>NC_134163.1:14898859-17339539 GCF_033958435.1 Carettochelys insculpta | reverse complement strand
CCTAAGCTCCACCCCCGCCCCACCTCAATTTCCCAGCATGATTTGCAGGCCACAGGAAGCTATAAGAACAGCTTCCTGGAACTCAAAGCCTTTTAGGTAAGGCCTGTTAGCAGCAGCAAGTGCTGTTCCGCTTCATGTTTGTCTTTCACTAATAATCTTTAGAGATCTCAAATTCTGTGACTGGGTGAGAATACAGTTACCATATTTTGGGATCATAACAGGAAAATCCTGTTAATGGAGGAGGGGGTATTACAATGAGTGCAGCTGTGTGGGTGCTGAATCAAGTAATTCACGAGTGCTGCCATTGTCTATACTGCCTGAGAATATTTGCTAAATGCTGGAAAGCTGGGGCCAAAGCAGATACCTTCAGCCTCACATTCAAGATAGAGGACAGTGTCACACCCTATTGCAGTGCAGGGGCAGTCGGCATGGGCCACAGATGCAGACCATCCCCAGGGCCAGCTTTAGGGAAAAGGGCTACCTGTTGAAAAACTTATGCCTTAACCCCCAAATATCACTGGTTCCCACTTGCTTCCAGAGTCCCTCCTCCCATCATCTCTCTCCCCCCCGCACCCCCACTATCTACCCCAGTACAGGCAGCAGTCTCAGAGCTCAATTCTACCACAGATTAGGCACTGTCTAATCAACACCCCCACACCCCAGCGGTATTAACGTAAGGAGAGCGTCAGTCATGCCAAAAAGTGGCCAATTGCCTGGGGGGGCCAGGCAAATAAATATGACCCATAGGTCCCAGCCACAGCCAGCTGCTCAAAAGGACTAAGGCAGGTTTCCTGCCCCACCCCCTTCCACGCTGCTCAAAGCCCCACCTAGGAAGTTGCTGACAGGAGAGAGGGAATCACATAATTAAGCACATTTCAACCAGTGCTTATCTGTGCTAAAGATTGTGTATAGCCACACTGTTACTGCCACTATTGAGTCATAATTAAGGAAATCCATTTGTAGTGGAGTGCCAGCCCATTGCCTAAAATAAACAAGGTTTTGTTTTCCCTTTTATTAACATGAGCCATTTATTTCTGTAATTATGTTTACAACACACTCATGTATGTCCGGGCTGAGCAAACCTTTAGGTCACCTGCTTCACCCTTTCTGTTCTGCAGTTAGCTACCCTGCCCCAACCTGTGGGAGAGCCATGGGAAGAGATGTGGGGGGGGGCACTCAGAAAGGGGGTAGAAAACTCAGGAAGAGGATGCCAGCAGACTCTGGGGGGGGTGCCCCAAAGGGGTAAGGCTATTTGGAGGGAGGATGCCTGAAGGTAGCAGGGTTGGGGCCCAGGAGAGTACCTTATCAAGCCAGGAACTTGCCAATTGCCCACTCCACTTGTCTCAGGGCCTCTGTGCATTCTGATAGGCCCAGCCACAGGGGGTAGGGCACTCACAGGGCAACTGAGCGAAGAAATGCTTCAGGGAGGCAAAAGAGGGCCCCCACAGGGTGAGGAGAGTAATGGGAAATGAAGCCAGCCCTCTACCAGGAGAGCCCAGGTGGCGAGTGCTGCACAGGGCAGATGATGGGAGAAAGTTTGCGAGAGACAGTAAAGGAGAGCTGCTGGCTGTGCCCCCTCCTTTTGAAATGTCACCCAGGACAGGGGACACCCCCCCAGTTTGCACACTCCTGATGTATATGATGCTGTAACATTTGACTCTATTGTGACTTCAAGTATCATAGAGGGAAACTAATTTATTTCCAAGACATACATAGGCAGGGTCTGAGTGAATGCTTCACTGACAGCTATCAGGACTTATCCTATCAGGGTTTCCATTTACCTAAGCATTGGTAATAATATATGAGACTGTTATAGCCTTGTGAACCTTAAAGGATGAGGCAGAGTTTCCAGTCAATATACGATGGAGCCTGAACCAGTTTGTTATTTGAAATAGCAGCTGTGGTTTTTTCTACCCTTTCCTAATAGATAAAAGCACAGGGACCCGAAATCATTTGAGATGGCATAATGTTTCTGCCCAGCCTGCACAAATATGAAGAGTAACAAACTGATACGCAGCGATCACAGCCAAAAGGTGGAAGACAGTACATGGTACCCTATGGCCAGCAGACTGGAAGTAGACAAGTGCATGGTGAGCAGCCTTCAGGGTGACTGACATACCTCTTTATCTCTCCTCACCCAAGATAAGAAGTAAACTGTTCAGATGCACTCATCAATTTGAAGTCTACAAAGGCAGCAACTATGAGTGGAACATTTAAGTCTATGAAGCCACTAGATGTTCTCCCAGCATCAACTGACTTCCCAGCTGTTATTAAAACTTTGTTTTCTAGACTCAGACTCTTCACTTGTGAGGAAGGCTTGCCTCTCAGATGTGCAGGGTAGTGGGTACATTTCCCAGGTTACAGTAGTGGGGGTTCAGCATGTTGTGTTGTACTGATGGAAAGGAACCCCCTGAATACTAAACCTAGCCCAAGCACCTCCTGCCTCCACCCAGAAGAGGTTATCATTGTAGGGTGAAAATTCCTGAGGCAAGCCATGGTTTGTGCTAAAGACCCCCCATTCAGTTCCTAAAGTCTGGGGTAGACCCAGTGAGAATGAGCAGAGATACTCCTTGCTGCCCCCCATCTCACTCAAGACCCAGGGAAGGTTGTCCTATCTTGGACAGGCCCTTGGAGGCTGACGGGAGGGATAGTTGCCTCAGTTAAAAAAAAAACAAAAAAAAAAACACCAAACAAGCAAGCATGAGTTATCACTATACAGAGCTCTATTGGTGATTTTAATCTTTCCCAAGTCAGGGAACACAGGACCAAGTTGAAGGATGTTGAATGGGTGCTGGTGGGGGACAGGTTGCAATGTTCTGAAGAGAACAATGGTGGGCCCAAAGTCGACAGAGAAGGTTGAAGTACACAAGGAATGTGGGGGGGGGTTGGCGATGAAGGAGACAAGGGGAAGGAGGGGCCCCATAGGTGGAGGGATGGATCTGCGGGAGGGTGGGGATAGGGAGGCAGGTTGGGGAGTGTTGAAGGAGAAACAGGCACTGTGGACCCCACAGATGAAGGGAATGACAGGGGTACAATTTGGGTTGGGCTGTGGGGACAGGAATGGAGCAGGTTGTGGTGGGATAGGGAGGCAGAAGGGCCCTGTGACTGAAGGCTGGAAGGGTAGGGTTAGGGGTGGAAGTTGCTGTGTGCTGAAAGGAATTGAAGTGAGGGCTGAGTAACCCAATAGCTGGGGTGGTTGGACTGGGAGAGCCAGGTTGCAATGGGCTGGAGACTGTTGAGGTGGAAGATGGTGGCTGAAGGGTCCTTTCCTGTGCACACATGGATGGGGGAAAAGTAGCACTTGGGGTACAGGATGGGGTGAGCTGAGGTACTGAGTTGGGGGCAAAGGGGCCCATGAACAGAGACATGAACTTGGGCAGTGTCAGGGTAGCAAGTGGCAGGATAGCGGGTGTTGGAGAGAGAGAGGGAAAAACGACTGGTTCCTCAGATAATTGCATAGAGGTGGGTGAGGTATGGACTGCAGGTTGGAGGCTGTCTATAGAAGAGAGAGGCCCACATGTGGCTTGATAGTGGTGGGAAAGAACAGGGACTGCAGGGGCTGGGGAAGGGAGAAAAGGGCGGGTCTCAGGGGTCCCACAGTTGGCTGGCCATGGGTGGTGAAGGGGATACAGGTTGGTAGTTGGCTAAGATAAAAGGGCTGATAGAGCACACAGTTGACAAGATAGAGGTGGTCAGCAGCAAGCGCAGGTTGGGGGGCGCTGACTGAGGAAGGGAGGAAAGCGGGGACTGAGGGATCCCACTGCTGGCTGGATCTGGGGGGCAGGGAATGTAGGTGTGGGGGCTGACTGGGGAAGGGAGGAAAGGGGGAGGCTGAGAGCTCCTAACACTGACTGGATGTGGGGGTCAGGGACTGCAGGTCACAGGCTAGCTGGGGAAGGGGGGGTTGAGGGGTCCCACTGCTGGCTGGATGTGGGGGACTGGCTGAGGAAGGGAGGAAAGGGTGAAGGGGCTGAGGGATCCCACTGCTGTCTGAACGTGGGGGGGCAGGGAGTGTAGGCGGGGGGCTAGCTGGGGAAGGGAGGAAAAACGGGGCTGAGGGATCCCACTGCTGGCTGGATGTGAGGGTCAGGGAGTGCAGGTGGAGAACTGGCTGAGGAAGGAAGCGGGGACTGAGGGATCACACTGCTGGCTGGATGTGGGGGTCACGGAGTGGGGGGGGGGTTAGCTGGAGAGGGGAGGAAAGGAGGGAGCTGAGGCATCCCAGAGCTGGCTGGATTTGGGAGGCTGGCTGGCTCAGAAAGGGACAAAAGGGGAGGCTGAGGGGTCCCAGTGCTGGCTACATGTAGTGGGCAGGGAGTGCGTGTGGGGGGCTGGCTGTGGAAGGGAGCAAACCGGGGGCTGAGGGGGTCCCAGCGCTAGATAGATGTTGGGGGGAGTGCAGGTGGGGTGGCTGGCTGGGGAAGGGCGGAAAGTGGGGGGCTGAGGGGTCCCAGCGCTGGACGGATGTAGGGGGCAGGGAGTGCAGGTCGGTGGGGGAGGCTGGCTGCGAAAGGGAGGAAAGTAGGGGGCTGAGGAGTCCCACCGCTCGGTAGACGTGGTGTGGCGGGCGCGGGGAAGCGCCTGACTGAGGAAGAGAAGAACGAGAGACGCTGAGCTGACGCCAGGCCGCGCTGCACCTGACACGTGCCGCTCCCAAACGCACCCCAGCCGGCAGCGCTTTGCAAAATGCAACTCCCAAGAGGAGCCGCTCCCCAGGGTCCAGACTCGCGCAGCACCGCCTAGCCAATCTTCTCCCACACCTCCCATGGTGCCCTGGGTCCCGCAGTGGCTGTTGGGAGATAGAGGCAGCGAGCACTCCATCTCCCATGGTGCATCGGGGCCGCAGTGCCTGACCGGAAATGGAGGCAGCGAGCGCTGTAAGAGAAGACGGCAACTTCTCTGACCTACACCGTGGGAAAGAAAAGCACTCCCGGGTCTCTGCCAGCCTCGCTCTGTCACCTGACATGACAACAGCCCCTGGGCGATGGGAGCGACTCTTGAATATTAACCGTACCAACACTGCCGGGTAGAGTTCAGCAGATTCGTAAAGTTTCCACTCACTGCTCCGACGGAGCTGTAGGCGGTGCGTTACCTGACTGCCACGGGGCGTCCAGGTTGTCCATGGGTAACTCTGCATTAGGAGGCGTTACACCACCTGGTCACCAAGTGTTACCGCTGCATCGAGTGAAACACACTCCGCTGCTCACCTCATTGACCGCGGAGTGGCGCTGCCGCTCTCTGGGAAACACACTGTGCGTTACTGTGCTTGGCCACAGGGTGACGCTGCCGCTCCGTGGGAGACAGGCTGTGCATCACTGCACCTGGCCGCGGGGCGGCGCTGCCGCTCCGTGGGAGACAGGCTGTGCATCACTGCACCTGGCCGCGGGGCGGCGCTGCTGCTCCGTGGGAGACAGGGTGTGCAGGACTGTGCGTGGCCTTGGGGTGGCACTGTCGCTCCATAGGTGATCGCTCTGAAGGTGGTTGCCCAAGGAGGGGTGTGGTCGCTATAGTGGGATTGAGTGCCATGGGCTGGATGAGAACTTTTGGGGACCTGTGTGCTTGTCCAGGAAGCATCAATGTTCCCTCCAGTTTTTTGTATGTGTGTGTGGAGTAAACTTTGTTCTGTGCAGAGAGGCTTGTGCAGATATGCACCACTCATAGAAATACATGCTGCCAACTGGGGATGCTCTGCTAATAGCTGAGTGGTACCCGAATCTGCCCTGTGCCCTCATCGTAGCACTTGGCGTACAGTGAACCTCAGAGAGGGGAGTGGATCCTACCCCCTCTGCTAGCGCCAAAGGCGGACCTTGGCAGGCCTCTGGGGCAGGGGGGAGGATCAACCTCTGTACTTTGACCAAAGTGGAAAAAAGCCTTAGAAACACAGGGCTAGGCCTTGTTTACCTGCTAACTATATTATACACATGACCTGCCAGAGTATTAGAGTTTAATTTTGATAAGTGACCAGATTGACACTTTCTTGAGAGAATGTTTACATGCAAGTTGTCAAGTATAATAGTAACAAAGAGGAAGCCATGCTAGTCTATACACTATCAAAACAAAAAGCAGTCAAGTAGCACTTTAAAGACTAGCAAAATGGTTTATTAGGTGAGCTTTTGTGGGACAGACCCACTTCTTCAGACCATAGCCAAACCAGAACAGACTCAATATTTAAGTCACAGAGAACCAAAAACAGTAAGCAAGGAGGACAAATCAGAAAAAGATAATCAAGGTGAGCAAATCAGAGAGTGGAGGGGTTGGGGGGAAGGTCAAGAATTAGATTGAGCCAAGTATGCAGACGAGCCCCTATAGTGACTCAGAAAGTTCCCATCACGATTTAAACCATGTGTTAATGTGCCAAATTTGAATATAAAAGCCAGCTCAGATGATTCTCTTTCGAAAAAGGTGCAAAAATTCCTTTTCAGTAACACACATACCTTTAGGTCATTGACAGAATGCCCCATTCCATTAAAGTGTTGACTAACTGGTTTGTGGATCTGGAGTGTTTTCATGTCTGTTTTGTGCCCATTGACCCTTTGTCTAAGGGAGTTAGAAGTCTGTCCAATATACAAAGCATCTGGGCATTGTTGGCACATGATGGCATATATGATGTTAGTAGAGGAGCATGAGAAAGTGCCCGTGATTCTGTAACCTGGTTAGGTCCAGTGATGGTATTTCCAGAGAAGATATGTGGACAAAGCTGGCAGCGGGCTTTGCTGCAGGGAAAGGTTCCAGGACTGGTATTCCTGGGGATAGACTGTGGCTGTTAGTGAGGATCCTCATGAGGTTGGGAGGTTGTCTGTAGGAGAGAACAGGCATGCCACCCAGGGCCTTCTGGAGTGTGGCATCCTGATTAAGGATAGGTTGTAGGTCTTTAATAATTCGTTGCAGTGGTCTGAGTTGGGGGCTGTAGGTGATGACCAGTGGTGTTCTGTTCTTGGCTTTTTTGGGCCGATCTTGGAGTAGCTGGTCTCTGGGTATTCATCTGGCCCTGTCGATTTGTTTTTTTACTTCTCCTGGTGGGTAATTCAGGTTTATGAATATTTGGTAAAGCTCCTGTAGTTTTTGGTCTAGGTGGGAGTTTAATACACACTAAGCACACAGTATCTACTAACATATGCAGAAGTGATGTCTTGATGGCAAGTCTCATTCCATGGATTCTGAATGCAAAGACAGCTCATGGGAATAAGGGGACTTCGAAGTAAGCGGCATCCTTTCGAAAAGGAGCCCTGTCTGGACGAGACACACGGTGCCTCAATTTCGAAGTGCCGTGGCCGCCCACATGCTAATGAAGCACTGAATATGCATTTCAGCACTTCATTAGTAAACTTTGAAATGGCCATTTGCGTGGCCATTTCAAAGTTTGGGGCACATGTAGACGTAGCCATACTGTTACAGACCAAACAGGCTGGCATGCTCTCATACGACACGCGTATGACAACTTTGAAAAGCAGCAGTGTGTATGCCTCATTGATGCTCATGAGAGGAAGAAAGCAGCAGCAGCAGCTGCACTAACAGAGCCAGGACAATTCCCTTGCCCCCATTGTGAACACCCATGCCATTCAAAGCTTGGACTCCTCAGCCACATGCGAGTCCACAACCAATGAGCCTGTGCAAGCTCAAGATGTCATCATTAGACACGACGGACTACCTACTATCACCTAGGCACACCTTTGCATTCTCATGCAAATGATTTCTGGGAGACACATTCCTCCCAGCCTTCAGCAGCATTCAGTGCCTGCTGGCACATTCCTTACACAGCTATCTGTGGGACCTCTCAGCCCCCTCTTTCCTCTTCCCTAGCTGACCACAACTTGTACTGCTTCCCTCCACCTCTATCCAATCAGTTGTGGGACCCTTCAGCCTCTTCTTTCCTTCTGTCCCCACCCAACCCCAAAATGCACTCTCTGCCACTCATCTCTATCCAGCTATCCCTGGAACCCCTCAGCTCCCCACCTGCACTCCCCCCACCCCATCCAGCCATCAGTGGGCCCCTCCCTTTCCTAGCTGACCCTCCAACTGCACTTATTGCCCCACCTCTATCCAATTTAGCTGTGAGACGACCTCAGCCCCCTTGTTGCTCCCTTCTTCAGCCAACCCCCACCTGCACTCCCTGTTCACCCACCCTTATCCAGCCAGCTGTGGGAACCCTTCAACCTTCTCCTTCAACTCTGGGCCCACCATCATTCCCTTTAGGACATAGCAGCCTGCCCCCGACCAGCACCCATTCCACATCCTACAACTAGCTCGCCATTCGCAGACTTGGGCAAGATTCAATTCACTGATTAAAGCTCTGTGTAGTGATGACGCTTGCTTGGTTTTCTTTCAGTGGCATGCTCATGAGGCACTGAATATGCATTTCAGCGCTTGATTAGTAATCTTCGAAATGGCCATTTGCATGACCATTTTGAAGATGTGTGCTCGTGTAGACATGGCTGTAGAGTGCTTCCTTGTACAGTAGAAAGCCCTGTGGGATTAAGGCTGGGGAAGGAGCATCACTCTGCTGTGTAGAGTGACATTGGTTTCCATGTCAAATAAGGTCCCCATTTTCAGGGGCTGTGTACTCCTCATCCGATAGATGGAGGTAGGACGGTGACTGCAGGTGGTGAGTTGCTTGCATTCCTCCCATATGTTTCTCACTCTTGTTCTCTTTTCTCTAGTGTGTTGGCCAACACTTTCTTTGTTCTGTCTTTGCCTCTGCTTGTGCTGTCTCCTTCTACAAGGTGCAGGTAAGCATTCTAGGTGTTCATTGCCACAGTCATGGGCTTGGGAGAGATGGGGAAATTGGAAGGGACATAAGTCATGCCAGGGAGGGCCGTGACAGCAGAGCTCTATTCATCGAGTAGAACTGATAAAGATGGGAGAGGGATGAAGGCAAGATTTCACACAACAGTAGAACTTAGTGTACTGATAGTTCGTGCTTGGCTTTTTCTGCTCTGCTTGCAGGAGACTCTTTCAGGATTCCCCCTGAGATGAGAAGCTGGCAGAAGTGAATCTAAGCAGCCTGGATGTTTTAAGGAGAAGTGAACAATCCTTAGCTTTCTGCTGTCCTCATAACTGGCTGTGTGAGTGGTCAGCTTTTTGAAATATTCATCTGTACTCACTGTAGGTTTCTTTACAGGCTGTCAGCTTCCCATTTGGGTAAGGACCCCCTGTGGAATTGAGTCTGGGAAATAAGCAATAGTGTGCTATGCAAAGTGATTATTTTGGATGAAGGTGCAACGAGCTCCTTGCTTGTCGTGTTCCTACAGTGGTAGTGGGAGGAGAATGGCTGGTGGTAGGAGCCCTGCAATGTGTTAGATGTGAGAGAAAGAGGTTATGCAGTGTTGTCAACTGAAATACTAACTGGTTTGTTGTACCCCCTTGTGCTGGGTTGAGTACCAAGGTAAAAGAAGTGAACAGTCAGTCTACTCCCATCACACAAAATGGAAAAAAGTACATGAGATATCCAACTGGGACCTGAGCAGCCCCTCAGCTTGACTGAGATAAGTGTCTGGTTTGGAGAGGGCTGTGCTCGTGGCCCACCTGGCTTCAGGTAGGGATGTCTTGTTAACGAGGGCTGGGTTTGTAAGCAGGGCTTCCTGACTAGTAGAAACAAGGGAGACCAGGTCACCACTTCCAGGTTCTTCTCAGAGGTTTCTTTCCCTCTGTCTTCTCTAGTGTGTTGGCCAACCAATCTTTCTCTTTTGTTACCTTTGCTCATGCTGTGTCCTACAGAACTTGGGCTGGCAGTTGTAGATGAGCTTCCCCACAGGCAAGTTCTAGGGAGCTGTGGGAAATAAGGAAAGAACACAAATTGTGTGGGGCAGGCGACATGAGAGCAGAGCTCTGATATTGACTCAGTCTATGGTCAATGAGTGGGGTCGATATGGATGGGAGAGAAGCAAGGTGACACCACTGTACTGCAGACAAAGGGGGAGGTGCAGCTGAGATGCGCCCATCTCTGGGGCAGGGCTGGATGTGGCTGCCTGGGGCTCTAGCCAGACCCTCAGAGAAGGATGTGGGGACCCCAGCCCCTTCTCCCTAGTGGGGGCTGTCCCCCCAGCTGTGACCTGGGGCAGAGGCAGAAGGGAGCTCCCACTGATGAAAGTGTGACTCCCCTGCCAGGGGTCATTGCAAGGCTCAATCCCTTGGCTGCTACCCTCAGTCACTCCATGGCCCCTGCAGACCTGTGCCCTGGGGATATATTTGGGGAGTCTCAGTTGTGCAGGTACAGGTGTGTCTGTCAAATAATTGGTTCCTTACAAACAAGGCATGATCTGACATTAGTGAGGTAGACCGGAGTGAGCAAACTTTTCAGGTCTGGCCCCACTTTTCAACCCAGCAATTAGCTGGGCCCCCACAACCTGACTCATGTAATCCAAACCACTGTAAGTTTCAGGTATGTTCATGTGAAAAGGAGTCTTTTGGGATGTGTAAGAAGATAAGTCTGTAGAATGTAAAAACTTTATTAATTGATACACGCCTGTGAATATACAGCAGCAATGTCTACACTAGCCCAAAACTTTGAAATGGCCATGCAAATGGCCATTTCCAAGTTTACTAATGAAGCGCCAAAATACATTTTCAGCGCCTTATTAGGATGCTGGCAGCTGCAGCACTTTGAAATTGACATGGCTCGCCGCCGCTCAGCTCATCCTTTCCAAAAGGAGCCCCGTCTAGACGAGCCATGCGGCTGCAAGCCACCTCAATTTTGAAGTGCCCCAGCTGCCGGCATGCTAATGAGGTGCTGAATACATATTTCAGTGCTTCATTAGTAAACTTCAAAATGGCCATTGCATGGCCATTTCGAAGTTTTGGGCTAGTGTAGACATGGCCATATATAACAACTGTAGCATATTTCAACATTTTAAATTAGGTGGATGAGACTGAGACCCAGCAGGTGATCAATCTGTGCCCTCCCTTAGGAAATCTCATGTCCCCTCAAGGCCGCCCACCAACTTTTTGCAATCATGTTTTAGACAAAATGTGGATGTTTGGGAAGGAGGTGACCTGGGGGCTGGTTAGCGGAATGGATCTTTTGAAGGTATTAAATAGCCAATAAGGGTGTAGAAAGTATTTCAATTAAGGGAGTGGAAATCTTGTGATGGTAATAATTAGTTACTGTCATAGCATTCTCCCTGTCCAAGAGGGTGCAAATGTTCCATGCTGCAAATATTATCTTTCTTTTCACTGTTTTTCGACTGCTGTGAGGGTAAAACTGCCAGCTGCAGGCATGCTGGCCATTTTGGTTGGGACAAGCAATTTTTGGGACACCTTTTCTAGTCCCCTCCCTCATTTTGAGGGTGAGCACTGCTGTTCCTAAAAAGGCCTGCTCAGTCACCTGGGATGCTGCCGAACTCCTCTGTCATCCCAGGGTCAGAGTCAAGAGACCAAAGACCAGAGGCCACCTACATGCAGGTTTGGAGCTATGACTCCCAGTGGTCACCTCCACCTGTCACTTCACCCCTCCACCATCACCACAGGACTTTGAGGTAGACAGAAGTGATGAGAATATGCAAAGAGCCTGTGCAGGAGACTGTTTAAAGTGGAAAAGCCATTGCATAGGGGCAGTTCCACGCTCTTGACCTCAGAAGCCTGATTCCAGTGGTACAAAAAGTTGTCATAGCTGGGACTTCCGAGGCTGCAGTGGATGGCCATGCTGTCTTTGGTGCCTTGTCATGCCCTCTGCTCTCCACAGAGCATTGCAGAACCGCCTTCCTGGTCGTTGGATCTTGTTGTTGATCTCATCCATCCAATCCACCAGGGCTGACTTTGCATACTGGGATAGGCAATTCCTGATTTCACTGCAGATTCCAGACCTGCCCGCTACCCTCACCTGGTTTAGCCCACCTGTCGAAGCTGTTTATCAGGGTGTGACTGCTGCATGCTACAGCTTCTTGGAGCCCCAGGTGAGAGCTGGGTGTCAGGTGGTGACCAAAGGTGCACGAGCTGCCCCCGAGGAGACACAACAAGTCCCCATACTAGAGGTGCTACCCCTCCCTGGACACCCCATACACTCCTGCATATGTGATACTTTGCAAACAAGGACTGATGGGTAGCAAGGAAGCAATGAGGTTTTATCTATTGGAAACACATTGTTGTAAAATCACAATTTATGCTAACAGTCAGTATAAGAATTTTGAAATCTCACCAATGCTCCAAGTCATTGTGGGGGACAGGGCAGTCATCATTACTGCATAAGACATGGATTACACAGGGCTCCCCTGGTTTAAAGCACTGTAAAGCACAAGGGGAGGGATATGGGTTGAACCAGCTAGCTGAGTGCCTTGACCCTGCCTAAGCCTTGGCCATATAACTATAAGCCTGGTTTGACTAGCCCTCCCCACCTGTTAAAAGATAGAGCTAGATACTAGTGTTTGTATCTTGTATGAGATTCCACTTTGGTAGATGCTGTGAGCTGAAATCACAGGGGGGCAACTAAGGCCACTAAGAGCTGAAATCACAGGGTTTTGCCTCAGGCCAAACCTGTGGCAGATGGATGGAGCAACCAGCGGAAGGCTAATAGGAGCAGCGGATGGACAGTGCAATTGGAGACTGGCCGGTAGGAGTGGCAGACGGACGGTAGGAGCAGCGGCCGGCCAGCCAGCATGACTGGCAGTCGGCCGGTAGGAGGAGCAGCAGATGGACGGCACGATCGACAGACAACCGGTGTGGCAACTGGCAAGGAGCAAGCAGAACGCCGGACCAGTTCAAAGGTGGTATTGTCTCAGGTTCCATGAGGGAATGCATCAGCGCGAGATGTCAGGGCCCACACAGACTGGACCAAGGTGTAAGTGGGGCATTTGAATTGGGGGTATGGAGAAAGTTGGGTGTGCGCATTGGCTGTTTACAGTGTTGAACTGGTGAGCCTGAGAGGCCAAGGACATTGCTCAATGCATTTGAGCTGGGACAGTTACCTGAGGATTGGTTATGAACTCTGGGTGTGGTGTTTTCTCAAGCTTACACTAATTGACCTTTCTGCCTCTTTTATTAAATGTTCTTTTCTACACTCAGACTCTGTACTTGCGAGTGGAGAAGCATTGCCTCTCCAAGACGCCCAAGGTTGTGTGAATTACCCAGGCTACTGGGTGGGGGCTTGAGCTAGTTCTGTGTGAGATGAATGAAAAGGAACCCCTAGGTGTTGAACCCGGCCCTGGTTGCTGCCAACTCCTTCCAGCAGAAGGGTTACAGCTGGATAGAGGTAGGGGTAGAGTGCAGGTTGGGAACTGGTTGTAGAAGGGAGCAAAGATGGGGCTGAGGGATCCCACAGCTTGCCTAATAGAGGCGAGGGGCAGGAAGTACAAGTTGGGGGCTGGTTGGAGAAGGGAGGAAAGGTGGAGCTCAGGGATCCCACCACGGGCAGAAGGGGGGTGGGGGAAGGAGTGCAGGTTAGGGGCTAGTTGGGGAAGGGAAGAAAGGGGGCTGAGGGATCCCACAGCTCGTAGGATAGGCACACGGGCAAGGAATGCAGGTTGGGGGTCAGCAAGGAAGGTAGAAAAGAGGGGGGTTGAGAGAGATCCCACAGTTAGCTGGATGTGGAGTACAGGGAGTGCAGGTTAGGGGCTAGCTACGGAGGGGAGAAAACAGGAGCGGGGGGAGCTGAGGGACCTCAGGACTGGGCTGCGCTGTGCAGTGCCAAGCCATTGCCAGACATGTGCTGCTGCCAAAAACACACCTGAGCAGGCAGTGCTATATAAACTGCAGCTCCCAGGTGGTGTTGTTTGGGAGGGGCGGGACCTGCACAGAACTGGACCAATCCCCTGGTGCGCCAGATTTGGCTCCTTAGCACTGATATCACTTCTTTCTCCAACAATTATCATTGCTGGACCACTCTGCAAATCGGAAGCTGTAAGGTTAAAAGCACCCCCGTACAATCAGTGAGCACTGGGCATCAGACCAGCCACTAGCAGAGCTAGCCCCACAGTGCCTGATGGGAGATGTAGAGCAGGGCACAAGCCACAACACCATGCCTCTCAACACTTGTGAGCTCGCCACCCACCCGGCGCCCCGCTGAGTTACCTGGAGGAGTGGGCGCATGGCAATGCTGGAGCAACACGTGGCTGTGGGTGGGCGCCCAGGGTCGTAAGAGCCACCAGCTCTAAATCGCGGCCCTAGAACTAAAGATGTCAGCAACAATAAGTCACTTAATTTCACACACCCTACCCAAAAGTCACGCCGGTCACAAAACAGAGCGTTACTGACACCAAGCATGCATCCCCACCAGTTATGGCATCACTCTATGTCCAATCAGCAGAGCACAGAAAGCCGGCCTACAAGTGGGCTCCAGCCACCAGCACTGCTTCAAGACAACTGCTGGTTCCGGATCCTCGGGGCCCTCGCCCTGCAAATGGAACAACTGACGGCAGATGTAGGCTGCAGCACCATGGCCCGCAGTGTCTGATGGGAGATGCAGGCACTCAGCACACAATCTCCCTTGGTGCCCTGGTATTCACAGTGGCTGCTGGCAGATGAAAGCAGACAGCACTCCATCTCACGTGGTGCCTGGGGGCCCATAATGGCTGATGGGATATGAAGGCTAAGGCACCCCAGTACTTGCAATGGCTGGTGGGAGATGGAGACAGTCTGCATTCCACTTCCCATGGTGCCCCAGGGCATGCGGTGGCTGATTGCAGATAGAGGCAGCCAAGCACTTCAAACCAGCACAGCTACCTCTCTGCACTATAAAGGTGATGGAAAAACACACCCCAAATTCTCTTTCACCTATCATATGAAAACAGCCACTAGACCGTGAAAACTATCAGAAGAGTAGCCATGTTAGCCTGTATCCACAGAAAAGAAAAAAAAAACGACCCGTGCCACATTATAAACTAATAGATATATTAGCTAGTAACCGAGAGGTAGCCCTGTTAGTTTGTATTCTAACAAAATGAACAAGCAGTCATGTAGCACCTTAAAGCCTAACAAAATAATTTATTAGGTGATGAGCTTTCATGGGACAGACCCACTTTGTCAGATCTGGAGATACGCCATTTCCAGTAGAGCATTGATGATTTACTAACACAGAGATCCTAAAAAATTTTTGAAATAAAAGATGTCAAATCAGCTATATAGCACTGAAGGGGGGAGCTGAAGGTGGTGGGGGGGGAGAAAAGAGGAGCAAAATACTAAGTGTCCTGCCTGAGATCATGACGAATATCAAAGAGCAGGAAAGCTGTCCCTGTAATGTGCAAGGTAATTGCTATCTCTGTTAAGGCCAAGCCTCAACATACTGAATTTGACCATAAACTGCAGTTTACACATTTCCCTTTGTAATCTGCTGTTAAAATCTGTTTGTTGCAAGACATGTAGTTTCAGGTCTTTAACAGTATGGCACAGTCCATTGAAATGCTCACTGAAAGGTTTGTGTGTGTTCAGATTCCTAACGTCTGCCTTGTGTCCATTCATTCTTTGACAAAGTAAGCGTCCAGTTTGTCCAATATACACAGCAGCGGGACATTGCTGGAACATGGCGGCATACAGTAGGCCCTGAGGTTATGCAAGTGCATATTTTGTGCAAGTTTTGTGCCAGTCAAGGGAAGCTGGGAACCAGGACTTGCGGGAGCCATGAAATTGACCAGTGTACCAGGGCTGGTCAGTTTCCTGCCTCCCAAAGTGGTGATGAGCCAGGAACCAGTTTGCAGCCTAGCTACCCCCCCACTGGCAGAAGCTTGGAAACTGACCAGTGCTGGTGCGCTGATGAGTTTTCTGGCTCCCACAATATCAGGGAGCTGGGGAGAAGCCATGCCACTGTGGCTGTCTGTCCCAAGGCTCCACCAGCTGGGGGAAGCCAGGAGAAACTGTGGCAGCATGGCTGTCTGTCCCCTGGCTCCCCAAGCTGGGAAAGGTCAGGGGGGCACTTCTGCTCCCGCTACCATGATACCAGATGGCTGCAGGGGCTGCTGGGAGATGGAGGCTAGGGCACTACAGATCCCATGGTGCCAGGGGGCTGTAGGGGCTGCTGGGAGACTGAGGAGGGCAAACACTACAACTCCCATGATACCACGGGGGGGGGGGCGCTACGCTATGTTTGTGAGGGAGAAGTTGCCGCAGTGTGTGAGAAATTGAAAGACATGAGAGGAAGACAAGCAAAACACTACCAGGAGTCATCTACTGATTGAATGATTGGAAAAAGGCAAGTGTAGTGCTCACTTTAAAAAAAAGGAAAGAAGGACAGTCCAGAGAACTACAGGCCAGTTAGCCTTACCCCGGTCCCCAGAAAAATTATGAAGGTGATCCTCAAGGAGTCCATTTTGAAGCACTTGGAAGACATGAAAATAATCAAGAGTAGTCAACATGGATTCGCCATGCCCTGTGAGATCTTGGCATAGGTGTTTGTGTCTCTTTTGCTGCTTTGCAGTTCTGTCAGTACAGCTTCATCTCACACCCCTCCCCCCACCTGCCTTCCCCCCCGCCCACTCCCCAACATACAGAAATAAGGCTGTGGATCTCCTACGTGCTCCATGCTGGAGCTGGTCTGCAACCTTGACATTCATGGCCAGATGTACTACTGAGGTGTTCTCGAAGCTACAGACTAACACGGCTACCTCCAATACTTGTAAACATTGAGGGATTCTGTAATACATATTGTTCTTGGTTTACTTTTTAATGCAGTGTAAGTGCTGTTAATCAGCACTTCCAGCTCCTATGGTTATATTTTAGGGTCCTTGATTTGGGATCCAGTTCTGTCTGACATAATTCCCTTGATATTGGTACTGCATACAGCCAGTTTTTACCCTACAAGGCTTTGGATCAGGATATTGCCTGACCTGCTCCTGTGGGATAGATCTAATTTCCAATCTGAGAGAAAAGAACTGACTCTGAGCCTCATGCTGTTTCTCTGTGTCTGTTTCATGTCATCCAATTAGCCACCATCCTCTGAAATTATTAGAGCTGTGTAACAGCAAGTCAGCATCTGGTATAAGGAACAGAATATAATGCAATGTGCACAGAATAGATATTTTAATTATAACAAACATTATAACAGTCTCTTCAGAGATATTAAAAAAAATCAATTTTTGTAATTAGTTATGCAACCAGTCCCAAAAGAAAAGCTGTGTCCAATGAGTCTTCAAGAACTTTTTGGAGTTTATTTTGTAATAATATTAGCTCAATTTTCTATCAGATGTGTCCACATTCTCCCTCTAGTGAATATATTTTTTCACCAAGACATACTGCTTACTCTTTAGTGTACCTTCATCACTCTGTTACATATGGACTAAAAGTTTCAACACAACCCAGTTACAGTGCAACATTAAACAATGTTAAAAAGCTCTAGGTTTGATATAGAGACATCAGACTTCTTAACGCTTTGGCAAATAAAAACTAGACCAAAAACCTAGAAAATTAGAAAAAAAATATAGAAAACACTTGAAATATACAGAAGGAAAGAAGAGAAATGGGATAAAGAACATTCAAACTGAAACTGATTGTTTACAGGAAACAAATAATGAAAACCTAAATCAGTCCTTTCTAGCGATATGAATATTGGTTAATGTCTCTTGTGGTATGCTTACACAGCACCCTTATTCCAAAATAAGCTATTCCAGAATAGCTATTCCAGTGCAACCCTGCTACACACAAAAATGGATTTCAAAATAGCACTTAGCTATTTCAAAATATTTGTCTGCACGCATAGTGCCTATTCTGAAATGGGCGCTATTCCTTTTCCTAACACTGCTTATTTCGAAACAGCTATTTCAAAATAGGTGCTATTCCTCATAGAGTGAGGGTTACCAATTTCAAAATAACTCAACCTCAATTTCAAAATGATTTCCAAATAGCAGTCGCGTCATGAACACACAAGGATAGTTATTTCAAATTAACAGCAATTATTTCAAAATAACTACGCTGTGCAGACATACCCTTATTCCATCAAACTGCCCTTTGCTTCTATTATTTAATGCTGAATTTAGAATGATACTCACTTTCCCGCATTAAACAAAACAGACATGGGGAAAGAGACAAGCTAGAATAATAAAGATGGCGAAAATACTGCTCAGGATACAGGATTGCTAATCAGTCATAGGACAAATGCTTTGGTCTTTAGAGGTGGGTCATGAAAGCTATTGTTCTGGACATTGTGTATCTCTGGGCTAGACAGCCAAATAATGTCCCTGTCTCGGGAGAAGAGTCAAAGTGGAGGGTGTGAAATTTTGTAAAGGGGGACACAGCATGATCAGCAGCTGGGTCTCAGGCTCATCCATCTAATTAAAAATGTTGAAATGTGTTAGTTTTTATGTATGTGTATTTACATTTATATATTAATAAAGTTTTCACATTCAACATACTTATTTTCTCACAAATGCTGAATGGGTGGGGGTTTTTTTCCATATGAACGTAACCAAAATTTCTATCAGTTTGGATTACGTAAGTCAGGTTGGAGGTCGTGCTGCTTATTGAAGGGATGCAATGTGAGTCCTAATGTAAAAAGTTGGCTCACCCCTCATCTAGTCAGGTCCCTCTCCTTCATTCATCCTTCTCAGGATGGACAGAACTCAGTGGGCTATCTCATCTCACTGTACTGGTGCTATGCTATATAGTTGATTTCAGGATCCAGTGAAAAGCTGAAAGACAGGAGGTCAGGAGGAGGATGGGGGATACAGAGAGAAATGTACAATGGCGGGGAAGACAAAGTATCAGGCTGGGGTTCTCCCTGGTGCAGCAATGATGATCAAGCTTTCCACCTAAGTACCAAGGTCTGGTATCAGGATAACGATCTTTCCACCACAGCTGTGGTGATGGTTGAAACCATTTCACGGTGTTTTCACCCAGCCTCTTTAAGAACTGCCAAAGGCAGCACTGAGCTAAGAAGCCCAAGCTCCCATTATTTTGTTCACACACCAGTTCTGGTTCCCTAATTTCTGACTTTCTACCAATCTTGTTCAACACTCATAATACATAGCCCTTGACTGTTATCAGTAAACGTTTTTTATTTATATTAATTCAGTCTTTCAAAACAAAAAAGCAGTCACGTAGCACTTTAAAGACTAACAATATAATTTACTAGTTGATGACCTTTCATGGGACAGACCCACGTCTTCAGATCATAGCCTTACCAGAACAGACTCTATATATAAAGTACAGAGGTCCAAAAATTGTTATCAAGGTTGACAAATCAGATGAGCAGAGGGACGGTGGAGGATTGTTGGGTGGGGAAGTCAGAGTTAGATAAAACATCAAAGTATGTAAAAGTGTCCTTATAATGGGTCAGGTAATTGCTGTTCCTGTTCAAACCACATGTTAATGTGTCGAATTGGAACATGAAATGTTAGTTCTGAGAATTCCCTCTGTAGATGGCTGTTAAAGTCCCTTTTCAGTAGAGCACAAACTTTCAGATCTTTAAACAGAATGGCCCATTCCATTAAAGGGCTGGCTGACGGGTTTGTGTATTTGGAGTTTTTTTGATGTCTGTTCTATGTCCAGTCATATTTGTCAAAGTGTGTTTGCAGTCTGTCCTATATATCAAGTATGTGGGCATTGCGGGCAGGATGGCATATATGATGTTAGTTGAGGAACAGGAGAATGTGCCCGTGATTCTGTAATTAATGTGGTTAGGCCCAGTGATGGTATCTCTAGAATAGATAGGTGGACAAAGTTGGCAACAGGATTTGTTGTAAGGGAAAGTTCCAGGATTAGTATTATTGTGGTATAGCCTGTGGTTGCTAGTGAGAATCCTCATAAGGTTGGGAGATTGTCTATAGGAAAAAACAGGCCTGTCACCTAGGGCTTTCTGGAGTGTGGCATCATGACTTAGGATACGTTGCAGGTCTTTAATGATGCGCTGCAGTGGTTTGAGTTGGGGGCTGTAGGTAACAAGTAGTGCTCTGTTATTGGCGTTTTTGGGCTTATCTTGGAGCAGCTGGCTTCTGGGTATCGGTCTGGCCCTGTTGATTTGTTTTTTTTACTTCTCCCAGTGAGTAATTCATGAATGTTTGGCAGAGATCTTGTAGTTTTCAGTCTCTGTCAATAGGACCAGAGCAGATGCAACTGTATCTCAGGGCTTGACTGTAAACGACGGATCACGTCACGCATGCAAGATGGAAACTAGAAGCATGTAGGTAAGTGTAACAGTCAGAGGGTTTCCAGTAGAGAGTGGTATTGACCAGGCCATCAGTGATTTATACTATAGTGTCCAGGAAATGTAGCTCTCATGTGGCATGGTCAAGGCATAAGCTGATGGTGGGGTGCAGATAGTTAAAGTCTCTATGGAATTCTTCTAGAGTCTCTTTACCAGGGGTCCAAATGATAAAGATGTCATCGATGCATAGTAAGTAAAGGAGGGGTAATAGGGGATGAGAGCTGAGGAATCAATGTTCCAAGTCCGCCATAAATATATTAGCATATTGTGGGGCCATGTGGGTGTCCATAGTAGTGCCACTAATCTGGAGGCGTAAGTTGTCCCCAAATCAGAAATAATTGCAGGTGAGAACAAAGTTACTGAAGTCAGACACCAGATGAGCTGTGGTAATGTCAGGGATGATATTCCTGATTGCATGTAGTCTAGCTTCATGTGGAATATTAGTGTAGAGAGCATGGTGGCAAGGATGGTGTTGTCAGGAAGTTTTTGGATGTTTTGTAATTGCCTCAGGAAGTCAGTGGTATCTTGGAGATAGCTGGGAGTGTTGGTGGCATAGGGTTTGAGGAGGGAGTCTACATAACTGGATAGTCCAGTAGTAAGGGTGCCAATACCCGAAATGATAGGGTGTCCAGAGTTTCCAGGTTTGTGGATTTTGGGGAAAAAAATAGAATACGCCAGGGCGGGGTTCAGATGGTGTGTCCAAATGAATAAGGTCCCAAGTAGAAGCAGGTAGCTCCTTAAGCAGATGGTGTAGTTTCTTCTGGAATTACAAAGTGGGATCAGAGGAGAGAGGTCTGTAAAATATGGTGTTGGAGAGTTGTCTGGCTGCCTCAGTCTCACTATGACACAATCTCAACTATGCTGCCAAGAGTCTCAAAAATAACCCAGACTTTATAATCAAATGAGCTGACAAAGGGCAGGCTGTTGTCATCATGAATAAATCAGACCATGAACAGGAGGCAGCCAGCCAACTCTCTGCTCTGCTGATTTGCCAACCTTGATAACAATTCTTCTGATTTGTCAACATTGATAACAATTTTTGGACCTCTGTGCTTTATATATTGAGTCTGTTCTGGTAAGAATATGATCTGAAGAAGTGGATCTGTCCCATGAAAACTCCCCACCTAATAAATTATTTTGTTGGTCTTTGAAGTGCTACATGACTGCTTTTTTGTTTTGATAGAATACAGACTAATACAGTTCTCTGTCACTAATTCAGTCTTTGTTTAAGAAAATATGTGGCACAAAGGAGGCAGTTTTCTCACATATCTCACCCGCTGCATACATCCAGTATGTGCTTTACTCAGGTAAGTCTGTCACAAAGTCCCTACCCAGAGCTTACCACACTCTGGAACACTGATGAATCATGGTTAACATATTACTATTATTTGAAAATGTTGTGTGTGTACAGTGTATGATTCTCTAAGTGCACAAGATCAAATTAGAAGCAATTTTTCTACAGAACATTGAACTGTCTATTTAGTGAGGATTATTTCTCTACCAAATTACAGTTTAATTCAGTTAAATAAAATAAAAAGTTGATTTATTTCAGTGAAAGGTCTAAGTCATTCCCAGCCACTGGAAATCAGTGCCTGTGGACACCCAGTATAAACAAACTGTCTCGCAGCCTACCACCAGAAGATTGCTGACCCCTGGTCTAAATTAGTAGAAAATTATTTTTAAAGTACATGAGCTCACTGTAGAGGGGACAAACTTTTGTGACTCAAATGGTTTAAACAAAGATTCCCAAACTGGTCACAAAAGATCTGCCTGTGATCGTTGGCTGGCGACATAATAAAGGCACCTTGTTTCTGGCTGCCATGTAACATTAAAGATTCATTAAGCAGCAGCACCTCTAAAAAAGGTCTGGGTGTCATGATGGATCACAAATTGAATATGAATCTACAATGTGATACAGTGGTAAAAATGCTCAAGTATCGGAGGGGTAGCTGTGTTAGTCTGGATCTGTAAACAGCAACTAAGGGTCCTGTGGCACCTTATAGACGAACAGAAAAGTTTTGAGCATGAGCTTTTGTGAGCACAGACTCACTTCATCAAATGCTGGTCTTGGAAATCACTGGAATAGTCTATAAGGTGCCACAGGACCCTTCGTTGCTGGTAAAAATGCTGGTATTCTAGGGCAGTGTTTCTTAAACTATGTTCCGCAGAACACTGATGTCCTGTAAACAACTCGTGGGTGTGCCACAAGCATTTGGAAAAAATACACTAACGGTATATATTTTCTGTTATTAAAACCAGATAAAATATCACATCTTCATTGCTATAACAATGAGAAGTGTCATATAAACTAACAGATTTTTTGGAGGATAAGCTTTTGTGGGCAAAGACCCGCTTCTTCAGTTGCGCATGGCTATCATTCTGAGTCTTCATTGCTATGATACCTAATTAAATTACTTCATGTTGCTTTTTTTTCGTCTTTTTTTAACGAATTTTCATAGGTGTTCTGCATAAAGAATAGAATTATTTGGTGTTCCATGGTCTCAAAAAGTTTAAGAAATACTGTTCTAGAGTATATTAACGGAAATGGACTATTTATAGCATGGGAGGTAATTGTCCCACTCTACTCAGCCTTGGGAGGCCTTAGCTGGGGCACTGTTTACAATTTTAGGTGCTGCGCTTTAATAAAGAGGTGTACAAATTGGAAAGAGTCCAGAGGGGTTCATGAAAAATGATGAAAGGTTTAAAAAGTGGGTATTTTTAATTTCGAGAGAAGGTGACTGAGAGGGGACCTGATAACTGCCCTTAACAGATCTTAACAGTTATCAAATGATCTGCTGCTCTCCATGTCCACTAGAAGTAGTAGATACAGATGGTGGAACAAGGAGCACTGGTCTTAAGTTACAAAGGGGGAAGTGCATGTTGGATATTAGGAAAAAAACTATTTCACCAGGAGGGTGGTGAAGCACTGGAATGCATTACCTAAAGAAGTGGTGGAATCTCCACCCTTAGACATTTTTAAGTTCCAGCTTGACAAAGTCAGCATGATTTAGTTAGGGTTGCTTCCGCTTTAAGCAGAGGGCTGGATTCAGTGACCTCCTGAGGTCCCTTCCAGCCCTAGGATTCTATAAAAAGCAGGACAAGTAGCAATGGGCTAAATTTGCAGGAAAGAAGATAGATATAGGTCAGCTATTAGGAAAAAAACTTTCTAACTTAAGGGTAGTTAAGCTCTGGAACAAGCTTCCAAGGGAGGTTATGGAATACCCTGCGCTGGACAAATACCAGTCAGGATGGTTCTGGTGTAGCTGGGTACAGAGTTGGCAGAGGGTTTGACCTGATGACCTTCCAGCCCTTCATTTCTGTGATCGTCCAGGTGGTTATGAAAGCAAAGAGAACTATGCATGAGATAACTTACTTAGACGCAATCCCTGCCTGGGAGAGAGTCCGAGAACCCCTTACTGTCAGGACCCAAACATGCTTTTAACTCCTGAACATTAAATGGTGCCACAAGAGTTGCCACTGAGCAAAAAGGCACCTCTGTAAAGCACACTTTATTACTATAAATCAAATGGAAAAATGAGAGGAAACTTTCCCTCAATCATATTCAAAGATAATATCTTATTAAAGGAATCAAATTAATTGACAAAATACTAGTGAAATTTCACTTGTATAATATCCATCTCCCAAATTAAATTAGAAAATATGTGTTATTCCCCCAAATATTTAGGAGGAGATTTCTCAAAGACTGAAATGACAGTAAAAGGTGCCAAGCTCAAAATGAAAACCTATGAACATCTCCCTCTTGTGCACCAAGTCTGCCCTCTGTTATGAACATAACATTTCCATTGCAAGATTGTTTATAGGAACTATATCAGGCTTACAAAGCAAAATTTGGTACTCCAAGGATTTCTTATTTTTATATCATTTTGTTATGCATTTCACAACATATCATACACAAGATATCTGCTTCTCATAAGATACACGTTTGTACAAGCTTCTGTTGCATGTGTAGTCATTGTCTGAAGTTTTCTATGCATGAACTTTTTTTCAGTTTCTAAATCCATGAGGATCCTTCAATTTCCTCCAGATGTTATTCTGTTTGCTTGCTATGTATGGGAAGCCAAACCATTTTCCATAATCTTGTGGACTGCTTAACTGCCCTAGAAACACCCAGAGCTGATGATAAGCTTTGTTTCAAGCTTGTGTGTTCATATGTCAACACTTTTGCTTATGTCAGAAAGTTAAAAATGGAAGCTGTTTTTTCTTTAAGAAAACAGAGACCCAAATAAGGAGATGACTGAGTGCTGAAGATTCCCCTAGTGAATTGCTTCCACCTTGTTCCTTAGAAAGGCTCTACAGAAAATTTTGGAAGTGGGTGTAGAGGAGAGGTGGGGCAAGGATTTGGGCTGCATCCAAAATATTGAGTAAGGGTCTTTGAGACTTTAAAGCTAACTACAACCACTCAGGGGCTCACTGTCTAGTACACCTAGAGCAGTGCTTTACTACTTTCCACACCTACTTTTAAGACTGTTTCCCAAAAGTTTGTTTATGCAAAGCTTTTCTTCCCTGGTCTGTGAGAGAGACAATCCCACCCTCCAGCAAAAATGGAAGCCATCAAGAAAAAGATGCAGATGCTGAAGCTAGATAAGGAGAATGCAATTGATAGAGCTGAACAGGCTGAAGCAGACAAGAAAGCAGCTGAGGATAAGTGCAAACAGGTAAGAAGAAATAAGCACAGTTGTATATTGACATTGAGGAGAAAACTGTAGTATATTAAGAATGCAAATAGCATATTTTTGTGATGATGAAAAAACAAAATAATATTGTTAGGTCTCCTCTAGTTTTCTGTTTACCTTCTTGAAGTATTTCACATTTTGATAATATATTTCATGCATGCAGATGGAATAATCTGTTAACTTTACAGTGGTAGACCAGTTAAGATATTTTTCCTAGGCAATGCCTGATCATGAATTAAACCCAAGCTTGAGGGAAAATTAATGCCGATCACCTAACTCAAGAGTCAGCAACCTGCAGCTCTGGAGCCACATGTGGCTTGTCTAGGACTTCTTTGTGGCTCCTGATGCTATAACTGTAAAGTTAAAAAAAAAAAAACACCCTCATTAATATTCTCAATAAATGGTGAATGTCCTGCAGTAAATGTGTATCACATTACAACTCCTTGTGTGCACGCTGTTCTGCAAATAGGGGATACAAAAAGTATGGTTTGATGTTATTTATTAAGAACCAACTCATAGTCACATGCACTGCGGCTCTTGAATTATTGAGTTGTTTACAGAATCAAAAAAAAAAAAAAAGGCTCTTCTTGGTATTTTGGCTGCCAACCCCTGACCTAACTATTCCTTAGCATGAGATATCCCTCATTTGAAAACCAAGTGACCTTGACCACTTGTTCCAGATAGAACAGTAGGATTGCTTGTTACTGGTAATAATCAGAATTACTGAATCTTGCAACTGAGGTAATTTGTGTATATTGATCTGATGTAGGACTCCAGAAATGCATTGCTAAAGCTCTAGCTAGGATTTTTAAATTGATAGAGCACACAGATCAAACCACAACAACTGTCTTATACACCAAGATTTAGACCTAACACAAAACATTTTGAGTCTCTTGGGTGTCCTTTGTTACAAATCTGTCCTATCTACAGATTTAAGTATCTCAAAACAAAAAGAGATCATCATGACACAAAACACACTCTAAGCAAAATGTGGTTTACAGCAAAAACTAAGAGGTTTAGACACTAAAGTATTTTCCACAAATATACCATCATTTCTAAATGTACCTGGAGGAGGATTACATTACATTACCTTTATTTGTATCCCAATGCACCAATGACTGGTGTTGGAGTGCAGGGACCACACTAGTACTAATGAGGTTTTTATATTCATCTTTACATTAAGGTTAAATACAGCATGTTCTGCAGAACGCAGACAAATTCTACAACAGATAAATCCAGCTGGTTAGTAGTACTAAAGGCCCACATGTTTCACCCCAAAGACCAGACATAAAACAATACAATTCTGAATAAACACAGAAAGTTGAACACTGTGGCTGAAATTCTGCACAAAGTCAGTGGTTTTGCACTAGTTCTGATGGATGAGAGGGAAATCACTTTATCTGAAGATGATAAGAGAGACTGCAGAACCCAGTTGTCCATATAAGGTTGCTCAAAATCAGAGATATGGGAAAGAAGCAGACATAATGGATACTGAAACCTTCACATTTCTGAACCTTTTCTTGGCTCAATAGTTTATGAAACAACACAGCTAAATGAAAAAGTAAAAACTGATTTGAAAAGGAAAAGATCTGTATTTAAGTGGAAAAAATTAACTGAATTTTAATTGAAGTTATATTTCACTGTACATTATTTGCTTTAAAAATAACCCACTCAGTCCATGTTTCACCAACCTAAAACCAATACAGTACACTGTATGTAGCGACTTGGTGGGAACAGAATTTAAAATATAAAAAAAACGGTATGATGTCTGACTTTAAGGAGGTGAGAGAAAAAACCCAATTATTTGTAGTATTAGTGATATAACAGGAGTGCTCAAAATATTTAAATACTGTATGGCAAACTTATGCATGTACATTACTATTGAGTAATCAGACTGTATCATGT
Organism: Carettochelys insculpta; assembly: GCF_033958435.1. Lineage (NCBI taxonomy): Eukaryota > Metazoa > Chordata > Testudines > Carettochelyidae > Carettochelys > Carettochelys insculpta. The sequence goes on along the minus strand of NC_134163.1, from coordinate 17,312,884 downwards.
ACTATTTTTTCCCCCACACAATCCTATTTCATTCAGTGCCCAAAATGTACATGCTTGGTGAATGGCTAATTTATTCATTATTTTATCTTCACCATTAAGTGTACCCAAATCCTGCAGTGAAGACGAAATTATTAACTTCCTCATGAGCATTTTTGTGGTGCTCTTCTTATAGTAGCCAGAATATGCATGATCCAGCAACAAGCAAAAAAATCTCTTCTCAATTACACCAATATCAATCCAGAATAACTCCCTCTACTGCTGCAGGTCCTCTTGAATTACAATGGGCGAGTCTAATAGAGCAAAATGTATTCCCAGCACACACACACAAATCACTATTGTGTCACTCTAAAGTGACTTATCAAACAGACTCAAAGACCAACAGTGACAAGCTTCTAATTAAATACTATCCATTCCCCCCCCGCCCCCGCTAGAAAAAAAGATGCCATGTTGTGGGCCTTTGTAGTACATAGGAGATCTGAAAGGGGAGGAAACTAATAGCTGAATGGAAGAAACCTTCAAAGGAAAACATTTATATGCAGTATTAATCTGTGTATGATTTTTAGGGATATTTATATGCCTCCAACCACTACAATATTGAGTGCCTAATTAAGTGGTCTTCAGCATATGGGGAAATGAGGCACAAAAAGCTTCAATGACGTTAAATGTGGGAACCAGAGATGTAGCCATGGGTGGGTCACATCCCACCCACTTAGCATCTTAGTACAGCCCCAGCTCTCCATCAGCACTAGCACTTCCCCAGCTTTGCCCATCACTCCATCCCAGGAACAGGGTTGATGGCTTACCCTACTCTACCTGCCATTCCAATCAGGGAGGTGGTTTAGGTGTGTGGTGGCTTGGACCCAGTGTCCCAAACCCACTCCCTCCTGGAGCTCTGTGTACATGGGCAGGCAGAGCAGGGCAAGCCATCAATTTCACTCCCCAGCTGGAGTGCCAGGTGGGCAAGTGGAGTTGCCCCTGTTCCCTGACTTTACTCCCTTGGTGTGCACCTGGGGTTCAGGTAGGTCACCTGGCCAGAGTGCCCATTGTGCCCCACAAGACATACTGGAGGGTGTTGAAAGAGAAAGCCCCTGACTGTTCTGCCCCTCCACCTCTGCCCCCATCAGTTTTCAACCACCCAAAGTCAAGACCCTGTCCTGACTATGCCATTGGTGGCAACTATGGTGTTTGTGGAAGGAATTTTTATTTGCTTCGCCTTGTTATTTTCATTAGAGTGTTTGATAAAACTGTGGGGTTTGAATTTTGTTAAAAATGGAGTTTTTACTATTTCCTAAGAACATTTAGAGTACAAAATAGAGTAGAAGGCCACGTCTACACAGAGGTGCTCTCCCAGCAGCTCCATGCTAATAAGCAGTCTCACAATTGCAAATCAATTCAAGTCAACCAGTCTATCTTTTAAAAAAGTCATCCAGGTTTAATTTTAAAGTTACCAGTCATGGAGAGCAAAGCAAGCACTCCTCTAGCACCTTAAAGGCTAGCAATTTTTTTACTCCAAATGCCTAAATGCTTCGCTTGGGTAAATAGTCTCAGACGTATAGTTGTTTTAGTCTGTATGTTCACATAACAAAGCAAGCAGTCCTGCAGCACCCACTGCTTGCTTTGTTTTGCAGAGATACAGACTAACATGGGTACCTTAGAGACTATCAGGCCATGTCCACACTAGCCCCAGAACTTTGAAAGGGGAATGATAATGAACCTAACTGAAAGATGCTAATGAGGTATTGCAATGAATATGTAATGCCTCATTAGCATAATGGCCACAGCACTTTGAAAGTGCCATTTTTGATCGTGTGTGGCTCGTCTGCACAGGGTCCTTTTTGAAAGGACCCTGCACACTTCGAAATGCCTTTATTCCTATTTGGTTATAGGAATAAGACATAGCTGGAGAGTTTACTACCCCCAATCTGTTTCAATGGTTAATTGCTTTCACTGCTAAAAATTTGCATCTTATTTATAGCTTGAACTTTGCTGACTTCAATTTACAGCTGTTGGACTTTGCTATACCTTCTTCTGCAGCAGTCAAGAGCCCTAGAGTAGTAAATGTCTTCTACTTATGTCGGTGCTTATACACCATCATCATATCATCATCAAACTTGTTCTTCAATAAACTCATTATCTGTGCTTCCTTAGCGATCAACTTACTGTAAGCCACAAGAATTTGTGAACTCCCCAGAGTAGTCTTTATAAAGGCATTAACTGTCATGAGTCACTTACAGTAAAAGTTAAAAAAAAACATGCTAGCTACAACAGCCCTTAGTCTATCATTGTAAGGCTTATTTTCCGGGGCTATGTCTACACTAGCACACTACATCGAAGTAGCCTATTTCCAAGTAAGAACATCCTAATAGGCTACTTTGACACGTATCATCTACGCATCCTCCAGGGCTGGTGCCGTCGATGTTCATCATCGAAGTAGCAACGGGGAACATCAAAAGGAGCCGCCCCGGAAGCAAATGCAGAGCATCCACACACACAAGCACTCCCTGTTGAAATAAGGGGCCAGCAAAGCCTGCAGATGGGGTCATAGGCTGAACTAGCCCTTCTGGAGCAACAGCAAGCCGCTCCATTAAAGGGCCCCCCCAGACACACTCGGCCTGCACAGCACGAGGTCCACAGAGCTGACAACCAGTTGTAGACCCCATGCACGCAGCATGGACCCCCAGCTGCGGCAGCAGCCAGAAGCCCTGGGCTAAGGGCTGCTGCACATGGCGACCAGAGAGCCCCGCAGGGGCTGGGCAGAGCATCTCTCAACCCCTCAGCTGACGGCCACCATGGAGGACCCCGCTATTTCAATGTAGTGGGACACAGATCGTCTACACGTGCCCTACTTCGACATTGAACGTCGAAGTAGGGCGCTACTCCCATCTTTGGATAGGAATAGCGATTTCAATGTCTTGCCGCCTAACGTCAATTTCAACGTCGAAATAGCACACGGCGCATGTAGACGCGACACATGCTATTTCAACACTGTGCTAGCTACTTTGAAGTAGCCGGCTAGTGTAGACGCACCCCAGATTGCAAATCCTTGTTGGTGCTCTTCTTTGAAATACTCTCAAATTTTGCAACTGTCTGTTTAAAAAGTGTTGAGACAGTATTCCAGTTGTAGTCACACCATTGCCATATACAGATGTAGTTACACCATATTCCTGCTCACTGTTCCCATTAATATATCCTAGTATCATATTAGCCCTCCTTGTCACAGCATCAGGCTACTTTGAGCACAAATACAGAAATGTATAACAATGCAAATTCACAACATGCTATTCAAAATCATGAAAATATCCTACAGGCTACAATTAACTAAGTAAAAGAACTGCACTAAAATTAATACACACATAACGGTAGTTTTAAATTAGCTGTTTTAATAGACTAAACTTATACAAGGGTTGAGTTAAATCATCATTCTCCCCAGTGAATCAACTATTCCCAGGATAGAACAGAAAAAGGTAGTACTATGTGTTCAAATGACAGATCAGATAGGCTGCAGGCACACCAGTTATGTTATCAACAAGAAGTCTCCTGAAAATAGAAATTCACCATGGAGCAGGGGGCAACTTGTCATCTGTCACCTAACAGGTTATAAATAGCACCTTTTTAGAATACAGTATGGATTTATATGGCATGGTCAAGCAACAATGAGATAAAATAGAACATACCTTGGCTGACCCATGTGTCCCTCCTGCCAGTGGAGAATCATGTGTGGTTTAAAGCTCTGAATCTTTAGGAAAATAACGTTACAACCATCAAGGAATACACTGTGCCAGAATAATTTTTTAATTTTAGGCCAGGGCAGCATAAAAGCTTACTGTATCCCTGGACACACAAGGTCAGATTCTTAGTTTGTGTGCATTGGCCTAGTTTAAATGAAGTTATGACTACTTACAACAGCTGAGGTAGAGAATCACAAGACATAGCACTGACAAGGACCTCAAAAAGTGATGTAGTTCAATCAATAGTGCTGAAACAGGCCCTAGTACCCCTAAACCATCCACAACAGATGTTTGTTTACCTCTTCTTAAAAGCATCTAGTGACAGGGATTCCACAACCTTCCTTGAACGCTGATTCCAGTGCTTCACTGTCCTTACAATTAGAAAGTATGTCCACGACTATGACCTAAATTTCCCTTCCTGCAGTTTAAGCCCATAATTTCTTGTGCTACTTTTAGTGGACAGTCTCAGCAGGGTAGCCATGTTAGTCTGTAGCTTCACAAAAAACAAACAGTCCTATAGCACCTTTAAAAAATTAACAATATTATTTATTAGGTAATGAGCTGTTGTGGTAAGAGTGACTTCGTCAGATTTGGTGCAGATATGCCCAAATCTGATTAAGTGTGTCTTAGCCATGAAAGCTCATTACCTAATGAATAAAATTGTTAGTCTTTAAGATGTTACAGGACTGCTTGTTTTTTGTGGATATAGAACAGCAGATTACCATATGCTTCAGAGCAGCCCTCAACACATTTGAAGACTTATCAGGTCACTATTCAGTCTTTTCTCAGGACTGAAAATGGATATGTTAAATTTATTTCCTCATAGGTCAAGTTTTCTAAATTGATTTAGAAACATGGATATTGCACAGTTTCAGAATTCCCTACGTGAACACCAAACAACCCACTCAGCTGCCATGTTAGGCTTCTTAACAGTGTAAAACTGCATGTGGTACTTGGCATCTAAACAACTGAGGTTAAAAATCCACAATTAGATCTCTCTCCATAGCATCATTTCAACAATATCTTAATATGATTTAAAAAAAAAACAAAAAACAAACAGTAGGGAGATATCTTTGGATATCCTTATGTATCAGACTGTTCACAACTTACTTTTCTTTCTTTGAAGGTAGAGGATGAGCTGGTGGCCCTGCAAAAGAAGTTGAAAGGAACTGAAGATGAACTGGATAAATACTCAGAAGCTCTCAAAGATGCTCAGGAAAAACTGGAACAGACTGAGAAGAAAGCAACAGATGTATGTATCTGCATAGCATGCAGATGTATAACTAACCAGGAATAACATATTTCTTAGCATATATTGATTTAGAGTTAATTTATTGCAGTAGTTTCCATCATCATCTACAACCATGGGCTCAGCGCCTGTGGGTGTCCAATGCCTCCCTCACTATTTCCTTCCATCTTTCCCTGTCCAGTGCAGAATGGCTTAATTTCTATAGATTAGCACCACACCAATCTATTATATCATCCACCCGTTCTCCGTAGGGCCTGCCTCTCTTACTCAAGCTGTCCACTATGCCAAATATCAGGGTCTTGAATTTTCGCTCATCGTTCATTCTGGAGATATGCCCAAATAGCTGTAGCTTCTGTTGTATAACCTTCTGCAGTAGGGTCTCTTTCAGCTGTATCTTCCAGTATAATTCCTGATTGGTGACCTTCTGCGTCCATCCTATTCTCAGGATATTTCTGGAACAACTCCCCTTGAACACCAATATCCTTCTCTTTGAATCTTCCATTATTACCCATATCTCACATACGTACATGCTGCTGAATACACTCATTTTCAAAACACTCAGCTTCTTTCCTAAGCTAAATTGCTTTGCTTTTCCAGATCTTATCCATCACCTTCAAACTCACTCTCGCTTTCACTATTCATCACTATTTCCTTCCTACAATCTAGACAGTACATCATGTTGCTCCCCAAATACGTGAACTTCTCTACGTTCTCTAGTTTGATCCCCTTTACACTGACCTTCCTTCCTATTTCCCCATCTCTAAATACCATTCTCAGTTTTATCGATGTTCATAATCATTCGTATTGTTTTGCGATCAGCGCGTTGACACTCATCTGACTAACCTTCCTCCTTTATATAGGCTTGGGACTGGCATGGAACCCCTAGAGACCTCCTGGCAGACTTAAATTAATCTTTCTATGACACCATTTTACATTATGAGGTGCCTCCAGTACAGGACCAGTTGCCATCCTAAGAAAAGGGAAATCTGAAATCTAGAACTGCTGCTCTTTGATGGCTACATTATTGATATATCTGCAAGACCAAAAGTGCCCAGGTCGGGGGACACAAATGTTTGGGGGAGGTACAGCTGGAACCTGGACCAGCCCCCTGGGGGGGGCAAAGGTTGGGAGCAGCATCCAGCTCTGCTCCTGGCTCTACCTGCTGTCCACACTGCCAGCCTCAGTATTAACCACCTTATCCCATTTGTGCTGCCTCTCCCACATCCACAGCCCTAATCCCAGCCAAGAGGAATGGCACAAATGTGGTAAAGGCAGGTGCAAGATAAGAAGCTTGGGGATCAACGTCCTAGACCAACAAGCCACACACATTTCATTAAATATAGTATTATTCTCTGTCTAGATTATTAAAGTTACCTGCTTTAGAAAAAGCTGTTCATACAGCAGGAAGCATATGCACTTTTTGGTAAAGCTCTGTTAAACTATGGCAAAAAAATTAGCTCATTTCATAGAACAGCTTTGCTAACTTCCCCTTCCCCCACCAAGGCCACTATATTGTCCAATGTTTTTCTTCAAGATCTGTATGCTGAAAACAAAAGCAGAACATGGACTAAAGAACAGTAATTCAAACTGTTGTCACATTTAAAATAAACATTTGCATTGTCATTCATAGACAAAGTGGAATTTCAATATGTCAGTTTTGAATTAATAATTAATTAAATGGCCAAACGAGGTAAATTATATTTTCCACATCCCAACTTATTCAAAGCTAAAACATGCTAATCTACCTTGAATTTCACCAGTGAAACTCTATAGCCAGACACACTACAGAGCTCTTTTGAAAGATGATCTTCCAGATGATCATCTTTTGATCTGCTCTTTCGAAAGAGAGTGAGCACGCAGCCCCAGCTGCTCGTTCAAAAGAGCAGAGCAGGAAATGCCACGGATGGGGTCGCATGGCTGCCAAGTCGTTCCAGAGGCCTGGCCAGCCCCTCCCTTACAGGGTCCCCTCCAAAACACCCCTTCCCTGAACAGGTTGCTGAGGCCTGCTGAGCTGTTCACAGCAGAGCTGAGCCAGTGCAGGGACGAGATGGCCATTCCACAGCCACATGGATCTCCAGCAGCACCGAGAGCGGACATTGTGAATGCCAAGGTCAGTCTGCTGGCTATGGTGTCGTAGATGCCCTCCACATCTTCCGGTGGGCAAGACTCCCCCACCGGGGCTGTGAAGCCCTTCTCTCTGGGACCCCCACCGGCACTCCCGCCCCTGGGTGCCCTGGCACCTCTGAAGCCATCATTCCAGCAGCTCCTACTTGTGGGATCAGCTTGTGATGTGGGAGTGGGACAACACCAGATGGCTGCAGAACTTTAAGATGAGCAAGCAGACCTTCCTGGGGCTCTGCAACTGGCTTGTCCCTGCCCTCAGACATCAGGATGTGGCCCACTCTCCTCCTCAAGAAGTGGGTCGCCATCACAGTCTGGAAGTGGAACACCCTGGACAGCTACCACTCCCTAGGACACCAGTTCGGGATGGGCAAGGCCATCATCAAGGCTGTCCTCGTGAAGGTAATTCATGCTTGTGTCAGACACTCACCACAGGGAGGGGGCTTCCAGGCAAGGGGGACCTTCAGCAGCTGGGGACATGGGGTGGGGGAGAAGAGGCATGGGGGGGGAGGGGGCTGGGTGCAGCCAGTCACACCCTCACGTGTGCACATGCCCTCCATCCCATGCAGGTCATCCAGGCCATCAATGCCATGCTTCTCCAGAGGGTCAGCTGGACGGGGGATCTGGACACAGCTGTTGCAGGATTCCCCGCAGTCGAATTCCCGAACTGCTTCAGCACCCTGGACGGGACCCATATTCCCATCCAAATGCCAGAACACAGCACAGGCCACTAAAACTGAAAAGGCTACCTCCTGGTAGTGCTCCAGGCACTGGTGGATGCCAAAAGACAGTTCATGGACATATGCATGGGCTGGTCAGGACAGACACACAATGCACATGTTGCGGAACTCCAGCTTCTGCCGGCATATGGAGGCGGGGACCTACATCTCCCAGTGGGAGCTCCCAGGCAGTGACATCACCACACCTCTGTGCATGGTGGTGGATGCCGCCTATCCCCTACAGCCCTGGCTAATGTGGCTTTACCCCAGCCACCCAGATCCCACCCAGGAGCTGTTTAAGACAAGGCTCAAATCAGGCCCAGAATGTTGTGGAGCACCCATTTGGGCACCTGAAGGGTCATTTTAGGTGCCTCCTAACATGCCTGGAGGTTGGCCTAATAAACGTCCCCCAGATGGTAAGTGCCCACTGAGCCCTCTGCAATGTTGTGGAGCAAGGGCAAGGTGTTCATCCAGGGGTGGGTTGCTGAGTCCAGCGTTGGCTATGAGCCATTGGCCACTGCCCCAAGTCACCAGGCCCGCTGGGATGGGATACACATTAGGAAGGCCCTCGGCAACAGCTTTGTTCGCAGGCCCCAGTGACCCTCCCGCCAGGCACCCCCCCAGGCCTCCCTGCACATATGCCCCTCATTGTCCCCCCACCACGGACTTGGGGATGATGGAGGAATAAACTGTTTAACACAATGATTTTTGGAATACAATATTTCTAAGAAACTATGTACATTGGGGTACAGGGGCTAACTATATACATTGCGGGCTGGGGAAGAGAGGTTACTTCAACCTGGTCGGGTAAAGGGGGCATTAGTCCAGGGTAGGAGTGGAGGGTGATGAGCTCAGTTGACCCTGGGATCCTCTCCCACACCAGGTTTGGGGTCCCTGGCAGGACTGGGATGGGGGAGGAAGCACAGGGAGGTAGGGTCATGAGAGGACTTTGGAGTGGGAAGAGGAGAAGGGGCAGCAGAGGGGTGGAAGGAGGCAGAAGCTGGGCCAGGAGCTCCTGTAGAACAGCCATAATGTCCTACAGATTCCCCATGAGTTCCACCTAGGCCTCCCACCACTGGACCAGGTCTGCCTCCTTGAGCCAGAGCCTCCACTCGCTCACCTCCATCTGGCAGCAGTGTAGACAGCATCATCTGCCATACACCTCTGGGTCTTCCAGACACAGGCCTGCCCTGGTGCTGGCAGGGGGAGGGGTGCCCCGGCCCTCTCCTCCACCTCCAGTGAGGTGTACAAACACGAGGGATGGGACAAGGCTCGCTCAGCCCTCTGACGGCACAGCTGTATGAATGGCAGGGAAAAGACAGATAGCATGTCAGTCCTGTGTTACTGTCCCGAGGGCCATGCCCCCAAACCCTTGTGGACAGAGGCCCCCCACTCCCATCCAACAGCGTGGCAGCCATAGGGAATCACGAAAACTGATGGGGTCCCCACCCATGTGGGGCAGGCCCTGGCACGGTCCAGCCCTGCCTACCCCCACCCTGCACATGCTGCTTGCAGCGCTGTCCATGGGAGAGGGGGCTGAGTGTCACACTAGTGGTCATTATGGCATGCCAGGTGCCACAGCCATCGCAGTTGTATCCAGGCTGGGGGCACTGGCTGCGTGGGTGGATCACTGGCAGCTGTAGCAGGGGCTGGCACTATCTCCCCACAACCTGGGGTGTGCACCCTGCCAGATGCTTAATGGAGGATCCCTTGCTGAGGTCTGGTGATGCCCTGCTGGCTGTCACCCAGCTGGATGACCATGATAGCACATCGAAGACAAGGTCCCCATTGTCTCTGGACTCCTCAGAAGGTGGCTCCCACTTTGTGCCCAGCAAGGTTCTGCGGCTGTATGGTCCCAGCTCTGCCGCCACCACCTCTGCCTCAGGGTGTAACTTGTCCCCTGCAGCGTCCAGGATTGCAGCTGGTGGGGAGGTGTCCCAGGGCCCAACGAGGCTTTGGGAGCTCCCCATAATAAGGGCAGGTGGCGGGTCCTGCCCCAACCAGCTGGCTGTGTCCCACGCCCAGGCATACCCCTCCTGGAGCTCCTTTACTTTTGACTGCACTTAGTCTTACGTGTGGGCTGGGTGTCCCCACGCAGCCAGGCTGTGGCAACACAGGCAAAGGCAGCTGCATTCCACCACTTCCCAGCCACCTTCAAGAGGGCCTCGTCATCCCTCCACCAGCCAAGAAGTTCCCAGAACTCTGGCTCTGCCCATAACGAGGTCCACTTTTGGGCAGCCGGGCAGGTTCCAGCAAACCCTGTGAAGGCTTGGGGCGTGCCATGGGACTCATGGGGGGGCTGGCTGGCGGCCATGGTGATTGTCTTGGGTGCAGGAGGGCTGCCATGAGGGCCTGCAACAGGAGGCTTGTGCCTTTGCTGCCAGCATGCTCCCAGCTTCCTGCCACAGGGTTTCTGGGTCCCTGCATCTTTAAATGCAACTGGACAGGCAGCGCATAGAGCTCTGCTCATGCTGGCCCGTATGTCTCCGAGTGCCAGCTGGCTGGTGCCAGGAAGGTCTTCTCTTTTAAAAGAGCAGCCCACGGAACATCTACACACTTTTTTTTCCTCCCCCAAAAGAGGGATTGGATGAGCGCTTCCAAAAGCACCACAGTCTCTCAATTTACTTTCAAAACACATTGGAAAAACTTTCCAACAGATTCTGGAAAGTCACAAGAGGTATCTGGGAGATATGAGTGCTCTAGATTAGTAATATGTCCCTTTGCACATTCTTGCAGGAATGGGTTCTCTTAGATAGTAATATAACTAAGTCATTACTTCAGGATACCTACTACGCTTGTTCATTGTGATGGGAATTCCATTTTGTTTTTTTAAATGGACGAACTGCATAATGACAGGAATCCTGACAACATGAGGAGCTCATCAGACCAAATTCCATGCTTTCCACCATGGGTCTCATATTGTTTCCCTGCCTCCTGTTCCCCCAACTCCCCACTCCACCCAGTGTCGGAGGGCTACATGGAAGTGACAAAAAACAAAGTGGAATTATTACTGGAAAGTTCCTTGCTATGCCACATGCACTCAACACGAACTGATAACTTCCCCCCCAGTGGCTCCCAGACCATCTCTGGCCAATCCCCATTTATGAGCTATGTGAGATGTACAGCCAGGGGAGCCCCAATTGTACACAGAAGCTGCTTGAACGAAATTCCATTAGCAAGCCCTCCAAAGTTAGAATTAGGATCTTTGACAAGACCAACAAAATAAACAAAATGTGGAATTTCTCGACAGAGGCATCTGGGAGTTAGAAGATTAACAAAAGAGTTCCACATAGATTTCTACATGTACAATCTTCCACATCAACAGTATACTTAGCTGAAAAAGATTTTCTTGTTAGACTTTTAATGGGTAATTCTGTGTGATGAGGTTGAAAAGCTGTGGTATATTTCTAATCAAAACATTCTGTATTATGAAATTCTTATAGTTATATAGCTAAAAACTTAAAAAGCATGTCTTCCTAGAGTTTCATGCATATAAACAAGGAAAGTGAAGTAATTAGAGGTGATTATTTTGGACTACTGCTAACTAGTTGGGTTTTATGTAACCAGTGTTATATGATTATTTTACACAGGCCGAAGGTGAAGTGGCAGCTCTGAATCGGCGTATCCAGCTGGTGGAAGAAGAACTGGATCGTGCCCAAGAGCGTCTTGCCACAGCCCTGCAGAAACTGGAGGAGGCAGAGAAGGCAGCAGATGAAAGTGAGAGGTATGCATCCAAAAAGAACAATGCAGATAAGTGATTTCCATCAGAAGATCCCACCAGTAGGCTATGTTAACTGTCTTTGTAGGCTTTAAAGACTTGGTATGCTTTAGTTCCATTTCCCACTCACATTTTCAGATGTTGCTCTTAGTACTGTGAGAAATGAAGGGCCACAACCATACTAACTAACTAGTTACTAAGTTGTTCCCATTGTCTAGATGTTTCCCATCAGAAAACTTGCAATATATCATATACATCCCAACTGCCCAGTCTGGGGAAGGCAGACTTCCCAAAGGCTGTATTCTCCTTTATCCTGTTCCTCTACAGCTACCTATCCTGCTTCTTTGCCACCATGATCTGTTGCAATGTGTGTCCTATTTTGCTTTAATCAAATCTGTTGTTATCTCCACTTTGCAAAACTATATCTTTATTTATCTCTTGTGCACCATGAACTCCCATTATAATAACCATTAAACATAAAAGTGCATGAATTTACAGCAAAGTTTGCTGAATGCAGTTCAAGAGAATATATACCACTGAACACATCACAAGTCACAAGGACATGTGAAGTGGGTCTTACCCACAAAAGCTCATTACGTAATAAATAAATTTGTTAGTCTTTAAAGGTGCTACAGGACCGCTTGTATTTTGTGAAACTAAAGACTAAAACGGCTACCCCTCTAAGGAAATAAAGTTAAAGCTGTTATAAGACTACTGGTGCAGCTTTTAACATTCACTTCATGCAGTCAAATAATTAAAAACACAGAACTCTCAGTTGTCAGCCCCAATTTATTTTATAGCTGGATCCACCTTCCATTGAAATCAATGACTGACTTCAGTGGGAGAATGAGCCCTTTTCCTCTTTAATACTCTTTGTTACTACTTGACCTATAATATATGCTTATTCAACGTCTAAACTGCATAAAACTTTCTATTAGAACTGTTTTCAGTTTTCTATAACTTGGACAATTGCTTATGATTTGAACAGAAAGCTTTCAGGTTGGTCCTTGCCTTACATTGAAAGCTGGACACATTCTTCCAGAATTCAAGCCACATGCTAATATACTAATGAGGTGCGGAAAATTTGCATCCATGCCTCATTAGCATCTTCCAGATAGCTCATTACCATGTTGCTTTCAGAAGAAGCGGCACGTGCAGACACAGCCATTGAGTCATTTTTGTTCAAAGAAGGAGGACAGTGAGAACTAGTCATATTAAATAACATCTTGGATAATTTTACCAGTCATGTCTCTAAAATTTGGGGTAGAGCCTTTAAATTGGCAGCAGAATAGTCCTGAAATAGAGAAGGCAGTTTTGTTGTGTCCACGGCAACACAGTCAAGCTGTTGGCAGTTACAAATACAGAAAAAAATCATAATTTGCATATATATAATATAATTTGTTAAAGGCTTGCTCTTAATATTCTGAACAATACAACTGCACTTCACAGGCTCCCAAAGCTCACTGAACTTTCTGTATAATAGGTATACAACATGCACAGCAATAAAGATGGCTTCTGTTTGGAGCTCTGCTTCACCCCTTAAAATACTCTTTGATCTAACTCAGTGATGGGCAATCTAGGCTAGTGAGTGGGCTACGAGTGGCTCTCCTCCATCTCAGTTGGCCATAACCGAGGCAGTCTCCTGGGATAGTGTAATTTAGCTCACTGTGCTTGCATACCTAGAATTCACAGTGCATGCAGATTAAAACGTAGCAGGACACAGAATGCGCATACAGCTCTCAATCAATTTTGTGTGCAAACAGCTGCAACTTGCTTCACATGCCCTTGAGTAATACTGGTTGGAAAAAAAAAACTGCACAGATGGAAAACAGTGTTATTTGGCAACTGTGTGTGTAGTCTATGGTAAAGAAAATATCTTGTGGGCCACACATAGAACCTCGGTGGGCCTCCTGCAACCCACAGGTTGATCTAAGCAGAAGGGCACTGAATTGTGCAGCAAGAGACCACATTATAGTCTCACCTTTTCATTGATCAATAATGCTTCCATGTACTTACAGCCATTTATTAATAGGCAACTCCTCATACACCTACCTTTTGAACTAGATACATACTGACCACCCTCTTTTGCAGAAGGGGTAACCAAAGATATGTGATGTTATACCAGGTCACTACTGGCAGCTTTACTAGGAGAACCCAATTTTCATGCACTTAGCCATAATGCACTTTATAGTGAATTTGCAGGATCCAAGAGTTTGACTATGTTCTTTGAACAAATACTTGTAACATACTTTTGCCTATCCACTCAAGTGGAATACCACCTTATAAGAGTCCTCTGTCCCTCGTTCTAACTGACAAACCATTATTTTTCTCCTATAGAAATAGAATATAAGAATATGCTGCTGTCTAGCACTTAGTTGCATATATCCTTGGCAGAGAATGTTACATATGCCCCTCTCGTAGCTGTATGTAGTGTGGACATTACAACATCTGGGCTGTGAAGAAGGACCTATCGTGTTGTGAATCCACATGTATCCTTGATGCTAAAGCCCTCTCCTATCAATAGGCCATAGAAGAAATGTCTAATCTCTAAGGGCCTGGATGGTTAATTTATGGCAGAGGTTGATCCTTTACCCAAATATCTCAAACAGTGAATACAGGAGTTTGAGACCAGAGCATTTATTGTAGAAAAAAGGCGTACTTCAACCTGGTGCCTCCTGATGGATCTGCTATCTGTAACGCAGTTTCTAGGACCAAGGATTGTGCTCTGGATTCTATGTGCTTACGAGTCTTGATGGTAGCTAGCCATTTTTATGGTGGGGCTGCTGAAAGACACTGAACAAAACTAAATCCTTTAGATGGTGGAAATCACTTCAAGCTAGGTGGCACTGTCATAACCCTCAGCACCTATAATTCCAGCATCCCTGCGTCCTGTCTCCACAGCACAGCAGGCAAGACTCCAGAAACTTAATTAGTTGCTGTGAGTTGGGAGGGGAAATGTTGGCTCCAACAGATTTGAGTAAAGCCACAGAGAAAAGTATTTAGCTATTTTGTTTCTAGCTCTTTCCTCTTTACCTAATTATTCTAAGGCAGTGGTCCTTAACCTTTACTGCAGCCTGCACCCCTTTGGTTCTCAAAGTATGTTCTTGTACCCCTTATAAGAAAATCACACGTTCTCATACCCCTTATCAAAAATGTATATGGAGGGGCCTGTACACTTTTAAAGGAACATTAAATATATGTAAAATAGTTTTATGTTATTACTCACCACAAGTAGTACAACAGGCATGCAAAATATGCAAGTACTACCCAGAGATGTTGCAAAGTTTTGCTGTGGAAGTAAACTGTAACCAACATGCTAACACTTAGTGGCTAACTGAATTCATACATAGGTTTGATAAAACAAAGCAGCTGTACTTAGGTGCCTGTGCTTAATTTGCACTTTCAATGATTTACCTTCTAAAAAATCTGAAACGTCTCACACTCCCAGAAAGGGTATCACACACCCGCAGGGGATGAGTTTACCCCAGGTTAAGAATCACTGTTCTAAGGACTATAAAATTGAAAAAGGTTTTAAAAGAAAAATTCCCATTGGTGTCATTCAATAGGTACAAGAACTGTTAAACTTGTCAGTCCAACAAGTAGAGATTCATGTCCTTTAGTTTTAATGGCAACTTTGTTAACCATTAAAAACCACGATAGATTGGTTTGGGTTCAATTCACAGTAGTCAGATGTTAAGAAGTTCACCTCAAGACCTGTTAGGCTAAATGTGCTCACTAGCTTGTAGTAACCCTGTTTTGTCTGAAACAATCCACTTTGTTTCCTTATGTAGAGGTATGAAGGTTATTGAAAACAGAGCAATGAAGGATGAAGAAAAAATGGAAATTCAAGAGATGCAGCTGAAAGAGGCTAAGCATATTGCTGAGGAGGCCGACCGTAAATATGAAGAGGTAAAAGAGAGCTAAAAGGAAGTAGGAGATGCTGTTTCTTTACACATGCTCTCACCAAAACAGCACCTAGAAGAACTTCAGTACTATTTGTTTGTACACTTCCCATCAAGCGGTAGTTCAAGTTTGGAATATATTTTTGGGCACAGCCAGGCCACAAATATGCAATTCCAAACAGATTGAGACTTACCATGAAATGAGATTTACACATCTGTATACTAATGCTAGGAACATTGGAAAGCCTCTGCTTCTAGGGAAGGGATCCTCAATTAAGCTCACCACTCCCTAGCAGCTGATTACTGTCAAGAGAGCATAGGCCACATCACTGTAATCAATATGCTGCATAGCTCCAGAGGGTACTGCTTCCAGCATTTCTCTGAGAAGGAAACCTGCAGGGTTGTGGGGCTTTGTGGAAAACAAACGGGGGAAAAATAATTCTCTCTCTCTCTCTCTCTCTCTCTCTCATTCTCCAGGTTGCTCGTAAACTGGTCATTTTGGAGGGGGAACTGGAAAGAGCTGAGGAACGTGCTGAGGTGTCAGAACTGTGAGTGGCTATTCAAAATGGTTCTACACACATAAATAATTTTGAAATATCAAACTAGAAATGGAAAGACTTTATTACATCCACAGGCCCACCGACAAAGGTAGAGGACTGAGGGGACAGTTTACCCGGGGCCCAATGACTCAAAAGGCCCTAGGGTTCGTGGCTGCCACTACTGTGACAGCAGCAATGGCTGGAGCCCTGGGCCCTTTAAATTGTTGCCAGAGTGCCAGACAGCACTGAAGGGCTCATGGCGGGAGCTAGCACACCCCCTCCCCTCCACCCCCCATTCAACCCAAATCCCCACCCCTTCCAAGAGCATTGAACAGGGATCCACACACCTTATCAAGCAGCCCAGCAAGTCTGTCAGGCTCCCCTTTAGGCCCTATTTGTTCCTTGAATGCTGGGTGTAAGGGGAAGGGATCTCCACAGGATCACATCTGTAGTCTGCGCCTGCACAGTATACAGAGCTCTATCCCACAGTTTTCATAGTTATGTCACTGCAGGATCCACACATTGTATCTCATTAACATAAAGGCTGCCAATATTTAGAGCAGGTCAGAGATGGAATTTTCTACAGAATATTTTTAAAAAGCTTTAGTCCCTTGTCATTCAGGAATCTCAGCAAAAAAACATATTTCAAAAAATACCTGATGGGAAGCCTGTTAGGCCAGAGACCTGACACACTCACAAATGGTATGGAGAAAGTGAATAAGAAAGCATAATTTATCCATTCCAGTAATACAAGAACCAGGGATTACCCTATAAAATGAATAGACAGCAGGTTTAAAATATGAGGAAATACTTCTTTACACAATGCACAGTCAACCTATGGACTCATTGTCACAGATGTTTTGAAGCCCAACATTATAAATAGTTCAAAAAAATTAGATCAGTTTGTGGAGGATAAGTACCAGTGGCTATTAGTCAAGATCAGGGATAGGCAGTAATTTTTGAGGGGTACCATTCCAAGAATTTGGTAGGCGGTCCTGGGACAATATTTGTTATGACACTAATGGAATGGAGGTGGGATCTAGGATGGAGGTTGTGCACAGAAGAAAGATCCGGGGAGAGATTTGGGGTGTAGAAGAGGGAGTGGGATCTGGATGGGAGGGTGGGTAAAGAAAGCAAGGTGACTTGGAACAGATGAAATATTGGAGATTTTTCCGGGCACAGCTGAGGAGACCAAACCAGGGCAAATTGCTTAAACCAGAGCTACTTGCTGCCTAAGACTGCAGGTCCTCGACTATAAGGCACACCAAACCATTCACAAAGAGCACTTCCATTGCCAAATTGGTCAGCAAGAAGTCACACAAGCAAACCCCTTGCACACTCCAGCTTCCCTTGTGCCAAAACCAGTATCTCTCCTTACACCAGATAAGAGGCTATGAAAACCAAACCTTCACACAGGTTCTTCCAGTCCCAAAGAACCAAACACATTCCTAGGTCAATATATACCTCAGATCTTACCCGCAGAGCAAGAATCTAAAGCTTAATAAAAAGAACAAATAAGTTGAGAGTAAAATTGTTAAAGTAATCAAGTTACATACACCAATCACAAAATTCTTGATGCAGACTTCCAACAGAGATGTGATAGGCTGCTATCTTGAGTATTTCTGGAGTACCTCCTTTGTTAGGGTGGGTCAGCAATCCTTCCGGGCTCAGTTCATAGCAGTGTTACTCCTGAAGCGATGAGCTGGATTGAAGACAAAGATGGGGGAACTTCAGGGCCCTTGCCCCAGGTGGTGAGAATTCAACTGTCCCTCCCTGTGTAAAAGCACATACGAGATGGAGCCTGTCACATGAGCAGGTCACCTGTTCATGTCCTTTTTAAGTAATCGGCCATTGCTTCTCTGGCTGTGACCATGTAACTGAACAAATTCCTAAAACGTTGATTGGAATCCAATATGGCCCTCTCTCTTCAAGTACTGCTTTACTTGACTAGGAGCCCTTTCACAATAAGTTGCCATACCTCCTATTGTGGTCTCCCAGAAACTAAAGTTTCAAATACAAGAACAGATCCAATACCTTTAACTCCACTTATAAAAGTTATATAGACATATGAGCAGTATAAACAGATTCAGCAAATCACCAGCTTTCAATAGACACCTCACTTAGTCCACTTAACACAATTTGGTGCAAACCTAGGACAGTGGTTGCAACATGTTCAACTTAAAATCCAACAACAGAACAAGTGACTGGGGTCCAAGAGAGGGCGCATGGTCTGGGGGTGAGGAGGTACTGGAAAGGATTCTGACCTGGAGCAAAAATGTAGAAGGGGGTATAGAGTCTGGGAAGAAGTTTAGCTGCAGGAAGGGATACAGAGGGTTTGAGAACAGTTTGGGACTGTGAGCAGGGGCAGGCAGGAAGTTACGATGGGGTACCAGGTGCAGGTTCTTGCTGGGAAGTGTTTATTATAGGTGGGTCCTGGCCGGTGGCCCATCAAGACCCTCAGGGATACTCCCTGGCCGCTGCAGCCCCACATGCTGCTCCAAACAGCTAGCTGCTGGGACTAGTGTGTGTCTCTGTGTGAAGGGAGGGGCACAGCAGTCTCCATGTATTACACATGCCTATAAGCACTGCCTCTGCAATTCCATTTGTCCAGTTCACAACCAAAGTGAGCAGTGAGGATCATGATAGGGTGGTTTCTATGCACTGTCTCCACCCCATGCTGCACAGAGACACACACACTGGCTGCAGCAGCTGGCGGCTATGAGTAGCATGTGGGGCCATGGCAGACAGGGAGCCTGCCTGCGGGTTCCGCTGGTCTGTGGGGGACTGGATTCAAATGTTTGGCAGGCCAAATCCGACTCACAGGCTGTATTTTTCCCCACCCATGGTCAAGATGCTCTAGGATGCTACCCCATGCTCTGGGTGTCTTTAAGCTCCTGACTGCCAAATGAGATTGGATGACAGGGAACAAATCACTGGATAGAGTGCTCTGTTCCATTCACTCCCTTTAAAGATCTGGCACTGGGCACAGCTGAAAGACAGGACTGGGGCTAGGTGGACTATTGTTTTGATCCAGTATGGCCATTCTTAAAACTCTAATTAAATTCCTGCTAGAATTAACTGAGGATACCTGTTCACTGAGGAAAGTATGGAACTCTAAGATTCATAAAGGCTTATTTGTGCTGTCGTGAATTCCTAACAAGTTATATTTTGCTACAAAAGCTATTAAATATAGTCTGCATAGTATATTTTGGAAAAGTACAAATGCCAGACTCAGGGCACTTAGCAGCTGTATATATCTGTCAAGTTGGCTTCACATTTTACTTGTTTAGCTTATTTGGAAGCCAAACAGCATAATATGTGGAGAAGAAGTGATCTGATCACCTTTGTCTCTGTGCAGAAAATGCAGTGATCTTGAAGAGGAACTAAAAAACGTCACTAACAACTTGAAGTCCCTAGAGGCTCAATCTGAGAAGGTTGGTTCTGTCTGGTTAAGAACACAGTATGCTTAAGGGTCAGCAAGAAGAATGAAGTTCTCCCTGATAAAGTTTACAGCAATCACAAAAAAAGAGGAATTTGAAAGTTTGCAATGCTTTTTGTATTGAAGAACCAGTGAATTATTGGAAGAATGTTGGTAAGGTGAATTTGATGACACACTGTTTTGGAGTCCGGAAGAGCTTCTTCTGGACTCCAAATCATGTGACCTTATGCTACTGAGGCTCCGGGAATTTACATCCACACCTCATTAGCCTATTTTGGGCCGCCTATTAGCATGCCACTTTCAGAGAAAGTAGCATGTGTAGAAACGGCCATTGTGAGGCTGTGTCAACAGACCGTGAAATCATTCAGTCTTGGGAAGCAGGAGTCAAGCAGCTGAAGAGGAAATAAAGCATGGTGTTGAATAGAAAGTTCCAACATTCCTATTTATTGCCCATTTTCTACTGCTTGTAGGTGGAAAAAGGTTCTTTTTTTCAGGAGGTGGAGAGGTTGTGTCTTTAGGTGCGAGGGGAGATGTATTTATTTATTAACTGTTAACACCCTTGTAAGGGCTTTTGGAATGAACTTTGTATTTCTGGATTTTTCAATACTCGAGTTTTGGGGAATGAAGAGAGTTCAGGGAAGGCACAAATGTATTGAACGCTCTTGTGCAACTACACATTTAATTCCACGTTATCTACACTTTTTGCTTTTGGATCTGTTTCCTGGAATGACTTTCAAAATTTCTCTGGCACAGAAAAAACTAATAAGGTAGGAATCTTGCTCATTACTGAGTCCTTTAGAAGGTTCCTTATATAGCAGGGTAGTTATAAGCAGAGCTTTCTTGAAATTCGCATGCCCTGCCCTTAAGAACTCAGACGATGGATGAAATGTGGAGGAAAAGCAGAGAATACAGCTGGCAAGGTGTTTTACAAGAACAAAATTGAGGAGTAGTAACCAACCTCACATCCATTTCTTGTATTTTAGGACAACTTAATTCAGGAATGTGCGTACCAGAATGTGTGCAGATACTGAGACCAAAGATTGACTTGTAGTTCAAATAATTGACATTTGAGGATAGACTTGAAAATAAGTTAAAGAATAACCAGTTCCCAGGGAATGGAATCAAGTGAATTAATGCAAGGGCAGGAGTTACTTGGGGACAGGAAATATATGGCTCCACTTTTTTACTATTATCATGTGGAGTCATAGTCCAGGGCAGAGAGCATAGCCTCCAAGCAGAAGATAAAGCAGTCTGAATTTTATTCAAATAGCGGGCAAACCAGAAACCCACAGAAAAGCTATAACATGATTGCATCCGGGAAACAGGATGATGATGACAGTTAAGGAAAAGCATTTTAGAAGGTCTGGAGGCTACTACCTAACCATCTCATTACTACACCTGTTAACAGTAGCTTAACAAAAATTTAACTTGCCTGATACAATAGTTTTTCTACCAGTTCCCATAATAGGTTGTTCACCCATGTTTTCACAGTACTCTGAAAAAGAGGATAAATATGAAGAAGAAATTAAGCTTCTCACTGATAAACTGAAGGAGGTGAGACAATCTATTCCAGTGAATTTGCATTTTAGCAGAGATTGTTTCTTATCCTGTATCTAAGACATTTTCTGTACATATTTTACCAGGCTGAAACTCGCGCTGAATTTGCAGAAAGAACAGTTGCTAAACTAGAAAAGACTATTGATGATCTGGAAGGTATGAAATTACTTTTCAATTTTTTTCTGTTTTTACAAAGTTCCATCAGGTTCAAACTGAGAAACAGTTCATTATAATACTACATATTTTGCAGCTTATGAAGAAAATCTTTATACAATAGGTTGAACCTCTCTAATCCAGAACTCCCATCTGGCAACATCCATAATCAGGCACAATTTTAGTTAAGAACAGCCATACTGGGTCAGACCAAAGGTCCATCTAGCCCAGTATCCTGTCTGCCGACAGTAGCCAATGCCAGGTGCCCCAGAGGTGGTGAACCGAAGACAATGATCAAGCAATTTGTCTCCTGCCATCCATCTCCCGCCTTCGACAAAAGGCTAGGCACCATACCTTACCCACCCCCTTGCTAATAGCCATCTATGGACCTAACCACCAAATATTTATCGAGCTCTTTTTTAAACTCTGTTAGAGTCCTGGCCTTCGCAGCATCCTCTGGTAAGGAGTTCCAGAGGTTGACTGTGCGCCGTGTGAAGAAAAACTATTAGTTTTGAACCTGCTACCCATTAATTTCATCTGGTGTCCTCTAGTTCTTATATTATGGGAACAAGTAAATAACTTCTGTATTCACTTTCTCCACACCACTCATGATTTTATATACCTCTATCATATCGCCCCTCAGTCTCCTCTTTTCTAGACTGAAAAGTCCCAGTCTCTCTAGCCTCTCCTCATATGGGACCCCTTCCAAACCCTTAATCATTTTAGTTGCCCTTTTCTGAACCTTTTCGAACACCAATATATCTTTTTTGAGGTGAGGAGACCACATCTGCACGCAGCACTCAAGATGTGGACGTACCATAGTTTTATATAGGGGAAGTATGATAGTTAGCCAGATGACCACTTGTTATGGGTGTGACCAAGCTTCCTGTGGTCCCAGAAAGTGTGTGTATAGCCACCAGTCCTGGTTCTTGGTGTTCTGTGCTGTTATTTAGCTGTAATTTATTCATAAATGTTTTCTAGGAGACCAGAAACAGCGGAAGTGTTGGTAATACTGCTAGACAATATTGACTTCTGGTAGCCTGGCAAATTTCTGCGTCTGGCACCAGTCAGGTCTGAAGGGTGCCGGATTAAAGAGGTTAAACCTGTACTATAATAACCTGTAGCTAGATCATTAAACAGAGTTCTGCTATAGTATTTCCTTTTTTCTCAGTATTGTCTCAAAAAACAAAAAAAAAACAAACAACCAACCATCTGTTTTGTGTAGAATCATCTGAATTTGTGAATAGCCACTTGTCCTGATTAAGGAATGAACCCTTAAAAATATGCCAGAACTCCTAATAGGAGAAATGCTATACTGAACATTTAAAAAAATACAACACTATTACAGCATTCTACTCTTGTTAAATACCATAAAACACTTGACATGGAGCAAATATGTCTCCTGCTGAACTTAAGTGCATTTTGCCCTGATTAAACAAGTTAGTGGCACTCACTATCATAAGGCTAAATCCATTCTGTCAGAGGAGTTCTAAAACGGTTGTCTCAGAAACAGAAAGCTAGCCATGTGAGATTATATGGGCAGACAGATTGTTCCTGAATGTGTTTGGTTACTGTAAGTTGCTTGACTACATTCCTCAAGACTTAGTTCTCTGTAGGAAAATAACGACAGGTGATCATTATGATACGAGGTGTGAGGGCCACATGGTGGGCTGCAGACGTATGCCTGGGTCCCAAACCAAATCCCAAATTTCAGAATGGTAGAGAAGGTGTTAAAAATAAAAAGACAGGGTATCAGTCCTTGAAGCTGTGCAAGTTAGTATCTTTTTCTGAAAGGAACAGCTACCACTTCTTCCCAGGGATCATATGCAAAGCACTGTAAACAGAGGAAACCATGACTATAGGTGAAAATATATCAAAACAGAATCTCATTTCTGAACAGGATCATTTAATTACTAATCTAGTTACCCATTTTCCCTACCCACGTATACCCGGTAAGTAGCTTTGATCCTTGTCATTTCTCAGTTCATTTAACCAAACACATTCTCCTAATGTTATTCAGTCAGTCTATATCATTATGTAATTTACGGATGCCAGCTTGCCCAGACTGAATACCACTGCTGCAAATGGCTCCAGTCCATCAGATCCTGAGAATCGGCAACCCTAATTTAGTTATCAAACTCAGAAAGAAGAAATAAAATCCTTGACTGGTAATTGTGTGTGGATGACAAAGAATTTCATAGCAGAATAGTATGAAAGCAAAGTTCTCAGTTTAATTCTATATTTACATTTAAAAGTCACATTGAATTAAGAGAGGATGTGACTTGTAATATTAACCCCATTTGAAAGGAAGACTGCTCATATTTCCTATTCCCCTCACCTTTGGTACTCTTCATACCACATCTGGGAGTGGTGAAAATTAACACTGCAGTGAAGCAGGACAGAAGCAGCACAAAAAAAAAAAAAGTGAAGGCTGTCCAGAAAATGAGGGATGATGGCTTAACATTTAGTTACCAAAGTTCTGCTTGCCCCTCTTCTGAAAAAGAGGGTGATGAAAACTAAAAGCTACTTTTAGCTGACTATTTGCATCCTTGTATACCAAATACATCTAATCAAGGGGCCAGGGTGTTTAATTTCAAATTTATTTTACAATTTGCTATCTGACTCATTTGTGACCACCAGGAAGAGCTGGCTTCTCAGTCTTTTCTAAAGCTTGACTGAAAAAAAAAAAATTAATAAGAAATTGAAACTTGGGAAATGTGGGCAGTTAGTACATATGTATAGCTTCTGCCTTATATTTTAATATTCTCTTGTTTACAAGTTCTTATCTTTATTTTCCACTGTGAATCCTCATTTGCTGCACTCCAACTGTTCTCCATATTCTCTACCATGCATCGCTTGCTGTGGACTGTTCTACTGCATTTCTTGTTGAACTCCTTGCCTTGGGCTCTGCAACCTGTAGATGAGCTGTATGCTCAGAAGCTGAAATACAAAGCTATCAGCGAGGAGCTTGACCATGCTCTCAATGATATGACCTCTTTGTGAATGTACTTCCACTTTTGGCTTTGTGTTGGTGTACTAAGATTCTGCCTTCAATACCAGCCTCTTCTGTATAATTCCTAGTATCAGTCCTTTAGTCTTTTTTGTGTAAAACTGACAAATAAAAACAAGCTACCTTGATACCTGTACATGCTCTGCTTCCCCCCCGCCCCCATTTTCCACAATTAATGACATAACTAATGTTATTCTTTTAATTTGTTCTTTTATAACATCTTTGGTCAGATTTTAGCATATCCCTGTAATTGTCACTAGGATACTTTTAAGAGTATTAGTTTCATTTCACACCGACTGCTTTGTTAAAAGTCAAAAAACCTCATCAGCTGTTAGTTAAAATATAACTGAAGGGTCACATATTTTGGAAGAAAGGTCAAATAAAGTGGCATATAGGACAAAAATCTAAATCCCACTGTAGCACTTTAGATTATTTTAGAAGGTAGGAAGGTGATATTTGATTACTTATTTCCTGAACAACAGTGACTGTAATGAGCAAGCAAACAGGAAATGTGCAAAGACCCAACTTGAAGCAGAAGAATCAAATTCATATGTTTACTGTCAGATCAACTGTTTCTGTCTTTATTGGTGAGGCCAAACCCGTGCTACTTGTTAGGCTGCTCTATAGTGATCTACAATTCCTCATGTTGTATTATTAGTCTACATTTATAAACTTGTTGTATTGTTGATGCCTGTTTGTGCACTGCATCAAAATAAAACCACCCATAGTTGGGACGCAAACTGATGAAAGCTATTGTAAATACTATCTTAAATCAATCTGCTACTCCTTGAAAAGTAGGATTTTAGCTAGTTTGTTTCTGTCCAGGCAGATCTGAATCTGAGTACAGCTTTGAGACACATTGAATCAAAATCTTAATTACAATGTGAATATACACCCACCGGGTGGTATTCATTTACTAGTGTCTAGTCATTTATAGGTATTTTATTGACACTTGCACATTGATCAACAAGGTGACTTGGACTGTAAACTATCTAGAGGATCACTAAATAGCAAAGTGTCCTTTCAAAACAGACATGGGTCTAATCTTATTTAAGAGGAAGTAACATTGTTTTATTCAGCAGTGTTACATACATCAGTGAAAAGGAAGTAGTAATCCAAAGGAATTTACAGAAATACATGCCAATGGTAAATGAATGCCTCTGATCACAAAATCGAAATACTTCTCAGTTTTGAGCTGTGTGGATATGGCACCATAAGAGCTGCATCTCATGAAGTGGGTCTTTGCTCACGAAAGCTTATGCTCCAAAACATCCGACAGTCTATAAAATGCCACAGGACTTCCTGTTGTTCTCCAAGATACAGACTACACGGCTACCTCTCTGATAAGAGATAAGGAGGGCCCTACACCAAGGTCACTGCCACAAAAAACATCACAGACCATGAAATCTGGTCTCCGCCTTGAAATCTGGTGTGTCAGTACACACTTTTACCTTATACTATACAGATGTCACACATGAAAAGTATTTCTCAAACTGGAGGTCCTGATTCAAAGGGAGTTGTTGGGCTGTGGCAAGTAGGGTTGCCATATGTCTACCACAAAGATACTGGGACAAAGGGAAGGGGAAGGGGGTTTGAACCAGGTGAACTGGGGTTAGCTGGTTGGCGGGCGGGGTAGACCCTCATGCACCTGCAGCAGCTGACAGCTGGAGCTCCATGTGCACAGTGAGCTGAGGACAGGGGCGGTTTGAGTCAGGTGGAGGCAGGATTGAACAGGGTGAACCACAGTGGGTTGAGCTGGTGGGGATGAGCTGGGGCTGCCTGGCTTGAATGGGGGGGTGCACCAGGGTGGGATGGTTGGGGGGGGCACATTTGGAGCCCCACGCATGGGTTGAAGCCACAAAAGTGGCTATGTCCACCCTAGGGGAAACTTCAAAATGGTCATGCTAATGGCCAAATCGGAGAATACTAATGAGGCGCCGCAATGAATATTAGCAGGCTGCTGGCCACAGCCTTCAAAAGTGCCAATGTTTTGTCTACACAGGGGTCCTTTTCAAAAGGCCCCTACAAACATTGAAATCCCCTTACTCCTATCAGCTCCAGCTCCCAGCATGCTGCGCAGGGCTCCAAATGCCCCCCAACTCAACCACCCCACCCTGGTGCACCCCCCCATTCAACCCCCACTTTCTGCTATCAGCTGATAGGAATAAGGGGATTTTGATGTTTGCAGGGTCCTTTTGAAAATAACCCCTATGTAGATGAGCCATGCGTGAGCGAAACACAGCACTTGCAAAGTGCCATGGCCAGCAGCATGTTAATGACATGCTGAATATTCATTTCAGCTCCTCATTAGTATTCTCCGATGTGGCCATTAGCATGGCCATTTCAAAGTTTTCCCCTAGCGTAGACATACGCAGGATGAGCTGGGGCTGTGGGAGGAGGGGGAAGTTAAGCTGGGCAGGGCAGAAGTTGAATGGGGGTGCACCAGAGGAGTGCTTGAGTGGGGAGGGGGCTGAGCCAGCCACATGGGGGGAGCAGGGTGCCCCAGGTGTGCGACTGGAGCCCCCCCCCAGGGGAGGCGAGGTGGGGGAGTTGGGGGAGGTTGAGCTAGCGGGGGTTTAACAGTGCTGAACCAGTGCAGCTGTCAAGCACTGCTGATCTGGGAAGGAGAGGGAAGGGGGGGTTCTAATGGTAAAGTTAGTTTTGCACAATGTGAAGCTGCATAAAATGAGGAATAACTGTAAAATTAAAAATACTGGACATTGACTTATTTGGTATTCTTTGATTTTTGTTTTAAACCGGACAGAGAGCCCAAATATCAGACTGTCTGGTTCAATACTGGACACCTGGCACCCTTAGTGGCAAGGTTATTGGGAGGCTGCCGTGCTTACTTTCTGTCCTGCCTTCAGAATAGTGTGGCCACAAAGCAGTAGCTGCTGGTCACACACTGAACTCCAAAGGCCGCACAGAAGTACAGGTGACAATACCATACCATACCAACCTTATTTCTACGCTGTTGCCTTCAGAGCTTGATGGACAAAGAATGGCAGCTACTGGCCAAAGGCCCAACTCTGAAGGCAACACCATACAATGCTATCCTTCTGCACTGCTGCTGGTGGCAGCTTTGCTTTCAGAGCTGGACTCCTATCCAGCAGCCACTGCTCTCAAGCTGCTCAGCTCTGCAGGCAGCACTGCCTCCAGCAGCAGAGTAGAAGTAAGTGTGGTAGTACCACAACCCACTACAAATAACCTTGTATGCCCAACCAGATCCCTTTTGCAACAGGAATCTCCTAACCCCAGTTATAACACCATGACATTTCAGATTTAAATATCTGAAATTATTAAATTCTTAACGTCATACAGCTATGAAATTGGCCAAAAATGGACTGTGGATTTGGCAGGGCCCTACAAATTGGTAACAGTCCTTCTGCATACAAAATGTTAGTAACGACACCTAAAATAATCCATTTCGTTCTGCATTCTTCATTAAATTTACAAATGGGAAGGAAAAAAAGAAATTAAATGGCCAGAAAAAGCAAATATGGTAGGCAACCAGCCTAGTTTACCAGAGAAATCCTTGGTGAGCTTAAACTCATGAAGAGTTGGAACTCACAAAAAGTGGAAATTTCAAAAGATGACTAAGGAATAGTATAAATATGGCTGCAAAATGCCAGGGAGTAATCAGGAAAGCGAAAGCACAAGTGGAACTGCAGCTAGCAAGACATGTGAAGTGCAAAAAGAAGTGTTTCTACAGGCATGTTAACAATAAGAGGGTGATCAGGGAGGGAGTGGGGCCATTACCGGATGAGGGAGGTAAGCTGGTGACAGAAGATGTGCGCAAGACAAAAAAATGCATTGAGTACTTCAGCCTGTCTTCACGGACCAGGTCAGCTCCCAGACTTTGGCACGAGGCAATGCAATATGAGAAGGAACTGGGCAGCCCAGAGTGGATAAAGGACAGGTTAAGAGCTATTTAGAAAAGTTAGATGCACACAAATCCATGGGTCCAGATTTAAATGCATCCAAGGATATTGAGGGAATTGGCAAATGTCACTGCAAGGCCTTTGGCCATTATGTTTGAAAACTAGTCAAGATCAGGAGAGGTCCCACATGATTGGGAAAAGACAAGAGTAGTGTCCATATTTAAAAAGGAAATAAGGACAATCCAGGGAAATATACACCAGTCAGCCTTATCTCAGTCCCCAGAAAAATCATGGAATGGATTCCCCAAGGAATCCATTTTGGAGCACTTGGAAGAGTGGAAAGTGATCAAGAGCAGTCAACTTGGATTCACCCAAAGCACGACATGCCTAACCAAACTGATTAGCTTCTATGAGGAGGTTAACTGGCTCTGTGGACATGGAGAAGTCAATGGATATAATGGACCTTGATTTTAGCAAAGCTTTTCACATTCTTGCCCATAAGATAAGGAAGTATGCATTGGATACATGGACTGTAAGATGGACAGAAAGCTGGCAGTCGGGCTCAACAGGTAGTGATCAAGGTTGGCGGGCGGGGGGTTTCAAGTGGAGTGCCCCAAGGATAGGTTCTTGGGCCAGTATTGTTCAACATTTTTATTAAATGACCTGGGTGAGGGGACAAATTGCACCCTCAGCAAGTTTGTGGATGACACTAAGCTAGGGGGACAGGTTGGGGATAGGAGGTTGGGGATAGGGTCCAGAGTGACCTAGACAAATTACAGGCTGAGGACCGACTGGCAAAGTAGAAGTGCAGCAAAAAAGAACCTGGGGCTTACAGTGAATGAGAGGCTGGATATGAGTCAGCAGGATGCCCTTGTAACAAAGAAGGCTAATGGCATATTGGGGTGCATTAGGAGAACCATATCCAGCAGATCTAGAGAAGTTATTATTCCCCTCTATTCAGCACAGATGAAGGCACATTTAGAGTATTGTGTCCAATTCTGGGCCCCCCATATAGAAAGGTTGTGGATGCATGGGAGTGGGTTCAGCAGAGGGCAATGAAAATGATTAGCAGGCTGGAGCACTTGACCTATGAGGAGAGGCTGAGAGATTTGGACTTATTTAGTTTGCGATTTGATAGCAGCCTTCAGCTTCCTGAATGGGGGCCTTAAAGAGGTTGGAGAGAGGCTATTCTCAGTAGTGACAGATTGAAGAATATGGAGCAATGGTCTGAAGTTAGAGGGAAAGGTGTAGGTTGAATATCAGGGAAAACTATTTCACAAGAGGGGTAGTGAAGCACTGGACTGCTTTAGCTAGAGAGGTGGTAGAATCTCCATCCCTAGAAGCTTTTTAGTCCTGGCTTGACAAAGTCCTGGCTGTGATGATTAACTAGGGTTGATCCTGCTTTAGGCAAGGGACTGAACAAGCTGACCTCCTAAGGTCCCATCCAGCCCCAGGATTCTGTGATTCTAATTGAACGTACATGTATGAACTTGGCTGTTTTGACCAAATGTATACTTCCTACTTCAGATCTCAAGCTAAAAATAAAGGTTTTTTTTGTAAGACAACTGGTGTATTTGAACTACTCAGGTATTTGTGTTATAGTTTAAAAATTGATGACTTCTACTCTCTTTTCCTGCATAAAAACTTTATGCCTGATTTAAAAAAAAAAAAATAGGAAAAAAAAAGACTATTCAAACACTACATTAGGAAACTCATCAGTACAAAAACTGCAATATTGTGGTTGAGATTTGTAAGGCACAATAGTCAGCCTGAGGGTTTCTTTTTCAAATGTAACTCGGCCTGCCCACTACGCACTCACACTTTGCAGATGCTTAAACTTCACACGTTGAAATGAGCAACATGATCCCATCTTCATAAACAACAAGAAGTCCTGTGGTACTTTATAGACTAACAGATATTTTGGAGCATAAGCTTTCGTGGGCAAAGACCTGCTTCACAAGATCCCATCTTAAGATTCTGTCAGGGGTGGTCTGAACCTCACTAGCAGAAGCTGGAATTGGATGACCAGGGATGAATCATTCAATAATTGCCCTGGTCTGTCCACTCCCTCCGAAACACCTGCAGTGATCGCCATCAGACATGGGATACAGAACTAAGCGAACCATTGGTCAGACCTAATAAGTTTCCTCTTATTTCTAAAAGTAAAAGCAATTACAGTTGCAGATATATATAAAATGTATACAGTAGGCCCTCGAGTTATGCAAGGGTCCTGTTCTGCACTCTCTCGCATCACCTGCATTTCGCATAAGTTGGGGTCGGGCTTTTTCCCCTGAAGAACACACGTTCTGCAGCTCGGGAAGCAGCAGAAAGGTAAGTCCTCGGGTGGGACGGGGGCAGCTGGGGAGGTTTAAACCTGGGGTGGGTTGGGGCCTTGGGAGGTGGGCAGGGGAAAATTAAGCCTGGGGTGGTTTAGGCCTGGGGGTGTCGGAGGGCTGGAGTTGAGCTGGGGCTGTGTATGGGGGTGGTGAGCCAGGCCGGGGTGCGAGGGGGGGGGCTTGGACTGGAGCCACATTCAGCAGGTTTGAACCGGGGAGAGAGGACGGAACTGGAGTTGCGCACAGGGGTGTTGAACTGGGGCCATGTGCGGCGGAGGAGGGGGCTTCAACCAGGGCCACACAAGGGAAGGAGGCTTCAGCCAGGGCAGGGTGAACTGAAGCTGCACATGAGGGGTAAGCCAGAGCCATGCGCAGGTGGTGAGCCTGCAGGGGGGTTGAGCCAGAATCATGCTTGAGGGGTGGTGAGCTAGAGCCAGAGTTGAGCAGAGCCAGGACGACTGAACCAGAAGCGGGCAGGAGTGAGTTAAAGGCAACTGGAAATCATGCATTTCTAGGGTTTACTGTAGGAATCAGGGATCAGCCGCATAAGAGCGGATTCACGTACTCTGAGACCTTACTGTACTTTTCAACTGTGGTTGAGATGGAAAAAGGAGAGACTTGTTGAAAGTCTCTAGGTAAGAATAAAAGGGTTTAAAAAAAAGTTGATGAAATGGTATGAACAGATCACCAAAACTATGAAAAGATATGAGGTCTTTTTAAAATAAAACAACTAACAAAATTGCCCAAAGCATAGGATCTACGGGTGATGGGGAACTTCAATATTTAGACATCAGTTAGGAGAATAAGGCAGAGCACAAATTATCCAACAAGTTCTTGGAGTGTATTCACAACAAATTCTTATTTCAGAATGTGGAAAAAGCTACTGGGCGGGAGGATGCTAGTCTAGACTTGATTTTGACAAATACGGAGGAAGTAGTTGAAACTATGAAAGTGGAGGGCAGCTTGAGTGGAAGTGAACATGGAATGAGAGAGTTCATGATACTGAGGAGTGGCAGAAGGTAAAACAGCACAGAAGGCAGATTTTAGAAAACTTAAGGAGTTGGTAGGTAAGAGATGTGCTTCCCAGAGTCTGCAGGAGGGAGGGGAGTACTTTGAGAGAACTGGCAGTTTCAGAGACATTGGGCAGAAGAGCAAACTATTCTATTAAGAGAAACAAAAAGCACTTTAAAGACTAACAAAATTGCTTATTACATAAGAACATAAGAATGGCCATACTGGGTCAGACCAAAGGTCCATCCAGCCCAGTATTCCGTCTGCCCACAGTGGCCAATGCCAGGTGCCCCGGAGAAGGAGAACAGAAGACAATGATCAAGTGATTTGTCTCCTGCCATCCATCTCCTGCCTTTGTACTGAAGGCTAGGGCACCATACTTTACCCCTGGCTAATAGCCATTTATGGACCTAACCTGCAAAAATTTATCGAGCTCTTATTTAAACCCTAATAGACTCCTAGCCTTAAGAGCCTCCTCCAGCAAGGAGTTCCACAGGTTGACTGTGCGCTGTGTGAACAAACATTTCCTTTTATTAGTTTTGAACCTACTACCCATCAATTTCATTTGGTGTCCCCTAGTTCTTGTATTATGGGAAAAGGTAAATAATTTTTCTATATTCACTTTCTCCACACCATTCATTGATTTTATATACCTCTATCATATCGCCTCTCAATCGCCTCTCTTCCAGACTGAAAAGTCCCAGTCTCCTTTAGCCTCTCCCCATATGGGACCCGTTCCAAACCCCTCATCATCTTAGTCACCCTTTTCTGAATCTTTTCTAATGCCAATATGTCTTTTTTGAGGTGAGGAGACCACATCTGCACGCAGTACTCAAGATGTGGGTGTACCATAGTTTTATATAGGGGAAGTATGATATTTTTTGTCTTATTATCTATCCCTTTTTTAATAATTCCTAACATCCTATTTGCTTTACTAACTGCCGCTGCACACTGCGTGGATGTCTTCAGAGAACTATCCACTATAACTCCAAAATCCCTTTCCTGATCTGTCATAGCTAAATTTGACCCCATCATGTTGTACATGTAATTTGGGTTATTTTTTCCAATGTGCATTACTTTACACTTACCCACATTAAATTTCATTTGCCATTTTGATGCCCAATCACTCAGTTTGCTGAGATCTTTTTGTAGTTCTTCACAATCCCTTTTGGTTTTGACTGTCCTGAACAACTTGGTGTCATCTGCAAACTTTGCCACCTCACTGCTTA
Source organism: Carettochelys insculpta (assembly GCF_033958435.1). Taxonomy (NCBI): domain Eukaryota; kingdom Metazoa; phylum Chordata; order Testudines; family Carettochelyidae; genus Carettochelys; species Carettochelys insculpta. The sequence goes on along the minus strand of NC_134163.1, from coordinate 17,280,292 downwards.
CCTCATTTTCTAGATCACTGATGAACAAGTTGAACAGGATCAGTCCCAGGTGATGAGCTTTCATGGGGCAGACCCACTACTTCAGATCTGGAGATAAAACCCATCATGCCATTTCCAGTGCAGCACTATAACCAGATCTCAAGTGGGTCTGCCCCACAAAAGCTCATCACCTAACAGGGCAGCCCTTGACCACTTAAAAACTTATTAAACTTAATTATTAATTAAAAATGATTGCCCTCCCCTCATGTATATAATCCTTAGTCCTGCCCTGAGTACAGGAGACTGGACTAAATTAACTCTCAAGGTCCCTTCCAGTCCTACCACTCTCTGTTTTATGTCCCGTGCACTTCTGAAAATTAGGTTATCTGCTTCTCACTGTCTAGTTATAACTGTCAGATTTGGAACCTTTAGAACGCAGTCAGAACTCTCAAAGAACTTCTAGCATTATATAGTAAACTCTGTCTCAACTTGCATTCCATCCTTTAGAACCTCTCAAAACAACAGTCATTTTAACCATAATTAAATTTGTTACATTTTCCATAAGAACAGTATTGTGAAATTGAATACAAGTAAATATAGCAAATACATGTTGAATAGTAACAGAGAGGTAGCCATGTTAGTCTGTACTGCAACAAAACAAAGCAGCAGAAATGTAGCACTTTAAAAACTAACAAAATGATTTATTTGGTGATGAGTTTTTGTGGGACAGACCCACTTCTTCAGTTCATCACTGAATAAAACATTTTGTTAGTCTTAGAGTGCTGCATTTCTGCTGTTTTGTTTGATAGTAAATACAGTACAAGTTTACACTGCACAATACTACTGTTGTTGATAAAGTACTCTGCATACATTTTTGCCTGCATCTAATACCTAATCTTGTTTTTCCTTACTGTTATTCATTGCTAGGCATACCTCTCTGTTATGCAGAATATCCCACAACCTCCCATTCCCGAGGCTGCCGGATATGAAAGTTTACTGTATATGCATGATCCCTGCTCCATTTTTCTTTTGCAGTATCTTTTCAATTGGTCCAATCAAATTCATCAGAACTTGTGATGGCTCTCCCACTAGTACCAACCACAACTGACATTGGAAAATACATACTAGTAGCAATTTCTACATCTAGTGCAAACAATACGTCTGAAGAATTGTCTATGTGAGGGACACTCAGGAAAATTAAAGCAAAACAACTAAGTCATGTAGTCAATGTGTGTGTGAACCTCATCTTCAGATAGATGTAACTTAGGAAGACTAATAATAACAGAGAGATAGCCATCTTAGTCTGTACTCCAACAAAACAAAGCAGCAGAAATGTAGCACTTCAAAGACTAACAAAATGATTTATTCAGTGATGAGCTTTGGTGGGACAGACCTACTTCATCAGACCAACGTCATTTCCAATACAGACTGACATTTAAGTACCAAGGACCAAAAAAATTAATAAATAAAAAATTGCCATAACTGACAAATCAAATAGGATTGAAGGAAGTGGGTGAGAGGTGGTGGGATGTTAATTGTGCTGTCTGAGATAATTACAAGCATCAAAGGAAGGGAAGCAGGCCTTGTAATGAGTGAGGTACTTGGAGGTCTCTGGTTATGCCACATGTTAATGTGGAAGACTAAGTTATTGGAAATTTAGAACGCTCTACTCTTGAATAAGAGCACCCAGAGGAATGAAATGTTCTTTGTGTTCATTGACATCACACTTCTAGCTGACTTGTGTTAACTTTGCTGAATGATCTACTAAGTTAGCCTTTGGGGGGGTGGAAGTGTTTCCCACTAACTATGGGGGGGCAGGTAATTAAAATGTCTATTGTCCACATGACAATTCCGCTTTCAATTTAAAAGTCTAGTTATTACAAAGTGGATACTTCCTTTGGAAGGTAGATGGTTAATTAAGGAATAAATTAGTGCAGAATAAAATTTATGCAGCTGCATCTATTTCACACTGACTTGGCAGTCATCCCACTCCTATCTTACGCCGCAAAGAACAAAGCCAGTCCCCACTTTTCTATTTTCTTTTGTGTTCTCTACCCTTACGGCATTATCTTGACCAGATTTTTCTTGTGAGGCCACTTGTGAATCTCATTTGTCATGGCTATGCAGACTCATCCCTTTTAGTATCACCCAAGATTGACCAGGACTCTAAATAGGAAAAGGAAAATCACTCCTCTGAAAACCAAGATGTCTTCTCCACGTAAAAGTCTCAGGCAGACTCCCACGAACTTCTGAAAGCCAAGTAAACACCCAGCATGCTAGACCTGGGGAGAGGACTTCAAGCAACTAAGTTTGGTACTCTATTAAATAACTGTATAGGGTGGTTACATACATTTTCGAGTGCTTGCTAGATGCCACCATTGTGGACCAATGTGAAGTAAGAGCCTCCCTAGGTTTTAAACAGCATCTGCACTGGGGAAGTTAAGTGTCATGGCTGTTTTCTGCACATATGCATTAATAGCCCACAACGCTGCCCACCTTTCTTTACAGGTACAGTCTGTCTCCTTTCCTATTCCAGCTTCCTCAACCACTGTGCCCTATCCCACCTCCTAATCAAGTAAGATTAATGGATTTACTAGGGCACATGCTTCAGCCCTGTGTGACAGGGACTCTGCTAATTTGGAGGGACAGAGAGGAGAACTGGCTGTGAGGATACTATTCTGGAAAAGCTAGTCTACAACAGTGTCCATAAACACAACCTGCAAAAACCTCCCAGCACAAACAAGCCCTTTGCCTCAGAAAGATGCCAAGACATTCCCTCTTAAAGAACAAAATATTTCCTCCCTTGCACGGTAAAAGAGAACGCGAAAAGGACCTGACGACTTGGAAGTTAAAACGTCTGAGATATGGGCTCCTTTTTACCCTGATGTCGCACTCCCTTCCAGAGCTGTACAGCCCATGGACAAGCCCATCTACTAGCACAGGCTTTGCACCACCTGGCTCAGCCACAGGGCTGCCTTTCTCTCCATTTAGCCAGCGAGACGAAACCGAGCCCGTTTCGAGGTGGCCAAGGTCACTGGCTATCTAGCGCTCCTTCCCCAGCTCCAGGGAGCAGGCTTGTATACGCATAAGCTCCGCTCACCGGATCCCAGGGACCACGAAAAGCCCCAGCCTAGGCAGCACCTGCACCCAGTCCAACCGAGGAACGTTCCATGTTCGCCCGTTCAAGTGAAGCAGTTCATCAATCAACGAACTATTTACACACCCGTCCAGGCGCCCCACCGATAAAACTTTGGCTACCTGCTCCTCCCATTCGGACGCTTTCAGGTTGGGACGGGAAGTGACGTATACCGAGGTTAGCCCAATAAGGGCATGGAAGCAGGGTTGAGGGGCAGTTCTTTCTGTTTGTAGGGTTTGGAGAGCGGTGGAAGTTCCAGAAGGGGCGGGACTCTGGGAGAACATGGCGAAGACCTATGATTACCTGTTCAAGCTGCTATTGATTGGTGACTCAGGTGTAGGCAAGACTTGCGCCCTTTTCCGCTTCTCCGAGGATGCCTTCAACGCCACCTTTATCTCCACTATCGGTGCGTGTAGGCTGTGAGGGACCGGACGTCGTGTGCGAGCAACCGGGGAGACTACCGCCGGGCGGGCCCGGGGTGGCGTGCCGCTCTTGAGCACCGGAATGCTTGCGGTGGTGCCGCGCGGAGCGGGCAGTTCTTGGCTCCTGCGCGCCCTGTGTAGTCTTCCCGTCGTCTACGCCTCAGTCTGCTAAGCCCTGCGCTCTTGTCCCCCGGGAGGTCTGGTATGCGCGGGGTTTAGCATCTGCTACCTGTAAAGCGCCTCCTGTTGGCCTAGCTGCAGTTGGTGCCAAATGCTTCTTCCTGCACCGCTTGATTTGTTTGGGGATCAGGTGTTAGCCTAAGTTGTGTCGGCAGTATGAGGGGTTGCTGGTGTCGCTGTACCAGTAAACTTAGTTCACCATACACTATCTTAGCACTAGAGGAGTAGCAGTTTTAGTCGATAGATTCACAAAAACAAGCAGACCTGTAGCAACGTAATTATTATTTTATTTATTTGTTAGGTTGCAAGCATTAGGGGTTAAGACCCTGTTTTAGTAGGGCAGGGGTGAAAGTACCTTATCTTGCAGGTGTGGTTGATTATACTGGCACTTTATGGTGCAGAAACTTTCCTTGCTCAAGGGTGTAAACACCCCCCCCCCCCCAGTAATGCAAGCGCCATGTTGTAAAGTAGTGGCATAGACAGTTCTACAGTGCTGTGAGCTAGTCCCCTCGCAGAGGTAGTTTTATTACGCTGCTAGGAAAGTGACTACACCGACACATTATTGCCGTCCTGCTTGCCCATACCAGCTTCCTTTCACCTCTTCTCTTCTGCATCTTTTTTTTTCCCCCTCCATAGTAGTAGAGATTTTATACCTTAATAAATGGGTTGGAGGGAGTAATGTGATCTTAACTGATTACGTATAAACACACTTCTGTAGAATTGCATGTGGCATTCAATCAGATTTCAGAGCAACAGTTTGTTCATCTTTCAGTCATATTCATTTAAAATGCATTATGTTATAATGATAATAGATGCTAGTTTTTGATTTACTGTCTTAATAAGAAAATACTACCTTGTTGCTAAACTGAATTCTCCAATAGTATGTTTGAGGGAGGGATACAATCATAGAATATTAGGACTGGAAGGGACCTCGAGAGGCCATTGAGTCCAGCCCCCTGCCCCAATGGCAGGACCAACTACTGTCCAAACCATCCTTGATAGACATCTATCTAACTTGTTCTTAAATATTTCCAGCGATGGATGTTCCACAACCTCCCTTGGCAATTTATTCCACTGTTGGACCACCCTGACAGTTAGGAACTTTTCCCTAACATCCAACCTAAACTTTCCTTGCTGCAGTTTAAGTCCATTGCCTCTTGCTCTATCCTCAGAGGCCAAAAAGAACAAGTTTTCTCCCTCTCCATTATGACACCTTTTTAGGTACCTGAAAACGGCTATCATGTCGCCCCTCAATCTTCTCTTTTTCAAACTAAACAAGGGCAGTTGTTTCAGCCTTTCCTCATAGGTCACATTCTCTAGACCTTTAGTCATTCTTGTCGCTCTTTTCTGGACCCTCTTGAATTTCTCCAAATATTTCTTGAACTGCGATGCCCAGAACTGGACACAATACTCCAGCTGAGGCCTAACCAGTGCAGAGTAGAATGGAAGAATGACTTCTCATGTCTTGGTCACAACACACCTGTTAATGCATCCCAGAATCATGCTTGCTTTTTTTGCAACAGCATTGCACTGTTGACTCATATTTAGCTTGTGGTCCACTATAACTCCTAGATCCCTTTCTGCTGTAGTCATTCCTAGACAGTCTCCCCATTCTGTATGTGTGAAACTGATTGTTCCTTCGCAAGTGGAGCACTTTCCGTTTGTCCTTATTAAACTTCATCCTGTTTACCTCAGACCATTTCTCAAATTTATCCAGATCATTTTGAATTTTGACCCTATTCTCCAAAGCAGTTGCAACCCCTCCCAGCTTGGTATCATCTGTAAACATAATAAGCATACTTTCTATGCCAATATCTAAATCGTTCATGAAGATATTGAACAGAACCAGTCCTATAACAGACCCCTGCGGAACCCCATTTGTTACAGTTTTCCAGCAGGATTGAGAACCCTTAAGAACTACTCTGAGTACAGTTATCCAGCCAGTTGTGCACCGACCTTATAGTAGCGTCATCTAAATTGTATTGGCCTAGTTTTTTGTTTTTTTTTTATAAGAATATCATGTGAGACTGTATCAAATGCTTTACTGAAGTCTAGGTGTACCACATCTGCCACTTCTCCCCTGTCCACAAGGCTCATTATCCTGTCAAAGAAAGCTATCAAATGAATTTGACATGATTTGTTCTTTACAAATCCATGCTGGCTGTTCCCTATCGCCTTACCACCTTCCAAGTGTTTGCAGATGATTTCTTTAATTACCTGCTCCATTATCTTTCCTGGCACAGAAGTTAAGCTGACTGGCCTGTAGTTTTCTGGGTTATTCTTATTCTCCATTTTATAGATGGACACTATATTTGCCCCTTTCTAGTCTTCTGGAATCTCTCCTGTCTCCCATGATTTTCCAGAGATGATAGATAAAGGCTCAGATATCTCCTTTATCAGTTCCTTGAGTATTCTAGGATGCATTTCATCAGGTCCTGGTGACTTGCAGACATCTAATTTTTCTAAGTGATTTTTAACTTGCTCTTTTTTTATTTCAACTTCTAACCCTACCCCTTTCCCACTAGCATTCACTATGTTGGGCATTCCTTCATCAGACTTCTCAGTGAAGACTGAAACAAAGAAGTCATTAAACATCTCTGCCATTTCCAAGTTCCCTGTTACTGTTTCTCCCTCCACACTGAGCAATGGCCCTACCCCATCCCTGGTCTTCCTCTTGTTTCTCATATATTTATAAAAAGACTTCTTGTTTCCCTTTATGCCTGTAGCTAGTTTGAGCTCATTTTGCGCCTTAGCCTTTCTAATCTTGCTCCTGCATTCTTGTTTTTTGCCTGTATTCACCCTTTATAATTTGTCCTTGTTTCCATTTTCTTATACGATTCCTTTTTTATTTTGAGATCATGCAAGATCTCCTGATTAAGCCAAGGCGGTCTTTTTCCATATTTTCTATTTTTCCTGTGCAGCAGGATAGCTTGCTTTTGGGCCCTCAATAATGTCCCTTTGAAAAACTACGAACTCTCCTCAGCGTTTTTTTTTTTTCCCACCCCCTCTCGGTTTTGCTTCCCATGGGACCTTACCTACCAGCTCTCTGAGTTTAGCAAAATCTGCTCTCCTGAAATCCATTATCTCTATTTTGCTGTTTTCCCTTCTTCCCTTCCTTAGAATTGTGAACTCTATGATTTCATGATGACTTTCACCCAAGCTGCCTTCCACTTTAAAGCTCTCTTCCAATTCCTCCCTATTTGTTAAAATCAGATCTAGAACAGCTTCCCTCTGGTAGCTTTTTCAACCTTTTGGAATAAAAAATTGTATCCAGTGCAATCCAAGAACTTACTGGATAGTCTGTGCCCTACTGTATTAGTTTCCCAACATATATCTGGATAACTGAAGTCCCACATCACCACCAAATCCGGAGCCCTGCATGACTTTGTTAGTTGTTTTAAAAAAGCCTCTTCCACCTGGATAGGCAGCCTGTAGTAGACTCCTAGCAGGACATCACCCTTGGGTATTTTTTGTTTGTTTTTTTTTTTTAAACCCCTCTTAGTCTAACCCAAAGACTCTCAACACATCCATCTCCTGTGTCCATCTCCACCTCAGTCCAAGTGTGTACATTTTTAATATATAAGCAACACCTTCCCCCTTTTCTTCCCTGTCTGTCCTTCCTAAGCAGGCTGTACCCTTCAATACCAACATTCCAATCATGTGTATTATCCCACCAAGTTTCCATGATGCCAACGATGTCATAGTTGTATTTATTTATTAGCACTTCCGGTTCTTCCTGCTTATTACCCATACTTCTTGCATTTGTATATAGGCATCCAAGATGTTGATTTGATCTTGCCTCCCTGTTTTGCCCTGACTCTCTTTTTTTACTCTGACATTATTGCGCATGCTGCCTCCCATTTCTGACCCATCTCCCAGGTTTCCATGTTCTCCACTCTACCTGTGGGCTTTGCTCCTCTGCCCCTGTCGAACCTAGTTTAAAGTCCTCCTCACAAGGTTAGCCAGTCTGTGTCCAAATACAGTCTTTCCCCTCCTCGAAAGGTGAACACCATCTCTGCCTAGCAGTCCTTCTTGGAATAGCATCCCATGGTCGAGAAAGCCAAAGCCTTCCTGGCGACACCATCTTTGAAGCCAGGCATTCACCTCTAGGATGCACCTGTCTCTGCCTGGGCCCCTACCACTGACAGGCAGGCTTGTGAAGAATACCACCTATGCCCCAAACTCCCTCACCCATGACCCCAGAGCCCTGAAGTCATTCTTGCTCACTCATAGCAAGATAGCTCAGTGGTTGAATATTTGGGCTGCTAAACCCAGGGTTGTGAATTCAATCCTTGATCGGGGCAAATAGATTTAAAAGAAGAAAAAAATCTGTTGGGCCCTGCTGTGAATGCAGGGGACTGGACCCAATGACCTCTTAAGGTGTATATAGCCATGTAGCTGAGGAAAGAGAAATCTAGTAGACTGTAATTAGAGAATACTTCTAGCAAGCCCCTGTGATGTAACCTTGATACAGCTTTTTGAAATTATATTGGAGTATGTTTCTGTTCAGCTGTAACTGCAGTAAGTTAGGCTTTGTATGTGACTGTACTTAAAGGGTTATTATTTATTTGGTGTAACCAGTGTTACAATCTCCCTGCTGGTTTATACCAGGGTCTGCTTTCAACAAGGGCTTTGTGAATGTTTTTAAGAACTCCCTGGACATTCAGAATTCACTTTGCATCTAATCTATTAATTAAATGGATTGGGTACCTCTTTGCTTTGGAAAATTAAAGAGGGAGGGGAGCATTAACAATGGTCTCTACCGGAAATCTTAATGAATGTAGTTTTCTCCTAGGTATTGACTTTAAGATTAGAACCATAGAGCTTGATGGCAAGAGAATTAAACTGCAGATATGGTAAGCATTTTCTTTTAAAGCTATATGAATTAAGATCAAATGTTTAGTTCATGCCTATTATCTCACTTTGCTTTATAGTTTTGCATTTTGCATGTTGGTATATATTACCAATAATAATTTTACCTTAAACCTGCTTGTTGGAAGAGAATACTGTCTGGCTGTGTCTACACTACAAAAATAACTTTGAAGTTGCTTACCTCCAAGTACTTTGAAGTAACAGACTTCAGAGTTGAGCATCTACACGTACACTACTTCAGAATTAAACTTAGAAGTAGGGAACTACTTCATTCCCAGGAATGGAGTAAGGACTTCGAAGTTGGGCTGCCTTCCTTCAAGGTAGCGCCTAACTTCAAAGCTAACTTTTGAAGTTAGTTTCTAGTGTAGATGCACCCTCTGAGTTTACTGAAGATGGGGTTTATGGAAAATAGATCATGTCGTGCTAAGTTGATGTATTTTTTTTTCTTTAAAATTGTAAGTTTGGTAGAGAAAGTTGCTGCCGTATACTTGGGCTGCGTCCACACTACGAGATAAATCAATATTAATAAATTTGAATTTTGTAATTCTTTAATTTTATATGTTTGAATTTAACCATCCTCACCTCCCCACATGCTCCTCAGAAAATTGACTTATCGCTGCCACACTCAATTGGCAAACATCAACTGTTGCAGTTGTGCATTGTGGGAACCTATCCCACAGTTCCCTCATCCCCATAGCATTCTGGGTATGCTCGCTGGTCTTTGAGATCATCTTTCCACGTTGCATTTTCATTTTCTCCCCTCCCCCTCCCCACATGGTAATCAAATATCCATGTTTACCATTGGACGGAAGGAAAAGTAGGGCATCCTCATAGATGGCAAAAAAGTTCACAGAAATGTCTTTTTCCTGTAGCTGAATTCTCAACTGTCTGTCCATCCACTGAGCGTCCCTCCTCCCGTGATTGCATCTGATCCCTGAAAATAATACAGGGACCCTGAAAAGCTTGAACAAAGAGAAGATAGGAAAGCTTTTCAAAAGAGAGAGTTGCTGAGGGAAGAGTCTTCGGCTTTCCAGTGCACTATAACGCTTCTGTGCACAAGCTGTGTTCTCAACTGGACATCAGCTGAGTGTCCCCTTTCCCGTGATTGCATCTGATCCCTGAAAGTAATGCAGGGACCAATACTGTATTCTCACAAGTTAGAAGAAAGAGAATACAAAACTCTAGGAAAAAAGATTTTTGACTTTCCTCTTTACAACACAGACATTGCAAACACTGGTGATGGCAGTGATATATCATACACTGAACTTATAACAGAAACAGGAATATCAACTAGCCCTCCCCCCTGTTTTTCTGAGGGAGTCAAAGCATGAAGACAGGTAGGAAATGTTAGCAAAAAGATTTTATAACAGAAACATCAAACCAGCAGGTGTCTGCAATAGATAGCAAGCTCCCGAAAAAAACACTTAGGGTCTGGGATGGCAGAGGTGCTGTGGTCTGCAGCTGCAGTCTGTTGGAATGTTGATGTAGCTGAAGTACTCTTCCCCCAGGTATCTTAGCCAGCAGGGGAGACTTCCTCCTGGCAGCTGCAAGTCCCTGAAGTTCTTTCCTGACAGGAGAGACTTCCCCTTGCCAGCTGCAGGTCCCCGAAATTCTTTCCCACCCTTGGAACCTAAATGCATACAGGCTAGGACATGGTGTCGCCTGACAGCATTGTCATCACCAAACAGAGGTGTGTCCTCTATTTTGGTTGGGGGCTACCCACATGATGTGGGTGAGCACCAGAAAGACTGTGTGGCACCTATGGGAGAGGGGGCAGTTCATACACCCATGTAAACTGCTGAGAAGAAGTTTCTCAGCATCATATGCAAGCACGACCCCCTCAACAGTGTTGTTGCCATGTGGTGCAGCAGGGCAGCAGCTGGCACCAGGGAGTACAGGGGGAAAAAAAAGTGTAGAGACAGAACCGCGAACTCCCTGCAGGGGATATTTGTAATGGGCAGATGCACTCACAGTGCTAACAGCAAAGACAGACAGACATTTCTCAGGCTCTAATGCAAGCACGAGCCCACAACCATAGGCTTGCTGCTCCAGCTCTGAAATTCACAGCATTACAATTACCTAATTCCAGCGCATGTGGAGAGTAGTGGCCTGAGCGGAGCACTGAGGGACATTGTGGGTTACATATGGAACACCTCTGGAGACTAAATTCAATTTTAAGACACAGCGCTTCCACACTGACCTGTAACTGAACTTTTGAATTCAAGCTTAACACTGTATCTATCAGGTAACGACAGTATTGTAATCTCTACTAGTGATCCCTAAATTGAGTTTTAATGTTGTTTGAAATGAAGACAGTCACATGCTAATATCAAGCTAACTGCCTTAAATTCGAATTTATTTCATAGTATAGATGCAGCCTTAGACTTCTGTGAGCGATTTGACTTTGTACCACATGAGATCATGATTTTAAAAAAGAAACTTGAATGGCATCTATTAAATGGATAAAATCTGGCTAATTGATGGATCTGAAAATGTAAATGGGGAAACTACTAAACGAGTATGTTTCCACTGGAAATGGCTTCTTGCATTAATAACAAAAGAACTAAAGAATCAGCAAATTAATAGGTAGCAGGAAACAAAGTATTTTTTCGCACAGTGCACAGTCAACCTGGTGTAATTGTTTACCAGAGAAGGTTGTGACTGACAGGTCCACCAATGGCTAGTTCTTTTCTGGACTCCTATCAGCCAGGTGGAGCGGAGAGGCAAAAGCATGCACTTAAGTGTCCCTAGTTTCTGTTTGCTAGAGGCTGTGAATGGGCAACAGAGGACAGGTGACTCAGTAGTGGGGTCCGACTGGCTCAGTAGTAGTTCTGCAGAAAAGGACCTGGGAGTTGTAGTGGACGAGAAGCTGGACATGAGTCAACAATGTGCCGTTGTAGCCAAGAAAGCTGATGGCATATTAGGTTGCATCAAGAGGAGCATTGCCAGTAGATCCAGAGAAGTGATTGTTCCACTTTATGCAGCTTTGGTGAGGCCGCATCTTAAGTACTGTGTCCAATTCTGGGCCCCCAATTATAGGAAGGATGTGGATACACTGGAGAGGGTCCAGCGGAGGGCGACCAAAATAATTAGGGGGCTGGAGCATATGACTTATGAAGAAAGGTTGAGGGAATTGGATCTGTTTAGTCTGCAGAAGAGAAGACTGAGAGGGAACTTGATAAGAGCCTTCAACTTACTGAAGGGAGGTTGCAGAGAGGCTGTTCGCAGTGGTCGCGGATGGCAGAACACTGAACAATGGTCTCAAGTTGCGGTTGGGAAGGTCCAGGTTGAACATTAGGAAAAACTTTTTCACTGGGAGGGTGGTGAAGTATTGGAATGGTCTATCCAGGAAAGTAGGGGAGTCTCCATCCCTGGAGGTGTTTGTCTCGCTTCGACAAAGCCCTGGCTGGGCTGATCTGATGAGTTTGGCCCTGCTTAGAGCAGGGGGCTGGACTCAATGGCTTTTTTAGGTCTCTTCCAGCTCTATTGTTCTGTGATTCTATGACTTGATGACCCATTCTGTTCATTCCCTCTGAAGCACTTGGTATAGTCCGCTAACAAGACCTGATCCAGCATTAGTTGGTTTTTGGCTTTTTTTTTTTTTTTTTTTTTTGTTTGAGCAGTTGTTGTTGCCGTATGTTGTTGAATATCTTTATTGGTGACCTGAGGAAAACATAACAACTGAAGAGTTGTAGATGACATAAATATTAAGGAAGTGGTAAGGTAAACTGCGTGCAAGTAAATATGCATTTCAGTTTGGCTACATGTAAATATACACCTCTCCAGGAACAAAAAATGTACACCAGACATTCCAGGGAAGCATTTGCTGTGAAAAACTTTTGGGGACAAGTTCCAATTGTGATGTTGCTTTTAAAGCCCTGATGCAATAATGGAATGCATAAACAACAAAAGAATCATAGGCTGTGTCTGCACTAGCCGAGAAGATTGACACGTTCAGAGTCAACCTTCCAGAGTTCGACTTCACATGTCTAGAAGGGATGCACAAAATCATCCTCTGAGGAATTACAGTAGACTCCCTGTACTCCTTGCGAGAGTTTCTCCTGTCAACCTGCATCAGCAGGGACATCCAAGTAAGCTGAGTGCAGGTGCATGGATTCTAGATACACAATTATAGCTATGGCAATTGCGTATCTGCAGTCAACTTACTTTGCCTGGTGTAGAGAGAGCCATAGGCTTAAAAGGACAGTAAGAGTCATTGGTTCTAACCCGTTGCCAAGATCAAGAGTTTTTGTCAAAATCATTCAAGACAGGTGTCTATCCAGTAACAGAGAAATAGCTGTGCTAATCTAGATACTATCAAAACAAAAAAGCAGTCCAGCAGCACTTTAAAGACTAACAAAGTTATTAGGTGATGAGCTTTCGTGGGACAGACTTACTTCTTCAGATCATAGCCATACCATAACAGACTCAATATTTAAGGCACAGAGAACTAAAAATAGTAATCAAGGTTGACAAATCAGAAAAATATTATCAAGGTGAGCAAATCAGAAAACAGAGGGGCAGAAGTGGGTGGGGAGTCAAGAATTAGATAAAGCAAAATATGTAAAAGAGCCCCTATAATGAGCTAGAAAATTCCCATCCTAGTTCCAACCACATGTTAATGTGTCAAATATAAATATAAAAGAGAGTTCAGCAGCCTCTCTTTCCAAACAGCTGTGAAAGCTCCTTTTCAGTAAAATTCAGACTTTCAGGTCATTAACAGAATGGCCCACTCCATTGAAGTGTTGGCTGACAGGTTAGTGAATCAGGAGTGTTTTTAATGTCTGTTTTTATACCCATTAGCTCTTTGTCTAAGAGAGTTTGAAGTCTGTCCAATATACAAAGTATGTGGGCATTGTTGGCACATGATGGCATATATGATGTTAGTTGAGGAACATGAGAATGTGCCTGTGATTCTGTGAATAACCTGGCTAGGTCCAGTGATGGTATCTCCAGAATAGATATGTGGACAAAGTTGTCTATCCAGCCTCCTTTGGAAAAACCTTTAGTGAAGAAAAAGCCTCCACAACCTCCTGAAGCAGTCTCTTCAATTGTTTTACAGTTAGGAAGTTTTTCTTGAAATTTGATCCAAATCTGCTGGTGTTGTAGTTTGAACCTGTTGCCTCTTGTCCTGCCCTCAGTGACAAAAGAGAATAACTTTTCTCCATCTATTTAATGTCAGTCTTTCAAGTGTCTGAAAACTATCAAATTCCCTTTAATTTCTTTTTCCAAACTAAACCTACCAGGTTCTTCAGTCTTTGCTCTTGTGCCTAGCGTTCCATCCTTTTAATTATCTTTGTTACTTGCCTTTGGATCCTTTGTAGTTTCTCTACCTCATTTCTGTATATTGGTGACTAAATGGGACACAGTACTCTGTCTGAAGTCTAATCAACATCAAGTAGAGTGGTACCACCACCTTGTGTGACTTGCATGCTGTGCCTCTGTTCATGCAACCACAAACAGTATTTGCATTTTCTGCAACAGCATTGCATTGCTGACTTACATTGAGATTGTGGTCTGTAATGACTCCCACATCCTTCTCAGACATGCTACTGTCAAGCCAGTTTCCCCAATTCTGTATTTATGCAAACAGTTTGTCTTCTCTAAGTGTAGCACTTGGCATTTGTCTTTGAATTTTTCCGTATAGTCCAGTTCCCCAATTTATCAAGATCCCTCTGAAGTTTTGCTCTATCTCCAAAAGCACTTGCAGCTCCCCCCAGTTTTGTGTCATCTGCAAACTTGATCTCAATATGCTCTCTATGCCTACATCCAGGTTACTAATAAAGATGTTAAATAGCATCGTACCCAGAACAGATCCTTGTGGAATGCCACTTGAGACCTTCTTCCTCCAATCCAAGATCATTCCATTAATCCAGAATTTTAAATAGGTCTGGAGAGGTTATTTTATCTCTGTGTTTGACAGTGGTGCAACTGCTGCTGGAATACTACTTTCAGTTCCAGTGCCAGCAAGTCAAAGAGGATGTTGATAGATTGAAGAGGGTTCAGAGATGAGCAAAAAGAGTGATTTAAAAGATGAGACCTTGATTTTTAATTTGGATGACCAATCATCTTGATTCTGTAGGGACATTCTCAATATGTTGGTTTTCAGTACTGCAGAACAAAGTATAACACAATCCAATAGCTGGAAGTTAAAGCTAGACAAATTGAGACTGAAAATAAGATATAAATTTTTAGCAGAGGAATAATTAACTACTGGAACAGTTGCCCAAAGGTTATGGTGGAGTCTCCATCCCTGACCATGTTCAGATCAATATTGGATGTTTTTTCCAAAAGATCTATTCTAGAAATTCTTGGGGAAGCTTCCCAACCTGTGTTGTTCAAGGGATCAGATTAGGTCAGGGGTTCTCAAACTTCATTGCTCCATGGCCCCTTTTCTGACAACAAAAATTACTACATCAAAGCAGGGACTGAAGTCTGAGCCCATCCAAGCCCTGTTGCCTTGGGTGGGAGAGCTAGCACCAAAGTCTGTGTCCCATTGCTATGGGTACAGGACCAAAGCCTGAGAGCTTCTGCGCCAGGCAGATTCCTGTACCTCAGCGGTGAGCAATGATTTTTGATGGAGGGGTGTCACTCTAAGAATTTGGTAAGTGGTCAGGGAACGGAATATTGCAGGATATTAATGAAGGGGGTGTAGGGTGTGAGATGGAATTTGGGTACAGATGAGAACTCCAGTGTAGGGGTTGGGAGCATGGGGTCTTGGAGAGCATTTGAGTGCAAGAGGAAGTTGTGCCTGAGACAGTGGTTTGGGGTGTTGGGACCAGAAGGAGATGTGGGTTTGGGAGTACGAAAGTCTTCTAACCTGGAGGAAGGGTGAGGAGGAAGGGGTAGGGTTCACAATCTAGGAGGGGGGTTGTGAGCTGGGGCAGAAAGGGACTGTGACCTGGAGCAAGGGAGTTGGGTGCAGGAGAGGATACTGACCTGGAAGGGACCAGTGAGAAGCAGGGGCAAGGGTGCCACTGGCTGGGAGGTGCTTGCTTAGGTGGCTGCTAACCAGGGAGGCTCCCAACCCTCTGTGACCCCACATGCCTTTCAAAGTGGCTGGCTGCAGGGACCATGTACTCTGTGCACCCTTGTCGGGGGAGGAGGTAACTTCACTGCTCTCAGTACCCTAAGCACTCCCAAGCCAGGTCCCATTGCCCAAGGCTCATGTTGGCGCATAGGACAGTGATGGGCTGGATCTTGCCCACTCCTGTTGTAACCTGAGCCCCACTTTGGGCCTGGATGGTGGGGCTTAGGTTTTGGCTTAAGCCCTGGTAACCCTATTAACCCACTCCAGTTCACTGACCCACACTTTTGTGACCCCTTGCACTAGATCATAATAATTCTGACCTTGGAATCTATGATGAAGCTGTAGACTTTTTTTTTTTTTTTTTTTTTTAAAAGAATGTCCCTGTAAAATTTAATGAATCACTCTCTAATGACCCTAATTTCATAATGTATTCAAGTAGTTTGCATGCACTAATTGGATTTGCTTAATTATTTTAGGGACACAGCTGGTCAGGAACGGTTTAGAACAATCACAACTGCATATTACAGAGGAGCAATGGTAGGCATGATGTAGCTGAAATTATTTAGTTTTAAATCTGTTTATAATGTTCTGCAGAAGTTGAAACCATTCAAGTTTTATTATGAAGTATAACCATTTCTAACTGTAATGAACTTCAGAACTTGAACTTCACTTAACAAGGTATTTGGTAAGACCAGTGCTCCCATCTCATAAGTTCAAATTACACTGCAGCAGCAACAGCTGGTGTGAGAGTCCCCTAAAGTCAGACTTGCAGTATGATTTCATATTTAAAAATATGCATGTGCATGTTGCTGGCAAGTAAACAAATAATGTGTGATTTGCTAGGAGGTAGATTGCAATGTATCCCAAAAGTTCTTGTACTCTAATGATATGTAATAAATTTAACTCAAGTTAAATAGTAGAAGGGCGCCTGTTTTTTTGTTTCCTTTCAGCAGTTGCTCTTCTGTGCAGGTATCATGATATTAAGGGTTGATGTGAAGTTTTTTCTTAAATCCTAGTGTTTCGTGTTCCCGCCCCCTACTTTCTGTCTTGGCTATGTCTGTAATCCTTACAGGAAAAAAAGTCAGTTAAGATTAAGTGGTCACGTCTTTTTATTTTTAATTTTTAGGGCATAATGTTGGTATATGACATAACCAATGAGAAATCTTTTGAAAACATTCGGAATTGGGTCAGGAATATTGAAGAGGTAACTTCCCGTGTTATTTATACAGATCTTTAATATTAGAAATACTATCCCTATGCAAACTTCAGAAAAGTAATTAAAATCAAAATGGTCCAGAATGGTCACATTTGTCACCAAAATTATTATTTTGTGAAGTGGGCTGAATAGACCTTGTTCATCAGAAGCTCTGAATCGTTAATATCTTCTGGAATTTGTTAATCTGTAATAATGCAGTATGCCCAAACACTGGAGCAGACTGCATGTACTGCATTTTTTCCTGCACTTTGGAACTCCAACAATTGACTCTTAATTAGAGTATTATTATAGTATTATTTCAGAAGAGAGAACTTTCTGAGCATTGTGGCACCAATAAATTGCAGATATGAGTTATTGTCCTAGTTGGATCCCTAAATCCCTGGAATATGTTCAGCATCAAAGCTGTCACTCCTCCTGTCAGTACAATACGTGTTTCATCTTGTTGATGGCACATATCATGTACTGAGTATTTATAGAGTTAATGCTGTACTTAGTAAGAATTCAGGTTATTTTTTATTCTTATGTACAGTTTTGACACTTTTTTTTCCCTTCTGTGATCATCCCCAGTGTTCCCTCTGAGTCGCATGACCATGCAGCTGCCTACTGAGCCCTGTGCAAGAGCTCAGTTTTGTCGCAGCCAGGAGGAGCAGCTCCTCTCCCACACCCGTGGCAGCTTCCTTCTAGGGCCAGAGGAGCATGTACCTTTCTCCCTGCTGTGGCAGCTTCTCTGGCTCCAGCAGGGAGCTGCTGGGGCCCAGGAGAAGGCATACTCCTCCAGCATCAGCAGTAGGGCCTGACTAGCAAAGGGACTTTAGGGACTGCAGCCCTTAAAGCCCCCTTGTTCTGGGCCAGTCCTTCCTGGTGGTGGTGTGGTGCAGCAACACTCAAAGCTGCGAAACCCTATCCCCCAACTGGAGCCATGTGTCTGAGTGCTGGGAAGCAGTGTCCTCCCAGCTCCCATTGTCAGGAAATTGTGATCAAAAAGAGCTGCAGGGGGTTGTGTCTGCAGATAAGTGCAGGACAGCATGGAACCACCCATTTCCCTATCCCCACCAAACAAAAGCTTCCCCCAGATAAGTGCTTTGCACCCCAATCCCTTGTACTCTAGCTCCTTCACCAACTGCATCCCAGCCCTGAGCCTGTTCGATCATCCTAGCTCCCACCTAGACCCCACACTCCAGCCCTGAACCCCCTCATACACCCTGAGGCCTGTTCTACACTAGGGTGTAAGTGCAAATAAAGATGCACAACTCCAGCTACATTAGCTGCGTAGCTGGAGTCAGTGTACCAATTTTTAAACTTTGGCTCCATCCCCACAGCAGGAGGTCCTTGGGGGACGTGTTCCTTTTGACTGAGTCACCGTTGGTGCCCTGAATGTTTGATTTAGTGCACCCCTATTAGACATGCTAAATCAAACCTCAAAGGTCTACCTCAGAACTGTTGACCCACAAATAAGTATAGATGTGCCCTAACTCCTACGCAAACTGTGCACTTCCAACAGCAACCTCTGACCTAGAACCTGCTTCTGCACTCCAAACTCATTGGCCCCAGCCAGGAGCCCCCTTGTGCAGCCCAAACACTTCATCCCAAGGCCCACCCCAGAATTTTCGCCCCAGCTCGAATTTTCGCCTCATCCTCCCTCGTTCTGAGCGCAAACTTTATTGACGCTGAAAAAACAGTGAGGGGGAGAGAAGTGATTGAGATAGACTTGAACATGTATTCCATAATGTGAAGTAAGTGGTGTAGAACATGTATAGCTCAGTTTTCACTTTCCAAGTATCACTATACCCTCTTCTTCTGACTCCCATTCTCATTATAAAGGAAAAACAAATAAATGTTTCTTAGCTGAGCAGCTTCCTTTATATTGTTCCTCCACTGTGAGCATAGCTAACAAGGATGAGGTGGCATGGCTTCTTTGACCCAAAGCAATTAACTCCTCCTTTGCTGGTGGAGGGATGGTATGCGCCAGGTGTGTGCAAAGTGGGGAGCATGATGTTTCATAAGAGGGGCACAATGTGACCGGCTCTTTCTCCTCCTCATCCCTCACACAGTTTCTGCTGCCTCACCACCCCTCTGCTTCCTCCAGTACAGCCTCTGCAGCTGCTGTTCCCAAGGGAACACCACCCCCAACCCACTGGTGGGCCATTCAGAATGTGCAGAGGCCCTGAGTCAAGTAGCTGGGGCAGCTGGCAAGTTCCTGGCTTCATAAGGTACCCTTCTGGAGTCCTCTCCCAAGCACTCTCTGGAACCTCCCAGCACTCCCCTTTCCGAGCATCCGCCCCCCCCACCCATCCCCACATCCTTTCTGGGTGGCCCGTCCACAGACTGGGGAGACCCCAGCTAATTGCAGGGCCAAAAAGTGGGGCCCAGTGTAAAAAAAGTTTGTTCACCCTGACATACACCTTCACATATGTACACAAGACAAAATACAGAAAACACCATAATTATTTCCAAATAAGTTTGAAGCAATAATCTGAATAACTTTCTCTAAGATTAATGCAGAAAATAAAGTTAAATATCTTCTAAGTAAAAGATTGGTTTCCTGAATGCTGCAGTTTTGTGGGGCATATCACTTTCGGCATCAGAGGGGAAGTGAGATTTTTGCTGTTCATCATCAAATACCTCCTAATAGTTCCTTCCATATATGTGAGCACGCTGAGAGGGAGTGCAAGTGTTAATAAGCATTGCAGTTCTGAAATGACAACAGTGGGTTTTAGGGTATGATAAACTAACTTTTTTCTTGTAATTGAGAATTGACTGCCTTGATTACACTGCAATTCTGGAGCTTTTGAGATATGGGCAAAAAAGAAGTGTGTGAGATACGTTGTATATTCCTGATATGCAGTCAGAACTCAGTGCAGAGTATAAAGGTCTCTTGTAAAATATTGCAGTAATGTTAAATTCTCAGCAAACACATTCTGCAAACTTATCTTAACTTTGTTCCTGTTTGCTTCTTAGCATGCATCCCCAGATGTTGAAAAGATGATTCTTGGAAACAAATGTGATGTGAATGACAAAAGACAAGTTTCTAGAGAGCAAGGAGAGAAGGTGAGTTTCAGAACCTGCTCCATCCTATTCTCTGCATTGACCAGTGGTGGGTAATGAAAAAGTGGCAGCTCACTAGGATTAGTCCACAGATTGCTGCCCATGGCCAGTGGGAGCAGTGAGAAATGGTGTGGACTGGGACACTGCTTCCCACTGCAAGTGGGAATTCACAGCCAATGAGAGTTGTGATCACCCAGTGGCTGCAGAGGCACAGGTAAATATAGAGGAGGGGGGCCTGCCAGGGACTAATGATTCTTGGGAGCTTGCAGGTGTGGGAAAATCTTCACACTGCCATTCCTCTTGCCTCTACCACCTCCACACTTTCCTTCCCCCTTCCTGACCCCCTCCAGCTGTGTTGCTGGGAGCAGAAGGGAGTTCTGTCCCCCTGTACTGCCCTTGCCAGAAGCTCCACCCCAACAGTTCCCATTGGCCAGGAATCAATTGTTCCAGGACGCAGTCTAGGTAGCTTGGGATATCTGCTCAGTCTGAATTTACACTCAGCAATTACAGTCCACACATACCCTATATACATCTTGTGGCTCCCAAAGTTACTCTGGGGAAATTTCAGGCTCTAAAGTTAGCTGATCGGTTTCTTAGAAAACCCGTTGTTCCAGTACAGAAGAGAGATTCAGTATTGATGGCCTTCGATTGCTCTGTCAGTCTGTTCACTAGGGGTGTGTCTACACGGGCACAAATCTTCAAAATAGCCATGCTAATGGCCATTTCAAAGATTACTAATGAGGCGTTGAATTGAATATTCAGTGCCTCATTAGCGTTAGGATGCTTCCAGCTGCGGCACTTCGAAAACATGCAGCTTGGTGCGGCTGCAGAGGGGTCCTTTTTGAAATCGCCTTATTCCGATCAGTGATCAGGATAAGGGGATTTTGAAAGTTGTGGGGTCCTTTCGAAAAGGACCCCTGTGTAGCCGCGCTGAGGCACCTGCTTTCGAAAGCAGGGCTTTCGAAGTGCTGCGACTGGAAGCGTCCTAATGCTAATGAGGCACTGAATATTCAATTCAGCGCCTCATTAGTAATCTTCGAAATATGGCTATTTCGAACATTTGTGCCCATGTAGACACAGCCTAGGTGTCCAGGCTCTGCTTTGAAATGGATACTTTAATCCACTATCTATAATTCAAAATGGCATTCACAAAACTGAATTCATAATTTGACACAGACTTATCCCCCAGATGGTCACAGTGAGAGCTGCATTGTATTGTGTATCATTAATCTTTATTGCATAAGTTAAAATTTTAACAGTTCAGGAGTACCTCAGGAAACTCATGAGTTGGGGGTGTGTTTCATTTAGGAGTAGTAAATTTGAGCCTAGAATAAGTCTGTCAAAATCTCAGCCATGTAAAATGCTTCCCTGTGGCCTTAAGAATGCTGATTGACCTTATGAATGTGGGGTGCTGGGCAGTAGGGTGAGTCTGAGATGTGAGGGCATAGGAGTCTGTGTTGGAGATCTCTAGGTAATGGGTTGCTGGGTGTAAACTGGCGGGAGGTATGTGTGAGCCGATGCCCAGGTGCCAGCTAAGGGTCTGGTGGGGCAAAAGGGGGTGATGCTACGCTAAGCAGCCAGGGCAGGCTGGGTTCTTTGGTTTGTGTTTAGGGGTACAGCAGCAAGAGGAAAATTACACTTAGAGAGGCTTTAACAGTTACTTTTTATTTATACAAAGATGGAAACAATTTAACTAAGACAAATGATTAAAGTACAAGTTAGTACTCGTGGTTTTTAAAGGGGAAACAACACAATTTAACTTAGGAAAAGTTTTAGACAAACTAGGTAGCTTAAACTAATACAAGTAATGTGTACACAAGAAAGGCACGTTGCAGGTGTGATTTTCACCCCTGCCTCTTAGACCTGGTGGAACCAGAGTCTTTCCCTCAATTCCTATAGGAAAGAAGTGTAATACAGGTGTAATTCTTACCCCTGCCTCCTAGATCCGGTGTGACCCAGAATCTTTCTCTCAATCCCTCGGGAAGAAGTAGATACGAACCAGGCGTCCCCAGTCTCGGGAGTTAATTCCAGACCTGACCAGCAGGTGTAGGTGATTGAAACTCAAAGGGGGGTGGGCTGCCAAACCCCTTTATACCCCTTTTGTCACGGAGGCTTCTTCCTGGTCTCAAGTGGCCAATCGGGAGGAATGTTTTTGAACCTCAGGTTTCCCAGGGAAGATGCAAGCCTCAATTTGCACCTGTGAATTGTGGACAATTGGGCACCCTTGGAGGTGATGGGCGGGGGTTCCCTGTTCTTCCTGGGGAAGTGATCAGGCGTGTCAATCACCAAGATCAGCCAGAAGGGCAGCCATTAGCCAGCCCATTCACTGTCTGGTTTTTGTGTATAGTAGAGAGGCTGGGCGAGACAGCACACCTGCGTTCCCAGGACATCAAAGGCTACCTGTCTCCCCTGCTTGTTTCTCTCTCTGTCTCTCCCAGGTGGCGGGGAGAGGAAGAAAAGGCCAAATGGGGGGGTTCATGTCTGGCTACAGTATGGTGGGGGGTATGCTGGACGTGCAGGGTCAGGATTGAGTGCCCAGTTGGGAAGGACGTGCAGTCCTTGTTCCTCCAGTGTTCCCAGGAGTCCTCAGGCAAGCAGTGAAGAACAATGGATGAGGTTGCTTCCTGCCTTGTAGAGCTTTTGCATAAGGCAGGAACCCTTTGTTTCAAAGCTTGATTCCCAGGCCAGTTTGTGCAAAAGCACTATTATCCCAAGATGGAGTCCAGCATCAGGTGACCTGGTCAAATATCCCTGTGGAGTCATAGCAACAATCATTCATGGGCTGTTTAAAGCCTTCACAGGAGGCTTACTAAGTTTGAGATTCTTTTGGGGGGTGGGGGGAATGCCTTGGGGGCCCTTTTTTCTTTTTCTTTCTTTTTTTTGAAAGAGCAGTCCTCATGGCAGTGGATTTTTCAATCGCTGGCCCATTCTTTTGAAAGACCAGGGACTGTGTGGACAATCTTGATCAAAAGAGTGGATCAATTTTCTTTTTTCTTTCAATCTGCTTTTTAGTGTGTGCATCTTCCTGAAGAACGTCTTCTGAAGGATCACTGTAGTGTAGACATAGCCTGACTGATCACCCTAATTTTCAATGGATAGTAACTTCTTTCTTTTGTAGTAACTTTCTTACATGTGTACCTGCCTTTGTATTTCCACTCCAGTTCCTCTGATGAGGGGGGTTTACCCATGAAAGCTTACACCCTAATAAATCTATTATGTCTAGGGTTATGTTATGTCTAAGGTGCTACAGGACTCCCATTGTCTTTACATAATTGTGCTATAACAGTATCATAATAATACTAGTATGCAGAATATGGAGTGCAGTGGCACAGTCCCCAGTCTGTGCAGGTATCTTGTTGGGATTCTCCTGTGTGCTGTGCAAAAACATGCATATTTTATCTTAAGTACAATGTTTTTAATTTATTTTTAAACAAGACTTCAAGTTAAATCAATGTAATGTAACTAGGATACTAAACCCAATTTGGTTCAAGAGAAATATTTTTAACATTTCTGAAACATTCTGTGATAGCTGAATTTCAATTTAATACTGCTGCTGTGCAGCGTTCTCTGGTACCATGGCAGGTTCTGCACAGTAAGAATCGCTTCTTATTCATGGCCATGTCCCAGCCACCTATCTAAGTAATCTTTATTTTTTTGTTCAGTTAGCTATAGGTTTTGGAATTAAATTCATGGAGACCAGTGCAAAAGCGAATATTAACATAGAGAACGTGAGTACTGAGATCCTTTTCTCATAATACAGATGATTTTATTTAAACTTGTGCATAAAAGCAATAAGAGCATCCTTCTATTCTGACTAAATGCTGTTAATTTTTCAATTATTGGCAGTGGATTTTTATGTGACTTAGACTGTCTAATGGAAGCATTTTGTAAAGAGTACATCTCACTACAAAAGTTGTTAAAATAATTGCGTAGAATCTTCTCTTTATTTACAATGATTCTCAACTTATTACGAAAATTCCTTCTATCCTTCGCAATGAATGATTTGGTATGAATGTCTCTGCTGGGCCAGTACGTGGATTTTGGGGGCGGGGTGGGGGAAACCCACAACTTCAAGCTGTTAAATGCTTCAAAGTGGCAGGTCACAAAAATACTCTTTGGCTGAAAAGGTGACATTCATCCAGATTGCTTGTTTTCAGATTCAAAAAAAGCAGCTTCTTTTTTAAACAAATGTGCAAATGTATAAGTAGCTAATAAAACACAACATGTTTTTGCTTTAGGCATTTTTCACTCTTGCAAGAGATATCAAAGCAAAAATGGATAAGAAATTGGTGAGTAAGTGATACTGAGTCCAAGCAACTTGTTCTTTCATTGATTTTTTTTAAAATCCCACTACAGTATTAAGTTGACTAGATTATTCATTGTTTGCAGGCTGTTCCACTTGGATGCATTGGTGATAGCAAAAGTTTTCTCAGCCTCCAACTCTCTGGAGGGTTTTTGTATACAAACAGATGTGTAATTCCTGTAGAGCAATGTTATAATTGCGATAGTGTTTAAGCAGAAATTATCTGAAGTTGTTGACAAATCCCTGTATTATTTTAATGAAATTGTGGTGGAAGATAAAGAAACTGATCATCACTCTTAGATTCTTATTGAATCATAGACATTAGAAATCAGTCAAGTCCCATCAGCTTGTTCTGTACTAGACTCAGTGTTTTCAAAATATTATCATGTAACCAGTTCTATTGAACTAGCTTCTGGGATTTCTATCAGCCAATCAAGTTCCACTTGATGTGTTTTAAAAATTGGTTCTATTGCAACTGGTTGAGACTGCATGAATTTTGGTTTTACTAATTAAACAGGTTTAACAAACAAGTATTGTGTGACTTCTATTGAAACAAACACCTATATTGGCTTTTAATAACAACCAGCATATAACATAGAAATGTGTGCAGGTATAACTCGTAATTGGTGTTCTTCTTCGAGTGGTCCCTGTGGGTGCTCCACAGTAGGTGTCGGGCTCGCCCCGGCGCCGCAGATCGGAAATCTTTAGCAGTCTCCATTGGGTCGCGCATGTGCCTATGCACGCCGGTCTTTTGCGCGCCTTCGGTCACGTGCGCGATCCGGTCCCTGCCAGTTCCTTCTCAACCGTCAACGGCTGCAGGCAGATTCCACTCCGGCTCCAATGCCTGAAAAAGATAAAACTATCTGTTAATTTTGTTAATCTTGTTAATAGTTATTACTTTGATAGTTTAGTTAGCATTATTAAAGTTGTTTTGTTAAATGTATATATAGTTAGAAAAAAAAGGGGCCCGGGGGGAGAGAAGAATGGAAGCGGCCGCCTTAAGCGGTCTGCTATCCTAAAAGCTGCGAACGTTGTCTTTTTTTCCAGGACTGATTAGCTGTTAAGTGCCCTATTAACATTCAAAGACTAAACGCCCGGGCCGAGATGTCCTCGCCGGGGTTTAAGAAATGTGCGTCATGTCGCGAGGCCATGCCTGCCTCAGATGGGCATAGCGAGTGCATTCGTTGCCACAGGGAGACCCATGTTCCACAAAAGTGTCCTCACTGCTCCAAGCTCATGGCCAGAGCTAGAAAGGACAGGGAGATGAGGCTGAAAATGATTTTATTTGATAAGGCCCTCCAACCTGAATCATCAGAGAAGCCCCATAAGGAGGGGCCCTCAAGATCGCACAAGAGGAAGGCGGCTTCCCTGACCACCTCTGTACAAAAGAAGGGGAAGCTTTCTCCAGCTCGATCCTTGCCAGTAACACCTGCAAGCAGGACAAGCGGAGCACAGGGCTCTGACCCGCGGGCTGCTCAAAGCGGGATGAGCGTAGTGCACACAGCTGTGCCGGGGCTTCCGACCATTAAGCAGTCGGCACCGGGGGCGCCACAGGTGCCGGCATCAGCGGCACTAACTCCCACGGCACCAAGCCCTGGGGCACTGATGGCGCCAGAGCAGGCGTGCCCGGCACGCGACCCAACGGTGCTGGAGGAAGCTATCCACGCGGCGCCGTGCACAGGGCACTGAGCGCGGCACCCACAACAGCGCCAAGGTCCCCGGCACGGGAGGGGGTGATGCCTGCTTCGCAGGGATGGGGAAAAGCAAAGGCCAAAACACGGCACCGCAGCCCATCCCCGGAGGCCACCGCGTTGCCGTTATCACCTAGCTCCCCCCGCCCAGAAATACATCGGGCAGCAACTCCAATGTCCTGCTTCAGACCTGCATCCCTGTTCCTTCAACCACCATCCCCCTGGCTCAGACAGCCTTCACCAATCTCCAGTAGGGACCCCTATGAATATTATCACAGAGCATCCCCACCGCTATCAGCGTCATCACGGAGGTCACGCTCGTCTAGACCCCATGCATACGTTTTCCGATCCTGGTCTAGATCCCCATCACCGGGCCCTTGCCCCTGCTGTTACGGCTGTCCCTACCATACTGAACACCGGCACAGGGGGTCCAGGGGTAGATCCCCACCCACAGCTCGCCAACACCCCTTCACACAGTCTCACTCCGTTAGAAGGACACAGCCTCCCCAGGCGGATGTTGGTCCACAGGCCCTGGACCTCCCCTCTGAATCCTCAAAAGGGCAAGCATATGAACAAATCCAGGAATCGGAGGAATTAGGGGAGGTATATCATAGCGACGCCTCTTCATCCTCCCCAGAGGAGGGGACTGTCCCCACGGATATTTTACACACACACACACACACACACACACACACACACACACAAAAAACGATCTTAGGCAATTCCAAGAACTATTCAAGAGGGTAGCACAAACACAGGACATTCACATAGTGGAGGTGCAGGAGAAACATCATAAACTCCTGAAAAATTTAAGACCCCCGGCTTCATCTAAGATCGCTATCCCACTAGATGAAGCGATTATGGAATCAGTCACCAACATATGGCAGACTCCAGCCACTACCCCTCCCACAAATAAGAGGGCACATAAGAAATACTTTGTTCCAGCCAAGGGCATGGAATTCCCTACTGAAAGGGGCTTCAAAGGCAGAGGTCCTAGGCATGATACACGTCACTACAAACACATTCGCCTCGTTGGGCCTAGTTATCAACCTCTCGAAATCAAAGACCAAGCCTACGCAGAATATAGAGTTCATAGGGGCACGCATAGACTGTACTACATCGCATATACTTGCCCGAGGCCCGTTTCCGCACCATCGAATCCCTGGTACAAGTGATGACGTACAGCCCCATAGTGCCAGTCCTAACATGTCTACAACTGTTGGGGCACATGGCGACCACCATGTTTGGGGTACAGAATGCCAGGCTGCATATGCGGAGCCTGCAGCATTGGCTGGCGAGCGTTTACAAACTAATAGTCCATACCATCCACAGGGCAGTATTGCCCACAGCGGAGGTGCACAGGTCTCTGGCATGGTGGGCAGATCCCAAGACTTTACTAGTAGGGGTGCCCTTCCACCAGCCACAAATCGCGATTTTTCTTACGACAGACGCATCCCACATGGGATGGGGAGCGCACATTGGCAACAAAGTAACTCAGGAGCTATGGTCCCCCGTGGAAAAGACATTGCACATAAACATACTAGAACTCAGAGCAGTGTTCAACGCGTGCAGACGCTTTCAGAAATACCTGCACAGCAAAGTAGTCGGGATAAATACCGACACCACCACCACTAGGTTTTATATCAACTGGCAAGGAGGGGCCAGATCCCATGCACTATGCACAGAGGCAGTCCGGTTGTGGAACTGGTGCATTGCCAACAATATAACGCTGAAAGCCTCATACCTACTCGGTGTCCACAACGTGAAGGCGGACCAGCTAAGCAGGCGATTTGCGCTCGCGCACGAGTGGCAGATCCGTGCCGATCTGATCCAACAAGTTTTTCACAAATGGGGGCGGTTCCCCAAATCGATCTCTTTGCCACTTACAACAACAAACAATGCCCTCGGTACTGCTCCAGAGCGGGCATAGGACAGGGATCCTTGGGGGACGCCTTCACAGTGCCATGGAAGGGCCCTCTACTCTATGCATTCCCTACCACGTCACTCATTCACAAGGTTCTAGAGAAAGCCAAAAGAGAGAGAGAGCACGTATAATACTGATAGTCCCAACCTGGGACCGACAGCAATGGTTTCCTCTGCTTCTGTGCATGTCATGCTGCCCGCCACTCCCCCTACCGGTAGTGCCGGACCTTCTCATGCAGGCTCAGGGGTCCATAGTGCACCCACACCCTCAAAGACTCCGCCTACAGGCGTGGCTAATCCATGGCTCAGCGCCTTAGAGAGCACATGTTCGGAGGGAGTGAAACATGTCTTGGAGTCCAGTCGAAGGACTTCCACCAGAAGGACTTACACGCAAAAGTGGAAATGCTTTATCTCCTGGTGCTCTTCCAAGCAGTTGGCTCCTCAGGGCGTCCCTATAACTGCAATTCTAGACTACTTGCTGGAGCTAAAACAAGACGGACTCTCCCTATCTTCTCTAAAGGTCCATCTTGCAGCTATATCAGCGTTTCAACATAAAGAGGAAGGACCAACCATATTCGCCCATCCTATGGTCACACGGTTCCTAAAGGGGCTGGTAAACCTGTACCCCCCTCGGAAACCGCTATCACCGTCATGGAGTTTGGACTTGGTCCTCCACACGCTGTCGGGACCACCTGTTGAACCATTGGCCACAGTACACCTCCGGCTACTTACCCTGAAAACAACCTTCCTTCTCACCATCACGTCAGCCCGCAGGGTGAGCGAACTCGCAGCAGTAATGGCAACTCCACCCTGCACAGTATTCTCAAAAGAAGCGGTGATCTTACAATTACACCCGGCTTTCCTCAGAGTTCCACATTAACAAACCAATAGTATTACCCTCATTTTATCCTAAGCCTCACAACTCCAGCCAAGAGGCGCGGCTGCACCTACTAGACGTAAGGAGGGCGTTGGCCTTTTACATAGACAGAACTAAGCCCTTCCAGAAAACGGGCAGACAGGTCGAAAGGGGAAGGCCTATCCTCACAAAGAATTTCAAATAACATTGTGTCCTGCATAAGACTGTGCAATGAGCTGAGTAAGACACCTCTGCTAGTTCTGCCCAGGGCTCACTCCACCAGAGCGATGGCAACGTCGACGGCCTTCTTCAAAAGCATCACGTTAAAAGACATCTGCAGAGCAGCAACTTGGTCATCTTACGACACCTTTGCCAAGCATTATGCCATGCACCGGGTGTTCGATGAGGATACACGCCTATCAACAGCAGTCCTATCAAGGACAAGCTGCACATAAGCGGACACCCACCTCCTTAATTGGGGTCACTGATGGGTAGTCACCTACTGTGGAGCGCCCACGGGGACCACTCGAAGAAGAGAAGTTACTCACCTGTGTAGTAACGATGGTTCTTCAAGATGTGTCCCCGTGGGTGCTCCTCTATCCGCCCATCCTCCCCGCTTCAGAGCTCTGCTTTCGTGTTTTTCAGAAGCATCCGGGGTGGTTGGTTAAGGAACTGGCGGAGACCGGATCGCGCATGTGACCGAAGGCACACGAAGGACCAGCGCGCATCGGTGCATGCGCGACCCGACGGAGACTGCTAAAGATTTCCAATCTGCGGTGCTGGGGCGAGCCCGACACCTACTGTGGAGCACCCACGGGGACACATCTCGAAGAACCATCGTTACTACACAGGTGAGTAACTTCTCTGTTTTGTTGGTAAGTTGGTGATTTTGGGAGTGGGCGTGTTCCATGGTTTTTGGTGTGGAGTTTGTTTTTTTTTTGTTTTCTTTTTTTCCTGCTATAGAGACTGATCCAAAACCCATTTAAGTCAACTGAAAAATTCCCAGTGACCTCTGTGGGGTTTGAACCCAGGTCAAAAATAATATTATGATCTTGCTAGTTAAATATCGCTTAATTCTTTTGCATCTTTAGGAGGGCAGTACCCCACAAGGCATCAATCAGGGAGTCAGAATCACACCAGACCAACAAAAGAAAAGCAGCTTTTTCCGATGCGCTCTTCTGTGAAGGACACAGCCTTAATCCGAGCATCTGCTCAATCGAACTGGACAGTGCCTGTTCTGAGTGAGATTCCCTCTATCTGTGGATTTAACACTTTCAGTATGTTGTGTCACACTGTAGCCATCAGAATAATATTGAGAAATTGTTTATTTTAATAACTGTGTGACTTTTCAATTTTGGAGATGAAAAATTATTGTTCTGTCACACCTTCCACTTGACACATACATTGTCTAGGGAAAGGATACAGATCAAAAGTGACATGCAATAGCACCTTTACTGAGCAGCTTTATTCTCTGGGATGGGGTTTATATCTGTGATGTGTCTAAAGCAGAAAAAATAAGTTATAGTCAAAATAACTCTAAATGATTTTACACCAAAATGTGAATATTAATAAACTAATACACATGCATATAAATGTCTCTAGGTACATATAGCACTACTACTTCAAAACAACAAGAGTGCACTTATTTAAACAGTTACTTACAGCTTTCAGAGGGCAGAAGCTTTCTGCATATCTACATTTTGGCTGTCACAAGACAAAAGCTTTTGTCTGCACATCACTGATTCAGTTCCACCATTCTAGACAATCCAACAATGAAAATTAAATGAAACAGTGCTTCACCAGAAAGTAAATATCTATTTTTTTAGTGAATCAAAGTGTGCTGTAAATATAATAAATTCTTCATATGAGACGCTTTGGAGGGAGAAACTTTATTTTTTTTCCCCATGTAAGGGATGACCGTAATATATTTGTGGATTATTTCTAGACATTTTTTAAATCGAGAATTTTATTCTATACTTTTGTGCAAATTATCTGTTTCTAGTCTGTTATAGGCCATGGTTCAAACATCTTTACCACCTTAGTCAAAAGTCTCAGCATAACTAAATAACGCTACAATGGGTCACATGAGTTTTTCATTTCATAGCTGAGAATGACTTAGTGGCTATTTCTAACTAATGAAAACAAATATATTGCACCTCTCCTTTCTGAAAACACACTCCATATATTAACACTTTCTGAAACCTTACTTTCTTTTTCGGCTGAGATTTCTCTTGCTCCCGTGACAGTGAACTGTTTCAACTATTTATGGCGATGCAAGTGATGAGGTGGCAGAAACTTGTGGCGACCCTTAAAAATATACTTCTATGTGCGTATACTTCATACACACAGACACAACACGTTCCAATATATATAAATGTAAAACTCAACAGCCAAGCAATTGTCAGCTCTTTTTATGCAGCTTTCAGGTTACTAGTTGTAAAACTGATTTTTAGTTAATTAGATTTGAAAAGAAGCCAACAAGTGTGAGCTATTTAGAAAGTGTTCTTTCTCTCAGGCAAATGGCATAATGGTAAAAGAGCATATTTGAGGAGAATGAACATATCTCCAATGTACTGCAACTCACTGGCATTGTTAACATGTTTTTGTTTACATTGACAACTGCACTTATGGGGAAAAATACATTAAAGCTCATTTTAAAATTTACTTTTTACTCCCTACCTCTTCTTTTTTTTTTTTTTTTTTTTTTTTTTGAAGTCTATGTGAATATGTTCCAACCTCTTTTCTTCCGGTAGCTTTCACTAGTGTCAAAGCTTGCATATCTTTCAGTCACCAGTTCTCCTACAGGCAAATATGAGCTCAGCCTTTGGCTGAAAGCAAGTACAAAGAGGAAACTAAAACTTCCTTCTCTTGCATACTTACTATGTCACTTTTTTTTTTTAAAATGGCTTTTATCCTATGCTGTTTGCTGCTCTTTTATCTATTATTGGAATATTAAACTGAGTTGTGTTCATGAAGCCATCTGCATGTGACGTGTATACTCCAACCAGAATCAAGGGAGGACCTCATAATATGAGGACTTGGCAAGCATGCTGAATGCTAAACTTACATAATGTAAAATAATGTATCATGGCTACATATGCATGCTGTAAGAGGCCTTTGTATTTTTGAAGGTAGCTAATATGGAGGTTTAGGATGGACATTCAGTGCTACCAGAGAAGGATAAAGAAGCATTTTTAAAGTGTTTCAGGTAGTCATGAGCAGTTGAGGGTGATTTAAGAGCAAAATAATAGAGAAGTGTTGACAAGATTCGCACTCTCATACATTTTTAATATTAAAATGTTTAGTATATGTTTTAAAGAAGTGAAAGTGAAATGTTCCACCTCTCGCCTTGATACCCTATGGTAGCTGGGTGTTTGCAGTCTGTATAATCCATTGACTCATGACTATAAACTAGAGGACAGTCCAATATGCTATGCAGTCTGAAATTACATGGCATCCCACGCCAGAGCTAACAAGCTTGATTTAGGAGGGAGGTATTCAAAAGAGAGGGTGGAGTTACAATCTTCACTTTGGTTTTTTTTTTTTTCTTGCTCTTAATGGCAAGTATATTAGGCCTTTTTAATATAAATTAACTTTTCTATGTGAATGTCCCTTGCTTGTGCTGGTGGTTGCACCTGCTGATATACCTAAGTTACAGCATCAAGAATTTCCTTTACAGTAAAATTAGAAGTCCCGTGGTACCTTATAGACTAACAGATATTTTGGAGCATAAGCTTTCGTGGGCAAAGAGCTGCTTTGTCAGATGCAATGTTTGACAATGATTCTGTTTTACTTAACAATTATATTTTTGCTCAAACTCAGGAAGTTTCACGCAGTTAACTGTGATTTGCTGTCACCAGTGTGCATCTGAGATAAGTAGGCCTGACAAAAGCTAAATCAATTTAAACAACGTGAAGGCTGACGCTCTAACATAGGATTGCAAATATATAATGAATTGATCTATACAGTTGGATACATGCTTTCCCTTAAGTGCTGCCAAGCAATGATAATGCAACTTGTAACATTTTCACAAATCTTGGATAAATACAGCATGTAGCTGGACACTTCACTGTACCTTTCCTAACTAAATTGCTGCTGTAGGAAAGAATGACTTGAGGTAGTATTGTGCAACAAAAAATACTCATCGCTTGTTCAGCTGCTACTGTTTAGAACACAGTTTTGTTTATATGTGGAGGGCAAATTGAATTTTTAATGTCCACTTTGGAAAAATGTTGAACTCATTAGTTACTCAAACATTTAACACATTTGCTGCAAAGGTTAGGTTTTGTTTTGTTATTTTTTTCTTTTTGTTTTTAAATTTAGCAGTTATTCTACCAATTCAGTGTTGTTTAAAAAAAAAAACACAAATTCAAAGACATTATTTCTACTGCTTTCATTTAGTGACTTGCAAGCTTTTGTGGTTAACCTCATCTTTCCAGGATGGTTGGAATATTTTCAGGTTGGCCACCCAAAGGTCTCAAACTTTCAATGCCCTTTCTTTCAGTAGTGGGTGAGGGTGCTCTTTTTAACATTTTGTCACCTGGATGTGCACAAAATGTCCTCAGTTGAGTGCATTGGATGTTAGCAACATCAGAGCCTTCTGCCTGCACCAGGCTTTCAGCCTTGGATTTATGAATCCTATGGATTATTTTAGTCTCCCTTACAGATGAAAAACATTTGGTCTCTTCCTTTTGGTGGGATGATAATCATTTTGCTAATAACTCCTTTTTGCTGTTTGGATAGTCTTCCCTCTTACTTTCTCTGGCTGATACTAATGCCCAGAGGGCCACCATAGCTTAAAGGTGTTCTGAAGGAATTGAAACAGCTGGGTGGTACAGTAAGAAGAACTATGTGGAATAAGATCTTCATTTGTACAGTACATTTATAGGAGGATATGAAAGAACTGACCAAGGCATACAAACGCTTGTGATCATTCTTAGACATTGCAAAGATGAATGCTGTCGGGTAGAGTGCAGCCTGATTACTGCAGAGTGACTTGCTCTAGAACTAATTTCTTCAGCTGATAATGGTGGGTATGAATAGGCTGGTTTCTCCAGCCCTTGCTTCAAGAATTATATAAGATCAATGAAGTGTTGGTCACGGAATCAGTCTGGCTTGGTCTCTAAATGTAACCTCCTTCATAACAACTTTTACAAAAACACCCATAAACATTTGTGGTTTTTAGGATGACCACTGTTGGCTACTCTGTCTGTGACAATGCCTTTCTTAAAATTCACTCATTGGGTTTCATGTTTGGATTGTTAAATTATATATGTTATGTAGTAGTTGTTTTTACACTGTTTGTACAGGATCTTGAGTGCTGCATAAATAAACTTCTTATGACAAGAGCAGAACTTCTTTTCTTTGGTTTCTGCTGATTATGTTAATCTTCCAGTATACTGCTTCCTAAGTAGAAAATAGGGTATTCTTCTAGAGAGAAGGGACAAGAACTTGGGAATGGTCCTAACTCTCTCTTTTTCTTAATTTCCAGTTCTCTATTTGGGGAAAACATCTCAGAGGAGCAATACAGGGTAACCTAATATCTACGATAAAAATGCTTAGTAATAAGTCTCATTTTACTGCAGAATCAAGGAATTGGCTTTCCATTTTATTGGCACAACATCTATTGGTAAAAGATACAAACTTAAGTTACTCGGAGTTCTTCAGGACTGTGCAGTTTGACAGCTTGTACTTTCCACCAACAGAATCTGGTCTAATAAAAGATATGTCATCTCTGAGGACCCACACAGCTACAGAAGGACTGCAAGTCAATGTTATGCTGTATATTTCTGTACTGTAAGCACCCATGCTTGCTTGGGAAAATAAGGTATGTTTAATTTTCTTGAAGCTGCCACTCAACTAAAAAGTTACATTATTCCACAGACATGTGGGAACCAAACCTGTGAATTTTTGGAGTATGATTTCAATGTCAAAATGTATATGTAGCAAATATTCAAAATGATTTAACTATTTAACATAAGACTCAGTTGTAAGTTTTAGGTGTGTATAACTGGGGCCAGGAATATAGACTCATAGGACTGAAAAGGACCTCAAGAGGTCATCTAGTCTAGTCCCCTGCACTCAACACAGGACTAAATATTATCTAGACTAGCCCTGACACGTGTTTTGTTCAACCTATTAAAAATTTACCATGATGATTCCACAACTTCTCTGGGCAATTTATTCCAGTGATTAACCTTCCAGACAGCTAAGAAATTGTTCCTAATGTCCACACTAAACCTCCCCTCCTGCAATCTAAGTCCATTGCTTGTCTTCATCAGAGGGTAACAGGAACAATTTTTATCCTTCTTTATCCTATCCTTCCTTCTTGGAAACTGCTAACAAGTACTTAAAATGTTATGTCCCCTCTGTGTGTGGTGGGTGTTCTTTTTTTTTTTTTTTAAAAAGGACTAGAACAAACCCACTCTTTTCAGTCTTATTAGGGCATGGTTTCTATACCTTATTCATTTTTGTTGCTCATCTCTCTGAACTATTTTTTCCAGTTTGTCCACATATTTCCTGAAATGTAGCACCCAGAGGTAGACACAGTAATCCATTTGAGGCCTAAGCAATGTAAGTTGACCAGAAGTATTACTACTTATATCTTACAATACTCCTGCTAATACATCCCAGAATGATGTTTGTTTTTATTTCCAATAATGTTACACTGTTGGCTCATGTAGTTTGTGGCCCAGTATGCCCCCCAGAGCTCTTTCCACGGTTCTCTTTCTTAAGCAGTCATTTCCCATTTTGTATGTATGCGACTGACTGTTCCTTCCTCAGTAGAGTATTTTCCATTTGTCCTTAAGATGAACTTCAGTATTTACTTCAGACCATTCTCTGTCTTATCCAGATTTTTCATTTTATGCCTATCGTCCAAATCATTTGGAACACTTCCCAGCTTGACATCATCTTCAAACTTTTTGTAAATGTTCTTTCTGTGCTGTTGTCTAAGTCATGATGTACATATTAAACAGAATTGGATTCGGAGCAGCTCTTTCAGTGACCTTCCTCCTCTCTTTCCCCTGATTGTAGCCTTCCAGTGTGACTGTGTACCATTGCTTCTCTCTGGGAACAGTTATCCATGCAGTTATGCGCCCATTTTATAGTAGCTCAATTTACATTGTATTTCCCTAGTTAGATATGAGACTGTCATTCAAGACCATATCAAAACCCTTACTAAAGTCACAATGTTCCACTTCCCCCTCATTCACAAGACTTGTTCTTCTTCGAGTGGTCCCCGTGGGTGCTCCACAGTAGGTGCCGGGCTTGCCCCGGTGCCGCAGATCGGAAATTTCCAGCAGTCTCCGTCCTGTCGGTCCTTCGCGCCCTTACGGTCACGTGCATGATCCAGTCCCCGCCAGTTCCTTCTCAACCGCAAACGGCTGCAGACTGAATCCGCTCCGGCTCCAACGCCTGAAACAGATAAACTCTGTTTTACTTATTGTTAATAGTTATAACTTGTTTGCTTAGTTATTATAGTAGTTTATGTTACAGTGTATATGGTTTAAAAAGGAAAAAAGAGGAAGAAAAAGGACGGAGGCGGCCGCCTCGGGCAGGTCCGCTATCTGAAGGCCTCGAAAGTTACCTGTTATCTGCAGCCAGAGGGCCCACCACCAGGCCAAGGTGGCCGAGTGGCACCTGCGGCTCTTGGAGGCTGAGCTGGAGTGGTGGAGGGCAGTGTGGGAGAGACTGCTGCACACCCTGGAGTGTGTTGGCCAGAGGCTCCAGGAGCATGCAGCCAATGTCACCTGCCTCCTGCTCCCCCTTCAACTCCCCCGCTGAGCCCACTCCCACTGCCCCCTCCAAGTCCCCCTCCCCCAGCCTTACCTGCTGGTGCACCATGCCCTCTTCCCTCCCTGCTGGGCACACGCACCCAAGGAGACAGGGGATCCGGGAGCCAACAGGTCTCGTGGCCCACCCCCCAACCCAACCCAACCCAACCCCCCCCAACACCATGTCCCCCCCACCTGTACATAGTTCTACATACCATCCAATTTTTGATAAATGTTTATTTTCTATACACCTCCTCATGCTGTGTTCCTCGGGGAGGGATGGTGGGTGGCAGATGTGTGAATGCGGTGCTGGTGGGGGCAGTGGCAGGGATGGCAGGTGGTGGATGTGCATGGAGGTGGGGGTGGGTGCAGGTCATAGGTGGCCATCTGCAAAGATTTGCCTGAGGACCTCCCTAATGCAAAGGCCATCCTCATGGGCCTGGTGGATGGGGGATGGTGCATCGTCCCCCCACCCCCAGACACAGGCATCCCCCTTTCCTTCCACAACATTGTGGAGGACCTAACAGACACCCACCACCTGGGGCACATTGACGACCTGGACATCAAACTGTGTGTGGAGGTACCTCCACCACCCCTTAAGGCACCTGAAGGCTTGCTCCATGACATTGCAGACGTGGTTGAGGTGCTGGCTGAACGCCTCCCAGGTGGGGTCAAGGTGTCCCGTGTACAGCTGCAGGAGCAATGGCTGGAGCGGGTACGCTGCATCTGCCACCTTGTAGAGTGGCATAATGACATCCTTCCTCTCCCCTCCACTGGGATCTCCTGCTGTGGGACAAACGTGCTGGCCCCTATGCACCAGCAGAGCCTAGAGTTCTGGAAGACCTGGGCATCATCAGTGCAGCCGGCTCAGTCCATGTAGACGTCCATGAATCAGCCCCTAGCATCCACCAGGGCCTGAAGCACCACCAAATGGTAGCCTTTCCTGTTGACACAGTGGCTGGCACTGTGTGTCAAGGTGCAGATGGGGATGTGCGTGCCATCCAAAGCACCGAAGCAGTTCAGGAAGCCCAGGTCCTGGAAGCCCACCATAGTAGTATCTGGATTACCCAGGTAGGTGACCCTGTGCAGCAGCATCACGTTGATGGCTTTGATGACCTGCATGGGGGGGGGGTGTTGGCCCCTGGCCTGCCCCCTCTCCCCTGCAGCCAGGGATCCCCACTCCCGGCCCCACTCCACCCTTGGGGGGCACGCATTACCCGGGCCTGGCTTGGCTACACGAGTGTGGCTCCAATGGTGGCCTTGCCCACCCTGAACTGTTGTCCCACAGAGTGGTAGGAGTCCAGGGTGGCCAGTTTCCAGATGGTGATGGCGACCCATTTCTCCTGGGTGAGAGTGGGCCACATGCAGATGTCCTGGTGCTGGAATTCAGAGGTGAGCCACTGGCAGATCTCCTGGAAGGTCTGCTTCAACATGCAGAAGTTCCACAGCCATTTTTCTAATCCCCAAACCCCCGCCGAGCACCCAGCATTCCCACCAGTTGGTGCTGCTGGGGTGGTCCAGATCCGGGAGGGAACTCAGTGATGCCCTGAGTTGGGGGGCCCCATGGCCCTGGGGGGACCACCCAGCCACCTGAGTAGATTGGTTGCAACTGCACAATGGTGCATAGTACTGACAGCAGGGTCTCTAGGATGAGGGTGTCCTCGTGAGGGAGGTGCTGTTGTGTTTTCATCCTGGAGCATGATTGGACTCTGCCAGGCTGGGCAGCACTCAGCTCATGCAGGGTGGAGGGAGAGGCCCTTTAAGGGAGTGGCTGGCTGTGGTCCCAGAAGGACATGCCAGCCATAGGACCCCGTCCGTGGTATTTCCTGCCTCCCTTCTTTCAAAGGAGAGCTTGGAGCCGTGTGAATGCTTCCTTTCAAAAGACCGTGACAGCCCTTCGAAAGGGCAGATTGACCTGTTGATCCGCTGTTGGCATGCGGTTGCCCCCTTTTGACAGCCGCTATTTTGATCACTGAACATGGATTTTCACCCTTTCAAAAGGGTGCTCATGTATAGACCCAACTTGTGTGTGCACTGTTCTTTAAAATAGGGGTTATAAAAGGTATGGTTTGACTTCATTAAGGACAGTCTTGTGTTCACATGCATTGCGGCTCTTGAATTATTGCGTTTGTTTTTTTTAATGAAATTTTAAAAAATGGCTGCTCTTGCTGTTGTGGTTGCTGACACCTGGCTTAGTGGCATCTGTGGAGCAAAGCCACTTAATCTGGGAGGATTTCTCTAGCACTACAAAAAAGTGAAAGGATGGCTTTTAAAGTGAAGTAGTCACATAAAGACCTCAGCAGTACTGTATCAGATAGAATACTGTACTTGCCTAACATTGTTGGGAAGCTGTATCTTTTTTGTAAGTTCCTTTAGGGCCCAGCTCTCCCTGAACTACAGAAAATAGTTTATTCTGAATATTAGAATATGTTGTTCTACATTACAGCACAGACCTGCTCATGGCGTAAATCAAAACAAAACTTTAAAAATATTTTATTGGCCAAAAAAAAAGCCCACTTCTGCTAAATTACAGAGCAAGAGCTTGATAAATTTTATTTTCTAAAGATTGAAATGAGACAAAACAAGACTTGCCGTCCAGCGTCTGAAAATCCTTGTTTGGTCCTTTCTATTTCTCTCGCTCGTGGACTGTAACCCCAAGCAAAATGATTCTGAAAGCAGCTGGTAAGGACATATTGCAGGTTCAAGATGCAGTTCTCATCTCTCTCTTTCGCCAGGTTCAGATTCGAATGTGAAAGGTACTGTTTACCCCACCAAAAAAACAAACAAACAAACAAAAAAACACACACATGAGGCTTTTCATCTGTATATCTATAAAGCACTTCACTAATGGCTGAATGAACTAACAGTTGAAAGCCAAATGCAAGGACTGTGTTTCAAGTCAGTGCTTATTTCATAGACACACTTTTTGATACCTGGTCTTTTTGTGTAATTACACAATTTGAAACACTTCATTGGATAAGACAGAAATAAGAAACTGAGTCTGGAGAGAAAACTATACTTGATACTTTATAAATAAATGGCTGTTAGGACTGCAGGAGGAGTAGTAGTAATACTCATGAAAGGTAATTCAATATAGTGTGTTTTAGAGATCCAGTCATCCTTAACATGGATGATAGGAATAAGGGGATTTCGAAAGGTGCAGATTCCTTTCGAAAAGGACCCCCATGTAGCCAAGCTGCGCGCAAGTGAAATGCGGTACTTTCAAAGTGCTGTGGTCAGCAGCATGGTAGTCAGGTGCTGAATATTCATGTCATCACCTCATTAGTATTCTTTGATTTGGCCATTAGTGTGGCCATTTTGAAATTTTGGCCAAGTGTGGCCACTGCCTTAGTGTTACGTAAATTCCATCTCATGGAGTGATGAGATTGAGAAGTGTGTGTGTTTTAAAGCAAGTTTCTAACACTCCTGGGTGTGAAAAAAAGTTGGAAAACAGTATCAACAAGCCCAACACAAATAAGAATCCAATATATTTTTTAATCCATGTTAACTGAAGGTGCATGGAGTTAATTCATGTTTTTTGAGTGCTTAGGGATGGGAATAGTGCCATAGATTACAAGGCTATGTCTACATTACATGGTAAAGTCGATTTTTAAGGCAGTTAGCTCAACTTTACAATGTCACTCTTTTCACTGTAAATATCATTAGGTCACTTTCAGGGAATGCTAAGGTCAATGTTATAACACCATTGGAAGTGACTTGGCATAGCATCAAGTTCAAATTTAAAAGTTTGAATTAAGGCTAGTGTGGAAGCACCGTGTCTTTAAATCAATATCATTAGCCTCCAGGGGTATCTCATATGTATCCCACAATGCCCCATGGTTGTCCACTCTAGCCACTTTGATTTCTGCTGCTCTCCAGGTGCACAGGAAGCCTGCCAATTTGAATTCATCGCCAACAAGCCCGGGAAATTTAAAGGGCACCCGGAAGCCTGAATTTCTTAGAGCCATCGCATCACATTGGTAGCCATCTCTTGCCATCATGATTATTCAGGTTTGTGATATGAGTTCTCAGGGTCACAAGAGAGCTCTAACTTGGACCTATAACATGGTCATGGATCTCCTTGCTGTTTGGGGAGAGAAGTCAGTGGTGGGCAGACTTAGACGTCAAGTCTCCAAGCGAAATGTAGACGTTCACGAGAAGATTTCCTGTGGGATGATCACCCGAGGTTACTCCCTGGGCACCCAGCAATGCCAGGTGAAGGTGAAAGAACTCTGGCAGGCTTATCATAAAATGCAGGAAGCTGATGGACAATCAGGCACATCTCCAAAGATGTGCTGGTATTATGAACAGCTGGATGCAATTCTTGGGAGGGACACAACCACATTTCCCATTCTTAATTTGGACTCTTCAGGAAGGACTTTTCCAGAGTCTGGAGTGAGCTGAGAGGAGCCAAGCCTAGAGGGGGACAGGAAGAAGAGGGCAGTGGAAAGGAGGATGGGAGCAACTAGTAGGGGCTCAAGGAAACTGTTCCCAGAAGCCCGGAGCTCTTTACCCTCAACCTTGAGCCAGTCCCCTCTACACCAATCCATGAAACATCAGGGCCCACCTGTTCTGGTGAGTATTTTTTTCCAGAATACTACAAGCAGGTTGCAGCTGTGTTTAGATATAGGTTTTCTATGGAACTATACCCCTCCAAACAGCATGTTAATCTTTCTGGGGTTGGAGCATTTATCCTTTTGGGAGATCTTTAGATAGGCTTCATTCAGGTACTCTTGTATTTTTTTTTAAAAGATTTTTGGCCAGGCCTGACTTATTGCAGCTTCCACTATAGCACACCTTGCCATGCCAGGCAACTAGATAGCGATCTGGTATCATGGCACCATGCAGCATTTTGGCAAATTTTCCAGACTTATGCTGCCACAGGATGAGCATCTCTTCTTTTTCACTATCTGTTATTCTTAAGAGGGTGATGTCTTCTTTGGCAACCTAAAGGAGCACGGGAATTTGGATTAGATTATTTGCAATGCTCTCTACCCTTTTGCATTGCCTTGGACCACATTGCCACACCACATGGCTGGTGGGCATTCCCTCTTCCCCCCTCTGCACAGCTGGCAGGCTCTCCTTCTCCCCTCCCACCGTGCTGCTGGCTTGATCGGGAGACACTGAGAAATGTTTTTGCCTTGCCAGGCAACTGGTAAACATTCCCCCTGCCTTTCTTTGCACTGTACATGGAACCCTCCCCACCCAGCCAGTCATGTGTCTGGAACTGAACCCTTCCTGCTTGCCATATGACTGCCAGGCTCTGTAGACCCTGCTCCTGTACACCAGCTTGTCCAGCACAAATGGGTTTTCCTTGCAGAGGATTGCTCCAGGGATCACCAAGATAACCTTTTCCCCTGCTCCTGGACATGGGCCCACATCCCCTGCTTTAAACCCCCACTCCCACTTCGCCTCTACTAAAGCGGACAATAGCTTACCATGTCCACAATGAAATGTCTGGATAAGTGATTGCTTGTGCAATGCATAGTTTGATTCCTTGTCATCCTTAAGAAGCCAAAAGCACCCTTGCAAAAAAGAAAGCTTCACTGATTGTAAAGACAGAGACCCATTCATTCTATGGATGACAACTTTATGTGAATTATATCTCAGTTTTGACCTTCACTTTCCAGCAGGCATCCTCAACATGGGAGACAGGGTAAATAAGCACAAAAGGTACAAGCTGGACCTCATCCTGCAGCAGCTAGAGTGGGCTGAAACAGCATCCACTGCCAGCCAGGGGCCCACAGCACAGTGGCAGAAGTGTCCTAGAGTTCAGGATAGAGCAGTTGGCATGCCTGAGAGAGGGCATGGTACAGCTCCTCACGGCTGTGAGAGACTAAACCAAGGTCCTGCACTCCATGTTGGAGCTGCAGAGGGAATCCATATGCAGCATTCAGTTTGCAGACTCCACTTCCTAATGCCCAGACTCCCTGGAATCCAAGTCGCCCAACCTCCCCTCGTCGCAGTCCGCGAATGCAGGTAAAGAGAGCAAGGACAGACTGCTGCACCATCCCCAAGACCTCTACCCACTGCAAAAGACTATTCCACCACCCTTGACAGCCCTTCTTTTCCCTGCCGCTTAACCCTCTTCACCACAAATAAACATTCTTTTTATAAAACAAAGCAGCAGAAATGTAGCACTTTAAGGACTAATAAAATGATTTATTAATTGATAAGCTTTTGTGGGACAGACCCACTTTTCTGACAACCACAGTTGGATTTATTGGTTCACATATGTGGTCGGATGAACAAATCATTGTGGGGAGACCATCAGAGGGACCCGGGTGGGGGTGAAGAGGGCTGATAGCACAGCTGCACGCCATTACGCGAATGTCCACAGAGGACTCGGGGCAGAGGGATCCAGGCAGGGGTGGAAAGGACTGATAGCCTAGCTGCCTGCTGTTATATAAAGGTTCACAGAGGACTTGCAGCAGAAAGATCGGGGCAAGGGTGGAGAGGGCTGATAATACATCTGCCCACCGCTATGCAAAGGTCCATAGAGGCATTGTGTTAGAGACACCCAGATATGGGGGGAGGGGCTCGGGTCCCAGAGTGGGTCCTCAGTGGTGCCTGCCTCCGGGCAAAAGAAAGCCAGGTGCCAAACCTGTCTTATTTCATGCATGTGTGTGCCTCTGTTTCTTAAAAAAAAAATCTTAACCTTTCCACCCCCAAATATACATTCTTTCTGTGAAAATAACCCTCCCTTTAAACAGTCAAATATGACAGAATCATGTGTGGCTACACAATCATTCATGAAGCTGTTTTTCAAAGCCTTCCTGATTGCATCTGTCTGTGCATTCACATTGGAAGATGCCCTTGTGGGTAGCTGGGAATAAGCCCTGCTCATGGCATTAGCCTCTGCATGCCAGGTTGTCATGAAATTCTCCCTCCTGGATTCACAAAGGTTATGCATAATACAGCGTACTGCAACCATAGAGGGGGCATTAATTCCTCAAAGGTTCACATGGGTCAGTAGGCACCTGAACCTTGCTTTTAAATGGCCAAAGGGGCATTCTACCACCATTCTGCACTTGCTAAGTCTGTACCTGAAGTAATCCTTACTGCAGTCCAGGGCACCTTTGTGTATAGCTTCATGAGGCAAGGGGGGCAGAGGGTAAGCAGGGTCACCCAGTATTATCATAGGCATCTCCACATCGCCAGTCTTCTGGTCTGGGAAAATGTTCCATCCAGGAGCTTTCTGTACAGCCCAGAATTTCTGAAGATGCGCACGTCGTGAACACTTCCTGACCATCCCGCATCAATGTTGGTGAAGTGACCTTTGTGATGTACCATGACCTGAAACACCATTTAAAAGTATCCCTTTTGGTTTATGTACTCAGAGACCAGGTGGTGTGGGGTCACGGTGGGGATGTGCATGCCAGCTATTGCCCCACCACAGTTAGGAAACCCCATGGCAGCAAAGCCATCCACTATGGCCTGTACATCTCCCAGGGTCACCATGTTCCTCAGAAGGTGCATACAGATTGCATTGGCTACCTGCACCACCATGGCCCCCCTGTAGATCTGCCCACCCCAAATTGATTTGCTGCTGACTGGTAACTG
This sequence comes from Carettochelys insculpta, assembly GCF_033958435.1. Taxonomy (NCBI): domain Eukaryota; kingdom Metazoa; phylum Chordata; order Testudines; family Carettochelyidae; genus Carettochelys; species Carettochelys insculpta. Next base: position 17,236,301 of record NC_134163.1, on the reverse strand, counting down.
TCAGGCGTTGCAGACTTCTCTAGAGCAATTGCCATTTGCTTGTGAGCCATTAAAGCGGGTCTCATTCTTGTACTGCTGCACTTCAGGGCAGGAACCAGCAAATCACAAAGTTCCATAAAAGTGGATTTGCACTTGTGAAAGTTCTGCACCTGCTGCTGGTCATCCCAGGGCTCCAAAATGATATGGTCCCATCAGTGTGTGCTGGTTTCATGAGTTCAAAGCTGCTACTCAGCTGCCAGCAATGCATCCAGGGCAGCCAGCATTTCTAAGTTTGTGGTCCACAGGTCAGCGATATGCTCTCCAACATCATCATCATCTTCAACCATCATCTCAGCTCACTGCCTTTATTATCAAAAGGTAAACTGTGTGGCACTCCGGGAATTTTCCATAACGGCCTGTACAATGACTTGAAGCATTTGAGGATCCATGCTTGTGCTAGTGCTGTGCCTCAATCTCATGTTCATTTTTGTGCAGTTAGTGGGTGCTCTGAATTCTGGGAGAGTGTTTTGCATTCTGATAGTGACATCAAATGCTCACAAGCAACTGTAGCAATTTATTTTCCACAACCTAGTAGTACAAAACCCCCAAAATGCAACAGGCCTAAGGCACGGTGGGATAGATACCCACAGTGCACTGCTCATTCAGTCAAACTTGGATAAGCCAATGGAGATGCAGTAAGTCGACATGGAGAAACAGTAAGTCAACTTTCTGGAACATCTGTGGACAATTAACTTTGAGTTGATAAGATTGAGGTTAAAAAGTCAAATTTATTAAAAATCGATTTTATTTCGTAACGTAGACATAGTCTCAGGCTGGGAAGTTTGTAATCCTGAATGTCTGTAAAGGGCCTCTGATAGACAGTAAGGGGATTTCCCTATGTATAACAAGATTGCTGTTACCTGAGGAAATCAGGTGCCCGTATTATCATGTGCTGAAAATCTTCAACAGAGAGTTTGCCATCATTGTCTTGGTCAGCTTCATCAATCACCTTGTCACATACCAGACAAACCTCCTCTGTGGTAAGTTCGTTTCGGGTCAGTTTATTAACAGTTTTCTCCAAGTCTGATTTGCATATATAATCATCATTGTTAAAATCTGTCCAAGGAAACAGAGTTAATAAATTCAAAATTACAAAAGCTGTCCTCAACATGTCTCTCAGCCAGCCCCACTCCCTCTGCCCTTCCACCACCCTCCCTGCATCCCCTGGTTCAAAGCTCTGTGCGTGTGAGTGAGAGGGAGAGACTCATTACCACATCCCAATACTTCTGAGTAATGGAACTTCCAAATAGAATTTTAGAATTTTACACTGCTTCACATTTTTAATTTGCACATATAAAATTATTTAAAAGGCACCCATCCACAATCATATACAATCTGCATGCTCAATCATATACTGTATATGCCAGACAACAGACCAATATTAATGAACTAAAGGCATAATAAAGCAATTAAAAAACTGTGGCACCTTATAGACCAATAGATATTTTGGAGCATAAGCTTTCATGGGCAAAGACCTGCTTTGTCAGATGCATGCCCAGGCACTTCAAAGTACCGGCAGGTTAGTTGCGGCTCCACGCAAGCCGGCACTTCGAAGTTTAACACTTCAAAGTTGTCGCGGGGGGAGAATTCGCTTAATGAAGTGCTGAATATGCAGCGCAGCACTTCATTAATAATCTCCCAGCACCCTACTTACCATGCCCCCTTCGAAGTAGGGAGCTAGTGTAAACAAGCCCTCTGAGAAATATAAATCTTAATGTTAAGCAACCTTTCTTTTAATTCCATTTCCTCTGTTTAAAATCAGTCTTGGTTTTGGTTGTGATTATTACTCACACATGATTACTGATGATCACTTATCGTTACTGAATAATATGTTAGAGTCCACAGAGAAAACAAACGTGTAGCTGCTGACTGAAAAATTTACAGAACCTATGTGTTCTCCTCAGGCTTGGGCATCAGTTAATTTTTTTTTTACCAGTATAACTATTGCTTTTGGGGGTGTGATTTTTGTTTCCACACATGCTTGTATATTAAATAGTAAAATCTTCGGTTATTATGGGTATACTGCACTGCAGTTCAGCCTATGGAATGCAAGCAGCCATGCACACCTCACTGTAACTCCCCTGTGGGGCTGTTGTGGGCACAAGAAGAAGCTCATAGCCCTGTTTGAAGAGGACTATGCTAACATGAACTATGAACATTTTAGTTCACGCCCTCACAGCAGCTGCACAGAAGAATTACAGCACAGCTCTTTGATGCACATTGCTATTCATATGCCTGTAGTCCAAACTGCTAAGCAGTGTACGTAAGCAAGCTGTGTGGACAGACTTATACTGGTATAAAGGTGACATACCATTGTGGTTATTTGCCCCTCTTCACAGAAACAAGTTATGATGTTATAAGCACTTCTGTGTTGCTGTAACTGTGTCTGGAAAGAGCAGCGGTTGTGGGAGGGAAGAATTTTAACTGCATCGCTGTAGGTAGTCCAAAAGGTCCTATGTAGGATGAGTACTAAAACAAATTCTTGAAATCTGGAGGCTATACATTACCATCATGATTGGTTCTCAAAGTTCCTGGCCTCAGCAAAATCTTTGGGTTCTGTTATGAACCCTTCAATAAATGAAGGCAGCTCAGCATTAAGAATGGACGTCAGTATAGCTATGTTTCTCAGCGGTATAGAAAATCCACACCCCTGAATGACATAGTTGTACCAACACCCACCCACCACCCTGCTTTAGGCAGCACTACATCAATGGAAAGGCTTCTTCTATTGACGTAGCCACCACCTCTTAGAGAGGTGGAGTATTTAGGCCCATAGGAGATGCCTGCCCATGGGTGCTGGTAACATCTTCACTGAAGTGCTACAGCAGTGTGTTTGCATCAGTGCAGAGTTGTAAATATTGCTGTATTGATGAGCTCCATGTAAGTACCAAAGAATATGCACAAATCCTATTAAGATAGCAGTTTGCAGCTGTTCCAGCCCAGCAGAGTCCATCCAGTGAGCAGGATCCAAGGTGGTACACTGACAGCAGGGCCCAACAGGTGAATGCTGTAGTCAGTTAGAACATGGGACCCTGAAGGCATAGGGTCCAAGGCAACTGCCTTGCCCTAAGCCTGAGTCTAGTTTGCAGTACCTATCTTCAGTGCTCTTGCATCAAAGAACCTTGAGTCATAGATAGCACCAGGATTACCTCTGCACTTTACTAACTTTGCCTGTTTTACTCACCATAAATTTTAAAGGCATAATAAGCTTTGAGGTCTCTGGGAGCCATTTCACTCAAGACTGAAAACATGTCCAAAAAATCATCTAAAGTCATACTGCCATCTCCATCCTCCGAGAAAACCTCTGCAATCCGCTGACGGAATGGATTGTCCTGTGGAATCGAGATGCAGGATAAAACAGATACGTCTCTACTATCATTTATGCCAAGGCACCTGATGGGCTCAGTCATAGCCCAGCTCCAGTTCTGCCCCCCCTTTGTCTTTTAACCCAGTTGTATCTGACAAACACTGCCTTGCTCTGTTAATCTTTTATGTAGTAAGACTGACTCAGAGACCTGGAGGCCCAGCTTCAGCCTTCTCTGTTCCACATGGTGTTTCACAATGCTTTCAAGGGCAACTACTGGAAGCTTCCAGAAGCATATTGGAATTGGAGAGCTATTCACCAGGAAGCCAGGATTCAGATAGCTTTCAGCCTCCTGGTAATTAGTACAGGATTAATTATTTAGCAGAAGTGGATGAAAGTGAAATGTGGCTCCCCATCTAGCATCTGTGTTCCTTGAACTGTACCTTCAGCTCTGGCATGCTGCCAATGAGTTCATAGGGGAGCTTCACATCTGGTTTATCTATGTAGCTGGGTGGGACCAGCTGTGGCGCCAGGTCTTGGTATCGGTAAAACAGTCTGGAAAGGGAGAGAGGCTCTTTTAGTGCTCAAAGTGCTGATAAAATATTTTGTCTTTTCAGTATTGCTCTTTATACTTTACATCATTTAGCAGGGTGGTTATATTTAAATGTTGCACACTATACATGATGAAGGAAGGAACATAGTATTAAATATACTTCTTGTATTATATATGAACCAGAAAAGATTCTTTCAGCATTCTATAAAAAAGAGGTGGGGAAGGTCTATTCAAAATTAGGCAGCAGTACCATTGGAAACAGAATGACAGAAGCAGTTTTCCAACCTCATTTAGTAGTTTCCCAGTGCCTCAGTTACTTTTCCATCTAATTTTGATAGTGTGATATTGCTTTGTCAGCAGCCATATTTACATGATTGAAGACTGTTCTTCATAGGCTGTGTCTACATTAGCCCAAACCTTCGAAATGGCCATGCAAATGGCCATTTCAAAGATTACTAATGAGGCACCGAAATACATATTCATCACCTCAATAGCATGCCGGCGTCTGCAGGTCTTCGAAATTGCTGCTTTTCGCTGCCACGTGGCTTGTCCAGATGGGGGTCCTTTTCGAAAGGACCCCGAGAACTTCGACATCCCCTCATTCCTGTGAGTAAATAGGAATAAGGGGATTTCAAAGTTGGAGGGGGCCTTTCAAAAAGGACTCCTGTTTGGACGAGCCGCACGGCAGCGAAAAGTGGCAATTTGGAAGAGCCGCGGCTGCTGGCATGCTAATGAGGCACTGAATATGTATTTCAGCACCTCATTAGTAATCTTCGAAATGGCCATTTGCATGGCTATTTCGAAGATTTGGGCTAGTGTAGACGTAGCCATAGTGATCTAGCTAAAACTCCACTATGGAGAAAGCAAAACAACATAAAACACTATTTCTAACTATATGGAGTATTACTACTAAGGCAGCAGCCTACAATTATCCACCTATCTTGCCCCCAGCTCGTTATCTACCAGCAGCACCTCAATGCTTTTTTCACACTGTAGACTTTAGGCTTAAGAGACTGGAGCTCACTTCCTCATACTCTTGTACATTCCATGGCCTGCTTGTCTTCATCCCCAGCCTTCCTAGCTTGCTACTCCTTTTTACTCTGTGATCCAGGGTCTCTCTCTTGTCTCCAGCTCCTTAGTGACTCCCTGATTATTTTTTATTTATATCACCATAGAACCTAAGAGTCTCAGTCATGGGTCAAGATGTAATTGTGATAGGTGCTGTACACACTGACACTCTCTGCCTATAAACAATTTACAGTTCTTCTTCGAGTGTCCCCGTGGGTGCTCCACAATAGGTATCGGGCTTGCCCGGCGCCGCAGATCGGATCTTCCAAGCAGTTTCTGCCGGACCGCGCATGCGCCGGCGCGCGCCGCTCCCTTGCGCACTCCTGGCCATGTGCGCGATCCGGTCCCCACCAGTTCCTCTTAACCGCCGTCGGCTGCAGACGGAATCCGAACTAGGCTAAGGCCAAGTTAGCGTATTCAATGGTTTTAACTGTTTTTTCTTTAAAGTTTTCTTAAAGTTTTCAAGTTCTTAGGCTACTGCAAGTTAGCCGGTTGTTATTTTTCAAAAAAAAAACAAAAAAAAACAAAAAAAACAAACAGCAAGCGGGACGGCATTCAGTCCAGTCCCAGCAACAAGCGCCGGAGGCCAGGAGCCTAGGGCCATCAGCCCTCCTGCTGCGGCAGGCCATCAGAGGAGGGGAAAACAGCACAGAGAAGGTGCTAAGTACCCGTTAACAACTGAAAGACTCACCAACAATGTCCTCTTCAGGATTTAAGAAATGTGAGTCCTGCCGAGAGGCAATGCCAGCATCTGATGGGCACAGTCTATGCATAAGGTGCCTTGGGGAGTCCCATGTTACACAGAAATGCTCCTTCTGTGCAAAACTAACAGCCAGAGCAAGGAAGGACAGGGAGATGCGGCTTAAAATGCTGCTCTTCGACAAGGCCCTCCAGCCGGACGTGCTGGGCGGCCGCAGCAGGAGGGACCCTCCGGGGCCCATAAAAGGAAAGCTGCCTCCCTCACCCCATCAGCGCAAAAACGGAGGAAAGCCTCCCCAGCCCGATCCCTGCCGGCAGCAACAGCGAGCAGGACGGGAGGAGCGAGCAGCTCCCAGCCGCAGCAACAGCTGATCGGCGGCGGCACGGAGAGCCACGTGGAAGCGGCTCAGCCTCCGATAATCAAGCAGCCGCCCCGCACCGCAGGCAGGGCGGCGGCTAAACAAGCGCCGGTACCGGCGGCACCGCAAGCAGCGGCACCGACCCCCGGGGAACCGGTGGTGCAGAGCGCGCAGGCACGCAGCCTGCAGGCACCGGAGGACACCGCACGTGCGGCACTGCCCTCGAGCGTGCCGAGCACGGTGCGGACGGGGCAGAGATCCCCTACACGCCAAGGGGCGGAGTTACCTCCTCAAGGGAGGGGGAAGGCTACACACAAGACGAGGCACCGCAGCCCCTCTCCAGACAGGGCTGTGGAGTTGCTTTCTCTCAGCCCTCCGCTTTTGTTGCAGACTCCAACCAGAAGGCAGGGGTCCCCCCTAGCCTACCCGGAGCCCCCTTCTCCATTTTTGCAACCAGCCTCACCCTGGCTGGGACCACCTTCACCCTTCCTGGGGTTTGAACCGCTGGAATACTATTCAAAATCGCTCTCTCCAGTGTCCCAGATCTCTCGACGATCTCGCTCCCCCAGACGCAGAGGGTATGCACCAAGGGAGTGGTCTAGGTCACCTTCCCAAGAACAGTGCCTATACTGCCATGGTCGCCCCTATCACGCGGGGCATAGACACCACCGGCAATCTACTAGGGAAAGATCCCCACAGACGATCTCGTATCCCCGAGGGCAATTGCGACCGGGGACAGAGACTCAAGCATCTCAGGGGGGACTGGTTATGGAACCCCGAGATTTTCCCTCGCAAACCTCTAGTGAGAGGGTGTACCATCACCAACAGGAACCGGAAGGGTCCAGAGAGGCGTACCCCAGCGGTTCCTCGCTCTCCTCCCCAGACGAGGCTACGGCCCCGGGGGACATCCATCCCCCGGACGATCTCAAACAGTTTCAAGAGCTTTTTAAGAGGGTGGCCTTCACGCAAGGCATCCAGACAGCAGAGGTGCAAGAAAAACACCATAAGCTCCTCAAAAATCTGAGACCTCCGGCCTCCTCCAAAATAGCAACAAAGATCAAAGACATCTCAATTCAGGACAGGGGGAACAGACAAAGATGCCAAGAAGCTAGAGCTGTTCAGCAGAAAGGTCTACTCCTCCTCCACTCTAATGTTGCGAATGGCAAATTACGCAGCGCATTTAGCGAATCATAATTTCGACAACTATACTAGGTTAACCTCCCTCATGGACTCGCTTCCAGAGGACAAGAAGCCGGTGCTCAAGGCCATCGTGCAAGAAGGCTACACGGCCTCGAGGACGGGAGTTCAGATCGCCCTGGACGTTGCGGACACAGCAGCACGTTCCACAGCTACAGCAGTGGTGATGCGAAGGGAGTCCTGGCTCCAGACTTCGGGTATACCGAGGGATCTGCAGGCAAAGATAGTTGACCTTCCCTTGGACTCGCAGAAGCTGTTTGCTGAATCAACTGACTCGGTCCTTCATTCCAGTAAAGATTCAAGAGCCACACTTAGGACCCTGGGGATTACACCCCTCCATACAGAAAGAAAAAGTACTACCCTCAACAAAGACGGTACCAGTACCAGCAACAGCGTCCCCAGTACCACAGGGGTTACAAGCAAGGGTGACATCAACAGCATCAGCAGTACAGAACTCCCAGGCGACGTTCACAACAGAGCCGTGCGTCCTCGGGGCAGGGCCAAAGGCCACAAGTTTGACACACAGATCCAGGGCTGCGCCATCACTACCATCGCACAAGGTCATCCGAAGCGGCTATTCCACCATCGCCTCCGACCATTCTACGACCAGTGGCAAAGGATCACCACAGACAAATGGGTGCTGGAGATCATAGCCACGGAGTACGCCATCCCCTTCCAGTCGCTCCCACCGCCACGACCTCCACCCAGGCCCCACCTCCAGGAGGCCTCCCATGTAGCGAGGCTCAAGCAGGAGGTAGACCATCTCATGCTCATAGGGGCAGTGGAAAGAGTGCCGGAGCAACTGCAAGGAAAAGGGTTCTACTCGAGGTACTTCCTCACGGAGAAAAAGACAGGAGGCTGGAGGCCCATCTTAGATCTTCGCGGCCTCAACTGGTACCTGCGCAAGCAACGCTTTCGGATGATCACAATCGCCTCCATCCTTACAGCACTGGACGATGGAGACTGGTTCACAGCCCTCGATTTACAAGACGCGTACTTCCACATAACTATCCATCCGGCTCACCGGCGATTCCTCCGGTTCATGGTAGGCAACGAACATTTCCAATACAAGGTCCTACCGTTTGGCCTCTCCTCGGCCCCCAGAGTCTTCACCAAGACCTTGGCAGTGGTGTCAGCCTACCTGCACAGACGGGGTATTTATATTCCCGTATCTGGACGACTGCCTGCTCAAAGGGGCCTCGAAGGGGGAGGTACTACGCATGATACGCGTCACAGCAAACACGTTCTTTTCACTCGGCCTGGTTATCAATCTGGCAAAATCAAAAATAGACCCCACACAGGACATAGAGTTCATAGGGGCTCGCATAAACTCTATTACAGCGAGAGTATATCTGCCAGAGGCTCGCTTTCGGGCCATCGGCTCCCTCGTGCAGGTCATCACCTTCAGCCCTACGGTGACGGTCTTGACGTGCTTACAGCTGCTGGGCCACATGGCAGCGGTGACGTTCGTAGTACAGAACGCCAGGTTACGCATGCGCAGCATGCAGCACTGGCTGGCGAGCGTATACAAACCGGCAGTATACACCGTTCACAGGGTGGTGTCGCCCACAGCGGAGGTGCGCAAATCCCTGCAATGGTGGGTAAACCCCAGGAACTTGCTAACAGGGGTACCCTTCCACCAACCACAAATATCGGTTTTTCTCACTACAGATGCCTCCCTCATAGGGTGGGGAGCGCACATGGGCGAAGAGGTGACTCAAGGACTGTGGTCATCCACGGAGCGGTCACTGCACATAAATATACTGGAGCTCAGAGCAGTGTTCAACGCCTGCAGACACTTTCGAGACCATATACAAGGCAAAGTCGTCGGGATCAGTACAGACTATACCTCCACCATGTTTTATATAAACAGGCAAGGAGGAGCTCGATCCCGTGCCTTATGTGCGGAAGCAGTCCGATTATGGAACTGGTGCATCGCCAACAATATAATCTTGAAAGCCTCATACTTACCAGGTGCGCACAATGTGAAGGCAGACCAGCTGAGCAGGCGTTTTGCACTCACGCACGAGTGGCAGATCCGTCCCGATCTGCTACGGCCGATTTTCCACACATGGGGTTTTCCCCAGATAGACCTGTTTGCCACTCAGCATAACAAGAAGTGCCCATGATTCTGCTCCAGGGCAGGACTGGGATGGGGGTCCCTGGGGGACGCGTTCGTGATTCCGTGGAGGGGCCCCCTGCTTTATGCTTTTCCTCCCACAGTGCTGATTCACAAAGTCTTGCAGAAAGCCAGGAGGGAAGGGGCCCGGATGATCCTGATAGTCCCAACGTGGGATCGACAGCAATGGTTCCCCCTACTCCTGCGCATGTCGGACCGTCCACCGATGCCTCTTCCGGTGGCGCCGCATCTGCTCACGCAAGCCCAGGGGTCCATGGTGCACCCGCACCCCCAAAGCCTGCGACTACAAACGTGGTTAATCCATGGCTCAGCTCCCTAGAAAGCATATGCACAGAGGAAGTGCAGCAAGTCCTAGAAAGTAGCAGGAGGACTTCCACCAGGAAGACCTACAAGCAGAAATGGATTCGCTTCACGGCTTGGTGTTCTACCAAACAGCTGGCCCCCCTTTCGGTGCCTATACCTACAATACTAGAGTATTTACTGGACCTCAAGAGAGGAGGACTCTCGCTATCCTCGTTGAAGGTCCACCTTGCCACCATTTCGGCGTTCCGACACGAGGAGGAAGGGCACACGGTGTTCGCCCATCCTATGGTTACCAGGTTCCTCAAAGGGTTGGTAAACCTATACCCCCCTCGGAAACCGATCCCACCTTCGTGGAACTTGGACCTGGTGCTTATCGCGCTAATGGGACCACCGTTCGAGCCCTTGGCCACGGTCCCCCTCCGCCTCCTTACGATAAAGACGACCTTTCTTCTTGCAATTACGTCAGCTCGCAGGGTGAGCGAGCTTGCGGCAGTCATGGCAACGCCACCCTGCACTGTTTTTTCCAAGGAGGCGGTAACCATACGGCTGCATCCAGCCTTTGTTCCCAAAGTTTCTTCTGAGTTTCACATTAACGAACCTATTGTTCTACCCTCGTTTTATCCAAAGCCTCATAACTCCAACGAAGAGGCGCGCCTACACCTCCTGGATGTGAGGAGGACGCTAGCCTTCTACGTAGACAGGACCAAGTCCTTCCGGAAAATGGATAGACTCCTAGTCTCCCTCGCTCCCAAATCGAAAGGAGAAGGTCTCTCTTCGCAGAGAATCTCAAAGCACATCGTATCCTGCATAAAAATGTGCTACGAGCTCAAAAAGACTCCTTTATTGAGCACTCCCAGGGCTCATTCCACTAGGGCGGTGGCGGCATCAACAGCCTTTTTCAAGGGCGTTGCGTTAAAAGACATTTGCAGAGCGGCGACCTGGTCATCCTACGACACCTTCGCCAAACATTACGCCCTTCACAGGGTATTCCAAGAGGATACCCGTCTCTCGACAGCGGTCCTCTCGGGGACAAGCTGCACATAATCCGATTACCCACCTTCTATCTTGGGTTACTGCTGGGTAGTCACCTATTGTGGAGCACCCACGGGGACACTCGAAGAAGAAAGACAGGTTACTCACCGTAGTAACAGTGGTTCTTCGAGATGTGTCCCCGTGGGTGCTCCACTACCCGCCCATCCTCCCCGCTTCGGATCTCTGTTAGTGTTTTGCAGGGGCATCCGAGGCGGTTGGTCAAGGAACTGGCGGGGACCGGATCGCGCACATGGCCAGGAGCGCGCAAGGGAGCGGCGCGCGCTGGCGCATGCGCGGTCCGGCAGAAACTGCTTGGAAGATCCGATCTGCGGCGCTGGGCAAGCCCGACACCTATTGTGGAGCACCCACGGGGACACATCTCGAAGAACCACCGTTACTACGGTGAGTAACCTGTCTTCTTTTCGGCTATGTCTACACTAGCCCAAAACTTCAAAATGGCCATGCAAATGGCCATTTCGAAGTTTACTAATGAAGTGCTGAAATACATATTCAGTGCCTCATTAACATGCAGGTGGCTGCGGCACTTCGAAATTGACACGATTTGCTGCTGCGCAGCTCGTCCAGACGGGGCTCCTTTTCGAAAGGACCCCGCCTACTTCAAAGTCCCCTTATTCCTATGAGCAGATGGGAATAATGGGACTTCGAAATTGACACGATTCGCCGCTGCGCAGCTCATCCAGACGGGGCTCCTTTTCAAAAGGACCCCGGCTACTTTGAAGTCCCATTATTCCCATCTGCTCATAGGAATAAGGGGACTTCGAAGTAGGCGGGGTCCTTTCGAAAAGGAGCCCCGTCTGGACGAGTCGTGCGGCTGCGAGCCGCATCAATTTCAAAGTGCCGCGGCCGCCTGCATGCTAATGAGGCACTGAATATGTATTTCAGCGCTTCATTAGTAAACTTCGAAATGGCCATTTGCATGGCCATTTTGAAGTTTTTGGCTAGGGTAGACATGGCCTTCATGTAGCTGTCTCGTCAATGCTTGAGAGGCTGATTAAAAAAATAAATTGGCCAGAAAAGCAAAAATGACATTGCCCGTCTGAGAACTGAAAATTGTCAGATGGTTCAACTAACTACCCTGCAAGCAGTTAAGGATTCTAAACAATGATCTGCAAATATGTTTGCAACACACCGACATTTCAGCTGTTTCTTCAGGATTACCATATTGTGTGTTAAGAAAACACTAAATTCAGCAAATTGGGAACGTGAATCATAGAATCATAGACTGCTAGGACTGGAAGGGACCTTGAGAGGTCATAGAGTCCAGCCCCCTGCCCTCATGGCAGGACCAAGTACTGTCTAGACCATCCCTGATAGACATTTATCTAACTTGTTCTTAAATATCTCCAGGGATGGAGATTACACAACCTCCCAAGGCAATTTATTCCAGTGTTTGACCACCCTGGCAGTTAGAAACTTTTTCCTAAGGTCCAACCTAAACCTCCTCTGGTGCCATATAAGCCCATTGCTTCTTGTTCTATCCTCAGAGGCCAAGAAGAGCAAGTTTTCTCCCTCCTCCTTGTGACACCCTTTAAGATACCTGAAAACGGCTATCATGTCCCCCCCTTAATCTTCTTTTTTCCAAACTAAACAAACCCAGTTCTTTCAGCCTTTCTTCATAGGTCATGTTCGCTAGTCCTTTGATCATTCTTGTTGTTCTTTTCTGCACTCTTTCCAATTTTTCCACATCTTCTTGAAATGCAGTGCCCAGAACTGGACGCAATACTCCAGCTGAGGCCTAACCAGCGCAGAGTAGAGCGGAAGAATGACTTCTTGTGTTTTGCTCACAACACATCCATTAATGCATCTCAGAATCACATTTGCTCTTTTTGCCACAACATCACACTGTTGACTCATAGTTAGCTTGTGGTCTACTATAACCCCTAAATCCCTTTCTGCCCTACTCCTTCCTAGGCAGTAGCTTCCCATTCTGTATGTGTGAAACTGGTTATTCCTTCCTAAGTGGAGCACTTTGCATTTGTCTTTATTAAACTTGATCCTGTTTACCTCAGACTGTTTCTCCAATTTGTCCAGATCATTTTGAATTTTGACCCTATCCTCCAAAGCAGTTGCAACCCCTCCTAGCTTGGTATCATCTGCAAACTTAGTAAGCATACTTTCTATGCTAATATCTAAATTGTTGATGGAGCTATTGAACAGAACCTGTCCCAAAACAGACCCCTGCGGAAGTCCACTTATTATACCTTTCCGGCAGGGGAAATTGAGAACCCTTAATAGCTACTCTCTGAGTACGATTATCCAGACAGTTTTGCACCCACCTTATAGTAGTCCCATCTAGGTTGTATTTGCCTCATTTATTGATAAGAATATCATGCGAGACCGTATCAAATGCCTTATTAAAATCTAGGTAAACCACATCCACTGCTTCTTCCCTATCTACAAGGCTCGTTAGTCTATCAAAGAAAGCTATCAGATGGGTTTGACATGATTTGTTCTTTACAAATCCATGTTGGCTCTTCCCAATCACCTTACCACCTTCCAAGTGTTTGCAGATGATTTCTTTAATTACTTGTTCCATTATCTTTCCTGGTACAGAAGTTAAACTGACCAGTCTGTAGTTTCATGCATTGTTTTTATTCCCCTTTTTGTAGAGGGGCACTATATTTTTGCCTTTTTCCAGTCTTTTGAAATCTCTCCTGTCTCCCATGATTTTCCAAAGATGATAGCTAAAGGCTCAGACACCTCCTCTATCAGCTCCTTGAGTATTCTAGGATGCATTTAATCAGGCCCTGGTGACTTGCAGACATCTAACTTTTCTAAGTGATTTTTAACTTGTTCTTTTTTCATTTTATCTTCTAAACCTACTCCTTTCCCACTAGCATTCACTGTGTTAGGCATTCCTTCTTCAGACTTCTCGGTGAAGACTGAAACAAAGAAGTCATTAAGCATTTCTGCCATTTCCAAGTTTCCCGTTACTGTTTCTCCTTCTTCACTGAGCAATGGGCCTACCATGGCCTCGGTCTTCCTCTTGCTTCTAATGTATTTATAAAAAGTCTTCCTGTTTCCCTTTATGCCCATAGCTAGTTTGAGCTCATTTTGTGCCTTCGCCTTTCTAATGTTGCCCTGCATTCCTGTGTTGTTTGCCTATATTCATTCTTTGTAATTTGTCCTAGTCTCCATTTTTTGTATGATTCCTTCTTTATTTTGAGATCATGCGAGATCTCCTGGTTAAACCAAGGTGATCTTTTGCCATATTTTCTATCTTTCCTATGCTGTGGAATAACTTGCTTTTGGGCCCTTAATAATGTCCCTTTGAAAAACTGCCAACTCTCCTCTGTTGTTTTTCCCCTCAGTCTTGCTTCCCATGGGACCTTACCTACCAGCTCTCTGAGTTTACCAAAATCCACCTTCCTGAAATCCATTGGCTCTATTTTGCTTTTCTCCCTTCTACCCTTCCTTAAAATTGTGAACTGTATGATTTCATGATCACTTTCACCAAAGCTGCTTTCCACTTTCAAATTCTCAGTAAGTTCCTCCCTATTTGTTAAAATCAAATCTAGGACAGCTTCCCCCCGGTAGCTTTTTCAACCTTCTGAAATAAAAAGTTGTCTCCGATGCAGACCAAGAATTTATAAAAGTATGGTATTGCTTTGTTTCTTATTAAACTAATTCAGTTGCCGGCCTCAATAAGTGATAGACTGGTCATTCACATAGGGCAAATATTGAGTTTCCTATATTATAGCTTTTGGTGTGAGCTCCTTCAATGCACCAGTTACAGTGCAGCTGACCTGGAGAAGGCAGCTCAGGAGGCTGGAATGAGATGCTCTGAGAGGTCCAGAGAGGCCCAGGTTGCTTCCAATTTTTGAGGCCCCTAGCCATAATAGAGTAAGACATGATTTGAATGAATTTTTAATGTAATAAATGCTTTTTGAGCATTTTTTCTGTGCAAATGCATTAATTATTAAGGGATGTGGATAAAAAGATGTTGTGAAACTTAAATAAGAGTCTAAAGTTGATGCCACCTTTGAGCATGAGGTCAAGGCCAAATGGCCCTTCTGGCATTGCCTCTGATTAGCCCTGGCTGGAATTACATCAGCTGATGCACAGTCCCTTCACACTTGTATCTTCCTTCTGGTGGGGTGCAGGTTGGAGGAGCAGGAGGTGGCTCTATTAAAGCACTGTCCTTCCTGAAGCTAGGATAGAAGATGCAGCAATCTTTATGTGGCTGTAACAGCTTCAGAACAGCCCTCCTATAGCTCTGAAGGCTATAGGGAAGGATTCCTCCATCCCTATATAATTCCCCTGTCCAAGTATCTGTATTTTAAATAGCACGTCCCCCGCTATTGCAGCAAAATAACAGGTCAATGCGTTGTCTGGCTGAAAATAAGATTTCTATTTTTCATGAGTCATAGGAACACAAATTAAGCCAAATCCTGTTATCTTTTGACAGTTCTACCTAACTAAACTTAAGAATAAAACTAGGTCAGATCTCTAGGCTCATGTTTGCTTTTCTCAGACGGATTGTAAGGGAAGGGACAGCTTGGAGATATTCTGCACAGTTGGTCCCCTGTGCTTGCAGTGGCACCTCAATCTGTCTTTTAGATTCTTTAACAGTCCTTGTTTTGTGCAGGGTCTTGTTCCCTGGATAAAGACAGTCAATAGAGGCAAGAGATGGCCACGTTCTTTTTACTAAAAACAAAACAAAACACCCCCTGCTCCCTACTCCATTTGTCTTTTAAGTCCTTCTCCAGGCATTATTCACCAGTAGCCTTTTCTATAATCCTCTGCTTCCCAGCTAGCCACACAGGCATTAATACCTTCTGCTTGAAGGCTGTCTTACATGGCAAGTGTAAGGAATGTGCCAGCAGAAGCTCAATACTGCTGAAGGATTTGGGGAATGTGTCCTTCAGAGATCATTTGCATGAAAATGCAAAGGTGTGCATATGTAATACCTTGTAAACAAAGCCTGATAGGAGCAGGTGAAGCAATGACCTTTTGTCTATTGTAAGCAACATATTGTAAAGTCACAATTTATGCTATCAACCAGTGTATCAATTGTGGTGTCTCACCTGTGCTTGAAGTTTTGTGTGGGTATGGGGCAGTCATCACTACTGTGCAAGATACGGATTGCGGAGGGGTTCCTCCCTCTAAGCCTTTGAGAAGAGAAAGGTGGAGAGGTATAGTGGTTGAACTAGCTGAGTGAAAGCCTTTTGGCTGTACAGCTTTAAGTCTGGTTTCACTAGTTTTTTCTGTCCCACAGTTCAAAGGCAGGTCTATAGCTATTCTGTGAGACTCCCCCTTGATGGATACTGAGATGCTGTGGCAAGGCCCAGAGCTGCCTACCACTATGAGCTGAAATTACTGGTAGATGAAGCTATGGAGAGGTGGAATCACAGACATCAGGGGACAGCTGGTAGGAGCAACCGGTGGATGGCTGGCAGGAGAAGCAGTGAGCAGCCAGCAGGCATGACTGGCAGATGGCCAATAGGAGGAGCAGCAGGCAGCTGGCAGGAGCAACCAGCATCCAGCTGGTGGTGCAGCTGGCAGGGGGCAAGCAGAACACTGGACGAGCACAAAGGTGGCATTGCCTCAGGTTCAATGAGGGACTGCATCAGGGTGATGTGTCAGGACCTGCACGGACTGGACAGAGTTGTAAGTGGAGCATTTGAAGAGGGGTATGGAGAAAGTCTGGGTGCGTGGATTGGCCATTTACAGTATTGGACTGGTTAGCCTGAGAGGCAAAGGACACTGCTCAAGCCATTTCAGCTGGGATAGTTACTCGAGGTTTGGTTATGAACGCTGGGTGTGGTATGTTCCCAAGTGCATACCAAATGACTTTTCTGCCTCTTTTTTTAAAAGTTTAGTTTCTACACTCAAACGCTGTGCTTGCAAGTGGAAAACATTGCCTCCCCAAGGCGCCCAGGGTGTGTGAATTTCCCAGGCTACTGGGTTGGGGCTTGAGCTGGTTCTAGGTGAGATGGATGAAAAGGAGTCCCTAGATGTTGAACCTGGCCCTGCTTGTTGCAGACTTCTTCTGGCAGAACAGTTACACAAGTATAGCCCCAGTTTACAGAAAAAAGGCTACCACCTATCCACATGGATTATCCATACTGGGATGTATGTGGGCAAATGTTGCTCATAGCTCTGTTTGGCCATGAATTCTTATTGAAACATTGCACAGTTAATGATCCCCTCCTACTGAACTAGGCACTGCAGAGGAGACAAAAAGAAGAACTGATAGGTTAAAAAAAAAGCTGTAAAGCACTACACTGCATTTCACAAACTAAGTCTATAGTCTTCTCAGTAATATTTCAGTCAGGTGCCTTTTGAGCCTAGGAGGTTGTGGCAGCTCCATCATTAGAGATTTTTAAGAGCAGGTTAGGCAAACAAACATCTGCCAAGGATGAACCAGATGGTGCTTAGACTTGCCAGGAGTGCAGGGGGACAGAGGGTGTGCTAGACTTAATGACCTTTTGAGGTTGCTTCCAGTTGTAATAGTCTAGTATTCTATGAAGCCAAGGCCTCTTATTTTGGTGTTAAAGATAGATTTAGGTGCCTAAATCAAGGTACACAACTTTAAATATTTTGTGCATATAAATGACGCCTAGATTTGTAAGGCTGGAAGGGACCATGGTGATGCACATAAGTGCTCTTCAGAAGCTCTCAGGAGCCTTAAGAATGGGATACAATAGTGGAAACATTTGCATACCTATCTTGCCTTTGACTTTTTCTCCCCTGCAAAAACAAACAGGCAAACACAGATTCTAGGAATAGAGAGAACTTCCACGACCATGTAGTCCACTCAGTGGGAGGAGTATCCTCATCTCTATTTTCTTAGTTGCCTGCTAATATTTCCCTCCCCACCCCTCACCCCCCAGCTTTCAGGTTTAAAAAATGGGTACCTATCAAATGTGGGGCTTCATCGTGCCTTTTGTTGCCCTCTCAAACCTTCCACTGATTTTCTTGGGGTGCAAAAAAAAAAAAAAGCAGGAAAAGGAGAAGATGCATAAAATGCCCTCAAAATGTATTTCTTTTTCTCAGTGTGTTTTACTTCCAGTAGTGCACTAGACTGAGGAGCTCATTCACAGTTGACACCAAAGAAAATGGTATGAAACTTTGTTACAGAACTTTCTAAAAGGTTTCCTATCAGTTAGAACTGCCTTATTCATGATATAATTATGGTCTTGGTCTCTAATCCAATATATGAAAACACAATCAGGATTAGGTTTCGTTTATTACAGATGTTCACTTCATTTGCATTTTGTGCAGCACAGCACTCAGAAACAGAAGTAAAAACTGATTTTAGACACATAACTCCAACTATGGGAAATGTGTAGCTGGAGTTGACTTGTCTAAAATTGATTTTTGCCACCGTCCACAGTGGCAGGTTGCTGAGATAAACTCTCCCATTGATATCCTTTAATGCGTGTGACTGCCAAGCGTACAGGGGTTAGGAGTGGCACCATGACAGTTTGATTTAGGATGTCTCCGCTAGGCATACTAAATTAAACCCCAGAAAATCAACCACCAGCGTGTTAATCTTCCCATAGGTGTATATGTACCATAAGCCATTCCTTTTTACCTGCTTGTGGCCAGATGACTTATGATCAAAGGGATTAGCCAATATGTGCCACTTGCCTGGAGGAGGTCCCAAAATGTCTGGCAATGAGCAACTCAGCTAATCCAGGCCTCCAATGAGCACTAGGCTTCAAAATACCACCATAGCTTTTCACACATAAAACCCAAGTGGGTGGCATCATGTTGTCTCGGCAAAAGTTCTTAGGCTACGTTGATCCAGGCACGTTTATGGCAGAAGTACTTGGTGAAGTATCAACTCATGTTTCATAGGACTTGTAAAAAAATGTCTCAGGAGAATATCAGAAATGCAGATTTAAAAAGAGACACAAAACATTTAATGGTCTGAAAACAGCACTGTATTGTCGGGGCACGGGTAAAATATTTCACTTTAGCTTTTGCTCTGTTTTAATAGACAGACAAAATGAGACCAACAAAGGTCATTAAAAAACAGCATGCTGCAGGGTCAAAGCATAATGATTTAAAAGTTAAAACAATCTTGCTATTATAAATTAGTGAAATAGAGGCTTTGATAACATTTTATACCTCAAATGTCTGTAAGTCATGGTCCTAAAATATTTCTTAAATTACAATACTAAGACAATAGAGCAGGATCCAGAGTGACCTGGATAAATTGGAAGATTGAGCCAAAAGAAATCTGATGCAGTTCAACAAGGAGACATGTGAGCTGCGTCTACACGTGCACGCTACTTCGAAGTAGCGGCACCAACTTTGAAATAGCGCCCGTCGTGTCTACACGCGTCGGGCGCTATTTCGAAGTTAACTTCGACGTTAGGCGGCGAGACGTCGAAGTCACTAACCTCATGAGGAGATAGGAATAGCGCCCTACTTCGACATTCAACGTCGAAGTAGGGACCGTGTAGACGATCCGCGTCCCGCAACGTCGAAATTGCTGGGTCCTCCATGGCGGCCATCAGCTGGGGGGTTGAGAGATGCTCTCTCTCCAGCCCCTGCGGGGCTCTATGGTCACCGTGGGCAGCAGCCCTTAGCCCAGGGCTTCTGGCTGCTTCTGCGGCAGCTGGGGATCTATGCTGCAGGCACAGGGTCTGCAACCAGTTGTCAGCTCTGTGTATCTTGTGTTGTTTAGTGCAACTGTGTCTGGGAGGGGGCCCTTTAAGGGAGCGGCTGGCTGTTGAGTCCGCCCTGTGACCCTGTCTGCAGCTGTGCCTGGCATCCCTATTTCGATGTGTGCTACTTTGACGTGTAGACGTTCCCTCGCTGCGCCTATTTCGATGTTGGGCTGAGCAACGTCGAAGTTGAACATCGACGTTGCTGGCCCTGGAGGACGTGTAGACGTTATTCATCGAAATAGACTATTTCGATGTCGCAACATCGAAATAAGCTATTTCGATGTTGGCTGCACGTGTAGACGTAGCCGTGGAGTCCTGCACCTGGGATGGAAGAATCCCAAGCATTCTTGTAGGCTGGGGACCACCTGGCTAAGCAGCAATACAGTGGAAAGGGACCTAGGGATTATAGTGCATGAAAGGCTGGATATGAGTAAACAGTGTGCCCGTGTAGCCAAGAAGGCCAATAGCTTTACTGGGGTGCATTGGGGAGAGCATTTTGAGCAGCTCTAGAGAGATTGTTGTTTCCCTCTATTCAGCACTGGTGAGGCCACATCTGGAGTATTGCATCCAGTTTTGTGTGCCACCCCCGCCCCAGTATAGAAAGGATGTGGACGTGCTGGAACAGGTTTAGTGGAGGGCAATGAAAATGATTAAGGGGCTGGAGCACAAGACCTATGAGGAGAGGCTGAGGGATTTTGGCTAATTTACTTTGCAGAAGAGAAAACTGAGGGGTGATTTAATCGCAGCCTTCAGCTTCCTGAAGGTGTGCGCTAAAAGTGATGGAGACAAACCGTTCTCAATGGTGACAAACAGCAGAACAAGGGTTAATGGTCTGAAGTTACAGAAGGAGAGGAGTAGCTTAGATATTAGGAAAAACTACTTCACCAGGAGGGTGATGAAGCACTGGAATGTGTTGCCTACGAAGGTGGTGGAGTCTCCATCGCTGGAGGTTTTTAAGTCCCAGCTTGACATAGTCATGGCTGGGATGACTTAGTTGGGGTTTGATCCTGTTTGGGGTAGGGGGGCTGGACTCAATGACCTCTTGAGGTCCCTTCCAGCTGTGTGATTCTATGATCATACTACTCAGAAGATATTTAAGCAAATAGATGGCATATCCAAAAGAGTGGCAATATTCTGTGTTGCATTTGTTATATAACAAGGCAGAGGGGCATGGGAGCCCCCTGTATTTAGTGAAGGACTTAGATGTAAACTGTTATCACTTTTTGAGCAGAAATGGCTGTTATGTGAATAGAATTATAGATCTTTGACATAATTAGTTTGTGTGTATGTACATCAGGGTGGGACAGATCTGACCTGCCAAGCCTGTGGGATCTGGCCTTTGGCCAACCCCATCAGGACCCTCAGGCAGGATCCTTGCTGACCCAGCCCTAGACCGCTCAAAATGTCAGGCTGCTCATGTGCCTTTCTGTGCCACAGATCGGGGGGTGTGGGGGAGGACTTTGCATGCTGCCTCTGCCCCCAGCATGATCTTTGTAGCTCTAAAAATGCTACACACCTTCGTTTACCTCTCCCCAAGGTCATTATCCTCTCCCGCACCCATATCCCCTCCTAGACCTTGCCCCCCCCAATCCCTTGCCCCAGGTCACAACCTAAACTCCCTCTCAGATCCCACACCTTTTCCTGAATCCCATGTCTCAGGCCCTGAGCTCCCTTCTGCAGCTAACCTCCATCCCAGACCCCACACCTGCGCTATAGAAAAGTTTAGCCCTTGAACACTTACTAAAATTTTTGAGTGACAACCCCCTCCACATCAAAATTATTGCCCACACGGTGTATACTCTGCTGATAGCTATCACAATGATGCCATATTAAATCCTATTTAAAACTTAATACTAACATTAATAAGATTACTACCTGAGTGGCCTGACTTTATCATAATTTCTTAATAGTTTTACAGCCAAAAAATATAGACGCACCTCAGAATTTCTTTCCTTGTAAAGAACGTGCAGTCCTGTGAAATAGGGAAAAATACAAAATGTGATAGTGAATTTTTTGTTGTAATTTTTAAACACTGCCCAAATTCCTTTCTGCATAAATGCACTAACTTTGCTGGATTCACATTGTGGATGACCCAACCTTTGTAAACTTTCTGATCAATTATAGAATAACATTTGACTATTTCTTCTCTCTTAACAAAAGATAAAGAGATATTAAACAACCAGAGACTTTTAAAGACTTCAGATATTACTGTTTAATGCCATAAAACTAAATACAAGAGACTGCTTTAAAATAACTGCCCTTATCCTGCACTGTCTAAAATTTGTCTTTTGTTTGTTCTTACCTGATAGGCATCCAGCTGATCTGGAGAGAAAATTGTTTGCTTACTGCCCATTTCTGTCTCTAAATTCTGATTCTTATCCCATAACGCTTTCCTGTTAAGTTACCTTTGCAGGAAGACTGAATATTGAGATATGAAAAGCTGCAACAATGAGATTCAGACGAGAGGAGGATCAGGTAACCCCTTTCCCTGCTTCATGGATTTCAGAATCATAATAGATGTATTTCATCAAATCTTTAGTCAGAATACATAAGACTCTCATACAGTATCATCCATCTGCTTCTGTTGTGCTCTGCAGCGACTCAAATTACAGCATTTAACAAACAACCAAGACAATTTCCATCCCTTGTCTCTGACATAATAGGGACTGTGTGGATTTGTTTTATGTTTCCTTCAGTTAAATAAACATATGCAAAGACTGGAGGAACTCTTCCTTCAACATTTAGAAATTCACCTTAAAAAGACTCACCGTGAGTGTGGCCCTTAATCTGTTTCTTAATATTCAGTGGAATCATTCTGCATCATGTACTAATACAATACTGTATTTTTGACTGTGTGCAGCAATACTATATGTAAGCTCTCCCTTGTTTTTGTAAACTTCCTTCCCATGCCAATGTTGGCACACAATGCAGAAATCATTCCTGACAACTGCTGCTGCTTCCAGAGGTGTCCTGTCCATTGGATGGTTCAAGGCAGTCTCACCATGGCCTATGGTTTAGGGTACCCCATGCTTCACGGGGATGTGAGGCCCAAGCGATGTGGCAGCTGACGGCAACAGCACTGACCCTGCTCCACTCCACTTCACTTCACTGGCTCCTAGCATAGCTCAGGAAATGAGGGATCTGTAGCTTTGGAAGATGGGGTCATGGCAGGGGTTGGAAGAGGTGGAGAAGAGGTGAGGTTTTGGGAGTAGGGGGTGGGAACAGAGCAGTGGCAGGAAGAGGTGAATGGAGCAGGGCCTGGGGCAGATGCAGGGAGTGGGATTGTCCTGGGGCTGCTTCCATTTGCTCTATGGTATTGAGATTGACTATTCTGCCCTCCCTGCTTAGTGCCTCTTATGCATCCTCATTTCTCACACCCATTGGCTTCCATTTGACACTGTCAAGTATGAGTCTGGGTCAGTATCTGCAGTACATGAGCCAAAAAACACAGAATCATAGGACTGGCAGTGCCCAAGAGAGGTCATCTAGTTCTGTCCACAGCACTCACACAGTGGGACTAAGTATCAGCTAGATCAGCTCTGACAGTCAGCATTCCCTGTAAGGTGAGCACTTGGTTGACCTCCCAGGAGAGAGATTTAGGTGCTGCCCAGCTGATTAGCAGAGTGCCCAGAACTACCCACAGCTGGCAACATGTGTTTATATTAGAGAGACACATGCACACAGGCCTTGGTGAACATAACAAAATTTATTCCACCCATGGGTGGAAAAAAAAATCAGAGGGAACACTGCTGACAGGTGTTTATTTAACCTGCTCTTAAAAAATCCCCAGTGATGAAGACTTCACAACCTCCCTAGGCAATTTATTACAGTGCTTAAGTAACCTGACAGTTAGGAAGATTTTCCTAATGTCTATCCTAATCGCCTTTGCTGCCACTACACTGTGTTTCTTCCTGGGAGAGATGGCTGTAAAACTCCCAACCATGGGGATATACAGTTACTACCTCCTACACCTTAGGAGGAAATTTCTTATGGATTCCAGGGCAGCATAACAGTTCTCTATCACCGTGGTGGGCAGTTTGGAAGGAGGGGTAGAGCACTGCTTGCTGACAGAAGTAACCAGTTACCAGTGACCTCTGTGTGACACAGGCATATCCTCCTCCCTGATGATGCTACAGCTATCCTCTGTAGTCACATGGTTTCCTCAGCCTTGGAGGAATCCAGTACTCCCAAGAAATTCCTCAGGGGTAGATGCTCTTCAACCTAGCCACTTCCTCTTGTAGCTCTTCCACCTGCTTGCTAAGAGATTCCACTAGCAAGCATCTATTACGCTGATTGGGGCCCCCAGCCTGGTTTTCTGAGAGCTAGAAGTTCAGCTTACTGTCTCAGCAAATCCATAACAGGATGTGGGTAGAAGCACCCAGAGTTAGGTTGTCTGTCCAAATGTAGGCACAGGTGGAGGAGACAGAAGCAGTGATCCCAGGCACTGTGGCCCCACCTAACTGTAGATATTATATGAATCACTCTCTAACCCCCTTGTTTCCAGTCCCCTGATTGTTTAGCATCTGGTTTTTAAGTCGTGAGCCAGTCCACAAAAATCATGAGATTTTGAAAAAAAAATACTGTTCAGATTTTATTTTGACTTTCGTTTCTAATCCATTTTCAAACTCTTTCCCTACAACCATTCAGATTGGAAACTTATATTAAAATTAAAGCAGAGATTTTCATGTTATCTCTTGAGTCCGGCAGCTGGGATTCTAAGAAAAACACCAAATACTGTGTGTGTGAGACTTGCAATAAAACTGTGAGGGGTGACAACTGTCAGGACCAAATGGAAGGACGGCACTTTAGATGTTTGCTGCCTGGCTCTAACCGATAAGCAAAGCGAGGACAATGAAAGCCAGGGCCGCCAGCAAGATACAATGTCGGAACTGAATGATTTCAATGCTAGGACAGCCCAGCATTGGTAAAGAGACAAGTGATTTAAAACCGGGATAAACAGATCCCTTCCAGCGCCCCAGCCTGGAGCGGTCGTAGGACTCATTGCTCAGCTGGACTCAGCAACCTCAGACCCCGTGGGCTCCGGGGCTGAGACGGAGAGTCACTCGACCTGTTAGACACAGAAGAAAGCGCTGCCTGTTCCCCGCCCAACACGCAGACGAGCATCCCAGGGAGAGGTCCCGTCCCTACCACCAAGCGGTGGCGCTCGCGGACAGCCAAACAGTAGCCCCTACACCCGGTTCATTGCACGGTGGCCAGTCCCGGCGCTGCGCAGCCTACCAGTAGTCCTAAACCCGGCTCGACCACCAGCTCCCCCTTGCTGGGGACGCCGGAACCCCAGACCGCCCCCGCACACACACACATTGTAGCTGCTCAACGGAGGACCGCTCCAGGCCACTGTAGCGGGTCAAGGGTATGGTTCATTGCAGTAGGGAGGGAAGCGGGAGAGCGACCCCTGGGCTCGGTTCTTACGCACGGCACCTCCCTTCGCTGTAGCCGCGCTCTGCACTAGGGGCCCCGCCCATGCGTCCACTTTCCCCGGGCTGACCCGGAAGCACTTGTGGTGCTTGGCTCAGTCTTGGCAGGCGCGCGATGGCGGAGTACGACAGCGTCCAGCGCGGGCCGCTGCGGTTGAAGGGGAGTGGGGTGGCCTCAGCGCAGGGGAAGCGGTGAGTTGGTCGAGAGGCTGGTGGTGGTGGTGGTGGTGGTGGTGAGGAGTTCCCGCAGCTGTTCGAGGACGCTCCTCACTCCGTCTCTCGCTCTGTTTTGCTGCAGGAAGAAGAAGAAGGCGGAAGACAAAAGCAAGATCCTGGAGCAGATCGTGAGCGGCAAGAAGCAGGAGGAGGAGAAGAAGCGGGCGCTGGATAAGCGGACCCCTGCGCAGCTGGCCTATGAGAAGATGCAGGAGAAAAGAGTATGGGGTGTCTGCGAGGCGGGGTCCACGCTGGGCGAGCCAAAACTCGGGGGGCACCGCTAGGCCTACTTGCAATTTCCTTTTACTTTAAACTTGTCGCAGTGCTATTTTTGCAGCATGCCCAAAGCAGAGGCCCTTCTTATGTTGTGAAGTGCGGGCTGGATGTGTTTACAGGTGCAAAAAATAATGTGTCACAGTAGTGTTTGTGTGTTCCATTTTCAGCAAATGGAAAGAATACTGAAGAAAGCCTCGAAAACTCATAAGCAGAGAGTTGAGGTAAGGATCTGTTTTATATAGGCTTATTCCGTTCCAAGAACAAGCATCTGCTCTGGATTACCTTCCCGTTGTGGCGTGTAACTTCCATGAGCTACTGTTCTAGAATTCATTTGCAGACAAATGCTTTTCCTGATTTTATCTAGATGATAAAACATTAGGAAGTATCAGAGGGGTAGCCGTGTTAGTCTGGATCTGTAGAGCAACGAAGGGTCCTGTGGCACCTTATAGACTAACAGAAAAGTTTAGAGCATGAGCTTTCGTGAGTTAAGAAGTAGCAGATCCTCTTTTTAGCAGTCTTTTAGTGCACGTACAAAATTTTTGTAGGTGTAATATAAACCAATACTGTAGAATTATCTGAATATTGATTGTAATGACTGTAGAATCATGTTTCATTGTCAATAACATGCTACTACCATTTACAAGGAGTAGTGGGCAGGTGAGGGTGCTGAAAGGCTTGAAATTTAGTGTACAGCAAGTCAAAAAAGCAAACAGGATGTTAGTCATTTTAAAAAAAAGATGGAGAATATCTTAGTGCCCTTATATAAAACCATGGTACACCCACATTTTGAATACTGCATACAGATATGGTCATCTCATGTCAAAAACGATATATTAGCATTAGAAGAGGCTCATAAAAGAGCAACTAAAATGATTAGGGGTTTGCAATGGATCTGATATAAAGAGAGATCAGAGACTAGGACTCTTCAATTTAGAAAAGAGGAGACAAGGGGGGATATGATAGAAGTCTATAAAGTTATGAGTGATGTGGAGAAAGTGAACAAGGAAAAATTATTTACTTGTTCCCATGATATACTAGGGGACACCAAATGAAATTAATGGGCAGCAAGTTTAAAATAAATAAAAGGAAGTTGTTCACACAGCACACAGTCAACTCATGGAACTTCTTGCCAGAGGAGGCTGTGAAGGCTAGGACTATTAATAGGGTTTAGAAAATAACTAGATAAATTCATGGAGGTTAGGTCCATTGATGACTGTTAGCTAGGATGGGTAAGGAATGGTGTCCCTAGCCTCTGTTTGTCAGAGGCTGGTGATGGATGACAGGAGAGAGATTGTAACCTGTTCGGTACACTCCCTCTGGGGCACCTGGCATTGACCACTCTCGGCACACTGGTTACTGAACTGGATGGACTTAGGTCTGATCCAGTATGACCGTTCTGTTCTTGAAATTGAAGGAAGGGTTATGGATCTAGAATGTACTTCGCTGTGAATCAAGCTATGGACTGCAATGACTTCTGATAATTGTAAAGGTATATTAGGCATGATCAGACTAGTTGGGCAGTAGCACTTAATAGATATAGGGGCATGAGTTAGTGCTTTAAGTAGGTCGTTGATCCCTAAGTCTTTCTGATCTGGCCTTTCCTATTGATTTGTACTCAGTGGTTAGCCATGGATGTAGGCTAGATGGCTGAAACTCAACTAGATAAGATCAAGATGATCAACATATTGGAATGAACAACTGATATTTACCTCTGCCCACTTAATGATATTAGTTGGCATTTATTACAAGAGGTGGACATTGTAAAATTAATATCAGACTCCAAATTGCAGTTAAATGACCATCCAGCAGCAATAGTGAGAAGGGGTTTTCATCTTTTATCCAAAGACTACCAGCTGCTTCTTTCCGATGCAGACTTCACTTAGTTATGAGAAGGTTTGATAACTCCAGAATGATGAAAATGGGGCTGCAGTTCTGTTGTCTCAGAAACTTAAATAGTACAAAATACAGCAATCTGGTTTGGGAGCTCAGTAAGATGGTAAAACTTGAAGATGAGAAAGGGATTTAGGTTCTTCAAATCTAGAGAAGACTGAAGAATTTCATAAGGACTTAATAAACTTGGTGAATGGGAATCACAAGGAGGTATTGTATTGAATGCTGACAAAAGCAAGGTGTCATTCATGTTGTACCCATTGTTGGCTATAACGTTAAATTAACTGTTAAGTAAATGAAACAAAAAAGCAGTCAAGTAGCACTTTAAAGACTAACAAAATAACTTATTAGGTGAGCTTTCGTGGGACAAACCTACTTCTTCAGACCATAGCCATACCAGAACAGACTCAATATTTAAGGCATAGAGAACAAAAAACAGTAATCAAAGTTGACAAATCAGAAAAAAATGATCAAGGTGAGCAAATCAGAGAGCAGAAGGGAGCGGGGGTGGGAAGTCAAGAATTAGATTAATCTCTTCTAGCTTCCATCCTGCACACATAACTAGATCCGTTGTTTACAGTCAAGCCCTTAGGTACAATCACATTTGCTCTGATCCAACTGACAGAGACCAAAAACTACAAGATCTCTACCAAATATTCATAAACTTGAATTACCCACCAGGAGAAATGAAAAAACAAATTGACAGGGCCAGATGAATACCCAGAGACCAGCTCCTCCAAGATAGGTCCAAAAAAGCCAAGAACAGAACACCACTGGTAATCACCTACAGCCCCCAACTCAAACCACTGCAACGAACTATTGAAGACCTACAACCTATCCTTAATCAGGATGCCACACTCGAGAAGGTCCTAGGTGACATGTCTTTTCTCTCCCACAGACAACCTCCCAACCTTATGAGGATTCTTACCAATAGCCATAGTCTGTACCGCAGGAATACCAGTCCTGGGACTTTTCCTTGCAATAAAGCCTGCTGCCAGCTTTGTCCACATATTTATTCTGGCAATACCATCACTGGACCTAACCAGGTTATTCACAGAATCATGGGCACATTCTCATGTTCCTCAGCTAACATTATATATGGCATCATGTGCCAACAATGCCCAGATGCTTTGTATATTGGACAGACTTCAAACTCTCTCAGACAAAGAGTTAATGGGCACAAAACAGACATCAAAACATTCCTGATCCACAAACCAGTTAGTCTACATTTTAATGGAGTGGGCCATTCTGTTAATGACTTAAGAGTTTGCCTCTTATTGAAGAAGAATTTTCAGTCTGCTTTGGAAGGAGAAACTGCTGAACTCCATTTAATATTCAAATTCAACACATTAACACACGGTTTGAACCGGGATGCTAATTTTCTGGGACATTGTAGGGGCTCTTTGGCATACTTGGCTTAATCTAATTCTTGACCTCCCCCGCCCCTCTGCTCTCTGATTTGCTCACCTTGATCATTTTTTTTCTGACTTGTCAACTTTGATTACTGTTTTTGGTTCTCTATGCCTTAAATATTGAGTCTGTTCTGGTATGGCTATGGTCTGAAGAAGGGGGTCTGTGCCACGAAAGCTCACCTAATAAGTTATTTTGTTAGTCTTTAAAGTGCTACTTGACTGCTTTTTTATTTTGATAGTATATAGACTGGCACAGCTCCCTCTATGTCACTGTTAAGTAAGTCGGGGAAGGAATCAGTGTCAGGTATCTAACGTGAAAGATTGGGAATACAGAAGCGGGTGGTATTCACCCAAAATACTATGTTCAGTTTTTGTCACCCTGTTACCCGATCTCAAAATACTAGCAGATGTAAATGAGGCTCGAGACACAAGTAATGAAGAGCAATATGGAAGATGAGGATTGTCCTTGTTTTGGAGAGAAGACAAAAATATTATTGAGGTATATAAAACGGTATAAACAGGTAAATATGGTATTTCTGTGTAATCTCTTTAAATACAGAAACAAGGGAATAGTGAATGAAATTGAAAAGCAACAAAGATAAAAGAAAATTGATTGAAGTTTAGTTTTTATCAGGATCCCAAAAACAGAATTTATGTGGATTATGCTACCAGTACTTCTGAAATACAGTCAAAGGCTAAGCACTTGGTGGAGACTTAGGTAGAAACTTCCTTTCTGGGAATTCTATTCTGTGCACTGTGGGGTTTCTTGCCCCTTTCTCTGAAGCATCCGTTAGTTCCCTCTGAAGCACCTGGCATTGCCTACTGCTGGCAGACAGAATATTGGGCTAATGGTCTGACTAGTATGACCATTCTTATGTACTTATCTGGTACTGGCAGACAAAATACTGTACTAGTTGTGCTACTGTTTTGATCTGGAATTGCTGCGTATGAACATGGTGGAGGAAATAGCAAGGTGTCATGTATGGCAGTATTATAAAACTTTTAAAATATTTTTTTCTCCTAGGATTTCAACAGACACCTGGATGCTCTGACTGAACATTATGACATTCCTAAAGTTAGCTGGACTAAATGAATGTTGGAATTTTCCACAGTTTTGGATTCTGAGGAGGCTGTTTATTCAAAGGAAATGATTGTGCAAATCTCTGCTCCCCAAGTTGGATATTTTATTAATGCTACGTATATATTTTCATCCTGGCACTTTTACTCATTCATAGTTTGTTTAAAAATATGTACATGGCACACCCAATTTAATCTACTAGTAAGTGCCCTGCACTTCCACTCAGGTGCAAGAATCAATCTTTGCAGGACCAGGGCCAAAAGTAGTTTACGTTTATTGAAGAAATTTATCTAATGTATTGTTCTAATGTTACTGATAGCTATCCCTTCTCTTTTTCTTTGGAAAGGGGAGCTGTTTGACAATGTTCTACATAATAAATTTAATTTTTGAATTCAAGGAATGATGTAATTTATTTCTGTAATTACTTGTTTCCTTGTTTTATCTTGAAACCCTTTTAAACTGCTTATAAGTCTTCAAAAGAATTATGGACCTAGAACTACAAATGAGGGGGGAAAAATGCGATTAGACTACATAAACAAGGGAATGATGGCACTTTGTGCATTGGTAGTTATCAGCCTCACTGCAGGGAACACGTTTATACCAGCATTCTATCATCTGGAACTCCAATAACTGGCATTTTAACCATGAGTAAATTTTAGTTAGTTTTTTTATAAGTAAAGGATAGTGAAAGTAAATACAGCAAGTACAGAGAGGTAGCCTTACTAGTCTTCAAGCTCTCCTAGACAAAGAATTAATGGGCATAAAAACACTCCTGATTCACAAATCTGTCAGCCAGCACTTTAATGGAGTGGGCCATTCTGTTAATGACCTGAAAGTCTGTGTTTTACTGAAGAGGAATTTTCACAACAGTTTGGAAAGAGAGGCTGCTGAACTCTTATATTCCAATTAGACACATTAACACGTGGTTTGAACCAGGATGGGAATTTTCTAGCTCATTATAGGGGCTCTTTTGCATACTTGGCTATATCTAATTCTTGACTCCCATTCCCCTCTGCTCTCTGATTTGCTCACCTTGATAATTTTTCTGATTTGTCAACCTTGATTACTATTTTTGGTTCTCTGTGCCTTAAATATTGAGTCTGTTCTGGTATGGCTATGATCTGAAGAAGTGGGTCTGTCCCAGGAAAGCTCATCACCTAATAAATTATTTTGTTAGTCTTTAAAGTGCTACTGGACTGCTTTTTTGTTTTGACAGCAAATACAGTATAAGTTTAGTGTACAATACTACTGTTAAAAAATAAAGTACATACATGTTTGGTTGCTAATAACTCATCTTGTTTTTCTTTGGTGCTGTGCATTGCTAGGTATACCTCTCTATTATCCAGAATATTTGAATATTCAGTAACCTCCAGGTCCTGGAGCTGCTGTATATGAAAGAGTTTACTGTAGTTAAAATTTTTTATCCCCCTCATTCTGTTTTGGAAGAACATTAAATGCCATTCTTGGGTAAAATCTTAACATAGTTAATCATGAAAACAAAATATTGCCTACAATATTAATATTAAACTTGGGAGTTAATATATAGAATAATGGAAATGTTGGACTAGAAGTCCTCAAGTCCAGCCCCCTGTGCTGTGGCAGGAGCAAGTTACCCTAAGCTATCCATGACAGGTATTTGGCCAAGCTGCATTTAAAAACCTCCAGTTATGCATATTCCACAACTTCCCTTAGAACCCTGCTCCAGAGCTTAACTATCCTGACGGTAAGAAAGATTTTTCTAATAGCTAATCGAAATCTCCCGTTATTTCAGATGAAGCCCATTGGTTTTTAATCCTACATTTAGAAGGAGCAGCACAACTGATCCTCATCTGTCTAACAGCCCTTAACATATCTGAAGCATGTTATCAGGTCCCTTCACAGTTTTCTTTTCTCTAGGTAAAATATGATCGGTATTTTCCTACCACCCCTCTGCTCTCTGATTTGCCTGCCTTGATAACAATTTTTCTGATTTGTCAACCTTGATAACTATTTTTGGTTCTCTGTGCCTTAAATATTGAGTCTATTCTGGTATGACTATGCTCTGAAGAAGTCAGTGTGTCCCATGAAAGCTCATCACCTAATAAATTACATTGTTAGTTTTCAAAGTGCTACTGAACTACTTTTTTGTTTTGATAGAATACAGACTAACACAGCTCTCTCTCTCTTACTAGTCTTGGATCAGTATTCCTATACCTTTTACCACGTTTGTTGTTATCTGCTGGAATTCCCCCTCATTCATCCTCGTATTTTCTAAAGTAGTGTACCATAGTTGGACACACTGCAGCTGAGGCCTCACTATTGCTGCATAGAGCACAAGGCCACTGACAGTAAGGTAAAGGGGTCAGCTGCCCCAGGGCCCAGCAATTTGAAAGGGCCTAGGCCCCCTGCCAGCACCATGGGTACCTGGGCCGTGGCCAGAGACCTGGGCGTTTTAAAATACCACTGGAGACCCTGAGAATGTGCAGCCGGCCGCTCCAGTGGTACAGAACAGCTGGTAACAGGGAGGGCTAGAAAGAGGAAAAGGGGTAATGGACACAAAGAGATTTTGCTGTAGATGGGAGCAGGGCACAAAAGCACTCAATGCTACCTGAGAAATTTTGCTGGGAGCTTGGGCAATGCAGCACAATTTCTCAGCTCCTGGTGGGCAGCGCAGGGGTCAGCAAACTTTCTGAGGCAGACTGCTGAACTTTGACCTTTTGACTTCTATGTACAGTCCAAGTGCCAGCAATACTTTTAAGGTCACTGATAGTCCTACTTACAACAGCTTCATTAATAAATAAGATGCAGAACTTTACTGTTTGTGGTGGTTGGTAGCATAAGCTGGTCTTTTATTAATCCACGGTCGACATGGCTTTGAGCAAACTCCCAGCTGCATGTAGGAGGAGTGGTGGTGTTGAGTGCCAGCCTGTGTTGAGGGTTGCTGACCCCTGGGGCTGAGCTTGCTTCTGGCACCACATCCCAACTCCCTCTCAAACCCTTCACCTGTGCCTATATCCTTCCCACCTGTCAGAATCCTCTCCTGCACCCATATTCCTTCCTGGACCCTGCACTGCAGTGCCACATCCCATTTCAGAAGCCCCTCATTCAACCAAATTTCCTGAGACCTCCATACCCTGTTCAGCACCTCAGTCACCTACCCGAATTCCCTTCACCACCCAAACTCCAGTTCCGACCCCACACCACTGCCATACAAAAGTGCAGCTCTTGACCACTTGCCAAACACTTGGACTGTGGCCACACTTGGCCAAAATTTCAAAAGGGCCATGCTAATGGCCAAATTGGAGAATACTAATGAGGTGCTGAAATGAATATTCAGCACCTTATTAGCATGCTGCCAGCCATGGCACTGCAAAAGTGCCATGTTTTGATTGCACACAGCTCATCTACACGGGGCTCTTTTCAAAATGATACCTCAGAGTTGGAAATCCCCTTATTCCTATCAGCTGATAGGAATAAGGGGATTTTGAAGTCTGCGCCATCCTTTCGAAAAGGGCCCTGTATAGACAAGCCACATGTGATTGAAACGCAGCACTTTGGTCTAGTAGTACTTGTAGCAGGCATCCTTCAGTCTACGTAGACTATGGATCGCGCCCTTCATAGTTCCATTTGGGATCATCATTTGCAGTGTCGACTGTGACTGTGAAGGCCCACATGAGAGTGACAGTCCTTGCTGCATCTGTCGCATGTGTAGCTGGTGTCTGGCAGGTCCTTACTGTGCTTTCTGTGGGCTCGCTTCTCCTCTGCTAGCTGTCTGATCTTCATCCTGCCCTTCTGAAGGCCCTTGTGTAGTTCCTGCCTCCATCTGCTGCGACTGTCTGCCAGCTCCTCCTAGCTGTCCGGCTCGATGTCTGCCTCCCCGAGGTCCCTCTTGCAAACATCTCTGTAGCGCAACTGGGGGCGTCCGGGAGGTCTTTTGCCAGAGGCTAGCTCGCCATACAGGATGTCTTTTGGGATCCTTCCGTCATTCATCCTGTGGACGTGGCCAAGCCAGCAGAGCTGCCACTGCCTGAGGAGGGTGTGCATGGTTGGGATTCCAGCTTGCTCAAGGACGGCAGTGTTGGACACTCTGTCCTCCCATGATATTCCAAGGATGCACCTGAGGCAGCGCAAGTGGAAGACGTTTAGCCTCTTCCTGGCGGGCATACAGGGTCCAAGACTCACTGCTGTAAAGGAGGGTGCTGAGGATGCAGGCTCTGTAGACTTGCATTTTGGTGTGGGTGTACAACTTGATGTTATTCCACACTCTCTTGCTGAGTCTGGACAGAGTTGTGGCTGCTTTTCCAATCCTCTGATTTAGCTTAGTCTCCAATGACAGGCTGTCAGTGATCATGCACCCGAGGGAAACGAACTCGTGGACGACCTCTAACGAATAGTTGTCAATGCTGATTGATGGTGGTTCAGCAACATCATGACCAAGTACATATGTCTTCTTTAGGCTGATGGAAAGCCCGAAGTCCTTTCATGCTTTGGAGAACTGATCCAGCAGTTTCTGAAGCTGGTCTTCTGTGTTTGACACTACAGGAGTGTCATCTGCGAACAGCAGATCTCTGATGAGGACTTCCTGCACCTTAAACTTAGCTTTCAGTTTTGCAACATTAAACAGTTTCCCATCAGACCTTGTGTGCAAAAAGATGCTCTCTGTTGAAGATCCAAAGGAGTGCTTCAGGAGGAGTGCATAGAAGATCCCGAACAATGTCGGAGGAAGGATGCATCCTTGTTTGACGCCGCTCCTGATGCTGAAAACATCCGATACTGTGCCGTCATATTGGATGGTTCCTCTCATGTCTTCGTGGAAAGACTGGATCATCTTGAGTAACCGTGGCGGACAGCCTATCTTGTGGAGCAGTTTGAACAGTCCATCCCTGCTGACCAAGTCGAAGGCCTTGGTCAGGTCAATGAAGGCAATATAGAGTGGCTTCCTCTGCTCCCTGCATTTCTCCTGCAGCTGCCCCAGAGAGACCATGTCAACGGTAGATCGCTCTGCGCAGAATCCACACTGTGATTCGGGATACACCCTCTCAGCAATCTTCTGGAGTCTGCCAAGGATGACGTGAGCGAACAGTTCACCAGTGATGCTTAGGAGGGAGATTCCACAGTAATTGTTGCAGTCCCTTCTATCTCCTTTGTTCTTATACAAGGTTATGATGTTAGCGTCGCGCATATCCTGTGGAACCTCTCCCTCTCTCCAGCACAGGCACAGTAGCTCATGTAGGGGTTCCAGGAGAGTGTCTGTGGCACACTTGATTACCTCTGGTGGTATACCATCCTGGCCCGGGGCCTTTCCTGCTCCAATGCTGTCGATGGCTTTCTTCAGTTTATCCACAGTTGGTTCCTGGTCCAGTTTGTCCATTACTGGTAGGAGCTCGACGGCATTGAGGGCTGTATCAACCCCAATGTTCTCGCGTGAGCACAGCTCGGAGTAGTGCTCAACCCAGCGCTCCATCTGTTTGGCTTTGTCAGCGATGACTTCACCAGATTTGGATTTTAGAGGTGCCATCTTGTTTTGGGTGGGTCCTAATGCCCTTGTATATTCCCCTGAGATTACCAAAGTCACCGCTGGTCCTGCAGTAATCACATTACAAATCATTAAAACAAAAAGCAGCCAAGTAGCACTTTAAAGACTAGCAAAATAATTTATGAGGTGAGCTTTTGTGAGACAGACCCATTTCTTCAGACCATACCAGAACAGGCTCAATATTTATGGCGCAGAGAACCAAAACCAGTAATCAAGGAGGACACGTCAGAAAAAAATGATCAAGGTGAGCAAATCAGAGGGTAGAAGGGGCGGGGGGGGGGCGAGGTCAAGAATTAGATTAATCCAAGTATGCAAACGAGCCCTTAGTGACTCAGGAAATTCCCATCCCAGTTCAAACCGTGTTAACGTGCCAAATTTGAATATAAAAGACAGCTCAGCTCTCCCCCTTGGAATAGTGGTGAGAAAATTTTTCTTCAGTAAGATGCAAACTTTTAAGTCATTGTGTATAGACTGTTCTTAAAATAGGGGTTACAAAATATGTCTTGATATTATTTATCAAGGAGCGTCTCGTATTCTCACGGATTGAGGCTCTTTGATTATTGAGTTTTTTTTACTGAATTAAAAAAATGGCTGTTCTTCCTATTGTGCGTGTCTACTCCTGGCTCAGACCAAAGGAGAAAGATTAGCAGCGTGAAAAAGAAAAAGCAGGGAAGGAGACACACAAAGGACGGGGAGCGGCGGCGACTCCAGCACTTTCTCCCACAGAGAACAGTAACGGACAGGTAGCCGTGTTAGTCTATACTGCTGCTTTGCATTTTTTTTCCTCTCTTTCTCTTCTCCCACAGAGAAGGAAGCGCTGGTTCAAGCCTGTGGGGAGCAGACAGCACCTCTCTGTCTCTCGGGTTCCCCACTGTCCTACTCAGGCTAGTGCGTGGCTACGCTATTTCCAACGTCGCTGCCTTTCTCCTCCGTTTTGTGATATGAACCATAGAGAGGAAAGCAGGGGACAGAAAGGCTCCGGGAATCCCTCAGGCACTTCCGGCGCGGGAAGACCTCAAAAGTGCTTCTTCATTTCTCAGACTTCTGCAACTTTTCTGGTGCACTTCCGCTTCACCAGAGTCTTCCGCCGGCTCAGCCGCTGCGAGTTGGACCCATAATTCGTAGCACTCAGACGGCGAGGAGCGGAAGCTGGAGTGGTAGCCGGAAGTGGGCGCGGGGCAGATTTGGGGGAGCTCTGAGGCTGGAAGGCTCCTAGCAGGCGGAGCGCCATGTCTGCAAGCGCCGTGTACGTGCTGGACCTGAAGGGCAAGGTGCGGAGTCGTGGGTAGCGGCGGGCTCCTGTGCTGTCTGGCCCGTGCCTGGGGATGGGCTCATGTTCCACAGGCCGCAGAAGCGCTGGCGGCAGAGGGTTCTAGCTGGCTCCGGTGCGGACGAGTGAAGCCTGGACTGGAGATAGGGATCCGTAGTTAAGCCCTGCTATTTTGTCTCTGGGCTGTCCTAGGGTCATACACTCCATATCCCGAGCCCCCCATTTCCTCAGTCTATCTCGGGGCCTCAGATGTTTCCTAAAGCTTTCCAAAAATGCTGACTTTTTTCCCCTCAGGGGAGGGATAACTCAGTGATTTGAGCATTGGTCTGCTAAACCGGGGATTGTGAGTTCAGTCCTTAAGGAGGCCATTTAGGGGTGGGGCAGATAGATGTCAGGGACGGTGCTTGGTCCTGCTAAGAGGGCAGGGGACTGGACTAGATGACCTCCTGAGGTCCCTTCCAGTTCTAGGACATGTGTACCTCTAATTATTTTAGGAGGGTGGTGAAGCATTGGAATGGTTTACCCAGGGAAGTAGTGGAGTCTCCATCCCTGGAGGTGTTTAAGTCTCAGCTTGACAAAGCCCTGACTGGGCTGATCTGATGGGTTTGGCCCTGCCTT
Source organism: Carettochelys insculpta (assembly GCF_033958435.1). Lineage (NCBI taxonomy): Eukaryota > Metazoa > Chordata > Testudines > Carettochelyidae > Carettochelys > Carettochelys insculpta. Next base: position 17,199,252 of record NC_134163.1, on the reverse strand, counting down.
CTGCAGGGGGCTGGACCGGTTTTTAGGTCCTTTCCAGCTCTATTGTTCTATGATTCTATTTTGGCAAGACTGTGTAAGTGCTTGGAGGGCTGAGGAACTGCAGGGTTGCAGGAAATGGTAGGTTTGCTAGCGAGCTCTCTTCCTCCTCCAGTTTTCCCCTTCTGGACCCTTTTATCCTTCTCCTTAATTAATAAAATTCATGCAAGTTAAGTGGCACTGAGCAGTTGCAGAATCTGATTTTGGGGTAAGTGAAATGGAGCTATCCACTGCTTGTGGTAACTAAAGCTACTGAGACATGAACAAATGTTAGTGGCAGGTACTACCTTTTGAGGGTTTTTTACCCTATTCCATTTTGGGGCAACTACATTCTGCATATATAAGTAACTTCTGGGATTTTGTTCTATAAGCTATTTTTTTTTCTTTGGCTAACATAGGTATGCGCTTATTAGCGGCTGCTGGATTGCATTCTTAAAGCTGAGGTTTGAGTTCTGAATGAGAAATTCTCCAGTAGTTTGTAGCTCAGTTAGTTAAGCATATTGCAGTTCCACTGCATAGGAGTACTTCCCAAGAATAATATAACATAAGAACATAAGAATGGCCATACTGGGTCAGACCAAAGGTCCATCCAGCCCAGCATCTCATCTGCCGACGGTGGCCAATGCCAGGTGCCCCAGAGAAGGAGAACAGAAGACAATGATCAAGTGATTTATCTCCTGCCATCCATCTCCTGCCCTTGTTCTGATGGCTAGGGCACCATACTTTATCCCTGGCTAATAGCCATTTATGGACCTAACCTGCAAAAATTTATCAAGCTCTTTTTTAAACCCTAATAGAGTCCTGGCCTTCACAGCCTCCTCGGGCAAGGAGTTCCACAGGTTGACTGTGCGCTGTGTGAAGAAAAATTTCCTTTTATTAGTTTTGAACCTACTACCCATCAATTTCATTTGGTGTCCCCTAGTTCTTGTATTATGGGAAAAGGTAAATAATTTTTCTATATTCACTTTCTCCACACCATTCATGATTTTATATACCTCTATCATATCGCCCCTCAATCGCCTCTTTTCCAAACTGAAAAGTCCCAGTCTCTCTAGCCTCTCCCCATATGGGACCCGTTCCAAGCCCCTAATCATCTTAGTCGCCCTTTTCTGAACCTTTTCTAATGCCAATATATCTTTTTTGAGGTGAGGAGACCACATCTGCACGCAGTACTCAAGATGTGGGCGTACTATAGTTTTATATAAGGGAAGTATGATATCTTTTGTCTTATTATCGATCCCTTTTTTAATAATTCCTAACATCCTATTTGCCTTACTAACTGCCGCTGCACACTGCGTGGATGTCTTCAAAGAACTATCCACTATAACTCCAAGATCCCTTTCCTGATCTGTCGTAGCTAAATTTGACCCCATCATGTAGTACGTGTAATTTGGGTTATTTTTTCCAACATGCATTACCTTACACTTACCCACATTAAATTTCATTTGCCATTTTGCTGCCCAATCACTCAGTTTGCTGAGATCTTTTTGTAGTTCTTCACAATCCCTTTTGGTTTTGACTGTCCTGAACAACTTGGTGTCATCTGCAAACTTTGCCACCTCACCGCTTACCTCATTTTCTAGATCATTGATGAACAAGTTGAACAGGATTGGTCCCAGGACTGACCCCTGGGGAACACCACTAGTTACCCTCCTCCATTGTGAAAATTTACCATTTATTCCCACCCTTTGTTTTCTGTCTTTTAACCAATTCCCGATCCATGAAAGGATCTTTCCTCCTATCCCATGACCACCTAATTTACATAAAAGCCTTTGGTGTGGGACCGTGTCAAAGGCTTTCTGGAAATCTAGGTATATTATGTCCACTGGGTGCCCCTTGTCCACATGTTTATTAACCCCTTCAAAGAATTCTAATAGATTAGTTAGACACGACTTCCCTCTGCAGAAACCATGCTGACTTTTGCCCAACAATTCGTGCTCTTCTATGTGCCTTGCAATTTTATTCTTTACAAGTGTTTCTACTAATTTGCCTGGTACTGATGTTAAACTTATCGGTCTATAATTGCCAGGGTCTCCTCTAGAGCCTTTTTTAAATATTGGTGTTATATTGGCCGTCTTCCAGTCATTTGGTACCAAAGTGGATTTAAAGGATAGGTTACAAACCACTGTTAATAACTCCGCAATTTCACATTTGAGTTCTTTCAGAACCCTTGGGTGAATGCCGTCCGGTCCTGGAGACTTGTTACTATTCAGCTTATCAATTAACTCCAAAACCTCCTCTAATGTCACTTCAATCTGAGTGAGTTCCTCAGATTTGTCACCTAAAAAGGCTGGCTCAGATTTAGGAACCTCTGTAACATCCTCAGCCGTGAAGACTGAAGCAAAGAAATCATTTACTCGCTCCGCAATGCCACTGTCTTCCTTGATCGCTCCTTTTATATCTTTATCGTCCAAGGGCCCCACTGCTTTTTTAGCGGGCTTCCTGCTTCTAATGTATTTAAAAAACATTTTACTATCATTTTTTGAATTTTTGGCTAGCTGTTCCTCAAAATCTTTTTTGGCTTTTCTTACTACATTATGACACTTAATTTGGGAGTGTTTATGTTCCTTTCTATTTTCCTCACTAGGATTTGACTTCCACTTTTTAAAAGCTGCCCTTTTCTCTCTTACTGCCTTTTTAACATGGCTGTTTAGCCATGGTGGTTCTTTGTTAGGTCTCTTACTGTGTTTTTTTTATTTGGGGTGTACATTGAAGTTGGGCCTCTAGTATGGTGTCTTTAAACAGTTTCCATGCAGCTTCCAGGGATTTTAGTTTAATTACTCTACCTTTTAGTTTCTGTTTAACTAGCTTCCTCATTTTAGTGTAATTCCCCTTTTTGAAATTAAATGCCAGAGTGTTTGACCGCTGCGGTGTTCTTCCCAACACAGGAATATTAAAAGTTATTATATTGTGGTCACTATTTCCAAGCGGTCCAGTAACAGTTACCTCTTGGACCAGATCCTGCGTTCCAGTCAAGACTAGATCGAGAATTGACTCTCCCCTTGTGGGTTCCTGTACTAGCTGCTCCAAGAAGCAGTCATTTAAGGCATCAAGAAATTTAATCTCTGAATCCCGTCCTGAGGTGACATGCACCCAATCAATATGGGGATAATTGAAATCTCCTATTATTACTGTGTTTTTTATTTTGATAGCCTCTCTAATCTCCCTTAACATTTCAGCATCACTATCACTGTCCTGGTTAGGTGGTCGGTAATATATTCCTAATGCCATATTCATATTAGAGGAATGAATTGTTATCCATAATGATTCTATGGAACATTTTGATTCCTTTAGGATTTTTACTTCATTTGATTCTATATTATCCTTCACATATAGTACCACTCCGCCACCCGCACGACCTGTTCTGTCTTTCCGATATAATTTATATCCCGGTATGATAGTGTCCCACTGATTGTCCTCATTCCACCATGTTTCTGAGATGCCTATTATGTCAACTTCCTCCTTTGATATGAGGTACTCCAGTTCACCCATCTTATTAGACAGACTCCTAGCATTAGTGTAAAAGCACGTTAAAAAACTACCACTATTTATATGTCTGCCTTTCACAGACGCGTTGGATTTTTTTATATGCGATTGTTTCACATCTGATCTTGCCCATATATTATTTCCCACGTTCCCTATCTGACTAACTTCTAGGGAATCCCTATCTATGGAGCCTCGTGTAAGAGAAGTCTCCGTCCGATCCAGGTGCTCCCCCACACCAATCGGCTTTCCCCCACCTCTTAGTTTAAAAACTGCTCTACGACCTTTTTAATGTTTAATGCCAGCAGTCTGGATCCACCTTGATTTAGGTGGAGCCCATCATTCCTGTATAGGCTCCCCCTACCCCAAAAGTGTCCCCAGTTCCTAATAAATCTAAACCCCTCTTCCCTACACCATTGTCTCATCCACGCATTGAGACTCTGAAGTTCTGCCTGTCTGTCTGGCCCTGCGCGTGGAACTGGAATATGTGTTGTTATTTTCAGATGGTAACTTCAGTATTTATTTATAAAACCTATTCAGATTTCTGTTGAAATGCCTTTTGCAGGTCCTCATCTGCCGGAATTACCGTGGAGATGTGGACATGTCTGAGGTGGAGCATTTCATGCCAATTCTTATGGAAAAGGAAGAAGAGGGAACTCTTTCTCCCATTCTAGCACATGGAGGCGTTCGTTTTATGTGGATTAAACACAACAATTTATATCGTATCCTTTAAAGTGATGAATGCATTGGTGAATTTTCAGCATTTTGACTTGAGTGGAAGTGATAACAAGCTCAAGTTTGGTGACCAAGAAGGCTTTTATTGATCTAGATTTACAACAATTCAAAACAAATTTATATAAATAAAAAGAGGTACTCTGTTCATGTCATACCTTGTTGTTTATGATAATGTGTACAAAAATGGTGAAATACCACTTTATAAGCATTTCCTGAATCTTTAGTGTTGGTCTTCAGGTTCCAATAGTTAACCAGTCAGAAATGATAACAAACTCGAATTCTCAATATCAGACATCTCTGGGAAAAGAAATGTCACTGCTGCTTTCTTAATGTTGGGGCCAGCTGTAATAACTTAGCAAAGGGGTTTTGAAAATGTATTTAAAGATAAATATTTTTAAAAGGGTAATTTTAAACACCGATTCCTGAACATACTTTTTCAGTTGTTGCTACTTCTAAGAAGAATGCTTGTGTGTCTCTGGTGTTTTCGTTTCTTTACAAGGTGGTTCAGGTTAGTATTAAAGTGGTAAAAATAATCTTTGTTCAGATAACTTATAGACAAAGCTTTACTTAGGCAGATCTTTTAATGATATGAGGCTGTGCAGAAATGGCATATCTGCGTTATACGTGGTTACGTTAAGATCTTTCAGTATTAGTTTCTGATACAGTATGGACCTCTCTCATCCATCATGCTGAGGACGTGACCAGTGCTGGATGAGCGAATTTGCCGCACAACAGGAGAGCAATATTTTCTAGCACATTACTAACACTTCAGCTGCTTACTGGGCCCTTAAAAGACACTTAGGGGTAAATTACAGCTAACTAACAACACAGAACACTGAAAGCCAGGAGTGGGGACTGGAAACAAACTTGGCCACACCCATGCTGCGTGGTCATTCGGCTAACAAAAATCATGCTGGATTACAGTTTGCCGGACAAGAGAGCTCAGGGTTAGAGAGGTTCAACCTGTATTTATTTATGTTGTGCTGTCGAGAACAAGGATATGACAAAAATTTAGTGTAGCAGACACAGAAAATGATTAGTGTGATAGTCAGAGTAGAGACCTCCTCACTCAAATATTGTGTTTTATGAGCACTTTTGAAGAATAACATTTTTAGGACTTATTTCAGTAATATGGTGACTTTGGAACCTATGCAGCAGATCAGTGCGGCCCAGAGTGGTGAAAAGAATGGAACAGGTTCTGTGTTTTGTTTTTTTTGTTTGAATGACAAGTTCATTTTGCTATACTATTTAGTGACATGTAAACACAATATTAATATTTATATTTCTGTTAAACTTTTTATAATTATACTAGAAGACTTATTCGTCTTTGCAGTGGAGGGTGACATGGGGCGTAGGCCTCCTGTCAGCACACCCCTGGATGGAGGAGGAAGATCATACGGGCCAGCCCCAGTGATGCTTCTCAGGCCCATCATGAGGGGAAGGAGATGGAGGCTGTGCAGGCCAGTCAGGTGCAGCTGTGCTAGATTGCCTGGCAGGTGCTGGAGGGGAGGAAGGGAAGAGTGGCAGCTGAGGCTCATGCAAGGGAGAGAGAGGCATCAGGGCAATGGTGTTTGGGGGGTGGGGTGGGAGAGTGCTGCAGCATTAAGGCTTGTGGGGCTCCCTCCCACCCCCGATCTGGCATTGCTGCTGACAGCCAGGGGCTAGGGGTTGGAGCAGGATGGCCACTTAATGAGGTAGGTGGCCAGCAAAATGATGAGTCCTGTCCCCAGCAGGCCACTTCTTCCTGGTGTGGCTGTCACCAGTGGTCATTCTGCAGCATTGCTGCCCTGCAGTCAGCCACCTTCCATTCCATGTTATGGAAAACAATCAAATTCTCATTTTCCTGGCACAATCAAGCCCTGACCTTGCTTTAAGTTGGGTACCTTAAGTTGAATAAGAGGAAGCTGTATACCAAATTTGGTGGTCGTAGGTCTTACCATTTAGGAGGAGTTCTTGAACCAACAGAATCACAGACTACACAATATATACGGTAAAAATGAGAGAGCAGTTTTTCGGAAGTAGCGTGCCGTGACACTTATTTTCATTTGATTTCGTAACTAAGTAGTTAAGTGAGGTGAAGCTTGGGGTGTATATGAGACAAATCAGACTCCTAGACAGTTCCAAGCCAATGCTCTGAAGCATATATTTGGGACGAAAACTTCCGTTTTCTTTGGTGACTTCCTTGCTATGTGACTTCTGGAAGAGACTGCTCTTGTAGGGTAAGGCAGAGCTGGAATGGGGTTCATGGACATCTTGTGATACAGAACAACCTTTGGGGTTAGCAGACTCCCCCCCCCCCCCATCGTGTCAGGGGTGCTTCGTAGCAGAAATCTTCATAGGCATATTGGTGGTGGTTTTTAATTTTCAGGGGCCACAACCCTAATTTGTCATATCAAATAGTGGCTGTGTTCATGCATTTTTTGTTAACCTGTATATAAAGCCCCAGCTATTGGGTTGTTTTTTGTTTGTTTGTTTGTTTTGTTTTTTTTAAAGTGTGGGAAGAGGGGGTTGCAGTGGCAGTTGTTAAATGGACATAGGAGAAAAGCACTACTTCTTGGTGAGCAGGCTTTAAAAATGGGTGTTTAGAACCTGGTCCTCTCTGATCCAGGGCAAAGTTGTGCGTGGTTGTGATTTTGTTTGTTTTGTTTGGCAAAAATTACAAAAGGAACTACGTGAGAGAAGAGATGCGGAGACCCAGGAAGGTTAGATTTCTAATGCACAGGTTTTGAGGCTCAGACAAGCATTTTATTTCAATAACCACGTTAGCTATAAAATGGTTAAAATAGTACTGGGGAAGGAGAGGGTATGTGTGTGTCATACTTGTAGGTTGAGTATATTGCATATGCCAGGGGCTCCTTGTAATCCTCCATTTCTCCTCCAAAATCTCTGGGTGCCACTTTCCCATCTCTTTTTTTTTCAGTGGCTCTCTGCAATTCCAGTCAGTCTCTTCCCTGGAAGGGTCTCTGCCCCCTTTCCTTTCCTCTCGTACCATGGTTCCTTGTTACTTCCATAGAGTCAGCTCAGTGTACACCCCAGTTCCCCACTATAGCATGGACTCTGTGTACCCCATACCAGAGTCTTTCATTCCCCTCCCATGCCTGAGCTTTGTGTACCGCTGTTCCCAGACCAGGATCCTTGCTCCCCACACACCCCCTCTGCCATAGGTTTTGGAGCCCCCATCCTCCAATCCTCGTTAGAAGATTGCAAAACGCTCATTTCCAGTCCCTCACCACGGGGCAGTAGCCGCCGTTGCCAAGGAGCTCTGACAGGGGATAGCTGGTGTCCTGTATTTGCCATAGGGCAATGTGCTCAACCTATACATTACCATCTCTCTCTCCTCCCCCATCCAACACCCCCAAATGCAAGGGAATTTGTATGCCTGGCTGGTTCCCTCAATCTCAGGCCCCCATTCCCCTCATGTCTCCCACTTTCCTTTTTCATGCCTCCTTTTTTGAGAGAGAAGTCATTCAGTGTATCAAATTGCAAGGAGTATACAGTTTTATAGCTGTCTTGGCCCTAGGATATTAGAGAAACCACGTTGGTGAAGTAATATCTTTTATTGGATGAATTTCTTTCATCAAGAGGAACAAGCTTTGGAGCTTATGCAGAGCTGTTGCTCTTACCAGCAGAATTTGGTCTAATAAAAATAATGCTTTGCTCACCTTGTCTCTTTACTGGTAAGTAAGGAGTATCATTGTATGTGAAAGTATTAATGGTGCCATCAATGAGGAGTTTGACATATAGACAGTTACAAATGTACTAAAGATCTGTCAGGGGCTCCATTTGTCCCCCATTTTCCCTTTTTGGTTTTCTGATTTGCCCCATAATCAATAGGAGTCTGACCGTTGGTACCAAAAAACACTCTGATGTTTTGAAATTGCTTGGATGGGTGGTAAAAAGTTACTGTTACACTCAATTCAGTCAATTATGGTTATAAAATAAACTTTTTCCCCACTGTACAAATTAGAACAAATGAAACATTTGAAAGTTAAGAAAATCGGATTTTAAGATTCAACAAATTAATTCCCAACTATAATCCACCAAAATTTTAAAGTTTTATTTTATTTTCAGAAATGGAGGATTGAAAATCATGTGAACTAAAATTATTTTAATTTGGGAGGTCACTGTTTTCTGACCTTAATATTTCAGGTGTTTTCCGAATATTTCAAAGAGTTGGAAGAAGAGAGCATTCGAGATAACTTTGTTATAATTTATGAATTGCTTGATGAACTCATGGATTTTGGCTATCCTCAAACCACTGACAGTAAAATTTTACAAGAGTAAGTATCAGTGTACTGGCACATAGATACCAGGTGAAGGGTGTCTTGGGAATACTTAGGAGCATAAAGATATTAGCTTGAATGTCTTTAATAAAGCCTTCCGATCCCAAACTTATTACAAAGTGGGGTGAATTTGTACCTGTTCCTTTCTTTCATTAGTCTAAAAAAAATCAATAGGATGCTGTGACCCAGTGATTGTCGTAACCAAGACGGTGTGCTGGGTAGGGTGGTTTTGCTCACTGCACTTGTGTACCTAGAATTTGCAGGATGCACCAACTGTCACAGCAATGCCTTGAATGTAGAAGGAGCACGTAGCTCTCGCCGTCAGTGTTCTCTGCAATTGGCATTCAGGGCATTTCACATACCCTTGCTTTATGTGCATCTCACTTTAGTAATACTAGCAAGAAAAAAAGCTATGTGAATGGAAACCAGCAGAATCGTGGGCAACAGTAAACAAAATGTCTCACAGTCCACACACACAACCCAAGTGGACCTCAGATTGCCTACCACTGCTGCGACTGGTGTCCCCATGGAGTCAACTGAGATCACTCCATTTGAGTGAACTGCAGAGAATGGGAAAGCCAATCCCCCAAAGCTAGTGGTTACTCCAATACTTACATTTATCAAGCCAGTACAAAACAGCCTCTATGATATCTTAATGGCTACCCAGAAAAAACAACACAGTCCTCTTAAACAGCCAAGCCTTGAGCTTCCACCTAGACACTCAGGTCAAATAAAAGTTCTAAAGGATCAAACATTATCTCCCAGGTCATTGAATATTTCAGACCTTATCCCAGATGCATGCTTATAGCCAGTTCTTCTTAACTAAACTAAACTTTATGAAAATATAAGAGTGATATACATACAGATGAGTACAGCTCTAAGACAGAATTCAGAGCAGAGATGGTGAGCTTTGCAGTTGCAAAGAGTGTTAGCAGAATTTAGTCCATAGGTTATAGTCACATGTTAAACACCATATTCCTTGTGTACCAGTTTAGGTCTGGGATATCAGTCCTAATGATTTCGGCTTCCCCTGCATGAAATCTTATAGGAGATCTTAAATAAAAAGGATCAGTACCCAAGGGGTTTTATACAGACTTCAAGCAGCTTCTTGACCATTCAGTCCTGGGTTAACAGTGGGCTTTTCATATAACCTGTTTCCCAAGCATCGACTAACGTAAGATAACTTATCCACTAAACGGTTCATCATAAGCTTTAAAGAGACATACAGGCAATGAAGTTATTTTACCCAAGATTAATTTAAATGTTAATGTTCCCTTTGATCTCCTAATAAACATCTGTAGTAATAGAGAAGATCTGTCTGTTCACTAGCTAGCAATTAACAGGATAAAAGCAAATATTTTAGTGTTGCTTTTAATTTCTAACAATACAGGTATACATTTCAAAGTCCTAGCATAACTAATATTAAATGGATTTAATTACTGTTTATATAGTTTTCTAATAGGTCTTCCACATGGTGACTCTGGGTCAGATAGCCTGAAGGATCCTTAATTCTTTCTCGCCATGTGTCACACTTGGGATAACATTAGTTGTAGTTATGTAACAGTAGTATCAACCATGGTTTTTGTAGTTACAAACACGTATATCAAAAAGCTGTCAGTTTTTTCCTATCTGTTTTAATGGACTGATACTGCTTCTTATCAGATACCCAAACACATGATCCAATGTGACCTGGCAAAGAAAGATTAGTTAATATTTTCTAGGATTTAACTTGAATTGTCAGGCTTCCTTTGTTTGCTGACAAAATAATCTGTGACCCCAAGCAAATTATTAAAGGTAAAAAGTGTAACTTTTTATAAAAACTCATGGTTTTCAAGGTACATCACTCAAGAAGGCCACAAACTGGAAACTGGAGCTCCACGCCCACCTGCCACTGTTACCAATGCTGTTTCCTGGAGGTCGGAAGGGATAAAGTATAGGAAAAATGAAGTGTTTCTGGATGTTATAGAATCTGTTAACCTCTTGGTGGGTTTATTTTATTCTTCTTACTTTTTAATGAGAATCATAGTAATCTGTAAATATGCAAACACAATGAAAGCAGAAGTCAGTGTGTGAATAGTTTTAGTTAATCTCTCAAATTAGAGTATTGCATTTGAAACAATTTACATGTCACAAAGTTGAGTAAGGGTGTAAATTATCAGAGAGGTAGTGGAGTTAGTCTGTTTCTTCAAAAACAAAAAGTCCTGTGGCACCTCATAGACTAACAGATATTTTGAAGCATAATCTTTTGTGGGCAAAGACCCGCTTCGTCAGAATCATCTGATGAAGCGGGTCTTTGCCCAAGAAAGATTATGCTCTGAAATATGTTAGTCTATAAGGTGCCACAGGACTTCCTGTTGATAGTAAATTAAGCTCTTATAGATGCAGGTACATGAGTATAACGTATAATATGCTTAACAGATACTTCAGTCATCAGAGAGCTGCTTTTCTATGCTAAACTTGAAAAACAGAAGGACACTTTGTATTCCTATCTAATCCTCAGTCTCTGAATAAAACAGACTCCATGTTACACCTATGGAATAACTCCCAAGCATATATCCAGTATTGTTTATAGCCCTGTTTGTCCCCAGATATTAGAGAGAAGAGTTGGGTTGAGGGTAGTATCTTTTTATTGGACCAACTTTGATTGGTGAAAAAGACAAGCAGCTGGGCCAACAGCCACTGTGGTCCCCCAAGTTAAGGGGGGAGCAGGGAGGGGCTCCCGCTCCAACTCAGAAGTTGGGAGCCTCAGGCAGTCAGCTCTCAGCACCACCCAAACTCACATGCCTCTTTCTCTCCCTCCCCCACTTAAGCCCTCAGAGCCATATGCAGTGGCATTCCGGTGGCAGTTCAAAAGGACCCAGAGCTCCCATCCACTGCTGCTGCTACTGTGTCAGCATCAGTGTCCAGGAGCTCTGGGCCATTTTGAATTCCAAGGCTCTAGTGCAATTGCCCCCTTCACCCTCCCCACCCCCATTGGAGGGCCTGGTTCCCAGACCTGAAAAAGCTCTGAGTGTCACAGCTTGTCTTTTTGAAAATGTTGTACAAGTTTCCTGAGTGTGATGACTGGATCAGCTATAGAGTGATTGCTTTATGAAAAGTGTACACCCACAAGTGATAGTGATCTTGCTTTTTATCATTTCACTGTACAAGTTCCTATGACTCTATGGATTGGTTTTATCCAAATAGTTGTTAATGGAGCACTTTGTTTACTGGATGAGGTGTTCCATGTGTTGTGCTAGGCATTGGTAGGATCCGTGCATATGAAAGGTGTACTGAAGGCCTTGTTGATATATTTTGACTGCTACAATGATCTACAGGTTTTGCACCTGTTCTGGCAGGGTCTTGTGCCACTTTGAATAGGTGTTTTCCTGATCTGTGTGGGGCTTATCTCTGACAATGATCTTGTGGAGGTTTGGGAGTTGTTTGAAGGTCAGTAGAGGGGTAGTTTTTAGGAATAATCTATTTCAGGATAAGTTCCCCAGCCACTGAGTTATATTGTTTCATGATACCCCATGTGGCTTCCAGTGTAGGGTGGTTAAGTGACAACTAGGAGTGAGTCCAAGGGGATTTTCTATTTGTATTGAAGTAGGTTCTCTCAGGGTGTTTGGGTGGCACCTTCCATGATGAAGGTTAATTCTCTGAGGGGCTGTGTTTACACTACAGCGCTCTGCCAACAGAAGTCACTGTTGGAAGAGATTTACCAACAAAATTTCTGTTGACAGAGTGTGGCCACGCACAAAAGCCAATCAGACGAGCACTCCACTCTTGACAGAGCAGCCAGACTGCTCTGCTGCTCTGTCTACAAAACAGGCACCCAGAAGCACAGCAGATAGGGCTGCCCCTTGTTCTGGACACCCTGTCTGCCAAGAAAAGGACACAGAACGTCCACGCAGCTTTTTTGTTGTCAGAATGTGGCTGAGAGTCACTTTGTATGTATCTATTCCCCCAGTTTTGTTGACAAAACTCACTAGGGTAACTGTAGCCAGGGAGTGTCCTTGTTTGGTGAGTGCAGTTTTGTATGTTTTAAGGTGTCCATTTAAAATGTTCCTTAGATAAGCTGTGGTATCTGAGACCCTGTCTGAAGATAACAGATTTCTTGATGTGTTTTGAGGTTACTGCATCTACCATACTTACCTTAGATCCAGAAAAGCATTTAAAGAAAAACTTCTCACTTAGCATCTTTCTTGTAAGGTTGATGAACTTAAATGCTGTCATTTCTGTGACAAAGTCAGTCTTATTCCTGGGCCTCTGGCCTCTGTTCAGTCCACTGGACTCACTTAAGGGCTCAGTTGCCCTCGCTGGGGTGAAGGGTGGTCTGGGGGGAACCTGGCCCCCACCCACTCATGCTGGGTTCCGGCCCAGGGTTGCTATGCAACTGCTGGTGGGAAGGGCTGACTCCCTTAGCCCTTGGTGCAGCAGCTCTTCTCCCTGGGCCACTTCCCCAGACAATTCCCCCTGGTACCTTCTCCAGACTGCAGCTGTAACAAGTACCCCTCCCAATCTGCTGCAGCTCTTCACTCTCCCTCTGCTCTTTTTCCAGTCCGCTTTCTCTCACTACTTCTGGTCTCCTTGCCTCTCTCCCCGCCCTTCCCACTGTGAAGGGCTTTTAAAGGCCTCTTATTAGGTCCACCTTGGAGTCAGGTGGCCCCAATTAGCCTGAGCCAGCTAGCTGCCTGTGATTGCCCTGCTGGTGCTGCACAGGCCCTTCTGTTTGTTTGGCTTTCCTCTGAGGGGACCCTCTGCCCTGGCCCGTCCACATTTCAAAACGTATGCTAACAGTCTTACTTTTTTTTTTTTTTTTTTTTTTTCTCGCATATAAAACTTTCTGTGCCACTCTCAACTCAATATGCATTGTACGCTACCACACAAGACCTTTCAGTGCAGATATATAAATTTTAATGAAGAATGTGTTTTCTAGGATTATGGTTAAGTTTTCAATATGATATTTATTTTGGGTTCCCAATACTATGAAAAGTGGGAAGTTTAAAATTTTTTCAATAGCTGAGGAGGAGAAAAATGACTCCATCTTTCCTTGCTTTTTAGGTTAGTGCCAATGGAAATGTACTGCGCAGTGAGATAGTTGGATCCATTAAAATGAGGGTCTTTCTCTCAGGAATGCCAGAGCTTCGCCTTGGTTTAAATGATAAAGTACTCTTTGATAATACAGGCCGTGAGTATGTACACAGCATTTCTAAAAACATACAGGGATATTTCCTGTTTTCTTTGGGTCAACACAATATCTCAGTTCCTATAACCGGATTTTTTTTAGGATGGTGAGTTTTCTAATTTCCTAGTTGGGGAGGTTATATCACTCTTACAGTAAGGAGTATTTTTAGTGTTAGCAAGTCATTTAATGTTTTATCAGATGGGAAATATGCTTTAGCACAGGGTAGGAAGCCTTGATGTGTTCAATTGCTGTAGACCATGAAGACCTGGTCTTCATTCAATAAGAAATCCTTCCATTTCTAGCCTTACTGGTGACATGTATGTCAATGATGATTTCCACTATGTAAGTTCAGATCTCGGTGAACCTTGTTCTAAGGAATCGTCATGTGTTTTAGCTCTGAAGTTTCCTTTGTTACATGCAAATTTGGTGCCCCTTTTATAGTTATTTACAATTGTAATTTAAAGAACAATTTTATAGGAGCTATTTGCACCACAAGAATTACTCCTGCACCGTAAGTTTGCTGAATTAATACTTTAGTATTTCTCATGTATTACCTTTTTATTACAGGGTATTAAATGTGGGCATTGGCAGGTTGAGATATGCAAAGGTGTATATTCGCAGCCTACGAACAAGAGAAGATCATGGAAGGGGAGTTGGGGGGAGAAAATAAAACATAGTACAATCTGTGTACGCGTCTGGATAGGTACACTGATTGCACACACATGGTAGCACCATCGTCTTTTGTGCACTTGAGAAATGTAGGGGGGAAATGCAATGTTTTTCTTTCCCTTAAGAACAAAACTCTCCCAATTCCAGACTTCTGGTGAGCAAAGACCACAGAACACCTCATATAAGGTGGTCCTCCCTAATGGGCTATTCCTGCTCTCCTTTTCGTTATGATTTCTATATCCTTAACTAGCACATTTACCCTTGATTGCTCAGGTCATTAACTCAAATAAGGTATGTGATTTTTTTTTTAAATAAAAGGAACATTGATGCTTTATTTAAATGATTGTATTTATGAACAATGTTATTTTTACACAGTTATTTTTTATTGTGGGTTTTTTCTAAAAAAGGAATTGTTAAAATTTTTCCGTTTTTGTTTTTTAGTAAAATTTTTAAAATGATAATTCCATTGTGTGTGTGGTGGGGAGGTTTTGCTGGTTTTTTTTTGGTTTTTGGTTTGTTTTTTTTCCTCTTTTTCCCCTTATAAACTCATCTTTGCTATGCTTTAACCAAAAAAAGGTATAGTTACTGTGGTTTGCAATAACATTTTCTTCTAGTTTCAAACCTTAAGCATTGATTTTTAGCTATGCCAAAACTGGGCAGTACAGTAAACCCTCAATTTAATGGACTAATGTTGGGGAAAGTGTGTCTGTTAATGCCAAAAGTCTGTTAAATCTGAATCTGCAAGAGTGGAGGCTCCTTGTGAGACAGAGGAACGCAGTGGGCTTGGGAGAGAGAGGTTGGCGGCAGGCTCTTTGTGCTGTTTACAGAGTAGAGTCTCTGGGCTCACCTGCCCGAGCCACTCATCACCCACCCAAGGATGGGCACTCCCAGGGAAACTAAGTTTCCCTGGAGCTGGCTTGCCTCTGTCCAAGGCTCTGGCTTATAGGAGGCCCACCAGCTCTCCAGTCCGGACACCAACCCTACTGGCAGGAGGCTGAGCACTCTTCCTCACCTTGCAGGCGGCCCATGAGGAATGGCAGCCAAGTTTGTTGTTCACCTGGTGTTGGTGCAGTCATGTGGGGAAATACAGGGGGCTCTGCCCAGAGCAAGCCGTTGGGCCCCCCACAGTGCTGCCACTCCAGTTGGCAGTGGCTGAGATTATGGGCAGCACAGAGGAGACAGCCATGTTCACTCAGTTAGAAACAAGTGAGTGAGATTGATGCGCACAGCATCCCAGTTTCACACGCAGCATGTTAGTGCATGCCGTCTGCCTGTGCACACACCCCACCTCTGGTGGGAAGAGCCTGTGGTGGCCCCAGCCACTGTGGTGGCTCCTCCAGCCATAGCAGCTCCAACAGTGGTGGCTCCAGTGAGTTGTTGGTGTATTTACAGGAGGACCAACATGCTGAGGGACAGCATCCATTATCTCCAAGGTCTGTTAAATCGATGGTTTACTGTACTCCAAATTTCTCCCCCTACCCCCCAAGATTTCTTTGAGAAGCAGGTTTGTATTGCAGGTGTGTCCTGTTTGTCTGACTCATCTTGGTTCAATCCAGGAGTGAATGTAACTTAAAATTCTTCTTCGAGTGTCCCCGTGGGTGCTCCACATGAGGTGCTCCACATTAGGTGTCGGGCTCGCCCGGTGCCGCAGATCAGATCTTCCAAGCAGTTTCTGCCAGACCACGCATGCGCCGGTGCGCGCCACTCCCTTGCGCGCTCCTGGCCACATGCACGATCCGGTCCCCGCCAGTTCCTCTTAACCGCCGTCGGCTGCAGACGGAATCCAACTAGGCTACGGCCAAGTTAGCGTATTCAATGGTTTTTAGCTGTTTTCTTTAAAGTTTTCAAGTTCTTAGTCTATTGTTAAGTTAGCCAGCTGTTGTTTTCAAAAAAAAAAAAACAAGAAACAACAAGCGGGACGGAATTCAGTCCAGTCCTAGTAACAAGCGGAGCACCGGAGGCCAGGAGCCTAGGACCATTAGCCCTCCTGCCGCGGCAGGCTATCCGAGAGAGGGAAAACAGCACAGAGAAGGTGCTAAGTACCCCATTAACAACTAAAAGACTCACCAACAATGTCCTCTTCAGGATTCAAGAAATGTGAGTCTTGCCGAGAGGCAATGCCAGCGTCTGATGGCCACAGTCATTGTATAAGGTGCCTTGGGGAGTCCCATGTCACGCAGAAATGCTCCTTCTGTGCAAAATTAACAGCCAGAGCAAGGAAGGACAGAGAGATGCGGCTTAAAATGCTGCTATTCGACAAGGCCCTCCAGCCAGACATGCTGGAGCAGCCGCAGCAGGAGGAACCCTGTGGGGCCCAAAAAAAGAAAGCTGCCTCCCTCACCCCATCAGCGCAAAAACGGAGGAAAGTCTCCCCAACCCGATCCCTGCCGGCAGCAACAGCGAGCGGGACAGGAGGAGCGCACAGCCCCCAGCCGCAGCAACAGCTGATCGGCGGCGGCACGGAGAGCCACGTGGAGGCGGCTCAGCCTCCGATGATCAAACAGCCGCCCTGCACTGCAGGCAGGGTGGCGGCTAAACAAGCGCCGGTACCGGCGGCACCGACCCCCGGGGAACCGGCGGTGCAGAGCGCGCAGGCCTGCAGGCACCGGAGGACACTGCCTGCGTGGCACCGCCCGTGAGCGTGCCGAGCGCGGCACGGACGGGGCCGAGATCCCCTGCACGTCAGGGGGCGGAGCCACCCCCTCAAGGGAGGGGGAAGGCTGCACAGAAAACAAGGCACCGCAGCCCCTCTCCAGACAGGGCTGCAGAGTTGCTTTCTCTCAGCCCTCTGCTCATGCTGTAGACTCCAACTGGAAGGCAGGGGTCCCCCCAGCCTACCTGGAGCCCCCGTCTCCATTTTTACAACCAGCCTCGCCCTGGCTGGGACCACCTTCACCCTTCTTGGGCTTTGAGCCACTGGAGTACTATCACAAACCGCTCTCTCCAGTGTCCCAGGTCTGACAACGATCTCGCTCCCCCAGACGCAGGGGGTATGCACCAAGGGAGTGGTCCAGGTCACCTTCCCAAGAACAGTGCCCATGTTGCCATGGTCGTCCCTATCACGCGGGGCATAGACACCACCGGCAGTCTACCAGGGAAAGATCCCCACAGACGGTCCCGTATCCCCGAGGGCGATCGCGAACGGGGACAGAGACTCAAGTATCTCGGGGGAACTGGTTATGGAACCCCGAGATTTTCCCTTGCAAGCTTCCAGCGAGCGGATGTACCATCACCAACAGGAACCGGAAGGGTCCAGAGAGGCGTATCCTAGTGGTTCCTCGCTCTCCTCCCCGGATGAGGCTACAGCCCCGGGGGACGTCCATCCTCCGGACGATCTCAAACAGTTTCAAGAGCTGTTTAAAAGGGTGGCCTTCACACAAGGCATCCAGACAGCAGAAGTGCAAGAGAAACACCATAAGCTCCTCAAAAATCTGAGACCTCCGGCCTCCTCCAAAATAGCAATACCGCTTGACGAAGCAATCTTGGAGTCCGCCACTATGATATGGCAGACCCCTGCGACTATTCCGCCTGTCCACAAGAGAGCGAACAAGAAATACTTCGTGCCGGCGAAGGGCATGGAGTTCCTGTTCAGCCACCCACAACCAAATTCCTTGGTGGTAGAGTCGTCGCAACGAAGATCAAAGACATCTCAATTCAAGACAGGGAGAACAGACAAAGATGCCAAGAAGCTAGAGCTGTTCGGCAGAAAGGTCTACTTCTCCTCCACACTACTGTTGCGAATGGCAAATTACACAGCACATCTAGCGAACCACAATTTCGACAACTACACTAGGTTAACCTCCCTCATGGACTCACTTCCAGAGGACAAGAAACCGGTGCTCAAGGCCATCGTGCAAGAAGGCTACGTGGCCTTGAGGACGGGAGTTCAGATTGCCCTGGATGTTGCAGATACAGCAGCATGCTCCACAGCTATGGCAGTGGTGATACGAAGGGAGTCCTGGCTCCAGACTTCGGGTATACCGAGGGATCTGCAGGCAAAGATCATCGATCTTCCCTTCGACTCGCAGAAGCTGTTTGCTGAATCAACTGACTCGGTCCTTCATTCCAGTAAAGATTCAAGAGCCACACTTAGGACCCTGGGGATTTACACCCCTCCATACAGAAAGAAAAAGTACTACCCTCAACAAAGACGGTACCAGTACCAGCAGCAGTGTCCCCAGTACCACAGGGGTTACAAGCAAGGGCGACATCAACAGCACCAGCAGTACAGAACTCCCAGGCGACATTCCCAACACAGTCGTGTGTCCTCGGGGCAGGGCCAAAGGCCACAAGTTTGACACACAGATCCAGGGCTGCACCATCACTACCATCGCACAAGGTCATCCGAAGTGGTTATTCCACCATCGCCTCCGACCATTCTACGACCAGTGGCAAAGGATCACCACAGATAAATGGGTGCTGGAGATCATAGCCACGGGGTACGCCATCCCCTTCCAGTCGCTCCCACCGCCACGACCTCCACCCAGACCCCACCTCCAGGAGGCCTCCCACGTAGCGAGGCTCAAGCAGGAGGTAGACCATCTCATGCTCATAGGGGCAGTGGAAAGAGTGCCGGAGCAACTTCAAGGGAAAGGGTTCTACTCGAGGTACTTCCTCACGGAGAAAAAGACAGGAGGCTGGAGGCCCATCTTAGATCTTCGAGGCCTCAACCGGTACCTGCGCAAGCAATGCTTTCGGATGATCACAATCGCGTCCATCCTTACGGCACTAGACGATGGAGATTGGTTTGCAGCCCTCGACTTACGAGACGCGTATTTTCACATAACTATCCATCCGGCTCACCGACTATTCCTCCGGTTCATGGTAGGCAAAGAACATTTTCAATACAAGGTCCTACCGTTTGGCCTCTCCTCGGCCCCCAGAGTCTTCACCAAGACCTTGGCAGTGGTGTCAGCCTACCTGCACAGACGGGGTATTTATATTCCCGTATCTGGATGACTGCCTACTCAAAGGAGCCTCGAAGGAGGAGGTACTACGCATGGTACGCGTCACAGCAGGCACGTTCTCTTCGCTCGGCCTCGTTATCAATCTGGCAAAATCAAAGATAGACACCACACAGGACATAGAGTTCATAGGGGCACGCATAAATTTTATTACAGCGAGAGTGTATCTACCATAGACATGCTTTTGGGCCATCGGCTCCCTCGTGCAAGTCGTCACCTTCTGCCCTACGGTGCCAGTTCTGACGTGCTTACAGCTGCTGGGCCACATGGCAGCAGCGACGTTCATAGTACAGAATGCCAGGTTACGCATGCGCAGCATGCAGCACTGGCTGGCGAGCGTATACAAACCAGCAGCACACACCGTTCACAGGGTGGTGTCGCCCACAACAGAGGTGCGCAAATCCCTGCAATGGTGGGTAAACCCCAAGAACTTGCTAACAGGGGTATCCTTCCACCAATAACAAATATCGGTTTTTCTTACTACAGATGCCTCCCTCATAGGGTGGGGAGCACACATGGGTGAAGAGGTGACGTAAGGGCTGTGGTCCTCCACGGAGCAGTCACTGCACATAAATATACTGGAGCTCAGAGCAGTGTTCAACGCCTGCAGACACTTTCAAGACCATATACAAGGCAAAGTAGTCGGGATCAGTACAGACAATACCTCCACCATGTTTTATCTAAATCGGCAAGGAGGAGCTCGGTCCCGTGCCTTATGTGCGGCAGCAGTCCGGTTGTGGAACTGGTGCATCGCCAACAATATAACCTTGAAAGCCTCGTACTTACCAGGCCCTCACAATGTGAAAGCAGACCAGCTGAGCAGGCATTTCGCACTCACGCACGAGTGGCAGATCCGTCCCGATCTGCTACGACCGATTTTTCACGCATGGGGTTTTCCCCAGATAGACCTGTTGGCTACTCAACACAACAAGAAGTGCCCACGATTCTGCTCCAGGGCAGGACTGGGACGGGGGTCCCTGGGGGACGCATTCGCGATCTCCTGGAGGGGCCCACTGCTTTACGCTTTTCCTCCCACAGTGCTGATCCACAAAGTCTTGCAGAAAGCCAGGAGGGAAGTAGCCCGAATGATCCAGATAGTCCCAACGTGGGATCGACAGCAATGGTTCCCCCTACTCCTGCGCATGTCGTACCGTCCACCGATGCCCCTTCCGGTGGTGCCGGATCTGTTCACGCAAGCCCAGGGGTCCATAGTGCATCCGCACGCCCGAGGCCTGCGACTACAAGCGTGGTTAATCCATGGCTCAGCTCCCTAGAGAGCACATGTACGGAGGAAGTGCAACAAGTCCTAGAAAGTAGCAGGAGGACTTCCACCAGGAAGACCTACAAGCAGAAATGCACTCACTTCACTGCATGGTGTTCTACCAAAGAGCTAGCCCCCTTTTCGGTGCCTATACCTGTAATATTAGAGTATTTACTGGACCTCAAGAGGAGGACTCTCACTATCTTCGTTAAAGGTCCACCTTGCCGCCATTTTGGCGTTCAGACACGAAGAGGAAGGGCACACAGTGTTCGCCCATCCCATGGTTACCAGGTTCCTCAAAGGGTTGGTAAACCTATACCCCCCTCGGAAACCGCTTCCACCTTCGTGGAACTTGGACCTGGTGCTTAATGTGCTAACGGGACCACCATTGGAGCCTTTGGCCACGGTTTCCCTCCGCCTCCTTACGATAAAGACTACCTTTCTTCTCGCAATCACGTCAGCTCGCAGGGTGAGCGAGCTTGCAGCAGTTATGGCAACTCCACCCTGCACTGTTTTTTTTCCAAGGAGGCGGTAACCATACGGCTGCATCCAGCCTTTGTTCCTAAAGTTTCTTCTGAGTGTCACATTAACGAACCTATTGTTTTACCCTCGTTTTATCCAAAGCCTCATAACTCTAACAAAGAGGCGCGCCTACACCTCCTGGACGTGAGGAGGGCGCTAGCCTTCTATATAGACAGGACCAAGTCCTTCCGGAAAACAGATAGACTCCTAGTCTCTCTCGCTCCCAAATCGAAAGGAGAAGGTCTCTCTTCGCAGAGAATCTCGAAGCACATCGTATCCTGCATAAAAATGTGCTACAAACTCAAAAAGACTCCTTTACTGGCCACACCCAGGGCTCATTCCACTAGGGCGGTGGCGGCATCAACAGCCTTTTTCAAGGGCGTTGCGCTAAAAGATATTTGCAGAGCGGCGACCTGGTCATTCTATGACACCTTCGCCAAACATTATGCCCTTCACAGGGTATTCCAAGAGGATACCCGTCTCTCAACAGCGATCCTCCTCGGGGACAAGCTGCACATAATCCGATTACCCACTTCCTATCTTGGGTTACTGCTGGGTAGTCACCTAATGTGGAGCACCCACGGGGACGCTCGAAGAAGAAAGAAAGGTTACTCACCGTAGTAACAGTGGTTCTTCGAGATGTGTCCCCGTGGGTGCTCCACTACCCGCCCATCCTCCCCGCTTCGGATCTCTGTTTAGTGTTTTGCAGGAGCATCCTAGGCGGTTGGTCAAGAAACTGGCGGGGACCGGATCGCACACATGGCCAGGAGTGCGCAAGGGAGAGGCGCACACCGGCGCATGCGCGGTCCGGCAGAAACTGCTTGGAAGATCCGATCTGCGGCGCCGGGCGAGCCCGACACCTAATGTGGAGCACCCACGGGGACGCATCTCGAAGAACCACTGTTACTACAGTGAGTAACCTTTCTTTTCTTACAGATTATATTGCAACCCCTTTCTGGGGTGCCACTCAAGGCAGGAGGTTGTGGGTGGTTGTGATAAAACAGTACCAATAAGAAATTTAAGAGTCGGGGGCGGCCGCAAGGGAAAGGGGTAGCGAGTGTTGGTGTGTGGGGGTGGGGCTCAGGGCAGGGAGTGGGGATGTGTGGATGCAGGAATCAGGGCAGGGGTTCAAGGTAGGGGGTTGGAGGTTTGGGAATTGCTGAGGGTGTGGCAGGTGCAAGAAACAAGGTAGGGGGTTGAGGAGGTGTTCAGGCAGGGGGGCTCTGTGTATAGGGGATGTGGCCAGGAAGGGCAGGGGGACTCAAAGTGTTCCCCTGATTCATACCAGGATTGTTTGCTTCTCTTCTTCCTGTCCCTGTTAGGAGTGAGAAGGAAATGCACAGGTCATCTGTCCCCTGTACTCCCCACCCAGAGGGAGGGAAATGCAACAAACTGTGTACTTTCCCCTTGCTCACTGAAACAGAAACAGCTAGCAACATCCCAGTATGAATGGGGGTGAGGAAGCTTGAGCTGCTCCAGTCTTCCCTAAAAGGTGCCTGGGAGTGAGAAGCTTGGGGGCTGTGGGAATCCCAGGCAAGGGCACATTTCCCATATGCCCTGCCCCCCTCCCCCCCCCGACAACCCCTTTCACAAGCCTGGTGACTCTCTCTTCTGTTCTAGTTTTATGAGAAGCAGTCCCTTTTCAGGTACATCCCATTTTCCTGGCACAACAAAACCCTTACATTGCTTTAAATTATGATAGGAAGAAGCTGTATAACCAATTCGTTGGTCCTATCTCTCACCATTTAGGAGGAGTTTGTGACTAAACAAACACATACATAGGCAAACTCTCTAAAATACATTGTAGAAGTTAATTACTAAAATTAATTAGAAGTAGAACAGAATATGGGTGTATGAGCAGCTGACTGCTCATTTTGCTTTATAATTGCTTTGATTGCCTCAAAGATGGGCTTTTGATGTGCTACAAATTGGGGTTTATGTTTTCCTGATAGGTGGCAAAAGCAAATCAGTAGAGCTAGAAGATGTAAAATTTCACCAGTGTGTTCGTCTGTCTCGGTTTGAAAATGATAGGACAATTTCTTTCATCCCACCTGATGGAGAGTTTGAACTCATGTCCTATCGTCTTAACACCCATGTAAGTTTGGCTACATAGTTTGACGTAAGCAAATTCATGTATGAAAATATCTTAAATTCTGAGAAACTGTAAAAAGTCGTTCCATTTTCACTAAACAATGTTACTTTTAAAAAATGTGAATTACTTTTAGATATTAAGTTAGCTGTTAATAATAATGAAGTTTCACGCTTACTTGAAAAAGACTAATATATAGACTACTTCAAGGCACTAAGCAACAGAGGAGCAATTATTTCCTGAGTCTAGACTGAGTTGCCTACTTAGAG
The DNA here is from genome assembly GCF_033958435.1 of Carettochelys insculpta. Classification (NCBI taxonomy): domain Eukaryota; kingdom Metazoa; phylum Chordata; order Testudines; family Carettochelyidae; genus Carettochelys; species Carettochelys insculpta. The sequence continues at coordinate 17,175,774 of NC_134163.1, read as the reverse complement.
AAGGATTAGAAAGCAAAGTACACAAGACTGATGTGTAGTCACATTGCTTAACACACTTTTGGAAGATGATTGGATACTGTGGTGAAGAGCAAAAGGGGAAGGCAAAGATAATGAGATCTTTTGTTTATGACTGTCACCTAAAGAAGCTGGCAACGTAGACTGAAAGGACATGAGAAGACGAAGAGAAAATTTTATTGTTTTTAAAGCCTATAGTTATATTTGTGTGTTGACCCATTTGGAGCAAAACCATTATACAGGGCTTATTTGCCATCTCATGCTGGGCAGATCTTTGACGGGGAGACTAGAAAGGCTGCTTTCTCAGTAAGTATCCAAGAACAGTATTTGTCCTGTCTGTGAACATCAAGGACCCATGATTTGAATAATTCTGGCAAGAAACAGCAAACCTTAAACGCTTTTGGGATTTTTGGCTTTTTATCATTGCAGTGCTGAATTTAAATGGCTATTTTAAGTTCTGAGCTACTGTCTTTCATGTTTTAGATTTAGCATTGGTTAGTCTCAAATGCCCCAAATTATTAAATATGGTGTGTTAGGGTGAGATTGTGATCCTGCTATTAGTGTTAATTAATCTCAGAGAAGAGGTTTAAATTAAAACATACTTGTGTAATTGAAGTAATGTACTTATTCTGTATAAATACATGTCAGACAATACATGCAGAGTATTTTAAAGATTTCTGAACTCTCAGGTCTCATTATTGTACCATATTATGTATTTGCATATTTGTTTTCTTCCCCAGTATCCTTGAAATTTGATCTAACTCTTTGTCTTTAAAGAGCACTCTGGACTTCCTTTTTTTTTTTTTTGTGCTCTGTGTAGCAGCATAACATTTTCTGACAACATCAAAATAAGACTTGTTTGTTCTCCAACAGGTAAAACCACTAATCTGGATTGAGTCTGTGATTGAGAAACATTCCCACAGCCGCATAGAGTATATGATCAAGGTCAAGTATCAGAGGGGTAGCCGTGTTAGTCTGGATCTGTAAAAGCAACGGAGGGTCTTGTGGCACCTTATAAACTAACAGATATTTTGGAGCATAAGCTTTTGTGAGCAAAGACTCACTTCATCATGCATCTGATGAACTGAGTCTTTGCTCACAAAAGCTTATGGTCCAAAATATGTTAGTCTATAAGGTGCCACAGGACCCTCCGTTGCTGATCAAGGTCAGAGATTCAAAAATGGCTATGCTTCATTTCATTCTCCTTCCATGAGGTGAACTATGTAAAGAACAAAATGTTTTTTTTTTAAACTGACTTAGTTTAAAGCATACATTTGATTTCTGGAAAACTGCTGCTTCCATAAATATTGATCTATTTTTACTCAGTTCACAACATATTTGGCTAGTGCAGTGGACGTATTCTTTCCTGCAAGGCAGTAGAACTTCCTAACAGGGTATGAGGCAGTTTTTTTAAGTTGAAGTCTAACATTAATGGTTTATAAAAGTTCTTAGAAGATGCACAGCTTTACGGAAATGCTAAACGTATTAATATAATTGTAATAGATTACTTTAATCTTTTGCATGCTTCCCTTTGAAAGTTAATCTGGTTCTGGTCTCTGTATTACACTTCTTTGCATGAACCTTTCATAAGGGTCCTGACAGAAAAGGATGTTTTCCAATTCACAGCTCTCTGAACCTGATCAAATAAGATTTTGTTAAAACCTGCACATTGTGGTGGTCGTGGAGAAGTGGGAAGAATTAAAAGGAAATCCTGCATTGCTTACTTTTTCTAGGCAAAGAGTCAGTTCAAGCGGAGATCAACTGCCAACAATGTGGAGATTCACATCCCAGTACCAAATGATGCAGATTCACCAAAATTTAAAACCACAGTGGGAAGTGTCAAATGGGTTCCAGAGAACAGTGAAATTGTCTGGTCCATTAAATCATTTCCGGTAAGCTGTAGTGGTATAGTGACATTGCCAATCAATGCCATCGTTAAGCTACTCTGTTTTATTTAAAATAAGTCTTTCATTTATGAAATCTAGAATTTGACTACAATTTGCTCTTGGCTCAATTCTACTGTTGGATCACTGGTACCATCTGCTTACTTTCTCCCCTCATTGTAGGGTTGGCACTTGAGTCACCAAGTACTTAAGGTTGTGATTTTAAACAGAAGCAGCAAACAGGAAATCTTACTGTTTTTTCTGTATCTCATTTAGATATTACTAAGTTAATGCTCAGTTTTAGCCTTTGGAAGAGAAATGTGTGACTCTATTTTCATAGTTTTGAGTTGGGATGAGACTTTGGCCAGTCACAAGCACTTTGATTTTAGAGGCTTTTTTTGTGGTAGAATGACTTTTATGTTACCTTCCTCTTTGGATAGGGTGGAAAGGAGTATCTGATGCGGGCTCATTTTGGGCTTCCAAGTGTTGAAGCTGAAGATAAGGAAGGCAAACCTCCCATCAGTGTCAAGTTTGAAATTCCATATTTCACCACTTCAGGAATACAGGTTAAAAAGATAATTTTTTAATTTTTGTTAAATGAAATTTTTGTTCATTTAATTGCTGATAATGCTCATTTGTAACTAAACCAAAAGGTGATGGTGTGATATTATGGTTTTATAATGGTACAGAATGCAGCTTACAACCTTATAATCAAGACACAAAGAAGTACAGGCCTGTTGGGACAATATACACGATCTTTTCAGTCCAAGTTTTGGGGGGGAATATGATAGTTGTGACTAGCTTCAAGGAGCTAACTTTCCCCTGACTAAAGATGTGTACTCCTTTTTCTACCTCTAAGTCAAAATAGATTTAAAATTGATACAAGTTTGAAGGATGTAGCAACTAAAAGAGATTAAGTAATTTTTGAATCACATAGCTCAGTTTGGGGTTTTTTTTGAATGTACCAAAAGTAAGCAAGATCATCTTCTGAAAATGGACTACTAATTTGAAATTTAAATTAGGGGATTAGTATTTGACCTATTGGTGCATTAAATATATTTGAATGCCTAGAAGCTGTACTTGAGGATTTAGTGTTCCTAATCATTTAAGATTTTGTTAAGAACTTTTGTCATGTTTGGAATTTTATTTCAAGATCAGTTTAATGATCCATCCAGCCCAATACCTTGTTTCAGACAGTGGCTAGTCCCACATGCTTCAGGGAATATGAAAGAAAATACTCTACAATGGATAATGATGGAATAGCCTATCCTCAAGGGAAGTTTCTTCCCTACCATTTCTGTGGAAGCTTTGAGAACTGAACCATGAGACTTTCTACTATTAATTTAAAATATATCTGTCCAATATAATTGGTGTTTGTTTTTAAAACAAAAAAGCAGTCAAGTAGCACTTTAAAGACTAACAAAATAATCTATTAGGTGAGCTTTCGTGGGACAGACTCACTTCTTCAGACCATAGCCATACTAGAACAGACTCAGTTTAATCTTACCTAGCTTTTGTATGTATTGCATAAAAGAGCTTTTACCATTTAAATTTAATTTTTTTCATCTTATGAAAAGTTTAAAAAAAAAAAAGCACTTGCCTTACCCTCTTCATGCTTCTACTTATTTTGTGTCTCATCAAATTAATTTTGTCTCAAGTCTGAATACCTCTTATTTCTGCTGTCTTTTTTTGAAATGAGGTGACCTGAACTGTCCACATTATTCCAGGTGAGTTAGCAATTATTTACATGATGGCATTACATTCCTTATTTTGTAACATGTCACAACATTCTACATGCTCTCTTTTGGCTCCTGCTTTTCATTGAACTGTCCATAATGGTATTTGAGGCTTTTTGCCCACAAAGCATCATCTGCTAAATGTCACTAGGCTGAAGCAGAAAACCCATTTAATGTGTTTTATTTCAGGTCCGCTATTTAAAAATTATTGAGAAGAGTGGCTATCAGGCTTTGCCCTGGGTTCGCTATATTACCCAGAATGGAGGTAAATTTCCAAGCTATACTGAAGTTCCCCATGCAGTTTTTCCATTAATGCACTTTTTTCTTTGTTGGACATTCCTAAATAATTTTAGCTGCATGATTCCATTAGACTTCTCTTATTTTTTAATAATGTGTAGTATTGGTACAAATTATAATAATGTATTCCTCTCTCCACTCACCATGCTGCTGCTGTTGCTGCTGCTATGGAAGTGCTACAGTCATAGCTTATTTCTGGGGTCAGGCACCATTCCGAGGTGGAGTGCCAGAATTTGACCTTTTGACCCCATGTGCAGTCCAAGTACCAGTGATACTTTTTTAAAGTCACTAATAGTCCTACTTACAACAGCTTCAATAATAAATTAAGATGCAGAGGTTTATCATTTAGGTGGTGGTCGGTAGCATTACCTAATCTTTTGTTAGTCCACAGGCGGCATGGCTTTGAGCAAGCTCCTGACTGCATGGGGAGGAAGGGCAGGGCTGAGCTCCTCCCTCGCGTACTGTGCTTCTCACCCATGCCTGGGGATTGCTGAACCCTGGTTTAGAGTTATGTTTGGGTTTAGTATTTTGTGCCTAAAGCAGAGATGCAACATCTGCGGTATATACATTAAGAAAATACACAGCTCCAAGAGAAGACTGGGAAAGTGATGTTTAGACATGGAAACTGTTGAGCATTTGGGAAGATCCAATTGGGTGAACAGAAATTCCTATGTTTTATTCCGATAAATACTTTAAGTGATTATTGATCACAAGCATGTAAACAGCTAGTATTCTTTTAACATAGCTGTTTATTCAGATATCACTTTTACCAAGTAATTTTGCTTTAATTTGCTATTGTACTAGCATAAATATTTCTGCTCTGATATCACTACTTATTTAATAAAAGATGAACTCATTTGACTGATTTTTGTTTTCTGAATTTCTTGTTCTATTTACAGATTATCAGCTCCGAACACAGTAATGCTTTTTCCAATCAGAACAAATGACAAATCTTCAGGTCTAGAATACGTTTGTAGAAAATTTGGTAGTGAATGCTGTGACCATTGTCTGTCTGTAGAGGTGTTGTTGTATCAGCGAAGCTCAACTGAGGAGGAGGAAAGTCTCTGTTGTTTACGTTCGACACTAAGTGTTTGGACCATTATTGCAAGTTGTATGGCTGTCTAACTCATAGAGCACGTTATTTCTTCTGCTAAATGCTGATCATATTAGGAGTAGAAATTATTTTGAGAAGCCAGAATTGCCTTGCCAGTCTTACGTCAGTTTTCAGAGACCATATTTTAAGTGTGTGTATACATCAATCATTAAAACCATTGGAAGCACTATTTTAAAAACTAGAGAGGTCTTTTTGCAACTTAAGTGGCTGCTAAGCATTCGTAGTTGTAAATAACATTGCCATTGTTTTACACTGAAGACGCCTAACATTTTAGAGATTTATTTCTTAGCTAAGACAGCTTGCAAAGGAATTATTAAAGGCAATGTTGACTAAAGGTTAGGTGCTGGATTCAAATAAAAAATTGGCTTTATTAGCAACTTTCAGCCCATTTATTATTTGTCAAAACTTTAGATGTTGGGGGTTATATATAGAATAAATTGGATTAAAAATACAGGTGCTTTAACTACTGTATTAGCTTGAGCAGGTAGAGATGTCAATAATGAATATTTATGGTCTCTGTGCAGTATCATGGTCAATGCTTGTTCAAATTATGGAGCCAGTGTAAAGCTGAAGAGTCCGAACAAATTAAGAAAGTAGTTACCAAATTAACATATAACAACATTTGATTGACTTTGATATTTCTAACTGCAAAATAAACTTAAGTCTCAACTTGTAAATATGAAACTTCATATTAAATATTTAAAAGCCAATATGGTTAAAACAAAATTTAGCAGATGTTGATTAGTCGGAATAACTAATAGTACTTCAGGCACTTCCTGATAATTGAAAGCTGTCATTAAAGGGTCATGTAGATAGAAGACAATGGGAAATTACATATGTCATCCAGTTTAGATTTAAGTAAATTCTTCAGGTATCAAGAATTTATATTTTCTTCAGCATCTTTTTTTTTTTTTCCCAGTCTCTTCAACTCATGAGTAGTACCCCATTATTTCATTATAAGCTTTCTAACAGAAAAGCTCACAGTTCAGAATGTTACACTTTCAAGCTTTAGAATTTTTTTCCCTTTTTTTCCTGTTTTCTTTTGAGAGTGATGCAGACAACTTCACTGCTATATATAGTTGCTTCAATTTCAGAAAATGCTTCAAAAAGGACTTAATTTTTATTTTAATATGAAGTTATTGCTCCTACCAGGCTTTAGCATAACAACCTTGAAGATTAAATATCACTGTTGACCGGCCATCCCACTAAGACGGGGGGTGCGAGCTTTCTGACCCCCCCATTCTGCCATGCGAAAGTGCCTCAGCCCTTCCTCAGAGCAGAGAGGGGGGAATAGGTCACTGTGTCCATTTGTTCCTTGTAGATTTGTGGACTATGTGTATATATGCATTATATTTAAAAAAAAAAATCCCCTGATGATTTTAGATTTGATATTAGTCTTTTCTGAAACAGATCTTACCAATTCTGCTGAAGATAGTTCCTAGCATCAAAATTAAAGCATCTAGAAGAAGGTGTTATGATAAGCTTGAGAATTCAAATGTTAAGTGTAGAGGCAGGTAGTTTTCTGGAGTCAGATTTGATTTTGTTACCCAACAAAATATTAAAACCATCTCATACAAGATTGATGTTTCTACTTTCATTTTTGGTTGAAATTTTAATCTTGATACCACACTAACCATTTTTCAAGTTTTAATATGAAGTGTTTAGCTAACCTGTTACATAATCTATCAATGGTAGTCTTCAGTATGTGTTTATGCAGTACTGCTAATTATTTGTTTGTTAAATGTGGCAGTTGTTATAGTTGCAGTTTTCCGCTTGTACCTTTATAAACCACAACAGTATTTTGCTGGCTCTTCGCAGCTGCTGAAGTTTGATTATGTTGAAGAGTGGTCAAAGGCAGCAAAATCTTTCTTACAGCATTAAACTCCACTGTCGTTCTTCAGTAGCTGTAAGGTAGTCGGTATCTGCCTATGGATCAAAAGTACCTCCAGTTAAGAATGTTGATTTTGAACTTGTGGAGCATGTTTTATAAATGCTGAAAGTATTAATATGCCTGATTTTAATTTCTGTCATACTGCGTGAGAGAATTGTCAACGTTAAATGTTTGCAGTAGGCAAGTCAGTTAACTACATAAGCATATTTGTCGACCTGCACAATTACAAAAGAAAGAACTTCATAGTTTTGTCGTTACCAGATACTTCAAAAAATCCAATTTAGTCCAATATTTCCTCAAATGTTCTGTATCTACATGCTATACAGATGCACGGTAGAAACAAGAGCTGTGACAGCCCACCGTTAGTCTTTTTGTTTAGAGAGTATTCCTTCCTCTTCCTTTGCCTAGATATTAAATTTGTTCTTTTTACAATTTGCAGTGCTGTCTTTATTCTGCATTGGTAGCCGATCTCCTGAATGGCTTCTCTAACTTTACTGAGTATACAGTGGCAGACTGCCACCCTAGAGTAGCTTTCCTTATGTACAGTGTTTTGTTTTGTTTGTTTTTTTTAATTTTAACTGTTTACCTCTAAAATTATCAGGAAAAATATTTTCACCTGGATTTCTAAGGCTTCATCTACACTAGAGGATTAATTCAGAATTAAGGTCTTTTTTTCAAAATCAAGCATCAGTCTTCACTACAGACTCAGTAGGTCAATTTTAAGGGGACGTAGGTTGACTTGTGTAAACCTCCCTTTCATAAGGAATAACACCAACATCGAATTTGCAGTGGTGACCTCAGCTAGTTTAGACACAGTGTTATTGAAATAGATTTTTATTGGCCTCCAGAAGTATCCCACAATTCCCCCCATGTGTTCATTCTGGTTGTCATTTTCACCTCTGCTGTTCTCCAAGTGAGCAGGAAGTAGGTAACAGGAATCAGCCCTAGAATTTTGAATCTCTTTACTTTCTGGTCAGTGCAGTTAACAGAGCTGAGCAGCACACCTGGCCATGCGTTCATATGGCGCAATCGGGAAGTCCAGGACTACTTCGCTGCATCAGGATAGATTCACACGCACACGCCCCCCCAGCACACGCACACACGCACACACACCCATAGCGTTGAACCAGCAAAAGAAATGCAGACATTTATGCCAAGATTCTACTGGGCATGCTGCAGAAAGGGTACGCAAGGGACACTCAGCAGTGACACATTAAAAATCAAGGTGCTCAGGCAGACATAACAAAAGAAGCCAATGGACAGTCTAGGTCATCTCACCAAACATGCTGCTTTTATAAGCAGCTGCATGTAATTCTGGGGAAAGACCCAACCACTTCACCCAAAGACTGTCTGGACTCCTCCATAAGCACTGCTCTGCAGTTCTCTGGCAGCCGCAAGGAGGAAGAAATGGCAGGTGAGATGTGGAGGAGGAAGAGGTGGACAAAAGTGGTCTGTCTGTAGGCCACTTGAGAAGCTGACCATGGAAACAGCCAGGATCTTTTTTTAAACTTGTCCCCTCATCCCAGGCGGAATTGGACCCAAACTGTGATACTGAAGAGGGAGCTTCTGGTGAGTGTGGTGTTTTTTTTTGTTTTTTTTTTTTTTAAATACTGCTACAAGTATGGGCCAAGTGCAGCAGGGTGGCTCTATACCCATTTTCCACCAAAACAGCTTGTTAATATTTTAGGGATGGAACGCTGAGCCCGTTTGGATATCTCAAAGGGGGGCAGACAAGTATTCTTTGATTTTTTTTCTCAGATTTTTGGGGAGTCCTGATTTATTCCTGCTTCCACGTAAGACACCTTGCCTTGTCAAACCACCATTAAGTAATCTGGAATCATAGCAACACAGCATTCTTGCAAATTTTCCAACATAGTGCCAACGGAGGATGAGCATATGTTTCTTATTCTGAGAAGGCTGATGTCTCTCTTTGCAGCCTAGAACAAGCATGTTAGTATCATAAGTCACTACATATGTTAGCACAAGCTGCTCTGCCATACAGGGGAGCAGGGGTTTGGGTCGTCTTTACAAAAGATTTTCCATTGTGTGTATCCCTTCAAAATTGTCACACTGATCCTGAGTGTGTTTAAAAATCCCAGTGAAATCAGGGCTACTGTTGAGAAATATTCTTGCTGCCATGTGTGCGCCTTTTTAAATCATGGCAAGGATTACAGGCTAACACATTCTTTCCCCCACCCCACCCCACGGCTGGTGGGCAATCCTCCCCACCTTGCCCAGGCTCACACCCAGGGCTTGAGTGCTTTTTAAATTACTTTTTCCCTGATACTCAGTGTTGAGCCATACTCTTGGGCTGGGTCTACACTGGAGTTTTTTTCTGTCGACATAACTCAGGGAACGTCTACACACTTAAAGCAGTCTGTCAACAAAGCATCTCTAGAACTCTCCATTTTCCTTGTCATTATTATCCCTCAAAAATTTGAGGCATAACAATCTCTGAACAGAGTACTGTCGATTAAAAGCACAGTGTGGACACTGCTGTTGATATAGAGATCTTCAGGTTGCCAGGCAGCCCTCTTTGCATAGCTGCCATTCTACTTTCTGGCACCAGAGGGCAGTGCAGCCTGGCAGTTCTGTCAGCAGAGCAAGTTGTGTGTAGATGCTATCCATTGACAGAGGTTTCATCAAGATTACCCTGTTGACAGTAACTTCTGTCGACAGATGCTTCTAGTGTAGACATAGCCTGGCTGAATATCTGTGCCTTTTAAATCATAGTGAGGATTACAGGCTCACATGCAATACCACCCCACCCCTGTTGTGAGCAGGTGATTCAGACCTTGCTCAGTGGCATACTACACTCAGGGCTGCAGTACTTTTACATTTTTTTCCCTGATAGCACTCAAAAGTTTTATCCTTCAGTCTGGCTCCTTTTAAATCATGGATAGGCTTTTGTATTCACACGCACTTCCCCACCCCTCCCCACAGTTTGAAGAGTCTGCAGAGCAGTTAATGGATGGCATGTAGTTCTGTCACCTCCCTTACCTGCCAGCATCTTATCATGCCTGCAAGGTAAACATCAGCTGTACAGGATGCCAAATCCTTGTGGTGGGAGTGATTCATTCTCAACCTTAAGAGTCCAAGGACATATGTTACAGTGAAACAGCCATCCATTCATTATATGTCTCCCTGCAGTGTTTCAACTAAATATAAAAGTGTTGCTAATAAAAATGTACCCAACAATTTGTATTTGAAAATCTAGGCATTGTCCTTGGGAGTAAGTGTGTCAGGAATTGTGGGCCACGCTTGGCTGAAATGAGACTTTACCAAATGCAGTGGAGAAAAAAAAACAAATCCCATTGCTGCTTAGATGGGACTCAAAGAATATGTGCAAGCTGCTCTTGAAAGACAGCATATGTAACAATGAAGCAAAAATTGAGGGACTTTGAGGACCATGAAAAAGTTCTTTCCTTATTCACTAAACAGAGCTGCTGCAGTTCGTAGTTGCAGACCATATAGCTAGATTTCCTACACCCCTTCCCTAACCATGCACCCTTTCAGGCTTTCCTCCCAATATTCAGTGGCCTCCCCTCATTGGGGACCCAGAATGAAAGGAGAGAAAGTCAAGAACATCCTTGCAGTCCACACCTGTGGAATCACCTCACAGTAGAGGGCTCACCTTCCCCCTCTTGTGACATTTAAGGTTCCCTTGTTTTGCCCAACGTTTACCCCACTGTCATGAAATTAGTGTTCACTGTATGAAAACAATTTAGGTCAGTAAAACAGTATCATTTAATGGTTAAAATGCTTTGATGGTTGGTGGGATGCAGTTGTAGGGGGTTTCTGTCATGGCGGGGTATGGAACTCTAGTTAGCAGCTGCAGATTCATGTAGCTGCTCATTCATAAGCTTGTATTTCAAAGCATCCCTGATTTGCATTGCACGTAAGTGTGCTCTCATGACTGCCCTTGTGCCTGGTTGCTCATAACTGGAGGCTAGGAGATCTGCCTCTGCCCTCCATACCCCTTTACCTCACAAAGGTTATGAAGCACACAACAAACCCCCACAACCCTGAGAATGTTGGCTTTACTGAGGTCTAAATGGCTCAGAAGGCACCTGAACCTGGCTTTTAAATGGCCAAAGGCACATTTTACTACCATTCTGCACTTGCTCAACCTGTAGCTGAGCTCCTTACTACAAAAAGGAGAAGTTCTGTGCCATCTTATAGACCTAACACTTTGGAGCATAAGCTTTTGTGGCCAAAGACCCACTTCATCAGATGCAATGTAGTGGAGATTCCAGTAGTTTACTTAGACAGGCTTATGAAAAGGAGGGAATCCCAATCAAGAGGCCCTTGTCAACTCTGGCCTTCTTGATTAGGCCTCCCTCCTTTTCATGAGTCACAAATTGACCAGTCAACCACATGCCTCATTTGGAACTGTTTCAGAAAGGATAAATACTAGGCAAGTGGCGACAAGACAAAAAAAAAATACTATAAGTATAAACCATTAGGGAAGGTTCGAACAAAATTGACAAAGAATCATTCTGGGCTTTTTCATTTAGTATGGAAAAGCAGCATTTGTCTTCTGCGTAGTAAATTTCAAAGCAGTATTAAGTAACTGAGTTTTTGTTGAGAATATTTTAAAGTGGCAGTGTCCATTGAGAAGGGGATAGGGTTAAGTTTCTCAACAGCCTTATTCCAACACCCTTAGGGTAAGTCTACACAGCAAAGCTATTTCAAAATAGCATGTGCTAGTTTGCAATAACTATGTGAGCAGCTACACAACCCAACTTTTATTTTGAAATGGTGGTTGCCTTACTTTGAAATAGGTAAACCTCTCCCACAAGAATAGCACTAGTTTTCAAATAGTTATTTTGAAATAAGGGCTGTGTAGACATGGAGTAGAGCCTATTTTGAAATAAGCTATTGCGCATTGGATGGCTCTATTCCAAAATAGGTTCTATTTTGTGTAGACTGTCTTTCAAAACAGCTGGATACTATTTTAAAATGTCTGGCAGACACTAATGAGGTGCTGCTATCAATATGTCTGCCAGAGTGCCTCATTACCATGCCCCTTCAGAAAAGAGGGGTTAGTGTGGCCACAGCCATGGTGTCTACCCATCTTGTCTTTCTCTGCTACCCCACTTACTCCCAAGTCAGAAGATTCCTCCATGGTTTGACCACCTGGCCAGGTCAGTGGTTGGTGGGGGAACCCTGGCCCATCAGCTAAACTAGGTTCCAGGCCAGGGATCCTATAACAAGCAGTCACACTCACTGGGCAGTCCTGTCTCTTGCTTCTGTTTCCCTGGGCTTCTTTCTGCTTACCTAGTTTCCTCCAGATTGGGTTTGTCAGTATCCAACTCTCCATTCAAGGAATGATCATCCTTTTCCAATAGAGCAATGAAGGGTCCTGTGGCACCTTATAGACTAACAGAAAAGTTTAGAGCATGAGCTTTCGTGAGTTAACTCACTTCTTCAGATGCTGGACTAACACAGCTACCCCTCTGATAAACCTTTTCCAATAGTAGCCCCTCTTTCTGTGGCCAGCTACCTGGTGATATACAGCCCCTACCTGTTTCTGCACAGGCAAGCCTGTCATTAATTAGCTGCCTTGAACCTAAAGCTTGCAGACTCAGCTGATTGGGCCTGCATAGCCTAATTCAGCTCCATGAGGACTAGTGTGGGAAGTCCACCCCATCACAGCTGCCTCCACTTCCTCAACAGGGAAAAAGTTGAAGCATTCCTTTCCAACCATTTATAATGGCTTTGTTGGCTGTTACCTTATTTGATTAGCGACTAGGTCTGTTTTTTTTAACCCCCTCGATGTTCCTGCTTATCCTACTGCTGGTATGATAAACTAATTCTACAGCCTGGCTGTGTCTACACTAGCCCCTTCCTTTCGGAAGGGGCATGATAATAAGCGAGTTGGGAAAATGCTAATGAGGTGCTGTCATGAATATGCAGCCACATATGATTCGAAAGTGCTGCTTTCGAATCACACCCCCCACCTATGCAGGTGGAGGGATGGACTTTCAGAAGAATACACACACACCCCAGACTTCAAAAGCCCCTTCTTCCTATTTGGTTTTTGGAAAGAAGGGTGTTCGGTCCAGGCGGTCCCTTTCAAAAGGCTCCTGTCTACATGGGCAGTGCGCAATTCAAAAGCAGCACTTTCAAATCACGTGTTGCTGCCAATATGCTAAAGAGGCACTGCATGTTCATGATAGGGCCTCATTAGCATACTCCCAACTCACACATTACCAGGCCCCTTGCTTTATCAGGTGTCAGTCCATTAATTCACTGTCCTACAATGAGATACAAATAGTGGTAGCTTGAATGTGACCATTTATACCTGTGAATGGCAAGTGTACAGAACTATACATGCAATGCTTGCATGTCATAATGGCATCTGTTCACAGGCCTGAAATATATATATATCATAAATGTTGCTGTGGCAAACATGAGGGCCTGGACTAACAATGGTGAATGCCATTTTGTAGCTGAAAAGCGTAGATCTATTCAAAGTTAAGGTAATTAAAGCCAGATGATTTTTCAGGCCAGCTTGATCATTCTTCGGAGCTGGAGCGTTATGTGCAATTTATGGGAGAGTAACATGTTAGTTTGTCAGCCAAGTTGTTCATCACTCACCCCAGTCTGTGTGGTCAGTTTTATCAAATGATTTAACTCTGCATATGTTCTGCTATATAATTCAGCTCTAGCCTGCGTTGTAGCACCTATAATTATTATCGGGTTTTCTTGAATGTGCCCTGCTTCTTGCCCACTTGCAAGAGTTAACCTTCAACAGAGATGTGAATGTGTTATTAGTAAGTTTCCTTCATTCCACTTATCAAGATTTAAGATTTGAAATACTTACTATAAATATTTTTAAAAGCTAATTCTGCACTTTTTGGAAGCCATAGTTCATAAGCCATATGGAGAAGATAATTGGCTTTCTAAGCTGTTTGAATAATCCCAAACCCATAAAAATCTTACTAACTATGGCCAATCTCATCAGTCTTCAACTAGGTTTCTAGATTCTTGGTTTAGAGTCCCTGATCCTGAAGCCTGGGGTGAGTTATGAAAGAATTAGTGTTGTCTTTAAATCAGATAAAAACTGTGCTAAGGCTCCTAATTAATAGCGGGGCATTGTGTTGCTGTTAAACTGGCAATGTTCAGACCTAGCTGTACACATACACTTTTTCCTCTCATCTTTGTTTGCAATTTCAAAAAAGAGTGTGGAACCATTTTAAGGTTTTAGAAATATGACGAGTAGATTTATGCTTAACTCATTAGTCACTATAAAACTACTCCAGGCACAGCAATATCAAATGCTTTAAGATAAAATGTGTCCCATTGTCAGAAAGCTAAGCAGTTGGATATGGGTGGAGACTCCTTCCCATTTACAAGAAAATCATGCTCACTGTGAGATTGTTGAGGTGGCCTGTCACAGCTGGTGCAGGAAGCATATATGTACAGAAGCAAGACAACATATGGACCAGCTATCTCAAAAGTGCAGTAACTTCAAATAGTTTTTGTACCTGTTTGATTCCTAATCATACTAGTGGAAAAAGTCTTGCTATCTCCCTCCGAAAGTCTACTACTCTTAAGGTTCCCAGCTTCACTCTCTCTCGCTTGTGCCTATACCCCTCATTTTCAGCATCCCAGTGACATAGTCTTTCTTTAAAAAGATGTATGTTTTCTGATTTGGAAGGCTGTTGCTGTTGCAATATTGTTTTGTAGGGGAAAAAAAGGATTCCATTCTTTGAAGCATTAGATTAATAAAAGAAAAAATTAAGTCGAAAGGTAAATGCTTCAAATAAATTCCTGGGTGACACAAGGGGTTTTTGGACGCATCAGAGCTTATGATGTCTTTGGTTTCATACAGGCACTGGGAAAGCACAAAAAAATACGGCAAAACACAAAAGTCATATTAAAAAAAAAAAGCCCTGCTGTTGACTAAAATCTTTAACAAAAGTAAATTTCTTATCTATAATAGCCTTTGAACATGATTTCTAAACCATGTATCTTGCTTTCCAGTTGGACATGACTATACCTTGAGTGTTCAGTGATTCACCTTACCCATTGTCGCTCTTGATTTTTTTCATGTACCTAACAAGAACATCATAGCCTTTTGGCTAAGAGGTTAAACATTATTTAATGTTGAATAGTAACAGAGAGGAAGCTGTGCTAGTCTATACACTATCAAAACAAAAAGCAGTCAAGTAGCACTTTAAAGACTAGCAAAATAGTTTATTATTAGGTGAGCTTTCGTGGGACAGACCCACTTCTTCAGGCCATAGCCAGACCAGAACAGACTCAATATTTAAGGCACAGAGAACCAAAAACAGTAAGCAAGGAGGACAAATCAGAAAAAGATAATCAAGGTGAACAAATCAGAGAGTGGAGGGGTGGGGGGGGGAGGTCAAGAATTAGATTAAGCCAAGTATGCAGACGAGCCCCTATAGTGACTCAGAAAGTTCCTGTCCCGGTTTAAACCATGTATTAATGTGCTGAATTTGAATATAAAAGCCAGCTCGGCTGCTTCCCTTTGAAGAACGGTGCGAAAATTCTTTTTCAGTAACACACATACCTTTAGGTCATTAATAGAATGCCCCATTCCATTAAAATGTTGACTAACTGGTTTGTGGATCTGGAGTGTTTTGATGTCTGTTTTGTGCCCATTCTTTGTGCCTTACATATTGAGTCTGTTCTGGTCTGGCTATGGTCTGAAGAAGTGAGTCTGTCCCACAAAAGCTCACTAATAAACTATTTTGCTAGTCTTTAAATTGTTACTTGACTGCTTTTTGTTTTGATTATTTAATGGCTGGACAAATACTAGAGGGCAGTAAGAGCAAAAGAATAAGTTTCCCAACATAAAATGATGCAGAACTACATTGCCCACTAGGGGACTGTGCACCCATGGTATTAGATGGCAGCAGTTACATACGTCTACAAACATGAATATCATGCAATCAAGGGGCTCTGTGATTGTGAGGGTATGTCCAAATGGAACTGATTGTAGGATCTGTATTTTAAGCTGGTGTCCTGAAATTTTCCATTTGTAATGGGAAGGGGTATGCCTGCACTGCTGTGGAAACTCCATAGCTGGTGTGTATCAGCTCACTTGAGTTTGCTGGTGAATTGCTATATAGATGTCTAGGGTTGGTTTGGAGGCTGAGTGCAAGAAGTCTGCATGTGCTGAGCATGGGGAATGGAGCGAACCCCTTAGCTTTTTACTAGGCTGTCCTGTAAAAGAAATGTTTTTGCCTTAGTAAAGCACGGCAGCATCTATTTTTGTAATAGACAGCATTAAATAATTGTCTAATTCTCACTGTTTGTTTTCTCACTTCAGTTAATTTGCCATTTCTGCTGCTCCATTGTCACTATTCCCTAGTTCAAGGCTGGGCAATCAAGTTTGATGGGCGGGCCACTCCAAGAATTTGTATATTAAAAAAAACAATGTTCAAGGCCCACACTCTTTCATGATATTAACTGGGGGGGTAAAGGGTCTTGGCTGGAAGTTGGGTGCAAACGGAGCTTAGGGTAAGGGATTTGGGTGCAGGAGGAAGTGTGGAGTTTGGGAGGACGTTTGGACAAAGGAGGCAGGTATGACCTAAGGCAGGGGTCTGGGATGCTTGAGGGGATAGAGATGTTTGGTTTGCAAACTAAGATGGCAGCGGGAGGGGGGGCGTGACCTGGGGTAGGGGATTGGGGTGCAAGAGGAGGGGCAGACGGTTACGGCTACGTGGAGTAGGGAGGCAGAGGGTTGGGGGTAGGGAAGGGCTGGGGTGCCAGCAGCAGATTCTGGTCAGGAGACTTACTTTGGTGGCTCCCAGCCAGCAGCCCTGCAGCAGGGTCTCTCTCTGCTGCAGCCCCAGCCCACATGAAATTGCTCCCTGGTCCACTTGGCTCTGTGCCCCAGTTGCAGGAGGGGAAGGGGAGGTGGGGCTGTATCTTGCCCACCACTGCCCTAGCTCTGTATGTGCTTTTAAAACCTGATCTTAATTTCTTAGTGCTGTGACCTAAACTAGTATGTGATGCCCTATAACATGCCACAATGAGCCTTTAGCCACAATGTCACTTCTATCTTCTGTTGGTTGTTTCTGATGTGCAATCACTCAGTGGGCTGATCTCAGTGGCAGTGGAAAGAGTTGCATGTTACAATTCCAGCCTTTTAGTCCCATTGTCCAAGCAGGAACAAAGATGCACTTAGTTAGAAACCATTCTGTCCTTGTTAGCATAACATTAGCTTAGATATTTGAGGCATCTAATTTTGACTTAATAAATGTGTTGGTATTTGTGCCAGCTCTACTCTTTCCTGGGCCATTTGACAGCTGGGTAGCAGCAAGTGTTACCTGTCTCCATTCAAAGCTGGAAAACTGGACAGTCATCTGATAATATGCTTCAGTCTGACATGGCCTCTGGGCCTTAGCAGTATGGGGCAATGTCCAATCCTGTGTTTTAAAAATGCCAGTTGTTTACTCTGGAGGCATTGTGCAGGAAGGTTAAAGCCATCTTCCTTTGCTTAAGCTGTACTGCACAGCACAGTTGAGCAGAATCCAGGGGCCTGAGACCAACAGGAATTTTGCTACTGCACTGAAAAATGATAAGGCTTTCTTGGGAGCCCAGCATTATGGGTGATTGTGTTACCCCCATTCCCCCTTCCTTTGCAAAAGAGAAACTTGTTGGAGATAAAGCAGCTACCTGTCACCCCAGTCTCTTAGCTAGCCACTCTACCACTCCCCAAAGTTCTGCTAGCTTTTACTTTGCCTTGGCAGCAACAGTTCATGTGTCATAGTCCCTGAGCTTCCTGGAGAGGTGTTCCTCTGCAGTATTCTGTCTCTGGACCCTCTCAAAAATTCCCAAATTGGCTGTCTCCAAAGAGACTTTATACACATACACACCTGCTAACGCAGTTGAGGCATCACAGTTTACTGTTACAGGCCGAACCGTTCTAGTCCAGCACTCTTTTGTCTGGCAAAATCCATAATCCAGCATGATTTTAATCTGGATGACCACTTATCATGGGCATGGCCAAGTTTCCTGTGGTCCCATAAAGTCTGTGTATGGCCACCAGTCCTGGATCTCAGTGTTCTGTGCTGTGATTTAGCGGTAAGGACCCTGGGACAACATAGTCACAAAAGGGCCCCTCAGTATATTAAAATATTAATGTAACATTATTTATGCTTTAAAATCTATTCATGCTGCTTATTACTCATGAAACATAACAAAATTACATTTAATTTTAAAATTAAGAATGATATGACACATTTTGTTTGGTTCCATTAAAGCAAATTCTTTAAACAAAATGGAGTTATGGAGTGTTGGGGCCCTCATGCCTGGAAGCCCTGGGACACCTGCCGCTTTTGCTCTTATGTTAAGCCACCACTACCTAAATGTCTTCAAAGAGCCCAGTAAATGGTGGAAGTGTTGGGAAGGCTGCTAGACAATATTGACCTCATGTGGTCCAGCAAATTCTCTCATCCAGTACCTGTCAGGTCACCAGGGTGCTGAACTAGAGAGATTTGACCTGTACGACACTAATGAGTAAACCAAGAAAAAGTTTATTAAGAAAGACTAGAGGTTTTAGGTAATACTAAACAAATAATAGAAACAGATACAATTAGAAATGTAAAACAAAAATGTGTGACAAAGCTCCTCCTCAGTGTTGGTGGGTCCCTTGCTTTTATGTGGCATATTGGCCTCATACTCACAGCAGCCCTGAGTTTAGGCATTTTCTCTTAGCACACCAGCTTGCTGTTTCTTGAGCTACTTTCATCACTGGCCAGCATGGGGAAAATGAGGGAAAAACCAAATTCCAAAATCTCTGTGGCCTCTCCAAGTGGTACAGGACAGGACAAACCCCTTTACCAAAAACCAGGCCTGTTCCCATGCTGTCATGTGGAGATGGATGTGTGGAGCCCAGGCCTGCCCTTTTCTCTGGGCTCCAGCCCAGGGGCCCTTTGCAAGCAGCTGTCTGCAAATGTCTCCAACTACAGTCTTGTGACAGCTATGATTCCCTGGGTCACTTCCCCATAACGATCCACAACCCCTTCCTTACTTGCAGTTTCTGATCCCTGGCACCTGCTTGCATGTCCTCTCCCAAAGCCTCCACAGCACCGTCTTATCTCAGCTGCTTGCATGCGCTGAGCTAACAGAAGAGGAGCCCTTTTTAACCAGTCTCAACTGGTTGTTAACTGGCCCAACGTGTTCTGATTAGCCTGACTCCCTTGTGTCTAGAAACCTCCTAATTGGCTCCAGGTGAGTTAATTGGCTTGGTTGCCATGACTGATTCTGGCACGTTCCTGGTAGTTCTGGAGTAGCCACTGTTAGTTTACCCTGGGAATAGGGATGTAGTTAATCTGGGGGCTGACGCTGTCACAAAAGATATTTGTCTATAAGCCAAGAGTCTCACTTTAGCACATTTAACTTTAGCACATTCATCTTACCTGAAGCAGCCTCTTACCTAAAATTTTTCCTGCAGAGCTTGCTGATACTGTCATACCAGATTTTCATGAATGCCCCAAACCCCACTACAGGTGTCCTCATTAAAAGGGTAAGCATCATGCCTTTCTCTCCTCTTCTTATACACCAGTCGTCCTTTGAAATGTGTCCTTCAAAATATACCCATCCCCCCCCCCCCCAAAAAAAAACAAACAAACATTAGTGAGAGCTGTGGAGAAAGAGCCTACAAGCAAAGGAGACATAGGGACATGCTGGCCACCGCTCTCCACAGTTCCCTTTGGCTGGGGATGGTTAACTGCAGCCACTGGGAGTTGGGGGCGGTGGGAGGGGAGCAGCGTGTGCTTGCAGGCGGTCAACATCAGCAAATTGTCTTCTTGCAGCTAGCCCCTATCTCATTACCCTGGATAATCTGCAGATCTGTGGATTTGGTTCAGCTCTATCTTATAGTAGGCATCCTTCAGTCTGCACAGACTATGGATCGCGCCCTTTAAAGTTTCAATTTAAGACTTCATTTACAGCGTCTATTGTGACTATAACAACCCACACGAGAGTGACAGTCCTTGCTGCATCTCTTGCAGATGTAGTGGGTGTCTGGCAAGTCCTTAGTGTGCTTTCTGTGCGCTCGCTTCTCCTCTGCTAGCTGTCTGATCTTCAACTCGCCCTTCTGAAGGCCCTTGTGTAACCCCTGCCTCCATCTGCCGCGGTCGTCTGCTAGTTCTTCCCAGTTGGCCAGCTCGATGTCTACCTCTCTGAGGTCTCTCTTGCAGACATCTTTGTAACGCAACTGGGGGCGTCCGGGGGGTCTTTTGCCAGAGGCTAGTTCACCATACATGATGTCTTTTGGAATCCTTCCATCGTTCATCCTGTGGACGTGGCCAAGCCAGCGGAGTCGACGCTGCCTGAGGAGGATGTGCATGGCTGGGATTCCAGCTTGCTCGAGGACGGCTGTGTTGGTAACTCTGTCCTTCCATGATATTCCAAGGATGCGCCTGAGGCAGCGCAAGTGGAAGACGTTCAGCCTCTTTTCCTGACGGGCATACAGGGTCCAAGTCTCGCTGCCATAAAGGAGGGTGCTGAGGATGCAGGCTCTGTAGACTTGCATTTTGGTTTGAGTGTACAGCTTGTTGTTATTCCACACTCTCTTGCTGAGTCTGGACAGAGTTGTGGCCGCTTTTCCGATCCTCCTATTTAGCTCAGTGTCCAATGACAGGGTGTCAGTGATGGTGGACCCGAGGTAAACGTACTCATGGACGACCTCTAACGTATAGTTGTCAGTGCTGATTGATGGGGATTCAGCAACATCTTGACCAAGTACGTTTGTCTTCTTTAGGCTGATGGTAAGCCCAAAGTCCTTGCACGCTGTGGAGAACTGATCCAGCAGTTTTTGAAGCTGGTCTTCTGTGTGACACACTACAGCAGCATCGTCTGCGAACAGCATGTCTCTGATGAGGACTTCTCGCACCTTAGTCTTAGCTCTCAGCCTTGCAAGGTTAAACAGTTTCCCATCAGCTCTATCTTATATGGACGCAACAAAACCTAAAACAACATATAAATGATGAAATCCAAAGATTTTACTTCATGGCTGTGGGAGCACGAGCACCTGGTGGCTGGGCCTCACTCGCAAGGCAGAATGACCATACACTCCATCTTGGAACACTATCATACAATGGCGGGAAGGTTTGAAGCCAGGCCAGGAGAAAGAAATCAGAAAGTTGACAAGTAGTTGGAGAGTCCCCAAAGAGAACAGCCTGACAAGCAGATAGTAAGTCCCCATAGAGAACAGCTGGGGCAAGTAGCTGGAAGCCCCCCCAAAGAGAACATCTTGGTTGTGCAACATCAGAGGGTCCTGGGGGGGAGGTTTGGAAAATGACCAAGGACAGAGGAAATTTTGTAACATGTTCTGACAGGCCGGGAGGATAGAAAGCCCAAATTAGGTAACAAACGCTTTAATTGGCCAGGTATTGAACCCCCAAGTAAGAAACAGTATAAAAGGTGATTTAGCAGGGACAAGGGTGTGGGCTCCTGGACACGAGGCGGAGGCCAGCAACTTCCAGTCCAGACAGCAGACCCCGGCCTGATCACCCGGACGTCACCACCACGAAAGGTCCCAACCAAGCCGTATCTCTGACTTGGAGGGCCGCTGTAACGTAGTTGTTTGTGAGATGTGGGAGCATTTGATGTTATTGGTGAGTCACATGTAATGTATATGTAACCTAGTGTTTAGCCTATGCCAAATAAAAATATATATATATAAGACAAGTGTTAAGTAATTGTAGTTACAAATAAATGAATTAATCACTATTGGCAAATACCACTACCTGGACTAGCTGGGGCTGTATAGAGAATTATTGGGACTTAGAACAACCACAGGGCATTGTGGTGTTCACAATCGGCGTGTTATTGTTCCTGGTACTCATAATACTGTGGAAACCTAGGTTTTAAAGTAGATACACTGAATCACATATTGCTGCTACACAATATAGGCTGTTATAGCAGTGGGGTGGTCAGTCCTGGGCCACCCGACTCCCCCCGCTGTATCAAACCCCATGCGCACCCATGGGACCCGGAGCAGGTCGGCTCATCGTCAATGGCATGATATAAAAATTAATGAGCCCAGGTCTACACTGCAGCCTTATATCAGTATATTTACATTGCTCATGGCATACCTCCTCACCTTGTAGCCTATTCTAATGGCAAGGAGTTCCACAGGTTCACTGCGCATTGTGCAAAAAAAAAATACTTCCTTTAGTTTGTTTTACAGCTGCTGCCGATTAATTTGGTGACTCCTAGATCTTGTGTTATGGGAAGAAGTAAATAACTTTTCCTTATTTACTTTCTCCACATCAGTCATGATTTTATAGCCTGCTATCATACCACCCCTTAGTTGTCTCTTCTTTCAAGCTGAAAAGTCCCAGTTTTAGTAATCTTGCCATATATGCCAGCTGTTCCATACACCTAATCATTTTATTGACCTTTTCTAAACCTTTTCCTATGCCAAGATAACTTTTTTGAGCTGAGGCAATCACATCTGCATACAGTAGTCAAGATGCGGGAGGCAATAGGCACTAAGATAATGACGGAACGTTAGTATCCCTTTCTGAATGATTCCTAACATGCTGACTGCTTTTTTGACTTTCCACTGCATAGTGTGTGGCTAAGGTCAGAGACCTAGCCACCATGATTCCAATCTCTCTCTTTTGAGTAGTAATTCCGACCCCATCATTTTATATGTACAGTTGGGATTCTGTTTTCCACTATACATTTGTTTGCGTTTATCAATATTGAATTTAATCTGCCGTTTTGTTGTCCAGTTTTGTGAGATCGTTTTTAAGTTCTTCACTGTCTGCTGTGGAACTATCTTGGGCAGTTTGGATAATCTGCAAATTTTACCTCCTTATTCATTACCCCTTTCTCCAGATCATTTAAGAGGCTGTTGAATAGGACTGGTCCCAGTACAGACCCTTAAAATAGTGCTTATATTAACATATTGTGTTCAGGCCTGATCTTCCATCTCTTAAAGAGCCAGCAGAAATGGGGCTGGTCAAAGTGACACAACAAAATTGGTTAGTACATGAAAAATTTATATCGGGAGTACCAGAAAGGTTGGGTCTATACTATTGAGAGAAATAATAAGGGGGCTAGGACAAGTTTATCAACTCATTGACAAGGTTTTGATTAAGTTTTTGCAAATCACAAGCACAAGAAAGCATTCAATTAAATTGAAAGGCAGTAAGTTTAAAACTGGTAAAAGGAAACACTTTATTTTATACGATGTGTCATCACTCTTCATTATGCAATTAGCATAGCACTAAGATTTGCCAGGGACATTTCTGCCTGATTTGAAAGCTGCTCTGATGGGCCTTTCACTATTTGAGCAGAGTTCCTGTACATTCTGGCCCTTTCTAACCAATAGCACGTGACTATCTGCAGAACAAGTGTTTATTTTCTTACTTTCTTAGAGCAAAACGCACCAAAACAGAAGTGCCTCTACATGTTGTGAAGTTTGCAACTGTTAAGGTTTCTGAGAGGTCACAAGGGTCCCAGATAACATTAGCAACAAAATGCTCTGTTGTCCCTTTGTGCTATCAACAGGAAACATCTTTAACAGCACAGGAACTACAGCTTCATAATTGGCCTGGTGCAAGAACATGACAATATTTTCTCATCCTATCAGGAGTCAGATATTTTGGGAGCTGATATATAAAGCACGCAGTGCACAGAGTGTCTTTTGAATCTTGGGAAGAGCTTAGTATGAGAAATTCAGTGGTGCTTTACTGTTTTATTAGTTGATGTGTCAATTATTTTCTCATATGAATTGTTTAGGCTGGCATTTCGTCACAATTCATATATATTTAGGACAGTCTTGTGGATATTTGTGTATGACTAGAGATTCTTAAAATTGAGCAGGAGCTTTTAAAGCGACATTTAGTAAATAACTAATTCAAATACAGAAGTCCTTATTCATTCCTTATCAAAAGGCTCACACACTACAAACTTCAGTAACTTTCTAGATTACAGGACTTCATGTGTGTGATGGACTCAGACACTGAAATAGCAAGAGAGTCACATTGTGAGCTGTTCATTCAAAGCAGCACTCCAGTGGTATGGGCAATAAGTGAAGAGAAAAGCTCAGTGCAAATCCAACTCACTTTAAATCAATCAGCTTTAACAGGGGGCAGTAAAGAGTTGAGGGGAATGAGCAAACACTAGTACAATTAATGTACGTTTATCATTTTTGAACTTTCATAAAAGAGGCCACCCACAAGACGGAGGGTATCTATAAATTTATATTGTATGACTGTGTGATAGTGGGGTTCTTGTGGCTGGGGCGGCTGGCGGGGGTCCACGCCCCAGCTGGCTTCCAGACGCAGGGTTGCGGAGTCCCCCAGCCAGGGTTGCTGCGGCTGGGGCTGCTGGTGGGGCTGAGTACCAGCAACTTTGTTTTTAGAAAAAAAGCATGGTCTATTTTTATATGATACCCAAAGCTGTGGAATCTGAGCCTGAATTCTCATGCACATAAGGATTGCTCTACTCTGAATGGCTTTTCAGACCTGGGTTCTATGCGCTCAATCCATGGTCAATGTTTTGAATGTCTTATTATTTATTACAGTTTGTTTCCTAAACAGCTGTCACTTCAGCTACGTCTACACGTGAAGCCTACATAGAAGTAGCTTATTTTGATGTAGCGACATCAAAATAGGCTATTTCGATGAATAACGTCTACACGTCCTCCAGGGCTGGTGCCGTTGACGTTCAACATCGACGTTGCGCAGCACCACATCGAAATAGGCACTGCGAGGGAATGTCTACACGCCAAAGTAGCACACATCAAAATACGAGTGCCAGGCACAGCTGCAGACAGGGTCACAGGGCGGACTCAACAGCAAGCCGCTCCCTTAAAGGGCCCCTCCCAGACACAGTTGCACTAAACAACACAAGATCCACAGAGCCGACAACTGGTTGCAGACCCTGTGCATGCAGCATGGATCCCCAGCTGCAGCAGCAGCAGCCAGAAGGCCTGGGCTAAGGGCTGCTGCACACGGTGACCATAGAGCCCCGCAGGGGCTGGAGAGAGAGCGTCTCTCAACCCCTCAGCTCATGGCCACCATGGCGGACCCCGCTATTTTGATGTTGCGGGACGCGGATCGTCTACATGTGCCCTACTTCGACGTTCAACTTCGAAGTAGGGCGCTATTCCCATCCCCTCATGGGGTTAGCGGCTTCGACGTCTCGCCGCCTAACGTCGATGTTAACATCAAAATAGCGCCCAACACGTGTAGCCATGACGGGCGCTATTTCGAAGTTAGTGCTGCTACTTCAAAGTAGCGTGCATGTGTAGACACAGCTTTCATGTCATAAAGGTACAGTATTTGTTTGACTCGCTGATGCTGTGTGTGGCAAAGCAGGATAACTGGACTGATCATAGGCTATGAGCTTGAGTGGCTTGCCACCAGGCAGGTAAAGGTTTTGCTTTGATTTTATGCATGGCCTCCCTAGCAAAAACAACAGGTGGGAGAGTAACAGAGAGCAAGGCGTGCTAGTCTATATACTATCAAAACAAAAAAGCCGTCCAGTAGCACTTTAAAGACTAACAAAATAATTTATTAGGTGGTGAGTTTTCCTGGGACAGACCCACTTCTTCAGATCATAGCCATACCAGAACAGACTCAATATTTAATGCACAGAGAACCAAAAATAGCAATCAAGGTTGACAATCAGAAAAATATTATCAAGATGAGCAAATCAGTGTGTAGAGGGGCAGAGGTTGTGGGGGTGGGGGAGTCAAGAATTAGATTAAGCCAAGTATGCAAAAGAGCCCCTATAATGACCGAAAAAATTCCCATTCTGGTTCAAAACGTGTGTTAATGTGTTGAATTTGAATATAAAAGAGAGTTCAGCAGCCTCTCTTTCCAATCTGTTGTGAAAATGCCTCTTCAGTAAGATGCAAACCTTCAGGTCATTAACAGAATGGCCCACTCCATTAAAATGCTGACTGACCGGTTTGTGGATCAGGAATGTCTGTTTTGTGCCCATTAATTCTTTGTCTGAGAGAGTTTGAAGTCTGTCCAATATACAAAGCATCTGGGCATTGTTGGCACATGATGGCATATATGATGTTAGTTGAGGAACATGAGCATGTGCCCATGATTCTGTGAATAACCTGGTTAGGTCCAGTGATGAAGAAGTGGGTCTGTCCCATGAAAGCTCATCAGTTAATAAATTATTTTGTTAGTCTTTAAAGTGCTACCGGACTGCTTTTTTGTTTTAATGTGTGGGATAGTCACATAGATTTGCTTTACTCATAGATTATGACATTTTAATCCAGCATAATACATAGTGCAATAACCCATGCTGATGGAAAGGCAAGTTGTCTACCTTGCCAGCAATGGCCCAAAAAGTTGTGGTACTGATTTGGTGGGGACATAGCCAAGGGCCTACTGCTAGATGCTGTGAGTGGTGTAAACTGACTGATTCTACTTACATTTTACAAGCTAATCGAATTAATGCATTGCACCAAGCACCCAAATGTCAGAGACATCCAAGAGCTGCGGATATTTGCATCCATCTGCAGTCCACAAATATGGGACATAGATATAACACTGCTACCCCCCCCCAGATTTGCTGGGCTCTAGCTATTTTCAGTGGGTCCAGATGGTCACATTTTTCAGGAGTATTTTCAGAATGCAAAACTTTGCTTAAACATGCTGTGTGATTAAATTCTCTCTCTCTCTCTCTCTCTCTCTCTCTCTCTCTCTCTTGCTGTCTCAACCCTAGATGCTGTTCAGTATAGCTGCATTAAAGTTATAAGAAAAACATTAAGATTTTGAGCTTCCTTATTTTTAAGTGCTTGAGTGCACAAACTTGATGAGTAGTAACAGAGAGGAAGCCGTGCTAGTCTATACACTATCAAAACAAAAAGCAGTCAAAACAAAAAGATCATCTTTTTGCTCTCCAAATGTATAAACTTGATGAGGTATCAGTGTTAGCATTATTTTTGTGTGCTGGTCTATGACAGCATGTATTAAAGGTGCCAGATAAATATAAATTTATTGTGCTTGTGGCAAAAGACAACTGTGTCTTGTCAATGTCCCACATTTTATAACCCAAAGGGTTCACACACTTCACCCTTTCCTCCTTAATCTTGATTTCTACTATTCTTCTCTTTCTATACTCACTTCTCCAACTGACTGCTAAGAGACACACTTCATTCACTGTTTTAAAAATATTTTTGTAAAAACAACAATGCAAATTTATGAAAGCAAGATAAAGCAAACCCCACAAACTTCCCGCTTGCCAGCGCCTCAGTAGGTGATATCCAAAGGAGTTGGAGTCACGTACTTCTCAATGAGCACTACACAAGAAAGAGACCCATTGCACTTGCAGTTCCCTCTCCTGCCCAGAAAAAGAGACTAGATGCCTTTCTTTCATGCCCTAGACCTTATGGAGCCCTTTCCACTGGCCTGGGACTCTCACTGAGTTAGAGGTGGTGACTAGATGAACCAGTGGAAGAACTAGGCAAGCTAGTGATGGGAATGCAACCCACACATTGTCTCTATGTTAGCTCTGTCCCAGAAAGACACTACCACTTTGGGCTATATTACCAATTCCATCTAGAAAAGCAGTCAAGTAGCACTTTAAAGACTAACAAAATAATTCATTAGGTAAGCTTTTGTGGGACAGACCCACTTCTTCAGACCATAGCCATACCAGAACAGACTCAATATTTAAGGAACAGAGAACCAAAAATAGTAATCAAGGAGGACAAATCAGAAAAAAATGATCAAGGTGAGCAAATTAGAGAGTAGAGGGGTAGAAGTGGGGGGGGGAGGTCAAGAATGAGATTGTCA
This sequence comes from Carettochelys insculpta, assembly GCF_033958435.1. Lineage (NCBI taxonomy): Eukaryota > Metazoa > Chordata > Testudines > Carettochelyidae > Carettochelys > Carettochelys insculpta. Next base: position 17,148,070 of record NC_134163.1, on the reverse strand, counting down.
AGTATGCAAATGAGCCCCTATAATGCCTCAGAAAATTCCCATCCCAGTTCAAACCGTGTTAATGTGCCGAATTTGAATATGAAAGACAGCTCAGCTGTCTCCCTTTGAATAGTGGTGCGAAAATTTTTCTTCAGTAACATGCAAATGCTTAAGTCATTAACAGAATAGCCCACTCCATTAAAATGTTGACTAACTGGCTTGTGGCTCTAGAGTGTTTTTGTGTCTGTTTTTTGCCCATTAACTCTTTGTCTAAGGGAGTTAGAAGTCTGTCCAATGTACAAAGCATCTGGGCATTGTTGGCACATGATGGCATATATGATATTAGTTGAGGAACATGAGAATGTGCCCGTGATTCTGTGAATAACCTGGTTAGGTCCAGTGATGGTATTTCCAGAGAAGATTTGTGGACAAAGCTGGCAGTGGGCTTTGTTGCAAGGAAAGGTTACAGGACTGGCATTCCTAGGGTATAGACTGTGGCTGTTGGTGAAGATCCTCATTAGGTTGGGAGGTTGTCTGTAGGAGAGAACAGGCATGTCACCTGGGGCCTTCTGGAGTGTAGCATCTTGCTTAAGGATAGGTTGTAGGTCTTTAATAATTCGTTGCAGTGGTTTGAGTTGGGGGCTGTAGGTGATGACCTGTGATGACATTGCACATAGCCACCAGCGTAAGAACATGTTGTTGTTAGAGGGTTTTGATTTCTTATCTGTAAATTTATCAAGGCAAATAATCAAGGGCCACATTTGCTAAATTTCTGTATCAGGCGATCTTTTATCTGCTCTTACTGCATGTAGCAGTGGGCACCTCCCACTGCAATGAAACTACGGGCCAGTGGAAGGTAAAGTTTTGATGCCAAGGCCCTCATTAGGTCCATTGTAGGGCACCATGAGCAGTGCTGGGCACAGTTGCCAAGGAAGGAGATTATTGCCCTCATGAGGATGCATGGAAGAGTGTCTGGATAACCTTGCCTTACAATGAGAGACTTCATCTGTTCAGTTTAAGCAACCAAATGGGAAGAGGGTGACTTGGCCACTGCCTATGTGGGCAGAAATAAAGTAGTCTTTTTTTAACAGCTAGTGTAATTAACCACTGGAAAAATTTAGCTAGGGCTGTGGAGGATTCTGCATTATCTGGCGTTTTTTAAATCAAGACTCAGTATATCGTCTAAAAATAGACACTAGCTCAACTTGCAGTTATGGGGTACCTGAAGGACTACTGCTTAAGCATAACAGAGAATTGTGTGGCATGGCAGGTCAGCAACAGGTTTTATATTTCAAAAGGGCAGACTTTGAGAAACTAAAGGAACACGTGGTGAATTCAATTGGACCATAGATCTAAGGCATTTAAAACTTGATTCCCAAGCAAAGAAGAAAAGACATGTAGGGAATGGTTCCCAATCTATCTGGATGAATAACCACTTAAAAAGTGGATATTAGGAATAAACAGAGACCCTATGAGGAATGAAAGAAGGCATTTATCAGCAAAGAAAGGTATATCTTGGAGATAAAAATGTGTAAGGCTCTAGGGAGTATTGCCAAAAGCCAAGCTGAGTTAGTGCAAAGGAAATTAACACTAATAGGCCATGGCTACACTAGCACCCCCCCCTTTCGAAAGGGGGATGCTAATGAGCCACTTCAGCAGATGCTAATGAGACGCTGCCATGCATACGCAGCACCTCATTAGCATAAGGATGGCTGCGCGTGTTTTAAAGTGCTGCTTTTGAAATGCAAGCTGCCAGTGTAGACAGGGGCCTTTCGAAAGGACCTCCAGGATTTCGAAAGCCCCTTCTTCCTATTTGGTTTTGGGAAGAAGGGGCTTTTGAAATCCTGGGGGGTGTCCTTTCGAAAGGCCACCGTCTACACTGGCGGCACGCATTTCAAAAGCGGCATGCTCGAAACGCGTGCAGCCATTATTATGTATATGCATGGTAGCACCTCATTAGCATCTGCCGAAGTGGCTCATTAGCATCCCTCTTTCGAAAGAGGGGTGCTAGTGTAGCCATGGCCATAGAGGTTCTTTAGACATCTAAACAAAAAAAGAGCTCAAGAAGCTGACTACATAAAACTTTAGTTAACTGGAAATTAAAAAGGTATATTCACACAGAGTGAAATACCTGCAATGTGCATGGGAATAATCAGGAAGACTTCCAGTCAGTACAGTCACTGGATGACCGAGCTGCTAAAGCAGCACTCAAGGAAAACAAGGCTGCTGCAGAGTAGCGAAATGAATTCTTTGAATCGGTCTTTACTAAAGAGGATATGAGGGTGATATCCACACCTGAGCCAATCTTTATAAGTAACAGATCTGGACACTATCCCAGCTTGAGGTATCAGTACAGGAGATTTTTTAGAACAAATTGATAAATTAAACAGTAATATGTTTACAGGATCAGATGGGATTCACCCAGTCATACAACTAGACCTATTAACTGTGACTTTAATCAGTCTCTGAACCGCAAGACTGGAAGGTAGCTAAAGTACTGCTTTTTTTAAACAGGCTGCAGAGGTGTGCCCAGCAAAACCCTAACTTTATTATCAAGCAAACTGGTTGACATAATAATAAAAAGACAGGCACAGTGATAATCACAGTATGTTGTTGAAGAGGCAAAACACGTTCAGTAAAGGGAAATCATCTCAATCTATTAGACTTTTTTGAGCAGCAGGCAGGGGATCAACAAAGGTGTACACAAGAGTGATCCAGTCACCTTGGATGTTCTGAATGCCCTTGAAAAAGTCCACATGAAAGGTGCTTAAGAAAACAAAGCAGTCATGGCATAAGAGAGGACCTCTCATGAACTGATTAACCTGATTGAAAACTAGGAAACAAATATTAGGAATAAATGGCCGATTCTTCAGTAGAGAAAGAGAGGTAAATAGCAGGGTCCTCTAGGGATCTGTACTTGGACCAGTGTTGTTCAACATATTCATAAATGATATACAAAGGGGAGGTAAGAGTAAGGGGGCAAAATCAGCAGATGGTACAAAATTAGTCAAGATAGCAAGTCCAAAGCCAACTGTGAGACTTACAAAATGATTTCACAAAACTGGATGACTAGGCAACAAAATGGCAGCTGAAAGCTAATGCTGCTAAGTGCAAGTAATGTACATTGGGAAAACACTCCCAACTATACATAGAAAATGAGGTGGGTCTAAATTTGGTATTACCACCTAAGAAAGAGATCTTGGAGTTATAGGGCCATAAAAACATCTGCTGCTGCTGGGGAAGTCAGCCCCATGTTCTGGGTATCCCTAAACCTTTAACTGCCAAAAGCTGAGCCTGCCCAATAGGGGATGGAGCACTTGAAATTATGTAGTCTGTTCATTCTCTCTGGAACATGAGCCACTAACCACTGTTGTAAAACAGGATAGTGGGCTACTGCAAGAGAAACTATTAATTAAGATAGAGGAGAAAGGGATTAGTACAGGAATTGTGAAGTAGGCAAGGCATTGGCTAAGGTGGTGCAACAATGGGTTGGTGCCGAAGCCTTGCCTATCAGCCAGCCATCTCAGATATAAACAGTATAAATGGGATGGTGTTTATTAGTAGAGTGTGCACAGGTCATGCTTTTAGGGACTGACACTAAAAATCTGTTGTATTTGTTGTACAGATAGGAAAGTATTCATGTCATTGTGGAGGGTAATAGTAAGCCCTCATCTGGAATAATTTGTACAAATGTATTCACCCCGGCTACATCTACACTAGCCAAAAACTTCGAAATGGCCATGCAAATGGCCATTTCGAAGTTTACTAATGAAGCACTGAAATACATATTCAGCACCTCATTAGCATGCGGGCAGCCACGGCAATTCAAAATTGACGCGGCTCGCCGCCACACAGCTCATCCAGACGGGGCTCCTTTTTGAAAGGACCCCAGCTACTTTGAAGTCCCCTTATTCCCATCTGCTCATAGGAATAAGGGGACTTCAAAGCAGCCAGGGTCCTTTCGGAAAGGAGCCCCATCTGGACGAGCTGCATGGAGGCAAGCCATGTCAATTTCAAAGTGCCATGGCCGCCCGCATGATAATGAGGCACTGAATATGTATTTCAGTGCTGCATTAGTAAACTTCGAAATGGCCATTTCCATGGCCATTTCGAAGTTTTTGGCTAGTGTAGACATGGCCCCCATGGCCAAGAAAAATTAAGTCAAATGATGATCAGGAGACTAAAAGAGCTGGACTTTTTTAGCTTAGTAAAACAAGGCTCAGGGGGGCTATGCTAGCGCACTAGTCATAAATTAGGAAAGGTAAGTGCCAGGGAAAGAGAAACACCATTTAAATCAAAAGACAATGTAGGCATAAACAAGAAGAAGTCCTGTGGCACCTTATAGACTAACAGACATTTTGGAGCATACAAAGCGGGTCCTTGCCCACAAAAGTTTATGCTCCAAAATATCTATTAGTCTATAAGTTGCCACAGGACTTGTTATTTTTGAAGATACAGACTAACACGTCTACCTCTCTGATACTTGTCACCAATGTAAGTATAAGAACAAATGGTTATAAACTGGCCATAAATAAATTTAGCAGGCTTCCAAGCACCAGAAGAGTAAGGTTCTAAAATAGCATTCTAGTAGGAATACCGAGAACAAGCAACCTCATTAGCTTTAAAATGGAGTTTGATAAATTTACGAACAAGGTTATTTTATGAGGATCCATGTGATAGCAGAATACTGGGCTCAGTGACCAAGGAGGTCCCTTACAGTTTCATGTCCTATAATCCTGTTAGGCAGGGTGTCCAACTAAATTATCCTAGTGGGTCATTCTCACTCTCTGGCTACTCACCTTGTCGTAGTGAGTGCACTTGTGTGTGCCAATGAACCCAAGAGCAGTGCCACAAGGCATCTCATACTCTCAGCAGAGTCACCCATGGCAGCAAGGGCAAGGGGGAGGATCCAGACAAAGAACAATCCTAAAAGTCTGCCGCAGCAGAACAGGTGGAAGATAGCAAGGGTAATACTATGATGGCTGTGAAGGCAGATGAATGCTGCTGAGGACAGGAGCCTCCCAGTCTTCATGGATCCCATGCCATTGGACCTGAGCTTTCTATCCATCAAGAATCGCATGGTGGCAGCAGTGCAACAGCCCACACCCCATGTTAGTGGAAGTCATGCACAGGCATCTCCGCTGCATACTACTTTCCTAAACTTAAGCCGTATGGTGACTGATGAATGGCAGCAGCAGGCTTGTGAAATCTGGAAACTTTTAGTCATGGATCGGCAAGTAAGCAGTGGATGAATGTTTCAGTCATTCTGTTTCAAGGACTGACATGGCAGAATGGTCAGGCTGCAGCATCCACAACTGAACAGCCCTATTAGGATCTGCTGTCCTCACCCCACATGGGAAGGGGATTAGAAGAGGTACCCTAAACACAGTCCACCTCAGCTCCCCCCACCCCGCACTGGATAACCACATCCAGTGGGTTCACCTCTATGTAGTCAAAATCAAACAGTAAATGTTGGAACATAGAATATTGGTACTGTAATGCACAACCCAGTCAGTGAGCAACCTGAAAGATGCATGGCAATGATCACCCAAAAGCTGTGACGGTTCGGCTCTTGAAAGACAATTAAGTCATTGCTTCTCACTGGAGGGAACACTATAATGAATTCTTAAACCACCTGTCCACTGAATTCTTAAACCATCCCTTCACCAAGTCTCTCACCAGCCATCCAGGGATGATCATGCAACACTTTCTACCCTGAGTGAGGTCCAAGCTGTCATCAAAGCAATGAAGTACAACAAGGCAACCAGCCTAGATGTAATCCCTGATGAAGTCTTCAAAGATGGCAAGCCAGAGCTCCACAAACAACTCCACTTCCTGATGCTCAAGATCTGGAATAAGAAGCAGATGCCACGATGTTTCAAAGACACACTGATTGTCAGTCTTCTTCAAGAAAGGTGACAAGTCAGACTGGAAATGATTATGAAATCTCCCTCCTTGCAAAGGCAGGAAAAAATTAGCTCAAATCCTTGCAGACCAACTACTGCCACTCTCAGAAGAAACTCTCCCAGAATCCCAGTGTGGCTTCCAGCCATGCCGAGGAACAGCAGACATGATCTTCACTGTCCATTAACTCCAAGAAAAATCTTGTGAACAAAACCAAGTTTTATACATGAGTTTCATCAACCTGACCAAAGTATTCAACTCAATCGTAGCATGCTGTGAATCATCCTCTCAAAGATCAGCTGCCTCAAAAAAATTCATTATCGTGAAGCTGCTTCCCAACAGCATGACTGCCACAATATTGTGCAACCATGGATACCAAAGTGACCCTTTGAGGTCAAAATGGGAGTCAAACAAGGCTGCATCATCTCTGTTCTGCATCTTCATCAGCATGACCATTCCCCTCTTTAATGGCAAGCTTCCAAATCGTGTGAAGATCATCTGTAGAATGAACAGGAACCTTTTCAAACTCAGGAGACTGACGGCTAAAAGCAAGACCTCCACTCCACCTCAATCATAGAGATCCAGTACCTGGATGACAACACGGTTGCTGCTCTTTCTACCACAGCCCTTCAGGCCATCTTAAGTGTCCTTGCTGAAGCATGTGAGAATCTCAGCCTCACACTGAACATCAAAAAGACCAAGGTGCTCCACCAACCCTTGCTGATGGGACAATCTCATATATTTTCTATCAAAGTCAATGGACAACTGCTGCAAAATGTGGAACTCATCTTTCCACTAACGTAGACACTGATGCAGAAATCCATCATGATCTGAGCTTTGCAAGCTCTGCTTTTGCCTGACTGAGCCAAAGGGTCTTTGAGAATCGGGACATCTAACCCAAGACAAACTCCTTGTATACTGTTGCAGAGGTTGTTCCAACGCTACTGGATGCATGTGAAACCTGGACAACATACAAGCATCATTTGAAGGCACTTGAATAACATCATCAATGCTACCTCAGGAGAATCCTAAATATCTCTTGGGAGGATAGGCTCATGAACACTGGTGTCCCGGAAGAGCTGAACATGACCCGCATTGAAGCCTTTATCATTCACCAACAACTTTGTTGGACTGGTCACATGGTTCAATGACCAGCACTGATCAGTGCCTCCAAAAACAGATTCTGTTTTCTGAGTTGGAGGAAGGGCAGGGGAGTGTTGTGTGGCCAGCAGCAGCGATATAAGGACATGCTGAAGGCACACATGAAAAAGTGCAGCAGCAATAGCAGTGTCAGCCCTTGGGAGAACCTTGTCCAAAGCATCCCCAGTGGAAAACAGTAATTCATGAGGGGGTGGCACAATTTGAGAGGACCTGCCGCAGTGGAGACAAGGCGAGGCAGAAAAGAAAAGAGCATAAAAAACTGCCCCATACCCTTCCAACAGCTACCAACACCCAGACCTTCTGTGATAAGATCTGTGGCTCCAGAATCAGGCTGATCAGCCATCAATGGACTCACCAATAGGAGGGTGACATGAAGCTGTCTTACTCATTATCAAGTGACTGCCAAGAAAAAAAGAGAGACAAAAGTGGGCTATTATGATCTTAGAATCTCTGAATAATATATCCTAAGCATTTCTTTTTCCTTCAGTGCCCACTAGATTATGTTATCTCTTGATGATACAAACACAGCATCTTGAGATGCATCTGAAACTTCATGCTGCTATCCTGCAGCATCTACAGCCAACTGACCAGAAGACGTGGTAACAGGGGGAAACAAGCACTTCACAAAGAAGAACAGCACCAGCTTTATTTTTCTTGCCAAAAAATTAAAGCATCAGGAATAGTATCTGCTCAGAGAGAACTTCTCAGCTGCACCATGTGCCTGAGCCCAGAGGCACAACAGACAGGAGAATGAGGTAGAGAAAGTGCTACGTGAGAGAGATGATGCTTCTATGCTTCTACCAGGCCTCTGTATTTGCAGCACAATTGGGCAATTGGGGAAATCTGCTGCTGCACAACAAATTTCAAAGACTGCAGCAGGCTCTAGCAGACACTGCAGAGTGGCCAATGTGGGATGGCTCTTTAGCGCCAGCAAAACTATCTCTGGGCCGTGGCTGACACTTAAGTGTGGTAAATGAAGCAGGGTTACTGCTGGATCTTGGAGACCAACACTATCTCAATGTCCTTGCCAAAAAGAAAAGGATAGCTGGTTCAGATGGGTGTACATTCCTGCACTCTGCACAGTGGATTATAGCTACTTTCTGTGTAGGCAGCATTGATGATCTCATTTAGTATGAAGCCCAGCTGTCCTTTGCTTCCAGTAAGCACAGGATATCTATTTCTGGACCCTCCTCAGGAACCTGAGGAACATCCTTCTATCTCTTATCAGCCACTGTGTCATTGTGGTTGGTGATGTCTAGATAGTAGAGCAAGATACAGGGTCCCAGGAATCTAGCAGGCTAGTCCTTGGCCAGGTCCTTTCCTTACTCTGTGCCTCAGGTTCCCCATCTGTAAAATGGGCATGCTATTTTTACTTGGTTCAGGGAGATATGAGAGACTGAAGCCATTAATTTCATAAAGTTGCCTTGAAAGCATTAGAGAAGAGCAGATAGTACTGTCATCAGTGTGTGGCTGAAAGTGAAGAGCTTGAGGGCTCTTTTGTCCCATATGGGTAGGAGGCCGCTTGTTTTTTTTTCCCCCTTGTACTCTTAAAAAGAAACAAACAGCTGCTGTTGATTTTACATGTTAACTGATTCAGCCCTATTTTGTGGCTAGAGCTAGGCTTGGTGGTGGGGCGCCTGTTGCACCCAAGACAATGCTGCATACACCAGAGCACAGTGAGCACTGAACACGTGCAGCTGTTTCTGGGTCTTGCTGGAGTTGCATCTCAGAAAGACCTGTGGGCCAAGGTGAAGGGAGGCAGTAGAAAGCTTCAGAACTGAAAGATGGAATTGCAGTAAAGCTCTTCTGCTTACAGAAATGGCATTCAGTCTTACAGAAACCCTAGCAAGCAAGAGCCAACCCAACGGAATTCAGGTTCACTCCTGTTTTGAGCCATTAGGACATATTTCATCTTTGAATGCTACATGAACTAATAAAGTGCTAATACTAACTACGTCGGTGAAGTGGGACAAGCCAATTATTTTTAGCAGTTTGTCATAGAAATATTTTGGGTCAAAACAGATTTTTTTTTTGGACACCATCATTCAAGAACGCCACGCCACAAGTTTGGTCTTAAAAAAAAAACCACACACATTTTGACTCTTTTTATCTCGTATCGTCGGCGGAGAGCTATGTGTGGTTACAGGGTTTTTTTTTTCTGCTCCTCATTTCTGAGAAGAGAGGATCATATTTAATCATTGTGTCAGTTGGCACAAACACCATGTTTGTAGTGAAATGCTAAAAAAACAGCCCATTTATCTTTCCCTCAATCAAGATTCATATGATATAGGCTCCTAACGTTAGAATCTATCAGTAATGAAACCCATGAAGGCTTTGTCTACATAGCTTGTTTACTGTAACTTATTGTAAAGAATTATGTGCCCTATCATACTTAGTACAACAACCACAACCACTGTATTCTGTACCTAAGTGGTGGTGTTGTCAAGTGGACTTTGACTTTTTATTGTGATATGAAGGACGTGTAGCGGGAATGTGGAATGTAGTACCAGCACAGTTAGCATCAAAGCATCATATCTATCAATAATATTATACAGCTAAGGCCAGAAGGGCCAGTAGTGTGACCACACAACACTGCCAGACGTCACCTATTTTTTCCTGCATCTCGCCCACAACTCCTTCTCAAGTTACAGCATATCTTTTGCAACATTGTATTTGGTGGTATTACAGCATCTGTTGTTCAAAGGATCCTAGTTCACAAGTGAACAAGATTGTGCAGTGTTACTGCCCTGTCAGTATTATTTTGTTTTAATTCGGGTATCACTGAGGAGCACAGCCATGGCCTGGTCCCCCATCTTGTTAGGTGCTGCACAAACACAGAACAAAAAGATGGTCCATAGCCCAAATGCTCACATTGTTCACCACTCTGTCAATTTTTTTTTTGTCACCTACAAATTTTAGCAGCACCTCTTTTATATTTTCCTCCAGAACATTGATAATGTTGTTGAATAACATTGAGCCAATAACAGGGTCTTTGGGACCTCACTAGAAACACTCTGAACAGGTGAAGAGAGTTCATTTATGATTATTATTATGAGCTCTACCATTAAACAGGTTTTAACCCATTTCATATGCACTACCGCAAATGTGTGATGTACTCTGCTTAGAGCAGACTTACTGGAACTCCCACAAGGAGCACTTACAAATGCACTTGAAACTGTCAGCTGCAGTAAAGGCAGCAGGTACTCAAGGAGAGCAAGGACAGAGAAGCTGTGAAACACAAATCACCAGATGTGTTCACTTAGATGAGCATTTGAAACCTGAAAATAAATTGTAGGAATACATTTGACAACAGTTTAATTTTTTTCCAAAGATGGTATATTTATAATCCTCTGGTCTCCAGATGGCAACAGAGGAGGAAACTAGCACTGGGGACAAGTGTCTTGGCACAGTTGCAAACTTGTACAACCAAGAGGAAAGCTAGGAGCTTAAGCTGCTGGCATCTCTGATGACCAGTGTAAAGTCCCTGTTGAGATATCTACTCTTCACACTGGCAGATGCCAATACACAAAACAAATATCTATGGTTAAGAATAGTTATATTATTAATATTAGTTAAAATTTATATTCCAATAGCACTTAAGGGACTCAGACAGATTGGGCCCTGTTATATTAGGCATTGTAAAAACATCAAATCAGTTACAACCCCAAATTGCTCATACTCTAAAACCCTCAAGCCGTTCTCAGACATGTGGGAGCAATAATAGTAACACAAGCTATAGATATTCAGTGTCACTGGAAAACCTGCTACACTCTAATGCTGGATGGAACCTATGAGTTTGTAATATAGTCTTTAGCTTTATACAGAGAAGTTATATTTTAAAGCGCAAAGTGATGGTCAGACTCTGGAGATTTGTAGCATAAGCATCCTGGAATGCTGTAGTACATGTAGTTGTGGTATGACATTACTGGAATAATATTAATCAATCAGAAGGATTTAAAAAAAAACACAGCAGAAATGATCAGGCCTGATGGGATTGATTTATGACTCAAGATTAAGAATTAAATAGCTGTAGCTTGCTAACAATCTATGAATATTTTAAGGGCATGAACACCAAGAAGAGAGAAGAACTATTTAGTGTGGTACTTGGTGATAACAAAGCACCAAGATGACATTTTAAAAGGGACCATAGCTGTCTGGCAGGATAAATTTCCTGCCTATGAGATGCTCTAAGCTATGGAATCATCACCTGTAGAAAGTAGTGGTCATTCTATTGTTAAAGACTTTAAAAACTGGCCTGCACAAAACATTAGCAAATGCAACAAAGGGAACAATCCTGAGTATACAGGGACAGGGCTTTGGTGATTTCATAAGGGGTTTCAAACTCATTCTGAGAAAATGAAACAAATTAGGTGTGAATTAGGTGTGTGGGTTTTGTCTACAAAGTTAGGGTAATGTACTTCCTCTCCATCCACATCAGTTCATCCATTGTTTAAGACCAGGAGAATTCTGCACCATAAAACTGAGGCAAAATATAAACAATATTTGTAACTAATCTTTCACATAGTAACACTGTTGTTGCATTCAGTATCAATCACTGTGGAAAATAATAAAACTTTCATGATCACCACTACTTCTGCCCATTGGAGTTGCAAATTTTGCAAACATGCAGATGAGGTAATTGTGCAAATCAGGAACACAAGCATGCAAATAAATTGTTAAAACATCTTGCTTAAGTGTCATCATTAGTCTTACAAATCAGCATGCTAATAATACTACCATGAGATGCAAGCAGCAGCTCTTGGTGTGCAAACCTGGAACACTAGCTCTTGAATCAGTTGCTTCCAGTTTGTGTTTGGAAAGTTTTCATCACACCAATAAGTTCTAGAAACTTACAGTTTAAAAAGTGAAAGTTTGCATTTTGAAAACACTATGTGATGGAGCCAGACAATTACTTTTAAACAGCTGGCACCAGTTCTGGGTCAGATGCTTGAAACCACTGAGATAGCTGAGTATTTGCAACTCTAGCTAATAGAAGGCCATAATTCAATAGCTTTCTTGTTGTGTTGTTAAAGATCTTTTGTGATTTTAAGCAGTTCCAGACCACAAGCCACCTGAGCCAAATCTATTATGACTTACTACCCGTCTACCTGCAAAACCACTTCCTCTTTCTCCCTCCCTCCTTCTTTCCCTCCCTCTCTCCTTCCCTGTGGCACCAGTACAAGCCTAGCTGTTATCTTTCTAAACTGGAGTGATGCAAAGTACATTTCTGATTAGGAACCGCATTCATTTCTTTATCCAGAAAATCTGAAGCCAATTAATTCCAGAAAGCACAATAGTAGGTGGCACCTTTCCTTTTCATAGAACTCTCCATCCTTGAAATTAAGGGATTATTTAGTCTACTGCAATAAGCTCTGCATTATATTTTAATTCATGTCTTTTGCTTGCCCTTTACAGTAATCACACTTCATTTTCACAATAGTTTTAAAAACATATAAACATAGCTCGTGTTTATGAAGTGCTCTGATGATCAACTTGCAGTCTAAAATATTAATATCAGCATATTCAAGAGGTGGTTTGTACCATATTATCATAATTAACCATATTGTGCCCCTTTCACATGTTAAAATAGGTGGTAAATATCTAAATGTATCTTTTGATGAGCAGCCAGCAGGAAAATACGAAATTGCAGCTTTATTACTATTAAACATACCAGTATTTCAGACACACTTTCCATGAGGTTGTTTTAACTGAATACCAGAATGTAGACTCGAAAAAAAACCTTTGTGTAGCCACTCCACCCCAGACATGAATACAGACCTGGCTTTTTCTCTTAAAAATCTCAAAGAAGGAAGCCTTTAATTTAATGGACGGAGGCTGCATGACAGGTATCCATGAAGCCAAGGTGGAATTTGCTCTGTTGCTTTGGCTTTTGGAGAAATTAAAACCTTGATCTATGTACAGGTTTAACTTCTCTAATCCAGCACCCTTGGGACCTGACCATACTACAGGAGGCCAATGTTTTCTAGCTGCATTGCCAACACTTCTTGCTTACTTGGCTTTTAAAAGACATTTACTTGGCTTTTAAAAGACATTTAGGGGTAAATGACAGCTAAGTAACAGCACAGAACACTGAGGGCCAGGATTACTGGCCGGAAACAAACTTTATGGGCCCATGGGTAACTTGGCCACACCCAAGATAAATGGCAATCCAGCTAACTAAAATAATACCTGATTATGGATGTTGTTGGATGAGAGTGTTCTGGATTACAGAGGTTCAACCTGTACATATCTTGCTTTTATTTGTGGTGGTATCATATGTAGATGTAAAGAAATTGCTTCTCACCTCTTCACAGGCCTTATTCTCCTTTTATATACATGAGTCATAATCTGGAATACTTCTGTCAAAACCAATCATGTGACACTGGTGTGAATGGAGATGAGGTCTCATGTCTAATTTAGTGTGCATCATGCATGGACCTTACATTCCTGAACAAATATAACCAAACAGAAAGAAAGTTTACACACCTCACAGCTGAGCTACCAGCAACCTACAGGAAGCTTGTCTCAATTTCCTCTGATATTGTGACAGTTGGGCCCATATAAAGATCTAGAGAGAGACATACTCTGAAAAATCTGAAAAAAAAATTGCTTTACTTAACCTGACATTATGCAGCAAACCATTCTGAAGTTCTTAGGCATAATTAGGCTGCTGTGGACATTACTGTTCAGCTCTACACTGTGAAAAGAATGTCTGGGAACCATTATGATTATAATGCTTTCTGCATAAATCCAGCCACTAAGAAAGCCATTTCTGCACCATAGACTTGCAGCCTTAGAACTCAGAAAAAGGGCAGTAGAAGCAATCTGCAGTCTTACAAAGAAAAATAAGATTAAAAAAAAACACTCCTTGAAGCTTTTCTGCAGGTGGCCTCAGTTTCGAAAACCACTTAAGTCCCTGACTACTGTGTGGCTCTCCACAGCCCCTTGAGGTTTACTGATCTACTGTTAAGCTACTGATGGTAATAACAATACTTTCTATGGAGCAAACACACACTACTGACATTTCAGAGACATGCACAACATGCATTATACCTAAAAATAATGATTAAGGATTAAATAGTTAAACAGCAAAAAACTGTAAGGGCATTTAGTTTCAGCCTTTGAGCCAATAGTTACTGTATCATATATTAAATGTATACTGTAACAAAAAAGAAACAGAAAAAGCTACTGAGAGTAAAAAAAATCAATTAAATGTGGGGGGGGAGTCATCTTTAATAACTAGAAGTCACATGCTACTGAGAAAAATATAAAGGTACATAAAATCTGGCAATACATATAAGTAGACAAGCCAAAAAAAGACTCAGAAGGGCTATTAAAACTTATTCAAAAACTAACAGCAAAAAATACAGGTACCTCAGAAGCTGGAAGCCTGCCAAACAGTCAATGGGGCCCCGAGATGGTGAAGGTATTAATGGAGCACCCAAAGAAGACAAGACAATTGCAGAGAAGCTAAACAAATTATTTTTGTCACTCTTCCCTGCGGCAGATGTGATAGAGGTTCCCACACCTGTGCCATTCCTTTTGTGACAAATCAGAAGTACTGTCCCAAACTTAGGTGACACTAGGGGAAGGTTTTGGAATAAATTGATAAATTAAATAGTAATAAGTCACCAGGACCAGACGGAATTAGTTAAAAAATTCTGAGAGAACTCAAACGTGAAACTGCAGCACTATCATTTAAATCAGACTCTGAACCAGATAACTGGAGAACAGCTAATATGATGCCAACCTTTTCCAGATTCCAGAAATGATCATAATGTCAGTACCAAGCAAATAGGTTGAAACTATAGCACAGAACAGAATTACCAGATTCAGAGATCAACAAGATTTGTTGGGAAGAGTCAGTAAAGCCTTTGAAAAGAGAAATCGTGTTTCACCAATCTATCAGAAATATCTCTAAGGGAGGGGACCATTGACAAACTTGAAAAAAGCATGATACAGTAGACAGTGAACTTGGACTTTCAGAAAGTGTTTGACACATCCCACACCAAAGGCTTTTAACCAAACTAAGTAGTCATAGCATAAAAAGTGTAGGTCCTCTCATTGGTTTTATAACTGGTTAAAAGACAGGAAACACAGGGTAGGAATAAATGGTCAGTCTGCTGAATGGTGTGAGGTAACTCATGTTGTTCTCAGGATCTGTAGAGGGACTGGTGCTGTTCAACACATTGATAAATGATCTGGAAAAATGAGTGAACAAACAGTGAGCTGGCAAGGTTTGCAACTGATACAAAATTACTGATGATAGTTAAATCCAAAGCAGACTGCTAAGATGTACAGAGGGATTTAACAAAACTAGATGATTGGGCAACACAATGGCAATTAAAATTGTGTTGATAAATGCAAAGTAATGCAGATCAGAAACCATGATTCCAACTATTTATTCCAATTGATGGTGGTGTAAATTAGCTGTAACAACTAAATAATCACTGAATCATAGAACATTAGGGTTGAAAGAGCCCTCAGGAGGTCATTTAGTCCAAACCTCTACACAAAGAAGGACCAACCCAACTATATCACCCCAGCCAGTACTTTGTGAAGCGTGGCCTTAAAAATACCTAAGAACCAATACCTGACACATTCCAGTGTTTCACTACCCTCCTATTGAAATTGTTTTTGCTAATATTCAACCTAGGCTTCACCCACTGCAACTTGAGACCATTGCTACTTTTTCTGTCATCTGCCACCACTGAAATCAGCCTCACACCATCTTCTTTGGACCCCCGTTTCAGGTAGATGAAGGCTGCTATCAAATCCCCCATCACTTTTCTCTTCTGCAGACTAAATAAGATCAGTTCCCTCAGCCGCTCCTCATAAGTCATGTGCTCCAGCCCCCTAATCAATTTTGTTGCTCTGTGCTAGACTTTCTCCAATTTCTGCAAGTGTGGATGAGAAGTGGTTGCAGTACTCCACATATGGCTGGAATAATCTCTTCCTTCAATCTGCTGGCAATGCTCCTATTAATGCAGCCTGATACGTTGTTAGCCTTCTTGGCAACAAGGGCATGCAGTTGACTCACATACAGCTTCTCATCCACTGTAATCCCAGGTACTTTTCTACAGAACTGCTGCTTAGCCAGTCAGTCCCCAGCCTATAGCAGTGCAAGGGACTCTTCTGGCCTTAGTGCAGGACTTTGTGCTTGTCCCTGTTGAACATCATCCAATTTCTTTTGGCCCAAGCCTCCAATTTCTCTAGGTCATGCTAGACCAGAGGTCTGCAACCAAAATAGCAAGAAGAGGCATTTTTCAAATTCTGTTACAAAATCAATCCTTTAAGAGCCTCAATGAACATGAATAGGAACAGTGCACACACAATTATTTGTACCAGTTAGAAAGTTGTTGCCCCCATCTCCAGGCTTTATCCACCTCAGCCCCCAAAATCCGCTCCCTATCCCCAGGCTTTACTTCCTTATCCTGCAAACCTGCCCCACCATCCCCAGGCTTAACCCTCCTGAACCCCAATCTCCCCCCAGGCTCTCTGGCTTAATCTCTCTGAATGCCAACCTCTCCCCCACAAGATTAACCCCTCTGAGCCCCCACTGCCAGGCTTAACCCCCCCAACACCAACCTCCCCCGTTGTCCTCAGGCTTAACTCATCTGAGCCCCAACCTCCTCCTCACATCTGCCTGCCCACAGGCTTAACGCTCCTCAGCATACACAGTTTTACAGCAGCTGCCGTGGCCTCCCCCAACCACACCCCTTTGTCTCTTCCTCCTTCTTGGCACGTTTGTGCAGCTCCAGAAGGAGCAGGTTCAGCCGCTCTCCCTCCAGTTCTCCTGCCATTGTAGACTTCTGCCCACATGGGGCAGCTCCCTGCCCAGCAGGCTTTCTCTTCGGTCTCCCTGCTGCAGCTGACTGCTGAGCAACTCTGGCTACTGCCACTTAAATAAATAAATAAATCAATTCCGTTGGCTCAACAGCCGACAACTGAATTTAGATTTTTGTTTGAGCAGTGGCAGCCTCCAGAGCCATGAGAGGAGTCAGCAGTTGCAGCTCTCAGCACCACAACTGACTCCTCAAAGAGTCACATGTGGTTCCGTAGCCACAGGTTGCCAACCCCTGCTCTAGACCCTGTCCCTAAATTTTTCTTTCTCTGTCTATCGCTCCCCACAGCTTAGTGTAACCTGCAAACCTACTGAGGGTGCAAACCAACTCATCATCCAGATAATTAATGATGATATTGAAAAAAACCAGCCCCAAGAGTAATACCAGAGGCGCTCCACTTGACACTGTCTGCCAACTAGACATCGAGCCATGGATCACTACACACTCAGCCTGACAATCTAGACCGTTTTCTATCCACATTACAGTCCATTCATCCAATTCATACGTCTTTAACTTGCTGTCATGAATACTGTGAAAGACCATATCAAAAGTTTTCCTAAATTCAAGATATATCACAACTGCTGTTGAACTAAGGGTCATAGTGGAACACAAGTTAAATATGACCCAACAGTGTGACACTGTTGCAAAAAAAAAAGCAAACATCCTTCTGGTCTGTATTAACGAGTATAGTAAGCAAGACATGAAAAATAGTTCTTCTGCTCTTCTCTGTGCTGACTAGTCATAAACGGAAGTGCTATGTCCAGCTCTGGGTGCCACATTTCAGGAAAGATATAAACAAATCGGAGAAAGTCCAGAGAAGAGCAACAAAATGATTGATTTAACTTGACTTAAACCCTTGTACTCCAAGTGGAGCATAGGCCATCTACATGTGTCCTCCACTTCACTCTGTCTTGAGACAGAACTTCTTGCTGACTTCAGGTGTATCCCAGTTGTTCTCCTTCAATCTCAGTAGAGCTTTTCCACATGGTCCGAGGTCTTCTTAATTTGCATTGATTAAAAGTCTAGAAGACATGATATATGTGGGAAGACTGAAAGAATTGCTTTTGTTTAGTCTGGAAAAGTGATGACTGAGAGGTGATGTGATAACAGCTTTCAAATACCTAAAAGATTGTTACAAGGAGTTGGGCAACCCTCTAATGGTATGACAAAAAGCTGCAGCAAGGAAGGTTTAGGTTAGACATTAGGAAACGCTCCATAACTAACACAGTGGTTAAACACTGGGATAAATTGTCTAGGAAGGTTGTGGACTCTCCATCACTGGAGATTTTTAAGAGCAGGTTAGACAAACAGCTGGCAAGTACGGGCGAGATGGTGCTTGGTCCTGCCATGGGCGCGGGAGACGGGACTTGATGAACTCTCATGGCCTCTTCCAGTTCCAGCATTCTGTGATACTGATTCTCCATATCTACCAAGTCAGCTTTTTCATCATAGAAGGTAACTAGGTTAGTGAGGCATGACTTGACCGGGTGAATCCATGCTGCTTGTTCCTGATTACTTTCCTCTCCTTCAAATGTTTCAGAATGGATTCCTTGAGAACCTGCTCCATGATTTTTCCAGGGACAAAGGTTCCAACTGAGGGACATTGTAGGTCTGAGTCTCTGGAGGGCAGGTGACACCAATATTAACCTCTTAAGAATAGAATCTGGGGAAACAATGGGAGCCCCACTTGTCCAAAACTGATGCCAGATATGAAACTGACTGTACCTGTCAGAACTAACATAATTTCTGTGAGAGAGAGAAAAGTAAAAACCCTACAAAGGCTACTGATGTTTGCAAATAAGCGAATAGACCACTCGAGGGAGAGGGTGGAAAATACTGCCAAACAAAGAAAGAGAACTATAAAGAGGGGAGGAAGACGATGCATCTCCATTAGAAACTTTTTCCTCCCCAGAGAATGGAAACCTCTACTGAAGTAAGAGTATAGCTAAATACACACTTTGGTACATGGTGGTATCGCAAAAGTTGATGAATACTAATCACCCCAAACTGGGCTGTCAGGCAGGGGAGTTTCATGGGCATAAATCAGAGCAGTAGTTGTCTCTTTTGCCAACTAGCTAATTATAGGAGGACTTTTCTTCTGAAAAAGCTGGGGCACAGTATGCTACACACAAAGATTGAGCAGAAAAAAAAAGATGATAAAAACAAAAAGACATTTGCTTTGCGATAATAAACTCCTAGGCAACAGCAAACATTTGTCCTTTAAGAGTGGACAGAACAGGCCCAACTTCTTTTTCCTGCTAGCTCAGCAAAGGAAAATAGTCTGAATTTGTATGTTTACAGGGTTTGGTTTTTTTTTTAGGACATGTAGATTTAAAATGGTATTACAAATAGAAATAGCACAATAAACCTTGAAAAGCTGAAATAAAAAAGAATCTGTGTTTTAACTTAATGTTGACTATTTATACAGCTGGCACCATTTAGTCCAGCACAGATGAATGAGTGCAAGTCTGTGGTTGCAGTTGTATATAAAAATATTGTAGCCTGATCCTGCTATAGGAACTAAACTTCAGCTACCAATAGCTCTCTCTGTAATTCTTTTTCCAAATAAAAGGAAGAACTATTCCTGGCTTGTAATGGTGTATTTCTGTGGCTTCTTGAATTATAATGAAGGGAGTCTGGAATGTTAAAAATTACACATTTAATGCCAGTTCTTAAACCAGTGTAATTTGAGCTTTAAATGTTTTTAAGTTTACATTTTGAGCCTGTTATTGTACAACTTTTTAATTAAAATGTCACTGTGCCTCAGACTAGTACCAAAGCTTGCTCAGAGCTCTGTGATCAACCAGGCTAGAAATCAGATAAATATAGATGAATAAACTCATTTGCTGAAAGAAGTATTTAATTTTATTTGGCTGATTTCTATCAGAACTGTAGACCCACTCTTTGCTGGCTTTACACAATGGAAACAGTAGTTATTCCTTCATTGTAAATGCTGCCAGAATTAGTCCATGAAGTGGCCTAAACCATCATGAGATTTAAGAAATAGTTGACCCTGCCATGTTTGTCAGCAGCTGAAACATCAGCTAAGCTGTATACTATAGAGACACCATACACCAAACCGATATACCGTATGGTATCATATTAAAGTCTGTTTCTAACTATGGCTACGTCTACAATAGCAGATTCTTTCAAATGGCAATCTTCTGACAATCTTAAGTTATTTTCTTAAAGGTCGGCTTTCAAAAGAGCTTCTACACCCAAAAAAGCGGCTCACTCTTCTTATCTGCAATTTTGAAAGATTAGCCCTCTCTTTTGAAAGGCATTGGAGGGGTAGCCGCCTTAGTCTGGATCTGTAACAGCAACGAAGGGTCCTGTGGCACCTTATAGACTAACAGAAGCTCATGCTCAAAACTTTTCTGTTAGTCTATAAGGTGCCACAGGACCCCTCGTTGCTCTTTTGAAAGGGAGCACCCAAACATCCCTGGCTGTTTTTTCGAAAGAACAAGCTAGGAAACTCTGTGGACAGGATCACATGCCTGAGTAGCCCTTCTGGGGCCTGCAGCCAGATGCTCCCTTAAAGGGCCCCTCCCCAAAACCCTCACCCTGCACACACTGAGCACTTCCCTGCCACAGATAGCAGAGCAGACCTGGCACAGTGTGCACATGAACATTCACAATGTCATTGATCCCCAGCAGCTCCCTAACAGGAAAGTCCTTGAGGTGTAGTCCACCTGCTGGGCATGACACTCCTTGCTACCCCACCAGCATCTGCGGGCAGCCACCTGCTTTAACGCACGCCTTCAGCTGCCTCCACGAGGCAACATCTGCAACCCCAGACAATCCAGCCCCTGGGGCACTATTGCAAAAGCTCCAAGTGGTAGGATCAGCTTGTTATCAGGGAGTGGGATGACAATTGCTGGCTCCAAGACTTCAGGATGAGAAAGCAGACTTTCCTGGAGCTGTGCCACTGGCTCACCCCCACACTACAGCACCAGAACACCTGCATGCAGCCTGCACTCCCCTTGGAGAAGCGGGTTGCTATAGCAATATGGAAGCTGACCACCTCAGACAGCTATTGATCTGTGGTCACCAGTTCAGGGTGGGCAAGGCGACTGTTGGGGGCCACAATCATGGAGATAAGGCATGCTCAGGTATCATACCCGAGATGGTGAGGGGGAAGTGGGCTCCCAGACAATAGAGGGAAAGGCGACCCTGTCGGGGATGAAGGAGGTGGCCATGGAAGCACCAGGGAATGGGGGGCGGGGTGGGCCTAGGAGCACAACACAGCACACTCATGAACACATACATCCTCCATCCCATGAAGGTTTTCAGGATGATCAACACTGTTCTCCTGAGGAGGGTCATCCATGCCAGGGATCTTGATGCCACCATCACGGGATTCACTGCACAGGAATTCTGCAACTATTTTGGTGTGCTGGACAGGACCCACATTGCCATCCAGGCCCCAGACCACAGTGCAGGCCACTTTATCACTAAGAAAGGCTACCATTCCTTGGTGCTGCAGGCCCTCCTTGACTCAAAGATATGCTTCATGGACGTGTGTGTAGGCTGGTCAGGTCGAGCTCAATGCCTGGGTCTTCTGAAACTCTTGGCTCAGGTGCAGGATGGAGGAGGGGACCACCCCCACGTGAGCTCCCAGTCAGGGTTAGGGACATGACCATGCCCCCCGCCCCATGGTGGCCAATGCCACCTATCCCCTACACTCATGACTCATGCGGCTGTACATTGGGCACACAGGAGCATTTTAATGCACACCTCAACCAGGCACACAGTGTGGTGGAGTGTACGTTTGGGCTCCTGAAGGGGCACTTTAGGTGCCTCCTGACACGGCTGTATGTCAGCCTCCTGAATGTGCCACAGGTGGTGTTCACGTGTTCTCCACTATATTGCGGAGGAAAACCACAAGACATTTTAGCAGGGGGTGTGCTGTTGAGACCAGTCCTGGCTATAAGCAGCCACCCCAAGCCCCATGTTGCCAGGTGCACCAGGATGAGATGCCGGTAAGAGAGACCCTATGGGAGGCCTTCGCTAGGGAGCCCCAGTGATCCTCCCCCAGGTACTCCCTGCCACGACCCACAACCACACACCCACCTCCAGCCATGGAGCACTTAGACATCTGATGCAGTTCAACAAGGAGAAGTGTAGAGTCCTGCACCTGGGATGGAAGAATCCCAAGCGTTGTTATAGGCTGGGGCCTGACTGGCTCAGCAGCAGTACAACAGAAAGGGATCTAGGGGTTATGGTGGATGAAAGGCTGGCTATGAGTAAACAGTGTGCCCTTGTAGCCAAGAAGGCTAACAGCATACTAGGGTGCATTAGGAGGAGCATTCCGAGTAGCTCTACAGAAGTAGTTGTTCCCCTCTATTCGGCACTGGTGAGGCCAAATCTGGAATATTGTGTCCAGTTCTGGGTCCCCCAGTATAAAAAGTATGTGGATGTGATGGAGCAGGTTCAGCAGAGGGCAACAAAAATGATTATGAGGATAGGCTGAGGGATTTGGGCTTGTTTAGTTTACAGAAGAGAAGACTTAGGGGTGATTTAATAACAGCCTTCAACCACCTGAGGATGGTGAGAAACTGTTCTCAGTGGTGTCAGATAGCAGAACAAGGAGTAATAGCCTGAAGTTAAAAAAGGGGAGGCATAGGTTGGATATTAGCAAAAAACTACTTCTCCAGGAGGGTGGTGAAGCACTGGAATGCGTTGCCGAGAGAGATGGTGGATTCTCCCTCCCTCGAGGTTTTTAAGTCCCAGCTTGACAAGGTCCTGTCTGGGATGACTTAGTGGGGGTTGATCCTGCTTGAAGCAGGGGGCTGGACTAGATGACCTCCTGAGGTCCCTTCCAGCCCTAGGATTCTATAGTTGCAGGCATGGGAAGTGGGGGGGGTGCCACAGCCTCCTCTGTGTCTGCTGCTGTGGGGCTCCCCAGCCCTTGAACTGTGATCATCTGGGACAGTGAAGCTGTGGAGACAGAAGGGAAGGGGTACAATCCATCAGTCCTGTGACCTGGACCCAAGGGCCATGCCCCGCACTCACGCTGGGCAGCCCCTCCAGCCCACTGCCCCAGTGTCCCTTTGGGGTTCCTGGGTGCCCTGGTGTCCTCATATTGGTGCTGTGGGCATGCTCCGTCCTCCCCAGCCAGACCCAGATGTGCAGTTGATTGAGTTGCTGTCCAAGGGAATGAGTGTTCAGTGCCACACATTGCTCTCCCTGTGGCCATCTGGTACGCATACGGTCCATGGCCATATTGCCAGTCCGCTGATGGCTGTGGTGTACGTGGGCTCCCTCTCCCCTTCCTCCCCCAGGGTGCCCAAAGTGCATGGTACAAACCTGAGGGTCCCTCCATGAACTCAGGGGATGCCCTGGTCGATGTTGCCTGGCTCGAGGAGCCAGATGGGATGGCGATAACCAGGGCACCCTCACTGGATCCCTTCTCCTCTGATCCAGGCTCAGGCTCCTGCTCCTGGGGGAATGTCATTCCCTTTACCTCTTTATCAGGCTCCTGTTCAGGCATTGCAGAGTCCTGCACTGTTGCGGGTGGCGGGGGGAGGGGCTGCCTCCTTGGCCCCAAGGAGCAGGTCCAAGTCCTCATAATGAGGGCAGGTGCGGAGGGAGCCCTGCAGCCCCAAGTGGCAGCCCACATCTCTGGCCTTCACATAGACCTGCTGTAACTCTTTTACTTTTGACAACACCTGCTCAGGGATTTGTGGTGGTGCCACCATGCAGCCAGGCCAACTGCGAGGCATGCAAATGCCATGGCATTGCAGTGCTGCCCGGTGGTCTACAGGAGTCCCTCCTCCACAGGCCAAGGAGGTCCCGTACCTCGCCCATGTACCCAGATGGGGACCCCTTTTTTATGCCTTCCTGGGAACCCTCCGCTGGCTCAGTGGGGTGACCCTGGTGGGTGACGGGCTCTTGGCTACTGGACATGAGGCTAGAGCACAGAATCTTTGTGTGCCGCTGAGTCGCTCGTGCCTGTGCAGCTGAAAGCACGATGAAGCTTTCAGACATGGCCAGATGCTGGGAGCACAGTACTCTACTCACACTGGCCAGGGTATATCCACACACCAGCTGGCCAGTGCCATGGAGGACAGCTCTTTTGATAGAGCAGCCCGCAGAATGTCTATATACATTTTCTTTCAAAAGAAGCGTTCAAAAGAAGGCACTCTTCCCGAAATGGGAGTGGAAGAGTGTTTTTGAAAGGAGCACCTCATTCTTTTGAAAGAACATGTTTTGTATGCAGACATGATGTGAACAATTTCAAAAGAGCAGCGTCTTTCAAAAAAATATTTCAAAACAACATGCTAGTGTAGACATAGCCAAAGTGTTTTGTATTGTCAAGCACATCAGAGCTCAGCTTAGATATCTGGGTGCCATCACAATTCAAATAGAATGGTGCACACTTGGTAATGCTACAGACCAGTGTTGGAGGGTGCCTATATGTTAAACACTATTAGGAGGCTGAGCAGGGAGAGTGCTAACTTAGATGTGAATGGGCAGCATCAACTATTGCACAGGTGCTTGAAGCTATGGCTGCGCTAATTAGACAGTGTGGCAGACACCTTTAAACTCTGACCATTGACCAGAGGTCTGACATGGCAAAAGTAAAGGCCTTTGGGCTTTTTCAGCCTCATGCATTATTTAATAAGCTCATCTAATTGATCTGCTACTTAGTTGTCTGATTGATTCATTATTGCATATTTGCTTATTCCTTAACTACTTTATTAATAACCCTCACTTCCTGCCTCCCCAGCATTATTGTCTTAGCTGTTCTTTTTTCCTAAACCTCATGGACTACTTTCTCCCTTTCATGACAGTCCAACAAACTCCACCATCCCGACATATCACCTCCTTCCATTCTTTCCAGAAACGGGCAGTACAACTCCTAGGTTGACTAGAGGGGTTCTGCAAATATGATGTTTGAGCCACCACACTTCTGATGTCTGCACTAGACCTTTGTGAGCTTGGCATGAGGTGACCAGATGTCCCAATTTTATAGGGACAGTCCTGATATGCAGGGCTTTTTCTTATACAGATGCCTACTACCTGCCACTCCCTGTCCTTACTTTTTCACATTTTTATGTGGTTCCTAGCCTGCAGGAACAGTAACCAAGTCCACACCAGAGCAGATACAAGAAATTTTTAAAAATGTTTTTCCTCTCAACCTCAGACTACAGCTCCTGCCCTAGATTCTGAGCATCTGGAGTCTTAAAAATGCAGATATTTTTAGCTGATTGATACAACGTACTGCAGAATAACAAACTCCAAACTTGTGTGACAATTCTTGTGCTCTACCTTCTTAGTGTCTTGATGTTTTTAATCTACAGTGAATCTCCTGATTGGACATAGAGTTATTAACCTTCTTGTACCACAATTTATTTTTACATACAAATTTTGTTTTGCAGGGTTAAGTAAAATTAAGCCTGATTATTTCCACATAATCAAGGCACAAACAGTTTCACTTTCTTTGAAGCTTTTTATCTCCCTACAACTGGATTTGAATCTCTACTTCACCACCACAAGCCTGTAGCCATAACCACAAGGCCACATAGTGTCAGGGTTGTTTTTGGAGGTGGTAGTGATGTGAGCTATTTTAGAAGTTGCAAGATATAATTTCAGTTATATTTGAAGAAGGGTTACTTAGTTTTGAAAGTTCTAAGAGAACCTGACTTAGGGGGCAATAGCTGAAACCATCAGCAAAATACTTGAAGTGGCAGGCTACCCTGAAGTTTGAACATAAACCACAATGGACACTAATTACAACAAACCAGCTGTCTTTTATGCTGTTACCTCGCACCTACCTACAGCAGAAGGGCCATGACACATAAAGCTACATGGCAGGGGTCACTTTCTCATTACAGTGAAAACCAAATTACATAAAACTCAGTTGGTTTTGAACTACTTTTCTTTCATGTTGATTAATGTAATTCAATGAATAAGATTTTTTTTTAAAAGTTCTTCAATGTGGCCCTCAATTTCGAGGTGAGGTTGTATGTCCCCATTTTTAACCATAAGACCAGATGCCAACACCCAGCTATCTGTGTTTTCAACTAATGGCCAAATTTCACTTGCAAAATTAGAGGTCGCTTGTCAAAAACTAGCCCGTAATTTACAAATTCTGCTCTCCACCCCTTCAGCTGCAACGGTGTCAAGAGAAAGTTGCTCTCTCTCTCTCTCTCTCTCTCTGACAGGCTCAAATGTCAGGCCCAATGTGTGACAACGGCTCAAAACAAGTGCCACAAAAATTATTATTCATACTAGAAATACAAAATGTAGGAGTTGCCTTGTAGTGTGACTAACTCCTATAATTTCTGTGAAGAACAAATCATGCCAGACCAATCTGATAGCTTTCTTTGACAGGATAACAAATCTTGTGGATAAGGGAGAAGCAGTGGATATACCTAGACTTTAGTAAGGCATTTGTTATGGTCTCACATGATTGTCTTATCAATAAACTAGGCAAATACAACTGATATGCAGCTACCATAACTGTTTGGAGAACCAGTCTCAGAGAGTAGTTATTAATGGTTCACAGTCATGCTGGAATGGCATAACAAATGGGGTTGCACAGGGGTCTGTTGTGAGACTGGTTTTATTCAATATCTTCATCAATTATTTAGATACTGGCCTAGAGAGTACACTTATTAAGTTTGCAATCTGGGAGGGGTTGCAACTGCTTTGGAAGTTAGGGTCATAATTCAAAAACATCTGGACCAACAGGAGAAATAGTCTGAGGTAAACAGTCTGAAGTTTAATAAGGGCAAATGCAAAGTACTCCACTTAGGAAGGAACAATCAGCTTCATACATACAGAATGGGAAGTGACTGCCTAGGAAGGAGTACTGCAGCAAGGGATTTAGGGGTTATAGTGGATCACAAGCTAAATATGAGTCAACTGTGCGATGCTGTTGCAAAAAAGCAAACATGATTCTGGGATGCATTAACAGAAGTGTTAAGAGCAAGACACAAGAAGACATTCTTCCACTCTACTCAGTGCTGATCAGAGTGCAATTGGAGTATTGTGTGCAGTTCTGGGCACCACATTTCAAGAAAGATGTGGAGAAATTTGAGAAGGTCCAGAGAAGAGCAACAAGAATGATTAAAGGTCTAGCGAACATGAGCTATGAAGGAAAACTGAAAGAACTGGGCTTGCTTAATTTAGAAAAGAATAACCTTAGAGGGGACATGATAGTGGTTTTCAAGTATGTAAAAGAGTGTTACAAGGAGAAGGGAGAAAAAATGTTTTCCTTGGCCCTTGAGGATAGGGCACTATAGGCTTACACTATAGCAAGGAAGGTTTCAGCTGGACATTAGGAAAAACTTTCTTTCAGGGTGGTTAAACACCGGAATAAATTGCCAAGGGAGGCTGTGGAATCTCCATCATTCCAGCCGTCATGCTGGAGATATTTAAGAGCAGGTTAGACAGACCTTTATTCGTGATAGTCTATATGGTGCTTGGTCCTGTCATGAGGGCAGGAGACTGGACTCGATGACCTCTTGAGGTCCCTTCCAGTTCTAGTGTTCTATGATTCTATGATAAACTTCAATCTGAAGATATTTTTTAGTTACACCAGAGCTTTATAACAAGTGAAGGAACATGACATCTGTGAGGAATGTGGGCAATTTTAGGACAAAATGAGCAATATCCTTCAAAATTAGGATAAAGTGAGAGCTATTAATTGTTATTAATCCTAGGTCTTCTTCCAGGCAGTCAGGCTGTATACATTAATATCATATAATTATTGGTAAGGTGTAACATAGTAAGGATTTTTCATTATTAATTCAAGTTAATGATATTAACTCAGTACCGGGCAAAACCTCTGATTTCAAGCATAATGCCCCAGCTGAAAGGAAAATTTGCAGACAGAAGTAATTAGTTCTGCTATGTGACAGGAATACTGCTGCTGTTGGATCCCAAGAACAGCTACTCAGAGTGTCAAGAAAACATGTGTTGATTTCTTCCTTCTATATTGCTCAGTTTAGTGGAGGAAGCAGGGAAAAAATGGGAGAGAACTCTACAGGCCTGACACAAAACCAGCGGGCACATAACAGCAGGTCATAGCAAACCTTGAAAAAAGGTGCTACAGGGCTGCTTGTTATTTGTGAAGCTACAGACTAACACAGCTGCCCCTCTGAGACTGAGAAAAATGGACTGGGCAAGCAGATGAGATTGCTGTTGGGAACTGGTTGATTTAAGACATTAATTCCAATGATGAGGGTGGAGCAGGGTACTTAGTGACTAATAAATTATAAGTGGTGTTTATTCACTATGATTAATATATCATAGGTAACATTTCCCTAGACAACACAAAGATGGGATAGTCTAGAAATAAATTAGATGCAATGAAAATGACACTTTGTACTTGCCTCTTTAGCTATTATTATTAATTATAATACATATTCATACCATAGAATTTGGCCATCTTTTTTCATAATTTTGATTCAGTGCGAAAAAGGAGTCAACTTAGGAACTATACACACAACAATAGTCTCTTTTTCACATACTGGCCACACCAAACCAACTAGCTACACAGATCAGTAACGAGGAAGTATCAAGATTCAAAATCTGCAACTAGGCTAGTTGCTGTTCAAACACAGGGCTACAGCTTCTGTCCAAGCTAAGTGGTCAACCTCTGACTCACACTTGTCTTAGGAGTAAATTTCTTATGCAAATGTCCTGTTCTCAGAGTGTGCAAGTCCTACATCTGGGAATGGCAGCTAAAACATTCCTTTCAGAGAAGCCAGGTGGTGTGGGCTATGACACCCTGGAACAGGAAGTATACTATTTAGGGCTTTACCCAGAACCTTACATTCTACCAGATAAGCAGATAACAAGTGGAGAGGCAAGCATACAGGCATAAGTGGCTCTCACAGGCATGGTCTGCTCACTGGGGCTATGTCTACATGGTGGATGCTATTTTAGGTTACAAAGATATCCCAAAATAGCTGCCCACATCTATGTAATACACCTGTTGTCTCTAAACGGTTTTTTGAGATAACAAGCGTGTAAACCTCATTGCATGAGGAGTACAGGGATGCCTCAAAACAGGGCTTTATTTTGGCATGTGGCACCATATGCCGAAATAGCCAATTTCAAAGTTAGAGGACCATCTAGACATAGCCTGGGACAGCAGGTACTTTCTGCAGTGACCAAAGCAGCTATGTAATACTCAGGGACAAAGATGGCACTAAAAAGAGTAAAGAGCTTCAAGACTCTTTTTTAATTAAAGTGGTCTTCACTCAAATGATTTGGATGATCGTAAAAAAAAATTCCAAAGATTTTCACCAGCCCTTCTCACTCACACGGAAGGCTTCCCGTTACTGTTTAATAATGTCTCATTAGAGCAAAGCAGCATATACATAGTCTTTAAGACCATGCCTAGTTTGGCTTTAATTTAGTTTGTGTTTCTTTTAGAAACACTATTTCCCTTTGGATGCAAGTACAAACATGTCAACATGAAAAAATAAAAAGAAGAATTACTGTTGAGTGTAAAATTTATGGGCCAAGAAAGCCATTAATACAATCGCCCCATCGCTGACCTGCCTTAACTTGGGACATCAGCTGGTCTAAGCCCAGTAATGGTCATTATTATACTGTTATTTAATAGTTGTACTATGGGAGAGCCCAGAGGCTCAGAGCATTCTGCTCAGTGCTGTACACAGAGCTTGTTACAAACTTTCCACAGCAGAATGCCCAATAGCCCTGACTTTCAATGAAGGTAAAAGTGCCTCTTGTATTGAAGAAGAATGTGAGAAGGAAACAAACAGTGCCCTGATCCCCATCTTTGTAAAAATATTTTTTTATACAGTGAAATCACTATAAATAATATTTCAACCTATTAAAAAGGTAAACGCAGAAAAATGGCTATTGATATAGGACTATATTGTGTTGTTTTAGTTTAATTTGTGACTGAACTAGGAGACTCACACGTTAGCTGGAGGGAATCCAGAGCTTTCAAAGGTTTTCTGTCAGGACTTGAAAAGTTTCCAGTTTTTCTAATGGAGCCGAGCAGTCTCAGGCCTGTTGTTTTCAGCGATTTTGTGAGCCAGGGCCGCATGTTAGCAGGAAACAGAGCCAAGTGAGCTTCCTGAGCGTCTGAGAGAGGAAACACTGTAATAAGCATGGAGGCTGTGGTTAAAAATAACTCTGGTATATAAAGGCTGAAGAGAATCCCCTCTCTCACTCATATACACAGCAGCCTCTTGGCTGGCTGCTCCAAGCTGATTCCATGTGAGTGAGACACTTTACCATCTAAACAGAGCAGGTGGTTTTTAAGCAAATGCAGATAGAAAACAATTCTGTGGAGCACAGAAGTCAGAGTATCATGCATTTAATAGTTTACATGTTGACAGAAAGCTGAATCTTAGCTTTTGTTTCTAAACCTTTGATACAATGAGACTGTGTGTAGAACTCTCAAAACCTTGTTTGCATGGAAGTAAAACTTGAGAAACTGACCATAGTATTTTTCTGTTAGCTGAAACTTACAAAAGAGAAGAGCACCCTGACTCACACACTCTGTCCCCAATAAAAGTGGACAAAAACCCTGTCAGTCCTAGACCATGACAGCTAATGTTACATTTCTTGCTTTGGCTTGAATCAGAGCTTTTGTCTTCTCTTTCACTTTGAGGAACCTACAGGGGAAAAGTACTGTGTGTGTGGATATTCCACTATATTTGTAATTGATATGCATGTTTTCCTGCATAGCATTAGTACATTACCAAATACAGCACTGCGTGCATTTTTCAATGCATTCATTTTGTGTACAAGTCCAGCCTCTTCCTATTTTTTTTGGAAGTGGGGCATGAAGTATCAGAGGGGTAGCTGTGTGAGTCTGTATCTGCAAAAACAATGAGAAGTCCTGTGGCATCTTAAGGTCTATAAGGTGCCACAGGACATCTTGTTCTTTTTTTTGGGGGGTGGGGGGCAGGTAATGATCTCTCTGGAAGTAATTTGATGCAAGTCTGCTGCCTTTCTGTGAGCTCCATTCCAAAAACCAACTTTGTAATCCCCATGATGCTGTAAGTGGAAAAAACAGTCATCCCACACTCACAACATTAGTGTTTATTGGTACAAGCATTTATTTGGCACCCATCATGATAGTAAATTTTAAAAGTTATACAAGTGATTAACTGTTGCACTATATCAGGCTACCTCTTTAAAATGACTTTGAATGGTTGTAACATTTAAAGCAGGTTCAGCAACCACCAGGTCAGGTGCCAAGAGTGGCATGTGAGCCAATTTTCACAGACATGCGAGGTGGAAGCTCAGCCCTGTTCCTCCTTCCCCGTGCACCTGGGAGTTTGCTCAAAGCCATGCTGCCTGTGGATTAACAAAAGACCAGCTAATGCTACCAACCACCACCTAAATGGTAGGGCTCTGCATCTTAATTTTTTGTTAATGAAGTTGCTGTAAGTGCTTTTTGGTGCTGATACTGAGTACCAGCACCTTGGGCCGGGGCATCCCCACACAGGGGTGGAGTGGGAGGGAGAGAGAGCCAGCTGAGTACCAGTGCCCCATTTAAAAAAAAAAAGCAGCAGCAAACAGGGCTAATAGTGACTTTAAAAAGTATCGCTGGCACTTGGACCACACATAGATGTCAAAAGGTCAAATTTCAGCACTCCGCCTCAGAACGGTTGCTGACCCCAGATTTAAAGAGATTTCAACAGAGTTGTCTAGAACTGGCCTTTATCTTCACTAGCATCTGTATACCCTATAGTACCATAAATCCATAATCAGGTCTGACATAAGGCCTGTACTGAAAATTGGCACTCAGTGCCCAGCTAGTGATCATAAACAGAGGTACAGTTGTTGTTTCATGCAGTTCTCTGACCTGGGCACTTTGAAGTACAGTTTCAAGGCTGTGTAAAGAAGGAAAGTTGAGAGTTCCGTTCCTGAATAGACAGACAGTACTTTCTACAAATTATTAAGTGGTATTTTTAAGCCCAAACTTAACTAGGACTTTAGATAGTCACGTGTTCCAAAAGAGAAGCAGAAATACTTGGAAGAAAGTAACACTCACAAAATGAAGATCAGTGATCTGAAAGAAGTCTTACCCTAAATATGTCACTGCACGTTCAAAAGTTTATGTACTACTGTAATAATCTGTGTTAATGGAAAAATCTATAGTTTTGGATGCTTTATTAACGTCTGAACAGGACTTTAGGTTCCAGGACGACAAATGAGATCAGCTCCTGTGTATGTAAAGTATAATCTAGAGTGGAAAGATCCCTGTCTTCCTTTCCTTGGGTAATTCACCAGACTCTGATTCATACTTCCATGTATTCAAATGGAGAAAGTCATTCCAGGCAGCAGCAGGTTATGCCAAATAGTGTCAGTTAGTGAAGCTCTCTCTTCAACATTTCCCATTACTCAGCTCCAGCTATGCAGAACATATGACTAATAAATACTACAGGTGCATACAAAGATGGTATTTTTCTAAATGAGACCTAAGCATCTGATCATCACTATGTATGTTTTTCCCTTATCAGCTCCATCTCTATATTACTAATACACTTGCACCTATTTAGCTAAAAATGTGAAACTATAAAGACTTTTGAGTTGTGTCTACATGTAAGCACCCTTTCAAAAGGCTGAACATTGAAAGAGGGCATTTGAAAGCACGGCTTTCAAAACACAGTGACTACACATGAAAAAGCGGATTGAACTGTTGATCTGCTCATTCAAAAGACTGCTGCATTCTTCTGAAAGGAAGCGTTTACATGGCTCCAGGCACTCATCCGAAAGGAGAGAGCCAGAAACCCCGCAGGCAGGGTCGCGTGGCCGACAAGCCCTTCAAAAGACCCCCTCCCTAATACCCCCAGCCTGCACAAGCTGAGTGCTGGCCAGCTGCCCTCTGCCAAGCAGAGCTTGGTGCCCCTGGCTGAGGACACGTTACTCATGGAGCCTGTGCTCGCACTGCTGTGCACAGTTGTCACAGACACCCGCCCCAATCTACTCAGGTGGCTGAGCATCCCCCCTGGGGCCACAGAGTCCCCCTGCCCAGAATCCTGCCAGCCCTGACCCCCAGGTACCTTCGTGCCTCTGGAGCCACGCCTGCAGCACCAACTGGTTGGAGTGCCTGGTGCTGGAAGAGTGGGACGATGACCAATGGATCTGCAACTTCTGGATGAGCAAGCAGACCTTCCATGAGTTCTGCCACTGGCTCAGCCCTGAACTCAAGCACCAGGACACCTGAATACACCCCACTCCTTCCCTGGAGAAGCAAGTTGCCATAGCCATCTGGAAGCTGGCCACCCC
The DNA here is from genome assembly GCF_033958435.1 of Carettochelys insculpta. Taxonomy (NCBI): domain Eukaryota; kingdom Metazoa; phylum Chordata; order Testudines; family Carettochelyidae; genus Carettochelys; species Carettochelys insculpta. The sequence continues at coordinate 17,114,945 of NC_134163.1, read as the reverse complement.
AGACTCCTGCTGTTCCATGGGACACCAGTTCAAGTTGGGCAAGGTCACTGTCAGGGCTGTACCCATGGAGGTAAGCCAGGTCTGGGTCACATGCCCTCTATGGGGAGGGGTCCAGGGCAAGACCCTTGGCTGCAGGGGGCTGGCAGAGGGGGGTGGGGGCGGGCACATGTCCTCCCTCCCATGTAGGTCATTTGAGCCATAAACACTATGGTGCTGCACAGGGTCGTCTGCCTGGGTGATCCAGATGCTGCCATCATGAGATTCACAGCACTGAGCTTCCCAAACTGTTTCAGCACCCTGGATGGGATGCACATCTCCATCTGTGCCCCGGCCCACAGCACCAGCCAGTACATGAATGCAAGTGCTACCATTTGGTGGTCCTCCAGGCTCTGGTGGACTCCAGGAGCTGGTTCATGGATATCTATATTGGCTGGATATACAATGTCCATGTTTTCTGGAAGTCTGACTTCTGTCAGCACATGGGGGCCAGCACCTTTGTCCCCCACTGGGAGATTCTGGTCGGGGATGTCACCATGCTGCTCTGCATGGTGGCAGGTGCCTCTTACCCCTTGCAGCTATGGCTATTGCACCCCATATGGACCACCTTGACCCCACCCAGGAGTCATTCAACATCCGCCTCAACCAGGCCTGCAATGTGGTTGAGTGGGCCTTGGGGTGCCTTAAGGGGCCATGGTGGTCCCTCCTCTCATGGCTGGAGGTGGGGTGCTAAACATGCCCCAGGTGGTAGGTGCCTGCTGCAGCCTCCACAACATCATGGAGAGCAAGGGGGGTGCCTATGTCCAGGGGTGGGCAAACAAAGCCTGCCCCGGGTATAAGCAGCTAGGCACACTGCCCCTTCAACAGGTCCATGAGCAAGGCCTCTACATCAGGGAGGCCCTCCAATGGAGCTTTGCTGATGGGCTAAGTGACCACTACCCACAAACATCCCCCACGCACATCTACCCATTACCATCCCCACCACCACAATGCCCACCATTCATCATCCCTCCCTGAACAGCATGGCACATGGGGGATGTTTGCCAAATAAACCACTTCTCTACACATTACTTAAACTGTTAACTGAGAATAAAAATCAATGTACAGAGGGAGGGGGCCAACAGTGAACCTGGGGGTGGGGGCAGGAGGGATCTCCACCTGGAGGGGCAGAAGTGATCAATCAAGGGCTGGGGTGAAAGGCTGTGAGCTCCATCAACCCCAGGATCCCCTGCCTCCCTGGGTCTGGGGTCCTCGGGGGGGCGGGGGGTGGAGTGCATTGGGAGGTATGGCCATGGGAGGGGCTCAGCAGGGAGCAACATTAGCTGCATGCTCCCATAGGATGCAGCCAATATTCTCAAGATTGGCTAGAAGCCTGTCTCAGGCCACCCTCCACTAACTCCATGTCGGCCTTGGTAAGGCGTAGGTGCCACTCAGCCACCTGGGCCTGGCAGCAGCTAGCTGGATCCTCCTCCACCTGACAAGGGACTCTCTGGCTGCAACCCTAATAGCATGTTGCATGGGGGGCTGCCTGGGTGCTCTCCACCTCTGCCAGGGGGCTCTGCGGGACAATGGAGGGCATCGAGCTCTCCCAGCCCTCAGATGGTGCACCTGTATGGAGAGAAGAACAGCATGTGATACCATATTATGGCCCTTGGGGCCATGAGCATGGGCCCACATCCCTCCCCCTTGTGACATCATCCCCGCTCCCGGGGACCACATGGCCTATCTGATGGCACAGCAGCCGTGGAGCATCTTGGGCAAACAGGGGTTCCCAACACTTGTGGAACATCCTCAGGTGCTGTCCAGTCCCAACTACCTGTCACCATGTGTGCGGCTCACAGTGCTGTCTACCGGGGGTGGGTGCTGGCTGTTGCTGGCAGCCATCATGGGGTGCCATGTGCCAAGCCAGGCTGGGAAGTGTCTGGCCCAGGACTACTCATCCTGTGCGTGGCAGGCTGGCAGGTGCATTGCCCTGACCCTGCAGGCCAGGGTGCACACCCTGCTGTGTACATACCTGAAGGTCCCTCTATGAAGTCTGATGATGCCAGCTCCCAGTTTCCTGGCTGGATGAGTGAGAGGGCATGTGGATGGTGAAGTCCCACTCTTTACTCAACCACTCTGTGGTCACATCTGGCTCCTGGCTCTTCAATCCGGGCTGCGCCTCTGCCTCTGGCTGAGGCTTGTCCACAGATGTGGCTAGGACAGCTGGTGGTGGGTCGCTCTCCTGGAGCCCCAGGATGTCCCGTAGCTCCCTATAGTAGGAGCAGGTGGACAGAGCTGCCCTGGAGCAGCTGACCTCATCCCAGGCCCAGCCACAGCTCCTTGCCTTTACTGCGGACTTGGTCCACAGTGTGCTCCAGGTGCCCCCCCAAGGTGAAGGGGGCTTGGGCCAGATGGGTGAAGGCAGGGGCATTGCACCACTTGATCCTCCATTTTATGGAGGACCACCTCCTCCTTCCAGAGGCCGAGGAGATCTCTCAGCTCCCACTCCATCCATGAGGGTGCCCTGTTTTTTGATCCATCCTGGGCCCCGTGAGGGCTTTGGGTTCTGGTGGCAGGCAGACGCTGGCCAGTTTTCTTCTTTCAAAGTCTGAGGGTAGGTAAGAGGGCAAGCTGCAGTCAGCTCATGGCTGTGCTGCTAGCATGCTCTCATCTTCGTGCCACAGGATTTCTGGGTCCATATTACTTTAAGGTAGCTGGCCATGGATCAGAGAGCCCCACTGCAGCAGGCAGGAGTATCTCCTCGCTCCAGCTGGCCAGCACCATGGCAGACTCCTCTTTGAAAAGAGCAGGCTGTGGAACGTCGACCCGTGTCTACTTTTGAAATAGTATTTTTAAAGGGGACAGTCTTCTTGATATGGGATCGGGGTTGGGATTTCAAAGGCTGCACCATGTTCCTTCCATTTCTTTTCAAAAGAATGCATTTCACGTGTAGACAATCCTCACGTTCTTTCAAAAGAGGGCTGGAGAGTTCAAAATTCTTGAATGTGTAGACCCAGCTTTGAAGTTTAGTGAAGAAGCATCTTCACCTTGATCATCTTCACCTCCTTCATGTTTCATTTGGTGGCTTAGTTCCTCTCCATCTTCCCATGTTTGAAATATTAAAACTTCATGTTGACAAAATGATCTGCTACAATAATTACTCGTGCTTCTATGAAGGCTTTGGCTCTAGCAAATCTTACAACTAAGCCGGCTTGAGTATAGTCTGCAATCAGATGTGAAACCCTTAAGGAAAACCCTGTGGCTGTAGAGACAGTTTCAATTTTAATTTTTGTTTTAGTATTATATTAGCTGGGTTTACACTATCAGCCCTCAATTCACCCAGTTTGTACCTTATTCTTTATTTTCTCAGGTATCAGCCATTCAGCCTCAACACTGGCTGTGACACCTGCTCAGCATTATTTATTGCCCCAAATAGTCACAAAAGACACAGTCATTTTCCTTCTCATGTTATCGCCTCACAGGAATTTTGCAACTTTTCTCACAATTCAGATTAAACAATGTCAGTAAACTCAGAAGTTTGGGCAGCAATTGTTCCATTAATGTAACAGCATTGGTAGGGTTCGTTTCTGGTGGGGTTTCCAGTAATTCTGACATTTGTATATCTGATGATTTTTTTCTCAACGGCTAGATCTAAAATGTCTCCAGGGTAATGGGGCCATTTAATTCAGAGTTCAGCTTAGGAATTATTGCTTTCAGAGTCACTGTGATATATAAACATGTTCAGTCACATCCTCCTTGGTGGCTCTGTTAGACATCCTCTTCCCACTCGTCTTGAGATGTGACCCAACTTTGAGCCCTGTTTGTTATACTGACCTGATTTCTCCCAGGTCCACTTTGATTCCCCTTCTCAATTTGGATACCATGCATGCTTACAAACAGCAGCAATTTGGATGGTACATCTCTTTAAAAATCACATTAATTCAAATACAAAGTCCAGGCCAGGGAACATATTGCTGCTTTTTGTGTACTTCCCAGCATAATGAAGCTTCAGTCCTCATGGATGCTACTGTAATATTAATCTTCATACAAAATAATAGATTTCTTTGTATATTAAATGACAAGTACTTTCTGCCCCACTTTACCATCAATCACTCAAATGCATGTAGCAAATGTACCACTGTACAATTGAACTGCAGATTACAAAAAGGAGCCTTTGGCAATGGTTAAAAGTCACTGGTCGTGACCCTGCGGGCTCATATTCCTATACTTCCACCAATGTGATACATTCCATCATGTGCCAGCAATGCCCCTCTGCTATGTATATTGGACAAACGAGACAATCACTTTGCCAAAGAATGAATGGACACAAACCAGACATTAGGAATCTGAATATACATAAACCTGTCAGTGAGCATTTCAATGGAGCAGACCATAACATTAAAGACTTGAACGCCTGCATTATAAAGCAAAGAGACTTTAACACCAGATTACAAAAGGAGACATCTGAATTGGAGTGCATTCTCAAGTTCGATATTTTACACCTCTGTCTCAATACAGATGTCAATTACCTTATGCGTTACAAAGACATAGTTTCCCCATCTTTGATATTTGTAGTGATCCCAGGCTGCCCACTTAACTTAATAGACACTTGCAGTAAATTTCTTTCCCCTCCCCTTCTGTCCTATGTAGCTGATTTGTCAGTTATTTATTTCTATCTTTCTGTTAAATTCTCTTTGTTGCAGTTTTCATTTATCAGAATTGTCCAGATCTGAAAAAGCTGGTCTGTCCCACAAAAGCTCATCACCTAATAAATTATTTTGTTAGTCTTCAAAGTGCTACAGGACTGCTTTTTTGGTTGTGATCTGTTCCTCTGACCATTTCAGTGGTTTCACAGACACAAGTTCCCATTTTGTGGCACTTGAGAGGTAGGTACTCTGCAGACATTTTGAAGCTGGGATCCATCCATTTTTCTTTCTGAAAGATTAAAAAAAATTAAAAATGGGCAGAATTGGGTTCTAATTTCTTAATTGACAGCTAAAAAGAAAATGTGAAATGCAGAGTATACAGCCTCATGTAAAGTCAAAATATATGATGACAGAAACCAAACTGCATATCTAAGTAAAGCCAGTAACTCTCAAACTGGAATAAGCCTTCTGAGGCTGAAAGTTCCCTAAATAATTCTAAATACACACTGTTCCGAAATACATGAAAGATTGCACCTATAGCTGCCTGGTCTCCCAAACCAAAATCATAAGAACTCAGTCACTATAAAAATTTAGTTCTGACTATATCAAATGCAGATTATCTAGAATACAAAATAAAGGATTTGATTTTCTAATGATTAGTCAGATTCATAAACTACTTTAACAATCAGATCATATTTTTCATATGCATTTCTGGGGAACTTAATTTTTTTACAGTTAAATCTATTTGTGGAAATGCAGTCTATGTCCATTTGTCTTCTCAATCAGAAGAAGTGATCATAGTTGGGTCTGTACTGACCAAAATCTGTCACTATCTGGCAGATATTTATGGGACTTTATGAAATGAGTTAATAGGGGTCTCAGTGGTCAGCACAAAAACCACCATCACAAATGATAAAAAAGTAGCACTTTTAATAATATTGCAGAAAAGGAAAAATATTCAATAAATATTTGTTCTGTATTTGGGAAAAATACCGGATGATTTATTCATACTGTACAGTCGTGATTCTGTAACTAAAGAGGATATTAAACAGCAGCTACTAAAATTGGACATTTTAAAATCAGGTAGTCTGGATAATTTGCATTCCAGAGCATTATACAACCTGGCCAAGAAACTCTCTGGACCATTAATGCTGATTTTCAGTAGTTTTGGAACACTGAAGACAAATTACAGAAGAGTGGAAGAAAGTTAGTGTTGTTCCAGTCTTTGAAGATGTAAACAGGAAGATAAAGGGAATTATAGGTCTGTCAGCCGACCATCGATCCTGGGTAAAACAATGGAACAGCTGATACAGGACTAAGTAAAGAACTGAAGAGGGTAATATGATTAACAACAACCAACATGGAAAATAGATTTTGCAAAATTAAACTTCTTTTTAAAAATTACAGATTTGATTGATAAAGATAATCATGTTGATCCAATTCACTCAGATATCTGTGAGGCATTTGACCTGGTATGGTTAAGAAACGAGGATGATTAAAAAAAAAAATCAAAACAGGGCACATAAAGTATCTGATTGATAGCAGTGTTAGACTGTACCTGCAAAAACAATGAGAAATCCTCTGGCACCTTAAAGGCTAACTGATTTTTCCATTTTCTGACAAAATGGGTTTTTGCCCATGAAAGCTTCTGCCCAAAAAATCTGTTAGTCTTTAATGTGTCACAGGACTCGTTGTTTTTATGGCACATAAATTAATTCAAAACTTGCTAGTTGATAATTCTCAAAATATTGGGTTTTTAGTGGTGTCTCAGAGGGATCAGTTCATAACTTACCACTTTTTAATATTTTATATACGAAGTGTACAAAACATACAGTCATTTCTGGTAAAGTTTGCAGCTGACACAGAGATAGGAAGAGTGATAATGAAGAGGACAAGTCACTGATACAGAGGGACCTGGCTCATTTGGTAAATTGTCACAAACAAACAAACAAACAGGTGTTTCAATATGCCCAAATATAAGGTCATGCATCTAGGAGCAGAGAATATAGGCCATAGGTAAAAATAGAGGACTCCATCCTGAGAATCACTGACTGAAATAGATTTGGGGACATGATGAATAATCAGCAAAACATGAGCTCCCAATGTGATGCTGTAGCTAAAAGGGCTAATGCATTCCTTGAATGCATAAAACAGAAAAATATCAAGTAGCAATAAGGAGATTATTTTAAGTCTGTATCTCTGTATTTGGCATTGATCCAACTGCTACTGGAATACTGTGTCCAATTCTAGTGTCCACACTTCAAGAAAGATGATGAAAAACTGGGAGAGAGAGTCAGAAGAAAACAACAAGAATTATTAAAGCTTTTAAAACATATAGAAAACCATTTCATATCCAGCATTTTATCATCCAGAATGCTCAAAAAACCAGCATTTTAACTGTAAGCAAATTTTAATTATAAATCAATGTAATTAGAGATACACATCTCCTAGAGCTGGAAGGGACCTCAGGAGGTCATCTAGTCCAGTCCCCTGCCCTCTTGGAAGGACCAAGTACCATCCCTGGCATCTATTTGCCCCAGATCCCTAAATGGCTCCCTCAAGGATCAAGCTCACAACCCTGGATTTAGCAGGCCAATGCTCAAACCACTAAGCTACCCCTTCTCCCCCTGTGTTTCCATAAGTATAGTATAGTGAAAGTAAACACAAAAATAAATACAGCAACTACAGCATACATTTACAGTGGGGGTGGCCAACTTGTGACCTGTGGGCTAGAATCCAGCCCATGGAGCCTTTTCATCCAGCCTGCTGAGCTGTGACACCATTTTGGAAGTTGGGGCTGGACAGCTCCGAGCCAGATGTGACTCTTTAAGGAGTCATTTGTGGCTCCTGCTGCTGCTGCCACTCACTTCTTCTCTGGCTCCCTGCCCTCCCATGCTGAAAGAACAGAACTCAATTTAATTGATTTAACAGCTGGCAGGAGAGTATTGCAGCTTTACCCACATCTAGTTACCTAGATAACAACCAGAGTCTGTAGAAAAATATAATGAAATAAAGAAACTGTCAGACCATAAGGAAGCTGAGGAGGTATCAGAAACTCTAAGAAACTGTTTCAAGGCGTGTAAGCACAATTGTCAACATGGTCTCAGATTCACAGTGGTATCTTAAAAGGAAAAGACAGAATATTGTAACAGTGGAAACAGAACAAGAGGAAAGATGATAGGGCATGTTAATTTAACACTCGGCCGCCCAGAGCCAACAATCCCAACCAATGGATCTGAAGATTAAAAAACTAATCTTTTAATTGTTAGAAATTTCAGAAGCAGAAATAGAAAAAGCAATTAAACAGCTAAAAATGGTGAAGTGCCCTCTCAAGATAAGCTGTCTCCTGACACGCTTCAAGGTTGGGAGGATGTGGTCATACATGAAATGCATAAACTTTGCAAAATCATTTGGGAGAAAGAATTCTGCCTAGGAGGATTGGAAGAAAGGTACAGTCTGTGAGCTACCAAAGAAAGGCAACAAACTGATGTCAATTCACTGTCAAAGAACACTACTTTCAGCATCTGGAAAAGCCTTCTACAGTGTACTATTGAACAAAATCAAAGTGGGCAAAAATCACACACTGAGCAAACAGGTTTTAGACTAAAAGATTGTGCGTAAATCACATCTTTACAACTGACTGAGAAAGGGTGTATCAACCAGAGAAAACCAGTCTTGAATTTCATACATCTCACCAAAACTTTTGACTGCCTTCACAGAGTTGCTATGAAAGAGCTTGTGACAAAATGGGATTATCAGTGTCAAACATGAGGCTGCCAAAATAGGATTAAGAATCAGACAAAAGAAAATTGAACTAATAATAGCTGAAAGAAGAGTCAGCAATGATGTTCGTATCTCTAGGAAGCACAATCAATGCTGATGGACATTTCTAATAGTAAAGCAAGAATTGAGAAGGCAAATGGAGTTTTTTCCAGATTGGCAAATATTTGGAAAAGTCAGGAGAGTCAAACTAGAACCAAGCCTGAGTTAAACATGTTACTGTGATACCCTGATTGATATATGCGTCTGAAATTTGGCAAATATTACAAGCCAACATAGGAAACCTAATCAGAGATGCTTGGCAAGAATATGTGGTGTTGGAATAAAGTAACTAATGTTGTTGTGTTAAACGAATTGGCCAACAGATGGCAGAGAAAGTGAGATAAGAAAAAAGGCTGAAGTGGTATGGGCATGTTGTACAAATGTCAGAAAGTTCCTTGACTAGATAGCACTTGGTAAAAGATGAAAAAGGAAAGACCAACAAATACCACTCCCACAGAAGCAACCTACAATGAAATAGGGAACATGGCACCTGACAGACAAAGGTGGAAACCCTGGATTGCATGGCATCACAAGGCATCACAGTTTCTCTTAATAAAAACAGTTACCTACTTGTGCCACATACATAATTTAGTATTGGCACATTTTTCACAATAGCATCTTAGCACTGTGTCAACATTGCTATATAAAACATATCCACATGTATAATGCCCAATAAAACAAAAAAAATCTGCTTTTTTGGCTGTTTTGACAAGATCTGAATGCACGTGAAAGATCAAATTCATCTGATGTTACTCTGATGAAATCTATGGAAGTACACCAGCGATTAATTTGGTCCAAAAGACAAGAAGTGGCTTTCTGGAATGTGCCCGAGACACACAGGGAGAGAAGTTTACACAATTATTATCTGGCTTTACCTGGATAGACAAAAGAGTTTAGTCTTAGCATGACTAGTCTCACACCTTCCATGAGCACTAATTCAAATGTGCAATTCATAGCTAATTTTTTTTTTTAAATTATGAACACAAATTTATTAATCTACAGTTGTTTGGTATGGAGGAAGAGATATGTTAATACACATCTTTCCTGCTTATATAACAGTGAAAAGTCAATACATAATGCTGGTGCTGTAGTTTTGGTATATAAAAGTAATCAGCCTGATTCTGATCTCACATGCATGCACATCATTCCATGGAACACCCAGCTGAGGCCCTCTGTGAACTGTCCAGTGAGAAAGGAGCAGTCATTTGAATTCTCTGCTGACTTAGAATGTTTGATGGGTCAACACTAGGACATCTATCTAAGAGCAATGACTGACACATCCAGTTACCCGCTTTCTATATTGCTGCATTCCCTTTATAGAGAAGTGGATTGGACCCATTCATTAGTATGTAGGGTATTAATTACAATATATTAACATTTTATAACAGGTTCCTTTTGCCATAAGAAATTCAACCTGAATAGCAATAAGTTATAGGGAAAAAAGAAAAAAAATCACGCTTGCCAACATTATATGCAATTTTTCAAACTGAAATCTCTTTTGTCCCATTTTAGCTGAAGGCTTCCCAAAACTCACTCAATAGTATTCTACTCACTGAAGATTGAAGCAAAAAGCAGTCAAGTAGCACTTTAAAGACTAGCAAAATAATTTATTAGGTGAGCTTTCGTGGGACAGACCTACTTCTTCAGACCATAGCCATACCAGAAAACAGACTCAATATATAAAGACATAGAGAACGAAAAACAGTAATCAAGGAGGACAAATCAGAAAAAAAATGACCAAGGTGAGCAAATCAGAGAGTGGAGGGGTGCGGAAGGAAGGTCAAGAATTAGATTAAGCCAAGTATGCAGATGAGCCTCTATAGTGACTCCGAAAATTCCCATCCCGGTTCAAACCACGTGTTAATGTGCTGAATTTGAATGTAAAAGACAGCTCGGCTGTTTCCCTTTGAATAGCGGTGCGAAAATTTTTTTCAGTAACATGCATACTGTGAAGTCATTAACAGAATGGCCCATTCCATTAAAATGTTGACTAACTGGTTTGTGGATCTGGAGTGTTTTGATGTCTGTTTTGTGCCCATTAACCCTTTGTCTAAGGGAGTTAGACGTCTGTCCAATATACAAAGCATCTGGGCATTGTTGGCACATGATGGCGTATATGATGTTAGTAGAGGAGCATGAGAAAGTGCCCGTGATTCTGTGAATAAGCTGGTTAGGTCCAGTGATGGTACCTCCAGAGAAGGCATATGGACAAAGCTGGCAGTGGCCTTTGTTGCAAGGAAAGGTTCCAGGACTGGTATTCCTGGGGTATAGACTGTGGCTGTTCATGAGGATCCTCATAAAGTTGGGAGACTGTCTGTAGGAGAGAACAGGCATGTCACCTAGGACCTTCTGGAGTGTGGCATCCTGATTAAGGATAGGTTGTAGGTCTTTAATAATTTGTTGCAGTGGTTTGAGTTGGGGGCTCTAGGTGATGACCAGTGGTGTTCTGTTCTCGGCTTTTTTGGGCAGATCTTGGAGTAGCTTGTCTCTGGGTATTTGTCTGGCCCAGTCGATTTGTTTTTTTACTTCTCCTCGTCGGTAATTCAGGTTTATGAATATTTGGTAAAGATCTTGTAGTTTTTGGTCTCTGTCAGTTGGAACAGAGCAAATGTGATTGTATCTAAGAGCTTGACTGTAAACAACGGATCTAGTTATGTGTGGAGGATGGAAACTAGAAGGGTTTAGGTAAGTATAGCGACCAGTAGGTTTTCGGTACAGTGTGGTACTGATCAGGCCATCCTTGATTAGTACCGTAGTGACCAGGAAATGTATCTCTTGCGAAGTAATTGACCCAGGAATACCAGTCCTGGAACCTTTCCTTGCAACAAAGCCTGCTGCCAGCTTTGTCCATATATCTTCTCTGGAAATACCATCACTGCACCTAACCAGGTTATTCACAGAATCATGGGCACTTTCTCATGCTCCTCTACTAACATCATATATGCCATCATGTGCCAACAATGCCCAGATGCTTTGTATATTGGACAGACTTCTAACTCCCTTAGACAAAGGGTTAATGGGCACAAAACAGACATCAAAACACTCCAGATCCACAAACCAGTTTGTCAACATTTTAATGGAATGGGCCATTCTGTTAATGACTTCACAGTATGCATTACTGAAAAAAAATTTTCACACGGCTATTCAAAGGGAAACAGCCGAGCCATCTTTTACATTCAAATTCGGCACATTAACACGTGGTTTGAACCGGGATGGAAATTTTCTGAGTCATTATAGGGGGTTGTCTGCATACTTGGGTTAATCTAATTCTTGACCTTCCTCCACCACCCCTCCACTCTCTGATTTGCTCACCTTGATCATTTTTTTCTGATTTGTCCTCCTTGATTACTGTTTTTGGTTCTCTGTGCCTTAAATATTGAGTCTGTTCTGGTCTGGCTATGGTCTGAAGTGGGTCTGTCCCACGAAAGCTCACCTAATAAAATATTTTCCTAGTCTTTAAAGTGCTACTTGACTGCTTTTTGTTTTGATAGTATCTAGACTAGCACAGCTCCCTCTCTATTACTATGCAGATTGAAGACTACGCTTTACAATAATTTCCTTCTAATCTAGGGTACCTGCTTTTACACATTATTATAACTCCGCTGGCTTTAGTGTCACTATTCAAAAATTACACTGGCGTAAATTAAATCAGTGTAAGCTGTTTTGGATATTTATTGAAAAGACTTGCACAGGCTGTAAAAATGAAGGAGTTTTATACCTATCTTATAGAGCTAGAAGTGACCTTCAGAGGTCATTGAGTACAGCCTCCTGATGACCGATGAGCATCCCTGACAGATTATTTTCAAATGTATTTGTCTCAGATCCCTAAATGGCCCCCTCAAGGGCTGAACTCAGAATCCAGGGTTTAGCAGGCCCATGTGCAAATCACTGACCTACCACTCCCCTCAAAATAATGACAATTAAGCAAGAGGAAGATTGTGGCAAATTACTACAAGGGTTGCACATAACTAGTGACTCACACCTTAAGTAAACTCTTTAAACATTCAACTCATGGGCCGTGTCTACACTAGCCCCAAACTTTGACATGGCCATGCAAATGGCCATTTTGAAGTTTACTAATGAAGTGCTGAAATGCATATTCAGTGCTTCATTAGCATGTGGGCGGCCGCAGCGCTTCAAAATTGGCGCGGCTCATCCAGACAGGGCTCCTTTTTGAAAGGACCCCAGATACTTCGAAGTCCCCTTATTCCCATCTGTTCATAGGAATAAGGGAACTTCGAAGTAGGCGGGGTCCTTTTGAAAAGAAGCCCTGTCGGGACGAGCTGCATCTGATGAAGCGGGTCTTTGCCCACGAAAGCTTATGCTCCAAAATATCTGTTCGTCTATAAGGTGCCACAAGGCTTCTTGTTGTTCACTTACAGCGGTATGTCTCAGAAACAAAATATTTTTGCAGCAATGCTGAAATCACAAAAATATAACCTGCCACAGACACTAGGCATGTTAGCTAAGGAACATACGCATTCATTCAGAATTCAACACAGGACACTTTCTTGGCTGACTCATATCACCATATATACATAGCATGCACTTACAAATATTTTATGAGAGGAAAAGAGTTTGCATTGAAAGATTACACAAGTGTGACATTACATTGTAGTGAGTCACACATCTTTGTGTACTTGGTTACCAGGCATTCAAGTGTATTGATTCTTATCCCTTCCCAGGAGATTGACTGCTCCTCTTGGCCATTTTGTAAACTTTCAAATTAAAATGTAAAGACATAAATTATTCAACCAATGTTTTGGAGTTTTGTTAAATAAATTGTAGCTATTTCAAAACAACAGGTAATTACCACAGCTATTGTGTTTCCCTGTGACAGATACCTACAGGGACCCATACTCATGAGATTAATGCTTCCAGAACACAAGCTGAGAACCCCCAAGGCCAGTCTACCTTCCCGTCTGTCTCTTACAGTGGTCTCAGGGTATAAAAGGGAGAGTTATCCCCATACGCCATTAATTTTTCCCTACTAATTCAGGAATCCCTTTAGACTGCAAAAAGGGAGGGGGAATGAAGGCAGGAAGTATGCGCCTGTGAAGGCACTGTCTCAGAAAACCAGCGTTAGTGTAATCACCACTCTTCTTTTTGAGAAGTGCCCACGTGGATTCCCATCGCTGACAAGCCATAATGATGGTCAGAATGAAAGGACTGTCAGGTAGCTGCCCCACACTGGTACCAGATGAAGGTGCCAGGGTGAAAACCAAAAATGTATGTGAGGCCTGTCGCTCTACAGAAACTAGTGGGATTATCTGATTTCATAATGTCACTAGGGAATGTTGGCTTTGTCAATTTTTCCAGTAAGGTAAAGAAAATCTCAATCTCTTTTCCTTGCAAAAACAGTATTCACAAAATAAACCCCAGTGCTATTCATTCATCTGGATGAGTTGCAGCACTGGTGGTATCCCTAGAGTAGATAATTTTTCAGTGATTGCTTGTGTTTTTTATCAGGTTGTCAGTTAGGCCTTTCTCACCTGACCGCATCACCATTCATTGTCTTCATTTTTCACCATATCAAGATCAAGCTTCATGTCCTCAGGTTCAAAGCCTTTCACAGCTCTGTCCCGTCACTGTTTATGAACCTCTTTATTTTACTGAACAACTTCACCTGCTCTACTCTGTCACTCTGATTGACCTTTTATCAGCTCCACACAACCATCTCTGCTCCTTCCAGGCAGTGCCCTCCCTGAGATGGATGGTAAAGCCACCAACGTTTCCTCCTTCTTGTCCTGTCTCAAGACCCAGCTCTTCTGTGATAGTCAAAATAAACTGCAGATACATGCTGTTCAGCTCTGACTGGAGTGGATATATATTTGAGCATTTAGGCCTGAACTACACAAACTTTAAGTGACATATCTACACTGCCTCAGTTGTATCTACCCCTGGTGTCAACACAACTACATCAAAGAGGGAACAGTTTGGTCACCTTACCTACCATTGCATGTTGAATAGTAACAGTCTGTTAGTCTGTATTCTAACAAAACAAAAAAGCAGTCATGTAGCACTTTAAAGACTAACAAAATAATTTATTGGGTGATTGAGCTTTTGTGGGGCACCTAATAAATTATTTTGTTAGTCTTTAAAGTGCTACATGACAGCTTTTTTGTTTTGTTACCTACCATTTTTCAGGGAGTTAGTTTTCCTATGCAACAGAATAAAATCATCAAAAATGTAACTGAGCTAGGCTGAATCTAACACTGGATTTATGCAATGGTGCTGTAGTTATGACCCTATAGACTCCTTAGTGCAGACATGTTTAAACATTGTCTATATCAGCTGTGTACATACTGGGTTTCCCTCCCCACCACCCCCGCTCCATCTACTCTTTGTAACTCGCTAGGCTAAATGGTGAGTGCTTTAATGTCAGGATCACAGGTACATCTAAGTTCATACAGCATCAAGCACTGCAGTCACCAATCCTGAATGAGCCCGCTACAGTTCACTGCACTATAATTTAAAATAATAGTGAATTACACTAATTTTTATACACTTCTAAAGCAAAAGCCAAAAATGCAACATTTCTGCTGAAATCCTATGGTATGAGTCTTCGTTTACACACCAGTGTCAGTAATACTACCACAAACATACACAAAATTAGGGTCTGATTAGAATCATTGATGTGACCTGGAACACATACTTCTTGTTTGGGGGGCTGAGGGCCAGCTCCAAAAGCAGAAATCATAGATATGTAGGGCTGGAAAGGAGCTCCAGAGCTCATCTAGTCCACCCCTGCTAGCCCATGCTTATACAAGACCAGATATACCCAGACCATCCCTGACAAGTCTTTGTTCAACCTGTTCTCAAAACCTCCTACTAAGAATTTCCACAACTCCCTTGGTAATCTATTGCAGCACTTAACTATCCTTAGTGTTACAATGTTCTCCTAATTTACCTAAACCTCCTTTGCTGCAGATTAAATTGCAGTGTGCACTGGTAACTGCAACAAGGCCAGAAGAATTCCATGCACTGGCCTCTGGCAAAGTGCAGCTTGCGTGCCCTACCCCTTTAAAACAAGATAGGCTCAGACACTGCTAGTAGCCTGCTGCGTCCAAGTGGGAATGATCATAGTTGGTGTGATTTGGAGCTCAGGGAGTCATGGGCCTGGAGACCCAGTGAATACCCAACTCTGGGGAAGAGTCTTTCCCCCTCAGAGGTGGACTGACCTGGCTGGGAACTGGTTACATCCCAACAGGGGTTCGCCCCTGTCATGGGCCACAGCCCAGCTAAGAAATAAGAACTCAGAAACTAAAGAGAATTGCATCAAGCATAGTGGTAGAGAAAGGACGTGCCTGGCAAGTGTGCTCTTGCCCCATGGGAAGCCCTAAACACTCCCCCACAACTGACCCTGTTCCAGGGAAATTCTTGCACTGCACTGTTCCTGCCCTGTGGGAAGCCCTGAACTCCCCTCCCATTGCTACCATGTGAAGCCCTAACCCCCAACCTCCACCACTCCCCCGAGGAACCCTCAACCGACGCCTGCCCCATGGCAAGGCCAGAACCTCTCCCCACCACTCCTGCCCCATCACAAGCCCAGAACCTGCCCCATGGCAAGCCCAGAACCTGCCCCCTCCCCTCGCCGCTCCTGCCCCATGGCAAGCCCAGAACCTGCCCCCTCCCCTCGCCGCTCCTGCCCCATGGCAAGCCCAGAACCGTCCACCCTTCCCCTGTCCCCGAGTGCTCCCTGGGGCAGGGGGCTGCACTGGTGCCACTCGGATCGCGCTGCACAGACACGCGAGTGCGCCCAGTGCCGGGCCCGGCTGCGGGTCGCTGCACGACAGCCCAGGCGGGGGGAGCCAGAGGCCGAGAGCCCCGCGCTCCGCCCCGCGCAGGCTGGAGCTGCAGCCGCCGTCGCTGCCTCTTTTTATAGCGCGGCTAAATTTAGGTCTCGCCTGGCTCGTTCCCTCCCGCCCCGTCCGGGACGCGTTTCCTCTGCTCCCTGCAATTGGCTTGTCGGCTCCGGCGGCCCGGGCTATAAGTCAGGGAGGGCCCCGCAGCCGCCAGCGTGCAGCCCCCCGAGCAGCCGAGCCGGGCCGCACCATGGCGCTGAGCGACACGACCCTTCCCTCCTTCGCCACCTTCGCCAGTCCCTGCAGGGAGAAAACTTTCCACCAAGTGAGTGTCCGCCCCGCGGCCGGGGCCCCCATTCCCCAGCTCCAAGGGACAGGAAGGAGGGGTTCGCATGCCTCTTGCAGCTGAGGGTTGCAAGGACATGCTGCCCTCAAACAAGCCAAACTGAGAGGCGCTCTGGTACTGGAAATGAGTCTGGTCGAGGGGCGCAGCTCCCAGTGCTCCTGCCAAGGGGCAGCGGGCACTCAGGGACTGTGGCTTGCAAAGGATGGGGTGGGAAATGCTGTGGTGTGTCAGCGGGGGAGGAGGGTATGTGCCGGGAATGCCCCATGCAGTGCTGGGGCAGTCACTCTGATTCCACCAACACTTTTTGACAGAGAAAACCGAGCTCAGGAGCAGAGGGCTTAATGACGCCCGTGAGCAGAGAGACCTGGACCCTCTCTCGTGAGCGCTAATCTTTGCTTTGCTTTCTTAGCGATGGAAATGTGACCAGGGGGACAAGGCACCTGCCAGCAGCTGCAGCATACCAGAGCTGAGGCCAGGACTGGGCAGCAAAGATGATGAAGATCTCAACAATGTTTTGGATTTTGTCCTTTCCATGGGCAATGACAACTTCAGCCAGAGCTCAACTAGTGGGGACTATCCCTTAGCACAGACAGAGCCCAGCAGCTTCTACCAGACAAATCCCTCTTCTGGATGCTACAGCTCCCTGGAACAGAGCAATCCACCCCCATACAATTCCAGCCTCATGACAGAAATGATCAGGTCAGAGATGGACTCAAACTTCTGCCTCCCCAACAATGTCCATGGACGATTCTTTGTGACATCCAGCTTTGGGAGCCCACACTTTGTTGACAGCATTAAGCCAGAACCTGACATGGACAGTTATGGGCCAGTCATGGGCCTCGTCCCTCAGCCATGCCCTAAGATTAAGCAAGAGGGCAGTGCAACCTGCATGATGGGCTATGAACAGCCTAGGATGGCCAGCTCACCCCAGATCCCTGGCACAGACACACCTCCTCTGAGCCCTGATGACCTAATGGCGACTGACTGCCAAACACAGATGATCTGCCCCTCGTCAATGTCATTCCAGCAAAGCTATCACCCTGCCACAGGCTTCCACCATCACCAGACTCATTTCCAGTACCAGAGCTCCTCTCAGTTTGGCTTGTTTGAGGACAGCATGCCCTTGCAACCCTCAGCTCCAAGAGGCATGCTAACCCCTCCTTCCTCTCCCTTGGAGCTGATGGATTCCAAGCCCAAGAGAGGGAGACGGTCCTGGCCCAGGAAGAGGACAGCCACACACACATGCACCTATGCAGGCTGTGGGAAAACCTATACCAAGAGCTCGCACTTGAAGGCCCACCTTAGAACACACACAGGTAATACAGAACAATGCTTAGCTATGCTTGCATCCACAGGGTTTGCCATGTATGGGTACTAAAAAACCCATGGCCACAAAGTTAACTCTAGGAACAGAATGTGACCTGAATTGTGTGAGAAGTTCATTAATCCTGTAGAGCCTTCATGTATGTGTGCCCAGCCACAGTTGGGATTAATAACCCTGTCATATCAGGGAGCTGTCTGCATGTGGATGTTTCTTTTTTTTTGGTTCTTGTTTTTTTCCTAAAGTTTTTCGACCATTGCCAAAGTGATACTTCCAGCAATGGCCCACTAATCACCCAAAAAATAAGAACAAAAAAACTACAAATCTGCTTCAATCAGAGAGCTTCCTCTGCCCAGTGAAGGGAGAAGCGTTGCTACTGCAATCTAATTCTCCTGGATTATTGTGGTGGGCACCAATATCAATGCTAAGATAAATGTTAGGAATATCCTGAGACCTAGTGAGACCGTGTACAACCATTCTAGTGTTTGGGAGCTGCCTTTATGTGGGAGGAATTCACTGAGTCATGGTCTGTCTGATTTTCCCCAACAGGTGAGAAACCTTATCACTGTAACTGGGAAGGCTGCGGCTGGAAGTTTGCTCGCTCTGATGAACTGACTCGTCACTATCGCAAGCACACTGGCCATCGGCCCTTCCAGTGCCATCTCTGTGACAGGGCTTTCTCTAGATCAGACCACCTGGCTCTGCACATGAAAAGGCACATGTAGCTAAAGAGACTCTGTACTGCACAACAGACATTATTTAACGGCTCAGGTGCAGAATCATTAAAAAAATCTGTAGCTGGTACTACTTAGAGAGGCAACAAAGCTCTAGCCATGGATGTTAAGGAAGAATTTGACACAAGGAGGATTAGCTGGTCTTCTCCTGAAGAGAATTGAAATGGGCTATATCAATTTGACTGTTCACTCCACTCAGGAGAACATGACTTATCTATAGAGCTTCTGTGAAGGGTAAACTCAGCAAGACTCCATCTAGATTGTATAGAAGAAGTTGTAAATACTGTATCTCTGATTGTAATTGCCCAATACATAAGCTTTATAAGACAATGTTTGTATAGAAACTGCCTGAAGTCAACCCTAGATGGGATTAAATGAATGTTGGTTTGATGTTGGTTTAAATTTCAGTTGAAGGCATGGTTAAGAGAAACACTCTGTTAGACTATTTGTTTCATTGGTGCAATAATATTCTTGTCTGCCATGATCTACACTAGAAGTACAGGGCTTGATGTCTTGTTTAAAAAAAAAAAGACAT
This sequence comes from Carettochelys insculpta, assembly GCF_033958435.1. NCBI lineage: Eukaryota > Metazoa > Chordata > Testudines > Carettochelyidae > Carettochelys > Carettochelys insculpta. Next base: position 17,095,757 of record NC_134163.1, on the reverse strand, counting down.
CTTTTACTTTTTTATATTGAAAAATATTGTAATGTATTATGTAAATAAGACAAATGGGCATTTTGTCTATTTCTGTTTTTATACAAAAAGTTCCATTTTTTAATGTTTGAAAACATTTCTCCATTTTTAATAAAATAAATGTTTAAATGTGATCACACCTTTAAATCCTTATTTGAGAGCCAGTCGTTATCCTTCCCAACAGCTGGATCAACAGCCTCCTGGAAATGTTTTAAATAACAACTAATTTTAGAAGAACATTAAAAAAAATCAGGCCACTTGAGGGAAAAAGAGGACAAAGTTAGGTGTAAAACTCATGCTCAATTATTTCTGAACTACATAAAATTCAGTGTTATATCAAATAGGAAAGTGTTTCACATTCAAAATGTACGTCCTAAAAATGGTTGTTAGGTTAAAAAGTAAGCAACACTATAATTTCAGTCCCATTTCTAGTTTATGCTGCACTATTTTAACAGTATCTTAATGCTTTCCAGATGTAGTCATAGTCTTGCCAGCAGTGTGTGGGTTTATACTATAAATTTAAACACTGCATTTTTGTAATTACGGAGGCTTATTTTAAGGCATCCTTGAACATAAATTACTTGCTTTCAATAGCTTAGTGTAAAAATCCTATAGAACAGCAGTGAAATGTGTAAACATTTTTCTTTTAACATAATTCTCCCACAGAGTTTGGCTAAAGTTTATTTTTAATACATTTCTAAAAGAAAGGTTCTACACTACATGATAAAAATGCACAGATTATTAACTCTTCTAAACACATTTTTGTACCGGACCTAACAACCTAGGCATGACATACAATTTGTTATCTAATTTCAAATAAATAGCATTTTGCAATTGTAACAGTGGAAAGCTGGAGTCAGTTCACTGAAATCATAAGGAGTTACTCCAGAGCTGCAGTGCTTGTAAAGAAGATCAGAATCTGGCACTTTTTATATTTATGCACTTAGTCTAAAATGATAGTGGATAATCTTCAATTTTTCCTTTTTACAGCTAGGATTTCACTCTATTATAGTAAAATTATAATGTGTATTAATTAGTCCAGTATTAGAAAAAAGTTTTTCCTAAAATGTATGCATTCAGATATTTTAGTATAACTAAAAGTGAGTTAGGATTTTTTTTTCTGACCTTACAAAGCTATACACCACATGAATGAAAACAAAAGGAATGTATTTAAAGTCATTGCAAATATAGTTATTCTTCTGTGAAAGCAAAGTCTGGATTTATTCATGTGGAACACATGTATTTTGGGCTTTTAATCAGTGACATGGAAGAATGAGTTCCACATTTCACTTTTACAGCTCTTTCAAAGTGAAATTTTAAAGTTACTTGTTTGCCAGAAACAATTGCTCAATATAATTCCAGAAAGTGAGGATGACTTAAGGATGTTTTAAAATTATCACACCCATTGTTGCAACAGTTCTAGGTATTTCCTCCTTTTTTCTCATAAGCCAAGATTTGCTATTTATTATCTCCTGAACATAATTTTACAATCAAATTTTAAGCTAATTTTTCCCTGTTGAGCTGTATACTTCAAGAATTTCCCTTTTCAGAGTCTTCTTATATATTTTGTAACATAACTAGCTCCTATGCTAAGCCCTTTGTCTCTACTCATTTTTTTTTTTACATTCATTTATCTCTCAGTTAACACTTGGTACAGTCTCAAATACCATTCAGTGAGGTAAACCCCACCCTTATACACAATACCAGAACAATGGCTTATTGTACCACATGTAGGCTGTGTGCAAGCTGGAAAAGCAATATCTATATCTCTCATGGGCCAATTTGCTTGTGCAGCATGGCTATGTCTAGGGCTACAGTTTATGGGGAGAAGTATGAGCCAGAGCCACCCTTCTTTCTTGCCATTGTGGATTCTCCATCTCACTAACCCGCTTTCAGTTCCACCCACACACCTTGTAGTGAGTCCCTGTAGAGCTCTAATCCATGGCATATATGAGAAGGGTTCAATATGTCCATGAAGAAGCCACCGAATATGCACCATATACTATTTAAAAGTTAAGCTTTTGAAAAGTGTCTAGTGTTCATTTTGCCATAAGCAAAATGATAGACTGTACAAAGCCATCCTGTTATGCATACAGGCCTCTGCAAAGTAGGAGCCAGCTAAACGTTAATAAAGCCTCATGATAAAGCCTCATTGCCATCTGTGATAATTCCTGGGTGTTCTTTACGGGTAGCTTGCAGGTCTCTGTCTCAAGATACTCCCTCAGTAGAGAATAGTAGTACTTACACTCCTTTCCACTTTATATTAAGGCAAACAGACAACCCTTACATAATAGCAATGTTTTTAAATTGGTGCATCCATTAAAGCACCTCTGGTGGGGTCTACTAGAATAGAGCACAGCAGTTCTGTGCTTTGCCATATGAGTCATTTGAGCCAACAAGTCCTTCTTCAGCTGGAAGAAAGTTCATGCTAAAACACCATCCCAACACAGACACTATCATGTCCTATATCTTTAATAGTAACAGGGAGGTAGCCATGTTAGTTAGTACTCCAACAAAACAAAGCAACAGAAATGTAGCATTTTAAAGACTAACAAAATGATTTATTTGTTGATGCACTTTCATGGGACAGACCCAAGTGGCAGACTGGCAGGACTCAAGTGGGTCTGTCCTACAAAAGCTCATCACCGAATAAATCATTTTGTTTGTCTTTAAAGTGCTACATTTTTGCTGCTTTGTTCTATTTCTTTAAATCATGATCTTGGTCATAAGAAGTACTGGATTGGAGGAGAGATCCCTACTGCTAATCAGGCAGGAGAGAGTTAAGTCTTCTCCCCCATGCTCTCCAGCATGCTAATTTCTGAATTCACCTACTTTAACATAATTATAAATACATAAATAAAAATCAGTCTTAGTCAAACCTGCTAAGAGGAAATGTAGAGTCCGTTGTAAACAAGATTTTCACACGCACTGTTAAAAGATACCACAACCATGAGTGCACTATAAAGGCAAGATAGATCAATAGATTAGATAGTGTATGCTTAGAAACAAACATCCAGCACAGCGTCCCAAGTCAAAGTTAGCTGTTAACATTTCTGAATATGAGACAATTTCCAGTGCAGTTACTGTTATAATATAGTTCAGTTTCAGTCTGCAATGTTTCACTTAATTGAAAGCAGTCTTTGCTCACCTGTTAACTTCAGAAGTGCCCGTTAAAACAGCATTGATGTGAACTCGGACTAGCATCCTTGTCTCAAACGGTTGCTGTTGAAACAGCAAGAGAATAACGAGAGTCCTGCTAGTCTGGGACTCCTTACAGCACTAAAGTGAAAACAATTACCCAAAACAGAGGCAAAACAATTTAAAATCGAGGTTCCAAAAGATAAAGTAGAAGCCTGAAAAGGTGCTCTTCCAGATAGCTGCAGAACGCTCTGGGGAGGTTTTTGCATCCTAACAAGGAGAGTTCATAACAATCATGGAACTTTAGAGCAGCTATTCGGGTATTATCTAACCCCATATAATGAAGGGGCTATTAACATTTCTGAGAGAGAGAATAGCCCCTTGGCTGTGTTTAGAGGCTTACAAAGTGGATGTAAAAATTTGTTCCAGGCTGAAATTCACTCTCCAGCCATAGACAATACCAAAAAAGCTTGTCAATTTTTAAAATAATAGGATTGTTGAATGTTGTTTCCACAAATATTTTGTGCACTAATAACATACAACCATTAGGTTTTTTCTCAAATAATGTTGTCTAAGGTAGAGTCCCTGACTTGTAAAATGTACTTTTGGTTATTTGAAGAAAACAATAAAATCATATCCAAAGGCACCACTAGTACCTATGGGGATAGAGGGTGGAGGTGAGGTTTGCCAATGGTGTCTAATCTAAAGCCTATTAAAGCTAATGGAAATACGCCTCCTGACTTAAAGGAGCTTGGATCAGGCCCTAAGTTAGCTTTTCAGATGGGCAACGGCTGCAGAACTTTAAGCTCCCAGCTTCCCTTAAGGCAGTGGTTCTCTACCTTGTCTATATCAGATACCCACCTTCCACCTACTAATAGGGTGACTATCCAGCCTGTTTTCATCAGGACAGTCCCATATTTTCAGCAGGCATCCTGCCATTTTTATAACGTAAAAGCTAATTGTCCTCCTGTATACTCACTCCCACAGCTGAACTGCCCTTTCTCCAAGCCAGCGCAGCTACAGATGCAGGTAAAATCAATCAGGAGCTGGCTCGGGGTGGCCAACATCTGAATCCAGCCTGTGAAGACTTTTCATCTGGCCTGCAAAATTGGCAGCGGTGCCATTTTATCTAAGCCAACAAAGTGAGTGAGGGGCACTGGGTTAGCATCCTGCAACTAAGGAGCCACTTGCCCCTCTGGATGATGATGATGCTTACTTCTCTTGTGGCTCTCTGCCCTGCCGCCATGAAATATTGGAATTAAATGTAATTGGTTTAACAGCTTGCAGGGCAGTGGGAGGGATTCATCCATTAAACCAATTAAATTAACTCCATTATTTCGGCAGGGAAGGCAGGGAGTAGGAGAACTGGGAGGGGCTGTGAAGTTGCAAAGAGGAGGAGGAAGAGGAGGAGGCAGCAGTGGCAGTGGCAGCGGCAGCGGTAGTGGCAGCGGCAGCCACCGCCACTGCCACCGTCACCGTGAAAGAACAGTGGGGGGAGCTGGCATTGTCTGAGGTAGGTTAATCCTGTGTTTAGGGCTGAGAAGAGTTAAACCTGGGGGTCGGTTTGGGGCTATTTTGTGTTTAGCCTCTGGACCATGTACAAAAATTGCTTTGTGGCCCCCTCAATGAGAAAAGGTTGTCCACCCCTGAGCTGGCTGGACAGCTTGTGCAACACATACTGACTGGCCAGGACAGGGAGCCAGGGGCAGGGTATGTTAGGGGCTAGGGTAGTGTGTTTTGTCCCCCCCCCCAAAGATTTTAAGGGGGACCTGGTGCCCCAACAGTGCTGGGCAGCCAATATGTGGGACAGCTGCCCCTGCAGCAGGGGACAGCACTGTGGGGAGGTAGCCCAATCCCCACCTCAGGACAGCCTCCAGTGTAGCTGGTTCCCTGCCAACCCACGAGGTAGCAGCCTCCACAGCTAGGGAGCCCCTGCAGCCACAGAGATCTTCTGCAGGGCAGCAGCCCCATTGCCAGTGTGCCAAGGTATGGGCAGCCACCATCCACAGATGGGGAGACACCCCCAACCTTCAGCTGGGCAGAAGCTGCATTCTTGGTGCCTAGAGGCATGGACAGCCCAGGAGGTCCCTGAAGGGGCAGCAGCCCCATTCCTGGCACCTGGAGGTGTGGGGTACAGGGAGCTCCACTGCCAGGTGGCAGTTCCATTCTCAGTGTGCAGAGGTGTATGGCAGCCAGAAGCTGGAGCTACCCCTCACAGCCCAGGTGCACCCCCCCGCACACCATATGGTGGCAGCCCCCACAGGACAGCCACAGCTGGAGCCAGGGAACATCCCTGCAGCATTCACAGAGCCCAGCAGCATGAGGCAGATGGCAAACGCCCCCCACCCCCAATTCTGCAAGACAACCCCCCTCTGCAACCATGGACCTCTCCCGTGGGGCAGCAACCCCGTTCAGGTGCCCCATGGGAGCCAAGGAATTGCACTTGCTTGGCAGCCGCAGCCAGGAAGACATCCTTTCTCCCCCAGGTGTCCCATATTTGGCATAGGGAAATGTGGTCACCTCACTTACTAGGGACATTCATCCCATTTAGCAATGCAGGAAGTCAAAGGTGGTTGCAGCCCCCTTCATGAAAATCCCTCATTAGGGATGCACTCCAGTTAGACACATCCTTTTCATATGCCTCAAGAAGAAGGAAGAGGCATAGAAATAAAACAGGAACCATTTAAAATGTGTTAAAGTGGTTACAAGGGCTGAGATTTGTAGAAGCCAGACTCATAACACCTCTGATGGGGTGATACCATCATCTCCGATAAGAAGGGGTAAGCCTCCCCAGAGCGCGCAGCATCATATGGGACATATGCCATATTTCATCAGCTGCCTCCAAGATGTCCTCTTCCATGAGAATGGCTACCTTGGAAGAGCGAGCTGGTTGTAAGTTCCTAAGTAGTCTGCGCTGCTTTTCAGGACCCTGAGCGAGTGGAACTTCTTGGCTGATAGCCACTCCCTTAAACAGTTCATTAAATTGTTTAATGTCATCCATGGACATAACATCTCCTGGGATGACAGCTTTGTCTGGAGATGATGAGGATGATTGGGCCGGTGGGGACATTACTGGTCCTTGTTCTTCTGCATCTGATGCTAGCGTTGTCTCTGCTTGCAGCCGCTGAGGTGATAGGGACTGTGGTGGTGGAAATGGAGCCGAGGCATGTAACAGCCAGGGAGAAGCATGGGCCAGCATGGAATGATCTTGGGATTGAGATGCATCAAAGGATTCCTGGCTGGGGGAATACAGGCTGAGACTAGTAGCAGCAGCAGTGGTAACAGCCACTGTAGTGATGGGAGTGTGGTGACCCGTGCGAGTGTCTGAGCCAGTTCCATGAGGGATTCCCCATGGTAGGAGTTGTATGACTTGCAGGAGTGCCTAGAAGATGGAGTTTGCGAGCGGGTAGATGGTGGTGCTCCTGTCGCAGTAAGCCACTGATAGAAAGAGGGGAGGGTGGTCTGTGTAGCTCATAGTAATGTGGGTTACATCTCTCCAGGTGTCCCCACCATAGGTGAGTGATCTCAGTGCCAAGCCTCTCAGAGATGGGGAGAAAGTTGGTGGTGGTGAGCATGGGGAAGGACTGTGGTGCTCTGCCTTAGCTGGTGCTTTCCTTGGTGTAGGGTCACAAGGAACCTTCGGTGATGATGTCAGTGCCATGGTTGGCATGGGGAAGGCTGAACTGGCAGTGCTAATGGCAGGGCTGCTGCTGCTGTTGGGGCTGGTATCGGCGCTACAGTAGTCAGTGCTGAAGCTGTTATCACTGCTGGTAGACTGGGAACTGGGTGCTTTGAAGGGGTCAGCACCCTTGGTTCCAAAGACTTCAAGGAATGGGCTGGAGCCAGTCCATGCCCATGACTAAAAAAGCGCAAAGAGAGAGACACAGCAGCAGTGCATGCACATACCAGCAATATACAGCTATGAAGAGTCTCTGATCTGCAGCACTGGGATGACCCCAGCACCTACAGCGGAGCACTCACAGGACACCACTCAAAGAAGAACCTGTGGAGTCTTTAGTGAACAGTGCCAAGCCCATTCCCAGCAAGTTTTTCCCTCATTTTTTTTCCTCAGCTGACATGACAGGCCTGTTTGTTTACTTCAGTTGGTCCACTGGACGAGTCCTAATGGCTTCACCTCGCCTTCTTTCTCTTGGATATCCCTATATGGCCTTAACCATGTGATTCTCTTGCACCTCTTGCATACAGCTACTGCATATGTAACAGCAATCCATGTATTCAGAGCAACTGACCCTCCTACGTAACAAGGCACTAACCATTGGAACCTGATCCAGATCAGGTGACTGGAACCAGGGAATGAAATGAAATCTCTTTACAGCCAGGCTTTGTTACACCTTTATTGCTGCTTGTGGCTCTCTTCCCCATAGGGGATGCTAATCTTGTCCATGTGTGCCTCTTCCCTATGTCCATGCATTTCTGTTTAGTTATGGCACCAAGAATCCTTCTGCATATATTTCCACATGTCCCTCCAAGCCCTTGATTAATAGGTGGGTATGGGTCAGATGAACTGGGCTATCCCCAGCTCACTCATTACAGCACTATTATAGAAGAGATTGTATTTCTAATTACTATTCCCTGCATGTGCTCATTACACTTTATCTGCTATTCTCTACTCCTCCAAGAGAATCTAGGTCAGGGGAGTAGCTGAGACATGGAGGAAAGGGGCCAGGGACAGCCATGTCTCTGCTTTATGATGGACAACACCCCTTAGCGTGAGGAAAACACGTCACGCTGCCTTGGCCTTCATCAGGTGTGTGAGCACCTAGGACTAAGTTTTCATATCTGGCCACCTCTGTGGCCATTGTGTCAAATTAAACAGTGCCATGATGTAGCAGAAATATTTGTTTTCTCTAGCTTCTGCTACACAAAATTGAGAAGAATTAGACAGAATTAGACTGGTTTGAATGCTCTCCTGAGAGGCTCTACTGGATGGTGTGCAGTCATGTTGGCTGCAGGTATGTAGCGCACTTGAGGATGGATTTGTCTGCTCACAATATCCTCAGTCTGAGATGCAGAGAGGTTGGGGGTGGAGACTTATCCTAAACTCAACATGCAGGAAACAGGTTTGATTTAATCTCTTGTGGTGTGAGTTTCAGCCACAATTATTTGCTCTAACAGTATTTTATGTGGACTGAAAATATGTTGTGTGCCCAGCTTTACAGAATTAAGACGGTGTGGTCACTTATAGCATATCCCCACCCACTGTGGCACTGGGGGAAACTGGGTTTTTAGGCATTCTGCAAGTTGATTTACCCTCTGTTATTGGTGGCTATGGCTTATTTTATAAATGAGAAGAGCTCAGGAACTAGCACAACTGCAGCCTTTTGCCTTCTACTTTGGTAGCTACATTTCCAATTCCCTACTACTACATAAGACCAAGAGACTTTTACATGGAAAGTTGTTGGCAGACACTTTCTACAGTTTTAATTAAAGATGTGATTGTCCCTTAAATCAGTGTTCCCTCACATTGTGAGGCTTTGGGGGGTTACTTATTGACAACCCCAAAAAAGTGATTGGATATTAATTTAATAGTGCACTTATCTAAAACAGGATAAAAATATTAACGCTGCCAAACAGCTTTCTGGTGAGACCATTACTGTCCAACCTCCCACAAAAGGCCTGTATTGTAAGGGGACGCAACCGTGCAGAAAAAGAAGCCTTTCTCTATTATGCGTTTTTTTCAGTGCAGCCCTACTGGGTGACCCACTTGCTTCAGTGTCAAGATAGCTGCCTACAGCTTCCGCTTTCAATAGCTATTCTCTGTCATAAAAACTTTGAGCTTTTTATCCCATCAGACCATGTCCCACAAACTCCCCTTTGCAATCTTTCAGCTAAAGGTGTCTTCAGTGGCTGTGCAGCATAGAGCATTTGACTTGGTAAGACTAACTGCAGCTCCCTATTCTCAGGCCTGCTGACTGTGGGGCAGGGGGCAAAGAATCACGTAGACAAAGGGAGCAATTGTATAGGGGCCCAGTGGACTTAAGTAGATCTGGGGCTGCCGCTGCTGCAGTAGCAGTGGCAGTCAGGCCTGTGTTCAGGTCCTTTTTTAATAGTGCTGCTGTAGCAGCATGACAGTAACTGAGGAGAGCCCTGGAGCTCAGGTTACTGGACTGGAGAGGGGCCCAGAGGTTGTAACCATGTGAATGAGTGGGAAGGTAAGAGCTGGCCTGGAAACAGAATGGGGAGTCAGGCTGGTGAGAGGAGGAGGGATCTGAGCTCTGGGGTAGCTCTGGGACTGTGAGGAGTGAGGGCTGAGGCCAGAGAAACTGGACTGGGAAGAGAAAAAAGCAGAGGTGTGGACAGAGGTAGGCAGGGATAGCTGGGAGAAAGTTGCTGAGGAGAGGTCACAGGAGTAGGGCAAAGGTAGATTGGGTGGAGGGGAAGGAGGCCAGCTAGGCACAGGACCACTGTGGGGCAGAGATGGGTAGGGGGCTGCTGGGGATGGGCAGAGGGGAAGGGGCAGAGCTGGGCCCAGGAAAACTGAGGAGCAGAACTGTGGTTGGAGACTGAGGCTGTGTCTACACTGAGTTAAAACTGAATTTATTAAAAATCAATTTATTAATGATGGCTTTTATCAATTCAATTTTGAACATCCTCACCTTCCCACATGCTCCCCACAAAAATCAGCGTATTGCTGCCACACACAAGTAGCTTAAATTGACTGTTGCAGCAGTGTATTGTGGGAACCTATCCCACAGTTCCCTGAGCCCCATAGCATTCTGGCTATTTTCACTGGTGCAGCATGGGGAAAAATGCCCCACAAGTGGCTGTGGGTATCTGACATCTCACATTTAATTTCCCTCATTCCCCTGTTGTTTTAACCAAATGTCCTTTTTTCCAGGCAGGATCTTGCCTGCCTGTATAAGGGATGTAGTTTTTATAATTGAGGGGAAGGGAGAGATAATAAAGCACTTATGAAAGGTTAGAAAAAAGATTTTGGGTTGCCTAACTGACAGATTTTTAAAACAGGATGCAAAAGCACTGGATCTTTACAGGCTTGGGTCTGGATTTAGACCTCCTGGCAAAGAAGATCCTCAGATCAATAATTTTGTCTCAAAGGCCCAAGAACTAGCCCAAGGCACCAAGAGGTGGGTCCCTCCTGGACTGGGAAAAAGGTGCAGACCCTCCTGGACCTGTGGGGCAAGACCCCCCACAGATGAAGCATCGTAACACCCAAGCCTATGCCAGATGTCCACCAACCTGGTGGACTGAGTCCAGCCCCCGCTGCAACATGGAGGAAGTTCAGGTGAAGGAGGTCCAGCAGGCTTGGATCTAGGTCTCCAGACCACCTAGCAAAGGAGACCTCAAAACAAGAATTTTCATCCTTCCAGTCACTGCAAAACCTGGAAATGCCTGTGTAAGTAGTAGACATGAGCACAACACTGAAAGTGCAACGTATCGTAAAATCAGTTATGGCTTGGTTGGTTGCTGCAAGCCTTACTTGGAGAACTGTGGTAATTGTAGATCTACTGCATTGCATTCAATGGCCTTCGGATCAAGCCCATACAAAAAATTACTCTGGTTCCCCCGGGGACTCCTGGGCCACAGTAATCAATGCTGTATGGTGCCTGTCTCTGGGCCTTAATAAAGCCACTGGGAGCTCATGAAACCTTGTGGCAGGACCCACCAACTGGCCTTCTGTCCAGCATGTTCACAGGTAAGTCTTGGATCTAAACTTAGACCTCCTGGCAAAGAAGATCCTCAGAGCAATTTCTACCCTTGAACTCACTCCATAATCTAGAAGCATACATTTAAGTACCCATGGCATTACACCGTCTGCCTGATCAACTTTCAATGGCACTTTGTTGATGGATAACGGGGAACCAGGGGTTAATTACAGAGAGGGAACCTGAGAACCAGCTGCCACACTGGAATGTGTACAGTTTAAATCCTTAATGGTGATCCATTGGAGGGCAAGTCTGGTCTCAACCTCTGCCTCTGGGTGCTTGATGCTCTGCTGTCCCCAACCCCCAACTAAATCAGCCCCTGGAGACTTTTCCTGTGGAGTTGCCACCCACCAAAAATCATGTCCACCAAGGGAGACTCCCCCCAAGTGGCTAAAAGACCCCAGATTACAGCCAGGTTTGAAGACCCTAAGAACAAGAATAGTCCTTGCTGCAAGCCTTATTTTGAGAACTGTGGTAGTTGTATAGCTACTCTATTGCCTTAATTGAAACAGTTATGGCTTGGGGCGGCTAAAAGACACCCAGCTACAGCCAGCACCCGAAAATCGTGCCTGCTGAGGGAGACTTTGCCCAGGCAGGTAAAACGCCCCCCCAGCTTCAGCCAATACCTGAAAATCATGACTCCCAGAGAGACTTCCCCCAGAAAGCTGAAAGACCCACCCCTGGCTATAGCCAGCAGCCAAAAGTCGTGACCTTTGAGGGAGACTTCCCCTGGGCAGCTAAAAGACCCCTGACTATAGTCAGCTCCTTGGTCTTTGGATAAAGTCCCTACAAGAATTTCCTCTGAGAGGACAGCCACTCTAGTGACAAAATATTTTCTTCTGTTGCCCGAAACTCATGACTACCCAGGGAGACTTCCTTGGGTAGCTCCAGGACCCTCATCATATGCAAGCTGCCTGGGACCTTGCGCAGCACATCCTTTTACTGGTTGGGGACCAAGCCATGTGATATGGCTGGGAGCTAGAAAGTTCCAGACTGTGTGGTGCCTCTGGTGGGAGGGAAGGAAGGGGTGTGGGGGTCAGGATAAAATGCAAGCAGCCAAAAAGAAGCTTCTTGTCCAAGCACGATCCCCACCCACCATCTGCCACATGAGGCGGGCAAGAGAATGGTCCAGAATGCATGAGACTCTCAGGGAGGGAAGTGAGAGGATGTTGGGGGCAGGACAACATGTAAATGTCTGAAAAGAAGTTTCTTGTACTATCACACAAGCATGACCCCCACCCACAGCATGGTTGCTACATGGTGCAGCGGCAGTGGCTGGCACCAGGCAGTGCTGGAAAAAAAAAAGGCAGCTGGTAGGGGCAGACACAAACCACAGACCCCACAGCCGTGCTAATAGCAAACAAATAAAAAGAGATTTTTCAGCCACTCGTGGCCCTTCAGCCGAAGGTCAAATTGAAACAGTATTCCTGTTGCCTAATTCCGCTGCACCTGAAAGTGGTGGAGATGGAAGGGGCCAGAATAGAGAACTGAGGGGGGCATTGTGGGGCACACACGGGATAGCTCTGGAGGCTAATGAATTTGATTTAAAGACATAGTGCTTCCTCACTACCCTTCATTCAGAATTTTAAATTTGAATTGAATGCTACACCTATCAGGTTACTATGATATTCTGCTAGCAATATGTCAATTTTAGTGCACCATAAATCAAGCTAATGGAATTTACAGTGAAGACAGGCACTTGGTAAAATCGGCCTAAATGACTTAAAATCAATACTATCTCGTAGTGTAGACATAGCCTGAAAAGGGAAGATGAACTGCACACATGACCACTGAGGGGTGACTGGCAGGGTAGAGTGTCAAAGGAGGGTGGCAGAACCACCTCCAAGCAGGTGGGAATGGGGTTGTGGCTGAACAGGGTGGCACTTGGGGTTTCCCTGGGTAGGGGGCTTGTGGCTCTGTCCAAGGAAGGGGACAACGAGCCCATTGATGGTGCCTTCCTAGGGAATTTCTGTCAGTGGGCTTACCTACACTTTCTCACTATTGCTAGCTTTAGTGTTGCTTGTTTTTCAGTGCACAAAATAGATATCAAATTGAAGAACTTTTAGTGTAATTTAAACAGTGATGTAACAATACATTTACGGCAATGAACATTTTATCCAATTGCTTTCCAAGAAGGATTTGCTTCGTGAGGCGCAAGAATGATTGAAGAATCTTGCTAATTGGTTGAGTTGCTGCCCATTTTGTCTGTTGAAGGCTGGAAATAAGTCTCGTGCTTTGTGCAAGACACCAGTATGCAGTAACACAAGATCACTTCTCCATCAATTGGAAAAAGGCAGCTAGGACTTTCCATGGAGTCTCAGAAAGCACATGCATCATATTACCCACAACTACCCAGTTTTATGTGGCAACTGGTGCCTTGAGAGTGATTACTGTACAAAAGCCTAGGAGCCATCTCAGAGAACACAGTTCACGTGGTGGCTCTGTATTTGAATAGACTATTACTGATGCCTTTCAGGGACTGACATTGAAAATATTTACAGGTACTAGAAACATATTTAGTTGACCTACCTTTTAAATGGCTTATTTCGTAGGATAATGCAAAAAATGTAAGAAGGTGGGTGCCTCAACTTAGATACTGAAATCCCTACTGGGTACCCAAACCAGTCACCTGATTTTCTGAGGGTCTGAATGCTCCTATCTTAATTGACAGCAGTTGGAACCACAGTCACTTATTTAGGCACCTAGCTTTGGCATCCTAAATAAAACGGTTGGCTGACAGATTGTAGCTCATTCATTTGTCTGCACCTCAAAGGGGTTTCCTTAAAGAGAAATTAATTTTAAAAGTACATCACAAAATAGCAGTATGTGGACAAAACCCCATTTTTTATTTGCTTCAGCAATCATTTGTTTGCAAATTAAAACATGGTATTCATTGGCTTGACCATAAATTCAATGTGTGTAGAGACTGCTGCTGACATTTATCTTTTTAGTGGATTTATGCTTTGATGTGGTATCCCTTTAAGTGGACTTCACTGTGTGCTCCTTCAGTGATGTTCTTATTCTTCAGTGTCCCCATAGGGTTTGACCTATCACTGTATCATCAGGAAACATCTGGAACAGCAGACTAAGCACCCCCAGGACATTACATTTACCAAGAAATTGTGCTTTGCAGGTTTTCTACAAACTATTTTAGCATCCATGAGTGATGTTGGTTTAAATTACAAGTTATTTTTCATAAGTATGTTTTTATATACACACGCTCTTCAAACCAAGTGAAGCAGGATACTCGTTACTCAATAGCTTCAGAAGGCCAGCAAATCATTGTTTTTATTAATCAACAACTGAACCTCAGAGTTATGAATACCTAGGGAATGGAGGTTGGTCGTAATTGTGCAATGCTTAATTCTGAACATTATGACTGTTCTTTCAAAAGTTTACAACTGCACATAGACTTAATACAGCTTTGGAACTTTACTATGCAGAAGTAATCACACCAATTTAAAGGAAGCAAGCAAAGAAACAGTCTCCTTACCATGCCATTTTTTAAAAAAATTCCTTTATATTTTAGCACTTTACATTTAAAATAGTACTGTGTATTATTTGCGTTTTGGGGCAAGAGATGTCTTTCCAGCTTGTGTCCTTCCAGTTCCAAATGAGGTGTGTGTATTGATAAAGAATCAAAGTATTCCCGGAATCGTTGAGAATCTCATTCTCCAAACAGATGAAGCTGAAGTGGAGTTCAGAAACCCTTCCTAAGAGTCAAGGGATTTTTTCCTAAAACAGCAAGACATTTTCACTACTCCAGTCTCTGGAGTTCTAGTAATTTGTGGTCAAGAGCAGCATTAATGGAAAGCTAGAGGACAGAGGCATAATGTATCTGACAAGTTGACAGACTAAACTGAGGTTATTGACTTCAGTCCCCTGCCCTCTTGGCAGGACCAAGCACCTTCCCCTCCTTTATTAAATAAATAAATAAATATTGGCACCAGATCCCTAAATGCGCCCCCCTCTAGGATGGAGCTCACAACCCTGGGTTTAGTAGGCCAATGCTCAAACCACTGAGCTAGCCCTCCTCCTCTAAATTATTTCCACAAATGACAACACTGAAGGTATGTCCAAGTATGAATGCTCTTAATTTCTTAAACAAACATTAACTTGTTTATCTTCCATATCATTGGCTGTGAGATGGTCACTAGCATAGGGGGAGAAACTGCAAAAGAGAAGTTACTCACCGTAGTAACGATGGTTCTTCGAGATGTGTCCCCATGGGTGCTCCACGATAGGTGTCGGGCTCGCCCCGACGCCGCAGGTCGGATCTTTTCAGCAGTTTCTGCCGTACCACGCATGCACCGGCGCGCGCCGCTCCCTTGCGCGCTCCCGGCCGCGTGCGCGATCCGGTCCCCGCCAGTTCCTTGACCAACCGCCTCGGATGCTCCTGAAAAATACTAAACAGAGATCCGAAGCGGGGAGGATGGGCGGGTGGTGGAGCACCCACGGGGACACATCTCGAAGAACCATTGTTACTACGGTGAGTAACTTCTCTTTCTTCCTCGAGTGTCCCCGTGGGTGCTCCACGATAGGCGACTACTCAGCAGTAACCCAAGATAGGAGGTGGGTAATCAGTTTATGTGCAGCTTGTCCTCGAGAGGACCGCTGTTGAGAGACGGGTATCCTCTTGGAATACCCTGTGAAGGGCATAATGCTTGGCAAAAGGTGTCATAGGATGACCAGGTCGCCGCTCTGCAAATGTCTTTTAGCGCAATGCCCTTGAAAAAGGCTGTTGATGCCGCCATCGCCCTAGTGGAGTGAGCCCTAGGCGGGGCCAGTAAAGGAGTCTAAGTTCGTAGCACATTTTTATGCAGGATACAATGTGCTTCAAGATTCTCTGCGAAGAGAGACCTCCTTTTGATTTGGGAGCGAGACAGACTAGGAGTCTATCCATTTTCCGGAAGGACTTAGTCCTGTCTATATAGAAAGCCAGCGCCCTCCTCACGGCCAGGAGGTGTAGGCGCGCCTCTTTGTTGGAGTTATGAAGCTTTGGATAAACGAGGGTAAAACTGTAGGTTCGTTAATATGAAACTCTAAAGAAACTTTGGGAACAAAGGCTGGATGCAGCCGTAAGGTTACCGCCTCCTTGGAAATTACTGTGCAGGGTGGCGTTGCCATAACTGCCGCAAGCTCGCTCACCCTGCGAGCTGACGTGATTGCAAGAAGGAAGGTCGTCTTTATCATAAGGAGACGAAGGGAAACCGTGGCTAAGGGTTCAAACGGTGGTCCCGTTAGTGCATTAAGCACCAGGTCCAAGCTCCACGAAGGTGGAAGCGGTTTCCGAGGGGGGTATAGATTTACCAGCCCTTTGAGGAACCTGGTAACCATGGGATGGGCAAACACCGTGTGCCCTTCCTCTTCATATCTAGAAGCCGATATAGCAGCAAGGTGGACCTTCAACGAGGACAGGGAGAGTCCGCCTCTCTTGGGGTCCAGTAAATACTCTAGTATTACAGGTATAGGCGCAGCAAGGGGGGCTAATTGCTTGGTAGAACACCATGCAGTGAATTGAGTCCATTTTTGCTTATAGGACTTTCTGGTGGAAGTCCTCCTGCTACTTTCTAGGACTTGTTGCACTCCCTCTGTACACGTGCTCTCTAGGGAGCTGAGCCATGGATTAACCATGCTTGCAGTCGCAGGCCTCGGGGGTGTGAATGCACTATGGACCCCTGGGCTTGCGTGAGCAGATCCGGCGCCACCGGGAGGGGCATCGGTGGATGGTCCGACATGCGCAGGAGTAAGTGGAACCATTGCTGTCGATCCCACCTTGGGACTACTAGGATCATTCGGGCTCTCTCTCTCCTGGCTTTCTGCAAGACTTTGTGGATAAGCATTGTGGGAGTAAAGGCGTAGAGCAGGAGGCCCCTCCATGAGATCGCGAATGCGTCCCCCAGGGACCCCCGTCCCAGTCCTGCCCTGGAGCAGTATTGTGGGCACTTCTTGTTGTGTTGAGGGGCAAACAGGTCTATCTGGGGAAAATCCCCCTGCATGAAAAATCGGTCGTAGCAGATCGGAACGGATCTGCCACTCGTGTGTGAGTATGAAGCGCCTGCTCAGCTGGTCTGCCTTTGCATCGTGAGCGCCTGGTAAATACGAGGCTTTCAAGGTTATATTGTTGGCGATGCACCAGTTCCACAATCGGACTGCTTCCGCACATAAGGCACGGGACCGGGCTCCTCCTTGCCGATTTATATAAAACATGGTGGAGGTATTGTCTGTACTGATCCCGACTACTTGCCTTGTATATGGTCTCGAAAGTGTTTGCAGGCATTGAACACTGCTCTGAGCTCCAGTATATTTATGTGCAGTTACTGTTCTGTGGAGGACCACAGTCCTTGTGTCACCTTTTCGCCCATGTGTGCTCCCCACCCTACGTGGGAGGCATCGGTAGTGAGAAAAACAGATATTTGTGGTTGGTGAAAGGGCACCCCTGTTAGCATGCTCTTGGGGTTCACCCACCATTGCAGGGATCTGCGCACCTCTGTCGTGGGCGACACCACCCTGTGGACGGTGTGTGCTGCCAGTTTGTAGACGCTCGCCAGCCAGTGCTGCATGCTGCGCATATGCAATCTGGCGTTCTGTACCACAAACGTTGCTGCTGCCATGTGGCCCAGCAGCTGTAAGCACGTCAGAACCGGCACCGTAGGGCTGAAGGTGATGACTTGCATGAGGGAACCAATGGCGCAAAAGCGGGCATCTGGTAGATAAACCCTTGCTGTGATGGAATTTATACGTGCCCCTATGAACTCTATGTCCTGTGCGGGGTCTATCTTTGATTTGCCAGATTGATGACCATGCCCAGCGAAGAGAACGTGTCTGCTGTGATGCGTATCATGCGAAGTACCTCCTCCTTCGAGGCCCCTTTCAATAGGCAGTCGTTTTTTTGTTTGTTTTTTTTTCCCCAGATATGGGAATATAAACACCCCCTGTCTGAGCAGGTAGGCTGACACCACTGCCAAGGTCTTGGTGAAGATTCTGGGGGCCAAGGAGAGGCCGAACGGCAGAACCTTGTACTGAAAATGTTCTTTGCCTACCATAAACCGGAGAAAACGCCTGTGAGCCCGGTGAATAGTTATGTGGAAATATGCGTCTTGTAAGTCGAGGGCTGCGAACCAATCTCCATCGTCCAGTGCCGTAAGTATAGAGGCGACTGTGATCATCTGAAAACGTTGCTTGCGCAAGTACTGGTTGAGGCCTCGAAGACCTAGGATGGGCCTCCAGCCTCCTGTCTTCTTCTCTGTGAGGAAGTGTCTTGAGTAGAACCCTTTCCCTCGGAGTTGCTCTGGCACTTTTTCCACTGCCCCTATAAGCATAAGATGGTCTACCTCCCACTTGAGTCTCGCTTCGTGGGAGGCGTCCTTTAGGTGGGGTCTGGGTGGAGGTCGTGGCGGTGGGAGCGACTGGAAGGCAATCGCGTAACCCTTGGCTATGATCTCCAGTACCCATTTGTCTGTGGTGATCTTTTGCCACTGGTCGTAGAATGGTCGGAGGCGATGGTGGAATAGTAGCTTCGGATGACATTGCGCGATGTAGTGATAGTGCAGCCCTCGATCTGTGTGTCAAACTTGTGGCCTTTGGCCCTGCCCCGAGGACGCATGGCTCTGTTGAGAACGTCGCCTGGGAGTTCTGTACTGTTGGTGCTGTTGATGTCGCCCTTGCTTGTAGCCCCTGTGGTACTGGGGACGCTGTGGTTGATACTGCAAACAGCTTCTGCGTGTCAAAGGGGAGATCAACGATCTTTGCCTGCAGATCCCTCGGGATACCCGATGTCGGGAGCCAGGACTCCCTGCGCATGACCACTGCCGTACCTGTTGAGCATGCTGCCATATCCGCTACGTCTAGGGCGAGCTGAACTCCTGTCCTCGAGGCTGCGTAGCCTTCCTGCACCATGGCCTTGAGCACCGGCTTCGTGTCCTCTGGAAGCGAATCCATGAGGGAAGTCAGCCTGGAGTAGCTGTCGAAATTATGGTTCGCTAGATGCGCTGCGTAATTCGCCATTTTCAACAGTAGGGTAGAGGAGGAGTAGACCTTTCTGCCTAACAACTCTAGTTTCTTGGCATCTTGTCCGTTCCCCGTCTT
This sequence comes from Carettochelys insculpta, assembly GCF_033958435.1. Classification (NCBI taxonomy): domain Eukaryota; kingdom Metazoa; phylum Chordata; order Testudines; family Carettochelyidae; genus Carettochelys; species Carettochelys insculpta. The sequence goes on along the minus strand of NC_134163.1, from coordinate 17,076,828 downwards.
GTACTGAGAAGTTTTCGACCTCTGTTGAGACGATTCCACCACCAGAGAATTTGGTTGCAGATGGCTGAACAGGAACTCCATGCCCTTCGTCGGGACAAAGTACTTCTTATCCGCTCTCTTGTTTATAGGCATAGTGGACTCAGGGGTCTGCCATATTGTGGTGGCGGACTCCAGGATTGCTTCATCAGCGGAACAGCTATTTTGGAAGAGGCCGGAGGTCTCAGGTTTTTAAGGAGCTTATGGTGTTTCTCCTCCACCTCTGCTGTTTGGATGCCTTGCGTGAAGGCCACCCTTTTAAACAGCTCTTGGAACTGTTTGAGATCGTCCGGAGGATGGACGTCCCCTGGGGCCATGGCCTCATCAGGGGAAGATAGCGAGGAACCGCTAGGGTAAACCTCTCTGGACCCCTCTGGGTCCTGTTGACGGTGATACATCCTCTTGCTAGATACTTGCGAGGGAAAATCTCGGGGTTCCAGAATCAACTCCCCTGCGATATCTGCGTTTCCATCCCCGTCCGTGATTGCCCTCGGGGATATTGAGCCATCTGGGGGGATCTGTCCCTGGGAGTATGCCTATGGTGTCTATGCCCCGTGTGATAGGGACAACCACGGCAACACGGGCACTGTTCCGGAGATGGAGACCTGGACCACTCTAGAGGCGCATATCCCCTGCATCTGGGGGAGTGAGATCGTCTGGGTGATTGAGATAATGGAGAGACTGATTTGTGGCAGTACTCCAGGGGTTCAAAGCCCAGGAAGGGCGATGGTGGTCCGAGCCATGGTGATGCTGGCTGTAGGAACGGGGATGGGGGCTCAGGGTATACTGGAGGTGACCCCTGCCGCCTCGTTGGAGTCCGCAGCATAAGTGGAGGGCTTAGAGCGAGTAGCCCTGCAGCCCCGTCTGGAGAAGGGCTGCGGTGCCGGGTTTTCTGTGCTGCCTTTCCCCTCCCCTGTGGGGCTGGCTCCGCCCCTTTCCACGTTGGGATCTCGGCCCCCGCTGTCTGCGCTGCGCTCGGCACGCTCCGCTGCAGTGCCGCGCGGGTGGTTTCCCCCGGTGCCTGCAGGCCGCGTGCCTGCAAGCTCTGCACCGCCAGTTCCCCAGGGGTCGGTGCCGCTAGCTGTGCTGCCGCCGGTTCCGGCACTTGCCTGGCCGCCGCCCTGCCCTTGGTGCGGGGCGGCTGTTTGATTATCGGAGGCTCAGCCTCTGCCACCTGCGTCTCTGCGCCACTGCCGCTCAGCTGTGACTGCGGCTGGGGGCTATGCTCTCCACCCGTCCCACTCGCTGTGGCTGCCGGCAGGAATCGGGTTGGTGGAAGCTTCCTCCATTTTTGCGCTGATGGGGTTAGGGAAGCAGCTTTCCTTTTATGGGCCCCTGCGGGTCCCTCCTGCTGAGGCCGCTCCGGCGCGTCTGGCTGGAGGGCCTTGTCAAAGAGCAGCATTTTCAGCCGCATCTCCCTGTCCTTCCTTGCTCTGGCTGTGAGCTTTGCGCAGAAGGAGCATTTCTGTGCCCATCGGAGGCTGGCATCGCTTTGCGGCATGACTCACACTTTTTGAATCCTGAAGAGGACATTGCGGTGAGTCTTTGAGTTGTTAATAGGGTACTTACCACCTTCTCTGTGCCTGTTCCCCTCTTGGACTCAGCCTGCCGCGGCAGGAGGCCTAATGGCCTTACGTCCCCGGGCCTCCGCTGCTCTGCTTGCTACTAAGGCTGTAAAATTTTACTTTTTACTCTCTTTTCTTTTTCTTTTTTTTGAAAACAATAACAAGCTAACTTAAGCTAAAGACTGAAAAAGAAGCTCTAAACGCTTTAAAAACATTGAATACGCTAACTCTGGCCGTAGCCTGAGCGGATTCCGTCTGCAGCCGATGGCGGTTAAAGAGAAACTGGTGGGGACTGGATCGCGCACTCGGCCGGGAGTGTGCAAGGGAGTGGCACACGCCAGCGCATGCGCGGTCAACAGAAACTGCTCTAAAGATCCGACCTGCGGCGCCGGGGCGAGCCCGACACCTATCGTGGAGCACCCACGGGGACACTCGAGGAAGAACATTTTGTTTTGAAGTGACTGACTCAGGATCTTCCATACACGATTCACGTTAATGTCTTAGGTTGTGTTCGGGACCCTATCAGGTTGTGTTGTGGTTTTATAAAAGTTAGGGAACTGGTAGCTTAAGGTGTCTTTACACAGTAACTACTTATCTTTCCTCCTCACTTCCTGACACTCCTCCTCCTCCTCCCTCCTTTATGTAAAGGAACAAAGGGCCTAATTGCCTCTGCCCTGAATCACTGGTGCAGTGCATCCTATTAGATTGTACACACCTTGAAGCAATGCTGTCTCATGCATATCATATGATTTGGAGTATTCTTCATAGTCCAAATAATTACATGGAAATAAGAGATCTGGGGCCAATGCTTCTGTAAGATGAAGATGGAGCATTACAGGGTGAGGATGTATATTCTGAGGAGAATAGAGAGAATACTACACCAGCAAAGGACACTGAAACTAAAACATAATCCTAGCTTCAATAAAATCAGCAAGCTGAATATATTTCTGGCAAATAGCTTCAGAGGGGACCTGACCATGATACTATACTGTTAGTACACCACTTGTGTACAAACACCGAGTAAATGAAAGTGTCTGGCAGAAATCATGAGCTAGAATCACAGATTAATCCTCTTTTAGGCCAGTGGACAAACGCATAGAACACTAGAACTGGAATGGACCTTGAGAGGTCATCGTGCCCAGTCTCCAGCCCTCATGGCCAAGTACCATCTCTACACCATCCCCGATAGGTGTGTGCTCTTCAATATCTCCAGAGATGGAGATTCCACAACCTCCCTCGGAAATTTATTCCGGTGTTTAACCACCTGGAGAGTTAGGAAGATTTTCCTAATGTCCAACCTAAACCTACCTTGCTGCACTTTAAGCCTATTGCTCCTTGTCCTATCCTCAGAGACTAAAAAGAACTTGGGACACAGACTGTTTTTGTAAAAAGTGTAGTATGAGGGCTTGTGACTTGATGGTACGTGCCAACTGTGGGTTGTTGGAGGGAGGGAAGTAATGTGGACCAGCCAGCAAACAGAAAAAAAGAAAAAGGCTAAAAATGTAATTCTACCAAGAATAAAAAAACAAGAGTAAAAAAACTGATGCAAGATAGTTTGTGAAATCACGGACATAGACCTCAAAAAAGTAACTTTATTATATTAAATAGTAATGCTTGCCTTATTGTATTAAACAATAATCACAAAGCATAGGTTAAAATTAAAACTTCTTTCCAATTTGTTATATGATATTTAAAGGATAAATATAACTACAGAAATGTACATATTTGGATAGACTAATGAATTTCTGGTAAAAGCTGCAGTTTCCACTTTTTGACCTTCTTAGCCATCAGACTAATAATGAGAGGGACATTAAAGAACATAGCACTGTCATAATAATAGCAAAAGTAACCATTTAAGTGTCCCTTTTAAATGCACTTAGCTTTAAAGGGAAAAGCAGAAATTGAAAAAAATGAAAATTCTATTTTAAATGAGAGGCATTTATAACAATTTATCATTTTATTTATATTTTCTCAAGTAAAAGGAATCATAAAATAACAATTGGTTAACCAAGTGTCAACAATTAATAAAAGTTATCTTGTTTATCCTAAAAAACCCTTTGTTTCCACCATGTTCAAAACAGAATTTGTGACAAAATATCCTTACTCAGAAAATGTAAATGGATTTGTGAATGGGAGGTGTGCAGAAAGTATGTTAACTATTTAACTATTACTATTTGGTAATATAATTGCATCTGGGACAGGTCAATGTACCTATAATTAAACAATCTATTAGCAGAACTCATTTTGGAAGTTTGGAATTGAAAAGAAATGCATTTTCTGTTTTTCTGAGACTCTGCAATAAAGACAAGTGGAAAATAGGAATGATCCTTACACATGGGGTAAATGATTCCTTAGACCAAAATTTGGCATGCGCTGAATCATCAAGACAAATACGGAGATGTATTACAAAAATTAAATGGTGAACCCCAAAAGGATTACAAGAAGAACTGCAAAAAAAAATGCACTGTCTTATAGCAAAGCTGAAGTGATGACAAGGTGATTTCTATGGCGTGCCTAATAATAGGATTTTACATACGCCATAAGAAAAAAATTCCATACTTGAACAGTTACAGCTTGGAACTTCCTTATATTTAGGAACCCACTGTATAATATAGAAAAACTTACAAACTGATGACTTTCCCCACTTAAAAATAATCAGGTCACGGGTTCCATAAGGAAAACTTTGCTGCTCCTATGAAGTCTCAGATAACAACAGCACAGAAGTATCAGTACATCCCATTGTATTATCTGTTACTATGATAGAATGGTTGGCAGTTCCTCCAACAAGAATATTTTGTAAAAGCCTGCTTTCAATTAGATAAAAATCTTCCCAAGAGTGACTAAACTTTACAAATTCAGATGTGTACTAAACACATGCATGCTACCATAGAAATCTAGCAATTTTTGTTACTGTGTCACTTACTGTAGTCTAATGATTTCTCCCTGTAGAAAACAGAATCATCTTCGTTGTTTTATGAAAGACAAAATGCACTGCATAGTCACTTCTCCTAAGGCAAAAATTTGGGTCGTGACTGAGAAACAAGCAAAAGATAGTTCCAACCTAGAGAAGAGCGTGCAAATAAAATGACAGACACAAGACTGAGAAAAAGGCACCTTCAGCCAAATTTCTACATAATGTCCAAATATGAAGATGTATAAAGGATTCTTCAATTCATCAATAAAATATTCAACAAAAAACTAGGAGGTAAAGCTTTGTCTAATGCTGAGAAAAGGGAATGAGATACCTCCCAACACTAACACATGAGGAGACTGGTGGTGGACATCACATACAAGCGGACACAGGTTATAATATCCCAACCACAAATGTCAAATACTACACCTATATCAGATTGTCCTCATCTTTGACAGACAAAATCCTCAGGTGTCTCTGACATCTGGGAACACTCACAGAGCTTGTCATGTCAATAACGGTATTACTGAACTAAATGACCGGAAGAGGCAAGTTTATTTTTACTTTTCCATGACTTTGAAATTCCAACCACATACAGAAAAAGCACATATGCATATAGACATATATACACATTTTTATATCTAGAATATATATATAGTAATATACTATATATTTATTGCCTATACACTTTATAAAGCACAATTATACACTATATATAGTTTGTGACTGTATACACACTTTGTTACATAATTTATTGGGTATTTACACACAAATGTACCTTATTTTTGTGTGCACATGCTGATCTGCCCAAACTGAAGTGAATCTGCTTTTGGTTATGATTTCAATGATTGTTGGAAGAAGGGAAGATTACTGTGTTCTTAGTTTTTTGTTTTAGGAGAAAAAGAAGAGCAATTTTTAAAAAAAAATAAAGTCTCCAAGGTTAGGGAAGAATGAAGACTGTTTTCTACAAAAAGAAATTATTAGATATTACTAGGAAAAAAAAATCTAAAGGACAGTTTCCTAGACTTCAGCCTGGTAAAATGTATCCCTTTTCTTTCCAAATTAAAACCATCTTTGAACAGCTTAGGGTTACAGCATGTTTGCAACTGTAAATGGATTAACTTCATATTTTCTTGTATTCCTGATTAATTCATTTGCTTGACCTTTTAGAACTGGCTCATTCTCAATATTTGGTGGCACAAGGCTACGCCTCACATAGGACAAAGTTTACACTTCATTATAATACTAAATGTCTGTATTAAATCAATTCACTTTTCTGACCCCATACTGCGTCCAAAAAATGAATCATCATAGCACTAAGAGAAACAAGGTGGGTGAGATAATATCTCATTGCATATCAAAAATAACAATTATAAAGAAGATTTCAGAGATATGATAAAGTGGCTGAAAATGTATCTATGGCACATTAACCTTCTGAGAAATCAGGCTCTTTAGATTATTCACAGGCCTATTTATGCATGATGATCCAAAAGTATAATTCCTTTATAAATTGTCTGAAAGATACTGTTTAATTTGAGAAGAAGAGAACAAATTATATCAGTCACTCTCCTGGCCCCCTTTCCACATAAACACCAATGGCTGAATGTCATCTTTTAACTTTTATTCCTCTGGCCCAGTGTATTCCAGAAGTGACAGTTATATATCCTGGGCTGTGGGGGAAGAAAGTGCAACTTGTAATGAAAGGTAATGGAATGGCACTACCAACTTGCAGAAGGTGGCTTGACCCTGAAGTTAGAGGTGAGTGCAGTTGAAACAGTACATTGGAGAAGAGATGAAAGAGGAAATTACTAAAGAAGCAGTATTCACAATAGGAGTAAAATCGTAAAGGGAGAAAAGCAGTGTCCTAATGCCACTGCAAAAATCAGAAGAATGAACCGTGGTTACACTATACTTCACAAGGGAGCACAGGTATTGCAGTTACTTTGAAACAGCTTGTGAGATTTGTCAGCTGCATGAGGAATGAAAAATCCTACCAAGTTACTGAAAATGAAAAAAAGTAAAAGCTTTATATGCATCTATACAGGTTGTTTAATTTCACCCTGTATCCCAATAGCCTATTTTTGTCCATTTGGAAGAGAGAGATGTATAAGCGATACCAAGACACATGCAAAATATCCATGCACACAACAGAAAAAAAAACAGACTAAATACAACAACAAAAGTACAACAGCACCTCAATCAAAGAACAAGGGTCAACTATTTCTCCAAAGCAAACTGACTGTAGGTGGGCAGAGAAAAGGCAAAAACTTTGCATTAATGTTGGCTACAAGTAAATCTGATTTGCTCTCAGGAGTTTGGTGTATCATGAACAACAGGAAAAAAAATGCTCTGAAAATTCAGAAATCAAAGCTTGCCCACACAAGTAATGATCTCTGTGGAGGTGTGATTTCTAAAGCATGCTAATGTGAAGCATACTAACTGGTCCTTGTATATCTGGCTACTACAGCACCGGTTCAAAAAGCATTACATCAATGTTCCACCATTATGCATTTTGAACCAGTACTGTGTTAATTTACATTAGGGGTCTACATGGACCAAATACTGCATGATGCCTTAGTGTGATTTAGAAATTTACACACATACAGGCTACATCTACACAAGAAGCCTCTGTTGACAGAAGTAACTGTTGGAAGGGATTTCCAGGCAAAACTTCTGTTGACAGATTGCATCTGCACATAAAAGCAGATCAAAAGAGCAATCCGCTCTGTCGACAGAGAGCAGGCAGACTGCCCAGCACTTTCAACAGAATGACTGATTGGAAACTCTGAAAACAGGGCTGCACAGTGAACCAGAAGCCCTGTCTGTCTAGAAAACGGCCCTGGAACGTCTACACGGGTGTTTTGTCAACAGATTACTACCGAGAGAGGCATTATAGTTGAATGGGGAGAGGTATAATGCTGCCAGCAGATGTTCCAGGTTTTCCTTACAAACTGTTGGCGAAGCGCATTTTGTGTGTAGATGCTCCACCATTTTTCCCAACAAAACCCCAGTTTTGACGGGAAAAGCCTCTCATGTAAACACAGCCCCAGAGTGCATTATACTACCATGCAGACAAGTTCGTATTCTCTCCATAATATACTTTACAGAAAAACAGTTATGGCTGGAAAGACCACATAAATCACACAGTACTGCACCTATGGCAAGATTATTTCCTAAAATGTTCATGGCAGCCTGTTGCATCAAATGTGGACAATACAAGCACATGTTTAGTTAATAATTAGGGGTATCTTCTCCTCTCATGATACAAATTTAAAAGCCCACAGCATTTGTAATAACATTAAACACACATTCAGGGACCAGCAACTCCACAGAATGTCCTCTGAGATGATGGGGCTTCAGTTTTGTCAAATATATTCTGTCCAAAGAGCTTAAAATGGATGTTCTTGATATAGAGTCAGTTTTCAAAGCAAATGCTGTGTTGTCCCGCGACAACCAGTGTTTAATTACATTTCTAGGTCTGAAAACTAGTCATCATACAAAATAATCCCTATTGGGATTCTTATATTTGTATAAGGAAAGCACCAGAATGAGGCCATTAGAATGTAGAGATTGTTTTGACTGTAAAATAACAGGCACTAACACCATTGTAAATGGAAAAATAAAAACATAAAAACGCATAAAGATGAAGAAATACCATGCTATCTCCAGAGAATGTTTTACATACTTTCGGACATTCAGAATGTTAACTAAGCAACGTGCACATATACAGAATTTGGAATGCAAATACAGGTATCACAAAGAATATTTGAAAATTTGGCCCTAGATGCCCATTCTATTTACAAGCAAAACCAGTATACAAACTGAAGTGCTAAGATTCCTTAATTCATCAGAAAAGGCAGTTTCTGTAAATGAATAATTCACAGCAAAAAATACCCATTTTATAGCGGTGACAAGCAAAATACATGTTGCATTACCTCTATAAAATACATAACATCCCCAATGAATTCTGGAAGGCTCTAAAGAAGTGGGAGATACTGGCCAAATTAGTACTATAAGTAGATTGGCTTAAAATAGCCTAACTTGCTCTACAAATGCTGTTGTGATTTTGCATGAATATCCTTTTATTCTAGCTATCTGGCAAACAAAATCTGTATGAACATGGGCTAGTTTAAAGTGAAGAACTTTCTATTCTAGGCAACAATTGTTCAACTTTAAGCAAAGGGCAGTAAGATTAATCATAACATTTAAAACTAAAACCATACACTTAAGCACTTCTGAGGTAGAGATTGTAACATAGTCAACTGGACAATACAAATAATAGCCCTACATTCTGCCTGTTGGAGCAAAAGAAGGGAAAATAGGGTTGCAAGGAAGATTACAATTAAAAAATATAATTTAAAAATTGTGAAATTGTTTATCATTATGTAAAAAAAAAGCCTCAAACGTGATCAATCCTGTCTTCAGGCTTGTTCATGGAATTAAAATAGTTCCACTTCATGCTTTAGAATGGAGTCATCATTTGTCTAATTTACTATATCCAGATCACTCCTTTAATACCACCATGTACAAATATTAAAACTCTTATGCAAATAATCATGTTTAAATAAGAAAAAGCTACTAATTGTCATGGGCTGAGTTTAAAATATGACTGACTCTACATGAATTGTGTCAGTAGGGCTGGGTCTACACTTGACCCCAACTTCAAAGGGGGCATGTTATTCAGGGCAAAGGGAGATTACTAATGAAGTCCTACAGTGAATACACGGCACTTCATTAGGGTAATTCTCCCCCGTGACAGCTTCGAAGTGCCGACATGCATGTAGCCTCAGGCACTTCGAAGTGTCCACGCTACTTTGAAGTGCCTTTACTCCACAAAATTTTGAGGAGTAAAGGCACTTCGAAGCAGCGCAGGCACTTCAAAGTGCATGTGGCTACACATGTGCTGGCACTTCGAAGTTTGATTCTTCGAAGTTGCCGTGGGGGAGAATTAGCCGAATGAAGTGCTGCGTATTCACCGCAGCCCTTCATCAGTAATCTCCCACTGCCCTGATTAACATGCCCCCTTTGAAGTTGGGGGCAAATGCAGATAAGCCCTAGGTGTCCAATTTATAATCAGAATTTCTTTCAAAGAGAGGACATCTCAATGATAAAAAGGAAACATTTAAGAAAGAATTTACCCTAAATCTTTGGGCTAGGTGGTTTTATGGTCAGTGGCCTACTCTGAATAATTAAATGTAACAAAAAGAACTGAAACCTAAGTGATAATTTTAATTTTTTTCAAATTGTCATTTTCTATAATTTTATTATTCATTCTGCAGTTTTAAAACAATGACAAGAGAATTCAGGTAATAAAAGCCAGATTTGCACATTGCAGCTTACTATATGCAACACTGTCTGCATTATAAAGAAACTTTGCTTTCAGTACCTTAGGGTCATACATTAAATTTCTTACAAGCAGTAACTTTTTTCTAGGAAGTATAATACAATTTTTACAGTATGTTTCCTGTGCATTATGTACTTGAAAAGCCATGGAGAACCCAGTTTGATATAAACAAGCCAGTCTTGTTATGCTTTCACTACAATTACTTCACAACAAAAATCAAGAATTTTACAAAACCTTTTTAAAGGGTTCGGATAGGGTGGCGCCCAAAGAGCTGTATTTAAGAGTTTGGCATATCAGCCTTACTGAGTGCAATAGCCAATTCAAGGTCTTCCTGTTCTTGTCTTCGCAGCCGAGCCAGCCTCTCCTGCTCAGCTTTCTCACTCTCACGCTTTGCCCAAGCCAGTTGCTGCTCCTCATTTCCAAACTAAAAAAATAAAAATGGAAATTTATTTAATAAATATCAGAAATATATGCTAAGACAGCAGAAATAGTATGCCACACGCAGGACATCTAAATCAATAAGAAATGTGCATTAATCAAGTAAAAAGACATATAAAGCTATCATTCATTGGTTGAAACCAGAAATAAACCAGCTGGTTTCCCTACTCCATTCACTGATCTTTTCATTTAATGCCTTTTCCTCCCACCCATGGCACAAACTTTTCAGGTTGACGTTGTCCTGTTTGCATCCAGGTCCCAAATGTATACAAGAAAGTGGCCAGAAGATGTGGGGATAAAGAGAATCTCTACCTCTACGGGCAAAATTACCTGGAAGAGTTTGGGGAAATAACTGCCTACATCCACACTAAAGATGTATAATTATATTAGCTTCAAGATGACCAAAACTGGAAGCAGTTTTGATATGCCACTACAATGTGAACTGTTTCCTGTAATAGTTTCTGTAAATGTTAACAATGAACCTGGAGACTGCAGATTTGTGGGAAGTTTCACCATCCGATCAAAAGTAAAATTCTGCTTTTGCAATTGTCTATAAAATAAATGCAGAGTTTTTCAGCAGTAGAGTGGCAAGCAATATAACAGAATCCAAATGAATTTAGTAACAAACATTACAGAAACAAAATACATTTGAACATTAATCTTTTTAATTATTACCTAATTATTTCAGTACATGGAAGCAATCTGTAAAATTATTCCAATATTAATTATTGCTATTATTACACAGTTTCACATATTAGCATAAAATGTGGACATTAAAAACCAATTGCATTGGATTTTGTATAAAATCTGAGCAATGCTATTTTCCCATAAAAACAACATTTTATTTCAGCTTTTAAATAAAATCAGCTGTTAGATTTTCATGATTGATCTTTAAGGTTCCACTGTTCAGCAAACATGTATGCAAGTGTTTGTTGGAGAGGAAGTATTTGCTAGACTAGTTCTTAGTTTTGCACTATTTCTACTGCTTAAAACTACTTATTAGAATGTTTGGAAAATATATTAATTTGATTTTTACAAGGAAAAAGCAGTGCACCAAATTCTGAATTTTATCAAATCTGTATAAACCCCTCTGGTACATGACAGGACATAATTCTGAATGCAGCACAATATATTTTTTAAAGCATCCAATATAAACTTTGTCTTATCCATTCAGAAAAGCATATGCTGAACTTTGAATAATAAATAATAAAAATATGCACTTATCTTGTTTATTATATGCTCTCATGTAAATTTTTCCAAGAAGCTATCTCTCCACTACACACTATATCCATGCTCCATATTATTGTTAAACAAATGTATATGATTACAGTTCTTGCTAGTTCAAATTAATAATGTTAATCTATGTCCAATTCTTTGATCTTTTTAGTCACACTGTATTTTATCTTTACATTAGGCTGGATTTTTGGAGTTCCTCCTGTTATTCCTGCTAAAAACCTGTTATGAAAGCAAAGCTAGTGAACAAAAGTGCATTGCACCTTAGTAACTTGACTTTTTAAACCAAGACGTGCAGTCCATTCCTGTAACAAATTATTTTAGTGAATATTTGATGAGTAAGGCTAAAAAAGGACACTAAATTATAAATATATGATTTGCAAGACAATGAGTAAAACTCTGGCCTCAATGAAGTCAAGCTACACGGGACCAGAACTTCACCAAAGTTTAACATTCAAAATAAAATCCTAGGGATGGGATTTAGGGTGAAATTCTTGTTACTACAAAAGTTTGAGAGATATAATGAGTTTTGGCTAATCCCTTTTAGCCTCAGATATTTTTTAAAATTGTTGAGAATACAGGTTTATCAGTGGTACTCATTGCTTAGGTTAAGATGCCTATTTCTGAAGACTTTCCTAAAAACAAGTTTGTGTATTCCATACGTTTGAAACTGGACTGTGCAGTTAGCAAAGTCAATGAGAAGAGTGAAGTAGGTTCAACACAAAGCAAATGTGAACTGCTGACTTGTGTGGAACTCTTGATATTTGACTGACATTTTACCTTATCACAAATGGTTAGCATGATCACATGTACAGTTTCAAAACCATAATTTATGCATCAATGTGAAGAGTTCTGATTATTATGAAAGTGCAATTTATAATCACTACCAGATTAAAAACTACAACTTTTTACAATTTCATTGTATTTTGATAGAACTGACTAAAATAAATATAGAAAGAAAGATACACATCTCATAGATCTGGAAGGGACCTCAGGAGGTCATTGATACCAGTCCCCTGCCCACTTGGCAGGATCAACCACCATTACCCCCCCGCCCCCTGCTTTTTTAAATCCATTTGCCCCAGATCCCTAAATGGCCCCCTCAAGAATTGAACTCACAGCCTTGGGTTTAGCAGGCCAATGCTCAAATCACTGAGCGATCCCTCCCCCAAATTCTCAAGTCACATGGGTTCTGAAAGTTCAAGTCTATCTATATGAATCTTTTGAAGTGTAAGTTTTTGTGGTCAAAGACCCACTTCATCAGATGCATGACACACATTTGATGAAGTGGGTCTTTGACCATGAAAGCTTATGCTCCAAAAATCTGTTAGTCTATAAGGTGCCCCAAGACTTCTTGTTTTTGCAGATGCAGACTAACACTGCTACGCCTCTGATATATGAATCTTAAATGTTCAGTGGTGGAATGTATAACCAAGAATTCAATATCACTGTTCTGGGTGCCGATTGCCCATAAAATTCCATTGTACTGATTTAAAGTAAATCAGTGTAACATGATTATTATTGCTATCCAGTTTTCAACAAAAGATAGTGCTGAAAGAAATTTCTCACAATTTAATATGCATTATCACAGGTAGTCTCATTTGGTAGAAGGCCTCTGAAAATCTCACTCAATAAAATTGATACTTTTTTTAAATGTTAGAACAAGTACATTAATGGCCTAGTGTAAGTGAAGGAAAGGTAAATCACCTGGAGGGAAAATATAGTCAATATGTGACAAAACTCCACATGCATTTAATAAAAAGGAATCTTTAAGGTAACTTCTGAATGCTCTGTTCCTCGAAAATGAAAATGTGCTTTCTGTCAATTGTTTGCAGTGCTGTTGTTGCTATGTTGATTCCAAGATATGAAAGATAAAGTCAGTAAGGTAATATTTTCTATTAGGTGAACTTTTTTGGTGGAAGGGAAAGATTGTCCTTTGAACAACTTCTGTCAGCTTTCTCTTCCACCAAAAGAACCCTGCACTTTGCTTGTCTTTTTCTATTGATTTTAAGATTGGTGGAATTTTGCAAGTTTTTCTATAACTTGAAGCTGTAAACTAGAAATATCTTAAAAAGGGACAAAAAATTTTGTCTGCTTCCAGGATTCATGTTTTATAGCAATCCCTAAGTTAAGAATGCAGTGGACTCACACTCATTAAGATGGATAAGACCAACCCATACTCCTGTACCTCAATCAATATTATATATGCCATCACACGCCAGCAATGCCCCTCTGCTATGTATATTGGACAGACTGGACAATCACTTTGTCAAAAAATGAATGAACATAAAGCAGAGATTAGGAATCTGAATACACAAACCTGTCAGTGAACATTTCAAAGGAGTGAGCCATACTGTTAAGGACCTGAGAATATGCATTTTACAACAAAGAGACTTCAACAGCAGGTTACAAAGAGAAACATGTGAATTGTGATTTATGTTCAAATTCGATACTTAGATGCTTGGCCTTAATAGAGCTAGCAATTACCTTATGCATTACAAAGACAGCTTCCCATCTTTGATATTCGTAGTGATCTTAGACAAGACACTTACAGTTGGTAATTCTCTCCCCTCCTCCCCTACTTCTGTTCTATGTATCTGATTTGTCAGTTATTTCAATTTTTTATGTACCTCTGTGTTATAAAACCGTCACGCCAATTCCAGTACTGCACTACGTCCAGAGCTGACGAAGTGGGTCTACCCCATGAAAGCTCATCATCTAATGAATTATTTTCTTAATCTTTAACGTGCTACATGACTGCTTTTTTGTTTTGTAAGAACAACCCAGTAATTCTAATAGCATCAATACTAGAATAACAATGAAAAAAAGTAAAGGAAATCTTCAGGTTCTCTTTGTTTGTAATCATGAAGAATTACATCTAACATGGCAATTGCAGATCCTACACCACCACACTTCATGTCAGAAAATACACTGTAAATTGAGTTGTTTAGAATTTTCATAGCTGAGAACAGGATCCAAATGATGGATAAGCACAATCTCTTCCCTGGTTTATGAGATATCTGATTTACTTATGATTTCACATAGCACAAGATGAAGCGTTACTAAGCATGGTGATGTGATCTTGTGAACCTGGGCAATAGCCAGCATTTGTTTAATCAGACTAAATACTGCCCCATGTCAAGAGTTAACGTAAGCTATGATCAGCTAAATAATAAAAGGTTATTCAGATCCTATTTTTCTACTTTCCAACATTGATCCTCATTCTTACAACCCAGTTGGCACAGGGATATAAACACAATCTTAAATGGAAGAAATTACACTGGTTAATCATTTGGTATAATCACTGACGACTCACTCAAACCTAAACAGCTAATAAATATCTTTGCTCTGTAAATACAATCATCACCATTGGGTAACAGTCATTCCATTTTTATGCTCAGACGTTTCATCTTTAGTCCGGGGCTGGGGGGAAGAAAGGAAGAAAACTTTGGTATCATTCAAAAAAAATTGCAGATAAAGCAAGCTTTGTGTCTGATTTTTATTGTATCACCATTTCGCATACAGGCACAGAATTTAACTGTGTACTAACTTTTGACAGACTTTTGCTAATTATGGTAAAGTTTACATAATATTTCAAGCATTGATATTTTCAGATAAAGAATTGAGGGCAACTAAATATATGCACAGAGGACCTCAGCTAATCTGTCCGGTAGGAAAATGATACACATTTACTGTGAACTGAAATACTGGGGGAAACTTTAAAATTAATACAACGAGATTAAACTTTTAAAATAAAAACCTACACTTACATACGAATGAAGTATGTCCTTTGGATTTAAAATAAGAGAGTTGGTAATTTTATCATGTGGCAACACAAGCCAGAAAAAAACTCAAGCATATGAAACAAAGAAGAAGCCAGAGGCTTTGTATGAAACATATTTTCTATTCATCAGCAGTAGCATTTAGAACAGCCATTCAAATACTACATTTGAAATTGTCGTAAAATGTATCAGCCAACACAAGAAACAAAGGCAGGCTTTCTGAAACCCTGGTAGTCACTACTGGAAAGGCACTTGTCTTTGCTGTAAGATGTTTTGTTCTTTTCTAATGGGGTGTAATATGGAAGTTAATGTACTGGTTCCACAAAACAGACCATAGTTTACTTTGTCTAACAAGAGCTTCTCTGAATAATCAGCAATTGAAACAAAATTTAACATCTTATAATTTTCAGTCTTTCTTGTATGTGTCTCTTTATGTAGCAGTGCATACCAAAAATATTGTGACAGGACTGTCAGAACTTTTTCACAAACAGTTACAAATACGATATGGAACCCTTTGTTGCAAGTATCTACTTTTCAGGATATGGTCAAACTGCTATACAAATGTCTTCAACAATTATTTCTGAGAAATTTTTACATCTTGGCTTTTAAAAATCAATTAAGAACAGCATCCATGTAACAAAAACAGTACATAGCTTCTACTACAAATACCTTGAGAGAAAAGAAATATTATGCTAAAATAAAAGAAACCCCTGTTAAAATTTAGTATCAAATGCAAAATGCCTTTATTATTGACAAAAAACACACCTTTTTACACAGAAATATTAATACAGAACAACAGCAGGGACAGCATAAAGGTACTAAGAGAGAGAAGCCAGTGGACACTAGCCTGCAGTTAAAACAAAACTAAACAAAAAACTAAGCATTTGCGCAAAGCAGAGCAGAAAGCGATTTGCTCAGAGACAATGAACTTAACTTACAGAGCTGAAGTCTGCAAACCCCAAGGAAGAGTCTTTAGAAGTTTTATTTGAAGAGGAAGGAGCAAATGGATCTTTTCCACTAAATGGGTCCCCAAACCCCTTTTTACTTTGAAACAGGTCACTGTTGTCAGCCCCAAATGGCTGGAATGGATCGTGGGGCTTGGTAAAATCTGCAGACCCAAGCTGGTTTACAGGAGTACTTTTACCTGGAAAGTTCAGGAGAAAAAAAAAAAAGGGAGAAAAAGAGAGGTTACTTACCATTGAAAATGCAAATCCCTACATAGGAGATTGTCCTTCATGCACTTTTAATGTGATATCATCGTTTCTTCTTGGAATAATCTAAAATTTAACCTGGTATCACAGCATCCATCATCCCTGCAGCAGATCTCAACTGTTTCTCTCTTCAGAGAAGTTCAGAAACGTTATTTATAAACACCAGCAATAAGTTTATCTGAATTTATGACAATACCATTGACAAAATTTGAAAAGATAGAAGACCAATATATGAAGGTATTTGATCAAAAATATTTGTCAATTATCACTTTTCCTTAACATTTCTTGATCAAAGGTAGAGACCTTTTAATTTTATTTTGGGCCTTTCATTAAATAAATAAGAATTAGCACTTAAAGCCAGACTTTTAAAAGATATTTAGGCATCCAATGCCTAACATCTTTAAAAATCTGGGCTTTAATGCTTTATATTTCCAAACACTGAACAATGATATTAAACTATCAGATTTTCATGAACAATGACAATGTGCGGGTATGCATTTTTTTCCCCCAAAACTGCTTCATCCATCCACATTTGCAGTGTGCAGCATATGTACAATGAGGAAAATGAATTAGTGAGGAAACAAAAAATAGTTTAATTGTGTTTGACTGTATAACTCTTACCCTTGTTAAGTGCTTATTCTCTTAATCATTGTCACTGTCTTGAACAAAGTTAATAGATTTATTTGTGGAAGGGGTGACATGCTTGAATAAAGATTCCATAGTCTCACCTTGATATTACATATGCATTAACAAAATTTTTGCAAGGGAAATTTCCTTAGCTAAATAATAAACCAGGTAAGAATAAAAAATGACAAAGCCTCTTATGCTAGCATTCCGAACAGATATACAACCAACTCTTAACTCAGCTCTCCTGGAAACATATAAATGACTTGACCATCCTTAAGGTCAAGGTCAAATCCATTACAACATGCATGGAGAAATGTAAAGAGAAGTGTAAGAATAGGTTCCAAAGGGGAAAAAAATGTACAACTTAGATCTCATCCATACACTTAGTTCACAGCAAGGTTGGATATAAATCTACCTGACATTAGCCTGCTGTGCACAGTATTCATGTGGAATTCGCTGATGTGCATTAAGATCCTGTACTACATTCTTATCTACCTTGCTTTGAAACAGAAATAGACTATGAGCTGGTCTACATGAGGAAAAAGCCTGCACTAAATCCCAGAGTAACCCAGGAGGGAACTTTTAGTGTATGGCAGTAGGGTCTACATCAGCGAAAGACAACCAAGATTAGAGAGCAGGCCATATGAGTAGCTTTACTTTGTCTCAGTCAGCCACCTGGGCAACCTGCCCACAGCCCATTGCTCTTGCCCACACTGAAATTAATATGAATGAAGGAAAAGTGTGAATTTAACATAAATAAGAGCATCCACATGTGGGTTTAATGCAGAGTTTGCATTAGTGGGCAATATTAATATGAACTTAGGAACCTTTAGAATTGCATCTGCAGCATATACACAGTGCAGCACTTTAGTCTGAACTGTAAGGCAGCATAGACAAGCTCCAAGAGTTTGTATAGCTTTTGTATAGCTTTTTTTTATGCCCTTGATGCATACAAAACTATGACTTCCACATCTTTGTTATTTTTCTAAATTTATTTTAGCCAAATACCACACAGACCAAATTTTCCTAAATGTATTAAATTTGATGGTAACAAAGACATTTCTTATCAGCTACAGCTAAGAAAGATAAAGAAGACGACTAGAATACCCGGTATTCTCAGATGGGTGCCGATTCAAAGTAGCAACCAGGCCCGCAAGATTACATCTATTTTGACTATTAAAATCATTTGTTTGGAATCATCCAGTCCTTTGAATTGTAACTTAAAATGAGTTCTGTAATACATTCACTCCAGGATGCCTTATATAAAAATAAGAATTGAGTTCAAGCTTTATGTATTTTAGAGGGTATAAAAACATGTGTCTAGTATCTAAGTGAGTCTGAGAGACACTCTTGTGTCCTCACAGAATGGCCAGTAAATCAGCAGTTGATGCTGACGGCTATTATTTGGTGCACATAACATACAGGGAAATTAATGCGGATTATAACAAGTAGTGTCTGAGACAAAAAAATTAATTCCATGGCAATATAGTATTGTCTAGTTCAGGTTAATCTTATTTTCTTTCCATTGTTGACAATGTAGTAAAAATATGCTGTCAAAGCTTTAAAATTAACACATTTAAATGTTTACTTACATAAAAAAAATCAAGTATTTTCTGAGATATCACAATCACTTGTTCTCCACTGTACAATAAGTTCAAACTTTTAAATGCGAGTTTTTGAGTTATGTGAAGGCAACAAAAGAGGACTGTGACACTTTTATGCAACCTACATGCAAAGGCAGAGATTGCAAAAAAAACAGCCAGCTAAATATACACACAACACTATGTCCATGAAACTTAAAAAAAAAAAACAATAAAATTAGAATATGTGTGAGAAATTTGCTCCTAAATGGAATTTATAAGATGCTGAAAAACATAGTTAGGATGTAGAAGCTTTTATAGATTTAACTACAGAATAGACACAACAACGGTACCATTTTGCAATAATTCTACATAAAGAGAACTCTTTTGGTCATGTTATTTGAATTTCAGAAAGTTGTAACATCAGAAATTAGTCCAAATAAATATAGCCCACTAGAATTTTATATTTTGCATCTGTACCGCCTAGTAAATAGGATGAAAAAAATCATCATCTTGACAAAAGTACTTATTGATGACTCCTGAATATTCTGAGATGTTCATAAAGGCATAGAAAGTTACTGCTGTATTGCTTGTCCATGAAAGAAAACACAATATTTAATATCTCTCTCACTCTCACATACAGAAAAATCCTAATTTCTAGGCTTCTGGGACAATCAAAAACTCCGTACCGACAAGTGATATCCAGCACTTAGTTGCTTTCAAAGCAGCTCATCATTTCCACATAAAGAATCCCAGGTACAATCACTGTTTAGAGAGTCCAGTAGGCAGCTGAATAAAAACCACAGACCTCCTGCCCTCCAATTATTTATAAATGCCAGGCATGGCAGGAAAAATAAGTGAATTTGCTTGCCAGTTGGACCTCATGCTGCACTCCAGGAAGAGTATTCACAAGTTCTTTATGTGCCCTATGTTGCTCTTCTGGCTAATGCAATAGATATTGGAAACTGTTTATAAATGTCAGCTTCAGGTTCATGTCAGATATAGCGGTCAGCCTGTATATTTTTAAAAACAAGGCAGATCAAATCAGCAGATTGTCCTCCAGGTAAAATATATGCAAAATATATATATCAGCATTTACTTTCCTTACTTCTAACACGACCTTCTTTCATTACCTTCACTATAATTTTAGATTATGCACTCTCCTAACTCCCATCATTATTATGTTCATAACATCCCACTCTTGGCCACATTTGATGGAGATCTCTCTCACACCCATGCAACTTTATTCATTAAAAAATACAGACTCTGCATTTGGAGTATTACTGTTAAGTGATAAAAATGGTTACTGAGTCCTTCAGCAGCCCAAGCACTACAGATCTTACATGCAAACACAATTTTATTTTTGAAGTAGCTACTTTTAGCTACAAACAAAATTGGAGTATCTAGATTTTCTTGCATGAAAAACTTAGAGATTCATGCCGTCCTTGAAAAAGTTCCCTTAAAAGTGTTGTTCTTAGTGTGTTCCCTAATGCCTACTACTGGGTACTATCAGCAAAATGTACCCTAGTTGCACTTATGCATTTCCATTTAAGTTGGAGGTTGCAAGAGTACACAGGAGAGGAGAATCTGGCCCTATACTTTCTAGTACCAAACCCCTCTGGCAAATTTGTAAAGAGGGAGCCCATTCCATTTTAAGTGGTCTTTTCTTGGCTGTTAGATTTTTCTCTTACTGAAATCAGTGTTTGGATTCAACAACTGGAATTGTGGTCCCAGGTCTTGCAATTTATTTGATCACTAAAACTGCTGTTTCTAAACTGTCTGTTTTTATGTTTTGCATGTAGCCCCATGGTGGTTTCAGAAGACACGTGAGGAAAATTGGGGTTTCTTGTGCTTTATATTTAAAGCTCAGAACATAAAACCATAAATCTGCTGCAAAAGGAAGTGTGGCTATGAATACTATGGAGTTAATGTTGATTTAGAAGTTTTCAATTTGACTTTATCTATGCTATTTTCTTCAGTTTTTGTATTGAACTAAACACAAGACGCTTTTCATTTGGCAATTTATTTTGAAGCAGCACATGGCAGAGACAGAAAAAGCTTGCTTCTAACCTGCAACACCCTTGCATTGGATAAACCAGTCCCACTAACCACTCACAGATGATGGATGCCCACTAACAAGGACTATTCTTGTGAAGGCCCTCCACCTGACAAATATGCTCCAGTTATGATAGCTGGCAAAATGGTTGGTTTATTGTATTTCATCTTTCAGTATACTAGGTTCCTTCTTAGAACTCTCCAATTCGTCATCTGACTCATAAAGTCACCTTTAACACATGAATGCCTCCCTTTGTAATGCAACGTGTGCTAAATTCTGTATTAGTTTATATTTGGTACAACTCTCTATTTAATATACACACAGGGTATATAGCATGTCTTTGGTCCTACGTATGTGTAGCTACAAGAACACAAGCTGGCACAAGATGCATGGTGCAGTGCTTTTTTTTATATTAATACAAAGAGACTAAAAAAAACAATCAAATCCCAAATCCCCAACAAAATTAACTGAACAAACCAAACAATGGCAACAGATACACTGGTAAGAGAGGTCATTACTGATGACTGAGTAAAGAAGATAGTTTCAACATTGATTCCTTGACAATTAAAAATGTGCAGTTTTACAATAAAATTCATATACTAAAATGCCTTTTTAGGTTTGGAACTAGAAAAATGCAAATTAACGTGCATTTCTTTCTTATTATGTTAGTATTTTAGCTAACAGTTTCAGGGGAAAAAGCTTTACAAAAAGCAAAACAGGTCCTATTCTGAAACCACAGCAGTTTCAGCAGTTACCCAAGTGGTGCACCCAAACCACACAGAGAACTCACTTCAGCAAAAAGATGATGAGCAAAATGGTTTACCACAGTAAATGCTGTTAACTTACTAATGAACTCCACCCATAGTAAGAGCTTATCTTCATTTTATACCCAAAGGACAGCCTTAAGTTTAGTAACATGCGTAGCTGTTTAGAAACACAACTGAAGTTCAGGGTGAATATTTCTCAGTATCTTACTGGAGCAGAATTTGTGTCATGTGCTGTTACCAGTGAAGAACTGGAATGGAGAAACAACACATTTATGCAGAAATGAAGATCTTTTCTTTCAAATTTTGTTAGACTCTTCATTTAGGGTCTGAGCCTAGCATTTCTTTCAAATACAAAACTAATAAAAAGATACTGTATTGTATTACAGGGTAAAGAGTGTGTGATCATGTAATTATGATACAAATACACACAGGATAGAGAATTAAGGTTACACACTACACATTAGGTTTAGCATAGCCTGATTTAAGCGCTTATATATGCAACTTTAAATGTACCCCAAGTAGCTTTTTGAATGGCACTTTCTAGGGTGGAAAAATATAGAGTAGAATGTTCATTATTAAGGATTTCTGACTTTTGCTACTTTGTAGAAAAACTGGCAGCACTGAGCATAAAATCCATAAACTACACAATACTTGTGACCATATTTGGATTCCCAAATCACGCAACTCAGATATGCAAGAGGAAACCCTACTCATGCAAGCATTGGGGACTGTGAAGTTTATAAAGTTAATTACAGCATGGCTCTCCATTGGCATCATACTGACAGAAGTCTGTCCTAACCCATTTAGTAAACTTGTTTCTAAGCAGCTGTTCTCCACTCAGCCAATGGATGTGGAATACACCTTTCCTTAACTGTCCACTTTACAAGATTATAGAAAGGAGTACATATTAATTACATATTTTCAGTGTATGATCGTAACTCAGTAAAACCAAAACTAATTTTCTTCAGAGCACACAGACGTTCTTCCTCAGCAAGGGCTGTTTTATTCACATATTTCAGAACCTTGGTTATTTCACAAAATGAAAAAAAAATATGTAATTTTTCCTCCCTCTCCTTGTACTCAAAAATTTTGTAACCATTTTTACTTCAACAAAATATAGCAGCACCCCTTTGAAACATATTAGATCTCAAAAATATTATCTATGAAAAAGTGAAAATTTCAGAAAGTTATGAACCTTTGAAAAGGGGATATTAGAATAGAAATCATTATGTAACCTTTGCTGTAAGTTGCAACTGCTGCATCATTTTTGTATAAAGGGGGAGAAATGAACAGGTAACTTATCTTCTGGACAACTTGTTTCATCAATTAGTACTGCCATATTACCTTCAGTGTAAGAAAGCACCATCAACAACAGAATTAAAATGAGAATGGAAATTTTAGTTTGTGGCTGGGCCAGCTGCTCCACCCATGAGTCATTTATCCTACACAAGGGATGCCTGTCTTGTAACCTGTCAAGTCTTCTGGAAGTCATGAAAAAAATAGGTCTTCCTGTCAGTCTCTAAACCTAAAGCTGAGGTTCCTGCTCAGAGCCACAAAGGAGGAGAAATTGAGATGACTGGGAACTGTATAACCTTGTTAATAACTATGTGCACCAACTTACAAAGCCATGAGCAGACACCCACATACATCCAGAAGTTCCCAAAGCTCTGAAAAATCAGAGGTGCCTTAGCTATGACTGGGAATAAAGTCAAAACCTTTTTTGGTTGAGGACTGAATTAATAAAGCCATTTTATATTTTTCCTGCTCCCTAATGAAAACCATCCATCTGGTGTGAATAAATACACGTAAGTTAAGTAGCACCCCAAGTGAAGAGGAACATAAAATTTTAAAACTGAAAGGTAAGTTTTGTATTTGCTTTTGTCTTGGTAATCAATTTGCTCAATGTCCAATCTTCTTATTTAAGTACTGTCTTAAAATACTCTGAAGAAATGCATAGTCTAAATCCTATGCTGAGTGATATTAGATGTGCATTAGATGTGCATTAGATGCACATCAACAAATAATTTACCCTAAATAATAACAATGTGATAAGAATTCAGATAAGCCCTTTAGTAATAAGTGTTCAAGTATTAAGATTTTTTTGTAAAATATGGCTGTTTTTTAAGAAAATTGGGCCAAGTATCAATAAGATATATAGCATTCAACCTTGGTTTTCAATATTTTACTGAGAAATTGAACATCATTTTGTTTGAATTTCCATCCAATAGAGATAGAGAGAAAAACCAAATACTACCAAAAGTGTTTTTGTGCAAATCAAAAGGCAGTGTTGACCTAAGATCCTTACCCTTTTAAACACAGAGTACTAAATCCTGCAGATGTCAAATATTTAAATCATACATTAAATTTAGTGAAATCTGAAAAGTAGCTGCATCACTAACAAAAGGCGGTGGGGGGAGCTGTAAATATACAAAAGAGTAACCAATGTCAGAATGGGCTAGATAAATCTGGTATGTATACAGATACCTACTAATAGTGTAGGCATCCTTCAGTCTGCATAGACTATGGATCGCGCCCTTTGAAGTTTCAATTGAGGACTTCATTTACAGCGTCTATTGTGACTATAAAGACCCACATGAGAGTGACAGTCCTTGCTGCATTTCTTGCAGATGTAGTGGGTGTCTGGCAAGTCCTTATTGTGCTTTCTGTGCGCTCGCTTCTCCTCTGCTAGCTGTCTGATCTTCAACTCGCCCTTCTAAAGGCCCTTGTGTAACCCCTGCCTCCATCTGCTGCGGTCGTCTGCTAGTTCTTCCCAGTTGGCCAGCTCAATGTCTACCTCTCTGAGGTCTCTCTTGCAGACATCTTTGTAACACAACTGGGGGCGTCCGGGAGGTCTTTTGCCAGAGGGTAGCTCACCATACAGGATGTCTTTTGGAATCCTTCCATCATTCATCCTGTGGACGTGGCCAAGCCAGCGGAGTTCACGCTGCCTGAGGAGGGTGTGCATGGTTGGGATTCCAGCTTGCTCGAGGACGGCAGTGTTGGTCACTCTGTCCTTCCATGATATTCCAAGGATGCGCCTGAGGCAGCGCAAGTGTAAGACGTTCAGCCTCTTTTCCTGGCGGGCATACAGGGTCCAAGTCTCGCTGCCATAAAGGAGGGTGCTGAGGATGCAGGCTCTGTAGACTTGCATTTTGGTGTGAGTGTACAGCTTGTTGTTATTCCACACTCTCTTGCTGAGTCTGGACAGAGTTGTGGTCGCTTTTCCGATCCTCCTATTTAGCTCAGTGTCCAACGACAGGGTGTCAGTGATGGTGGACACGAGGTAAACGAACTCGTGGACAACCTCTAACGTATAGTTGTCAATGCTGATTGATGGGGATTCAGCAACATCCTGACCGAGTACGTTCGTCTTCTTTAGGCTGATGGTAAGCCCAAAGTCCTTGTACGCTTTGGAGAACCGATTCAGCAGTTTTTGAAGCTGGTCTTCTGTGAGAGACACTACAGCAGCATCGTCTGTGAACAGCATGTCTCTGATGAGGACTTCTCGCACCTTAGACTTAGCTTTCAGCCTTGCAAGGTTAAACAGTTTCTCATCAGATCTTGTGTGCAGCAAGATGCCCTCTGTTGAAGATCCAAAGGCATGCTTCAGGAGGAGTGCGAAGAAGATCCCAAACAACGTTGGAGCAAGCACGCATCCTTGTTTGACGCCGCTCCTGATTCTGAAAGCATCCGATAATGCGCCGTCATATTGGATGGTTCCTCTCATGTTTTCGTGGAACGACTGGATCGTCTTCAGTAACTGTGGAGGACAGCCTATCTTATGGAGCAGTTTGAACAGACCATCCCTGCTGACCAAGTCAAAAGCCTTGGTCAAGTCGATGAAGGCTATGTAGAGTGGCTTTCTCTGCTCCCTGCACTTCTCCTGCAGCTGCCTTACAGAGAAGACCATGTCAACGGTAGACCTCTCCTGGGAAGGAGAGAGGCTAAGGGAGTAAACCCTGACAGAAAATCCGGAGTGGAGTCCGAAGGCGGTTCGGTGTCAACTTCTGGCACTGTCCCGGCAACTCCTGCAGCTGAGCTGGTACCAGACGTGGAGGTTATCCTCTCCTTTGGACTATATCAGTAAAGCCGAGAGGGGGACACTGGTGTCTGGGCAGCCCAGAGTCTCCATAACAAATGCCCAGGCTCACGCCTGGAGAGGTACTCCGGCATCGCTGAACAGCGTCGCATCAACACGGGAGGCAACAGTTACCGGTTATAAGTTCTTGCTCGATTGGCGTAGAGAACGAGCACCAGGGGTTGCCTTCAACGGTGGGAGGGATCCTCGCATCTCACTGGACAGTCACCACCCGCCTCAAGCTGGGCAGCCCCCAGCCAATAGGGTACTGTCCCACCACAGTTCACCTGCCTCGCTGGGTGCGTGAGGCTTAAGGTTCCTGAACCTGACAAGTGACTGAAATTTGGGCACCAGGCAAACCAATAAGAAAATCAACAAGAAATGAGAAACATCAACAATTCAAGCTTGCTTGCTGGAATGTGCGGACCATGCTGACCGGCTTGACTGAAGATCTTCAGGCCATCAGTGACACCCGAAAGACCGCTGTCATCAATGAGGAACTGAAGAGGCTCAGAGTTGATATCGCTGCACTGCAAGAGACGCGACTCGCAGATTCGGGATCTCTAAAGGAAAAGGACTACACCTTTTTCTGGCACGGTAAAGCCCAAGAAGAACCAGAGAGCATGGTGTTGGCTTTGCTGTCAGAAACACCCTTCTACAAATGGTGGATTTAGTGATGGGCGGATCAGAGAGACTTCTTCGGATCACGCTTCAAACTTGCACCGGTCCTGTCCACCTGATCAGCGCTTATGCCCCAACCCTGTACGCCACACCAGAAGTAAAAGACAAGTTCTACGACGTGCTTAGTGCTGCTGTAGCGCAAATACCTGCTCGTGAACAACTGTACATCTTGGGTGACTTCAATGCAAGAGTTGGAGCTGATTGGGCCTCATGGCCTTCCTGCTTAGGACACTTTGGTGTGGGAAAAATGAATGACAATGGACAGCGTCTCCTTGAACTGTGCACGTACCACAATCTGTGCATCACAAATACGTTCTTCCAAACGAAGCCACGGCACAGAGTGTCGTGGAGACATCCACGCTCGAAGCACTGGCATCAACTAGATGCGGTCATCACTAGGCGTAATAACCTCAAAAACGTCCTTCTGACACGCAGCTATCATAGTGCTGACTGTGATACAGATCACTCGCTAGTTTGCTCCAAGCTCAAGTTGAGACCCAAGAAGCTGTACCGCTCTAAACCTGCTGGAAGGCTCCGCATTGACGCCAGAAAGACCGCAAACTCGGAGAAAGCTGAAAAGTTCAGAGAGACCCTCCAGGAAAATCTGCGCAGCAGCCCTGGGGGCATCGATGCGACATCCAAATGGCAACATCTGAGGGATACAGTTTACAACACGGCCTTGTCGGTGTTTGGAAGAAGAACTAGAAACACGAACGACTGGTTCAAAGCTAACTCTGATGAGATGATTCCAGTCATTGAAAAGAAGCGCGCTGCACTCCTGGAGTGCAAACGCTCACCGAGCCAGGGTACCCAGCAAGCACTTAGAGAGGCCAGAAGAACAGTACAGCAGACAGCCAGGCGCTGTGCCAACAACCACTGGCTCCAGCTATGCAGCAGCATTCAGACCTGTGCCGACTTTGGTAATCTCAGAGGAATGTACGAGGGTATGAAGAAGGTATTAGGACCCACCCAGAACAAGATGGCACCTCTGAAATCCAAATCTGGTGAAGTCATCGCTGACAAAGCCAAACAGATGGAGCGCTGGGTTGAGCACTACTCCGAGTTGTACTCACGCGAGAATGTTGTTGTTGACGCAGCCCTCGAGCTCCTACCAGTAAATGGATGAACTGGACCAAGAGCCGACTGTGGATGAACTGAAGACAGCCATCGACAGCATTGCAGCTGGAAAGGCCCCTGGTCAGGATGGTATACCACCAGAGGTAATCAAATGTGCCGCGGACACACTCCTGGAACCCCTGCATGAGCTACTGTGCCTGTGCTGGAAAGAGGGTGAGGTTCCACAGGATATGCGTGACGCTAACATTGTATAAGAACAAAGGAGACAGAAGCGACTGCAACAACTACCGTGGAATCTCCCTCCTAAGCGTCACTGGTAAACTGTTCGCTCGCATCATCCTCGGCAGACTCCAGAAGATTGCTGAGAGGGTGTACCCCGAATCGCAGTGCAGATTCCGCGCAGAGAGGTCTACCGTTGACCTACTAATACATCTTTATCTACTCATTCATTCACTGTAGCACCAGAGTCAACCTATCTTCACATCTTCTCTTGATTCGCACTTGGGTGGCTAAACTAGAATATATGCTCTGCAAACAGCCCAGAAAAGTCAAGTAGCATAGTAACTGAATAATGGAGACAGCTAATCCTAAGAACTGCCTCCCTTCCTGTAACTCCAGCTCCTGGGAACTGTTTACTATAATTGACATAGCCTACTCCAACTAACTTCCATGTGTTGAAGCTATGGTAAAACCCTGTCAAAGCTATGGCAAGGCCTTGTGTTGGGGAAATACGTTTCCTGCAATATGACAGAATGTTTCCTGCAGACCATGGAATACTGTACACAGCTGAACTTGGAGTTTACAGACTAGTCTGATAAAAATGGCAGTTATATAGTATTTAAAAGATTCTTTCCACTTTTTTATACCTTGCAAGGCTCAGATACCATCTGTGTTCATCTGCCATCGCATAAAGTGACGAAATGGTCAGATAGGACCTGATACAGAGCCAACTGAAGTAAATGGTAGAATTTATTGCCTTTATTGGAATTAGAATATGTTTTTAATGCTTTAAAATTTGAAAGACTGTCAATAAAATATGTTTAATTAGTCTGCAAAAAATTCAAAGACATTGACTATGTCAGTTAATTACTTTATTGTCCATGTAACAACTAACGCAAACTCTGGACCTGAAGAGGAATACACTGATGCAGACCTTCAGTCTGACACTGAATCCTGTTGAAGTCAATGGAACTCCAATAAGTTGATCCCTTTTAAGTACCAGGGTCATACTAATTGAAGCCAGCTCAGAAGGAGGTTCACAGTTTTCTGTCTTCTCAGGATTTCTTGCGCTAACTTGACAGCTCAGAAGTTATACCAATTGTAAGAACAACGTGGGAACGGAATTGAAGTCCTTCACTCAAAGGCAGAGGTGCTAACCACTAACCTCTGAGATGCCAGTTTATAAATTCAGTTTCCATAATAAAGACTCAGTTACAGAATGACTAAATAAATAAATAAATAAAAATTTAAAATATTGGCTAATTTTTCTGGCTATAGGGTGAATCTACACTATTAAATTTTACCAAGCATATATAAAATCAAATATAAAACACACTGTTATCAACTAGTACAGGAAACTGGTAAGTCCTATTTTAAAATTGTTTTACCATTTAGATGTTTTCACAAATAGCCAAGAAATTTCTATATAACACTCAGCTTCACGTTTACTCTCTTGAATTCTAAAATACGTGATTATTTTCCAGACACTTTGCTCATGTTCCAATAAAAGATAGAAGCGTGGCATACTAATGGCAAATTTATTAATTGCTATAGAAGTCAACAGTTAGAACATACAAAAATTAGATTAGTTATTGAGACATGAAACATTTAATTCAAATTCCAATTCCAAGTTTAGGAAGGAGAGAAAACTAGAAAGATTAGAAGTTACTTCTACAAATCACTATTACAGGAATTAATTTATACTGCATGCTTTATCAACATCTGTTGGCAAGTAGAAGGCACAATTATAAGTAGATTACATTTTTATTAAAAATGTTATGATTTTTATATTTTTTCAAGGTTAAAAAGGTCACAACCATTATAAGCAAGCAATAAAAATGTAGAAGAGGTTGAAGGTTACACACTGGTTAGTGGTAAAGATTCTTCCACTAATATCACTGGTTAGCAGTACTGTTAAAACCACAATGTGGAATGCATGGTGCTGCATTTAAAGGAAGTGGGTACGGGTGGGGTAAATGCAGCAGGTCCCACGATCAAAGCACTAGAGTATTGAATTTTACTTATAACCCAATCACTGACACCCACACAGGAACTTCCTGTACTTTAAAAAAAATCTGTTTCTCTCTTTTTTGCAATCAACAACTTTTACCTAGAAACTAGTTAGCGGTGAACTCTGACTGATTTCAATCTGGAGTTTATTGCAGAAAACATGTAATTGTTAATCTGTGAGAACCTGCAGACAGCACATTTTAACTGACAGGTTTCAGTGGAACAGCTTTTTATTTCCTCCT
Organism: Carettochelys insculpta; assembly: GCF_033958435.1. Classification (NCBI taxonomy): domain Eukaryota; kingdom Metazoa; phylum Chordata; order Testudines; family Carettochelyidae; genus Carettochelys; species Carettochelys insculpta. Next base: position 17,046,971 of record NC_134163.1, on the reverse strand, counting down.
TTTTAAATTACAGGTAAGTTCTACGGGACCCAATACTAGTATAAGAAGCATACAATGCCTTAAAGTTTAGCAACAACGAGGTTATCATCCAAGAGCTATTTACAACAGGAGATTAAAAAGATAAAATTAAGTGCATTTTCGAATATACAAAATGTCAAAATATTAGATTGATTTTCTAAATGTGTTTACCATACTATTCAAACTGTTCACATATAGCTCCTTTTATCCAACATACCAATGTAATTTACTATTAGGCAACAAATAACACAACCCTGATTTGCACTGACAGACAAAAACTAAAAATGATAGCCCCTTGGCACTAGGCTGAGGAACAGGTCTTCCTTTTATGTTTGTAGGATAAAAATAAGACTAATAGAGGACAGTCTGAGAAACAAATTTGGGGAACATATTTTGAGAATTTCTTTTAAAAAGTGAAAGAGAGGTAGCCATGTTAGTCTGTACTCAACAAAACAAAGCAGCAGAAATGTAGCACTTTAAAGACTAACAAAATGATTTATTTGATGATGAGCTTTCATAGGACAGTCCCACTTCTTCAGATCAATTGAAGAAGTGGGTATGTCCCACCAAATCTCACCACCAAATAGATCATTTTGTTAGTCTTTAAAGTGCTACATTTCTGCTGCCCCTGCCCCCACCCTTTTTTTTTTTTTTTTTTTTTTTTTTTTAAGTGGAGCAGGATGGAATTTTATGGATATTGGGGTGTTACATGACCTCCACTTACAGGGCTCACAAAAGAATGCATGTGTTTGCCTGCCCTCTTCACACACAATAGTAATGACCCCCAAACAATGGGCTATGTTCAAGCAGAAATACCTGCCAGTACAGTTCAGTGGGATGAAGTGAATCTGAATAAGTTTTACGGGTTATAGTGAATAATCAGCAGAACATGATTTCCTAATATGATATTGCGGCCAAAAAAATCTAATATGATCCTGGGATGCATAAACTGAAATCTCAAGGAGGAGGAGGAGAGGATATTTGACACTAGTGTCACTGCCAATGGAACACTGTGTTGAGTTCTGATGCCCACTCTTCAACAAGGATGTTAAAGTGGAGAGAGTTCAGAAAACAGCCCTGAGAATGATCAAAAGAGTAGAAAACATGCCTTACAGCAACAAACTACAAGATCTCAGACTAATTAAGGCAGAGAAGGTTAAAGGGTGATTAATTATAGTCTATAAGTATCTATGGGGGAACAAGTATTTAATAATGGACTCTTTAACCTAGTAGAGAAAGTATAACATGCTCCAATGGCTGGATGTTGAAGCTAGACAAAAATTAGATTCAGAATGAGGCATTAAATTTTATTGTGCAACAAATCTGGCCTGTGTTATACAGCACTTCAGGCTAGATGAACACAATCCTTTCATCTTGGAATCCATGAATCTAAATGTCCACTCAAATGTACAAATATGAATTTTTATAGGACAATTTAAGGAGACCCTTTTAAAATCTCTCACCAAAGACAATGATCAGTGATAGTCTAGTGACAGGTCTCACATCTCATAGTGACAGAGAATTCCAATGTCAAAGCAATTTATGATTAATGAGATATTATGTAAAATTAATACAAGGGCATGATTAAATATAACTGGTTGAAGGCCAGATATGGATTCTTTACAGCACAAAGTTCACCAAGAGCAAGACAGCATCTGAGGGGCATGTTTCTCTGCTTTGTCAGGTGATTCTGAGCCAGCCAGCGAAAGCCAAAGGTGGTTTATTAGACCAAACTAGATAATAATCAATCAGTGTTGATTCACTAGGGGCAGCCTCCACCAACTGGGCTCCATCACTCCTCAGACAGAAGCCACTGGGGAAGGCAGTGATGACATTGCTGCTGGGATGAACAACCTCCCTAATGCAGCTGCCTCTGCAGGAACAGGGACAAATCGATGCGTATCTTCCCCCATGCCTGTGGAGGTAAATCTGGCACAAGGCCAATAATTTTGCACGAATCAGTTTGGATCAAGTAGAAGTCATATAGTGTTCATGTCCTGTAGCTGAGGACAGCTACAGACCTTTTGTTGGTACTTCATTTTTTATGAATAGTAAAGGGATAAGGTATATACAAACCATATAAGTATTTTTCAATATTACAATGCCTGTGCACTTTTCTTTTCAACTACATGATAAAGGAAGTGTGTAAGCTGACATTAATGAGACCAAGTTTTAGATCTGTCTGATCTGAACTGATATTTGTTCACCTCTTAGAAAGATCTTTACCACATAGTTGTTTTTGAATTAAACGGACTAACGAGCAAGGTAAGAAACAACGGAAGTTCCTTTTCTGTTACTTGTTTTGTGAACAGGATTTCCATCGTAACACTCATTTGTATCTCTTGCAAGCATCACAGAACATTACTATGTAATTTCTTGTGTTTTAAGAAAACAATGATAATTACTACTATGGAAGGAAGGGAGGAGTTTAACTGTGTATTAGCACACGAGACTCCTCTGGTTTTCAAAAGAATAACTGTTTCCTCTATAGTGTACTTTACGAGGACAGCATTATACCTGGTAAATTTTCTGTCTGCTGTGATAGACCACAGCCTGCAGCAGACTATCATAGCCTCATGGAAGGTAAATATGTGGACATTTGGGTCTGTGCTTTTATGTTTCCCAGGGACTGAGGCTCATCAAGGATCAGCTGCTGCTGCTAAATAAGCACCTGCAGCCAATTAAGGCCTCCGGAAACCTTTTAAAAGGCCTCCCATCAGGTAAGGATGGGGGAAGGAGAAAGGTGATGGACAAGGAAGAAGAGCTTGCTGGGAGAAAGGTTCGCTATGACTACCTGCAGAAGGTACTAGGAAAATGTCTGGTGGAAGTGGCCCAGGGAGCAGACTGCTAAACGAAGGGGACCAGGAAGGAAGTCCCTCTAACAGCGGCCACATAGGGTTCCTGGGTTGGAACCGAGAATGCATGGGAGGAGTCCGGATTCTCCCCCAGACCACTCACATCCCCGAGGGGAGCCCTAAGGGATAGGAGACTGGACACACCAGAGAGGTCTCCTCCATTAATGGACTGTGACACTGACTGTGCCAACGATGAGAATGGCTCAATAAATTTCTCCCAGAGCCCTGGGTTACACAGGAGGGAGAGTAAAGGAACAAGGCAAGCCCCTGAGGCATTCCCATAATCTCCACAAAGTGCAAGACCCAAGGAGAACAAGCTCAGGGCTTTGTCACACTGCACATAACAAGAGAAATGCAGGTGCCACTTTTTCAAAACACTAGATAAAAGCAATGTTCTGTCTAAATTCAAAATAAATTCAAATTAACTCCAAATAAATGTTGCCTATTACAGATGGAAATACAAACAAAACAGGGCTTTATTCAAGACAACCACCTTCTAAAATAATCTGCAAAAAACAAAAACAAACAAACAAAAACCCACCAAAACTTTGTGAGGGAGTAGGAGGGAATATACATAAAGGTAACATCCATTCTTTGACTGTCATCCTCTGTCATAGGCTATGTCTACGCTACATCATAAAGTTGATTTTAAGGCAGTTAGCTCAATTTTACACTGTCACTGTCTTCACTGTGAATGCCATTAGGTCAATTTTATGGAGAGCTAGGGTCAATATTATTACACCCCCAAGGAGTTCATGTAGTGTCAAGTTTGAATTTAAAAGGTTGAATTTATGCTAGGAGTGGAAATGCCATTTCTTTAAATTGACTTTATTGGCCTCTAGACGTGTCCCGTATATATTCCACAATGCCCCACAGTTGTCCACTCTGGCTGCTTCCACATCAGCTGCTCTCCAGGTACACAGGAAGTAGGTAACAGGAAGCCTGCAAATTTGAATTCGGCACCAGGAAACCCAGGAAATTGAAATGGGCACCTGGGCCTATTTTAAATTCATTTATTTATCATCAGTGCAGCAATCAAATCTACCCACGAAAAAACAGCCTCAACATGGGGTAGTGGCTTCTTCCCTGCACAGGATATAATAGGAGAGGCTGAGATTCTTTTTCAGCACTGGTGCCAGCCACTGCACTACATGGTGGGTATGCTGTGGGTATTATGCTTGTATGAGAGGCTGAGAAACTTCTTTTCTGCAGTTTACATTTGCAGAGAGGCAGCCCCCACCACCACCACAGGCGCCATGCAGTCAGTGTCTATCCACTGCTCAACCACATCATGTGGCTAGCCCCCAACCCAATAAACTCACATGCCTGCGGTGCAATGCAAACCATGCTGCTAGACAGCACCATGTTCTGGCTTGTATGTGGTAAAGGCCCAACAATTTGGAAGATTTTTGGGGGCTGGCTGTCACCGGGGGAAAGTCTCTACCCTGGCAGCAAAGATTTTCGGGGGCTGGCTGTTGCTGGGGGGTGGGAAGTTGCCCCCGCCATGTGGCAAAGATTTCAGTGGCTGGCTGTCACCAGGGGAAGTCCTCCCCCTCATGGCAAACATTTTCAGGGGCTGGCTGTTGCTGGGGGGGAAGTCTCCCCCAACTTCAAAGAGTTTTGGGGGCTACCTGTTGCCACATATTTTTTTCTGTTGTGGTTTATCTTAATATAAGTGTGCTCAAGAAGAGCTGTTTGGTATGTGCATCTGCAGTGAATCATACTCAACTATCTATGAAGAGAAAGAAAACTGGTTTGCTTGAGCAGCTGGTCTCTACTGGGAACATCATAGTGAACAGAGAGAACAGTGCAGCCTGGAAATAACACAGAAGGCCTCAAAGGGGTAGCTGTGTTAGTCTATAGCCACCCCCACCTGCCCCTCTCTCTCTCTCTCTCACACACACACACACAAAAATCCTGTAGCACCTTAAAAATTAACAGTTTTATTTATTAGGTAATGAACTTCCACGTGTAAGACCCACTTCATCAGACTGAACAGTCTTTAAGGTGCTAAAGGACTGCATGCTTTTTTTTGGTTCGTTGTTTTTTTGCATAGTCTGAAGGGATAGACACAGAAAGGCAATGGCTGGGGAGCTGGAACCTGAAAGTGGCTGCCCATGCTGGACTATGGAGTGGAAATACTGGTTCAGTTGCTCTGAACTGTAAGAGTTACAGTATCAATCCAGACTTTGTAAAACGCTCATTATCATAGTAAAAAAATACGTATTTCTGGAAATTCTGGCCCAGGCATTTTCATGTTAAAGAAAATGTGGTGCCAGAGTTTAGAAATCAAGCTGGAAGCATGCTTGCATCAGGTTTATGCTTTTTTTTCCTGTGAACTAATCAAAAGTTCACTGTTTAAGTTAACTGAAATTTATCACAGCTTGATAACAGTGGACTTGAAACTGTACAGCTATGAAGCTGAACAACATACTAAAACAAGGTTTATATTCTTACCTCAAACTCTACAGCAGATTAATTCATATTTAAGAAAATGATGCATACACTCAGAAGCAGCTATGAACTGAACTAATATAAAATGTGTAGACATATCTTGTCATTTACAAAATATGTTATTCAGTTCCAAGGGCTGAAGGTCTGAATCAGCTGCTGGTATTCTCGGAAACAGAGCTCACCAATTCAACAAGACAGAAAATCTGAAATTCCTTTTTATCTTGAAAAAGTGAGGAAACTGGGGGTAATAGGCTACTGGGGAAAACGTACTTACCACTCGGAGGTTTGGGTCGAGGAGGAATGTTTTTCTTCGGTGGGAGAGCTGGAGTGTCTGGATTACTTTTAAAAGGGTCATCTGAGAATCCCATCCCTCCAAAAGAGGAGGTGAAAGGGTCTGAAGCTGTGGGCTACAAAATAAAGGAAAGGTAAGCATGTACAGATGTGAAGATGACATGTTAACTTTACACAAAATAACTGAAAATTATTAACTCCTGCTTGAATTAACCCAGAAAACTGAAAAGGAGTAAAAGCATCGTAGTGACTAGAAAGTCTGAGTTCTATTTTCAAAAGTACCTATGTCCCATAAGAGCCTAACTCATAATAATTTTTATTGGTATACTGACTCCCAAGTCACCTAAGCACTTTTTACAATTTTTATCCCTAGAAAAATCATGACAAGAAAGAAAGGGCATTTAGGGAATAATAAGGGGAAAATGAGAGAGAAAAAAAATGGTATTTTATTCCTATTTTTACCTTAACCTTCTATACAGAAAGAGTAACTAATCTAATACTTGAGTATAGGATGTAGTACAGCTTTTATACACCACTTCTTTTATATTTACATACACACACATTTATTCGTAAGGATAGCAACAGACAGATAGCCATGCTAGTATATATACTGTCAAAACAAAAAAGCAGTCCAGTAGCACTTTAAAGACTAACAAAATAATTTATTAGGTAATGAGCTTTCATGGGACAGACCCACTTCTTCAGATCATACCCATACCAGAACAGACTCAATGTTTAAGGCACAGAGAACCACAAACAGTAATCAAGGTTGACAAATCAGAAGAATTATTATCAAGGTGAGCAAATCAGAGAGCAGAGGTGCAGGAGGAGTGGGGGAAGTCAAGAATTAGATAACGCCAAGTATGTAAAAGAGTCCTTATACTGACACAGACAAATGCCATCCCAGTTCAAACCATGTGTTAATGTGTCAAATTTGAATATGAAAAAGAACAGCAGCAGTTTGGAAAGAGAGGCTGTTGAAAAGTTCCTTTTCAGTAAAACACAGACTTTCAGGTCATTAACAGAATGGCCCACTCCATTAAAGTGCTGGCTGACAAGTTTGTGAATTAGGAGTGTTTTTCTATCTGTTTTATGCCTATTAAGTCTTTATCTAAGAGAGTTTGAAGTCTGTCCAATATACAAAGCACGTGGGTATTGTTGGCACATGATGGCATATATGATGCTAGTTGAGGAACATGAGGACGTGCCCCTGATTCTGTGAATAACCTGGTTAGGTCCAGTGATGGTATCTCCAGAATAGATATGTGGACAAAGTTGGCAACAGGGCTTGTTGCAAGGAAAAGTTCCAGGATTGGTATTCTTGTGGTATAGTCTGTGGTTGTTGGTGAGAATCCTCATAAGGTTGGGAGGTGGTCTGTAGGAGAGAACAGGCCTGTCACCTACGGACTTCTGGAGTGTGGCACCCTGATTAAGGATAGGTTGTAGGTCTTTAATAATGTGTTGCAGTGGTTTGAGACCAGTGGTGTTCTGTTATTGGTTTTTTTGGGCCTATCTTGGAGTAGCTGGTCTCTGGGTATTCGTCTGACCCTGTCACTTTGTTTTTTTAGTTCTCCTGGTGGGTAATTCAGGTTTATGAATATTTGGTAGAGATCTCGTAGTTTTCGGTCTGTATAGTAGGGTCTATACACTCACCTGCTGCACACTAACTGGCACCATGGACCCTTCCACCTCACACTAAAACATTTGTAGTGTATAACCTGCCATAACAGCTGATGGGACTCCTGCAGACATATTTCCACTGCTACGATCAGCACTCCCCGTAGCACAACTTTCAAGATCCATGAACCTACATATGCCTATCACAATACATGGTGCACCTCATCCCATGAACTAAATGCTCTAACAACTATGTGGGAGAAACAAGACAATCACTGGAGTCATGAATTGTTGTTTTTCGAGATGTGGTGTTCATATCTATTCTAAGCAGATGTGTGCATGCCAAGTGCATGACTGCCAAAATGCTCTTCACTAGCTGCTACCCCGTCAGGTCAACTGTCAGGGCCAGGTCAACTGACAGGACCAGGGCAGCACACAATATATGACCATGCCAACCTAACAACTCCCCAGTAAATTCTTGCCAGCCACTTCGGGAGTGGGGAAAGAAAGTGGGTATGGAATAGATATGAGCAACAAATCTTGAAGAACAACAGATACAAATGCAAGCAACTGTTTTTAGTTTGAGTGCTTGCTCATATTTATAAGTAGATGATTCACTAGTCTTACCTAGGAGGAGAGGTTGGTTTCAATGCTTGTAGGACTTGTGGACTGCAACACTGAGTCTGCGTCACAGCTAGTCTGTTGCATAATGGCGTAGTGCAACATGAAGATATGCACTGAAGATCACGTCACAGCTCTACAGATCTCCTGGAGACGAATCAAGTGAGATATCCTGCAGAGGAGCCAGGAAAGGAGTCCAAGAGTCTGCGCAGAATGAGCCATGGGAGGCAGCAGGGAAACCGTGGAATGATCATAGCACGTGCAGATGCATACTATAGTGGAGGAGGAGATGTGTCATGATGAGAGTGGCAGTAGCCCCTTCATGTCTGCCACTGCTACAAACAGTTGCAAGGATTTGTGAAAGGGCTTGTTCTTGTCAATGTAGCAGATGAGAACCTGCATGACATTAAGGGAGTGTAGTTTTTGTTCCTGTAAGCTTTGGTGGGACTTAGAGTAGAAAACGGGAAAGAAAACATCCTGATCAGTTTGGAAGCTAGAGACCACTTTAAGGAGGAAAGCCAGGTGAGTGCAAAGGTGGATTTTCTCCGTGGGGATTCTGACATCAGGAAACTGAGCTCTGACACTCAGCTAGCGGAACTGATGGCAACCAGGAAAACCACCTTCCATGAGAGGTAAAGCAGAGAGCACGTGGCCAAGAACTTAAAGGGAGGGGTCCATGAGCATCATAAGGACCAAGCTGACATCTGCAGCAGGTATCCAAACTACACACTCAGCCCAGCAGAAGAGCTGGCCCTATCTCGGGGACTCTCTTTTTGTCCCACTACCTCCACAAACTTGATACAGTTTTGTGGGGATCTGGAAGCCTACTTTCACCATCTCCGACTCAAGGAATACTTCCAGCATGACACTGAACACTGACACCAGCACTCCCAGCTATTTCGAGACACCAGCAACTTCCTGAGGAAAAGGCAATACGCTGGTGACCTTCCTGAAAACACCATCCTGGCCACCATGGATGCAGAGGCCCTTTATACCAATATCCCACATAAAGATCAACTGCAAGCTGTTAGGAACAGTATCCCTGAGGCACAACTGGTGGTGGAGCTTTATGATTTTGTCCTCATCCACAACTATTTCAGATTTGAAAACAATTCATACCTTCAAATCAGTGGCAACGCTATGGGCACCCGCATGGCTCCACAGTATGCCAACATTTTTATGGCTGACCTGGAAGAACACTTCCTCTACTTGCGCTACAGTGATTACATCATCATCATCTGGACCCAGGGGAAGGAGGCTCTTGAAGAGTTCCACCATGATTTCAAGAGTTTCCACCCCACCATCAACCTCAGCCTGGATGAGTCCACACAAGAGATCCACTCCCTGGACATTAGAGTGCAAATAATTGTTGATCACAAACACCGCCCTATATTGGAAACCCACGGGCCACTACGCTTAACTACACGCATCCAGCTTCCATCCAGGGCACACTACACGATCCATTATATACAGCCAAGCACTAACATACAGCCACATTTGCTCCAATCCCTCAGACAGAGACAAACACCTAAAATACCTTTATCAAGCTTTCCTAAAACTATAATATCCACCTAAGAAAGAGAAGAAACAGACTGAAAGAGCCAGATGTGTACCCAAAAGCCACCTGCTACAAGACAGGCCCAACAAGGAAAACAACAGAATACCACTGGCCACAGCATAAAGTCCCCAGCTAAAATCTCTCCAGCACATCATCAGTGATCTACAACACATTCTGGACGATCCCTCATTCTCACAAATCGTGAAAGGCAAGCCTATCCTCGCCTACACACAGCCCATCAACCTGAAACAAATTCTCATCAGCAGCTACAGACCACACAACCATAACTCTAACTGAGGAACCAATCTTTGCTACAAATCTTGGTGCCAGCTCTGCCCACATATCTACACCAGTGATACCATCACAGGACCTAACCACATCATCAGGGGCTCATTCACCCGCACATCTACTAATGTAATATATGCCATCACGTGCCAGATATGCCCCTCTATCATATACATTGGCCAAACTGGACAGTCTCTACATAAAAATAAATAAAATAAAATAAATAAATAAATGAATGAACGGATGCAAATCAGATATCAGGAATGGTAACACACAAAAACCCGTAGAACACTTCAATCTCCCTGGACACTCAGCAACAGATTTAAAAAGTAGCCATCCTGCAACAACAACAACAAAAAAAAAACTTCAAAAACAGACTCCAGGGAGAAACTGCAGAGCTACAATTCGTTTGCAAATTTGACACCATCAATCAAGGATTGAACAAAGACTGGGAATGGCTGGCCAACTGCAAAAGCCGTATCTCCTTTCTTGGCGTTCTCACCTCCATATTAGCCTCTGGACGTGGGCCACATCCTCAACTCTGGACTTCCTTTTCACTGGGACTCTCTCCTTTTCATGAGCTTGTATAATTAGACCTGCCTCTGGAATCTCCGCTACATTGCATCTGATGGAGCAGGCCTTTGCCCATAAAAGCTTATGCTCCAAAATATCTGTTGTCTATAATGTGCCACAGGACTTCTTGTTGTTTTAATCGGTAAAAGGTGCCAGACCAGAGGATGTAGTCTATCTATTCTCTTGAGGAAGTGCCCAATCAGGGGGCTTGCAAAAATGGAGTGACCAGCTTCCCCTCCATGTGAAAAGCCAAGATGGCTCTCAGGTGCCCTTTCAACAAGGAAGTCATGAGGCCCTGTTGCTTCAGGGATATCACCTGAGAGATAGAGGCTGACAAGGGTGTCGGGGTTATGCTGGAGGCACCAACATCAGAAACATTTATATTTAGCCAGATACATGAACCTCGTGGAAGCCTTCCTACTGCTGAGAAGGACATGGGCTTTCTCAGCAGGGTTCAACCACAAAGCCACAACGTTGTGAAATGAAGGGAGCACAAGTCTGGGTAGCAGACGCAACAGCAGTCTTGCGTGACGAGAGCTGGGAGTGGAAAAGTGGAATGGGTTGATGTACCAACAGCTCCAGGTAAAGGTGACATATGCATCCACCTGCTGACAGAAATGGCTTTGCAAGAGCCAGTCATGCAGGTATGGATAAACTTGGACCCCTTGATGCCTGAGGAAGGCTGCCACCACCATGATATATTTGGTAAGCACCTGGGGTGCCACAGAGGAGGGCTGTGAACTGGAAATGTAACTGACCCACCAGAAACCAGAAGTATTATTTGTGTCTGGGTTTGACTGCAATATGAAAGTAGACATCCTTTAAGTCAAGGGCAGCATACCAATCCCCCAGATCCAAAGAAGGGATGATGCAACCCTCAAAAACTATCCAAAAGTTATAGTTGGTAACAAATTTGTTGAGCTCCTTGAGGTCCAGAATGGGGCAAAGACCCTCTTCCTTGTAGATAAGAAAGTATTAGGAATAGAGACCCTTGTCCCTAGGATCCTGTGGAACCTTCTCCACTGCCATCTGGCAGAAGGGCAGAATGACAGGTACTGGAATGGCCATGAGCAACACATCTCAAACAACAACAGTTACAAAACGGTGGGTAACTATGTTTTCATGTCAGTTCCATTGCAGGTGATTTATAAGCTGAATCCTTGGAGGTGGGCCTGAAGATCACAGCTTTGCAGATTATAGTGCTGCTGTGCTGAAGCCAGCATCTTCTCAAGCTTACTGGGCCAGTGCATAATGTACTGTGAACATACGGAGAGATGACCAGGTTATGGCTTGACAGATTTCTTGGATAGGCAGCTGTGTTAGGAAGGCTGCTGATGACACTTGTGCTTTAGTTGAGCAAGCTGTTACAACTGACGGTGGGGATGCCTTGGTCATAGCAGTTATGGATGCAGGCTGCGATCCAGGACAAGCCCCTCTGAGTGACCTTTCAACCTATCCATCATAGATTGCTGCATTTACTTACAGAACAGCTTCATTTTATCTAAGTAGAAAAGTGAGCATACACTGGATATCCAGGATGTGAAGCAGATGTTCCTCATGTGATGCATGGGGCTTCAGGCAGATGACAGGGTAAAAATATATCCTGTCCATTCTGTCTCTGGTCACTGAGACACAACCTTGGGCAGGAACACTGGATGTGGACACAATTGAACTTGTCCTTGAAGAAAACTGTGTAACATGGTTCTGAAGTGAGCTCTCTGATCTCAGACCCCGATGGGTTGACATTATAGTGACCAAGAAAGAAAAAATTGCAGGAGAGATGGAAGAAGCAGGAAGGCAAGGGTTTGAAGAGAGGACCCATGACCCTGAACAGGTCCCTGGGGTGACAAGTTCCTGAAAGTGCAGGTAGAGGCACTCCAGCCCTTTCAAGAAACACGCCATCATGGGATGGGCAAAGAGGGACCTGCTATGCACTGGGGGACGTAGTACCAAGATAGCCATGTCCTGCAACAAGGCTTGAAGGCATTAATGTCAATACCCAGTACTCAAATCTTTTCTACTTTGCCAAGTAGACTGCCATCGTCTAAGGTTTTCTGCTGCTGAGCAAAACTTCTTGAACTCAGGCTGAAAAAAGCATTCATTCACATTCATCCATGCAACAGCCAAGTTGGTAAGTGGTTGAAGAGGCAGTGGAATGGGAGTAGCTGCTGACAGATCCAACAGCATACTGCACCAGTGCTGACAGGGCCACGCAGGAACCATGAGGATAACACTTGCTCAACATGACCCTGTCGATCAATGGTACTGGTGGAAAGGCATACATGAGTGCCCCCATCAAAGGAATAAAAAAGGTGTTCACATTTTGGCTGTGGAGCAGAGGATAGCACTTTCCAAACTGTCTGGATGCAAACAGGTCCACCTGGGGAGTCCCCTATCTTTAAGAATGTAAGTATGGCCATACTGAGTCAGACCAAAGGTCCATCTAGCCCAGTATCCTGTCTTCCAACAGAGGCCAATGCCAGATGCCTCACAGGGAGTGAACAGAACAGGTAATCAAAGTGATCCCTCTCCTGCCCTCCACTTCAGCCTCTCACAGAGGCTAGGGACACCATTCCTACCTATCCTGGCTAGTAGCCACTGATGGACTTAACCTCCATGAATTTATCTAGTTCTTTTTTGAACCCTGTTGTAGTCTTGATCTTCACAACATCCTTCGGCAAGGAGTTCCACAGGCCTACTATGCACTGTGTGAAGAAAAACTTGCTTTTTGTTAGTTTTTTATGTTATTGAAACAAGTAAACAACTTTCCTTTATTCACTTTTTCCAATGGCAGTTCTGAGGACCATTTTATGCATGGGTAGTGCAATACAGGGAGGGATCAGTGCTGACAAGATGCTGAATGCACTCCTGCTCAGCCATCTCCTCCACTTGCTGGGCCAAGTTACTGGCCACTCACCAGAGTAACGTATCAGGCAGCTAGGACTGGAGGGTCCTACAACTGCTTTGTTGTGGGAGGATGAGGAGGACTGAATTGGCCCAGAGGATGCCTGTTCTTCTCCTTTCACTGGAGAGATTGGGTTGGGGATAGGAATAGTCACCAAAGGTTCAGCCACTGAGTGTGCCTCTGATACTGAGCATGGGGCTGTGCCAGTGGTTGCTGTTCTATGGTGATGGCCGATGAGTGGACGGGGATGGTGGTGGTGGTATCACCATGACTGGGCCCCCGCAAGGTGTTTGAATATGGTCATCGTGCAAGCCACTGGCAACTGCTGCTGTCCCCATACTAGTAATGCTCACTTGGATGCCAGTCTTGCCACTGAGATTGAGGTGATGGGCTGAAGCACCCCTCGGTTCCAGAAGGCCCCCTCCACACCCCCAGCTGTTGAAGCCTGGGTTTAATCTCAAGACCACTGAAAGAAGAGACTAGTGCCCCACCCAAGCATACTTGTACCAACAGTGCAGTAAGCTGGTGCGGTTCCAGGGAGAATAGGGTTCCAGAGAGGTGGAAGGAGATCATTCCCACAGAGCTGGTGGCCAAGCACAACCTCCAGGGCAGCAACTGATGTCAATAATAGGGGAAATCAGTGCCTTCCCTTTGGTGAACCACATCAAAACAATGGCAACCACGACTGCAGAGTGGAAACTGACAGGAAATCTGCATGAATCTAAATGATAATATCAACATCCAGCAGTGTGGAGGTGGACACAGCGTCATTGTCTTGAGGTACTGGTGTAGGTCTAGCTTGCCCTCTTAGGCAAACTTAGCTGAAACATGTGGCATGGATTGTAGTGTAACTGCAGACACAGGCCAGTGCTCCTTCAATGCCTGAGCTCTCAAAAGTATCAATGCAGGTGGGGGAGGAATGGGATGGTCTGTTCATGCTTGCAGAAGTCAAAAGAGGACCTTCTACTGGACTAAAGGCCCCATTCGAGAATGACTGACTGAGGGGCACTGGTGTGGGCAGGCAATCTAGGGCAGGCTTCAGGCACATTGATGACTGGCCCTTTTTTGTCAGTGTCAGGCACCATGTTTCTTTGCCCTCTTCAGAGGTACCACCAATGTAGAGGCATGCCAAGCGGGCCCTTCACACTGATGTCAAGGTACTGGACAATTCATGCTAAGATTCTTGGGTGGTAGGCAGAGAGTGGATTCTGTAAGGAAAGCTCTGAGCCTCATATCCCTCTCCTTCTGCATGTGAGGCTGAAAGTCCTTATAAATCTGGCACATCTCTTTAATGTGGCCTTTCCCCAAGCACCTAAACCAGCTGTCATGGGAGCTGATAACACACACAGGCCTGTTACAGAAATCACAGAATGCAAAGCCTGGATACTGGGGCAAGCCTCATTAGGGCCTAACACTAACAATTAAATCAACATATACTTAATGCTAAAGATAATTATGTACAAGCCAAAATGCAGAAAGTTCAAAACAAGAAAAAACACAAGTTCTTGATGAGCAAGACAAGGCTCTCTGACTGACCACCATAGGTGGCAAGAAGGAACCGAGAGGGCACAGGGTCAGGAGTACTTCATATCTCAGTGCTTGAGCTGGACAATTAAGCACAAAGCCAACCCTACATATAGTGCTACAACAAAAATCTGATGACTGTGCACACGGGCATGCCACACAGATATAACAGAATGAACATGAGCATACACTCGAAAGACAATCTGTTGCCATTGTTCTCTCTTGTGTTTTCATGGGACAGGAGAGGTGAAAACAGGCCACTCTGCCTTGAATAGTCCTTTATAGTACGTGCTAGCTATTTATACTAGACAATCTGCTCCATCTTGCACTTTGCTGTGATCCTGGAAATGCCCTTCTCCAACCTGAAGAAGAGCTCTGTAGATAAAGCTGTATGTATGTATGTAGGTAGTCCTGACACTGATGTCTTGAGCTTGCACAGGCTCATCGGTTCTGGACTCACATGTGGCTGAGGAGTCCAAGCTTTGAATGGTATGGGTGCTCACAGTGGGGGCAAGCGAATTGTCCTGGCTCTGTTGGTGTGGCTGCTGCTGTTGCTTTCTTCCTCTCATGAGCATCAGTGAGGCATACATGTCACTGCTCTTCAAAGTTGTCATACGCATGTCGTACAAGAGCACGCCAAGAGTTGCTTAGGGATTCTTGACTCCTCCATTCATATGATGAGCCCTGTCCAGAGAAGCTGGGCTTTCAGAATCATGGCTTCAATGCTCATGGTTCCTGCTCTATCCAGGACTTCCAGGTTCATAACTCTGTCCTGCCATTGAATGTGCAGTATTGATCTCAGGCTGCATGTTTGGAAGCACTTCAGCAGTTTTACACGTTTTCTGTAAAAGGTCCAGGTTTCAACAGCCATACAGGAGAACGGTCAGGACTACAGCCTTGAACACTTTCAGTTTAGTGGACTGTCAGATATTGCGCTGATTCAACACTCGCACTCTCAAGACGTCCTAGTGCCCGGCTGGCCTGGTAGATTCTGGCATGGATTTCTTTGTCAAAGGAGCCATCGCTGGCTATCACACTGCCAAGGTACTTGAACTTCTTTACTGGTTTTTAACTCTGTTCCTTCAATAAAGATTGAAGCAGGGAGAGCCTGGAGCAGGTTGAAACAGTACCTTGGTCTTTCCTAGGCCGATGGTCAAACCAAAGAGGCGAGTGATATCAGCAAACTTGTTGACAATGAGCTGGAGATCAGATTCCTTGTGTGCCATAAGTGCACAGTCATCAGCAAAAAGGGCTTCAAGGATGAGCCTCTCAAGCGTCTTGGTTTTAGCATTCAGACGACGAAGGTTGAAAAGTGACCCATCAAGTCTGTATTTCATGTAGACTCCATGGTCCAGGTCCCTAACTGCGTGGCTGAGGATGCACATGAAAACGAAGTTGAAAAACACTGGGGGCCAGCACGCACCCTTACTTCACACCATTGGATATCTCAAACAGATCTGAGGACTGCCATTTGAAAGAACAAAGCCAGCCATGTCATATGCAGTAAACAACTGACTTGGGATTGCAGGACTTGGATTGTGGGAACTGTTTAATTGTATGTAGATTTCTATACATGGGCTAGAGTCTGGGCTCCAGGGCCTGTGGAACAGGAGGGTTCCACAACCCAAAAGTCTAAACAACCAAAAAAAAAAAAACAAAAAAAAACCCGAACATGAATTGGCTGGCAAGGTCCAGCTGCTGGTTTTGATTTGCTGTGTAGACTCCAACAGAAGATGATAATAAAAGATACTACCTTATGAAGCTTCACAAGTAACTTAGTCATTAAAAAGAAATTGACAGCTGTCTTTGCTCTTATACCGTGCATTAGTCTGGGTGGATATCACAGTTATCTTGATACCACTATATCATAATTCCTCCATTCTCTTGCTACTTGATGTATAATTTAGGGTCTGATTCTTCAAACAACTTATCCAATGTAACTTTAAATGTGTGACTAGAGTCATTAATGAATTTTTGTGTGCACGTAAACGTTCGCACGAGAGAGAGAGAGAGAGAGAGAAATGAACACATGCAAGATCCGGGTCTTAATTTGTAGCATGTCTTTTTTCAGGCATTTACAGAAATAAAAATTTTTATACAGGGTACCAGAGCAACCATCACTCAGACTACTTTTGTGCATACAGTATAGTAAGAGTAATTTCTTACATGAGCACACAGTGCAGTGAAACGTCACATATAGTCTGAAAACAATCCAACTTTCTTCCCCCTACAAACCCTCCCACCCATCTCACTTCACCTTTGCCTATATTTTTCTAAAAGCACGTGGGGTGGGGGAGGAACTCAAAATTCTGCAACCATGCTCTTTTTTGTTCTCTTCAGCCCCCAGGATAGGACCCTTCCAACCTTTCAAAAATAAATATATGAAAAGGGATGCCATTTATTCATTGCTATACTGCAGTTTTATCAAGTTATCAAATGTTTGCTAAACTTGACCCTGCAACATAAAAAGGAGTTATGTCTGTAAAACACTGAAAGACTCAAGCACCTACAGAAGGCTTGGGGTACTATGGCCAACAGACTGGATCTGGCTCGAACCAAATAAGCTTCCTCCTGCCCAACCCCAGCAGAGAGCCCACACTGGTGTTCTAATCCCACTGCCCCTACCCTGTGACTAGAGTAAGAGCGTCTGCTCCCCACTGTGTATGGGGAGGAGAGCCCTGAGCATCCCAAGCCCCCAGGCAAGCTGGAGCCAGATACAATCCATGGCATCAGCCTGGCAGTGGGAGAAAGTGGCTACGCATGCTGCTGCTCTCCCTTCCCTCCAGCTGGGGAAACAGAAGCGCAGGAAACCACTGGTATGCAGGCTTTTCCCCTGCTGCTCTCATTGGCTGGATTAGCTGGTAATGGGAGTAGCAGGGGTTGGTGCTTGGGAGTGGCAGGTGGAGGAGCAGGAAGCCATACATGCCCTTGGAGAGCTCTGCCAGGTAAGCACTACACTCCCATCCCACTTCTGGACCCTCCCTCCCAGTCCTTCCACATCCTGCCTGGTCCTGCACCCTACTGACAGCCCAGACATTGTACCCCCATCCCACTCTGTCAGCCCCCTCTGGCACATGGAACCCCTCAGTTTTGGCCCCACCCCAGAGCATAGCACGGCCCCACAAAATCTACTAGCTCAAGGCCACCGGACAAATCTGGCCGGAGGGAAGCTCTGCTCCTTGGTTGTGCCCCCACCTCATGGGGCTGGAGTGCGAGGGGAGTGAGGTGTCTCAGCTGCAAAGGCAATTTTAGCAAGGTTTTATTTTACTTTATTTTGCATGGCCACCATCTGATTTTTCTATGGATCAGTGGCCCCAGACTCAAAAAAGGTTCCCTATCCCTGACCTAATGAGACCTTTGAGACTTTTGCTAACTAAAACCTAACATCCTGCTAATTGTAGAGGCTGCTGCCATCAAGTGGAGGAAAAAAGCTTTATAAGAAAACAAGACACTGAAAACATTTCTTTGGTCAGAAAGACATTCTGATTTTAAAATCCCTTGAAAATATATCATTAAAGGTTTTCTTTTCTTTCCCTATTTATAAAAACCCATTAGAAAATAAAATATATTTCTTATCCAATACTTTCTCTACAGTGCACACACATTCAAATTGTTGTTGTAGGTATGACTATAAAGGTTGGTGATTGACATTCATTTTATTCTCCAAAAAGAATCTTGGGGGGCAAAAAATGGATTTTGTGACCTGATACAGAAGAGAAGAACACAATTATGTCCTTTTAAGCATGCCCTAGAGAGCAGAGGCAGCAGTAGCACTGTAAAAAAGTTTAAAATGCCAATACCTTGGAACACAGGAACTGGACTTCTTTCTCTACCTCCATACCCATACATAGCTTATTTTCTTGGTTTCCCATAATCGGGATTAAGAATTGCAGGTGTCAGAAGCATATCTGAGTACTAAAGAGGGCAGACTGGACAGTGGCAAATATAAAAAACTGTTGGATGTATATTAGATTATGACATATGAGGGCAATGTCATTTTTTTTCAAATTATCCTATACCTTTGATATTTGAAGATGTGTGTGAAGTTTGAATTTGTGATGTCTGTCTTTTAACTACAGGAGCTTTCCCAAAAACTTGGACTTTCTGGAGATTTTTTTTAAATGTTCACTTGTACATGTTACCTCTGGGGAAAAGTTCATAATTTTTTTATCCAAAAATATCAAAGAATTGTGTTAAAATTTGAAGAGTAAATTGAAATACAGAAAGTGAAATGAAGGGATTTGAATTCTGTTTTCCATGCAAATCTCAATACAATCTTAGCTACAGAACCAACAGGGTAACTCAATAATCTGGTTACCTAAGTTACACTAAAACACAGACACCACCCTTCTTCTCTCCCCAACCCCCTAAAATATCTAGTATTTTGGTGAGACAAACAAGTTATTAGAAGCCTGCTGTTTTCAAGGTAAATATATTGTTAACCCTTTTTGGGCAGTTATTTCAAATGTGACTAAGATTTTACTTGTTTCAATATAATACTATTTTCTTCTTTGGACTCTTCAAGAATTAAATGAAAAAAAAAAAGCATTTACAGAGAAGGACTGATGCTTGCTTTGGTAACATTTACCTTTGACATCTGGCTAAAATCTGCAAAACCCTCATTGCTACTGAAGGCACCACTTCCAAATGGGTCTAATGTTCCAAAAGGATCTGAAACAAGTACAGAACAAAGCTATATCATTTTTATTTTATTGAAAATAATACCTAGATTGGGAAAAATCTACTGTCACTTAAATAGACCACCAGACAAATTTAAAAAAGCCCCCTTGATACTAATGTCAAAACCACATTTTTTTTAATAAATTCACACAAAAGTTGTGTTTTTTCCTTTATGATGCTGTCAAAAACCACAATAATGGCTGTTAAATATCACCTAATACAACATGTTTTCTTAAAATATTTGCTATAAAATAATGTCAAGTCAGCAGTTCTGGCTACAATGAACTAAAACAATGGTCAATTTCTTTTCCTTGGTTAAAAAATCTGGCACTAAGAAGATATGCACTATTAGCAAGACAATACTTGAGGAAAAAAACTCAATTAATTGAACTTCTGTTTATCCATTCATAGCTCTCTTATAGGCAGCAGTTTATTTTCAGTGCTGTTCATTCAGATTTTGTTACTTAAGGGCTTATTTACATGGAGACATCCAGGAAAATTAATCTGAATTAACAGCAGGTATGAATTGGAAGCTGAAAATTCAAACCACATTAAACCTCTGCATGAACACCCTCACAAACAAAAGGTTGAGGAGGGAAAAATTATTCTCCTTAATCTCTGATGATAGGACTAGAAGCAATGGACTTAAATTGCAACAAGGGAGGTTTAGGTTGGACTTAGGAAAAACTTTCTAACTGCCAAGGTGGTTGAGCACTGGAATAAATTGCCTGGGGAAACTGTGGAATCTCCATGATTGGAGATGTTTAAGAGCAGGTTAGACAAACACCTGTCAAGAATGGTCTAGATGGTACGTGGTCTGAGTGCAGCGGACTGGACTTGACCTTTCAAGGTTCCTTCCAGCTTTATGATTCTATGATTAAGAATTAAGGGGACTTCATTTGATTTAGTTAAGAGAAATCAGAGTAACACGGCTTTAATTCCAAAAGAATGCTCACACAGGAGTTTATTTGGCTTAAATAATACACTTTAAATCAAACCTTTAATTCATTTTCATTAGTTCTCATGGACTTCCACATGTAGATAAATCAAAGCCTACTCAGACCACATACTTTCCAACTTTCCCAAAGATTCCTTTCTCAAGCACTGTTTTCAAAGATTACAAGATATCATCTCTGAATTCGTGTTTCTAGCATCCTAGTTTTTAAATTCCGTTCGCACATTGAGTTACTAATCACTGTGAACTAATTGTCAACTTCAATAAACTCTTCCATGATCTTGAAAGCTCCTCTAAGTCAACCTGAAGCCTTGTTTACCCATTAGACTCAGTCATGCTCAAATGATACCTGTCCTTAACCTAGAAGACCCAGACTGTCATGTCCACAGAAGGGAAGAGAAAGAGGTGGCACGTTAAATTCTCCCCAGATGGAAGATTTTGCCATATTCTGTCAAAGGGGAAGAGGTATGTGGTTTTCCCTACCCGAGGAGGTCCAGGTAACCTGGTTCTCAGAAGCTATGGATATTAAAAGCTGCTATAAAGACAGAGCTACCTCCTTACAGGCTCTGTGCACTAGCTTTCTCTCTCCCAGTCTCACATAAGCATGGTTCTACTGAAGTCATGTTGCCACAAACTGCCCTGGACATGGCAGTCCTTGGAATGCCTCACTTAAAGGGGAATTTTCCTAAAAGAGTAAATGTTGTCTCAGACTGAATTAATTTTATCTGTTTCATCACTGTTTGCTTAGAAGGAAGGGTATAAGCAATGAATACACCCTGTGAGGAGTATCCTTTGAGAGTCTGTAATAATTACACTTGTACCCTACAGAACTGCAGTATGCTTTTGCTATTCTGAGGTGTGAGGGTGAACTCTGCAATCTCCAGTGTCGGTGCTAGCCTACAGGGGACTCTAAATAGGAATATTTGGGGTCCCCAAACACAAAATAGTAGTAATTAATATTTTTGTGGGCTTCTTTGCAATAGTCAGGGCCTAAGCAATTGTTTGGTCTGTTTATGCTTAGTGCTGGCTCTGGCAATCTCCAAATTTTAACTGATATACTGTGTGTCAAAATGACAAAAGTTTCTTGTGCTTTTCTTACCCGGGCCTTTTGAAGAGATACTTGAAGATGTGAAAGGATCACTGCTTTCAAAGGGATCATGCTAAATAAGGGGGAAAGAAGAAATTCAATGCGTTAATAGTTTTAATTTATCTGCACTTACCTTTATGTAAATCAAAATGTTCCCTACATTATGAAAACTGCCATTCTAGGCCAAACTAATCTCTAGTGTAAGTCTGTTAAAAGGTCAGTGGAATTTGAATTTGACCAAACATTACGAAATATTCTTGTTGAATGAACTCATGCTATTAGTGCACGTAGATCTTGAGAGCAATGTTACACCACGGTATTGATGACAACCCATTGAGCAGAACGTATTCCAGAGCAATGGACAGTAGTAAAATAAACATTATATTAGTCACCGATGCAAAACCTAAGAACGTACGTGTATAGAAGTCTGTTGTCAAACTCTTCAGGCTTGAGTGCCCAAAGCTAGGCATTTAAATAAATGTGGCTTAATGTCAGAACTTCCAAGTACCATAACTTTTCATTAAATAAAGAGTAGCTGCAGGTACTCAAAACTCTGAAAATTTGGCCACTTATTCAGGTGCATATCTTTAGGCACTGAAATTTTAAAATGTTGCCTTGTGCTTGTAAAAAGAAAGGAATTCTCTGAAACACATTTTCACAAAAAGGATAGTAGTAGGCATCCTTCAGTCTGCATAGACTATGGATCGCACCCTTTATAGTTTCAACTGAGGACTTCATTTACAGCGTCTACTGTGACTATGAAGACCCACACGAGTGACAGTCCTTGCTGCATCTCTTGCAGATGTGGTGGATGTCTGGCAAGTCCTTAGTGTGCTTTCTGTGCGCTCGCTTCTCCTCTGCTAGCTGTCTGATCCTCATCTCGCCCTTCTGAAGGCCCTTGTGTAACCCCTGCCTCCATCTGCTGCGGTCGTCTGCTAGTTCTTCCCAGTTGGCCAGCTCGATGTCTACCTCTCTGAGGTCTCTCTTGCAGAAATCTTTGTAGCGCAACTGGGGGCGTCCAGGAGGTCTTTTGCCAGAGGCTAGCTCACCATACAGGATGTCTTTTGGAATCCTTCCATCATTCATCCTGTGGATGCGGCCAAGCCAGCGGAGCTGACGCTGCCTGAGGAGGGTGTGCATGGTTGGGATTCCAGCTTGCTCGAGGACGGCAGTGTTGGTCACTCTGTCCTTCCATGATATTCCAAGGATGCGCCTGAGGCAGCGCAAGTGGAAGACGTTCAGCCTCTTTTCCTGGCGGGCATACAGGGTCCAAGTCTCGCTGCCATAAAGGAGGGTGCTGAGGATGCAGGCTCTGTAGACTTGCATTTTGGTGTGAGTGTACAGCTTGTTGTTATTCCACACTCTCTTGCTGAGTCTGGACTGAGTTGTGGTCGCTTTTCCGATCCTCCTATTTAGCTCAGTGTCCAATGACAGGGTGTCAGTGATGGTGGACCCAAGGTACATGAACTCGTGGACAACCTCTAACGTATAGTTGTCAATGCTGATTGATAGGGATTCAGCAACATCCTGACCAAGTACGTTCGTCTTCTTTAGGCTGATGGTAAGCCCAAAGTCCTTGCATGCTTTGGAGAACTGATCCAGCAGTTTTTGAAGCTGGTCTTCTGTGAGAGACACTACAGCAGCATCATCTGCGAACAGCATGTCTCTGATGAGGACTTCCCACACCTTAGACTTAGCTTTCAGCCTTGCAAGGTTAAACAGTTTCCCATCAGATCTTGTGTGCAGCAAGATGCCCTCTGTTGAAGATCCAAAGGCATGCTTCAGGAGGAGTGCGAAGAAGATCCCGAACAATGTCGGAGCAAGCATGCATCCTTGTTTGACGCCGCTCTGGTGATGGTAGCTGGGGGGGGGGGGGGCGCCAAAGGTGGGGAGGAGGGTCCCGGGGATATGAGGTCATTGCTCCACAGGGAGATATGGTAACTCGTGGTGACAGGAAGGTATGAAGTAGTGGGATCCTTAACCACACATTCTCCACACTCCACTGCCTTGTGGGTTATCCTGGGAAGGAGAAAGGCTAAGGGAGTAAACCCTGACAGAAAATTCGGAGTGGAGTCTGAAGGCGGTTCGGTGTCAACTTCTGGCACTGTCCCAGCAACTCCTGCAGCTGAGCTGGTACCAGACGTGGAGGTTATCCTCTCCTTTGGACTATATCAGTAAAGCCAAGAGGGGGACACTGGTGTCTGGGCAGCCCAGAGTCTCCATAATAAGTGCCCAGGCTCGCGCCCGGAGAGGTACTCCAGCATTGCTGAACAGGAACACCATTACTCTGATATAAATAGGGTGCTACCAAATGCAGTGCTGGGGAAAAACTCATCAAGACTGTGATATTTTGTCTCCACCATGAAATCTGTCTTTTGTGTACTTTTACCCTACACTGTATATAGATTTCATAGGAGAGACCAGAGTTTTTCGGTCATGATATTGCCACCTCTACTTCCACACTGCCTTCAGAGTTAGGTGACCAGAAAGCAGTGGCTGCAAGTCAGGCACCTCACTATGAAGACAATGCCAGCAGCAGCACAGAACTAAGTGTGGCAATGAGCAGTCGGAGAGTGGTGGCTGCTGGCCAAAGGCTCAGCTCTGAAGGCAAAAGCATAGAAGTAAGGGTAGCAATACCATACATTCCATCTTTACTTCTGCAGTGCTGCTGGTATTGGTACAGATTTCAGAGCTGGGCTCCTAGTTAGCAGCTGCCACTCAGCTCTGAAGGCACTACCACTGCCAGCAGCAGTGCAGAAGTAACAGTAGTAATACTACGACTTCACTACAATAACATTGTGACATCCCCAATAGGTCCACTGGGTCAGGACCCTACAGTTACAACACCATGAAATTTCAGATTTAAATACCTGAAATCATGTATGTGTTTTTTAAACCCCATGATTGTGAAATTGAGCAAAATGGACCATTATTTTGGTAGGGTCTTAGCTATAAGACAAGTCCAACAGCTTGACTCCAAACTACGGTTTATTCAAATCCACTATAACTATCCTGGTTATACAACACAACTGTGCCAAACACACAAATGATAATCAACCAAGTATACTCATATAAAGTTGATAATGTATGACTTATGTATGAATTGTTTTGTGCCATTGAGTAAGTATGTCCGTTACAAAATGATGGACATTTGGCAATACATACTATTTTACACTGATGATAGTGTGGTACAGAACAAAATTTTCATATAACGGACACAAGTTAAAGGAAGTTTAATTTAATACCTAGTGTAAGAATTCATGATGAGCTGCTGTAACAGCTGTAAGTCATCAGTTCCAACTGCTCATGGACTCAGTATTCAAGAATGTAATTAGTCACATCATCTATATAGAACTTAAGCAAATCCCCAGACACCTTTTTCTTGTTCTTTTACGTTAAGATACTTGGACAACCATACATAAAAGTATTATAGAGTGACATATAAAATTTAAACATTACCTACCTTTGAAGGCAGTGTTGGGTTTTTTGTGAATGGATCTGAAGTAAATGGGTCACTTTTCACCTGTTTCTTAAAAAAATCCTCAGAGACAGAACTATGAAATGGATCATTTTCTTTAAAAGGATCCCCTCCAAATGGATCTAGCAGAAGAGTTAAGGGATGTAAACAAAATTAACTACCTTATAGGTAAAACACTAAACCATGTGCTGTAGAGAGCAATCCTGCATTAGCAAGGAGTGGGAGCAAATATGACTTTATTGCAAACTTATTTATCAAATATTAAACTACTGGTATATTCTACTTTAAAAAAAGGAGAAAAATATTATGATGGTTTTAAATTCCAACTAAGTGGATGTTGTATGACATTTACGATACAGTTATGAACTATATTTAATAAAATTGCACATACACTTTACTAAACTTCTTCCTTAATTCATGCATATACAGGAGCAGGCTTATCGATATTTGTCTATAAATTATATCCCACCTCTCACAAAGGACAAGCTGTTACCTGTTGAAACAGGAGGCTGTTCTGAGAAAGGATCATTCTGGAATGGATCATCTAGGTGAAAACGGAAAAAATTCTGTCAACGACTTACAGAATGTGTACACTGGGCCCATAGTTCAGACTAACAGGGTGTCAACTGTAGCACACACCAAAGTGCTATATTGTAATTCCCGTGAATAGATATTTCACAAGCAAACTTGAAAGTGTAAACTCTGGGCCTTTACGTTTGTACCAAGAGCATCCACACAGTGAAGCTAAAGTGTGGCACTTCGGAGTGCACTGCTCTTCCCGTCCCTTAGTCCAAACTGCAGGGCATTGTAGATGTGCACTAAGTTAATAAAATTAGTGTAACTTGTAAAAATACATTTAAAGTACAGTTGGTCTTCTGGTTTTTATATCAGCCATCAGTTACTTACTGCCTTTGAAAGGGTCTGCTCCTTTAAAAGGGTCGGATTTGAATGGATCTTCAGCCTGGAATGGGTCTGTATGCAATTCTGGTGTATTATTACTAAATAATAAAGCTTTACTCTTGAAGGGATCACCCTAGAATTAAGGAGAGAAGCATTATGAAGATTTTTATCACTATTAAAATGATTAATCATTCAGTGTGCAGAATTCTGACATATCTTATTCATGTTCAATGTCATTTTAAATTCAAGAAGCTCCTTATTGACATCAGAAGTGCACTTTAAGCTGAAGCAAAGATCACAAAATACATTGCTTGAGGATATACAAACCAACTATTTACAGAACACAAAAGGTGGTATTTCCGATTTTTGCATGTTAATTTCTGAAGCTCCTGTACAAACTTTCAAAAATTCTGTTCTTCTAGGGTTTGCAAAGCCCCAACTCCATGTAAAACATCACAATTTCCAATATAAATATATATTTCCATAAATCTTTGGATATTGATCTCCACCTACACTGTGGTGGAACAGGAACAATTAGAACAGAACTTTCTAGGTCAATTCTTCATCATATGCATTTGCTCCTCTGAGATATCACTGTAGTCTTGTCTTTGGGTTTTAAGCTTTAAAATCTCTGCAGTAGGGATTCTCTTATCTAGGTTTGTATAGCACTCAGTACATTGGCACTCCAATACTGACTGATGCCTTTTGACCATAGGAAATGTTTACTAACAACAAGAACAACTGTCAAAAACTTGGATTTTATTAAGCTGAAGGATGTCTTCTCAGTAGCGAACACACAAATGAATTGGACTAAAATTAATTTTTTCAACAGCAAAAGAAACAAAATATAGAGGAAGCAGGAAGGATTAAGAAGAAAAGAAACATTTTATGAAAAGATCATATATAAGAGGTCTATTCTAGTAAGTGCTTCTCAGTCTTTAACAATAAAAGCAAAATTCAAGAGACTTCCACTTGAAATTGTACTTGACAATAACCACTAAAGCACTTTAGCCAGTATAACTTACTTAGTTTGAGGAACTCCTATAAGTTATATCAACAGCAAAAAAAAAATTTTTTTTTGCTGATATAAAATTGTATCTCCACTACCAAGGTTTGATGGCATAGCTATACCAGCCAGCTATTTTTAGTATAGATAAGACTTAAGAATTAACTGTCACCAGAAATACAATGTTCTAAACCTATGGACAGAAGCTGATATCTTGCAGAGTTTTCAGGGCCTGTTAAGGCTACATGATCAACTAAATACAAATCTTTTTACAATCTGAGTTTAGGTACAAGATACAAACATAAGAACTGTAAAATGTGTTTTACACTACATTGAAATATAAATCCACTTGCTACTTTCATTCAGTCTTTACCATAACTCCATAATTGGCTCTTTCTTTCTGTGCAATTCCTTCACTTATGTCTGCTAAATTCGTCATACTACCACCATGAATCCCATTCAGAGCTTCATTCTTTTGTTCAATACTTTTACTGACTTCCTGGTAACTCTCTTGAAGCTGAGAAAGCTTACTTCTTGCCTAAATAACGAAAAATACTTCAGTATCATGCAGAATTATGCATACATCTGAATAAGCAAACAACGAGCACTCTTTGAAAATGAAAACTATACTTATTTATAAAGCTGAACATTGCAGTGACTCTGGAATTCTGTTACTGTATACAGAAATATAGAGTAAATTTGCATGAGGCTAAAAAACAAATTAATTGTTGCAGCACTGTCTTAATTTTTACATGAACTGCAAATTACTAGGCTACATCTACGCTACAAACTTACTTCTAAGTTAACCTCGAAGTAAGCTGCTACTTTGAAGTAGCATGCAGAGCATTTACGCACACTTTCCCTTACTTTGAAGTTAACTTCAAGTAAGGGAGCCTAACTTCGAAGTCACTACTTCATTCCCAGGAATGGAGCAGAGGTTTACTTCAAAGTTAAGTGTGTGTAGATGCTCTGCACTCCTTACTTGGAAGTAAGGAGTCTGCCAAGGAGGCACCCCTCCTCCCTGCAGAGGAGGGGGACACTCTGGCCAGCCCAGGCAGGGCTCTATTGTCCCTGCCAGCCACCTTAAGGGAAACAGCCTCCAACAACCCCACACAAGAAGCTGAGATCATGCCACAAGCAGAGGCAGCATGAGCTCCCACTCAGACTACTCCTGCTCGAAGCACCAGCCCATCTCTGAACCCTCTGGCCACCATGCCAGAATATCCACCTCCCGGCGGCCCTGGACGAGGAGTCCGAGGGGTCGCAGCACCTGGGCAAGGGCTATGCCAGGAGGGGAGCCTCCTGGACTGAGGACAAGCTGAAGGACCTCCTCGCTCTGTGGGGTGGAGGAGGAGGTCCTTTGGCAAAGTGGCGCCCAGCAGAGGAACACAAATGCATTTGACCAGCTGGCCAGCGGCCTCGCCATCCACGACTGCACTGGCAGCAGTGTGCAAATAGAAGTAAAAGAACTCCGCCAGACATACATCAAGGCCAGCAATGCTGCCAGCTGGTCGGGGCATGGCCCATCCACTGCCCCGTTACCAGGAGCTGCACAGGCTCCTGGGACCAAGGGACACAGTTGCCCCAGAGCATGTGGTGCACACCTCCACTCCTCCCTCCCCTCCCCGCAGACAGAGAGCATGAGGCAGGTCCCTCCTGCACCATGAGCCCCTCGAGCAAGGAGTGGCAGACGGTGACCAAGGACGATGATGAGGGTTCCAACGATGGGACCCTCATCATCACTCTCCCCTCTGGGACACCCAGCCAAGCATCCTCCAGCCGAGCCTCGCCTGAACCCCAGGCTGTCGTAGCCAGTATGTACAGGACGAGTCAGATGTTGCCAGGGATGGGAACGGGGCCCACCTGGAACAACTCCACAGCCCACACGCCTGGGGACGAGGAGAAGGAAGGAACACGGGCCAACCCTTACCAGGCGGGAACCTCTAGGCACCTGGGATCCCACAGGGCTCACGGGCTACTGGGTGGCAGGGGAGAGGGGTTGAGACCCAGCACTAACAGGCCATCCCCATTCCCTTCTGCCTTCACAGGCCCATTGTTGGGAAGGTGCCGCAGCACACCAGAGTGGGTTGCAGCTGCAGGGAGCCGGCCTCATCACCCCAGCCTGCATCCTCCCACAGCCACAGCAGGGCCTCCTGCAGATGGCACTGGAGGGAGGAGTCAGCTGCCAACTGGGTGGTCATGCAGGAGATGAGCAGAGAGCTCCACGACCGGCTGGTGATGGAATGGAACATGTGGGTGTGGCTGGCTGGCAGCCTGGACACCATGGCCCAGGCCTTGGCCGCCTGCCTCCCACAACCGCCCACCCAACTTGCAGCTGCTCCCTCCCCCACTGCAGCTGCCCCTTCGGCAGCTATCCCCCCACCGCCGCCCACCTCCTGCCGGGCCTGTCACCGTCCGCCCCCTGGATCTGGCTCAGTGGCTGCTGGCTGAGGCAGGTGCACCTGGCCCAGACCCAGTGGCCTCCCCTGCACACCCTGAGGAGCCCAAGCCCACAGCACCTCCACCCAAGCCCTACCTGCCTGTGGTCCTGGCCTGTCGCAGCCCTGCAAGGCGCCCCAGACCGGGGTGGTAAGGGCAGCCATAGCAGATGCAGCTCCTGCCCCCCCATGCCCCTGGACGACTGAGCCTTCCCCCACCTCCCCGTTCATTTCTCCCACTTAGTCCCACTCCCAATTCAGTTGCTGCACCTAGCCCCTCTGGCTCCCTCCTGTGGACTATTCCCCCCATGCACTGTAAATAGTTTCTCACACATTGTTCTGGTTGGTTTTGCAAAACAAATTTATTCCCCCGATGCTAAAGTTTAATGTTCCCACCCTAATCTCGTGGCCCTGGTGCTTGGTGGGAGAACGGTAAGGGTGGACAGTATGAGGGATGGATGAGTGGGGGGGGCGGTGGTGCATATTGTAGCTGGGAGGGTCAGGGTAGGCCCTGCATGAAGGCCTGGCACAAGGCCTCCCGGGCTCTGACCCCACTTCTGTGCCTCGAGGCCTGGGGCAGCAGGCAGCTGCTCATACCCAGCCCCTGGGTCCACGGCCCAGCCCTGGATGAAGGGCTCCCATTGGCCCTCCAGGGGCACAGCAGAGGCCACAGTAGGCAGTGATGACCAAGGGGGTGTTTGGGAGGCTGACATCCAGCCTGGTGAGGAGGCTGCGAAATCTTCCCTGCAGTCTCCCAAACACCAGCTCAACTGTGTCCCTGACATGGTTGACGCGGCTGTTAAAGTGTCCTGGGCTGGCATGGTGCATTCAGTATAGGGCCGCGTGAACCATGGGTGCAGGGGGTACGCAGCATCAGCCACAATGCAGGGGGGCATCGTGATGTCCCCAAGTGTGAGCTTCTGCGGGGGGACATATGTGCCCTCCTGGATCTGGTGTCCCAGCCATGAATTCCCGAACACTCGAACATCATGGGCCCTAGCCAGCCAGCCCACACACATCCAGGAAACAGCCCCTCGCATCCACCAGGGCCTGGAGCACCACTGAGTGGTACCCCTTCCTGTTAATGTAGGTGCTCCTGCTGTGGTCTGGAGCTCAGATTGCCATATGCATCCCATCTAGAGCTCTAAAACAACCTAGGGGAAGCCTAGGTCCATGAACTCAGCAAGGGCAGGGTCCAGGTCCCCCGGGGTCACGACTCATGGCAAGAGAACCTTGTTGATGGCTCGGACGACCTGCTGGAGGGAAGGAAGACATGTCCATGAATGCTGGACCAGGAGCTGCCCCCTCAGTACCCCCGCCCACCAGCCGTCCCTCTCCCCAGGGTGGGTCCACGGTGGGGGTCAGACTTACCTCAATCATCACCACTACAATGGTGGCCTTGCTGACGCCGAATTGGAGGCCAACGGATCACAGGCTGTCAGGGGTGGCCAGCCTCCACAGAGCGATGGCCATCCTCTTCCTCACCGGGAACGCTGGCTGTATCCGTGCCTCTCAGTGCTGGAGGACTGGGGTGAGCCAGTGGCAGAGGTCTGTGAACGTCTGGCAGGTCATTTTGAAGTTCCTCAGTCACCGCTCATTGTCTCAGTCCTCCAGCACTAGCCAGTCCCACCACTCACTGGTGGTGGCTAAGGCGCACTGGTGCCAGACTGGGGGGCCCACGGGAGGGGCATCAGTGCTGTGGCCAGGGCCTGCAGGCTTGGTCCCAGGAGGGCAACCCGGCTGTGTGACTGAAAGATGACAGCAACCATCATGGGCAGCAGGCTGGCCAGGACATCGTCCTCTAGGAGGGTAGGAGCAGGCTGTTCTCCCCAGAAGGTGCTCTGTTGCTGCCCACAGCTTGGCAGCCTTGAGCACATGCAGGGTGGGGTTGTTGGGAGGGGCCCTTTAAGAGGACAGCTGGCTGCGAGCCCAGAAGGGCTCATTGGCCTTGCGACCCCATGCCCGTATCATTTCCTGGCCCCTTACTTCAAAGTAGGGGCTAATTGTTGCAGAGGCTTAACGGTGAAGTAGGGGGAAGCCTACTTCTAAGTAAGGGTGTGTGCATTTTGTGTGTAGACTCTCAATTTTGAAGTTGCTTACTTTGAAGTTATTCTGTAGTGTAGACACAGCTCTAGTCTGCAGTCACAAAAGCCTATTTAATTAAAGCTGTCTATTTTAATTCTGCAGGATTTCCTCTGTAGGTGCAGTTCATCCCTTCTTAAACTACTGGACTTTAAAGAAGGGTGAAAGATTTGTACAATACTAAAGAGAATACCTGATTAATTTCTTCTTGTGTTGATTTTAAAGATTTAATTATTGTTTCAAGTTGCACTCTTCCCGCTTGAATACTCTGTTCCAGCTGAGTCTCTTCTTGCTGGAGACGATTCAGCTCTGCTTTTGCTCTATTCAGATCATCTTCCTGTAATTTTAAATCTGATTCCTGAGACTGAATCTCCATCTTCAGTGAAGAAATCTGGAAAAAAAAAATTGACATGCAATGCCAACTCGAGAGTGCAAACTGAAATTATAGTAATGTTTATATTAATTATTTGTGATTAATTCATATTTCATTATGTCAACATCTGAACTGTGAGCTGCTAAGGAAATATAAAACCAACTTACATCATTCCAAGAAGTAAAGTGAGTTAAAACTCATGTGGAATTAGGATTCTTGAAGTAAACTACTGAGATATATATAAGCCTGGGGAAGCAACTGATAACTATTACATATTAGAAATAAGACAGCCACTAAATACCTGTTAAAATGTTCTTTTAATGCTTTTCCTGTGGATTCCAAAACTCAGCTGAAGGAGAACACCACTCCTCTGTCTGTAGCTTTTGTTTTAAATATACTATGTACATTTATTCAAGTGGTCAGCTTTCAACAAAACAAAGTTTAAAAATGTTATACCAATTTCCTGTTTCCTATGTACCTTTATGACCAATCATACTGGGTTTCTATAAAGAGACTATATGTTGATGATACTGAAATCAAGTTATAAATGAAAATGCTAGTCATTAAAATAATGTATCTTACTTTACTGAAACTTTTAAAAGACTCAGACAAAACTTCCCAGCTTTGAGCCTGGTTCCCCGAAAATTGGCATTTTCACCTCTAGCATGAATAGTATTTAATTGAGTAACTTGTAAATGTTGACAGAGTCCACAAGTGAAGAGGAATATTATTGCTTAACCTACTTCTCACTTTTTAATTAACTTTTTCCTGTTTATTAGGAAATTAAAGAAATTCATTTACCTGTATTTTCATCTGTGGCTTTAAGCATAGATACAGAACTGAAACACAAATCCTGATGTTTGAAACTACTGACTGAGTTAAATACTTCCTGAAATTTTAAACATGAACACCACTGCATTATTTATCGTAGGTTATTTCTTTCATAGGATATTATCCATTTATTTATCCATCTCAAGTAAAAAAACCTAAGAAAATAGATGTACATGCTTTACACCTTCCAACAGTATCCAAGAACAATACCAATGACTAGGCAAAGAGTTAAAGGAGCTACTAAGATGGAAATAAAGGTCAAAAGCCACAAGTGATTAACACACGAACTGATGGTACAGTGATAGGGAGGTGTGTATACATGTACCAGTATATCTTTAGGGCTTTGTTTTCTTTTTAAAAAACTACCATTAAAAGATCAGCAAATTCATATTTTACCTAAAAAGACTCTAAAACTTTAGACATTAATAAGAATTAGTAGCCTTGTGGAAGGGTCTCCTCTCCCTCAACATGAAGACAGAATAAGCTTGACTTCTCAGATAGCCAGATATTTCATTCAGATACAAAAATGAGTGCAACTTTATAGCCACATTTACACTAGCCTGCTACTTTGAAAGAGCAGGTACCACTTCAAAGCAGTGTGCGTCGTGTCTACACGTACCATGCACTACTTCCAAGTTGAAATCGATGTTAGGTGCTGCAGACATTGAAATTGCTATCCCAATCAGAAAATAGGAATAGGGTGCTACTTGGATGTTGAAAATCAAAAAACAATGTGTGTAGACACTCCGCGTCCTGCTAATTCGAAAGAGCAGGTTCCACCATGGCAGCAATCAGCTGGGACATGTAGACGTGCTGTCCAGCTCCTGCCAGGCCCTACAATCTGTGCACGCAGCGGCTCTTAAAGCTGCACGGACCAGGAAACTCCACGTCAGGAAGCTGAGAGCATGCAGGCAGCAGCCATCAGATGTAGTGCCCCTGCATGCTTAACAGCGACCCCCAGCAGCCCCCCACCAGTGATGGAGAGCAGCCAGGCACCAGAGCAGTCCCAAGACTCCCTCTCCAACTGACCCCAGGGCTCGCAAGGGTCTGGCTGGGGGTGAAGGGGGAAGAAGCGTGGCCCCTCCTGGAGCGAAGCTGAGCTCCAGGATCTGCTGGGGCTCTGGAGTAGGTGCTCCGGGTTATGGGGAGCAAGTGGCAGAACGCAGCTGCCTTTGCCTGGCTGGCCAAGGGTTTGACCGCCTGGGGTCACCCTGCCTGCACTCCTGGCCATGTTAGGAGTAAGGCGAAGGAGTTGCAGCAGGGTTACTCCCATGCTTGGGACTCAGCCAGCCAGTCAGGGGCCACCTCTGCCGCTTGGCCCTATTACTGGGAGCTCAAGGCCATCCTGGGCCCAGGGGACACCTCCTCCCCGCCAGCTATCCTTGATATAGTGGCCGAGGAGCCCAAGCAAGTCAAAGAGCAGGAGCCTGAACCGTTGCCCAGTCCCACGCCACCAGGGATGGACCCGGGCACTGAGGCCATGCAGTGGTCCAGCGGAAATGGGGAGCTGGTCACTGACCTCCTCTCCTGAACCTCCAGCCGGGCATCTGCCTGACTGGCATCCCCCGACCTCAGCGGTGGACCCTCAGGTATGTACCTCACAGAGCACACACCCCCAGGTCATGGGGCGGGGGCACGACACACGACCGGGGCCTCCCACACACACCCCAGCAGACCACGGGCACCAGTGTCAGTCAGCCCTTGCTTCCATAGACAGCACTGTACCCTGCCCCTGTGAGGGGGAGGGGAGGGGAGGGAGAGGACCACACAAAGGGGTCGCCCACAGGGCCACCGAACCCATGGGACAGGGGACGGAGAATAGGGACACAGCGGCCATTGGTGGATGGAGTGGTGGGCCACGGGGCAGGGGTCGGTACTCACGGCCTTTTTCTCCCCTTCCCCATTTCCACAGCCATACCATCCAAGCGCCAGGAGAGTCTTGCTGTGTCCGTGGTCCCAGACAGCCCCCCGGAGGCGAGGGACAGTGACCGTCCAGAGGCACCAGCAGCGCCAGGACAGGCCTGCTTCCCTCAGAGCCTGCGGCAGCCAGCTGAGGGCCCCCACATCGCCACCTCCATCTGGCACCAGATGGAACTGGCAGAGCAGCACCTCCAGTTCAAGGAGTAGGAGGCTGCCTGACACTTGGCAGCCTGGGGGGACTTTATGGCCACCTTCCGGGATATCGCGCGTATGTATTGGGAGCTCCTGGTCTGGCTACCCCCTTCCTGGCCCCCTACCCCCGCCGTGGCCCCACCTGTCATCCCCCCGGGAGAAGAGCCCACTGGACCTGACCACCAGCCCAAGGCTGATCGCTGACTGTACCTTACCGTGCTCCCAACCCCCGCCAGGGACCCAGAAGACAGGGAGCATGGGACCTGGAGCCAGTGGGGGGTCACAGCCCTCCACCCCTGCCCTGGAGTGATGGCCCAGTGCCTGGGCCACCTAGGTCCTCCTTCCTCTGTAAGTAGTTATCCCCCTCTCCTGTACATAGTTAGCCCCCACTCCTGTATATAGTTATCCCCGCTGTTCTGTTGACAAATATGTTCTACCCCCAGTTTTAGTAGTTTGTAATACACTGTTTTATTCTTCCCAAACCTTAATGTGCCATGTGCTCGGTGGAGGGAGTGTGGGGGTAGGGGGAGCGTGCAGGAGGCCTTCCGGGGTTGGCCAGGGCAGCACTCACTGGGGCCCCTGGTTGAAGTGCCGGCGCAGGGTGTCCCGGATGCAAACCCTGTCCCGGTGGGCCTGGAGGCTAGAGGTGGCAGCCGGCTGGAGGTAGCCCATGCCAACCTTGACTGCCCACCCCCAACTTAAGGCCTTCCCCCTACTCTCCACAATATTATGTAAAGTGCAGCAGGTGCCCACTCCCTGAGGGACACTGAGGACACCCATATCCAGGCAGGCATGGAGGCAGCACCACTGCCCCTTCAGGACACCAAAGGTACGCTCAAACACCTGGCAGGTATGGTTCAGCTGTGTGTTGAAGCGCTCCTGGCTGGGGGTGCGGTGGGCGCATGAGCCAGGGCTGGAGTAGGTATGTGGTGTCAGCCACCAGGCAGAGGGGCAAGGCAGTGTCCCCCAGCAGAATCTCCTTCTGGGGGATGTAGGTCCTCATCTCCAACCAGCAGCAGAGGCCCAAGTTACAGAAGACCCCTGTGTCATGGGTGCAGCTAAGCCAGCCCACACAGATGTCCTGAAACCAGCCCCAGCTGTCCACCATGGCCTGCAGGGCCACTGAATGGTAGCCCTTTGTGTTTATGTACTGTCCTCTGCTGTGCTCTGGGACGCAGATGGGTATGTGGGTCCTGTTGAGGGCCCTGAAGCAGTTCGGGAACCCCAGTGCACCAAAGCCCGGGATGGCCATGTCCAGGTCCTCGATGCA
Source organism: Carettochelys insculpta (assembly GCF_033958435.1). Taxonomy (NCBI): domain Eukaryota; kingdom Metazoa; phylum Chordata; order Testudines; family Carettochelyidae; genus Carettochelys; species Carettochelys insculpta. The sequence goes on along the minus strand of NC_134163.1, from coordinate 17,011,058 downwards.
GATGACCCTCTGAAGGAGCATGGCGTTAAGTCCACGGACCACCTGAGGGGAGGGGACATAGGCACCTGTGAGGGTGTGCGGAGTGCACCCGGCCCCCTCCCCAGACCCCCACCCTGAGCCCCTCCCCAGTCCCCCCCCACCCGCTCCAGTGTGGTGTGTGCCCAGGCCTACTTACCTCCATCACAATGGCCCCAACTGTGGCGTTGACCACACCAAACTGGTGTCCCATGGAGCAGTAGCTGTCTGGAGTGGCCTGTCTCGATGGAGAGGGTGCGCCGCACCCAGGTGTCCTGGTGTCTCAGAGCAGGGGTCAGCCACTGGCAGAGCTTGAGGAATGTCTGCCACAGCATCTGGAAATTCCAGAGCCACTGGTTGTCATCCAGTTGAGTGTCTTTGGGCTAAGCTTAGAGGTGGAAGTAACAGAGGTGATGTTGGGGTTGGTGTCTGTTATAGGCCGCCAGCTCAGGGAGAGGAGATAGATGAGGCTTTCTTCAGGCAGCTTAGCGAAGCTTCCAAATCACAGGCCCTGGTTCTCATGGGAGACTTTAATCATCCAGACATTTGTTGGGAGACCAGTACAGCAGAGCACAGAGAATCCAGGAAGTTTCTGGAGACTACTGGGGATAACTTCTTGGTACAAGTGCTGAAGGAACTGACCAGGGGCCGTGCGCAACTTGACCTGTTGCTCACAAACAGGGAAGAACTAGTCGAAGAAATAGAAGTGGGAGGGAACCTGGGCTGCAGCAACCATGAGATCGTATATTTAAGGATCTGGATGAAAAGAAGAAGTGTGAGCAGTAACATACAGACCCTTGATTTCAGAAGAGCAGACCAACTCCCTAAGAGACCGGATAAGCAGGATCCCTTGGGAAACGAAGACGAAGGAGAAAAGAGTTGAAGAGAACTGGAAGTATTTTAACAAGTCTTACTGAAGGCAAGGGAACAAACAATCCCGCTGCGTAGTAAGAAATGCAAACATGGTAGGCAACCAGCTTGGCTTAACAGGGAAATCCTTAGTCAGCTTAAATGCAAAAAGGATGCACACAAGAAATGGAAACGAGGACAGTTGACTAAGGAGGACTATAAACATACGGCTGGAGAATGCCGGGCAGTAATCAGGAAAGTGAAAGCACAATTGGAACTCCAGCTGGCAAGGGATGTGAAGAACAACAAGGGTTTCTACAGCCATGTGAACAATAAACGGGTTATCAGAGAAGGTATGGAGCCATTACTGGATGAGGGAGGTAACCTAGTGACAGATGATGCAGGAAAGGCTGAAGTACTCAATGCTTTTTTTGCCTCAGTCTTCACGGACAAAGTCAACTTCCCAACGACGGTCCTAGATGATGCAGTATGGGAAGGTGGAGGGCAGCCATCTGTGGGGAAGGAACAAGTTCTGAGATATCTAGAAAAACTAGATGTGCACAAGTCCATGGGTCTGGATTTAATGCACCCCAGGGTAGTGAGGGAATTGGCAGAGGTCATTGCTGAACCTTTGGCCATTATCCTTGAAGACTCTTGGAGATCAGGGGAGATACCGGATGACTGGAAGAAGGCAAACATAGTGCCCATCTTTAAAAAAGGAAAGAAGGACAATCCAGGGAACTATAGACCCATCAGCCTTACCTCAACCCTTGGGAAAATAATGGAGGGAATCCTCAAGGAATCCATTTTGAAGCACTTGGAAGAGGGGAAAGTGATCAAAAGTAGCCAACATGGATTCACCAGGGGCAAGTCCTGCCTCACCAATCTGATCAGCTTCTATGACAAGGTAACAAGCTCTGTGGACATGAGGAAGTCAGTGGATGTGATATACCTTGACTTCAGCAAGGCTTTTGATACGGTCTCCCACAACATTCTTGTCCATAAGTTAAGGATATATGGATTGGATCCTTGGACTATAAGATGGATAGAAAGCTGGCTTGATGGTCGGGCCCAACAGGTAGTGGTCAATGGCTCAATATCTGGATGGTGGTCTCTTTCAAGCGGAGTGCCGCAAGGCTTGGTTCTGGGGCCGGTGTTATTCAACATCTTTATTAATGACCTGGATGAGGGACTGGGTTGCACCCTCAGCAAGTTTGCGGATGACACAAAACTCGGGGGAGAGGTAGATACGTTGGAGGGTAGAGAGAGAATCCAGAGGGACTTGGATAAATTGGAGGACTGGGACAAAGAAATCTGATGCGGTTCAATAAGGAGAAGTGTAGAGTCCTGCACCTGGGGCGGAAGAATCCCAAACATTGTTACAGGCTGGGGACCGACTGGCTCAGCAGCAGTATGATGGAAAGGGACCTAGGGGTTATGGTGGATGAAAGACTGGATATGAGGAAACAGTGTGCCCTTGTAACGAAGAAAGCTAACGGCATACTGGGGTGCATTACGAGGAGCATTTCAAGCAGATCTAGAGAAGTAGTTATTCCTCTTTATTCGGCCCTGGTGAGGCCACATCTGGAATAGTGTGTCCAGTTTTGGGTCCCCCAGTATAAAAAGGATGTGGATTTGCTAGAGCAGGTTCAGCGAAGGGCAACAAAAATGATTAAGAGTCTGGAGCACAAGACCTATGAGGATAGGCTGAGGGATTTGGGCTTGTTTAGTTTACAGAAGAGAAGACTTAGAGATGATTTAATAGCAGCCTTCAACTTCCTGAAGGGAAGCTCTAAAGAGGAGGGTGAGAAACTGTTCTCAGTGGTGTCAGATGGCAGAACAAGGAGTAATGGTCAGAAGCTGAAGAGGGAAATGTGTAGGTTAGATATTAGGAAAAACAACTTCACCAGGCGGGTGGTGAAGCATTGGAATGCGTTGCCTAGAGAGGTGGTGGATTCTCCATCCCTTGAGGTTTTTAAGTCCCAGCTGGACAAGGTCCTGGCTGGGATGACTTAGTAGGGGTTGATCCTGCTTGAAGCAGGGGGCTGGACTAGATGACCTCCTGAGGTCCCTTCCAGCCCTATGATTCTGTGATTCTGTCCCACTCCCCCAGGACAAGTTCCTCCCACCACTCAAAGCTGGTGGGGTGGCTCCAGAGCTGGTGGAGCACACAGGCAGAGAGGAGGGAGGGCAGAAGGGCCCAATCATCTGGGGCATCCCCTTCTGCCCCTTGGGAGTGGGTCCCCTGCCAGGAGCTGCTGGGTGGCCACTCGTGCTGTGGATAGCAGGGCACCCACTCCTCTGGTGGCAGCCAACAAGGTGTCTACCTGCTGCTGGTTCACGTCCATTCCTGCGGGCACTGTGTCTGCGGGGCTTATGGCACCTCTGCAGGACTTGTGCTGCGCAGGCCAAGTGTATTCAGGAGGGACCCTTTAAAGGAGCAGCTTGTTGCAGCCCCAGAAGGGCTTGTCTACCCTGCAACCCTGTCTGCAGCTTTTCCTGGCCCCTTCTTTCGAAAAGGGACACTGGTATGTGTAGACGTTCTCCTTCTGCATCCGCGATGGCCCCTTTTGACATGCCATGTAGTTCTTTTGACATCTCTCGTCCACAGCACCAGCCCTGGCCCATGCGTAGATGCTATGCATCGAAGGAGCGTCTTTTGATGTCCCTCTTTCGAAAGACGCTCTTTCGAAGTAGCACTCTAGTGTAGATGTAGCTTAGACAAAAAGATACTGAATAGGCATGATGATGATACTGCCTGAGTGGAACAGCCAGCCTATTTTAAAAAGGGATAGAAGTCATTTTTAGAGCAATTCCTACACAGGACAAGATGGTCACTCCTGGATTATCCACCTCAGACCCAGATGCCATCTCTGTACTGTGGCAGATCACAAACTACAGCTGACAGGTGCCTGAGAGAGGGGGAACATTTTGGGAGCTGAAGGAATCCCTTTTTGTTCCCTCTGTAAGTTCACAGAGAGTACAGTCCTTCAGGCTGGATAGGCAGCTGGGGCTCATCAGAAGTCAGCCAGCATCAAGCTGTAATAAAAGCACCTGTTACCAGTAAAGGCCTCCAGGCTCTCTATAAAAGGCTTTCCCCAGGTAGCAGGAAGGGAGGGGCATGGTGCTCAGAGAGAAGGAGGCTGGAAGTGTGGAGAGTTGAGTAGAGAAAACCAGATGAGACCCAAGCACAGCACAGCCAGGTACCCCAGCAACATGCTACAGGGGCAAAAGACCCCAGAGGACAGTAGTGGGTGAAGAGGCCCAGGGAAAGCCCATTAGCTCCCTCCTTCCCTAGGATCCCCAGGCTGGAGTTCAGGGCAATGGATGCGACTGGGACTCCCTCCATGACTTCCCTTGGTAGGGCTGGTCAACTGGGGCAGAGACAAAGCAGCTCCAGGCTGGTGGAGAGGGACCTGCTCCACCCCAAATTCAGATTGACCCGTGATGAACACAGCTCAGTAAAGGGAGACCCTTGCCTTGGGAAAGTCCCAGAGCAACAAAAAGGGCCTCTCAGTCTCTGAGGCACACAAGGAGATGCCTGGAAGTGCAGAACCATTATGGGACAGTCGAGGAGTCCATCACAGTGCTTATGACATCCACAGAATCATAGAATCCTAAGGCTGGAAGGGACTTCAGAAGTGCATCAAGTCCAGCCCCCTTCCCAAGCAGGACTGATCCTAATTAAATCATCCTAGCCAGGACTTTGTCAAGCTGGGACTTAAAAACCTCCAGGAATGGAGATTCCACCACCTCTCTACATCACGCATTCCATTGCTTCACCACTCACCTGGTGAAATAATTTTTCCTAATAGCCAACCTACACCTCTCCCATTGTAACTTCAGGCCATTGCTCCTTGTTCTGCCATCCGTCACTACTGAGAACCTCTCTCTATCCTCTGTAGAGCCCCCATTGAGGAAGCTGAAGGCTGCTATTAAGTCACGCTTCACTCTTCTCTCCTGAAATCTAAATAAGCCCAAATCCCTCAGCCTCTACTCTTAGGTCATGTGATCTAGCCCCCTAATAATTTTCATTGCCCTCTGCTGGACCCGCTTCAATGCATCCACATCCCTTCTACACTGGGGGACCAAGAACTGGCCTCACCAGTGCTGAATAGAGGGAAATAATTTCTACAGATCTGCTGCAAATACTCCTCCTAATACACACCAATCTGCCATTAGCTTTCTTGGCTACAAGGGCACACTGTTGACTCATATCCAGCCTCTCACCCGCTGTAGTCCCCAGGTCCTTTTCTGCTTTACTGCTACTTAACGAGTCAGTCCCCAGCCTGTAAGAATGCTTGAAATTCTTCCATCCCAAGTGCAGGACTCTGCATTTGTCGTTGTTGAACCTCATCAGATTACTTTGGCCCAATCCTCCAGTTTATCTAGGTCACTCTGGACCCTATCCCTACCCTCAAACATATCTACGTGTCCCCCTATCTTAGTGTCATCTGCAAATTTTTTTGAGGGTGCACTGCATCCCATCATCCAGATCATAAATAAAGATGCTGAACAATATTTTTTTGAGAAATGATGAGAAGCGACCAGAACTGTTTTCAAGTTTTCAACGTGTGGGCATACCAAGGACATATTTAAGTGGGATTATAATTTTTTTTTGCCTTATTATCTATCTCCTACCCAGGCCCACCAATAGGAGGCAGGACAGGTGGGTAGTTAACCAGGGGACAGGGTATGCCCCGATTCCTAAGTTTCATGCCTTGTGAAAAGTGCAGGTATCCTATGCCTGTTAGCAACCTGCACAACAGCTGTCCACATACCTCTTTCATGCACTACAAAAACCAACTTGTCTTTACCGTATCCCTCCTCAAAACATATTTATCTCCTGACATTGCCACTACCTGTACCACTGGAGGAAGCATGCTTTTCAACCAATATATGGTGCTCAATAAATATTCAAAACTGTTATATAAAGCTATTAAAGTCAATAAAACCATTTTCTGGACCTCTGTGTGTCAGTACTGTAGAGGTAATTAAGAGAAAAATTAGCAGGCAAAACAAGAGTTATTTACTGTATTAATAAAAACCTTTTTATTCCCCCACTAAAAAACGCAACATGCAGGATCACCTCCAGAATTAATAAACACTCACCACCTGTGTTTCTTCCTGGCATTTCTGTTTCACATCACTTAACATATCTTTCAGTTTGGCTTTCTGCTGGTCCATTTCATCTAGGCGGTCTTGAGCATCTTGTTTCTGAGCTTCCAGCTCTTGCAAGTTACTTGTTTCTCTGTCTAAATCATTTTGCAGTTCCTGAAAAAAGTGCCACAATATTACAGAGTACAGTTAACTGATATCCTGTGACAAGTGGTTAAGCTTACAGAACCAGACTGAGGTAGGCAAACTCCAAATTCAACCTGCAGTGTTGTCTACAGCATTTTCCCCATCCAAAAGTTTCAGTCCTTTCTGTAAACAAACCAAAAACATTGCCAGCATTTCACCACTCATCAGCAATCTACTGTATCAAATCAATGTCCATGTGATGAGAGAAGAGAGTTTTAGAGGAAAGGATTTCACAGAATCATAGAATCACAGGGTTGGAAGGGACCTCAAGAGATCAACGAATCCAGCCCCCTGCTTCAAGCAGGATCAACCCCCACTAAGTCATCCAGCCATGACTGTATCAAGCCAGGATTTAAAAAACTCTGGGGACGGACATTCCACCAACTCTCTAGGCTTCGCTTTCCAGTACTTCACCATCCTCCTGGTGAAGTAGTTTTTGCTAATATCCAACCTACTCCTCTCCTTCTGTAACTTCAGACCTTTGCTCCTTGTTCTGCTATCTGTCACCACTGAGAGCAGTTTCTCTCCATCCTCATTAGAGCTCCCCTTCAGGAAGCTGAAGGCTGCTATTAAATCACCCCTAAGTCTTCCCTTCTGCAAACTAAATAAGCCCAAATCCCTCAGCCGCTCCTCATAGGTCATGTGATCCAGCCCTTTAATCATTTTCATTGCCTTCTGCTGAACCTGCTCCAACACATCCACATCCCTGCTATGGGGGTGGCAAAACTGGACGCAATACTCCAGATGTGGCCACACCAGTGCCAAATAAAGTGGAACAACCACCTCTCTAGATTTGCTCAAAACGCTCCTCCTAATGCACCCTAATATGCCGTCAGCCTTCTTGGCTACAAGGGCACACTGTTTACTCATATCCAGCCTTTCACCAACCATAACTCCTAGGTCCTTTTCCACTGTACTGCTGCTTAGCCAGTCGGTCCTCAGCCTGTAACAATGTTTGAGAATTTTCCGTCCCAAGTGCAGGACTCTACATTTCTCCTTGTTGAACCGCATCAGATTTCTTTGGGCCCAATCCTCCAGTTTATCCAGGTCACTCTGGATTCTATCTACTTCTCCTGCTAGCTTGGTGTCATCCACAAACTTGCTGAGGGTACAGTCCAGTCCCTCATCCAGGTCATTAATAAAGATGTTGAACAACACCAGCCCCAGAACTGAGCCTTGGGGCATTCCACTTGAAACCAACCACCATCCAGATATTAAGCCATTGACCACTACGGGTTGGGCCTAACCATCAAGCCAGCTTTCTATCCAACTTATAGTCCATGTATCCAATCCATCTTCCTTAACTTATGGGCAAGAATGTTATGGAATATTGTACCAAAAGCTTTGCTGAAGTCAAGGTATATTACTTTCACTCACTTCCCCATGTCCACTCAGCCTGTTACCACATCAAAGAAGCTAATCAGATTGGTCAAGCATGATTGGCCCTTGATGAATCCATGTTGACTACTTTTGATCACTTTCCCTCTTCCAATATGGATTCCTTGAGGATCCCTTCCATTATCTTCCCAGTTACTGAGGTAAGGCTGATGGGTCTATGGTTCCCTGGATTGTCCTCCTCTCCTTTTTCAAAGATGGGCACTATATTTTTCTTTTTCCAATCATCCAGAATCTCTCCCAAGCTCCAAGAGTCTTCAAAGATAATGGCCAAAGACTTGGCAATGACATCTGCCAGTTCCCTCAGTACCCTTGGGTGCATTAAATCCAGACCCATGAATTTGAGTACATCTAGTTTTTCTAAGCAGCTCTGACCTCGTTCCTTCTGCACCAAGGGCCGCCCTCCACTTTCCCATACTGTATTGTCTAGCACCATAGTGTGGCAGCTGCCCTTGTCAACGAAGACCGAGGCAAAAACAGCACTGAGTACTTCAGTTTTTCTTACATCATCTGTCACTAGGTTACCACTCTCTTCTTATAACAGCCCCACATCTTTCTTGGTAACCCTCTTATTGTTAACATGCCTGTAGAAAACCTTCTTGTTACCCTTCACATCCCTTGCCAGCTGCAGTTCCAATTGTGCCTTCGCTGTACTGATTACCGCATGGCATTTTCTAGCTGTATATTTATACCCCTCCTTAGTTATCTGTCCAAGTTTCCACTTCTTATACGCATCTTTTTTGAGTTTAAGCTGACCAACGATTTCCCTGTTAAGCCAAGCTGCTTGCCTACCATATTTGTGTTTCTTACTATGCAGCAAGATTGTTCATTCCTGTGCCTTCAGTAAGATTTCATGAAAATACTGCCAGTTCTCCTGAACTCTCTTCCCCTTCATCTTCATTTCCAAGAGGATCCTGCCCATCAGTTCTATCAGGGAGTTAAAGTCTACTCTTTTGAAGTTGAGGATTTGTATATTACTGCTCACCTTTCTTCCTTTTGTAAGGATCCTGAAATCTACCATCTTGTGATCACTGCAGCCCACGTTGCCACACACTTCTATTTCTCCTACTAGTTCTTCCCTGTTTGTGATCAGCAAATCAAGTTGTGCACAGCCCCTGGTCAGTTCCATCAGCACTTGTACCAGGAAGTTATCCCCAACATCCTTCAAAAAATTCCTAGATTGTCTGTGTGCTGCTGTATTGGTCTCCCAACAAATGTCTGGATAATTAAAGTCTCCCATGAGAACCAGGGCCTGTGATTTGGAACCTTCACTTAGCTGTCTGAAGAAATGCTCATCTACCTCATCTCCCTGATCTAGTGGTCTATAGCAGACACCACTAAAACATCACCTCTATTGCTTCCGCCTCTAAGCTTAACCCAAAGACACTCAACTGCCTTTTCTCCCTTCATATACCGGAGCGCTGAGCAATCATAATGCTCCCTCACACATAGCGCAACTCCTCCTCTTTTTCTCCCCTGCCTGTCCTTCCTGAACAGTTTATATCCTTCCATGACCATTCTCCAGTTACGAAAATCATCCCACCAAGTCTCCGTTACTGCAATCACTTCATACTACTTAGACAGTGCTAGGGCCTCTAGTTCCTCCTGTTTGTTTCTCAGTCTTCTTGCATTTGTGTACAAGCACCTCAGAGAAGTGGCTGACTGGCCCACTTTCTCCTCTTCACCCAGGAATCCTACTTTGTTGTACCCTACTCCTTCCCCACTTCCCTATTTCAGCTATTTTAATGCTATTATAAATATTAAGAACATGAATTTCAGAATTTAAATAGATACCTTTCACAATGTTGTTGTGAAGCATTGAGAGAAACATTTTCTATTATATTCTTTGCACTTTACAATAACCAGCAACAAAATGTTTGTTTTCTACAGAGCACAAAAAAATTAAATCATTGCTACAAGATATTCCCCCCAGTGCCAGAATAAACATGCCCATATAAATTTATAGAAAGTAGCAAGAAAATAAAAAAAAAAAAGCTTTAAAACATGGATGGTGCATTCTGTAAAATTTTAAAGAAATGTCATTAATAGTATTCCAGAGTTTTTACCTGAACTTCACTTGTTTTCTGTCTAATTGATTCCTCCTTTTCTCTAATATCCTGCTCTAATGAATATTTTTCTCTGTAGGAAAAACATTCTTGTTACTGATACAGTTAAAGACAGACAATATTTTATAGAAATCAATTAAATGTTCTTTGTTAAACAACACAGACGAAAAAGCAATCCCACATTCATGTCACACGTTCCAAGAAGTAATTAAGGAATATGTTCTTTCACTTTGAAAGACTGATTTGCCCCACAATCACTTTTTACTTCATGCACTAGATTCCACATGAACCTTCTAAAAACTGCTCCTGCTCTCAGTGTAATCATTCGGAGTTACCATTAACTTCAATGACAGCCACATAAGGCTTGTCTTGTAGCATTCAAGAGACAACATAGGACTAATGGAAGTGGTAATTACCAGTAACAAAAGCAAAGTAATACTGAAATTATTCTACTACTCAGGGATTCAATTGTTTCATTTAAATGAAAAGGAAGCTTTTAGTTTGTGCAGAACACGCCTTATGTACCTCGTCATGACATTTCAGAATGAACTACTCTGACTATAAATAAAAAAATAGCATGAACGGTTGGATTCAACTATATAATAGGGTCCTATTTTTGACTGTATTACACACACACACTTTAAAAAACCCACAACTCTATGGGACTATTAAATGCATTGCTCCGAAATGAAGTAAACTAAGAAAGGTTTCCTCTTTTCCAGATGGCACAGTGGTTAGAAATGCTCATGAAAACATTTTAAGAGGTATTTTGGTGTGAGTGAGTTTGCCTGACTGTTTCAATTTTGGTTCTGATTTCGGTTACTGTGGCAGTTGAGATTGTGAGTCTGGGAGTGTTTGATCTTTTGTTCCCTGGATTGCCTTTGATCAGCCGCAGGATGTGCCTTCCTTTGTGTGGTAAACAAGGAAGTAGGCCTGACCTAAGTGAGAAGGCTTTAAAATCCAGAGGCAAAGTGACCAGGGGAGTGAAGCAGACAGGGGGCTGCAGAAAGGGGAGTTTAAGAGGAAGCTTGACAGAGGGAATCCCCTACTATGGTTAGGAAGACTCACAACACCTCTGCCAGCACAACTCCTATCTCCTTCGCCTGTGCTATGGTCCTCTTGATCATGGGTGCCTCCACCCAGATTCTGGTGTGGTTTTACAAGGATGGTGACTTGCAGTTCCCACTTACTGAAATCCAGACTGGGGGGACCATTCAATGTGAAAGTTGCCTGCTGGTGCAATCTCTTAGGAAGCAGGCGGGAGAACGACAGGAGGAGGTAGCTAGGCTGAGGAGTATCTGAATTCATGAGCAATTCTTGGAGTATTTATGTGGAGACACTGAGGCTGAGGTAGATGTCCCACTACAAAAGACTGCTGACTCATCACTGGTGGAGGAGGAGATGCCTCAGGAGGGACACTGGCAGCTCGTCACTTCTGGAAGTAGGCTCTGCTCCACTGCTACTCCCAACCCTCCCACCATAGTACTGGAAAACTGCTTTGCTGTTCTGGATATGGCAGATGAGGAATCCCCCTCCTTGAAAAGAAGAGAAACCTTGTAGCCCCCAAGGCTGGGATGTGTGCTGCCCCACTGCGAAGAAGAAATGTAGGGTAGTGGTGGTTGGAGACTCTCTTCTAAGGAGACGAAGGCACCTATCTACCGCCCTAACATGTCATCTCAGGAGGTTTGCTACCTGCCAGAGGCCTGTATCTGACATGTTATGGAGCCATTGTTGAAGATTTATCCAGCCCTTGGTCTACCATCCCGTGCTACTCATCCATGTGGGCACTGATGATACTGCAAGGTGTGACACTGAGCAGATCAAGAGTGACTACAGGGCTCTGGGTGTACAAGTGAATGAGTCTGGAGCACAGTTGGTATTCTTTTCAGTCCTTCCTGTCCAAGGTAGGGGCCCAGGTAGAGACAGGTGCATCATGGAGGTGAATGCCTGGCTGTGAAGATGGTGTCGCCAGAAGGGCTTTGGCTTCCTTGACCACAGATGCTATTCCAAGAATGACTGCTAAGCAGGAATGGGGTTCACCTTCAAGGAAGGGGAAGACAGTATTTGGATGCAGACTGGACTAACCAAAGAGGAGGGTTTTAAACTAGGTTTGACGGGGGACAGGAGACCAAAGCCCACAGGTAAGTGAAAAACATGAAGGCCCGGGAGTTGGGTCGGAAATGGGAGGAAACATGGACTGTAATAGCAGAGAAAAAGGAGGGAGAAGGCAGAATTGGGAGGCAAAATCAAACCGATATCTTAGATGCCTATATACAAAGGCAAGAAGCATGGGTAATAAGATGGAAGAACTTGAAGTCCTAATAAATAAATATGACTATGAAATTGTTGGTATCACAGAGACATGGCGAGATAATTCACACAGCTGGAATATTGGTATAGAAGTGTACAGCTTACTCAGGAAGGATAGGCAGGATAAACAGGGAGCAGGTGTTGCCTTATAAATTAAAAATGTACACACATGTACTGATGTGGAGATGGACATAGGAAACTAACATGTTGAGAGTCTCTGGTTAAAAGGGATAAAAATTAGGGTGGTGTAACACTAAGGATCTACTACATACCACCTACCCAGGTAAAAGAGGTGGATGAGTTTTTTTTCCTAACAACTAACAAAATCATCCAAAGAGCAGATTTGATGGTGACGCAGAACTTCAACTATCCATATATATATTGGAAAACTAACAGAGTGGAGAACAGACTATCCAACAAGTTCTTGGACTGCACTGAAGACAATTTTTTATTTCAAAAGGTTGAAAAAGCTACTGCGGGGAAGCTGTTCTAGATTTGATTTTCATAGGGAAGAACTGGTTGAGAATTTGGAAGTGTAAGTCAGCTTGGGAAACAGTGACCATGAAATCATACAGTTCATGATACTAAGGAATGGTAGAAGGGAGAACAGCCAAAAGAGACAATGGATTTCAGGAAGGCAGACTTTAGTGAACTCAAGAGATCTGGTAGGTAAGGTCCCATGGGAAGAAAGAGTAAGAGGAAAAACAACTGAAGAGAGTTGGCAGTTTTTCAAAGGGACATTATTAAGGGCCCAAAAGCAAGCTATTCTGCTGTGTAGGAAAGAGCTATGTCTACACCGGGAAAGTAAATTGACTGCAGATACCCAATTCTAGCTCCATCAATTGTGTAGCTAGAGTCAATGTATCTGCAATTTGACTTATCTTTCCATCCTCCTTGAAGAAGGTTGATGGGAGAGTTTCTCCCACTGACCTCCCTTACTCCTCCCATCTTGCAGGTAGTACGGGGGTTGATGTTGACCCGTGATAGGTCGATTTTGCATTTTACTGCCTGGTGCGTGAAATCAAATCTCAGAAGATTGACCTTGAGCAGATCAATCTTCTGTGGTAGTGTAGATATAGCCATGGAAAGTATGGCAAAAGACCACCTTGGCTTAACCAGGAGATCTTGCATGATCTCGAAATCAAAAAGGAGACCGCGGTGGACGTGGTATACCTAGACTTTCGTAAGGCATTTGATATGGTCTCACATCATGTTTTTATCAATCAACTACCTAAATACAACTTAGATGGGCTACTATAAGGTGCATGCATAACTGGCTAGATAACTGTTCTGAGAGAGTAGTTATTAATGGTTCACAATCATGCTGGAAGAGTGTAACAAGTGGGATTCTGCAGGGTCTGTTTTGGGACCAGTTCTGTTCAATATCTTCAGCAACGATTTAGATACTGTCATAGAAGGGGGGCCAAAATTTGACCTTTTAACTTATACGTATGGTCTGAGTGCCGGTGATACTTTTTAAAGTCACTAGTAGTCCCTTTGACAGAGGAATTAAAAAACGTCTTTCAGTCACAAGCTCATCTCACCAAAGAACTGCTTCTTTTTATACAATGCAGCATGTTTTATGGCACCTTGTAGGGTTTTAGCTATTCAAGTGCAAAAGACATTGCATTTCTCTTCCACAGCCAAATAAAAATAGCATGTTGCATCTCCCTGATCTGGCACGGTTGGGACCTAATAGCTCCTGAAGAACAGAATTTGTCAAACTGGTGGGGGGGGGGGCAGGGCTTCTGCCCCAAGTGACCCCAGCCTCCCACTCCCCTGGGACTCCAGGCTTCCTGGGCTGCCACAGAGCTCCAGCCCTGCACTCAGTTGGAGTATTATGCCCAATTGTGGGCATCACATTTCAAGAAAGATATGGAAAAATTGGAGAAGGACTACAGAAGAGCAACAAGAATGATTAAAGGTCTCGAGAAAATAAGCTATGAGGAAAGACCGAAAGAATTGGGCTTGTTTAGTTTATCAAACAGACGACAGAGGGGAAGTAACAGTTTTCAAGTACCTAAAAGAGTTACATCGAGGAGGGAGAAAAATTGTTTCTCCTTGGTCTATGAGGCTAGGACAAGAAGCAATAGGCTAAAACTGCAGGAAGAGAGGTTTAGGTTGGACATTAGAAAAAGCTTCCTAACTGTCAGGGTGGTTAAACATTAGAATAAATTGCCTAAGGAGGTTGTGGAGATATTTAAAAGCACGTTAGATGGACATCTCTCAGGAACGTTCTACTGTGCTCGGTCCTGCTGTGAGGGCAGGGGACTGGACTCTATGACCCCCTGAGATCCCTATCTGTCCTAGTTGATCTATGATTCTATCATCAGTGAGAAAAATCCTCCATTTCCCAGATTCAGAATCATCCACTACATTACCTCTGGAGCTGTGCAATCTCCTGACTAATATCATCAAGTTCTTTCACCCCTGTAAATTCTCCTGATCCAACAGAACTTGAACTATCCTGAAAGACAGCAAAATAATGCATTATAATGCAAGCCAATTCAAGAACAGGATCACATTCTTAGCAAAGACTGAAGAGACACAATCCACATGCACTTCTCTAGCACCTTCCATCAGAGAACACAAAGTATTTTGTAACCATCACAATACTCTGAGTAACATAGTACATTTTATCCCTTTAACAGATGACTTAACTGAAGCACAGAGAAGTTCAGGGACTTGCCTTAGGCTAAAGATTAAAACTCGGGAGTGAAACCATTGCTGCAATGAAGTCAAAAGGAGTTTTGATACTGATTTCAATATGGCTAGGATTTCACCCCAGTGCTCCTGAGTCGTGTTTCCTGTTCTGAGTACAAGACACACTGATTCCTGCATTTACCTATTTCCTTCAAACCCATAATACAGAAGGAATAGTGGCAGGCATTCACCACCAAACAGTGTATATTGAAATTTAAGGGGCCAGATTCAAAGGTTCTGTATCACTTCTTAAGCAGGGAAATGATCGCTAAGGTCACTGAGAAACAATCTCAACATTAAAATCAGTATTTCTATACCTCTAATCTGGAACTCACTTGCCCAGCAACATCTGTAATCTGGCATTATTTTCGTTAGCCTGGAAATGAATCATCATGAGTATGGCCAAGTTTCCCCTGGTCCTATAAAGTTTGTTTATAGCCACTAATCCTGGCCCTCAGTGTTCTGTGCTGTTATTTAACTGTAATTTACCCATAATGTCTTCTAAGAGCCTAGTAAGCAATGGTAGTGTTGGTAATGCTGCCAGACAATATTGACCTCCTGTGGTCTGGCAAATTCTCTTGTCTGGCACTGGTCAGGTCCTGAGGGTGCCAGATGAGAGAGGTTCAACCTGCACCAACTCAGAATGAAGGAATAGGTGACCTGACTTCCCAACTTAGATGATACACATCTTAAGAGTCTACTTTGGGAACATGAGAAATCCTTTGGTAATGTATTTTACGCTAGGGTCAGGTGAATATAAGGAAAACCTAAAAACTAATTTTTGGAGTTACTAGCCAACAGCTCCCTGTTCTATGACAGTACTCACATTTTTTAAGTACAGATATGAACATGCACAGAGATTTTCACTATTCACCGTGAATCACCAGAAAGAGAATGTGCCTTCCAATTTGCTTGAAAAAAATATAGTTAAAAATATGAGCCACCATGTTAGTCTCTTAGACAAATATGGCCCGCTAATCAACATGAACCAAAAGGCAGCACGCTTCATTCACAGAAAGGTGCCTATTTTAAATGACACATTTAACTACTAACATAGCAAATTACAAATATGAAACAATAAATTAAAGAGTGAATGAGAAGTTTAAGGTTCTTGCACCAGGGTATACTTATTGGCAGCAATTTAAGTAACAGATCTAGTAATTAAATATGCCAAAATAAGTGCTTGAAAAATTAATGGCTTTCAGATTGCTGAAGAAGCTCATACCACTGGGTAAAGAGCCAGAAGTGGCAGGTTCACACTGTAATGACATCACCACTCTGTTAGGTGTCATGGGGCACCAGTGCTGAAGAGATGGGGAAAGTTGCAGAAATCAGTAACTCTTAAAAGTACAACTGGACTACACAAACAAATTTGGACTTTGGGTTTCCCCCCCCCCAGTTACTCACACGACGCATTTCTGTTAGCGTTGAAATCTCAGTTCCTACAGGGGTCAAATAACCTGACAGACTCTACAGAAAAAGGATATAGAAGAAACAGAAGAGCTTCAGAGAATGGTAACAAAAATGGTCACAAGCCTGAAAAGATCTCCATCTGAGGAGAGAATGAAAACATTACGGCTATTTTTTTTTATAGACAAAATTATAAGAAGTGACATGACAAGTGCACTTCATGCACCGGATGAAGGCAAAGCGAGTATCAAGGAGGCCCATAGATGAAGAATGAGATACATCTGAAACAAAAGGAAATTCTCCCCCCTACAGTCCCAGAAACACACAATGTTTTCACTACCCGTAAAATTCATTGCTACAAATCATTGAGGTAAAAAGCATAATCAGATTTAGAAAGGAATAGGACATTAATTTGACTAATATTAACATAGCTAATTACACTAATATCCTCATGCTTCAGAAAAAAAAGAAATCAGGGCAGGAATTAGGAAGCAAATTCCTCCAGGATTTTACACTTGAAGGAAGCATCTAGTACTGGCCACAGTCAGAAACAGGACAGCAAACCAACTCAAGCAATGACCCAATCTGCTTTGGCAATTCCTATATTATTTTCATTGCCTTGCACAAGTCCATCTATTTCATAATGCTTCTAATGTCAACTTCTCAATTTTACTTATTTTCTCTACTGATTTTCTAATTTCTTAAGACAATCCTTAATATTTTTCTAGTTTATTCATCCCAGCTTTTCTGTTTGTAGTTTTATGTTTCTCTCTTGTAAGATTCTTCCTTTGTGGTGTCTGTGAAAAGTTCTTCATCTCAGACTTCAGTCACTATAATTCACTTTCAGATTACAAGCTCTATGAGACCTTCAAATTTCATTCACTCCCCTTGTTTCTAAGTTTGCTGAGTTGTCCATTTTCAGTTTCAGAACACAGCATGGCCACATCCTATGTGGCTCACATTTCCTCATCCAGTTTATTTCCAACTTCTTCTGGGTGATCTCATTCACATGTATTTCTTAGACATCACTTGAATTACAGTACAATCCATATTTTACAAACTAATTAGGAAATGAGGAGTTCATAAAACTGAAAAAGTCAAACTGAAGATCTAAACATTACTATAGATATGGTACATAAGTACAGTATGAAACACTGTACTGTCTTCCTTGGGCTTGTCTACACTAGCCCCCCTCCTTCGAAGGGGGCCACGGAAACAACCCCAAGCAGGGATAGCAATGAGGTGCTGCGCTGCATATGCAGCACCTTGTTAGGCTAGTTCTCACCACAGGAACTTCAAAGTTGCAAATTCTGAAGCCCTGGCAAGCAGTGTAGCTGCAGGCACTTTGAAGTACCTGCACAACTTTGAAGTGCCCTTGCTCCCAAAATGTTTTGGGAGTATTTTCATTTTGTTCCCACACCCTCTCCTGTCCTTCCTTTCTCCTTCTCATTATCCTGTTTATCAGTCTCCCTAAAGTCTCTCTTCCAAGTTTTCACCTATCCCGATTCACAAAGAAAAACCAACAATCTTAAATTTTTTTAAGTTAAAAAAAATTGTCCTATTTCACAAAAGGTCAGAAATACTGAATTGTTTTCTGAAGTTACAAAAACTGAATTACTTAAATAAGAACTTTATCCAATTCATAACTATTACCCATTCATTTGTAGAAGAACTAAAACTGACAAAGAAGTCAAATACTGTAAAAATTTCAAAAGCACCTAAGTCCTATTTCCAAAAGTGACTTACACGCTTAGAAGCTGAAATCTCAAGTTTCAGTGACACTTACGCACCCAAGTCACTTCTGAAAATGGTGTTCATTGGACTGGTCCACACTAGTGTGGGAGATCAATTTAAGAGTATATCTACCCACCAGCATTATTCCAAAATAAACTATTCCAGAAGAGATCATCAGTATTCGCCCCAGCACCTGCCTACTCTCCCCAGGCTCCCACAGCCCCAGTCTCCATGCACAAAAAAATGCCAGAGACTCACCAGAGCCACCGCCGTTTGAGGAGCTGCAGCTTAGAGTACTGTCAGAGCCACAGTTGGAAACACGGCCACAGCTTAGAACTCCACCATGGCTTGGCATGCAGCTGTAGCTGGAGACCCTGCTGCAACTTGTAGAGTCACCGTGGCTGGAGACTCCAGCCTCTGCTGCAGCTTGGAGACCTGCCACGGCTGGAGACTCCACCACCACCACAGCAGCAGGAGCTATTGCAGCTGGAGACTCTATCATGGCCTGGAGGTGCTGCCACTGCTGCTGGAGCCACCATGCACTCCTCCCACCAGGGGTGGAGTATGTACATGAGTGCCATCTACCCACATACATGTCCCACTGCTGGCGGAAGGAGTGCATGGTGGCTCCGGTAAGTCTCCTTACATACTTTGGGGGGGGTGGGGCTGGTGAATTTAGGATTTTACAGACCCCAGCAGAGCTCAGGAACAATGGAGTGGGGTGTGGGGGAGCTGGCGGATGTCCATAGTTCCCCAGAACATGCCCATTATCTATCTAATAGCAAAAGAATTAAAAGCAACAACAGTGAATAAGTAATGTAAGCTTGGAAATCAGGTTAAAGGAGAAAGGGAAAGAGATATTTTACTATGAGGACCTCCCATCCACTTGAACTTGCTAAGTATGGTAGGGTTCTATTTTAACCAGCTGTCATTATGCTGGAAAAAAGTTCTCTTACATGAGAATGATTCATAAATAAGCCAAAAATTACCACTCTCTTTTATGGTGTCAGATACACTTTTTAACAAAACATTTAAACTGGAATTTTTTCAGGCACAAAGTAGTATTCCCTCAGGTAATTGTTAAAATGGTCTCATATTTTTGAAAGCTATTGAAGTAACGGACAACTCATTTAATATGATTTTTTGCAGTTTATAATCAATTCATGAAGCATGCTTTGAAATCAGAAAAACAGTTACGAACAGAGGACAAACATTCTTGTAAGTTAATTCAGGAATTCAGTGTTGTACACAATATAAATAAAAATTAACAACTCTCATAGCAGGTTACTTTCAAAGCACATATTGATCCAACAGAACAATATATTTATTAATAGCCAATTACTTACTTGTATGGGAGTATTCCTCTCTGCAGGAGGGATCATATCTGGGGATAACACCTGTGGAGGATCAATCCCTTTACTGACCTTCTGTTGAATGAAATACATGGCTAGTGCAAACTGATCTTTGCTTAGCTTTCCCATCTGTCTTGTGTCTGCCAATGCCCTGTTAGAAATTGGTTATTCTTATCGTAAGTCAAAATCTGTCATAAACCACAAAACTATTATTATTATAATGAACTCTGACATGCAAATACTTATGGTTTTATTGTTTTTTGGGCTCATCAGAGCCCATTCCCTAGGGGAAAAATTCTACACGCTGAGCTCTGAATGTTTTATTAGGTACACTTAGTTGAATAAAATATTGTTTTCTTGGAAAAAATGCCTTTGATTTTTAGCCAGCTGATTCATAGGACGGTTAATTTTCCCTCTTCATGGAATAGGCGGCATAATAGGTATACTGACTGCAAGTTATGTCACCATTTCAGAGACATGATAAGCATGGGGTTTGTTTTTTGAAGTCTCCTAGATCTCTTCAGTGCTTTGCAACAGAAACATAGTATCACAGAAATATAGGCTTAGAAGAGACCATTATGGGCCATCTAGTGCAGGAAGGACCAAGGATCATCTGGAACAGATCATCCCTCACAGAAGTTTGTCTAACCAGTTCTTAAAAACCTGCAGCAGATAGTAAACGACTCCCCTGAATAATTTGTTCCAGTGTTTCAATACTCTTAAAGTTAATAAGTTTTTCCAACTACCTAACTTCAATCTCCTTTTAGGGATGTTAAAATGGTTAACCGGCTAACCATTTTAACTTAGATATACCAAGCTCTCCCACTGTTCAGTCCCAACATGGCCATAGGGTCCTGTCTACCCCTCCATGGCTGAGACTGCTCTGGCCCAGTGTGGGTGATCGCTGCCGAAGTTCAATGACAAAGGCTGGTTAACCAGTAGGTCAACCAGTAAGCCTCACACTCACTGGCATGCTTACTGACTAACCAATTAAGACCCTATCTCCTTCACTGGAATTTAGGCCCATTGCTTCTTATCCTGCCCTCAATTGTTAAGAACAATTTACCACACTCATACAACAACCTTTTATTGTTATCATGTCCCTCCTCAGTCCTCTCTTTTCCAGACTAAACAAATCCAATTTCTTCAATCTTTCTTCATAACACGTTTTCTAGACATTGAATAATTTTTGTTGCCTTCTTCTGGACTTTCTCCAATCTGTCCACATCCTTCTTGAAGTGTGGTTTTCAGAACTAGACACAATACTCCAGCTGACACCTTATCAATGCTAAGTAGAGTGGAACAATTACTTTTCGTCTCATGCTTTCAACACCCCTACCAATAAATCAGAGTGACTTTCACTTTTCTTGCAACACTTTCATTCTTGCCTCATATTTAGCTCATATGACCCCCAAATCCTCTCTCAGCAGTCCTCCTTCCTACCCTACTTCATTTGTGTAGTTCATTATTCCCTCATAAGTATAGCAGTTTGCACTTATCCTTACTGAATTTGATCCTGTTTATTTTAGACCATTTCTTCAGTTTAAGATTATTTTTAATTTTAATCCTGTCCTCCAAAGTTTTCGGAACCCCTCCCAGGTTGGTACTGTCCACAAGCTTAGTGAGTATACACTCTTTGCCATTATCCAAATCCTTTATGAAGACAGCAGATAGAAATGGGCACAGATCTCTTCAGGACCCCATTCACTATGCTTTCCAGCTTGACTGTGAACCACTGATAATTACTCCGAATACGGTTTTGCAGCCACTGGCATACACACATTATAATAGGTTCATTTAAGCCACACTTCTCTAGTTTGTTTATAAGTTTATGTGAGATAGTAGCAAAAGCCCTACTGAAGTCAAGATATAATCCTGTCAAATAAACAGCTTAACTCTGAATATCAGAGGAAAGAAACAAAATTTATTTGGTTGTTCCACTTGAAAGAATTTATCCTTACTTATAAATGCAGCCAATGGCGTTGAGATATTACAGTAAAAGAAGCACTACAAACATGAAGAAGAACAGCAGAGGCTGCTAACAAGGGAATTGTTAGCATCACGTTTTCTGGATCAAAAATTCTATTTCCTAGAGTCACCTAACTGAAAAAAAATCAAACCAAAGCAAAATCAAAACAGCTAATGATGACTCCTTACCATATATGTGCTAGAAGATTCTGAGACAGGCCCGAATGTATAAAAATATCTTTTACTTCTTGGCCACTCACATAGCCATCCATGTCCATATCAGTTTTTAAGAAAATTTCATCGTATCGCATCTTATCAGACATAGGTACCACCCAATTCACACATGGCTGAAAAACAAAAATGTTTTTATTATCTCAGTCAAACAAAATACAAACCTTCATTAATATATTGAGGGATCACCTGCACATAACACTGAACACCCTCAATGCCCACAGAAATTATGGGGCACATAACATATTATACAGCTAAAGTCTATAAACAGCCCCATAACAATTCTCTTCTCTTTAGTAATGCATCAAAAATACTGAGAAAAAGAATGATCGTAATGTGGGTATACATTTCTACTTATATACAAACTAACACACAGACAGGTGTGCTTACTGACAATGCTCTGCATTGCAACTCAGAAGATCCATAGTGGAGTCCTGGGCACAGATTCATCCCTACATTGCTGTTAGGGCTGAAAAAGGGAAAAAGCTCCCTCCCTTCTGAACCCAAGCTACTTACTATGCTAGTAAGATTCATACAAAGAGAGAATTTGCCCTTTAAACATCAGCTCTCCCCATATCCTGTGACACTCATTTATTTTCAAAACATAAAATACTTTCTCATAATTTTCTCAGGGAGAAAACTAATCCAGCAAAAACTCATTTAATTATTTTGCAGCTCATTCCAATGGATATGAAAACTAATATGAGACTTTTTACCAGCGTTCCCTGTGAGCTGGGCACCTGGGCAGCCACCCAGGAGAAATGTAAATGCTGCCCAGATGATTAGCTAAGTGCCCACAGACAGAAGCATATATCTTTATAGATGGTGCCCATATGCACATGTCTTGGTGCATAGAACAAAACTAATTCTGCCCATAGATAGAAAAAAATTAGAGGGAACATTGTTTGTACCTGTGTTGGCTTGATGCTGTGTTTGGGTGATAAACTTCCTGTGCTGTTCAGACTGTTTACACTACCATGGGATGGAGTAGAACGAAGACTATCTTTTGGTGGAGGACTTGCAGGAAGAACAGGAACTGCCCCAGGAAAAACTGGTGTCTTCTTTCTTTTGGAAGGTGGTATAAGTGGAGGAGGTAATACTGAGGGAACTGGCTCCTTCTCCAGAGCTCTATATACCAAATGCATTGCCTGCAAAAGCAAACGGTAAAATACATCTGGAATACACCAGTGAATGAAAGCACACAGAAGAAAAAGTTTCGGCTTAAGTGTTCAAAATACTAGGGAGAAAGAGGTTAACGTGGTAAGAGATGAGATCACAGATACAGGTCAGAGCAGAGCTATAGGAGTCGTTGAAAGCAGGATAAGATATTTAAACTTGATACCCAGGACAAAGAAGAGCTAGATGATGATTTCAGGAAGACTATTTTAATGACTATAATATAAATAATCTGTAACAGAGAGGGAGCCGTGCTAGTCTATATACTATCAAAACAAAAAAGCAGTCAAGTAGCACTTTAAAGACTAGCAAAATAATTTATTAGGTGAGCTTTCATGGGACAGACAGAAGGGGGTCTGCCCCACAAAAGCTCACCTAATAAATTATTTTGCTAGTCTTTAAAGTGCTACTTGACTGCTTTTTTGTTTTGTCTGAGAGAGTATGAAGTCTGTCCAATATGCAAAGCATCTGGGCATTGTTGGCACATGATGGCACACATGATGTTAGTCTACATTTTAATGGAGTGGGCCATTCTGTTAATGACTTAAGACTTTGCAGCTTACTGAAGAAGAATTTTCACACCGCTTTGGAAATAGAGACTGTTGAACTCTCTTTCATATTCAAATTCTGAAGAAGTGGATCTGTCCCACAAAAGCTCACCTAATAATTTATTTTGTTAGTCTTTAAAGTGCTACTTAACTGCTTTTTTTGTTTTGATAAATAATCTGGAGTAGAGTGAAGTGTGGATAATCAGTGGCCCAGAAAGGAGGAGGGTGCCATTCTTATGACTAAGTTCCAGGAAGTAATAATACTTACACATGGCTTTGTCAAACTTTTAATGAATTCAGAATTTAAAACCTACCACAGCAAATTCATCCTTGTCCAAGTGTCCATCTTTGTCAATATCACTGAGATCCCAGACCTGCAGTATTTAGACAAAATTGTATTACAACAAATTTTATTAGTTAAGATACATGTTAATATGTAGGCTAGAAAATTTTAATTGTACAAAGGATGTTAATACCTTTTAGAAATTTGAGGTGCATTTTCTGAACAGCATATTACTTATGGCAATATAAATGGAAGCATATGTTTGGTGCTGACATGAGGCTTAAAGGAATACAAAGTCTCATCTGCTCTAGTACATACACTTTAGCCTATGTTATCATAATTAATATAATTTGATGGAGAGACTGTGTGGTACAGTGGATAGGAGACAAGATGGGGGACACAGGAAACATGGACTCTAATTTCCCAGCTCTGGCATAAATTGTTGTGTGACTTTTAGCAAGTCTCTTTATCTTCTTGTGGCTGTTTCCTTTCCCCAACTTTGTCTATTTAAACTGCATGCTACCTGCGGCAGTACTGTTTCACGTGTAAAGTGCCTAGGCATCCCCAAAACAGAAATAATACTACAAAGTATGAAGCACTGAACATTATGCTGCACTTTATGTTAAAGTGCAACATTAAACAATTACTTTTCATTCACATCAAGGCAAAGAAAGAAGTACCACAGACAAGAATTAAAGAACGTATTTAAAAAAACAAAAACAAACAAAAAACTGTTTAAAGATATTTGGATATTTACTACATTTAGTTGTGAGGGGTTCCCAAATTTCAAAACTACTGTTCAAAAAAAATACAGAACATGTTAAAAAAATGCAACTATTTCAAACCTACGCTTTACAGAAGTTTTCATAGAACAACCTGCTTCCAAAATACACTGATGACAGTTGAATTTTACATTTACAGTTGGTTTAACAGTTCCTAGTTATAAAAAAGTTAGTAAGATATAAGGTAATACAAGCTATTATTGCTTCTTAGGTGAGAACAGCTTTTCTAACCAAGGAACATTCCCTTTCCTTTTAAATTGACTTATTTTCCTGCTCAGTAATTTTTAAAGTAAACTTCTTGCTCTTAAAAAAATACAAGATAAATTAAGCCAATCCAGCCTAGGTCCCAGGTGGGGTTGTGTGTGTTTATTGTGCTTTTATTTAGCTTTTTATTTAAGCTCCTAAATAATGGTTCAGAGAGCATAATTTTCAGTAGCCATTTAAAAAAAAAAATCTTCCATTTAAAGTAATGCTGTTATGATCAATTACTTTACATATTTAATTTAATTAGAAAGAGAACTTATATTAAATATGGTTAGGAAAACGTGCAGCACACTTACCCTTCCTAAGATATCAAGAGGTAGCTTTGAGTTCATCAATACTGGTTTTACTTTGTCTCCTGAAAGTAAACCATTTACTGGCAAAAGGCTTTCAAAAATACCATCAAACTTTGCTTTTTCTTCCACCTAGTTGGTAAGAAATAGCCTGAATAAGTAAAAAAGTGTGCCTGTGTGAGTGTCACAAATTAAATCTTTCAAGAATCTAAGTGACTGGTCATTAACTTATCATTTTAGCTTTCTAGTATACAACTGTTCGCTATATACTAAACACTGTGCTTATTTAGATGTAAAATTCGTAAGACTTTAACACCTTATTTTTCTCAGTGTGAAGGTAAGTCTTCTGTAAACTGTGGCTATAAATACACAATCGCTTCAGTGTTCTAGAAAGAGAATGCATTTTGATTTACCTACTGATGGCCAGATTTTAAATTATGAAATTTTCAGAAATCATTTACAGCTGTGTTTCTTAAACTTTGAGACCATGGAACACCAAATAATTTTTAATGAGGAACACCAATGAAAATTTTCTATAAAATTTATTACTGGACTGAAAATAAATAAATAAATAAATAGAGACAAAAGCCCACCAAACAGCAACATATACCAAAAAAATGAAGTATTTTAACCACGTATCATAGAAAAGAAGTAGTAATACCATATTTAGTTTTAATAACAGAAAATATATACCATCAGCGTACGATATCAAAAAAGTTTCAGACACTCATGGCATAGCTGTGAGTTGCTCATGGACCACCAGTGTTCCACATAAAATAGAGTAAGAAACACTGATTTACAGTACTAGGAACTGTTACTTCCAAAGATTTTGCTTCCCACATTATATTATAAAACTAGACGTCTTTATTTAAATGATTTCCCCTTTTAATTTTTCCTCAAACAGAAATTTTATTTTACATTTAGAAAATTAAGTTATAAATACAAGACAGGTGGCAAAAATTACTGTTGTCATTAAACAATATAGCAGACATCAAAGAAATTATAATCCTGGAAGGTTGTGGGATCAAGTTCCCAACTAATACTTCACAATGGGATTAGCGAAGTGCTTCGTTGTTCTTTACATCAAACATTAACTCCAAGTACATTCTGCTCTGACTCTGGCAGCTAGGCAGAAGATAAAAGCACAACACTTACATCCTGGATAATAATACTTACAAATATTATACCAAATACTGACAGATGTTTGTTACAATATTTATATTAAAGGATATAAAAATCCATATTCAGTACTCCATGGTGTCCAAGTGTCTGCTTCTATAAAGGAAAGCGCTCCGAAGTGGGAAGTAACTTTTCTTCTTGGTAAAATTAATCTGTCAAACACAGGTGCCAGGAACAGCCTTTACATGTAAAGAATGGATTTAAATGTATTATCTGGTACACTTACCCTAACAGCCCAGTGAACCTCTGTTGATGGAGGTGTGATCAATAAGGGACTGCTAGCATCATGCTAAAATGAAACAAGTACACGTTTGTGCACATGTAGCTTTCTCTTTAACGGTTTTACAGATGATTAGAGAGTATTTAATTTATTATACTGAAAATAAACACAAACTCTTGCATATCTTATCCAAAACAAAAAAAAAAAAAGTTTAAATGTCACATTATTATTTGTATTACAGTAGCATCTAATGACCTAGGCTATGTCTACACTACACCATCAAATCGATTTTAAGTCTTCACTGTGAATGCCATTAGGTCAATTTCAGGGAGTGCTAAGGTCACTATTACACCCACAAAGCGAGCTGACATGGCACCAAGTTCAAATTTAAAAGGTCGGATTAAGGCTAGTGTGGAAACTGCAATTATTTACATCGACTTTACTGGCCTCCAGAGGCATCCTGTATGTATTCCACAATGCTCCACGGTTGTCTGCTCTGTCCACTTCCACCTCCACTGCTCCTCAGGTGTGCAGAAAGTAGGTAAGAGGAAGCCCGCGGATTTGAATTTGGCACCAGGAAACTGCAGTGGGCACCAGGGCCCATTTTGAATTCACGTCTTATCATCAGTGCGGCAATCACATATACCCATGAAAAAATAACCTGAACATGGAGTGGTGGCTTCTTCCCTGCACAGGATACAGTAGAAGAGGCAAAGTTGTTTTTTTTTCCAGTGCTGGCGCCAACTCCTGCCCCACTGCACCACGTGGATGCTAGAATTGGCGGGGGGCGGGGGAGGAGTCATGCTTGTATGAGAGGCCAAGAAACTTCTTTTCTGTGGTCTACATTTGTACAGGGGCAGCTCCCCCGACCCCTAGGCACCATGCAGTCAAGTCTATCCCCCGCCCAACTACACCACATGGATAACCCCAAACCCAATAAAAGCATGTGCCTGAGGTGCA
This sequence comes from Carettochelys insculpta, assembly GCF_033958435.1. Lineage (NCBI taxonomy): Eukaryota > Metazoa > Chordata > Testudines > Carettochelyidae > Carettochelys > Carettochelys insculpta. The sequence goes on along the minus strand of NC_134163.1, from coordinate 16,984,019 downwards.
GTTCAGACCATGCTGCCAGACAGTATCATGTTCTGGCTTGTGAACAGTGAAGGCTCCAAAGGTGTGAAAGATTTTCACGGGCTGCCCACCGCCAGGGGGATTCCCCCCCCCCCACAACAAAGATTTTGGTGGCTGGCTGTCACTGGGGAGAAGTCTCTCTGCCCCACAGCAACAATTTTGGGGGGCTGCCTGTTGCCAGGGGAAGTCTTCCTCCGATGCCAAAGATTTCGGGGGCTGGGTGTTGACAGAACAGATTACAGCTCGTGATATCTGGCACCCATACATTCAACTAGTTCCCCACATGACATCCCCCCTAGAATGGGTGGGTGGCCCCCACAGTCAGAGGTATTTGGAGCTGTACGCCCTGAAGGAGGAAGCCCCTGAAGGGAATGTCTCAACTGGCTGGCCCTTCAACCAATTTCCCCCACAAATGACATCCCTATTAGAATGGCGGGGGGGGCAGCCCTCACAGTCATAGGCATTCAGAGCTGGCACCCCCACCAGAGAAAGCCGCTGAAGAGACCCTGTCAAGTGGCCCTTCAACCAATTCCACCATTACAACCCTCACTGAATGGAGGGAGAGGGAGGGTGGATACCACAAGTGGTAATCTGTTCCTGGAATATTTTCAAAGGATGTTTCCATTAGAAGTCATACCATTTTGGCCAGCCAGGGGTGTCATCAAGGGGTGAAGTGGCTGGAGGTCCAGTTGCGATGGCACAGTCATCTGGGTGATCCCAGTGTGGTATGACAGTCCCCTCCCCAGCATGATAGTTGGCTTATTGGGTAGAAGTCACAAAATTCTGACCAGCCAGGGATGGCATCAAGGGGAAGAAAAGTGGCTAGGGGGCCAGTTGAGATGACACAGCCACCTGGGTGATCCCAGGGCAGTAAGACAGTCCCCTGCCTGGCATGTTAGTTGGCTGATAACATAAAAGTTGCATCATTCTGCCCAGGCAGGGGTGGTTTCAAGGGGGTGGGGAGAATGACCGAGTGGCCAGCTGAGATGGCACAGTCACCAGGGTGATCTCAGGGCACAGAATCATTCTGCCATGTGGGGTCTGACTGACTGTCTGGCGCGATAGTTGGATGATCAGGCAAAAGTCTTACCTAAAGACGTTCTTTCTACATGGGAAAAGCAGCTGCGCAACCAGTTTTCATGGTTCAGTCACCTTCTGAAGCCAGCCTATCTGGTTTCTTTCACCTGGTATTCTCTACTACTACTTCTGAAAAAAATGGCCATATGCTTTCCACAGGAGGGGAATGAGGGCAATGCAATGAGGAAAGATGACATCACATACGCACACAACCACTTGTGGGGCATTTTTTTTCCCATACTGCACCAGCGAAAAAATCCAGAATGCTTCAGGGCTGAGGGAACTGTGGGATAGGTTCCCACAATGCACTGCTGAAAGTTGATGTTTAGTGATTCAGTGTAGCAGCACTAACTCAACTTTGTGGGGAAGTGAGGATACTAAAAATCGAATTTATAAAACCCAGCACTATAAAAATCAAATTTAAATAGTGTAGACGTAGCCCTAGTCACTGACCCAGACCCCACTGTGCTAGGTGTTTTAGATGTACAGAACAAAAAAAAAAACAAAAACCAAACAAACAATTAATCACCCCAAAAGTTTACAATCTATGTCCTGTAATTATTAGGAGACTAACTTGTAAATCAGAAAAGATTTCCCTAGTTTCATTTTAAGCTTTAGTTCTAAACTTAAATATCACTTACAAACTTAGGAGGTGGCATAGTCAAGTTTAAATTGCTCAGGTTAACATCATGGCCATTCTGTGCACATGCTACGAGACGCAATGCAACATAGAAGCCCTACAAATTAAAACAGAGCATTCTGTTAATAAAAACAAGCAATCTAACTCACTGTTCTTAAGCAGAATAATCTATATTGTTTTAATGATACCAGATTCCATTGCTTAAATGATAAAACCACATTTGGGGAGATGTTAAGTTGATCACTCACACTCCCATCCCTTCTGTTTATTTCTACCTTTATACAGTTCCACAGCTAGTTTTTTTTTGTTTTTTTTTTTTAAAAAAAGAAGACGATGACTGCAACAACTTGGTGTACAGCTTTCTTAAGGAAACTATATATTCTAAAAAAATGCTTTCCCACAAAAACCCATGGTCGCCAAACATTCTTGCTCAATAAATCCAAACCCCTCAGCCTGCAGATACTATTTAATATCCAAAATCATTAACAGATTTAGCCACAACATTTTCAAATGAAATTTTAGAAGCTGTTCTTCATTCATTCATTCGCCAAATCCTGACTTTAGGTTTTGTAACTCTCTTTTAAAAACTGATGCCATTACAAACACCTACAGGAGCTGCCAGAATACAGCTGCATTCCTTGTTCTGTCTTTGCAATGGAAACATGCACTCCTGCACACAAGATATGGCAAGTTAGTGAAAGAGAAATTGTTTTTCAAATATATTTTTAATGTATTTGTAATATTAGTCCATTGGTTATTTGTTATACTAACTTATATTTACAATGTTTTCTTAATACACTGAAGTTCAACTAATTTTTTTTTAATTTCTTGGACGTTAATGATATTAAAATATTATCAAGTGTCCATAGTTGCTATTGTATTTGATAGTTTTTTCATAATTTCTATTCACCACAAATACCTAGAGCTTTTTTAACAAGTTGCAACAGAGTGCCAAGAACCAGCAGCAGAACCAACACTCCAATCACAGTGGCTATGTCCACACTACAGCGGTCCTTCAAAAGAAGTTCTTTTGGAAGATCTCTTCTGAAAAAAACTTCTTTTGAAAGATAGTGACCACACACAAAAAAGCCGATCTAAAAATCAATCTGCTCTTTTGACAGAGAGTGGCCACACCCCAGCCAATCTTTTGAAAGAATGGGCCAGGAAATGTCACAGATCAAAAAATCCAGCTCCTTGGAGGACTGCTCTTTTGAAAAAACTGCCCCAGAACGTCTAAATGTTTTTTTCAGAAAGAATCTTTCGGAAAAAGGCACTCTTCCTCATCCAGGAACGGAAGAGGGCCGCCAGAAAAAGTGCCGTGTTCTTCCAATTTAATATCGAAAGAACGCATTTTGTGTGGAGACACCCCATGGCATTTTTCAAAAGAACTCTGGCTTTTTCAGAACATCTCACTAGTGTAGATACAGCCAGTAAGTCCAGTTTCTTCTTCTCAGTGAAGGGCCTCACTAAGGGAAGCAGGGACTAATTACCAGTCTGAGATCAGGAAGCTAAGAGCTAGTTGTTCAGTGTGGCTACATCTACATTACAGAGATCTGTCAACAGACGTTACGGATAAAACTTCTGTAGACAGTGTGTGTCCACACACAAAAGTAGATTGAAAAAGCAATCTGTTCTGCCAGTGAAGAGCCACCAGACTGCCTGGCCCCCTCGCACCAGAATGGCTAACTGGAAGCACAGCAGACGGGGCTGCAAAGTAACCCAGAAGCCCTGTCTGTCAACAGAGGGGCCCCCTGGAGTGTCTACCCAGCTTTTTTGTTGACAGATTCTGTCGACAAAGGCATTATGCCTCATTATGAAGAGGGAGAACACTGTCAATGAAAGTGCTGAGTTTTGCTGACAGACTGTTGACAAAACACATTTTCTGTGTAGATGCTCTGTGAGTTTTGTCTCTAATGCAGACATAGCCGAATTGGAAGAATAGAAAAGTACAGGAGAAATGTGCAAGGAGGAAATGAGAGAAAGAGGGTGAGAGCAAGGTAAAGGGAGATATCAGTATCAAAATTTCTCTTTGTTCTGCAACAAACGATGATGTTTGTCAAGGTACAAAGAGTTGCTGCATGATATTGTAAATGGGTGGTTGCTGAGCTAAACTCAAACTACACATCAGTGTTTACGAACCAGAGGTATCAGAGCAATTGTTATGAAGACAGTAAAAGAGGACTATGCTCTGTCACACAGAAGAATTTTTTCAAATAAGAAAAAAGATAAACATGACAATAACTAACAGAAATACCTACAGATTATCCATATTAAATAATTTTAGTTAAATTACTTAAGAATAGTAGACATATTTAGGTATGAGGAGCATTAAAAAGGCCCTTAGGCAGTAAAGCTTGTAACCACATGCATAACGTCAACGGAACATAAGAACTATCCTGAACTGAGATGCTTTTCTGAATCAGGGCCAAAGTATGTGGCTTATATTCTAGATTTATGTTCATATTCACTGCACATTTCACATGCCTGTTTATCCAGGTACCCTTTACCCTCTGGATCAGCCAAATCCCATATCTGTGGAAACAAAAATAATGTATTTTTGTAAGTAATTTATCTTGGAAAGCTCAAATAGAAAATATTAGTACTGGAATTGTGTATTTTGCATTTCAAAATGTGAATTGTAAAATTTTCTTTAAAAATTTTGAGCCTCAAATTGTTAGTGTATGTAAAAAGAAAGTGTTCTTTATTTTAAAATCACATCCTTCTTCCCACAAAACCAGACAAACTCCAGCGCAGTCAAAGGGATTGTGCCCATTACTTTTAACTACTTTTGGGTCAGGCCCTTACACCTTTCTTTTACACCAAGTTATCAGAGCATAGTTAGCATACATAGAACATAGCATACATTAATACAGTGTGAGTTGGTAGATACTGATACAGATGCACTTCCTCTCATGGGTATCCTCTCTTTTGAGAGGTTAAATATGATAACCATAATGGAGCAGAGCTTTAGTCAGTGCAGCTAAGGGAGTAACAACCCATTTGCAGATAGCCAGCAGTTCAGAAACATCAGAGGTGCACTGTTTTGCACACTCTCTCTAGCAAACCATATTCATGTTCACTCAATAACAGCTGTGATCATAATGTACAGAAAAATACTGTATAACGTATATGTATCCCCATGAAGACACACATTCTACTTACTTTTCCAAGGATAATGTCTGGAAGACCTGATTTTTTAAGAAACAGTGCAGCTTCACCAGCCCCAACTCTCCCTGTGTATGTTGGATCTACCTAGAAAAAAAATTAATTGACTTAACGTCAGCTACAAAAGTCAAAGTATAGAATGAAAATTTTCCTGTTCCTTAGACATCCAAAAATAAAAACAGCATGAGTATACAGATATACAGCAAATAGAATACAGTAAATTCTTTCATATCTGGCATTCTATTATCCAAAACTCTCAAATAACTGCCATTTTAACAATAAGCAAATTTTAGTTACATTTTCCATAAGTACAGTTAGTGAAAGTAAATACAAATAAATGCAACAAATACAGTATAAGTTTACAGTGCACACTACTACTGTTGTTGGTATCTAATATACTCTGCATACAATTTTTGCTTGATTTTCTTTAGTGTTATGTGTTGCAAGGTATACTCTCTGTTATCCAGAATATTTGAATATCCAGCAGCCTCCTGGGTCCAGGGGCCGCTAGATATGAAAGAGTTTACTGTACTATAAGAAGTGAGATCCAGAGGAGGGAAAACAAACAGACTTTAAAAAATGTAAGTATTAAAAACATACCTGTTTGTAATAAGTCTCATACAATGGATTCCCAGAAGAAAGCTTAAAAAAAAAGTTGGGGCGGGGGGAGTAGGATAAAAAAAACAAAAATGAGAAAAGCAAGAATGGACCATGATCAAATATAGTCCACTTTCAGGCAACACCAAAAGGCACATCCATAGAAGAAACATATTAATTCAAATAAATTCTGTATCTCTAATATTATATGTTTAAAATACAATAAAAACACAATTATTACATACATAACACCCAGAAGTTTGGAATCTAAAAATCTGGGTTCTGGTATTGTTAACTGGACACTCTGCATACTTAAACAATAAAGTTAATATTGATCCTGGGTTACAGAAGTCTGCCTGCATAGATCCATTTTGCAAGATTGGGGTATAGAAACATAAAATTAGGATAAACATATATCTGAAATCAAATTAACATTACTGTGAGAACTGTAACACTAGGGAGAACAGTATTCAGTTTTAAAATTAATATTGACTAACTCAACAGCCATAGTATTAAACTATTTAGCTTCTCTGCCTTCAGAGCCTCTCCGACAAGTCATAAATTGGATAATAATTTCCTAGTTTCAGAGACTTTTAGATGTATAGATCAAACCAATAAAAAAGTTTGTTTCACAGCTTCATGCCCAAGAAATCAAACATTTTATTTGGGCAGAAATTTGTAGAAAGTTACAATGTCAATATTCACTGAATAGACTATAGTATAGAAATTGAGCAAGAACTAGGTCTGGAGCAAAACACCCCAGTCCCCATCCCTGGACAGATTAAGCATTTAGAAATGAACACACCAGGGTGAATAAAAATCAATGATTTTTTAAATTAAAAATAGATTTATTTATGTATGTATTTATTTATTCAATCAATACTACATTTCTTATTTAAAAATAACTTGTGAGATTAATGACAGTTGCCTTTCTAAATACATGATAAAAACACAAAAGTGGAGAAGGCAGGATTTCATTTGAAAGATATTAGGTAGCTTTAGCTCCTCACACGAAATCAGTCAGGTAATGTCTGCAAAGCTATGTAATCACCAAGTACTGCTGCCATTGTTAAAGAATATAGGTAAGCACATAAAAGGTAAGTGTCAATAAAGGACGCACTCATAAAACAAACAAAAGAAATATCCAAAGCACAAGACCTGGAAATAATGCAGGACTTTAAATGCCCAGACATACATTGGAAAAATTATACAGTTGATGGCATGAATGTACAGGGGACACATTTTTGCTCCTAAAAGAGGTGGAAATATTAAGGTGACAGCCCTTTTTAACTTTACTCTGATCAACATGGAGTAATTACTAGCAAAGCTGAAGATGGAAGTTTAAGTGAAAGAGATCATGAAATAATACACTTCATGATTCTAAGGAATGGAAGGGGTGAGAGTAGTGGAATAAGATCACTGGAGTTTAAACAAAAAACCCTACTTTAACAAACTCAGAACTGGTAGGGTAAGAGCCATAGGAAGAAAAATCTAAGGGAAAAAGGAGTTCAGGACAGCTAGCAGTTTCTCAAGGAGGGAATATTAAAAGCATAACAGCAAACTATTCTAAGGGAAAGGAGAGAGAGACCAATATGGCTTTATCAGGAGCTCTTTAATAACCTGACAAAAAAAAATGAATCCCACATGAAATAGAAATATGGACAAATTGCTAAGGAAGAGTACAAAGGAATAGCACATAGAAACAAAATCAGAAAGACTCTAGCACAAAATGAGTTACATGTACTAAGGGATATTAAAAGACAACTTGAATAGAGCTCTTTAAATACATTAGAAGAAAGAGAAAGATAAAATAAATCATAGGTTCGCTACTTTCAAGAAAGGAGAGCAAATAAGTTAAAATTGATGACAAGAAAGATGACATATTTAATGCCCATTTTTCTTTTGTCTTTACTAAAAAGTTAATGGTGACCAGATACACAACACCATTACTATTATTAATGAGGAGGGAGGAATGCAGCCAAAATAGGGAAACAACACAAGACTGATTACATAAGTGAGATATATTCGAGATATAGTCAAGATATATTCAGTGGGACCTGATGTACTTAAGTATTGATGTACTCATCCCAGAGTACTTAAGGAGCCAGCTGATACAACAAAATTCCAGGAGGTGGGTGATAATATAGGGCTTTTAGAAAATCACAAATTGAACATGAATCAATGGTATAAAGCAGGTGCAAAATAGGATAATTAATCTTAGATGTATTTAGAGGAGTATCATGTGTAAAACATGAGAGATGAGTATCTGAATCTTCCGAACTGGCAAAGCCTCAGCTGGAGTACAGCATACAAATCTAGGAACCACACCTTAGAAGAGATGTGGACAAAACTGACCAAGTCCAGAGAAGAAAGCAACAACAATTATAAAAAGCTGAGAAAACCTGTTCTCTGAAGAGAGGTTAAAATTAAAATTAGATATGTATTAGTCTTCAGAAAACAAAGGGGGACTAGAAATGTATTGCTCAAGAATGCAGGAGAGTAATTAGGCAGGCAAAAGCACTATTGGAATTGCAGCTAGCAAGGAATATGAAGAGTAATAAGGTTTCTACAGGCATATAAACAATAAGGGTGATCAGGGAGGGTGGGGGGCCCTTACTGGATAAGTGAAGAAACCTGGTGACATGATGTGGGAAAAGCTGAAGTACTAAGTGCTATTTTCGTCTCTGTCTTCACAGACAAGTTCAGCTCCCACACTACTACACTAGGAAATGCAGTATAGGAAGGAGGTGGGCAGTCCGCAGTATGAAAACAACAGGTTAAGAGCTACTGAGAAAAGGTATCCATATACAGGTCCATGAGTCCAGATTTAATGCACACAAGGGTACTGAGGGAGTTGAAAAAATGTCATTACAGGTCTTTGGCCAACATCTTTGAAAACTTTCTGTGATCAGGAGAGGTTCCGGATGATTGAAAGTGGCAAATATAGTGCTCATCATTAAAAAAAGGAAAGAAGGACTATTACGGGACCATAGACTGATCAGCCTTACACCAGTCCCCTTAAAAATCATGGCAGGGTTCTCAAGGAATCCATTATGAAGAACGTGGAAGAAGTGAAAGTAATCAGGAATAGTCAACATGGATTCACCAAGGGCAAGTCATGTCTGACCAATCTGATTAGCATCTTTGATAAGGTAACTATCTCTGTGGACATGGGGAAGGCAATGGATGTGGTATACCTTGACTTAAACAAAGTTTCTGATACAGTCTCCAACAATATCCTTGCCCACGTGTTAAGGAAGTATGGATTGGATAAATGGACTATAATGTGTATAAAAAAATGGCCAGACGGTCAGGCCCAATGGGTAATGATCAATGGCTCAATGTGTGACTGGCAGTTGGTTTCAAGGGGGGGAACCTCAAGGATCTGTTCTAGAGACGGTATTGTTCAACATCTTTATTAATGACCTGAAGGAGGGGATGGAGTGCAATGTCAGCAAATTTGCAGACAACACTAGCTAGGGGGATAGCTAGATATGTTGGAGGGGTAGGGATAGGGTCCAGAGTGACCTGGTAAAATATGAGGATTGGGCCAAAAGAAATCTGATATGATTCAACAAGGACAAGTGCAGAGTCCTGCACTTGGAATGGAAGAATCCCAAGCATTGTTACAGGCTGGGGACTGACTGCCTAGATAGCAGTGTAGCAGAAAAGGACCTGGGCATTACAGTGAATGAGAGGCTGGATATGAGTCAATTGTGTGACCTTGTAGCCAAGATGGCTAATGGCATATTGGGGTGAATTACAAGGAGTATTTCCAGCAGATTTAGAGATGTTATTTTACCCCTTTATTCAGCACTGGTGAGGCCACATCTGGAGTACTTTGTCCAGTTCTGGGCCCCTCCCAGTATAGAAAGGATGTGGAAGTACTGGAGAGGGTCCAGCAGAGGGCAACCAAAATGATTAGGGGGCTGGAGCACATGACATATGAGGAGAGATTTGGGCTTATTTAGTTTGCAGATGAGATGAGTGAGAGGCAATTTGATAGCAACTTCCTGTACGGACGTTCTAAAGAGAGGCTGTACTCAGTAGCAATGGATGGCAGACAAGGAGCAATAGTCTCAAGTTACAGTGAGGGAGGTCTAGGTTGAATATTAGGAAAAATTATTTCGCCAGGAGACTGGTAAAGCAATGGAATGCATTACCTAGAGGTGATGGAATCTCCATCCCTAGAGGTTTGTAAGTCCCATCTTGACAAAATCCTGTCTGGGATGATTTAGTTAGGGTCAATCCTGCTTTGGGCAGGGGATTAGACTCGACCTCCAAAGGTCTCTTCCAGGCCTAGGAGTCTATAGGCTTAAACTACAATAATGAAGGTATAAGTTGGACATTAGGAAAAACTTCCTAAACCTCAAGGTAGTTAAGCACAGGAATAAACTGTGTTAGGGAGGTTGTGGAATCTCCATCATAGGAAACTTTTAATAACAGGTTAGACAAACATCTGTCAGAGATACTCTTATGTGGTGCGTGCTTGGTCCTGCCATGTGTGCAGAGGACTGAATCTGATGACCTCTCGAGATTCCTTCCAACTCAATGATTCTATGACTCTAAGGTCTGGTATTGTAACATTCCACTGGAGTTTGTGGAATTCTGTCACTGATGATTGGACAATATATTTTAAATAAAGGGTGACAAACTTGATGACTTGTAAAGATCCTTCATGTGCTACATGTCTGTGATAAACTGATACAACCAAAATGTGTCCAAACAAATTGCCCAAGTGTTAAACTGTATCCTCTAACACCCTGTCTTTCATATGGGGTCATCCATCTTTGGCAAGGGAAGAGCACTAGAGCTCAGGGTCCCTCTCTCCACTGAAGAACCCTCTCCTTTCCCTCAGTATTTGCTAATAAGGAGGGAGAATAAATGAGCCTTTTCAACACCGTCTCATCAGCTTCCACTAAGTAGAACTTCAGAGTTACAGAACACCTAAGGAACGGAGGGTGCCACTAACTCTGAAACCTTCATAATGCTGAAGGAAACATTATAGTCGGTTTTTTTCAAAAGTTTACAACTGAACATTGACTTACTATAGCTTTGACACTTTACTGTGCAAAAAAAAAAAAAAAAAAAAAAAAAAAGCTAACTTCCCTTTCTTTTTAAAGTAGCATTTGTTTAACACAGCACTGTGCTATATCTGGAATTCTTTTGGCTTCTACTGCTGCCTGATTGTCAACTTCCAAATCCAAATGAGGATGAGGGATCCAAATGCGTAGCTGACTTGTCCGTCAGTTCATAATGCTCGAGGGTCTACTGCACATATGATCCCCTATTCCATCACAACACTATGCAAGCATTTCCCAAGATTTAAAAACATCCAAAACTTTTCACACCGTCCCTGTGCATGGGGCAGTAGTGGCTCCATTTTGCAAATGGGGACTCCAAGGTGGAGAAAAAATGAAGGTTAGACAAGAAGTCTAGAGCCAATGTGTAAAATGAATCAAAGTCTTGTAAGACCGAGTCCGGGGCCTCCACACGATCATGCTGCCCCAGTCACTCCAGGATTTCAACACCATGCCCTACAGCTTAAGTGAATAAAAGGAGCATCAAAGCTCTTCACCCAAGGAAGAAGCCAGCCTCCTCCCTGCAATGATAGCCTCTTTTCAAGCAGCAGGGCCTGAAGTAAGAGCCCCACTAGCAACCCAAACATTCACGCCTTGCTCTGGTACTGCAGGGAGGGGAGCTCGGGGCCTGCCCCCCTTCGAGCAGGGACCCGCCTGCGCCGGATGGAGTCCAGCTTCCCTCCCGCCACCAGCCGATTTAATCCGCCGGCTCCAGAACGCCGCCCGGGTTGACCCCCAGCGGGGTCTAGCTCCCGCCTACCCTTGGCAAGACCTCTGAGCCGGGCCAAGCCAGGCCGGTTACCTGCTGGCTGTGAGGAGTGAGCGCCGCCATCTTGCTCTAGCTGAGTGATTCCGGCAACCCGGGGAGGCGGAGCTACCGCCTGCGAAGGGAGGAGAAAATGGGCGGGCCAACTGGGCTTGTCAGGCACCGTGAGGAGCTGCTGTGCCTGTAGCTGCTACGGCCTCGAGGGGCTGGGCTCCGTATGCTGATGAGGCTCTGGCAGGTCCCGCTGCGGCGCTGTGCAACTCAGTCACAAAGAGAGCACAACTGTTTTTATCCGAGTTTGAAAATAGGAACCCCGTCCTTGTCCCCGTTCGGGGAGCACGACTTGCTCAAGGGTAGGTCGCATATCGAGTCCCCTGCAGAGCCAGGAGTAGCCAGCCGGAGTCTTGATTTCCGAGCTCCAGCGTGAGGCCCTGGAGACACATTTACTTCACGGGGTAGACTAGGACAGAATTAAGATTAAGTAAATAAACAAAAGCAGTGTTTGTGCTAATAATACATTGGCATGTTTGTTAAATTCTATTTCCACGGATAGTTTTTGTGTGTGAATTTCTTATTAAATTAATCTGTTGAATTTGACTGGGGGCACTTTTCAAACATAGGTTGGAATTAATAAAGCTAAATTATACTTCTAAGACTTAGTCAGGTTCTACTAATTACATAAAACTGGGGTGTTAGTAACTGTTTATTCATTATTTTGTAATTCAAGGGTTTTTATGTTCAAGCAGTTCCTGTTTCTCCCCATTTTTCTCTCCCCCCCCCCAAAAAAAAAGCCCCATAGTACTTTAAAGACCTAACAAAATGATTTATTAGGTGATGAGCTTTTCTGTGGCAGACCCATTTCTTCAGAGCTGGAAATTCTTTTCTAGTCACTTTTAAATACCTTGAACCTTTTAAAAGACAATGTGGTCTAATGCAGTTTGGGTGATCAGGTGTTAAGATTCTGGGAGAATTTAAGGGCATTTATCCAAAGATACTAGTCACTGAATTCACACCTAGGCTAGGTCTACAGTAACTGCAGAAGATCAAATGCTTAGGTTTAACGTTCCAGGGTGCCATTTGACGCATGCACAAAACAGTGCATTCCAAGATCACTGTTGAACCCAGAACTCCTTGCAAGCTGCAAGGATTCAGGAATGTCAGAGGAGGAGCACTCCCGTCGATATTCTGTAGTGAAGACTGGGACCAGTGTTGACAGCCGCAAAATTGATTTTAGGTATGCAATTGGCATACATAAAATTGCATAGCAGATGTTGACATTCCCAGTAAATGTAACCTTAGTATAGTAAACCAAGCTAATGATCACTGCAGAGACATGTTTCTTCTTTCTGGCCAGTGTGTCAGCAACATATTGCTGTTATTTAAAAACAAAAAACACAAGAGATGTTTAATCATCCTTGGGTGATTTTATGTAGCACCCACACAAAAATAAATTGAAAAAAAAGCATTCAGGTGGCAACTACTCACCAGCAATTTGTTCTAATGCAACTGACAGTCCCAGGACTGTCTCCTTGCTTAGCCACCCCCAGTCTCCATCCTCAGCTGGGTCATCCCCCTCCTTTGACTAAACAGACCTAGTCCCTGAGGACAGGACTACTGCACTGGATGGAAAAGAGGCTGTCAGATATGCAATTCCAACTATGGCAATTGCGTAGCTGGAATCGACATAGGCTAGATTGATTTTTCTGATCTTCCACACCAAGGCAGGTCAACAGTAGAAATTCTCCTGTTGACCTCTCTTACTCCTTATGACAATGAGGAATAACAGGGGCAATTGTAGAGCCCTGATGGTTTGACTGAGTGGGTTCTGGTGATGAGCTGTGGGGGAGGACTGGCTGGCTGGCTGGCACTTGGTGAGTGGAGGTTACCTGCATGGGTGCAAGGGCAGCTAGCTACGGCTGTCTGCAGCAGGAGTCGGGGAGGGCAGCCAGGGGATGGAATGCCTGCTGGCTACACAGCCGTCAGGAAAACACAGCACTTTGAAGCGGGCAAGCGACACTCTCATTGACTTCACCGCCCACCTCCTTCTGAGTCCTCCAGCCCCTGTAATACTGTGCTACTCTTGACTACCACCTGATAAGTGGCTGCTGCACTCAGGTGGCCAATGGAACTGTGCCGCCACACTTCACGTGTAGCACATGTGGGTTTCTGCCCACTTATCAGGGCTAGCTAGTGCAGGGCCACTGGATGCCTGAAGCTGTCTTCCACAGCTATAGAGATCTTCATATCCCTCTATCAGTTTTCTCCATCCCCACCATGGCAGCTCTGCTCCTGCACTGGGCCCTCAGATGTACTCTTTCCACCTGAGACCATGTCCTTCTGGGGGCCTAGACCTATCCCCAGACCTTGCCCAGGGACCTGGCTATTGAATAAGCAGCCCTGCTTGAACCCTTATGTAAGCAAGGGAATAGTCCTACTATTGTGAAGAACTTTCCTGGCTCCTATAATACCCCAGTAAGATGGGCTAGGGAAAGGATATGGATGCCCGCTCCCAATTCCTTTACCCAGGGGCTTCCTTCCACTCCCCTCTGTGGCAGAGCCCTCATAACCCCAACAAGACTGGGCCCAGGGTTGCTGGGTCTCAACCACTCACCTTGTTGTGGTCACCTGGGACACAGGCTAGGTGTCGTCACTGTGGGGTACTCTCTCCACGCTGTCTATTTCCCTCACCCACTCGGCATTTCTCATAATTTAGGCAAATACAATTTATTGATCAATTAAAAATACCAGAAAAACACAGAACAATTTTAGTAAAAAACACATCACTCCACTCTGTGGCACAAAGATCTCACACAATGTCTCTAGGGTGTAAGGACAATTCAGTCTGTTCCTGGTCCCAACTCTCCTTTTCTGGCCCTGGTGTTCTGCAGGTCAGATACTTATTTCAGGTGTCAGAACCCTTCTCCCCAGAATTACCATTAGTCTCCACAGTTGGGGTTATGAATACCTGCTCCAAGTCTGACCTGCGAGGCCTCTTGGCTGGAGGAGTCCCCCTGCACTGCCCAGAACCTCCCTTGCTGCTCATTACACCCAGCTTTAGTCCACATCCAGGTTCCAGGCTGTGGCTCTCTACTGAGTCTCAGGGCCCCTCTGATTGCAGCCTTCCAGCCTGCATGGACTTGCCCTCTGTGCCATTTTTTGGGATCTCTCTGCTGCAGATCTCCTGCCAGCATGGCTCAGCTCAGCCACATGTTGTCTCCTTACTTCAGCTCACTCAGTCTCTGCCCAGGCACATCCAGTTCATTCAGAGGATGAGACTCTCCCCAGCCTCCTCACTCCCACATTGGTTTTCCTCACTTTGTCAACCAAGCTTAACTGGAGAGCTGGTCTCCTCCCATTGTGTCTGGGGGAGCTGTCAGTCTCAGGGTCTGGATTTCCCCTGCCTTTTGAGTCAGAGAACTAACAAACCCAAAATCCACTGAGTTTTTAGTAAGGGGCTAACAGTCAGTTCCCTTACACTTAGTTTCTGTGCCTGTGGCCTGCACTCACGTCTGGACCTGCACCTCAAAGACACAGTGTCCGGCTTTGAGCACGCTACTTTTAAGTGTTTTAGTGCCACTGGTGTTAAATGTAATTGGGTGGTCCAAACCACAACCCACAGGTGGCAACCCCCCCCTCTCTTTCAGACATTTTAAATCTGCCTGAATGTCAAGGTTAGTTTGATACTGAGTCTGGTAGTCAAAAATGCAAAAGAAGGCAAAGCAAAAAGGTGAGATTAAGCAAAGACAGTTTATCATCTTATTTTAAAAATCTTGAAGTACTGAATAGAGGACATTTATCAAAAAGTATGGATAAGGAAACACTCAATTATCTGATCACTTGCCATATGGGCATACTACAATTACCCCAGTGGCTGGGGAATGAAGCACAACGGGGAGGCTGGTGCCCATTCCCCAGCCAAAAAGCTTGACCTCTTCTGGTCCAGCAAATTCCCTTGCTCAGAACCAGTGAGGTTCCCAGGTTGCTGCACCAGGGAAGTCCAACATGTACAATGTTTTGTAGCGACATCCTTCCCAGATCAGGAGTGTGGTGTCTTTGAAAATAAAAAGAAACCCAAAAAACAAAAACAATTTTTGAACAAGCTCTTGTGATGAAAAGACAAGGTGAGTGAGGTAATATATTTGATACATCAACAGAAGTTGGTCCAATCAAAAATATCACCTCTCCCCCTTTGACTCTCTAATGTCCTGCGACTGACATGGTTTCAACACTGTTTGCAAATTTTATGATGAAGGAAGAACTTCACAACACAATTTGCATGCATTTTCTATTAATATTAAATACGAATATATAAAAACATGTGCAAAGATAGTAGCTACAACACTTCTCATAGCAAAGGAACATTATTGTATGCCAACAGCATTAAGACATACATAATGGCCTTTCTTTTAGAGGCAATTTACCAAATCCCAAATCAAACACAAGATATGTAATTTAATGTATTTTATGTTTTATTGAATTAAATTCCATGTTCTAATTATAGGAAATGTGTTTTCTTAATATCGTCCTGTGCTAAAAATATATTTAAATCCCATAAAAATGAATAGTTCTCACAAGCTTTTATTAGAGGAAACTTTTAAATATATTCAATTTGTTATTAAGAAAACATCTGAGCCTCTCTATAACAAATAAGAGAAAAACAAACAACTTTAGCTACTTCTTTGAAGTATTTTTAAATAAGAGCTAAAGCTCCTCCTTCACAGTTATTCTCTTTGATTTATCCTTTCCAGAGTGTTTTTGCTTTTCTACTTTCCTGTTAGTCCTTTCTCTAAAACGCTTTTCTTCTTTTGCCCTTTCCATTTTCTTTTCTTCTTCAGTCTGTTTTATATTCATTTTCTCTTCAGGGTCCTGAAACAATAATGTCCACAGTAAATGTCATTTTGAGTTCAATTCTGTCAGCCTTCTGTGTACTCAATTTGCACTGAAGTCCAAAGGAAGGAGTGTGCCAATAGAGGAATTGCAAGGGCCTTTATATTTTTAACGGGCATCTAAACTTTCTCCCTTCTTTAAAAAATCATTGTTTCCTGTAAGAGGAGTGCTTCAGTGGCCACGCAAGGGAGATTCTGGTGCCACCCAGCTGATTAGCAGAGCACCCACTACTGGCACGGTATGTTTCAATTGGTGGCGCACATTCACACATGCCTTGATGCATGTAACAACATTTATTTTGCCCATGAATGTCAAAAATAAGAGGGAACACTTGTAAGGAAGTACAGTAACTTAACATCTTTCCAGACTACATGCATCTCATTTTATCAAAAAATGGTTGAACAATTGGTTGTTTCCTTAAAATGGAGTATCTGCTACAAGAATACAGGCAGCCACATTCTGCTCCTGGCCACCATACAACCTCCAGCCACAACTGAGGCTTCAACACCCAGAAAGAAAAATATGTGGCTGGAGCTGCCCCTGGCCCATGTAGCTACAGGAAGCCCCAAGGTGCGCAGCTGGAGCTGCCCCGGCACCATGTGGCTGGAGCTTCCAGAGCCCACCAGCAGGTAAAGGAGAAGGCAAAACAGGATTCTTAAGTAAGAGGCTGTCTGGGTGAGTGTTGTGTCTGGTGCTTCTGGCCGTGGCTGTGGTGTTTTTCTGCTCTGTGGTGTGTGGTTGTTAGTTTTTTTTTTTCCTGCCGCCCCCCACACCCCAACGGAGGGTGGACTGGGACTGGCAGTTGGAATCTGTTGGCTTCTAAATAAGCTTGTTATCTAGAAGCCTCTGCTGATCGGCTGAACCTCAGTAAGGGGAGGGACTTTGAGGCAGTTCAAGGCGTTATAAAGCAGTGTCCAGGCAGGTGAGCTTGTGAACAGGGAGTTAGAGAGGAAGTTCTCCAGGTAGGAAAAGGAGAAGGCAAAACAGGATTCTTAAGTAAGAGGCTGTCTGGGATGGCAGGCATGGATAGTGACAGATCTGCTGCTGTCACCTGCTCGGGATGCGCCATGTTTGTCTTCCTCCCTGAGGAAAGAAGGGATTTCATCTGCACTAAGTGCAAGCTGGTCTCCATTTTAGAAGAAAAAATTAGAGGACTGGAGGCTCAAGTGTTGACCCTACTCTCAGTGAGGGAAGATGAAGATTTCCTTAACAGAAGGGAGCATTTAATCTTGCAAGCACGGCAGGCGGAAGAACCGGGGAAGGCGGTAAGGGATGAAGCGGAGAACTGGCAGCATGTGACTTCTAGAAGAAAAAGAAGGCCGGTACATGAGTCCCCCATTGATATAGAGATAAGTAATCGCTTTCAGGCACTCTCCACTGGTTCTGCGGTGCTGAATGCTTTGGAAGGTGCCTCACAGGAAGAAAATCGCAAGAGAACTTCTTCTACTGCAGAACAGGGGATGTGTAGTCCTAGGGGTGGGGGTACAATGACCACCACCCCCAGAAGAAGAAGGTGGGTGGTGGTGGTAGGGGACTCCCTCCTAAGAGGGACTGAACCATCCATCTGCGGACCAGACCTTCAGTCTCGTATTCAGGATGTGACTGAGAGCCTTACAAAACTGCTCAAGCCTTTGGAATACTACCCCTTCCTACTTCTGCACGTGGGAACTATTGATACAGCCAAGAATGACCTTGAGTGGGTTACTGCAGATTATGTGGCGCTGGGAAGAAGGGTCAAAGAATTTGGAGCATAAGTGGTGTTCTCGTCCATCCTGCCTGTCGAAGGGAAAGGGCTAGCTAGGGACTGACGAATTGAGGAAGTAAATGCATGGTTACACAGATAGTGTTGGAGAGAGGGCTTTGGATTCTTTGATCATGGGACGCTGTTCCGGGCACAAGGATTTTTGGGAAGAGATGGGGTACACCTAACCAAGAGAGGAAGGAGCATTTTCGCAAGTAGGCCTGCAAACTTAGTGAGGAGAGCTTTAAACTAGGTTCGCTGGGGGACAGTGACCGAAACTCTGTGGGTAGAAAGGAACTTGGAGGCCGGGAAGAAATGCAAAGAGGAATGTACAACAAAAGTGGACCCTTGGTTCAAGTAGTGAGGGTGGGGAGATCGACTGGTTATCTAAGCTGTTTGTACACCAATGCCAGAAGCCTGAGTAACAAGCAGGAGGAATTAGAAGCCCTGGCTCAGTCCAAGAACTATGACTTGATTGGAATAACAGAGACTTGGTGGGATGACTCGCATGACTGGAGCATTACCATGAAAGGGTATAAACTGTTCAGGAAGAACAGGCAAGGGAGAAAAGGAGGAGGGGTTGCACTGTATGTAAGAGAGCACTATGATTGCTTGGAACTCCAGTACATAGAGGGAGAAAAACCTGATGAGAATCTATGGGTCAAGCTTAGTGGTGTAGGCAGCACTGGAGATGTGGTGGTTGGTGTCTGCTACAGGCCACCAAATCAGGATGATGAGGTAGATGAGGCTTTTTTTAGACAACTGAGAGAAGTTTCCAGATAGCAGGCTCTTGTTATCGTGGGGGACTTCAATCACCCTGACATCTGTTGGGAGACCAATATGGTGGTACACAAGCAGTCCAGGAAATTTCTGGAGAATGTTGGGGATCACTTCTTGGTACAAGTGCTGAAGGACCCGACCAGAGGTCGTGCGCAGCTCAATCTGCTGCTTACAAACAGGGAGGAACTAATAGGGAAGGTAGAGGTGGGGGACAACCTGGGAAGCAGCGATCATGAGACGGTAGACTTCAGGATTCTGACCAAAGTAAGGAAAGAGAGCAGCAAATTACACATCTTGGACTTCAGAAAAGCATACTTTGACTCCTTCAGGAACCTGACGGGCAGAACCCGCTGGGATGCTATCGTGAAGGGAAAAGGAGTCCACGAAAACTGGCAGTATTTTAAGGAAGCCCTATTGAAGGCACAGAAAGAAACTGTCCCGATGCGCAGCAAGGGAAGTAAATATGGTACGAGACCAGACTGGCTTAATGGGGAAATCCCTGGAAAACTTAGGCACAAAAAGGGAGCTTACAAAAAGTGGAAACTGGGACAGATGTCTAGGGAGGGGTATAAACATATAGCTCAAGAATGTAGGGCAGTTATCAGGAAGGCAAAAGCGCAACTGGAATTGCAACTCGCGAGGAATGTGAAGGATAACAAGAAAAGCTTCTACAGGCATGTTAACAAGAAGAAGGTGATCAGAGAGGGTGTGGGGCCCCTACTGGATGAGAAGGTAACAGATAATGTAGGGAAAGCTGAAGTACTTAATACTTTCTTTGCCTCTGTCTTCACGGACAAAGACAGCTCCTGGACTAATGCGATAAGCGATGCAATGTGGGATGAAGGTGGACAGCCTTTGGTGGGGAAAGAACAGGTTAGAAGCTATCTAAAAAGGCTAAATGTACATAAATCGATGGGCCCGGACATAATTCATCCTAGGGTTCTGAGGGAGTTGGTGTATGTCGTTAATGAGCCCTTGGCCGTTATCTTTGAAAAGTCGTGGAGATCGGGAGAGAGCCCGGATGATTGGAAAAAGGGAAATGTAGTGCCCATCTTTAAAAAAGGGAAGAAGGATGAGCCAGGGAACTATAGGCTGGTCAGTCTCACAACAGTCCCTGGAAAAATCATGGAGGGGCTCCTCAAGGAAGTCATTTTGAGGCACTTGGAGGAGGGGAGAGTGATCAGGAATAGTCAGCATGGATTCATGAAGGGCAAGTCATGCCTGACCAATCTGATTAGTTTCTACAATGAGATAACTGGCTCTGTGGATAGGGGAAAATCAATGGATGTGATTTATCTGGACTTTAGCAAAGCTTTTGATACAGTCTCCCACAATATTCTTGTTGGCAAGTTAAAGGAACGTGGATTGGATAAATGGACGGTAAGATGGATAGAAAGCTGGCTAGAAGGCCAGGCCCAGAGGGTAGTGATCAACGGCTCGATGTCAGGATGGCGGTCGGTTTCTAGTGGAGTGCCCCAAGGTTCAGTTCTGGATCCTATTCTGTTCAACATATTTATCAATGACCTGGATGAGGGATTGGATTGCACCCTCAGCAAGTTTGCAGATGACACTAAGCTAGGGGGAGAGGTAGATATGCTGGAGGGTAGGGACAGGGTCCAGAGTGACTTAGACAAATTGGAAGACTGGGCTGCAAGAAATCTGATGAGGTTCAATAAGGGCAAGTGCAGAGTCCTGCACTTGGGCCGGAAGAATCCCAGGCATTGTTACAGGCTGGGGTCCAACTGACTCGGTAGTAGTTTTGCAGAAAAGGAGCTGGGAGTTGTAGTGGACGAGAAGCTGGACATGAGTCAACAGTGTGCCGTTGTAGCCAAGAAAGCTAATGGCATATTAGGTTGCATCAAGAGGAGCGTTGCCAGTAGATCCAGAGAAGTGATTATTCCTCTTTATACGGCTTTGGTGAGGCCACATCTGGAGTACTGTGTCCATTTCTGGGCCCCCAGTTATAGGAAGGATGTGGATACACTGGAAAGGGTTCAGCGGAGGGCAACCAAAATAATTAGGGGGCTGGAGCATATGACTTATGAAGAAAGGTTGAGGGAATTGGGACTGTTTAGTCTGCAGAAGAGAAGACTGAGGAGGGACTTGATAACAGCCTTCAACTTACTCAATGGAGGCTGCAAAGAGACTGGAGAGAGGCTGTTCACAGTGGTGATGTATGGCAGAACACAGAACAATGGTCTCAAGTTGTGGTTGGAAAGGTCCAGGTTGAACATTAGGAAAAACTTTTTCACTAGGAGGGTGGTGAAGCATTGGAATGGTCTACCCAGGGAAGTAGTGGAGTCTCCATCCCTGAAGGTGTTTAAGTCTCACCTTGACAAAGCCCTGGCGGGGCTGATGTGATGGGTTTGGTCCTGCTTAGGGCAGGGGGGGCTGGACTCGATGGCTTTTTTAGGGCTCTTCCAGCTCTATTATTCTATGATTCACCGTGCAGCTGCAGGAACCACCGCTGACACGCTTCTCCCACCAGGTGTTGGGGGGGCGTATGTGAGTGCCCTCCGCCAGGTACTTATCCCACCTCCGGTGGGAGGAGCACTTGGCAGCTCTGGCAGCGGTGGCTCCAGTGGTTAGTAAGTCCTTTACAATTTTTTTTTTGTGATGGGGTGATAATTTAGGATTTTAGGAACCTCGATTAGGCACACTTCAGGAACAACAGGGGTCTGGCGGATGTCCACTGTTCCCGAAGTCCTCTTAATCGGGTTCCATAAAATCATTTACTTCTTATTGTACTTACTCCGTCATAGACTACATACCTGTCACTATTCCGGAACAAATACCAAAATAGGTTTTTTAGGGTTTTAAGTAGTCTCTTGACCCTGGACTGCTCCAAGGAGTGAAGAGGTTCCTAGCAACTACCTATTGGAAATACTTTATTGCTGAAGTGCTGTCTTGAATATCTGCAGCACTGTGTGCTCTGTGGCCCTGTCCCTATCATACTCACTTCATCCAGGCTTTCAATGAACACCTCACAAATACCTTTATGACTGTCTCCCACCATATCTGCAGCACTAGAATCATTGCCTTGACCAGATATAGAGATTTTAGGAATCTTTTGCATTATTCTAGCCCTTTTGACTTTCAAATAGGAGCCAGAATGGAAAAAGGAAGAACTTACTCATTACCTTTGTTTCACCCCAGGTTTCATCTCCAAAGTCTTCTGCAAATTCTTCATTATCTGTGATCAAGAAGTTATCAAAAATTGTTCCAGCTCTCACCTGCAATGGAAAACAGAAATCACATTTTATTTCATTTATGTTCCCATTTAGTAGTATTGATTTTTCTCTTAATTGGCTGTGAATTAACCAGGATGCTATTAATGATTTTTTTCCCCTCTACTGGAGGCCCCATGTATCCCAGAGAGTGGCTGCAGAATTTGCTGAGAAGCTCATACTTTTAGCAGAACTATACCCCTGAATCCAAGGCCTTGCCTTATTTTAACAAACTTTGTTGATACAAACAGCAATTCCATTACTTGACCATGCTGTCTTAAGTCATGTTGAAGCATAGTTAATACAGTAGACAGATTGTATTATGTGCATAGAAGAGGTCCTCCTTGTTCCTGACTTGTCGTTTTGTCTTTGGCTCTTAATCTTTTTATACGGATGTCTTAATTTTCAAATGTGCATTGTATAGAAAGCATCAACAGCTTCTGTTGTATTTAGTGGGAACTGGGGTTGCTTAACACCTCTGAAAATCAGAGAAATCATTTATATATCTCATTTTGTTTTCCTTCTGGCTACGTCCACACTACAGCAATGTTTCAAAAGAAGTTATTCTGGAAGATCTCTTCAGAAAAAACGTCTTTTGAGAGAGCGTGTCTATACTCAAAAAAGTGAATCAAAAGATCAATCCATTTTTTTCGATAGAGAGCAAACACACAGCCTCCACTCTTTCGAAAGAATGGGCCAGGGATCAAAAAATCCAGTGCCATGAGGACTTTTTCAAAAAAAGGGCCCGTTGAGTATCTACACGTGCTTTCTTTTTCTTTTTTTTTTTTTAAAAAGAAGCTTTTGAAAGGAGGTACTCTTCCTGGTCCAGGAGTGGAAGACAGCTTCTGGAAGAACAGCCATGTTCTTTCAATTTCAGATGAAAAGAGTGCATTTTGTGTGTGGCTGCACCACAAGTTCTTTAGAAAAAGGGTTGGATTTTCCAAAATAACTTGCTAGTGTAGACATTGCCTGTTTGTTTATCCTCAGGAGTAAAGGGACTTCGAAGTTGTCCCGGCACTTCCAAGTACCGGCAGGTGAGCCACAGCAAGATGCATGCCAGTACTTTGAAGTTTAAAACTTTGACGTTGCCGTGTGGGTGGGGCGGGAATTTCCTTAATGAAGTTCTGGTTATGCACTGCAGCACTTCATTAGTAAACTCTCCACACCCTAATTAACATCCTTCCTTCGAAGGAAGGTGGTAGTGTAGACGAGCCCTTGTGTAATGTTTACTTTGTTAAAAATTTACATATCACATAAATAAAAAATTGGGCAGGTAAGTGCAATTAATTCACAAGATTAATTAAAAAAAAGTAGTCTTGGGGTAGCTGTGTTAGTCTGCAGATCCACAAAAAAAAGCAGGCCTGTAGTACCTTAAAGACTAACAATTTTATTTACTAGGCAATGAGCTTTCTTTTTTAAGAAGTCTTTCTTTAAAAAAAATCTGATAAAGTGGGTCTTACCCATGAAAGCTCATAGTCTAATACGTAGAATTTTTAGTCTTTAAATGTGCTATAGGATTGCTTGGTTTTATGGTTAAAAATAAAGTAATCATGATTAATCGTAATGTTAAATAGACTAGCACCTGAAATTTATTAAATGTTTGTAGATTTTTTCTACATTTTCAATATTAATTTAAATAACAAAGCAGAATATATAGTGTACAGTACTCACTCAATATTTTTACATTTATATGTACTAAAATGATGAACAAAAGAAATAGTATTTTTCAATCCAACTCGTGCAAATATTGAAATGCAATCTTACTGTGAAAGTGTAACTATATAGCAAACTATATAACAAAGTGTAACTAGTAACAAATATAGACTTTTGTTTGTTATACAATGTCATTCCATAAGACATGCGTTTGTTTTTTATTTGTGGTGTCACCAAAAAGTTCCCATGGCACATTTGTTGCCAGCATTGCACGGAGTTCACTTCCAAATATGCTGAACATTCATATGTTCCTTCATGCTTTAGCCATGAACCCCCTCCTGCACACTCTCAGACCATGCACCCTAATCCTCTGCACCAGCCCATAGCTTTGTGTGTGATGCAGCTCTCAAAATATTTGTGGCAAAGTCAAAAACAATTAAAAAAACCCCTCTTGTTTGAAAGGTTGCTGACATCTGTCCTACACATTCTTTGTCTGTAGTGGTAATACTGACAATTATGATCTTGAGGAATTGCAAGAGCCTGAAGTTCCTTCTGAATCAAAGAAAGATTGAATTATGATCAGTACGGTTTTAGTGTTAAGTGCACTTATAATGAGCTGGGGGTACACTAGGCACTACATGACAGCAGTTTTCAAATACCTCAAGGAGGGAGAAAAATTGTTCTCCTTGGCCTCTGAGGGTAGTACAAGGAGCAATGGGCTTAAACTGCAGCAAGGGAGGTTTAGATTAGATATTAGGAAAAACTTCCTGTCAGGGTGGCTAAACATTGGAATGAGGGAGGTTGTGGAATCTTCATTGCTGGAGATATTTAAGAGCAGGTTAGACAGACACCTCTGTAGATGGCGTTTGATCCTGCCAAGAGGGCAGGAAACTGAACTCAATGACCTCTTGAGGTCCCTTCCAATTCTAGTGTTTTATGATTCTATAGCGATAGCGTCACAAGATATTTACTATCTGCTGTATAAAAAACTTTACCTGTATGTACCTAAGTGCTGCAAGAAAACAACCATTCTGCAGTGTGGTATTGCTACTGGCTTGGTGAGCTCAAGTGTACTATTTTATACGTGATTCATTTTATTATATTCTAATTCTTTGAAAACTGGTATTCTGTGGGTAATGTCCAACACTCAGTTAGCCAGAACATTAAATAAACCACCATCCCTGGTTCCCCTAATATGTCAGATAACAGAGCTTTTCCTATACATAAATACCTGGCAGGCTAACCACAGCATCAAGGAGGTCCATGTTGGGGGAGCTGCTGGGGATCCATTGGCCTCTGCAAGGGGCTTGTGGTCCATTCACCGGGTCTGTGCACCTCAGCAGTGTGTGTAGGGAAGGGGTGTTTGGTAGGGGCCCTTTAAGGGAGCAGCTGGCCATGACTCACAGAAGTGCTTGGAGGCCTTGAGACCCCCATCTGCAGCATTTTCTGCCCCATTCTTTTGAAAGAGTAGCTGGGACCATCTATGTGGCCACTCTCTTTCAAAAGAGCAGATCAATCCTTTGATCTGCTTTTTGTGTGTGGATGTGATCTTTCGAAAGGCAATCCTCCAGAGGATAGCTTCCAGAAGATCTTCTTTTGGAAGAGCACTGTAGTGTAGATGTAGCCAGTGACACCAACACCTTCAGGGCTTTTTGCTCTTGCTATGGGGTGGAGTGGTTAAGATTTTCTGCCCATTGGGAGATACGTGCCAGGGCTCAAGATTTCATCAGGAACAGAGCAGAAGCCCCAGGTCATGGCAGGTGCCTACTGCAGGGCTGAAGCCCCAAAGTGCCCACTCCCCACAGGTCTGGACCCCTAGACAAGGAGTGGGCAAAATCAGGCCTGGGGGCCAGATCTAGCCCACCAAGCATTTCTGTCCCAGCTGATTAGCAGAGGACGCATCCTTAATAGCCAACAGCATGTTTTCGACTGTGCCACTCCCAACCTCGTTCTGCAGCCAGCTGCTCCTAGGATTCTCCTGCTAGCTGTGCAGAGGGGAGAGTGCTGACGTCAGGATGTTCCCCTGCCCGTTCGCCATCTCTATGGAGCAGGGATTGCAAGGGGGACGGACGGACACACACACACACACACACCCTCTCTCTCCCATCTGAAGCATGCATGTTAAGTGTGCATGAGCAGGATAGGGGGCAGAAAACCAAGCAGGACAAATTTCCCTGAAAGAGACAGAGGGTGGCTTGTCTCAGAAACTTAACCAGGATTGAGGACGTAAGGACTCAAACAATGCCAGGTAAATTTACTAATCTATAATAATTAGAATCTACTGACCTGCCAAAGTTCTAGTCCAATTATGCTAATATTCTCATAGCTATAGATACTGAAGTCTGGTGAGTAGTTTGGGTTTTCAATCTGTGGACAGGGCCAAACACCTTTATAATTTGGGTTATCAATCTTCCTTGGTTTCCATTCACCCTGTAACAAACCACATAGTCTGAATACCATTACCAAAAGTCAGCCTGAACAAGTGATACATAAATAGAATTATTTATACTCTGTATAATGGATTCTTGATCAGAGGATATTGCCATTCTCCATTCGTTGTACTATCCCAGTCTTGAGGTTTCTTGGTACTAGTGTCCATAATGTATTCAGGTTCATCCCAATCCTTTAAAAATAACCGAAAGATAATGGAAGTATAATGAGCTGGGCTTTATATACATTGATTTATACTATGAGGCAAGTTACCACATTCTTTCCTCAACCGGTTCATTTGTGAAAGATTATTTTTTAATCTTATAAATAGAGTAAACAGATGATCTCCTTTTTGGGAAGAGGAAACTCTTTGACATACTGAACAATTTGGTAGATCTCAAGGAGCTCTTCATGTATTCTGGACAAAAAGAGAAAACTGGAAAATGAATATTAAATTTACATTTAGAATCTTGATTTATCAAAACTTGGTGGTCTAGTGTAGTGTTAGGCACAGTTAAATCAGAGTACTGGGTTCAGGACAGGGTTCTTGTCCTGGACATTTGTGTACTGCACTTCCAGATGATGGATTTGCTGGAAGGGTCTTCTGATTAAATCCTAATCTTATTACACATTTACTTAATCTGAAACTAATAGAAAGATCATAGTTTTGGTCTGTAATTAACATGGTAGGGCAGCTCACTGTAGGTCTACTCCAAAACACATTAAAGACAGACAATTTGAGCATTTAAGCAACCATCATTACCTTTCCATTTTTAAAATTACATGACAAGAAAATTTCAGTTACTAACAGTATTTATATAAAATGAGGAATGGATGGGGATATTTTTGTTAGTTTTGGTACTAGGCCCTCTTTGGTACAGCAGTGTGAAGCAGGGGAGCTTCATATTGCCCAGTATCGGTTTCCTGAAATGGACTTGTAGCTGCTATGCACAGAGAATGCTCTGGTGGAGAGAAGTTTCTTCAGGTTCAATTTCACTGTGTACTTGAAGTAGCTCTACCTGATAATATGAACAGTAGTAACAAATCTGAGTTAAATTCTAGTAATCAGATGCTTCTGACAGGTATGTACATCCTCAAAAATACACAACAGAGGAATATGAAGGAAAAAGAAATCACCTCGGGCTTGACATCATTTGGATCATCAATCTGAGGTACATCAACCCAATCTGTGGGTTTTTCTGCTGAAGGATGATTTATTTTCTTTGGTGGCAAGAAATCCCAATCATCTTCTAAGTTGCCTGATTCAACTCTTTCATTATCAATTTTCACTTCGTAAGTCTGATCTGGTCTTAAAATCAGTGTGTATAAATGAGTGAATCCATCAACCTATCAATTTTAAAGAAAGGAAGTTAAACTTTTTTTGCTGCCCAAGAATTTTTATATTGGCTCAAACAGAAGAGATATTTACACAAAAAGCAATGTACTTTGGCAGTAATTTTGTTTGCTTCCCCTGCTATTTTTTGAATAACAGCTTTCTCCCTTTATAGCTATTTTTCCCTGCTTAGACCTGCAGCAAAGACATAACACTTTGTGAATGGCATCTTAAATCTTGCCTTTAAAATGATTTGCCATAAAATTTGGCATTAGGATTCTTTGCTGGATTATGCAAGCTCAAAAATATATCTGCATCATTTGAAAAAACAGCAAGAGGAAAGTAACAGTCTACATTTTAAATGTAAAATAGACATGTAGACAGGGTTCCTTTGAAAGGAAACCCTGATTTTGAAAGCACCCCTCTTCTCAAGTCTTTTTTGGGTAGAAGGGTGCTTTTGAAATCGGGTTTTCCTTTGAAAGAAACTACATCAACACTGCTATTTTACATTTCGAAAGCAGCATTTCTAAATCTCCGGGTGGCTGCCATTATGCAAATGAGGCTCTGAATATTCATATCATTAGCATTTTCAAACTGTTGAATTTACATATCCCTTCCAAAAGGGAGGGGTAGTGTAGATGTGGCCATAATCATGAAAGGGTATATCAGACAAACAAAAACCCCTCTCCAACCCAAAAATACCTTCCTAATTTATCTCACAGACAAAAACTGAGATGCATTAAGGATGAAAGTAGATCAGTAACTTATGGGTGAAAACCATTACAGGGATGTTGTAATTACACTAAAACATTACAAATCCAGGAAAAATTGTGGTTAAGGTCAAACTTAGAAACGCAAACACATTTATTTGTCCTTGGAGTACAAAGTTTCACTTCACTTAAAAACTACAGCGGGTCCCACAAAGTTAAGATACATGCTTCAGCACATAATGGAGCTTGGGCTGAAGGATGTCATTTAGCTTCACAGGGGTACCTGTGGCATTACACTGCTTGCCAAACCCTAAAGCCAGCCCTGTATTTGTAATTTCACCTCCCCCCCACAACCTGTCCCATGAACTCCCCTTGGGGATGACATCCTCAGGTTGAGAAACAATCATCTGGAAAGATGAGTTAATGTACCCCCTGTAAGACCTCTGCATACCCCCAGGGGTGCTACATAAGTGATGTAAGTGACCTAAGCTCAGAGGCAGATATGTTATATTTAGCTCAGTGGTCTGAGCACTGGTCTTGTAAACCCAGGGTTGTGAATTCAATCCTTGAGGAGGCCATTTAGGGGTCTGGGACAACAAGATTAAAACAAATCTGTCTGGGAGGGTGCTTGGTCCAGCCAAGAGGGGACAGGACTAAATGATAACCTCTCAAGGTCCCTTCCAGCTCTATGAGATATGTGTATCTCTATTTTTCAAACAAATGAATCCCTGCTTTGAAAGCAAAATAGTATTCAAGCTTAATTCTTGAGTTGCAACTAGTGCCTCGATAATGTTTTAGTATGACAAATTATTAAACTTTTTAGTGAGTGTCTATTTAAAGTTATCTAAATGAAGCTCTTAGGTGAATTTTAACATAACTAATTTCAATGATCTTTAAAAACCTTATATTCCAGCATTTACCTTGCATCTGATTTGTTTCTTGATTGGATGAGGTTTATTCTTATAATTTAAAATAACATGGACTTTCTTTGTTTCAGATCCACAAATATCTGGCCCTACAAAAAATTCATAGTCTTAATTTTTCTACACAGTTTATACTTTTAAACAAAATAGTAAATTCCATTTTAACATCAGGCATTTTTTAAGTGGTGGCAGCCTCCAGAACCATAAGTGGGGTCAGAGGTGGCAGCACTTGGAGT
Source organism: Carettochelys insculpta (assembly GCF_033958435.1). NCBI lineage: Eukaryota > Metazoa > Chordata > Testudines > Carettochelyidae > Carettochelys > Carettochelys insculpta. Next base: position 16,954,755 of record NC_134163.1, on the reverse strand, counting down.
TGCAAGTGGCTCCTTAAAGAAATGCATACGGCTCTGGAGCTGCAGGTTACCGACCCCTGGTTTAGGTGGTGGTTGGTAGCATTAAATGATCTTTTGTTAATCCACAAGCCTCATGATTTTGAGCAACCACCTGACTTCATGGGGGAGAGGGGCAGGGCTGAGCCCCATCTTGCATGCCAATGAATATTGGCTCACGTGCCACTCTTGGCACCCATGCCAGGGGTTGCTGACCCCTAGTTGAGATCACCCTGAAGGCATTTCTCTAAAGCGCGTGCAACCTCTTTCAGCTTGGTATCATCTGCAGACTTTTATAAGTGTACTTTCTATGCCACTTACCGAAATTGTTGAAGACGACATGGAACAGAAAAATTCCCAAAAATCATGTGACAGACATAATTCTATAAACATCTATGTGCCACACTGGTTATTCAACTGAGAAGTCTTTGAACCAAAGGTTACTTTACAAGTGCAATTCCCAGTGACTTGGAAGTTACATGTGAATGTCTGAGGGTAAATTTTGGACCATCACTGAGATTATCAAAAGCCTTACACAGAAATAAATGTTTTATAAATAAACAAAATTGTAAAATGTACTTTGACAATTCATGCTTAAACATATTTGAACCACAGAGACGCTGAATTGCTGACAATATTTTAGCAATGCATGTGCACCTAAACTCACCAAACATAATGTAATACTGTGAATCTCCACTCATGTTTTTCTGATCCAAGTGTGAGGAAAAGATCTTAATATATCCACCACCACAATCTATCTTCTGCTCATGTTTTACGGTGTACTGGATGACCAGCGATCGTCCTTTATTGTTAAATGGTTTAAATTGTGATGAAATGGCATAAAATTTAGAATTTTCTGTAGTTTGTAGACCTACAAAAACATTATTATTTCCATATCGTAACTATACTCATATTTAGTATTCATCTGCTCTTGATAAAATCATAAAATTTTAATTACATTATAATAAAAATCCAGGATCCATCTGTAAAGAGAAAAATTAATATTCGTTCAAAACTGATCAACTGGAGGGTTGTAAAATTTGCTTTGTGAACTCATGGATTCAGCTCTCTTCATTTGAATCCAAAGTAGAGGATAAATACTCCTGTCATTTACACTTATAAATTCAAAACAAAAAAGCAGTCATGTAGCACTTTAAAGACTAACAGAATAATTTATTAGCTGATGAGCTTTCATGGGACAGATCCACCATGAAAGCTCATCATCTAATAAATTATTTTGTTAGTCTTTAAAGTGCTACATGACTGCTTATTGTTTTGATAGAATACGGACTAACATGGCTCTCTCTCCATCGCTGTTTTAAATTCAGTGTAACTCTGTGACACTAAACTTGCTCTGGCTTTATTACATAAGCATACTGAAAATTAGAGTTTAGCCTTATGATTTTCCTCACCGAACTACTGCTAGATGAATTAAAGTCAGACAGTTTTAAACACTGACAAAATATAATGTGAAAGAATGACTTAAGACACAGTTTTAAACTAAATCTTAATACATGATAAAATCTGTATAAAGAAGAAACATCAACACATTTAATGTGTATAATCAGTGATTCATAAACATGGGTATCATCTATTAACGTTGGAGTGGGGTCAGCAGAGAGGGGTTAAGGGTGATCAGGGGATATAGTGTACTCGAACTTTCAGAAAGCCTTTGACAAGATCCTTCACCAAAAGTTTTTAAGCAAACTAAGTAGTCATGAGCTAAGGAGGTTTGGTTCTCTCATAGCTCAGTAATTGGTTAAAATAAAAGGAGGGCAGGAAAGAGAGCCTGTTTCACAGTGAAATGAGGTTAGTAGCAATGTTCCCCAAGAACCCATACTGGGATTCGTGTTGTTCAATGTATTCATAAATGATCTGAGGAAATAGGCAAAGAGTGAGACTGCAAAATTTGCAGAGGAAACAAAATTGTTCAAGAGAGTTAGGTCCAGACCTGACTGAAGAATCACACAGAACACTCACAAAACTGAGTAACTGGGTCATAAAAATGGCAGATAAAATTCAATGTTGAAAAAGGCCAAGTAATGCACATGGGGAAAAAGAATCCTAACAATAAATGCAAATAATTATAATTGTACTGTATATCTCTAAATTAGCTGTGACTACTTAAGAAAGAGAGATCATGGAGTGATTGTTAGTGAACAATCCCTATCTGCTCAATGCACAGCAGCAAAAAACAAAACAACCCTAATAGGATGTTAGAAACCTTTAGAGAAAAGAAAGATATATTATTTGTTATTATTGTTATTTACCCCTTCACATAACACAAGAACCATGGGTCACTGTATTAAATTAACAGGCGGCAAGTTTAAAACAAACGTAAGGAAGTACTGCTTCACACAACACACAACCTGTGGAACTTATTATCAGTAGATATTGTGAAAGCCAAAATTATAACTGGATTCAAAAAGAATTCTATGTATTTATGAAAGATAGGTTCATTAATGGCAATTTGCCGAAATGGTCAGGGATATAATCCCATACTTGCATATTCTTAAACCTGCAACTGCCGGAAGCGTAGCCTGGATGACCAGGAATGGGCTATTCAGTAAAATGTCCTGTTCATTCCCTCTGAAGCATCTGGAATTGGCCACTGACAGAAAACAGGATACTGAGATAGGTGGACCATTGTTCTGAATCCTTATGGCCACTCTGTCTATGGTACCTATCTTAGATGTTTCTGTCATTTCAGCATGGAAGCACTTTATGGATTTCACATAGGACTTACAATGCCGGATATGAACCTCTTCCATTTTATTTATAAGCTCTCTAAATGAGCTGAGAATGTACATGGGTTTATACTAACAATTACTTTCATTTGATATCACCAGAGGACATACAAACCCTAGTCATAGAGTAGGGCCCATTATACTAGGTGCTGTACAAATACAGGGCAAACAAGATGGTCCATGTCCCCAAAAAGCTTACAATATAAATACAAGAGGAGATACAGATGGATTCAAATAGGGAAATATGAGGAAACAAGGAGACAATACCGATCAGTACGATAGGCAGTGGTAGCAGCACACCAACAAGCTACCTATTACCAAGTTATTTTGTATGCATCACAGCAAAGGAGAGTTTTTAGGGGAGTTTTTAAAGTGGATAATGAGATGGCTATGCAGATGTTTATACAAGTACCTCCCAAGTGAGGGAGAGCATGGGAAAAAAGACAAAAACACTTATTTAAAAATTTAACAAGAATGTGTTGGAAGCTGGAATCATTAGCCAATCAGTACTGAGTGTCAACAGCTTGACAGTAAATGAGATGATCTGTGGAGCCAATACAGAATTTGTAGGGCCTGCATAAAAGAATTAAATGAAAACAAGCAACTTATATTTGATGTGACTGAGATGAGGAGCCAGCGGAGGGAAGTGAAGAGATACATGACACGGTCAAAACAATGGGGTAGTAACATTCTCTTGATTGCATCTTTCTGAATGAATACAAGCAGGGCAAGAATGCATTTGTTAATAAAGTTGTAGTAATCAAGATGAGAGTTTAGATGAGTTTTAACTGTGTGGCTGTATCTTAGTTATATTTTGCAGGAAAAAAAAAATCAGTGAGATGTAAGTTAGATGTGAGAACCTACATAGAGATCGATCCCGAAGATGACATTGAGGTTAGGGGCCTGTGCGAGCTACGGGCAGGATGCTGTCACAGTTCACAAGTAATCAAGAAAGGAGGTAAAAACAACAGCCTGGGTGAAAGATTAGGAACTTTGCTATAGCCATATTGAGCTTAAAAGTTGAAATTTTAGTTTGGACAGAAGGAGATAAAGATGAAGCAGAAAGGTAAATCAGTAAGTTACCAGATATAGACGAATGTATGTTTGCAGATAAGATTACTTAAAGGTATGATGACGATGAGTCATTGCCAAGTATGAGCTTGTAATGGTGGAGAGTGCTGATCCCCAGGGTGATGCTGCCTGGAGTCATATATTCATTTAGGGCCATCAGTGGCAGAATGGTCAACATCAAGATTCTGGACAAAGTTTAATCCAAGAAGTCCTCAACAGCAAAGCAGACAGAGGATAACTGCACAATGGAGGTGAAACTGTTGCATACTATGTATCAGAGAAGTAGCCATGATAGTCTGTAGCTTTGAGGACAACAAGAAGTCTTGTGGTACTTTATAGACTAACAGATACTTTGGAGCATAAGCCTGTCGTGGGCAAAGACCCACTTCATCAGATGCATGAGTGGGGGGTGGTTTCAGAGAGGTATTTAAAGAGTGGGGTCCCAATAAGAGAGAGGGCCAGAGCTGACAAGGTCTATTCAGCAAGGTGGAAATGGCCCAGTATCAACAGTACTTAGCAAAAGGGGAAAAAACAAGTCAGATCAGACAGGGGGATGTGAGCCTTTGTCAGAGTCTATTGGGGAGATATTAGCACCCAGAGCAGAGAAACTGCCTTTGTAAGCTGCGAGCCACTCCCAGTCTCTGTTTAATCCATGATTAATGGAGTCAAATTTGCAACTAAATTGCAGCTCAGAGATTTCTCTCTACCTTTGATTTTTGAAATTTTTTTGTTTCAGGACTGTTACCCTTAAATCTGCCACTGAGTGTCCAGGGAGATTGACGTGTTCCCCCACAGGCTTCTGTACATTACCGTTCCTGATGTCAAACTCTTAAGTCATTAACAGAATGGCCCACTCCATTAAAATGTAGACTAACTGGTTTGTGGATCAGGAGTGTTTTGATGTCTGTTTTGTGCCCACTAACTCTGTCTGAGAGAGTATGAAGTCTGTCCAATATACAAAGCATCTGGGCATTGTTGGCACATGATGGCATATATGATGTTAGTTGAGGAACATGAGAATGTGCCCGTGATTCTGTGACTAACCTGGTTAGGTCCAGTAATGGTATCTCCAAAATAAATATGCAGACGAAGCTGGCAGTGGGCTTTGTTGCAAGGAAAAGTCCCAGGACTGATGTTCCTGCAGTACAGACTGTGGCTGTTGGTAAGAATCCTCATACCGTTGGGAGGTTGTCCATAGGAGAGAACAGGCCTGTCACCTAGGGCCTTCCACAAACCAGTTAGTCTACATTTTAATGGAGTGGGTCATTCTGTTAATGGCTTAAGAGTTTGTGTCTTATTGAAGAAGAATTTTCACACTGCTTTGGAAAGAGAGACTGCTAAACTCTCTTTTATATTCAAATTCGACACATTAACAGGTGGTTTGAACTGGGATGCAAATTTTCTGGGACACTCTAGGGGCTCTTTTGCGTACTTGGCTTAATCTAATTCTTGATTCCCCCCCCACCCACATGCTCTCTGATTTGCTCGCCTTGATAATTTTTTTTCTGATTTGTCAACCTTGATTACTATTTTTGGTTCTCTATGCCTTAAATATAGAGTCTGTTCTGGTATGGCTATGGTCTGAAGAAGTAGGTCTGTCCCACGAAAGCTCACCTAATAAAAGTTATTTTGTTAGTCTTTAAAGTGCTACTTTACTGTTTTTTTGTTTTGATAGTATATAGACTAGCACGGCTTTCTCTCTGTTTTTACTTGTGTGTCCCTTTAGTAATACCGGTATGAAAAAACACACAGGCAGAAATTAGAGGAATATGGCAACTATGTGTGTGTGTAGTGGTAAACAAAATGTCTTGTGGGCCACATATAGTACCCCAAAGGGCTTCATGCAGCCTACAGGCTGCAGATTGCCCACCACTGATACAGACAGAGAAGTGAAGAGATAAAGAGCGGAAAGCTGAAGAACTGAATGAGGAGGCTCATCTGAAGGATACAACTAAGAAAGAAATTAGAGAGGTAGGAAAAGAACAAGACGACAGTCATGGAAGCCAAGGGAGGACAAGATTTCAAGAACAGCATATAAATTATTAACAATGCATGCAGTCCTATTAACATTTTAAGTGAAATGCACAAACCTTTATCTCTGACTGCATTTCCATAAAACTTTCCAGCTGTTAATCTAAATTTTCCATAATCAGATTTATATTGAGAATTTATCCATCTATCTTTCCATTTAGCTGTTAAACAATGTTAGATATTATTATGATGTCAGTAGAAACATTTGGGCACTCAATATTAAAGTTAAACAGACAAGATCTTTTTTCAAATTTTAGAAGTATTTTGAAGCATATTCTTATATACTAGAATACCTCAGAAGCTTATAAATTAAATTTATTCCCTTACTTGTTATTATCTTTTTCCATTATAGAGGTAATGGAGAGCAGCACACTACTTAAATTGAATATTTTTTCCAAGGGAAAAAGAGAAAAACTACTCATAAAGAACTGAATAAAATTTTGACAGAAAAAAAAAGTGAGGTAAATGACTTCAGCAACTTCTCAAAAGGCCAGAGATGACAGATCTGGTCTCCCAGTGAAGTGGATCACAACCGTATGCTGCAGACCACCATGAGATAGATTAATCTCAGGAGGCTGCTTAATAGGGTAGTATGGGATAAATAGCCACAGCCAGTACAGATATCCCGTGCAATGACCCCCTCAGTAAGAATGTCCTGAGTTACCTACCTATACAGCATCTCTCAAAGCATCCCACATTTCTCCCACAGCCCTAGTGTTGGCACGGGAAACGTTATTATATTCTGATCTCATAGAGACATTGTTTTGTAAATGAATGCTTATTGATGTTCTCATAAGGTTCAATATTGAATTTAGCATTGTTAGTGAATCCTCCTTAATTTTCAGTATTGTTTTGTTAATGAGATCCTGTTCATGTTCTATATGACCAAATAACTCTACCTTCCTGTAATTTACTTTTTGTTAATAATCTATTGGTACTTGACCTCCTGCTCAATAGGGAATTACCAGAGCGGAATGGCATAAGACCAGTAAGAATTCATTTTGAGCTGGGGGAGTGGATAAGGGAATTATGAGAAACTCTCCCCTGGTTTGTTGGGAGGGGGTGAACAAAGGAGAAGAGAGGTATAAGTATTGCACACTGCTTGTTGCAAGGTGTGCAGGCTTTGAGGAGAGATCCCCCTGCACCTTACTTGGCATGCCAAATAAAGATTCTTCTTCCACTCTCGGTGTGTTATTGGGCCAGCGTTGCATACCGGGCACGAACTGCCACTGTGCCACCTTAAGAAGGAGGCAACACTAGGAATCACCTTTTTCTAAAGCCATCTCCCAATCCCAGGCTTTCCATTGCAAGCAGGAACTGCACCCTACTCTTAAAGCTTTAGATATTCTCCACCCACAGACACAAATGTTCCCTCTACTCTTTCCCCATCCGGATGCAGAATAAACGTTATGTGCACTGAGACCTGTGCAAACATGCACCACCAGAAGAAACGCTTACTACTGGCTGTGGGCATACTTCCGGCTGACTAGCAGAATTTGAAAGTCTCCTGGAAGGCCGACCAAGAGCTCATTTTACAGGGATTACTACCGGACACCCCCTTAATCTTTCTCACGCCGTCTTCCAGAAGGACTCAGATCCACGCTGAAGTGGGAACTTTTCCAGATCCTGTGCAGCTCCCGTTTTGTCTCCCTAGGCCCTTGAACAATCTCCGCTCCTTAGAGACTTCCCTCCATACTCTCTCCTTGCCCGCTCCTAGTCACCTCCATCCACAAACTGCTCCCGGAAATACACGGTGGCACGAGCGGCGCTGAGCGCAGCCCAGAGGAGCAGGACAACGACTAGAGACCCCATTTTTAGGCCGAAACCGCGAGGTTCCAGCAGGGGAGCTGACTTCCCTCGAGCAGCCTGGCGACAGCCCTCACGGAACCAAACGTCGTTGCCAACTTATTGGCCACCTGCCCTAGCGTCTCACGACGGAATCGCCGTTGACTGGTCCATATGTAAGCGCTTCAGTCGAATGTCGACGCTCGTTAGTCCAAAGCCTCATACCACATCGGGCGCTGTTTGGTTCATAATCTCCCGCCTCGTGATGGAGCGAGCTCTGATTGGTTTAGACCCGGCGCGGTCCGGCCCACCTACTCCAGGCGTCTTGCGCAGTGGCTCCTCACGCCTTGGAAGCGAGTAGAAGACTTTGTGATTGGTTCTAGCAGGACGATGACAAGAAGTTGTTAAGGGAGAGGCGCCTGTGGGCGGGCTGGCCGCGCAGAGCCAATCAGTGGGCGGTATGTTGGTGGGTCTGTGTTGCTGTGATGCTTGAGGCTGGAGCTCGTCCATTACCTGTGCTGCTGTGGCGAGAGACCTGGAGCCTAATCTGTTCGATCCAGGGCAGGGTGTATTCTGTTCGCCGCCGCCCAGGAGGAAGGTCTCGGCCTGAGCAGTGTTGCAGAGGGAAGTGCTGCGCTTCGTGGACATCAGCTGTGGGTTAACAGATAGTGAGATCTGCGTTCCAGTCACAGGCTTTGCTGTGGTGTCAGCCCCAGCGCTGGATGACCTGTGTAGGGGAGGGAGCGAGCGAGGGATTAAGCGCGGTGTCATTCTCAGTTCAGTCTTGCTGGTGCTCATTTTTGTACAACGGAAGAAGAGCCTGCATGTCCCACCGACGACAGGGAGGGACCCAGGACACCAGGTAGAGTTAGAGGCCCACATAGTAAGGGACAGGAGCTGCCTTGAAAAGCTGTCAGTTGAAATAGGGAAGACGGGCAACTGGCAGAGGAAGAAAACATAGCTGTCCTCATTTTTCTATTCGAGAAAGATTAAACACCTTGTCTAAGTCATGCAGGGACTCAGCAGTAGATCAATAGTCTAGTCTAATACCAACGGGGGATCATCATCCTTTTTGTAATTCTTCCACAGGGTCACGTGGATTCTCCCCATAAAAATCTCACCATGTCCAAACATAGTAGCACCCCTACTGGGTCTTCCAGTGATCTATCTATAGGCAACACAGATATGGGGGAAACTGAAAAAAACAAAGGCCTTAGAACAGAGACCCTCATGGAAACTCAGTTGCACCACAGCAGATTCCTAAAGAAAAAGCAGTGTGCACAAAGAAACCAGCTGAACCAGATGGCTACTGCTGCCATGCAGAAGGGAACTAAGCATGTTACAAAAATCCCTGTGGATACAGCCTCAAAGGTGAGGTCAAATGCCATTCTGAGAAAACTGGCACAGATAGAAAGCAAGATCATGACTAGAAAGGTGCAGATGGATTTGGCTGATACTGCATTAGCTCTGAAAACTTCTGACGAAAACTCAGTCAGTTCCAGCCTAGAACACACAACAAGAAGTAGCCGGTATCTGAAGAGAAATCACACAGTCAATGAAAATGTGACATCAAGTAAAGTCCATTTCAAGAAAAAAAACAGCCACCAGACAACAAAAAACAAAGTGCCAGTTAGACAACAACTTGGTCTAAATAGAGATGAAGAGGAAATGAGACAATTACTAGAGAGCTCTTTGGAGTTTTCCAGTGAAAATGTGAACTGGAAGGCTAACACCAATTATTCTAAACCTGATGAAAAGGTAACAAATTAACTTTATTGGGTTAGACATTGTTATTTATATTTTATGAACTTACACTTTAAATGGCAAATCACTTGACAGAAAATTTACACATTTTAACTTAATTCTGGTATTTGTAATGGCTTCTTACTCTGTAGCATTCTGAATGGTTGATTATTTGTTATCAGTATATTGCATTTTAACTTTTAGTGAAAGTAAAAGATAGTAAACCTTTCTGTGAATATTGAAAAAAGGTGACGTAAAGACATCTCTCTTTTTCAAGTCCTCCATAACTCCAAGATGAAGAGTCCACCATGAACGTCTTTTCCACACAGTAAACAGTCTTTGACAAACCTATTTAGTGCTCTTTCACTACTTAGCAATAGTTCTCAGAAAAGAATTTCCAGTAGAATCAATTCACAGACTCCTTCTTCACCAAGTAGAGACTTGCCAAAAATAATTAGTATATCTTGTCAGTCCCCAGGTTCAATAAAAGACAGTATTATAGAGACCACTTCACCCAGAACAAATCAGAGCAAACAAAGTCAGAAGTCCTTGTCTGAAAGAAGTGAAATCAAATCTTTGGATGAGTTGTTTTTGAAAGGAGCAAATACGGAGGAGGCAACCAGTGAAAGTTCCAATTGTGAGTTTTGCCAAGTTCATTTTATATTTCTGTTTATGTTCTAAACATACAATGTGACTTGTAGACACTAAAACTACTCCATTATCTACTTTTTCTAAACAAGTTATGATTTTATAGTTCTCTATAATATCCCCAGTCACCTCTTTTCCAATTCCTAGGCTTATTAATTTTTCATATGGCAGTCTTCCTATCTCCTTGTTGCCCTTTTCTGAACCTTTTCCAATTCTAACATCCTTTTTGAGAATAGGCAACCGCATCTACACTCAGTAGTGAAGATATGGGTGTACAATGAATTTATATAGAGGCAATGAGATTTTTGAGCCTATTCTATATCCCTTTCTTAATGATTCCCAACATTTTGTTTGCTTTTTAACTGCCACTGCACACTGTGTGGATGTTTTCAGAGAACTATCCACAATGACTCCAAGATCTTTCTCAGCTAAGATCTGGTAACAGGTCATTTTTTCCAATCATTTTATACATATATTTGGGATTGTTTTCCAATATGCATTACTTTGCATGTATCAGTATTCAAACTCATCTGCCCAGTCACCAAGTTTTGTGAGATCCTTTTGAAATTCATCACAGTCTGCTGTGGACGTACCTGTCTTGAGCAGTTTTGTGTCATCTGCAAATTTTGCCACCTTACTCTTTACCCCTTTCCCCAGATCATTAAGGAATATATTAAATCAGTTTGATCCCAGTATCCACCCCTTGGGAGACACCACTAGCTACCTCTCTCCATTTGAAAAACTGACCATTGATTCTTACCTTTTGTTTCCTATTTTAACCAGCTATTAGTCCATGAGAGGACCTTCCCTCTTAGCCCACGAGAGCTTATTTACTTAAGAGCATTTAAGGGACCTTGTCAAAGGCTTTCTGGAAGTCTATATCCAGTGGATTCCACTTGTCCACATGCTTGTTTACACCCTTAAAGATTTTGAGGAGATTGGTTTAAACTATAATAAAGAAGAGAATTGTCAGATACATAAATGAACATAAGTTGCTGAGGAAGAATGAACATCCTTTTTGTAAAGGGAAATCATGCTTCACGCGTTCACGTCTTATTGAAGTTAGACTTACCAGCTTCTAATGTCAGGATCATCTTTGGAGTCCTCTAGTCATTTGGTAGAGGAGCTGATTTAAAGGATATGTTACAAACAACAGTTCTGCGGTTTCACATAAGTGTTCTTTCAGAACTCTTAGGGCAAATACCATGTGTTCCTGGTGATTTATTACTGTTTAATTTATCAGTTTGTTCCAAAGCCACCTCTCATGACACCTCAGTCTGGGACAGTTCCTCAGATTTGTCACGTGAGGGTGAATCTATACTTACCGGAAGATGGATGTGAGAAGATCAATCTTTCGGAGTTCAATTTTGCATGTCTGGTATTGACGCATCTGGGGACCTCTATACTCCACACTGTTGTGTAGAGTAAGGGGCATTGACATGAGCCTAAAGAGGCTTGCTAATGGCATGGCTAGAATTGCATATCGGAAATTGACTTTCCACCCTAGTGTAGATCCAGTCTAAAAAGCAGGGTTCAGTTTGGGAATCTCCCTCATATCCTCAGCCATGAAGACTGATGCAAAGAATTCATTTAGTTTTTCCCCACTGGTTGTTTAGTGAGTTTTTTGCTTCTGATGTTTTTTTTTCCCTGGCTGTTAGTTTTTGTTTTTTCTTTTTTGGCCTTCCTAATTATTTTTACTCTTCATTTGCCAGAGTTTATGCTCCTTTCTGCTTTTGTCACTGGGATTTAACTTCTACTTTTTAAATTATGCCTTTTTATCTCCTTAATTTTTTTAGTTGGTTGTTAAGCCACAGTCCTCCCAGTACTCTTTTAAAATTTGACATCCTGAATGACTTATTTCCCAGCAGGGGGAACAAAAAAATAGAATGATAAGGAACAATAGGGTTGCAACCAAAGCCCCTGGCATAGACAGGGGGAATGAGAGACCAGGGCACTAGGAGGAATGGGGATGCACACAGAGACCTTGACAGGAGGGAAAATGGGGGATAATGGTATGGGGAGGTGGATCTGAGAGGCACACCGAATACCTGGCATGTAGCTGGGTGGAGTAGGGGGTTTGTGTAGAAGGGAGAAATGAGGGGCACACAGAGATTTGAAGAGGAAAGAATTCAAGACAGGAATGAGGGGACACAGCCTCTGGAATGGTAGGAAAGAGCACAAAGCATGAGAGAGAGGATTGCGGAATGTCCTTGAAACAAACGGCAATGAGGGAGAGAGGCATAGGAAGCTTTCAGGGGAGTGGAGGAATGCAAGAAGGCGTTGATGCATGGAATGACTTATGCCTACAGAAGAAATACAGTGTACAATTCACTAGCTTATTGATATGAACAGTGAGGAATGCTGGGTTATAACCACGGCAAAAAGCTAACAGCTCACAGACTCAGTGGAAGCCAATAGCATCCAGCTTAGGCCTTGTCTGCACTGCAGAATTAAATTGTTACAGGGAACAGTTGTCAGTGATTGGTGAAGATACAAGTCTAGACAAATATAAACACAGTTTGTCCATGTCTACATTTGCATCTTCACACTTAGCTCCAGTGCAGCTCAAATAATTGCTGACAATTACATTTAAGAAATTAGAATTATAGTTAAGCTTTTAATTCAAGCTACACCAACGCTATTGGCTGAAGTCCTAAAAGTGACTTACCTTGAACTTTGTTTCAGTGATATATTACTGATGGCAATACAGTAAAATATATATTCCCTTTCATTTGAAACTACACAGAAATCCTACAAGCATAAGTTAAGTCCTGTAAATTCATTGCCCCATCCAGCAAAAGGGTAAAATTATCTCATTGTTAAATGGACATAATTAGGGCACAATGTCTATGTCTACATGAGATGCCTCTGTAAACAAAAGTCACTGTTGGAAGGGATTTCCTGGACAAACTTCTGTCGACATGTTGTGTCTACACATAAAAGCAGATCGAAAGAGCAAACAGTTCTGTCGACAGAGAGCAGCCAGACTGCCCAGCCTTCTCTCAACGGAATGGCTGACCGGAAGCTCTGCAAACCGAGCTACCCAGTGATCTGGAACCCCTGTCTGTCAATAAAAGGACCTCAAAGCGTCTCCATATCTGTTTTATCAACACCACTGTTGAGAGATGCGTTATGCCTGAACATGGAGCAGTATAACACTGCTGATGGATGTGCTAGGTTTTGTCAAACTGTCAACAAAGTGCATTTTGCGTGGAGATGCTCCACGATTTTTCCCAGGAAAAGCCTCTCATGGAGACATACCCAATGGGGTCAACTGACTTGTCTGAACATTTACAAAGATTACAAGATTAGAGCCATGTAACTTTTAAAACAACTTTCACATACTGTCACTAGACAATATTAGACAAGAGAACCTGGATGCATTGAGAGTCCATCTGATTTAATTTACATCAATATTTGGATTTCTTCTTTAAAAAAATTCTCCAATTCAAGAAAATTGTATAATTACAAAAGATCTTAGTGGATAGGGCATGGAGGGTCTGAAGTAAACTGCATATAAAACTTTCTTTCTCTGTATGATTGAATAGTTAAATCAGGAAAACAGTACTGAACATGTGGCCTTTGCTCCTTTAAAGGCATATGTAAAGTAACTTTCTTGCTCTTATACCAGATGACCATTTATCATTCAATTGCAGACTTTAGATTAAATATTTTGAACATAGATGACTTGGATTCAAATGTCTCCAGTGATACAGAAGAATTAAAACAAGTGGTAAGTAGTAAATGGTTATGTTACTTAGCAGAGCTTGTATTCATGTGTTGAATGAAGATGAATGTTTTGAAGGGAACAGCTTCTGTTTTATTTTCTAATAATCTGTGCAGACATATTGGCTGCATATACACTAGCAAGAAGCGGGCTGTTTTGAAAGATCCCATGCTGCGTCTACATACAAAGTGTTCTTCCAAAAGTAAATGGAAAGAATGCGGTGCTTCTTTTGAAAGTGCCCTTCCACTCCTGTTTCAGGGAGAATGGCTTCTTTCGAAAGCTATTTTTGAAAGAAAAAATGTGTGGATGCTCCTCAGGCCCGTCTTTCAAAAGAGCAGCCCTCATGGCACCTGATTTTTCAATTCTTGGCCCATTATTTCAAATTGTGTGTGGACGCTCTTTCAAAAGAACAGATCTCTCTTTTGATCCGCTTTTTTGTATGTGGACACACACTTTCGAAAGAAGCTCTTTTGGAAGAGATATTCTGGAAGGGCTTCTTGTGAAAGATCTCTGTAGTGTAGATGTAGCCATTATGAAGAAAGCAAATTGACCAGATTTACACTGTCTGGCCATTTCTACACATGGCAGTTTTTCCGGAAGAAGATCTTCCAGAAGATCTTCTTCCGGAGGAGTGCTTCTACACATCAAATAGGACCCCGAAAGAGCCACCCCTTCTTCTAGAAGAGTGCATCTACACATGCGGTGGCACTCTTCCAGAAGAACACGGCAGGAAACAGCACGGATGGGGTCACGCTGCCAGGGAGTCCTTCTGAGGCCGCCAGCCACACGGCCCCTTAAAGGGCCCCACACAAACAGCCCATCTCTGCAAACGCTGCTGAAGCCAGCCAACTCTATGCCCGTCCAGCCAGCCAGACCCAGGTCCCTGCCCAGCACCTGCAGACCAGCAGGCATGGACCCCCCACCAGCAGCCACAGGACAGCAGGCTTGCCCTCATCCGCATGCTAGCCATCCTCTTGGCCATCCTCCTCAGCCTCCTGTGGAGGCAGAGGCCCAGGCCCATGGGTCCTGCACCCCACCACCCCTGCCGGGCCCCTCCAACTGCTCCAGTGTGTCTGGACCCACACCACCAGCATGGACATGTGGGACAGGGTCGTCATGGGGGAGTGGGACAACTAACCGCTGGCTGCAGAACCTGTGGATGAAGAAAGAGACCTTCCTCGAGATCTGCAGCTGGCTCTCCCCCATGCTACAATGCCAGGATACCTGGATGAGGCCTGCCATCTCCCCGGAGAAGCACATGGCTATCGCCATCTGGAAATTGGCTACCCCGGACAGCTACCAATCCATTGGGCAGCAGTTCAGGGTGGGCACATCCACAGTCAGGGCCATTGTCCTCCAGGTAAGCCCTGCCCCAGACTGTGCCCCACCAGTGGGAGGGAGGGCGGGGGCCAGTGGGCTCAGGGGACCCCAGGCACCAATTGGGAGGGAGCAGGGCTGGGGGGGGGTGGGCAGGCCTAGCCCAGAAGAGATACCACATGGCTGCTGCCGGAGGGGTCCTTCAGCGGGGGGGCCCGGTAGGGAGTGGAAGGGAGTGGGGCAGGGATCCTTCTGCATATGCCCACGAGCGTGCCCATTCCCCTGCAGATCATGAGGGCAGTCAACCTCACGCTAGTGCGGCAGCTGGTGAGCATGGGCGACCTGGACACAATTGTTGAGGGCTTCGCCGCACTCGGGTTCCCCCAGTGCTTCAGGGGGATCGATGGGACACATATCCCCATCAGGGCCCCAAGCCACAGTGGCAGCCGATACGTCAGCCGCAAGGGGTACCACTCCATCGTGCTTCAGGCTGTGGTGGATGCCTGTGGGAAGTTCACAGATATTTCTGTTGGCTGGCCAGGCAGGGCACATGATGCGTGGATCATGCAGAATTCTGCTCTGTTCCGCAGGATGGAGGCCGGGACATTTGTGCCCCGGCGGGAGTGCATCATCAGGGACATCATGATGCCTCTTTGCCTCATGAGCGACCCGGCCTACCCACTCCAGCCCTGGTTGATGCACCCATACACGGGCCACCCCACACCCTCCCAGGAGCTGTTTAACACCCAGTTTGCACGGGCCCGGTAGCCCGTTGAGTGTGCTTTCAGCCATCTGAAGGCGCCGTTCAGGTGTCTCCTCATGTGCCGCAATGTGGGGGTGGAGAACGTCCCACAGGTCGTGGGTGCCTGCTGCGTGCTCCACAACCTCATTGAGGCACATGAGGGGATCCTGCCCCAGGGCTGGATGGCGGAGCTGGCCCCCCGCTACAAGCAGCCCACTGCGGCCCCCAGCTGGCAGCTTGACCATGATGGGCTCCGGATTGGGGAGGTGCTTCGGGAGGCATTCAGCCAAGGGGACTATTAATCCCTGCACCCCTCCCCCACAGGCACCCCTACACACACACCCATGTGCACACCCCACACCTTCCCCCACAGTAATCGGGGACAGGGAGTGCTGAGTGCTACCATGTATTTAACCGTGAATCATTACCAATGTGAAAAATTTAAATAGTAAATAGTGAATAATAAAAGTAACAACCAAAACCTGATAGGGAGTGAACTATATACATGGGGGTAAGGGGGAAGGGCACCTACACCTGGATGGGGACTGGGGCAGGAATGTTGGGGGGCCCTAATCAAGGGATGGGGTGGAAGGCCACGGGTGCCCCCCCCCCGGGTGCACAGTCCCCTGCAGGGCACTGATAAGGCCAGAAGCACCAGCAGGTAGGGCCGGTCAGCATCCTGCTGGGCCTCAGCGGAGGGACCGGGGGCGGGTGGGTTGTGGCTTGGGCGACCCTCCACAGGGCCCACTGTGGCCACAAGCCATGCTGCGAGGTCCCTCAGCGCAGCATTGGGCCAGCCTGGGCGCCAAAGGGCGGCCAGGACCTCAGGGTCATGGGCTGGGGGCACAGGAGCATCTGAGGGGCCAGTGGGGGGGGCAGTAGCGGGGGCTTTGGGGGGGGGACTGCGGGGGCGGGGGGCGCTAGGGTGCTGCAGCTTTAAAGGCTGCAAGGACCTGAGGACCATAAAGACTCACTGGGGGTGTCTAGAGCAGCCCTGCTCTCCAGCAGGCTGCCACCATGGAGGACTGCTTCTTTTGGAAGAAGCAGTCCGGGAACATCTACACATGCCTTCTTCTGGAAGATTCTTCCAGAAGAAGGTCTTCTTCCTGATTCTGGAACAGAATACAGAATCCGGAAGAGGGGGCCACCTTCTTCTGGAAGAAATCCAAAAGAGTGTGTTACATGTGTAGAAGCTCCACAGATCTTCTGGAAGAAGGAACCGTTCTTTGGGAAGATCTTGCCTGTGTAGAAACGGCCTCTGAGATTATATTCACTTTGTTTTAAAAAATTTTTTATCAGATTACATATCTGTTAGTTACACTTACCTTTCTTGGTATTATTTCAAGGGAACGTCACGCATTCCCTATTGAAAAAACATAGGTTCAGTCAAAGGATGCAGCAGCCAATAAGACTAATATTTTATAAATGATTTACACTGTAGTACAACATTGTACAAATATATTTGAAACACTTTCAACATGTATTGCTGAGACTCCCCCATGGAATTTTTTTTTAACAGGAGACAGACATGCAAATGACTAAAAAATCAAGCAAAGACTTGGAACCAAATGTGTTTCATATGAGTAATAACCAAACCCCCCTTAAAGTGGCGAGTGCCTTAACTAGTACTAGTACTGCTTCTCACAATGATATGGAAGGGGCGAGCATAACTGAAGAAGAAATCTCTGAGGTTTTAAGTGGAATTGCTACAGACTATCTTAAGGTTAGACAAGTGTTTCCTGGACCTGAGGAGAGCACTGTTAATTCAGACTATTCTGAAGATTTTGAAAAATCTTTGTCTTTACCAGAACCTGAGACTACAGACCGAAGGTCCCTGTCTGAAATGTCAGTGGGGCACTCTAACAGCTCTGTGTGTTCTAGCAAGGACCTTTCTCCCTCAGTCTCATCATTTCAGCCTAAGGAAAAGGGAGACAAGACAGTAAACAGAGTAACTGTGAAGGAGATTGCTGTGCAAACAACTGAGTCACCATTCACCTATTACTGGTCAAATAGTAAGTTCACACTGATTTAAAATTTGTCATTTCTAGATTTTACATGATACTCATAAATAATTGTCTAAAATCTATTCATAGATTCCAAAGCCAGAAGGCATAATTGTGATCTGACGTGGTATAATACAAGGTATAGAACTTCCTGAGATAATTCCTAGAGCAGACCACTTACAAAAATAGCCCATCTTGATTTAAAGGTTTATACAGATGGAAAAAAATACAACCACCTCTGGTAGATTGTTCCAACAGTCACATACTTGCACTATTAAAAATGTGTCTTATTTTGCATTTACATTTGTTTGCTATAGCTCTTTTAGTTTAATCAAAAAGAGTAGGGGGTAGCCAACCAGTTAGGGACTAAGAGCCACAAAGAGAATGCAGAGAGCCATGTGGATAGAGTGAAAGAGCCACATAGTATATAGTTACTTTTATATACAGTAAACTGGGACTTGGAGGTTGCAGCCATTCAAATAGTGTGGATAATAGAGAGTTATACCTAGCAATGCATAACACTAAAGAAAAAGAAGATTGGCTATTAACAAACAAAACTATATGCAGAGCACTGTATTCACCAACAACAGTACTATTGTATGCCATAAACTTATACTGCAGGGTTTCCCCGAACTTTATATAGTTGGGAACCTGTTTTTTCAGTACCTTTTTTTTTTTTTTGCAGCCCAAAAATGTAAATGCATCTAAAAAAATGAAAAATGAATAAATTTTCACTGTTCATTATTTATTCAAACTAATAATAGTACATAGCAATACTTTGTATATTTTCTAAGGACCGGTATTTTTTTTCCCCCCAAGGACCAGTACTTGGCCTTGGACCACACTTTGGGCACCACTGTTATACTGTCTTGGTTTTATTTGTATTTACTTTCACTATACTGGAAACCATAACTAATATTTACTTATAGTTAAAATATCAGTTATTTGAGCAGTCTGGATAATAGACTGCTACCTATGAAAGAGTTTACTGTATTTATCTAGATATATACAAATAAATATATAATACATGGCTCAGTGCCCTCCCCTAGAAGCAGACACCCCCATCTCCCTGCTATAACCCACTCCTCTCCTAGAGCCAGACAACCCCAGGCTCCCTGCTCTAATCCAGTGCCTTCCCCAAAAGCAGGCACCCCCAGCCTCCCTTCCCCCCCACTCACCCCCCATTTGAACTCAGTGCCCTCTCCCTCCCCCAGAGCCAAGCAGCCCCCACCAGTCTTCTGTTTAAATTTGATGCTGGCAACTCATCTTAAGCTGCCGCAACAAGCTTCTTCCAGCAAACGCTGGGGCAGATGCACAGAGCAGCAGGTGGCACTCCCACTGCACAGCTCTAAGCAGGAGCCACATTTAATAGCCCAAAGAGCCACATGTGGCTTGAGAGCCAAGGGTTGGCTGCCACTGAAAAAGCACCTTACGCAATCTGTCACACTATTCATTCTGCTGGCTGTACAAAATACACTATCATTACTAGGCAGAACACGTTGTAACCGGCAACTGTGTCTGCTAAAAGGCAGGAGAGGTGGGTGGGACTGTGTCCTTGAGGGGCATTTGGACCAACACAAGTATTAGTAAGACAGTCGGATGGGACTACCCACATGACCTCAAATAGGATTTTTGCCAACTGAGGTATGAAACATAACTAAAGCGACTGTTCCAAAGTAGAATCCTTTATTTCTGCATTTATCTACTAATGAAACACCAGGCTCCAATTTACAAAGGTCAAGCAACTGAGTTTTTTTTCCTAAACTGCAGCTACAGGTACCTTTTTTTCAACCCATCACTGGCCTTTTCTTCAGCTGTAAAAGAGCACTAGTGGCTTTTGCCATTCAGGCAATGAACTGAAGGAGTCTGAGTCGCCGTATAATCATTGTCTAGCTCTGAAGTTATTCATAAATTAGACTGTCTGGGTCAGAGAATGTGTTGGTAACTTTTTTTTAAAAAAACTATATTTTTCTGTTTATATAGTTAGTGTTTGTGTCACCACTGATTGCTTTGCCCTCCAGTTCATACATTTTGTTGTGGAGCTCTTCAGAAAGCTTCTCAGCATATGGCGCTATTTTAAAGACTCAAGCAAATAAACCCTTACTCCAGCTTGAAGAAAGAGTCTAGGCCAGTTTTGCAAATGGCAGCTACAGTTTTAGCTAACAAAAATGGATTGGTTTGGATCACCATTAAGAGGTGTGTTAGGTGCATGGAAAAGCATGTACTGAAGTGCTGCAGTGGGCCAAGATCTCTGTCAGTTGCCACTTGTTGCCCCTTACTACATATTTATGATGCCCACTTTAACAGGTGGTCCCGATTGGATCAGGGTGGAACCTGCCTGTGAATGGTCAGAGTTAGCTAGGGTCCATAAGAAAAGCCTAGCTTTTGCTCTCATGTACAATTGAAAACAACTATGAAGTGCTTGAGCACTTCCCTATGCTGTTCATAGGATGTTTCCTATAAAATACTAGTTTCCACCACTGTGGCAAATAATGGGGGGGACCTTATGATCTCAAGTAAGACAAGCCTCACCACATGAGCAGTGGGCTTCAGCTTTTGTGTTAACTAGATGTCCCTAGTTAAACCTATGTAGTAACTCTACAGTCTTACAAAAATGGACTGCTGCATACTTCTAGTTCTGACATACTTCATCAGAGGAGTAATTCTAAGATTCTATCTTATGCATAGGTAATGGTACAGCAATCTTTGGCCCAGATGTAGGCTGTAGCTACATTGATCCAGTACCAATTGCCAGTCATGTTGTCACTGTGGATGCCATAGAAGGTACTGTAAAAACAATAAATTAATACTCATTTTGTGCTTGTACTTGTTCAAGATTCATTGTTTACAGTTCACATTACAATACTAAGGGCACATATTCTCTTCCCTCCTGCTTTTAGCATTGACCACATACAGTCCTGCAGCGTTTGCTTTGAATGACATGTTACAACAGCACTTGATACTGACCCAGCAGCTCGTGGAGACCATCCACCATCTTCATTTATCACTTGTGGAGTCGTTGGAGAGAGAGACATTTCAGTATCACACACTGGCAGAAGCTAAGGAGGTAACTAGGGCAGAGTACGAACTGTGTCATCTTCAGTGGCAGTTCTCAATAGGGGAGGAGATGGGAGTTGGTTTAATGGCCCAAAAGAAAATCAGAGCAGGGCTGGCTGTAGTTTCCAGTGCCCAAGGCAGAAAGCTAGAGTCTCTACCATGAGTGGCTGAAGCCCAAGTAATTTAGCTTTAGGGGGCCTGGGCAGTTGCTCTGTTTGATTCCCTAACACCAGCCTTGGCTTTCACGCTACTAGATATGCAGGAGGAACACCTTGAAAGAAGAGGTTGAGAACAACAGTGTAGACCTGATGTCATCTTACATGTTTTATAAACTGAGTCCAAACAAGACCATAACATGTATGGAAGAGATTTTCCCTCATCCCCTGCTCAAGAAATAGCAGTTTCCAACACCATTTATTCCCATTAGATTAAAAAGTAGAATTTACATAGCTGCTATACTATCTAGTTTATAAGAAGCTTACAGGAACTTCTAGTTGTAATATGCACGTATGAGAGCCTGCTCAGATTCTGGTAAAAGTAGCCAGGCAATTCTCTGCAGTATTCCAAGGGTCAAGGCTGCTTGCTATTTGAGAATTAGTACCATGCCTAAATTAGTGCAGGCAGGGTGGGGGGGCAGGGGGAGAGGAATTGGTTCTTCAAGAACACGTTATGTATACTCTAGGACTTTATAGTAAAGAGTGGGTTCTGAGTTGCTAGATAAACCATATGGCACTCAAATGTGTTTTAGCTTTCAATAACCAGTGTTACCATCACAGAGGTAGCCCTGTTAATCTGCATTTTCTTGTTGTTCTCAATGTTACTATGTAATCTGGTAAGAGCCTTATTCTTGCAAAGTGAAGCATGAAGGTTAGGAGTGCATAATTAAAGGTTATTGGTGTAACTTTGGTTTAGAACATTTATTCATATGCATTATGCTTTACTCCCTCCCCCCCCCATGAGACTTTTGGCTTCTGCAGTGCCCAGAATAGATAGTCCCCGCCAAAGTTTTTTTTAAATAATTATCAACTTTGCAGTTCTAGGATTTTCTTTACTACTTGCACTCCAAATGTTATGCTACAGTCAGAATAACTTTGGGATAAAGATGGTATTTATGTCCATTTTACACAGGGGGACTGGAGGAGATCAAAAATTTGAACTACCCACTAATTTTGGCTGTCAAAGTTACAAAACCAATACTCTTTCTTGTTTTGAGTACTTTGCATGTAATGTTCAGTACACACCTTCCACAGATGTAACTTGTTGCTTTGAATGCTCAGCACTCTGCATTCAGTAGTTTCCTGCCTCACTCAATGTACAGGCCAGGCAGCGCTCTGGGAATGAGCTAGATAGAGAACATTGTTGAAAAAAAGTGTATAATTACAATTCTTAAAGCATATGCATAAAGTGCTGTATGAACATTGCACAAACACCCCTGATTTAAGCTCTTCCAAGCATTTTGTAGTGTGCTTAGTTTAATAGGCTAGATTGTTTTTAAGTAAGTTCTTTGAAGCAGGAACTGTCATTTCCCACCCTCCAAAAATGCCACCTACACCCTCCTTTACCACAGCCCCCACTCTGCCCTGCCCCATCCTGGATAGAGGCCACAGCTTCTGTTGCTAGTATAGAAAGGAATGTGTTGTGAGGCAAACTACTCTTGTTTTCTATATTGATATAGCATTTGAGTATTAACCAACTTTGTTACTTTACAGTACATCAAGAGCCACAAATCCCCACCTCTGACAATTGAGCAAGCATTGAAGAAGATCAAAAAAAAATGAAAGAAGAGGAGCTGGTACTGCTTCTTACCATGAGTAACTAGATTTATTTTCACAAGAGGGATTTTCAAAGTGAAATAAAATTTTTCAAATTTTTGTAAAAAAGGGAGATACTGATACTGGAGTTAATTTTGTAGATGGTAAGAGTTCATGCCATCTGTATACCTGATCCTCATGTATAGGCTCCTTCGGAAACAGAAAAGTAGCTTATCACTACAGCAAAAGTATATAGTTAAAACTAAGACATGTCTTCAATGGTAAACTAGATTTTAATGTGCTAAGTAAAAAACAGCACACTAAACCTAGCAAGCAAAACACAAATATGCAGTATTGCATTATAAATCAGAACTTGATGTGCATATTTAACATCTTCCTGATATGGTTAAACCCCCGCCCCCCAACTCTCCAGTACTGTTCAAGTGCAGAGTCTGAAAGTTGAAGAATACTAAGTGTTTTAGTACACTGCTTAATTTTAAAAACGGTGTGTAAGTGTACACACACACACACACACACACACACACACACACTCCTGCTTAAGTTGTTTACATAAAGAACATTTTCTGAACACCTGTTCCATTAAAAGACATACTACATATTGAAAAATAAGCTAAAACCAGATTTATAAAAGTGTTTATTTGAAGGCAAAACAGTAAAATTCACAAGTTGATAACATATATATCTTTGCTGATTTACAGACTGTTACAGTTTCACAGCTACGGCAAATCTAAAACAAGCTGTTTACCTTATTGGACTGGATGATTTCGAAAAGGGTTTTTACTGTAAAAATGGCTCTGGATGAGGCTGCTGTCCAGCAGACCTCTGCAGTATAAGGACATACAACAGCTGTAGCTGGTGGTCTCTGGAAACAGAATTCAGTTACAAAAAAAGGGCATTTTGTAGGTAAAGTGGTTTCCAGGAATGCTTCATATGTAGAAATGTGGGATGGGAAAAATGGAGTCTTGTCTACTGAACTAGTTTTAGCTTTTATTCAAGGGTATATACAAAAATATAAAAAAGCTTAAAGAATGTCTCATTACAAAGCATTGAACATTTCTTAGAGCACTTGAGTAGCTAAAACAGTTAACACTCCACATTCTGAATAGAGCTGTGACTGCAACAGGTGGTGCTTAGGGGCCTTAAGTTGTGTAGTAGGTTCTAATAAGCTCATACAGTGCTCATAGGTCACCTGTATTGGAATTAGGTGCTTCATCCCCCATTTAGACATTAGGATACACTGCTCAGCATCAGTCTGACTTGCTCCCAAGGCAGCACCCTTCCACTTCAAATAGAATTAACCTTTGAGAGAAAAACATACATTATGGAACAAGAGACAAAGAACCATAACAAACAACATTTGTATGCCACAGAAACAAGTGGATCACAATCCTGGAGCAGGGACAAAGAGCTTGGCGGGGGTTTAATTCTAATATAAAATGGGCAACTAATTTTTAAAACTTTGCAAAATAAACGGGCATTTTTAAACTTGCTAGACATGTAACACAAATGACTGGCCTTTTTAAAGTACTAAACAAATGTTGGAGTACATGTCATAGCCTTCCATTTTCCATCATAGATTTAAATGTAATTCATTTAATGTCACTTCCTCCAGACATTAATCCTGATTTATACAAGATTAAGTTTAATCTTTTGTAGAAGATGCAAGACATCTTTCTTCTGATTTCAGGGAGTCTTATTCAGGTGGTGGAGGGTCTTGGGTTTCACGCTTCACTGAAACAATAGGGAGAAAAGTTCTTACACACTCTGTAGTTAGTCTCAGTTCTGTCTGAAGAGTAGTTCACCTTAGAATGTGGGCCTCATTCACAAGTTTTTTTTTGTGTGCACTGTTTTTTGGGCAGAGATTTTGCAGGCAGCCTTAAGAGCTATGGGCAGAAGTGACTGTGTATGCCCAAAGCTCCTCCCTTGTTTACCATTTTCCCCAGCACTATTTGTTAAGTACCCTTGCTGGGTAAAGATTATCATCGAGAATTCCATAAAGCTAATTCCTCATTTTCAAAATGAAGCTCTCCATTTCACAAGGTGCCACACATTGGCCAAGAACTGTAAGTTACACCTATATCATCTTTTTCCAAGTCTCTACTGCAGTCCTTTGTTGTGCATACCCACTGCTGATTCCAGTGCTTAGAAAAGGAGCACAGCTCAACAGCAAGGGTTAACAGCTCCTAGCTGGATCCAGCCAGACAGAAAAGCTGGCCTGCCTTCTAGTACCCACAAATCGATCTTTTCCTCCTGCTCACTAGCTATACACATCCCTTGGACATTAGTCATCCTCCACCAGTAGTGTACAGATTAAATCTGGTCGTCTGAAGATTAAAAATAAACTGGATGGCAACCACCTCAGAACAAAAACCTGGCTTGCAGAAGAGGGGAATAAATGGGGTTGACTTGGAAGAGAGAGTGTTAAATGCACTTGACTTTCTAAATTGCAAATAAAGTTCAACTTGGATTAAATTTAGAAAATGCATTCTTTCCTGATGCAATAGCCTTTGCAGTTCAAACCAAGTATTCTGGAATAGAGCAGCTGTAGTCTTCCTGGGGGAATTCTGTGCCACTGCACAATGCAGAATTTTTAGAAATTAATTTTGTACACAGAATTACCACTTCCCCCAAAGTGGGCTGTAGTGCTGCTGGGTGCCACTAGGGGTTGCTACACCTGGAAGAACACAGCTTTCACATATACTGGGAGGATGTGGGGGAGCTAAAGGGTCTCTAGCAGCAATAGTTCCCAGCATGCCCTGAGAAAACAGCTGGATGCAGGAAACTTCATGCACACCTGGGACCAAGTATCTGTGTTTCTCCCTCTGGATCTCTTGGATCTGGGAGGAGGCGTGCAGGTGTCTGGACTTGGGGAAGAGGTATAGCTTTTTGGGTGGTAGGGACATGACTGGATCTGGAGGGGAGATGGTAGTGGGTCTCTGTCCTCCAACTGGTCTGTGAGGGAAGGCAGAGAAATAGGAACTAGTTTGTCATAGGGACTGCTCTAACGGTCTACTCCTGGAGAAAATTTTGTATATATTGTTACATACTTGGACAGGTATTTTGAAATACATTACCAAAAATAATTTAAACTGATGTGATTATGCAGTGTTTGCCAAATAATTTGCAAAATACTGCAGTTTTAAAATAATGTGCAGCATTTAATTTGACAGAGAAGGCCGCAAGAGTAATATAGTGTGACAAAAGCACTTACCAAGGAAAAGTGTCGGGATATTCAGAGAGCAGCATTTACTTTTCCAGACATTTAAAAAGCAAATAATACAACAGTTTTAAGCTAATTTGTGTTCCTAATCTTTTGATTCCCTGTGCAACCTCTGTTGAATATTATAGTCTAAGGCAGGGGTTGACAACCTCCAACATGTATGCCAATCTCGGCATGCAAGCCAATTTAGAGTAGCATATGGGAGAGCTCGGGCCCTGTCTCTCCACCCCTATGCATCATGGGAGGGAGTGAGAGCAAAGGGCCGAAGCCCCACTGGAGCCCCAGACATGGGGCCAGGAGGCAGGGCACCACTGCAGAGTCCTGGCTCCCTCACTGCCTGGCCTGGGTCCCCATGGGGGCTGGAGGTGGGCTTGGAGCACATGGCCGGGGAGTCCCAGGCCCGCGCTGGCAGCCCTGCTTTGCGACCGCACAGGGCTGAAGCCCAGCATGCAGGGCTGGGGCCTCCACCAGAGGGCAGGGCTCCAGCTGGACTTCAAAAAGTATTAGTGGCCGTTGGACCATACATAGGTCAAAAGGTCAAATTTCAGCACTCCACCTTGGAAAGGTTGGTGACCCTGGTCTAGGAAAACCTTTGCCAAGTGGGCTAAAGAAGCTATTATGTTAACTACAGAGGACTCATAGGACCTTTTTAAAATGTCCATCATTCACTTACATTCATCTCTAGCCTTCATGCGTGCAATAAATGAGTAACTTTTATTTCTGCGATAGTTTTCATATGGGTCATCTAGTGCAACTCCTACTCCTTTATACTGATCCCATTTATCGCGGATGTCCCCTCCTTTAATCGGGTCTTGGATTCCTTGTTCCTTGGCTCCCAGTCCACCAGATCCACTCCATCCTATAAAAACAACATGGACCAGCATCTTATTTGCTATTAAAATTCTTATTAGTGTGAACTGTACAGGAGCACATTTTGGAAATAAAGCGAGGAAGTAGTGCACATAATGTTTGATAGAGCCTTGAAACAACAACACTGAAAAGGGTGAACTCTCTCAAGTATTAATTTCAAGACTTGCTGGTCTGTAGAGAATGAGCAGCATCAACACCACCCGAGAGAAGACACTTTGTGTGAGAGGAAGAATGCAGTATGCTCCACCTTCTCACTCCAAGCAGATGTATTTTGTCTATTAGAAAAAGGTACCTCATGTAGGGAGGAGTCCCTTTGCTGCTACTCATGGAAACCTCCCTGCTTCTCTGGAGTGGAATGAGCCCCGCTTCCACTACTACTACTACTCATATTAGTAGGACCGGGGTAAGGGATAAGACAAGGTGCCTATGGCCCTCTATTGCCTTAGGCTAGACCCATCATGAAAGTCTGCATAAAAACTAAACTTGGAACCTGTATGAGTGACTGATGAACAACTATCAAAGAGGTAGCCATGTTAGTTTGTAGCTTAGAGAACAAAAAGTCTTGTGGCACCTTATAGACTAACAGATATTTTGGAGCATAAGCTTTGGTGGGCAAAGACCTGCTTCATCAGATGCATTAGTCGGGGGGGGGGGGCGTGGTTTCAGAGGGGTATTTGAAGAATGGGGTCCCAGGAAAAGGGAGGGCCAGAGTTGACAAGGGCTCTGTTAGTCTGGGATGAAGGAAAGTAGATTATTAGGAGTGGTCTGTTTTGCCAGCTAAAAAGTGTTACTACATGCAGACAAGAGCAGGACTGCAAGATCTGGCATTTTAAATATTAAAAGGAAGAAGGATAGTCCCAACAGAGCATCAGCCTGGAATTCCAGCTTCAATTGTGTTCTCTGCCAGGCATCCTCTGATCTTCAACAAATCAGCCTCTCTGCCTCACTTTTCCAGCTGTAAAATGAGGATTAACAGTATATCTCTACGGCTACTTCTACGCTAGCCCAAAACTTCAAAATGGCCATGCAAATGGCCATTTCAAAGTTTACTAATGAAGCACTGAAATACATATTCAGCACCTCATTAGCCTGCTGGCAGCCGCAGCACTTCAAAATTGACGCGGCTCGCCACCACGCAGCTCATCCAGAGGGGGCTCCTTTTCAAAAGGACCCTGGCAACTTCGAAATCCCCTTATTCCTAACAGCAGATAGGAAAAGGAGCCCTGTCTGGACAAGCCGCGGCAATTTCGAAGTGCCGCAGCTGTCGGCAGGCTAAGGAGGCGCTCAACATGTATTTCAGCACTCCATTAGTAAACTTTGAAATTTCATGGCCATTTCGAAGTTTTGGGCTAGTGTAGACACAGCCTATAAGGTGTAAAGAAGACTAAACATTAGCATGAGTGCCTGTATCAATTACAATAGGGGCTATATAAATGCATGAAGTGATACAATAAAACAGTGATATTAATTACTATTTGAGACAAAACTGTGAAGTGAAACAGTTTACAATAGAAACCCAAGAACCATCTGCACACATCTAGGCTCTTTTTCCACCTAAAGCCACAAATAAGGTGAACAATTAAATGAATGGCTGGTTTCATTTACTATCATCAGAGGCAGAGGGAAACAACATGACTTCTCAGTTTCTTCCCTCAAGCACGCATGATTGCATGGGGTGCCAGTGATTTCCAGCATTCCTTGAGGACTAAGTCTACGCTCACACAATTCACATACACATTAACAGTTTTCATTTGAAATATGTTATGGGATGTCATAAAGAGGACAGTAATAATCTCAGTGAACACTTAAGGCAGGACAAGTAGTGATTTTGGAGAAAGAGATTTAAGTTATACATTAGGAAAAACTTCTGAACCATAAGGGTAGTTAAGCACTGAAAGAGGTTACTAAAGCAAGACGAAAAGTCCCCACCACTGAAGATTTTTAAGAAAAGGTTAAACAAAACACACACCTGTCGAGCTTGGTCTACATACACTGAGTCTTGCCCCAGCATGGTGAGAAGGGACTAAATGACCTCTTGAGTCCCTACATGATTCTATAAACATATTTGGTCATGGGTGCTTTTATATATGGCAGCCAGCCCACTCAGAAGAATGGATTAATCACAAGAGTAGCTCAGTTACTGTACTTCATGCTACAGAATTGTGTCTTAAATCTCTTCCACAAACAATGCAGACCTAAGACATGGGGCCAGAAAATTAAACCAGCACATCAGATCCGCTTGTCTTTCCTGTTCACTCTTTGCTTTCCCTCCGATGCTTCTTTTAAGTCTCCAACTTACAGGTGTACCACAGCCGTCCAAACGTAGCTGCTAGCTAATAGCTTCTTCAGCCTAGGCTGACTTCAGGGCCTTGGAGCATCCACTGTTCATACATTACAAATGATTAAGACAATGGAAAGGTCTGTATTTGAAACAAGTGATTAGACTAGGTAATTTTGATTTTTAAAAGTACTTTAGGGTCAGGAACTTTGGATTCCCACTGGATATTTAGAATCCAGTAAGGCTGTGATAGGTATTAGCCTTTTCTGATGCCTGCTGTCAGTGATCCAGGGCTCATTATCACGCGGCAGTCTGCTCAGACCACACATCTAGTAGACTGCATACCGGTGTTCAATAGTGTTTCCTTATCTCAAGTTATCTGTTCGCTGAATGTGGTAGCTGCCTTTTCTATACCGCTATTTTCATCTAGATAGGTTATTCAATACAGTTGACCTTAGACAGCAGAATGTATGCACAACTTTAACAAGATATCAGAACATGTTTGGCCTACATATATTTACGTGGCATGGCTTTATTTTTGAAGTCTACAGTCTGACCATGACTTCATTTATGTTTACATAGAAGAGTCCAAGCCAAGGGTCAAAATAAAATTTACAGCAGCCTCTCTCGCATACAGTATGTAAAACCCTGGAGAGCAAGGCCCTACTCAACTAAGAGGTAAATACACTGGGTTTTAAAAGTCAGAAGGCACCTTCCTCCCACCTACATTCCTTCTTTGTTAAAGGTTCTACTGGGGAGGAACCAGAATGATTGGTTTCAAAGACAATAAAACTTACCCATTTTCACTAACATTTGATGCCCCTTATTTTCTTCTCCAAGTCTTGAATCAGGTATAGGAGGTCCAGAGCTAGAGCCCAAACCAGCAGCAGAACTGAGACACAAATATACAAATTTATAATTAGAATTTTAACATTACATTGAATATGTAAGTTATTTTTATGCATATGTATTGTTTAAACTTCTATAACCAACATAACTCTCACGCATCTGATGAAGCAGGTCTTTTCCCACAAAAGCTTGTGCTCCAAAATATCTGTTAGGCTATAAAGGTAACACAGGATGACTTCTTGTTTTTGAAGATACAGACTAACACAGCTACCTCTCCGATACTTGTCAGCATAACTAGCAAGTTATAAACCTTTGGAAAGGCAGGACACAAAGGCTACGTCTACACGTGAAGCCAACATCGAAATAGGCTATTTCGATGAATAACGTCTACACATCCTCCAGGGCTGGCAACGTCGATGTTCAACTTCGACGTTGCGCGGCACCACATCGAAATAGGCGCTGCGAGGGTACGTCTACACGCCAAAGTAGCACACATCGAAATAAGGGTGCCAGGCACAGCTGCAGGCAGGGTCACAGGGCGGACTCAACAGCAAGCCGCTCCCTTAAAGGGCCCCTCCCAGACACAGTTGCACTAAACAACACAAGATACACAGAGCCGACAACTGGTTGCAGACCCTGTGCATGCAGCATGGATCCCCAGCTGCTGCAGCAGCAGCCAGAAACCCTGGGCTAAGGGCTGCTGCCCACGGTGACCATAGAGCCCCGCAGGGGCTGGAGAGACAGCATCTCTCAACCCCCCAGCTGATGGCCACCATGGAGGACCCGGCAATTTCGACGTTGCGGGACGCGGATCGTCTACACGGTCCCTACTTCGACGTTGAACGTCGAAGTAGGGCGCTATTCCGATCCCCTCATGAGGTTAGCGACTTCGACGTCTTGCCGCCTAACGTCGAAGTTAACTTCGAAATAGCGCCCGACGCGTGTAGCCGCGACGGGCGCTATGTCGAAGTTAGTGCCGCTACTTCAAAGTAGCATGCACGTGCAGACACAGCTAAAGAGTCCTGTTGCAGCACACTCTGTATCACCATTACCACCCCTGAAATTAGCACACATCAAGGATATCAGCTACTATGGTTTTCTCAATAGTAAACTGCAAATGTGCCTAGAGGACTCTTTTTCCTCTCCATGTTATTCATCTAAGGGTTTTTAATACACACAATTTAGTTATCACCAAGAACTATGAAGTAATTGTATAGTCTCTCTCCACGTATATACATGATTGTGCAGTTGTTCAAATTATGTTTTGATCAGCTTCAAATTCTGCCCTTTTCTACATAGTTCATTAAGCGTTTATTTATATAGAAGACTCGTAGGCTAGTTTCAGCACACATCACCACCTCAATCCAAAAACCACCAGCAACATACACAGCACCACCCAAAAGAAGTAATTTAAAGTACCACAGCAGTGAAGTAACATTGTATCTGGTTTAATAAGAGACAAGAGTCCATCTGTGTGTTTGTCCCAACACTGGCACACACCTGCGACTTGTTCACAGTACACAGTTTAAGAAACCCTGGAGCAGGTGGGCGGAATGGATTTGACATAGGGCATTAGTGAGACCATGGCTGCACACTGGACACTTGGGTTCTCACTTTGGATTAAGAAACACTGTTTCACCAGGAGGGTGCTGAAGGACTGGAATGTGTTACCAAGAGAGGTGGTGGAATCTCCATTCCTAGAGGTTTGTAAGTCCCGGCTTGACAAGGTCCTAGCTGGGATGATTTAGTTGGGGTTGATCCTACTTTGGGCAGGGGGCTGAACTAGATGACCTCCTAAGGTCCCTTCCAGCCCTAGAATTCTATGAAAAGCCTTACGGAGGAGTGGTACTGCGCGATCTGGACCGGTGCCGCCTTCCTGGGGAGTAAGATTTAGATCTTGATCTTGACCTTGACCGTGATCGACTACGAGAAGAATGGGATCTGCTCCTGCTTCTGTAAAGTAAGTGTATGTGAAGTCAGTTTTCTTTATATGATGCATTGGATTATAGCAATACATAGCTTTTTCCATGTGGTTCTCTAGGTTTTGTAATTCACCTGAGGTTACTAAAATAGTTTTTAAAAAGTAATTAAGATCTAGAGAGTTTATGAACAAAAATATTCAGAAACACTGATATACCATTTCATGTACCCAGCCTCCATTGTGACACATTCTATATATCTGAGAAACAGAATGGATGCACTGGATTTAACACATCTGGGTCTCCACCTTCATCTTACTGAACAAAACCTTGTGACCTATGGTACCTTAAAATAGGTAAGTAAGGTTTCCTGAAGAAAGTAAAAAAACGTAGCTTTAAGTTGCAGAATCTTCCATTTTCTGGGGAAAAACCCTGTATTCTTGACCAATGAGAGACGTGTTGAATGTGCAAAGGGAGCATGGTCTAAAGTAACAGGGTCAGAGTTAGAAACTCAAGTTCAAGTGACAGCTCTGCCATTAACTCACTGCACTGCATTGTACAACTCGCTTCACCTTTCATTTTCCTCATTGGTAATATTGGGAATATTCATGGCCATACCTTCAAAGAGCTGTTGTGAAGGTTCACGCTGGCACAAATCCAGCATCTAAGGAGGCAATTTAGCAAAGCATAGTTCCTAATGAGCTTTTGCGTCACCCTACCTGGACTGCGATCGTGAGTAGGATCGTGATCGGGAACAGGATCGTGATCGGGACCTTGAATAGGAGCCAGATGACTTTGAAGATCTTGAATTGGATCGTGAGGAGGAGCGACCTCTGCTTTTAGACCTACTGCGAGATCGAGACGGCCCACTGCACAGGGATAACAAAATACCAAGAAACCTGAGTAAGGTTCTTGTGAGCCACATAAAAGCAAATATGTAGTTTCACTTAAACTACAATTTCAACATGCTGAAGTTTTGCTGATAACCCAATGAAGCCAAAGCCTGCCAGAGTGTCAAGTATGCTATTTTTTGTGTCAAACTCCAGAAAAGGTAAGACCATTATTGCCTTGATATGCTGTAAAAAAAAAAAAAAATTTCAGTATATGACTGACTGAGGCAGCAGTAACGGTCTTAATGAATGGCAAACATCAGAGGGGCAGCTCAAGGGACATCTTACCTATTTCTCTTCTCCTGACCTTTCCTCCGTCTAGCTCTCATTTTAGCTCTGAAAAACTCATACAGTCCATTCTGCTCCCATCCTTCACTGTAAGATATCAACCACACAGAAAGCCAATATGTAGGAAAGTTATCTTTGCTAAATAGACAAGTTCAAAATTTCCCCTAAGGTTTTTAAGGAATAGGGAAGTTGTGGGTAAGCTGTGGCTTGTGAGGGTCTGTTTGTGGCCCACAAGACATTATGCACATGGTTGCACACCAAAAATTCCACTGGTTTCCAGATGTACTTTTTTTTTTTTTTTAAACTCTACTAGTATAACTAAAGTGACAAACTTGTAAAGCAGCAGCATAGGAAGTAAGATGCATGCTGACTGCATACAACATTAACTGTAAGAGCTGTGGACTTCCTCTGAATCCAATCAAAGCGCTGCACCAGTTCAACTAGCACACCCCAAAAATTCTAGTTATACAAGGGCAGTTAGCAAAACTACCCTATCCCAGGAGATAGTCCTGGTCAAGGTCAGCAACCAAAATAGCAAGAGGAAGCATTTTTTTAATTCAGGAAAAAAACCCAAGTCATGAGCTGCAATGCATGACGATGAGACGATCCTTAATAAATAACGTCAAACCATACTTTTTGTAACTCCTACTAAGAGCAGCTCAGACACAATTATTTGTAATGCGATACATGCTTACTGCAAGGTGTCTACCATAAGACTTTTTCCCTACTTTGCAATTATAGCATTAGGTGGTACAACAACAAAGTCTTTAAAGAGCTACAGATTGCAGACCCCTGGTCATGGTTATAAAAATCTTGCAGCCCACTGAGATGAAGGAAGGTAACTCATGCAGCCCACTCACTAGCTTATGCTACCCATCACAGAATAGGGGATTGGGGGAAAATGGGCTCATGGGCTCAGTATAAGACCAGATGACATTCAAAAATGTAACTTAAAAGTACTTATTTCAGCACTAGAAGAACCGAAGTTAAAAAGGTAGAGCATTTTCTTTACCATATTGCTCCTAAATGCATTCTTACCTGTTTCTCGGCCTGTCATGAGATGGTGGACTATAAAATGCTTCAACTGCAGCCAGCAACCTGTCACTCGGGGGCATTGGGGGTGGAAGACGTATATCTTTAGGATCCAGAGGTTTATATTCATGATCTTCAAGCTGCCAGAAACAAAACAAACGGTTTTCAAGTCATGGGGCGACTACCTAAAAGTGATAAATGTACCTAAAAATCTCACTTCTTTCAGTAGTGAATTAAACATGACCTAAAAATAAGATGCTGGCAGATACCACAAGCACTACAGGCGCATCTGATGAAGCAGGTCTTTGCCCATAAAAGCTTATGCTCCAAAATATCTGTTAGTTTATAAGGTGCCACAAGACTTCTTGTTGTTCTCAAAGCTACAGATTAACACAGCTACCTCTCTGATACAAGCAGAGCTGAATCATCTAGTAGAAAAAGACTCTAGTGTGACATTTTCAATTTTAAAAGGTGGGAGTACGTTAGCTGGCATTCCTAGAAGTACAAAATGCAGTTTTAATCTATACAAACCCACGACAGCCAAAGCTTTTGGCACAAGACTTGGGAAACCATGATGTGCACTGGTAATAAAAGAACTTAAGACAGAAGTTGATTAATTAATCTAGAAC
Source organism: Carettochelys insculpta (assembly GCF_033958435.1). Classification (NCBI taxonomy): domain Eukaryota; kingdom Metazoa; phylum Chordata; order Testudines; family Carettochelyidae; genus Carettochelys; species Carettochelys insculpta. The sequence continues at coordinate 16,920,122 of NC_134163.1, read as the reverse complement.
ACTAAATTATACCAATTCAACTCATTTCACAGTAGTCAGTATACTCTCCACAGTCTGTTTTCTGGTGCTTTAGTCACTTGTATTAAATTAGAATTATAAAAGAACAGTTCACAGAACCATTTAAGATCAGAGGCTACCAACATGGCTTGGCAGTGACTGGGATTCTCGCCTTACTCTTACCACTATGTGCTACTGATTTTAAAATTATGGGTAAAATTTAGAACTAGTGGGACCTGTAACACTGAGAAACGTCTTCATATTCTAGCTGCTTTTCTGAAATGTCCTCTGTGTCAATCCTGGTGAAGTGGCACCATGTGGAAAGCACAATACTTTGAAGTAATAACTTACATTTTAAACTATCCCTAAAACCGATCATAGGAGTTTGATCTGTTAACCCTTCTGCTTAGCTTACATTTCAGCAACTTACTTTCACAAGTGGAGCCATAAGTCCAGCAGGAAGATCAAAGTAGGGGACATTTGGCACCAGGCTAGGATCATCATGGTTCACATGAGGGGGGCCTTGTCTCCGCATGTGAGGAGGCTGCCCATTAAATCCATGTGGAGGAGGTCCAAAATCAGGGTGCTGTGGCCCACCCCAAGGAGGGTGCTCACCAATTCCAGGATGAGGCAGCCTATGCCCAGGGTGATGATGAGGAGGTCCGATTTCTGAAAAGAATAAAACAATAAAGCCTTATTTTATAGGGATGAAGACAGGAAGAAGGACAACTAATTGAAATGCCCTGCACCAATAAATTTATTCCAAGGGGAGGGGGTGGGGAATCTTACTACAAGGAGCGCTCATTAATTACTAAATGGAAGAGAAAGCTCTGGTTACAGGTCTGTGGTCATGAAGCACCTAGAGCAGCATTTCCCAGCCTAATTTGGCCATGGAACACTTTTGGGCTTGCAATATATTGACAGAACTCATACATGCTAGTTGGGGGGTTTTGAACTGAAAAATTGCCAAACGTAATGTTCAAAAAAGTTGATTTAAATGTGTTTATTTTACAAAGACATCTTAAAAAACTAAGAACAAAAATAATGAGAAAAATCACTTCAGTGAACAACTGATGTCTTCCTGATATGAGGATGGTTAGGAACCTATAATTAAATTATCAAAATTAAATGCAAACTGAAAACAAAACATCAACATAACAGCCCAAAGAAAGATAGTTAACGTTGTTCTTTTGTATAAAAAAATAAAGTACAATATTGTTCAAAAAAGGACTGTCCTTCCTTAAAGAAAAGGAAATGCAAAAAATTCTGGAAAAATTTAAAAATTGTATTTTTATAAAATTTGTTATTTTTACAGAAAACTACTGGAAAATAAAAATAAGTAACATTTGAATTTTTTAAAATGGGAAGAGTTTCAGCATTTTTTGTTCACACATCTGCTTAATATTAGGAACAATGCTGGAGTGTTGAATCCCCATCACTAGTGAAGTGTCACATGACTTCTCTGAACACTAGCACAAGTCACGCATAACTACACTATAATGCATTATAAATATCAGTATACCTACAATCTAAATACTATTAAAATATCTTAGTATTTTGATACACACAATTTCGTAGTTTTTAGAAGGAAAAAAATCGCTAGCATCAATTTTTTTTTTTTTATTTTTTGCAAAACACCTGTTTACATTGCACGGAACACTAGTGTTCCGCAATGCATCTGATGAAGTGAGTCTGTGCTCATGCTCAAAACTTTTCTATTAGTCTATAAGGTGCCACAGGACCCTTCGTTGCTGTTAGTGTTCCACAGACAGTTTGAAACACTGGCTTATAAAAACATTAATTGTTGATTTAAAACTGAGAATTCACCAATGTTAAAATTTCTTTGGAATGAAGTCAATGGAGCTGATATGTATAAGACAGGAGAGTACCCAAGAATAAACAGGAGAGAACCAACAGTTAAACCCAGACAATTTGCTCCATATTCAGGATTCTAGCAGGCAACTGTAGAGACTTTTCTCTATTAAATGTAAGTGGAGTGGGAGACAGCCTAAAATGTTAGAGAAGTTTTTAGCTCGTGTTTGTAATCTGCTTCTAATGAAAGTGAGAGATAACTAGCAACATCTAGAACTGAGTAGTCATAGTACAAATTTCTTCCTCCAGCGCATGTCTGCTGTTTCTTCTTCTTGCCCTATAACCCAGCCCTGAACAGCAGGGAGTATCTCTGTGCAGCTCTGCCAGCATAGTTTACAATGGCTCAGTTGCATGCTGTACCAATTCTGGTACACAAAGCCAGTATTTGTTCACTATGAGTCATGCTCAGATCATTCATTACTTTATTTTAATTGGGCGGGGGGGAACAACACAAAACAAAACCAAAAAAACAACTTTCCTACCTTTTAGAGTGCCTTTCTAACAAGAACATAAGAACGGCCATACTGGGTCAGACCAAAGGTCCATCCAGCCCAGTATCCCGTCTGCCGACAGTGGCCAATGCCAGGTGCCCCAGAGAAGGAGAACAGAAGACAATGATCAAGTGATTTATCTCCTGCCATCCATCTCCTGCCCTTGTACTGAAGGCTAGGGCACCATACTTTACCCCTGGCTAATAGCCATTTATGGACCTAACCTGCAAAAATTTATCGAGCTTTTTTTAAACCCTAATAGAGTCCTGGCCTTCACAGCCTCCTCCGGCAAGGAGTTCCACAGGTTGACTGTGCGCTGTGTGAAGAAAAATTTCCTTTTATTAGTTTTGAACCTACTACCCATCAATTTCATTTGGTGTCCCCTAGTTCTTGTATTATGGGAAAAGGTAAATAATTTTTCTATATTCACTTTCTCCACACCATTCATGATTTTATATACCTCTATCATATCGCCCCTCAATCGCCTCTTTTCCAAACTGAAAAGTCCCAGTCTCTCTAGCCACTCCCCATATGGGACCCGTTCCAAGCCCCTAATCATCTTAGTCGCCCTTTTCTGAACCTTTTCTAATGCCAATATATCTTTTTTGAGGTGAGGAGACCACAACTGCACACAGTACTCAAGATGTGGGCGTACCATAGTTTTATATAGGGGAAGTATGATATTTTTTCGTCTTATTATCTATCCCTTTTTTAATAATTCCTAACATCCTATTTGCTTTACTAACTGCCGCTGCACACTGCATGGATGTCTTCAGAGAACTATCCACTATAACTCCAAGATCCCTTTCCTGATCTGTCGTAGCTAAATTTGACCCCATCATGTTGTACGTGTAATTTGGGTTATTTTTTCCAATGTGCGTTACCTTACACTTACCCACATTAAACATCATTTGCCATTTTGCTGCCCAATCACTCAGTTTGCTGAGATCTTTTTGTAGTTCTTCACAATCCCTTTTGGTTTTGACTGTCCTGAACAACTTGGTGTCATCTGCAAACTTTGCCACCTCACTGCTTACCTCATTTTCTAGATCATTGATGAAGAAGTTGAACAGGATCGGTCCCAGGACTGACCCCTGGGGAACACCACTAGTTACTCCCCTCCATTGTGAAAATTTACCATTTATTCCAACCCTTTGTTTTCTGTCTTTTAACCAATTCCCGATCCATGAAAGGATCTTTCCTCCTATCCCATGACCACCTAATTTACACAAAAGCCTTTGGTGTGGGACCATCTCAAAGGCTTTCTGGAAATCTAGGTATATTATGTCCACTGGGTGCCCTTTGTCCACATGTTTATTAACCCCTTCAAAGAATTCTAATAGATTAGACAGACATGACTTCCCTCTGCAGAAACCATGCTGACTTTTGCCCAACAATTCGTGCTCTTCTACGTGCCTTGCAATTTTATTCTTTACTATTGTTTCTACTAATTTGCCTGGTACTGATGTTAGACTTATCGGTCTATAATTGCCAGGGTCTCCTCTAGAGCCTTTTTTTAAATATTGGTGTTATATTGGCCGTCTTCCAGTCACTGGGTACCGAAGCGGATTTAAAGGATAGGTTACAAACCACTGTTGTTAACTCCGCAATTTCACATTTGAGTTCTTTCAGAACCCTTGGGTGAATACCATCTGGTCCTGGAGACTTGTTACTATTCAGCTTATCAATTAACTCCAAAACCTCCTCTAATGTCACTTCAATCTGGGAGAGTTCCTCAGATTCGTCACCTAAAAAGGCTGGCTCAGATTTAGGAACCTCTGTAACATCCTCAGCCGTGAAGACTGAAGCAAAGAAATCATTTAATCGCTCTGCAATGGCGCTGTCTTCCTTGATCGCTCCTTTTATATCTTTATCGTCCAAGGGCCCCACTGCTTTTTTAGCAGGCTTCCTGCTTCTAATGTATTTAAAAGACATTTTACTATCATTTTTTGAATTTTTGGCTAGCTGTTCCTCAAAATCGTTTTTGGCTTTTCTTACTACATTGTGACACTTAATTTGGGAGTGTTTGTGTTCCTTTCTATTTTCCTCACTAGGATTTGACTTCCACTTTTTAAAAGCTGCCCTTTTCCTCTCTCACTGCCTTTTTAACATGGCTGTTAAGCCATGGTGGTTCTTTGTTAGGTCTCTTACTGTGTTTTTTTTATTTGGGGTATACATTTAAGTTGGGCCTCTAGTATGGTGTCTTTAAACAGTTTCCATGCAGCTTCCAGGGATTTTAGTTTAGTTACTCTACCTTTTAGTTTCTGTTTAACTAGCTTCCTCATTTTAATGTAATTCCCCTTTTTGAAATTAAATGCTGGAGTGTTTGATCGCTGCGGTGTTCTTTCCAACACAGGAATATTAAAAGTTATTATATTGTTGTCACTATTTCCAAGCGGTCCAGTAACAGTTACCTCTTGGACCAGATCCTGCGTTCCAGTCAGGACTAGATTGAGAATTGACTCTCCCCTTGTGGGTTCCTGTACTAGCTGCTCCAAGAAGCAGTCATTTAAGGCATCAAGAAATTTAATCTCTGAATCCCGTCCTGAGGTGACATGTACCCAATCAATATGGGGATAATTGAAATCTCCTATTATTACTGTGTTTTTTATTTTGATAGCCTCTCTAATCTCCCTTAACATTTCAGCATCACTATCACTGTCCTGGTTAGGTGGTCGGTAATATATTCCTAATGCCATATTCATATTAGAGGAATGAATTGTTATCCATAATGATTCTATGGAACATTTTGATTCCTTTAGGATTTTTGCTTCATTTGATTCTATATTATCCTTCACATATAGTACCACTCTGCCACCCGCACAACCTGTTCTGTCTTTCCGATATAATATATACCCCGGTATGATAGTGTCCCACTGATTGTCCTCATTCCACCATGTTTCTGTGATGCCTATTATGTCAACTTCCTCCTTTGATATGAGGTACTCCAGTTCACCCATCTTATTAGACAGACTCCTAGCATTTGTGTAAAAGCACTTTAAAAAACTACCACAGAAGGATGGTTTCCACTGGCCTCTAGACAACTACACATGCTTGTAAGAGGCAAGTACATATTTTCGCTAACTGCAGTAATTATGGGTTGCAACTGTCCATTACATTGCAGAGAAGAAAATGCTAAGAAACAGAAAGCAAATGCCTTACACAATACAGTAAACTTTTACATCTAGCATTCTATCATATGGAACTCTCAAATATCCGTAAGTAAATTTTAGTTTCATTTTTCATAAGTACAGTATAGTGAAAGTAAATACAAATAAATACAGCAAACACAAGTTTACTGTGTACACTACTACTGTTGTTGGTAAATGAAGTACTCCGCATACATTGCTGTTTGTTTCTTACTATCTAATCTTGTTTTTCTTCAGGGTTACACCTTTCCATTTGCTAGATATTCAAATATTCTGGATACCTCCTAGTTCTGGGGAGCATGGATACAAGTTTACTGTATCTCTCAGTACAAGTAAACAGCAGCTATGCAACCCTTGAACTGAGAGTTTTCCAGGAAGGGCTATTCCATTTCTTAGCTGTCAAGAGCTCATCATAAGGAATTAATTTTAAAACAGTACTTATTATTAGCATCCTCAGCACCCACTTTACCTTGAGGAAAATCCCCTTGGGGATAGTCAAAACGATGAGGATAAGGTGGCCTTTCAAAGGGATGGCGCGGTGGGAAGTCATCCTGCATGAAGCGAGGTGGGAAGCGGTTGAAATTATGTGGATGTGGGGGCTGATTAAACTGGGGATGTTGCTGATGTGGAGGGAACGGGCCTCTGAAGTGGGGTGGACGCTGCATTCGAAATGGCGGTTCCCTTTGGCCCCCGCCCCAGGGAGGCTGCTCATGCTGGTTGTTCCATGGTGCTTCAAATTGGCTGTTCCAAGAAGGATCTGGCTGATTATTCCAAGGGGTCTCCCGCTGGTTATTCCATCCTGAGTCTCTCTGTTCATTCCACATCCCTTCGTGGTTATTATTCCATGGAGGACAGTGTGGGGGTCCCTGGCAGCGAGTGAAAGAAGACCAGTCATCTACTATATATTTGAGTGAGTCTGCAGTGCTGTTTGTTGAAGAACTCCTCTTAAATTATAAATACTATGACCATGAGATTTGGTATGCAGCTTCCTTTTATCCTAACGTAAACCAAGATCAGGGTTTTGTTGTGCCTGGAAAGTGGAAAATGCCTGATGTCCCAGGAACTTCCCAGAATGGGGAAAGGAACGGGCTTTGACAGGAGGGACAATTGTGGGCAGTGAGTGCAGGGAACAGTAATACCACAGAATGACCATTGAGGGCAAACACAGCAGGAAAAAACAGTGGCCTTGTGAAGATATGACTCTTGATCCTGCCTGCCTTCAGATGGGTATATGCCCCATCCTGCACCCCATGGGGGGAGCCATGCTGCCCCTCACCCCCATTTAACCTCCCCTAGATATTGGGGCCAGCAAATCTGGCCCTGCCCCCACAGCTTACGCTGGGGGAAGTGGGCCAGCCCAACTTCAGTCCAGCTGCTCTTGCTAGGGCCAAGTATAATGGCCCCCTCTCCCCCCAACCACCTACTGCTCTGGCCTTCCCTCCACTGCCGCTCTGTCTGGGACTAGAAGAAAGAGCCACAGCCACAGCCCTGTGCTGGCTCTCCCACTGCCACTCTGTCCGAGGCTAGGTAAGGGAGCCATGGCTTCAGCCTCCCCCCAACACTCAGGGCTGGCTATAAGACCTGTAGCTGTACCCACCGCCCCCAGGCTCAGGCCCCGGCCTAGTGCGGCAGCACAGGCCCAGCCTCCATAGCTCCCCTGCTCAGCCTCCTGAAGTACTGGCCCAGGCCCATTGCTGTCTGGCCCAGCTCCCATCCCCCCCTGCAAGATCACATCCCAGTTCAGGCTAGGGTCAGGCTCAGCACTGCAGCACAGCCCGAACACCCATGGCTCACCCAAGTCAAATACCTCTCCCCGACCCCCTGCAACTCAGGCTGGGCCCAGTGCCGTGATCCAGCTCCAGTCTCCACAGCCCCCTGTCCCCCAATTCCCTGAGCTCAAGACAGTGAAAGCAGCCCAGCTCCAGCCTCACCCCCTCAGATCTCTGGCCAAGGTTGGAAGCCAGGACCTGACCTATGCCATGCCCCACACACACACTGCCCAGGACAGAGAGGCCGGAAGCCATGGCCCAAACCCGCCCCATATCTAAGTGCAGGTGGGGGAGCTAGGAGTTGTGGCCCAAAGCAGTCTTCCAATCCAGGGACAGGAGCTGTGGCTCAAACCAGTGCCCCCCTCCTCCAAGCACAGGTGTAAAGGCCAGGAGCCAGAGCCCAAACCAGAGCCCCAACAGGTATGGGGAGCTGCAGCCCAAACTGGCCTCCCCTCCAGGACAGGAAGTGGGGCTGGGACCCACTCGCCAAACTGCTCCCCTCTAGGGACAGGTAAGGTGGGACCAGGAGCAGAAAGAAAAACTTCAATTAAGGACCAAAATAAAGCCAGGTACATCTTCTAGTAAGGTTATAAAAATAGAGACTAAAGGAAAAAAAGTCTACTTCTATTACTTAGCATGAGTGCTTCATGTGCACAGAGGGAACAAACATCTGATATGCAGAGTGCTTTGCAGAAGTCAGGGCAAACAGAGAATGATAATGTGAAGTAAGGCTTGAAGAAAAAAAAAAAAAAAAAAAAAAAAACACACAACACAAACCCCCACACACATTTGCCTCAATCATGTCATTAACTCTAAGGGACGATATGTCATTGGTCACTATATCTACCACCAGCACTTTTTTCCCCTTAAACTGAACAAAATTATAAGAGGAATGGCCCAAACACCTTTGGTCCCCACTGCCTGCTCACGAAGGAAAGTCAGTAGGACAGCTGTGAAAAAAAAAAAATTAATTATTTCTTATTTGACTTTGACAAAAAGAAAAAATTTCAGATACTTTAAAGTCTGGACTACAACAACATTTCCAGCTTTTCAACAAGCTCCTACCAGAATGATGGGTTTTACAATCTGACAATTATTAAACATCACAGACCAGTACTTTACCATAGCTATAAAGTTACAAGTTTGATACCTGTTGTTGACCCCAAGGTGCAACAGGATGAGGCTGGTCAAACCAAGGTGGTTTATTTGGAGGAATCTGATCATGAGGCCCAGGGCCACGTGGCCCAGCAGCTGCAGGATCTTGCCCCCCAGCTCCCGTGGCATCATAGTCTGAAGAACCAGCTAGGGAAAGCTGCGATTTTCCATCATCTGGAATAAATTGGAGACTCTTGTAAGAAGCACCCTTTGTTGCAGTGTTCCAAACACTGGTTTGATCTACAGACCTAGTCCATTTCAATAATACTGTGGAAGTCTCTGGACCTCCCCTTAAAATCCATCATTTAGTTTCCCATTTAAATTTATACCACCTTCCAAAGAAGCAATAAAATACTTCACATAGTACTTGTATTTCCATGTTATACATTAATAGTCTGCTATAAAATAATTTAATTATTCTCAGTCTCTCCTCCTTCAGTCCCACAAATCCTCCCCTTACTGAAAACAGCCAACCACGCTCTGGAACAAGAGGGTGCTCAGTCCCCTTTCATTAGGATCCCAGATAAGGGAGCAGCAATCAAGACACTCTGGAATCACCTAGTTCCCGATTCCCAACAGCAAGAAGGATTTAACAAAAATTTTCCAATGACTAGTCTGATCTTAAGTTGACTTACTTGCCATTCTTGTATGATTACCCCAACAGAAAAAAAAAAACAAAAAACAAAACAACTGTCCATTGGGCTGGGACCACCAATTATTGGTTTCTTTATTTCAGGATAGTTGAAAGCACTTACAAAGTGTGCAACGACCTCAGTATCTCATACACTTTTAAAATGGCACCAACAGCAAATCTAATCACATTTAGTGAAGGAATTTCAGATCTTATGTCCATCCCAAATGCCATTATCAATTTTGTGTGGCTTTATAAGTTGCATTTCTCCATTTTTTAAATTATGAAAACAGTTCTCTACATACACATAGTGGATGCACAAGGAACACAAGCTTTATTAAGAGCTTTCTCCAAGTAAGAAATCACAAATAACTAGATTCTTAGTGGAGTAGAAATAGCTATGTGTATTACTTTAATTTGGTAATTGTGTGATCTGCCTGTTTTCTTAGAACCACTAAAATCCTACAGTTTACGAAATAGCTTTTATTAAGCAAACTGTTATTTCATGGGGAGGGCTACTACTATCCATAATCGCCCTTTCATTGGTAACAGGGGACTTACCTAAACGAGCCTTCCCTGTGAAAATCTCTGGCACAAAAATGGATTCATCTGGGGTTTATCCTTTCTAGGGGGTGCATTTTCTGGGTGATGTGCCCTAGAGCTGCATCCACCCAGAGCTGTGGTTAAACAATAACCATTTTCCTTTTCTGTGGGCTATAACCACAACCCTGTGCCTTGGCTGGGTCAGCAGGACAAGGTGTTAGGGAGCCCACGAAACAGGTGGGTATCAGTGGCATGATCAGCACAGCAGGGAACAACCCAAAAGGTCTTCTGTGACTGCACCCCATCACAGACACACACATCAGTATCCCAATGCACCTGGTCTATTTTCAAAGGTGCTGAACTGAATTCAACAGGACAGAACAGCACTTTAAAGACGAACAATTATTTATTAGGTGATTAGCTTCCATGGGACAGACCCACTTCAATGGGATTTGTGGGTGCACAGCTTCCCTAAGAGGAATCAAGCTACATGTTTCACAAAAGGCAAAGAAGAATTACATGCTACCGTAGTTATACGGAAGGCCTAAGCCCATACAGCACAGGCCTGATTTGAGACCTAAGGCCTAACAAACATGGACAAAATATGGCTCAAAGCTAAACTGTGGGCAAGAGGCAGGCCTCTAACAGAACTTGGTACACACCAGGCTGAGTGTATAAAACACTAACTGGCAATTGCTCCAGGTGCAGAATGATAACTGGTACAATTCATAAGTTCAAATCACAAGGTCTCACCAGCTCATTGAAAAAAGACCTCGGTACCTACTCCTCACAGGTACAGATCTAGGTTCAAGAAGGGGTCTAAAATGACACAATGACCTAATCAAACCATGAAGTACAGGGAGATGGGTGGCAATGTCAAAAATAAAGTGTGCTCTATTTGTATGTGTATATAACATGATGCCTTGGGGGACTGCCTTTGTCTGACCTGGGGGGCAGGGGAACTCCCACTGGCTGTGACAGTCCACTGTGGCACATGCATATATACAGCAGGGTTTCACTCGAACTGTCGCAAATTCAAGTACTTGCGTGCGGCCGCTTCCCTGGGGCCACAAAGCACCGGCTGCTGCTGCTACCCGAGTCCCCTGGCAGGGAGTGCCAGTAGACCCCCTGCCCAACTTCCCCTGGGCTCCAAGTACAAGCCCCAGCAGCTGGGCTCCAGGCGGGAGTGGCACTCACGAAATTCAACATCCGTGAGGGTTCCCCACACAGAACCATCACAAATGTCGAGACCCTACTGTACACGCTTTTATTTGTACCTTGCTTGACAATAAAACCTGGCTGGGTTTCCCCCCGCCCCACCCACCCACACTTCCGATTATCATCATTGATGGAACCAGGGACTCATGAGGATAGTGTGGCAATAAATCCACCAAACTAAAGCTACCAAGAACAGCCTCATGAACACTTTGGCAGACACACTGGTGGTTCCCCAGCATAAAAGATTTTGGTTATAGAATGAAACAACACCACAAGGCTAAAAGAGGCAAGTTTCTTCATGTCAATAATAAAGGTATACACCCTAATAATTTTTTTATATTGCAGTTGTGCATAAAACTGCCAATAGAATTAGCCCTGTAAAGATAAACACTGAAAACAAAACAAAAAAAAAAAAAGAGATAGTATATGCACAAATAATTTATAAATGATTGGGGGGGTGGGGGGAAAAAAAATCAGTCTAAATAGCAGCATAATGTCAAGACATGGGATAAACTAGCAGCTCTCCTGAGAGCCATTATCTTGTAACACACAAGCTTGGAGTATGTAATCATACCTGCTTGACTGACAGGAGCAGCAGGTGGTGCTGGAGCAGGTGGCGGAGCTGGGGGTGTTGATTTTACCTCACTCTCCAGTGGTGGTATTTGTAGTTGTTGCTGTTGCTGTGGCTGCTGTGTTAAGCTACTGACAAACTCTTCATGCTGCGTTTTCAGGTTTTGTATCTGCTGCTGGAAGGCTACCTGCACAGGCTGCACTACTGATGCATATTCTGTGATCAAAGTTGCCTGATAGGACAAGACACATATTAAGATTAGCATTTCCGAGAACTTACTGTGCAGCTGTAAGTGTCCCACCCCTCACCCACACCCAGATAACATATACCCTCTTCCTAGAGGGATTCAAATATTGCAACTACTCATATGACAAACCCCTCATTACTATTTACTAGATGCTACCTGGAAAAGTCCTTTTGTATTTCCCCTTTGTCTTATTAGAAGCTGGGAGTTAGCAACATTCATTCTGGGTGCCTTAACAAAGGGTTAAACCAGTGGTACATATGGTACTATACAGAATGTTACTAACCAGAGAAAGAATGAAAATAAGCAGTAAACAAGCAAAGGTTGGGAGGGCGTAAAGAAAACAAACATACTACGAGAACACAAATAAGGGCCAGGAATGAGGGAGCTCATGGGGTGAAGAAACTAGGCCTAATCAGAACAGTAGAATTTTATGGTATATTTTAAAAACAGCCCACCTTAGTAACTTTAGAGTAGAGTAATGTAATACATTACTTTTGTAATCCAGTAGAATAACACAGAGACAGCTACTATTCATACCTCACAAAAGAGGAATTACTGCATTTGGGGCTTTTAAAAAAACACTACACAAATCACCATCTATTACACAATTATAGAGGGCCCAACTTTCTCTTGACTAACCTGGTACTGGCCAAGTCCAAGAGCTGGGCTCTGTAATTGCTGAATAATTGATTCATCAAAGTAGCCATTTTTCTCCCACAGCTGAAGGAGCTATATAAATCCAGAGAGAAAGAGGAAAAACAAAAACACACACCTAAAGCTCATGACAGGAGTAACAGAACGAAAATAGCACACAGTAGACTATATCTTTATAAACTAGTCACAAAGGCTTCTCCAGCACTGAAAATAAAAACATAAGGCTCAGCCTAAGCTAAAAAACAGCTACTCACTCTGGCAATTTTCTGTTGCTTATCCTCTTCCACAGCTAAAAAGCTAGTACAATATATAGGGACAACCACCTTCTGTAAAGCAGCCAGAAGGTCCCGTGCTTGCTTCCGTTGACTAGCCAAGGACAAAAAAAAAGGCAGTATTTTACTAAATTGTTAATTAAATGAGCTGTAGTACCTACCCACATATGTATCTCTTCCAAATACAAACGTATGGTTAGTAACTCATTTGTATATAATGATTAGGATACTTTAAATTTTTAATCATGCAGCCTCAGCTGAAAACAATGTACAGCAATGACTTTAAAAGTTAATTCAGTTCTTCATTATATCAATACGATGTTTGCACCAATTATATGCATCATGTTACAGTCAAGTAAACATGATAGAACTACAAAGTTTAAACTATATTTAAAAAAGTACCAGACCAAACCAAGTACAAGTTTTCTAGTAGTGACCTCTGACTATTCATTAAGCCAATGAAAATTACAAGTGGAAATGCATTTTAATCCTTACCAGTGATGCAATACATCATTGATTAGGTAGATTAAGTGTAAACGAAGCTCAAAGTGAGCCCCTTCAGCCGTTATGCGATTTCGCAGATGTCCCGCCATCAGCTCACAGTGTTGAGGAGACTTTGCATTACTAAACATCCAGTTTTTGCCAGCCTTTGAAAACCAATTTAAAATATTTTACATTAATCTGACCTATCACATCAGATATATTTTTACAGATCAACAGATCATTACTGTGCAAAGAAAAGAATTCCCATGTAAGTACGGTTACTAAGTAATATTGTACAATCAAAACTATATACAATACTATTAGAGGTCAAACCATATTTGAACTAATAATGACAGTTAATGACTGCATTAAGATGTGGGTCACAATTTCATCTAGCAGACTAAATTCCTCTCACCCATTTTTCTCCGCTTTGTAGATCCCATTTTGCTTTTGCTCACTGCCTGAGACTCAATGATTTGTAGCTTTAGGCTTCTCTCTTCCCTCTGTGGGAATCTTTATCAGACTGCCAAATCATCAGAGTTTTAAATGAACTGCCACAATGGTACTGTAAATTGGAAATAATCTAGTTTCCCTGTGTAAAGTGATTCAGCCCCCCATCTCTTACCCCAACACTTGAACCAGAATCCTACTTTTTCCTTGGCCGTCAACAGTCTTTCTGTACTGAATACCAGTCAGCAAACTCTGAAGTGTTTTTAGTAAGAAAACCAGGAAACATGTACAAACATTCACAGTTAACAGAGACACTGGCACTCACAGCTGAAAGAGCACCAGACTTATTTACATACAAAAACACACTCTTAAAACTGCATGTCATGGTATGTTACCATACCAGCATATCACCTGCAAAAGATGAATGAACTCAGACATTCACTTACTGAAATTGCATCTTTTGTACATGTGTCAATTATCGGCTGCAGCAAGTTATCAAATTCATTCATGTCTAGCTGGGTTTCCTCCAAGACTTTCTGCATTTGTTGTTCAACAGCAAGGGCTACTGCTGATGTAACCTGTTCCTGAGAGAGAGAGAGAGAGACTGAGACTGTTTTAGAATAGCCAACATCCTTTTAATACTAAACGCAGCAAATAGGTCTGCCATATTCCTAAGCACATAAAGCTCTCTTCAAAGACCAAGATGCTCTGCTCCCACAGGTGCACATTGCTATTCTTCACCTGGTTGTCACTAAACCCTTGCCTAGCTACTTCCCTATGAGAAATCTTTTATCCATTAGTATCTTAAAAACCTTACTCTAGCAGAAACCAAGCAAAGACTGCAAAGAGCTAAATGCTCAGAGCATAATCCAGGTCCACACCACAGACCTATACAGTGTGATGCAACATATCTTCAATAGTGAGCTGTGGTCCAAGAAAACCACTGGTTCCAGCAAGCAATGGCTCACCCTGATCCAAGAAATCACCATTAAGATCAAAATGAACCATTGCATGCTGAAAGTCTCTACAAGTCACAACAGATACCAAAAAGAGTAGGGCATCTGCCAACTTATTTTACACAAGCTGTATCCTCTTTACTCTCCTGATAGGTTATAAACATGGTCTGGCTGAACAAAGGTTGGGTGTGTTTCTGCTTCAAACAGGTTATCATTTCTGTTCTGCAGTACACACTATATACAAAGTCATGCCAGTTTATGTCTCCTCCCAGGCTACAATTCTAAATTACCACTAGCGAGAAGCAAGATGCTCCAGATTCCCTTCAATTCAAATCCTTGTATGTAAAGCAAACACATAACCTTGAGCCTACCTGGCGCATAGCAAGCAGATGCTGTTCCTGTTGCTGAAGATTCCACTGGCTTTGTTGGATAAGTTCCTCCACAGAGGGAGCACCTTGAGGAGCTGGGATAGCTGCAGCTGGTGGAAGAGAGGGCTGTGACAGCGGCTGGATCTGTGCAGTTGCCTCTAGGTCTTGAGTTTGTTTGCAGAGCACTAGCCATAAAAGAAGCAGTAATCCACTTATTTACTCCAATATCCTAAACCATCTACCCGCCCTGTTACCTCCAAAAACCTCCCACTCTCTCTCACACAATTTTGTAATGTAAAATTAATATAAATTAAACTGAGGCACATTTCTAGACATTTAGCCAAAATCTGAAGCTCCAGCACATCCAACATGATTTTTAACACATATTTAACAATTGGACCCTGGACAGTGCATCTGTTGCAAATGCTTAGTTTATATTGACTTTCTAAGGATACCATTAAAGTATGTCAGATCAGCTCTTCCATAATGACTGGTTTACTTTTTCTACAATTACAGTGTAGAGAGAATGAGTGGCTACATGCCCAGATCTAAGTCAACCGCTTGCACATCTTTAAAAAAGTTAGGAAAAAACCCTTCTTGCCAGTTTTTGTCTAGGTCAGGATAAAACACTAGACCAGAGAGTCTGGGCTAACCAACAAAAATATAAAATTCACATTTTTCTCCTCCAAAAAATCAAGTTTCCTTTCACAGCAGTTTGAAATATACTGTTTTGCACTAGAAGCATGGAAGTCAAGACTCCAAGATTCCAGTCCCAGGAATACAAGTAAAGTGATTAAATAGGGGTCTAGTTGCAGTTCTGTCACAGACCAGCTGCTAAGTCTTTAATAGTCACTCCCTCAAGAGCTTCACACTCACACTGCTGCTGCTCCAGAGCCAGTTTGTACTTGTAGTAGCCATAAAACTCTCCCCCAAAGAGAAACGAGAATTTGGGGTTCTCTTTCTGCTTCTCCATTGTCATCTTCTCGAACTCGGGCCCATTCCGCGCCACAAACTGCGCCAACTTATCAATAACATTCCGCAGCTCCTGGTCTGGAGGGAGAAGAGGCAACAGAAACATGACAGCTGTACCACCAAGCTAGTCACTGCTAGCTCCCTCCCTCCCTCCCTCCCTCCAGCCGAGCCGAGCCGAGCCGAGCCGGCCCCCACCTCCTTACAAGGCCATACACATCCCTCCGCTCCCGCACTAGGGCCCTTACAACTCCACACTCCCTTACTACTACCGTCTCCATACTCATACTCCTGCCTCTCCCCCTCGTCTCTAGGGCCATGTGGTCCCCAACCGGTCTCACCATCAGGCGGCAACGGCATCTCCATAGCTGCAGTCAAACGAAGCCCTGTTCCTGCTCCAAACCCAACACTAGGCCGCCTAAGACCCCGCCAGGCGGAAGTGCTGCAAAAAGCCTTTACGGCACTGGCGCAGCCATGCTTTACGGGTCCGTCACCATAGAAACAGTAGGGCGAAGGGGGCGTCTCTCTTCGAGGCTGCTGTCTCTGACTGGTAGCATTTGCTCTAATTCGCCTTCGCGCCACTTGCTGAAAGCCGGGGTTGAGGTAGGGCTGCCTGTCCCGCCAGCGGTGTCGCTCATCATGGCCTAGGCCGCTGGTGGATGGGACACCTATCCCGGTCAGGGATTAATTCTAGCTATCCCCGAGCCTTCTCCATCTCTCTCAGCTACGGCGGACCCTGGGCCGGGCAGGTTCCTTGTGGGAAGTTTCCGCTGGAAGGCGGACCCGTGTGGGGTACAGTGGGAGGCGGTCTGTTCAGGGGGCGCTGGATAGAGGCGTGCTGTGAAAGGGCCCTGGGACAGCATGTCTTGGGCACTGAAAGCCCTTGGGCCAAATCTGAGCTAACAGAACCGTATGAGACAGCCCTTTCAGTCCAGTCCCCTTGTCCCTGTAGCAAAATCTGATGTATCCTGTCCCCGAGCCAAGCGTTGCTGACAGAGCAGCGGGTGACCTGATCAGGCCTGAGGCTGCATCAGCTGGGTGGGGAGCAAGGGTGCCTGAGTGCTGGAGCCACAGGAGGTCTTAGGCCTCATTTTTAGCTGTATTCAGGAAATACACCAGCATAAATACTTTAAACCGGCATAATATTTCACAGTTTTCAGTGTTTCCTGTACACTGAGCACTGGGCAGCCACATTGGAGAGATTCAGATCTTTTTCAGCAGATGACTATAGCCTGCAGTACGTGTCTCTCTTTACTGGTGGTATACGTTCGCAGACGCCTTGGTGCAAATAATTTATTTGGCACCTGGAGAAAAATAGAGGGACCGTTGCTTTGGATTTGTCCCACTTTAACTATAATCTGTTTCTGAACAGACATTTATAGTGTTATAAAACAGCCTGTGTGACAGTCTTTACTCTTCCTTAAGCTTACTGCATGGCATTGGACAACTCATTTCAATTTGTTTTTATAAATTGGGTCTGTCTGTACTAGAAGCATCTGTCGACAGAAGTTACTTTTAACAGAGAAATCTTGACAGAACCTCTGTCAACAGATTGCATCTACACAATTTGCTCTTTGAAACAAAGAAATTTCAAAAATCAAATGGAGGGAGAAATCTCTGAGCTGCAATTTGTTTGCAAATTTGACTCCATTAACCAAGGATTAAACAGAGACTGGGAGTGGCTCGCACCTTACAAAAGCAGCTTCTCTGCCCTAGGTGTTAATATCTCCCCGTTAGACTCTGGCAATGGCTCATATCGGCTACGTCTACACATGAACGCTACATCGAAATAGCTTAGGCTATTTCGATGAGTAATGTCTACATGTCCTCCAGGGCTGGCAACGTCGATGTTCAACTTCGACGTTGCGCAGCACCACATCGAAATAGGCGCTGCGAGGGAACGTCTACACGCCAAAGTTGCACACATCAAAATAAGGGTGCCAGGCACAGCTACAGACAGGGTCACAGGGCGGACTCGACAGCAAGCCGCTCCCTTAAAGGGCCCCTCCCAGACACAGTTGCACTAAACAACATAAGATACACAGAGCCTACAACTGGTTGCAGACCCTGTGCCTGCAGCATGGATCCCCAGCTGCAGCAGCAGCAGCCAGAAGGCCTGGGCTAAGGGCTGCTGCCCACGGTGACCATAGAGCCCCGCAGGGGCTGGAGAGAGAGCGTCTCTCAACCCCTCAGCTGATGGCCGCCATGGCGGACCCCGCTATTTCGAAGTTGCGGGATGCGCAATGACTACACGGTCCCTACTTCGACGTTGAACGTCGAAGTAGGGCGCTATTCCTATCCCCTCATGGGGTTAGCGACTTCGACGTCTCGCCGCCTAACGTCAAAGTTAACTTTGAAATAGCGCCCGACACGTGTAGCCGTGACGGGCGCTATTTCGAAGTTAGTGCCGCTACTTCAAAGTAGCGTGCACGTGTAGACACGGCTATCCCCATCTGATCTGACTCGTTTTTTCGTCTTTTGATATGTACTATTGATAATCGGCCATTTCTACCTTGCTGAATAGACCTTGTCAGCTCTGGCCCTCCCTTTTACTGGGACCCCATTCTTTAAATATCCCTCTGAAATCACCACCACTGCTCATGCATCTGATGAAGTGGATCTTTGCCCATGAAAGCTTATGCTCCAAAATATCTGCTAGTCTATAAGGTGCTACAAGACTTCTTGTTGTTCTCAAAGGTACAGACTAACAAGGCTACCTCTCTGATACAATTTGCTCGGTGGACAGAGAACTGCCAGACTGCACTGCCCTCTCGTGCCAGAAAGTGACTGCTCTGTCACAATGGCAGCTCTGCAAAGAGGGTGGCCCGGCAACCAGAAGTCCTCTTTGTTGACAGAAGTGTCTACACTACGCTTTTATCAACAGTACTCTGTCCAGAGATTATGCCTCAAATTTTTGAGAGATAATACTGTCAAGGAAAATGCAGAGTTCTATCAAGATTTTGTTGACAGAATGCTTTAAGTGTGTGGATGCTCCCTGGACACGTTTTGTGATTTACAGAGCATCAGTTGGCAATATTTGTATGAACTGTGTCAGTACTGTGTAATTACTGTGTAATCAATGAAGAACTGGATATCTTACAATTATAAAATAGAATGTGCAGCATTGATGTGAAAGAAACACCACTGGAAGCATTTGTAAAAACAAATCTGCATTTATTGAAACTTGCAGCTGGAGGTGCAAAAAATACCTAAAAAGAACCCATCTACTGACATTCTTTTAAGACTGGCTGTGCTTATGCTTAAATTTGCTTCACGTTGAATTCAAACGTCTGCTCTCAAGTAAGAGGCGTTAGTGTGGGAAGATGATTTTTCAGTAGTTTTCTGGCAATAAACCCAATAGCTTCTTGAGGTATATTTGACATTTTTGGAGTTGCAACTTGCTCTCATGAAGATCTCTACAAATTTATTTGGTCATTCTCTCAGTTCCACCCAGCCTTAGAACCCTTTGGAATGAATGTTACCCTTACGCATCTTCTGGAACAAAAATCTGAAATAACTTGTTTGTCAATGCAGCACTTCAACAGTTGAGAAAATGCAGTTGCCTGAAATGTCCTGTAATAGGTTTCACTATTTTGTGTATTATATCTATATAGATATGTAAAAATAAATATACCTAGCTCTTTATACTTTATCCATAGCTATTTTGGCTCTTAGTTTAACTGGTTGGCCATCTCTGCCTTAAAAGGAAAATATAACACTTCAGCAGCATGATAGGTGGGGAAGGTAGGTTTTTCTGCAATACAAATTAAATGGGATCTGGATTTGATTATTAGAGTAGAGCTGCATGAGACTGATCAGCTGTCTAACAGGCAGAGCCTTCCAGTCCATAGGATGAGGTCAGGCCCCACACTTTAGGTAAATGTGCACTTCAGGTGTACTGAAGGGGCAGGGAGAGCCTGGTACTTGCAGCAGGGGTTGGTTCTGAAACCCCTCACTCCCCCCCACCCCCGTTTTTTTTAAACCCACAACTTCCTACTCCCTTTCCTTTTTAACTGCTCTGTCACAATCCTTGTTGGTCTCTACTGGTGGGGTTGGCTGTTGCAGTGTCTAAGAGCTCCTCCATCTCATTACTGCATCTCCATTGGGCAGACTTGGCCTGACCCTGACCATCCAGGCTTGTGCCTGGAAGCAATGGACCCTTCCCTTTTCCAGTAGTGTGGGCAGGGGGCCCTCTCATAGGACAGGGGGCTTCCTTGTAGCATAGTTGAATGCCAATATGCAGTCTCAGCCTTTTGCCCATAGCCTAAAATGGGTGTCCCCCTGTGCCCTAAAACTCCCCCCTTCCATTGCCCTTTTTTGCTCTTACATGGGTTGTGTAGCCCTTATCCCCTGCCTCTGGGTTCTCTTTGCCTTTTCTTAGCTCTCCAGCAGCAGGCTTCAACCTTGGGGTTCCCTTCTCCACAGTGCTGGGACCTACAGCTCCACCTCCAGTCCTTGGGCCTAGCAAATTATGGAAGAAATAGGAGAGGGGTTCCACTGTCATCTTTGTATGACCTTTAAATCTCAATCTTTCCAAGTACTCTTAAATTTGAATAGTTACTGAATGCTTGGATATCTGCTTTCTGGGCACAAAAGTAGCACTGGTGATCCAAATTTGGGTTATTTGACGAAGCCTGAGTCACAGGCTACTTCCCAAACCTGTTTCTTTCTGTTCTATGAAACAGAGCAATGTCTGGATGATCACAGATAGACTTAATTGAGACAGATGATGTTAACTAAGGATAATCAATCTTATTAGGCAAAAGGAGTTTGGAATAGATGCCCATACTATGCCACAATTTGTCTCATCAATGTGATTTTGATGAGAATAATTAGTCTTTGGTTGGGGAGGACTGAAGGCAAATTAGACATGTGAACACTTCCTGGGCAGGGACCAGTATTAGGAGTCAGAAGTGGAGTGAGAATGGCATGGTGAGAGGGGATTGTAGGCATAGGTGTGAGGGGAGAAAGATTAGGGGTTCAGCTGAGGAAGGTGTAGCACCATCCCAGGTCTTTCAGTGCACCCAAGCCACTACAACGCATCTGTCCCAGCTAGTGTACAATGACTAGCGAAGCAGACAGGGAGCTGCAGAGGGAGTTTGAGAGGGAGAGCAAGTGATCCTGCCACTGCAGCAGCTACCAGGTGAGAGCGCTGGCTTTTGGGGTGAGTTTGCTTAACTGTTTAAATCTGTTTGAATTTGAGCTGCCATTTTGATTTCAGGTGGGTCGGTTTCAGTGGCAGCTGGGACTGCCTGCCTGACCTTTGTTCCCTTGATTGGCCTTCCCCTGTGTGACTCACAGGGGGAAGGTCTGACTCAGGCGAGGAGGCTTGAAAAGCCAGAGGCAAGGACAACCAGGGGAGCGAAGTGGACAGGGAGCTGCAGACAGGGGAGTTTAAGAGCGAGTTTGACAGAGGGAGGCCTACAATGGTTAGGAAGACCCGCAATACCTGTGCCACCACTCCTGCTGTCTCCTCCACCTGTGCCTGTAGCCAGACAGACTGCCTCACATTGGATGCCTCTACCCAGATCCTGGTGGGGCTTTGCAGGGACTGCAGCTTGCAATTCCCACTCACTGATATCGAGGCTGGGGGGACCATCCAGTGTGAAAGGTGCCTGCTGGTGGAATCTCTCAGGCAACAGGTGGAGGAGCTACAGGAGAAGGTGGCCAGGTTGAGGAGTATCCGACTCCATGAGCAATTCCTGGATAGTATTTCATGTGGAGACAGCTGAGGTAACTGTCCCAGTACACAGGACAGCTGATAAACCACTGGTGGAGGAGATAGATCAGGGTGGACACTGGCAGCTTGTTATTTCTGGCAGTAGGAAGTGTTTCACCCCTGCTCAGAACCCTCCCACTATGGTACTAGGAAACCGGTATGCTGTACCTGATACAGGAGACAAAGAATCGCCCCATACAGCAGAGGAGAAGCCCTGTACCCCCAAGGCTGGGAAGTCTGCTGCCACCACTGCAAGGAGGAAACGTAGAGTAGTGGTGGTCGGGGACTCTCTTCTGAAGGGGACGGAGGCACCCATATGTCGCCCTGACATTTCATCTCGGGAGGTATGCTGCCTACCTGGGGCCCGTATCCGAGACATTACGAAGGCGTTGTCAAGGATTATCAGGCCCTCTGACTACTATCCCATGCTTCTCATCCATGTGGGCACTAATGATGCTGTGAGGTATGATGCCGAGCAGGTCAAGAGTGACTTCAGGGCTCTGGGGGCACAGGTGAAGGAGTTTGGGACGCAGGTGGTATTCTCCTCAATCCTGCCTGTCAGTAGGAGGGGCCTAGGCAGAGACAGGTGCATCCTAGAGGTGAATGCCTGGCTTCAAAGATGGTGTCGCCAGGAAGGCTTTGGCTTCCTTGACCATGGGATGCTATTCCAGGAAGGACTGCTAGGCAGAGATGGTGTTCACCTTTCAAGGAGGGGAAAGACCATATTTGGACACAGACTGGCTAACCTAGTGAGGAGGGCTTTAAACTAGGTTCGATGGGGGCAGGGGAGCAAAGCCCACAGGTAAGTGGAGAACATGGAAACCTGGGTGATGGGTCAGAAATGGGAGGCAGCATGGGCAACAATGTCAGAGTAAAAAGAGGGTCAGGGCAAAACAGGGAGGCAAGATCAAATCAATATCTTAGATGCCTATATACAAATGCAAGAAGTATGGGTAATAAGCAGGAAGAACTGGAAGTGCTAATAAATAAATACAACTATGACATCGTTGGCATCACAGAAACTTGGTGGGATAATACACGATTGGAATGTTGGTATTGAAGGGTACAGCCTGCTTAGGAAGGATAGACAGGGAAGAAAGGGGGGAGGTGTTGCTTTATACATTAAAAATGTACACACTTGGACTGAGGTGGAGATGGACATGTTGAGAGTCTCTGGGTTAGATAAAGGGGTAAAAAAAAAAGGGTGATTTCCTGCGAGGTGTTTACTACAGGCCGCCTAGCTAGGTGGAAGAGGTAGATGAGGCTTTTTTTAAACAACTAACAAAGTCAAGCAGGGCCCCAGATTTGGTGGTGATGGGGGACTTCAACTATCCATATATATGTTGGGAAACTAATGCAGCGGGGCACAGACTATCCAGTAAGTTCTTGGATTGTATTGGAGACAATTTTTTATTCCAAAAGGTTGAAAAAGCTACCGGTGGGAAGCTGTTTTAGATTTGATTTTAACAAATAGGGAGGAATTGGTAGAGAACTTGAAAGTGGAAGGCAGCTTGCATGAAAGTGATCATGAAATCATAGAGTTCACAATCCTTAGGAAGGGTAGAACAGAAAACAGCAAAATAGAGATAATGGATTTCAAGGAGGGCAGATTTTGGTAAACTCAGAGAGCTGGAAGGTAAGGTCCCATGGGAAGCAAAACTGAGGGGAAAAACAGCTGAGGAGATTTGGCAGTTTTTCAAAGGGACATTATTAAGGGCCCAAAAGCAAACTATCCCTCTGCACAGGAAAGAGAGAAAATATGGAAAAAGACCACCTTGGCTTAACCAGGAGATCTTGCATGATCTCAAAATAAAAAAGGAATCGTATAAAAAAATGGAAACAAGGAAAAATTACAAAGGATGAATATAGGCAAACACCACAAGAATGCAGGAGAAAGATTAGAAAGGCTAAGGGACAAAATGAGCTCAAACTAGCTACAGGCATAAAGGGAAACAAGAAGGCTTTTTATAAATATATGAGAAACAAGAGGAAGATGAGGGACGGGGTAGGGCCATTGCTCAGTGAGGAGGGAGAAACAGTAACAGGGAACTTGGAAATGGCAGAGATGCTTAATGACTTCTTTGTTTCAGTCTTCACTGAGAAGTCTGATGAAGGAATGCCCAACATAGTGAATGCTAGTGGGAAAGGGGTAGGGTTAGAAGTTGAAATAAAAAAAGAACAAGTTAAAAATCACTTAGGAAAATTAGATGTCTGCAAGTCACCAGGGCCAGATGAAATGCACCCTAGAATACTCAAGGAGCTGATAGAGGAGGTATCTGAGCCTTTATCTGTCATCTTTGGAAAATCATGGGAGACAGGAGAGATTCCAGAAGACTGGAAAAGGGCAAATATAGTGCCCATCTATAAAAAGGGGAATAAGAATAACCCAGGAAACCACAGGCCAGTCAGCTTAACTTCAGTACCAGGAAAGATAATGGAGCAGGTAATTAAAGAAATCATCTGCAAGCGCTTGGAAGGTGGTAAGGTAATAGGAAACAGCCAGCATGGGTTTGTAAAGAATAAATCTTATCAAACTAATTTGATAGCTTTCTTTGATAGGATAACAAGCCTTGTGGATAGGGGAGAAGCAGTAGATGTGGCATACCTAGAATTTAGTAAAGCATTTGATACGGTCTCTCATGATATTCTTATCAAAAAACTAGGCAAATACAATTTAGATGTGGCTGCTATAAGATGGGTGCATAACTGGCTGGATAACCGTACCCAGAGAATAGTTCTTAATGGTTCTCAATCCTGCTGGAAAAGTCTAACAAGTGGGGTTCTGCAGGGGTCTGTGTTAGGACCAGTTCTGTTCAATGCCTTCATCAATGATTTAGACATTGCCATAGAAAGTACGTTTATTAAGTTTGCAGATGATACCAAGTTGGGAGGGGTTGCAACTGCTTTGGAGGATAGGGTCATAATTCAAAATGATCTGGATAAATTGGAGAAATGGTCTGAGGTAAACAGGATGAAGTTTAACAAGGACAAATGCAAAGTGCTCCACTTGGGAAGGAATAATCAGTTTCACACATACGGAATGGGGAGGGACTGTCTAGGAACGGCTACAGCAGAAAGGGATCTAGGGGTTATAGTGGACCACAAGCTAAATATGAGTCAACAGTGTGATGCTGTTGCAAAAAAAAAAGCAAACATGATTCTGGGATGCATTAACAGGCATGTTGTGAACAAGACAGGAGAAGTCATTCTTGCACTCTACTCTGCGCTGGTTGGGCCTCAGCTGGAGTATTGTGTCCAGTTCTGGGCACCGCAGTTCAAAAAAGATGTGGAGAAACTAGAGAGGGTCCAGAAAAGAGCAACAAGAATGACTAAAAGTCTAGAGAACGTGACCTATGAAAAAAAGTTGGAAGAACTGGGCTTGTTTAGTTTGGAAAAGAGAAGATTGAGGGGAGACACGATAGCGGTTTTCAGGTATCTAAAAGGGAGTCATAAGGAGGAGGGAGAAAACTTGTTCTTTTTGACCTCTGAGGATAGGACAAGAGACAACAGGCTTAAACTGCAGCAAGGGAGGTTTAGGTTGGCCATTAGGAAAAAGTTCCTAACTGTCAGGGCGGTCAAACAGTGGAATAAATTGCCAAGGGAGGTTGTGGAATCTCCATCACTGGAGATATTCAAGAACAGGTTAGATAGATGTCTATCAGGGATGGTTTAGATAGTACTTGGTCCTGCCATTGGGGCAGGGGGCTGGACTTGATGGCCTCTCGAGGTCCCTTCCAGTCCTAGTGTTCTACGATTCTGTGACTAGAAGTAGCCCGTACAGAGATGTGTGGGAAAAAAAGGCCAAAAAAGCCCCAAGACATGGCCCTGAAAGGTTCTTTGGAAAAATTGACAGTTTCTAGAAGTGTTTTGGCTAGCAACAAAAATGCTGAATTAAAGTAGTCTAGCAAATGTACCAAGGCTGAGGAATGTGCACAGCCTCCTGAAATAGAAAATCAGATGCTATTTTTTGTTGAAGTTACATATGACAAGTATGATCCAGCAAACTGGCCAGATTTACTCAACCAGAGATACTTAGGAACATAAGAGGCCTGATCAAGACTAGGTATAATTCTTTGTGATCATAGCCATCCCTTGGGTACAGTGAATCAGCCTGACCATCTGGTCCCTACTTTCATAAACTAGACACGTCCATGAGGGAAAAAAAAACGGCGGATGCCGAGCACCAACTGGCAGCTTCTGTAGCAGACTCTCCAATACCTCCTGCTCAGCCAGCAGTCAGTGCTTACCATGTGCTGCATATCAGGAAGCACTGCAGGGAGAGATATGGAGACTGGGTACAGCATCCTCGTGGGAGGAGGTGGAACCGGCCACAAAAGAGACAGGGTGGAGGTGGAGAGGGGCAGGATTGAAGTGGGGACATGGTATAGCGAAGGGGAGACCCCCTGGGCAAATTAGAAACTCAGCACCTGCCTGGGCCCTGCACTAACTCAGCCACTGCCCTCTCCCATTACTCCCTCCAAGGTCTGGCTCTCTGGGAGACAGCTGATTCAGCAAGCACTGATTTGAGTATACCCACTTTTCACTACTTGCTGCCCTAAGGAACACTAGCATTGTCCATTTGTATGTTTTAAACCAGAAGGTGTCATTTTTGTCCTCCAGGGAAGAAGTACAGACGGTCTCTAGGTTTCCTTGTTCATCCCTAGAAGAAACTGAAAACGGCATGAAGCACTGTATCAGCCACGGAGACGTGGAGAGACTGCTTTTTGGTCTCACTTTTCCATGCAGCAACAACAAAGTCTATGTGAATATGCAGTAAATAAGTCCCTCTATTTAAAGCAGAAATAATTCATTTGCAGCTTGAACTAATAGTAAAGGAAACTTCCTGTTCCTATTCATATAATAAACACAGACAAGGGGACAATTCTGGAAAACAGTGCAATTTTAAGATCCATCTTCCATTAATTTTAGTGGAGAATGTTTAAGTGAGTTCAGTACTTAAACCGCACTTTCTGCCTTTGGAAGAGTCCCCTACACTTGGGGAAGAGTCAGCTACAGTTGTTGGAGAGACTGCAAATAGGAGTCTACTAGCTGATAATTTAATACATATTGCACCTCCCTCTTTATCTGGCATGCTCGGGCCCTGAGTGGTCCCACAGAAGAGAATTTGCTGGATGAGGGGAGATGTAGGGCTTCTGCATGTACACAGCCCTGCAATCAGGAACTGCTGCAGCCACAGACTGCAGTTTCTGTCACCAGCTGCCATTCAGCTTCAGCCAGCTCCTGCTCTCTTGGCTGACAGAGCAGAAAGGGGCTCCAGCTCCCAACATGGTGGTAACCTCCAGGTCCCCGCTGCTGCGGGACAAACATGACCTTCTGGCCTTGGCACACTGTCATGGGACTAGCAGGAACTCTGGCTCCTAGTTGTGGGGGCTCCTGCAACATCCATGGTCATACCAGACAGCATAAGTTGCTGGATGAGAGAATACTTGATTTCAGTGGTGCAACCTGTACAGCCTTTCCAGATGGAAAGCATGGGATAATGTAGAACAAGCCACTGGACCCAAACATCAAAATGCTTTATGAGGAGGTTTTATAGTGCCTGCGATATAGTTAATTTTATATACCCAGTATTAGACGAAACTGCAAAAGCTCACAGGCGTTTACTGGGATAAAAATACTGATACTACTCAGTCACATGCAACCCATCCACCTTCATCAGTGTGCTATCAGAGTATCAGGAACATCTGTAACTAGAAGGATAAGAAAAACACCTTATATCCATGGTTAAACAGGTAATAATGTTAGAGAAGCTGCTTTCTGCAACATGTTACAAATTTAACTGACCGAGTCTTTTGGTCATTAAATACATTATCCTATAGCCCAACTACAGACTAGCCAATCTCACTGAAACCCAAAGGTGGCAAGAAGTAGCCATTTTCTCCATAATTCTAACCATAAATAAACTTCAGTAAGCAGGATCTGGCTTTGCAGAATTCATCTTTATTTACATTTTAAATATTTAAAAAGTTAACAGCTTTTCCACTTCAAAGTTTATAAGCTAAAAATTCATGATTACTCTACATTAAAAATGAAACCCGAAATAAATTCACTCTAGATTTGGAAGAGGTACATATCAAATACACCTTCCCAAGAAATACTATGTTTGCATTGTATTAACACAGATGAACCAATTCAACTGGATGTACAACTAAAATGTCCACATTTATGAAGTAATTGGAACATATTTAAGTCCTCTACCACAGAGTTCAGATACTAAGTTCCACCATTTAAAGCCGTGTTTCCCAATTTTATTTGGCCATAGAACTTTTCTAAATTGAATTTTGCAGAACCCCCGCTCCAGGCTTTACCTGCTCCAGCATCCAAATCTGCCCTCTGTCCGCAAGGTTTACCCCCTCACATCCAGAAAACCTGCCCTCCCATCCCTGCCCCCACTGAAATAATAGAACTAAATTCAGTTGGTTTAATGAACAGATCCCTCCCACTGCCCAGCTGGTGGTTAAACCAATTAAATTTAGTTCCACTGTTTCAGTGGTGGCAGGGCAGGGCACCACAGAGGAGTCAGCTATTGTAATGGAATTCTTCTCACTGAACCCCAGTGTTCTGCAGAACACCATTTGGGAAACACTGATTTAAAGTGTGTCATGAAGTTGTCTTTTCAAGCTGAGGCCTTCTCCACAAATCAGAAAAACTTTATGTTCCTATCTCTAAAAACAACCTGTTTTAACATTTATCGGGCAATAAACACTGTGCTGTTTCCCCTCTCTATCCTAAACCTTTATAAATCTTTTTGGACTAATCCCATTTCAAGCTCCTCACAAATGCCTCATTAGGAACATGTAACCACAGCATTTGGACCTTGGCTTAGCTCTTACAGAAATGCTCTAATTTGAAATATAGGGGAAGCAGAAGGAAGCTTTTGTGACTCAAGAGCCCATGCCAGCAGCATTATATTACACAAGAATTTTACTACAGAGAATGTCAGATGTCAAGAAGCTGGGCATTCAGGAAACCTAGTACAGAGTAAACAAGTACATGTATAATATTGTTGTAAAGAAAGAAAATTCAGCTTCTCTAAAGGGATACTATCATGCCATATTTAAGAAGCTTTCTGTTACTTTTAATTAATTCATTTAAAATATAGTTTATCACCGTTTACACTGTTCAGCTTTTGCAGTTCAGCTTGTACAGTGAACCATAAAATGAAACAGTCTAGTTTATGTTAACACATGGAAACAATTCATTAAATACAGGTTGCTATATACTGCTCCGAGGGAGAGAGAGAGTGCCCACATCTACCTCTCACAAAACACCCCAAAACCCAGCCACTCCACGTAATAGTGAGCAACAGTGACAAATTCTCTCACATGCACAAATCTCCCTCCCCTACTCACCAGTGATATGCCTCTACCAGTTGCTCTGAGCATGTGAACTGAGCTGCGAAGGAGGTGCACATGACTGCTCATGGCTCCCCTTTAGTTCCATATAATTTTTCTGGGGGGAAGCAAAGAAGTCTGTGGGGAACATATAAATTCTCTCTATGCAGAGACACACACAGTTCTCCCAAGTGTTCTGTGTAATTCCCAGGAATTCAGACTGATAGAAAAGGGCGACCAGATTCTTCGTATTTGGTGTAAAGTCAGTTTCAATTGTGCACAATTATATCCAGACACACTGGAAAACTACCATATCCTCAGCATGCAGCTATATTATTCAACCTTCTTGGTAACCTAACCATAATGTGCCCAGAGGGCTATGGCCACCATCTCTGGGTATTCAAGTAAGAAACTCGAGGGCAGGCCTCAGAGTCCATCTAATATAATTAACAAGATAGCAGATAAATCCCCACAAATTCCCTGACACTCAAAAGCCACCAGTACAATTTCTCCATCTCCTTATCCGCATCACACCTAATACAGACCACCAGCACACCACCAAGGATGGCACAGGCAGAGTATCAAAGGAAGTGAATCCTCCATGAGGCACAGACAAACAGTTGTACTAAGTTGTATGTTGAGCTGTAACAAATAAGAACTATAAACTTTTTAGAGCAATTTATACTCTATGCTTTTAAATACCAGATTCCATAAATGTCACATTTTATCCCATGATTCATAAAAACACTATACACTAAAATTCATAAAGTAACAGTATATGGAAAGCACAGTAAGGGGAAGGTTTATGTGCCACCCATACAGCTGATCAAATATTTAAATATAAATACCTGTATGTAAATAACATCACAAACATTTACCTTAAAAACCTCTCTTACCATCACCAAGTTAGCCTACCAAAAAACCCTCAGCTTATAACATTGTTAAAAACTGGAAGCTCTGGAAAATTAACGGCTCTATTTGTAAATAAAGGGCAACATAAACAACTTTATAGTAGAAACTTCTACTGTTACACTGAAGACAGAGGGGTGTGTTAGGACATTACTGGGACCCTGTCTGACCATTAACTCTCCCAGCAGTGACCCAAGGCTATTAATATTTTCACAAGTCTTGACGCTTAATCCATTGAACTGTCACTGAACTTCATTCATGTATGTCTGGTTATTTCAGATAACCGTGCAAGACACCCGTTTACATTGACAGAAATAGAGACTCAGCTAGTCATTTAGTTCATAAGGAAAAGGTTTTCACAAGATCTTCCAGTAGCACCAAGGTATCTATCAAACTCTCTCAATGTAAAATTCAAGGGATGGAGTGGCTAGAAGAAGTGTCCAGTTTCTTAACGCATGTTTATTTTTAGTAATACCAATACTGGGGTAGAGTATGGGATTCCTCAGGTTTGCATCAGTGTAATGTACACTACACACAGACTATAGAACACAGACATTTAAAAAAAATCTGCAGTAGCTAATATCTGAATCTCAAACGTTAATTACAAAGTCACAGTTTTCTTAATATTGCAAAAAAATTAGTCTAGTCCTCCAAATGGCTAACATTCTTACTGTAAGCAAAAGTAAATTCTTCACTTTGTTTTAATAGCAGGGTCATTATATGATTGTCTAGATATGCCCTTTTTATTCTTGTTTTCATATTTTCTACAGATTTATGTACAGTTAAATATGCCATTAATTTACAATGTTAAAATTAGACAAATATTTCACTTCAAACAAAAATCTCACAAATACAAGTTCCAACAATATCACGAACTTCTTTTACCTGAATCCAGGTAATAACTAACTGTTTTGGAACTTAGGTGCGGGTAGTCAAAGAAATTATTTACTAGAACATGATTCACCTAATGATTCTATTGTACAAAATAATTCACACTGACTATATCACCTGAAATAGCGAAGCATGACCACAGGCCTTGTAACCTCCAGGAGAATAAGCCTAAAAAGTTATCTGCAGAGCCCTAAGTGGACTATGGCTTACCTCTCAGAGCAATCCCCTATTGCATTGCACTGCTTTACAGCAATTGTATTCACAGGGAACTCTGAAGCTGACAGAGCCCAGATTAAAAAACTTGAGAAACAGAGACAAGGCATTCTCAGCAGCGGGCCCCACTTGTGACTACAATCCTGACAGATCACACTGAGTCCATGTCCTGGTAGCTTAGGAGGGTGCAATGCAAGCCTTCTAAGGAAAGAGTTGTGAACAGACCTGGCTCCAGTCTTCAGGAAACAATACACCAAAATATGATTAAGCAAGCATTTACTTAGGAGAAGGGAGCTTTGATCCCCTTCCTTGAAGGGATTATTTAAATAGTACCAAGATATTATGGTAATAGGCACACTAAAAAAGCACAGGTGAAAGGGATTTATGCCTTTTTATGGCTTTCCTCACCAAAGTACCCCAAAACAGCATCTCTATGAGGTATGGAAGAATTACCCCATTTTACAGATAGGAAATTGAGGCACAAAGATCATGATTGAGATTTTCGGACAGGTTTATGGGAGTTAAGAACTCATCTCCCACTGAATATAACGGAGTTGGGCATCAAACTCCCTTACCCTCTTCTGAAAATTTCACACTATGGCTGAGTCTACACTAGCACCCTCCTTTCAAAAGGGGGATGCTAATGAGACACTTTGGGATATGCTAATGAGGTGCGGCAATGAATATGCAGCACCTCATTAGCACAATGGCAGCCACAGCACTTCAAAAGTGCTGCTTTTGATCATGCGCAGCTCGTCTACACGGGGTCCTTTTCGAAAGGACCCCGCACATTTCAAAATCCCCTTATTCCTATTTGGTTATAGGAATAAGGGAATTCCGAAATGTGCAGGGTCCTTTTGAAAAGGACCCCGTGTAGACGAGCCACACATCATTGAAAGCAGCACTTTTGAAGAGCCGCGGCTGCCATTATGCTAATGTGGCGCTGCATATTCATTGCAGTGTCTCATTAGCATCCCCCTTGCAAAAGGGGGGTGCTAGTGTAGACATAGCCTAAGTGACTTGTCCATGTTCACACAAGCAGTCTATGGTAGAACCAGGTACTGAATTACAAGCCCAGTCCAGAGTCTTTAAACTGCAAGATCATATTTCCTTCTGCATTTATGCAATGTCACTCGTGTTAAAAAGATTGCTTAGAAATACACTATGTGTTAGTCTTTTCACTGGCTGTGTTTTTCCCTTTTGGATGTTAATATGAAATAGTTATGTAGAAATGAATCCCAGAGCCTGTGAAAGCAATTGCAGCTTAACAGTTTTAGGGGAAGGGTATCCAGAATGATTGCTGAACTGTGAGTTTTCCAAACCCAAATTTCCTTCTAGCATGAACACACTCACCTCCACTGACATGAGTGGAATTCTGGTCATACACAATGACTGAATTTGGCCCAGCCTCCAGAGATCCACCTTCATCTGCTTTGAGACACACAAAGGAAGTGACATTGGGAATTTCTACAAGAAGTTAGACTGTGAATAAATTTAGTGGTGTACTTACAGAAAAAAAGCTAAGGAGCCACAAACGTATCTTGCTTCTAAAAGGCAATTCTCTTTCATTAAGAGAATACATAGAGAAGAGATTATTTTATATAATACACACCCACTACTGAAGTGGGTCACTGATGCTTGTCCAATGACAAGCAAGAATGCACCCAGTATTTCTCCATCCAGAATCTCAGCCCTATTTATAGGATGTGGTTCTCCTTCCAGAGACACAGCCTGAAGAACATCATCTTTGCCAAAATTATTTTCTATTCACCAAAGCGCATGTGGCTTCTCTTATCTCACAGAAACTCAGTATCTGACATAAGTGATTGATAAAACTTCATTTTTTGTCACAGCACCTTCACTGATGCTAAAAATATAAAACAGGAAATCCAAGCACACGTTCCTGATAATTTTACATATTCGCTCTCAATTCAAGAAAAACATCTCATGATAATTCATTAGTCAAGTGACAGACCCTAAAGGAGGAAAAAAAGGGTATAAACATTAACTTCCATAAATTTGAACAAACAAATCAGGCAGAACATACACAATAGCTCTAGTGTTACTAAGTAAGCAAAACATATAAAGTGTAATAGGGGGCCAAGAAATAGATTTCAGACAGTTAGGTTGTCATACATTCATAAAACAGATCGTATGATAGAGCATAGCTCTTACAATTAAAAAGGGAGAAAGAAAAACAAATCCTGAAGTATCTCCCAACTCAACATGATAAGCTAGCTTTACAAAAACAAGTGCAGAGCAGTCACAGGAAAACAGCCTTGTTCCAAATATTAATTTTTTATTTGGCAAGGTGTTTTCTATTCTCAGATAAAGAACAACTACTGAAACAATTGCACAACTTCATTAATCAAAAAATGTGAAAATTGTCACATTGATACTGATAAGATGGCTAATGTCACTTTATTTCAGAGCCAAATTTGTTGCATATACTAAACAAAGTTTTACCACAAGATTATTGAAGGGATCAAGAACTTAGTACTACTTTAGAAACCCTACTGTTTAATGATCATTGTAAACAGTAGTTAGAGGCACATGGGAATTTAGCATTGACATGAAGTTTTAAACCTGTGCAACTGAAATTCAAATCTACATTTGATTTTAGACGTATAAATCAACTGTCCTCCAACTGACAAGCCCTGCTAACACCCATTAGGAACATACAGTTTCACTTCTCCAAAAGTTTCATAAATTATACTTGGAAAGTAATGAGTCACTTAGCATTAAAATAAAATTAAAACAAAAGGTTAAAGATCAAATTGTTAGCATGAAAAGGAAGTACTGGCCACATTTTAACTGCCAAAAGGGCAGTCAATTGACAGATCTGAAAAATACTACAGCAAATATTTATGCTGGAGTTTTACACTTGCATTCCAAAAGAACCTCTGTACAAGAATTATACTGTACACTACTTTCCAGTGTCTGATTTAATTGCTTCATGTTTAGAGACCTGCTTCACTGAAGATGAAAATCGGTACCACTTTTGATTCACGTGCATCTTCCCCTCAGCAGAACCTATACAACCTACGGCTTTAAATCCAAAGACATGCCAGAAGTTTCTGTTAATGCTGGAGAAACTGTTACAGTCTGTACCTGCTAATCTGAATCCTATATATCATATCGATTTAAGTTATATGCCATTGGATAGTTTTGCCTGTTATATTGGAAGTGGTCTGTTAAGACATTGGCTCGGCCATACTGATAGTCTCCATGTTGTACAAATGTCGTGAGTCCATTCTGAGATTTTTCAGGAGTGTTCCGGTGATGTTCAAGATTCACAAGGTCTCCAGTAGTAACTGGAAGTAGATGCTTCTTTGCTTCCTGACTGGCATCATATTTTGTCTGTGGAATAAAGAATTAATTAACTACTTCTCCCAGACAACAGCATGCAGCATGCCTAGAAAGAGCAAACATCCTGTTCGATGCCAATTAGTCATATTAGAGACTATATTCTGCAATACTAATCCTAAATCTGCAAACACTCCTAATGCAAATCCTTCTCCTTCAGTATTCCTAGTTAACAAGAGTCCTGGTTTTACCCATATGCCTTGAACCACTACTGAAACATTCCATCTAGGTTAGAACAATAAAAACAAGAAAAAGACAGTTACCTGTTCTGTAACTGGTGTTCTTTGAGATGTGCTGCTCATGTCCATTACAAGTTGGGTGTGCGCTGGTGCATACCCAGTTGCCAGAAGCTTCTGGCCCTAGCCAGTAGCCATAGGGTCGGTGCAGCGCCCCCTAGAGTGGCGCTTGTATGGCGGCCCATATATGCACCACCCGACCCGCCCTCTCGCTCAGTTCCTTCTTGCTGGCTACTCTGACTGTGGGGAAGGCAGGAGGGTTTTGGAGTAGACATGAGCAACACATCGCGAAGAACACCAGTTACAGAAGAGATAACTGTCTTTTCTTCTCGAATGATTACTCATGTGCATTCCAAGTTGGGTGGATAGAATCCAAAGTCTAGGAGGTGGGGTCAGAGCCCCAAAAGGAAATGAGGACGGCCCTGCCTACCACAGCATCTTCCCATGCGTGCCGTGTCAAAGCGCAATGCACTGTAAAGGTGTGAATTGAGGACCAGGTGGCCACCCTGCAGATGTCCTGAATAGGGACTCTGGCTAAGTACACCATTGCGAATGCCTGCCTTTGGTCGAGTGAGACCTGATCAGGAGAGGGGGGACCCCTGCCAGTCTGTAACACTCTCTAAACTATTTACACTAATTACTAACTAATTTACCAGTAGTAGCTACCAGCCGACTACACAAGTGAGAGAGCTCCAGCAACCGACTGCATGGCAAGAAGGAACTTAGTGGGGGGCGGGGCGGGTGGTGCACATATGGATCACCATACAGGCACCACTCCAGGGAGTGTCGCATCAACCCTGTAGCTACTGACTAGGGCAAAAAGCTGCTGGCAACTGGGCATGCACCAGTGCATGCCGAACTTGCAATGCACATGAACAATCACTTGAAGAATCTTTTGTTGTGTTCACCAGACACCCAACCCAACACACAAGCTAATGGCACACATTTGTGTGCTTTTAAACGCTGAAGAAGAGCTGGAGCAGTTCTATATTATACATTTTAAGACTGAATTTGGAGATAAGTCCACTGAACCCACAACTGTCACAGTAAGGCAACAAAGTAAAGCAACAACAAAGGAAGCTCCCCACTTCCAATGTCAGCATGTCTCATCTCATTTCACCCAAGGTCCATTCATTTCTTGGTCTTCCCAAGGCTGTCAACTTGGGCCATTTTATTTATTTGTTTTGATTACACAATTAACAGTTTTTATCTGCTAACGGACAGCTCATTTTACAAAAGCTATTTCACAGTCAATAGACAGTTTCCAACCACTAGACTAGTGTAGGTTTCACAAGACAAACTTACCTTGTTATACAAGAATACCCCTAAGATTGCTGTGAGCATCCCAAGAACATTGGTGCTGGTGACTGGATTTCGAAGCATTATAAGGGAAACTGTAATGACCATGATCCTTTTTGTGGCATTTGCAACAGAGTAACTTAAGGGGCTGATTAAATTAAGAATACTGAAGGCAATAACATTCTGGGCAAAGTTACAAAATCCACTTATTATGAGCAGCATTAAGGTCCAGGACCAATGGGACACTGTACTCTATGGGGAAAAAAAAGAAAATGTTAATCTTCAGTTTCGGAGAAGAGAGAGAGAATTCATAAGGAGAAGAGGATTACTATTTTGTAGTGCTTGGTGGCAATTACAATGCCTCTGGCATGAGATACGGGTACATCTTCAAAAAGCAGGAGAGATGTCCAAGCAAATGCCCTATCTTGAAGCTTAACAAAGACTTACCAACTCATTCTCTACTAGAAAAGAAGAAAGATCCACCAAAACCCATGTTGGGATCATGAAGAACACAGCATGACATCCAAGTATGTTCAGCAGCCGAAGATGATGTATTCGGGAATCTCTCAACACCTGATAAAGACAGCAGAAATCATCCCTTTCTTCAAGTACTGACCACCTTCGCTCAAAGGATAGGGAATCGTTTCAGAAAGCACAACTCCAAACATTTGACTCACTTGTATAATGTTATATCAAACAATTACAACAGTTCTCGTTCACAGAACCTAAACCTCACTTTGTATCATGTGATGAAGGATAACTATCAACCTACCTAAAGACAGTGATGTTCTGCCTAGGGGGCTTGAATGCTGGAAGGGTCAATATCAAAGTATTTATTCTACATAACGGCATCAGTCACATACTAATAAATGCTAAATATTCTGTTTGGTTTAAGAAATTTGACTTTTGTTGACAAGTTTAATTTACATGTTTTACATCTGGATTGCAGTTCCAGCCAGTGCAGGACTTGGAGTAACGTAGTTCAGTCTAGAGCTGCAGCGTCCAATACACTTCCCATTCACCACACTGCAGCATGGCAAAATGGAGCCTACTCCACACACATTGGCATTGGTGAAGGCGGCTCCTCCTGCGGCCCACCACAAGGCTCACTCTCGCGTGCACAGCAGCAACTCCAGCTGTGGCTCAGTCATGCGTGTGGCTCTGGTGAGTAATCTCGGGGAATGGGGAGGGGCAGCACTGTGGCGATTGTGAATTTCTTTTGGACACCACTGGTCTAGAGTAAGGGTCTGACTCAGGGTTAAAGGTGCTATCCTTTAAATATGTTATTGTACGTGAGGTTCTCTCAGTCATTGCTGATAGAAACTGAAGATTCCCTGTAACAAAAGAAAAACAAGGATAAATTCTGGGTCATGGCCAACTTTCCTCCACTAAACAGCTAGCTTCCAAGGCTTTGTGAGCTATTGTTAGGCATATAACAGATGCATAAATCACCATATAAAAATACAAATGCAAACCTATACTGGCAAAACATTACTGCCATCTTCAAGTTAATGCCAATAGTTAAAAGTGTTCCATCCACCAGGATGAATAACAGAACTATTACCTTTTTGGAGAAGATGTTCTGAAGTGAAAAACAGAGTGTAGCAGCAAGAGCGCTGATGAGTCCCCACATATCAAAAGAAAGTTCAGTGACTGTGGCCAGCAGAACACCACTGATTATAGGGATCAGTGATAAATACACCTGGAAGAGGGAGCAGATGATAGCAGCATTCATTTTCTAGGAACTTTCATGTCAACAATGTTCCAGGACATTTTTAGGACACCAAGATCCCTGGGATTCACTTTTCATCTTGCTGCAGTTGGACAAAACTAAGCCATACTGGATACACTGGAGCAGTCTGCCTACAGTTAGCACAGAGTCAGCTCACACTTCATATCTGGAAGGGCTTTTCTACAATCATAAGCACGAGAAGCTTTAAGCTGGAAAATGAATGGTTATTCTCTGCAGTCTTACAGTACTCACTTGGGAAAGGTTTTCACTTGCCCCATGTGAGTAAATTTTTCAATCCCTGTTAATTAAATTCAGCAAAGATTAACAATGGAGAAGATGATGAGGATTAACCAGTAATTTCCTTACCTTTGTAGTCTGTTTTTCTTTCATTATAATTCTTGACAGTAGAACCACCCATATAGGCATTGTTGCCTTTACTGAAAATGGAAGTGTAAATAAGGATGTTAAAATCAAACTTATACTAACAGAAAAACATAAATGGGGAACGTGCACAAACACCTGGGGAAAAAAATCACATACCCAGACCCCACCACTAAGCAATTGATCAAAAGCACATCTGCAATTACAAAAAATGACAATTAATATTATCAGGGTATGCTAAGAGAAAAAAAAGTTAGAAATAGCAAGTTAAGTTTTTTCTTTGAAAAGTCACTTATTTAGACTGGGAGTGTCTACAGTGTTTAAGGTACCCACCAAATTCAGAGAATGATGTTCCCTGCATCAGTTGTATTGGCCTTTAAAAATCTTCTGTGAGAGCACAACAGCTGCAAATAGTACAGAACCGGGAGATCTTATTTCAACACCTAAACCGCTCTTTTTTACTGGCGGCCTACGTTGTTGGCTGATCATCCCTTTCGGGGCGGGACGGGTCCAACCAAAGAGACAGACTAAGACTCTATGGAAGACAGCATACGACAGGATGGGAAGCTCAAAATGGGAAACAGCAGGAGTATAACGAGTTGCAAAGGGCAAACGTTACCAATACGTGAGCTAGGACTGACTCCGCAGGAGATGGGGTAAATCAGTTTCAAGGGAAAGGCGGCGGCAGCAGGGGCTGAGCCGGGCCAGATCAGAGAAAAGGCCTTGCTCCCACCGGAGCAGGCAGAGGTGCTGAAGTGGGCACAACGCTGCTGCGGACACAGTCGCTCACCTGTGTGCGCGTAGGAGACCGGCACCCTCCAGAGCGAGATGTGCGCAGAGACGGAGGCGAAGTACTTGCCGAAGGCGAGCGGCAGGATGTAGCGTGGGTAGGCGCGTGGCGGCAGCTGCGCGGGCCCGGCCGGGGGCACGCGCCAGGCTCGCAGCAGCGGTGGCAGGAGGCCGCACAGCCCTAGGATGTGGAACAGCGATACGGTGACGGGCCGCGGGAAGCTGCCCAGCAGCAGCTTGTTCACCACGTTCCCGCCCGCGCTCAGCCCATACCAGGCTAGGCACAGCGCGGATACGCGGGCGCCTTCCCTCAGCGCCGGCCTGCGAGCCGCGCCCGCTGTCACCGAGCCGCCTGGAGCAGCCAGCACGGCCGCCATTGTTGCTTACGGGTCCCCGTAGACCGGGGCGCAACGTCAGCGCAGCCAACGCGTCGCTCCCAGGGGGTGGGACGCCCATAGCCCTACCACGAAGCTCCAGGAAGCGGTATTGCATATGATGTCACTTCCGTTCATCAGTCTCAGCCACGGCAAGGAAGAGCCGGTCACGTATGGTTCGGCTCGCTCGGAGTGGCGGTGCGAGCGACCCCCTGCTCCGTGCCCGTGCGGTGCTACGGAGCGGTACGAGGCACTAAGACACAGTAAGCGCCACAACTGGGCTTGCTTGAAGTGAGGCACCGAGAGCGACCCTGCATTCACTCTGCGAGCCTCGGAGCTGCCTCTGGGTAACCGCCCCTCGGCATCCCCGGGGTTTGCAATTGGAGTCCCAGTGGCTCTGCCCGAGTCTCCCCCTTCAGCACAGTAGCAGATCCCCGCTGGCTGGCAGCAAGAGGGGCCCTAGGTTGGTCATCAGCTGCTGCCACTGGGAATCCAGTGCTCGGGGGCGCAAACGCCCGTTCAACTCGCTGTCAGCACTAACCGCTTCCAGCGCCTCCCCAGTAGTGTAGTTAGCTCAGAAGCACTATACACAAGCATGGCCACATCTCTATTACAGCCAGCTCTCAACAGATGTTACTAACAGATGATTATCTGCCAGCAAAACTTCTGGGGCCAAAGCATGTGCAGGCACAAAGGCAGATCGAAAGAACAAGCTGCTTAGCAAACAGGGTTGTCCTGTGAATTGGAGGACCTGTCTGTCAACAGAGGCACCCCCACCCCCCCACAGCTTTTTCATAGACAGGAATCTGGCAACAAAGGCATGATTCCTGAACATGGCAAGGCACAACACTGCTGCCAGCAGCGGTGCCAGTTTCTGTCAGCAGTCTATTGCCAAAATGCATTTTACATGTGGATAGCTGCTCCATGGGGTTCTTTTGACAAAAGCCCTGTTTTGTCAGTAAATGCTTTTGATGGACACAGAGGTCATATGTTTGATGGATTGGTAGGGGGAGGGCACTGTACAAGTTGTCAGTAGAGGCTCTTTGCCTACATTTCACACTAGTGACAAAAGGCTTTTTTGCAAATGACCTAACAACCAGTCATGGGAAATGTGCTCCCTGCAGCCAAATACCTATTCATAAACATCAGGAAGACTCAAGGAAGTATCCAAGCTCTTACCTCACCTCCTGAAAATGACCAAATCCTACTCCCTCGCTGTAGCAAAAATGACTGTCCTAACCGCCATAAGAACGTAATACATAGCTGTATATTTTGCCACTTAGTAAACTCAGTACATCACATCTGACCATTGTTATCAACGATGCTGTCTCCCACTGCTTTTTTTCCTCCCTACTCCTGTAGCTTTTGGCCATTGTTAAGAATGTGAACTCTTTAGAGGTAAGGAGTGTGATTTTGTTCTGTAGAGTTCCTAGGTGCTATCACAAATTAATAAAACCAAGGGGGTGTGCTCTGGAGGTACAAAAAGCACCTTTCCCCTCATTAGCACAGTTTCAAAGAAAGTATTTCATTTACTTAAAAGAATAAGAACTTGTTTACAGGACAACAGGTTGCTATTTGTGCTTTTTTTTTTTTGTTTGTTTTTGTTTTTAAGTTTTGGTTCAGACTAGATGGACAGGAGTCTTGAGACCTCCTGTATATGAGTTGTAAAGCTGTTTTAATTGAAGGCCTGAGTCCAGCACTGCCAGGGCATCACTTTCTTGGTGACTTGCAATCTGTGGTAAACAAAGGAGGTGTCTCTCCTCTCTCCCCTTCAGGCTTCAGCTGCTCAGAGTGAGATGAGGGCCGTTCTCTGTGTGCACCACTGTTTCCTTCCCTGTAAATGGGAAAAAAAAAAAAAAAAAAATCAAGACTTCATTTCACATTTGCCATTTCATGTCAAACTCTTAAGTTTCCAAAGTGACGAGGTTTTTGTTTGGGTTTTTTTTGCTATTTATAACGTGACAGCTACCCACCTCCCCTCTATCCCATTCACTAATTTTAAATTTAATTGGGAAATGGCTAACACTACAGCTACCTACACCACACTTAAAGGAGCACTGATTTTAGTATTAGTGCAAGACATTGCAACCCTGAGTCCTGGAAAATGAAGTTCACAAAACAGCTCAGGAAGTAGTTTCCTCCCTTACACCATTAATTCATGAACTAGTGAGGTTATCTGAAGGACATCACACACAAAACTATTGTCCTTCCTCTTATGCCATCAGTAAAGATGCCAAGTGGGACTTTAAGGGCTTGTCTACACTACTCCCTACTTCGAAGGGAGGATGGTAAGTAGGGTGTCAGGAGATTATTAATGAAGTGCTGCGCTGCATAAGCAGCACTTCATTAAGCTAATTCTCCCCCACAGCAACTCCAAAGTGTCAAAACTTCGAAGTGGTGGCTCGCATATAGCCATGGCTAAGCTGCCACTACTTCAAAGTGGCTGGACAACTTCGAAGTCCCTTTACTGGAGGAGTAAAGGGACTTCAAAGTTGCCCAGCCACTTTGAAGTACCGGTGGGTTAGCCACGGCTACACGTGAGCCAGCACTTTGAAGTTTTAGCACTTTGGAGTTGCTGTGGGGGAGAATTAGCTTAATGAAGTGCTGCTTATGCAGCACAGCACTTCTTTAATAATCACCCGGCACCCTACCTACCATCCTCCCTTCAAAGGAGGGAGGTAGTGTAGACAAGCACTAAGTGTGCTATAATTAGACCAATTAATTTTGTAGTTAGCTTCTTGGGGTGGGGGTTCACTCAAAATTAAGGAGCATCAGATTTGGATCAGGGAGCAAGAACAGCTGTATAGACTGTCAGTCCTCCACATTAGTCACTTTTGATCACTAATGCTAACAGCAAATGCTTCAGTAATGTTTAAACTTCTAGATAGTGATGATAACAGATTTAATTGCTTTGAGACAAGGCATAATTATTGTCACAAAGGGCTCACCTCATCAGCAAAAGGAAAAACAGTTAAAGTTATATTTGTACTGCCAGTGGTAGTCAGAGGCTACATGACCACAGCTACTCAAGGGGGGGAATTATATTCCTGAAAAGTTTTTGTTAGTAAAACACGGTCTAGCAAAAATGTTGTTTGGTATTGGGCACAAAAGGAAAATATCATTACTATTGTTACTGTTACTAACAGCCAGCCTGCAGGGAACCTCCTCTTTAATGCTTCATATAACTGTTACAATAAAGCTGCAGATACTGCCTTCTCCTAGGGAGGGGAGCTCCCAGTCAATGTTTCCACCAATTATGATAAAGCTCCTCTTTGTCCTGTTCAATCTATGACTATTTAAAAGGAAACTATTATTGAACATTTGAGCATCACAAAAAGCGTTTGTACAGTAAAAACCCAGTTATCTGGCATTCTGATAACCAGCCCGCCCAGCTCGGACTGGGTGCTGTGGAGCCAGCTTCCCACTGCTCAGCTAGGGGATATAGAGCAGGGCCAGCTGCCAGCCTTAGCTCTAAGGACCAGCATGTTTTATTATCCAGCATCCCCAGTTCCCTGGGCATGCTGGATAATAAAGCTTGTACTGTAGTAAGTTAAAAATTAAACTAAGGCTCACTGAAGAAATAAAAAATGGTTCCTGGATAGGTAAATATCAATTGTTTGTTCAGATTATTCTATGCATTCTTTAGGGAATGTATGCAATACCATCTCCACACATGTAATATATAAGTTCCCATACAGGAATGAAGCCATACCAGAACCTAGATTCTCAGATGGGAGCCTTTTTCTTGCTAGGAATAGAAGGAGACGTCTGTTTTACATTTGTTAGACTGTAAGCAGCTTTAGCACAAGGACAGTGCATTTTGGAAAGCACCTCGAGTACAAGCAACTGGCAAAGAAACAGCCCATGCAAAAATAGGAAAATTCACAACAAGTAAACATGTACAAGGTAAACTTCATTTGAACTGGTTTACAGAATTGAAAAGACCACCTTGTTAACATCTGCAATATTGTGGGGCTGAGAGAACATCACTGTTTACACTGAGAGAACATGCTGAAATACAATGTCTTTGAACCTATTTCTGACCCTGGATCACTTCCAATTGGATTGCATACCTAATCCACAACTGTGAAAGCTAGTCACATGATTTAAAGTGCACAGTAATCAGTAGAATGTATGGTCACTTTGTACTGCAGTGGGCAAGAGCTGGGTCTGATGCCCTAGACTTCTCCCCTACAAAGAAAATTACTAGTGGTTAGCCAGCCTCCAGACACAGTGGCAGGTTGCTTGCAAATGCCAGTGACAATTTAGGGTATCATCCTCCTCTACAGGCCTCTTTAGTGCAACCAGAATTTCAGAAGAAATAGAGTGAACTGGGAAGAGGGGGAAAAAGTGCCCAAAAATTATGTGGTGGACCAGCGCCCCACCATTCCCTTATGAGAGTAGCCCTAAATTCAGAGGGCCCAAAATGGCCAGGTTAATGAACACAATATTGAACACACCTCCTAGGTGCAGAAATAGGGAGATCAATGTAGAAAGGTTGGGGGGGCGAGATCACTGCAGAAGGGTAAAAATGCAAGTAAACTGAAAATATACTTGGAAACATTTTTATGGTGGCTGTTTTTTTCCAGCTGAGAAGCCTTTCTAATTCTGAAGTCCTAGAGAAAAGGGAGCAACTAGGCTGCGAGAAGAGATTTTGTAATATCCATATACAGCAGGGTTCAATATTTCACCAGCTAGGAAAACCACAGAAACAATTCAGTCTCAATGTAAAAGGTTAGATTTTAAAAGCTTTTCATTTTGTACTCCTTGGAACAAGCCAACGCTCACCTGGTGAGTAACATCCATTATAAAAAGTAGATTGTTTGAGAACTAAGAGCCCAATCCTATTTTCACTAAAATCAGTGGGACTTCTGCTAGGCATCTTAGTGGAAGCAGGATCCGTTCCTTAATAGTGTATCAAAGGTTACTGCAGTGACAGCAATCCAACTTAGGAGTTCTCTTTTTAAAAAGCACCAGTGGGAAAGAACCCCAATATCAGATGCTGTAAAATAAATTGTTTCAGTTAATGCATTAATAGTAGTGGGAAATGTTTTGCCTATACTGAATATAATAAAAGTATTATGAATCAGGTTGTGATCAGAGATGAAAAACAGCCATTTTACAATTATTTTACCACAAAAGCAGAACAAATAGTTCAACTTGTGAGGTACAGAACAGTAACTTGGAGGACTTTCTCCAAACCAAATATTCTCCCTGGATTTAACCACAGTTAAAATTATCCAGTAAATATTACTAAAAATTTACAACACATTTGGAAGACTAAGAAAAGCTAGATAGTACATCATATATGACTAACCACCTTTAAT
This sequence comes from Carettochelys insculpta, assembly GCF_033958435.1. Classification (NCBI taxonomy): domain Eukaryota; kingdom Metazoa; phylum Chordata; order Testudines; family Carettochelyidae; genus Carettochelys; species Carettochelys insculpta. The sequence continues at coordinate 16,875,736 of NC_134163.1, read as the reverse complement.
TGGTTTAGAAGGAAACAGGATGCAGCTTTAATCGCAGTGCTGCAATAGGTACTCTAACCAAACTTTGAAAATAACCAGTTTAAATATAAATCATTCACAAACTTTTTTGTGCAAATTTTTTTTATTTCCACATTTATATCACAATGTGTCCACTTAAAGGACCAAATAGCAAAGTTGCTTCCTTCTGCATCCCAAGAATACAGAAGTCTAGTTACTGTACATTCACTAAGGCTCTTTGTTTTTTGCAAATTGCGTTTATGACGGATATCCATAAGGCAAACAATATCTAAAGGAATGGTAACAAGTATATTTCCAGCATACAAAACAGGCTTCCTTTTTCCCTCACAGTACAGTTACAAACTTGTAGCACCCTCATTACTTTTGGATTCTAGAAAAGGTTCCTTTTTCTAGAAGTTTGCAGGAAGGGAAAAGGAAAAAAATGATTTGGCTGGTGGAAGAAAAAAAGTTTTTTTTTTTGTTTGTTTTAAACTACTTTTTGCAGCATTTCTCAGAGACTAGATTTTAACTGAAACCAGACTAAAATACGTGGATGCCTATGGAATGTTGAGCTGAAGCTGGATCACCAACCTGCAGCATAACACCTTCTGTTTAAAATCCAATCTTTGCATGGATGACTTGAAAAGAATACAATATTCAGAGATCTGATTCAAATAAAAAATAGGTTTTTTGCACATTATCTCAGAAATCTCACTGCCAAATAAACCCAAATCAAGTCAAATAAATAGATGCATATTTTGTTATGGTAATTTTTACAATTTTATCTGTACCTGCCTGTAATAAGATTCCGGCATTCACAAAGTGCTGGAAATCATCTTCACTTCTTGGGGCTAACACTTTTTTTTTTTTTTTTTTAAATAGCTGGCTTGCTAGAGAGTTTTTAACTCTATTTAATCAACCTTCGCATGCCTTCCTCTGCAATTTTGTTAGTAAACTGGTAGCAGCATTTCACAAAAAGGAGAATTTAAATGAAAGAGCTGTAAACAACCAGCTCCTTCACTCTCTCTGCTCGTTGGCCCTGTTTGTCCAGGACAGGAGGCTGTCTCCATGTTAAGTGGCATAGTGTCTGCTATTTTTGCTAACTGCCAATGTGAGAGCATTTTAGCAAAGCTTTACTCAGTCTAGGCAGACGTAAGGCAGGATGTTCAATCTACCATCATCCCCATGTGGGTCTAAAGATATGCACTGCGTCCAATTATACCAGTTACCCTGTGTATCATAACAGCCATTCACGCCTGGCCAGTGTTGTTCACGTATTCTGTCGAGGTCCTCACTTGTGACCTCTCTTGTGATCCCAGGCAAGTCTGTGGGTTTGCTGTTAGGAGCTAGAACGTGAGTCTTTCTAGCTTCTCTTCTAGTGCTTTCCTCCTGCTTTAAATATTCAGACATGAAGTAGTGAGCTCCTGGGGTTTGTACTCCTGATGAAGACAGCAAGCTACTTTGTCTGTTTAAATACGATTGAATTATTTCATTTCTGGATAACTCTTTCCAGTTCGTTTGTTCAAAAGGACTTTGCAGGTTGGGTTTTTGATCCTGCATGTCTGTTTCTGTCCTGTGCTGTTCAGTGACTGCAGGGATTTCTACCTGCAAAGAATCTTTTTGTGTTAAAGGTTTTATCTGTCCTGTCATGGGATCAAATGTGAGTTTTCTTTCTTTTAATCTCACTGATTTAACACCCCCTTCTATGAGCTGCCCATCCAAATTGACTGTATGGTCTCTGGTTTTGTACCTTTTCTTCTTCTTACTATCTGAACCTGAAGCAGCGTCATCACTGTCCATTTTTGAAGTGTCTGGCGAAAAGCCAACATGTGGAGTCAGAGATTCCCCAGAGTGCAAGCTGGTTTTGCAGCTAGGAGATGTGTGCTGAAGTGTCCCTGCTGTGTGCCTGTGCTGGCTTTCAGAAGATGCCTGCTCCTGCCAGTGCTGAGATACCTCAGTTCCTGATTGTTGAGAAACTTCCAGTCTTTTTGCTGGCATTGGAGGTGTTGAGGGTTGCATCAAGGAAGGGGGTGGTGGTGATGGCACTTGTACAGTGTCCAAGAACTGTGACCTTTGAGATGGACTCGGTACTGAACCCTTTGGTGAGTATGTGATATGCTGTCGAGGAAATGTATCATGCCTAACATTCCCAGGACTAAACGAGGAACAGCGGGGACTCCTAGGTTGGTGCTGTCCGGTGGTTTCTTCCAATTTATCATGCTGCTGAAGCACCGCAGTCTTTAATAACGAGGAAGTGCTTGAAGGTTTTACAAGTCCTGGAGGACTGGTGTGAGGTTTTACAGCATTTACTGGGATCTTATTGTGTTTGTCATTTTCACTATGTTCTGTCCTGCTGCTCTCAGGCCCTGTGTGCATGTTTACATCTACAGGACTGGGAAAATTTTCAGGGCTCCCTGCAATCCCATTAGTTGGTGGAGAAGAGTTCTGTAATACTTCATGACTAGCTTTGGAAACTTTAGAAGGCAGGGGACCCTGATGCCCATCCCGATGTTCGCCCTTCCTTTTCCGATTTCCTAGTTTTTCTGGTTTTGGGGAGTTTAACTTTTGGATATCGTTCCTGCTTTTTAATTCATTGATGGGCTTTGATCCAGTTACTATAGCAGGTGGCACTTCTGGCTTACAGTTGTGTGCACCACCATTTGCTGATCCAGGTGGATTCGGTAATCCTCTGGGAACAGATTCATTCTGGGTTACAGGTTCTATCAGTTTTTGCCAATTCCGTAGCAATTTCTTGGCACGTTTGGCAAGTTCCTCATTGGACGTCTTCTTTCTCACATCATTGATGAGTTTCCCTAATCTTGTTTCCTATAAAAAAGTGAGAAGAGATGTTTTACAAATTTTAATTCGGAACAGACAGAAATTAGGTCAAATGGTAAGCACTTTCACTTGTCAACACGTAGGGTGGGTCTACACTTGCATGCCTCTTTCGAAACAGGTATGCAAATGACAAATCAAAAATACAAATGAGGTGCACATTTGCATATTTGGCACCTCATTTGCCTATTCTTATTTTGAAAGCGCTTTTTTCGAAAGAAGAGAACCAGTGTAGACGCTTCTCTTTCGAAAGTAAACCCCCTCTTTGAAAGAATCCTTCTTCACATTAAATAAAGGGAAGGATTCTTTCGAAGCGGGGGTTTACTTTCAAAAGAGCAGCGTCTACGCTGGTTTCTTCTTTCGAAAAAAGCTCTTCTGAAATATGCAAATGAGGTGCCAAATATGCAAATGTACACCTCGTTTGCATTTTGTTTCCCTCATTTGCATGCCTCTTTCGAAAGAGGAATACAAGTGTAGACGCACCCATACTATTCTGCCAAATATCACACCCGAAATTCACAAAGAATGTAGGAGCTAAAGAATATATTGATTCACTAGTCTTTTGGAAGTGACCGAGTCAGTTGACCTGATGATCCAATATGCAAGCAGCCGACTGTCAATCTGAATATTCATGGCTTCTCTTTCTCTGCTGGTGAAAGTGCCATCAGCGCTATGTGGGGAAGGAGTGCCTCGCTCAATAGGAACCTCTTGCAAGTGACCAAGGAGCATACTTAAGTAATGGGGAAAGATGTGCACCGCCCCAGCCAGACAGTGTGTGTTCACCCACAACAGACATGTAAAAAGAGGAACAAGAGACCCTCAGAGACACTCTGGTCTTACTGACAGATCTTACTCCACCCTTGAGAGTCAGATGGAATTTTCCCTAAGTTTTGCACGAAAGATGCATGGAGCCAACTTAATTTAAGTTCTCAGGTGCCTAAATAAGAATTATCTAAATTTGTATGGGAAATATCTGGGCCTCTCTTTTGTGGTTATACCCAAAACATCTCTCTGGAAATATTAGGCATCTGCCCCAGAAATCAAAGTAAAGAAAAGTGTAGTAAAGAAAAGTACAGATTGTGAAGAGAAGCAGAAACTCCTTTTGCATATTAGAAGGAATGGAACGTGAAGGCTGATCCCTCCTACATACAAAAGTCACTTATGTTTCGCATTATGGATCTGGGAGAAGCTGAGAAGGAATGGCCTTTGCAGTTGCTGTCCTGCAAGCAGAGAGAGGCGCCAGGATCTGTCATTCTGTTGTTACCTCAGTTGACCCTTTTGCATAACCAAATACTGGAGGGTATCTTGCATAAGAATATTTCAGAGAGTGAAAAGTAAACGAACAATGAATTACCAGATAGCCGAATCCATGTTCTCTAGCTATACAGTATTCTCCCAAGGGGAGCTAACCTCACAGCCAGTCTGGGATTGTTATTCTTGGTAGGTTACCAAAGAATTCATATCTGAGCAAGAATAAGAACATGACCAGTCATAAGATTCAGAAACAATGCTTCCTGACTCAGACAGGGACGTAACCGGTGGAAGTATTGCTCCGATGCCTTTTGTGAACAGAAATTGGACTGCACGGTACACCAGTAGAGTTACCCTTCTACTATTACATGATTCCAGAAACAATTCATTCTGTCATGTATTGAAGTGCCACAGGAAGCAGTGAGGTCCTGATTACTGTTATCTTTACTTTAAATTTGTAATCTTTTGTGATTGCATTAAAGGGGGTTCAAAAGATAAAGAGGCCATCTCTTTTCATACGTAAATGTCTTTGGAATTTCATATGTAAAGTGACATACCTCAAGTGCCTCTTTGGTTATGGGATATTTCTCCAAGCTGGAGATCACGTCCAGCACAGCCACCATATTATGGATCTGTAACAAAGCAGAGTAAGTGATTTAAATGTTCATGTGTACATTTTTGTTCTCTAATAATGTTGAAACATGCTGTGTAATTACAAGAAGAATTAAGCACAAAACCTGCATTCTTCGAGCTTTAGGGAGCTGCCTGTCTGCAGTAAGAGGAAAATGGACAGCTTTGGCCCCCTTGGAAGTTGAAGGAGCTATTACAATCTTACTCCTACACAAAACTAAATTCAGTGCATATGGTCAGAAGCTGTTGCCAGCTGCAGTCCTCGATTTCAAGTGCACATTCATGATGGTACACACTTATTTTCATTTATAAAGATATGACCAGTGTAATCTCCAGGTACATTCACTGTATGTTAAAATAATGTGAGATTGGTAAGTGTAAAGACACAAATACGCAGTTTCTAATCCTCCAGGTAAAACCCTGAATCAGAAGACTGTGCTGTGTACCAAGTTCAAGGCTGGTTCTGTCAGACCAACACAAAGGCAAACTGCAAGACAGAATGTCCTATCATCAGCTCCCAAAGTTCAACTTTTCTGTCTGTTAACTAGGATGACCACACTAAACAACTGTCATCTTAGCGCTAAGCAGAAAAAAGAACTTTTCCATCAGTGCAGCTGCCACCTAGAGGGGACGTATATTAATTACAGCAATGGGAGAATCCCTTCCATTCATGTAATTAGTGTCCACACCGAAGCACCACAATGGTGGAGTGCAGCTGTGCTGTTCAGGCATAGACAAGACAATATTTGAACTTCAGGTCTTGTTTACCCTGGAAGTCTATGGACACACAGAAGGATGCCATTGGATCCTATAAAAATAATCCAATTGCTAGAGATTGAAATTTTTTTCAGACAAATTATCAACCCCTCTTTCAACTCAAGACACTTAAGAGAAGAGCTCTTTCCTAAGTCATTTTAGTAAGTACTGAAACATGTCAGTCACAGAAAACACCCTTAATCAAAATCAAGTAAGATAGAAGACAAGCAAGATTTTTAACAATAAAAAGATTCGGGTCTTTAAGGCAGCAAAAAGGCACCTTCCCTTCTCAGAGATGGGGCCTGTAAGAGTCCCGAGATGCCCAGCACTTGGCCTAGGGCGGGCGGCACCCAAAAAGGGATTAGAACACCAGCCCCTCACTCAGTTCGGGGCGGTCAGCAGTTCACCGTTACAATACAATACAGGCCCCAGCCCTCAGTCTAGGGCGGGGCAGCAGTTCTCAATAGCAATACAGTACCGGCCCAGCCCTCAGTTCAGGGCGGGCAGCCGTTCACAATAGTAGTACAGTACAGGCCCAGCCCTCAGTTCAGGGCGGGCAGCAGTTCACAGTTGCAACAAAATCCCGGCCCAGCCCTCAGTCCAGGGTGGGGCAGCAACACAAGGGTTTGAGCACAGGCCCCAGCCCTCAGTTTGGGGCGGGGCAACAGCACAAGGGTTTGAGCACAGGCCCAGCCCTCAGTTGGGGCCAGGGCAACAGCACAAAGGTTTGAGCACAGGCCCAGCACGGGCTGGCCCTGTCAAGGAGGGGGTAGGGGGTCGCAGGCCCTCCCACTCCACTGCAACGGACCCGGGGCCCTGGGGGTCACTCACACACCATCACGGCAGTGGGGATCCAGGCCGCAACACACTGCCATGGGTTCGGGAGCGTTGTTCCCCGGGCCACTTCCTACCTCTTCCTCCACTGGCGGAAGGTCCCAGTCCATCTGGTCAGGGGGTCCCACAGGGTCGGTCTCCTCCAAATCGTCCACCTTCGGGGGCTCCAGCCAGTCGCTCATGTCAATGTCATTGGGATAGTCAGGCGGCGGTAGCATGGTGGACCCGAGGCGATCCTGGGCCTGAGGGCTGCAGGGACCCGCTGCCGGGACTCTGGGGCAGGCCACTCCTGGGGCTTCTTCCGAGGTGGGGGGTCTCTGCCGGCGTGAGGGTCCTGGCAGGTCTGGGAAGTCTGGGTAGTCCCCCTGGGGCATCTGGATCCGGGGTTGTTCGGAGCCGCTGGGGGCTTGCTCCTCCGGCCCGGCTGGGCGGCGACAGGCCCTCCGTCCTTGGCGCTGGGGAGCTCGTGCAGGCGCGTCCTCCCTGCCCGGAGGCCCAGGCTTTAATGGGTCCCGAGCCCTGCCCTTGGCCTTTCTAGCCCTGGGCCCCGCCCTCTGAGGGGCAGGCCTCTGGTGTTCTGGCTCCGGGCCCGCCCACCAGGGCCTCTGTGCAGCCTTCTCTGCCTCTGAGTCAGCAGGAGGCCATACTCACTACACTCCCCCCCACCCTCCTTAAGTCCGTCTCCCGTGCCATGGGGGCAGACTCCTCCATCTCCCCCAGGGGGGAAAGGAAGTCGGCATTTGTATGGTCCTTACCTGCCCAATGACGCACGTCGAAAGCATACGGCTGTAACGCCAAATACCAGCGCACAATTCGGGTGTTGGTACCCTTCATTTGGGACAGCCACTGTAACGGTGCATGGTCCGTAACTAGGGTGAAGGGGGCGCCCAACAGGTAACACCTAAGGGTGTCGCACGCCCACTTCACCGCCAGGGCCTCCTCTTCTATTACAGCGTAGCGCTGTTCCCTCGGGAAAAGCTTCCGGCTGATGTAGACCACCGGATGATCTTCTCCGTCAATCTCCTGGGATAGGACAGCCCCTAGGCCTACCCCGAGACATCGGTTTGCAGAATAAACGGATGACTGAAGTCGGGACTATAGAGGACAGGTTCCTGCATTAGGCACTGTTTCAGGGTTCGGAAGGTCTTGTCTGTGGCTGCGGTCCATACCACCCTTTGCGGCTGGGCTTTTGTCAAAAGCTGCGTCAGGGGGGCGGCAATTGAAGCAAACTTCGGGATGAAGCGTCGATAGTACCCTGCCAGTCCCAAGAACCGTCGTACCTGCCATTTGGTACTGGGGGGAGGGCAGGCCGCTAGGGCCTGCACCTTGTCCACGAGGGGCTTTACCTGGCCCCCTCCTATAGTGTACCCGAGATACGTCGTCTCCTGCCATCCAATGCGGCACTTCTTCGGGTTCATCGTTAGGCCTGCTGCCCTCAGGGACCTAAGGGCCGCTGCCACCCAGTCCAGGTGTTCCTCCCAGTGGCAACTATATACGACGATGTCGTCGAGGTAGGCCGTGGCGTAGTCCCGGTGGGGCTGAAGCAGACAGTCCATCAGCCGCTGGAAGGTCGCCGGGGCGCTGTGGAGACCAAAAGGCATTTGGGTGAACTGGTATAGGCCTGATGGAGTTGCAAAGGCCGTTTTCTCCCGTGAAGAAGGTGCCAAGGGGATCTGCCAGTACCCCTTACTGAGATCAAGGGTACTGAAATAGCGGGCCGCCCCCAGACGTCCCAACAATTCATCGACCCGGGGCATTGGATACGCATCGAATTTGGAGATCGCGTTCACCCACCTAAAGTCGATGCAAAATCTCCGAGTGCCGTTGGGCTTCGGGACGAGTACCACAGGGCTGTGCCACTCACTTTGGGACGGTTCTATCACTCCCAGGGCCAGCATCGCCCGTACCTCCTCTTCCACTACTTCCCGCATCCGGAAGGGTAGTGGGCGCGTGGCATCGCGAACCACCGTCCCAGGTTCCGTACAGATGACATGGCAGACCAGAGAGGTGTGTCCGGGGAGGGCGGTGAAGTTATCCTGGAACACTTGGAGGAGGCACTGGGCCTGCTTCCGTTGCTCTTCTGTCAGCGTTGCACCGAGGGCTGGTTGTGCCGGTTCCTCCCCGTGAGGCACCTGGGGCCCTAGTTCGGGGTCTGGGGGGCAGGGGTTTATCATGAAGCCCTCCCGGTCCTGCCATGGTTTTAGGAGGTTGATGTGATATCGCTGAGTCTTCTTACAGCGGTCGGGTTGGTCAACTTCATAGGTGACAGGCCCCACGGCTCGAATAATCTCGTAAGGTCCCTGCCACCTAGCCAACAACTTAGATTCGCTGGAGGGTAGCAGGACCAGGACCCGATCACTTGGCTCGAAACTACGGCTCCGCACCTCCTGGTTGTAGGTTCGGGCTTGGGACGCTTGTGCAGCTCTCAGGTTTTCCTCTGCGAGGGTCCCTACCTGTTCCAGGCGCTTCTGGAGCTGGAAGACGTATTGCAGCAGTCCTTTTGAGGGGGACACGGTTTGCTCCCAGACCTCCCGCATAAGGTCAAGTACTCCCCGGGGACGGCGTCCGTACAGTAGCTCGAACGGCGAGAAATGCGTGGAGGACTGGGGGACCTCCCAGATGGCCAAAAGCAAGGGAGGTAGCAACTGATCCCACCGGCACAGGTCTTCTGGGGGGAATTTGCGCATCATCTCCTTCAGCATGCAGTTGAAGTGCTCTACCAGGCCATCTGTCTGGGGGTGGTACACAGAGGTGCATAGCTGTTTAATCCCCAGGAGCGCACAGACCTGCTTCATCAGGCGGGATGTAAAATTGGTTCTCTGATCGGTGAGAAGTTCCCGTGGCAGCCCTACTTGGGCGAAGATCTTCATTAGCTCTCCCGCAATGGTGCGGGCCGTGATGTTGCACAGTGGGATCGCCTCTGGGAAGCGGGTGGCATAGTCCACGAGGACCAACACAAACTTGTACCCGACTACGCTCTTAGGGAGCGGGCCCACCAGATCCATGGCCACCCGCTCGAACGCGGTCCCCACCACTGGCATCGGGATCAACGGGGCCCTAGGGACCCGCGGGGGAGCAGCAAGCTGGCACGCAGGGCAGGAGCTACAATAGTTCTTAACCTCCTGGTGGACCCCTGGCCAGAAGAATTGGGACAGTATCCGGGCCAAGGTCTTTTCTTGGCCCAAGTGGCCGGCAGCAGGGATATCATGGGCCAGCTTCATTACGGCCCATCGGTGGCATTTCGGCACCAGTAGCTGTGCTCGTTGTTCCTGGGTCTGGGGGTCCTGGTCCACCCGGTATAGTCGTTCCTGGCACAGCTCTAAGTGGGGCCACTGTGCCACGAGCTGGGGGTCTGTTGCCACCCCGTCGACTGCCGCCACCTGGGCATAGGCCTGGCTTAGCGTGGGGTCGTCTTTCTGGTCCCGGCACAAATAAGAAGTTGCCCCGTCGTCGGGGCTGGTCCCCTTTGAGCCTTCGGCGGGTCCTTCAGTTAGGGGTCCCAGGTCCGGCCCCACCCTCTCCTCGGGTGGATCCTCTGGCGTATTCCCCTCCAGAACAGGGGCCGCCTCCCCCTTGAGTCCGGTGGCCGGGCGGAAGATACCCACGAAGCCTGGCCAGTCCTGGCCTAACACCACTGGGTACGCCAGTTGGGGCACTAGGCCGACGACCAAATGATGGGTCACCCCTGCCACCGTCAGGGGCACCCGTGCGCTGGGGTATGGACGCACGTCGCCATGAATGCACTGCAGCCGAATGGTCCCTAGAGTGGGGTCAGCCTCCAGGCCGGCCTGTTGGCAGACCAAGGTCTGGCTGCACCCCGAGTCCACTAAGGCGACCGTGGCTTCAGTTCCCACGAGGACCAGGACCGTAATTGTGGGCGCCTGTGGGGGGTCGCGCCCTCTTTTCGGCTGCCCATACTCGGCCAAAACTACAGAAATGTTCCAAGCAGTCCCGTTGGAGGTGTCCCCGTTGACCACAGATGAAGCAGGGTCCTAGCGCTGGTTGGGGCCCCCCGTGGGTCTGGAGCCCCTCTGGACCTGGTGGCCGCGGGTTGGTGGCCCCCTCAGGTCCCCCCTGGGGGTTATTGGGGCCTGGCTTCCGTGGTGGCCTCCAACGAAGACTGAGTGATCCCTGCAGCTGGCGGGGCAGTTCGGAGCAGGGCTCCCCTGGCTTCTCGGCTCCCCGGCATGGGGGCCGTGACGATGGGGCCGAGTACGTGGGTGCTTCCGGCTCCTCCACGGCGAGGAAGTCCTCCATGAGTTCGACAGCAGCTTGAACGGTGGCCGGTTGGTGGCGCCACACCCAAGCCTGCCCTCTGGGTCGGAGGATGCAGAGGAGTTGTTCTAAGACGACATGCTCCATGAGCTCTGCGGGGGTCCTCACCTCCGGTTGCAGCCACCGCTGGCACGCGTCCCTCAGCTCCTGTGCCACGCACCGTGGCCGAGCCCCCGCGGGGTAGGTCAGGGTCCGGAACCGCTGGCGGAAGGTCTCATGGCTAACGTCCAGGGCATCGAGGACGGCTGCCTTCACCCAGTCATAATCTTGGGCGTCCTCAACAGATAATGCCCGGTAAGCTCTCTGGGCCCCCCCCCGGTCAAATAAGGGGCCAGCAATGTAGCCCACTGGTTCCAAGGCCACCCAGCCACAACCGCTACCCATTCAAAGGTGACCAGGAAGGCCTCCGGATCATCCGCTGGACCCATCTTTGTCAGCCGTACCGGCAGGACTGATGCGGGGCCTCCCCCTTGGGCTCCCTGCTGCGGCTCGGCTGGCAACAGCACCAGGGCTGCCAGTTGCTGCAGACATTGTTGCTGGTGCTCCTGGTTCTGGGCCATCAGTTCAGTCAGCAGCTGTGTCTGCTGGGCTCCCAGCTGCTGGAGCAGCTACTGTAGCTGGGCAGTCTGCTGCTTCTGCTGACTTTCGGCCAAATATTTCAACAGCTTGTCCATCTCCATCACTGGAGCGGGGATAGCAGCAATACACAAAAAAAAAAAAAAAAAAAAAGCGGATAGTTGCCCGCACTCTTCAGGGGCTTCTTCCTCTCTGTGGGTCCACGCCCACTCCCTCACCCCTTATGTCAGGGGTGGGGACTGAGTACCCACATTCTCCACCACGTGTAAGAGTCCCGAGATGCCCAGCCCTTGGCCTAGGGCGGGCGGCACCCAAAAAGGGGTTAGAACACCAGCCCCTCACTCAGTTCGGGGCGGTCAGCAGTTCACCGTTACAATACAATACAGGCCCCAGCCCTCAGTCTAGGGCGGGGCAGCAGTTCTCAATAGCAATACAGTACCGGCCCAGCCCTCAGTTCAGGGCGGGCAGCAGTTCACAGTTGCAACAAAATCCCGGCCCAGCCCTCAGTCCAGGGCGGGGCAGCAACACAAGGGTTTCAGCACAGGCCCCAGCCCTCAGTTTGGCGCGGGGCAACAGCACAAGGGTTTGAGCACAGGCCCAGCCCTCAGTTGGGGCCGGGGCAACAGCACAAAGGTTTGAGCACAGGCCCAGCACAGGCTGGCCCTGTCAAGGAGGGGGTAGGGGGTCGCAGGCCCTCCCACTCCACTGCAACGGGCCCGGGGGGTCGCTCACACACGACCACGGCAGTGGGGATCCAGGCCGCAACACACTGCCATGGGTTGGGGAGCGTCGTTCCCTGGGCCACTTCCTACCTCTACCTCCACTGGCGGAAGGTCCCAGTCCAGGTCAGGGGGTCCCACAGGGTCGGTCTCCTCCAAATCGTCCACCTTCGGGGGCTCCGGCCAGTCGCTCATGTCAATGTCATTGGGATAGTCGGGCGGCGATAGCACAGTGGACCCGAGGCGATCCTGGGCCTGAGGGCTGCAGGGACCCGCCGGGACTCTGGGGCAGGCTGCTCCTGGGGCTTCTTCCGAAGTGGGGGGTCTCTGCCGGCGTGAGGGTCCTGGCAGGTCTGGGAAGTCCGGGTAGTCCCCCTGGGGCATCTGGATCCGGGGTTGTTCGGAGCCGCTGGGGGCTTGCTTCTCCAGCCCGGCCGGGCGGCGACAAGCCCTCCGCCCTTGGCGCTGGGGAGCTCGTGCAGGCGCGTCCTCCCTGCCCAGAGGCCCAGGCTTTAACGGGTCCCGAGCCCTGCCCTTGGCCTTTCTAGCCCTGGGCTCCGCCCTCTGAGGGGCGGGCCTCTGGTGTTCTGGCTCCGGGCCCGCCCACCAGGGCCTCTGTGCAGCCTTCTCTGCCTCTGAGTCAGCAGGAGGCCATACTGACTCACAACAGGGCCATTTTCCAAGATATTCTCCAACAAAAACATGAGAGAGGGATGTTGTATAGCAAAGGATTATACTCAATATGCAAGGCATGGAAGTCCTGTAGACTGCACCCACTACAAAGCATGGATACCGACAAAAATGGAGAATGTGTGTTGCTAGCAGGAAATAGAATATAACGCTCTCTGCTACTCAGCTAGACATCCACACTCTCACAAGTATAATCCCAAACAGCACTACATTGGACAGCTCCAAGAACAAGTTAGCTATGGGAAAGAACCCAGAATTCAAATGACAGACAGCTTGATGTTTGAATTAGATAATATCATTAGGTATAGTCAATGGTCATGACATAGATTAAATGTTCAATTAAAATATTTAGTCTTGTTCAGTCGATTAATGTACTGTAATATCAAGAATTACTCAAATTGCTCACATGGTGGCATGTAACAAATGCTTGCACACTGAACTAGCCCAATATTTTATAGCTCCCTTTGGGGGGGTGGCAGGGGGGAGTCTGTGGTAAAGCCAGACTGATAAAAGCTATGGTCTAGATCAGGGGTGCACAAAGTGGGGGACACACCCCCTCAGGAGGGTGTGAAGTTTCTAAGGGGGGGCACAGTGTGATCAGCCTCCCTTCACACCCCCGTGTAGTTGCATCACTTATGGGAGTCTAGCGGCATGCAAAGCCAGTCCCCATGCCCCTTAAATCAGGTATCTTCCTCCATCTCTCCTATAAAGTAAGAAGTGGGGCTGGGTGGGGGGATTTAGGAAACAAACAAGCAAGGAGGAAGAGAAAAAAGCTAAATATCTCCTGGGTCAAGGGCTGGAGGAGGGGGAGGGGGTTGTTCCTCTCCCCTTCTAACACAAAGCCAGAGCGGGGGCTGTTTTCCCTGCACACCTCTCCTCTCTTTCTCTGAGGCTGCTGCTCCACTTCCCAAACCTTTGCAAAGGAGCAAGCTGCCTAAGACGGCTGCCTGCTCCTCCCCTGCCACTGAGGTTGGGAGGGAGAGGGGGCAGAGACTGACAGCAGCCAGATCCTCAAAGCTCCCCAGCAGTCCAGCTCACACCAAAGAAACAGGCTTTTTAAAGGGGCAGGGACCAGAGACTTAAGGTGACTATCCATCTCATTTTCACTGGGACAGTCCCTTATTTTAGGCAGGCATTCCACATTTAAAAAATAAAAAAAAGCGAATTGTCCCATGAATTCACTCCCGCTGCTGAGCTTCCCTTTCCCCAAGTCTACGCAGCTGCAGGTAAAATCAATCAGGATCTGGCCTGACAGCACATGCAGCACTTATGAACGACCAACCAGTACAGCCAGCAGCAGGGGAGGGAGCCAGGGACCTGTCACAGAGGTAAGGCCAAGTATGTTGGGGGATAGGGTAGTATGTTTTATCCTCTCCTCTAAGAATTTTAGGAGGACCTGGTGCCCCAGCACTGCTGGGCAGCCCTCCATGGGGCGGTTGCACCTGCAGCGAGGGACACCACTACAGGGAGGGAGCCCAATCCCTGCTGCAGGATGCACCCCTCACCTGTGTAGCCACCTGTAGCCAGACAGCCAGCCCCCTCTCAGACCAGCATTGCTGGGAAAACAAGGGAGCCAAAACAACAGGGCACTTAACGTAAATTCCAGCACAGCCTTTGAAGCTGTGAGAAAGCACAGGTGTGCTGCTACAATGTGCCTCTGGGAACACATACAACTATTAGGCTCACAGCAGACAGAGAAGCTGTGACAGACATGGCTCTTAGCCCCTACTAATAACTTGATGCACACACACTAACATCCTAGGTAGGAAAATATTTACCCTAATAAAAGGAATGTCCAGTAGTCGAAACTTATTGTTTCTCTCCCTTGCAAGTGTAAATTAAGTTCACACTACTCTTGCGAGAGCTGGCGTCACCCAGACAGACCAGCCCCAATTTGGCATAAGAAAGGAGAAAGAGAATAAAGGATTACAGAGGTATAAGTATGGGACCAAGAGCACCATGATTTTTGAGTGCTTTTCACTATCTATCTGCTGGTCAGATAAGTGACAGCCTCCCAAGGCTTCTGCAGCAAAAGGGGTCCCTAAGCCTTGTCCCTTATTCGTCTTTCCGCGGAACTGAGTGACCGATCCTGGCTTGGCACCGCTGGAATCGAGAGATGCAAGGAGGGTAAGAAGCACCCACACCTGATCTCCTATCTTTAGTGTACACATATTTTGAAATAGAGCTCTATACTTTGTCTTCTTTCTTTGGGATCGTGGCTTCAGTTTTGTAACTTGTTTTTGTGTGTAACATCTATACATTTGAATAAGTAGGCACTAGCAATTTTGTAACCACATGATTAGAATCTAGTTTAATAAATTTTGGTAACCGTTTGTGCATAAGCCTGACTTGTTTCCCTGGGTTACTGTAAAGCAGCCAACACAATCAAAGAACCTCAGCCGTTTTTGGCTATAAAGCCTGGCCATTAGGTGAGAGTCTGGCACCTCACCAAACATCCTTGGCCATCGGCTAACACCACCCCACCCCCAGCAGGGAAGCCACCTCTGCTGCTAGGGACCTCCTCCAGCTAGTGAGCTCTCCTGTGGGGAAGAAGCCCCACTGCCAGTGCCCTGAGGTGCGGGGCAGCCACCCTTCATGCCAAGAAGACCTGTACCTGGCAGGGCAGCAATCCCATTCCCAGCACCCAGAGGTGCAGGGGAGCCAGGGAACTCCCCTACCCAGGCAGCAGTCCCATTCCCAGCACCCAGGGGTGTGGAGCATCTGGGGAGGTCCCTGGCAGGGCGGCAGTTCCATTCCTGGCACCCAGGGGCATGAAGCAGCCATGAACTGCAGGTGCCCCCCTCTGGCCAGGGAACCCTCCCTCCCTCCACAGGGCAGCCACTGCTGGAGCCAGGGAGCATCCCTGCAGCATTCCTGGAGCCCAGCAGTGGGGGGCAGCTCGCAATGTCCCCCACTTCCATAGGGCAACTGCTCCTGCAACTGGGGAACTCCCCTGTGGGACAACAGCCCTATTTGGGTACCCCAAGACATGGGGCAGTCAGGGAGCTGCACTTGTTTGGCTGACGCAGCCAGGGAACTATCCGTCCTTCCCTGAGTGTCTCATATTTGCCACTAGACTGACCTTAGCAGGGGCAGGGTACCTATGACACACCTCCTGCCTTGATGTGGCTCATGATGCTCTGAGTTCCCTCTTCCCTCTGCCCACAGTTTATTAATCGGTATATAAATGTGAATATGCATACATAAAAACAGCAACCTATTCCAACCCTTTTAATGAGATGGATGAGATGGAGACCACCCAGGAGCCAATCATGCTGTGCCCCCCTTATGAAATTTCACACCCCCTGCAGGAGCCCACCCTCGATTTCTACACTATGAAATAGCTTGAGAGCACTTAGTGTAGGAAGACTTCTAATAGCGAAGACATAATTTCAGAGTAACTTCTAGGTACATTCAGTAAATTCTTCACAACTGTATTGGTTACACATTTGTAAACCAGTAACCTTCCCTGTGTGCTTCCTGAATTAAATTTTAGTCAAATATTTTGAGAAAAATCTACAGAACAGTGACTCATGTTCACTTAAGAGTAGGTCCTCAGCAAAGTCCAAAAAATCTCACCATAGACCACAGTAAGTTTAAACCTAGAAAGAAGAGAAGAAACTCTGTGCCCACTGGGTGTCCTTCGATTGTCAGAGCAAGCAACAAATTTCTGCTTTATTAGCCCTAAACTCAGTCTCAAAACACCTGCACCACAACAGCAAAAATACAGTTGATATACATCAATATTTTTGACCTCTGGACTATAAAATTCACAAAGAATTCCCTCACCCTCTACCTACCCACTGCACTCACTTCAGAATACTCCCACACAAGAGACAGTCCCAAACCAAACTGTGAAGAACTTCAAAAGGGTCTCACAAACCTGAGTGACTGGGCAACAAAATGGCAAATGAAATTTAATGTGGCTAAATGTAAAGTAATGCACACTGGAAAAAATAACCCCAACTACATATATGCACTATGATGGGGCTACTTTAACTACAACTAATCAGAACAAAACAGCAGTCATGTAGCACTTTAAAAGACTAACAAAATAATTTATTAGGTGATGAGCTTTCATGGGACAGACTCACTTCTTTAAAGTGCTATGTGACTGCTGTTTTGTTTTGTGTGAATACAGACAAACACGGCTACCTCTCTATTACTATACAACTAATTAGGAAAGATCTTGGAGCCACTGTGGATAGTTCACTGAAAACATCCATGCAGTGTGCAGCAGGAGTCAAAAAAGCAAACAGGATGTGAGAAATCATTAAAAAAAGGAATAAAGAATAAGACAGATAATATCTTATTACCCTTGTATAAAACCATGATACACCCACATCTTGAATACTGCGTACAGATATGGTCACCTCATCAAAGAAGATATACTGGCATCAGAAAAGGGCAACTAAAATGATTAGGGGTTTGGAACAGGTTTCCTATGAAGAGAGATTAAAGAGACTAGGACTTTTCAGTTTAGAAAAGAGGAGACACTAAAGCGGAAATATGATAGAAATATATAAAATTATGAGTGGTGTGGAGAAAGTGAACAAAGAAGAATTATTTACTTGTTCCAATAATATAAGAACTAGGGGACTCCAAATGAAATTGCTTCTTCACACAGCACACAGTCAAAATGTGAAAGTCCCTTCAAGAGGAAGCTGTAAAGACTTCTACTATAACAGGGTATAAAAAAAGAGCTAGATAAATTCATGGAGGTTAGGTCCATTAATGGCTATTAGCCAGGACGGGTAAGGAATGGTGTCCCTAGCCTCTTTGTCAGAAGCTGGAGATGGATGGCAGGAGAGAGATTGTTACCCATTCGGTTCACTCCATCTGGGGCACCTGGCATTGGCCACTGTCGGCAGGCAGGATATTGGGCTAGATGGACCTTTGGTCTGACCCAGTATGGCCATTCTTATGTTCACCAGCAAAGTAGATCACATCATGGAATGGGCCACCAAATACCCTGAGAGAACCTGTTGTAATACAGAAATATCCTCTCCGACTGCGTACCACAATTGTCATCTGCCATTCGACATTGTAACTTAGACCAATATCAAACAAACCAAGAGGCATCTACTCACCTGTAACTGGCAATTGAGCTGCGTGGTCCCTATTCTGTATTCCACTGAGGAATTATACACACACACACCATGCTCCCAGTGTCAGAGAGAGTTTAAAAGTAGTGTATTGTTTTGAGCAAATGCTTTGGTTCATCTCATACTTCCTCCCAAGGCGACAAAGGGCAGGACATACTGACCACATCTCCAGTTCCTTCTCCACTGTCAATCACACAGATCCATAGCTACAGTGAAGGAGAAAGGGCAGAAACTGAAATACAGGTGGCATTTGAGAGTTAAAGGCAAGACCAGTTGCCTTCAGGAATAAAAAAAGATTGTCTAGGAGAAAGGGGATCCCAATGATTGCATCCAAACACCCTTCTGTTGGGCCCAAAAAGAAAAACATTTCCAATTAGCCTAACAATAGTGTGTAGTGGATTCCTTCGTGCTGCTGGAGAGGATGTTCTGCTGCTGCACAAGACAGGTCCATTCGAAATCTGATGTCCATCCAAATACCACACTTGTGGTGGAGCACCAGTGGATTGGGATATTTGCTCTAAATGCTAAACTGTGTCACCAGTTTGGGGAAGGTAGAAATACGCATTGGTGGACAGGTTGACATATGAAGGAGACTGGGGACCCAGAATTGCCTGGGCCATGACTCTCACTGTCTCCTCAGATCTTGTAAACTACTCAAGATAGGAGCAGTAAAGGTGGGAAGCCAGAGCTGATTTGGATAGACCCTGAGTAGGGTAGCAGAGATCTCCTCAGAGCAGTATGTGGTGCATTTGAGGCTTATATTGGAGATGAAGAGGAGTGTGGTCACAAACACCTACTGAGTGAAGATGTCTTGGACTACTGAATTGTGGAGTGCCCATTTCTGATCAGTCACAAAATGATGCTAAGAGAGAGTCCATGAGTACATTCTATGTCCCCAGAAGGTAGGTTGTGGACAGGAAGATCTGGGAAGTAATACATCAGTTCCAGAGACTGGCTGCTTCTGCACCCAGAGCAGTCCATCTCATACCTCAGTGTGCTGATATAGAAAATAACAGTTGTGTCATGGTGCTTGTGAGAATAAAAAATTTGTATGCATATCTGAATCTGTATCCGCAAAATTGAGCAACAGATATCCAAATTGACATGCACAAATGCGAATACCCATGGCTATAAAGCAGATATCTGCCAATTTGAGGGCCTCTATCCATGTGCTCTCCCCAACCTATGAGGGATGCCTCCATGGAGTATCATCTTGTCTGAGGAGTAGGAAGGAGGGGTGGGAACCCCTATGCATATATGATGTGGATCTGTCCACTAATAAATGGATGAGAGCACCCTAATGAGGCCTGTCAGCATGAGGTCTATAGTATGACATTTTGGTGAATAAATCACCTGCAGCACATATCGAGGCAGTTAAGATGGAATGGAGCAAAGGCAATTACAATGAGCCATATGGAGAAGGAGGAATAAGCTGTTCTGGCTGTCATATGAGTGCTTCCTGCTGCTGTCAAGCTTTCTAAAGTACGGCTTCATGAGCCACAAATAATATCTGCAAAGAGGAAACTGCGGCTCTTCAAACACAAATGTGAAGAGTGTGCTCTTGTATGGATGTGAGACCTGGCATACTAAAAAGTCTTCAAATCACAAGCTATAGACAGTCATAAACAGATGCCTGAGATACATCCTTTACATCAAATGGCAAGACTTTCTCACAAATTAGGAGCTTTGGAATATAGCAGGACAAGACCCACTTGATGTTCAAATCAAGAGAAGAAAGTGGGCATGGCTAGGTCACACTCTCAGAAAACCATCAACCAACATAGTCCATCAAGCTCTCATATGGAACCCACAAGGAAAACAAGGGTACTCCTAGAGTCAGCTACAAGTTTTGTCCCAAGATGGAGTGAAATGGAGGAGACTTGTAGATGGCCTATGCACCACTCAGAGTACAAAGGGTTTAAGTCCACTGTCATTGCCCCGATGCAGTTAGGGAATCCCACTGCCATATTTCTTCAAGGCCCAAGTCCATCCACTGTTTCCTGCACATTGCCCAGAGTCAATCTTTCAAAGCAGGAGGTGATTAATGGTCCTGCATGCTTACATTACCAAAACCCCTACTGTGGACTTCCCAGTTCCAAATACATTTGTGATTGATTGGTCATGGTCTGCAGCTGCCATACAGCGACTGCCGCTCACACTTCCACCATGATGGAAGCTCTCATTCTGGTGTCCTTGCTCTGCATACCATTTCACGAAGGTGACTTTGTACAGCCAAGTATTTTGCAGCCACTGCCTGTCATACATACATCACACTGTGATCCTATGACTCACTGCTTGTTTCCCAGGCCCACTAACAGCAGTCCACCACATGCAGCTGCTTCATCAACACCAACATGAATCCTGAATTGTTTCTTTCCATGGCACACAGCACAGGTGGTATAACAGCTCCATTATCAGATTTACAGCTCATGACATACTGCAAGATTAACCGTGTTGTATTTACAATTCTCATCACAAAACTGGGGGACAATGTAAGATCCATGCTTTCAGGCAAAAAGTTGGAAGGTTCAGAGTTTACAGTGGCTTCTGAAAAATGGCTCAGTAGGAAGCCCATGGCACAACAGAACAGAGAGAACTGCATCAGCAGACAGTGAAGTCCCACCAACATGCACTGCAAGCTATTCTCAGAATTTCAAGAAGCAGAAGGTGGCAAGTTGCACAGGGACAGCTGCCCACAGTGCACTGTTTGGGCTATTGATACTAGAGCACAAACTGCAGATATGCTCTACTGACACAAGGAGCATTGTCTGAACATACACAAGCAATACAATTACAGAGGTTTATAATTGTTGACTTAACTTTGCAATACAGGCGTACCCTAAGCACCATTAATCACTGCTCCAGCTCTTCATTAGGTTTCAGCAATGCCTTAGCAGACACCTTGTGCATAGCTAGCTCTGCTTTCCAGGTGTAACCATGCAAACTTTTGTGCCTGCAGTTTAAGAAACGTTGGTACCCAGTTCCCCTCAGTGCTTCAGTGTCTGTCCTCCACATAGACTCACCTGCAGTTTCTTGATGCTCTGACACCTGGATTGCTCAGTGCCCATGTGCCTGACACACAGTAGTTAAGCACCAGGGATGTAAAAGGTTAACTGTTTGCCCAGTGAGCATCAGCCTTACTGGCATGATTACCATGCCAGTTAGCCAGAGGGCTGATCCTGGCAGGAGCAGATCTTCATCCATATCACAGTGTGACAGGCTGGAGGAGCCTCCTGCCCCCAGCAGGACCCCAGCCATAGTAACCCATGCCTGGAGAAGCTCCCCCCACCAGTTCTGAACCGCACTCAATTAACTGGTAAAATAATATAATTTGAATCATTTAGCCAGTTAGCTCTTTTCATTGATATTTATATTCCTATTCAGCATCATACAATAATTTAGACAGCCTTAGCGCTACTTAGTAAAGGGATGAGCAAACTTTTTATATCAGGCTGCGCTTTTGATCCCTGTAACTAACAGAGCACCCCCAACTTATCTGGAAGCAAGCAGTAGTCTCCCAGAAGTGACACACCATGCTCCCTCTGTGACAGTGGGTGGGGTGTTGAAGGATGCTATGGAGGAGACAGTGGAGGCCCTGGATAGGGGAGGCTGATAAGTTGTGCCCCCCTTATGACATTTCACATGCCCCCCCACTCTGAGCACCCCTGATTTAAGGTGCCATGGGACTCTTCATTGTTTCTGTAGATACAAAGTAACATGGCAGCCGCTTAGACTAAAAAAAGTATTTAAAAATGATTCTCTGACTTCCCAGCTTTTAGCATACACTTAGATAATATTTTCTAGAAATATACTCGGGGAAAAAATACATTGAGAATCTCATGAAATCACTTGACTACAGGAACTGGGCCTTTAAGAGAAACAGTAAATATCATGAAATAGGCAGTAAGAATCAGGAGACCTGGCAATGCCAAACTAAAGTTAACGCAAGCTAGTCAGGGCCCTAACTTTGTTATTCCCCTTTGTAATTAACCTGTGTTAATGCAGCATTTTGGACATGTTGAAGTTCTAGGTTTTGAACACTACTGAATGTATATACAGGAATCCCTCTCAGTATGAGATGTGTGCTTAACTTGTATTATCGCACATTAAATACAAATTGGACAGACAGCTGCTGCGGCAGGGCTTCTCCCCTGCTTGCCCCAGCTTGGGAGAAGCTGCACCACAGTAGCTGGGGGAGCCCAGCGGGTAGACAGCTGCTGCAGCTGTCTGTCCCGACTTTTCCCAGCTGAGGGAAATGGGGGTGGTGAAGGGAACCATGACTGAGGAGGGGCAGACAGCCATGCTGATGAGAATGTCTGTCCCCTGGCTTCCCCCAGCTGGCAGACTGTGGTGGCTTCTCCCTGGCTTTCCCTGGCTGGGTGCCAGGAAACTGACCAACACTGGTGCTGGTCAGTTTCCTGGATCCGCCAGTGGAGGGGATCTGGGAGCAAGGCTGCTGCCTGCTCCCTCCACTCACTGGAGCCAGGGCTTCTGCCCTCATCAGTTTCCCGCTCCGCCCCCCCGCATTATGTGGGAAATTTTATATACACGGGGGTTGCAAGAAGTCAGGGGAGTGGGAAGGGCCTACTCTATAGCCTTTTTCACAGGGGACCTTGAGGGCAGTTGTCTCAGTGCCAAGATAAAAAGTAAAAACCTATGATTTGGCAAAAATGCAGGAACGTAGGGTGTTGCAGAACCCCCTGGCTTGAAATGGTTTGGACTGAGGTGGAGACAGAGGTAGGAGATGGACGTGTTGAGTGTCTCTGGGTTAAGAGGGGTAAAAAACAAGGGTGATGTCCTGCTAGGAGTCTACTACAGGCCGCCTACCCAGGTGGAGGAGGTGGATGAGGCTTTTTTTAAACAACTAACAAAGTCATGCAGGGCCCCGGATTTGGTGGTGATGGGGAACTTCAACGACCCAGATACATTCCCTGTGCCTCATTAGCATAACATCACATGATTTGGAGTCCAGAAGACCATTCTTCTGGACTTCAAAACACTGTGTAGAAGTATGGTCCCAGGGGGGCTTCTGGAAGGAAGTCCTCCTTCTGGAGGCCCCTTCTTCCCAAAAATTTTCAGGAAGAAGGGGCCTCCGGAAGAGGACTTCCTTCTGGAAGCCCCCCCAGGGCTGCACTTTTACATGGTGTTTTGGAGTCCAGAAGAACGGTCTCCTGGACTCCAAATCATGTGACATTATGCTAATGAGGTGCAGGTAATTTGCATCCATGCCTCATTAGCATCTTTCGCTTGGTTTATTAGCATACCACTTGCAAAGGAAGTGGTCTGTGCAGAAACGGCCAGAGAGAGGAGCGTTTCCAGGAAAAACAGCTGCCTGGCTCTGGATTTATAAACACAGCAGCAAAGGGAAGGGGAGAGGCACAGAGCAGCACATCTCTCCTTCCTGCCCTTGATCCAAGGGATATTTGTTTTTTTTTTTTCTCCTCCCCAAACTCTCCCCCAACCCACTTTACAGAAGAGGAGGAGGAAGATACCTGATTTAAGGGGCAGAGGGGCTGGCTTTGCATGCAGCTGGTCCCCTGGAAATGAGGAGGCTGCACAGCAAAGGAGGAAGGGGAAGGGGCTGGCCAATCCGACTGTGTCTCCCTTTAGAAATCTCATGTCCCCCACTCTACACAACACTGACTTAGTGTACTGGCACCTGCTCTATTATTTGAGCACCACTTTTGTTAAGGTTTTTATAAAATAAAAATTGTGTAATAGCTATTCCAAATCCACAATTCCAGGTTCCTGTTGACAGAATATTTCTGATAAATTCTGGGATATCAAAATACACAAAGCATTGTTACTTTTTGGAAAACTTGGTACCGTCTCTCCTAATAAGTTTCATAGCTGAAACAAGTCAGGATGAGTAATTATGCTCCATCTGCCCTCCAAACCAATAATCTGAGAGATTTATTACACTTACTGGTAATCCCCAAACATTACAAGATTTAAGTGACTGTCAAATTGACAGGGAGCTAGGCCAAACATCTGTTAAAAAGCAAACAAGAGCTGTGTCTACATGGCCCCTCCCTTTCGGAAGGGTCATGCAAATACGGCTAATCAGAGATGCAAATGAGGCATGGGTTTAAATATCATGTTTCATTTGATTATTCCCATGTGATCTGGCTTCCGGAAGAGCCATTTCCTGAAAAAATATATAGGAAGGAGGGTGCTTTCGAAGGCGGGCGGCAGGGTTGGGGGGAGCTTTCCTTTAGAAGGAACCATGGCTGCTTTGGTTTCCGAAAATGGCTCTTCCAGAAGCCAGATCATGAGGGAATATGCAAATACAGCACAAGATATTTAAATCACCACCTCATTTGCATTTCTGATTGGGTGCATTTGCATGCTCCTTCCGAAAGGGAGGGGCCGTGTAGATGCAGCTAAGGAGTCTAATAATGCATGGGTGCACATTAAAACTCACAGAAAAGGGCACTTTGACAGAACCTCCAGCAGCAACTTGATTAGAAAAAAAAAAAACCAAAGATAAAACACTGGAAACCTAGGGGATTCCACCTACACTTATGTCCACCACTTCTGAGAAAATAAAAGAATAATTTCCCCTATCATCCTCCAGAGAGAGAGAGAAGATTCAGAAGTGAAAGTTAGGAAGACAGTGGTACAAACACATATGTAAAGTGTGAGGAAATACAATACACTCATCCCTCGTGTAACGAGTACTTTACCTATAAGTACTTGCTAAATCAAGGACATACATACTTTTGTTCCCTAAAAGAGCGAACTTCCCCCGCTTATGAGAGCCAGCCACAGGGTCCCTGGCCACGGGGTGGGGAGACCCACAGCCCCAGCCTGAGCCGCTCCCAACGCCCCTGGCCTGGAACTCCCCGCACATTCCCCCTGGCCCCTCCTGCTCCCAACACCCCCGCCCCCCAGCCCCCCACACCCCCCACAGGTACCGCTACTGCAACCACAGGAGCCAGCTGCCACCTCCTCCATCAGAGCTGCCACTAGGTTTTAATCCTCCCCACTGCTCATAGCCCCAAAGTGCCCCTAGCCTATTGCCTTTTCCAACCCCCACTGCCACCCCCACACCCAAGGTTCACTTACTTTTCAAAAGCAGGTCTGCATGCTGCCACTCCTTCCCCCAGTTAGGAGCACTAGGAACCAATCAAACGCTAACATGTATTTAACGGGAATTTAGTGTCCCTCTTACGAGTTTTCACCTACCAGCAGAAAGTTTGGAACCAATTGTGCCCATATAGCGAGGGATGAGTGTACATAAAAAGTTTGCAAATGTCCTGCAGTAAGCCCATGTATCACATTACAAATCATTGTGCGCGCACTGGTCTTAAAATAAAGGTTACAAAAAGTATGGTTTGATGTTCTTTATTAAGAATTATTTCTTATTCACATGCATTGTGACTCTTGAATTGAGTTTTTTTACCAAATTGGGAAAAAATGGCTTTTCTTGCCATTTTGGTTGCAGATCCTTAATCCAGATCATCCCTAGCAGGTGTTTGTTTAACATCCTTTCAAAACTCTCCAATGATGGATACACCTAGGCAATTTATTCCAGTGGCTAACCACCCTAACAGGAAGCTTTTCCTAATGCCCAACCTAACTCCCTTGCTGCAATTTAAGACCATTCCTTCTCATTTTATAAGAGGTTAAGAGAATATGTTCCCCCTCCTCCTTGTTGCAACCTTTTAGATACCTGAAAGCAGATCCATTCTCACTCTTCTCTTTTCCAGACTAAACAACCCCAGTTCCATGAATCTTTCCTGACAGATGATGTTTTCTAGACCTTTAATCATTTAATTTTCGAGCACATAAAGTTTATATGGTAAGATTTTTCCAAAAAAATATTGTGAACAATATTTAATGACTACTAATTTCCAGTTAGGAGAATTCTGATTTGTTTTAAAATTCCAAATGCACTATTAATGCACTCTGAAATTTCACCATTTGCCAAATTTACATTAAAGCAAATCATGTTTCTGTAACTTCTTAAAGACTAAACCAAAACTGTAGAAATCAGAAATTCACATTTAAAACAGAATTACATTCTTCTTCCAAAAACTATATTCCAAGGCTTAGTCAAATGTACACCCAATTGTTAAATCCCTGAACACCAGATTCCTGCTAGACACAAAAACACCAAGGCTACCACAATACATTGGCCTAAGAGTTCATATTAGTCTCCCATTTTTAAATACTCGTTCAGCTAGTTAGACAAAAAAGGTTTTGCTAATGTCAGCCAGTGGAAACTCTTCTAGTCTGACAAACACTGTCCAGATAAGTCTGCTCTTCAGAACGCTATAGTACTGTCTATATACCAAATATGACAAAATAAAATGAAATGGACTGGAAAGGGACTGTAGCAATCTGGGTCTCTGTAGAAACCTAAAGAGTACCCGACTGCATAATTCAGCTGCCAAGAATTTACAGTGGTTTCATTGACTATTTGCCTCAATCTGTGACTGCAATCCCCCATAAAACTTCTCCTGTTTACATAACCCATTTTGCTAGCTCCTCTTCTGCAAGGCTAGAAGCTTATACTGTGTTTTGAAGCTTGACAGCCATATGTAGTCAGCACACAAAAGTTTACTGGATGAGGTGAACCTCTGTGTTGAACAAGTTTTTGTGGGGAAGGATAGCTCAGTGGTTTGAGCACTGGCCTACCAAACCTAGGATTGTGAGTTCAATCCTTGAGGAGGCCATTTAAGGATTGGGGCAAATAAATGTCAGGGTGGTGACTGGTCCTGCCAAGAGAGCAGGGGACTAGACTAGATGACCTCCTGAGGTCCCTTCCAGTTCTGGGAGATGTGTATCATAGAATACTAGGACTGGAAGGGACCTTGAGAGGCCATCAAGTCCAGGCCCCTGCCCTCATGGCAGGACCAGGTCCTGTCTAAACCATCCCTTATAGACAGCTAAGCAACCTGTTAGATTCCACAGCCTCCCTTGGCAATTTATTCCACTGTTTGACCACCTGACAGTTAGGAACTTTTTCCTAATGTCCAGCCTAAACCTCCCTTGCTGCAGTTTAAATCCATTGCTTCTTGTTCTATCCTCAGAGGCCAAGAAAAACAAGTTCTCTCCCTCCTCCTCATGACACCCTTTTAGATACTTGAAAACTATCATGTCCCCCCTCAATCTTGTCTCTTCCAAACTGAACAAGCCCAATTCTTTCAGCCTTTCTCCAGACTTCTAATCATTCTTGTTGCTCTTTTCTGGACCCTCTCTATCATCTCCACATCTTTCTTGAACTGCGGTGCCCAGAACTGGACACAATACTCCAGCTGAGGTCTAACCAGAGCAAAGTACAGCAGAAGAATGACTTCTCCTGTCTTGTTCACAACACACCTGTTAATGCATCCCAGAATCATGTCTGCTTTTTTTGCAACAGCATCACACTGTTACTCATATTTAGCTTGTGGTCCACTAAAACCCCTAGATCCCTTTCTGCTGTAGTTACTCCTAGACAGTCTCTTCCCATTCTGTATGTGTGACACTGATTGTTCCTTCCCAAGTGGAGCACTTTGCATTTGTCCTTATTAAACTTCATCCTGTTTACCTCAGTCCATTTCTCCAATTTATTGAGATCACTTTGAATTATGACCCTGTCTTCCAAACCAGTTGCAACCCCTCCCAGCTTGGTACTTTCTGTGCGTACTTTCTGTGCCAGTATCTAAATCGTTGATGAAGATATTGAACAGAACCGGCCCTAAAACAGACCCCTGCGGAACCCTACTTGTTACACTTTTCCAGCAGGATTGAGAACCATTTACAACAACTCTCTGAGTACGGTTAACCAGTCAGTTACACACCCACCTTATAGTAGCCTCATCTAAGTTGTATCTGCCTAGTTTATTAAGAATATCATGCAAGACTGTATCAAACGCTTTACTAAAGTCTAGGTATACCACATCCACCACTTCTCTCCATCCACAAGGCTTGTTATGCTATTGTATCTCCAATTATATCTTATATCCCACTTTCAACAAACTTTTCAACACCCACTCATGCCCTATGATATAATGCAAATCCTATCTATTTAGTTCATACCATGAACTGCCTCTGGCAGTTGAAGATATTAATCATACTTCTGAATTTGATATTGGTTTCTAGGGTCCTTCACAACTAAGTAACATCTCTTTCCAGTCTATTTTTAAACTCAAGTATGACAGTTACTCAACCCTGTAGGACTAAACCTCAAGCAGCTCAGTTTCTCAAAGATTTTTTGTTTGTTAAACAGTATTTTACTTTTATAAAGTAAAAGTCCAACGGAACCTGTAATTTAGGGATGGTCTGTAAACATGTCAATTATTCCAGACGGGGGGGAAAAAGTCTCTGTACTCCTGCAAGCTTTTGTCCAGCAACATCTGTAATCCAGCATGATTTTAGCTAGTCAGATGACCACTTACAGGTGTGGCCAAGTTTCCCCATAGTCCCACAAAGTTTGTTTACAGCTAACAGTCCTGGGTCTCAGTGTTCTGTGCTGTTAATTAGCTGGAGCCACAAGTGGAGGGTTTGCACCAGGGTGGAGGGGAGAGTTGAGCTGGAGCCATGCACGGAAGGTTTGAACCAGAGCCGGTGGGCAGGCGTTGAGCCAGAGCCACACGCCGGGGGGCGGGGTTTGAACCGGGGCTGGGGGAGATGAGCTGGAGCTCTGCTTGGGTGGTGGGCTGGCAGGTGGTTTGAACTGGGGAGAGGGGAGATGAGCCAGAGCCACGCACGAAGGGTGGTGAGCCAGAGCCAGGCATGGGGGGTGAGCTGGAGCCGTGCACAGGTGTTGAATGGGGCTAGAGGGTTTGAACCAGGACCATGGAGAGCAGGATTCTGAGTTGCATTTAACTCGCATTAATGAAATGCAGAAATACAAGAAACCTCCAAATGGCAGCCTTAGCTCTTGCTCCCAAATACATCCCTTTCAATTTGCTCTGGTGTCAGTCCTCTTCACAGTATAAGGAAATTACCTGTCATGTGTGGATATTCTATCAGAAGTTTGGGATCTTATTTGGGAATCACTACCATGAGTAAACGTAATCTGTTTCAATCTCCAACTTCAACATTTGATGCTCATCTGACAAGCACCGTTCACTGCATTGAGAGCAAACTATCCCAAGCGACAGCATTCCATTTCATCAGATCAGCAGAGAAATCACTGACACTTGTCATTTTTAGCCTCCACTACTATAAAAACAAAGCCATACAATGCAGCCTGGCTGAGATATGACAACGACAAGCAAGAAACATCAACTAGAGAGAGAGTATTTTGGAATCATTTTAGCCCCTGCAAATTGCCCCCCGCCACCCTTAAACCCCAGGACTTACCTTTCCAAAGGAGCTCCAGGTGCTCCTGCTGCTTTCTGGCTGCAGTATGTGCGTTCTGCTGGGAGCAAAAAAAGCCGCCGCCCTCCCCCCCCCCCCAACTTACGCGAAAGTCGAGTTATGTGAGGGTGTGTGGGATGGCAACCCTCACATAACTCCAGGG
Source organism: Carettochelys insculpta (assembly GCF_033958435.1). Taxonomy (NCBI): domain Eukaryota; kingdom Metazoa; phylum Chordata; order Testudines; family Carettochelyidae; genus Carettochelys; species Carettochelys insculpta. The sequence continues at coordinate 16,846,610 of NC_134163.1, read as the reverse complement.
ACTACTGTACTGCTGCAGCATTTTGTGTTCACAGTACATATTACAACACTGCACAATTATTGTAACTGTTTTAAACAACTGCAATATATTAACAGTATGACTATACATATTAGCCAAGCACCTAATACTTTTCATCCCTAACCCACACAGAGTAGATTTCTTATTTCTATCCCTATTAACCAAATGGTACAGAACCTGTGAGCAGTTACACAGAGAGCTTACTTGTTCCAAGACAAACTGGGCTATTCCAGACCGTCCCTTTCCTCTATTGCTTAAGTGCATCTCTCACTAATGCCACACAATGACAAAGCCTGTTATCCTGGCATAGCAAGTTATCTGCTTTTTGGATATTCTATTTTCAAATTAGTTCCTTAAGAACATCAAGACTAGGAATATTTTAAGTTTCAAGAGACTTGATAAGCAAGTGGGGCTACACTATTGACTTATACTGATTATATACTATCACTGATAATGACTACAGTAAAGAGCCTCAAAATATGAAACATGTCCTGCGTTGCCAGCTGTTTGAATGTGAATGCTGTTCCAGTTACCTGCCAGAGTGCAATGATTACAGCCAATTACATGTGCATAAATGTCATGTTCTCCTACTGTTTCCCACCACATGAACTATAAAATTTTTAAAATCTTTATGAAAGAGTAACAGGAAAGAAGTTTATTCTATACTACTCCTGGCACCCTATCATATCAGAGCCAACAGGTAGAACCATGCTGTGACATGTTATCCTGGCTCTTTAGAAGGGATTAGCCTCTTGTCTGGAAGAAAGGAAGATGTATTTGTTTATAAGACAGACATGAAAGAGATAACATAAGTAAGGTAATATCTTCTATTGAACCAGCTTCTGTTGGTGCGATCATGTCCAAGCATCGAATGACTCCTCCAATGCATATTTGCAATAAAATGTTTGCATGTGAGTATAAGTAATCTGACATCAAAAATACACTTTGGAAACCATGCACAAATGCTTTCAATTGGTATTTTGTGGCACTGCAATGAACTGAATGTGATTAATCAATAGTTAAGCACAAGAACAGATAACCATATACCATTACAAAATTATCTCAGATCTTGAGCATGCTAGTAAGACAGGGTAATACTGAGCAACCATGTTCCCCTACTCTTTTCCATCCATGGGCAGAACAGATTTTTTGTGCGCGCACGCATGCACCAAGGCATGCGCAAATGTAAAAACACAAACCTATCTGTAGGCACTCTGGCAATCAGGTGGGCAGCACTTGAATCTCTTCTGAATGGCTGCACAAGTACACAGCTTACAGGGAACACCACTGAGCAATGGCAATGATACTCAAACAGTACGATTCTGTGTCACAAGCCTCCATATATAGCAGGGCAATTTTCAGACTATCCTATAACATGAAACACAGATATCAACAGAGCATCTACATACCATTGACAGAACTTGGGTATCGAATGGTTAAAGGACTGAACAGTAGTTATGTACAGACTCTTACTGCAAAGTCCCCGGCTCACTTTACTGACATCACCGTCTAATAGCAGTTCAGTAACGTTTTATGAAATAAATTTGTGATCCCTCAATACAGCTGGTGGTGTCACTTGACTATGTCCTTCATTCCACTAATGAACATCTGACAGAAATGGAGAATGGAAAGCTCCTCTGTTAAAACTAGTGTATTAGTGTAAGAACATTTGTAGGCAAATATGTGCCCAAAGGATGAAGACACTAGTTTAGGACTTGGGAGATCCAAGTTCAATTGCCCAATCCACCAGACTTCCTGTGAGACTCTGAATAGGTCACATATGATAAGAGTCCTGCCTCACATGGTTGCTGCGAGGATAAATGCATGAAAGATTGAGACACTCCAATAATGCAACCATATGCAAATACATAAAATAGATTAACCTGGCATTATGAGCAAGAGAAGCTGCTTGACAACCAGAATTAGGAAAAACATTCCAAGCTCGTGCAACTCCTGAGAGAAGAAAACAAAGAGTGTTTTAAAAAAGGTAAAACTGGTGTGCTACAGGAGTTTGAAAGAGGAAAGAAATGAGATAATGAGATGCAGAACTATGGAGGCAAGGACAAGTCTGAATTTAACAATATTCAGTTATACCTCATTTTCAAGCAAATGGAGACTGAGCAAGGCAACAAACAAAATCTTCAATCCACATTATCTTACCACATTCACACTGGTGAATCTGGCCACTTTGTGTACCAGGTTATTTTGACAGACACTGACTGAATGAAAAAGCTACATTCAATAAGAGACAACCACAAAATTATAAAGTCAAGATACACACCAGAGAGTTGTAGGAAAAAATGAATTATGTCAAATGTATTCCCTCTCAGAGATCAATGTTCTTTTAACAGTTATTTGTGCATTTTTTTCCTGAAATGATTAATGAATAGAAAGATATTAGGAGATATGAGCATCATTTAGGTGGTGGGGGAAAAGAGACAATTGTATCCAGTCACTCAAACTCGCTCCATTTCCCCAACCTCAGGAAACCTCCACCAGGGCAAGCTCCTTGCTCCCTCAACATCTCCCGACCATGCTGCAGGTAATTGTTTTCTCCATCCACCAACTCTCTGCTTGAGTCTGCTGCACAACAAGCCAAGTCAGAAATGGGGGATGGAACTAGAGTGAGAAAAATCAGACTCAGAACTAGAAGGGAACTCCAGATACATCCTAATTCAGATGCTGCACTCAAGGCAGAGCTAAGTATTAGAACAGGGATTAGCAAACCCCAGCACGCATGCCATTGTTGGCATGCAAGCTGATTTAGAGTGGTATGTGGCAGGGGCTCCAGCCCTGCCCCTTCTCCCCAATATAGCATAGGGGGTGGGAGCACAGGCCCGGGGTTAAAGCCCCAGTCAGAGCCCCCACCACAGAGTGTCTATTGCGGAGCTGTGGAGTGGGGCTGGGCCACAGCCAAGACCACAGCGCTGTGTCAAGATCGAATTTCGAGCCCCCAGCAGAGCATGGGGCTGGAATGCAGGACCCCTGCCTCAGCTCAGGGCTAAAGACCCTGTGGCAGGTGTGGCTCCTCCTGTCCTTCCCTCCCACTCCCCAGGGAATAGGGCCCCTGTCAACACCAGGCTCCCACTGTGTTGTGGGGCCAGAGCCAGGAGTCCTGCCACAGTGTGGGGTGGAAACCCCTCCCAGGTGGCCCTCCCTGGAATATGGACAGGACCCTATGCCACAGGGCTCCTGCTGGAGTACAGGCCAGGGCCAGTGCTCCAGCCACAACACTAAAGCCAAAACTCAGTTTCAGGGTCCACGCTGGAGCCAGAGCAAAGAGTAGGGGCTGCAGCGGAAGCCAGCCACCCCACAAGCAGCCTTGCGGTAGCAGACCAAAGGCCCCCTGGCTGCCTTAGCCAATCCCTTCCGTCCACTGCACTGAATAGTAAAACTCTGTAACTTTATTAATGAACTTATTGTAACTAAGACTATTAATGACTTTAAAAGTAGAGTACAAGGAGGTCAAAAGGTCAAATTTCAGAATTCTGCCTTGCAAAGTTTGTTGACCCTGTATTAGACCATCCTGACAGAAGAGAGACTTTTAGCACATATGTAGCTAGCATACAAGCTTTTTTCTTCCTTTTTGAGAAGTTACCTTCATCCACACTGAAGTATGAGCTGTTTATTCCTCACTATCCCACCTACTCAAGTGTCTCATTATTTTAAACTGTTCCATGAGATTTGGATTATTTATCCCTCTGGAAAAAACAAGCACAATTTACCCTCAGTCCACGGATAGCCAGCTTTTCTCAACCCCATTCAGGAGCATAGCCATTAACAGGTTCTTAAGAGAAAAATGAGCTCTCATTTCCCCACAACCTCTTTACCAGGAAAAAAAATCATCCCTTGAAGGGTTGTAAATCCAACCCTTACCCTCAGCAGTGTACAGCCACCAGGCTGGTTTACTTTATTTACTAGCAAGTTTCCCTACAGCAAATCTGTCATCCAGTGCAATTACAACAGGACAGAGCCATAAAAGAGCTCTAGATATTGGTCTGCTTTATGTAAAATGTAATTAAAAAAATGTACACCAAAGTTGGGGGGTTGTTTACACCAGGTTACAGAATAACTATTCTGTGCCAAACACAAAACAACTCCTCTCACTTTGTTCCTAGTATCAGGAAATAAAGAGATGAACACCACATCACTTTCACATAATTCTCTTCATCAGCAGATCTCAAAATGCTTTACCAAGGAGGTCAGCATCAACCCATTTTGAGCTGGGGGAACCAAGGTGCAGGGAGAGGTTTAATGACTGGGCCATATTCACTCATTAAAACCAGCAGCAGAGCTGGGAACACATCCCATGTCCAAAGCCATCCTTATGAATTTTAGTGCCCTATACAATCCCAGCACCTGCACCCCCAAATCCCCACTGAGGAGAGGGCAGTTGTAATCACAGCTGTGGGAGCAGGAACAGGCAGGGTGGGGAGCTGTGCAGCTCACAGATTCAGGGAATGGGAATGGGCTACTGGGGCAGGGTCTGCATATGCCTAAGGATGGTCCTGCCCACATCTCTGAAAACTTGTGTGTCTGTGGAATATACCAATTCAAAATACAAGTCAGAATATAAAATATAATGTGAAAATATCTTTATTTACATGAATTATCCTCCCTACAGGAAAAGCCATACAACCTAAAAGTACTTTTTCTAACTAATTTTTCCTGCCTATTCCAACTTCATTTGAAAGGGCACCTCTCTGTCCCCCATTTTTATTTTTCACCAACCTTTCTACAGAGTGCATTCCATACTGTAGTTTGCCCAAGCAAGGGTACAGGGACAAGCTATGACGATTACCAGGACATCTAGCACAGTGACTACACAGGAAGATGCATGTGACAAAATCCTTAACAGCAAACATATTTTTACATACACATATTCCCAGCCAACCTAGAATTATTTCATAGCACATAGAATCTTATATTCGACTATGCCAGACACCTCGCTACTATGCCCCTTGTACAAGAGCTCTCTGGTCAAGCAAGTGCTCAGTTAGACTACGTCTACACTGCGTTCCCCTTTCGGAGGAGGAATGCAAATGAGGGAGATCAAAAATGCAAATCAAGCACATTTACAAATCTCATGCTTCAAATTGTATAATCTTGTGTGATCATGTTTCTGGAAGACTTTTCTGAAAATAAAACCAGCCATGCAGACGAGGTTCCCTGGGGGGGGACATTTTTGAAAGAAGTCTTCTTTCTGAAACAAAACAGAAAGAATGGTTCTTTTGAAAACTAGGTTTTTTTTCTGAAGGAACCCCATCTAAATGGCTGTTATTGTTTTTGGAAAAGTCTCTTCCGAAAACACAATCGCGCAAGATTTGTAAATCAGCACTTCATTTGCATTTTCGATCTCCCTCGTTTGCATTCCTCCTTGGACACTGTAGATGCAGCCTTAAAGATTAGTTATGGTGGCTTGAAAGTGCATGTAGAGAGTTTACTTCCTGCAGGAAGTAAAGTTAACATGATGTTTGTTACTTTCAGCAAATGACACTGGTGAGAGTGAGATATCAGGAGCACTTATGATACAATCAATACCGTCGCTACTTTAGGAGTAGTAATAAAATTTCACCATTTTCGCTACTTTAGGAGTAGTAATAAAATTTCACCATTTTAGAACTTGTACTCATTCACAGAATGAAATTAGTCCTACAATATAATCACAATCTTTTGCTAGTTTCAATTCTAGATAGATTTCTTAATATGCTAAAGGACTTCTACAAAAGCATTAGCTGTACCACCCACAGGGCAAGAGATTTTACTTACAAGAACCTTCAACCCTACAAAACCTCAAAAAAACCCAAATAGAACTGAATTTGTTGCTGAGAATTATGCAAATAGATTTATACCCCATTAGTCCTAAATCAAATCCATTCCAAATGGAATGTAAACGAAAAGAAGTCTGTTTGATAGGACATATGTACAAGTTACCAGAAGAATATCAATTCTAAAATAAGCCTATGTAAGATACATGAGAAGTGGCACTATTTAATCATGTTTGGTGAAAGCAACAAAAATGTGTTAGAGCAGAAACACTCAGAGATGAAACCTCACACTCAAACTGTTTCTGCATTCAGATATTTAGATGTCAGACATGGTGCTAATCATACTTCCCAAAAGTAGTATGATTAACTTACTACATGAACAACTTTTTCTAGCGAAACGTTTGTTTCAGTTCACAAAAGCCACTGCTGTGGACCAAACCTTCAGCACTCACTTTGTAAGAACCACCTGGAAAAAACTAGTCTTCAGCCATTAACTTCTTCAAAGAACAAAATATAAACTCACTAAGTTTTGCTACCACAGACTCCTTGGTGGAAAAGTCTATGATGGTTTTGTGCATGCTAAAACCGAATAATTTGAAACTAAAACCCATCAAGCAATTCTTTCAGTTTTAAGCACACTATTTTTTTTGTCACAACCAATTCACAGAAACCGATGAAATTCTGTGGAATTAAATAGACTATACCTCAAATGAGCAATTTTCTACTACAATAAAGGTGTAAGTACATCAGGTTCCATTTAAGGCCTGGTCAACACTAGGGATCAAAGTCGATCCCAGATAAGTAATTCTAGCCATGTCATTTGCACAGCTAGAATCGACATTATCAAGACTGACTTTCTTCCCTGGTGTAGATCAGGCCTCTTCAGGCTCACGTCGATGTCCCTTACTCTACACATCTGCATGGAGTATCAGGGTCAAAGGACGAACTCAGAGATTGATTTTTGCCACGTCTTCACACACACAGCAAAAAAAAAAAAAAAAAAAAAAAATCAATCCCTGGACCATTGATCACAGTGCACCAGTCACCCGGTAAGTATAGACATACTTTCAGTACAACCAGCAGGGCCCACCTCTTTGCCGGGGCTACAGCCAAAGAACTTATTTGCACAAGCAGGATTGATTGTTTATTAACATGTAAACCAATGTATATCCTGATGGTTTTTCAATCAAAGCTTATTTTGTCCCTTTCCTACAAACACTTGTTACATCTGTATTACCTCTGTACGCACATCATTTCGGATAAGCACGTGCTTACACCTAACTTGTATGTTCCCCCTGGTGTCCTATGGAAAGATTACTGATCTGCATATATCTTGACATTTCTGGGGTTACTTATCCGACTCATAGCCACATATAACTGGCAGGAGTGAAAACTAGTGCAGTTAAACGTATCCCACATTTCTCTAGACTCTGTCCCTGACTTTTGTTTATAGTCATCACAAATGCTGGCTTGATGAGAAATTGTCAGTGCTGCATGACAAATGAAAAAGCTAATTCAGACTGTAACATAGTTAAGAACGTAAGAACGGCCATACTGGGTCAGACCAAAGGTCCATCTAGCCCAGTATCCTGTCTGCCGACAGTAGCCAATGCCAGGTACCACAGAGGAGGTAAACTGAAGACAATGACCAAGCGATTTATCTCCTGCCATCCATCTCCCGCCTTCGACAAAAGGCTAGGCACCATACCTTACCCCTTACTAATAGCCATCTATGGACCTAACCTCCAAATATTTATCGAGCTCTTTTTTTAAACTCTGTTAGAGTCCTGGCCTTCACAGCATCCTCTGGTAAGGAGCTCCACAGGTTGACTATGCGCTGTGTGAAGAAAAAGAAAACTTTCTTTTATTAGTTTTGAACCTGCTACCCATTAATTTCATTTGTTGTCCTCTAGTTCTTATATTATGGGAACAAGTAAGTAACTTTTCTGTATTCACTTTCTCCACACCATTCATGATTTTATATACCTCTATCATATTGCCCTTCAGTCTCCTCTTTTCTAGACTGAAAAGTCCCAGTCTCTCTAGCCTCTCCTCATAAGGGACCCGCTCCAAAGCCTTAATCATTTTAGTTGCCCTTGTCTGAACCTTTCCCAACGCCAATGTGTCTTTTTTGAGGTGAGTTTACACAGTTAGTTAACTGAGGAATGAGGACTGTTCTCTTCCTTGATTCTTCTCCAGGCATTTTTGCTTCTATAAGACAGTGATATGTTCCTCACAATATACCATGTACCATTAAAATGGCCAAGACATGGATTTAAGTTCTGCAGGAGCATAATTAGGCATCCTCTTTTTAGTTTTACCTTATGCAGTGGGAGGCCAATGGGGTTCAAAGAATTTAGGAACTCAGGGGGATAAAGAGCTTCGTGATCTCTCTCCTGAAGAGTGTCTAAACTCTGCAGTAAGGTGCTCTCTCAGGAGTTTTCCATGACTACAGTGGGTCAGATGGACGGACGGACAGACAGCTCTCTTTTTATATAGTAATATAGATTTTTTTTATTCAAAAAGGATTTTATTATTTATACTGTAATAGTGTCTAGCGATCCAACTGAGGGTCTGAAGTCCTAGCACTCCAGATGCTATGCAGAGTAAGAAGAGCCTCTACCCCACAGAGCTCATTGTGTCATGACGGTTCAAAAAAGGTGGATGAAAGCAAATGCAGCAGGGGTTAGAGGGGACAAGAAAGTGAGTTACTGCACAATAACCTGAAGTTTCCATTTTACAATATGCTTAAACTCCCCATCATTTTCAAATTCCTAGTCTGAGATTTCTGAATAGTTGTGTCCTAAAGAAACGCATCTGCATGAAGTTTAATATTGACAAACAGTATACAGAGATGTTATTACATAAAAAATACATTAGAAGAATGCATAAGGTTGCAAAGTAAAGCATTCTTAACTTAAAAAATGATAGGATCAAGACAGCCCATTCATCCTCAACTCAGCCCCACTGTCTGTACACATTAAGAGCCTTTAATCACACGCTAACATATTTTTCTACAAAATATGCCAATAAGTCTTTGAAGAGGTATGCACCCAGGTGCAAAAGCCTTACAAAAAATCATTTAACCTATTCTCTGTGGCTCACTCTCTGAAGAAACCCCCACCACCATCACCACCACACACATGACATTTAGCCAATCTTGAAAACAATGTAAATGCAGTTCTGGGCACAGTTTTAGGAAAGTGTGAGTTGCACAGCAGGGATTCAACAACACTTTCCTCTTCTAGGCCTTGAAAATATTCTGGTAAAAGACAGGCTGGCAGTGTAGAAATGTCTCATGGAAGAGCTCTTGGGAGATAAAAGAGCTGCTGGTTATATGGCAGGCCCATAGAGGTGGTAGAGGAAGGTATGCACTAGCACACCCCATGCCAGGAACATCCACAAGGCCTGAAAGTGGACCATAATTACCTGGCTGTGACCCACTAACATTTACAGAGCTTTGGTTTTTTTCTGCATGGGCTCTTCCCATAAATAAGAATAAATTTTATTATCTTGATGATAGGTATCCAGTTCCTTGCATACAAATGACACTAAGCATTTCACTTTCCAGTTCCCCTTACTCATCTGTAAGAATCTGTTACACAAAAGCCTCTTCATTATTTTAAGGTTGTAGTCTAGACCATCTGCATTAAGTAGTTTTATAGTTCTAGTGTTCATGTTGGTGACACAGTCAGACTATCACCCTTCATGGTACTTAGATAGAAATTTCCTTCTGTATGCTTTCCTTTCCTTGAGATTCTCAAGAGCAGCCAGGATGCTGGTTCCTCACTACGGATTCTTCTAATGGAGAGTGGTGACAATTTATTCATTGCTGAATTTTGCTTTAACTTTCTTTCCCAATGGGTGAAAGATGCACCATTTAGATTAGGGAATCATTTACAAACAAAAGGAAAAAAACTCCATGGAATAGTACCAAGAGCATCGGGGATATCTTGCTTTCGCTGCAAAGGCAACTCAGTTATGACTCAAGTTCTGCCCTAATTTGAATCTCATAAACACACATATACAAAACAACACTAAATGCAACTGTGATGATGCTTTTAACTTAAGTTTGCTGGCCCATCAGTGAGCAGAGGCTTTTGCATTGTAGATACATGACAGCTCCACTTGATTGCCACTAGTTCATTATTTGTATGACCACAGTGTCTAGAAGGCCTATCGATAGACCAGGACCCTCCTGTACAAAGCAATGTACAAATATTACAAAATAACAGGCCATGCTCCCAAAGAGTTTACAACCTCCAATGCCGTAACAAAATTCCTTCCATATATCCAGAATACATGTACAAATTCTCTCCCAAATCACTAGGAAAGAACTAATAGTTTTAGTGACAGACAGAAGCAAATGCAACACAAGTATACACACAACCTTGAGTACTAGTTGGCTGTGTGGGCACTCTCACTCACGAACAAGTGTAGAACACTTGAGTTGAGTCAATAATGAAGACCTATCTGGAATAAGTCACCTTCCCTTCCCAATGAACACCAAGGGGGTCTGAAATGGCTAGTAGTAGGCATCCTTCAGTCTACGTAGACTGTGGATCACGCCCTTTATAGTTTCGATTTAGGACTTCATTTACAGCGTTGACTGTGACTATGAAGACCCACACGAGAGTGACAGTCCTTGCTGCATCTCTTGCAGATGTGGTGGGTGTCTGGCAAGTCCTTAGTGTGCTTTCTGTGCGCTCGCTTCTCCTCTGCTAGCTGTCTGATCCTCATCTCGCCCTTCTGAAGGCCCTTGTGTAACCCCTGCCTCCATCTGCTGCGGTCGTCTGCTAGTTCTTCCCAGTTGGCCAGCTCGATGTCTACCTCTCTGAGGTCTCTCTTGCAGACATCTTTGTAGCGCAACTGGGGACGTCCGGGGGGTCTTTTGCCAGAGGCTAGCTCACCATACAGGATGTCTTTTGGAATCCTTCCATCATTCATCCTGTGGACGTGGCCAAGCCAGCGGAGCCGACGCTGTCTGAGGAGGGTGTGTATAGTTGGGATTCCAACTTGCTCTAGGACGGCGGTGTTGGTCACTCTGTCCTTCCATGATATTCCAAGGATGCGCCCGAGGCAGCGCAAGTGGAAGACGTTCAGCCTCTTTTTCTGGCGGGCATACAGGGTCCAAGTCTCGCTGCCATAAAGGAGGGTGCTGAGGATGCAGGCTCTGTAGACTTGCATTTTGGTGTGAGTGCACAACTTGTTATTCCACACTCTCTTGCTGAGTCTGGACAGAGTTGTGGCCGCTTTTCCGATCCTCCTATTTAGCTCAGTGTCCAACGACAGGGTGTCAGTGATGGTGGACACAAGGTAAACGAACTCGTGGACGACCTCTAACGTACAGTTGTCAAGCAGATTGATGAGGATTCAGCAACATCCTGACCGAGTACGTTTGTCTTCTTTAGGTTGATGGTAAGCCCCAAGTCCTTGCATGCTTTGGAGAACTGATCCAGCAGTTTTTGAAGCTGGTCTTCTGTGCGAGACACTACAGCAGCAGCATCTGCGAACAGCATGTCTCTGATGAGGACTTTCCGCACCTTAGACTTAGCTTTCAGCCTTGCAAGGTTAAACAGTTTCCCATCAGATCTTGTGTGCAGCAAGATGCCCCTCTGTTGAAGATCCAAAGGCATGCTTCAGGAGGAGTGCGAAGAAGATCCCGAACAATGTCAGAACAAGCACGCATCCTTGTTTGACGCCGCTCCTGATTCTGAAAGCATCCGATAATGTGCCGTCATATTGGATGGTTCCTCTCATGTCTTCGTGGAATGACTGGATCATCTTGAGTAACTGTGGAGGACAGCCTATCTTGTGGAGCAGTTTGAACGGACCATCCCTGCTGACCAAGTCAAAGGCCTTGGTCAGGTCGATGAAGGCTATGTACAGTGGCTTCCTCTGCTCTCTGCACGTCTCCTGCAGCTGCCTTAGAGAGAAGACCATGTCAACGGTAGACCTCTCTGCGCGGAATCCGCACTGTGATTCGGGGTACACCCTCTCAGCAATCTTCTGGAGTCTGCTGAGGATGACGCAAGCGAACAGTTTACCAGTGACGCTTAGGAGGGAGATTCCACGGTAGTTGTTGCAGTCGCTTCTGTCTTTGTTCTTATACAAGGTTACAATGTTGGCATCATGCATATCCTGTGGAACCTCACCCTCTTTCCAGCACAGGCACAGTAGCTCATGTAGGGATTCCAGGAGTGTGTCCGCGGCACACTTGACTACCTCTGGTGGTATACCGTCCTGGCCAGGGGCCTTTCCCGCTGCAGTGCTGTCGATGGCTCTCTTCAGTTCATCCACAGTCGGTTCCTGATCCAGTTCGTCCATTACTGGTAGGAGCTCAACGGCATTGAGGGCTGCGTCAACCACAATGTTCTCGCATGAGTACAGCTCGGAGTAGTGCTCAACCCAGCACTTAGCTGAAATGGCTAAGCACAAGTGATACCACCACAACCTTTTTCTCTTCTGGGTCACAGCGAATAATGATGATGATGTCCTGCCACAAGCAATGTGGTCTCTCGACCAACGGAGCACCATAGTAAAGTGGAGAGAGCTCTATTTTTCCTAGCAAAGATTCAAACAACTACAACATAAGTGATCCTATTTTTCCCATTTAAAATTTCATCCAATATGGCCTCACAAAATGTACTGTATCAACGTATGCCATAACATGCTCCAGACTAGCAAAGAAGATGTTTCCAGATAGTACTAGCTCACATTAGTTACAGCCTGGTACCTCTGCAAGTTTTACTGTGCCAGCCACAGGCACCTCTTGGAAACCAGCGAAGCAAGACAACAGCTACACAAATTCACCAAGCTATTTTGAACTGAGGTGTGAACTGACTAACTGTGGCCTTTCACAGGCAAGACAACAGTTGGTCCACTGGGTTAGTGCTCTCATTTGACACAGGTGACTTAAAAAGAAATCAATTCCAATTAGTTCAGTCATGTTATTTTAAAGGTATTAAACCATTAAATGCAATCCTCTCCATCTATTAGTGTCTTTGAAAATTAAATTATTTCAGATGAGACCAACTAAAGTGGAACAAACATGCACATATCAACACATGAACTCCTCTGCCGCAACTGAGATTTTAATGTGCTGATTCAAACTCTACATGAAAGACTACCTTATTCCAGCTACTCTGCAACCCCTACAAAGCATGCAGTGACATAAATAAAACCTCATCTGAAAAAGAAAACTAAAGTGCAAATTTTAAATTTAATTCTTTAGAGTAACAAGTAAAATACATACTAGCTTCTATACACTCAAAACATCATCCTTCAACTAGATAAGCTTCTTAGTTCCTTGAAGGAAAGAATAAAACCAAAGGAAAAAGGACAAGGCTATTCTACCTTCACCTGCCCCATAGACACTATCCTGCACCTAAAACAAGTCAATAAGAAGGGAAGTGAAGGGGAAAACATTGTACTGTTTTCGCTACATTTAAAAAAAAAAAAAAAAAAAAAAAGGTTTAGGAAAAAAAAGTGTGAAATTCACTTTATCACACAAAGCCATGGAAGGTTAGCTGCACAATTCAAATGCCAATTGATGCAAACTCCCCAGGCCAATACAGGTTGTTTTAATCTTTTACTTCCTTTAGGGAGTCTAAGCACCATCATATGGTGGTCCATAGCAACTTGACTGCAAGTCAAGTCATTTCACAAAGTATCTGATGGGCAGTTAGTCTTGGAGGGGTGGCCATGTTAATCTATAGCTTCATGAACAACAAGGAGTCCTGTAGCACCCTAAAGACCAACATCTAGATCACATTTTAACAAATGACAGAGGTGGCAAAAGCAAAGAGACTTTTAACCCTTCCAGTCAGACTCTGTTTTACTAGTTCATTTCTAGTGCTAAAACTCAGGGAGAGGATGTTACATATTTACTCATTTTAGGACTAGGAATCCATCATAAGTCTGGAATATTAACTAATAGAAGGCCAGTGATGGGGAAACAGCAGATTAAAAATTAGACTTTCTCTGACAGGATTTGTCAAACAGGATTAAGAAATCTCACCATTCTTGTGGTGGAATAGCACCAATCCTGAAAAGCTTACAAGTAAAACATGTTACATTCCATGTTAGTCTGTAGCTTCACAAAAGACAAGCAGTCCTGTAGCACCTTAAAGACTAACAAATTACCTATTAAATACATGTGTTAGTCTTTAAGGTGCTACAGGACTGCTTAGTTTTTGTAAAGTGAAACACTGTTTATGTTTAGGATTGAGGGGCAGAGTTATCTGGCTTCTTTGGGCAGTGAGAACAAAAGGGAAATGCTATAAATACACAAACCTTCTCACCATATTTCACACAACTGTTACAATAGAAGTGACACTTTTCTTTTTGACCCGTTTCCATACAATCCTTCTCTTAGGGACAAGAGTTTCTACATCATGTTATCACCTGAACTGATAAAGCAACATACCTTGCTCTCGCTAAGCCTGAATCCCACATTGCAGATGTTAAAATCTACAGACATTGAAGGAAAATTAATAATGTTTGAGCTCCTGAAACCATCTATATCAAAGTTGTTTACACAACCTACTATTTTTATGTGCATTCTTTGAAAAATAAGGGATTTTATGCACACCTAGAATCACAGAACACTAGAATGACAAGGGATCTTGAGAAGTCATCAAGTCCAGTCCTCTGCCTCACGGCAGGATCAAGTGGCATCTAGATCATCCCCGATAGATGTGTCTCTAAGCTGTTCTTTATCATCTCCAGTGATGGAGATTCCACAACCTCCCTAGTTAATTTATTCCAGTGCTTAACCACCCTGACAAAGTTTTTCCTAATGTCCAACCTAAACCTCCCTTGCTGTTCAGAGGCTTAAAAGAACAATTTTTCTCCCACCTCCTTGTAACCCTCTTTTAGATATTAGTAAACTGCTATCATGTCCCCTCTCCGTCTTCTCTTTTCTACACTAACGAAGCCCATTTCTTTCAGTCTTTCATTATAGCTCACGTTTTCTAGACCTTTAATCGTTCTTGTTGCTCTTTTCTGGACCTTCTCCAATTTCTCTATATCCCTCTTGAAATGTGGTGCCCAAAACTGGACACAATACTCCCACTGAGGCCTAAACAGGGCAGAGTACAGCATAAGAATGACTTCTCATGTCTTGCTCAGAACACTCCTGTTAACGCAGAGGTTCCCAACCTTTTCTGGATGCAGATCCATTTTGACAATTCAGGATGACCTAGTGATCACCCAAGACAATTCAAAAACGGGGGTTGGGGAGGCAGTGCTGTAACCAGCTAACTTTGTTCTTGAGGCAAGAATATAAAATTGTGCCCCTCATGTTTATATATCCATAGCAGTTATTTCACAGAAAAAGGGAAATATATTAATAATAAAACTACATAGTTTATTATTTTATTATTATAGCTGATCTGAGTTGTGGTAGGGGAAAGACCCTCATCCCCAAACCACTCCCCCTGGCTTCCCCAATTTAGGGAGTTTCTTGCTAAACAACATTCAGTATATGATTAATTAAACTCTCACATCAGATTAATCCAACAGGCGATAGCCTGGTCTGTGAAAGAAAGTGACTAAGATTTTCTAATTATGAGCATCAGTTGATTTCAATTAATGGAGACAGTGCTGCAGTTCACAGCTTCCTTAGTTTACACAGTGATTTCCCTGTGTCACTCTAAGCCATGGTTTCCCAAACTGGGGGGAGGGGCACGCTGAAATTCCAGGAGGGCACAAGGTGACCTAGACCACCTCCCGTCATTCCACCCACCCCAAGAAAGAGCCAACCCTGGCCTCTGGCTCTCAGTCCCTGCCATTTCACATGGGCGACCCAGAGCAGATGCTATAAAAAGCAGGCAGCTGGCAAAGGCCCACATGGAGCTAGCTGCCTCCTGCAAAGATGAGTGAGTGTAGGTTGTGGGGAAGGAGGAGCATGGGGTTAGATGGCGGGGGGGGGCTGGCGGTGCCTGCCTTTGGGGAAGGGGTAGCATGGGGCTCAGGCAGGCAGCTTGGGTGGCTGACCTGGGAGCATGGGGGCTTGGGCAGCTGACCTCAGCAGCACGGGGTTTGGGTTGGCGGCTCTGCAGCAGGCCCATGGCTGACAGGTGGGCAGTTTCGGTAGCTGGTGGATGGGCGGCTGGCCCTGGCAACACAGGGGCTCAGGCGAGCAGGTTGGGCAGCTGGAAGGCTGGCCTCGGTGGCGTGGGGGTTCGGATAGGAAGATCAGGTGGCTTGCCCGCAGCTTGGGCAGGTAGCCCCAGCAGCACAGGACTCAGACGGGTGGCCAGCTTGGGCTATACCAGGCACCCACAATGCGGGGCCTGTGCCGTTAGCCCGCATGATCCATAGTCAGTCTCCTAGGATTTCCCAACTGAAGAAGAAAAGGCAGCAGCCATCATTCACATTAAATTCATTTGTTTCTGCTGCTTCTGATGTTAAATTATGTTTTTATTACATTTTTGGGCCAAGAAAAATCATTTGTGCTTATTTTTAATTTTAAATAACATTTTTATATCAAGATTTTGTATTTTTGTTACATTACCAATTGAATTTTTTTAAAAGGGGGTTGGATGATGGTAAAGAAGAGGTGGGGGAGTGAGGGTTTCGCCAAAAAAAAAAAAAATCAAAAGGAGGGCGTGATGCCAAAAAGTTTGGGAACCACTACTTTAAGCAACTGTTTATAACGTACACTGGGATTCAAATCTGTCGTACATCATCCAGGTTTAGGGAGGCAAGTGGAGAGAGTGGGGAGGAGATAACAGTGTTTTCAAAACTCAGACTAAGACCTACAGGGACCATCATGATCACATGACCTCCTACAGCAGGCCACACAACCTCATCCTTCTATTTCTATAACATACCCATTAACTCTGGCTGTGTTACTGAAGTTCTCAAAATCACAATTTAAAGAATTCAAAGTTACAGAAAATTCACTGTTTACAGTAGTTTAAAACTGCAAGTGATCCAGTCTCATGGACAGTGGAAATACTCCAAGTGTCCCTTGCCAATCAGATCTGCAGGAAAATTCTTTCCTAACCCCAGTATGGTAATCATTTAGCTCCTGAGAATTTAGGCATGACCCACTAGCCAGATACCTGGGAAAGAATTCCCTGTGGTAACAGAACCTCCCCCATCTAGTGCCTATCACCAGCCTCTAGCTGATGTAATTGCTAGCAGTAAATATTGCTAGAGACCACTGAAGTTCTGTTTAATTAAAACACCTAACCACACAGCATTCACAAAGCTTCTGTTGCCTGTCTTATAGGCTTTGATGTCTCAAACATTCAAGGTCTAGTACCAATTTACTGGGTTGATCTCTTGAGTATGGTAGCTTTGGTATTGGTTAAAAAAGCTAAGATGGAAGACACTCCCTTCATAGAGACACTTTTAAACACTGGACTTACTCTTACAATGTTATTGACCAGGCTAAGTCTATCAAAATATGCAGAATAAGAAGCTTCTGATTAATGTATGATAAATTATGTGAGCAACTAATCTGTCACACGCTCAGAACAAGAGCACGTAACTACTAATCTAATTCTCTCTGCATATACCTGTCTAGTTACTTATATGCCCCTCATCCCCATATTCCAACGTATTACCACAACTAAACTAAAAAACAGCAGTAGTTGTGCTGAAAATACACACTTATGTTAACTGTCACTGCACGATTGGTGAAGAATGGTAATATTTGCTTCCTGGTTACATATTGTCACAGAACTATGTTACAGAAAGCATTAATTCAACACAACCTGTTGATAATGTCATAATAATGGCATAACCTGTGCTAAGTTTACAATTTAAAAAGACAAACGAATTCTTTTAAATGGGAAGCTAATTAAATTACACTTACTCAAATACAAGTTAAATAATTCTGAATTCAAAGCACTAGACAGATCTCCAGAGCAAAGAATATAGCCAAACGAAAGCAGTCGGTACTAAATATTTTATCTTGACTGACATTTTCCCCACTAAACAGTTATTTATGCACCCATTAAAACCTTGAAAGTAACACTGTATTACTCAAGCCAGGAAAGACTCGAGGTGAGCAATCCAGGAATGGCCAGAATTTAACACAATCTTGGAAACCAAATGTGATTTTTTTTGAAGTTGTATTATACATTAATATCTACCACCTACAAAGTCAAGATTTTGATCTGTTCAAAATTTTCAAGTCTCAAGTACACTGACGGATGATTTAGCCTATTTGATGGCAAAAATGAAAATTAACTTCCCGACACAGTTTCCTTATAAACAAGCACCTTCACACACTTTAGCTACTGTACTCATCCAAAAATTCAATATGAAACAAGTTGATGAGCAATGTGGGACAAGAAATCTATCCATCTTCCAGATGCTTGAAAATACCTTTACATGGAAACTTAGGCCACAACTGCATGACTTCAGCCTCATGACCTATAACTGACTCAACCAGCAAATCCAAGATTTTTACACATGGACTGGCAGGTTGTCCATCACGAGGTAAGAAACCACATTTCACTTCATATAGTTTTTGTTTTCTCAATTGCCAGACAATAAGATTATAGCCTTGCATCACTGCTGCCTCAAACACTCCTTAAGCTACAGCATTCATAGCAACAAAGGGTCCTGTGGCACCTTATAGACTAACAGAAAAGTTTTGAGCGTGAGCACAGACTCACTTCATCAGATGCACCTGCATCTGATGAAGTGAGTCTGTGCTCACAAAAGCTCATGCTCAAAACTTTTCTGTTAGTCTATAAGGTGCCACAGGACCCTTCGTTGCTATTACAGATCCAGACTAACATGGCTACCCCTCCGATACTTGACACCATGCAGAGCATTCATAGCATGATTCTACTAGATGGTCTCTATTTAAATTTTAAAAAATGCCTGTGGATTAATTTACTATGTAAAAATCCATTACATGAAGCTTTACCATTTTGATTAGTTGCCCTATTTTGGGATCATTAACTGTCAATCTTCAGCACTACCGAAGGTCAGTTTACAGTACACTTTAAGTGACCACAGGTTATAAAGAATCCGTAGTTCATAAGACTAAAGAAGATAAATTGCTTTAAAATAACAAGAAGTCCTGTAGCACCTTAAAGGGGATCAACAAATGTATTTAATAATGAGCTTTCATATGTCAGATCCTTTAAAATAGTATGTACTTTCCCATGGCCTACTAAACTAAAAGATCCAGGTGTTTTCAGTTTGTGAAGAGCGCACTATGTCAGATCTCATTTAAACAATGCTTTAATAACTGCACTGAGTCACAACTAGGATCAAGTACTGCATTCTTGGACAGCTTTATTTTTAGCATTTAAAAAGCCTAGACAGGTAATATTTTATTATTCAAACCAAGAGGATCTCTCAATCCAAGATCAAATGTGCAGGATTATAACGTATTTGAGACACAAAATAAACATGATTACTTTTTATTTAGTTTTCGAATTACATGTATATTACTTCCTGCAGCATCTTCAGAGTACCTTCACTTCATTATCAACTTTATTACTGTGACACACACACCCGCTCCTAATAAAAGGCGAGCTTCTTTAAGAAAATGGGCATGTCAACTTAAATATCAAATTCCATTTGCCCTATGGCAAGTGCAACAGACACCTGCACATCATTAGGGTGGCATGAAACATTTGATTTGGCACACACTTAAGATGCATCATAGCTGGTCTCATATGCTACATGAACTGCACTCTGCTTTGCAACACACCAACTCTAATTTGCTGGCAGCTGATCCAGACTAGTCCTACGGCCCTATACATCACTAATTTGAAACAGAAAATTAAGTACAAAATGTAAGTTTAATTATTCATAGTAACAGGTAAAATGTACACCAGCTTCCCTGTGCTTATGTTGCATCCTTAAACTAGCGGAGAAGCTTATTGTGTAGTAAAGGATAAAGCCAAAGAAAAAGCCAAAAAAAAAAAAAAATTCCCACGCTTTTAAAGAACTCAGGAACCCACAGCCTGCTTGTGCCCTAGCCACAGAAATGGTCCCAAAAGTTACAAGGAGCCCAGTCCTGTTCTTCCAATCCAGTATCTTATTTGAGATGCTAACCTGCATCAAATGAAGTCCCTAAGCACAAGAGCTTGTAGGTCAGGGTAGAGAATGAGAAACAGAGTGGTTCCCTCTGGAGTATGCTACCTACAGTGCAGTGGGGTTCCCCCCCGCAGGTGTCCATGTTACAGAGAAACAAAGAGAGGCTGTAATAAGAATATTCTGTAAACAGAATGAGTAAGGAGAAAGAGCCCTGTAGAGAGTCCACTCATAGCAGGCATCCTGAAACTATAGGAAGGATCCTTCAGGAGCTTTTATAGTTGACGGGGGGGGATCGCGGGGAGGCCGCCTTAGAGTGCAGTCCCCGAGTAACATCGGGACGGACACTGGTTGCTCCAGCACCCCCTTTTAGCAGTTCCTGTCCGGAAAGGTCCGTGTCGCGCCGTTTTCCCCAACAAGCCAAATAGGAAAACCCATGTACAGACACAGAGCCCAGAGCCCCCTGCAGGCCGCGCCAGAGCCTCGGTCTCGAGTACAGAGCGCAGTCCAGCAGAGCACCGCATGGCCGGCTACTATCTGCCCTTCCACCCTCCCCCACCATGCCCGCGGGAGTGCACTCACTGGGCAAACTCGGCCCCCGCACGAAGGGTAGCGGCCCTCAGAGGACCCCCGGCAGGGGGGTGCTAGGATCCCGGACACCACCGCCCGCCCCGCACAGGGAGACGAAACACCTCGGACCCAAAACATCCCAAGAAGGCAGCCTAGAAACCCCGCCACCCCCTTGCACCACCCGCCGCAGAGGTTTGCGGTCCTGAGCTGCTTCTCGAGTGGGAGACGCCACAGTAGGCAGGGATCCGGGAACCGGCACCTCCCGGCAGGCAAAAAAGCAGGAACTCTAAGCAAATCCCCGACTCTCCGACAGCGCAGTCTACGGGGCATGCCGTACACCGCCAACCACGGACAGCCCGCCGGGCATGACAGGGAGCACCCTCTGAGGCGGCGGCACGGGGCCGCCGGGCGGGGGCAACGCCGCCGCTGGGAGTCGGGGGTGCCAGGCACCGTGGGTGGCAGCCTCACAGGGGGAAGGCAGCCTCTCGTTGGAAGTCGGGCACCGCAGGTGGCAGCCCCTACCACGGCGAAGACGAGGGGCGGCGGACACCGCGGGGGTCGGCACGGCCTGTACTCACATTACTCTGCGGGTCGATGGCCTGCAGCAGCCGGTCCCTGATCTGCTGCGGGGAGGGGGCCGGAGCCGCTGTCATTGCCTGGGCGAAGCGGGGCGGCTGCGGCCGGGGCGGGCAGGCGGCGGGGCCGGGCCGGGCCGGGGCGGCGGCTCCTCACTCGCCGGCGGCAGCCTCCTCAGGGAGCAGCAGCCGCATGTTCGCTCCCCGCGCGGCGGGGGAACGGTGCTCGGAGCCAGGCGCGACCGCGAGGGGAGGCTGGAGGCGGCAAGGCTAGGCCAGACCCGTCCGCTTCGCTCAGGGCCGAACTCAACTGTGGGCAGGACTCAGAGAGCCAGCCCCGCGCAAGGAACCATGGGACACACACGACGCCGTCACGCATGGCGCGTCTGTGACGTCTGAACGCACGCACAGGCCCGCTGAAGGCGAGCTCAAGCTCGGGAAAAGGGGACTGATACGCAACACGCATGCGGCAAAGGCAGGCGAGGCACTGTAGCTCCACAGAGCCAACTGGCTGGGGCATGGCTAAGGTGCCTGGGCACCTTATAGACTAACAGATATTTTGGAGCATGTCTATAAGGTGCCACAGGGCTTCTTGCTGTTCTCGAAGATAAAAACTAACACGGCTACCTCTCTGATACTATCCTGGACAGAAAATTGCACTATGCTAATCCTTCCACAGAACCAATATAACACCTCAAAGTGTAGCAGGATGCTGCCAAAGAACCGAAGTTCTGGATATGGGAAGGAAAAAAACCCTTTGCCAAGCAGAAACTGCAATTTTTAAAAACCTCGTAAGAGTCCATTTATGTTATGGCCTCTACTGGACAAAGGAAACTTACCAATGCTACATACAATTATAGAACATCTGAGTATGAATTACATTTTGGCATATCTGTATAATCATTACCTCACCCTACTCCTATTAATTTGCCTTTTGTGTGGTTATACTTGACCTGCCACACCTGACAGATAGATGTATACCACAAAGCAAATGATTTCTTTTAAAATTCCATATCAGCACAGAGAATGTTTAAATTTTGCAATAAAAGGAAACTGTATTTAAAGTTTTTTTAAAAGACCCCTTGCTTCAGGATTTCCACTAATTTTTCATTGTAACCATTAAAATGATCAATTAAACAACTGCTAAAGCCAGCATAGTTTAAGCCTCCTGGAAAGGAAAGTTTACAAAATCTGAAGAAAACTGTTCTCTGAAGATATAACAAGAAGTCCTTATAGAGTAACAGATATCTTGAAGCATAAGCTTTTGTGGGCATCTGATGAAGCGGGTCTTTGCCCATGAAAGCTTATGCTCCAAAATACCTGTTAGTCTATAAGGTGCCACAGGACTTCCTGTTGTTTTTGAAGATACAGAGTAAGTCGGCTACCCCTCTGATACTCTAAAGATATAGTTAGCTCATGTGTTATTGTAGTAGATAACCTGATACATAGGGCCTTGTATAAGGCCTAAGGAATAGTCAAAGTTTTGCTAATGTAAGGCAGTCAGGTTGTGAACTAGAGGCAGAATCTGACAATAACAGAGCAGATATTGCAGAAACACATTCCTAAGTAGTACTGGTTACAAGAAACACATTTCCCAAGTATAATACTTGAATACCCTGATATCAAAGCATCCCCTCAAAGTAACAGGAACATGCTGGTCCCTAAAATAAGGTCAGGATGACAGCATGATGGATAGAGATGTTTTGATCAAACCAAGAGGCACAAGACAATGGGTGGTGTCCAGATACATCAAGGGCTATATGTAACTTGTTTGTATCAGTGTATAAAGAGATATCTCAGAGGACTTGTCTTTGGCCAGGTTTTGGGGGAATGGAAAGGTCTGCCATTCACTTAGCTGCATCCATTGTCAAGGGCATACATGTCTTGGTATCCTCATAATCTGTCAGATGCTATTATCATGCTTTGTTGACAACAGAGCTGGCTGGGTGCTTTCGCACCTTAACAGATCCTTTGGGTAGTTCAGTTGAGCTCTAACTATCTGGGCTGAGCTGGGACAGCACACAGAGAATACACACATGCACCCAAACGTAACAAGTATACATGCACTATTTGCTCAGTTCCATAAAAAGGCAAAATTTTAAAATGGCCCTGCCCTGAGAAACTCTCAATCAAAATTTCATTTTGCACAAAAAGTAAAGCTGTGCCGCAAATTACATACTCTGAAAATCAAGCGGTTATTAAGTGATCTGCCATGCTAATCAAGGATCCTCTTTGATGCACCACAAGAATCAGTAGTTCAAAGCAAACAGTTTTAACTCCATTCTGTGCAAAAGTGTACCATTGCAATGTTGTTATTTGTAAATATTTCATTATTAAGCTTATTTGCTGAAGTAACCACTATCAGGCTGGGTCTACACTTGCCTGCAACTTCGAAGGGGGCACGGTATTCAGGGCCACAGGAGATTACTAATAAAGTGCTGCAGTGAATATGGAGGACTTCATTAGGCTAATTCTCCCCCACAGCAACTTTGAAGCACCAGCATGTGTGCAGCCATGGACACTTCAAAGTGCCTGCACTACTTCAAACTCCCTTTACTCCTCAAAATTTTGCGGCTACGTGCATGCCGGCACTTCGAAGTTTGACACTTCGAAGCTGGGGGCAAGTGCAGACAAGCTCTCAGTGTTTCACTGCATTATATTATCCATTTAGCCATAATATAGTTTATTATACATATACTATAGAAGAGCTCTGTGTAACTTGAAAGCTCATACCTTCCCCAACAGAAGTTGGTCTAACCTCACCTACCTTCTCTATAATAAAGTTTTGCTTTATTTGTAGGTTAGTATAGCTCGAGCATTTTCTTCCTCCTAAATTAGAACACACTGAAAGGTGTTACTCAGAGAAGAGAATTCTACTTTTTCTACAAAGGAATTGACCAGTATTTACACCTCCCTAGTATTGCTCTGAATAACTGATAAAAATCAAAGGAATGTTGGACACAAAATAGAGCTGAGCATTAATCTTGGGTTATTAAGGGGACCTCTAGTGGTATATTCATAAACTGTAGGACCATCATCTTCAATACACTGGCTAAATATTCACTAAGAGGAAGAGTAAAATTAGGATGGAAATCCTTTGAGTCTTCCATTCCAAAAACATTAGATTTTAATTGGCTGCCATCCCCTGCATACTGTGAAACAGACAGCAAACCTCTCCTTTTCTACAGATGTGCATGGGATAATTGATCTTTCAGATATAAATATGCAGGAATATCTGCAGGGTCAGAGCCAGAAACTGAAAATTCTTCAGGCATTCTATTTATATGTGCAGTGCTTTATTAAACATATGCAGAGCTGTATAAAAACTTTATTTTTCCCATATTTTCTAGGAAAAGAGTAAATACAAAAATAAGAATGTGAAAAGGGTAGTAGGGCATGGGGTTTTATATAACAATTGGAAAAGAGTTACAAAAGAGCACTAAAATAGAGTACGGTGCATTTAGCGTTAGCTTGGGGCTGTAAGCATTCATATGTGTTACAGAACTCTCTGCAGAAGTTCTTCCCAATTTATGTATCTAGGCACATTATTGCAATTTTTGCTTGAGGGTGCTAACCAAGGGCACAGAAACTTTAGGTGGAGTAGAATAAATCTGCTTCCCTTTAGCTGAGAGCCTCCTGGAAGCAGGAAATACAGTACCTATTGTACAGTGCATGGTACAGGTTAAAGTTTAGGATACAAGCAAAGTCTTCTCTCTCCTTCTCCAAAGTTACAATCCACTGGATTCCTCTCCATTCTAGTTCAATCTCATAGCTGGTATCAGGCTCTTTGCATGGGAAAGCCCATTCCTCTGGGACCCAATCATTCCAGAGATGAAGTTTAGGGAGCTCCTAGGTACAGTGTAAAATTTGCTTCCTTAGACAAGCTTCCTGATTTGATTGACCAACAGTAACTAGGACTGGAGGGTTCCACTGCTGGGCTTTTAAATAGTAAACAGCTATTTCTTTATTCCTCAATTTTACAGAGGACACCAAAGCTAGCAAATAAGAGGGGTCAATATCGATTTATAAGTAAAGGTTAGAAAATTAGGCACAGTTGCAAGCCAACCTAATTAACTCAGCCCTTCTCAGCAGTTTTGCAATGAAACTGACTAGGAGATAGGCTAGTGCCAAGCAGTTTTATCCCTCTAAAAATAAAACTACTCTCTTCAAACCCATTTACTTATTACCCACCAAAGCTCACCAGCCATGTATTATAAAAGCCATTTTTATTGAAACTTTGGAGATAAACAATTTACACACACACAATCATCACCATTGACTTAAGAAGTCTGATTACATTAAATTTGTTAACTATCTTAAATGTGTACTATGAATTTAGAAAATGCATACAGCATATTACATACCAATTGATGAAAAATTTATCATTTAAAGGATATTTAAGATACAGAAACTATATAACCCATAATTACATTTAGCACTTTTGCATGAACAAGGTGTTTATTTTAACTGTTATTAACAAGATATCAGAGGGGTAGCTGTGTTAGTCTATCCGGAAAACCAACAAGAAATCCTGTGACACCTTATTGACCATCAGATCTTTTGGAGCATAAGCTTTCATGGGCAAAGAGCTATTTGTCAGATAGTGCACTTACAGAAAGTACAAAACTATATAGACATACAATAACTAGCTTAGGCCTAAATTAAATGTTTACTTAAATGCTGTTTTGCCACATAACTTGGAAAGCATGAAGAGAAAGGAAAAGATTGATTAATTCTTCATTCTTAAAATTCTCCGTTTAGCCTGTTCTGACGTATACTTTCTCATAATACTTGGACGCTAGTTGAAGATCTCAAGACCTGTTACTTCATTTGATGATCAATTTGTATTTTTTTAGTCCACATGTTCTTTGGAGCTTGTTCCTGAACTTCTGGGCTCTCTTTACTGGAACTAAATTGTATAAGTATTTATATATTCATTCTGAGTTATTTCAAATTCAATGACATTTATAACCAATTTGGGAAAGACTTAATTCTAGTGGGTTCTACTAACTCCATCTCCACAAAATCTGCCTGTCACACTAGGTAGATTCTCTAGGGCATTTTGCAAATATTATCTAAGCTATAGTGAATATTTGTCTAGTCCTCTTCCCATAAGTTATTCCTTTATTATGTAGGCCCTGATATCCAGATATTTAGAGTGTTACACAGCTCTCTACAGTCAAATACAAAACCAACAAATCATTAAAATTATAGCAATATAATATTGTTTTGCTTATCTTTATAAAAATGCCTTACAAATTGCAGTCTTGGTCTCAGACAACAGAGCAGTAGCTCCTCAAATAGCCTATGCTATGCTATAACAGACTAAGAGCAAGGAGTGACTGAAAGCAGACATTCTTTTTCTACAGTACGCCAAGTATGTTGCTGGGCCAGCAACATCATGTCGAAGTTATTTATAAATGCTAGACAACTTGGACAATTTTGCTGTGAGATTTAAGGTTGATAGACCAAAAAATGGACACTCTCAGAGAAACAAGCTACGGGAGAATGGACACATAGAATGTCAATGTGTGACAGTCCTTTATTTATTGGGGTCTGCTGAAAAGACACATGAAAAAAATCCCAGGAGTCAACCCACACTTTTGGTAGCAATGGTCCAAGAAGGTCAGTTTGCATATCTACTACTATAAAAATGCTCCCTACCCTTTAACAGGAACCTCGTGCACTTAAGTAATGATCATCACACCATCTTACAATCTGTTGAAGAATATCAATGTGTTCTATCACTTTAATATTTAGGACCTTGTATAAAAGAACAGACCAAACTTCTTTGTTGGTATTTTGAAAACACTGCAGTCTTTTACATTATGGAAAGGTCATGTTTCCAGCTGAAAGCCTCCTCCAAGTTAGCGAAGACTGCTCTCCAATCAGATTTCTTGTTGACTTTCAAGAGCCAAATAACCTAGCAGATATAACAGAAAACACAAAATAGTTGAGATTTCGGTATAATTGCCAGATGAGACATTCATATTTATCAGGGGCGATTATGCATTCCCATTCAATGGACCACATAACTACAAAGGTGAAAAGCTAGCAGCTATTTTGCTAGGTTCATTGAGAATGAACACAAGACTCCATTCCACGGTTTTGAGAGGCAGCATGAAAGCATCTGCAAGGTCATGAAGCTGGCCTAGCTCAAGGGGTTGGTTTTTGTGTGTGTAAGATTTGGGTTTTTTTACGTTCAACGCACTACTGAACTTATTTGCCTCTGTTTTCCAATACAAGCGACATGTTTAAGCAACATATAGTAAGAAGCACTAGCTTCAAGGTTGGATCTCTTATTGATAAGCAGAAAAACTAAATTCACCCATGTTTTACTAACTCCAGCATTTGTACGTGGCAAGGACAGTCCAGTGAATATCTTCTTGCAGATCAAAGTTTAAATAAATGAAGCTCAACAGCAGCCCAAAACCAGAAAGAGGCAGAGAGATCAGAAGAAGAAAATAAGGAATAAAAACAAGAAGTTTAACTTCAGAAAAGTTATTGCAACAAGATCATATCTGGTTCTACTTACACAATCATGCAAAACATCATGAAGATATTCCACAAGGCAATGAAGATTCGAAAGTACCTGAGACTCAACAAGAACTCCCTGATATTGTCACCTAGCAAATCAAAGATAAAACACTTCAACAAATACACACTCACGTTCACATTTATGCCTCACATCTGGAATATTAACTGAAACGTGTTGTCAGCTGTTAGTTAAATATAAAACTGGAATTTTAATTAAGGGCAAAGGAGAAATGGAAATTTGGGAGGGGATGACCACTGTTTAATTCAGTCTGTCACGAACATGAACATTTACATAGGTCTAGAACAGCACTGGCCAACCTGCATCTTTTTGAGCAACTACATGCAACTCCTCCCTGGTGCCTCACACTGGAAGTGCCATCCGCCCCCACCATGCACATGCCCCAGTGTCTGGTAAAAGAAGGGTGTGGCAGTAATTCCAGTGTGTTGCCAGGACTGAGTTAGAGCGGGAGGGGTGTTCCCTGGTTCTGGGGAATGGGAAGGGCATAAAGCCATGTATTATATATTTATTTTTAATCTATCTATTTAGATATATATTATAGATAGAGACTAAAAATAAATTATATAATATGTGGCTTTTTGCACTCTGTCTATGGCTCTTAGCTCCCAACTGGTCGTGCACCCTGGTCTAGAATGAACAATTAAAACAATGAAAGGAAACTAGAAGATAGGTCACATTCCATTACAGAAAAGGAAAAGGACTGTTGTCATGACAAAATAATAGAATGTATGGTCTTCCCACCTCAATCACTCATGATGAGGATAAGTACAAAGATGCAACTTAAAGGCATGCACATTAATGAGGAAATCAGCACAAAGGCACCAATTTCTGCCACACAGATGCCAATGTCCAAAATTGCAAGAGGGAATATACATCATAATTCTTAGGATTCATTCTCCCACTATCAATTCTGAGAGGAAGAGCAGTGCCTGCAAAGCACTTAGGTACATGTTGTCCAGTCAAGTTATAGCCAGAGACTGGTCAAACAGTCAGTCTTGGTATATATTAATCAGATAATTCGTATTTGGATGTCTCAAAAATGGGTTTATGTTAAGCACTTTTGTCTTAGAGGTTTCCCACCTAGATTTGAGCAGAGGGAAGCCACCTGTATGAACAAAGTGCAGCAATCACAGCCATCTGTGTAGTGACCACACTGTACAGTCTAGTAGTCAGGAGTGAGGTGTCTATTACCAGTAGTTGGCTCCTTAGACTCTTCACCAAAGCCCTGAGTGTCTTTCTTCTTCCTACAGGGACACAAGAGTTATTTCCACATTGCTCTAAACCTACGTGCATTATCAGTCCCAATCCTTGGTGGGAATCCTATAGGATCTGGGTCCAGGCAATTAATTTAGCAGCTTGACGAGAGAGTTGGGAACATGGAGCAAAACCATCAGAGCGCCGGGGGACAGGAGTCTGCCAGGAGGAGTGAATGGGAGAGCAGAGGAGGGCGGCCACGGGCACGCGGGGAGATGGGGGGAAGACAGGGCAGCCACAGGCGCAGCAGGGGAGGGGCGCGTGGCTCAGCAGCTGGCCCCGGCAAGGCCGAGAGCTCCGTACTCACAGCTTGAAGTTTAAGACGGCACCAGCGTTCATCAGCAACGTCCTAGGGGGAGAGAGACAGCGGGTGAGAGCGGCCGAAGGGAGGGGTCGAAGAGTTCCCCGGGACTTTCCCCACCATCCCAGCCCCTCCCCGTACCCGCAAAGCAGCAGATCCCCGATCATCGCGGCAGCTTCCGGGCCGGAACCGGAAGTACCCCGACAGTTCAGTTCCTGTGCGTCTCTGTGCCCACCCCAGGCCTCCAACTGCGCGGCGACTTCCGGGTGTAACCGCGAGGGGGCGTATAGGGAGAGGGCTCGTGGTGCCCGTAGAAACAGCCCTGCCGAGAGAAAGCCGGGTTAAAAGACAGCAGTTTGCCCCCTCCCGTCCCTCGGGCACAGAGCCATAGTCCACGTGGTCTCCTTCCCCACCAACCCCTGGGGGTGGAACCCAAGAGCCCTGCCCCAACAGCCTTCCCTCGGGCTGGGCACAGGACCACAATGATCCTAGCCTCTGCCATTACTGAGGATGGAACTCAGGAGTCAAGCTCCCCTTTCCCTTCCCTCGGGCTGGGCAAAGAACCAGTCCTCCTGGTCCCATCTCCCTCCATCCCTCGGGGTGGAACCCAGGAGTCCTGGTCTCCTGCCTCGCTTGGTTCCAGAAGTACAGCACAGGAAAACAGATAGTGGAAAGCATATGTAGGGGTGCACAGTGCAATTAAATCTTCACCCCATGTTGTAAAACTTGAGTTAATTACAGCTGAAAATATCGAGTAATCATTAATGTTTAAGAGGGAATTAGGACTCCTATTCTACTGCCAGCTGTGCTACTGACATACCCTGAGTATCTCACACTTCACCTCAGCTATCACCTAACAGAATCGTAGAATCCTAGGGCTGAAAGGGACCTCGGGAGGTCATCAAGTTCAGACCCCTGCCTAAAGCAGGATCAACCCCAAATAAGTCATCCCAGACAGGACTTTGTCAAGCTGGGACTTAAAAACCTCAAAGGATAGAAATTCCACCATCTCTGTAGGTAACACATTCCAGAGGGCAACCAAAATGATTAGGGGGCTGAAACACATGACCTACGAGGAGACGCTGAGGGATCTGGGCTTATTTAGTTTTCAGAAGAGTGAGGGGCAATTTGATAGCAGCCTTCAACTTCCTGAAGGTGGGCTTTAAAGAGGATGGAGACTGTTCTCAGTAGAGATGGAGGACAGAACAAGGAAGCCATGGTCTCAAATTACAGAGAGGGAGGGGGAGGTTGGATATTAGGAAAAACTATTTCATCATGGGGGTAGTGAAACACTGAAATGAGTTACCAAGAGAGGCAGTTGATTCTCCATCCCTAGAGGTTTCTAAGTCTTGGGTTGACAAAGTCCTGGCTCAGATTATATACACAGAGATATACCTATCTCATAGAACTGGAAGGGACCTTCAGAAGTCTTTGAGTCCAGTCCCCTGCCCTTACGGGGGGGGGGGGGGGGGGGGGGGGGGGGGGGCTATCACCATCCCAGACAGATTTCTTCTTAAATCTATTTTCCCTAGATCCCTAAATGCCCCTCTCAAGGATTGAGTGCACAACCTTGGTTTTAGCAAGCCTATGTTCAAACCACTGAGATATAGTTAGGGTTGATCCTGCTTTGGGCAGAGGCCTGGACTTGATGACCTTCTGAGGACTCTTCTAGGTATAGGAATCTATGACTCCACTGTTCCTAAGTAACCTCTTCCCAATAGTCTAACATGGACTTCACTTTGCTACTGAAGTCGCAAACAGAATATTTCCTCTTTTAGGCATGACCATTGAGCCTTGTGATGCACATTCAAAGGCATAGCCCACAGTGAAACCCAGAAGTTGGCATTTTGCATAACCCAGCAACATCAGAAACACCATTTGCATGGGACACACTTGGAGCAGCATCAGGGATGGGCTAGACTGAGGAATAGCAGCAATGAAAAAGGATGGCAAAGAGCCTAGTAGGATGATAGTGAGTGTCCAGTCAGATGGGACCAGGGGCAGGCTTAAGAAAGAATGACAGTGCCCAGTGGGAAGGGGAACAGTAGTTGTGGGATGAAATTGGGATTTTCCACAGGGCTGGAGTACTTCTGCTCACAAGGCACAGTTAACCCATAGAACTCTTTGCCAGAGGGTATGTTGTGAAAGCCGAGACTATAACAGGGATCGACAAAAACCTAGATACATTCATTGCAGATTGGTCAGCCCCTCAATGTGTGTTAGCCAGAGTGGACAAAGATGGTGTCCCTAGCCTCTGTTTGCCAAAAGCTGGGAACATCAACAGGGGGTGGATCACTTGATGATTACCTGATCTCTTCATTTCCAGCTGGCATTGGCCACTGTCTGAAGACAGGATACTGAGCTAGATGGGCTTTTGTTCTGGCCCAGTATTGCCACTCTTCTGTCCTTATGGAGTGCACATTGCTTGATGCAGTGGGGGATGTATCCCAGCAATGAGCTCCATCTGACTCCCCCCACAGAAATAGGGATTTCTCTATACCAGTCCCTGACACAAAAGTTGAAAGAGCAGAAGGGCCGGGCTGCTTGGACAAGTGAATGAAAGTCTAGATCTATGCCCAGGGATGGGGAGAGGGGTCTGTGCCCAGGGAATGGTATCTGCCCAGGAACAGGGGGCCTGGATGGCTCCTCCCCCTGTTCCCAGACACCCACCCAGCTCCTCCCCTCCTCCTCGGGCACAAACAGACCTAGCCAGCTCCTCTCGCTTCAGCCAGTGTTCCCTGTAAGCTGAGTGCTTGGGCAGCCACCCAGCAGATTAGCAGAGCACCCACTGCTGGCAGCATGTGGTACACATCCACCCCTGCTTGGATGCACAGAATAAAAGTTATTCTGCCCATGGATGGAAAAAATGATGGAACAGTGGGCTGCGGGCGTCTGTGCCTGGGATGGGAAGACCTGGCTGGTGGTGTGGGTGAGAGGGGGAGGAGCTGGCCAGGGGAGGGGAAGGAGCTGGGGGGACAGCTTGCTGGGGGAGAGGAGGGAACTGTCCAGGGGTGTCTGTGTCTGGGGAGGAGCTGTTTGGGGGTGTCTGTGTGAGTGGGGAAAGCTGGCCAGGCGGCACAGCTGGCTGTGGGGTGGCAGCTAGACAGGGGGTGTCTGTGCCCAGAGGAAGATCTGACCATGGGGTATCTGTGATGGAGGATCTTGGGGGGCGGAGCTGGCCGGGGCTGTTTGTGCCAAGGGTGTATCTGTGCCCGAGGAGTATGGGAGGGAGGAGCTGGGGTGTGGAGGGAGCTGTCTGGGGCGGAGGGGGGAGACGCGGGCCCGAGGATGTCTGTGTGAGTCGGGAAAGCTGGCCGTGACACGAGGGTGGCGGGCGTGTGGGATCTAGACTGGGAGTGTCTGTGCCCGAGGGGATCTGACCGGGGTGTCTGTGCTGGAGCAGGTGGGAGGGATAAGTGGAGGGAGAGGACCTGGCCGGCGTGTCTGCGCAGGAGGGGGAGAGGGAGGAGCTGTCCGCCGGGGGAGCGAGCAGGGACATCTGTGGCCGGGGGAGGATCTGACTGAGGGTGTCTGTTCCGGGGACGGGGATCGGAACCCGGCACAGGAGGAGCTGGCGCTGCAGCCAGGAGTTCGGCGGCTGGAGCCGGGCAGCGAAGGAGGCGGGCCCGGGGGCTGCCCGCGTGCGGTCGGCGACTCCGAGGCGAGCCGGAGCCGCCGAGCGCTGCAGTCCGTGGCTCCGAGCGCCGCCCGGCTGAGCCGGAGGCTGCGGCCATGGAGCTGGCGGGGGTCCTGCAGCTCGGGGAGCTGGCAACCGCCTTCGCCCGGGTTCCTGTCTTCCCGCTCTTCGACCTGGGCTACTTCATCGTCTCCATCCTCTACCTCAAGTACGAGCCAGGTGAGTGTGCGGCGCGTCTCCGGGCTCGGGAGCTGCCTGTGCTCCGCACAGAGCCAGGGGACCCTGGGGCCAGGGCAGCTGCTGGGGCTCCTTCCCAGGGAGCGCAGAGCGTGAGGGCTGGGGGGTCTTCCCCCTCCCTCAGGCTGCTGGGACCCATGGGGGTCACCCATCCACCGCAGATGCCTCTCCGGCTGCACCATGGCCCCCTACCGCCCCTTCCCGAGTCTTGTACCCCCGGTCGCCCCATCGTCGGTCCTTCTATCCTCCTGCCCCCGTGGGATCCCCGCCGCTGCAGGGGTGGGCAGCACAGCACAGTCCCTGTCTAAATAAGGTCGGGCTCAAGCAGGTGTGGTAAAGTGATCCCCGCCTTCAGAAAATAGCCCGTTCCTCAGCGGCGGGGGGTGCGGCCAACACTCTGCTCTCGGGCAGGCAGAGGGGGGCAGCGCCACCAGATCCTCACGCAGAAGTGTCGCCCTGCCTCCCGCATAGCTCACTCCCTAATAAATACACAAACTAGGCAGCTGGCCCACCAAGAGAGAAAGGACACACTGCAATAAGTCCGGGAAATACTGGCCAGGCAGGAGACCCCCGGGAACCGCTGCCCTAACTATGGCAATGGGTGAGACTGAAAAGGAGAGATTTCTGTGTCAGTGTGCAGCATACCCAGAAGTACATGACCGAAGCATCCTCCAGTGATACAATCTGTAACAGATTTTGCCAAAAAAAAAAAAAAAGGGCCAGGAAGAAAGTTAAAAGCACCGTAAGAAAGGAAAGACATGGCACCATACCATAGCAGCCCGCTAGGGCTAAAACACCGTGAAACACTGTCCTAAAGAGATACTTACTCTAGACTGTGATAGTGGGAAACACTCAAGTGTTCCCATGGTTTTACTTGGTCAAGATCTGTATAGCTTGTCATGCCAAGAAAGACCTAGAACAGGGGAGTTGAGGGGTGCCGATATGTGGGATGGGCACCCCTCAACACTGAACATTCCTAAGAAACTGCCTAAAAAGCTACCATAATGATTTTCCAGCTATCCCAAACATATTTGTGAAAGTTTTCTCTTTATAGCTGATTAGCATGGGCCAATCATAATTTGAATAAGATTTCCCTGTGTGTGGTGGTAGACTTTCGAGAAAAGGAGGTTTTCTGATACTCAAGAAACAGCAGATTATTTTCAGAGTAAGGAATTGATTATTAGCACAATAGCAGCTATGCTTTATAGACTCATCCCATGTTCCACTCTGTAGGGAAGCTGAAAGCTAGCATAGGAGAAGAAAAGTATTGTATAGCCCCTTCTCTTAACTTAAAGCTTCAGAATTGATGTTCATGTGTTATTGGTTATTTTGTGATGAAGGAGGCGAGCAGGTGGTTTAGAGATTCTAAAAGGCCCCTAGGCTGAGGCTCATGCATTAGACAAAATTATGAGTTGTTTTTATTTTTAGACAGTGGCAGAGCTATCAGTTTCAGAAACAAAATACCAGATCATCATTCTTTCTGGTATCTACAGAGAGTAACAGCTGCACTAATGGTTAACTCTTGGTCAGTTCACAGACTTCAGCTACATCAAATCATATCAAAATCTGCTGAGGCCCACAAACTGTGATCATATTTATGGTAATTTAATGCAATTAGTAGAATGTCAATTAAAATTAATGACAAAGAATTGAAAGGATTGAAACAGGCTACTCACACTCTCAAGGAAAAATCCATCCATGTGGTACATCCTGCAATGCATTACCATGATTACAACATCCAGTTTTACTAATTCTCTTCTCACACAAGTATGAGACAACCCATGCCTCAGGATGAAATCCAACTTCCAGATTTTAGAAAATTCAAGTAGAAAAAGGATTAATAAAAATTAAATATACAATACACAGCTGATATCAAAGGCAGCATTTAGGGAAGGCAAAGGGGGTTAAGTCCCACATACTAGGACACTACTTGCTCTTTTCCCCTTCCTCTCACTTTCATGAAGCTAGAGGAAAACACACAGTTTGTGTTACTCCTCTGCCCCCTTCCCTCACTAGCCAGAAGTGAGAGGAATGCATGCAAGCTGTGTACTTCCCTCTCACTTCTTGAAAGTGAGGGGAAAGACAAGAGCAAGCAGGGTTGGAAGAAGGGGAAGGGTAAGAGCAGGAGCTGCCTCCCACATCTGCATTGTAGGTGGCTCTGCTTGAGCGTAGTTGACAAAAGAAGGAACTTTGGCAGAGCACTAGCTGATATTTGCGTCTACACAACTTTTTTTTTTTTTGAAAGAGGCTTTTGAAAGTAGGCGCTCTTCCTGTTCCAGGAGCAGAAGAGGGCTTCCAGAAGAAGAGCCACATTCTTTCAATTTCCAAAAGAACCTGATTTTTCCAAAAGAACTTGCTAGGGTAGACGCAGCCTATGTGTGCAGACAATGTATTTTGAAATAGCGAAGTCCTGTTTCGGAATGCATTTTTGTGTGTAGCAATGTTATTTCAAAATAGCCATTCCAGAATAGCTCTTTTCAGAATAAGACTGCTGTGTAGACATATTCATGCAGAGCATGGCAAGATAGATTCAGGGTTGTGATTTGTGTATTACTTTTCTCAGTTGGGATCTGTTTCACAGGAGCTGTTGAGATGTCCCATCGAAGCCCTGTTGCCTCCTGGCTTTGTGCTATGCTTCACTGCTTTGGAAGTTACATTCTTGCAGATATGTTACTTGGGGAAGCGCCTATTGATTCTTTCAGTAATAACTCTAGTGTGCTCCTGGCCACAGTGGTATGGTGAGTCTTTCACAGTTTCCTAAAGTCCTGTGTGGGGGTAAGGGATACTCACATTGTTCAATTTGGGTTAATTAGGAAAAAGAGGGGCTTAGGCAGGGAGGAAAATGGAATTGTCTTTTGAATTTCTGGGTCTAGTTTCTAATTAAACTGATGACTGAATGCTTTGACAAGAAGGGCTGAAGTTAACCCAAATATAGGTTACTTCTATTCACAGATACCTCAGTTAAAGTGCAGCACTGTCTACAAAACCAGCACGCACACTGCACGGGCCATAAAAGAGGTTGTATTTAGCATGAGTGATGAGTGCAGTGAAGCAAGTACAAGAACTTTGGTGAAATTTTGAGTACCCTTTTTTTTGATTATGATGGTAGTGTCTGCAGAATTCAACAGCCACTGAAAAGTTTAATTTCGCAGTATGTATTCTTTGCAGGCTACATACAGCACTGCCTTTTCCATGACACTATTCTCTCACCATCTCCTACACAGTCCAGTTGGGCAGTTGGGTGGTTGCTTGAACTCTCTGTGGTTTTGTTCCAGGTATTTGATCTTCTTCTGCCCCATGAACCTCTTCTACAAGTGTGTCAGCTTTCTGCCTGTGAAGCTCATCCTTGTGGCAATGAAGGAGGTGGTCAGAGTTCGTAAAATTGCTATTGGGGTCCATCACGCTCATCATCATTACCACCATGGGTGGTTCATTATGGTGGTTATTGGATGGGTCAAAGGTAAATCCTGAACTCCTGGAACTCATGAAAGGTACCGTCAGCCCCTGGAGAGATGGAGAAGAAAATCCAGAAGTTCAGCAGCACTCGCATCATGTCTCTCAGCAGTAGCTTGGTTATCTGGGGATGAAGTTAACAGGCTCCTAATAATGATACTTAGCACGAATATTCTTTAATTCTTGTAGTACAGTTCTGAATTGGGTCATTGTTCCCATTTTATTGATTGTTCCCATTTTAGTAAGTGATTTGCCTGAGGCCACAGTGGGTGTCAGTAGCAGATCTGCGGATAAATTCAGGATCTCTTAGTTCCCTGTCCCATGCATGTAATCACTAGACGTGGCTCTCACTTACATATTTTCAGGGAGTTTCTGTTTATGCCAAAAGGTTTAAATTCTTTTCCTTAGGGTATCTGCTAACAGAAAGTACGTAGGCTGTTTCAGACCTTCTGGCTGAGGTGGGGACCAGATATCCTTCTACATTACTCAACACTTTACAGGGCTGAACAAAAGGGTGTAGGTATGGTTCCACCACCAGTGCTAGGATCATTTTTGTTTTACTCAGGAATGGGTCTTATTACTTTTTTACTCCTCTTCAGATGATCCTAGTTCCCATATAGTTGGGAAAAGTTGTGCTTTTGCAGGACTCTTGTGGTTTGATGATTTCACCAGTTCTCTCTCACTGTTTCCCAGGTTCTGGAATTGCCTTGGTGTCTAATTTTGAGCAGCTGCTGCGTGGCATCTGGAAGCCAGAAACAAATGAAATTCTTTTTATGTCCTTGTAAGTATTTAGACTAAATTCTCTCAGACCAAGGATATATCCAAGACCAGTGCTTCCTAATCCGTCTGTATGAAATGAAACCTCTTCATTTCCTTTCTAGCCCAACAAAAGCCAGTCTGTATGGAGCAATCCTCTTCACCTTGCAGCAGATTCACTGGCTCCCCATCTCTAAAGCCAACCTCATCTTCTTCTTCACCATGTTCATGATCATTTGCAAGGTAAGTTTACACAAGCTTTCTGCTAACAAGTCTACAAAACTAAAGGAAAGAAGTTGTGTGTATTGTCTGAGGAGTATAATTAAGCTGGGGGGCCATTTCACTACTGGAGTAAAGTCAGTCTGAGAGAGATATAGCACCACAGGGGTACAAAGACACCTTGGGGGGTGATATCTCTATGGGGTATGGAGGCAGGTTGGTGAGCCGGGATTGCCAGAGTTGTGGAGACAGTGGCTTGGGGGAGGCATATCCCCATGTGGGTGTGGAGCTAGGTGAGGATGGGCAGATATATCACCATGGGGTAAGGAGTCAGGCTGGAGCAGCTAATTGTTTAATGTAAAACCCTCCCTTCTGGGATGCCACTTTTCATTTTTGTTTAATCAAATTCTATCCAATATCTCCTTGCCTAACATACAGCTATTTCCATGTAAGGTGCTGCAGTTCTGCCCATTGGGTGTTGGCAGTAAGTGTTCCCCTTCTATTATGTTTAAAGAGGCATTTTTGGCAAGGACAGTTAGGTATGAATAAGGCAGGGTTGTGGCCTATGGACTCCATAGGTTTGTGCTCAAAAGAAGCTTTTGCCCAAGCTCTGGGTGACCATCCTAGGCTGTTATTGCAGGTTCTGGGTGTTCACACTACTGTTAGCCTGTGAAAAACCAAATTAGCAATATTGACTCTCCATACAAAGGTTCAGGGAGCTGGAGGCAGGAATATTCCTTGCCCGTTGGTATTTAACAGGTGGGGTGTGTGATCTGTAACTGCTAGTCTCTGGTGTTGCATGGCAGGTGTTCATGACTGCAACTCATTCACATACCTCGCCGTTCGCTTCAATAGAAGGCTTCATCTGCCCGGTATTCTTCGGCACTGTTTCTAGTGGGCACAACAATCATCACCACGACCACCATGAGAGTTCCCATGATACTTCCCCTCCTGCAAAATCTAAGGAGGAGCTGAATGAAGGCACACGGAAACGGAAAGTGAAAAAGGCTGAATAAGACCATATACAAATGAACAAGTCAAGGAAAAACTCCCTCAGAGCTGCATCGAAATAGTCCCCAAGCTACCTGTGATCTCATATTCCCTGCAGTCCTTCCTTCTCCCTGAGGCTTCAAATGAGAGAGAAGAGCCAAGACCCTGCCAGATGGAACCCTGAATTTCATCCACACACTTTGCCCTGTTGCTAGCTTCATGGTCTTTATCTCTCCATCTAATCCCCTATTTTCAGGGGAGAGGGGTTAAATTTGTGCCAGACGGAGGTTTGGGTACAAGTTCCTAGCCCGCAAGCAATTATGACACTGCATTTTGTTACTATAAAATCCCTGCTGCCCTTCTGTCCCTCCACCTCCCACATTTGCTACTGAACGGACTGTTTTGTGTTCCTACAACTCTCAAATTCTTTTGGAATTTAATTTATTCTGTTACCGTTAAAAAGCAAATTTAATACTTGGCAACTGAATATGGAAATTGGATTTTTGGCACAGGAGCAAATTATCTCCCTTGGGCTACGTCTACACGTGCAGCCAACATCGAAATAGTCTATTTCGATGAATAACGTCTACACGTCCTCCAGGGCCGGCAACGTCGATGTTCAACTTCGACGTTGCTCAGCCCAACATCGAAATAGGCGCAGCGAGGGAACGT
The DNA here is from genome assembly GCF_033958435.1 of Carettochelys insculpta. Taxonomy (NCBI): domain Eukaryota; kingdom Metazoa; phylum Chordata; order Testudines; family Carettochelyidae; genus Carettochelys; species Carettochelys insculpta. The sequence goes on along the minus strand of NC_134163.1, from coordinate 16,807,588 downwards.
CTACACGTCAAAGTAGCACACATCGAAATAGGGATGCCAGGCACAGCTGCAGACAGGGTCACAGGGCGGACTCAACAGCAAGCTGCTCCCTTAAAGGGCCCCTCCCAGACACAGTTGCACTAAACAACACAAGATACACAGAGCTGACAACTGGTTGCAGACCCTGTGCCTGCAGCATAGATCCCCAGCTGCCGCAGAAGCAGCCAGAAGCCCTGGGCTAAGGGCTGCTGCCCACGGTGACCATAGAGCCCCCGCAGGGGCTGGAGAGAGAGCATCTCTCAACCCCCCAGCTGATGGCCGCCATGGAGGACCCAGCAATTTCGACGTTGCGGGACGCGGATCGTCTACACGGTCCCTACTTCGACGTTGAACGTCGAAGTAGGGCGCTATTCCTATCTCCTCATGAGGTTAGCGACTTCGACGTCTCGCCGCCTAACGTCGAAGTTAACTTCGAAATAGCGCCCGATGTGTGTAGACGCGACGGGCGCTATTTCGAAGTTGGTGCCGCTACTTCGAAGTAGCGTGCACGTGTAGACGCAGCTTTGAAGCTCAGCTAATGGATTTCAGCCCCCATACTTGCAAAGTACTCTATGACCAGTGTTCCCTGTAAGCTGAGCACTTGGGTGGTCACCCAGAAAAGAGTTAAATGCTGCCCAGCTGATTAGCAGAGCACCCATAGCTGGCAGCATGTGTTTCTATTGGTGGTGCACATAACAAAATTTATTCTGCACATGGATAGAAAAAATTAGGGGAACATTACCCATGATGTAGGGCTTCAAATTAACCTGGCATATGTTACATTCATGATGGGCCCGACCAAGTGTCACTTGAGTAATTACACTCTTCTAATCTAAATTCCCCCTGCAATTCTTAATCGGGACAACTTCTCGACTTCCTTAACTTAATCTTTACACATGCTTTCCAGATATAAAGTGCTATAAGTGTTCTGTATTCCTGCTCTTTTTATCTTATGCTGTTGGTTAGTGTGGTTTGCCATTAACTGACAACAACTTTGTGTGCTGACTGCGTTTCCCTGGGGAGGTGAAATGATCCCTGGAGTTTGGATATTGGCTTGTTTGCAAACTGCTTTGGAACCCTGGGGGATACAGGCATAATGCAAATGATTATATATAACACTATTTATTATTGCTATATGGCATCAGATTATTGGGCCTGAAATTGGCTTTCCAAGAGAACATAGAATCTGTATGTACACAGTAGGGCACATTTGAGAAAGGTCTTAGGCCCACTCAACATATACTCTAGTCCATGCTGGTTCCAGAGCAAACTGGAGGGTGGGTCCAATTATCTTGTTGCTGGGAGAGGCATTTCCTTTTTTCTTAATATTTTATAAATCCAGGAAATGATTTGCAGATAAACCTGATTAAAACACCACTAGACATCTGACTGGAGTGCATCAGCTGAGGAAATACGAACCTCTTTTGTACAACCCATTGAGCCAAACTCACAGCACAAGTACAGGCCTGAGAGAAGGGCCTTTGCCTAGAGGGTTAGGAAGGAAATGGTCAGTCTCTGAAACGTGGAAAGCATGGGGTCATGGAGAATTCAGCCAGTTCTTTTGTATCCTGCACTGTCAATGTTTGGGGATAAAGTTTGGATAGAAAAGTTTGAAACCTATGCACTGAATTTGTTTTTAAAAGTTTGTCTTTGGAAGTTGTTGCCACGTGAACAGAATTTGGGTTCTGGATTTTCTGGGCCACCAGAAGCTGGAAATGCTGTTGCAGGGGCACCATGATTAGCCCAGCTGGTACTTGGAGCATATAGGTAGCTTTCAGTGGCACTCCATCCTGGCATCCTCAGCTGGCAGTGTAGTTCTCCGAGTCAGCCAGAGTGGGTGTGTATGGACGTAAGGGAAGGGGAATAAATGAATTCAGAGAATCTCTCCCAGACCTACTCCAAAAACTTTAAGTTGAAACATTATTGAAACAAAAAGGAAATAATTGCCTAGAGGGACTGGTGCATATAACCTTAAATTAAATCTTACATACAACAAGACTAAAGCCAGTACAGGAGGTCAAATTAACTGTGGCTCTTAGTTTCAAAAGTGCCTTATCCCTGTAACCTTCTCTTGCTCCCATTATAAAACAAAAGAATAGGCCTGACTGCTCCATGTTTTAATAGATTTTTGTTTCACTGAAACCTGCTGATGGTTGATTTAAGGGGAATTATTGTTTTATAGCAGCCAGCTATCAACAACATAAAGAGATTGTGAAGTGACTCAGAGGGTCTTGTGGTGCTCAGAAGGCATATATGCCACTGACTCACTCCTGCCAAAGAAAAAACTCCAGTTACAACAGATTCCTGGGATGTGGTTACCCCTTGCTTGGCCCCCTGACTCAATTATGACATGGTTCTAATGGGTAGTGAAGGTTAGATTTCACAGTGATCTCCAGTCAGACTAAAGCCCTGAACATGACCAAAGACATCATTATGGTTTGATCTTTGCTATAAATGGAATGTGTGCACCTACAGGGTTTACCACCATTGTTGTTCATAGTCCAGGCTGATTATCTGGGGGTGCAGAAAAGAGGAGGGAACTCTTTGGAAGCTTGTTAATTTCACTCTTAGAGTTACAGTGGAAACTCACTCTCTCTCCATACAGGCAGGGAGCGTGTTCACCTGAAGATGGAAATGGAGACAATAATGAATGCATGTACATACACACCTCATGTAATCTGTTTCAATCTGTTATTGAGTCTTTGCATATAACACTGATAAAAGTCTATGACTCTTACAAGAACGAGAGAATCCTGAATGTTTATTCTGTCTGAGCCCTTTTGCTGTTATGTAGGGCTGAGTGCTAAGACACTCTCCAGTGTGGACTGAGTTAGGCCAGGCTAATGGCTGTTGCTCTTTGATAAGACCGAGAATTCATGTTCTGTATGATATAAGAAACTAAAGTTTGTAGGCCTTTAAGAGATCTCTTCAGGCCCTGGCCAGGGTGGTGAATGCAGCTACCAGAAGAAGGCTGTTTCAGGCCTTTCAGGGTGAGAGCCATAAGGGCCTTTCTTTAATGAGGTTTTCCTCTGGAAGCCTCTGGCATAATTCCAGCCCTTGCCTCCCTGATGACAGATGGCAGACTTGTTTCTACAGAAGGCAGTGTATCTAGACTTGTGGTGTCCAATATGTGGCAAACGGGGAAGCAGATTGTGGTGAATGCAGCTCAGAGCTGCACAGGTGGGGCACCCCTCCAGCCACTCCACGCATGTGCCCCACCACATGGTAGAAAAAGCATGTGGCAACAGTGGCAGCTCCTCTGGCCCTGGGGTGTGGCGCATTGGGTGGTTCATGAAGCTCAGGGGCTGCGGCATGGTTTGGGGGCTGCAGTGTGACTCAGGTAGCTCGTAGGCTGTAACATGGTTCATGCAGCTCGTGGGCTGTGGCACAGTGTGGGTGGCTCAGGGGCTGCAGGGCAGCTTGGGGGCTGTGGTTTGGGCAGCGCAGAGCCAGTGAGTAAGAGAGGGTTGGTGGGGAGGAGGGGAGGCACCTGGCAGCAGGAGCCGCACCTGGCAGCAGATGGGTGTGGGGGCCATGGCTAATTGGTGAGTTACTCTTGGACACCACTGATCTAGACACTATCACAGAGGAACATGTACATAAAAATATAACAGTGGCCGTACTGGGTCAGACCAAAGATACATCTAGCCCAGTAGTCCATTTTCTGACAGTGGCCAATGTCAGGTGCCCCAGAGGAGACAGAATAGGTAATCATCAAGTGATCCTCCCCATTGACCATTCCCAGCTATTGATAAACAGGGGCTAAGTACACCATTCCTACCCATCCTGGCTAACAGCCATTCATGGACCTATTCTCCATGAACTTATCTAGCTCTTTTATGAACTCTGTTGTACTCTTGGACTTCACATCATCTAGCAAGGAGCTGCACAGGTTGACTGTATGTTGTGTGCAGCACTTATTTTTGTTTCTTTAAAACCTGATACCCATTTCATTTGGTGACCCCTAGTTCTCTTGTTATAAAGAGTAAATAACACTTCCTTATTTACATATCTCCACAGAAGTCACAATTTTATAGATCTTTATCATATTTCCTCTTTGTGGTCATTTTAGAGCTGAGGGGTCGCTATGACCTGACCAAAAAGATCTGTGTGAGGAGATGAGTGAGACTTGCTGCATGTCTTAAAATTCCCTTTCTAAAAAAAAAAAAAACATGGTTTTTAACAATGCCTCTCTCCCATCACAAGCACAGAAAATGTTGAAACTATTAGTAAAATGTGCTCATAGCATGGTGCTGGCTAGTAGGTACAGTTAGATGGGAGCAGAATTTTCAACTGCTTTGTAAAGTTCTAACATGTCTATGTCCCATGCTGTGGTAGCCATGCAGAATACTCCCAACTCCAATCCATGCAGCAGTGCTGGGGCAGGAATGAGCCTGCCAGGGCTAACAGTTTCAAGGCACCAACCTCCACTACTGCCTCCAAAGATGTTCTAATCTGATAATTTAGTAGATACTAATTCTAGTGAGAAATATCTAAATGTAGTCACTGATTTAATCTGCAAAGCACCCTGGCCTTGTGTAATCATCTTGCCTGCTGGAGATGACAGAGACCTTCTGGCAACTGAGAAGCTTGTACTGCAACCCACAAGGTAAGAGGAAATTCTTGATTTAGTCCAAAGTGGAGCAGAGAATTTGGCCCCAGACGTGAATGTACACAAACCACACAGTAAAAGTAACCATAATCCCACAAAAGCTCATCACTTTATAAACTACTTTGTTAGTCTTTAAAGTGCTACATGACTGCTAGCTTGTTTTGTTAGAATACAGACTAACATGGCTACCTCTCTGGTACTATCCAACATAACATATTTAATGTTTTTCCTTGGGGAGGGGGAACAGGGGAGGAATACCAAAGAAACCCTCCACTATTAACAAGAACAAGTACAAGAGTGAAATGCCTGCAGGATTAAAACACCAAAACAGAGGCCCAAACCACATGTATACCTGTCATGTGTTCATTCACCAGTTACAATGCCTCATCATGACTGTCCTGGGAATTACTTTTCCAGGAATGTGCTCTTCCCCCACTGGCATCTTCCCTCATATTGTCCCTCTCTACAGCCCTACTCACTCTTTATGGATTGGACTTCTGGCCAGGGCACTAAGCTCCTCCCTTTCCAGGAATTTCAGTCTTTTCAGACCTGCTGTCTGGCTTACATCTCCAATGCCCTTGCCACTCCCCTGCTCTGAAGGCAGCACCACAGAAGTTAGGGTGCCAGTGCTATACTGTGCCATCAGTACTGCTGCCTTCAGAGCTATATGACTGGAGAGCAGCAACTGGTGGCCACTGGCCCATCTCTAAAGGCAGAAGTGAGGGTAGCAACACACACACACCTCCTAGAGCTGGAAGGGACCTCAGGAGGTCATCTAGTCCACTCCCCTGCCCTCTTGGCAGGACCAAGCACCATCCCTGACATCTATTTGCCTCAATCCCTAAATGGCCTCCTCAAGGATTGAGCTCACAACCCCAGCTTTAGAAGGCCAATACTCAAACCACTGAGCTGTCCCTCCCCCCATACCATGTATTCTTGTTTCTGCTGTTGTAAGGCTGTCCAGCTCTGAAGGCAGCACTGTTGCCAACAGAGCCACAGAAGTAAGCATGGCAATAATGAGTCCCCCTCCCCACACCCTTTTGGATCAGGAACCCTACAATTATAACATTGTGAAATTTTGGATTTAAATGGCTGATTCGGATTTAAAAATCCTATCACTGTGAAATTGACTAAAACGGACTGTAAACTTGATAGGGCCCTATCTATTTTCTTTTGATGCCTCTGATGGAACTCTGATACTTCCACGTCACTGCCTGTCTCACACATACACTCTGCCTAGCACAGAACGCAACATAACAAACCAATATGACACTCTTAAAGAAGACAAATAAGATCTCAGGGCCCAGCATTCTTTTCCCACCGGGAGTAGACTAATGGTGTCATCTGGTGCATAATCACCAGATCCCAGTGAACAAACTGTATAGCTCTGTCTGCTCCTACTGGAGGCTCATCTCCCTGGAACTAAGCAGCTTGGTACATCCAGTACATCTGCAACTGGTTTCCCAGAGCAACTATGACTGCACCCCTACCATGGCCTGCTTCAGCACCTAGACGCTCACTTCACCCCATGAGCCCAGAACTCAAGAGCCTGGTGACAACCCAATTCAGCAGCAGAATGATGAGCCTAAGATCTGGAGACCAGAATAAGTGAAGGTTCCCAGCAATGGAGAGGTATGTTTGGTGTGGAGTGCAGGCTGGCTCAGTAAGAGGATTTTTGCCAAGGCATGCTTGGCTCAATTCTATGAAGAAATTTTCTTGTCTCAAGTGCTGGCCATCTGGCATCTTTCACAGCATTTATTTTGAAGGCTGAATTTAAAAAAAAATCAGTTGCAGGATCTCTCTCTTTTTTATGTGAGGGAGTTGAGGGTGAGCTCTTGCAGGGTCTCCATTCTAAGTGCCTCTCTCCTCACTCTAGTTGCCAAGCACTCTTCCTTCTTCCTACCAGAAAATGAGGGGCTGTGACTTGAGCTCCTAGGGAGCTGCCTCTCTGCGGCGTAGGATCTAGTCTGACCCAATTTCTTCCTGTCTCTTCTGACATTTCATAGGCAACCAGTGTCTCTCTTCAAATGACTTCTCTTCCTCCTACTCTCAATACCTTGAATGGGAGAATGCTGCCTACCTCACTGCTGGGCTTCTCCCTTGTCTTGATCTCTTCCTTCAAGATGTCTGAGGTCTTCATATTAGGACTTTATTTTTCCCAGTCAGCCTACCCTAATGCAGCTGCAGGAGGGGTGGAAATAGCCAAGTTACTTACACTAGGAAACACGTGACAAACCTGACTGTACATGTCAGTCTTCTCTTAGTGTCTTTAACACTCCCTAGAGCAGCACATGACTAGCCAGCAAGGCATTAAGAATTAGCAGAGAAACTGACTCCATAGCTAGGAGAGTGGTGTGCTGGCATCAGAGACTCCGGGACGTGAACCATGAGGACAAACCAGATCACTAAATACACCTTGTTTGTTTCCTGTTACCTCTTCTGGGTGAGTCTGAGCAGAGGTGGGGCTGACAGGCACAGAACAGGGCTGACACTGACTGCGTAGCAAGATCACTGATTACAGGAAAACCCACTTTCAAAATCACCCCAGTGAATAATTGGTCTGCCAGTTGTGATATTAAGCCCCTGTTGTGAGGATGTCAGGGTGCAAGTCCACTGTAAACTGCTAATCTGTCCTCTGGTATCCCTGCTCCCAGGATTAGATGCTGTTGGGGATTTTTGCTCTTGGAAAATGATGAGTTTGTCTCTGATCCTTCCTCTCTAGCTGGCCAGTGGACTCATGGTAGCAGTTGGCATTTATGCCAGACTCTCTAAAGAATCAAGTAAGTACACTTTCCTACCCTCCCTGGGTTACCAACCTGTAGTTCAGATAAAGCTAACAAAGTGACTGCAGGATAATTGTCCAGTCATTGCTCTCTTCCCAGCACTGAGTGCAGATGAACTGCGTGGACCATCTCTGACTGTCAATTTTCAAATCACCCTCCACCACTGTTCCTGAATGTCACTTCCATGTGGTAATAAGGGATGTTGCCCAATCCTCTTGATGGCTCTCCAACAATGGGAAGGATTACTAATAATTATGTACATTTTTCATGCCCAAAGACTGGATCAAGTAAGGAAGTGCAGTGCCTTTGAATTTTGGAAGTTAACTCAGATGAGTAGGGCCCTACCAAATTTATAAATCATTTTGACTGATTTCACAGTCATAGGATTTTAAAAATTGTAAATTTCACGATGCAGTTGTAGGGGTCCTGATCCAAACAGTAGCTAGGGGAGGGAGGATAGTTTGCAAGGTTATTTTAACATGGGTTTGTAGTGCTGCTACCCTTCCTTCTGAGCTGCTGCAGATGGTACTGCTGCCTTCAGAGTTGTGCAGCTGGAGAGTGGTGGTCGCTAGCTTGGAACCTACCACTAAAGGCGCTGCCTTCAGAGCTGAGCGCCTGGCCAACAACCCCCACTCTCCAGCCATCCAGCTTGGAAGGCAATGTAAAAAAGAGTAGCAATACTGCAACCACCTTAAAATAAGCTTGTAACTACTCTTTAACTCCTTTTTTGTATCAGGACCCCCTGTTTCAGAAACCTTGGTCTCCCCCATAAAATATGTGTATTACTGAAAGCATGCAAAAGACCAAATTTCATGGGGGGAGACCAGACTTCTTGGTCCACCATGCATTTCCCATGGCCTTGAATTTGGTAGAGCCCTATAGATGAGGGAGCCCAGCCCCTTCCACTAATGCCATGAAACAAAGGCTTCATTGCCTCTCACAGTTTCAAGGCCAGAGAATAGCCCTCTAAGCACAAATTCACCCACTGATTGTGTAAAAGCCATTTCTATCTGCTAAACACTAGCTGTGTGCCAGCTATCCATCTGACTAAGGGCTGGTCTACACTTGCACCCAACTTTGAAGGGGGAATGTGAATCAGGGTGATGGGAGATTACTAATGGAGTGCTGTGGTGAATATGCAGCACTTCATTAGGCTAATTCTCTGTCGCGACAACTTCGAAGCTTCAAACTTCGAAGTGCCCACAGCTACATGCATGCGGGCACTTCGAAGTTTGAAGCTTCAAAGTTGTGGGGGAGAATTAGGCTAATGAAGTGCTGTGCATTCCCTGCAGCACTTCATTAGTAATCTCCTGTCGCCCTGACTAATATGCCCCCTTGGAAGTTGGGGGCAAGTGTAGACACAGCCTAAGTGGGTTTTTGCCCAGGAAAGCTTATGCTCCAAGATACCTGTTAGTCTATAAGGTGCCACAGGATTTCTCAGTGTTTTTATGTGCTTGATGCTGTACAGACCACAGAAATAAACACAGCCTCTGCCCAGAAGGGTTTACAATCCAAGGTGACAAATGTGTTCAGCACTTAGCACGGGCCCAGGCCATCTTGTGGTGCAGAGCTTTGTTTGGTGAACGTTTTGTGATCTCATAGCTCTGCAATGAGAGTGTGTGTGGTTAAGACTGACAAGTGCAGGGAAGAGGTATGTTTCAAGAGGAGTTTGAGGCTTGCTTGCCTGGTGTGTGGAACTTGTCCAGCTCCGTATTCTTCCGTGAGCTCTATATCCATTCTTAGCACTTCGAGGGATAGGGGAAGGGGAAGGGGAAGGATTTGTCTTGTGTTAATTTATTACATTGATTTTTATTACAATCTCTGCCAGGGGCTCTGGATTCGCTCCTCATGGATCCCTCGTTGATCCTACTTATGGTGGGGATCCTGATGTTTGTCATCACCTTTGTGGGGTGTACACGAGCCTTGCGTGACCTGCCTGTGGTGCTGAAAATTGTAAGAAGCTGATGGGATGATTTCTTCGATCTGATAGGGATCCCTATGCCTTGGGCTGCCTTACTAGGCAATTTACTGACTAAGGCTATGTCTACACTATGAGATACACTGCAATTTAATGCAGTTAGCTTGACTGTGCAAAGTGACTGTCTTCACTGTAATTACCATTAGCTTGATTTAGGGAGTACTAATATCAATAGCATAATATCTTTGGAACTGGGTGTGTGTAGTGTCAAGTTTGAATAACAGTTTTAAAGAAGGCTAGTGTGGAAGCACCATGTCTTTGAATTGAATTCATTAGCCTCCAGGGGCTGATTGGTGCTGCTACGCTGGCTCCTGCAAGTGGTGGGGAGCTGCAAAAAACATGGTGCTGTTGCACCTGTCTCCTGGTGCCCTGCCACTTGCGGGAGATGGGAAACTGACCTGTGCAGCACCTGGCTCCCTGCTGCACCTGACTCCAGGCTCGAATGTGCCAGGGACAGCAATGCTGGTCAGTTTCCTGGCTCCCCTAGGCCGCAAGAACGTGGGAACCAGGCCAGTGGTGGGGGTGTAGCAGGGCCCAGGTGGAGGGCACAGAATGCAGGGCTGAGGAAACTGGGGGGTAGGTTCCCACAATGCACTGCTGCAACAGTCGATATTTGGCCACTCTAGTGCGACAGTGCAAACTCAGTTTTGTGTGCACTTGTGGGAAGTGAGGATACACAAAATCAAATTTATAAAACCCAGAGTTATAAAATCAAATTTAATAAAATTGAATTGATCTGGTAGTGTAGATGTAACCTAAGAGACTGCCTCCAACTATGGAGTCTGAACTTACTCCACTACCATCATATCAGTTTTTGTCAGTTACTTCAGCAGCTGCTGAAGGGGGTGCTAGAAGTACTAGAGTGTTAGTGAGCTAGTGGGCTAATAATGAAAAGCAAGGAGAGAAAGATTGTGTAAAAATCTGTGAATTACTGATCACACTTAAAGGCCCTGCTGCCATTGTGACTCATAGCTTCTGTTCCCCACCTGTCTCTTTGGCTGCACATCCAAGCAAAAGTAGCTGGTTTCTTGTGCCTGTTCTGTCACCTTTCTATGTGGCCTGTTTTTCACGCTTGCACCAACATTTTGCCATTTGCACCACTTATCCCAAGTTGAAGAGTTGTTTATATTTGCCCATCAGGCCCACAGTTGTTTCCTGTATGGGAATTTTAAAGGGAGTTGCAAATGTAGCATTTCTTTGGGTGTTGGTATGAGATTATTTTGGGGATAATTTCATTGCGGACTATCTGGAGGCACAGGCATCCTACTTCACTGGAATGCAAAAGAACTGTGTGAGATATGTTTGGAAACTTCATGTTTCTTTTAGTATGGAATCCAGTGTAGCTGAAAGAGGTTTAGGGTGTGTTCTTTTTCATTTTCAAATTCCCAGAAATTCCCCCTGGCATGATTTAACATGTACCAGTAATACAAAAGGAATAGTTCCTCCTCTGGTGTCAGCTACTGTTTATTGCAATAGCTGAGTAAATACCTGCCCTCTCCAAAGTGTCTTGAAATATTGGCTTCAACCTTAAAATACACTTGGCTTTGGTGTCCTCGTTTGTGTCTGAGCTGAGTTTCTGAGCCATCAAGTCACACTCAGAAACATGTGAGCAAAGAGATTTCAGAATGGCCTGTGTAAAGATATGTATAGGAAGAGTGTTCAGTAAGAGTTGTATTTATGCAACTGGAGAACAGAAAAAATCCCATCTGCCCTGTGTGACCACACTTAGACTGAATCTTGAATGCTGGGAATCAAACATGTAGACTTCATATGATAAATATATAGAACAAAAAATAATTGCTACAATTTGTTAAAAAAAAAGACAAAAAACCAACAAAAAATCTTGCAGGGGAAGTTGTTGATTGCAACAAAGTAGCAAAAAAACGCACCAGAGAAACTGTTTGCTAACACAGTAAAAACAGAGAATTGATTTCCCTGTGCTGGTTACTCTCCCCAAAGAGATACTTAAACCTGCTAATGAACAGCTGTTATTTAAACTAGAGTGGACAAAACACCAGAAAATAGACTGTGGGGAACCACCACCAGCCCCAGGGATGGGCTAATACACAATATTTGCACTAGCACTTTGCAACTTGAAAGCAGTGAGGAGGTAAGTCTTATTAGCTGATCTCATAGGTCTTTTCCATCCCTACATGCTAAGATTCAAAGACACAGACACCCTTAAATACAAGGTTCCTTCCAAGCAGCTAACATGAGTGTATGCACCTTACAATTATCTATAACAAATTAACCTTCTTTTGACTAGCATGGCTTCCTCTCTGTTACTATTCTTTTGTCCTATGATAGAAGAGGTGTAAACTGCCCACTTTATCTTGAATGACCTCCTCCTTGTATCCTGGAACACAGAGAATTTAACAACAGATTAGAGTGAGAGACTTGTGAGTTAGAGTACATATTCAAATTAATGGTTCCCAATCCTGCTGGAAAAGTATAACACGTGGAATTCTGCAGGGGTCTGTGTTAGGACCGGTTCTGTTCAACATCTGCATCAACGAATTAGATATTGGCATAGAGAGTACACTTATTATGTTTGCAGATGATACCAAGCTGGGAGGGGTTGCAACTGCTTTGGAGGATAGGGTCATAATTCAAAATGGTCTGGATAAATTGGAGAAATGGTCTGAGGTAAACAGGATGAAGTTTAACAAGGACAAATGCAAAGTGCTCCACTTGGGAAGGAACAATCAGTTTCACACATACAGAATGGGGAGAGACTGTCTAGGAATGACTACAGTAGAAAGGGATCTAGGGGTTATAGTGGACCACAAGCTAAATATGAGTCAACAGTGTGATGCTGTTGCAAAAAAAGCAAGCATGATTCTGGGATGAATTAACAGGTGTGCTTTGAACAAGACACGAGAAGTCATTCCTCTGCTCTGCTCTGCGCTGGTTAGGCCTCAGCTAGAGTATTGTGTCCAGTTCTGGGCACCACAGTTCAAGAAATATTTGGAGAAATTAGAGAGGGTCCAGAAAAGAGCGACACGAGTGATTAAAGGTCTAGAGAATGTGACCTATGAAGAAAGGATGAAAGAATTGGGCTTGTTTAGTTTGGAAAAGAGAAGACTGGGGGGAGACATGATAGCGGTTTTCAGGTATCTAAAAGGGAGTCATAAGGAGGAGGGAGAAAACTTGTTCTTTTTGGCCTCTGAGGATAGAACAAGAGGCAATGGACTTAAACTGAAGCAAGGGAGGTTTAGGTTGGATATTAGGAGAAAGTTCCTAACTGTCAGAGTGATCAAACAGTGGAATAAATTGCCAAGGGAGGTTGTGGAATCTCCATCGCTGGAGATATTTAAGAACAGGTTAGATAGATGTTTATCAGGGATGGTTTAGACAGCACTTGGTCCTGCCATTGGGGTAGGGGTCTGGACTCGATGGCCTCTCGAGGTCCCTTCCAGTCCTAGTATTTTATGATTCTATGAAATTCATGCGACACATTAACAAGTGGTATGAACAGAGACATCAACTACCTCACACATTACAAGGACTGCTTCCCTTTTTTTGATGCTCATAGTTATCTCAGACAGGACACAACATCCCCCCACCTCTCGCCCTCTTCCTTCAATCCTATTTGATTTTTCAGTTTTTATTGCAATTATTATTATTATTATTATTATTATTTTGGTCCTCTGTACTTAAAAATGTCAGTCTGTACTAGAAATGAAATTGATCTGATGAAGTGGGTCTGTCTGTCCCACAAAAGCTCATCACCAAATAAATCATTTTGTTAGTCTTTAAAGTGCTACATTTCTGCTGCTTTGGTCTCTTACAAGATATAACTCCTTATACTAAACAACCTGTTCCACTTTGTATTTGAGTAAATTTTCTAGCCATGAAGAAAGCTCTATGTAAGCTCAAAAGGTTGTCTTTCACCAAAAGAATTTGGCTTTATATATATATATATATATATATATATATATATACACACACACACACACACACACACACACACCCCTCTCAGCTTCTTTGTGAGGACCAGCACAGCTACAGCAACATAAAAAGTAGCTACCAGGGCAGTCAACATGGCAGCAAGGACAAGATGTCTCCCAGCCCAGCTTGATAAATCTGGGTGAGCAAAGCTTGCACTGGAGACTGAGACACAGCCCAAACTGCAACTTCAAAGTACCATCTCTAAAGCTGCTTTTAAAACACTAGTGCAAGCCTTATTAGCCCACATCAAGGCTGGGAATCTTGCTCCAAAATAGTGACCTGACTCTGGAATCAGTTTCTGTCCCATTTAAAGGCAATCTCAGCTCCATCACCAGTATTTTTAGCAGAGGCAACAGGGCATTTTTGTCTGAAACATTCCACCTTCAAATGAAGCAAGAAGGCTCGTGGAAAGAAAAAGTCTGTTCCAGACCATCCTGTATTCCGCAGATAGGACTTGTAGGCAGGTGACTTGACTTTCTCCACTATGTTCGGTGCTTATATTTACTAGCAGTATTAACATTTAGCCATGATGGGGAGCACTGCCTTGTAATAACACTGGTACCCAGATGGTTGCCTGGAAGTTCTTGCATTCAGCTCTTATGATGTAAAGAGGGTCAGGAGCTGGACTAACTTTCTGTGCATAATCAGGGGTTGGTCATTTGCACAGTCCCCCTGCTCAGCCAGGCCTTAAGTTCTACCCCTGCGCCCTCTGATTGCAGTGCTTCTGCTGCTGTGTCCTCTTGTAGAGTCTGGAACTAGGTTTTCCAAATCTTCATACACAGGGTACATCTCTGAAGTTTCCAGGTATTGTCTTGTGCGTAACAGGTTCTAAGGAGACCCTAGTGCCTTGGGACCCCGGTCTCCAAGAAAAGGTGTTGCTGTAGTGGAGGTGCTGTTCATTTTATCTGACAGATGATTGCCTCTGGACTGTGTAGGTGGAGGATGATCGTCTTATTTGTTCTCTATGTATCATCATAAACACACATACCCAGCAGGGTGAATGCATGTTGCACAACACAGATGTGGCCCCCAGCCCCACAGAGTTCTTGATCCAAGGGCTCTTTCATTGATAGGGGACAAGGGGGAACTGGTTGCTCTGCAGATGGTTCTGATGATCTCTTAACCCTTCATTTTACAGTTTGCCTGGATGTTACTGATCATTGTCATTCTCCAGATCATGGCTGCTGTCCTGGGATTTCTCTTTTCCAGCATGGTAACTCAATAGACAACTCCAGAGCTAGATGACACTTTGCTAAATTAGACAGTTGCATTTGGCAATATTCTTGCATGATTACAGCTCTAGAAATCAGTAACACCTTGGTAGCCTTGGCCGAGTCTTTCCTTCATTGCCTCAGTTTCCCCTCTGCCTACTGTACTGGGAGGTTGTCAGGATTCATCAGTAACAACTAAATGCATAGCATAGTGTGCTATACAAATACAGAGTATTTCTACTGTGGCTGCCAACAGAGATGCAAATCAACCTTCTCCATCAACAGTTTTTGGGAGACAAATGGGAGAAAAGGCCACTTGGGTTTAACTTGCATTTGTCCCTGTGATGTGCTCAGATCAGGGTTGTCTGGGAGAGGCCGCATGCCACAGAGGCAAGACTCATCCTAGAGTGTAGAAAATGGAAGGTGAGGAAAGCTTCTGCAAGTGAATGAATCTGCCTGGCAGATGCTCACAACTGCACTGTTTGTGTGTGTCACAGGTGCTGGAGAAAGCAGCATTTCTGATGGGAAAAGCTATCTCTGATTACCGGGATGACCTAGATTTACAGAATCTTATTGACTATATTCAGAAAAAGGTAATTTAAAAACCTCTCCAATTTCTATCATGCTTTCCTATTTCTTTATTTCAATGAAGGCAAACAAGCAAACAAACTCAGTCTCAGATTCTCAGTCAGTGCTGGGATATCAGTGCCAGACATAGACCCTCGCATATGCACAGAGCCCAGGTTCCCATTGTCTTGCCAGGCCCTATGCTCATGTCAGTGTTTCCTCCACCCTCTCCACTTTTATTTTTGTTTTGTTTTGTGTCCAGGGCACCAGTTGTGACATTTACCAGAGAAACTGGGAACAGGGTGAAATTTCACCAGGGTGAATTTAGGGAAGTTCCCCAATTTTGCTCCCTGTTTGCACCATGAGACACTGTCACTTCTCTCTCCCCAATTGGATTTTGAAAGTCCCCTGGAAGTTAGTGTTTGCTGTGAATATCCATGAGAAAGAGATGGTTAGTTCAGCCAGTGTCTCAGAGATGGGGACTGTCTCCTGTTCCAGAGGCTATTCAGACACTGGCATCTGATGAAGCCATGAGGACGTTTGGATTCCAAAGAGTTTTCCTTGGTTGGATTGTAGAGGTTCTTCTGGGCAGTTTATTCCTATCTGTGGGTAACTTATCTCAGAGCTATTTTTAGAACTCCTGTCTGGACGGTCCCATGCATACCTGAGTCACGTGTAAACAAGCATCTATCCCAGGGTCCACCTTTCTGTTTCACTCTCTCAGTTTGAGTGTTATGGAGTGCATTCCTACAAGGATTGGTCCCACAATATTTACTTTGAGTGCCAAGACTCCAACCCCAGTCTGGAACGCTGTGCTGTGCCTTTCTCCTGCTGCATCCAGAAGGATAAAGAGGTAGCCATTTCTGTAAGTCAAATCTGGCCACATTTTTATGGTTAACATTTTTTCCTTTAGGTTTTTATTTTAAAAAAAATCTCCACTGCAGCATGTGGTTGGGAGCTAAGGACACATGTTAAAATAAAGTCAAAGAGATCAAGTAGGAAAGTATCAGAGAGACTTTGAATTTATGTAACATAAGAATATAAAAATGCCCATATGTGTCAAATCAAAGGTCCATCTAGCCTAGCATCCTGTCCCCTGACAGTGGCCAATAACAGGGGCCTCAGAGGAAATCAACAGAACTGGCAATCACCAAGTGACCTACCCCTACCACTTCTGACAAAGAGAGGCTAGGGGCAACGCTCCTACCCATCCCCGCTAATGTCCATTGATGGACCTATCTTCCATGTATTTAACTAGTTCTTTTTTGAGCCTTTTTAAAGTCCTGATCTTCACAGTGTCCTCTGGCAAAGAGTTGCACAGGGTGACTGTGCGTTGTGTGAAGAATACTTCCTTTTGCTGGTTTTAAACCTGGTACCTATTAAACGTTTCACCTCAGGATCTCACTGCAGTTTGCAGGGTCATGGTATCACTAGCTCCTGTGGGTTAGGGAAACTGAGGCACATAACAGCAACCTGACTTTACTTAATCTATACAATGAATCTGTGGCAGAGTCACAAACAGAACCAAGGTCTCCCAAGTCTAAATCCCCTGTTATAACACCTAAAATGCTGCCTGTCTGTAACAGATTATCAAGAACAATGCAGTGTTCTGTTCTAGTTCTTTCATAGGGCCCATCACTGTGTATTAAGACACCAGTCTGCCCTCTTTCCTCCTGGGGTCAGGCATGCTGTGACTACTTCAGCAGGGAGAGAGGCAAAGTCTGTCCCTACTGTGCTGCAACTTTCTGGCTCAGGGGTGTGAAAAACACCTCTCCCCGCCACAAGAGCAGCAAGTTACATTGCTGCAAAGTGCTAGTGTAAATCAGGCTACAGCACTGAGAACTGTGCACCCAGTGCAGTTAGCCTCTCCCGTCATAGAGGTGGTTTACCTAGAGAGCTGCAAAAGCTCTCAAACTGATATAGCTACACCGCCATGTTGAGGCATTGCCACAGCAGTCCTGATGCAACTGTGCTTTACACCCTGAAGTGTTCACAAGCACAGAACAGATCCTGTTCCTCACTCACTGAACTCTTGTTGATTGACTCTTCTCTCCCTGCAGAGTGTTCTCACCACCATGTGCGGCTATGGGACTCAGAACCTGAGGTCATGGAAAGCAGAGAGCCTGATATACACCGAGGGCTGCTTGGAAAAGATTGTTGGCTGGGGGCAGAAAAACCTGCTGCTTGTTGCAGGGATAACAACAGGACTCACTTTCTTGGAGGTAACTGAGGCTGTAACAGCATTAAGACTACATCAGTACTGAAAAATGTGCATCCATTAAAAACTGATCCAATTAAACCAGTGCAAATTCTCAAGAGCAATGCACTTAACCTGATCTAAGCTAAATCAACATAGGCAAAGGTTAAGCTGTAATTTACTGAACACAAGTTAAACTGATATCAAGCACATTGATTGCAAGCTACCGCAATGCATATAAGTGCATCTAGGAGTTTGCATTGACTTAATTAAATTGATTTTGAAATGAACGTGGTTAAAATCAGTGCATTTTTTAGTATAAACAAAGCCAAGAACCTGCTTGACTAGCTCAGTGTGTGATAATTTTAGCAGGAAGGGAGTGGTTTTCAAACTTGGGTGGCTAACATTAAAACCTAAATCCATTGTTAAACAGTACTAGTAATATAGTGATATGTGAACAGCAATGCCTAGGCACCTAAACAAGCAGCCTGATATTCACAGGTGCTGAGCTCCTACAGCTCCCATGAAAGTCACTGGAACATAGTCCCTGAAACTAGAACCTTGGGTTTTGTGGGTAAATAACAGGATTTTGTGTTCCCTTCCCTGGCACTTCCCCTGTGTCTAAGCCACCAGGAATGTTGCTTTCAGGTGTCAGTCAATCCAGCCCTAGTAATCTCCTTTTCCCTTCCAGATTCTTGTGTTTTTCATGGCTATGAAGCATATTTACCACACTGACTTTATCATACAGAAACGGAGAAGCACAAGGAAGAGACGCCCTGAGACATAAGGTTGTTGCTTCCAACAAAAACCCAGCATGGTCTCTGTTGCCATTGGCTTGGGCTGTGGAGAAGTAACAAACTGAACTGACAAAACACTGAGTATCCCAGAGGGTGGCAGGGCTCATGCCCTAGGTCAGGGTTTGGCAACCAAAACAACACGAAGAGCCATTTTATTCGAATTTGGTACAAAAACTCAATAATTTAAGAGCCACAATGCATGTGAATACGAGATGGTCCTTAATAAATAATTTCAAACCATACTTTTTGTAACCCCTATTTTAAGAACAGCGCACACAATGATTTGTAATGGGATACATGTTTATTGTAGGACCTTCACAAACTTTTTACATATTCTATTTCCTCACACTTCAGGTGTGTGTTCATAACACTATCTTCCTGACTTTCACTCCCAAACCTTCTCTCTCTCTGGAGGATGCTAGATTCTGAACAATTTCGCTTTTGTTTTTGAAATCACTGAACAGCTGCTCTGACACTCAATAAGGCACTCTTTCATTTATTTGCCATTCATGAATGGCCTTCCTCATTTCACAGTCTCGAGTTGCCAAAAAACTAACCACGGTTATGCTACTTGGTGATTGCACCCATGTAGTGAACGTGTTCTTACTTTGTTCTGCTTTGTGTAGCAGCTCCTCCACAGCTTTTTTTCTGGCATCTCTAGCTGGATAGTATTTGGCAAAAGCAGTGTGGTTTCCTTTGAGAAAATGCCTCCTAAGGTTGCATGTTTTGTTGTTGGTGAATTTCTCATTTCAAATGAGACAAAAAGGGAACCCAGACACATTCAATATAAATGCAAGGGATTGGGTTCATTCAGTTTGAAATTCTCTGTTTTTATCTTCCATTTTCCTCTTTTTTGAAGCCATTCCAACCCCACTTTAATTATGCCAATTTTACTTTATCTTTCATTTCAGTTTTCTTTCTTAAAATGTGTGTTGCCCTTCACATCAGTAATGCCACCATCTTCTTTTCCTTTTCACAAGCAAGGCTTTATTAGCAACATGGTCAAAACACAAATACAGGCCATGTCTACACTAGCCAAAAACTTTGAAATTGCCATGCAAATGGCCATTTTGAAGTTCACTAATGAAGCGCTGAAATACATATTCAGCACCTCATTAGCATGCGGGTGGCTGTGGCACTTCGAAATTGACACGGCTTGCCGCTGTGCGGCTCGTCCAGACAGGGCTCCTTTTTGAAAGGACCCCGGCTACTTCGAAGTCCCCTTATTCCTATCTGCTCATAGGAATAAGGGGACTTCGAAGTTGCTGGGGTCCTTTCAAAAAGGAGCCCTGCGTGGACGAGCCGCATGGCGGCGAGCCGCGTCAATTTCGAAGTGCCGCGGCCGCCTGCACGCTAATGAGGTGCTGAATATGTATTTCAGCGCTTCATTAGTAAACTTCGAAATGGCCATGCAAATGGCCATTTCGAAGTTTTTGGCTAGTGTAGACACGGCCACAGTATCATATCCTACAATGCACTGCACATATTAAAGGGGGAGTTATTCAGCCTTTAGAGATCATTTATCATTTGCTCTTTAGAGATGAGTTGTTCATTACCAGGCTTTTAGACATTCAATATTTATCTAAACCTACCAGGAGGTTTTTTTTCTTTTTCACTTTGCAATTATGCATTGGGAGCCACAAAGAAGTCCTTAAAGAGCCACATACAGCTCTGGAGCCACAGGTTGCAGACCCCTCCTGTAGGAGAATGAATAGACACTGGAAAGCAGAGGAAACTGTTGCTTGGAAAGGGATTTTGATACCTGCTGGGATCATTTGATCTGATCGGTCTCATTCTCTCCTCCCTCACTATTTTATTACCATGGATATTTGTATAAAATCACAATCTTTCTTTTCTGAGATTCCTGTTGCTTATTCGCCATCTCTGGTCAGAGTCTTCTGATTGCTTTAGTGATCACTTTAAAGGACAGGATTATAAAGGAAAGTAAACTTTACAATTTGGAGAATTGGTTGGAAATCAACAAGATGAACTTCAGTACAGGGAAGTGCAAAGTACCACACTTGGGAGGAAAAAATAATCAATGGCATAACTACAAAATAGAGAATAACCAGCTAGTGTTACTGCTGAAAAGGACCAATGGGATAATACAAATCTCAAATCATACCTTCAGAGTACTCTAGTAGAGACACTAGAGGTTTAGGTGGCCTAATGGGTAGCCTACCCAGTCTCTAGCCTTGTCTCCCTGCAGGAAGGCCTCTCAGTCCAGTGCCCAACCCTTGTATGGGACTTAGCTTTATCTCAGGGTTTTCAGTGTCCTTACTGTAGGAGGAATGGGGTAGAAATGAGCCTTACACCCCTCCTGCGCTTGGCAGGTGAGTTGTTAGGGAAGCCAGATCCTTCACACTTCACTGGGCTATGACCCAAGGTCCCAATAAGAGCCAACGGTGTCCAGCACCCTGGAATGCCCTCTGATTTGCCCTGTGCCACTTCCTACCATCCATCTCCCCACATGCCTCCAAGTCCTAAATCCATCTCCAACTAAACCTTCAGCGTAAACTAAGCTCAGCATGTAGTCTTATTACTCACAAGGAGGCTGCTCTGAAACCCTTGTTCAGGAGCCACAGGGCAGATCTGTCTTCCTTCCTAGTCTTCCTCTTCTGAGCTAAGTTAATCTCTTTCAAGCTTCCTCTCCTGCTGGTGCACGCTTTGCAGGTGTGGAGTGGTCATGTTGCCTTTAAGACCTTCAGGCACAGTGTGGGCTTTGTACATGCCATCACAAGTACATTAATAAAAGTGTTGTTCGTAAGATACTGGAGGGAATTGTTCCATTTTAGTCAGCACTAGATCAAGGCTCAGCTGGAGTATGGTGTCCAATTCTGGGTGCCGCACTTTAGGAAACATGATCATGTGGATAAACTGGAGAAAGTCCAGAGGAGAGAAAGAAAAAGGTTTAGTAAATCTGACTTAGGAAGAAAGGTTAAAAAACTGGGTATGTTAGTCTTGAGAAAGATGGCAGCCTGATGACAATCTGTGAATGTTTTAAGAGTGGTTATAAAGAGGATATTGATCAAGTGTTCTCTCTGTCCACTGAAGGAAGGGCCTAATCTGCAGTCGGAGATATTATGGGAAACTTTCTAACTATAAAGATAGCTAAGCTTGGAAGTAGACTTCCAAGGGAAGTTGTCGACTCCCTGTTATTGGAGGCTTTTAAGAACAGGCTGCACAAACACTTGTGAGGGATAGGCTGGATTAACCTGGTCCTTCCTTAGTTCAAAAGACTGGACCAGAAGACTTGTCAAGGTCATCACAATCATAAAAATAATAGGTCTGAAAAGGACCTTGACATGTCTTCTGGTCTAGTCTGAACCTGTGCGGGGACAGGCAGGGGGAAGCTGGTCATGGTGCTTAATGACCCAATCCTGTTAAGAGCTGAGCATCTAGCTCCCATTCACTGAACACTCCTCATCTGTTATGATCACACACAACCAAACTTTTTTGAGGAGGAGAGGGCCAGGGTGATGGAACCAAACAAATTTTTACATCTGAAAACAACCAGTTTGCTTTGGCAGCAATTACAACCTTTCAGAGACAAGAACATTTGAGATCCTCTACCAGGTGAAGCTGCCTAGCCTGAGAATTTGTAGATGGCAATTGACGGAAATGTGACACATTTGCTTGTAGTGAAAGTGTCTGTTACTTGCTAACTCCAGCTGATGAGAGTTTATTAGCAGGGCATTTTCTTCCCTACTGTATGCCGTGTACTGTACACATGTAAAATTGGGAGTGACCCTCTGCAAGGTCAGCTCTCTTACAGTCTGGCAAGTCTGTGAACAAGCAGATTGTATTCTGCACAGTATAAGCTAAAAAATAAGAATCATCTTGTGCCACTGCAGCCCAGATGATATATAATTTTCCAGAATAAAATCTTCCCCCCCCCGGATATTGTTGACACTGCTTGCTCATTTAGTTCTCATACAATATTAAAAGTTTCTTGTCAATTTCCCCTGTGTGGTGAGTCTGTCCTCACTGTGGTTTACTTGGAGTCACTTCACAGATATCAGAGGTCACTGTCCAGGTATAAATATTGACTGAGAATATTTTTAACCAAGGCATTTTAGTAGTTCACCCTTTTACACTTTGACAAAAGACAAGTGCAGGCAGAGCTTGGGTGTATTCCCCCATGTCATCAAAACCAGCTCTGAGTAGGTGGAAAAAATTCCTGTGCCCTGTTCGGATTCATGCTAATACTATTGCTAGCAAAGGTACCACTGCCCACTACTATAATCTGGCTGCAAGAATTTCTAACAAGGGCCTCAAGGGTCCATCCCTGACTAAGAGCACACTCGAGTCTGTCACTTTTAGAAAACCCAGAGGATTTGCCAAAGTGACAAACACTGGTTGCTACAGAGATGGCTGCCCTCTTGGGATGCAGCCAAGCCCCTGTGTTGCAAGGGGCCACTTTCACAGCTATCACCACAGACTCAACTCTTTAAATCTTCCTAATTTTTCTATTTAAACAGCTGAGGATTTTAACTGGTCCTGTTTAAAAGTGAAAGAACAAAACCCACAATGTTCTGTTCTCTGGCGTGATGTGGGAACTCTCAAGGGGGCAGGCTCCAAGTGCTGAACTGCTCATTAGTGCCAGTTGCTGGGTCTCATTCCTGCCACTTATTTGAATAGATTCTTCTGTAAAGCATAGTGTCCTCTCCAAGCAAGAAGGCAGGGAGTGAAGACACCTACATGAGTCTCAGCTGCCTCAGCCCGGACATATGCCGGGACTTTCTCCAGGGTAAGATGATTGCTTTGCCCTTCCAACCGTCCAGTCTGGTCCGAATCTTCATCAGCTCAGCTTCTTCAGGTAAATAACCTGTGATGTGCTTTAGATGCCAAATGTCTTTTGCAGCCTGAATGGCAACATGGCCAGGCTGCTTGACTTAGCTGCTTGATTTGGCAGAGAATCATGTCTGCCATGGGAGTTACAGCTCCATGTTAAAAGGTGAAGGTGGCTGCAGTTTGATGCATTTTATTCCAAGTTAGGTGCATGCTGTTGCTACCACCATTGCCTCAGCATGCAGACAGCGTCTGAGAGAGAAGGATTCCGGCACTAATTGCATAGCCAATGCAGATGGTGCAGCCTGCAGTACATTACATGGTGCAAGAGGCCAAGAGATGCTGGCTGGTACACAAGGCTGACTCTCAAGTGGCTTTAGAGAGGCTAAATGCAATGGGTCCCCTGAATGTGGTTCATTGTAGTTGCTGATGGCAGCTCTGAAAATAACACAGAGTAAGGTGGCAGTAATGCATTCCACCTAAAATAACCTTCCAATACCCCTCGGTCAGAACTCCCAGTCTGAGAAACACTAGTCTCCCCCACGAAATCTGTATAAGGGTAAAAGCAAACAAAAGAACAGATTTTCTGATGGGACACCAGATAAGTGTATGTGGAGTCAGTTGTCTGCTGTCAGAGGCTATGCTGCATCTCTCAAACCAGGGACAAGTATGGTTATTAAATCTTGATGGCTCCCATTTAAAGAGGAGCACTCGGACAATGCAATGGCCAGTGTTAAACCAATTTTATCTAACTGCTGTGCAATGGAAAGGGTTCTAGAGGGTGTAAAATCCCTAACCAGGTGAACAAAGGCCAGGTACTAGTGCTGTGTCTTATAAAACAGAGTTCTTGTGAACAGAGAGTCACAGAACAATGGAAGCTTGGGCAAAACAGAGGAACAAGGGGGTATGTTTTCACAGATGAGGGGTCCTTTTTAACTGCAGGACCAACTAAAGAGGGTGGAACTGGGTGCAGAAGAAAGAAAGATTCTGTATTTCAGAGAAGTAGCCATGCCCAGGAGAGGGGACTCTGGTCTCCTTAAAGATATCTGACCTTAGCACAAAGAAAATTCGAGAGCAATGAGGAAATTAATTAGTGAAATGCATGAAGTTGTATTGTTCTTTTGTCTGCGTATTTCTTGAGCTAGCTAAATAAGTGTTTGATGTTTAAGCCTTTGCAAAATCTGGGTCTTTCTGCTTCCACTATCGTATCTCAGGATGGGAGAACTGTAAACAAGAGTGCCCACAGGGTTGGATCCTGGAAAAGGTTGTGTTTAAGCTACTGGAAAATTTGGGAAGTGAGCTCTGATCCTGGGCGCCTAGGACAGCAGGGCCATGAAGTGCCATTTTCTGTGAAGGGGTAACAGAAAAAAGCCTGTGCTGAGGAGGAGTACCATAACAGCCAAAGAGTGAGACTGTGCTGCAGCCTATTTTGACCAAGGGATACTTAAGAGAACAGTGGTGTAGTCTCTTGGGATCCAAACACAGCAGCCAGATGAGATCCAACTGAGAGTGCTCTATCAGGGCTGCAACAAAGAAAACCAAAGAGCAAATAGGAGGAGGAGGAGAACTACCACAACCACCTATGTACTACTTATCCTACACAACTTACTGCAAATACACATCCGTCTTGCTCTCCACACACACATATGCACATTCATACATATCCACTCAACACATGCTGAGGTGTGCACGCTCCCACCCATGCTCACACACAGCTGCCAGAGAAGTTTCACAAATGCAGCTCTGTCCCATGCAGATGGACCTCTCTAGGGGTTACTGAGTCCTTTATTCTTCTAGCGAGATGGCCAACAGAGGAGCTGATCAGTCCCAGATGTGAGTGGGATTTAACAATATGAAATGCATTTGGAGGGAGAGGAAATGCATTTCCCTGGATCAAGGCTGCTGTGTGGTTCTTGACAGAACGAAGCTACCTTGAAGTCTATTCTTGCTCAGCTTGCATTTAAAACAAACAAACAAATACATAAAATAAACAACATCCACACCATGTTTCTCAGCCTTATGAAGAAAAAGTTTAAAATATGACTTCATGTAACCAATGCCATAATGTGTGCCTGAGTCTGCACACAGCAGGAAACGATAATGCTGATTGTCACACAGTACTCTAATGAGGAGAGTATGAAGTCCAGCTAGATTAGACAGATGTTCATCTGAACAGGGTTTTTAAATCTGAAACCCTAGTGCTGATGAGTAGGCTGATTAACAACTAGATTCCTAACTTTTGCTATGGTGCTGCACAAATCCTTCATTTGGTGATCATCTATTCTGTTCATTCCCTGTGAAGCAACTGGCATTGGCCACTGTCAGAAGACAGGGTACTGGGCTAGATGAACCATTAGTATGACCCAGTATGACCACTGTACTTACTTATTTTCTTGCAGACATGGCTACAGAAAGAGAAACTCTGCTTGAAGCAGCATACCCTGAGATCCAGGCCTTCTGTCAGAAGCACAGGTTAATGTTTGAGGTAAGCTATTTGCCGCAGCACAGATTATTGCTGATGCTTTCTGGCCTGCCTGCAGCCCATCAAAGTATAAAAAAACAAAACATCAATCATGTAGCACTTTAAAGACTAACAAAATGATTTATTAGGTGATTCTGTTAGTCTTTAAAGTGCTACATGACTGCTGTTTTGTTTTGTTAAAATACAGATTAACATGGCTACCTCTTTGTTACTATTTCCCATCAAAGTATGTGAGATGTGGGCAAAAAGTGATCCACACCTTACAAATGCTCCCTGACTTCCCAGCCTCCCTAAAGGCTGAGGAGCTTCCAGAAAGGGCTGTTTTGGCCTATTGGTTCTCACATCACATCCTAGCTCCCAGCTCAGTTGGAGAAGTTATTCTGTGCTCTCTCTACACCGATAAACAGCTGTTCTGTTTTCCACCACAGAGACAGATGCACTTCAGGAATAGCTGAAATTATCCCAGTATGTATCATCTGTGCAGAACTTTTGGCATCAAAGAGGTTATTGCAAAGCTGGGGATCATTATTCTTTTACCCCATAATGAGGCAATATATGAATATTGTAACAAACATCCCCCAGATTAACAAGTTTCCTTGACCTGAACAAAACTTTGAGTCACATGCCAGGCTGTCTATGGTTCAGATTCCCAAATTTGTACCTACTTATAAATACCCCTGGAAATAAATTACATGTCTCTATGTCTCCCCCAAGTTTCTAGTCAACAAGTCACAGGGGCCTGATTGATTTCAGCATCATGAAATTAAAATGATGGGGAAGTTTTGTCTCTTTATATCACTGCCATTTCCTGATACTGTGAATTATTCTCCCTGTGCTCACTGTGAAGCATCCCTGTGATTTTTTGCTGTTCTGCAGGTAATTGACCTGAGATGGGGTGTTTGTGACATTATTGACATTGATCACATGAGCACACAACTCTGTCTGGAAGAGATTGAATGCTGTCAAAAACTGTCAGTGGGTCCCACTTTTATTGTAAGTACAAAAGGTGCATGCTCAGATACACTCCAAGGAAGATGTGGGGCTGGCCTCACACAGCCATAACTTACTGAGCTCATGGGGAGTTCCAGGAGTATTTTTAGCAACACAGAGAAATGATCAGGGTGCTTGTCATTACCTGTGCGGGGACGGAGGGAGGAGAAGGCTTCAAAAGTATTTCATCAGGTAGCAGGAGAGGGAAATTTCAGCAACCAGTTGAGGTTTGACCTTCAAAGTATACACATGGCACATGTCAATGCCAGCACCGAAGACACTGACTGTTCAGGATAGCAGAACTACAGCACTGGAGAAAGGGGCTGTGGGGCAGAAGACTGTGCATACTGGAGAAGCAGCCAGAGCTAGGAGTCAGACAGAATAAGAGGTGAGTGTGTAGTGCCATCTATCACTCCAAGGCTACGTCTACACTAGCCAAAAACTTTGAAATGGCCGTGCAAATGGCCATTTCAAAGTTTACTAATGAAGCGCTGAAATACATATTCAGCACCTCATTAGCATGCGGGTGGCCGCAGCACTTCGAAATTGACACAACTCATCCAGACAGGGCTCCTTTTCAAAAGGACCCCAGCTACTTCGAAGTCCCTTTATTCCCCTCTGCTCACAGGAATAAGGGGACTTCAAAGTTGCCGGGGTCCTTTTGAAAAAGAGCCCCGTCTGGATGAGCCGCGTGACAGCGAGCCGCATCAATTTTGAAGTGCCCCAGCTGCCCGCATCCTAATGAGGCACTGAATATGTATTTCAGCACTTCATTAGTAAACTTCGAAATGGCCATTTCAAAGTTTTTGGCTAGTGTAGACACGGCTCAAGAGCTCTATCTCCTGCTTAGCACCTGAGAGTCTGGGTGACATTCACTGGAAAAGTAAACAGTCCAGAAAAAATCTTCACAGGAAAGCATTTGGCAAAGAATAAGAAATATACCCCCACAGCATCCCCCAGTGATAAAGAGTGAACATATCTGATCCACTGCTCTGCCCCACACAAAGGGAGGGAACTGGGGCTCCTCTGACTACTTCCAGGTGTTGAAGGCTGCATGTCCTGGCAATCTCTTTCATGACCTGTTTGCTGCCCCTCCTTCAGGTGCCCTAGCACTGTGGTGACAGGCATAGTATTAAAGATCTGATCAGAACACAATATGAAGGCCTGTCAGACCCCAAAGAGCTGGGGCAACAGTATCAGCCACCTGTTCTGGAGCCACACGCACCTGATTGTTTGGAGTTGATTATAGTTCCGAAAGACAGAAGAAAAGCTGCTGACAGAACAAAAAAAGAGAGTCCTGCACTAGCAAGTGGCCAGTCCTGGTAAGGGGCTGGCCCTGGGGAGGGCCCTGCTGTGGCTAGAGCAGTGTGCAAGTAAATAAGTCGTTAGGCAGTTGTGTAAGATGCATCTGATTTCCCCAAGAGTCTCCTGGCTTCAAAGCCAGCCATGTCTCAGAGAGAGCATCAATTAGAACTTCAGCACCAGGCTACTGTGTGTGCCTCAGAGGAATGTGATCTGCTCTGACAGTTCTGATACTCTCATTAGCTGTTTTAACTTGAATTCTGCAGATGTGGCTAGTGGCAGTCAAGTAATTTCATAACCAAACAGCCATACCCAGACTGCCTCCACAATGGATCTGGCTCCATGAGCCTCAGCTTGAGGCCCAATGCATTAGTCCAGCTATCAGGGCCACAGCTCTGGTCCAGTTCCCCAGCACAGGCCTCGCCCAGCTTCCAGGCATAAGCCCATTCCTGTTTTCAGGAACTTAGGGATTTATTGTTGCATACTGAAGAGTATGAGTTCCCACATTTGCCTGCAGATATTGATGCTGATGAGTATGATGGGCTTTTTCTGGTCCGTCTGCTGCAGGGGCTGCTTGGGAATCACTATGGACAACGAACCCTCCCCCGACTTATTGAAGAGAAGGAGTTTGAAGCCCTGATTGCACAACTGACAGGGTACCCCACAGCCAAACATCTCCTGACATTGTGGTACTGGAAGGATGAGAATGCCATTCCTTCTGTGTACGTCCTGCAGCCATTTACTGACCACCTGCCCTATTGCCGCCCTGCTGCCAGCCAGGCTCAGCACCAGGAAAATGTGAAGGCCTGGAGGAGCATGAAGAGAGACTTGAGCTCAGCACTGCGCCTGGCAGCTCAGGAAGCTGAGAAGCATGGTCTCATCAGCCAGGAACAGAGGCATTGCTATGACAAATCAGGTATGCCCCAACATGAGACAATGGTCAGAGTCAAGCAGGGCTCTCCCCCTGCACCCTGTTTTTTTGTCTTCTTTCTGGCAATCCGGAGAAGATGGGCCTTTAACTCTATTTTGATTGCCCATGGGTGGGTGGGTAGGAGTGTGCTAGGTTGATTTAGGCTGTGGCTTCTCCTCTGCTCTTTCCTGGATGTGAATGTTTTACACAGTTCCCCCCCACTTTTGTAGAAACAGAGTGGGAAACTGAACACTGCCTCCTCAGCACCCAAGAGAACGACTTAGCTGGTTCCATATTCATCAGAGAGGTAGAGGGCCTTGACAGACACCTGCTGGAAGGGACAAGCACTGAGCTGGTGAATACAGAGGAAGATGGCAGACTTGACAATGAAGCCCAACAGCTCCTCCTCAGACTCAAGGCAAAAATTGCAAACCATTCCCCTCAGCTTCTCAAAGTGCACACAGTCCCGTGCAATGCACACGCTGTGAATTCCCAAAACAAGCGACATACCAAGTACCTGAATGAGCTGTGTGAACAGTTCATTACTGCCACCAATCATCACATCCTGAAAAGCCTCCGATACCGAGGGCAGAGCAGTGAAGAGCCAGAAGGGCTTTTGCAGGAGCTGAGCCACCACATGAGGCTGTGCCTGGCCAACTGCAGAATATTCTGTGGGAGACAGGACTTACTGGATAACATTTTTCAAAGCATCCGACAGAATGATGACCATGTTCACACCCCCCTCACTCTCTATGGGCTTCCAGGCTCTGGAAAGACAGCCTTGATGTGCAAACTGTCTGAGCAGGTGCGAACTGTCCTGGGGCAGGAGACTGTGGTTGTAATTCGCCATCTGGGAACATCCCAGCTCAGCTCGGCAATCCACAGTCTACTGAGAGACATTTGCTTACAGGTGTGTTTAGCATTTGGTTTGCCACCTCTTCCTGTCCAGGTTACACAGGCTTGCAGTGATTTAATTCTCTTCTTCCATAACCTCCTCCTCACTGTCTCTCACATTGGCGTGCAGTCACTGGCACTGTTCTTTGACTCTGTGGACCAGCTAAGCCCAGCTGATAGTGCCCACAGACTCTACTGGCTGCCTAAAGACTGTCCACCAAAGGTTCACATAGTTGTCTCCACTTCACCAGCAGAGCATGGGATTCTGGAAACTCTCCAAGAGGCCATGCCTGAGCCCGAGGCTTACTTTGAAGTGGGTCCTTTAACCAGAGAGGAAGGTTGGAAAATGTTGGAGGTGCTGTTGGCATCAGTGAGACGGAAGCTAAGCCCAGCTCAGAAGACTGTTCTCCAGCACAGCTTCCCTGAAGGTGGGCACCCCCAGCTATTGAGGATGGCCTTCAATGAGGCCAAGAAATGGACATCCTACATGCTGCCTTCAGCACTGACAATTGCTGTCACAGCCCAAGAGGCCATGCACCATCTGTGCACGAGACTGGAAAAGCTGCATGGCACAGTGCTGGTGGCACATGTACTGGGCTATATTGCCTCCTCACGGTAAGTACTGTGTGAGCTGTTCACCTCTAGGACCAGATGGCCTAATTGGGTGGGTCCTCAGTTCCCACCCAAGAGTTTATGGGTTGAGTCTGGGGCATGGCTCCAAGAATCTAGTTCCCCCTTTGGCAGGAGAGGGGTTCCCCTGTGGAGGGGCTCCCCACTCCCCTCAGTACCTGGGGGAGGGTCCTGGGCTGTGTCCTCCAGCGACTGACCAGGTGGCAGCTCTGGCCTGGGGCCTCCTGCCTCAGAGCCAGCTCCTGCCTATTGGCTGGTCAGCCCCAAACTGAGCTTGTTTAACCCCTGCCTTGCCTGGCCTCCCTTTCACACTCCTACACCCCCACCCCCCAAGACCCCCACAGGGGTATGCCCCTCCCCCAACTGTGTTCCTTCTCCCCTAGAAAGAAGTCCGCATTTGCGTGATCCTTTCCTGCACGATGCTGGATCTGGAAGGAGAAGGGTTGGAGGGAGAGGTACCACCTCATGATTCTGGGGTTTGTCTCTTTCATCACCTGTAGCCAGCGCAGGGGGGCGTGGTTGATGACGAGGGTAAAGTGTCTGCCCAGAAGGTCGTATCGAAGGGAGTCTATGGCCCATTTGACTCCTAAGGCCTCTTTCTCTATTACTGAGTAGGCCTTCTCCCTTGGGAAGGGTTTATGGCTGACAAAGAATCAGGTGCTCTGCGCCTCCCACAATTTGGGAGAGCATCGCTCCCACCCCAACATCCGAGGCATCCGTCTGTAGCAGGAACTCCTTCGAGAAGTCGGGGCTGTACAGGACTGGTTCTTGGCAGAGTTGGGCCTTTGGGGCCTGGAAAGCTTCCTTACAAGCTGGGATCCATGGGACGCAGTTGGGAACCTCTTTCTTGAAGAGGTCGGTAAGAGGGGCAGTGATGGAGGAGAAGCCCGGGATGAAGTGGCAGTAATACCCTGCTAACCCCAGGAACTGGTGTACCTGTCTTTTCGAGGATGGAGGGGCATACTGCTGGAGGGCTTGGACCTTCCCCACTACGGAGCATACCATGCCCTTCTCCAAGATGTACCCTAAGTAGGTGGTCTCATCCCTTCCGAGGCGGCATTTTGCTGGGTTCTCTGTCAGTCCTGCTTCTTGGAGGGACTGCAATACGGCAGACACATGTTGTAGGTGGGTCTGCCAATCACAGCTACAGATCACTATATTGTCCAAATATGCTGCAGTGTATTGGCTATGGGGAAGTAGAAGCCGATCCATTAGGTGCTGGAACATAGATGGGGGACCATGCAGCCCACAGGGCATGGTCCAGAACTGGAGGAGCCCAAAGGGAGTGGAGAAAGCCATCTTCTCCTTGGGCTCAGGCGTGAGGGGGATTTGCCAATAGCCCTTTGTTAAGTTGAGGGTAGTGATGTATTCAGCTTCCCCAAGCCGATCAAGCAACTCATCTACCCCGGGCATGGGCAGGCATCAAATTTGGATTGACTTCCGGAAGTTGATGCAAAACCGGGTGCTCCCATCCAGCTTGGGGACTAGGACTATCTGGCTTTTCCATTCGCTGAAAGATTTCTCAATTACCCCCAGCGCTAACATCAACTGCAGTTCTTGCTTTACCACCTCTCTCAACTTTTGGGGAAGGGGTCCAGACATTTCTCAGACCTTAACCCTGGGATCGGTGTGGATATGGTGGACAGCCAGGTGAGCTCGACTGGGTTTCATTGAAAAGACTGAGGAAGAGTCAGCAACTAACTTCTGGGCGTGAAGTCTCTGCTCCGGGGTAAGGATGGGCCCAATCTCTACCTCCCCAGGGTCTGCCACCTCAGCTGCCTGGGGCCCCAGTTCAGGGTCTAGCAGGTAGTAGGTGATTAGTAGCCCTTCCTGGGCCTTCCAGGGTTTTAAGAGGTTTACATAGTAGATCTGCCACCCCTTATGCTTATCCGGCTGGTCTGCCTCATAGTTCACTGGGCCTACTCGCCGGATGATCTCGTAAGGGCTGTGCCAGGGGGCGAGGAGCTTAGAGTCAGTACTTGGTAATAGCAGTAGCACTCAATGCCCCGGCTGAAACTTGCGGAGTCTTGCTTGTTTGTTGTAAGTTGCCTCCTGGGCCTTCTGAGCTCGGAGGAGGTTCTCTTGGGCAAACGTACCTAGAGTTTCAAGCCTCTCCCATTTGTTGAGCACATATTGCACCACATTATTACTTTGGGAGGGCTGTTCCTTCCACATCTCTCTCAATAGGTGCAGACTCCCCGTGGCTGCCTCCCATACAGGAGTTCAAAGGGTGAAAACCCTGAGGAGGCCTGGGGCACCTCCTGAACTGCAAACATGAGGGCAGGGAGGAGCTGTTCCCAGTGACGTGCATCTGTCAGAACAAATTTGCAGAGCATTGCCTTCAAAGTCCGATTGAAGCTTTCTACTAGTCCATCGATCTGGGGGTGGTAGATGGACGTTCGGAGGGTCTTGATCTTTAGCAGCCGGCAAAGTTGTTGCACCATTTGGGACATAAAGTTTGTCCCTTGATCCGTTAGGATCTCCCATCAGCCCCCGACCCAAGCAAAGATGTTCATGAGCTCAGTTGCCCCCCTCTTGGCACTCATGGAGCATAGCGGCACGGCCTTCCGGGTACCGAGTTGCATAATCAACAACGAGGATGAACCGGTATCCAGTGGCACTCTTCTCCAGGGGGCCAACTATATCAACACCAATCCACTCGAAGGGTATACTTACAAGTGGGAGGGGAACTAATGGGGCCTTCTCCGTGGGCCTTCTCCACGGCGGTGAGCTGGCACTCTGGGCAAGAGACACAGAAGTCTGCAACCTCTCTGTGGATGCCAAGCCAAAAGAAGCAGGCCAGGATTCAGGGCCAGTGTCTTGCCTCTCCTCAGGTGTCCCCCCATGGGGATGGCGTGGGCAAGCCGCATGACCTCTCTCTGATATGGTTGGGGGACCAGGAGCTGATGGTGGACTTCTCCTGTCTGTGGGTCCTTCTCTACGTGGTAGAGACGGTCTCCCTGGATTTCAAAATGGGGGAACTGTCCAGCTGGATGGGCTCCGGTGGCCTCCCTATTCACTGCTACCACCTGATCGTATGCTCGGCTCAGTGTCTCATCCGCCCGCTGCTCCTGCATAAAGTCCGAGGGCCGTGCGAGGACTGCAGATTCAGGCAGTGGGGGTGACTCCCTCTCCAGCTGATGGGGGCTCGGGTCCACCTGGGCTAGGGCTGGTCCCTGGGAAGTCTCTTCCCCTGGGTCCACCACTTCTCCTACTCCAGCCAGATTTGCAGTCGCTACCTTCCCTGTGCTCAATGGCTGGGATTGCAGTTCCCTAGCTGAAGGCTTCCCAAGTCCTGCTAGTAGTTCATGAATACGTCCCCAGTCTCTACCCAGTATTACCGGATAGGCAAGAGCTGGGGCCAGGCTGACCATGGCTGGTTCTTCGTGCCTTCCCACCCGTAGGGTCACCTGGGTGCAGGGGTAGGCCTTGACATCCCCATGGACACACTGCAGCCTGATGGTGCCTTGGGGAGGTCCGACATCAGGCACAAGTGCTTGCTGGACCAGGGTCTGGACACACCCTGAGTTGATCAGCCCAATTGCCTCTGTCCCATCGAGAAACACAGGGATGGTCAGCTTGGCAGGGCCTTGGGAGTGCATCCATGTTTGCGGGGTCCAGAGCTTCCCAAAGTTGCACTCCATGTATGGGCAGTCTCGGGACCAGTGCCCACTGCCCCCACGTGTGAAGCAGGAGTCCTGTTCCAGGCTGGCATTCGGGGGGGGTCTCCTCGAGGGGCCCGCGGCAGGGATGGATGTGGAACCGGATCTCCATGTTGGGGCATGAGTGGGGTCACTGTTACCTTGTCCAAGAGGTGGCTGGGTTCCCTAGGGAGGAGGTGGCAGGTTGATTCAGGGCCCAGGGGTTGAAGTCCAGGGTTAGCCCAGTAACTCCGAGTCTTTTGGGGCCCAGGAAGGAACGGCAGGCGCCATGGCCCACCCTGGCCTTGTGACTCCTGGCCCCCCTCTGTCCCTCATGCCGGGGTACCTCTGGCTGACCTGGGGCTGACAGAGGGAGTCATCCCCAGGGACTTGGCTGCTAGATAATTCTTCATCAACTGGATGGCTGTCGTCATATCCTCCGGACAGTTCTTCATCACCCACTCCCTTCCCCCAGAGGGCAGAATCTCTGTGAACTGTTCAAGCAGGATCTGCTTGACTATCTGCGCCCCAGACTTTGTTTCGGGCTTCAACCACCTCCAGCAGGCATCCTGCAGCTTCTGGGCAATGTGGCAGGCTGGGTTCCAGGCGCCCATACTTCCCCACGGAAATGCTGGCAGAAAGTCTCTTCTGAGACATCCAGAGCATCCAGGATTGCTGCCTCGACCTGGGTATAGTCCTGAGCAGCTACAGCGTCCAGTGCCCGATAGGCAGTTTGAGCAACCCCTGTCAAGTAAGGTGCCAAGATGGCTGCCCATTGCCCTCGGGCCAACTGGGCTACAGTGGCCATCCGCTGAAATGTCTCCAAGAATGCTTCTGGGTCATCTTCTGGGCCCACCTTTGTGAGTTTGATTGGTGCTGGTGCTGGCGCTGGCAGCCCATCCAGGGTTCGGGATTGTATCAGGGAAGTTACCTGCAGCATCAGCTGTTGCTGGTGAGTTGCTAATTCCCCAATTAGTTGCTGCTGCTGGTGAGCCATCTGTTGGAGCAGCTGCTGCTGTTGCTGCTGCTGCTGGCCGGGCTGTTGCTCCACCATCCACTTCAGCAGGGGCTCCATTGCTTCAGTGGTTCACACTTGCTGGGTCTGTGGCTGGCACAGTGGGACAGCCCTTCCGCAGGGCCGGGCTATGCTCACATTCTCGACCACATGTGAGTGGTTCACCTCTGGGACCGGATGGCCTAGTAGCTAGGCGCCCCCTGGCCAGGGCCTGTTGGGTGGGTCCTTGGCTTCCACCCGAGAGTCTATGGGTTGAGTCTGGGGTGTGGTCCCGAGAATCTAGTTCCCTCTTTGGTGGGAGAGGGGTTCCCCTGGGGGGGGCTCCCCACTCCCCTCAGTACCTGAGGGAGGGTCCTGGGCTGCGTCCTCTGAAGGCTGACCAGGCAGCAGCTCTGGCGTGGGGCCTCCTGCCTCAGAGCCAGCTTCTGCCTCTTGACTGGTCAGCCCCAAACCGAGGTGGCTTCCCTCCTTTTATACCCCTCCAAGCCTGACACTGGCCACAGGTGAACCAGGGTGCGGCTGATTGAGCTAACAGGCCTTGTTTAATCCCTGCCTTGCCTGGCCTCCCTCTCACACTCCTACATAGTGCCACACACCCTTTTGGAGCATCTTGCACCATTTGACTGCTCCTTTTGCCTGGGGGAATCTCAATGACTAAACACAGCTGCAGGCAACAGCAGCTTCCTACTTCTCCAGGCTGTGAATGTGCTTTTGGGAAGTACAACCTCCCTTCTCTTACCTGCCACACTGGCTCAGTCTGGCAGGTAGGTAATTGATCTCCAGTGTTCCTCCAGGCTTTGAGCTCTCCACTAAGCCTGCCTAGTGGAGATTAGGGAGGGTGAACAGGCTGTGCACATCTTTCTTGCCCAGAGCTGGACTCCCTCTGAACAGCAGCTCAATGGATTTCTGGTGTGGGGCCAACTGGAGAATGCAGAGATGAATGAGTGAGTGAGTGAGAATGCTTGTGTGTAAGGAATAAAGACACTGCTCACCCTCCCTCTTTGGAGACTAATGTACACAGTGGGGAAGAGAGGACTAATCTCTCCTGCTCTGTCATTCCCAAACCAGGAATGGGCTCTCAGATGCTGAGCTGAAGGACATTTTGTCCCTTGACAATGAGATTCTCTGTGAGATTTACCAGCACTGCCCTCCTCCATGTAAAACCATCCTGCGATTTCCTCCTCTGCTGTGGGCACGACTGCGCCATGACATTGGAGAGTGCTTGGAAGAGAGGCAGGCAGATGGCTTTGCACTTCTTGGCCTGGCTCACAGGTACAGTAGGAACACAAGATGAGTAGGCATAAACTCCTGTATGTGGGATGGCTCCCTACGTCAGCTCAACTGTCCTTTGCCAACAATGCTAAGGCTCACTGGAACCCCAGTCCCTGGAGTCCCTTCTCAGCGTCTCTTCTACGTCTTTTCTCTTGCAGACAGTTTACTGAAGTGGTGCAGAATCGCTATTTACCAGTCCAAGACCAAACCAAGCGTCACTTGCTCCTGGCAGATTTCTTCAGGGGGACTTGGAGCAGGGGCAGGAAGAAGTCCCTTACACTTCCACTTCTTGGCAAACCTCTGAATGTTGACAGAAAGGTGAGGCACCTCAGCAAGCACTCTTGGTGGTTCCAGGTTCTGGTCCAAGGTCCTCCATACCCCATTGCAGGGCAGGGAATGGGAACAGAGGGCACTGAGAATTAGGGCAGAATATTTGTGGGTGGCTTTTATTGTATCAGCACCACTTTGTCCATTGCTGGTAACCCCACATAACAGGGAATTGGCTTGTACCAGTTTTCCTGATGGCTCTGCTGTGCTCTTGATGCAATATTGCTGCAGCTAGCATGTCACTAAGGCTGTGGCATGGAAGTCACACCATGAGTTGATAATACCACAGCACTGGAGCATTATTGAAATTAATCCACTATCTGTATCTCACCTGGGTTCTCCCTCATCACCTCCTGCTTCTCCTTTTCCCAGGTAGCACCTCAGCCACTTTGGTTCTCTGATACCATTGCAAATCAGAGGAAGCTGAGTGAACTACCTTTTCACTTACTCGGTGCTGGGAGAATTGAGGATCTAATGCAAGATGTGCTTGGTAAGGGCCGGGGACAATGTTCAACAGTGAACATGCTTCACTTCTGCATGCAAGGGAGGCGCACAATTCACGTAACAGTTCTCTGTTGAAAGCACTAGCAGCTGCCAACAGCATCAAAAATGAGACTGAGAGGGAAAGTTGTGAAAAAGGACAATAGATTCTCTTCACAAATTGTCACCCCTTGACACTTCAGAATCCCTATAATCCATAATCCAGTCACGTAGAAAAACATAAACCCATGGTCCTGCTCTTCCCGAAGTTTAAGAAGAGATAGGAGTGTGGCTTCCCCACTATCACCAGGAGCACGACACCTGACCTGCAAGTTTTTTTCTTGTGCCCAGTGTTCACTGCTCTGATGGTCAGTACTCTTTTTTCTGCAGGGAATATGAACTGGATCATCTGCAAAATTGTTGCCACTGGAATTCAGGGCATTACCAATGACTTTGCCATGTGCAATGAGCGTATTAACTGCCCAGAGCTACGCCTTGTGCAAGACACCTTTCTCCTTTTAAAACCAGCACTTGCCTTTATAGATGGTAATATAGGTAAGAGTCACTTCCTGCCCATAAGGCAGCTAGACATAGGTTCATCTGCTTTGTGGAAGGGTTGGAATCTTTGCTTGCCTAGAGGACGTTTCTTCCCGAGCAATTATTACTAATGATTAAATCATTCCTTGGTCATTTATGGGTCTCTGAGGAAGAACCTGCAATTTCTTTCCAACAAGCATTTTGTTTATTAGATCAGAGCAGTTCACTCCATATCCAGAAGGCCCTTCACACCCCCTTCACTATTTGTGTTGACTAGCCACTTGGAACCCCTGGCAGTGTTACCACTGATTAGAGAGATTCATACAATTCACACCATGCTCCCAATGGAAATTCTCTAACACCCAGTTAAATACATCCAAGTTTTTATACTGCTCCCATCCCTGCCATATCTGAGTACCTAGCCAGGGAAGGGCAAACTCACACCTGTTCATTATAAGCTGGTGGTCTGCACAGTGCATTCCATATTAAATGACTGCAATGGCCATTCACACTTATGCTAGGAGCGTTTTTAAAATTTCTTTTCTTTTGCTTCTTAGAAGTGAGTATTATATACACTGAGGTGCTGGCCAGGCTGCATGTTTTCATGCTTTCCTATCCTGATCTAATTGGAAAGCTGTGCCAGCAGTGTCTGAACTGGCTCAATGTCTGTCCCCATCCTGTTCTCGTCCCACTGAGTGGATTCCTCCAGCCACCTGGTGGGCCTCTTAAGATGACGAAGACTGCATTTCTAAAAGGTAAGAAAGCCTTTGCTCAGGGCAAGGGAGCTGACAGAAACCAATCTCCTTAATGAGACCAGAAGCATAGGGACTACACGTGAGGAGATGGCCCACTCCCTGTGAATCTCTTTGTCCTACAGCTTCTCTGACATTTGCTATGTGGTGCCTGGGAAACAGGGTGGGATTTCCAAGGCCTTCCTGAGCAAGTTTGTTTGCTTTAGCAATTTGTGATTTTCTGTAACCTAGCTGGCAGGATTGTGCAAATTGCTAACACCAGGGCACAAAAAGGGAACCTTGAAAGCTGCTATAAGAAACTCTGACTGGCACTTTAGAGTTCAGACTTACCTGTAAGGTAATTGGAGATACACATACACACCTCCTAAAACCAAAGGGGACCTTAAGAGGTCATCTAGTCCAGTCCCCTGCCCTTTCAGTAAGACCAAGCAATGTTCCTGACATCTATTTACCCCAATCCCTAAATAGCCTCCTCAAGGATTGAGCTCACAGCCCTAGGTTTAGCAGGCCAATGCACAAACCACTGAGCTATCTCCATGAACACCTGATATTGGGCATCTGGACCCTGACCTGCTTCTGAGTATAGGGATCAGCAATGGCCTCAGTTCCTGGGGGAGTAAACTAGCAATGTTGTAAATTCTGGATATTATACTTCTCCCTATAGGCACAGGTAAATATTGCACCACAAAGGGGACTCAGCCAAGGTCCCCTTTGAGCTCATTCCAGTATGCTTATGTTACCATGAGGTTTACTGATATATGATTTAATTGTTTCTAGTTATTAATTCCACCTAGTGATTTCTGAATAATTGGCACAGTGCACTAATGCACCAGCTCACTACAGCCTAGTGAGCCTAGGTATCTTAGCCTAGGCACAAAATCTGCTTGCTCACCCCTTCCCAAGATGAAGATGATAAAGCTCATAGACTGTTTGCCCAAAAGAAAGTGAATATCCCTGTAAAAACAGGATTTTGCTAGGTTGCATTATTGTGTATATAATGAGATGGGACACTTTCTTTATTTCCTCTGTCTGTAACACAGAGGAATCGTATGGTCCACCTGTTAATTTTGTCTTTCCTGCTGAATTTAGCACCATTTCCATTTGTGACTGCTTTTACTGCACCAAAGGAAACATGTCACTTAGTGGTATTCACAATATAAACAAACACAGAGCCACAAGTGTTTGCGGGAACCTATACTAGCCTGGTTGGTCTCTTATAACGTAACTCTCAAAGTCAGTAAGAGACTTGCTGCTATCACAGGTAGGAAAGGACACTACAGCAGCAGTTCTCTAGTTGTATCCTCTCTTACTGCTGTGTCTGCAGACTCCCTTTCTATGCATGTCTAATTGCAGGTGTGACAGTGCTGGAGCTCAGTTCTGATCACAGGTTGCTGGTGGCAGGCTCCCAGGATGGCACAATGGTTGTGTGGATCATGGAGGATATTGAGGTTATGCATACCTTGATTGGGCACTCTGGTGAGCCTTTTAAAGGGGGCATGGTTCTCGACTTCTTATACTATACAGAGAGCTTCTGTGTGGTGGCAACACACAGACCTTGAAGATGAAGCTGCGCCAAACATATTTTAGGTCTAAACTGTGCCATTCCATGTAGCATCCCTTAAACAGATTAAGTGATTGCCCATAATTAAAGTGATTTTAGAATGTGGCAACTGAGAGCTATTTAATGGATTGAAACCACCCCCTCTAACATTGCTGTAGAATGCCATTAAGTCCCCATTGACCCTCACTGGGGAATTTTTCTCACTGCATTACAAGGACATTAACTGTCTGTGTCCAGTCATTCCCGAGTTATAAGCAGAGCAGACATTTCTCAGTTTATGTTATTTGTGCACTCTTCCAAGTTTTGAAAGTATGGGGAGTCCCCTGTTAAGCTAATGTTTCTCTTTGCTGTATTGTAGCTGAGGTGAAGTGTGTGAAAGTGTTTGGAAAAGGGACTTGTGCTGTCTCAGCTGCCATGGATTACACTCTGCGCATCTGGAATTTAGTTTCTGGCAGAGAGAAATTTTCCATTCTGGACAATAAGTCTGGAGAGCAGCATCTCTATCAGCTTCACGTGGATGAAAGAAACAGGATTGTGTATTCAGCATCAGGTGCAAAGGTATGGAACTGACAACCATCCCAAAATGCAAAGTCCACAGAGATGACAAGAGTCTGAACAGAAACCACAAGAAGTTACAAACCAGGGAGTCATGGAGCACAGAGATGGAAACAGGTGCTAAGAACTAGGGGTGTGGGGTATGTGGCAGAACCCCTGGCTTCAAGTGGTTTCTGTCATATACAAGGTTTACAGCTTTGTTCAATGGCTTTCAGCACCCCGCCCCCACATATAAAAACTGCTCCAACATCACTGGATGGAATAGGTTATTGGGTACTATCCAGATCA
This sequence comes from Carettochelys insculpta, assembly GCF_033958435.1. NCBI lineage: Eukaryota > Metazoa > Chordata > Testudines > Carettochelyidae > Carettochelys > Carettochelys insculpta. The sequence goes on along the minus strand of NC_134163.1, from coordinate 16,767,047 downwards.
AACTCCTAGGGCCAGTTCAGAATACCCATGGTGGACATTCTCTAGTGCTTTGTCCAGACTACTTTTCAAAGTCCTAAACGATGGGGCTCCCAAGCCTTCCCTTCCTCTGGCCACCACAGTGAATCCCATCTTCAGCAATCATTTGAAGAACTGAAAAAAAAATTGGTTGTTTGGAGCTAGGATAAATTGCAATGCCTGACATACATTTTACAATTAGTTTAACCTAGTTATGTCACTAGGAATGTGAAAAATTTCACGCCCTAAGTGTCATGGTTAGATTGATCTAACCTCTATTATAACTGCAGCTAGGCTGACAGAAGAATTTTGATACTGATTTAAACTGGGTTTTGTAAAAAACAACAAAGAAAGGGCTTTTGATAGAAAAGAGCTGGGCCTTCTATCCACTCCAGGCAATGAACGTTTTTATTTTCTCTGGAATGCTTTCACTTTAAGAATAAATATGCTTCCTTGGAAAGAGCTGTGTGGTAACTTGTAAGTGCTGGCAATGTGATGTTTATAGCTCTCAGAGAGAAAGGAGCGCATAGCCTTTAGGTTCACTAGCTTGCTAGGGATATCAAAGTGTAAGGAAGAGAACCATATATCCTTTAAGAAAAAAAAAACAAAAACGAAAACAAAAACAGTCCAAAGGGAGTGGGACAAGGATCCATACACAGAGTCAGTTGATAGCAAGTGACCTGGCCGTGACAACACAGGTGCAGTTACTCCAAAATTGTGTTGGGAAGAACCCTTTGGAAGTTCTTCCAAGGAATCCTGTTGGTTTTGTATAATATTTTGAGATCCCTGGAATGTGAAATTTGGAAAGCTGTCAGCATCTAAATTACAGAATCAATACATGTTCAAAGGCTGCACAAAAAGCCCTGTAGTGAAGGTCACCTGCCAATCCTCCCTTTCACTAGGTTAATGCCTGGCACCTGGAAACAGCAGAACACGTTTTCCAGATTTCTGGTGAAGCCCCAGCTGCATGGCTGTGCATGACAGTGTTTGAACCAAGGCAAGTGGTTATGACTGTGTCTCAAGGAGGAATGCTGAGTCTGTGGGATAGCAGCACTGGAGAGCTCCAGTATAAGTGCCAGCTATCAGGGCTACAGGAAGAAGCACCAACTTGCAGCGTTCTGATCCAGAAGCAAGGAAAGATGATAGCAGGATTCAGCAAGGGTTCCCTCTCCATGGTGCGTCTCTCTGTTTAGCTAGCTACAACACTGCAGGAATTTATGTATATGAAACTCTGGCTTTGTGGAGATTCTGGATTCTCTTTTCTCTGTTTCACATTGCTCTGTGGTGGTGCCTGCACCTTTGATAGGCCTTTGTCATCATACAGATTCCCTGATAGATTTAAAACTTTTGGTCTCTGAAAGTGTCTAAGGCAGTCAATTGAACATGCTCTAGCACAGCATGATGTCCTTTCTTTGCTTGCTGCCTCATCAGCAGCAATGTGATTGTAAGGTCCAAGTGCTCTGAAGCTGGGTTCTGTTCCTGACTCTGCCACAAACTTCCTATGTAACTGAACAAATAATTTATGCTTTCTGTGCCTCAATTTGCCCATGTGTAATATAAAGATAATACACATCACTAGGGTGTTTTCTGTTCATAAAGCACACTGAGTTCTTTTGATAGAAGGTGCTACACAAGGGTAGAATATTATTAGCAGTAAAGGTGTGCAGGGGAGAAGAAAGACTGCACCAAGGTCTCCCTGGTAAAGTGTTCACTAAGTTGAGTGAATTGAACCAAATACCGTTTCATGCACTACCCAGACTTCTGCTGAGGTAATATGTTGAGTGTCCAAAGGACTTGCTTCACGCTGAAGAAAGCACGCTCCCTTCAGCTGCAGGCCCCATGCTGTGTATACCCACACAAGTGGAGAGTGAAGCAGCATGGGCAGGCCAAACTAAGCTTTACTCACTTTAGTTTCCATCCTCCCATCATGTTCCCTCTAACATGAGAGAGGCAGCTTAACCATCATAGTGCTCTCTGACTGTACCTTCTCTTTATGCAGATCTTCTCCAATGGAACCAGCTTGATGGAGAAACTCCCTGGAAGGGTTCGCTTTCTCGTAGTGTCAGAAGATGAGTCACTTCTTGCTGCAGGTTTCAACTCCACCCTGATTACCTGGCAAAGATTTTAGACTTATAAAAGATGATGGCAGTAGTCACTTTAAGTATCATACACCAAGGCTGTGTCTACACTAGCCCAAATCTTCGAAATGGCCATGCAAATGGCCATTTGAAGATTACTAATGAGGCACTGAAATGCATATTCAGCACCTCATTAGCATGCTACTGGCTGTGGCTCTTCAAAATTGCTGCTTTTCACTGCCGCGCGGCTTGTCCACACAGGGGTCCTTTTCAAAAGGATCCCGCCAACTTCAAAAATCCCCTTATTCCTATCTGCTGATGAATCCCCTTATTCCAATCTGCTGTTTGGACGAGCCATGCGGCAGCGAAAAGCAGCAATTTTGAAGAGCTGCGGCCAGCAGCATGTTAATGAGGTGATTAATATGCATTTCAGTGCCTCATCAGTAATCTTCAAATGGCCATTTCGAAGATTTGGGCTAGCGTAGCCGCAGCCCAAGTGACCCTTCAATGGGCGCCAAGAAAGATGTGGGTCTCTCCCCTTTAATATGTTGTTATCAATCTAATATGCACAAAGGGCCTGAAAGCAAAGGGTTGACACTTATCATATGCAGAGAGCTGGCACAGGGTCTATGCACCACGTAAGTCCTATCATGAGAAAATAAGTGGGACTTATGTGGTGCATAGGACTTGTGCATGGCCTCTGCTCATGGAGAATTGCAGCTCCTTGGTTGCTGAGCAATTCTCAATGTACATCTTTAATGGCATGCTGGGACCAACAGATTACAAACAGAGATGGGAATATGTAAAATTTTTCAGGCTCCAACTGTTGGGTGGGTGGGTCTGGCCTTGTCTGCACTATGTCATCCTGAGTGCTCTTCAGGTCTCCATTCCAGATCAATAAATCAGAAACTAACATTCCATTGTTTTAGGCTTTGGGGTGTATGTGCGAGTGTTCTTAGCCAATTCAAAGGGATTCCACAAGTTCATGGAAGCAGACCTGGAACATGAAGGTGTGGTGCACACAGCTGTTTTCTCTCCTGACAACAACATCATCGTCACAGGCTCTCAGGGTGAATCTATCCAGGTAAGAGACAAAGCTCTCTGGGAAAAAATGCCTTCTGCGGGCACAGCGCCAGATCTAGTTAGGTGCCTGGCAGCGTCTCTAACCACCTGTCTTGTGGATGCATTTGTGGTGTTTCTGTTATTGTTCCATATGAACATCTTTCTTTTATCATTTTCCTGGTTGCACTAGTGTGTGGTTTTCTCTGTACTCTCCTGTTAATTTTTTTTCTGGCACCGAATCGTAAGTAACTGTGATGCATAACTCAGTGGGTGCATCTACACTAGCCCTTTATTTCTAAATCAATTTTTAAAAGAGGGCCTAATTTTGAAAGAGACTGCAGAGCATCCACACACATAACGGCTCCTTTTGAAATTGTTTTCAGTGGAAAGGGGTGTGCATTTCGAAGTTGCTGTTCCCATCCAATTTCAGGAAGAGCGGCCCCTTTCAAAATTGAGTTTCAAAATAGGGCATGTGTAGACACTCCAGGACTGCTCTTTTGAAATAGCAGGTCCGCCATGGCATGCTTGCCAGCCCCAGTGGGGTTCTACGGTCTCCAGGACCAGCCACTTAAAGCCGAAAGGCCCCAGAAACCCCATGCAGGAAGCTGAGAGTGTGCCCAGAGCCTCAGGACCATGAGCTCTAACAGGCACATCCTTCAGCAGTGCAGACCCCACAGCCAACCAGCCCACTGGCCAGATGGCAAGTCCTCCACACCGCCGGTATCCCCAGGAGACCCCTCCACCCAGCCTGAGGGGTTGCTGGAGGTGAGCCAGGGCCTGAAGAGGAGGGGCCCCTCCTGGATGGAGGCAGAGATCAAAGACCTCCTCGGCCTCTGCCCCAAAGATTTGCTGCAGCACAGCACTGGCCGGCCCTGGAATGCTGCGGCCTTTGATTGGCTGTCACAGGGGCTGCAGAAGCGGGGCCACCCACAGTGCACAGCCAATCAAGTGCTCTCAAAAGTGACGGCAGACCTACAGCCGGGCCAGGGACTCCTGTAGGTGATTGGGGGCAGGGGCCACCAAGGTGCCTGAACTGTTGGGAGCTACACCAGCTCCAAGGATGCTCCCGACCCAGTGGCTATGGTAGACACAGCCAGCCCTGAGACGGACCCTGAAGCAGAGGGGCAGGACCAGCCAGGACCATTGGGCCAGACCAGGACGGAGAAGCTGGAGAACACCTTGGAGAAGGAAGGCCCTGGTGATCACCGTCACCTCCAGCTCCTCCAGCCAGGCGCCCTTGAGGCAGGTGTCCCCAGATCTGTTCTGTGGAACTGCAGGTAGGTAATGGGTAGATCAGAGAGCTCAGGCTGGAGGAGGCAACCCATTCCGCATGCCTCAGCCATGTCCCAGGCCCAGGCATAGCAGCACCCAGCACACGTGGACAGTACCACAACCCTCCCAATTGGGAAGGGAGGCGGGGGCCAGACTGCATCCAGTGGGTGCCCCACAGATGCGGCCACATGGGACTCCCCGGGGGGTTGGGAGAATGGATGCAGTGTTGGGGGATGGGCGGGGGGCCAGGGTGGGAACCCCATGGCCAGGTGGCAGCACTGACAGGTCGCCTCTCTCTCTGCAGAGTCATACTCCAAGGGCGGGGGGCAGTCCTGTCCCGTGTGCCAGTAGTCCAACCCCACCCTCCGATGGAGCCAGGGAACCCCTATTCCCGTTGCTGCCACCAGCACAACCCAGATGAGACCACAGCAGCACAGACCACTACCATAAGGAAGCAGAGGGCCATCCTCTGAGAGTGGCTCCTAATGGAGCAGGAGGACAGGGCCTAGCAGCAGGAGGGCTGGGGAAGGCAGCTGCAGCTCTCGGGTGCCTTGCCCATCCTGAGACGGAGCACCCTGCCGTCCTCCTTACTGCCCCGCTTCCCTGCCCCTGCCACCCTCTCCCTGACCACCCGGCTTGCACTGGGCCAGTGGTTCATTGCCAGTGCAGGCCAGGGAAAGCCTGCCCCCACATCACCCCCCACCAGGGCAGCGCCCCCAGCCAGCCCTATCGTTGCAGCCCTATCTCAGCATGGATGGGGCCCCTGCACCTGCCAGGGGTCCCGCTCCTCGACCCCCGTGGAGGACTAGGCCCACGCTTGCCCATGTCCCCTCCTCCAGGGGCACGGCCCCCCAATATACATAGTTCTCCCCTGTTCATCTCTGTACCTAGCTCCCAGTTCAGGCAACCTCATACCCATTCGTTCAAGTGCATTTTATTTACGTGTTTAGGTGGTTAGTTGGCGTTAAAGTGTTGCGTCGTGCACCCCAGTGTCCCCTGTGCGTACGGGGGCTGTGGGGTGGGGTGGGGTGGGGTGGGTGTGGGCCGGGGGTGCCAGGGGATGGTCAGTGAGGCTCCCGTTCGAAGGCCTCTTGGAGGGCCTCCTGAATCCTAACCACATCCCATGTGCCTGGGGGCACGGGGCCATGGCCGGCTGCTCATACCCAGCATCACCATCCGCAGCCCACCCCTGCACTAAACACTCTTGCTTGCTTTTGACAATGTTGTGCAGAGCACAACAGGCCTCAGTCACCCTGGGGACGTTGGGGAGGCTGACATGCAGGTGCGCATTCAAACAACAGAAGTGCACCCTGGTGTCCGAAGGCCTGCTCCATGGTATTGTGGGCGTCGTTGAGGCAGTGATTTGAAGCATCCTGGTTGGCGGTGGTGTGCCCTGTGTAGGGGCACACCAGCCATGGCTACAAGAGGTATGCCCTGCCAGCCACTATGCAAGGTGGCACTAAGATGGCACCCACGGGGAGCTCCCAAGCAGGGACGTACGTGCCCCCTTCCATGCAGCACCCCAGCCAAGAGTTTCACTGTACCACACAAGCCTTGCATACCATGAATTTTGCATAATTTGGGGAGGAGCCCTGGGAGGGGCCAGGAGAGTTAAGCCTGGAGTGGGTTAGGGTGGCAGGGGTGGTGGGAGGGTGCAGCTGAGCTAGGGCTTGCAGGCAGCTGGACCCGGGCAGCAGAGGGTTGAAGCAGGAATTGAGCCTGGCCAGGGGTTTGGAGCTAGGGCTGTGGGGGTGGTGGGTTGGAGCTGGAGCTCTGTGCACCACAGGTTGGGAGTCCCAGGTCCAGGTTGAAGCCGGAGAACCACATGCCACGTAGGGTGAGCTGGGGGCATGGGCAGTTGCAGGGGTTAAACAGGGTGAACCAGGGCAGGGGGGATAGCTGGGGGGGGGTAGAGCCTCATGCTCCTGTAGTGGCTGACAGCTGGAGCCCAGCACTTGCTAGGGGGATCAGCTGGGGACGGGGGTGGGCGTTTGAGCTGGGCAGAAGGAGCATTGAATGGAGGTGAACTGGGACAGGGTGGGTTAAGTTGGCAGTGGGGATAGAGTCCCTGTGTACGCCGGGGGCAGCTGACAGCTGGAGCCCCAAGTGTGGGAAGGGGTGAGCTGGGGCTGGGGGAGGGAGGGGTTGAGCCGGGCAGGGGGATTTAATGGGGTGCAGCAGGGCAGGGTGTTTGAGTGGAGGGGGGGTTGGAGTCCCAACAAGGGCTGGGAGCAAGAGCCCCAGGCACCGGTTGAAGTCGGAGCCCCATGCGTGGGGGGGTGAACTGGGACCGCATGGGGGTTGAGCCAAGCAGGGGAGGAAATGAACAGGTGTGCACTGGGGCAGGGTGGTTGAGCAGGCGACAGGTTGGAGCCCTGTGCATACTGAGCCAGAGGAGCAGTGGGGGTGATCTGGGGCCACAAGGGGGTTGGGGCCAGGTGGGGGGGGGGGGGGTTGAGGCCCAGGTGTGTGTCGGGGGGGGGTTGGGGCAAGGGGATTGGAGCCAGGTCCGTGGGGGTTGAAGGGGAGCCCAAGTTTGTGGCTGGAGCGTTCGGGGGAGGGGGTGAGCTGGAGGTTGGTCATAGGTACAAATGGTCTTAAGTTAATGTGTTTGTAAGTCGGAGACTGCCTGTAGTTACCATTCCAAGACCCCAGAAACTGCCCCATCCTCCAACAGTGAGGGTAAGCAGCCGACGGGGAATATTTTGTACCTCAGACAGCATGTCCTTCCAAGAAACTAACACCCACTGTCAACTGAGATCAACAGAATCTAATGAAGTATCAGTCAAAGCAAAAAGATCAGCTGGGCAAAAGAGCTCAAGGTGGTTTATAAATGTTTATTTAAGTGAACATTTGAGAGTTTAGTAGCAAAACAGAAATGCTGCTAAGCCTTTGTCACTTTTGGAACATTTTCCATCTTTTTTCATTATGTCGGATACACCCATTTTCTCTTAGTTTCTAGTTTTATGAGAATGTGTCTTGTCTTGTTACTTTGATCGTTTTGTTCCCCCGTTAGTAGAGAATTGGAGAGAAGAAACAGTAGATTATTTAGTGATTGTATGTTTTCTTAGTATCTTGACTGAATGACACTATATTTCTTCTAATTCTTCCCAGGTGTGGAGTTTATCAGAGCAGGGTTTGCTGACAGACACTTTGGATGGCATGGAAACACCGGTGACGCTCTTAGTTCTATGTGGCCACATATTGGTATCTGCCTCCCATAGTGCACCATATCTCAAAGTTTGGGACCTGACTTATCACCGTACACACAAAACCTTTGCACGAGTCCCATATCGCAGAGGGTGCATTGCAGTGTCCCATGATGGGAACTATGTCTACTTCCCTCAATCCGGAGAGACACATCAAGTCATCATCTGGGACTCTACTGAAGGTGAACTACAATCTATAAAACACCGTAAAGAATTAAAACTTGGCATAACATGGGAATCAGAATGAGAGCCAGTTTGTTAGTCTTCCGGGCATGCTGTAAGGTCTCTCTGTTCCCTCATACTGTGCCTGAAGGGATAGGTTCAGCAGAGAGGGACTGTAAATTCAGGCATTCTTTTAATGTCTGTTTTTGACACTATTTTTCTCTACATCATTACAATGACGTATGGGAGAAACCCAAAGGACTAGAGTTGGAGCAGGGAGAATTTCACAGACATATCTTCTCTGTTGCAGGTACAGAGTGTGACACACTTGACACCTCTGCCCAAGTGAGATGTCTAGAAGTGGCTGAACAGAGGGAGCTCCTTTTCACTGGGCTGATGTCTGGAACAGTCCTGGTGTTTCCACTCAATTCAAGGCAGGATGTAGTGTGTATCCCACCCCCAGAGTCACAGAAACCAATCAACCACATGGCACTCAACAGGCAGGAAGAGCAGATAGCCATAGCATATGATGACTTAGTTCTTGTGCTGGATGTTAGCCCTGGAAAGCCATGTCCTGTGATTGACAAGCCCATTTATACCTTTTATACTCAGATCCCTGCTGCTGTGATTTCCAGAGTGGCTGTCCTTGCAAATTACCGCATCCTCTATGGCATGTCAAATGGAGACTTGTTTCTTTATGACTGCCCTCATTCCAAAATGTTTCCTTTGGAAGTGCACAGATGCAAAGTCACCTGCTTAGAAATCAGCCATGGAGAGCAATGGGCACTAAGTGGCTCTGAGGATTCTCTGCAGTGTCTTTGGGACTTGGAGCTTTGCCAGTGGCAACATGAAATATGCTTTTATAAGGTACTGTGCTCATGGGTAGAGTTAGGGGCCACGTCAATGTAAGTCACTTATTTCAATAAGCTAATAATGCATCTGAAAAGCCAAAACAGTAGAAAAACTAGTCCACAGGAAGCCAAATTTTCATACAGGCAGACATCTAAATTCTGTAACTGGCATTTCAATTGGAAGGTAAATACTCAATTTATGCCCTAAAATGCTGATTTGTACATATCCAGGATTTTGATGCCACATTCAGAAACACAGTCAGTGCACAGTCAACATGAGCTAATGCACTTAACATTTATCTAGCCCAGAGCATGTTCATCACACTCACTTTTTTGGCATCAGCAGGAGGTCTTATTTGCAAAAAAGCAGGGTTTTACCCAGTGAATAAGCAAAAGCAAAAACTAAGTGAACAGGCCAGGAGCAGAAAAAGCAAAAAAGTGATGGAAGAGTTTGAGGTGATGTTTTTAGTCTTTCACCTGTGCCTGACAGACCTCAAACTTCACCTGATGATGCACCATTGAGTCAGACCGCATCCAACCTCTGTTAGTTGTAGATGACTTAGGTTCCTGAGAGATCACAATGGGCCACCTCTTTTTCTGTACAGCTGTAGATTTCTTTACAAGCAAAGGATTTTGCATTGTAATATTTTGTGCCACTATTGAGTCACTCTACCTTCTGATGGAAATCTTGGTTTAATTAGATTTTTATCCCCATTCTCACAACTGATGAGTAGCCATTAAATTGGTACTTAACCTGCATTTAACAACATATTTATGGACAAATTCAAACCTGTTTTCTTTTTTATCAGACTTCCTTCTTGAGAGGTATTCAGTGTGCCTGTTTCTCAAAAGATGATAAGTACTTGTACACTGGGTCATTTGATCACGCCATTACAGTTTGGGATGTTTTAAATGGTGAGTAATTCTGGATTTATAGCAAATACACTCATCCCTCACTATATGAGCACAATTGGTTCCCAACTTTCTGCTCATAGGTGAAAACTCATTAAGAGGGACACTAAATTACCATTAAGATGCATGTAAAAATCTCTGACTGGTTCCTAGTGCTCCTAACTCAGCAAAGGAGTGACAGCATGTGGTGCTGTTTTTGAAAGGTAAATGGACCCTGGCTTGGTGGGGAAGACTGGGGAGGGTCAAAACGTGGTGGCAGTTTGGGTCCGTGAGATGGACGGCCAGGGGGGTTTCAGGCTGCTGCAGGTTGGGTCCATGGGGCGGGTGGGGAGGCTATGGCTGCAGCAGGTTGGGTGTGCAGGGCTGGCAGGGGGTTCAGACTGTGTGGGGCTGTTGGGGGGGGCGGTGTCAGGCTGCAGCAGGTTGGGTATGCAGGGCCAGCGGGGGGGGTGGGGGGAAGGGGCCAGGCTGCAGTGGGTTGGGTGTGTGGGGCCAGTGAGGTGTCAGGCTGCAGTGGGTTGGGGCTGTGGAGCCAGTAGGAGGGCCAGCCTGCAGCAGTTTGGGTGTGTGGGGCTGGCAGAGAGTTTAGATTGCAGCAGTTTGGGTGTGCGGGGCCAGCAGGGGGTTCAGACTGCAGCAGTTTGGGTGTGTAGGGCCAGTGGGGGTTCAGACTACAGTAGTTTGGGTGTGCGAGACCGGCAGGGGAGTTCAGACTGTGGCAGTTTGGGTGTACGGGGCCAACGGGGAAGGTCAGATTGGGGCAATTTCGGTGTGCAGGGCCGGGAGGGAAGGTCAGGCTGCAGCGGGGTGGGTGTGTGGGGCCAGGGCAGGGGTCAGGCTGCAGCAGGTTGGAACCATGGGTGGGGGGGGTGTTCACCCAGCTGGTGAACAAAGGTAAGTATGTGTCTCTCGTTTTAGCAAGTACTCGTGAGTAAAGTACCTGTTTAATGAGGGATGAGCGTATAAGACAAGTTCTACTCCTTATTGCCTTTATTAAACAGAGGTCTAATGGCCTTGACATGGTGCAAAAGGAGACAAGTTTTCACACAGCAGTTTGAGTCAGAGACTTCCTTGATTGCACATTCATACAGAAAACTTGGATCTCCTGGCCAAAGACAACTGACAGGCACAGATGGATACAAGGGGTTACAACCAGTGTTCTTTGTAAGCTGAGTGCTTTGGTGGCCACCCAAGAAAGATTCAAATGCTGCTCAGCTGAATGGCAGACAGCCCAGAACACCCAAAGTTGGCAACATGTGTTTCTGCTGGTGGTGGATAACCGTATATTCCTTCATGCACATAACAAAATTTATTCTGCATAAGAATGGAAAAATTAGAGGAAACATAAATTACAACTACATGTAGAGGAACACTGACATACACATCCCATCCAAACATCTGTGTTCCACAACAGCCTGACCAGATACCTTTCTTCTGTGACATCACAATAGGATGCACCATTCCCAGAGGCCAGGCAGTAGTTCTTTTGGGAGTGGTATTATTACATTGACGAACCACCATTGTCTGTAGCTAGTTTCCTTCTTGGATGCACAGAGCTGATTACAGCACTACTTCTTGGAAAGAGGAGAAAGACCTTTAATCTTACAGATGGTATCCAGTTGAGTCCATCTTTAGAAGTACCCTCAAAACCAAGGGCCCAGGAACAGAAAAGTAGCAGATTCAGCATAAGGAAGAAATGTGGGGGTTTCTTCTTTCCTGCCACTTCTCTAAATCTCCTGACCTGCCGTGCTTGGCTTCTCCACGGCAGCAGGAAACAAAGGGTCCTAGCCCTAGGGCACTCTGTTTCTTGCCACCACCGAGAAGCAGGGTGGGATCAGGACAGGGCAGCAAGGTGGAGCGAAGCAGGCTGATGAGCTACTCCAGCTCCTGCGGCCATGGTGAGTGCGGGGATGGATTTGTAGTGCCACACCACATCAGGGCCCTAGATAATCCCCCAGGGTCACATTGTTTGCGGGAGGGAGCAAGCAGGCAGAGAAGGGGCAGGGTTTGTGGGAAAGAGTGGACCATGGCAGAGCTGGAGCAGGGAGCTAGGGCCAGGCCCTGCTACATATGGCCCTGGCCAAAGAAATAACAAAATGCTGTCTGGACAGGAACCCGAGGGCCCTTCAAGAGATTTTCTGTACCCTTACAGACTTGAATTGTATTCCAACTATTTCTGTTGCACAATGAAGACAATGCATTTGGTCCCGGTCTTCTGCAACTTTATATGGCAAAATGTGATAAGGCCGTTACACTACAGATTTCCCTCATCCAAATCATCAATACAGCTCTAAGAGGGAGCTAACGTTGTTACCTATATGAACTTATGATTACTATTATTAACATTAACATTTTTGACTTATTTTCCTTGAGTTCAAATTGTCCTTCTAAATCGCTCTGATTTTTGGAAAATGACAAGTCCTTTTCCCATGCTTCAGGGGAAGCTGCAAATCCTTTTCCCTGTTCTGACCTTGGTTTCTCCCTTTTGCCTCCTGGGGATCTTCTACAGGTGCCCTCCTGGCTGTTCAATTTGTATATGCAACTGTTAACAGAATCGTTCCAACTGCAAATGGGTTCATTGCAATAACAAGACTTGGCCACATAATTCGTGAGTGGTTCCACTGCCCACAATCCATAGATTCACAGTACAGTCCACTCCGGAATATCAAGGCAACGTGTGTAGTAAAATCCAGGAAGAAAGAGGAGGCAAAGCCAAGAGAGCAACACGACCTTGAAAGAGTCTCGAGAAACCAGATTCAAATCAGTAAACTCTCTCAAATCTGTGTGATTGTGTAAAACTGGTGAAGTGGTTGAGCAGTTCCAGGAAGATTCTCAGATTACTTACCTGCTGAATAGTTTTCACTTTGTTTGCAGCACCCTTGCTCTGGTCTGAGAATGTGATCTTGCCACTTATCCCAGATCAGCTTGTGTTGTTGTTTTCTGAGGTCATGATCACATTCCTACCACAAAAGCTCAATAAATAAAATTGCTAGTCTTTAAGGTGCTACAGACTTGTTGCTTTGTTCTGTAATGGCTTGAAGATTGCTTCAACTAGTTCAAGTACCACAGGGTGCATTTTATCAGGCCCTGCCATCTTGAGTCCATATGATTATCTATTATTCTTTAACCCATTGTTTTCCTGTTTTGGTCTGTATTCCTTTACCATTTCATTTTACCCATGAAAGCTCATGACCTAATACATTTGTTAAGTCTTTAAGGTGCTACAGGACCACCTGATATAGTTGAAGCTACAGACTAATGCAGTACCTCTCCGAGACTCTTCTCCATTATTGGTATTAACTGTGGTAAATTTCTGATCAGTTTACCTACTTAGTGAAGACAGAAGCAAACAGGCAACATCTCACACTTCTAAATGTCATGTTGTTATTTCTCCCTCCCTAAACAGAGGGTCTACATAAGAATGGCCACACTTGCCAGGAAAATGGTGTATCTAGCTAGTAACCGGTCTTCTGATAGTGGCCTGTGCCAGACACTTTGAGCGAATGAGCAGAACAGGGCAATTTTGGGTGATTCACTCCAACCTCCATTGTCCAGTCTGATGGTATGTCTAACTTATGAAATTAGGTTGAATTTGTTAAGATTGTTCTTGTAGCACCCAATTTTGTAAAGCTGAGGGTGCACAGCCACACTGGCACATAAAGTGGGGTTATGTCCCCATTAGGATTGTGAGGTTCAACTTCATCACCAATGCACTGTGGGTATCTATCCCCCAATTCCCACTGCCCCATCGCATTGTGAGTTTCTGTCCCAGTGTCTGACGGCACAAAAATGTGCCGTAGGTGGTTGCGAGTGGGTGTCCTCAGCATCCCATAGCGCACGTCTCTTCCCCCAACCCTCTGGAAAGCAACAAAAAACAGTTTTTTCACATCTGTGCAGACACCATTACAAGCATAGCACGAAACCCGTACAGGTTCAAACTCTTATGGCAAGTATTATGAGCTCCTCACACAATGTGTGGCAGTATGTGCAGAGCCTACAAAGTCGTAAAAGTTACAAAGATGCCAACAAGGACAGAAATGAATGTGAAACACTGGAGAGGAGGAATGGGGAAATGCTGGCTGCACTCCATGCTTTGCACAGAGTGGACCTCTAGTTCTGGTGATGTGAAAAAAGCTGATTGGTGGGACTGCAATGTTTTGTAGATATGGGATGATCAGCAGTGACTACAAAACCTCTGCATGCATAAGGACACTTTCATGGAATTTTGCGAACTGCTTTCCTCAGCTCTGAATGCCACAAATACCAAAATGAGGCTGCTCTGACAGTTCAGAAGTATGTGGCAATAGCTCCATGGAAGCTTGCAGCGTCATACAGATACCAATCAGTGGGCAATCTATTTGGAGTGGGTAAACACACTGTGGGGACTGCTGTCATCAAGGTAGCCTATAACTGCCTCTCTTACTTTGCTCTTTAGCCATGGCAGCATCATCCTCTTGCTGTTTTTTTAAATTTGGGTATGCACTGAATTCGAGTCTCTACTGTGGTGTTTTTAAATAGTTTCCACACACTTGTAACTGTTTCTTTTAATTTTCATTTACTAAAATCCTGATTTTTGTGTAGATGCCTTATTTTAAATTAAATGCTACTGTTGCAGGTTTTCTTTGGCATTTTTCTTTCCACAAGGATTTTATATCATGGTCATAATTACTGAAAGTTTCAGCTACATCCACATCTTGCATTTTACATAGGATTAAATCAAGAATAACTTCTCCCAATGTGAGTTCCAGGACAAGCTGTTCCATACAAGTCACTAATGTGTCAAGAAAATGTATCTCTGCATCCCTACCCAAGATGACATACACCCAGTGAATGTGAAGACAGTTAATATTCACCATTATTATTGCATTTTCTGCCTCTGAAGCCTCTCTAAGTCCCTGCATTTCAGAATCACTGTCACTATCCTGATTTGGTGGTCATTAGTATACTCAAACTGCCATACACTGACAGCTCAAGCATAGAATTTGTATCTACCGAGATTCTCAGGTACTACTTGATTCACTTAAGAGTTTTATTTTAATTGAAGCTACATTTTTTCCACATATAGTACCACCAATACAACCTATTCTCTTATTACTGTGTATCTTTTCATTAACATTAACAGGTGTATTGTGAACAAGACACGAGAAGTCATTCTTCTGCTCTACTCTGCACTGGTTAGCCCTCAGCTGGAGTATTGTGTCCAGTTCTGGGCACCGCAGTTCAAAAAAGATGTTGAGAAATTAGAGAGGGTCTAGAAAAGAGCGACAAGAATGATTAAAGGTCTAGAGAATGTGACCTATGAAAAAAGGTTGAAAGAACTGGGCTCGTTTAGTTTGGAAAAGAGAAGATTGAGGGGAGACATGATAGCAGTCTTCAGGTATCTAAAAGGGAGACATAAGGAAGAAGGAGAAAACTTGTTCCTCTTGGCCTCTGAGGATGGAACAAGAGGCAATGGACTTAAACTGAAGCAAGGGAGGTTTAGGTTGGACATTAGGAAAAAGTTCCTAACTGTCAGGGTAGTCAAACAGTGGAATAAATTGCCAAGGGAGGTTGTGGAATCTCCATCGCTGGAGATATTTAAGAACAGGTTACATAGATGTCCATCAGGGATCGTTTAGATAGTACTTGGCCCTGCCATTGGGGCAGGGGGCTGGACTCGATGGCCTCTCGAGGTCCCTTCCAGTCCTAGTGTTCTATGATTCTACGATCTTCCCTAATAGCATTACGAGGTCCCATTGATCACTCTCATTCCACCACGTTTCCATGCTGCCTCCATATCGTCACTGAATGCCAAGCTCTTTAGCACATCTATATTACTATTTGGGCTTCTAGCATTCATACATAAGAAGTCATATATTTTGTCAATATTCAGTTAGCTGTTCTCATGTCTTATAGTTAAACAGAACTCTGTTATGACTGACTGTTCTTCACTAGCTCCTACCTATGCTTTACCAATTTATTTCTTATCTTTTTACCAAGTCCTCTAATTCCCCATCTAATAATTTCACTGCTATTGGACGCCATCACCTATTGTTCTCCCTGCCACACACCTGTCAGCTGTCCCCCACCCTCGAGCTTAAAATATCTTCCACAACCTTTCTAATTGTAAGTTCAAAGCCTTCATTTGTCTCCTAACATACTGAAATAATCTCATACCTTTCAAATCACTTGCCCGCGTAACTCGTTCTGCACCTTCTTCCTGGTCCCACCCCCCCCATGCTTCCGCTGTCCTCTTGGCCACGAGGCCTTGCACGCAACCCACCTCTGACCGCCACCTCGCAAACGCACCTCCACCACTCCCCTCGGCATCCAGACTCTACATAGCGTCCTGCCCCTGGGCCGTGCCGCCTGCAGCCGTCCAGGTAGGGCCAGACTCCTCGTCTGTCCGCTCAAGCGAGCGGTCTCTGTTGGACGGTGGTGCATATTCCTGTCCAGTGCCTTTTATGTAAAAGAAGAAGAGCCGGTCATCAGCAGGGCTCCCGCACAGCCGATCCCATGGCTGTGGGTACTTTAGTACCGGCAACTACCGACACAAAAAAAGCGCTGCTTCCAGTCTAGGGCGCCCACCTCCGCGAGGGGCACAGACAGCGCTGCCATGGCGTCCCTCTGTTCCTCCCCCTCTCCCCGGAGGCAGAACCTCGCTGTCCCCTAACCCTACACAATGCAGCGCGAACGCTACAAAATTGAAAACCAGTCCCGGAAGCTACCTGAGGCGGCCGGAAGTGGGTGCAGCAGCACAAGTTATCCGGGTCAACCCGAGCTCCGTCTTGGATGTCCCTGGCTCCGCCCCTAGGTTTCGCCCCCTCGCGGCCGGCCCCGGTGGAGCCCTGCGCGCGTGGTGACGCAAGGCGCTCGGAACGTGCTGATGCGCTGCTGCTGGGCGGGTGCCTCAGCCCGGTGTCCGACTCCCATCATGGCGGCGGGGGGAGGCGGCGGCGGCGGCCGCGGGGGCAGTGGCCCCAGATGGGGCGGGGGCCGTGCTGGCGGGGGCGCCGCGCAAGAGAAACTGCCAGTGCACGTGAGTGCGGCCCCTACCCCCGAGCGCCGCCCGGCCCCCTCACACCCGGGATAACCCAGAGCCCGCTATGGCCCTCCCGGGATAATCCCGAGACCGCTGCGGCACGTCCCCACGGGTCTCCGGGATGGATCCCAAGCGCCGCCCGGCTTCTCCTACCTGGGTTAATTCCGAGTCCGATGCAGCCCGCCGCCCCTCTCCTTCGGCCCACTGTGCCTCCCATTGCCCCTCTGCACGGGCCCCCATGCCAGCTGCGGCCCCGGTTACTTCTCCCCATGGATCTGTCCCAGGGTAACCTCTGCACTTCACCTTGAGTAAGATCCAGTCCCTCCTGTAGGGGGTAATCGCTCTGGGCAGCCCTACACCCAAAAGTTGTCTCTACAGGGTGAGCTCCACCTCCTACCTGCAAGACTCTTAGGGACCCCCCAACCCCCTCCGACCCTGGGTCCCCAGACCCTCGGTGGCCCTGCACTTTGCCCTGTACCTGGTTCCCATCTAACTCCTGCTTCCCTGCAGGTGGAGGATGCACTTTCCTACCTGGATCAAGTGAAGATTCGTTTTGGCAGTGATCCTGCCACCTATAATGGCTTCCTTGAGATCATGAAGGAGTTCAAGAGCCAGAGGTAAGGTGACTTCCAACCTCTCCAATAGCTACTTCTATGAGGCCCTTTTTCTCGGGTGTCTCGTTTTGCTCTAGAATAGTCCCCTGCTTCTCGCACTCATGTTAGAGCGACCCAGACCTTAGTTCCAACACCCTCCTCAGTGCTAGCATCCACGTTTAGGAACCCATCATTGTTCATCGCCACATAAAATATCCCCAAACATTCCCCTGCTTCCTTTCTCATTTTCAGCACACCTTTCACAGACTCTGATTTTCACACCGTCCAAGCTCATGCAGGAAACATGCTTCCTGAGTTCTAGTAGATTAAGCAAGAATTAAATTCCAGATATAAAAGGGTCCATTTTCCCTTCCCTCAGAGAGTTCCAAAACCCTTTCAAGAGTGCCCATCCCAACACTGCTCATCCAAATGGAATCAGTATCACACAATTTCCCAGGACCCCTATTCCAGGTAAACAGTAAATCTTGTATAGCTCAGATCCCTCTGGGAACCCAAATCTTGAAAGGGGATGAAGAAGCCAGAATTTGAAACACCCAAAACACCAGGAGTAAAGAGAAGAACATCCCTCTTCAGCTAATGCACGCCTTTGAGTCTCCGTCTTGTCCCGTAAGTAGAACAGTCACATTAGGAGGATCTTGCTGATGATCAGATATTTCACTTCATTTGAGCTAACTAATTCTCTTGGGGTATGTCTGCATTATGCTGGGGATCAGCTGGGTAGGAAACAGTCTACTGGGCATCAATTTATCATGTCATTGAAGATGCAATAAAACGATCTCCAAGCTTGCTCCTGTCAATGCCGGTTCTCCAGAAAAATTAGAAAAGTAACCGGTGTCAGTGGACAAGCATCCTTATCACGTAGGAAACACCATGGGAGGTATATCGATTTCAGGTACGCAGTTTGTCTTGTGGAAGTAGATTTATGGTAAAGGTAAGTGTAGACAAGGCTTTGGTTTTTTTTACAGCGTTGCAGACTTTCCGGAATAATGGCTTGGTCATACACTGGTATTCTATAGCATTGGGGCTAATTGATCCAGTGTGTGTCTTGTTTGGAGAATTCTGTTTTTATATTTGGAGATGGTAAAAGGAGTTTCTTGCTGACATCTGCACGTCTGGCTGTAACATTGAAAAATACATAAATTATATGATTAATGTTTAGATTCAGTATGGAAAGTACCCTTGCTGTGGTACGTGGATACCCAGAGAGTTAGAATAATTCAGTGTGCTGCAGTGTAATTACTCTTCCCAGAAACTACAGAAATTCTGACAGTTTATCATTGTCTTTGGGGGAGTCAGTGTTGTCTTGATGCTTGAGTCTATCAAATTGCTAATAAATATTATTGGAGTTCTTCCTTTTTCTGTATCTTACCATTCATTTTGTGACTTAAAGCCTTAGCATGAAGTTAACTGCCTGTTCTTTGTTCTAGCATTGATACTCCTGGTGTAATCAGGCGGGTTTCTCAGCTGTTTCATGAACATCCTGACCTTATTGTAGGATTCAATGCTTTCCTCCCTTTGGGCTACAGAATAGAGATTCCAAAGAATGGGAAATTAAGTATACAGTCACCATTGACTAATCAGGTGTGTTAAAATGCTTGGATTAATTTAAATGAATCATAATGTATCTGCATGAATTTACAAATGACGTACGAAGTCTGTCTAATAGAGGAGTTGATTTGCTTTTATTGCAGTTTGGGAACGTGTTTTACAGAGAGTTTGGATATCATAGTATGGGTAAGAGAACATAAATAGAATAGAATTTCTTTAGAAACATAATAGTTTTAGTCTGCACTAAAATGAAACTCCACACAAAGTTGCCCATGAAGGCCAAATGATTCAATCAAATTTGAAAGTTAAAAATCATGGCTAGCTGGGTAGACACACAATATTAAATTATTTTTTTCATAATCACACTTGAATTTAAATTAAAAAAAAATTGAATTGCTTGTATGTCCACCTTCCCATTAAGGTGCATGCACAGAACATAAATTTGTACTTATTAATTTGTATCATAAAAACGGCCAAAAGTTCATTTAGCCCAGCATCCTGTCTTCCAAGAGTGGTCAATACCAGTTGTCCCAGAGGGAATCAACAGAACAGATAGTCATCAAGTGATCCATCCCATCATCTATTCTCAGCTTCTGGAAAACAGAGACTAGGGATGCCATCCCTGCCCATCCTGGCTATTAGGCATCGATGGACCTATTCTTTATAAATTTGTCTATTTCCTTTTTGAGCCCTATTATAGCGTTGGCCTCCACAATATCATCTGGGAGGGAGTTCCACAGGTTGACTGCATTGTTTGAATAAATACTTGCATTTGTTTTTTTAACCTGCTGACTCTTAATTTTATTTGGTGACCCTGAGCTCTTGCATTACAAAGACTAAATAACACATCCTTATTTACTTTTCCCCACACCATTCATGATTTTATAGACCTCAACATATCCCTTCTTAGTCATCTCTTTTCCAAGTTGAAAAGTCCTAATCTTATTATCCAAGTGTTGAGACAGCAGTGATGGATGTAGTATGAGCATGTAGATACTCACACCAGACTTTACATCCATTTTTACAGTTGCAGAGTTTGAAAATTAATATCTTACCTGAATTTTGTTCAGAAGCCTCCAGCTTTAACTCTGAGCTCTGCTACCTCCTAGTCTTTCAGCTTTCATGTTCTCTGATCTCTCCAACAGTCAGAACCTTGGTATTTCCAAGTGTTCTGGGGTTGAATGTGTTTCTTGAAAACTATAATTCCTGTGGAATAAAGCAATGTTAGTACAGAATGTTTTGTATGTTCTTGGCATCACTGCTTTCTAAAGTGCACAGGACAATGGAGCATGACAGTCACAAATATTAATGAGTCAGTTACTCTTGAGGGAAGAATGAAAACAGATGAGCAAAAGCAGTGGTGGGTTGTCAGATTTTTCCTGGACATTTGGTCATTGAATTTTGAGTACTTTGAACATGGGTATGGCCATATTGGGTCAGACCAAATGTACATCTAGCCTAGTATCTTGTTTTCCGACAGTGGCTAATGCCAGGTGCCCCACAGGGAGTGAACAGATCAGATAGTCAAAGAGTGAACCCTCTGCTGAAATCTGTTTCCAGCCTCTGACAAACAGAGGGTAGGGATACCATTCCTCTACATCCTAGCTAATAGCCATTGGTGGACCTAACCTCTATGAATCTATCTACAGTAAACCCTTGATTTAATGGACAAATGGTGGGGAGGGATGTCCGCTATTCCCGAAAGTCCGTAAAATGTGAAGGTTTACTGCCCATCCACCCCCACCAGCCTCCACCCTCCCCTACCCAAAACAAAAAAAAAAAACAACCAAAACCTTGCCACTCACTGGAGCCACTGCTGCTGGACCCTAACACTGAGCTTGGCTGGAGGAGCTGCTCTTGGAGCCACCACATTCTCCTTCAACCAGATGTGTGATGCGTACAAGTGTGCCAATCTGCTTGTGTATGTCTCCCACGCCTGGTGGGAGGAACACGTGCTGGCTCCTCCTATCCTCCTAGTTACCACAGTGGTAAGTCTCTGAACCTTTTTTTTTTTTGGCTGGGGGGTGTGATTTTTACAGACCCCAGCAGACTTTGTGAGGAACTGGGGGAAGCGTCCATTGTTCCCACAGTCTACTAAATCAGGGCCCATAAAATCGAGGGTATACTGAAGTTCTTTTTTGAACCCTGTTAAAGTCCTGGTCTTTACAACATGCTCTGGCAAGGAGTTCCATAAGTCTACCATGTGCTGCATGAAGAAAAACTTCCTTTTTGTTAGTTTTAACCCTCCTACCCATTAATTTTATTTGTTGACCCCTAGTTCTTATGTTATGGGAGCAAGTAAATAACTTTTACTTATTCACTTTTTCCATACCTGTCATGATTTTATAGACTTCTTTCATGTCCCTGATCCCTTTTTCCTAAACTGAAAAGTCCCAGTCTTTTTAATTTTTAACAGTTCCTTTTTTCAAAATCATTGCCATTGGGTTCAGGTTCAGCATTCAAAAATAAAGAGACTAACTCTAGTGGAAGAATTGTTCATGGAAACTGGACCTTAGAAGGTGCTCACCCTTTGATAAAAGAACACAAAGGGCAGTGCATGAGAACCTAAAGATGAAATTTGGCTTTATTGTTCTGAAAATGCTTTTAAGTGTCCAAGGACTTATAGGAAACCTGTGTTGCTCCCTGGATCCTGAAACAAAATTACCACATGTCAAAACCTTGTATTTTTATAGCAACTGACTTGCCACTGAGAGAAAATATTTTCAGAGGTTATCTACGAGATTCTTTTCATGAATCCCTTTATCAGAGATTATTCTGTATTTAATATATTCTGAATTTCTGTGGGAATCAACTACAAATGGATACACATTCAGTAGCTAGTTGAAGTGGTTTTGGTCAGCCTGGAACTAATAAACCATGTATTCTTAAAAGCTATTAAGAAATCAAAGGCAGAACTGGAGTGAAACAAATTGCTTGTACTGCTCAATTGCGTATTGATTAGAAAAGTGGCCTCCAGGAAGTATCATAAAGAAGAGGTAACACAGAGTCTATGAATACAGATTCCAGTGAGTTTGACTGCTAGGGGCTGTAAAGTTTGTCTACTGACAGCTGTAAATGGAGAGCAAGAAGGTCAACTGTTATTGGCTGCTTGTTTGCCCATTTTAAAACAAAGCAGCAGAAATGTATCATTTTAAAGACTAACAAAATGATTTATTCGGTGATTTGGGTATTTGGATCTGATGAAGTGGGTCTGTCCCACGAAAGCTCATCACACCAAATAAATTGTTTTGTTAGTCTTTAAAGTGCTACATTTCTGCTGCTTTGTTTGTTAGAGTACAGACTAACATGGCTACCTCTCTGTTACTATTTCAAAAGAGACGGTTTCTTGAAATTTTGAACATTAAATAACATACATCATATTATCATGCGATGTCATGGTATAGCTGCACTACTAGGAGCCATAAGAACTCACCTGTATCCATCAGTGAAAGGAGGCATTTAGAATGTGTGAAGATGTTCTCAGTACTGAGGCTCCTTTTAAGTTATTTTATATGAGCTGTTACGATAAGGATATGTAATGAGAAACATAGCCCCATCACATCATGTATTTATTCATTTCTTTATTATGTTGTAATTATTTTTCTGCAAAAAATGTGTTCATATACCACATAAGCTGACAGCCAAAATGTAGCTCAGTTTTAATATAACAGTCTGAGTCTTTGCAAACACAGTCAAGTAAACCATAACAATTTATTTTAATCTGTAAATGTTTTAACGTGTGGACCTATAGTTTTCAAGAGGTCTGGAGAATTAAGTAAATACTGGGGATATCTACTAGCAGAGCTGCCCGGAGGGGTTTGGGGCCTGGCTCAACACCCCCATTCTCCAGGTGTGGGACCCAAGGCAAACTCCCCTGCATTGTGGGCCCTGCTCCACCCTGCTTCTTGCCCCCAGGCAATGGGACATGGGTATTACTTGGGGCTGAGTGTGGGGTGCAGCTGTGGGAGTAGCAGCCTGCTCCACCTTGCTGCACTGCACCACCCTCCCACCTGCTGCACCCTCCTTCTTCTCCAATGGCGGGAACAAGAGGGATGCTCCATTTCCCACTGCTGTGGAGAAGCAAGTGCAGTGGGGTAAGGGTGGCATCACACAGCAGGGTGAAGCAGGCTGCCACTCACATTGCCCATGTAGTGAGTGGTGTGGGGAGGGCAAGTGACTTCTGCTGCGGTGACTCTCAGCCTCAGGTAACCCCCTCATCAATCCCATCCATAGGATGATTGGGACGGCCACTACAAGGTCCCCAAAAGTGCAGGCCCTGGGGAGCCACCTCATTATGTCCTATAGATGGGATGGCTCTGTCTACCAGTGATCCTGATAAAGGCTACCAAACTGCACAGTGCAATTCAAACTTTTTTTCTTTGCAACATAAGTGTCTATAAATAAAACAAGAGTCTTAGGCTTTGTCTACACTGTCTCCCTACTTTGAAGGGAGGATGGTAAGTAGACTGTTGGGAGTTTATTAATGAAGTGCTGTGGTGCATATGCAGAACTTCATTAAGCAAATTCCCCCCTGTGGCAACTTCGAAGTGTTAAACTTTGAAGTGCTGGCTTGCGTCTAGCCGCGGCTAACCCGCTGGTACTTGGAAGGCTTGGGCGATTTCGAAGTCCCTTTCCTCCTCAAAATTTTGGGATTTCGAAGTTGCCCAAGCACTACTAAGTACCAGCGGGTTAGCAATGGCTAGACATGAGCTGGCACTTCGAAGTTGCTGCGGGAGGAATTTGCTTAATGAAGTTCTGCATATGCACCGCAGCACTTCATTAATAAACTCCCAACAACCTACTTAGCATCCTCCCTTCGAAGTCGGGAGGTAGTGTAGATAAGCCTGTAGAGTTTAGCTGACTAATGTTGGCCTTCGTTATACATGATCAAAGTTGAAGTTTCAAAAGTGGAGTCTTGGAACTTTTCATAAAGCGAGGTGTCACCTGTGAAAATTCTCTAAATGATTACATTCAGGACTTTCAAATACTGTAAACATCTGCCTGAGCTCCATTTTCAAATAGGGATGATGGGAATAATTCTTTACAAACCATGCGAAATTTAAATGGAAAGAGGAATGAAAGCTTAGCGCTATGGCTAATGTTTAATTGACAGTCTTAGTAACAGAAGTTAAGAAATTCCTAGATCAGTTAAATCTTTACTATGCATTACAACAGCCTGTAAATATGAACAATAATTTTACATAACATGTTATTTATTTAAGTCACCAGTTTGCATTATTTTTATTACTAGGTGTCATCAGAGCCTGTTCCAAGCACTCAGCCAGGTGGTGGGTTATTGTTACATTACTCTCAGGATAATTCTCACAACCACAGTGACTGCTCTGAGGAATTCCGACACCAACTTCCACACAAAGAAGATAAATCTCAACTCTCCTTGGAATCTGATTCTGTAGAGTTCAATAATGCAATAAGTTATGTGAATAAGATCAAAACCCGTTTTCTTGACCATCCTGAAATCTACAGATCATTCTTAGAAATTCTTCACACTTACCAGGTAGAGCTCTTGCAAACAAGAGATCATGCATCAATATTGTGGCTTTTTGAACCTGTTACGATTAAATTTATAAAGCTCCCCCAACTCCAGCCTTTCTCAGAAAATGCTTCGGGTCCGTCAAATGCTTGTCATCTCAGTAATATGGTGGTGCTACAGACTTTGGTTTGAGGCTGAGAGAAGACTGAAGCCAAGCAGGGAGCATTTTTTATTTTTTAAGCTGTGTGGTTTTCTCTTATCCTTGTTAATGTTCTATTTTTAAATGCTTTATAGCTGTTAATTTGGTGCAGTGGTTAGATCTGTATGTCTATGAAGGACAAGAGTTGGATAATTGTAAGGTGACCGTATTTCCCTGTGCCAAATACGGGACACACGGGGGAGATGGGGTGGCTCTGCAGCTGTGGCTGCTAAGCAGGTGCAGCTCCATGGCTGCCTCATGCCATGGGTTGCCAGAACAGGCATGTTGCCCCCATGGGGGAGTTCCCTTGTTGCAGGGGAGGTTTCCCTGCAGAAGGGAGGTTGCTGGCTGCCCCATGCCACAGAGCTCTGGGTATGCTGCAGGGATACTCCCTGGCTCTAGCAGTGTCTGCCCTGTGGAGGGTGCTCCGTGGCTGTTGACGGTGGCTGTGGCTCCTGTCTGCCCCACACCTCCAGGTGCCAGGAATGGGGCTGCTGCCCGACTAGGGAACTCCCCAGCTGCCCCACACCTCTGGGCTCCGGGAATGGGGCTGCTGCCTGGCAGGGGAACTCCCCAGCTGCCCAACACATTGAGGCGTCAGAAATAGGACTACTACCCTTTCAGGGGGTGGGGGGCTGCTCCATGTCTCCGGGCACTGGCAGTGGGGCTACTTCCACATAGGAGAGGTGTATGGCTTACAGGGGTTCCCTAGCTGCTGAATGCTAGGCCAGCTGATACTTATCTAAAGGTTTTTCCTGGGTTTGATTTCTGAATATAGTGAGTTGTCAGTAACAGTTTCCTGGCGAGCAACAGTGCATTTTGGCAACAGTTTGTTTAATGAATCTCTGTAAATTGGCAGAAAGAACAGCTGAACACTAAAGGTCGACCTTTTCGAAGCATGTCAGAGGAAGAAGTGTTTACTGAAGTAGCAAATCTCTTCAGGGGACAGGAGGATCTACTCTCTGAGTTTGGACAATTTCTCCCTGAGGCTAAAAGGTCTTTGGTATGTGTTTGGCAGTATGAGGCAAAAAAGAGAACCCTAGATAATTTGCATAATGTTTGAATGGATACCCCAGAGAATAAAGTTGCTTCCCCCTGCATGACTGACACCTGGGCTGGGAAAAATTGTATTGTTTTAGGTGAAGAGAAGTACTGATTTAGATTAAAAGGAGGGTTGATTTGGTGAGGGTCTATGTACTTTCTCTCATGTCAACAGTTAGACAAAGCACAATAGAGAGAACCAGTGTCAGGATGTGGAATGGATAGTAAGGAATGATGTGTAAAGTCTTGGAAGCTGCTGTTTTGTGGAGCTGTCAGCTACAGCTAAACGGCCTCTGCCACAAAAAAGGTATGCTCTTAGCCTTCTGCCTTTGGAAGAGTAGATCTTCTGGGTAACGAAGACATACCTTTAGTGAAGAACTAACATTTTAATATTTTTAAGGGAAATAACTCTTGCTATGTCTGTAGAGTTGGGTTTGTAATGTGATATGTTGCATCATAACACAAAACTGCAAAATATTGTTATAGAGAAACTATCAACATTTGAACTATGCTCTTGCTATTTATTGTTTGTAGTTAGCTCACTTAGTGAAATCCTATTATGTATTCTGTTCAGATAAATGGAGTTCTCTATTCTATGGCAGTAATAAGGGCAAACTGAAAATATTGTCTTTTAATTTAGTTCACAGGAAATGGGCCATGTGAAATGAACAATATCCAGAAAACTGAACATGAAAAAAATCTGGAACACACTAAAAAACGATCCAGACCATTACTGCTGCGTCCTGTTCCCAGCCCAGCAAAGGTATCATATTGCAAATAGAAATGTGAATTATTTTCATACTTCAGATATGTCACCCTTTCATGGTTAATTACAGAACTCCTATATACAAAAACCATGACAAAGGTCCCACAGCCGTAGCCCAGACAGTACATTAAGTAGACCCATAGAATCTCTCTGGATAGAAATTCCATGCTTGAATAATAGGAGTATAAATATAGGAGCATATTACTAGCCACCTGACTGGGATGACTATGAAATGCTCAGGGATATTAAAGAGGCTTACAAAAGCAGAAGATGCAATAATTAATGGCTTTTTCAAATGACTTCACATTGAATGGGTATAAATCATCTTTAAAGGGGATGCAAGTGGTGAGTATAACTGAGCCACTCAGTGATAGTCACAATGAGGTAATTAAATTTAACATCCTTGTAGGGGCATAAAACATCAAAGAAAGTCACCACAATAAGAGAAATACACAAAAATGAGGAAGCTACTTAAATGGAAATTAAAATAACAGCCAGCTTGCCAACTGCAAGGAATTTATTTCAAACCACCATAATAAAGGCTCCAACTAAATGCATACCCAGCTTTTAAAAAGGACCAAAAATGCCACAACGGGTAAACAGCTGAGTAAAAGAAGTCGTAGAAGCACAGAGATATTCTTTAAAAACTGAAAGTCAAATCCTGGTCTGGCAAATAGAGGGGTGCATAAACTCAGAAAGTCAAGGGTAAAAGTATAATTAAGCAGACCAGAAGAGAATTTGAAGAGTAACTAACAAGAGACTCAAAAAGGTAGCATATTTTAAAGTAAATTAGGAACCCTGCCAAACAATCAGGGGAGCTGCTGTACAGTTAAAGTGCTAAAGGGACACTTGAGCAGAAAAAGATATTGCAGAGAAACTTGTACTGGTGTTCACTGTAGAGGATATGAGGGAGATTCCCACACTGAAGCTTTTCTTTTTAAGTGGCAAAACTTGAGAAGCTGTCCCAGCCTGAGGTGTCAATAGAGAAGGTTGTGCAACAAATTGCTAGATTAAACAGTAATAAATCACCAGGGCCAGATATTTGCCAAAGAGTTCTGAAGGAACTCCGATATGAAATTGCAGAACTACTAATTGCGGTATGTACTCTATTATTTAAATCAGCCTCTGTACCAGATGATTGGAGGGTAGCTCATGTAATGTTGATTTCCAAAAATAGACTCAGACTGTCCTGGAAATTAAAGGTTATAAGCCTAACTTCAGTTACCAGGCAGATTGCTTGAAATGATATTAAAGAACAGAATTAGCTTCAACTTTGATCATGTATAATGTAGATAAAGACAATATGTTGAAGATAATATGGCTTTTGTAAAGGGAAATTGTGCCCTGCCAGTTGGTTAGAATTCTTTGAGGATGTCAACAAGCATATGATGATTCGATTATGTTGTCAAGACCTTTCACCACAGGGGATAAGAGAGAAGGTCCTCTCATGGATCAGTAATAGGTTAAAAGATAGGAAACAAAGGGTCAGAATAAATGGTTAGTTTTCATAATGGAGAGTGAAAGGAGGATTCCCAAAGGGTCTTTATTGAGACTCATACTGTTCAACATAGTCATAAATGAGCAGCAAAAAGAGGGTGAGTAGTGATCTGGCAAAGTTTGTAGATTATACAAAATTACTCAAGGTGGTTAAGTCCCAACTTGACTGCAGAGAGTTAGAGAGGGATCTCATAAAACTGGTTGACTGGACAACAAAATGGCTGGTGAAATTTAGTGCTGATAAGTGAAACGTAGCACATATGAGGAAAAATAATCATAACTATACTTCTTTCTCGAGTGTACCCGTGGGTGCTCCACGATACGTGTCGGGCTCACCCCGGCGCCGCAGATCGGATCTTTCCAGCAGTTTCTGCCGGACCGCGCATGCGCCGGCACGCACCGCTCCCTTACGCACTCCCGGCCACGTGCACGATCCGGTCCCCGCCAGTTCCTTCTTAACCGCCATCGGCTGCAGATGGAATCCACTCAGGCTGCGGCCAGAGTCAGCGTATTTAGAGTTTTTAGAGGTGTTAGAGTTTCAGAGTTCTTAGTTAGATTGTTTGTTTCTTTATTGCAAAAAAAAAAATAATAATAAAAATATATCTAGAAAGTTCTTAGTTAAAGAGAAGGAGGAGCGGAGGCAATGCGGGGACGTGAAGGCCAGTAGGCCTCCTGCCGCGGCAGGCTGGGGTCCATGAGAGGGGAACAGGCACAGAGAAGGTGCTAAGTACCCTATTAACAGCTCAAAGACTCACCGCGATGTCCTCTTCAGGATTCAAAAAGTGTGAGTAGTGCCGCGAAGCTATGCCAGCCTCTGATGGGCATAGTCAATGCTTTAGGTGCCTGGGGGAATCACACGTTACCCAGAAATGCTCCTTTTGTGCAAAGCTCACAGCCAGAGCCAGAAAGGACAGAGAAATGCGGCTGAAAATGCTGCTGTTTGATAAGGTCCTCCAGCCAGACATGCCGGAGAGGCCTCAATCAGAGGGACCCACAGGGCTCCATAAAAGGAAGGCGGCGTCTCTCACCCCCTCGGTGCAGAAACGGAGGAAGCTCTCTCCAGCCCAATCCCTGCCGGCGGCCACAGCGAGCGGGACGGGCGTAGCACACAGCCCCCAGCCACACTCACAAACAAGCAGCAGCGCGGCAGTGCACGTGGCAGAGGCTGAGCCTCCGATTACTAAGCAGCCGGCATGCACAGCCTTCAGAGCGGCAGCCAGGCAAGCACCGGAACCAGTGGCACAGACCCCCGTGGCGCCAACAGTGCAGGGCCAACAGGCACGCAGCCTGCAGGCACTGGAGGAGGCCATCCATGCGGCACCGCAGATAAGCGTGCCAAGCGCGGCGCCAAGATCCCCGGCACGGGAAGGGGCGGAGCCAGCCCCGCAGGGGAGGGGAAAGGCAGCAGCAAAAACCCAGCACCGCAGCCCTTCTCTGGCCAGGGCTGCAGGGCTGCTCTCAGCAAGCCCTCCCTTTATGCTGCGAACACCAACCAGGAGACATGGGTCTCCCCCAGCCTACCCAGAGCCTCTTTCTCTGTTCCTCCAACCAGCGTCACCATGGCTTGGGCCACCCTCGCCCTTTCTGGGATTTGACCCCCTGGAGTACTATCACAAACCAGTTTCACCATTGTCTCAGTCATCCAGACAATCTCGCTCTCCCAGACATCAGGGGTATGCACCTCGAGAGTGGTCCAGGTCTCCATCCCAGGAACCGTGCCCGTGCTGCCATGGTCATCCTTATCACACTGGGCATAGACCCAGGGGCAGGTCCCCCTCGACCGTCCAGTATCCCCGCGGGCACTCACGGACGGGGACGGAAACACAGTTGTCTCAGGGGGAGTTGATTTTGGAACCCCGAGATTTTGCCTCGCAAGCCTCCAGTGACAGCAGGACCCTGAGAGTTCAAGGGAGGCCTACCCTAGTGGTTCCTCCTTGACCTCCCCCGACGAGGCTACGGCCCCCGGGGATGTTGGCCCCCCGGACGACCTCAAACAGTTTCAGGAGCTGTTTAAAAGGGTGGCTTTCACGCAAGGCATCCAAACAGCAGAGGTGCAGGAGAAGCACCACAAGCTCCTCAAAAACCTGAGGCCTCTGGCCTCGTCCAAAATCGCTGTCCCGCTCGACGAAGCAATCATGGAGTCTGCTACCACCATATGGCAGACCCCGGCTTCCGCTCCACCTATAAACAAGAGAGCGGATAAGAAATACTTCGTCCCAGCGAAGGGCATGGAGTTCCTGTTTAGTCACCCACAACAAAATTCACTGGTGGTAGAATCGTCTCAGCAGAGATCGAAGACTTCCCAGTACAAAGCGGGGGGAACAGACAGAGATGCCAAGAAGCTAGAGCTAAGAAAGGTATACTCCTCCTCCACCCTGCTGCTGAGAATGGCAAATTATGCAGCACATCTAGCGAACCACAATTTCGACAATTACTCCAGGCTGGCTTCTCTCATGGATTCACTTCCAGAAGATAAGAAGCCGGTGCTGAAGGCCATCGTGCAAGAGGGCTATGCAGCTTCGAGGACAGGAGTCCAGATCGCCCTGGACGTAGCGGACACAGTGGCACGCTCAACGGCTACAGCAGTGGTCATGCGCAGGGAATCCTGGCTCCAGACATCAGGTATCCTGAGGGATCTGCAGGCAAAAATTGTCGATCTCCCTTTGACACGCAGAAGTTGTTTGCAGAGTCAACTGATTCGGTCCTTCATTCCAGCGAAGACTCAAGAGCTACACTCAGAACCCTGGGTATTTATACCCCTCCATACAGAAAGAAAAAGTATTACCCTCAACAAAGGCGATACCCGTACCAACGGGGCTATGACCAAGGGCAGCAACAACAGTATAGAGGCGACGTTCTCAACAGGGCCGTGCATCCTCAGGGCAGGCCCAAAGGCAACAAGTTTGATGGACAGGTCGAGGGCTGCACTATTACTACCATCGCGCAATGTCATCCACAGTTAATGTTCCATCATCGCCTCCGACCATTCCACTCACAATGGCAAAAGATCACCACAGACAAATGGGTACTGGAGATCATAGCCACGGGTTACGTGATCCCCTTTCAGTCGCTCCCACCGCCAAGACCTCCACCCAGGCCTCATCTCAGGGATGCCTCCCACGAGGCGAAACTCAAGCACGAGGTGGACCACCTTATGCTTATAGGGGCGGTGGAAAGAGTGCCGGAGTGACTCCAGGGGAAAGGGTTTTATTCACGATACTTCCTCACACAGAAGAAAACAGGAGGCTGGAGGTCCATCTTAGATCTTCGAGGCCTCAACTGGTACTTGCGCAAACAACGTTTTCGGATGATCACAGTCACCTCTATACTCACGGCACTGGATGATGGAGATCGGTTTGCAGCCCTCGACTTACAAGATGCGTATTTTCATATCACGATCCACCTGGCACACAGACGTTTTCTCTGGTTTATGGTCGGCAAAGAACATTTCCAATACAAGGTTCTGCCGTTCGGCCTCTCCTCGGCCCCCAGAGTCTTTACCAAGACCCTGGCAGTGGCTTCAGCCTACCTGCACAGACAGGGGGTATTTATAGTCCCATATCTGGACGACTGCCTACTGAAAGGGGCCTCAAAGGCAGAGGTACTACGCATGATATGCATAACAGCAAACACTTTTTCTTCGCTGGGCCTGGTCATCAACCTTGCGAAATCAAAGATCGACCCCACACAAGACATAGAGTTCATAGGAGCATGCATAAACTCTATCACAGCAAGGGTTTATCTACCCGACGCTCACTTTCGCGCCATCGGCTCCCTAGTGCAAGTCATTACATACAGGCCCATGGTGCCGGTTTTAATGTGCTTGCAGCTGCTAGGCCACATGGCAGCAGCAACGTTCGTGGTACAGAACGCCAGATTGCATATGCGCAACCTGCAGCGTTGGCAGGTGAGCATCTACAAGCCGGCATCCCACACTGTCCACAGGGTGGTGTCGCCCACGACAGAGGTGCGCAGATCCCTACAATGGTGGGTAAACCCCAAGAACATGCTAACAGGGGTACCCTTTCACCAACCACAAATCTCTATTTTTCTCACTACCGACGCTTCCCACATAGGGTGGGGAGCACACATTGGCGAAAAGGTGACGCAAGGACTGTGGTGCCCTACAGAACAGTCACTGCATATAAATATACTGGAGCTCAGAGCAGTGTTCAACGCCTGCAAACACTTTCGAGACCACATACAAGGCAAAGTAGTCGGGATCAATACAGACAATACCTCCACCATGTTTTATATAAATCGACAAGGAGGAGCTTGATCCTGTGCCTTATGTGCGGAAGCAGTCCAGCTGTGGAACTGGTGCACCGCCAACAATATAACGTTGAAAGCCTCATACTTACCAGGTTCTCACAACATGAAGGCAGACCAGCTGAGCAGGCGCTTCGCACTCACACACGAGTGGCAGATCCGCTCCGATCTGCTACGACCGATCTTTCATGCATGAGGGTTTCCCCAGATAGACCTGTTTGCCACTCAACACAACAAGAAGTGCCCCCAGTGCTGCTCCAGGGCAGGACTGGGGCGGGGGTCCTTGGGGGACGCATTCGCGATTTCGTGGAAGGGCCCCCTGCTTTACGCGTTTCCCCCCACAGTGCTCATCCACAAGGTCTTGCAGAAAGCCAGGAGGGAGAGAGCCCGCATGATCCTAGTAATCCCAACATGGGATCGACAGCAATGGTTCCCCTTGCTTCTGCACATGTCGGACCGCCGACCACTTCCCCTTCCGGTGGCGCCGGACCTGCTCACGCAGGCCCAGGGGTCCATAGTGCACTCACACCCCCGAGGCCTGTGCCTACAAGCGTGGTTAATCCATGGCTCAGCTCCCTTGGGAGTACATGTACGGAGAGAGTACAACAAGTCCTGGAAAGTAGCCGAAGGACCTCCACCAGGAAGACCTACAAGCAGAAATGGACTCGATTCACTGCATGGTGTTCTACCAAGCAATTAGCTCCCCTTGATGTGCCTATACCTGTAATACTAGAATACTTACTGGACCTCAAGAGAGGAGGGCTCTCCCTATCCTCGTTGAAGGTCCACCTCGCCGCTATATCGGCTTTTCAGCATGAAGAGGAAGGGCCCACGGTGTTTGCCCATCCTATTGTTACCAGGTTCCTGAAGGGTCTGGTAAACCTGTACCCCCCTCGGAAACCGCTTCCACCATCGTGGAGCTTGGACCTGGTGCTCAGCACGCTAACGGGACCACCATTTGAACCCTTAGCCACAGTTTCCCTCTGTCTCCTTACGATAAAGACAACCTTCCTTCTTGCAATCACGTCAGCTCGCAGGGTGAGTGAGCTCGCAGCAGTGATGGCAACGCCACCCTGCACAGTATTCTCAAAGGAGGCGGTAACCTTAAGGTCGCGCACAGCCTTTGTTCCAAAAGTTTCTTCGGAGTTCCATCTTAACGAACCAATAGTTTTACCCTCGTTTTACCCGAAGCCTCACAGCTCCAGCAAGGAGGCACGCCTGCATCTCCTGGACGTGAGGAGGGCGTTGGCCTTCTACATAGACAGGACTAAGTCCTTCCGGAAAACGGACAGACTCCTAGTCTCTCTCGCTCCCAGGTCAAAAGGAGAGGGTCTCTCTCCACAGAGAATCTCAAAGCACATTGTGTCCTGCATAAAGATGTGCTACGAACTTCGGAAAACCCCTTTACTGGCCCCGCCTAGGGCTCACTCCACCAGGGCGGTGGCGGCATCAACAGCCTTTTTCAAGGGCATCGCGCTAAAAGACATCTACAGAGCGGCGACCTGGTCATCCTATGACACCTTTGCCAAGCATTATGCCCTACACCGGGTATTCCAAGAGGATACCTGCCTCTCGACAGCGGTCCTTTTGGGGGCAAGCTGCACATAAACCAATTTACCCACCTCCTTTCTTGGGTTACTGCTGGATAGTCACCTATCGTGGAGCACCCACGGGGACACTCGAGGAAGAAAGAGAAGTTACTCACCGTTGTAACGATGGTTCTTCGAGATGTGTCCCCGTGGGTGCTCCACCACCCGCCCATCCTCCCCGCTTCGGATCTCTGTTTAGTGTTTTTCAGGAGCATCCGAGGTGGTTGGTCAAGGAACTGGTGGGGACCGGATCGCGCACGTGGCTGGGAGCGCGGAAGGGAGTGGCGCGCGCTGGCGCATGTGCGGTCCGGCAGAAACTGCTGGAAAGATCCGATCTGCGGCGCCGGGGCGAGCCCAACACCTATCGTGGAGCACCCACGGGGACACATCTCGAAGAACCATTGTTACTACGGTGAGTAACTTCTCTTTACAAAGTGGTGGGTTCTAAATTACCACTCAAGAATGAGATCTTGGTGTCATTTGTTGACGTTTCTCTAAAACATCACTCATATGCAGTGGTGGTCAAAAAACTAATCTAATGGTAGGAACCATTAGCCAGGGAACAGATAAAGTAAAGATTTCCACAATCCCACTATATAAATCTATGGTACATCCATACATTGAATATTGGGTGCAGTTCTGGTTGCCCCATCTCAGAAAGATATATTGGAACTGGAAAAGGTACAGAGAAGGGCAACAAAAATTATTAAGGGTGTAGAACAGCTTCCAAACAAAGACAGATTAAAGGGTCTGGGACTCTACTTTAGCAGATACGCTACTAAGTGGAAGGCGGGATAGAGGTCTAAAAAATCAGGACTGGTGTGAAAGAAGGGAATAAGGAAGTGTTATTTACCCCCTTCATATAATCCAAAAACTAGGTGTTATCCACTGAAATTAATGGGTAGTAGGTTTAAAACAAACAGAAGGAAGTACTTCATCCAGTATAGTCAACCTGTGGAACTCCTTGCCAAGGAAGTTGTGAAAGCCAGATGTATAACTGGGTTAACAAAAACATTAGATCAGTTCATGGAGAATTAGCCAAGAAGATCAGAGAGACAACCTCATGTTCTGGGTGCTGCTAAACTTCTGCTGGCAGAGGCAGGGACTGGATGTACAGGGATGGGTCAACAGTAGCTCTGTTTGCTCCCTTGGAAGCAACTGGCATTTGTCACTGTTAAAAGACAGAATACTGGACTAGATGGACCACTGATTTGACTCAGTTATGTCTGTTATAGTCTTATCCTTAGAATCTGTCACCAGAAACCTTGCCACTACAGTTCCAGCATGTCACCATGTGTCATCCGCAGCCTTCTGTGGGTTTAACTCTCAAGCCCAGGCAACCAGCAAGCATGTCTCTTCTGCACTCAGCCTTCAGACCTCTCCAACACACTGTGTCCATCACTCCCTTGTTCAGGAAGATGACCAGGCTCATTTCTTCACTAGCTTCCTGACCACTTCACCCTTTTGCTAGAGAGGCTCTGCAGAGAAATTCCTTCTTTATGCGCCTTTTCCCACACACCACTTCCAGTAATTTGACTGCCAGGCAGTTCTCAGCAATCTTCTGTCCATCTGTCCTCAGGCATACCTCCTTCCCCTGTGGTATGGCCCACGTATGCTCTTGTAAAACCCCAGGCAGTTGACAAGTCACAGGTTCAGCCAGCTTCTTTCCTCTGAAAGGACTGGTGTCAAACATGAAGGAAAGGTAACGGAAAGCTTATTTTTAAATAAATAAATGAAAAAAATTAAATGGTGTTTGTAGTGGAGTGGATGACCAGGCCCCATTCCTGGAGCCTACTTGCCCTCCCAAGTACGGCTCAAAAGGTTTCAGCCCAATGTAACACCCATGTCCTGTATTCTTTTGCTGTTTCCTACCACCCACTAAATACAAACTACAGGGTTCTTCTCCACTCCTAGTCTTTGCAGCCTTCCTGAGGAGAAAATGAGGACTTCGTAGGAGGACTGTATTGGGCATCTCCCCTTGAATAAATTGCTATTTCCTGCAGGATGATACCCTCTTGTTAACTGTCACGTGAACCTGTTTTGTTTTTGCTGGGGATCATTGATACAAACCTTCATGGAGGATGCGATGTGGCAAAGCTAGTTTGTGATTTTGGGACTAAAGGTTCAGAGCAAGGGATAGTTACAATTCAGTTAAATGGAAATTGCTGGTATTTGAATCAAACCTTTGAAATAAAAATATTGAACCTTTTCAACAGAAGAAAATGAAATTGCGAGGTACCAAAGATCTGTCAGTTGCAACAGTAGGAAAATATGGAACATTGCAGGAGTTTTCTTTCTTCGATAAGGTCAGTAATGTGGTTCCCTCCTGTTGCATCATCTTGTTTTCAGTTGGGTAGCTAGCAATTGGTTGGTGTTCTATGGTTCCCTCTATGGTACAATTTATTAACAGTTTCCTACTTCTTGAGGATGTCGGGAAAGGAAACTAACGAATGGTAGAGTGATGGAGGACGCTGAAGGAAGCACACACTAGTATTTTCTTTGGTGTGGGGTTTTTTTCTTTTTTTATTTCAACTTTTGATTTCTCTACTTTTCACCACTTTATGACACTTTTAGTATAGATCCTGTCACTAAACTTATGTTTATAACTGGGCACCTCTATGTGCTTGCTGCTTCTGAGGTTCTGATGAGTATATGAATTTACTGGCTGTGTACAGAAAGGCTTAGACTCTTTAAGATAGCCCCATAAAAATAAAGGTAGTATACAAATGATACAACAGTTTTTATTTTCCCTCCCTCTGCCAGGTGCGCAGGGTACTGAAGAGTCAGGAAGTGTATGAGAACTTCCTGCGTTGTATCGCACTCTTCAATCAGGAGCTAGTGTCAGGCTCAGAGCTTCTCCAACTAGTCACCCCATTTTTAGGGTAAGTGAACTTGTTTTTCAGTGACATGGATGGCGTAGCTTTAAAACATTTGCTATGTCACTTTTCTCTCGTGCTTCAAGTCTAAAATGTCATCATTAAAAACTTATGAAATCAAGGTTTCTTTGGGTCACCAATGCCAAAATTTTAGGAATCATTCAGAGAGAGAAAAAATAAAATTTAACAACTTTTAGTTCATAAAGTCTTAGAGCAATGCTATAAAACAGGCAAACAGAAGCATCAGTATCTGCATTGGTTGCCCTCCAAGAGAAGGGAGAGTATCTTATAGTAATGAGGAAAGACTCTTCAGCAGGTTAAGGAGTGGTACTGATGCGATTACAACTAATGCATATATTATCAATTGGAATGTGGAACGTCTGAATGCGGTGGGTGACTGGAAAGTTAGAGCTGCTTCGAAAGGAGACAGAGAGGTACCAATGTGATATACTTGGACTGGCAGAGATGCGTTGGACGGCATTAGGAGAGATGTGCGGTTGTGAAGTCGTTTGGTCAGGGAACAAAACAAAGCATCAGGCATCAGTTGGATTCCTTCTTAGCAAAAGAGCTAGAGGAGAATTTTTAGGATACAAACCAGTGAGTGTGAGAGTGATGGTAGCAAGATTTGAAGCGAAACCTTTCAACATCTGTCATTCAGGTGTATACACCCACGTCAGATACCACCGAGGAAGACATCAAGCTACTCTATAAAGACTTGACAAAGATGCCGGAGGAGATACCGAAGAGAGATGTGTTGATCATCGGAAGAGATTAGAATGCAAAGATTGGAACAGATAACGAAGGTTGGGAGAGAGTGATGTGAAGGTTTGGATATGGAGACAGAAATGAACGAGGCAAGAAACTAGAGTTTTCTACGAAGCATGAGATGGTGATCTGCAGCATGAGATTCCAACAAAAGGACTGTAGGAACTAAACATGGTGATCGAATGACAGGAAGTCCCAGAACATGATAGATGTGATTTTGATAAGAAGATGGGCAACAACCGTGCTGAACTTTCCAAAGAACGGATATGGACTCAGACCACAGTCTAGTGATTGCAAACATCAAGATGAAGCTCACGAGAAAGTATAAGAGACAGGTCAAGAAACTAAGAGACGTGGCAAGTCTAGGTGAGAAAGAAATAGGGAGTGTGTCTAGAGCAGCGCTCGAAGAGAAGATTAGGAATGCAGGTGCAGAGAAAGATCTAGATCAGAGAGTGGAAGGGATG
Source organism: Carettochelys insculpta (assembly GCF_033958435.1). Taxonomy (NCBI): domain Eukaryota; kingdom Metazoa; phylum Chordata; order Testudines; family Carettochelyidae; genus Carettochelys; species Carettochelys insculpta. The sequence continues at coordinate 16,729,346 of NC_134163.1, read as the reverse complement.
ACAACAGGGATAGGAGAGGCAATTGAGCAGTTCCGAAAGAAGAGAAGATCAATAGGAAGTGGATTATGCAGGAGATGTTGAAGTTGGTCCAAGAGAAGAGAGCACTGAAGATCAGAAAGGATGTTTCTGAGAGTGTGGAACAGCTATATAGAGAAGTGCAATCAGGTAAGAAAAGTGGCCAGAATGGTTAAGGCAAAATGGTTAGAGCAGCAGTGTGAAGATATAGAGAGGTATTATGGTGAGTGTAAGACCATGGAGTTGCATAAGATGATCAGGAATACTAATAGGAAGTGGCAGCCGAAGCAGATGGCTATCAAAGATGAGAACGATGAGGTGCTTGTGAACAGGGAGAACATTGTGCAGCGATGGACGAGATATTGCACTAATCTATACAAAGCACAGTTGGAACTGAGGGTCCCAGAGAGACTGATGGAAGAACTGAAAGAAGTATCACCACCAAGTATCAAGAGTGAGATCGATATTTTGAAAGAGGAAGTAGCAAGACCAGTGAACTAAAAAACAACAAGCACCCTGGTATAATGGACAGTTTGAATAGGTCAGGCCAACCCCCCAGGCAATGGGTAGATGATATAGTAAATTGGTGCAGAACTCATCTACAGAAACTAAGCCACTCTGCGCTGGACAGGGAAAGATGGAAGGAAATAGTGAGGGAGGCATCAGACACCAATGGGTGCCAAGCTTATTGATGATGATGATGATGATGATGATGACTGATAGGATTCTGAAGGAAGTCCTTTGTAGCCTTCAACCAAGAGGATGGTTGATAAAGAGCCTTAAGCTGAGCAAGTGATTAAAGCAGATAACATGGTGGAGAGAGTTTTTAGTTCTATGTCAGGAAAATGCTAGCTTTCAGTTTAGTTTTTACCACAGTTTGTATGAAATGTAAGAGATGGTGGAAAAAAATTAAGTCATTAATACTTAATGGACATAAAACAGAATGTGATGACATATAATTATTTATGTGTATTTGTTCATATTTTAAGGAAATTCCCAGAACTCTTTGCACAGTTCAAATCCTTCCTTGGAGTGAAAGAGCTTTCCTTTGCTTCTCCGTTGAGTGACCGATCTGGAGATGGAATGAGTCGGGAAATTGATTATGCTTCCTGCAAACGCATAGGTTCCAGTTACCGGGCTCTTCCAAAAACCTATCAGCAGCCAAAATGCAGTGGAAGAACAGCAATTTGCAAGGAGGTACTCTGAGCTTAATGTCATTGAATTCCCAGTCTACAATAGTAGCCTTTCCCAAAGCTGGTTAGTCAGTGTCCTCCACACCCAGATGAGGTAGGGCTTCTCTGAAACATGGACACTGCACCAGTTTAACTTAAATCACATTGTTTAAACTGGTGTGACTTTTGTATGTAGACTCTTGTATTGGTTTGAAACTGTTCGTATCCATTTAGGTTGCATCTGTATGTTTGCCAGTCTGTGCTAAGCTAATAAACATCAGGTTTATATAGTGATAAGAGTGCTAAACACAAAGATTTTCTGGTTTATGTAATTCAGTATTAAATCATAGCTTTCACTAAATTGGTACAATCTTGTGTGAATCCAAGCCTTGTCCTCCTTTATAGGTGAAAGGGACAGAGAAATTGTCTTTTATAGCATAAATTGAATTTTTCGTTTATAGCATAAAATGAATTTTTCAGCACCATGCATAAACATGGATTTTGTAGCATGTGAGTCAACAAAAAGGAAGTTTTGAGCCAAAGCCTACAAAAAAAAATCCTATGTAAGGAGCATACAATTTTAGTTTGGTGTCATTCACAGTTGGCTATGTTAAGTGATGGGGAAAGTGAACCCTGCAGGTATAGCTTATTGGTTTGCTAAGCACTTGCTGCCTTTTGTTGTAAAGGAGCATTCCAACTCAGACCATCCTTCCAGAAAGTGAGATCTGGGTTTAATAGATAACTCCTCCCACCCTCCTTGGCACTGGCATTTTTCACTACCGTTTGTAGGTGTCTATTGCAGACAAACGTCTCTTCCTTTTTATAAAACAGCATCAAAAGACGCCTCAGAAACCCTTTGAACAATGTCTCAATTCAATTCTTCACATGCAGAATGTCTGAGAAGTGGTCAACACTGACATTTTAAAATTTTAGCACAGATCATTGGCAAAAATGTCTAGGTAGCTACCTGCTGATAAATGCTATTAATATACTACTTTATACTTTTCCTTTGTAGCAGTCCTCTGAGGCCCTTAGGAACAGGTTCTTTTTCATAGCACGCTGTAGGATATTGTTTGACTCTCTTGTAGGTGTTAAATGATACCTGGGTCTCCTTTCCATCCTGGTCTGAAGATTCTACGTTTGTCAGCTCAAAGAAGACGCCTTATGAGGAGCAGTTGCATCGCTGTGAGGATGAACGTTTTGAAGTGGGTCTGATGTTCTATTTACAACTTTGCAACTTGGTCCCCAGCTCATGTAACTAAGAGCCTTGAAATTATTTATAGTTAAGGCAATGACTATATCATGGAATCTGAGACTTGGAGACATTTTTGCGGGCTTCTGTGAATTTTTGTTTTTTGCCTGTGACCTGTCCATGATTTTTACTAAAAATATCCATGACAAATTCTGAGCCTTATAGTCAATAGCCAAATGTTTAATGCTTTATGAGCAGAGCCCTGCAAATCAGGGATATCTGCTTAATATCTATGGCTAATTTTTGCAAATTGCAGCTAGATGTGGGTCCAAATTTGATATCTAAAGCCCTGCAAATCTGTGGCCATCCACGGTGGATGCGGATATCTCCAGAACATTTTTGCAGCTCAGAGGCAGATACAAATCTTGTATCCAGTCAGGGCTCTGTTTAATAAACTCTTCTTGCCGTGGCAGTCCCGTCCCTTCCTTCTCCTTTAGCTGTGTGTGGGCTTCCTTTTCCAAGGCTGCTTTTTTTTATCCTTTTGCTCAGTAGTGGTGATTGCTTTGTGCTTCTCAAGTCTGGGCAAGGAGGTACAAACAGCCTGTCTCCACTATGTGCATCAGGAGAGGGAAAGGTTTGAAGAGCTTTACATACTGTCCTTTTCATGCAGTACCTTTAAATGTTACTGTTGGGGTAGAGATGATTTTATTTCTAAACACAGTCTTTCTATAAAACAGTTATGTGGTCAGCTGCACCACAGCACCCTGCTTTGTCAAGGACCAGTGCAGCACAAAATAAGCCACAGGGAAAGCTGGGGAGCAATACTACAATTGATCTTACTGGTGGAGTGCTCCACCTAATGAGAAGTTTCACTGGAGCCTCCAAGCACCCCAGCCAATGGATACTGAAATACAAGTACAGATCTGAGCTTAGGAAAAGAGTGCAGAGACCAGCTGCTGAGCTGCTTCTCACATTGTACTGTTTGTGAACTTTAACAGTTAGATGTTGTCTTGGAAACAAATCTGGCCACAATACGTGTGTTGGAAAGTGTTCAGAAAAAGCTGTCTCGGATGTCTCAAGAGGATCAGGAGAAATTCCGATTGGATGATTGCTTGGGAGGAACATCAGAAGTGATCCAGCGCAGAGCCATCTACCGAATCTATGGTGATAAAGCACCAGAAATCATTGAGAGTCTTAAGAAAAATCCAGTCACTGCTGTCCCTGTAGTTTTAAAAAGGTAACACTCATCATTTCTATGAAATTAGCCAAAGTAGTCTTTCAAATCTTGTTGTTACCTATTTTCATTTCTTAGGATCCTAACATAGGACAGAGGTGAACAATTAATGTAATATCTTTAAAAAATTCTTCAGTATAAAAGGTCACAAAAGTATTAACTTTTAGCCTCATCTGAGAGTATCTTGAACAATACAAATTATAACAATACACTATTGCTCTTGCATTAACAGTGTGTATGTTTGAGTAGACCGTAGCCCACTGCAAACTTTGATGTGTAAGATGGGGATGACTGCAACAAGATTGCTGCTTCTCCTGCCACGGAAACAGTTGTGTTGTTTTCAAGCATTTTATAAGTAAACCAGGCTATTTCTGTAACTTCCTGAGGCTTGACTATTGTTAGTTTTAGATTGAATTCCTTCTCAGATAGCATTCTGCATTAATTTAGACATCTAAAATACATTTTAAAATTAAACTTTTTTCATATTCTCCCTTTGTAGGAGGCATTATATAGAAAATGTTTATAGACGAATTGAAAAACTTAGTAATTAGGTAAAAGGTTTCAGATACCTTTGGTATTAAACCACGTAAGTGTTTAAATTCAGTCTGTAATAAAGTTTGTTATACATTATTTCCCGTTCATGAGAATCAGCTGTTTCATCCCCATCCCCAACCTTATGAACTGTTCACATTTGCACACTATTGCTCTGAAATGGAGCCAAGACAATGGCTCCCTTGATATGGTTATGTTCATCCTTGGCTTTTTGAGAAAAACTCCTTTCTTCATTAAAACGTCTCTTAGTCCCATTAAGAGGGAAGGGAGGATATTATTTTTTGAATGTATGAGATTAAGTGGATATGCTATTTTGAAAGACACTTTGGAATAGATTGGGTAGAAAGGAGATTTTCCCCCCCCTTTTTTTTTTTTTAAAAAGGATCTAATTTTTCATCGAGTTACAACTGAAAAACAGCTTCATGGATTAACCCTTACTGAGAACCAGCTCATGAGTTAATCAGGTTGGATTGCAAGCTCATACTGATTTTTCTCCTTCAAATTGCAATTAAAATTAAGCTATTCACCATGTATTTTTTAAAGAAAATAAAACAGTCCCACCCTCCAGTTGTTCTCTTCCTGGTGTCTGGGCTCTTCCCTTAACCCTAACTGCCAAGTTTTCTGCTTTGAATCCTGGCTTCTGGCACCCAGCAACTTGGGACAGCTGCCATCTATGGAATCTTCACACACCACCCACTGTTTCTGGACTCTGCTCTGTCACAGCTGCTTTAGTGCCCATGAGGAAAATCTAGCTCTGCCTGTCATTTCTGGCCCATTTCCATTTCCCCAAATTTCTGGCTGGTCAGATGGAATCCTTATAGGTAAGACAGATGGTTAGGTAGTGCTCTCCTAGGATTCCAGAAGAAGGAAGGCAGTGTTCAGATGTTGACATCTGTACAATGGATTGCCTGAGTTTCTGGCACTGAAGCATTTTTTTTTTACTGCAATATTGTATGTTTCCAGCCATAACTATTTACCAAAGCCTCAGTAGGCTGCTTTTAAATATTGTGTGTGAATTTCTGTGGTGTGGTTTTCAAAGGGTCTCTTCTAAATTGTGAAGGTTGAAAGCAAAAGAGGAAGAATGGCGGGAAGCTCAGCAAGGCTTCAACAAGATCTGGCGGGAACAGTATGAGAAGGCGTATTTAAAGTCCCTGGACCACCAGGCCGTCAACTTCAAACAAAATGACACCAAAGCCCTGCGCTCCAAGAGCTTGCTGAATGAGATTGAGAGTGTCTACGATGAGGTGTATATGTTAACAAACAATTGACCCTGCCTGTTTATAATGTTCTGGTATGGTAATGCCCAGAAGTTCAGATCAAAATTGAATCCCCATTGCAGGAGGCTCTGTACAAACACAGAGGAAGATACCATACCTATCCTGAAGAGGTCATAATTTATGATGACGAGTGGGTGTAAAGAAGGCTCAAATATATATAGGTTGTAGATAAAAATGTAAGAGATACAGCATATGTAAGCCCATAAATATCACCTTTCTACACCTACCCTCAAGCCCAGCCATCAACACACGGCTGATTTTTTTTTTTTTTTTTTTTGTGTGTGTGTTGTGGTGGGAAGGGCTGTCGAGAATGTATTGGAAGGATCTTACGTGATTGTCTCTTGATTACAGCATCAGGAGCAGCATTCAGAGGGGAGAAGTGCCACCGCAAATGAGCCTCACCTCATTTTTATCTACGAGGATAAACAAATTCTAGAAGATGCAGCATCACTCATTAGCTACTATGTGAAACGACAGCCCACTATCCAGAAGGAAGATCAGGCAACCATTCGGCAAATAGTGCATCATTTTGTACCAGAGCTGTTCTTCTCTCAGCTTCCCGACCACAGTATTTCTGAAGAGTCAACTGATGAGGATAGAGAAAACCATCATGGACAGAACCTGGATGCTCCCGAGCTACAAAAGAAACACGTGCCTGGGCCTCCAAGCACCCCTCTAGAGGAGAAGGCTGGCTTCTGTGATGCTACTGCTGCTGAGCCTCACAAAACTCTGGATGATGTTTATAGTCTGTTCTTTGCCAATAATAATTGGTATTTCTTCCTCCGTCTTCACCAGACTCTCTGCTCAAGGCTCTTAAAGATTTATCGTCAGGCTCAGAAGCAGGTTCTAGAGTATCGGACTGAAAAAGAGAGGGAGAAACTCCTCTGTGAGGGAAGGAAAGAAAAGTCCAATGATCCAGCCATGGAACTGAGATTGAAACAACCAAGTAAGAGCATTCTGCAGTCTGGAAACTATTTTGTTGTTAGCATTGTGAGTGCCTTATGAAGAGCTGACTTGCATCCCACTCATTGGGACCAGCTGGCATAAATATGAGGAATATAGATACAGAAATATCTTCGCTATATGAGAATTATGGATTCATAACTAACATTACCTGCATGTATTGCACTAGGCTAGTGAGGGGATAACTTACAAGCCAAGGGACATATATTCATTCATTCAGACCTCCACAAACCTATTGGCTGCTGTATGATATATACCTTATGTTTTCTATAAGGTATTTCTAGAACATGGGAAAATTCAGCTATGAAGTGTCTTAGAATGTATTACTAAATTTAAAATACATGGGCATGCATGAGAGTTGAGTTGGGGCAGTGCCTGTTTCAGATAGTCTCACTGTTCTCATGGGGTCTTCTGTGCACTGTCAATGGCATCTGGAAGGATGTGGTTGGTGCTGCACTTTTCAAGTGTCTTGCTTTTGTCTACAAATATTCTTAGTGCCAAATGTCATAGATCTAGAGCATTTATCTCTTTTGTCCCCTACCTCGGGAGAACCCTCTGTCTCTTGTGTGCCATAAATGACTGCAGTTTTATGCTGTTCAGGTGAGGTGGAGTTGGAGGAATACTACCCAGCATTCTTGGATATGGTGAGAAGTTTGCTGGATGGGAACATTGATCCCATGCAATATGAGGACACTCTGAGGGAAATGTTCACAATCCATGCCTACATTGGCTTCACCATGGACAAGCTGGTGCAAAATATTGTCCGCCAGGTAATCATCTCTCAGATCGGCTTTTAGTGCTTCCACGGTGCAGTTGGTAAACACGTTCTTGTCTGTTGAAAAACAGGTCTGTCAGTGTGTATGACAGCACTAGCAAAGATTAAAGGAAAAGATCTCAACCTTAGAGTGACACTTAATATCTCCTTTTCAGACAGGCATTCAGCTCTCCGTTTCCCTCTCTGTGTCTCCCTAGTTTAAAAGCCCTTATGGTTGCATTTGAAAGGAATTAGCAATTGAAAATCTAGGCATGTGGACTTGCAGCTTCTGTAAGCCTCAGTATTCCCTCTTAAGTTTATTAGTACCATTAGGATTACAAGATGTCCTCCAAACGTAACAATCCAAGATTTCTCCCCAGGTGTTTACACAGTTATTGATAATGGTAGGAAAAAGGCAGAGGAAGTAATCAAAGGAAATGTCTGTTGGTAAAAACAAGAGAAAAAGCAGTTTGTGAGCTGAAATTCCTTTGAATAGTTAATTTATAACAACATGTTTCATTGATTTCTCTGCTGCCAACAAGTGCTGGAGGGGTAGCAGTGTTAGTCTGTATCCACAACAATAATGAGGAGTCCTGTGGCATCTTAAAGACTAACATATATTTGGGCATAAGCTTTTGTGGTTAAAAATCACTTTTTCAGATGCATCTGACAAAGTGGACCTTTGCCCACAAAAGCTTATGCCCAAATAAATTTGCTAGTTTTTAAGGAGCCACAGGACTCCTCACTGTTTCTGCTGGCAACACTTAACTGTCTCCAGTCAGAGACATTGGGAAGCTTTGATTAAGTGTTGTTAGAGAATTCACACACAGTATTATCAAGCTGTCCATTACCTGTTTAGTGACAACATGTTTAAACAAATAATTTAAGACTTGAAGACCCCTTGCTCCTTCTGTTCCATACATTGCAAAATGGGAGAGGGGAGGCAGAGGTAAGGAAATTATGTGGGTTGCCTCAGACTATAACACTCTTGTTTGAAAGTTGCTGACCCCTTTTCTCTTAATAACAGCTTCATCATCTTGTGAGTGATGATATCTGCCTGAAGGTTGTAGAGCTCTACTTGAGTGAGAGAAAGCATGGTGCTGCTGGAGGCAACCTATCCTCCAGGTGTGTCCGGGCAGCCAAGGAGACCAGTTATCAGTGGAAGGCTGAGCGGTGCATGGCAGATGAAAACTGCTTCAAGGTGAGAGCTTGCTTCAGGAGAATTACCTGAAGCAATGAGGAGGCAGTGTGTGATGGTGCAGCCAGTGGCAGGCTGACGCTTTCCAGGTAGCCTAGCTTCCAAAAGATGAGCCAAGTTACGTTACTCAGAGTCAGGGGAGTCAAATTTATCTCTTGGATCAGACAGCTGGGGAGTAATCTTATCTTTGTAGCTCCTAGCCAAGGAGGCTGTCACCAACTGCCTTACAGCGTTTTTGCAGCAGGTTAAGGAGACTGGTTCTAAGGGGACTAGTGGGAGATGGGAAGGCAGAGGGAGTAAGTAGATGTTTATAATAGCCAGCACGGGTGATAACCAAAGCTTTGGGCATAGGTTCTCACAGTAAGGATCAAATTAAGAGGAAAGCCTTGCAGACAGCATTTAGCAACAGTTTGGACAGATATTAGCAAGTGCAAGAGAAGTCCAACATAACGTTGGGTGGTAAAGAGGATAGTGGAGCAACTGTCAGTCTTGGAGGGTGTAGCCAACCAGGCTCAGGTTCCCCAGAAATGAGGCTGCACCCAGAAGGTGAGTGCTATATTTGGTTTATTGAAAGCGCATGACACCCGCGACGGGAGCCCTGGAGATGCCGCAGTCACCAGTGGGGGAAAACCCGACGCGTCGGAGCTTCGCTCAGGGAGAGGCTCTGTAACAGGCCTCCTAACACTAACTGATAAAGCTGAACTCATTAACATAAGATTGCCTAAAATTGCCTATGCATTTCTTATCACTATCTCTTGTGGCCTACTGCCAGCGTAGCCTTGAAGTCTTGGCAAGTGTGCCTTGTTCTGCAGTAGTTCCCATGGCAGTTATTTTGCAGCTTTTCACCTTGCACAGACTGGTCTGTTTAGATTCTCCTGAGGATTCACAGAGGGGTCGGACTGCACTCTCGACCGTTACAATGTCTTCTCGCACCCTACAGAGGGTGAAGGGTCAGGAAGAAGGATGGAAGTTTGCTTTGATGTATTGAGTTTGAGAAGCTACTATGCCAGGGTGATCGGGTGGGCAGAGGAGCAGGCTTCACAGAAGGAGGGAATACCCAGGGCAAGGGGACATCCAGATAAAAGCAGTATTGAAATTCATTAAATTCCCAGGAAACAGAGTAGAGGAAGGGAGAAAGTGGCAGCCAGAACAGCCTACGTTTCTCTGTGGCCAGCCATCAGGGTGTCATGTTGTATATTCACCTCCTCTCCAGACTGTCAATCAACTGGATTTCCTTGAAAATTCATCACACTGATCTGCACTGCTGCTATGTGACATCCCCTGCATCTCCCTTCATTACAGGTAATGTTTCTTCAAAGGAAAGGGCAGGTGATAATGACCATTGAGCTACTAGACACGGAAGAAACCCAAACTGAAGACCCTATGGAGGTTCAGGTAATTGAGCCACAGGGCCTATGGAGTCATCTTTGTGTCATTTGTAAAGGAGGGTGCCAGGAATGGCTTATTCAGGACAACGACTGTATCTGGGGTAGAACATGTGGAGGACTGTGTATGTCCTTCATAGAAGTTACTGATACAGAAGTGGATTTAAATTCAAATTGTCTTGGGGTGGTTGGGTTGGGTACAGGGAGCTTTAAAAGCATCCTGGATTTATGCTGGTAGGGCAACTGAGAGTAATCTGACTGGGGAGATATGACTTGGAAATGGTCTTTCTTGTATAGCACTTGGCTAACTACATGGAACAATACGTTGGGGTGGAGGGCGTCCCAAACAACCAGAATGATGGCTTCTTACTGAAACCGGTCTTTCTGCAAAGGTGAGCTCTCCCACTTCCCTATAGTCTTGCCCACAATAGCTAGTTCTGCTACTACCCTCTGTGTTGAGATTATTTTGGTTCTATTCCTGCCCTATGTGGATGAGTCCCTTAAAATTGTATTCCTCCTGCACCTTCCATTCCTAACACCTTAAAATGAATATGCAGGTTGAATCTCTCTCATTTGGCACTTTCAGGACCTTACCGATGCCAGATGAGAGAATTTGCTGGACAATGGTGGGGTGGGCTTGGGGGGGGTGTCAATATTTTCTAGCACATTACCAACACTTCCACTGCTTACTGGGCTCTTAGAAGACATTTTAGGGGTAAATTACAACTAAATAACAGCACAGAACACTAAGATCTGGGACTGGTGTCCGTAAACAAACTTTATGGGACCACAGGAAACTTGGCCACACCCATGATAAGTGGCCATCCAGATAACTAAAGTCATGCCAGATTGTGGAGTTTGCTGGATGAGAGAATTCTGGATTAGAAAGCTTCAACCTGTGTTGTACCCACTGTTTCAGGGAAATATAGGCATCTCTTGGGTACAGGTTTGCAGCCAGAGTTTGGAGAGCTGCACAAGGGCATTTAGGGCATCATTCAGGTTTTCACATAGTACAGAACATACAATAAAGAAACAAGATTATGACTGTCTCCTAAGCAGTCCCTCTTTTGGGGGGGGGGGGGCATTTAACGCGGAACACCTTCTGTACTTCATCATTAAAGCATACCAAGTGAGAGGGTTAAGGAGATGATCTGGAAGCAAAGTTCCTGGGAAGAGCCAGTCATAGGATCATGAACTTCATGCTCTCAGCTTTGGTGACTTAGGTGTGTGGAAACTGAGTAGCCAGGGATTTTAAATTATTTCATAATATTTGGTTTTGTCCTAGGAACCTTAAAAAATTCCGCAAGTGGCAATGCAAGCAAGTGAGAGCTCTGCGGAGTGAAGTGAAGAGCTCCTGGAAGAGACTGATCGGGGTGGAGAGTGCATGCAACATGGACTGCAGATTCAAGCTTAACACTCATAAAATGATGTTCATCGTGAACTCTGAGGATTACATGTACAGACGGGGGACTCTCTCCCGAGCCAAGCAGGTGCATGTCCTGTTATACTCTCAACAGCTCAGGCACTGGCAGAGATGGGGGAAACTCGATTTGTGAGACCTGCAGTGACAGGAATCTTGTGGCTGAATTCCTGCAGACTGCTCCCTGGAGTTACATCTCCACATTGGCTGAAATAGTGGAGGAACTGGTAAATGCCATATACTGTAGTTTACCATGCAAGCTATACAGGAAGATAGTTCCATGTAAGAAGCAGAAGCCTCTAGAGGCAGGTACAAGGGATATGTGCTCCCTGGTTGTTTTAAAGCATGAATATGTCAGTATCTAGAGAGTTGAAGATTTAATCTTCACCATGAGCCTTCAGTGATCTTTTTGTTCTTGTCTCAGGTACAGCCCGTGGTTCTGCTCAAGCACCACCAACAGTTTGAAGAGTGGCACAGCAGGTGGCTAGAAGAGAATGTTACTATGGAGGCAGCAGAACTGGTTCAAGACTGGCTAATGGGTGATGAGGATGAGGATATGGTCCCTTGCAAAACAACTTGTGAGACGGTGAATGTGCATGGAGTCCCTGTGAATAGATACAGAGTCCAGTACAGTCGTCGTCCAGCCTCACCGTGAGCAGAGACAGAACCATGTGACTATTCCAAGCAGGAGCTTTCCTGGCAAAACAATTTTACTCTGAGAATAGCAGTGGGAATGCAATGTATGTATTGATATTTATCCAAACAGCATTTTACTTTGGGTCATTGTGTATTTATCATACGGCATAGAATTGTCTTTTAGCCGTGTAATCCTCCAGGCCATGTTGTCATGCAGAGAGCTAAAGCCGTTTCTGAGAGGGCTGTTAGCATTGCTGCTCTGTACAACAGCTTTCTAGCTTCAGGCCTGCCATAATCAGCTGGTGTGGAAAAGGCTGAGAAAGGTGGGCTGGTTACGCTGGGGGTGCTGAGTACACAGCTCAAGAAGAGACACCAGTGGCTGCTGCGTTGGAGCAACAGAACAAGCTGGTCTGGCTGCCTGCAGTGTGGCCAAGTGAGCTGTGTGCTCTAGCCAGTGTAGAGGATGACAGGTGTTAGAGCTGACACTCGCAGCTATTTCCTCCTTTTGAAGTGTTTGATGTTTCATTTCCCTCTGCATTTTGTGCCATGTCTCAGTCTGCAAAACTTCTTATAACCCCTCAGTGCTGGTGGGCCCAGAGCACCTGGCATAGATCACTTACTTTGCCATGGGCTGTGGGTTTTCAAATGCATTATCTGTTCGTTCTAATGAAGCTATGAATGCCATGGGCATAACTGCTGCTGAGGTGGAAAAATGCCAAATCCTGAGACATCAGGATGGAAATGAGACCCTTGAATTGTAAAACAGCTAGGTTGGCTAAGAGTTTCAGAGCAGGTGCTGATCAGAAATGCTGAGCAAGTAAGCCCAGGCACGTCCTTTATCTTTGCGGATAATTCAGTATTTGGCTCCCTTATTAATCTTTACAAAACTGTCACAGTGCAATATCCTGCCTTCTCATTTCAGGCGCTGCTTGAAGCTGGAGATAAAATCCATGAGGTGGTTTGGGGTTTTTTTTATATTTTGCATGCTGATTGACAGCCTTTGAAGACTGTGTTGCAGGCACACAGGTTTCCCTGTGTCTCTCCAGGATTCCTTCATAATGCTGCAGTAGTCACCCATACAAAGTGGATCAATAGATGGAGCTCTTAAAGCATTTTCACATTGGCTTAGAGAGTTTCCTAGATACTGCTGTCTTGCTGATGTCTCTACAACATGCTCTTTTGCAGCGACACACACAAGTGTGTATACAGGGGAGGATTCTGTCTAAGTGTAGCTAAACTATTCTACAGGCACTGTCTGTGCCTTTTCCTGAACTCTGCCCTCATCTCCACCAAAAAACCCACCCAGCAAGCTCTGAACCACACAGAACTCTACATTTATCTTCTGAATTAAACATATCAAAAAGGACTAGAAAGTTCAGAGTCAATGCAGCCCTGCAACACCATCCTGATTTCAATTGTGTATTGCAGGAACTTAGGACTAGCACATAATCTTGTGTAAAATACATGGTGTCATGACACAAATCTAACTTTTTTTCAATCCTGACTTTGAGGTCTCTGGGCCTTTTGCATCTGTTCCTATGGTTTGGTTTTTATGGTTATAATTTCTGTTGGACCCAAGGTGCAGCCTACGGGAGTTATGCTGTGTTTTACCCCCACTGTATTAGGTGTCTCACATAACAAAAGAAGAAACAGGACATGTGTACATTTCACCTAAAACTACCATTTGTTTATTTTTTGAAAGAGAATCTGTGATTGGGAAGCAGCAAGACTGACCTTTGTGGCCACATGCACATCTATTGTCAGCAGTGTGGCTTGCACCATGAACCCAAATTCTCATTGTCCAGGGCTCAGCTGATTCCAGTGACTGGAATAATAAGATTTTTTTCAAAACCCTTGGTTTGTTTGGGGTAAGGGATAGAGCTCCTTAAGAGGCTGGGGTGGGTCTGACTAGTCCAACAACTCTTTTGCCTCCATACATCCTTCAAATTCACCTCAGTTTTACCCAACTCTCTGCTGTCCCTCAGCAGAGATGATGAACTGTGCCAAATTTTGTTACAGTTTTGTGATACAGACAAATGTTTACTAGAAAGTAGGTTGCAAGTTGTGGCTTAAAATGCAATTAATTCCAAGCCTCACAGGGTTCAGAAGGCTAATGTGAACATCGACCCCGGTCAGTCTCCCCAAAATTTTTAAGTGTACTTCAGAAATTTTAAGCATCCTTATTTTGTAAACCTTAATTTATAATCTGAATGGATTAAGTGAGACTTTCATCCTTTACAAAACTATTGTCTCAGATGTGATAGTAGCAAATGATGTGAATGAAACAAATGAGCAGTGCCAGTGTGTTTGAAAGCACCCTGTTAATGTTTGAGATTTCAGCATTTGAATGCTGTGTATCTTCTAGCATGAAATTGATTAAAGAAAGTTTGTTCTTCCATTTTTTGAAGGATCTTTGCTTTGGGGCTTGTAATTGCTTTGCCAGCTCTTTGAATGTAGTTTTTTTTTAATATTTATTTGCACATTCAAGTAAAATAAAATACTGATTTTCAAAGTCAGCAGCTCTGATTGTGTTCTCACTGTGTTAAGCAAATTTAGCGCTGGGGACAGCCTGGAAGATTGAAGTTTCATTTCTAATTATAGAACAGCCTGATAATAAGCTGTAAAAATATCTTTAAAGGCAGGTGCAGGCCAGACAGTGCCATCTTAGGATCTGGACAGGTTTGCAATCAGCTCCACTTCATAGGGGCCAACAGGCAATCCTTAAGGGAAACAACTTAGTATCTTGTGTTAGTTTTGAGTGATGGAGAAGCAGCAAGACCCTCTAGTTTAGTACCAGTGTCAACAATTCCCTTTATCTCATCTATAAAAAGATTGCTTCTCTGGATCTGACTAACTTTTGTATGTAGTAGCTGGTGTCTTGACTATTTTGACTTTGCTTGGTCTACCTAAAAGGTTTAGACAGTGCCATTGTTTCTGGGTTTCATTTTCTAGTCAGTGAAAAGTGGAGACATTTGTCTTTAAATACTCTGGCCAAAATGTGCCCTTCACAGAGAGCTGTGGACATGCAACCCATCTAAAAATCAGGCCACTTCTTTAAGAAATGATCAGGTGATCTAAGATTAAATCACACAAGCTTGAAAATCTTAGCTATTGTCTGCCTGAATGAAACATCCATGTGAAAAAAGGCTAATGCAATCCCAGTATGCAGCAGGCCAAGGTATTTCCAGTAAAAATATAAAGAGTTATTACCCTTGTACAAGATGCAATGTGTAATTCTGATCTTCAGTATTTAAGAAAGATCAAAACAGGAGCCAGGAGTAGAAATGAGCTACTAGGATGATCAGAGGAATGGAGGTCCTGCTGTATGAGAGAAGACTTAAGGAGCTGCTTGTTTAGTCTAACAAAGCAAAAGCTGAGTAGAGATGTGATTATACTCTTGTAACTATATCAGTTGGATAAACACCAGGGAGGAAGAGGAGTTACGTCAGCTGTGTGCCAACAGTGGGTCAAGAACTTATGGATATAAACTGATGGTTGACAAATTTAACCGTTACGTTAGGCAAAGTTTTCTAACGAGTGAAGTTCTGCAACAACCTTCTAGTCTACGGGAAGTAGTGGGGCAAAAAAACTAACTTCAATACTGAGGTTGATATATTTATACAGAATGTGGTATTAAAAGGCTGAACTACAGTAAATGGCAGCTTCTCTGTAACGAAATCTTAAAACAAGATTTGAGAACATATGTAACTCAGAGGTTACTATTACAGATGTAGGTTGGTGAGCTATTTTGACAGCAGGCCAGACTAGACCATCGTGATGGTCCCTTCTGATCCTAAAGGCCAAGCCTACAAATCACAAAACAAATGTCCTTTGGCCCACGTGGCTATCCATAGAACCTCTCACCTTGCATTTATAATAGTTTTTATCCTCAGAACACCACCACAACTTAAAGTACTTTTGGCTTCATTTTACAGACAGGGACCAAGGCATAAATTAGTGACTTAGACCAAGGCCATATAGAGAGTCTGTAGCAGAGCAGAGAACGGCTCACAGGTCTATTGAATCCTTGGGCTGGATCATTCTTCCTGATCAGATATGGCCATTGCCACATATCTGATATTGAAGGAACAGACTAGAACTATTTTAAGTATCAAAGCTTTTGATACAGTCTCTCACAACATTCTTGTCCTTAAGTTAACGATGCATGGATTAGATACTTGGATCATAAAATGGATAGAAAGCTGGCTTGACGGTGGAGCCCAACAGGTAGTGGTCAGTGGTTGAATATCTGGATGGCAGTTGGTTTCAAGTGGAGTGCCGCAAGGCTCAGTTCTGGGGCTGGTGTCATTCAACATCTTTATTAATGACCTGGATGAGGGACTGGATTGCACACTCAGCAAATTTGCGGACAACACTAAGCTAGGAGGAGAGGTAGATATGTTAGAGAGTAGAGATAAGATTTAGAGTGACCTGGATAAATTGGAGGATTGGTCCAAAAGAAATCTGATGCGGTTCAACAAGGAGAAGTGTAGAGTCCTGCACTTGGGACGGAAGAATCCCAAACATTGTTATAGGCTGGGAACCAACTGGCCAAGCAGCAGTACAGTGAAAAGGGACATAGGGGTTATGGTGCATGAAAGGTTAGATATGGGTAAACAAGTGTGCCCTTGTAGCCAAGAAGGCTAACAGCATATTAGGGTGCATTAGGAGGAGCATTTCAACCAGATCTAGAGAGGTTGTTGTCCCCCTCTATTCGATAGTGGTGAGGCCACATCTGGGGTATTGTCCAGTTTTGGGCCCCGCAGTATAAAAAGGATGTGGATTTGCTGGAGCAGGTTCAGGGGAGGACAACAAAAATGATTAAGGGGCTGGAACACATGACTTATGAGGAGAGGCTGAGGGATTTGGGCTTATTTAGTTTACAGAAGAGAAGACTGAGAGGTGATTTAATAGCAACCTTCAACTTCCTGAAGGGGAGCTCTAAAGAGGATGGAGCAAAACTGTTCTCAGTGGTGTGAGATAGCAAAACAAGGAGCAATGGTCTGAAGTTACAGAAGGAGAGGTGTAGGTTGGATATTAGGAAAATATACTTCACCAGGAGGGTGGTGAAGCACTGGTGTGTGTTGCCTAGAGATTCTCCATCCCTAAAGTTTTTTAAGTCCCAGCTTCACAAGGTCCTTCCTGCCTGGGATGATTTAGATGGGGTTGATCCTGCTTGGACTAGATGACCTCCTGAGGTCCCTTCCAGCCCTAGGATTCTAAGTTCCTCTCTTTTGCTATGTATTGTAATAGTTATATATTCTACTATTTCCTCATCTGAGCAATTGCCTTTTACACTATAAAATGCTTTAAGAGTAAATGTCACTTGGCTGCAGTGATGCTGTAAGCCAGATCATCTAGGATCTTTCAGATCCTAAAAGAGAAACAAAGTATATAAGGTAAGTGTGCTATGTAATTAAAGAATTTTCCCATCCAGGTCCAGTCTGCTTGGAGCCCATCTCTGTAGTCCAGTATCTGGGAGCCAGTCGTACTCTTCTGCAGCTCCAATTGTGTAAAATGAAATGAGTTCAGCCTTCCTGGAACCTGCCTGCTCGCCATTTTGTTTTCCAGTGTAGACTGCCAGGACTGTGTTAGAGCTAAGCAAAGAGAGCCTGAGCTGGGGCAAAGAGCCCATGAGAGGGCACAATTGCTCCATGGAAAAGCAGCTTTTCAAAGAAGTTTTTTTTAAAAAGATTCTGCAGAACTCGCTGAACAAACCACTTTTTGTTTGTAGCCATACTCACATGGTGCTAGGTGCTGTACAAACTTGAGCCGATCCTCCCTCCCTGAGTACTTACAAGCTAAAGTTAATCTTTTAAAACAAATAAAACAGGCATTCAGTAAAGTTTCTTCAGTTTATATATCTTTGGAACATGTGCTTAAAGTTATTGCAATAAACTATAATAATGAAAACAACTTGTCACCTCTGGACTTCCCACATTCCTGCATAACAACAGAAGTAACTTTTTTCCCTAGCTCACAAAAGAATTAAAGTGTATATTTTCAAAGGAAGTGGCAATGATGTGACCCAGATCTGACAGGAGTTTCCTTGACATCATTCTCCCTATTTTACTTGCCATGACAAAATGGAAATGTTCTTTTTTGTTCAGTGTATCATCTGCGAGGAAGCAAGCTGTTTTTCTATTTCTCCTATAGATAATCCCTTGATGCCAAAACTTCATGGGATAATTTGACAACCTATCACCCCTCCCTGCTCAAAAAAAAAAGGATGGTGCCTTTGAGGACACAACATAGTTTATACAAAGGCCTCCTCTGACAAATCTTGGCCATCTTGCAAAGCAAATGTTCCCCAGGCTCCAAGGGCGGGAACTGGTCCTCTGAAGGGACAGCCAGATGCTGACATCATCCAGCGCAGTGTGATCTTTTACGATAATCTCATCAAGTGAACAACTTTAACTTGTTCAAAAATACTTTTCTTGATAGTTGAATGAAATAAGCACAAATTATTTTCCAATTCAAAGAAATGAAAAACGTGTAAACATATAAGCAATAAAATAAAGGAAGTAGCTGGCCTGTGTTTAATACTCTGCTTTTTATTTTAAATTTTCCTGTACTATAATCTACAAACACCTAGCAGAGAGCATGAGCCTCTGAGCAATCAAGAATGACCTAGAACCTTGCTACTATAAAATGGCCTACTCCTTCATGCTCAATAGGGCTATGTCTACACTAGCCCAAACTTTGAAATGGCCACACAAATGGCCATGTTGAAGTTTACTAATGAAGCGCTGAAATGCATATTCAGCGCTTCATTAGCACGCGGGCAGCCACGGCGCTTCGAAATTGATGCGGCTTGCCGCTGCGCGGCTCCTTTTCTAAAGGACTCTGCCTACTTTGAAGTCCCCTTATTCCCATGAGCAGGTGGAAATAAGGGGACTTCGAAGTAGGCGGGGTCCTTTTGAAAAGGAGCCCCGTCGGGACGAGCCGTGTCAATTTCGAAGCGCCGTGGCCACCCGCATGCTAATGAAGCGCTGAATATGCATTTCAGCGCTTCATTAGTAAACTTCGAAATGGCCATTTGCGTGGCCATTTCGAAGTTTGGGGCTAGTGTAGACATGGCCTAGATCACTCAATGCAATGCCAGCTGACTTTTACTCAAATTCAAGCCCTGCCAGCTTGCACTTGTTATGTAACAGTTAGAGTTTGGTCTGGCAATCACAACCTATACAAATGCTAATGGTTGAACCCCAAATGGCACCTCCTATGCATAGTCTATGCTGTGAAGAAATTCATTTAATCTGTAAATGACTCTCGCAGGGAGAGATGCCCCATCCCAAAGGCCTTGTGTTGACAGATGGGAAATTGACCTGCATGACTATTCTGGAATAATTTGCCTCCTTCAGATGGACACTGATGGAACAATTACTCTGCTTTGCCACCAGAGGATTTACTCTACAATAAAGTCACTCGTTTTAGAGTAGAGTCCAATCAGGAATTATCCCACCATG
The DNA here is from genome assembly GCF_033958435.1 of Carettochelys insculpta. NCBI lineage: Eukaryota > Metazoa > Chordata > Testudines > Carettochelyidae > Carettochelys > Carettochelys insculpta. Next base: position 16,710,079 of record NC_134163.1, on the reverse strand, counting down.
TAGACAAGTCTAAAATTTGTGAGCTCCACCCAAGGTAAAGGACGCTGGCAATGAAAGAAGGGCTTTACTTTTCTTAGACATTTGTATTAGGGTAGTGGCCAGATGTCAATGCTGAATAAATGTAAATGGCAATGTCTGACACAAAGAGCTGCCACCAGAAGCCAGAGTCTTGTGGGTGTTAAGCTTATTGTGCATTGTCTGCTTGAGTGTTAGCTCTTTGGCTAGTCAGGAGCAGCAATTACTGTTGTTGCTGCACTTTTCATGAGGCGAGGGTCACACAAATTACTGGTGATCTGTAGCCTCAATTTTTACAACCTTTAAATACCCCCCTGTTTGAACACCCTCTGTTGGCACCTGAATGGGTTTGTCAGGTCAAACTGAGAACACAAATGGTAATTTACATTGCTAATCCTGTTTCTTTATCAACATCTACTAAACTAGAGGAAGAAGCAAATTCTAGCCAGGAAATGCTAAGGGAACAGCAACAATCCAGTGGTGACCTGCATCCTGCGTCTGCTTCTTGCTTATAGTGGAAGTATCATTTGAAGGTCTCTCTTTCTTAGACAGGCTGTACTGGTAGGCTTGGGGACTGTACTTGGGATCCAGATGCTTTGAAAAAGATTTGGTAGTCATGTTAATTACCTGAACATGAGTTTACAGCAATACTATGGCTACAATTCAACCCTTGAGTGCTTAGAGAGGGGAGTCTCAAGTAGGAATGGAGAGGCTATTTTGCTTTGGGCTGCAACTTCTGCTGAAATACTGTGTTCAACTGGTGCCTCCAGTTGAAGAAGGATATTGAGTCATTGGAGAGGATTCAGAGACAACCCATGAGAATGATTAAAGAATAGGCCTTATAAAGGCACTCAATCTATTTATCTTCAAAGGAAAGATTGAGTGACTTGCTTAGAGTCTCTACATATCTAGCTGGGGAACAATTTCATAATTGTCTCTTCAGTCTAGTGGCAAAGGTCATAATCTGACCTAATAGTTGGAAGTTGAAACTAGACAAATTCAGACTGGAACTAATGCACACATGTATAATGGTGAGTAGTTTACTACCAGAATAACTTGCCAAGAGTACAAAGGATTCTCTAGCATTACCATTATTAAAAAAAAATCAAGATTGGATTTCTATTTATAACAGTCAGCAGTAGCTTCTTGTGCCATGTGGTTCCAAGTTGGATGTGACTGACATTCAGCGGCTGGTGAAGGCAGGGCCAGAGCTGCATTCATGGAAAATATGAGGTTATGCTGATGCTAGTGGAAATAATCCACCCTGTTGAATGTAAAGTCATGGAGCTGTCCCTAGAAATCTACATTATAACCATCATCTTAGGTTTGGGCAGGTACTATCTGAATTGAGATTTCTACCTTAATACCTAATGGTCTCAAACTTACATTCCCTGCAGACATGAAATAGGGGTCTTCTTGGGCTGAGGAATACCTTTGGTTTCTGCCTCCAGCACTAGAGCTGCAAAGCTCTTGAAAATCTGGATCTAGGATAGCCCCTTTTGTGTAATCTTCAATAGCTCTACAATCCCTGGCCATCTGTACCCTTTTGCCCCACCACAGGCTGGGAACACTTGTGGAGGGTGTTCATTGTACCTGGAGATAATCAACTGCACAATACATTGCCTTAAAAATCAGATTTGTTGTCCCACAGATGAGGATCACATGACTGCCACTGCATGGAAACTGCTTGTCATTGTAATGTTCAAACAATCTGTTCTGCAGCTAAAGCAATTAGTAACAATCCCCCCCAGCATCTGCAAAGTAAAATATACAACAGTTAGTAACCTCTCCCTGTTCCATGCCAGAGACCTGGTCATAGAAAGTAGGACTGTGATTTGCACACTATCTGAACTGGTTATGCCTAATTTTTTGCATACACTGTGTGGAACAGATCCTGGTTGAGGCATGGAAAGTATGTGGTCACATGACTCATTCTGTAATGGTTCTCAATTCCTGAGAGAAACACAAAAGCAAAATGTCTACCATTGCATCTTCCCTGCCCAGTGGAACGGCCCCCGCTAGCTACACTCTGCCCAAGGATGTGGGAATATGGCAAAAGCAAATGAAACAGAATAATTTTCACCTTGAAATAGAGGAATTTCATAAACAGCAGCCAGGTTTGGATTTGCAGCCTTCACAGAAGAGACCATTCATAAGCAAACCAGAAACAAATGTGCCATCAGTTATATTGCCAAACCAAATTCATAGCGCCTATTGCTCGAACTGCAGCTCCTGTGCTTACATCCTTGTTGAGACAGGCAGGCAAGAACTCTGTGATGCAGTAAATGTCCTCAACCATCCACTGCTGCCCAGAAACAGAGTCCCTGACAGTGAGCTACCCTCCTGCTTTGCCCATCCATGTCTCCCTGGAGAGTAAAGTAGTCTTGCTGAGGCTTTGGCCATTTTTGTGTCCAGCAATCAGGACAGGGGCTGCATTTTATCTAAGATGTGGGATGAGTTGGGGCATCAGTCATGGATTTGGGGTAAGACCCTAGCAGAGCACAGCAGGGGAGTTGGGGGAGGTTTTAAAGTACTGAACAGTGAAAGCGCTCAGGGCTCAAGTAGCAGAGGAGGGTGAGGACTTGGGAAATACTTGGTGGGAAATGACTGGATTGCATGCTCTGGCAGATCCCCTCAAAAGGGCCCTTAGGCAGCTGTCAATACGTGAAAAAAATTGGCCTCCATCACAGTACTGTCACCATTTGCACAGTAATAGCATTTTGTTCTGCCAGACCATTGCTTAGCAGGGAAGAGCTCTCTCAGGTCTCCTTGCAGGTTGCTTAAGTAATGGGACTCTGGACGTGCAGTTCCTTTCTAGCGGAAATCATTAGCATTCTGCTTTATCTCCCCAGCTCCAGAGCCAGCCTGTGACTCCTTGTCAAGCGCTATTTCCTGTTTGGTGGGGCTGCAGTCAGTATTCCTGACAATTATCAGGGGAAGCACAAATCCTCCATCAAATGCTTAGGTCATGATGTGGGGCTGTTTATATTTGACAGCACTTGGCACTGGAGTTGATGTACTCAAATGAAAATAGCTCATTCAGTTCATGCAAGGTGTTTTTTTTTCCCTCCCCCCCACCCCTGTAAATTGCTTCAGTGAACTTAGGAAAGGGGCCAGGGAGACCAATGTGTCCTCTTTAACTCTGGAGCAGGTAAAGATCTGACAGTAGCAGGCTGACTAACCAGAATGACCCTGGCCTGGGAGCCTATCTCACATAGCACTTGCCAAATACTATTAATTGCCCTGAAAAGAGACTGCAGTCCCAATAAAACCAGAGCTGGCCCTGTGTGTTGCTGGGCTGGTTTGTGATCAAGGCTAGGCCCTACCTTTCCTGAGGCAACCTGCCACTCTGCAACCATCATGCATTTCAAAATGTTGCCTAGGGCTGAAGCAGGCCCCGTGTGTAATGGATGTCACTGAACCACCAGTAAATGTCATGAAACCAGAGGAGACAAAACTCCATGGCTAGTGTGCCATGGGCAACAACTATTTTCTCCAGGTCTGGGGAAAAAAGCTGGGAGGTGCAGGAGCTGCCAGGGGCTGTTGAGCAGCATTCCTGTAAGATGAGCCCCAGCACAGATTCAGGTCTACACAGCTGATTAATAGCACACCTACAGTTAGAAGCATGTTTTTATACTGGTGGTGCATGTCTGCACATGCCTCAGTGCACATAACAAAATTTATTCTACCCTGGATGGAAAAAATTAGAGGGAACCCAGGTGTTGAGATATTGGATCCTGTTTGTATGGGTTTATATTCTGCACTGACTCTGAAGAGGCCATACTCTTAAATTCCAGGAATATTCCAGAGCTGGCCCAGACTGGAGCACTGTCATGGAGGGGTATAAACTGTTCAGGAAGGACAGGCAGGGAAGAAAAGGAGGAAGAATTGTGATGTATGTCTGAGAGCAGCATGATAGCTCAGAGCTCCAGTATAGAGAGAAAAAAAGCCAGGTGAGAGTCTTTGGGTTAAGCTGAGGCAGAAGCAACAGAGGCAATGTTGTGTTTGGTGTCTGCTGTAGACCACTAGATCAGGTAGATGAGGTAGGTAAGGATTTCTTCAGATAATTAAGTGAAGCTTCCAATTCACAAGGCCTGGTTCTCATGGGAGACTTTAATCACCCAGACATTTGTTGGGAGATCAATACAGCAGCACACAGACAATCCAGGAAGTTTTTAGAGAATATTGGGGATAACTTCCTGGTACAAGTGCTGAAGGAACTGACCAAGGGCCACGTGCAGCTTGACCTGCTGCTCACAAACAGGGAAGAACAACTAAGAGAAACAGAAGTGGATGGCAACCTGGGCTGCAGAGATCATGAAATTGTAGATTTCAGGATTTTGGCAAAAGAAAGAAAGGTGAGCAGTAAAATACAGACCCTTGATTTCAGAAAAGCAGACTTCGACTCCCTGAGAGAACTGATGGGCAGGATCCACTGGGAACCCAATACGAAGGGGAAAGGTGTTCAGGAGAACTGGCAGTATTTTAAAGAAGTCTTATTGAAGGCACCAGAACAAACCATCCTGATGCGTAGTAAGAAAAGCAAATGCACTCATCCCTCGCTATATGAGCACAATTGGTTCCCAAATTTCTGCTCATAGGCGAAAACTCATAAGAGCAACACTAAATTCCCATTAAAATACATGTACAAGTCTCTGATTCGTTCCAAGTGCTCGTAACTTGGCAAAGGGGTAGCAGCAGGTGGTGCTGCTTTTGAAAGGTAAGTGAACCTTGGGTTTAGGGGAGATTAGGGATGGTTAAAGGCTGGGGGCAATTTGGGGTCATGAGTGGGAGGTAGGGTTAAAACCTGGTGAAAGGTTGGGTCCTTGTGGCAGGTGGGGGAGTTAAAGCTGCTGTACATTGGGTCCGCAGGGCGGGTGAGGGGTTCAGTCTGCAGTGAGTTGGGTCCATGGGGAGGGGGTTAAAGCATGTATTAGCGGGGGGAAATTCACTTATCTAGTGAACAAAGGTAGGTACATGTGTCCCTTGTTTTAATGAGTACTCCTAAATAAAGTACTCATTTAACAAGGGACAAGTATGGCAGGCAATCAGCTTGGCTTACCAGGGATATCTTTGGTGAGCTTAAACTCAAAAAGGATGCATATAAGAAGTGGAAACTTGGACAGATGACTAAGGAGGACTATAACTATATAGCTGGAGAATGCCAGGGAGTAATCAGGAAAGCAAAAGCAAAATTGGAATTGCAGCTAACAAGGAATGTGAGGGGTAACAAGAAAGGTTTCTACAGGCATGTTAACAAGAGGGTGATTAGGGAGGGTGTGGGGCCCTTACTGGAGGAGGGAGGTAACCTGGTGGCATGATGTGGGAAGTGCTCATTGCTTTTTCTGCCTCTGTCATCATGGACAAGGTCAGCTCCCAGCCTATGGCACTAGGCAATGCAGTATAGGAAGGGGGTGGGCAACCCTTGGTGGGGAAAAAACAGGCTGAGCTATTTAGAAAAGCTAGAGACACAGATCCATGGGTCTAGAGGGAATTGGCAGAAGTCATTGCAGAGCCTTTGGCCATTATCTTTGAAAATTAGTGGAGATCCAGAGAGATCCTGGATGACTGGTATCTAAAAGGGTGTCATAAGGAGGAGGGAGAAAACTTGTTCTTTTTGGCCTCTGAGGATAGAACAAGAGGCAATGGACAAACTGCAGCAAGTGAGGTTTAGGTTGGATATTAGGAAAAAGTTCCTAACTGTCAGGGTGGTCAAACAGTGGAATAAATTGCCAAGGGAGGTTGTGGAATCACCATCACTGGGGATATTTAAGAACAGGTTAGATAGATGTCTATCAGGGATGGTTTAGACAGTACTTGGTCCTGTCATTGGGGCAGGGGGCTGGACTCAAGGGCCTCTCGAGGTCCCTTCCAGTCCTAGTATTCTATGATTCAATGATTGGAAAAAAGGCAAATATAGAGCCCATCTTTAAAAAAGGAAAGGAGGACAATTCAGGGAACTATAGACTGGTCAGCCTTACCTCAGTCCCCAGAAAAATTATGGAGAGGCTCCTCAAGGAATCCAGTTTGAAGCACTTGGAAGAGGGCAAAGTGATCAAGAGTAGTCAACATGGATTCACCAAGGGCAGGTCATGCCTGACCAAACTGATTAGCTTCTAAGATCAGGTAACTGTCTCTGTAGACATTGGGAAGTCCACGGATGCACTGTACCTTGACTTTAGCAAAGCTTTTAATAATTTCCCACAACATTCTTGCCCGTAAGTTAAGGAAGTATGGATTTGGATACATAGATTGTAAGATGGATAGAAAGCTGGCTACATGGTCTGTCCCAATGCCCAATGGGTAGTGATCAGTGAATGGCTCAATGCGTGGTTGGTTGTCAGTTTCAAGTGGGGGGCCCCGAGGATCAGTTCTAGGGCAAGTACTGTGCAATATCTTTATTAATGATCTGGATGAGGGGATGGATTGCACCCTCAGCAAATTTGCAGAAGACACTATGTGTGGGGAACAGGTAGATACATTGGATGGTAGGGCTAGGGTCCAGAATGACCTTGACAAATTGGAGGATTGAACCAAAAGAAATCTGATGAAGTTCAACAAGGAGAAGTGACTGAAGAATCCCAAGCATTGTTACAGGGTGGGTGACGACTGGTTAAGTAGCAGTGCAGCAGAAAAGGACCTCAGGATTATGGTGGCTGAGAGGCTGGATAAGGGTCAACAGTGTGCCCTTATAGCCAAGGAAGCTAACAGCATATTGGGGTGCATTAAGAGAAGCATTTCCAGCCAATCTAGAGTGGTTATTATTCCCCTCTATTTGACATCAGTGAGGCCTCATCTGGAGTATTGTGTCCAGTTCTGGGGCCCGCAGTATAGAAAGGATGTGGATGCACTGGAGCCAGTCCAGTGGAGGGCAATGAAAATGATTAGCAGACTGGCACACGTGACCTTTGAGGAGAGGCTGAGGGATCTGGGCTTATTTAATCTGCAGAAAAGAGAAGAGAAGAGTGAGAGGTGATTTGATAGCAGCCTTCAACTTCCTGACGCGGGACTCTAAAGAGGATGGAGAGAAACTGTTCTCAGTGGTGACGGATGGCAGAACAAGGAGCAATGGTCTGAAGTTACAGAGGGGGAGGTGTAGGTTGCATATTAGGAAAAACTATTTCACCAGGAGGGTGGTGAAGCACTGGAACGCGTGACCTAGGGAGGTGGTGGAATCACCATCCTTAGAGGCTTTTGAGTTCTGGCTTGACAAAGTCCTGGTTGGGATGATTTAGTTGGGGTTGATCCTGCTTTAGGCATGTAGCTGGACTAGGTGACCTCCTAAGGTCCCTTCCAGCCCTATGATTCTATGGTTAGAGTAATCTGAACCTGCATTTAACTTTGACAATGAGACAGAACCCTGAAGCACTAAAAGCTGGAAATCCCCAGCATTGTTTCGCTGACATCAGAAATGACTCTTCTCAGACTTCACAGCACAGTGAAACAAACCCCAGAGCACAGATATGGCTTGTGATCTAAGAACCTGTTTATGGCCATCTGGCAAGGCAGTTATTGAAATCTCACGACTTTGCTGTGTACATTCTCGTTTACCAATAAAAGTCATGTGACATCTCAAATTAAATAGACTCCCATTGGTTATTAATTTAACCGTAAAATATATATACAGATACAATGTAAAAAGTCATGTGTGTGCTCTGAAAACATACAGCCAGCTATCAGCATCCACAAGTATAAAACAGGTTTCTGTCACTTGAGATGTTTATGTACTTGCCTCGTTGTCAGTATGTAAGTGAAGCATTGCAAACTATCACAATAAATGCCTATTTGTGTGTCAAGTAAATGAAGAGATGTGAAGTCAATAAGAAGGTAGCACATAGGAAAAGAAAAGTTTTTATCCTGGCTGCCTGCGAAGACAATGAATTTTGGGGAAGCGGGTATTTGCAGAAGACAAAGAAGAGGTTATCCTCTCATCTTGCAAGCAGGAGGTAAACACGCTGCACATTTACATTAACAGAAATGTGATCTCAGCCAACCTATGTGGAAAACACCGAGGAAAACTTTGGCTCAGATAAAACTTCTTTAGACAAGAGGTTAGCCTGTTAGTTTAGTTTCAGCTCCAGAAAATGTCACAATTTAATTTCAAATGTAACAATGTTTCCAATATCCTTACTATAGCCTGAATCCGTAGACTTTGGTTAATACTGCAACCTGGAACTATATTTACTGTGAAAACAGCAATGTTTGTCACCAAAGTGCTGGTACAGATCTGGTATTTTACAAGCTGGTGTGTACTGTTCCTTTAAGGACAACAGACTTGTATCTTTGTAAGTGTTCTATGGATAAGGGGCTGGACAACAGGGGGTAGGCCGATTATTAACCTGCAAGGCAAAGTAAGGGCTGTCATAGCGCAGAGGACTGTACTTAAGTATCTAATACACAGATGGTGTTAAGCTGACACCTGAGACAGTCCTAGAGGGGTTTAGGGCCTGGGACAACCCCCCTTTCAACCTCAGGCCCTGCCATCCATCTCACCTCTTCCCACCTCTGTGCCACCCATCCCCCTAGCCCCCACCCGTGCTCTGTTCCTACCACACCTCTTCCTGCTCCTGCTTCATCCCCTGCCCATACCCATTCCCTCCCTTTCTCCAAGCCCCCTCCCTCAAGCAATGGGGCCTTTGCTTACCTTTCCAACCCTTTACTCACTGGGGATGGCTGGAAGCAGGGTGACCTGGCCCCAACATGCTCCCAAACTCGTCAATTCACTTTCCACGGCTGATGAATGCAGGGAGCAGTTCCACTCCTTCCCCCATGTCCTTTCCCCTAAGCAATGTAACTGGAAGCCTGCGGAGTTATCATAGAATCATAGGGCTGGAAGGGACCTCAGGAGGTCATCTAGTCCAGCCCCCTACTTCAAACAGGATCAACCCCTACTGAGTCATCCCAGCCAGGACCTTGTCAAGCCAGGACTTAAAATCCACCACCTCTCTAGGCAACGCATTCCAATGTTTCACCTAATATCCAACCAACACTCCTCTCTCTTTGAGTGGGCAGGGGCTGAGTCACTCTGCTTCCCACCACTGCCAGTGAGTGCAGGGGTGAACTTGACCACTGATGCCAACACCAAGTCCCATGCTAGTCCCTTGGGCCAAGGGGCGACTGGTGCCTGTGGGGGTGGGCATGTAGGAAGGGCCACTTAGGGATGTGGGGGGAGCTGCAGGGGCACCCATTTAGCAATTAACTCTTTGGTGGGGGCATAGAACAGTGGTATACCTCCCAAGTGCTACTAAAAGCCACCTATTCTTGGGCCAACCCTGGGTCCCACGAGGTTCTTCAAAATGCAGGGTCCAGAGCAGTTGCCCTGAACTGTCCTATGGACGAGACAGCTCTGGCTGCCATCCAGCTAAGCACCCCCTGGTGGCAGGGGCTAACAAGCAGTGTTGCCTGTAAGCTGAGTGCTTGGGTGGCTGCCTAGGAGAGATTCAGGTGCCACCCAGATAATTAGCAGAGGGGCCCAAAGCCACCTACATTGGCAGCATATGTTTCTACTGGTTGTTCACAGCCACACATGCCTTGGTGCACATAATTTACCCACAGGTGGAAAAAAATTAGAGGGAACCCTGGTAATGAAGTGACTCAGTCCTAGGAACCAAGAATCATCACATGGCCTGACCCAATCAGAGTGTTCCAGCAGCTCTCAATATCACTTGTTCTTTTTTCTGCAGGAAAAGGCAGGAAGGGCCCAGCCTAGTTTTTCCCTAAGTTAAGAGCTGGGAACAGGAAATTAATAGTCAGAGCTATTAATACCGTCTTCCCCAGTCAGCTCTGAGCAAACCTGTATATCACAGGCTCCCTTCACAGCATGGAGCTCTCCTGGTGTGCATTCATATCATACATACTTGTGCTGTGGTCTAGCTGCTGGGGACTCTGCTTGGCAAGTCCGGACTATGATGGTGAGTGACTGGGCATCACAGGGTGAAAATTTACTGCTCATTAAGGGGGTGGGTGCTTTGCTCCTCAGCATCTTTCTGTGTCTCCTGAGCAAGCACTTGCTGTGAAGACAAAGGACACAAGCAGCAGTGATGGGAAATATGATCTAATGAAGAAAAAACTTAAGGTGCTTGTAGAGGGAGGGAAGAGTGGGGAGGAATTATAGGCAGAGAAGGAACAAGAGAAATTGGAAAAGCCCAAAAGGCAGCAGTGGAGCTTTACCGCTGCCTGAGAAGTAGCTCCTGCCTTTTGTTCTAGTTTTCACACCCTCCAACCCAACCTGCTCCCCGCCGTTTATTGTGGAACAGCGTTACTTGTGCTGTGGGTTCAGTAATAGTTCTGTAGAGACCACATGCTGACTGTGCTGCATAAAAATCACCCTCGGTCCAAGAAGCTAACAAACTGGTACGGACCCACTAGGAGCTAATTTGATTTCACAGAGGAAAGGTCTGAGCACAAATCAAAGATCAACAAAAAGGAGAGATACATCCTTGCCTTTGCTAAAGAGCCAGCCCAATATGGACTGCTGGCATTTGCCATCCATAGAGATACTTCTGGCTGATTGAGCCTGTCACCTGTACCCACTGAGGGGCAGATAGCAGAGCTCCCTGGCACTTACACCCTTGCTACCCAATAGCTACATGTCAGAGGCCGTACAAAGAGATATCACAAGCTGTGAAAAACATCAGGACTCCCAAGGAACTGCATGAGTTCAGGGACTTTTAAGAATAGCTGATCAAAATGACTGGGCCTTGGAGACAAGTTGCAGGAACTGCTGGAACTAAAGCTTTCTCAGAATAAGTTGATTTAATCTGCTTTTTGAGGTTGTCCTTTTCACATTTGTTTCTGCTGTTTAGTTAATTTGTGCATCAGTTACATTTTCTTCTTAGAGTAGGTCACATGACAGCCAGAAACCTTAAATTCTTCTGATTTGAGTTCTTTCTACCAAACTCCTCCCCATGTTCCTAGAGCTAACTTTAGCATTAACTTGGTAGTACTGCTGTAAAGTTGCTGGGCAATTGTCCACAGTACCAGGTCCCAGCCTCAGACCATGCTTGGCCCTGAAATGAGGAGATGCACGAGTTTCAGGGTTTTTGTTTTTTTTTTTTTTAAGTTCTACCTAGTTACAGAATCAGCCTATTTTCTGATTTGTCAAAAACAGACTATTGGCTAGTACCATCCCTGCTGCATCTCAGCCTCCATTGTCTTGTTAGAATTCAAACCCTGGGGGCATTGGGGCAGGAACCTTTTCAGTCCTGCCTGCAAAGTGAAAGCACATTAGGGGCTGCATGAACAATAACAAACTGTGTTTGCACCACTAGATTACTCCCAGAACACCACCAATGAGCACGTGATTACATCAGCAAATACAATGTGTCCCCGGGCCATCCCAGGAGAGAAGGTGACTCGGAACAATATCACCTACCTATCCATCCATGAGGCCTCCCGTGCCCAGCTGAGCAGTGCAGTTACTGTGTGGTTCATTCCCTGCCTTTATACTGCTGTCTTCCTGGTGGGGCTGCCAGCCAATGGGCTGGCTCTTTGGATCCTAGCAACTAGGATGGAGAAGCTGACTTCCACCATCTTCCTGATGAACCTGGCTGCAGCTGACCTGCTCCTGGTGTTGGTGTTACCATTTAAGATCTCTTACTACTTCTTAGGCAATCACTGGCCCTTTGGGGAGGGCCTGTGCCGGCTCACCACTGCCCTCTTCTATGGGAATATGTACTGTTCCGTGCTACTGCTCATGTGCATCAGCGTTGACCGGTACCTGGCAGCGGTGCACCCTTTCTTTTCCCGTTCCTTCCGCAGCCCAGGCTTTGCCACTTGCACCTGCCTCAGTGTTTGGCTCCTCGCTGCCATCTTCACTTTGCCCTTGACCCTGTTGCAGCAGTCCTACCCTCTGGATAAGGCAGACATCACTTTGTGCCATGACGCCCTCCCCAGGCATGAGGAGGCTGAGTACTACTATTACTACTTTGTGTGCTTGACTGTGTGTGGCTTTCTTGTCCCCTTAGTGGTGATGATGTTTAGTCACTGCTCAGTACTGTGGATCCTGCTGGGCAGTGGAGAGAAGTATGCATATGCTGTGAAGCTCACTGTCCTTGTGCTGCTCACAGTCTTGGTGTTTTACACACCCAGCAATATCCTTCTCCTTGTGCACTATTCCAGCCACTGCTCCAAGCTCTATGGAGACTTGTATGTCAGCTACATGGTAAGCCTGTCCCTCAGCAGCTTCAACAGCTGTGTTGATCCCTTTGTCTATTATTATGTCTCTGAGGACTTCAGAGACAAGGTGAGGCAGAGAATTTTCAGCCACAGCAAGCGAACCATCACATCCCTGAAAACCTCGAAGGAGACTCTCCCTCAGAAGAGCTCCCACTCTCAGTCCCTGGTGTGAAGTGCTGGCACCCCTCAAGTCCAAGGGCATCTCTTCGGTCCAGGGTAGAGGTTTGGACACAGTTTAGAGTGCCAAGGTTCAATCTAGGTAGGCAGCTACTCCAGGAAGGGAGGTGGAGACAGATTCTGAAGCTTTGGATTCACCAGGGCCTTATGAATTCCTGAAAGGCGTGGAGCACAAATTGAGATGTGACTACTGTATGTATACAAACTTGTGAAGGGACAGCACATATAACTTTCCATACAGCTGCTCTGCCTTCTTACCAGGCTAACAGAGCGCTGTGGGAAGGGAATATTGGCGACTCTACATATAACAACTGAGATTACTGCTGGCAGGGAAGGAACCTGGAGCACCTGTGGTAAAAAAGGAGCATAGGAATGCATTTGCCCACTATGAAAACCTGCCCAAGCAAACTGATTGACAAGGACACCTTACAACCACTAACACACTAGTCTCTGCCACTGATCACACATCTTGTGCATGAAGCCATTTGGCTGGCATATCAGGTGCGTCCTGATATGTGTCCATATACAGGCAAAGTTAGAATCTTCTTACATGACTTGGTAAACCCTCATTTGTGGAAATACCAGAATCCCGTGTTCCTATCAAGGTAAATTTTATCCTGATTTCAGCAAAAATAGGTACATTTAAAGAAATCAGAGAAAGTGAGTGGGCAGAATTAAGAATTTATAGAGTGAGAGAGAAAGTGGGAAGCAAGACTTCTGGATTCCATCCCATTCTCTCTCTCTCTCACTTCCACTGCATCAGTCTGGCTACGTCTACACGTGCACCCAACTTCGAAATAGCTTATTTCGATGTTGCGACATCGAAATAGGCTATTTCGATGAATAACGTCTACACGTCCTCCAGGGCTGGCAACGTCGATGTTCAACTTCGACGTTGCTCAGCCCAACATCGAAATAGGCACAGCGAGGGAACGTCTACACGCCAAAGTAGCACACGTCGAAATAAGGGAGCCAGGCACAGCTGCAGACAGGGTCACGGGGCGGACTCAACAGCAAGTCGCTCCCTTAAAGGGCCCCTCCCAGACACACTTTCATTAAACAGTGCAAGATACACAGAGCCAACAACTAGTTGCAGACCCTGTATATGCAGCACGGACCCCCAGCTGCAGCAGCAGCAGCCAGAAGCCCTGGGCTAAGGGCTGCTGCCCACGGTGACCACAGAGCCCCGCAAGGGCTGGAGAGAGAGTATCTCTCAACCCCCCAGCTGATGGCCGCCATGGAGGACCCCGCTATTTCGATGTTGCGGGACGCGGATCGTCTACACGTCCCTACTTCGATGTTGAACGTCGAAGTAGGGCGCTATTCCCATCCGCTCATGGGGTTAGCGACTTCGACGTCTCGCCGCCTAACGTCGATTTCAACTTCGAAATAGCGCCCAACACGTGTAGACGTGACGGGCGCTATTTCGAAGTTACTGCCGCTACTTCGAAGTAGCGTGCACGTGTAGACGCAGCCTCTATGTCCAAAAGTAAGTAATTTAGTTTCTTGCACTTCAGTATCACCAGCTGTATAATGGAGAGGATACTTGTAAGGCTGAATTCATCAATGTTTGTAAAATGCTGTCAGAGCCTCAAGAGATGCATTATTTCATATTAATTATTCTACTCGAATGAGGTGGAAGTCACCTTCTCTAATAACGGGCTTCTCATCTAGGAAATCCTCAGATTACCACTGGTAAGAAATGTACAAACAATATCCCCTCATTCCTGTATGCACAATGCTCTGCTGCTGAGCACCTGTGATTGCTTTGCAGTGAACCATCTCTCTTTAATATGTTATGAAGGGAGCTCAGCTTGTGCCCAGGACAAAAGATTTTCATGTCTCTTCAAGACAGGATGTTAATGAAGCACTAAAAACTCCCACACTGGAATCTCACACTTCTTTTTTGAAACTTCTGCGAAGACCCAAATGCCCCAACACCCCCACTAAAAGAGCTGACCAGGACTGCAGCTGGATTCAGGAATGTGTTGCAAATGTGCAAGTTGCAGCAACTGTAACCTTCAAAACAAAACTGAAGTCGCCTCCTGGCAAAAAATGAATCTGACATGGATAGGACACCAGAAACTCCTTAGAACTGTTGACTACTTTGGTTCTGCTATTACATGTATTACCCATTCCACCTCAGTGCTGTGCAACAGTATAGCTGATAGGTTAGAGAAAGCGCAGAGCCACAGCCCTGCAGTATGCTCCCCCTGTACTGTTATGAGGCAGATGTTAGTAGAGAGGAGAGGAAGACAGAATTGTTTCAGAAATCAGTTTTTAATAAAATATTAATCAGTTTCTAAAATAATGCCTTTTCTGGACTCTTACTAACATTTGTGTGAAGAAAACAAAAAAGTTCACAAAGCAGGGTTTTGTGCTTTTAAAGACATTGTTAGTGGAAAAACTAGAGCCTATTTTCTGTAAGTGCAGTACTCTGAATTCTGAGAAAATACCAGCTGCTGAGTACAAGACAGATTGTTAGGCCAAGAACCAGGGTTATCACCACTCCAACAGAAACAGCACACAAGAGCAAACAAACTGAGCAGAAGGGTTTGTTTTTTTTTAAACATTAAATGGACAAAGATGTATTTCTAAATTGACAATTACTTACACTAAGGGAACCCAGATTACTGTGCATTAAATAATCAATGTCAGCAAAGTAAGTGCCACTGCTTTCAACTCAAGTTTTAAGTTATCCTTTTCTGTTATTCATCATTCATTGAGGCTGATCAAGAAGAGGCAAAAGAAGAATGTATGAACAATAAAGGAAAGAAGAACTTTTGCTTTAAAAATAAATACCATGATAATGATTGCTCCTGATTATATCAATAACTGTACAAGAATATTAACACTAATTTCACTGGCAGGATTACAAGCAAAATCACTGATAATTAGTGAGAGCTATCTAGTCTATTTGGCAGAATACGTTGATATAAACAGGCTCTTCTGTATTTCACACATACACTGGTGTCTCTCTTTCCTTCAAGTTGAATTATTGTCAGACAGAGGAAAGGAGAAAGATGACTTCTCTTAAGCACGTGAGAGACACCATTCTAAAATGGCAAAAATCCCATAGCCCCAAGAAAACCCCACTTTTTGTCTGCCCTCATTCATTTTAAGCAACCACAATGTGACTGCTTTTTATTTCTTAGGCTGGGATAAAAATCTCTTGCTCCTCACCAAATAGCATTGAGAATCTCACCGTGCTAATGTCTGTGGGCCCTCAGGGCTTCGTTCTCTCAGTCCTCTCAGAGACAGGTGTGTGACTGAGAAGCCACACATTCAGTGGGTACAAGCCAGTGAATGACCAAAAGTCTGAAGCCCCCACCCTGAGTCCATTGTCTTACGGGGAACATAGTCCCAGACAGAATATGTATTGGAACGAGCACTTTGAAAAGGGAGGGATGGACAAGAATTTAATTTGCCTTGATTTGAGAACTGTTGTAATAGAAAACAGGGACAGTTTGAGAAAGGAGGAATGCAACTGGAATAAACACGGACTCCAATGTAAAAAGTTACTCCTAGCAGCACCTAGTAACAGAGAGATAGTCGTGTTAGTCTATATTCTATCAAAACAAAAAAGCAGCCATGTAGCACCAAAAAAGCCAACAACAGAACACCACTCCTTTTTACCTGCAGCCCCCAACTCAAACCACTGCAACGCATCATTAAAGACTTACAACCTACCCTAAATCATGATGGCACACTCCAGAAGTCCCTAGGTGACAGGCCTGTTCTCTCCTACAGACAACTTCCTAACCTTATGAGGATTTTCACCAGCAACCACAGGCTATACCACAATAATACTAATGCTGGAACTTTTCCTTGCAACAAACCCCGTTGCCAACTTTGTCCACATACCTATTCTGGAGATACCATCACTGGACCTAACCACGTTAATTACAGAATCGGGGCACATTCTGCTGTTCCTCAACTAACGTCATATATGCCATGTGCCAGCAATCCCACACACTCTGTATATTGGGCAAACTGCAAACCCTCTTTGACAAAGAATGAATGGGCATAGAGCAGACATAAAAAAATCTCCAAATACACAAACCTATCAGCCAGCACTTCAATGAAGTGGGCCATTCTGTTAAAGACCTGAGTGTTTGTGTTCTGAATAAAAGAGACTTTAACAAATGTGTACAGAGAGAACATTCAGAACTAACATTCATATTCAAACTGGGCACATTAACATGTGGTTTCACAAGGGACAGCAACTACCTGACCCATTACAAGGACTCTTTCACATACTTTGATGTTTGACCTAACACTTAACTTCCTCACCCTACACCCCCATCCTTCTGCTCTTCTATCTGATTTGCCAACTTTAATAACAACTTTTCTGATTTGTCAACCTTGATAACAATTTTTAGACCTCTGTGCTTTATATATTGAGTCTGTTCTGGTAAGGCTATAGATCTGAAGAAGTAGGTCTGTCCCACGAAAGCTCATCACCTAATAAATTATTTTGTTAGTCTTTAAAGTGCTACATGACTGCTTTTTTGTTTTTCTAGCAGCACCTACTTTTCGGTAAAAGGCCTTTCCCCTTACAGTGATGGGGGAAAGAGTGGCAGCTGCTTTTTTGTATTTTTATGTTCCTTTCCTTGTATTCTTAAATAAATAGCCTATTGAACTGCAGCAAGAAGTTAGCTGGGGGGGTAGATCAGCTACACTGGTTGCAGCCCAGTCTTAACCACAAAGAAAGTTCTGTCCTTGGGGTGGAAAATGGATGACACTGACCACCCTACAGGTGCCAATGTCCCAAAAAATGTTCTGGCCAGGAAACGGTGCACAGGCTCTCTACTAACCTAGAACTTTCAAGACTTAAGGGTACCAAGGAATGGTGTACCCTAGCACCGTAATTGCAATGCAGGAAGCAGCACTGGCTGGTATTTAAAACACCATTATAACAGAGAAAATCATCCATCCCTACTTTCTTGAGTGCTGCAGTCACCAGCTCCACCTGTCCACATAAGGTGTCCAACAGGAGCAGAACATCCTGTGGGTGCGATCAATCAGCACATAATTAATCAGAAAAAACTTCCACAAAACATTGTTAATTCAAACAGAGGACACCAACAACTCAGGAAGCAAAGGGAGAGAGTTGGAAGCTGGAGACCTTGGAGCTAGACATGAAGAGCAGAATTCCCAACTTAGTAGGAAGCCAATGAGCATGACCAAGCACAAGGAGAAGGAGGACAAGAAGTTGGGTCATAGCCTTGTGATTAGGATGACAACTCATCTCACTCTTCTAGCTTTCTGGCCTTAATGAGCGCTGGGGCTAGTGCCAGCAAACTACAGGGTTCTATTGTGAAGTCCTGATGCTTTTAAATGAAGAAATTTTTTTCACTTTCACTTGCTCTAAGCATCTTATTTATCCAAGAAATAAATATTGACTTATGCTGCTCTATGTGCACAATAGTCAGTGCTTGCCAAGCCACTTGCTTGCTAAAGGCAGCACCAGCACATAGATGGTATTTGGTTATAAGTTATTTGTTTATCTGTTAGGCAGGAATAGAGCAGCTAGTGCTTCTGCTATGCTGTGGAGTACAGTTAGGATGTGATTCATTCACACACATTAAAAAGACAGCAAAATCTCTCCAGATAAGCAGGACATGTCCACAGGCAGGCCACATTAAACTCCTGACAGAAGACCTCAGATCAGCAGGGGAAGGAGTGATCTGAAAAGCAGCTAGCAGAGATATTCTAGAATTTATGGGCATTTCAGGAATTGAGCTATGAGCTCAGCTCTTCCACCATGTTACATATGTTTAGGAAGTTGAAATTTGAAGGCTGCAGCAATGACCCAATCCCAGCCTAGAGACTGACATTGGAAATTTTAGTGCCTCCCCTCCCCTCAGCTGCCACCACAACCAAAGAATCTTGCTTTTCCTCAGCATTCTGGCTGGAACCAACATTCAAAAAATGGAACTCAGGGCTTGACTACATGAAGAAACTGGCCAGAATAGCTTCTGTGCAGCAGCTGCCTGTACGAATACGATTACAAAATAGCATCACTATTTCAGGGTAATCATTCCCAAAGTGTGCAAATTCTTTTGGAACAAAGTGTCCACACAGGGAGCTATTTCACAGTGGCCGTGCTGGTCAACTTCCGCCTACAGACAACCCCTAAACGTGAAGGGACTCAAGCCTTTTTTTGTTTCCTTTCATGAACACTCTCTATATGGACTGAAACCTCACTTTGGACCAAGGGGAGGATGGAAGTGAGGAGAGGAATCACTAAGACTATTTTATACGGCTCTTAAGAGATTTTAAAAAATTAATTGTGATTAATCATGTCATTAAAAATTGTGGTTAATCTTGTGACTAATTGTGTGATTAATTAAACTGTTAATAACAGAAAACCATTTATTTAAATATTTTGAATGCTTTCTACATTTTCAAATATTATTTCAATTACCACATGAAATACAAAATACAATGTTCACTTTGTGGTTACAAATATCTTCACTTTAAAAAACAAAAGAAATAGTATTTTTACTTCCTGAAGTACTGTAGAACAATCTCTTCATCATGAAAATTGAACTTACAAATATAGGATTATGTACACAAATAGCAGCATTCAAAAACAAACTGGTGTAAATTTTTAGAACCAAGAAGGTCCACTCAGTTCTACTTTCTATACAGCCAATCGGTCAGACAAACAAGTTTGTTCACATTTGCTGGAGATAATGTTGCCTTCTTCTTGTTTACAATGCCTTTTGAAAGTGAGAAGAGACATCTGTACACCTCTGCTGCAGCTGGTGTCACAGAACTTTTACATGCCAGATATGTACCTTCATGCTTCAACCACCATTCCAGAAAACATATGTCCATGTTGATAAAGTGATAAATAAACATGTGTCCATGCTGATAAATAACATGTTCTGGGTCAACATCTGGGACTGCTATACCATGAAATATGAGACAGAATTTCAGTAAAACAGCAGGAAACATATAATTCTCTCCCAAGGAAGTTCAATCATACATTTAATTAATGCATTTTTAATAACTACTGTCACATGAAAGAATGTCTTCTGGAATGGTGGCAGAAGCAAGCATACAAATGTTTAGCATATCTGGCATGTAAATATCTTGCAATGCCAGCTAAAAAAGTGCCAAATAAATGTCTTTTCTTACTTTTAGGTTGCACTGTAAATAAGAAATGGTCAGCATTATCTCCCATAAATGTAACAAACTTAATTTGCTTAGTAATTGGTTGAATAAAAAGTAAGACTGAGTGGATTTGCAGGCTCTAAAATTTCACTTGTTGTTTTAAATGCAGGTATCTATATTTGTAAGTCACACTTTCATTATATAAAGATTGTAGTACAGTACTTGTATGAGGTGGATTGAAAACTATTACTTCTTTTGTTTGTCATTTCTGCAATGCAAATATTTATAATAAAATAATATAAAGTGAGCACTGTACACTTTGTATTCTGGGTTGTAATTAAAATCAATAATTTGAAAATGTAGAAAACATCCAAACATCTACTATATATTTGTGAGACTTTGTCAGTATGTCTGTTCAAGAACTCCTCCTAAATGGTAAGAGCTAATACCACCAAATTCAGTATACAGCTTCCTGCAAGGTGAACGTTTGGTTGTGCCAGGAAAATGGAATGTGACTGAGATGGGATTGCTTCTCATAAAACTATACAGAAAAGAGACAGAATCACCAGGCAGCCCACCTCTTCCAACGCCCTCCTCACAAACCTGGGACCACCCCAGCCTTGAGCCTCTCACCCCCCCAAGCACCCATTAGGGAGGACGGGGGGAGATGAAGCTCTCCCCTTTCCCTCAATTCACATGGGAACATTGCTGGGGAGAATGAGGAGATGTGCAGTTTGCTGCATTCCTCTCTTGCTGGGGAGTGCAGGGGCAGACAAAACTACCTGCCCCAGCTGTTGTTGGGGAGAAGTGTCTCATCCCCTCTTGCACAATTTGTACCAGAATACATCTGGCTGTTCCCCTTCATCAAAGAGTAAGGGGAAATGCAGTTTGCTAGATTTCTCACTCTGGTTGGGGGTGAAAGGGGCAGACGAACCTGCACCTGCCCCAGCTGGGTGACATGCACCCTCCTCCTGGCTGTGCCCATTGGATCTGCAGTGCCCATGGAGAGGCACTTCTTACTTGGTCCCAAGCTACTGCAGTGAGACAGGGCTGGGATAATCTTTTCTCCCCCAGGACAGCTTGCATCCTGCAACCTCATCCCAAGCCCCACCTCAGGTAATGATTTAAATGAAGCATTTACATTTTAATTTTATTTTCCATAAAACAAGTAACTGAGTTAAGGACCTGAGCAATGCTATGTAAATCTTCTATTATTTAATACATTTCAATTGGTATTCTATTGTTTAACATTGCAATTAAAACTGTGATGAATCACAGTTAATTTTTTTCATCACGGTTACTTTTTTTTAGTTAATTGCATAAGTTAAATGCAACTCATCAACAGCTCTACTATTCTGCAACAGGCAGATTCACATAACTCCTCCAAACAGGAATGGGAACATAGAATGCGTCTGCCACTGCACTTCGGAAACACTTTTTACTTTTCATTACACTGCATAATCCATTGCTTAGATCCCAGCAGTCATTGCTTAGGGCAGTTTAGACTAAAGGAGATAAAGCTCTATGACAAAGAGGAGGGATTTGCCTCTGCCCAGCAGCCCAAGGGCCATGCAGACTCTGCACAGAAATCTACTTCAAGAACACCCATTGTACTGGGATCCTGGTGGGAGAAGAGTAGAAATGGCTGTTGAAATGAGGCAAACACTGAGAAAACCATGGCCACAGGTCACTTTTATTCTCTTTCTGAAGGTAAGGAGAGAGTGACTAGAGGGCAAAGGCTAGGAAGCTGCAAGTTGCATTTGGCAGTACCTGTTCCAGCATGAATGGAGTTCAGTCACTTGACCCTAATTACTGCTATTCTTCCCAGACAGAGCTGCAGTCATTTCCTGAACTGTCAGGCTTTTAACTCCCGTGAAATTCACAGATGACTTCACTTCGTTTGCAGAATGTTCCCCGTCAAGACTGATCAACATTGAACTCTTCTATCTGCAGGGCAACATGTTGCTGGTGCAGTGGCCTAGAGGGGGTGGTGGGCTAGGGGTTTTTTAACCTTTTGCTGTGGCATACTTAGCTAAAATACACTGCTTTTTATTAGTTAAAAAAGGAACACTTCTCAGCCATGTCTTCTCAAATAGCAACCCAACCGAGCACAGCAATCTGGACTCAGTGTACCTAAGAAATGGCGTTGTAGGATCTTTGTAGCATATTTTGTAGTGGTTAAGGGTTCGAACTCCAGCCTCTGTTCTCCTCATCTACAGTGGGGCAACAAGCTGGTCTCCCATTCTTGGAATGATTCCTAAGAGGACACATAAAATGCAGGAAAATTGATAGAAAAAGAAAGCTGAGCACCCTCTTGGAGCATCTGCCCCCCATGAGGAGGCAAAGCCTACAATTCTGAGGGCATCAGGAAGTAGTCATCATTTGGTTTCTGTTCTGCAGCAGCAGGTTGTCTGTAGGAACAAACTTGTACAGGAGTTGATTCTGAGCCTCTTCTTTTAATTTTAAATTATTTATTTCTGTTGAAGAGAGAATATAATGAAGAGAAGTCATTTCCACTTCATGTCTCTCAGCAGCGGTGATGGGGCCAGGTAGGGAAAAGCATAAAGGTCCTTCTGAATTTACCATTTACTTTAGGAACTGATACTTTCAGGCATGCAGGTCCCAGTGCCATCCCAACTAGCCTGACCATCTGCATCTGGTCCTTTGCCAAGCATTTAGCAGAATGACTGCTGGTATGCCCCTATTGCATTATTTACACTCACTCTTGACCCGGTCTCGTGTTTTATGATATCAGAACTTGATTAAAAAACAGATTCTCCCCCTCATATATTTATCTCACCATTCCACTGTAGTCAGAACTTCCTGAATCTTGTCACCTTCTCTGAATGTTGTCTCTGTTGTTGTCAGCTCTGCTGGAACCTCAAAGATGTCAGCTTCAGAAGCATAAGGGTCCGGGTCATACTCGTAAGAGTAGTAGGACAGGTCTGAATGGGATTCAGGGCTTTCCTCTGGTTGAAAAGAAACAAGAAGAGCCTCAGACTGACATTATTGCCGGACATACTGTAGTCAAAGGGAGCCTGCCATAAATAGCTCTTCTACTTCTCAGTAGGATATGATGGATATTGGTGGAAGTGAGGTAAGACAGGAGAGGAGGTATGTTTGTCAATCAGGGGAGCCAAACACCTCATTCCTCTCAACAGTAGAGGGGGAACAACAGCCCTGCACGCACCTGGGCTTATATTATTGCACACAGTCCATTAAATGGTTCAGTACAGACTACAGAGCCGCACAGCATCAGGATTTTCTATATTTCCTTCTTTAAGATTTGAGTATTGGGAAGAATAAGAAAGAAAGCTTGGAAAAAGTTACATTTAATTTAAAAAAACATGAAGGCTATCTGTGCTTATTGTTGGCAGTGTGGAGGATGGAGTAGAGTGAGGATGAGATGGTATATGCACACTGTGTGAGAGCATGCAGATCCTGTAGAAAGAAGCAGCTGTTTGTCTAAAGAAGTTAATTTCAAATTAATTAAAATTTTTTTTAAGGTGAATGTTTCTGTTTCAGGTACCTTGATGCTCCCTGCGGTTCCCAAATCTCTAGCTGAGGATACTGCTCCATCGCAGGAAAAAGGAAGGGAGAAGGACGCAATTCCCACACAACTCAATAATAGGATAGGAGCCAACGCCCTCCCATATGTATGGGGTGGCAATAGCGGCTTCAGTGACTGAATGAGAGAATTTTATCTTCTGAAAACTATTATAAATTAAGAAGAAATGAAGCTTGGTCTATTGGTTACGATCAAAGAATGAGTCTATTAGTTAGAACCATGGCTCTACAGCCAGCTCTTCTAGTGATAGAATCTCCATATGATTCTGAGTAGGTCATTTCCCTTCTCTGTGCCTCAGTTTCTGCACTAGCAGAATGTGGAGAAGAATGCTGACCCAGCTGAGCAACGTGCTTTAAGATCATCAGATGAAAGTTACAGTTTTAAGAATCATCACGAATACAAACAAGTACTAAGTCACTTTATAGTCAGTGTTTGAGCAATACATTTGATCAAAATTCCAAGGGAGACTGATTTATGGATCTAGATTGCTTGTCAGCCAATCAGATCACAGATTTTCATTTGATCATAGTAGGTGGTGCTACTGGAGCCCTTCCCTCACTCAGGAGGACCATCCCACTGTTCTAGTAACTAGCTGGACTGGAGCATGCATAGCTGGCCACGACAGTCCATTTCAGCTGACTTACAAGCAACAGAAGAGCTACCAAAGGATGCAAAAGAGACAGAGGCCTCAGGAGTGGGACAGGAATGTTCCCTCTACCCTACCCTAGATATCAAACTATCATTTAGTAAAGGTCACTCACCTGTCATATTTCCCACACAGACCAGGCTGTCATTGTCTAATTTGCGTGACCTGTGAGGTGTCCACAGGGTACAAGCACTGCTGAGGCAGACAGCTGAAAACATCCCAGGACATAACACATTGTTGTTTTCAGAGCTGCTCCTTTCTGCTACCGTCTGGACTGAGTTGCTTTGCTTGCTTACCGGCTTTAGCTGTGACTACACCAGCCCAAGCCCAAGCAATCAATCCACTTGCTTTCCAGAGGAAGCACCACATCATAATATTTTGTTTTATTTACCAGGAACCCTCTCCAAAATCTTTGAAAAACATTTGTACTTCACAAATAAAAATCCTGAAGACCTCTTCCTATCAACTTCCATATCCTCCCAGCAGACTGCTCAGATCTAAGGCAAGAGACCACTTCCCTGGAAGGACAGCGACTCTCCATGTTCACTCCTTCTCGGCATCCATACTCTACAGGAAACCCTGCCAGATCATGAGCTCATTCTATGCATATATAAGTGATGTCCACCCTGGGCAGAATTAAGATCACAGTACTCACTCCCCCTAGAAATGCAACATTCAATTCAAAGCAAAGATGAAAGACATGTTTCCTGTTACACACGAACTACTCTCCCATCTCCAAGGCCACGTCTACACTAAGAGAAATCTTTGAAATAGCCATGCTAATGGCCATTTTGAAGAATACTAATGAGGCGCTGCAGATAGGAATAAGGGGATTTTGAAGTTGGTGGGGTCCTTTTGAAAAAGGCCCCCATCTGGACAAGCCGAAAGGGAGCGAAAAGTGGCAATTTTGAAGTGCCAAGGCAGATGGCATGCTAATGAGGTGCTTAATATGCATTTCAGCACCTCATTAGTATTCTTCAAAATGGCCATTAGCATGGCTATTTTGAAGATTTCTCTTAGTGTAGACGTAGCGCAAATGTTTGTGCCTCAGCCAATGTTTCCCGCTCACTAAGGGGATGAAAGTAAGAATTCCCCCCCAATTAGTTCTCAGCAGCTGGTGCTTCTGCAAAGAATGTTCCAGCCAGCTGGTGTCATGGTGTGACTCCATGGGGAGCAGAGATCATTCCTGAACTCTGGTGCTAGCTGGGAGGTAGTGCATTCAGCAGTTGGGGCTGGGAGATTTTCTAGTGGCATCAGTAGGAATCACTCCCCTTTACATCAATTTGACAAGCAATATAGAAAAGACAGCCAGAAATGGATGCTAGGTACTTACAGTCAAGTTTACAACAAATCTGCCCCACAGAGCTTACATTTTAAATAAAAGTGAATATGACAGGGAGTTCAGGGACAGAACATATTACTACAGTATGTAAGTTTGGTGGGTTACGTTGCATCTATGCTGTTCATTTAGATTTCCTTCCTACTGTCCAATTTGTCGGCAGTTCCTGAGAGAAGGTGATCGGTTGTTATTCAGTGGATCTGCATTGGTAATACAGCAATCAATGCCAAACGCTTGGTGACCAGTGCCACCAGCAGGACTGGAACTGTGAATAGTGCCAGGACAAGAGTTTCCATGCTGGAGTGAGGACCTGGACCTGTATGTGGGAGAATAGTACTACCTTATTCCTGTTGATGGCCCTTATAAGTGTAGCTCTGCACTAAGGATGAGTGGCTATGGTGTTTCCTGTACCAAGGCGGTGAGGCTATGCGTGCCTCCAGTCTGCACCTCCCGTGGGAGATGGGCAATTCAAGCCTGAGGAACAGGGAGTCCAGAGACCAGCTCCAAGAGCTCTGACACAAGTGCAGTCCTACATCAGTACCAGAGTGGCTCTGCATGGGCAAGTGCTATCAGGATGCTTCCTGTGGGAGGCAGGTGGAGCTGCACTTCTGGGAAGTGAGGAAGAGGTCCAAGACCAGGCTTACACCTTGACATGGATGCTGGTGATGCCAGTGTGGGCAGCACTGGGAAGGACAAGACTTCCTATGCCATACGCAGGGCCTCTGCTACCAGATGTACTTTGAGGTGCTGGATCCCGGTGCGGCTGCCGTGAATGGCTGGCATGTCTCTGAGAGTGCTGGTCCACACACTAACAGCTGAACCCCTACCTCCTGGGTACTCTGCATCCAAGTGGCAGTGCTATGCACTAAGCCTTATCAGGACTGATCTGGTACTGGGAATAGCATCAACTCCAAAAGTAGAGCTGTAAGCCTAAGTCCTGCTCCTTTCTAGTATGCAACTTAAAGCTCTTAAAAGTATGCAGGGCAGCTAACACACTTTGTCGTGGCCTGGGCAAGGCTGTATGGGAGGCTCCAAGCCCCTCGAAGGGTAGTGTTTTGGCTGGAAGAGATAGGTCTGGCTACTAGCCTCCCTAACCCAGTCTGTCACTGTTGCCCTGCGTGCTTCACCTGGAGGTGATTTAAAGGGCCTGGGGTTCTAGCTACTGCCATTGCTGCGGTAGCAGGGGCAGCTGCCCTCATGCCCTCCTCCCCATCAGCAAGGCCTGCAAATACAATAACTGTCACTCATATGGGCCTCACCCAAACAGCATAGGCAGCTAGTGCAAGGATCACAGATCAGCACAGGCTTCTTGTACCAGTCAGAGTTCTTAAACTGAGGAGCAGAACAGGCTCCATCCTGTGGGAAGTCTAAGGGAAGAAAATCAACTACAATCTAACAACTATATATAATAAAGTTCATATGAACAGCTGAGAAGACAAACTTTGCTAGAGCAAAGGAGTGTTCTATGCACTGTCACTGAGGCAAGAACTGCAGATAAGGGGAGCCAGTGGCACCTCTTACACCATAACATACAGGTGCCACCCCTTTTGTGGCGCCAGACCTGGTTCCCAAAGTAACCTTGGAGGGGAAAGCTTCCAGCACCAGTGAATGCAGCGAGCATGCACACCTGACATGGAATGAACATGAACAAGGCCTTGAAGAAGCAGCAGAGTCAACTACTGCCTACATATTTAGTACGCTCATCCTACCTGGAGTGCATGCAAACAACAGATATTTAGAATGCTCTCATACTCCAGTTCCCTACTGACAATACTCTCTGTAATAAACTCCTCCCTGTGATAATTATACAACATATGAGCCGTGTCTACACTACAAAAATAACTTTGAAGTAACTTACTTCAAAGTACAACTTTGTAGTGGAGCATCTACACACACTCTACTTGAAGTTAAACTTGGAAGTAAGGCACTATTCCACTCCTGGGAATGAAGTACAGACTTCGAAGTTGAGCTCCCTTGAAGTTAACTTTGCAGAATGGGAATGTGTGTGTAGACCCTCTGAAGGCTACTTCGAAGTAGCCCCTAACTTCAAAGTTGGTTTCTAGTGTAGATGCAACCCTGCACTGAAATTAAGCATGCAAGATCCTGAAGATACGCACGAATTTCTTCCCTTTGTTCAGATGCATCACAATCACAGTTCTGATATAAGCTTCAAAGTAATCCCAACATATTCTCATATCACAAACACATCTTTACTGTGACAAGCAGTCAATGAATTGGTATTTGTGACAAGTCCTCTCTGAGTAATCAGTTGCAGCTTTTGTCTGAGGTTTGGACAAATGGACAAGCCAATGAGCAGATCGAATTTGAGGATTCTCACAGCTCTCAGGCAGCTGGTCAAATGGTTTCCAGACAATTATGAATGTCTTTGTACTGGAAACAGAATTTGTGCTGCAGTGGAATTTTGACAGTTTTAGATAGTCCACTATGTCAGTTTGGGCAGGCACAAACCATGACACATATTGCTGAGGACCACAAAATGACTCAACTTCATGGAGGTCTTTGTGCCGTTAACATCAGTGATAAGAATGCTGTGCCTTAGCTTGATTGGCTTGCATACCACAAATAAGTAAATCAAGGAGACCCAACCCCTACCACAGCCATTTAGTCTTGGTATGACTAACACACTGCACTTGGAGTGCAATTAATTCCCACCAGCTAGTGCCAGCTGCAAGGAGCCAGAAATAAGATGGGTGGCATGGGTTTTTTCCCCTTTTTGTCCTTAGGTGATGGTATCCTGGGCTGAGTGTACCTTGACTGTGAAGGGAGATGAAGAGCTTTTAGCAACTGTGAGGTTATCAGAATAAATGGGTGTTGCTTGAAAAGGGCAGAGTTAAGGTTGCAGGAACAATTTTAACTTTGCATTTCTTCATTTTCAGAAGTCTGAATTTTGCTCAATTTAGTATTCTGCATGGCAATGACATGCAACCAAGCAACCTGCATTTAGAGTCATGGAATACTAGAACTGGCAGAGACCTCAAGAGGTCATAAGTCCAAATCCCTGCCCTCACGGCAGGACCAAGAAGCATCTAGATCATTCGTGTTAGATATTTATCTAACCTGTTCTTAAAAATCTCCAATGATGGAGAGTCTATAACCATCCTATAACCCTAACCATTCCAGTAATTAACCAGCCTGACAGTTGGGAAATTTTTCCTAATATCCAACCTAAACCTTCTTTGCTGCAATTTAAACCCATTGCTTCTTGTCCTATTTTCAGAGGCCAAGGAGAATAATTTTTCCCCCTCCTTCTTATAACACCCTTTTGGGTACTTGAACACTGCTATCGTGCCCCATCTCTCAGCCTTCTCTCTTCCAAATGAAAACTCAGATCTTTGAGTAGTCTCTCATAGGTCATTTTCTAGACCTTTAATCATTTTAATTGCTCTTCTCTGGACCCTTTCCAATCTCTCCAAATTGTTCCTAAAATGGAAGGCCCAGAACTGCACATGATACTACAGTTGAGGCCTAATCAGTGCAAAGTGGAAAGGAAGACTTACCTCTCATGTCTTGCTCACAACACTCCTGTTAATGCATCCCAGAATCACATTTTGCTTTTTTTTTTTCCGCAAGGTATCATACTGTTGACTCTTACTCACTCTTATGGAGAATCAATTGATTCATTTACCATCAAAATCCAGACAGAGTGTGAAAATGACACACTCACTAGATCAGTTTACAACTACCCAGGTGAGATTACCTTGAAAACTCCACAGTAGCAGTTGCTGAGCAGGGGAAGGATGGGGAACCAGAGGGGCTGGATATATGCTAGTCTATGTGTAACACCGACAGACCTAGGGGGTTGCCAGCATCAGGGATAGAACCTACGAGCACAGGTTCTAAAACCCTGCACTCTACCACATGAGCTAAAGGCCAGCTGGCTCTCAGCCATGGCTGTAGAGCAGAGACTTCACTCACCCCAGATGAGGGCTCAGTGCCTCTGGGTACGACATATGCATCAATGCTAGGAGAAGACAGAAGAGGGAGGGGAAAACATCTCTCTATTTGCTTCTCCCTCTGCAGAAACTATTTATTTTGCTGATTATGTGGGGGAGTTTGAGTCACTGGAAGAATTATTGAATGGAAAGCATCCAGGAGAAACCCAGTCCAATTTACTTACTAGAAATGGTGCAAAACAACTACCTTCTTGACACTAACTCCAATGCTGCCTCACAACATTTACTGTAACTCATGAGCAAGTTTGACATAAGAATTTTTTGGGGAAATATTCCCATATAAAAAAAGCACCAACTGAAATGAAATGAGGAGTCAGCTTTCTCAATTCATTCAAACCCAGTACCTTCCACTGCTCTTCACTTTGCACCTACTAAGGCCATTTACCCTAGGCTGAGGCTTTCATGACAGGACCAGAGCAGCCATCTCAAAAGCTGAACAGAACAGTTAAGGGTAACTTAGATTCAGCTGCAATCTCCAGGGTTTCTGCAAAGGGCCAAGCCGGCACCAAGTCCCCTTGACTCATTTTCTGAGACAGAATATGCCAATGTGATCTCAGATGAGAAGTTTATACTTTAACACTGCTACTGAGATGCTATGATAGCTGCTGACTACAAGCTCCCTATAACCCAGGATTTGGCATTCACCTGCCTCTCTCTACATAACTAGCTGCCATTAAATCACAAAATGCAAAAATTACTTGAGTCATTTACACTTAATGATCTGCTTTAACCTTAGCACAGAAAAAGGGTCTTAGATCAATCTAAAGACAAAACAATACCTGCAGCAGTTTGCTGAATGCTGGGCTGCTCAATTGGATGGAAATGTGTTTCTCTTTCTTCTGGTAAATTCTTCGCTGTAGAAGAAAATAACACAATTGCCACAATGTTGGTTTCAGAACCATTAGAAAATACTTCCATTCCCCATGATTAAGCGCAGAGAAAGTTCTGGATTTTTTGTTGTTGTTGTTGACGGCACTGTCACAGGTAAACGTTAAAATTTCAGCAGAGGGGAGTTGACAGTGGGCATTTCTTACTTCTGCTGCCTCACTGGGGCTGGTTAGTATACCAGCCTTAATACATGGAGTATACAGGGGACAATGGGATGTCTCACCAACAATCAAGGTGAGGACCGCTAACTGCATGTGGAGTAAGAGCCAGATCAGCACCATCAGATGAAACACACAGTGCTGCCCAGCCCAGTCTGGGTTTTGGTGACTACCTCATTCTGTCCTCAAGTCCGAGCCCAGGTTGTCACTAGTGTTTCCTCTCTGGCCTGCTCTACTGTGGCACTAACAACTGTGAGAGAGAACCTCAGTGATGTGTAGCAAGTAGCTGAGAATGACCAGCTCAGTATTCAGCACTGATTCCATTTAGAACACAAGCAACATGGGCAGTTGGTGACCTGGCCATTGGAGAAGTCTAGAGCCCTGCAACCCCCTTTGTGCTCAAGGCCCTGTCCCTCCCACTCTACTCCATAAGAGCCCAGAACACTCACTCTTCAGCCCCATGCCCCAGGAGATGTCCCCAGTCCTGGTGCACCAGACCCAGACTGCCAGGCAGCAGTGCTCACAGTGCTGGGCAGACAGGTGATATGATCCAAGCCCCAGGCAGGCTGCACTGCCTCAGCACCAGCTGTCCTTGTGGGAGGCAGTCTCACCAGCCACAGCCAGTCCGGGCTAGGGCAGAGTGCTGGAACCAATAGGGAGCCTTGCGGCAGAGTCATGCTGTTTGTGGAGGCACAGCCTCCCTTTGCTTACAATACCTACAGCTCTTGACAAGCAGGTGTGTGAGAGGGATAGGAGGAATCACAGTCTCAGCTTCTTGCCAGCTGGCACAGTCGTGTCTCTATAGGAAAACCAACTCTGATTGGATATATTCCAGGAGGTTTCATCACAATATTAAAAATTCTCTTTAATTCCTGGAGAGTCAGGGCCTTCCTAAAGACTAGGCCCACAGAGGCTACAGTGAAGTGGGCCAAGCCTGGCATCTCAATTGCCATGTTATCAGAACCAACCCCTTCTTCCCACTGGCCATACAGGAAGCAGCAGCTGTCAGCTGGAGCCAAGCATGAAGCAAACCAAGCCTTGATCTCTTCTTCAGGCAGGACAGGGCCAAGTTAGCTGGCACCATGTGGTTCAGTCTACACACAGCTGGCTTTCTCTGATCAACCAGGTGGCATTCATCACCCTGTCCACTGTTGAGAACAGCCACGGCCCTGGCCCACTACTTCCCTGACTACCTCTGGCATGGGACTGGATCGCTAATGCCCCAAAAGCAGCCATAGCCTTAATGGGGAGACAGAAGTAGTGTTACCTATCTCTGCTTCTTCATTGTTAGAAATAACACAGGATTTCTATGCAATCCATCAAACCACAATTTTCGTAGGGCCCTACCCATAGTTAAGATAGTTAATCAAATTGCCATCTTGGCCCTGATGAAAGTACATGGGAAATCTTTCAGAGATCTCTCACAGGGCTCATTAATGTCTGGAGACATCACTCTGGACGAATATAAGTACAGCCACTGAAATTTTGACTGGTAAAACTTTCATCCCTGAGATATATAAACACATATGTGACCATTTCAGCACAGCAGGAAACTGACAACTCTTACCAGATGCAAGGCCCAGCTCATGAGTAGCAGAACAGTACCTTTTCACTTTTGGAGATGGAATTCAAATCTTCCATTTGTCCACAGACACAGTTTAATCAGCAGATCTTGTTCAAGAGTGGTCGTGGACTGCCTTGACTAACCCGTAACAATAGAACAGGAAAGTGAATGGAACTTACAAGCAAAACATTGAGACATAGGTATCTGCTCTATCCTTGTATTATTCCTGCAGGATGCTACCTCCATCTGGCAATGGTTCTGATAAATCGTTCCATCTGAACCACACACTGGCTCCCCATCATAGCCACAGTCCCGGGAGCACATGCACTGCTCAAAATACTCATCTTCTAAACAGCCAAAAATATTGTTGCATGGTCCAGAGTGAACAAAACCTGAAATGGAAGGAGGAATATCAGAAGCAGAAGAAAGAGGACATTTGTATTTTTTCTTGTGCTTCCTAGACACATTTATAAATAAGAATTCCCTGCAGCTTCTCAACAGTAGCTAAAGAACTCACTGAAGCAGGAAGTTGTGGCAATAGACCAACTACTCTGAAATAGCAGCCATGGCTATCATATTTCAGTTCTGTATACTGTACAGCTTCCCTTCTCCTCCCACCAATTTGTGCATCACATGGGACACAAAGAAGTAGTCTTGGTTGAAGTTATTGTTGTGGCAGACAGATGAAACTACTCTGTTTTTCCACACAATTAACCTGTGGAACTCTCTGCCACAAGTTGTTACTGAGGGGATGAATTTAAAGAGGATTAATAAAACACAACATTTATATAAATGAATAATAGCAGCATTCATAATTAAGTTAGATAAAAGATTAATAAAATTGTAAGGGACATAAGGCAAAATTTTCCAGGCATAACACAACCAATAACTAACAGAGATCATGAGAAAAATTCCCTCATTAGCAGATTACACATTCTGTAATTTTACATTATTCTTCCCTTTGAACCAACATGTTTTAGCTACTGAGGGAGAAGACGACCATATTAAAGAAGGCCAAATTAAATGCATCATTGGCAGGCCTCCTGACAGGGTGAGGCAAAGGGGGCAGTTGCCATGGAGTCTCGTGATTCAAAAAGGACTTAGGGCTCCAAGCCACTGTCACTGCAGCTATGGTGGCAAACAGAGCTCCAGATCCTTTAAATTGCTGTTAGAGCACCACATGCTCCAGGCAGCTCTCAGGGATGGCAGGACAGCACAGTGTGCACGGGGCAGTGCTGAGGGCTGGCTGCCCCCAGCCCCACCCATTCTGACCAAGATCCTGCCCCTTCTAGGAACATGGAACTGCCCTGCTTCCCTCAGCTTGCTGAGGGGCCCTAACAATTCTGTCAGCCCTGCTCATTATTGGTCTGATCTACCGTAGTCACTTCTGTGCTTGTCACAGGCATTTAGAAACCACTACTGTAGTTTTCTAGACACCAAAATAAACCTCTTTTTAAACCCTCTGAATTCCTGAGCTATAGACCTTTTTGGGTTCTGCTTTCAGAGATTGCCAATTCAACTTTGCTGCAACTTACCAACCCAGTGATTGGCTGAGCTTTCCACCTCATTGCATGTTGGCCCATCACAGAGCTCACGAGCCAGGGGGCTGTTTTCACTCACATTGTAGAAACGAGTTGCTTCAAAAGCTACAGGGCAGCAAGAATGACAAATTATAAACAGGCTATGTAGCTACAGCTTTAGCATAAGCAAGATCCGAAAACAAATGGCTTGTACCTGGCTCATAGTAATCATACACTTTGATGGGGACAGGAGCAGTTTTCCCAACTATATATTCTCTGAAGGCTTGAAATTTTACACAGGTCATGCACTGGCTAGGAATCTGCACAAAATGCATAAACATTTTAGTTTAACATAGACTGCATTTGCATAAGTCAGTAGAGTAAGCCAGCTGCATATTGTTATACAGTGTGCACCACTGAACTCAGCACTCACTGTGTTAGATACTGGGACTAACCAAATTACCTTTCAAGACCAAGTTGTCTCAGCATAGTAAACAAGTGTAATATAAAAGCATAGAAAGATCAATAAGATACAAGTTCAGTTGACTCCTGTGTAACCCATTCCCTGCATCTGGGGGCAGTGTGCCAGTACCACAAATTCAATCCAGCATCTGAAACCCAAAGTATGTTCTGTGGCTCATGTATCAACATCAGTCATAAACTCTTCAGCAAATGTATTTAGTTAGATTCTGTTGCTCATGAACAAGGCAGAAAAGACTGTAGCTCCCTTTCCCAGGTATGTACTGGATTTGCAGGTCTGACTCCAAATGCAGTAGGGTCTCAACATCCGCAAGGGTTCCGTGTTGAGCACCCTCGCAAATGTTGAATTTCGTGAATATGACAGCTGCTCCCACCTGGAGCCCGGCTGCTAAGGCTCCTGCCAGGAGCCCCAGCGAGGCAGTGGCTGCTGGCGCTCCCGGACCCGGAGCTCCAGTGAGGTGGTGGCTGCCAGTGCTCCTGCTCTAGGGAAGCAGTGGCTGCCGGCACTCTTGCCCCAAGGCAGTGGTGGCTGCCAGCACTCCCTGCTCTAGGGCAGCGGCGGCTGCCAGCACTCCCTGTCCCAGAGACCTTGGAAGCGGCAGCTGCTGGTGCCCCTGCCTGGGGCCCCTGGGAAGCGGCAGCTGCTGGCACTCCCCACCATGAGAAGCGGCAGCTGCTGGTGCTTCCCACCCTGGAGCCCCGGGAAGCAGTTGCTGCTGGTGCTCCCCGCCCTATAGCCCTGGGAAGCGGCAACCACCAGCGTTCCCCGTCCCGGAGCCCTGGGAAACAGAAGTTGCTGGCACTCCCTGCCCCAAAGCACCAGGAAACAGCAGGTGCCGGCGCTCCCAGCCCCAAAGCACTGGGAAACAGCAGGTGCCGGCACTCCCTGCCCCAGAGAAGTGTCCGCTCACAAATAATTGAATTCACAGACCTTAAGTTTGCAAATGTTGATACCCTACTGTACTCATTGCCAATGGACCTGTGAGTAAAGGGCCATTTTTACACAGCCATTTGATAACCCTAATGGTGCTTTAATATATGATTATTTTATGATTAAAGGACAAGACTGGAAATCAGGGGAATTGGGATCTATTTTGACCTCCTGTGCGGTTTGAGGCAAGTCAACTACATCTTTTGTGACTCAGTTTTCTGCCAAAAATGTGGATGATGGTTGTCAGGCTCAGAAGGAGCTCTAGAGACTTGTCAATAAAGATTTGTACTGAGATCCTCACCAGTAAGGTACTAGCAAAGGCAAAATACTCATTATTATTTTACTTAAGTCTGGTCCATTGATCTTGTCTCTCTCCTTCTCAATATATTATAGAAAAATAACAAAATCATACATATCAAATTCATTACCTCATCAAAATAAAAAAGGATTTTTCTTCCATCAACTTCATATCTTTTTAATCCAATTTGCTTGTTCATTAATAGCTGGAAGAAAAAAGAAGAGTTTTATCATAAATTCATCTTATGGAAAACATTTTGTTTTGAAGTGCTTCTCTTTCCTGGAAAAGTACCTCATCGGGCTACATCTACAATACAGTGCTACTTCGAAGTAGCCTCTTTCAAAGTAGAGACTTCAAAAAACACTACTTTGACATTTAGCATCAACACATAGGCTGGGGCTGGCGCTGTCAACATGCAACTCCCGCCCTGAGACACCAGGACACCCATATGCGGTGTGCCCTCTGTGTGGAGAAGAGGGCCATGATAACTGTCTGGAAGCTGGCTACTCCAGACAGCTGCTGCTCCATGGGACACCACTTCAGTGTCAGCAAGGCCACAATTGGGGCCATCATTGTGTAAGTAAGGACACCCAGGCACGTACCCACCGGGAGGTGTGGGGTCTGGGGTGAGGGGTCTGGGGTGGACACCCGGGGTTGGAGGCCGGGGGTGGGTTGGGCACACCCCCATGAGTGACTATGTCCCCTTCCCACATGTAGTCCCCACTCTGAACACCCTATTCCCGCAGAAGGTCGTCCGCACGGGGGACCTGGACATGGCCATCGCAGGCTCTGCCGCACTACGGTTCCTGAATTGCTTCGAGGCCCTCGGCAGGACCCATCTGCGCCCCAGAACACAGAGGAGGACAATTTGTGAACAGGAAGGGCTACCGTTCCGTGGTCCTGCAGGCCATGGTGGACAACTGGGGTCATTTCCAGGACGTGTATGTGGGCTGGCCCAGCTGCACCCATGACACGCGGGTCATCTGCAACTTGAGCCTGTGCCGCTGGCTGCAGGTGGGGACTTACATCTCCCAGAGGGGGTCCCGCTGGGGGACACCACCGTGCCCCTCTGCCTGGTGGCCGACGCCGCTTACCCTCTCCAGCCCTGGCTCATGCAGCCCTGTATGGGCCACCTCACCACCAGCTAGGACAGCTCAACCATGCCCGCCAGGTGATTGAGAACACAGCTGGCCACCTGAAGGAGCGGTGGCACTACCTCCTTGGCCACCGGGACATGGGAGTTCTCAATATCCCCCTGCTGCACGCTCCACAATATCAAGGAGAATAAGGGGGAGGCCTTTGTGCAGGGGTGAGCGGTTGAGGCCGGCACAGGCTACCCCCAGCCAGCTGCTGCCCCTAGCCACCAGGCCCACGAAGAAAGGATCCATATCTGGGAGACCCTGCCCTGGCACTTTGACCGGGGTGCCAGTGAGTGCTGGCCCAGCCACCCCCGGCAGGCCTCCTGCACACTCCCCCGCCCCCGCACACTCCCTGCCACAATGAGCATACAGCACAGGGGTTTGGGAAAAATAAAACTGTATAGATCGCACACTAGTGAAACTGTGGTTAATACTAATTTTTGCCAAAGAGCAGTGAGGACAACTATGTACAGGAGGCGGGTTTAACTATTTACAGAAGGAGGGGGACATGGATGGTGCCATCACTCCAGGTCGGGAGTGGAGGGGCACGACACCCGCTGGCTCCAAGTCCGGCGTCCCTGGCGAGGCCAGGTTGGTGCTGGGAGCACTGGCAGGTATGTCCAGGGCTCGGCCTCAGGCTGGCGTTCAGGCCCCGTGAGCTCCTCTCACAGGGGGCTGTCAGGTGGGGCAGCAGGAGGGGCAGCAGGGGACGGGGGGCAGCAGGGCCACCAGCTCCCGGTACGAGGCTGCCAGGTCGCCAAATGTGTCCATGAACCCCGCGTATGATGCCCGGCACCAGGCGGCCTCCCGCTCCTCAAAATGGAGGTGCCGCTCCACCAGCTGGTCATGGCATCACAGGGAGGTGGCATTGTGGGGGTCCTCAGCTGTCCATCTCAGGCTCCACCAAGAGTGGGCCCATCCCAGTACTAGTGGTGCCTCCAGGAGGTCACCGTCCCTTGCCTCTGGGAGGCTGTCCATGACCACAGATGGGGTGATGTTCTCTTGGCCCTCAGATAGTGCGGCTGCAGAAATGGGGAAAAAGAAGACGACCGTGAGTACCAACCCCTGCACCATGGCCCACGCCTCCTGTGGCCCCGTGGCCCCATTCCCTGTCCCTTGTCTGTGGGTGAGCTGGCCCTGTGGGTGGCCCCCTTGTGTGGTCTGCCCCCTGGCCGCTCCTTCCCAGGGGCAGAGCACAGCACTGTCCATGGGAATGGGTGCTGACAGGGGCTGGTAGCCATGCCGCCATTCCGGGGCCATGGTCTGGCTGGGCCTTAGCAGGCCAGGGTCTGCTGGGAGTGTGGGGGGGCCCCTGGTCATGTACGGTGCCCCCACCCCATGAGCTGGGAGTGTGTGCCCTGTGGGGTATGTACCTGAGCGTCCACCGCCGAGGTCGGGGGAAGCCCATCGGGCAGATGCCCTGTTGGATGTGCAGGAGGGGAGGTCTATGATGAGCTCCCCCTCCTCGCTCGACCACTCTGCCTCTGT
Source organism: Carettochelys insculpta (assembly GCF_033958435.1). Taxonomy (NCBI): domain Eukaryota; kingdom Metazoa; phylum Chordata; order Testudines; family Carettochelyidae; genus Carettochelys; species Carettochelys insculpta. The sequence continues at coordinate 16,672,592 of NC_134163.1, read as the reverse complement.
GCCTGGCTCTGGCTGCAGCCCTGGGGGTGCGCAGTGGCCTCTGGTCCCAGCTCCTGCTCCCACAACCTGCTGGGGCTCCTTGGCCGTGGTGTTGAGGATGGCCTGAGGTGAGGAGGTGTCCCAGGGGCTCAGGATGGCCCTGAGCTCCCGGTAATAGGGGCAACTGTCAGGGGCGGCCCCCGACCGGCTGTCCGAGTCCCAAGCCCAGGCAAAACCCTGCCACAACTCCTTAAGCTTACTCCTGATATGGTCAGGAGTGCAGGCAGGGTAAGCCTGGGCAGTCAGGCCCTTGGCCAGCCGGGCAAAGGCAGCTGCGTTCCAACACTTGCTCCCCATTATGCGGAGCACCGCCTCCTTGCCCCAGAGCCCCAGCTGGTCATGGAGCTCTGCCTCAGTTCAGGAGGGGCCACGCTTCTTGCCTCTCTGGCTGGAGCCTTGGGTGCCCTGGAGCACCTCGGAAGGGGAGACCTGTGAGTGCTTGCCTAGCTGTCCAGTTGCGATTCCGCTCCGTGGGCTTCTGGGGGTTGCACTGAGGCGTGAAGGGGCACTTCGTGTACTGACCGCTGCCTGCACGCTCTCAGCTTCCTGCCACGAGGTTTCCGGATCTATGCGGCTTTAAGAGTCGCTGCATGCAGAGATCAGAGAGCCTCACAGGGGCTGGGCAGCATGTCTCTGCCTAAAAGCTGACTGCCGCCATAGTGGACCCCACTATTTTTAAGTAGTAAGATGCAGAGCATCTACACACACAATTTTTCAGTGTTAGATGTCGAAGTAGTGCTTTACTCCCATTTTCTTATTGGGATAGCGGTTTTGACATCTCCATGCCTAACGCTGATTTCAACTTCGAAGCAGCACGTGACATGTGTAGACATGATCCGCGCTACTTCAAAGCGCTGCCCGCTACTTCAAAGTAGTAGGCTAGTGTAGACGTGGTTAGGGTAAGGTGGTGGTCAGTGCAGCAGTAAGGGTCACAGTAAAGGTCCAAATAAATTAGGAAGAAATTAAATTTGTGTTTTTCTCATGCAATCTGTCCATGTTATGAATTGTCCTGTGAAATTCAATGTACTACAGTGCAGCACTTGCTGACTTCTGGGAGGCATGTTTATCCCTGCTGGAACTCACTTAATATTTCATCCATAATCTGAGTAGCTCCTGGATTATTTTCAGATTATTAAGATTCAATTCAGATATGCCAAAAGACTTGATAAAGTGCAGTATCTTGTTTACGCTCCCTCAGTCTTCCAGGGAATTGGGCTGATGGACTGCAGTGGGTATTAAAGGCCCCCTCCAACCACTGCTGCTGGCTCAGACAACTCAAAATATTTTCCTGTTAGGAAAATTAATCCTTACATTTGAGAAGAACAGACATCTGAAAGAGTCCCTGGCACGACCCCTCAGAGATAAGGAGGTCTGGCCCTACTCTTTACCTTTTCTACCTCTGGAGCCACAGGGAATTGCAGTACATATTGTGCTAGCCAGGCACATATGTGTATGCTGCACATGCTCACCAATTACTGTACTGTGATGAGTTGCACACACTAAGGATTTCAGAGTAAAACCCACATCTGCAGTACTGGCTCCCTGAAATCTATGTCAGCTGGTATCCAACAGTGTCTCCAGAGCTTTTCTCCCTGTGCCATGTGTGCAGCAGAATTGCTACCCTTATGGAAATGTTCAAGAGAATTTATCAGAAAATAACTTGACTATTGAATGAATGTGTCTTTCCCCATAAACAGATAATTATTTGCCTATCACAGAATGCAATAGGAGGTCTATAAAGGAAAAAGAAAGGGTCTTGCTCTTTATAGGTTTTTTTAAAACAATTCCTATATGAATTCCTATTAAACCCACTGAAGTGATGGCCACTGGATTAGAAGGACCCTAGATACTTGGGTTCTATTCCCATCTGTGCTCTGTGTAACTTTAGGCAACTCCCTTAATCTCTCTGTCTACTGACCCATTTGTGATATGAGAACAATATTTACTTATTTTACAGCTCTTTACATAATGCTCCAAAAGCACTGTGAGAACCCAGGATTAGTGCCCTCTGGGAAAAGGGGCAAGGCATTATTAATGGTGAAGAGAGACAATATGGAGCTTAAAACACATGCACTGTAATTCACCCAACCTGCTACTAATATTTTAGCTATAATTTCTTTTGTCTGCTGTTCAGAGTTGTATAACCCTGTGCACAGCTTCCTGCTATTACTGTAAAAAGAAAAGGAACATGTGTTTAAATCCCACACAATATGGAAAGGGCCAATTTAATTTGTCTGTATAATTTTAGGGGCCTGGTGGTTGCTGTTATTACTCAGCCATGGACGGCTGCAGACAGTCCTTTTATGAGGGCTCGGTGAGACTGGCGCCAACGGGAAATGCTCTGTTCAGCTAAAGTTGCATTTTTTTGGTGAAGTTTGATATGCCAGCCTGTAGTGACCCCTAACCTTGTCAACCCCCAGCACTATTAGGAAGATTTGTGCCTACACAGTAAGGGGGGCTGCCTCTTCATTAGCCATCATCATCCCCATCACTGCATAGGATTCGGCTCTGTGTACACTATTTTCTCATGAGTGCACACGCTAAACAAGGAAACCTGATTTCTAAAAACCCATAGAGCATGGGGCTAGCTGTGTTTGTGACTGGGGAGTAGCAAGAAAACAGAGATGAGAATGTTAGGTCTTGGCTCTCTAATGACAGACAAAATGGTCCACAAGGAGGCGCATTTGGGGCTATGTTCTCAAAGGAGCAGCTTCCTTTTGTAGGCACAATCTACATGCACATTTTGTAACACAACTGAACTGCAAATGGATATCTGTCCAATGCCCGCAAGTGTACAGGTATGAAAATTGAGATCTCCACTGATAATTCATTCTTCTGTGTTCAAGTTGTACCTTCCATGTCTGAGAAACACCTGGCTGGCACAGCCACGAAATCAGTGGCATAGCATGATGAAGCTGTCTTGGCCAAAACAGGATTAAATGACACAAACCCTGTAGTCCCGAAAAAGCATCAGCACCTGAGACTCCAGGAGGAAAATCCACTCTTGCAGCTAATTTCTAATATTCCTGTGTTGTGGAGAGGCACGGGTTAGGAGAGCAGAGCCTGTCCTGAGAACTCCTTCTTCAGCTGCATCAGGCTGAAATATATTTCCAGGAAATGTAAGAAGCCCCTGGGGATGGCTGCTCAACCCAATATGCCAGTGCTTTCTAGTGCTTCACTCCTTGCTCTTCCAGAAACAAAACTGGACCCCTCTCTACCTCTTTGTACTATTTGCTTGGATTGCCCTTTCCAGTAAAATTTCCTCACTATCTTTCACACAGCAATATGGGAAACTCCTGTTGGTGATATTCCCTTATATTGATATTCAACCTGCCCCGACCTATAATCAACCCATATACTATCCACATCTAGTCCACAGACTATGAAAAAGAAGCAGAAGAGAGGTTCAACATTGCTATCTATATAGCAAGGCCTCCAGGGTTCCCCCAAAACTTAACCTGGATTTTCTGGCACTTTTTGCCCTATTTTAGGCATTTATGGCTTTACCACTTGTTGCTAAGGAGAGAAGCAGCCCAGTCTCAGGAATCAGTCCATACGTGGAAGATGATTTGATTTTCAAATGCATATATTTAAAACACAGCAATCTGGAGATTCCACAGATGTGCACGCGCACGCACACACACACACACACACACACACTGTATTCTGCTATCCATTTTCATAATACCTTGTCCTTTTCAAGTAAAGGCTCCATGCATCATAGGCATGCATATATGCACAAAACCAAGTATACATGTTCCCCTAACATATAAAAGGGCAAACTGTATGCTCAGATATTAACAGTCTCACTGACATCAGTAACTGTTACATATGAATAGTAACAGAGAGGTAGCTGTGTTTGTCTGTATCCTAACAAAACAAAAAAGCATTTATGTAGCACTTTAAAGACTAACAAAATAATTTATTATGTGATGAGCTTTCATTGGGCAGACCTACTTCTTCAGATCTGGAGATAGTGCTGTACTGGAAATTTTTAGTTACATATGAGTATGCACACACAGATGCATACAATGGCCTTATCTTCACTGGCAGGTGGGGAAAGAGGTGTATTCTCAACTTGAATTACTTATTTGAGGTGCAATCCTAGTGAAGGCAAGGCAGTCTAATTTAACCTATTAACTCATGTGAAGACTGGAAACTGCCTTGTTTTTACTAGGATTGTACTTCAAGTTAGTTAACCTGAATTAAGAACACAGCTTTCCCCTCCAACAGTGAAGACAAGGCCTTAGAAGGAAGAGGTCTGTTATGTAGAGAAATTCCTGATTAGCTCTTCACAGTTTCTTAGAGATAGCATATTAGTTACTTTTCTCTCTTCAGATTCAACATCACTTTTATTTATAACATCAAAAAACACTGAAAACAGCGCAGTGCTGCCACAAAGCCTACAGCAAATCCAAAGACCAAAGTTCCTCCCTCCTAGAGGGCTGTCTGGGCAAGAGGCACATTCTGTCTACCTCAGTTTGGCTTGTAATAAACATGATGTTCTCCCAGAAAAAAAATTCCAAGACACAGAGCCTCCAATAAAATCAAATCCAGATGTTGGAGATAATACAGCCCCTAAGAAGCCATAAACAGCTCCTGTTGGAGCACATTTTCACTTAAACTTTTCAAAATGAGTCTCATTTAATTACCATGAGCCATGCACAGTAATAAAGGCTTATTTGACTAAGTGAGGTAAATTTGTTAATCTTACTCACAACATCTGTTTCTCTACTTCAGATAAATATTTTCTGACAAGTGAAATCTCCTACCCTCTGATTTTAATTACATCTCTTCTCATATTCTGTGGCATTTACCTCCTCCCCAGGCACCTCAGAAAAAATCTCTGCTAATGGAAGAGCCCAGACCAACCCCTAGGGCCCATGACCTGCACTCTCATCACATCTTACCTGCTCCAGGCTTTCAATATCTGCTCGGAAGCCTGAGAATAAGGGCACCTCCAAGACAGCCATGTTTGATGATCCTGAGTGCAGCCACCTTCCCATGGGGATAAAAAGAGAGAGAATAAAGTCAGGATCTGAGCTAAACCATACCTGGGGTAGTTGGTGATGAAGCAGACTTGAGAGAAAAGCTTTCAGACAAAAGTTACACACAGAATCTAAGAGAAGAGGACAAGTATTCCCAAATGAAGGGCTTGCTAAAAGCCACATTCTCTGGAGTTTTATAAATGCTTCTCTCTACTTTTGCTAGACAAAATTTAGATGCAGCCCATAGTGCACAGAGAGATGTGGAGAAGCGATGGAAGGCAGAAGAGAAGGAGGAGAAACATGCAGATATTGCGGAGCTGCCAGACTAAATATATTGATTATTGGACAGCACGAGGCACAAGTGCACCACTGACAGAGGAAAATGGCCCTCTGTGGGAGGAAATGCTTCGTCTTCTCCCTCAAGCAACCTGTTGAGAATGGGCAAAGGAGAAGGGATAATTCAGTGGTATGAGCATTGGCCTGCTAAACCCAGGGTTGTGAGCTCAGTCCTTGAGGGCACCATTTAGAAATCTGGGACAAACAGATTTAAAGAAAATTGTCAGGGACAGTGATAAGCCATGCTCTGAGGGCAGGGGACTGGACTTGATGACTTCTGAAGGTCCCTTCCAGCCCTGTGAAATAGGTATATCTCCATAAAAGAAGAGTAACTGGATTGGTGACTTTGGCACACGTGCCATGTACATTACAAAAGAGTAACAATGCAGAAATGTATCTCAGACTTGTGGCAGCCCTGCACAGTCACACTCTTGTGGCTATGAGAGGCACTTTAGGCACTAACAGAGCCTCTGATTTCCTCTCCCCAGCTCTGCACTTAGATACCATGGTGATGGGTAATTAAAAATACAACGACTCCCTTCAGATATTGCTCATGGGGTTATTATGTCTTGTCACCCTGGACAAAACAGAAATTTGGCCACCTCCACATGTAACAACTCAGCCCCAGGGTCACCATTTGCAGAACTTCCTGACACAACCAAAGCTCTTCCTTCTTGAGGGTACAACCTTAATTGCAGGGTTTTAGGCTTTATCTGCAGCTCTGTAAATAAAAAGCATGGCTGTATTTTAAAGAAAAGGCAGAGACATAGATACAAAATTTATCAAAATTTGCACTGATACAAAATTTATATAAGCATCTGCAAAAATGACCTGTGGCTATCTGCATCCCCATCTTTGGATGTGAATACCCATGGATCTCTACAGATTTGTGGGGCTCTACAGAGACACATGGGGGCCAATGTGAAATACATGTGTAAGGAACGTGCCAGCAGGAGCTCAGTACTGCTGAAGGAGTTGGGGAATGTGTTCTACAGAGATCATTTGCATGAAAATACAAAGGTGTGCATATGTAATACTGGTAAACAAAGCCTCATGGGAGCAAAGGAAGGAGGTTTTGTCCATTGTAAACAACATGTTGTAAAGTCACAATTTATGATATCACCCAGTGTAAGAACTGTGGAGTCTCAACAAGGCTTGAAGTTTTGTGGGGCTACAGGGCAGTCATCACTACTATCTAAGACATGGATTACAGAGAGTTCCTCCATCACCACAAGGTTACAGAGTGAAAATAGGAAGGCATACTGGTTGAACCAGTTAGCTGGTAGTTTTTTGGCTGTATAGCTGTAAGGCTGGTTTGACTAGTTTCCCCCCCCCCCCCACTGTTCACCCATAGATCTAAAGACGGGTCTATAGTTATTCTGTGAGAGGATACTGAGATGCTGTGGCTAGGCCTAGAACTGAATGCCACTGTGAGCTGAAATCCCTGAGAGGTGGAATCACCGGGTTTTGCCTCCAGCAAAATCCCCAAGACACCAGTGGATGGACAGGCAGTGCGACTGGCCCGTAGGAGGAGCAGCAAACAGACAGACGGTGCAATTGGTGGCCAGCCAGTAGGAGGAGCAGGAGCCGACGAACTTACAGCACGACTGGCAGGAGGAGCCGCAGGCAGATGGCAGGCACAACTGGAGGACGGCCAGTGGGGTAGCTGGCAGTGAGCAAGCAGAATGCCAGACCACCATAAAGGGGGCATTGCCTCAGGTTCAATGAGGGAATGCATCAGAGTGATGTGTGAAGGCCTGCACAGACTGGACCAAGTTGTAAGTGGAGCATTTGAAAAGGGGGAGTACGAAGAAAGTTTGGGTATGTGGATTGGCTGGTTACAGTATTGGATAGGTGAGCCTGAGAGGCAAAGGACACTGCTCAACCCATCTGAGCTGGGACAGTTACTTGAGGATTGGTTATGAACTCTGGGTGTGGCATTTTCCCAAGCTAATGCCATAGGACTTTTCTGCCTTTTTCATTAAAAGTTTCTTTTCTACACTCAGAATCTGTGCTTGCGAGTGGGGAAGCATTGCCCCTCTGAGGCGCCCAGGGGGTGCGTGAAAAGGAACCCCTGGATATCGAAGACAGGCCTGGTTCCTGCTGACTCCTTCTGGCAGAAGGGTTACACATGAAAAAAAACAAAACAAAACCTGGGACACTGAATTCTAGAGCTCACATTAACTGACTTGGGTTTGTGCTATGGGGCCAAAAATAGCTGTGTAGACATTCCCACTCAGGCTGGAGCCTGGGTTCTGAACACAAGGAGGAAGGTAGGTCTACCAGCCCAGATTCCAGCACAAGCAGGAATATCAACACTGCTATTTTTAGCCACAAAGCACAACCCGCATGAGCTGGAGTCAGCTGATCTAGGATCTGAGACTTGATGCCATGGGTTTTTGTGTTTTGCTATGTAGACACATCCTTTGAGAGAGTGAGTTCCCACAGCTAGAAAATGACAGGTATGGCATGCACAGAAGCAGTGCAAAGTGCCTGGCCCAGCAGATGTGCCTCCATAGCCAGTTTAAATCTTGGCTTCTCTTCTGTGGCTAACAACCAGTATACTGATTAGTGCAGGTGAGATGAGGACACATGAGATGCTAAATGGCATTCTCCAAACATGGCCTTTGTGGCTGAAAATGGTTCCTGGAGGTTAAAGGAATTCACATCCTGTTACCAGATTCCAAGCCAGCCAAGCCTGCTCATTCAGAACTTTCTATAAACATATCGTTAGGAAAGCTTGTTCTGAGGTGAAGATATTGTTGGCTAAAATTCATTTGAGAGGAAAGTCCTGCAGCCCAGTAAACAAAGGGCTAAACTGAAACACTAAGATACACCTTAAAGGTGACTGCAAAGGGGGAAGGCAAATGGGTGTGTTTTTTTCTATTTGTTTTTTAATCAAATAAATTTGGGTCCTGTCTACTCTGGAGACCTCTATGTTGACTAGAGAAGTAGGGACATGGTGTCAAAAAAGAGCAAAAGTTGCACGTTGTGGAAGGGAAGATTTTTATTCTAGTTAAAACTGGTATTTTGTGAACATCTAATGCACTCCAATGCCTAAATGACAGCTAGGGAAGAGAGTGTCCTGGTTACTATGATTATTAATAATAAATATTGGCACTACTGTAGCAGCAAGGAGTCCAAGCCATGTATCGGGACTGTGTTGCACTAGGTGCTATACAAACGCCACAGAGCTTACTGTCAAACACCCTCACTTGTTAGTCTTTAAAGTGCTACATGACTCTTTTTTTTGTTTTGTTCAAATACCGTGAGATCTTATTATACACATCTGTACACATTTTCTTCTGCAACATGAATTCGGCTCCAGGAAAACCAGTGACAAAATCAGCCTTGTCATTTCTCATATTTCTGTGATAAAATGCAAGCAGATGGAGGGAAACCCTTCCAGCCCATTTTATACTCCAAAGAGAGCAGATGCTCACTGATTTCAACACCTCAGAATACAAAGCAGTGACACATTACAACAAGAAGACTGGTGCAATTATGATTTAGGCCAAACTCCTCAGAGGAAGTGGCATTTCCTGTTCCAGCAGAGCACCTCTTTTCTCTGAATTCATATATGCAGTCTCACCCCAAAAGGGAAACTTCCCAAGGACTGCCTCTGAGCACTTGACTCTTCAAAAGAAACAATTTCTCTCGTGTAACAACACCAGCTTGATGCATTCCCATTGCTGTCCTTATAAATGCCCCTGTTCCAGCTCTAGAGGAGAGATATCTAAGGAGTTAAAGAGCATCTTTAATGGAGGATTAGGGTGCAGGAAAGATTTCACTTGAATTTGTTTGTTGTCCACGACATCAGTCTCCTCAGACTGGACTTCCTCTCAAATTTCTTTCTTTGCTGCAGCAGTTCCCACGGTGGAAGTTGCAGAAATGGCAGCAGAAATGTGTTGATGCAAGACAGCCTCCTTAGTTACAGACAACTTCAATGAATAGATGAAGAACCTTACAAACTTGCCTTCCCACAAAGGAGAATCATTAGGAGAATCAGGGCCTGTCTACATTAAGTGACCATATGCATGAAGCTAGACTGGTGCAAACTCATGGCACAAAATGCGCAGCATGAGTGCAAAGCAGACTGGCACCAGACAGCTCTATCTGCTAAGATACTGGTGCAGTTACAAAGATACCAGATAATTCAACAGGACTGAGAAATGATTCCCTTCTTCCAGTTACCATATACCTACAGTGCCCTGTGCCAGGTGGGCAAAGCATCAGGTGAGAACCTTTGAGCCAGGGAGAGTTTGCTAAAGAACCTGGACAGGCTCTTGTGGTGATACAGAGATGGCCAGATAATTTTCAGGGTCCCTAGCAAAATGTTGCAGTAGGAAATGCTAGGGGCAGTAGGACCTGAGCTGCTTGCCACTCAGATATTGCTGATGGAAAAAGGCATAAAGCTGGTTTGTGAAATAAAAATCTGTATGGGACAAGAGCTGGGCATTTCTTAGGTCCTTAGTACTCATAGACATCATGACTATCAACAACAGAGCCAGAAAAAAGGATTTTGTGGGCTTACAAATGATGAGTCCCATCTTGGATTAGAGTCACTACGACAATCTGTTTTCAGGCCTGTATTCAACATGTGTTTTTAACTTTTTGCCAGGAAGGAGGTAGCAGCAGACAAGGAAGCACAGACTTTCCAATCACTGTAGTGAGGCCTGAGAGACTGCACGTGCCTTGTGCGTTGCTGCTGCTGCTAAGGTTTAGGGCACCAAGGCCAGATAATTCTTTAACCTCTAGACCCCAAACAGTTGGCATATTGGATATGGAAATACAAGTTTATTAAGATTTGGGGAATTTTCAGTTTTAGTAGATGTGCACTTTGACATTTGTAAATGCCTCCTCATTCGCAATCTTGACTTCCTTTCCTTTCAGCCTCGCCTTCTATAACCTCATTGAAACCAAAGCAACCTTGTTGATGGTGAGGACAAAATTTCAAGCTTGGGGTGAAAGGCTAGTGGATTCAGTACAGGCCAGAGTCAGGAGAACTAGGTTTTATTTCCTGTCCCTGCAATTCACTCATCATAACATTCCAAGCAAGTCTCTTCTGCTGCCCCATGTCTCAGTTTCCCGATTTGGTAAAACGTGGATAAAGCTGCTGCTTTATAAAGCATTTTTAGTTTTAGAGATGAAAATAATTGTGTGCTGGTATCACTCCAGACTTTTTAACTAGTTTCTAGCATTCTTTAATAAGAAACAAGCAGATAAACTGTCAACTCTGGGGAACCATGTCAACCAAATAATCTCAAAGACTACACTGTTGCCATGGTGACCACACAGACATACCAGCAATCAGATTCCAAACTGATACCATGGCAACCAGCATCCTTTCTTAAAGTTTTGGTATCCAAAACTGTTCGGACTAGCCTGAGCAACTCAAATAAACATTAGAGTCAAGTCAATAATATTTATAGAATGGCCATGTTTCATCAAGAATTACCTAATGGATTACCTAACTCTTTTAGGTTTCTAAGGATTTTTTCATTAATACAGCTTTGGAAAATATTCTGGAACATTTTCCTTTGCACCTGATGTAATGAGATGGCTTACTCTGTTTTCTTCAGGTTTTGTAAGAAATAATAATAAATACATAAGGCTTTATCACAGCCAGTAGTCTGCAAATGTCACCTTCTTTCCATACAATTAGTAAATTCATTGTGTATGTTTTTCCTCCTCTCAACAAGTACTTCAAAACGAAAAGTATCAAAACCAGCAACCAAGCACTCACAAATGACCATACACTATCAAAGAGGTATGCACAGTTAGCTCACATGGGCATACAACAAAAACAAACTAATATGTACAATCCAGGAAGGTAATGAGTTGAAGAAAGAAAACATCAATTTCAAAGGGATAGAGTAAGAGAAAATGCAAAAACAAAACAAAAAACCACCACTCCATTAATAAACTCTCCCTGCCAATCTTTATTTGTGACTCTTAACACTTGGAATTTATTAAAGAGTGACTCAGACATGACCTATCCTATCTGTTATTCTGGCTTCAACACTTGAGCAAATCAAATTAGACTATTAGGACAAGGAAAAAGTGAGTTGTTCAGTCACACTTGATCTGAGATAAGGACAACACAGCAAGAACCATATTAGTGTGCATACCATAAAAACACAATATAAACCCCCATAGATAGAAGGATGGGATACAATTCTCACCAGCAAAACATCTGGAAGTGATTTAAAATGGAAGGACTAAGGGAAAGACATGCTGGTAACAAGCCTAGCCAATCTGTACTATGGAGCCACGTTGGGGGAAATAAAGGTATTTCACTACCTAGTGCATGTCTCCAGGATCACTTTGTATTCCTGGTGATCTTGATCAGAAGCTGGGTCATCATCATCCACCAATGCCCGTTCTCTGTGGGAGGCTTCTGAGCGATTGTCATCTGGAGAGAGGGGCCGTACAGGGTGCTGAGTTTGCCGATGGTGCTCTGATTTAGGCTCTTTCAGGTTAACCAGAAGCTGGAAAGCTGGTTTAGCAACAGGGTCAGGTACATTGTAAGTGACATCAATCTGCAGCAAAGGGTAGGTGGGTGGGGAGAATCAGGTCTAGTTTTAATGCCACTGACTATGAAGAAATAAAGCATTGTTTAGACCCTGCAGCATCACCGGATACTTCCAGAGAGAAGATATCAGAGACCTGACCCTCACACACTAGCAAGGACAGGGGTGGGTGTCAACTTGTGCAATTAATTATTAATATTCTGCATCAGCAACACCACTATTCACAATGAAATCCCAACTGCAAACTTACACTAATCTGTATAGATGGTAGATTTTACCAAAAGGAATCTTTTACAAGACTATTTCATAGCTTGACATCTCCCTATCAGGAAGCATTTCCCGACATTTAGCCTAAATATTCCCTTTTCTAATGTCACACCTGTCACTTCTAGTCACAGCCTCATGTAGAGATTTGAAACAGGCAAAACAAAAGCTTAGGAGATAGAGGATAATTTGTTGGTTCTGCATGCCAATTTAGCACTGGGGGAAGAAGTTGGAAGAAAATGAAAGTAGGCAATAGATTGTCTTGTCTGTTTAAATGTCACCTTCTCAGCTCCTTTACACAGTCCTGCGGAATCCTTACCTGCATCAGACAGCAGCCTTCACCCTTGGCACTTACAAACAGCCCAGTAGGAATGCTGGGGATCTAGAGACAAGCATGGGAGAATCAATCCACAGCTAAGATACATGAGCTTGTTTTTCCTCTCTATAGCTACGTCTACACGTGAAGCCTACTTCGAAGTAGCCTATTTCTATGTAGAGACATCGAAATATGCTATTTCGATGAATAACGTCTACACGTCCTCCAGGGCTGGCAACGTCGATGTTCAACTTCGACGTTGCGCGGCACCACATCGAAATAGGCGCTGCGAGGGTACGTCTACACGCCAAAGTAGCACACATCGAAATAAGGGTGCCAGGCACAGCTGCAGACAGGGTCACGGGGCGGACTCAACAGCAAGCCGCTCCCTTAAAGGGCCCCTCCCAGACACAGTTGCACTAAACAACACAAGATCCACAGAGCCGACAACTGGTTGCAGACCCTGTGCATGCAGCATGGATCCCCAGCTGCCGCAGAAGCAGCCAGAAGCCCTGGGCTAAGGGCTGCTGCCCACGGTGACCATAGAGCCCCGCAGGGGCTGGAGAGAGTGCGCCTCTCAACCCCCCAGCTGATGGCCGCCATGGAGGACCCGGCAATTTCGACGTTGCGGGACGCGGATCATCTACACGGTCCCTACTTCGACGTTCAACGTCGAAGTAGGGTGCTATTCCGATCCCCTCATGAGGTTAGCGACTTCGACGTCTCACCGCCTAACGTCGAAGTTAACTTCGAAATAGCACCTGACGCATGTAGCCGCGACGGGCGCTATTTCGAAGTTAGTGCCGCTACTTCGAAGTAGCGTGCACGTGTAGACACAGCTTATGCGACAGAGCATTCCAACTTGCATACAATCACATAAGAGCAAACCAAAAATGACAAATTCTTCCTTATCCCCTAATATTTAATGCAAGCAGATGGTGATGATGATCCCAAACCAAACACCAACCATCCGTTATGATGAAGAGTACTCTCACAACTGAGTATTTGCTGCCTCTCCCATCAGGGCTTGGCCTGAAAATCTTAAGATTTCACAATATACAGCCCATTCTTTCTCTCACTGAAATGATTTGAGTCGCAGCAAAGAACCCACATTTAGGTTGCTTTGGGAAATGGCTAACATTAAAGCTGAGTCTGCTCAGGCACTCACATACCACTGAAGTCTGGAGAACCTTCTGATTCATCTTGTTAAGCTCAAAAGTCTCTTGATAGTCTAAATTAGTGGATGCCAGTGAAATGGTAAGGTTGACTCCTCCAACATAAGAGAGAATGGCATATTCAGCCAGAGCCTGCAGAGCTACACATGTATCCTACAGGGATTGGGGACGAGAGGACAGTTAGTGAAGAATCAAGGCACATCAATCTTCTCAACCAGCAACACACTACACAATCATCAGCATTTGATAGCACAGGTTTCCTCCGTACTCAGACAGTAAATGGGATCACTTCATTCCCCTCTTCCTGCACCCCTTCCACCCTCCTCAGAAGTCTCAGAGAACGTAAGAGAGTTCACATTCTCTTTATACTGTTCAGACCCATAAGACATGATAGAGTACTGCTGGTTATTCATTGCCCCCAGACTCAGCAAAACACCTAAATTCCAGAGTCAAACGCAACCCAGATTGGTCCCAAATGAATTTGCATTGGCATTTATTTCTGTGCTGAAATTATACAAGCTGACAGGAATTCACCTGAGTGGATGAGAATCCTCCAAGCGCATTTCTCTGCTGTGACAGCCATTTAACTACTGGAAGTGCAGAGGCCACATCTCCCAGGACCGTGTAGGTCAGCAATGCATAGGCTGCCATTTCTACTTCTGCAGATACAACTGAAAGAGAAAACAATCAAACTTACAGCTAGTGTAGGGAATCTGGGCTGGGCTAGATATCACCTCTCCATAGGATCACAAGCTAAAAAACTCTTTAGTGTCTAGAGAGTCCTAGACAGTAGAAATGAATGAAACAGTGAAAATTGTCCTTATTCAAGTTACATCAGGCATTTTCCAAATGGGCCTCATGTGTCAACTTCCAATCTAATATTTCTTCTGGCACATCAGTGCCTTCTCTTTTATTTTTAGATTCTGAATACATTTGATCTGGTTCTCTTTTCCACTATACACCATCCAAGAGGCATGACTTACTCTAAATCTCTCTCATGGGACTATTCATGCAGAGTCATGGTCTTTGTTGACCTGGCCCAACGATTCCTCCATGAATGTTTACATCTTTGCATTCTTTGCATCTTGATAGTTAAGTTTGGGGTTTTAAATAGTTAATTATTAGTGCTGGCATATTCAAAAGAAAGTGAGTTATGTGGCCAACTCCCAGTTAACGGTCATTGGAAACTGTGCACCTCACTCAGGCGCCTTTGAAAAATCCCAGACCGAACAGCTGTTACAGTAAAAGTAAGTATATTTTACTTTTAATTTCCCATGACAAATGACTCCTCCTCTAAGGAGTCCCAAAAGGCTCAATGCTCTTCTCCATTTTATTCATCATCCCCTGTGAAGATTTATGGAGAGCTAGTGAGACCTGGCTGAAGTACAAGCACTGTATGGACCACACCCAGCTCTGCACCATCTAGTTCTCTTAATGTCTGGCCACCCCCTTCTCCTTCTCTGGCCTTCAGCTCCTTTTTTGAATTGTTACCACAGACAATATGAGAGTACATTATAAAAGACATGCAACTAACAAAATCTACACATGCCCCACTCATTCCCTGGTCTTGCACTGTACTCTGTGTTCATTTTCCTTCACAATGTCAACTTCTCAGGGCATGGTCCTTCCCTTCTTTACTTCCTGGAAAGCAGTTAGCACTCTGCTGGCATTGTACAGACTACAAAGAATAATCCCAGCATTTCCCCCAAGTAGGGGCATCATAAATAGCCATAAACAGGGATACCTGATTGAGAAAGCCCATCATTAAATCCCATGAACGTATCTTCATCAGTAACCAGAGTCCCCGTTAAACTCCAGTGTGTAAAGCCATCTAAAATGGTAAAACAGTAAAGAAATTACAGCTAGTTGCTAGACATGGGGAGAATCTTTGCTCTAAAACAGAACCACCTCCGGTACTGCACTGTCACTCCATTTACAGAGTAAACTCCTTGTTGCAGGGATTACGAATTCCTCAGGGTTATATACAGCACTAAACATATTGTTGGTGCTCAACAACAATTTGTAAAGAGATATGTACTTTGGCAGGGGGCATGCTGAGGAGCCATCTGCAGAATCAGATCTTGTGACATCTTAGAAGGCTGCAGGACGTCACACATGGGCAATGCAAAGCCTCCGTTGTACTTACACTGCTCATAGCAATGTTCAATCATAACAATTAAGCTAGAACAGGGGTGTCCAATACATTCCTCACTCCCCACATGTGGCATTGTGGCAAATACAGGGGCAGCCAACCTGTGGCTCTCCAGCCGCATGCAGTTCTTGGAGCCTTTACATGCGGCTCCTCCTGAGAGCCACACAAGAAGTACAGTCTGCTTACTCTCTGCACGCGCCCCACAGATTGGTGGGAAGTGCGTGGCAGCGGCAGTGTCCCTCGTGATGGCTCCAGCAGCAGTCCTTGCAGCAGCTCCAGAGAGTTGCTGGCATTGAATTAGAATGGGGTGGATGGAGGTGCTTGGCTCTGGGAGAGGACATTGAGTTGAAGTCATGGAGAGAGGGACTGGGAATGCCTGGCTCTGGGAGAGTGGGAGGGCGTTTGTTTAGAGGGGAGAAGCCTGGGAGTGCCTGGCTCTATAAAAGTTTTGTATAATATAATGTGGCAAATATGGAAAGATGACAACTACAAGTACGGTGATCTTTGAATTCCTATTGGACACTGCTGAGCTAGAAGCTAGGAAAGGTAGAGTAAAATCAGTGCCTGGTGCTGAAGGACCCTGCCCTGTATCCTGAGAATCAGAAGAGCTATGTTATAAACATGGATTCAAGTTAGGAAGAAGCCCTCATCTTGGAGGGCTCACCTCCTCCCCAGGCTGATAATCAAGGTCTCTTACTCCAGCAGGCAAGTGCTGTTAGCTTGTTTCCACAGATACCCTGAGGAGGCCTGTAGTGAGTACATTGTTTGAAAAGCCTCAGAGCAGTAGCAGTTAGTTTAGAGACATGCCAGCGAGGTCCTCATGTGCACTGTACCTTGCATAATGGCTATGCTGTTCATTTTCCGCAACATCATTGTAGAAGAGGGACTGTGTAGAAGTGTCAGGGCATATGCAGTCAGGGCTGTGGTGTAGGGATCTTCTGCAGAAAACAAGTTGGACTCCAAGAAGTGTTTTGCTTTGGCAACTGCTGCTTTTTCTTCCTTAATTTTGGTGCGGGGGGGGGGACAGGAAAGAGACAAGCCATATTACTGGCACTTGCAACTCCAGAACTGAGATTGCTACTTTTCTTATGGACTTGTGTCAAATAGGGAAGCAGTTCAAATGTCCACTCTACTCCCTGTGATACAGAACTGACCCTTTCCTTTCCCGAAGTAGGGCCATGTCTCAAGGGTTAAAAATGGAGACTAAAACCACAGGAAGAAAGATCTAGATATTAATGTTGCTGAGATATACTTGTTCCCCTAATGCTAAAGAGGCTGCATTCCCCTTTAGGACTCAGCATAAGCAATAAAGATGTTTAGTAACAGTGAAAATTCTGCTGTACATTTGATTGAGTCATGACTCGCAGTAACATCTAGATCACATGCAGATGATAAAGGCCAAGATTCCCCGGGCCCCTACTAATGTTCCCTCTAATCTTTTCCATCCACGTGCAGATTTTTTCCAGGCATATACAGAATAATTTTTACATGCACCAAGGCATGTGCAAATGTGCACCATCAACAGAAAAAAAAACTTAGCTGTGTGGCTCTGCTAATCAGTTGGGCAGCATCTAAATCTGTCCTAAGAGGATGCAGAATCTTACAGGGAACACTGGTCCCTACAGCCCACAGACATGTTTTATTAAGTCCCACAATGACTTCTCCATGCAGAAACAAGGCTCTAACAACTTAGAGAAAGAATTTAATTGGATTTGGTGTAACTGGGTTTCCTTTGACATTCCTGTGACATTTTTCTTCCTTCCTCATGTCTTAGCTCATTAGTAACATCTGCAGATCTCCTTTAGGGAGATCTGTCACAAACTAGGACTTGTGGGGTTACCCAACTTAGAATAGCCTAGACAGAACACCCTGTCCTGCCCTGTGTTTCCCATAACAGGGAGCTGCAGTAGAGGGGGTGGTGACATACTTCAGAACTTTCGGGATCAGATCTTGCACAGTGCCGAGTGCCCTTAACTCCTGCAGAGTCCAAGAAAAATTAAGTGTGTTCAGTATACTACATTCTGGGGCCCTTATTCTGAGAGTTTTGCAAAGCATGGGCTTACAGTGCACTGAGCACATCAGTCATAAAGATTTTATGAACAGATCTTCATGGCTCCCCAGGACACTTCAAAATCCCCTTTAAAATGGTGCTTTTTTCCTGAATGGGCAATCAACATGTCTGAGTAGGGGATATATTGAACAGAGCTTTCCCTCTACTGTACAGAGACATGTGGTATCAGACTCATAATGTATTCATTGTCATTCCCTCCCTGAGGGAGAGCTTGGCTCAACTCTTTTGAATGTGTGCAATGTGTGATCACAAACAGTCTCCAGAGAAAGACAGTGAGAGATCTGAGCTGCAGCAGACTCCAATATGCAATCTACAGAGATTCCAAAAAGGGTTGGGAAATGTATTTTGTTTACTATTTGAAGTCTGGGTCAACACAGGGTAGCCAACAGGACTATGTAATACACCCCAAAGCCCCATCTCATCAGTACCATCATCAGAGGTCACTAGTGCATTGCATGAACTGTTACACACAAGAGAATCGATTTAATTTTGCAGTTCTGAAGTTTGTGGCAAGTCCATTTTCTGGGACTCAATTGGGAAGAGTCTGATCACCCCTGCATTAACTCCAGATTTTTTGTATTCTACATAAAATAGTATATAAACTAGAATACAGTCAACAATTGCCACTATGCAGCTACCCAGCTCTGAAGACAGCAGTGCACAGAATTACAGAATCACAGGGCTGGAAGGGACCTCAGGACGTCATCTAGTCCAACCCCCTGCTTCAAACAGTATCAACCCCCACTAAGACATCACAGCCAGGACCTTGTCCAGCCAGGGCTTAAAAACCTCAAGGGATGGAGAATCCACCACCTCTCTAATAAGGGTGACATGATATAATATTACCACCCCTTACTTCTGCACTGCTGCTGACAGGGTGCTGCCTTCTAAACTGGGTACCTGGCCAATGGCTGCCACTGTTCAGCTGTCCATATCTGAAGGCAGTGCTGAAATAAAGATGGCTGTACTATGGCACCTTAAAATAACCTTGCAACCCCCCTGCAGCTCCCTGCTGGGTCAGGACACCCAATTTAAGAAAGGCTGGTCTCCCATATGACTCTGTACTGTATAAGGTGAAAACATACAGAAGACCAGATTTCACTGTCTGGGACACATTTTTCATGTCCACAAACTTGGTAGGGCCCTGGGGATAAGACAGGAAGGCTCCACCACAGCCTTTGGTGTTTTCTGTCACCTCCCCAACCAGCGGACAAAATCTCCGTGTAACAGAAAAAGGCAAAGCCATCCAACAGAAAGGTAATTTTAAAAATCCAGCACAAGAAAAACTCTTAGCTATTGTAATGGCTTCTGTTCACTTCTTTACCTCAAAGGTGATCCCTGCCTCCAACAGAGCTGCAACAACATATGCTGTCAGTGAGATCTTGCCATGGATTCCACCCTGGTGATAAGCATAAAACAACTGGATGAGAAGTGCACAGCAACTCACTGCATGGAATGACTTTGGAAGCCACGCAGGGAATAAGTTGGAACCATGAGAAAGGCTGAACTCATAAAACCCTCTCACATTTGCACTTGGTGAGCCTATAGTTCTGAAACCCAGTTTCCCTTTGCAACTTTCTGACAGGTCCATGGCCTGGTAGTACACCTGAGACATGGAGCTCGGTAGTTGAGATTCAGTTCCAAAGTGTTATGGTGGGATTCTTAAAGGATGGCACACAGCTAAGCTAGAGTAGACTACTTTACTGATATCCCTCTTTAGTTTCTTTCCCATAGGATCATAGCCTTTTAACACCAAAATCATATTAACGATGATGCTATCTCCAATCCCAGTAACATTCTAAAAATGCATTTGTTGCATGAATCAAGGTCCCTATTTACCTGGATGTCCTTATTTAATATTCTACCCATAGCAGGGAATGAGCCATCTTCCTTCTGGTGCTGGATGATCCAATTCTTTGCAGCTGTTAGTTCCTTAGGATCAATGAAAATAAACCCACGAGACTGTGCAAAGGACTTTAGAACAAAGGCCGTCAGCCTGAAAATACAAATTCAGCAGGTTCTTGAAAATAAGAACACAGAACACTATTTGGGAAATAGTGCTCCCGGAAAAGGTATGTTTCAAAAATCTAGACTTTGAAATGCAACTGAAATATGCAAAAGAAGAATGGTGTAGAAAAGATACACGGGGCACGATTAATACTTTTGGGTAATATATGAACAAGGTATCACTGTGAAATTCAGAGGCAGCAAATTTTAAATGGAGGATTTAAAAACAAAACAAAACAACAAAATCTCAACAAAAAATACAGTTAAGTCTGTGGAATTCACTGCCATAGAATATCATAATAGAAAGAGAGGCAAAATTTGACTCAACATGGACATTGGCTGGAAGTCATTTCTCTTGTACATGTGGTTAGCAGCGCCCTGATTTACTGAAGTTTTTGAAATTAGATGTGAACAATTACCAATGCAGATATAAAACTAGGCATACAAGAGGGAAATTATTCTAATATCCCCTATTTTAATTACTTACCAAAAATAAAACAACTGGAAATTCAAACCCATTGCTAAAGTTTGTCTCTGTAGAGTGTTAAGATCTAGTCAGAGACAGCAGAAGTGCTTTCAGAGTTTTCAGATTCTCACATGCAACAAAACAAAAAGCAGTCAAGTAGCACTTTAAAGACTAGCAAAATAGTATTCACATGCAACAAGTGTGAACTCCAGCCAGTTTTGGGACACTGAATCACTCATTTTACAAGCCCCTAGGGAATGGGAGGGTAGGAGGCAGGCTGCCTGGCAGGGGATTTTTCAAGTGTTAAGTAATCGCACGTTACAATATTTTCTATCTAGGGACTAAGAGATGCCAACTCTGTGATAAAAGTACAGTTTATTATCTTTTAAAAACTTAAGCATCATCACCACCACAGACATTCTATTTCCCCTTCAGATGAGTTCATGGAGCAAGTCAATCTAAAGGAAAATACAGAGCAGATGATTAAATTGAGTGACAGTCCAGGCAAATGAACGAAGTGGAAAACCTTTTTGTTTGAAGTGACGCATTTAGTCAATTACTAAATGAACAGTGAAATAAAGCAGAGACTTTGGGAAATGGTGGTGTTCTGGAGAGCACTTGAATACTCTGGCTCTTACCCCAACATAACTATTACGTTGAAAGAGGTCAGTTTCCTGTGGAATCCCTCCATCCATCCTTTTCTACTTCATCCAGCTGGAGTAGGAATCCACTGAAAGATGTGCTCCAGTCTCCTGCTCCTGCTCTGCAGGGGGAGGAGAGGCCTGCCATCTTTCCAAAACACCAGATTTCACTTTAAGCCTGAGGGTGGGATTCTGTCCTCAAGTAAGAGGGTGCTCATTGAGGTCATGCACTCGCTAAGCAGTTCTATGGCACGGAATCTGACTCTAAACTACAGCTTTGGACCCTTAAAGGGACATGCATTAACTAACATCTTAACAGTCCCTGATCCTCAAAACCCATCTAATGTGGGATCACAAAACACCCAGCAGTACAACACTAGCAGGCTTCTAGCCATTAAATATTACTTTTACTTTCTGCTATGTGAGACACCCTGACACATGTTGGAAAGTTACTGTCCTTTTTGCCAAATGTGTCATTTTCAATTTGGCAAACACTGCATGTTTAATAGTTTAAAATAGTGACTGACATACCACATACTCCCTGAGGAGTCCCTCTCGCCAAAAGCACTGTATGACCCATCTTGTCTCTTGTAGGTCAACTGGCGTTGGTAACCTGGAAATCATAAAAGAATTGTGGGAATCCAGTAACTTCATACAAAGAAAAGCAAATGTTTAAACTGAATGAAGACTCAGATCATCCAATACTGATATGGGGGATTCTGCTGCCAAAGGCAAAATCTTGTTTTGTTGTGTATGGTACAGCCCAAGCTGTGTGTGTGGAGAGGGAGCAGGGAATAGATCTTAACTAAATGTCATTACAGTCTAGTATTTATAAATATTCATACATCTCCTGAAGACAAGTGATCAAAACACATCTTTTCCTGTTGTTAGCCTCTTACTGAGCACTAACTTATCCAAGAACTGTAACAGAGAGGTAGCCGTGTTAGTCTGTATTCCAACAAAACAGCAGCAATGTAGCACTTTAAAGACTAACAAAACAATTTATTTGGTGATGAGCTTTCGTTTTGTATTATCCAAGAACTGGTTAAGATGTAGTGTTCCTGACATAGTTAATATTAAAGGTCAGTTCCTGCACCTTGGCCACTAGAACAGTTTAATTTAAGACATTATGCCATCAAGGTGCAACATTAAAAATATCTCAGCGCTTAAACAACTCAGTGCCACTCTCCTCGAGAGTACAGGAAGTACCATGCATTTGGAGAACTAACTCCATGGTTAACAGCACACTATATATCTCTCTATTCAAGCTGGTGGTGACCAGATATTTAATGGATGTGGTCAGCAACAACTGAGTCCTTCTATATGACTTAATGCCACAAGAAGCAAGGGTGTTCTCTTAATAATTCCCATTATTTGGACCCTTTTTAGCTGATGGGACTGTCTTACAGAAGCCATATTTTAACCCAACAGTTACTGTGAAGTTAAATACTCAAGGTCAAGAGAAAAAAGCAGGGTCCCATTTTGAGACACCTCCATTTAAAGAAGTCACCTTAATGTGTATGTAGTCCCTCTGTGAATGTCCTTCAAACTCTGAGGACAAAGATGAGAACAGCGTTTAGCTGTAATGGATGGAATTCACCTTTCACCAGATCTACTTCCCTTGTAATGATGAACTGTCAGTGCTAAAAAAATTGGGCCAAATCTCTATAATGTGGAAACTGCTGTACACAGTAATTTTGGCAAGGGCTTTTAAATGTCCATTGGATTTAAATCCTTCAGAATGGAATGAAATCCTTCATTTCTGATACAGAGATGTGTCAAACATGTTCAAGAGACTACATGATAGGGAGACGTTTGGAGCCTGGCAAATCCTCTGACCCATAAATAGACTTTTTATTCCATGCTATATGACATTTTTATGAGAATGGATAAATTTTTCATTTCAGTGATGAGCAGCTTTGCTGACCTCTGCAAATACAGGCAGCAGTACAATGTTTTATCAGGGGCTACCGATCTACCCCTGCCTCTCCACAAGCTCCAAAAGCTTCCCTTTTAGAGAGAGCAGAGGTGGGTAAGGTTATAAAATGGAAAGCAAATTAATCCCTAGAAATTAATTATGTTCCTGCAGCGAAAAGCATGGACTGGGAATTGAGAAGATATATAGATTAAAAGTAGGATAATTTTGGGCCAATACACGTATTCAATGACAATACTACAAAAAGTCACTCTTTCCAGAATTCTTCAGTAGATCCGTAACTTGCAGGAACAAAAGAAAGATGTTCTTTTCAGATCAGGAATAGCTGCTGCATTAAAGGACTTTTGCTTTATAATATCTTTATAATACGTTCCCTACAAAAGCCTCAGATACAATTTACTGATGAAGAGTTTCTCAGCATCACCAGGTTGTGTTCATGTTAGAAGCTCCAGGTTCATTTTGTTGGTAGCCATGTGTAAGTTTCTGTAGGTCACTCTTTTTACACTTTCCTTGGCCATTACTATTAAACTTTTCTTTGATTGCTAGACCTCTCTTCCCAATCATTTCACATCTTGCTTAGTCTTATGAATGCTTGTTCTTACATTTTCTATGTATTCCTTTTTACAGTCACGAGAGGTACAAAAAGAAGAGACTTCACCTTTCTAGAGTTCATCTGTTTTCTGAAAAACTTAGAAGTGGCTAGGTAGAAACGGTACCAAGAAGCCCAGACCCAGCACTGAGGATTAAGAAACAGAGCAGGGAATTGCTGGTGACACAACAGATACTATGATATTGCTCTTGGATGGATTTTAGTGGCAAAATAAAGTTTTCTAGCTCAGGAAGGTGCAAAGGCCTTCTTAAAGCAGGACAAGGCGAACTCCATCAAAACCTGCTACTTGGCTGAGGTCCCAGGGAGCATGAGAAAGTTTAAAGCTTTGTGGGACTTCCTCTGTGGAGGTAAAATAACATGCTGAGTTTGAAGCCCAAACATTTGAAAGATTGTAAATTAAAACTATATATTATTAAAAATGAAAGTGAGCTCAGCTATTAGAAAATGCTCTAACTCTGAGGGCAAGCAGAGAGCACAACAAACTACAAAGAGAAATAATCTGGCCTAGTTCCTAAAGGCAAATAACACAGGGCTCTTGCTGATGGGTGCAGGGAATGGATTACATTTTCTGAGGAATCCCAGTGAACCTTGTCATCTATGATTCCATGACATGACTATTGTCTGAGTCATGCACAAGGCAGCCTATGTCCATCCTCTTGAGGTTCATTCTTGTTTTTAATTCCTCATAATTTTTTCCTGTTCCTGGGAGCCTCTGCTTTTGCGTAGCTACAAGCTATTCTGTACAAACTACCCCTCTTACATGAATGCAATGACAGAACACTTGAAAAAGCAGATTGCTTTAGGCTAAACACATAGAAATGACATGATATTGAACAGGGTGGGGACAGACCTTCTCCATATGGCTCTGGGATGACTATTCCTGAGATACTAATTTCATTCTGGACAAATTGTTACTAAGACAAAATGGAGGAAGTTCAGAGCACAAAAGAAATGGGTAGAGGGCTGGATTGATTTAGAAAAAAAGATTAAAAAACAAAGCACATAGAGCTTGGGCTAAGTAATGACTAACAGAAACATAATAACTTTCCATAAATATCTGAAGGCCATAAACAACTAAGAGAATAGAAAATATATAGGAAAATAAAAGAACGTACAACTAGGAGTAATTAAGAATGGAAAACGTAGGTTATGTTCCAAGAAAAACTTCCTGATATTGGTATCTGTGGAGCTATACGATGATCTCCACAAGAAAATGGTGTGAGATGCATCACTCGGGATATTTCAGTCTAGACTGGACAACATTCAACTAATAATAAATACTCAGCGTTGGCCTAGACTACTGCGAAGTTTTTTTGTTAAGTCTCTGCAGTCCATGAGCCTGAGGAAGTACCTTGAACCAGGTAATCTGTCGCTTCACTCTGCAGCTCAGGGCTGAGTTGTTTGGTTTTCTGCAGATATTTTAGCACAAAGACATTGGGAGCAAAATGGATCATGTTCTGCTCCCCACATCCAAATGGTAATCGTAGAAGATTGTCCAAGTTGTTCAGCGTAGGGCCCATTACATCTCCTGATTAAAACAAGGAGACATATATTAAATATAACAACACTGTATTTATCTGATGATCGGAAGAAGGGCTTTTGAAAATTGGGGGGGTCCTTTCGGAAGGTCCTGTCTCCACGGGTGGCACACGATTCAAAAAGCCGCACTTTCGAAGAGCCACGGCCGCCATTATGCTAATGAGGCACTGCATATTCATTGCAGAGCCTCATTAGCATCTTTCGAACACGCTCATTAACATGCCCCTTTCGAAAGGAAGGGGCACATGTAAACACAGGGTCATTGTTTAATTTTATTTCTAAATGTACAAAACTGAGCAAGGAGGAACTTGAACGGCTGATGAAGGTTCCATTCACAAACTATAATGGCAGAAACCCAATTAACCACAAAAATGTCCATCAGATTCACACTTTCAGGAACATTAAAACCTTAATATAAAATTAGAGCCATGCAGAAGTAGAGGAAATTTCAGTCTCCAGGGCTGTAACCGTTTGGCTAATCAGCTAAGACTGCCAACAAGAGAGATGTGCTGTTTTTGACTATAATGGTTTTATGCATACATTTTCACTGGATACTGTCATCTCTTCTCATAGAGGGTACTGAAGAACCACTACATGTGTGATGAGAAGCTACGCTGGTGAGTGAGCTGACTGTGTGGCCCTCTTTCTTTTCAGTGGGCCACAAGATTGTAGTCACTAAGATAAAATCCCGGAATTAGATAGTTTTGCTAACTGTAATCATACCTAGAAATTGCCAGGATGTGCCAATTGACCAGTAGCAGCACTCTGATTGGAAGCAGAAGGAGCAGGTGGCTCTCCCAGTCAACACTGTATGTGATTACCACTCACTTCACTTCATATGCCCTTGCCTTACATGGGGGTCACCTTAGTAACACTGGTAGTTAAAAAAACTATGCAGACAGAAACTAGTGGACTCTGGCAACCCTATGCATGGGCAAAGGTAAACCAAATGTCTCAAGGGCCACACACAGAACCTCATTGGACCACATGCAGCCCGAGGGTTGCAGGTTGCCCACCACTGTGCTAGATGATAACTTTCATTCACAGTGTCAACCTGGACTGGGTTCAACTGCAATGCAAATTATTCCACAAGATACAAAAGTAATTTCTACAGAAAGTGATATTTTTTCATTATAACTAGTTACGATTATCCTTCTTAGTTCATATTACTTTTCAATATTAGTCTGCAGCACCTATCTTTATCAACCTCTATTTCCCTTTAGATGGTACCTATGATTGAGGCAGCAGCTCTTTCTGATCCTGGGATCACATTGTGGGGAACTCCAAGAGTAAACGCTTCATTGTGATTTTCATCAGTCTCTTCTTTTCTCCAGATTTTAAACTCTCCCATTGAACCCCAGCCTGTGGAGAAGCCAATGTACTTCACCTCAGGCTGTTTTGGAATAGCCCATGCCACAATAATGGATTCGTTTAACATCTGAGTACCATGGCCAACCTGAAAGGAACAAACAAACCATCCAATTCCAGGACAAACATGCAAGTCAAACCTGCCTCTCCTGTTAAATTTGGAAATCTATTGTGTGCGCTCTTGGATTCAGTGTCTTAAGTCGATAGTTGCATCATGAAAACATTACATAAAACACTAATGCCCACTGGATTTAATTGGAAGTTAAGGAGCTATCACAAAGCTATTTCCCATTAATCTCTCATCTGTATTAAACAGCTGGATCTGTGTTCTCCAAACCAGATCAAGACCAGAAACAATTATTTTTAATACACATAATAACAATAATTTTTAAAGCTGAGATGCCCAGGGCACTGCTTGACAAAGAAAATCATTTTGAAATACAATCAAGTGCTCTAATAAAAACAGTCTCAGAAAAATGTAATATAGAAAAGGAACAGAAATGAGGATCTTTCTTTCTTTCTATAACATGGATAATGGAAACATGCCATATATACACTCAGAGCCCTCTCTCTCTTATGGAAGAAAGGCTGTTGTTACACAGCCATTCACTACCTGAATAATTCCATTTTTCCAGCTGATCCAGAAGCTCCGGAATTCATCCCAAGAGAGGATGCCATCTGTGTCTGTGCTGATCACTGGCTCGCCCATTTTACTAGTAGAAATCCACGTTTTAGCATTTTGATGTCCACCAATAACAATCTCAGTCATCTCTGCCATGTCATGTGGGCCAGAGGACAAGGCAAAATGGGCATCATTATGTGCTTTCACTGCAATGTCAAAATGAGTCATCTGGGCAGGCTTCTGTATATACTGGTACTCATATTTGTTAGGCGTAGAAATGTGAATTTTCTCTAGTCAAAAAAAATTGAATATTATCAGAATTACATCTTGATGTTAATTTAGGAGGTCATAAAATTTTTAATAAAACCCACACAGCCCAAGATTGAACTTGGAACACAAGTGGCTTTGTGCTGCATAATCAGTATACATTTGTAACTCCAGTTCCTCTCAGCTCAAACTAGCACAGTGGATGGAGTGTCTCTTCCTAGCTCCTACTTTCCTGCAGTCCTTATAATACAGAATTCGGACTTTTTAGTTCAAAGAACCCATGTAGATTACTTGTGAAGTCTATACACAATTTTTCAATTTACAGTTTAAATGGTCAGGAAGACACTTTGTTTAGTAGAAACCAAATACAATTAGCCATTGTAACCAAATCCAATTTATCTGAATCAGGCAGAAGTGATATGCTGACTTTGTGTCTGAATTTAAAAATCAGCCAAAAATAATACTGCACTCTAATTTAGTGACAGTTGTGCAAAAACACTTATCCAGTTTTATAAAGAAAGGGAGGTCCACTTTTCATTTACAGATGCATTTGGCCAATTAATATTGTCAATAGTTAGCCAGCCAGGTATGAAATAAATAGCTTGATGTATATGGTGTAAATCCATCATAGATGGAATATAAATTTTATGGATTTTCCTCTGGAAAAGATAGAAATAATCAAGTTTTTTTCCAGGGGTAAAGAAGCATGTTTCTATTTATAACAAATTGTGGGGGGTGGGAAAAAATCAAACTTTGTCATATTATATTCAAATCACAAAACTTACCATTAGGGCAGAAAAACACACTGTATGTATATTCTCTGGATAATCCCTCTGGCTACACAAAGGCAGAAAACCATTAGGAAAATAAGAATTTGGATTAACAGTAACCACCATTTAATTTTAGTCATAAATACAAAAAATAAAGTTTGGTGGAGTATAGCATTAAAGACCCATTATAGAACATGATGTTTTGTTGGCACTGTTATCAGGAAGGCACACTACGGCTAATCATTGCTTTCAAATGTAGCTAAGTATGTATTTAGGCACTTAATTTCAAGCATTCAAGCTTCAGACTTTTATACTTAGGCTGCGTCTACACTCGTAAGTTCTTTTGAAAGATTTTTCAAAAGAAATGGGCTCTTTCAAAAGATCCCACAGAGCATCTACATACCAAAAGCATTCTTTCAAAATAAACCAAAAGAATATGGCACTCCTTTTGAAAGTGCTCTTCCACTCCTCTGCCAGACACTCCACAGGGACCTTCTTTTGAAAGAGCAGTCCTCATGGCACCTGATTTTGTGATCCCTGTTCTGTTCTTTCAAAAGAGCAGGGGCTGTGCACACTCTCTCTTTCAAAAGAGCAGATCGCTCTTTTGATCTGCTTTTTTGTGTGTGGATGCACGCTTTCAGAAGAAGTTCTTTCAGAAGAGATCTTCTGGACGGGCTTCTGAAGTGCAGACGTAGCCTTAGTGACTGTGCTGTCAAACACAAAATATGGTTTTTAATCACTAAAGTCATCTACAACATGGAAGGATGAGTGTTTTATATATTGGTAAGAAGGTGCTATGGGTGATCATGTGAAACTCAGCTCACTGCACTTTACTTCAGGGCTAGGTAATCCTGCTTGAAGCAGGGGGCTGTACTCAAATGACCTCCGGAGGTCCCATCCAGCCCTATGATTCTATGATAGGTATGGTAGTGGAACCAGTAACTAAAGAGAGTCAGAAGATACCTACTTAACTGCACAGCTTCTGAAAACGAAAATCGTGCCTTATCAAGCCAATTATAAATATGTGACAGTCTCAGTAGAATACTAGATAACAAAAAGTCAGTAGGTACAGATTTATTTTGGTGAATTCTCCTCACAAAAGGCTAAACTAGGTAAATCAATGGGGAGTGGTGAAGTTCCATTATAAATTGCAACATGTTTAAAAAGCTAGAAAATAAAGAAGTACATGGTATTTCCAATGTGGAATGAGGTTATTGTGTGATGCCTCCCACATCTGTACCAGGACTAATGTTATTTTACATAATCATTAATGATCTTGAAAAGGGGCAAAAATGTATAGATGATACACAATTACTTAAATTAATAAAAATTAAAGAGGATTGTGAGAAAATACAAGGAGACTTTAGAAGACTAGGCTTCAGGTTCACAGAATTTTAGATTACATTAAGTGTAAACTGGAGAGAATAGATAGCTTTGTTAAGACACTGGACTGGAACTCAGGTGGCTTGAGCTCAAGTTCCAAGTCTGTTATAGATTTCCCGTGTGATATTGAGAAAATCACTTAATTTCTTCTAAAAAATGTATGGATCATAATCCTTTTTTCCTCCCATTTTCTGTCAGATGTAAAATGTCTGAAGCATATTCTGTCTCTTACTCCCAGCACAATGGCATCTCGATCTCAGCTGTGAAGGCTCAGCACTGCAGTAATATAACAGTAGGAAAATGCACGATAATCCACATCAGCATGAACAATTTGATCATCTTGTACACAAACGGGTCTTAAATTAATTTCATTTTCCATTGTGTGGCATGGTCACCCGGCGTTGCTAAATCACTGTACCCTGAAGTTCCTTATGATTCATTTAGTTTTGTCTACACTTAAAAAGTTTTACTGAACGGTTCAGTGACACCTAATTTTATTCCTGAATTGTTTGGGAATCATGCCCTCTTACCTCAATAACAACACTACTTCGGACGTAGTCTATTCCAACAGGGATCC
Organism: Carettochelys insculpta; assembly: GCF_033958435.1. Taxonomy (NCBI): domain Eukaryota; kingdom Metazoa; phylum Chordata; order Testudines; family Carettochelyidae; genus Carettochelys; species Carettochelys insculpta. The sequence continues at coordinate 16,642,532 of NC_134163.1, read as the reverse complement.
TTTTGTCCAAGTAAGTGTCTTCTGAATGCTTGCCATTCTTCAGGATCTGCATGCCATCCTGGCAACAGTTTGTTCCACCATAAGCAAATGCTTTTGCTAAGTAAAAGAAAGAAAAGAGGAAGCAGAACTGTAAATGTAGCAGGATCTTCATCTAAAACATGTCTCACTTCAGGATTGTTCTAAACTATGTAAAGGTCACACCAAGTGTTCTATAAATAAAGTCACTATTACTTGTGGGGTTATATTATTCTCAGTCCATGGGGTATTGGGGAAAGTCTTTGCTAATCCTAAAAGAGACATGAATTTTCACAGCAATGATTAGTTGCCTGAGTTGGCATACAGGATCATGGATTATTCATTAGCTTTCTATTTTAAATTTTCAGTCGAGCAATCAGTAACAATGCAAAACAACAAATGACTACACCTCACACATAAACTGTGAACTTGAAAGCCATTTTCTACACACGAGGAAGGGGCATGGTAACGAGCAGCCCAGAAGATGCTAATGAGGTGCAGATGTAAAGTTCCCATGCCTCATTAGCATGTGGCCACGTGAGTCAGAGTCTGGAAGAAGCTGTTCCAGACTCCAAGATAGCCATGTAGATGTGCGGCCTGCGGGGATCTCCCAGAAGGAAACCTTACTTTCAGAAGCCTTGTCTTAGAAGATCTTCTGAGGAAGACAAGGCTTCTGGAAGGAGGGTTTCCTTCTGGGAGAACCCCGCAGGCTGCACATCTACACAGCTATCTTGGAGTCCGGAAGGGCTTCCTCTGGACTCCGACTCACGTGGCCACATGCTAACGAGGCATAGGAGATTTACATCCATGCCTCATTAACATCTTCCGGGCTGCTCATTACTATGCCCCTTCTGAAGGAAGGAGTATGTGCAGAAACGGCCAAAGGGAATAGCCTGACAGTCACTCACAAAAACTACTCACTGCATTGTTTTGTAGGATTCATTTACAGAAAACTGGGATCAGGCCACAAATGGAAAAAAAGGGCTAAATCTTCAGTAAGAATTATTCACAGTGAATTACTCAGACAGCCATGAACCTGAGGGGATCTTCTGCAGTGAGGAGAAGGTGAATTATTTGCAAAATTCCATCAGGTAGTCCAGCACTGAACGGTTTAGAACACTAAATTACCTGTGATGTTGCTCAGTCCAAGCTCATTGAAGGATAAGACTATGGAAGTGGGTTTGGCCTTTCCAGGGGCCACACACTTCTTTCTTGTCAGATGATGTTTTCCAGGATGTCCAACAAATTTTATGCCTTTTGGAATGGAAATCTTCACATGAACCTGTGAAAACAATTATTTAATTGAATTTTATGCAAATCTGACTCAAAATAATGACAGAGACTGACACAAAACCTAAACATCACAATATATTTAACAAACATGTAACACATCTCATTAGTCAAATGCATTTATTAGAGGAGATTTAAAAGGCAGATTTAGCTTCAGTGCAGTGACTCTATACCATATAAAGGGATGTACACTGATTTTACCTGCATACATAAATCGAACCATGTATATCTGTTTTAGGATTGTAGAAGAGCATTGGAGTGAGAAAGTGTGTGTTTTTTTAAAAAAGGCTATGTTTAGGAAAGAGAGCTTCTCGGATGTCCATCCGTAGCAGGTAGCTCACCTCTGCAAACTACTTAAAGCAATTTTCTAACTAAGAATCAAGCTCTTCCCTATACGTTAATGGGATTTTTCTGATAGTCTTTCAAAGACTTTTTCACTATTGGGTTTAAAGTGTTGCAGGGACCATTCAGGATGTTGCATTTGTTAAAGTAACTCAATAAAGCAGCAGCTTTCACTAACAGTACAAACTAATATTCTTTTCTCTCAGTATTTATATTGCACTCATCTTCATGTTATCAAAAAGAGAAGTTACTTACCTGTGTAGTAACAATGGTTCTTCGAGATGTGTCCCCATGGGTGCTCCACAGTAGGTGTCGGGCTCGCCCCAGTGCCGCAGATTGGAAATTTTCAGCAGTCTCCGTCAGGTCACGCATGCGCCGATGCGTGCCAGTCCTTCGCGCGCCTTCGGTCACATGCGCGATCTGGTCCCCACCAGTTCCTTGACCAACTGCCCTGGATGCTTCTGAAAAATGCAAAAACAGAGATCCGAAGTGGGGAGGAACAGGTGGGTAGTGGGGCACCCACGGGGACACCTCTCGAAGAACCATAGTTACTACACAGGTGAGTAACTTTTCTTTCTTCTTCGAGTGGTCCCCATGGGTGCTCCACAGTAGGTGACTACCCAGCAGTGACCCCAATTAAGGAGGTGGGTGTCCGCTTATGTGCAGCTTGCCCTTGATAGGACTGCTGTCAATAGGTGTGTATCCTCATCGAACACCCGGTGCATGGCATAATGCTTGGCAAAGGTGTCATAAGATGACCAAGTTGCCGCTCTGCAGATGTCTTTTAATGCGATTCCTTTGAAGAAGGCCGTCGATACTGCCATCGCTCTGGTGGAGTGAGCCCTGGGCGGAACTAGCAGAGGGGTCTTATGGAGCTCATAACACAGTCTTATGCAGGATACGATGTGATTTGAAATTCTTTGTGAGGATAGGCCTTCCCCTTTCGACCTGGGTGCGAGAGACACCAGGAGTCTGTCCGTTTTCCAGAAGGGCTTAGTTCTGTCTATGTAAAAGGCCAACGCCCTCCTTACGTCTAGCAGGTGCAGCCGCGCCTCTTGGCTGGAGTTGTGAGGCTTAGGATAAAATGAGGGTAATACTATTGGTTCGTTAATGTGGAACTCTGAGGAAACCTTTGGAACGAAGGCCAGGTGTAATCAGAAGATCACCACTTCTTTTGAGAATACTGTGCAGGGTGGCGTTGTCATTATTGCTGCGAGTTCGCTTACCCTGCGGGCTGATATGATGGCAAGAAGGAAGGTTGTTTTCGGGGTAAGTAGCCAGAGGGGTACTGTGGCCAATGGTTCAAAGGGTGGTCCCGACATCATGTGGAGGACCAAGTCCAAACTCCATGACGGCGATAGCGGTTTCTGAGGGGGGTACAGGTTTACCAGCCCCTTTAGGAACCGTGTGGCCATAGGATGGGCGAATATGGTTGGTCCTTCCTCTTCGTGTTGAAACGCTGACATAGCTGCAAGATGGACCTTTAGTGAGGATAGGGAGAGTCTGTCTTGTTTTAGCTCCAGCAGGTAGTCTAGAATTGCAGTTATAAGGACGCCCTGAGGAGCCAACTGCTTGGAAGAGCACCAGGAGATGAATCGTTTCCACTTCTGCGCGTAAGTCCTTCTGGTGGAAGTCCTTCGACTGGACTCCAAGACATGTTTCACTCGCTCCGAACACGTGCTCTCTAAGGCGCTGAGCCATGGATTAGCCACGCCTGTAAGCAGAGTCTTTGAGGGTGTGGGTGCACTATGGACCCGAGCCTGCGTGAGAAGGTCCGGCACTACCGGTAGGGGGAGTGGCAGGCGGCATGACATGCACAGAAGCAGAGGAAACCATTGCTGTCAGTCCCAGGTTGGGACTATCAGTATTATCCGTGCTCTCTCTCTTTTGGCTTTCTCTAGAACCTTGTGAATGAGTGTCGTGGGAGGGAACACATAGAGTAGAGGGCCCTTCCATGGCACCGTGAAGGTGTCCCCCAAGGATCCCTGTCCTACGCCCACTCTGGAGCAGTACTGAGGGCATTGTTTGTTGTTGTAAGTGGCAAACAGATCGATTTGGGGAACCCCCCATTTGTGAAAAACTTGTCAGAGCAGATCAGCACGGATCTGCCACTCATGTGTGAGCGCAAAGCACCTGCTTAGCTGGTCCGCTTTCATGTTGTGGACACCGGATAAGTATGAGGCTTTCAGCGTCATATTGTTGACAATGCACCAGTTCCACAACTGGACTGCCTCCGCACATAGCGCATGGGATCTGGCCCCTCCTTGTCGGTTGATATAAAACATGGTGGAGGTGTTGTCAGTATTTGACTACTTTGCCGTGCAGGTATTTCCTAAAACGTCTGCACACATTGAACACTGCTCTGAGTTCTAGTATGTTTATGTGCAATGTCTTTTCCGCAGGGGACCATAGCCCTTGAGTTACTTTGTTGCCGATGTGCGCTCCCCATCCTATGTGAGATGCGTATGTCGTTAGAAAAATTGCAATTTGTGGTTGGTGGAAGGGCACTCCTACTAGTAAATTCTTGGGATCTGCCCACCATGCTAGTGACCTGCGCACCTCTGCTGTGGGCGATACTACCCTGTGGATGGTATGGACTATTGGTTTGTAAATGCTCGCCAGCCAATGCTGCAGGCCCCGCACATGCAGCCTGGCATTCTGTACCACGAACGTGGTGGTCGCCATGTGCCCCAACAGTTGTAGACATGTTAGGATTGGCACTGTGGGGCTGTACGTCATTGCTTGTACCAGGGATTCGATGGTGTGGAAACAGGCCTCGGGCAAGTATACTCTTGATGTAGTAGAGTCTATGCGTGCCCCTATGAACTCTATATTCTGCGTAGGCTCGGTGTTTGATTTCGAGAGGTTGATAACTAGGCCCAACGAGGCGAATGTGTTTGTAGTGACGTGTATCATGCCTAGGACCTCTGCCTTTGAGGCCCCTTTCAGTAGGCAGTCGTCCAGGTATGGAAAAATGAACACACCCTGTCTGTGTAGGTAAGCTGATACTACCGCCAGTGTTTTGGTGAACCCTCTGGGCGCTGAAGAGAGAGCAAACGGAAGAACTCTGTATTGGAAGTGCTCCCTGCCTACTGTGAAGTGGAGGAAACGTATGCGTGCCGGGTGAATAGTTATATGAAAATACGCGTCCTGCAAGTCGAGGGCTGCAAACCAGTCTCCATCGTCCAATGCCGTAAGTATGGAGGCAATTGTAATCATCCTGAAACGCTGTTTGCGCAGATGCCGGTTGAGGGCCCGTAGGTCCAGGATTGCTCTCCAGCCCCCTGTCTTCTTCTCTGTTAGGAAGCACCATGAGTAGAACCCTTTCCCTTGGAGTTGTTCCGGAACTCTCTCCACTGCCCCTATGAACATGAGATGGTCCACCTCCTGTTTTAACCTTGTCTCGTGGGAGGGATCCTTGAAGAAGGACTGGGTGGACGGTTTCGGTGGAGGTAGTGATTGGAAGGGGATCGTGTATCCCGTGGCTATAATTTCCAGTACCCATTTGTCTGTGGTGATGTTTTGCCATTGAGAGTAGAACGGTTTGAGCCAATGATGGAACATGTGCTGGGATTGGCATTGAGGGATGGTCTTGATATTGCAGTCCTCGACATACCCGTCAAACTTGCTGTCTTAGGGCTTGCCCTGAGGATGCGCGACCCTGCTGGGGGCATCGTCTGGGGGCCCTGTACTGTTGCTGCTGGTGGTGGCGCCCTTGGTCATAGTTCCATTGGTATTGTGTACGCTGAGGTTGATAAGCGTAGTGCCTTTGCTGGGGGTAAAACTTCTTCCTCCTGTACGGAGGGGTATATATGCCCAGGGTCCTAAGCGTGGTTCTCGAGTCCTTGCTGGAGTGTAGGACCGAGTCAGTTGAATCTGCAAATAACTTCTGTTTATCAAATGGAAGGTCTACGATTTTTGTTTGCAGACCTCTGGGAATGCCGGACGTCTGGAGCCACGATTCCCTACGCGTTACCACTGCTGTGGCTGTGGAGCATGCTGCCGTGTCTGCCACGTCCAGGGCAATCTGAACTCCTGTTCGTGAGGCCATGTAGCCCTCTTGGACGATCGCTTTCAGCACCGGTTTCTTATCCTCTGGAAGGAAATCCATGAGGGAAGTAAGTCTGGAATAACTGTCGAAGTTGTGGTTTGACAGGTGTGCGGCACAGTTTGCCATTCTGAGTAGTAAGGTAGAGGAGGAACAGACCTTCCTACCGAACGTGTCTAATTTCCTCGCGTCTTTTTCTGACCCTCCTGATTTATATTGAGGTGTCTTGGATCTCTGCTGTGATGATTCGACTACCAGGGAATTTAGTTGGGGGTGGCTAAACAGGAATTCCATGCCCTTGGCTGGAACAAAGTATTTCTTATCCGCCCTCTTATTTGTGGGAGGGGTGGAGGCTGGAGTCTGCCATATGTTGGTGGCTGATTCCATAATCGCTTCATCTAGTGGGATGGCGATCTTAGATGAAGCCGGGGGTCTTAAATTTTTCAGGAGTTTATGATGTTTCTCCTGCACCTCTGCTATTTGAATGTCCTGTGTTTGTGCTACTCTCTTGAATAGTTCTTGGAATTGCCTAAGGTCGTCCAGGGGGGAAATATCTCCAGGGACAATCCCCTCATCTGGGGAGGATGAAGAGGCGTCACTATGATATACCTCCTCTAATTCCTCAGATTCCTGGATTTGTTCATATGCTTGCCCTTTTGAGGATTCGGAGGGGAGGTCCAGGGTCTGTAGACCAACATCTGCCTGGGAAGGCTGTGTTCTTCTCACGGAGTGAGACTGTGTGAAGGGGTGCTGGCGAGGTGTGGGTGGGGATCTACGCCTGGATCTGGACCCCCTGTGCTGGTGTTCAGTATGGTAAGGATGGCCATAACAGCATGGGCAAGGGCCCGGTGATGGGGATCTGGACCACGATCGGAAAACGTACGCATGGGGTCTAGACGAGCGTGACTTCCATGATGACGCTGACAGTGGCGGAGATGCTAACTAAAACTATTAGCTAATAACTATTAACAAAATTAAAACACAGTTTTATCTTTCTCAAGCGTTGGAGCCACAGCGGAATCCAGCTGCAGATGTTGGCAGTTGAGAAGGAACTGGCGGGGACCGGATCGTGCATGTGACCGAAGGCACGCGAAGGACTGGTGTGCATTGGTGCACGCGTGACCCTACGGAGACTGCTGAAAATTTCCGATCTGCGGTGCCGGAGCGAGCCCGACTCCTACTGTGGAGCACCCACGGGGACCACTCAAAGAAGAATGCCTCATTTATCACAAATCTGAAATCACCATGTCTAGAACATGATCCTTGGTGACAGTTCCAAGTTTAGTGTCTTGGCAATGAGTTAAAAAAAAAAAAGTAAATGGGGTTACCTCTATGCACACAGCCAGGTAATTGTAGATAGTCAATGGGATTTTGGTCTGCTCCCCACGGATGACATGATAGGGCAGAGTGAAATCAATGAAGAAGGGTTTGAATGTTTTCAGCTCAGTTTGTTTGGCTAGTCCCAACCCTTTCTGGTCAGACAGACCCACAGCCTCTGTTATCCATGTAGTGATTGAGTCAGGCACTTCCACATGCAGCTGTGCTTCTCCTGATACATCACTGCCAAAGAGAATAAGATATATTTGAACAAGGCTGAAGCTTACAGAGCTAGGACTTGGGGGAATTCCCTTCCAATCCAAGCGTATAATATAGTATAATGTGTGACTCAGCAGTGTCAGGGCTTTCAGCTATACTTTGCACATGTGAAGATCAAAGGTTGAAAAGCTAGAATCTCTTCTTGCAAGAGGTCAGCTGTTTTGGGAACCTCTGCTGTAACCAAGAGCTGCATGTGCAGGAAGTAGATGAACAGTTACTAGCTAGCATGGAATACAGTTGGTAACATGACATCTAACTGGCAAATCCTTCCTGGATTAAAAGCTTTTCAGGCATTTGCTCCCTGGCAATAGAATCACTTTCCTTAGAGGCAAAGTCCTATATTAAGAAAGAGAAGGAGTAAACTGTTTTATCCAACAACTAATGAAATAAAAGTAGCCTTTGTTGGAACCTGTTATATCTGCTATGCACATTGCTACATCAGAAGCTGTGTATATCTGATGGGTCTGGCCCAATATTCTCCCAACTGATATTCTTCATGCTTTGTAAAAATGAGGATTCAGCATCATCCTGGATTATTCACTCCCTCCCTCACATAGAAGAGCTTTGGACATGATTGAAAGGGCGGACAAATAATTTCACCTAAAGCACAAACAAAAGCTATTTCATGGATCAGTTACGAGGCTGATTGGTACCATTAAAAGTGCCCAACAAAAAAGCTTCCTGGAGTTATTTCCCTCCCAGACCCATATGAGCATGCTTCTTGTTCCAGTATCTTCTGAAAACCTACATCTCAGCTGACGTGTTACTATGATGAAAAAGAGAGAAAGACCCCTGAATAAGTACAGGTGATCTCCTCTGCAGACCTTGCTGCCTGACCACATTGTGATGGCTGCTGATTCACTGAGGATATTCCAGAAGAGACGTAAGTAAAAAGGGTTAAACGTTCTCTTATTCTGGATGGGCCAGCCAAGATTGCAACCTGTATTTTAAATATGCTTCCTATAAACAGCTTTTAAGTCATTTGTTATTATGCTATATTAACAGCTCATTTATGAAATTAGGCAAAGTATTGTGTATCAGTTTGCATGACTCCAAATATTAAGAGCTAAACTGGACTTTGCAGTAACTTGCACATTTAAAAACAAATCACAACAAAAATTAACAGGATTGGGAAGTACCGGGAACTGGATTAGCCAATGAGCGTTACCCAAGTGACCAAGGCTACAAGCAGATTTCAGGTTACTTTTCATGCCACTGAAGAAAGGGAGAGAGGGAAAAAACTAAAGGCCAATAAAAGCCTTAAATCATAAGAGTTCTTTGAATTCTTAAGCAGACACTAAGACCATTGCATTGACCACACGTTTTAAAAAGTAACCAAATCCAAAAAGATATCATAAAATGGAATGAGAAATTATCTCTTGACTAAAGCTGCTATCTGACTGGATAGTTTTGTTCTTCAATTTAGTACGTATTTGTGTAAATTGTTGTTTGTATCCATTGGTTACCAGAAATATTTAACTGGTAACTTAGCTGACACTACCCTTTGGTTGTTAAGTGAGTTAAATACTGTGATTTGTACTGGCCACATTTCACACTAGAATCAAGTACCCAAAGAAATAAGAACAATGCTGAACTGGACAGACAATGAAAAAATGAAAATGAGTGAAGTGAACAAGATCCCAACAGGGAAACACTAACACAAATGCTTCAAGAAAACTTATAGCCAGTGTTCCTTGGTAATCCTGTGCACCATGATCAGCCAGTCTCTAGTGTCCCGTCTTGTGAAGATAGTCCTCCAGATCCAATTACAGAGAAAAGCACAGGGACCTTCCTATTATTCACTTGGCTCAGCAGAGAACTGGGAAATTCATTTGGCTTTGCTGCTCTGTATTATTTTAACCTCTTTCAGGTACATTATCTTCTTAATATCTAATACAAAGTTTGCAAACATAGTAAGAGCTGGAAAGTTGGTACCTTCTGCAACACAAACTACAGCCCTAGAGAATCAGTGGAATTGAGACCCAGCTTCAGAGCTGGCAGCATTCCAGCCTCTTTAACCAGACAATTTGTTGCAGCTGATGTTCTTTCCATTGGGATTTCAGCCCATAACCAGAATTAACATATTATTTTTACACATGAGGGCACTTACTCTTCTGGGCAGGGGGCCAAGGTACACACATATTTCCAGCCATTAGACACTTCAGCTAGGCTTGAGAAATTTTTGATTTGGACTGGGAGCTTGACATTAGACATGGTTTCTTTTTAAATAAGAATATATTTTAATTATAAATTATATACGTATAAATTCTTCATATTCAAGGAAGCAGAAATCAGACAATGCACAACTCAGTTATTCATAGTGAAATGAGTTAGAGTAAACGCAACCTGGGACTTTTTATTCCATAATCCCCCACTTATTAACTGGGTTTTGGCAGACTGGGCACTTCTGGAATTCTTTATATATTTTTACAAAGCATATTTCACGCTCAGTTCAACAGATTTGAATAAACTTGCTTCAAATTCCTATCAAATTTAATTAAAAGCATTTACTGGGAGTGAAATTTACTTGCAACCTTGGAGAAGCCCTTGAAAATCTGCCTAGCATTTCTTATTCCAAGCTTTGCTGCCTCTGGGAGGATTAGTCATCTATTTATTAATATTTGTGGCAATGATTGTGCCAGAAACAGGAAATAAGTTTGGATTATTTTGGGCTTACTCCTACACAAAATGGAAAGTGAAAGGAAGAGCTTTGTACAGAATTGTGTTGACAGACCAAATCAACGTAGAGCTTAGCAATATTGAGCAAGGGCTTTAGAGAGTCAGCTGTCCAAGCCACATCTCAACACATAACACACAGAAAATAGCAAAAATTAAAAACACATGAATTTGTGTTACTCATCACAGTAATCCATGGGAGCCTTGAAAAATGGCTTCTGCAATTCTGCATATCTTAGTGGATGGGCAGAGGAATCTTCCTAACTTAGGCTTCATAGGTATTAGTTATGTCCTCCTTAGAGATGCTTAGCCTTCAAAATGTGGGGGCAGCATTGTCACATGCTATTCCAGGAATCCGATAGGATGCATCACATTGTGGTAGACACCTTCTCTCATGGAAACCTCTCACCCCATTAATAGTAAGAAAAGCTATCTTCCATTTCTGTGGCAACTGCAGCAATTGCTCACAGACAGCATTTTGACAAGGGCAGCACAACTTTATAGTGAACAATCTACATATATGATCCAGAAATATTGTTATCCATCAAATAATATCATGTATGTAACCTAGCTTAATCACTAGGTGGCCCTCTACACAACAACCCTTGGTTGCTGCTCCTGTGCCATTTCTGCAGTGAGAATCCTCTGTCTGTGACACCACACTGAGTTCCTACAGGGAAAACAGTATTGTCACAAACAGTTATGACTTCAGTGTGGGAATAAGCTTCAAGATTAGGTGAACTATTTATAAAGAATGTGAAGTAGGGTAAAAGAGGACTGGGTTGCAGCACCTAGCTGATTTTAAAGATTTAGGTAAGGCTGACAACTGTCATGTAGGAACATTATTCTCCAGGTGAACAGAAATCTGCATAGGATTGTGCACAAACCAGTGCATGCCGACAGAAAAGTTCCCCACAAATACCTGACATTGAGGCAGTGCCAAATCCATGTTTCAGGGAAGAATGTTCTTTTTTTCTTCTCTGCTCTAAGACAAGAAATAAATCCTCAGCAATAAACTATTTTATGAGACAGAAGGTTACAACAAAAGAATAAAGAAATTAATGCTATATACAAACACAGCTCATATTATGAATCAGCAGCATAGTAATCCTCACAATTAGATGTACCAAGGGTCCTCTAGTAGGATATTATTTAAAATAAGTAATAATAATAATAATACTAGTGTCTTATATAGCACTTTTTATCAGTACTTCTCAAAAGTGCTTCACAAACTACCATTTATTTATTCTCTGATCCCCTGTGAGTCCCCATTTCACAGATGGAAAGTGAGGCAAAGAGAGGCTAAATGACATACTCAGGACTACACATGACATCTGTGATAAAGAAGGGAACTGAATCTGTCTCCCATAAATATAGGTATGTTGTGATATATGCAAACACGTGCATGTGTGCAAACATTCTAGGTATAAGAATAAAATGCATAAAACCATTAACTCAGGGTAAAAATTTTGAGTTCTTTCATACAATTATCTAATACTCAGGCAAAAAGGCTAAGAGAAGAGATATAATGTGCATCTTTTAATGTCACTGGTCATCACCACTTTTTTTTTTTAGGTTATGGAAAAGGGGTAGCAGGCTTCCCCAAACTGGCCTATTTTATAGCAGTTACTATTTAAATTTCCTCTCCCATGTCTCCTCTAACTATTCTTGCAGCATTGACTAGTCCTTGTCTCTGCATTCTTGCATGGTACTGTCTCCTTCCCTTTTCCTTCCCGTCATGCCTGTAACTGTTTCATTTGTCGACATTTTGTCAACAAAACCCAGCACATCCCCCAGCAGTGTTATACCTCTCCCTGTTTAGGTATAACACCTTTCTCAACAGCGTTCTGCCAACAAAACAGCCATGCAGGTACTCTGAGGCCCTTTTGTCGACAGCTAGAGCTTCCGGTTTACTGGGCAGCCCTGTCTGCAGAGCTTCCAGTCATATGTTCTGTTGAGAGAGGGCCAGACTGTCTGGCTGCTCTCTGTTGACAGAGTGGATTGCTCTTTTGGTCTGCTTTTATGTGTAGACACAATCTGTCCACAGAACTTTTACTGGGAAATCCACTCTGACAGTGACTTCTTTCAACAGAGGCTTCTCGTGTAGACAAAGCCTGGATGCTTTCTGATTCCAGTGAAGCTATTCTGATATCAAGAGAATAAGATTTAGTGCAGCATTCAAAAGGACACACTATCAATTTATAACACTATCATACTTTCTGTATCACTCCCTCATCCCTTCTTCATACAATCTGGCATCTTGTTTACTTTAACTACCTGCTGCATATTGCGCAGGTGTCTAGAATGGGGTGGACAACATGTAACCTGTGGACCAGAATCCAGCCCACGAAGCCTGTGAAGCCCTTTCCCATGGCAGCAGCACCATTTTAGCCAAGCTGGCCAAAATGAGCTTGGGGTGTGGGGTGTAGTCAGGCTGGGTCAGGGGTTGGCAACCTGAGTTCTGGAGATGCATGCAGCTGTTTAAGGAGACACCTGCAGCTCCAGATGCTACCACCACTGACTCCTCTTGTGACTTCTTGCCCTGCCACGTTGCAATAATGGTACTAGATTTAATTGGTTTAACAACCAGCAGGGTGGTGAGAGGGATCCTGCCATTACACCAATTAAATTTAGTTCCATTATGTCAGCATGGCTGGGCAGACAGCCACCCACACTGCAGGTGGGGAAAGTGAGCAGGAGAGCTAGAGGGAGGGGCAGCCAAGTCTTCCCCTGCCAGAGCCGTACAGGCACACTGAGAAGGCGGGGAGGCAGAGGCGGCCATGGAGGAGCAGCGGCAGCATGCGAAGCTTGTTGTCTGAGAGAGGGTAATCCTGGGGATGGGGGGAGGCAGGTTTGGGGAAGAGAGGGGTTAAGCCTGGGGATGGGGAGGCAGGTTTGGCCCCAGGAACATGTAAAAAATTGCCATGTGGACCCCGATGCAAAAAGGTTGGACACCCCTGGTCTAGAATGATATTAGCTGTTTTTCCTGAGACACAACAATTAATTCAGAGCCAGCGGTTGAGCGCAATGTTTTTAACTATTTTTTCCAAGGTGCATTACTTTGTACTGGTCTATGCTGAAGTCCATTTACTGGGGCACTGTCCAGTTGCCTAGTTATTTTAGTTCTTTCTGGACACTATTACAATTTCATATCTCTTTGATTAACCTGAGGAGTTTCCTGATAAAATAGAACTGTGAGAAATACTTCACTCAGTGTGAATTACAAACATACACAGAACATTACCTGGGTACAATCTTAGAATGCATAGTAGCTATCAGTGTCCCAGTGTGAGGCTGAAAGGCTGGCACGGCCTCATCTGTGTACATGCCTCCATTCTGTCTATGGTTTAGACTGACTAAATCAGTCATCACAACCAAACCAGTTTCCTAGACAACAATAAAAAACAACAACCCAATAATAAAGAAACTTTCAGCATACCCAACAGAACTTTCCAAAATGGCATCAACTTTTCCAATGTACTTACAGAGGAAAAGCTAATTTATTTTTGTAAGTTTTATGCAAAAATAAAAATGGATGGCAACTTTTTTTGGGGTGGGTTAGACAGTGATGGAAGCAAACTCCCTAGAACGTTCAGAGAATGTTCAGAAAATGCATTTCACAAATATTGAACAAAAACAGGTGTATGTATAATTTTCAGTAATTGTAAGTTGAAAAATTAAACATGACTAGGTTTATACATACACATACTCACAGTAGGAAATATACGCACATCTATAATTCCTTTCTGTTCCTAGAAGGTTTAATCACTGTTCGTAGAAGACATTTATCCTTCCTTTAAAGCTCACAAATTTCTCTCTCTCTACCCTAGCCACAAATTTACTAGGAGATTCTCCTCCTGAATAAACAAACCCAGTTCCATGAGGGACACCAAGCAGAAGAGAAATTGCCAACATAGTTTTACACTAAAAACATAAAGGAGATAAGAAAATTGTTAGCTTTGCTTACTTTTTCGCTTTCTAAGACACCCAACATATGATCCTGAGGTTATGACCTTGAGATACACCTGCTCCTGTGTCCAGACACAAAAGGGAACACATGCTTTGTGCTCTTTTAGATCTGGTTATTATTAAAAATAATGTATCTAGATCCATAAGCATATATGGAAATTTGTAAGAATGTAATGTACAGCATAGGCAAAGGTAAAGGAATGAGAGCAGAAATATAGGGATGAGACTGTGCAGCCATAATAGTGACAGTAGGAATGGGAACCCGATGAAGGGATCAGAGAGGGTAAGAAGAGAGCTGAAGCAACAACAAAGGAGAACAGACAAACACAAAATTTTTCAGATCTAGCTTTTAAAGATAAATCAAATTTAGTATAAAATGAGGGAAAGACGAGGATAATGGAAACATGTTAATAGCTTCTAATGGGACAGTTTGGAGGTGGTGGTATATACATATATTAAAAATCAGTATTAGCAATCTAGATGCTGCAGCTCTGGGCTAAACAGAACCTGAAACGCTAGGAAAAGTATACTACTTTGTCTTCAATGTCCAAGCTGAGAGAACTGGAAACAGCAGATAGTATAGACAAAATTAATTATGATTTTTAAAATGCGTTCAGTTTTAATAATTGAAGGTATTTTTAATATTAATAATATAAGCAGGGATTGGATAAGAGTATAAAAGATTGGCCAAGAGTGTAAACAGATGGTATAACAGCTGCCAGTACAGGGACCAGGAAAGGGAGCTTAAAGGCTTTCCAAGGGCTGTTTTGCCAGCATAAATTACATTTTGTTCCATGGCTGTTCCAGGCTTCAGGGAAACCCCCATGTTCAAATACACTTCCACCCTTTTGGATTTCGCTTGTAATCACCTGCAGAATGGGCTTTCAGAGTCTCATGCAGCATTGGATGAACTTGCTGGGTGACTGCATGATTTTTCTGGAGTTTCTGTTTGATTTGCTTTAGTCAACTGGATTTGGCCTTCCCCCATATGCTGTCTAAGGTCAGAGTACATTTGTTTAATATACTCACTGGAGTACAGCACATTGTCCTAGTTAAACTTTCACTGTCCTTTGGGAGGGATCACAGTGATGAGGTCACCTCCTTCCCCATGAACAAAACAGTAATGAGTCCCTTAAAACTCTAAAGAAGAGTCACATTTCTCATTGGTCAGAGATAAGAGCAAGACAAGTAATAGCAGGCTGAAAGATCCAGGCTTTCACTACTAACTGAACTGTATTAATTCAGTCTTCTTTTGCAGTAGAAAATTCTGTTTCTATGTAGGTTCCTATATCACACCCAGCAAGGTGACATTGGAGCCCCTCACAAAATTTACAGGATCTCCATGTGTAGTTTACACCAAGACATGATTCCTCTATCTGGAGACTGGCAGGATTTATCAGAATTTAATTTCTCTCTTCTTGTTCTTAAGTTGGCAGAGTAGCACAGTCAGGCATGTTTTTAGGAACAGGATCTCTCCTCATTATGTCAAGGGGCATGCACATTTCCCACCAACATAAATGTAGAGAACCATTAGGCCTTCACTTGAAGTCAGGAGAAGAATAGACCCAAACAGACCTCATGCTCAAGACCGTCCCCACTCTTACGTAAAATATGCAGCCATATGTGGCACTACAAAGTTTAGGGCACCAAACTGACCCAAATTTCATGGATCCCTAGGCAGCTGCATGGGTGTGGTCAGCAGGACCATCCCTAGGAGAGGTGCAGGGCCCAGGACAAGTGCCCCACTTTACCCCCTCCCTGCCCCCATTCCATGCCCATCCCTAAGTCCCCACCCAGCCTCCTGCCTCCTCTGCTGTACCTCTGCCTTGCCTCCTTCCCACCCCTTCCCCAAGCCTCCTCCCCCAAAGCAATGCAGTCCTGGGATTAGCGGGGGGGCCTGGTACCAGCAGCAGCAGTTAGGTTTTCCCCTGCACTCACTGGTGGTAGTAGGGGGGAAGGACAGCAACCTGGACTCAGCCCACTTTGCTCTGCTGGCTCCCAGCCACGTCACCCTGGTTGCTGCAGCTGGTGAGTGTGAGGGCGGTTCCAGTCCTTCCTTCAAGCCCCCTCCCTCAAACAACATGGCTTGGAGCTGGGTGGTGGAGTAGACTGGGGTCAGATCACTCCATATCCCAAAGCCATCAGTGAGGGCAGGGGCAGGCTGGATCCCTGCTGCCCCTCTCCCTTGCTCAAACACCTCTAAGCCTATCCTCACTTTGAGCTCTAGCCTCACAGCCCCCTGGCCCTGAGTGCAGCTACTGTAACTATGGGGGCCTAACTGAAAGCAGCAAAACTTTTAGGGAGAGCCCTGCAATCATGCTGATCGGTGCTTATCATAAGCAAGTTTATCTTAAAAGACTTAGAAGAGGACTGAAGCTGCAAACCTTTGGGTACTTTCTAACTAATTCAAACATGAACAACCTTCAGGGAATTTTCTCCTGAAAAGACTCTTCCTTATGGAGCAGGAGGTTCTGAAGATTGCTACTGACACTCTCTCTCTAAGCTTCTATATACATAATTATTATAGTTATACTCCCTTAGGCATCAGATTTTCAAAAGAAAAAAGATCAGCACTCAGCAACTCCCATTATGACACTTGTGACCCAGACCCAATGTACTGAGCTGTTTTGAAAGTCTGGCTTAAGATGCTATTTAGTCTTATGCAGATGGAGGGGTTGTTCTTTAGCAATCTGAATGTATCACACAGAATTTGACAGGGAAATTAGAACAAGAGCACACATGGATACATCTTACCGTAAATGCAAAACGGGCATCTTTGGTGATATCCCAGTGCCAAGGGAAGACCGAGGAGCGGCGGCGCCTGCGTGAGGACATACCGGGCCACCAGAAATGCCCTTCTTCTTTTGGAGCCCCAAAGGCATCAGAAACATCATACTCTGCCATTTCCTGGAAAATCTGAACAGAAGGAAGTTGCCATCCATAGGTGACTCATGGTAGCATTTAGGAGGTGAACTTCCCCTGCCAAAATTTTAATTATTAAATGGGATGTCCCTACATGACCCTCTGGGTGAACCTCCTTACATCATTCCTCCTGCCCTGCAAGCACCAGTCTCCCCAGTTGCCATCACATGCGCACATAACACTGGTGTTTCACTGCAGCTTCCTGTTTAGAGAGTGGAAAGGTGGAACTGCCTGATAAGAATGAGAAAGAGCCTTGAGCTCCGTCTCACCTGAGTGGATGTCAGCTGAAAACCTGTTTTGAGAAGGTAGACGCTCTTATCTACTGCGGAAATGCAGACACAACTTCCTTTTGCGGCTTTAACCTTGAGGCTCACAACATCACCAGGTCTCGTCTCATTTGCTGAAATTGCCACTGCAATCTAAGTATTTAAATAAAACACCATTATCTCACACAATGTTCAGATGACAAAACTACAAAGAATAACATGGGAGGCCATCCTCTCCTCTCCATTGTTGATACCTGATTCTCAAAGGAGGACTTGACAGTGAATTGCAGACTGTCTGTGACCCCTTCTCCATTCTCCCTGACATAATACACCAAGAGACGGCCCAAAGGAGCCATGTTGTGAGCCACCATGAAATGGAGGAAAGTCATGCAGACTTCGATCTCTGCTGCAGGGGTTTTGGTAGGTGCTAAATGACAAATTGTACAAAGAACATAGTTATTTGTCAAAGGCAATGTCCCTCACAAGTACTATAGGACCTAGTGTCCTTCTCTGCAGCCCCTCTGTCATGGCCTCCCCCTGCTTTATGAAAATTGGCTTATGAGTATGAAAATGAATAACCCGAAGACACTTTATGAAAAAATGATCATATAACATGTCATTTTAAAAACTGAAATCCACTGAATCTATATTCTATTTGTGTGCATGTATCCTTCTTGTATCTGAAGTTAGACATATGAAGTGGAAACATATTTTATTAATCTATGTATAATAGTAAAAGCCACCAGTGATATATTAGGAACTTGATGGCTCAGTGTTCAAGTCAATGACCTGTGAAAGGTTTTGTTTTTCCTGTAACCCAAAGTGTTGTTGGTCCTACAAAGATATATGGCCAGGCCACTTGATGTTGGAACCCATTTTGGATCTGGTACTTTTACACTCAAAGGCTGCATCTATATTTGCATTCCTCTTTTGAAAGAGGCATGCATATGAGGGAAATTGAAATGTAAATGAGGTGCAGATTTACATATCTGGTGCCTCATTTGCATATTTGTCTTTCGAAAAAGCTTCTTTTTAAAGAAGAAAAGCAATGTAGATGCAGCTCTTTCTAAAGTAAACCCCCTCTCTGAAAGAACCCTTCTTCCCTTTTTTATGGCCCAGCAGGACAGGATGGTGGGGAGCCCTGGAGGGCAGAAAAGTGAGCTCAGTGGATTGATCAGCTCACTGGGTGACAACCCTGAGGGGACTTCTGTGATTCCACACACCTTCCATCAGATACTAGGCCTGACATCTGTCTGTGTCCTATCTCACACATTAACAGATTCAGATTCTCCCCAACCAAGTGCTAACAGGGTTAGCATCTATCTGTGCCCTCTGTCCCATCCACATGATCCACCTGTTTCTCTTGCCCCATAAGAATGGCCTACTGAGACAGAACAAAGGTCCATCTAGCCTGATATTGTGTCAGATTTCAGAGGGAATGAACAGAGCAAGGTGATAACTGAGTGATCCACCCCCTGATGTCCACTCAGCTTCTGGCAGTATAAGCTTAGAATACTGAGAACTAGGGCCTGCATCCCTGATCATCTTGGCTAATAGCCAATGATGGACCTATCTTGCATGAACTTATCTAATTATTTTTAACTCAGTTATGTTTTTGGCCTTCATAACATCCCCTGGTTCCACATGTTGTCCATGCATCATGTGAAGAAATATTTCCTTATATTTGTTTTAAACTTACTGCCTATTAATTTTCATTGTGTGACCCACGGTTCTTGTGTTTTGTGAATGGGTAAATAACATTTCCTTTTTCCTTATGCTCCTTTTTCCACATGATTCATGATTTTATAGAGCTCTATAATATTCCCTGTTAGTCATCTCTTTTCTAAGCTGAAAAGTTCCGGTCCTTTTAAACTCTCCTCATACGGAAGCTGTTTCACACACCTCAATCATTTTGTTACCCTGCTCTGTATCTTTTCCAATTTTAACACGTCTTTTTGATATAAGGTGACCAGAACTGCATGTGCTATTCAAGGTGTGGGTAGACTATGGATTTATATAGTGGTGGTATGATATTTTCTGTCATCCTGGCTGGGATGACTTAGTGGGTGTTGACCCTGCTTGAAGCAGGGGGCTAGACTAGATGACCTTCTGAGGTCCCTTCCAGCCCTAGGATTCTATGATTATTAACTATCCTTCTCCTATCAGAGAAGTAGCTATGTTAGTCTGTATCTTCAAGAACAACAAGAAGTCCTGTGGCACCTTGCAGACTAACAGATATTTTGGAGCATAAACTTTCGTGGGCAAAGACTCATGCATCTGATGAAGTGGGTCTCTGCCCACGAAAACTTAGGCTCCAAAATATCTGTTAGTCTATAAGGTGCCACAGTACTTCTTGTTATCCTTTTCCTAATAATTCCAAATACTATTAGCTTTTTGACTGGAACTGCAAATTAAGCAGAAGTTTCTAGAATTATCTATAACTCGAAGCTCTCCTTTTTGAGTAGTACCAGGTAATTTAGTACCCATCACTTTGTATGTATTGTTGGATTTATATTTTCCAATCTGCATTACTTTGCCTTTATTAACACTGAATTACATCTGCTATATTGATTCCCAGTTTTATGAGAGCTCTCTGCAGTTTTGCAGTCTTTTTTGGACTTAACTATTGTGCGTAATTTTGTACCATCTGCAGATTTTGACACTTCACTGTTTACCCCTTTTTTCCACATCATTTAGGTATTTGTTGAACAGCACTTGTCCCAATACAGACTCCGGGGGATATTGCTCTTTACCTCTCCATTCTGAAAACTGAATACTATTTACCTTTTTCCATTTTGAAAAATCCTCAGTGTTACATAGCCTAGCATCATTCTTTCCCTCACTCCTCCCACTGTCAAGGCCAGCATCCATTTCTCCTCACATACTACCAGTGCCAGCATCCTTTTCCCTTTATCCCTCCATAGCTCCAATTGCTACTAAGACCAACTATCCCTGGTTCCTTTCCCTCTCCCCTCAATATTACCTGGCCTGATGTTCTTCCTCCCACCCGAGCACTAGCAGGTCTAGCAGTTCCATCCCTGCACCCCAGCATGCTCGGCAAAGCACATCCCTTGACCTAAGCAATATTAGGATAAAATCAGGTTTACCATTTACAGTAAATGAACTTTATATGTCAAAGTGGGCATAAAATTTGAAGTCCAACCTTCCACTCAAACATTCTGTGACCTTTAACATCAGCAAGGAACCACTAAGGGATTTGACAATAAGACAGTTTGTCTTGAGTAAGAAGAGAGCTGTCACTCTAGATAAAGAGAAGCATTTGCACTTTTGTTGCTAAGATTTTAGCTACTGACCTGTTCCTAGGAAATGAGTGACATGGATGTTCTTATCAAAGGGGAACGTGGCTCTTTTGCTCCTCTGCTGTGTCATGTTACCAGGCTGCTGCCCGGAAAGGACAATATTACCTCGCGATGCAACTTCGTAATGCAGAGTGAAGTTACACGGACACGTGGACTTCACTGCAATCTGGGCCTCCTCTCCCACCTAGACAAAGAGACACAGGGCCTGGGATCAGGTTTGTTCATTGAACACTTCAGACCCTTCTTATTATCTTAAAGTACAGTACTGCAGTTAGGGGGGATGAGCAGCCACTGAAGACAATACCCCAATCCTAAGGAGTTGGCAGGGTGAAGAGATGGTTACATTCACACTGAACAATCTGGTGCATTCCCCCCATGAGGAGGAGCTGTATGCAGCACTTTGTTTCCTGGTTGTCTTAACAGAAGATGAGGCAGAGAAGATATATGGATTAGTAGAAGGAATAAAGAAATCTTTAGAATCCTGAGGGTTAAGGCTTTTGGTTTAGAGCAGCTATCAGAATGGACTGAATTTTAGATATCACTTTACATATTTCTGATCTCATGGGGAAGGCGGGAGGTGTAATACAGTTTTGCTGTTTAATTGACATTACTTATGATGATTACTGTAATATTCAGATGCTAATTCAGACACAAAACAGTCCCACAAAACAGTCTTAAATCAGGAAAATCTGAACTGTGAAGAAAGTTCTTTTATGATGTTTGCTCTAGGGCCAGACAGACAGACACAAGGAACGTTTCCCTCTCCCAAGCAGACAGGCCTAGTGCCTGCAAGAAGTTTCAGAGAAGCTCATCTGTTTCCTGCACTGTTTCTGCACCTCCTGTAGGTGGTGAAGAGCAAGCTGTACCCAAAGCTACTACCCTTTCACAAATTCACATGAAGAAAGGAGTCCTTTGAAGGTTGGCTATCATCACTGCCATGTCCCTCAGGACAGCTCAGTTTTAAGCAGTCTTTTCAAAAGCTTGGAATCACTGACTGACGGTGTCTTCTGCGGGGCAGAGGAGCACTTCAGCAGCAGCACCACCTTCCTGCTTTTTGGATTTGGGAAGTAACTAATGTATTATTTGGAGGCCACATTACCCCCACCCCAGCACCCTTTGTAGCTTCCAGTCCCTCTCCTTAGCCATTTAAGGCACAATATCATATTCAATTACTTGGAAATCGAGTAACAAAATTTGAATTCCAGTTAAATATTTTGAGAAGCCTCTTAAGTGCAAATAGTCCCACCTCCCCACTGCATAAACACAGTGTAAACCAAAATATCGGCACAGAGAAGTGAAAAGGCACCAAATGGTTAAATGAAGTGAAAATGCAGAAGGGTCCACAAACAGCCTTGTGATGTTAAATATTTGAGGCATTTAGAGTTCCCAAGAGCAAATTAATGAGACTGTTCATGAAAAAAATATGTAGCTAATTGGAACACCCAATAAGTAATGGCAGAGCTGAGAAAATGGTTCCCACATCAACTGGTCACACAATTCCCAGGTTTCCCACAGCAGAATTAATTCTAATCTAGTTATAATGAGAACAATGTGTTCAGATTAGCAATGTATAATCCCTTTTCCATACCTCAGAAATCTTGTAAAAGATTAGTTAGACATTAAACTGCCACGAAATGCAACTATAAAACCTTTATATGTGAGTACACTGACTGAAACTCAACCTACCAGGTCAGCTGTTAATATAGTAGTAGGTCAGATATACAGACCAACAGATCCCTAAGTGCTTTACAAATATACATAAATCCATCACTGTCATGAAGTCTCTTGGGCTGGAGTGCTGCAGCACTTAACTGGTGATCAGCACAATAAAAAATATGGCTATGGACAAATCTACTCTTAGGATACATCTCATGAAAATGTTTACACACAGAAGGGAATCTAAGCTTTTAGGGTCACTCTCGCTAACAAAAAAATTGAAAGATGCTCAGTTTACCTTTGGGAGGTAAAGGACTGAAGTGATACTGCTGGGATTCAGACTCAGTTCCAAAGACTAGAGATTTCTAATCTGGGAATAAGATAATTAATTCACTTCACCCTGGGTTCACTTTGAATCAATTCACATTTGTTGATTAGAACCAAAATCTGAATATCTTTATAATTTAGTATCCATTTCATACAGATTTTAGGGTGTGGAAAGCTTTTTTGTGATCTGATCTCTGGAGTCCAGTGAGCCTCCACTAAGGATCAGCCCTCTCTCTTCATCCACCCTTATACATTAGCAAACATTCTCATGGGCAGGTAAAGCAAGAAGCAGCATGTAGTGAAGTAGCTGGTGGCTAAAAATGCATCAGTCTCTAAAGTGAAGACTCCTAAAGTCTGTTATGGATGCAATAATAGGCTACAGCCCCCCCGAGATATCTGGAGATACTTCATTCAAACAACAGGTATGGCTGAGCCGAGAGGTCTTTATAATGTAACATGAAGCTGTCATACCTGGAAGGTCTTATCTGGTGCTTGGAGCTGGATATGGCACTTGCTAGGTGAGTACCAGCTGCTGATAGACAAGTAGTTTGGCAGATACTGGTCCCCTGCAGGTCTCCCATCAATTGCTGTCACTTTGGTCTGATGAAAAAAAATGCACCTGAATGTTATTAACACATAGAAAGCTGGGCCCCCATCCCTCTCCATCATGCAATCCTCACCACCATTCCCACTCCAGACACTGCCCCTTCAAACGTCCTGTTTTGCTATCTTTAAAATACTGTTATAATTACACTCACTTTCTACTGAGATGTTTGATGCTTACTTTTAATCTGATCTACTTAAAGCAGACAGCTCTATCTTATTATCAGAGACGTAGACAAGTTAGTCTATCTTCAAAAACAAGAAGTCGTCCAGTGGCACCTTATAGACTAACAGATATTTTGGAGCGTAAACTTTTGTGGGCAAAGACCCACTTCATCAGATGCATGAGTGGGGTGGTTTCAGGGGAGGTTTTAAAGACGGGGTCTCAGTAAAGGGAAGGACCAGAGCTGACGAGGTCTATTCAGTCAGGGTGGATATGGCTCATTATTGGCAGTTAATGTGGAGTTGTGAACATCAAGAGAGGAGAAATCAAGTCAGTTCAATCACGGGGGATGTGACCCATTGTCAATTGCTAATGTGGAGGTGTGAACATCAAGGGCAGAGAAACTGCTTTCATAATGGGCCAGCCACTCCCAGTCTCTGTTCAATCCTTGGCTGATGGAGTCAAATTTGCAAACGAATTGCAGCTCAGAGATTTCTCTATCCATTTTATTTTTGCAATTTTTTCATTATAGGACTGCTACTTCTAAATCTGTTACTGAGCGGCCAGGAAGATTGAAGTGTTCTCCTACAGGTTTTGTATGTTACTGTTCCTGATGTCTGATTTATGTCCATTTATTCTTTTATGTAGAGACTGTCCAGTTTGGCCAATGTAAATTGCAGTGGGGCATTGCTGGCACATGATGGCATATATTATGTTAGTAGATGTGCAGGTGAAAGAGCCTCTGATGGTGTGGTTGATGTTAGTTAGTTGATGTTAACACCAACCACACCATCAGGGGCTCTTTCACCTGCACATCTACTAACATAGTATATGCCATCATGTGCCAGCAATGCCCCACTGCAATTTACATTGGCCAAACTGGACAGTCTCTACATAAAAGAATAAATGGACATAAATCAGACATCAGGAACGGTAACATACAAAACCTGTAGGAGAACACTTCAATCTCCCTGGACGCTCAGTAACATACTTAAAAGTAGAAGTCCTACAACAAAAAAAATTCAAAAATAAAATGAAAAAAGAAATTTCAAAGCTGCAATTCATTTGCAAATGTGACTCCATCAGCCAAAGACTGAACAGAGACTGGGAGTAGTTGGCCCATTATGAAAGCAGTTTCTCTGCTGTTGATGTTCACACCTCCACATTAGCTATTGACAATGGGCCACATCCTCCCTGACTGAACTGACTTGATTTCTCCTTTCTTGATGTTCACAACTCCACATTAACTGCCGATAATGAGCCATATCCACCCTGACTGAATAGACCTTGTCAGATTTGGCCCTTCGCTTTACTGAGACCCCCTCTTTAAATCCTCCTCCGAAACCCTCACACTCAGCATCTAATGAAGCGGGTCTTTGCCCATGAAAGCTTATGCTCCAAAATATCTGTCAGTCTATGAGGTCTTAGATCAGGTTAGTCTATAAAATCTTATATCAGGACTTATTATCATCATCATCGAAAGGTGAACGTTTAATTCTGAGCTAAAAAACTTTGCAGTGTCACTACAGAGAGGGTTGGTAAGGTAATATCTTCTATTGCTAGTGCAAAAGAACAGCTTTCAAACACACTCAGAGTTCTTCTTGAGGTCACTGATTGCTCTCCCATTTTTAGCACTGATTCACAAGTGCGCATTTGACAATCTTAGCTTTATTAAAGCCCATTAATCCTATAAAAACCTTTTACCCACCTCCAGCCAGACATACTGAGCAGCTGTAGGAATAGAGGGGACTTCAAACTCCACCAAGCCGCTTCTGGATACCAGTTCACTTGTGTAAATGTTATCCTTCGGAGTTAACTCAGCTTTGATTCGAATCGTGACCCCATCAGCTGGGCTCCCATCAGGATAAGTTACTTCTACCTAAACAGCCATTTAATTAACAAAATAAGGCATTTCATGTTATTATAAAATCCATTTAGTTATAAAACTAAGCACCAGATATAAGGAACATCTCAGCACTTGGTGTATAACTTATTAGAATAAATTGCCCATATAGCCCATCAACCACCCTGACTGCCCCATATCCTCTACCTTACCTTCCCTTTGTAAGGTAGGCCAGGTTTGAACTGCTTCCTAGTATCCTTGGTGTATCTGATGTCAATCAGCTGCTTCTGAACAGGCATTGAGTCATCAAATGTGACCTGCTTGCTCCCATCAGAGCTGGTCACAGTGGCCCAAATATTGACCAGACCTCGGAAATGCTCTGGGACATCAGAGGGCATCATGTCTCTCACACACACATCGAAAACAGCAGAGCCATCGATCTACCAGCCAGGCCAGGGAAGGAAAATATTACTCAGCATGTACAGTTAAAAGAGTTACTCAGCATGTGCAGTTAAAAATCATTGAATTATAGGACAGCAACGGACCTTGAGAGGTCATCAAGTCCTGTCCCCCATATTTATGGCAGGACCAAATACCTTTTAGACCATCCCTGGCAGGTGTTTAAGCTGCTCTTAGAAATGTCCAGTGAAGGAGATTCCACAACTTCCCTAAGCAATTTATTCCAGGGTTTAACCACCCTGACAGGAAGTTTTCCTCATGTCCAGCCTAAACCTCCCTTGCTGCAATTTAAGCCCATTGCTTCTTGTCCTATCAAGAGTTTAAGGAAAATAATTTTTCTCCTTTCTCCTTGGAGCAACCTTTTAGGTACCTGACAGCTGTTATGTCCCCTCTCAGTCTTCTCTTTTCCAGATTAAACAAACCCATTCTTCCAATCTTCACACATAGGTCAGGTTTTCTAGAGCTTTAATCATTTTGTTGCTCTTCTTTGAATTAGTTTTGTTAATGAAATGGTCACGTGAGACTATCAAAAGATTTACTAAACTCTAGATATACCCAGAGCTTTTTTTCTAGAAAAAGGGTGGTGGAACTCAAGACCCAATTCCCCCAACTCATCCGCTCTGAGGCCCAACCCCGCCCCCCAAACACAGGGGCCCAAACTGCCCCCAGGCAGCTTAACCGCCCCTTGTGCGGGATCCAAAACACTCCTGGGCAGCTTAACCACCCTGCATGGGGCCTGAGCCACCCTCCGGCGGCTTAACCAGTGCCCCCCCAATGTGGGGCCTAAGTTGTTACCCCTGTGTGGAGCCCAAGTAGGGTTGCCAGATTTTCAGAATGCTTATGAGGGACAATGCCCTTCTCCTCCCCCAGACCCAGACCCAAGCCCCCCACCTTCCTGCTCTAACCCAATCCCCCTCCCTTCCCCCAGGTTCTCCCAGCCCCCTGCTGTAACCCTATCCCCCTCCCTTCCCTTCCCATAGAACCAAGTACTCCCAGCCACCCACCCTCCCCCACTTTAACCCAGAAGTCACTGTCCTAGGCAACTGTGACCACAGGAATTTTTCCAAACTAAGTAGTCACTTCACTCTGAGAAAAGTGCTTCCAGTTCAATAACAACAAGAAGTCCTGTGGCACCTTATAGACTAACAGATATTTTGGAGCCTAAGCTTTCATGGGCAAAGACCTCTTTCATAAGATGCATGAGTGGGAGTGGGGGTTCCAGCCACACAGGTACCCAGAAGCCACTTGCTACAAGACAGGCCTCGCAAGGAAAATAAGAGAACACCACTGGCCATCACATACAGCCTCCAGCTAAAGGCTCTCCAACACATCAACAGGGATCTGCAATCCATCCTTGACAATGATCCTTCACTCTCACAGACCTTAGGAGTCAGGCTTGTCCATGCCTACAGACAGCCTGCCAACCTTAAACAAATTCTCACCAGCAACTATAGACCACAACACAGTAACTCTAAACTTGGAACCAATCCCTGCAACAAACCTCACTGCCAACTCTGCTCACATATCTACACCAGCAATGTCATCATAGGACCTATCATCAACTATACCATCAGGGGCTCCTTTACCTGCCCATCTACTGGCATAATATATGCCAGCAATGCCCCACTGCAATTTACATTGGCCAAACTGGACAGTTTCTACGTGAAAAAATAAATGGACATTAATCAGACGTCAGGAATGGCAACATACACAAACCTGTAGGAGAACATTTCAATCTTCCTTGATTACTCAGTAACAGATTTAAAAGTAGCAGTTCTACAACAAAAAAATTGCAAAAATAAAATGGAGAGAGAAATCTCTGAGCTGCAATTCATTTGCAAATTTGACTCTATCAACCAAGGATTAAACAGAGACTGGGAGTGGTTGGCCCCTTACAAAAACAGTTTCTCTGTGCTGGAAGTTTACACCTCCACGTTAGCAACTGACAATGGGCCACATCCCCACTCACTGATCTGACTTGTTTTTTCTTCTTTCTTGATCTATACTACTGATAATGGGCCATTTCCACCCTGACTGAATAGACCTTATCAGCTCTCGCCCTCCCTTTTACTGGGACCCCACTCTTTAAATACTCCTCTGAATGCCCCCCGCCACTCATGCATCTGATGAAGCAGGTCTTTGCCCATGAAAGCTTATGCTCCAAAATATCTGTTAGTCTATAAGGTGCCACAGGACTTCTTGTTGTTCTCGAAGATACAGACTAACACGGCTACCTCTGTGATACAGTTCAGTAATAGCTCTTCTGAGGAACCACTGACAAGATGGTTACAACACAGGCAATACTGGAAAAACTATTTTTAAAACCCTTTGTAAACTGCAATGCTGCAGAATTTCCATGAATGTATTTGCATTTCCAAGTGAGCTGGAATTATCAGCTCAGTTCCTGCATGTGTGCTTTGATCAGACACACTCTTAACTGCCTTCAGTCTACCTAATTCCAGTGCACCCACTGCTGAACCATGGAGGTACAGACACTCATCACTGCTTTGGCTTGGGAAGAGACATGTTTTATTTCATATTGTGCCAAAAATCAGTCAGCTGAAGAGCTTTTGTTGCTCGTCTATCTTAAACCACAATGATCAGACAAATTTCATTTATAAGCAGAGATGAAAAACAGGATTTGGTGGTGATGGGGGACTTCAACTATCCAGGCATATGATGGGAAACGAACTCAGCAAGGCACAGACTATCCAAAAAGTTCCTGGACTGAACTGAAGACAATTTTTTTTTATTTCAGAAGGTTGAAACACTTAGTAGGGGGAAAGCTGTTCTAGATTTGATTTTAACAAATATGGAGGAACTGGTTGAGAATTTGAAAGTGAAAGGCAGCTTGGGAGAAAGCGACCATGAAATCATAGAGTTCATGATTCTAAGGAACAGTAGCAGGGGGAACAGCAAAATAGAGAAAATGGATTTCAGGAAGAAAGATTTTTATAAAATAAGATGCAGAGCTTTACTGCTTTGGTCTTTACATCTCCGTTCGGCTGGGTTTTTTAAATATCTAAAAATGTCTGGGATTTTAATACAGGCTGAACCTTTCTTCTCTTATCCCAGGTTCCCTGGTCCAGTAACAGCCATGGTCCAGCAGGACAACAGATGTCGCTGAACTATGGAGCCCCAGCCACAGAGGTTGCCTGGAGAGAGGCTTCACATGATGTTCTGATTGTCTGGAATTCCTGCCAATCAGAGAAGTGGGGTTGGGCAGAGTCTAGGACCATGTCTCGAAAAGGACTCTCCACAGCACTCTTCTCCCTACTGATGTTCCCCGTGAGGGCAGGGACAGTGTTGCAGGGAGATAAGTGTCCCCCTTCACCCAGCCTGTTGCTGCCCCAAGCACCCCATTCTGTTCCTACACACCCTCCTGCCTACCCTCCCACCCCCAACTTGCTCCTGCCCAGGCCCCTACCCTCAAAGCCTGATCCTGCACCCTCCCTGCCACCCAGATCTCCAGCCCACTCCTGAACCCCCCACCCACTGCTGCACTTTACCTCCCACCGAAATCCTCAAACCCCAGCCCACTTCTGCACCCTCCCTCCCATCCAGACCCCAAACACCCAACCCCAGCTTGCTCTTGCACCCCCTCTCCTGGCCAGAACCCTCACAACCACCCCCAATCCACTGGGGTTAGGCAGAGAAACAAGCCTCCAGCAGATTCTTCAGGGCTCAGCGATGTGGATTCCAGAGGGGCCCTGGGCCTAGTTCTGTGGTGGGGACTGAGGGGGTGGGGAGCCCTCTGACCCTGCAGGAGGTCCAGAGGGGCCTTGGCCCCACAGCATACGAGGTTCCAGCCCTGGCCCTGTGATGTGGCAAGGCTCTGGGAAAGGCTCCACCCCAGCATTGTGGTAGGGGCCACCCCAGTAGGGCTGCAGTCCCCAGCTCTGTACAGGGCTGTGGCCCTGGCCCTGTGATGCAGTGGGGGCTGAGGGGGTGGTTTTGACCCTTGCACCACGCAGGGCCACGGCCCCAGCTCTGAGCTGTGATGGCCCTCGCACCCCACAGCTCTGGGCATTTCCCACCCCCCAGCTCTGGGCCCAGCCTGACCACGCACCTAAGTGAGACTGGGGCTGGCAGCAGTGTTCCAATGGGGCAGCAGGCAGGGAGCTGCATTTTAAAAATGGCGGTGGCAGGAAAAAAAGATGGTGGAATACCATTCCGTGGCGTTCCACTGGAACAAAAGCCCTGGATATACCACATCTACCACATCCCTGCATCCTCAAGGCTTGTTACCTTATCAAAGAAAGCTATCAGGTTGGTTTGACACGATTTGTTCTTGATAAACTCATGCTGACTATTACTTATCACCTTATTATTTTCTAGATGTTTGCAAATTAATTCCTTGATTATTTGCTCCATTATTTTTCTTCATACAGAAGTTAAGATGACTGGTCTGCAATTCTCTGAGTTGTTCTTATTCCCCTTTTTATAGATGGGCACTATAATTGCCGTTTTCCAGTCTTCTGAAATTCTCCCATCAACTTTTCAAATATAATAGCTAATGGCTCAGGTATCTCCAGAGTCATCTCATTGGATATTCCAGGATGCATTTCATCAGTCCCTGGTAACTTGAAATCCTCTAACTTGATTCATCAAGCAGTCATGTAACACTTTAAAGACTAACAAAATAATTTATGTGATGAGGTTTTGTGGAGCAGACCCACTTCTTCAGATCTGGAGATACGCCATTTCCTCTGAAGAAGGGGTCTGCCGCACAAAACCTCATCACCTAATAAATTATTTTGTTAGTTTTAAAGTGCTAGATGACAGCTTTTTTTGTTTTGTTAGGATACAGACTAACACAGATCTCTCTCCATTACTAACTTGATTAAGTAATTTTTAATTTGTTCTTTCCCTATGTTAGCATCTGATCCTATCCCATTTTCATTGGCATTTACCATGCTGAGCATCCAATTGCAACCAACCTTTTTGATGAAAACTGAAACAAGGGAATCATTAAGCCACCAATACCATTTCTACATTTTCTGTAATTAGTTTTCCCTCTACATTGAAAGACTGTCCTACCCTGTTCTTGTCTTCCTCTCAATTCTAATGTATTTCTAAGATGTTTTTTGTTGTTACTATTTGCCTGTAGTATGTTTTCTTGTTACTGTTTGCCTCTGGCCACTATTTTTATATGCTAGCACTTTTAGTATGTATAGCTCAGGTAACAAAGTTAGACCCTGATTCCACATCATTGAATCAAATGCATCTTTGGTATTGACATCAACGGGCACAGATCAGGACTTCCTATGCTACTGATTTAACTTGCTCACCTCCATGGTTTTGACGACAGGGTGTCCCACTTCATGCCTGTAGTACCCCACTCCATTTATAGTCATGTTGACAGTTAACTTTCCCATCACCGGTTTCCCAAATGTGTATCTGAAGGAGAAGCAAGACAATGAAAACCTCAGATTGGCCTCTCCATTTCTATTATTAACCTCATGCTGGTCCCAGAAGGCCTGCTTATCCAGAACTCAGAAAATGAAAGACACCCTAAGAAGCTATTTTTAAAGGACAAGTGTTAATAACTCAGTAAAAGTTTTTATTTGAGAAATTGCCAATCAGTTGACCTAAACTAAAACTAGACTGAGAACAGAAAGATCGTGTTCTCCAGCTTTGCTGATTTTTGTACACAGAAGCATCAAGACTAAGGGACTATCTTATTTAAAAGTCAGATTAATCTCAAACTCCATCTGTTTTAGGATATGTTTTTAAATTCAACACAAATCTTCTAATTCTTATATTTTCCCATTTTTTCTGTTGAAAAAAAAATCAGCACATAGGCTCCTCCCCCAATACAAACATGTCATGTTTATTCTGAGAGGAACAGACAGCTACTTTTAAGTTTCCGTGGAAACAGTTCTTTTTAAAATTTAAACACCAGTGTCTGTCTGCAATTCAGAAGAAGCAGTCTTATGCCAACACAATCATGAGAACCAGAAAATGAAACTGAGCAGTCCATGTTTGTTATTCTAGACAGAGTGAAATGCAAAAACACACAGAAATGGTGGAAAGTGTATTCAATGTTTAAATCCTTTCACGTTCAAATTACTATAGCAAAAATGAAGACATTTTCCCCTACCATGCAACTTTTAACTTGAAAAGGTGTGCCTTTAATAGGAAAGTTTACCTATGCTTGGCTGTACATTTTCTTTCTTCAAGCACTAGGGTGTACAGATTTGTTAAAATGTGTACTTCAGATTGCTTGTAGTTTGGGGGGTAGAACTAGTGGTCAATCACTGGCAGCAGAGAACTGTCCCACCCACAGAAGTTTCACTCTGACCTCACTGAGACAACTTTCACAGGGTGATTCTATTCCACCCTTCTGAATTACAGATGATTCCAAGAAAGGGCATTTTAAAGTCGGCACAAATAAATATTTCTATCTTTATTGTGCTAAACATCATAGAGCTGTTACAATGGGATTTTCAAAGCAGTGCCACTAGAGAGAGAAAGCAAGATCATCTTTTAAATTTAGACTACCAATATTAGGTATTTTCCCCTAGACAGTAGGGCAAAAAGGAGACTCTTGCTAAAAAAGGGAACTGGTTAAAGCCTGGATGTCCAGTATGTACCGTTTGGTTAATTTTTGGCCACATGGCTGCCTAACAAATTTCGTTATAAGAGATATGACTCTTCTGCCTTCAAATTGTCAGTCTCGTCACAGCAGACTCCGATGCTTGGCAAAAGAGTATGTCTTGCGTTTTGTTTGAGAATGAATGCTATGACAGTTGTGAAGAATAAAAACATAAAAACACCCATACTGGATCAGACTAGTGGTCCATTTCACCCAGTATCCTGTCTTCTAATAGCGGCCAATGCCAGATGCCCAGAGGGAGTGAACAGAACAGGTAATCATTGAGTGATCCCTTTCCCATCATCCATTTCGAGCCTCTGACAAACAGATTCCATGGACACAATTCCTTCCCATCCTGGATAACAGCCGTTGATTGACCTAACCTCCAGGAGCTTATCTAGTTCTTTTCTGAACCCCATTAAAGTCCTTGTCTCCACAACATCCTCTGGCAAGGAGCTCCACAAGCCTACCAAGCACTGCATGAAGAAAAACTTCCTTTTGTTTGGTGACAAATATCAGAAGGGTAGCCAAGTTAGTCTGTATCTTCAAAAACAAAAAGTCGTCCTTGGCACCTTATAGACTAACAGATATTATGAAGCATAAGCTTTCGTGCGCAAAGACCCACTTTGTCAGATGCATCTGATGAAGCGGGTCTTCGCCCATGAAAGCTTATGCTCCAAAATGTCTGTTAGTCTATTAGGTGCCATAGGACTTCTTGTTTTCGCTTTTGTTTGTTTTAAATCTGCTACCCATTAATTTAATTTGGTGACCACCCTACTACTTATGTTATGTGAACAAGTAACTAACTTCTCCTTATTTGTTTTTCCCACACCATTCATGATTTTATAGTCCTCAATCATATCTCCCCTTGGTCTCCTCTTTTACAATCAGAAAAGTCCCAGTCTTTTAAATCTTTCTTCATATGGCACCCAGTCCAAATCCCAAATCATTTTTGTGCCTTTTTTGAACCTTTTCCAGGGCCAAGACATCTTTTTTGAGAACAGGTGACCAAATGCGTACACAGTAGTCAAGATATGGGCATACCATGGACTTATACAGAGGCAATAAGCTATTATCTGTCTTACTCTCTGTCCCCTTTTTTTTAATTATTACTAACATTCTGTTTGCTTTTTTGACTGCTGTTGCACATTCTCTCTGTCCCCCTTTTTTAATTATTACCAACATTCTGTTTGCTTTTTTGACTGCTGTTGCACATTGAGTGGATGTTTTCAGGAACTGTTCACAAATGACTCCAAGATCTTTCTCTTAAGTAGTTTTAGCTAAATTAGTTCTCATCATTTTGTATGTATACTTGGCATTATTTTTTCCAATGTGCATTACTTTACATCTATGAACATTAAATTTCGTTTGCTGTTTGGTTGCCCAATCACTTAGTTTTGGGAGATGTTTTTGAAGCTTTTCACACTCTGCTTTGTTCTTTTGTTCTAGCATGGCTTACTCTCTGTTGCTTTGTTCTTAACTATCTCGAGCAGTTTGGTATCACCTGCAAATTTTGCTACCTCACTGTTTACCCCTTTCTCCAGACCTTTCATAAATAGGTTGAATAGGACTGTTCCCAGTATAGACCTTTGGGGGACACCACTAGCTACCAGTCTCCATTCTGAAAACTTACCATTTATTCCTACCCTTTGTTGCCTGTCTTTTAACCAGTTATCAATCTATGAGTGGACCTTCCCTCTTATCCCATGACAATTTACTTTACTTAAGAGCCTTTGATGAGGGATCTTGTGCAAGGCTTTCTGGAAATCTACGTATACTATATCCACTGGATTCCCGTTGTCCACAAGTTTATTGACAGCCTCAAAGAACTCTAGTGGATTAGTAAAATATGATTTCCCTTTACAGAAACCATGTTGACTTTTCCCCAACAAATTATGTTCATCTATGTGTCTGACAATTTTATTCTTTACTATAGGTTCAACTAATTTACCTGGCACTGATGTTATATTTTTCAGTCTGTAATTGCCAGGATTACCTCTAGAGCCCTTTTTAAATATTGGAGTCACATTAGCTATCTTCCTCAGCCTAGCTTGCTTCCTGAAGCCCACAGGGATATCAGCTACCAATACGTCCATAAGAGTACCATAAGTGTCATCCAAGTGGGCAAAATTCCATAAACTCATCTGATTGCAAATAAATAATACTAAATACTTTAATGGATAGGAAGTGTATGATACCTCCCATGGTGACTCCGTTGGGAAAGTGCTGTGAGGACCAGAATGAGATTCTAGAATTCTGCTTTATACCTTGGGGAGAGGTCACGGGGGCTACAGTCAGGGTAGGTTCCCCTATCCAAATATTTGATGTTGGGTTTTCTACAAAACTTTATTTTTTTCTCATAATGAGAATGTTATTATACGGAGTCTTGACCTTTTGCTTGAATGTTCTCAAGTATCCATATTAAGCACATATTGGAGGAATCCAAAGCTATGTTTGACTTCTATGAAGTGGTACTTTTACACAGCAAACATCCTCTTTGAGGTAGAAATGCTGAAATATCCAATGTTCATTTAGTCAGGCCATAGAGAACTACAGCTTCTTCAGACAGAAAGGCATAAACACACAGCTTCAATCCCTTCTCTCTTTCCTGTCTTTTGTACAGCCCCAGGGAGCAGAAGCAAAAGTGGTATATACCAGAGATCTTGCCCAGCTCTGGGGAAAACATCCCTTACCTCACATCCTAAGTCCTGACACACCCTTATTGTTGCTTCCAGATACCAAAAATCAATAAAACTGACTTTCAATAAATGAGGATACTCTGCAGTTTCCACTTCAATCCAGCATTTGCCATGAAAGCCTTGTTGCTCTTTCAATACTCCCTAAGGGGTGAGGTAGGAGCCACAGACCATTCTTTTTCCCTTTGCTTTCTTCAGCCTAGCTTGCTTCCTGAAGCCCACAGGGACATCATCTACCACAAACATTTCAGAAGTGGAAGCAGAGCTGCAGGGAGCTTCTTCTCAAATAGCAAATGCAATCCTTGGACATGACTAAGAATCAGATGGACATGTTATAGAGCCTAAACTGAGAATCAAAAATTTGAAATAAAGTCTGGAGTTTTCTTGAGAAAAACTCTTCAGCTGGGAAGGATGGATGAACTGTCAGCGGCTGGGGAGCAACTATGATTGCAAGGAACTACAGGAAATGAGGCATTCCTGTGCTGATAGTGACTGGCAGGTCTGGTTCTCCACCAAACTGCATGAAATACCCATTGTAACAGACCTTCGCATGGTGAAGACATTATGCAGGAAGGATACACTCTACACCCAGTACAGCATACAATAAGTGATGCACAAACGATGGAGGAATTAGAAACTTTTTTTTATGGAAGTCAGGGTGTCATCCGAGTGACAGGAAAATCCTCTGGCAATGCTCTAAAATCATTCTGGAAAATTCTGGGGATGAAACATATGCTTTCTCTGCACTTGGTGTTTGCATCATCCCACAGCTGCACTGCAACCTCTAAAATTTTGGACTGTATCTGTGACATGTCCCCTACCTGGCATGGACAGTTCCCTTTTCACAAGTCGCAAGATCTCGGATATAGGGAGGAGGGTCAATCAACAACTCAAATTTTGGTAACACTAAAATGGAGCAAAAAAGAGAAGAGGTGTTTTATACATTTCTCTGATTCCAGGATGTACTAACAGCTACATATCTCTGACAAGATTCCTTCTTGTGATTGGAGCATATCAGGCAAGATGAGGAAACAAAGCCATTAATGGAGAATGAAAGCAATATAACAGTATCAGTTGATGCATCAAACCAGAAACCTACTAGCAAAGTGCTATTATTAACCATTCCCCAGAACAAGTTAACAATCTGCTGCCCCCCATCTGTACATCTTGTTCCCATATTGAGGATTCGAGCTACAGGCTGGGCTGCAGGCATGATGCTTTGCTTCTTGGAGGCAAGGACAGGAGTACCTTGCATTACTTGCGGTACCCCCAACCACCATTTCAGGAATCAGTCTGAAGATATTCAGAGACTGAAACAATGAACACAGTATAACTACCTCGGTGGCTTGGGGTAGACATACATGGGGATATGTGGGGTGGAGGGAAACAATCCTCATATCTCATCAGCCAGAGAGACTCTGAGATAGGGCAGGAGGCAGTAAAAGCAAAAATGAGAGAGGTGCAAAGATTAAGAATTCTAAGATCCCAAGACAGTAACTCATTTAAAATAACGTAAAGAGTTTTTCCAAAATAAATTAAGTTCTTGTTACCTATATGCATAAATTGTGCCACATGATGATGGATATAATTCCCTTTATATTATAGTAAACTCTTTCATATCTGGCACTCTGTTATCCAGAACTCTCAAATAACTGGCATTTTGACCATAAGTAAATTTTAATTATGTTTACCATACATACAGAACAGTGAAATTAAATACAAATAAATACAGCAAACACAGAATACATTTAGTGTGCAATACTACTACTGTTGTTGGAAAATAAAGCACTCTGCATACAATTTTATTTCTTAATATCTAATATTGTTTTTCTTTAGTGTTATGCATTGCTAAGTATACCTCTCTATTATCCAGAATATTTGAATATCTGGCAACCTCCCAGTCCTAGGGCTGCCCAATATGAAAGAGCTTACTGTATAAAGAAGATATCAGCTAAGACTTTTGTTAAGTTTCAAGGATCCATTTCCTGTCATGTGTTACATCTGACCTGAAATTTTTCTTCTGGAATTTTGGATACATCAGTTCTTGATCATTTCAACTCAAAAATATTTCATAATGCCAATATTCTGAATATTTTGGGGATTATGATCAAAGCTGACTGGCAGGCAAAAACTCACCATATTTCTGAACTTCAAAGGATTTGTTGTATGCATGCCCTTGCATTTCAGCAAAAATAAACCACTCGCCAAATACTGGCTGATCAGACAAGGGGAAACTCATATTTACAATACCTAAGTGAAAAGAAAAGACACTGTGACCCCTGTCTGAATATCAGAATCTCTGAAAAGGTTTATTTCAATAACCTCTCCACCCCCACCCCAACCATTCAAAAAAAAAAAAAAAAGCAGTCATTAATTTTAATTAGCCGAGGAAAACAAAATTATGCAAAACTGTGACATGCAGAAACTTACCACAACAGAATGGCTTCAGATCGCTCCATTCTATCATCCGAGACCCCCGAGGATCCTAGAAAATGGTTTAGGACAAAAGACATTATAACAATAAAGGTAAATTTCACTAGTGCTTTTAACTGTCAGCTTGCAACAAACAATTCTACTTTCACACAACTAATTAGCATCAATTTCCTAAAATACCAACAACAATCGATTTCTTGGTATATTTTGTGTTAGCATTAAAGCCAGTCAGTCAAGTCAATAAAAGTACAGATCACAGGGTCAGCGCCTCCATTTCTTGCCATATAAAGAACTTAGTTTAAAGAGCATGGTCCCAGAAAGGGTCCCTCATTCACTTCAAAACAAAGAAGAAAGGGAGAGAGATATATGAGTAAGCTAACAAGATCTCTCCACTTTCATGTATTTCTAATGAGTCCATTACCATAAATCTGAGTGCAAAGACAATGAGACTACCCCAGCCAGGTGCAGTATAGGAATGTATCTGTCCATATAAATTGAGAGAGATGGGGCAAGGTTGTTACATTCATAAACCACAGTAGATGTAACCAATTTGTTGTTTTCCCTGGAAGCATCATTCATGGGAAAACATTTCTGAACTCAAAGTAGAGATAGCGATGACAAATGTGGCAGAGCATGAACCTCTGACCCGCTCTCTTCAGAAAGGCTTCAGTAACCCTGTGCAATGATGTCACTTATTAAAAGGTGGATACTTACAACTATGTAAACTTCAATCTGAAAGAAACAAAGAACAAATACTCCCATGAGACAAAGCTGTATATTCCTCTCTCATGAAATGCTGTGAGCATCACATAAGCAGGGTATGCCACAGAGTTTCTGGCCCCTGCATATTGGTGCAGAAGGGACACATACTATCCACTTATCTGTAAAAGCAGTTTGGTCAAACAACCATTTCACCCAAGCATCTGACTTGAAAACTAGCCTTGTAGGCCTCTGGTTAAGTGGCTGATCTTGGCCTCTGAGTGCTCCTGTAACATGAATGTCCAAGTGCTACTTCCTCAAACGCTCCTTGTCCATATCTGCTTTAACCTAATTATATTTCATTTCATTATAGTATTACACCTACACAAAGCAATCAAAGATTACTATTTCTTCTTTTCCTTAGGCTACCTTCAATGTGGCCAAATTCAGAAACTGAATTAAAACCACAACATCCTGACAAACATACGACCTGAAAAACTGAAGATGAAGGGAACAGCACTCATTACATTACCGTTACAGAGAGGTAGCTTTTGTGGGTCAGACCCACTTCTTCAGATCTACTCCATGCATGTGTGTTATAAACAGGAAATGCTGAACACTTGACATATTATAATTGGAAGGGAAGCCATTCACTCACCTTCTCATTGATAGGTCGCAGGTCAGAAGTGACCATAAACAGATTTATCAGCACTAAGAAGGAAGAAAAAAGAAAATTCATCAATCATCAGAGCTGGTACTCAACAAGAGTTGTGGTCTCAGGGACTATACTTAAAAGGAATTCTAGTCTAAGTATTAAAGTTTTGCATGCAAAAAATGAAGGTTGAGAGGTTCATGGAGGCTACTTTACCTTTCTGTTTGGGTTTATAGACAGGCTTGTCAGTCTGGATGAACACAGATGACCCTTTGCTATCTATGGTTACCGTGGTATAGTTATGAAAGATGTAACCTTCTTCAGTTAGGTGCTGGTTCCCCCAGACTTTTAAATGTGCTTGTCCACGAAGCCCTGAAGGCACCTGGAAAGCAGACCATGAGGTGGGGAAGAAAAAAACTTGAAAGAATCTTTGGCCGTGTCTACACTAGCCCCAAACTTTGAAATGGCCATGTAAATGGCCATTTTGAAGTTTACTAATGAAGCTCTGAAACACATATTCAGCGCCTCATTAGCATGCGGGAGGCCGTGGCACTTCGAAATTGGCGCGGCTCGTTCCAACGGGGCTCCTTTTCGAAAGGACCCCGCCTACTTTGAAGTCCCCTTATTCCCATCTGCTCACAGGAATAAGGGGACTTCGAAGTAGGCGGGATCCTTTCGAAAAGGAGCCCCGTCGCGACGAGCTGCGTGGCGGCGAGCTGCAACAATTTTGAAGTGCCACGGCCGCCCGCATGCTAATGAGGCGCTGAATATATATTTCAGCGCTTCATTAGTAAACTTCGAAATGGCCATTTACATGGCCATTTCGAAGTTTGGGGCTAGTGTAGACATAGCCTTTCTGCTACACAGAGAGAATATGGTTTTTTCATGTTACAACCTCAACTGCTCCACAGATACAAACAAATTATCACCCCATCTAAAGAGGAAAGGAAGAGACACGCACTACACCAGTGTTTTAGTCTCTAAGATGCCACATGACTGTTTATTATTGATAATTGGATTAAAGAGGACAGTATGTGATGAAAAACAGTGCAGAAGATACAGCAGCTGTGAGTTTCCTCATGACCTCGTGACATCAGTAAGAGCTGGATAATTAATGGAACCTTAGAACACAGCATTGCTCTGAGAGGCAGAGACAGCCAGTGGCAAGCAGCACAGTTGAGTGTGGAGAGCAGCAGCAAGTGACAACAGCAACAGTGGTGAGCAGCAGCAAAACGGGCAGACGCTACAACAGCAGGAAGAAGTAACATTGCTTGACTCCCTTTTAGGGAGGTGAACCCCTGTAAACAAACATCGAATTTTGGGATTTTTACTTCAGACAACCAACAGTAAATGTGTGCAGGAGAGGAAAAGGGTAGTGTGTTAAAACAGGGGTGAGCAAACTTTTTCTGTTGGGCCCCACTTTGCATCCCTGCAATTAGCAGGACCCCCACAAACTGTCTCATGTAATACAAAATGCCAGAAATTTCAGTTATGTTCATATGAAAAAAATCTTTCTGCACGTATAACAATACATATATAGAATGTAAAAACTTTATTAATCAATATATAAATGTGAATACACATACATAAAAACAGTAATATATTTCAACATTTTTACTAAGATGAATAAGCCTGAGACTCAGCAGCCAATTGTGCTGTGCCCACCTTATGAAATTTCACACACCCTTGCCCCCGCTTTACATACCCCTGTGTTAAGGGCTCATTCACCCATTTGACTTCAACACCACAATGTGGAAAAGTAAGGTAAAGGACGACTGCTCAAGATACTGTGGAGTGAGCAATAACTCCTGTTTGGCATACTTTTAAATCATATGGTATTTTCCCAAATGAATGATGATTTCCTTCTCCCTTTTAATAGATTTTTTTCTTTTATTATGCACCTCCTCAGTGTTTGCGAGTAGGGAAGTATTGCCTCTTAGGGGCACCTAGTGGTGATATTTAGTTTTCCCAGATGTCTGAGTGGATGTTCAAGACAGGTCTGTTTTGTAACATTAGAGGCACAGATAGATATTGAACCCAGCCCTCAATGCGGTCAAACCACCTGATAGATGGGTTACAGGAGCTTTACACCCAACGTGGGTGATATTGCTTACATATAAAAAAAAAGTGACACTCAGTCATACCAGCAATAGTTACAGAGCAGTAACCATGTTAGTCTGTACCTTCACAAACAAAAAAAGCAGTCCTGTAGCACTTCAAAGACAAACAAAATGATATATTAGGTGATGAGCTTTCATAGAACAGACCCACTTCTTCAGAGCTGGAAATTCTAATAAAAGTATTGCTGTGAATTACCAGATCTGAAGAAGCAACGAAGGGTCCTGTGGCACCTTATAGACTAACAGAAAAGTTTAGAGCATGAGCTTTCGTGAGTTAACTCACTTCTTCAGATGTTGGTCCTCTGAAGAAGTGAGTTAACTCACGAAAGCTCATGCTCTAAACTTTTCTGTTAGTCTATAAGGTGCCACAGGAACCTTCGTTGCTGCTACAGATCCAGACTAACACGGCTACCCCTCTGACACAGATCTGAAGAAGTGTGTTTGTCCCACAAAAGCTCATCACCTAATAAATTATTTTGTTAGTCTGCAAAGTGCTAAAGGACTGGTTCTTTTGTTTTGTGATCATACCAGCAAGTTAAACATTTTATGATTCTCAGAAATTGAGAGTAGGTTCTTTGGATGTTTGCTAACCCACTGGGAAATGCCACAAATGTTTTACATCGGGAAATAATTAAGAATATTAGTAAGTATATGACATTATTGAAAGAAATGTCACATATTTGCACATGCAGTTTACAATTATCCCTTCGTTTCATACATATAAATTAAATATACCACAACAAAATATCTTTAGATAAAAATACAAATATTAAAAAATCTGTCACAAAGTGACCTTCAAGACAATTTAAAAGTGAAAGGCAGCAATACACTGCCTTTATCCAAGTCTGAAGTCAGTAATGACTGCAAATCATATTCATCCAAAATCTACCTCTCACTACTAAGTAAGTCTACAGAGGCTTTTCTAACTATAGATATTATCTGCATTTCCCTTCACGTTTTGCCTTCTTGCTGTGAAAGGATATGTGGTAATGAAGCATGTGCACTTGGATAAGTCTACTGGCCACATAAAAAAGAAGACACCTTCTGCAATCGTATTCCCAGGCACAGCTTAAACACTAGACAGAACTGTATGAACATCAGTCACAGGCAAACTGCAGAGCAGGAACAACAGACTTTGGATTATGACCAAAAAGAGTAATAGTAGTTGGAATACATTACCAGCTGCCTCCCCAGGATAGTGGCAGTGATTGTGAAATGGTTGTGGAGATCAGACATGTTACAAAGGCAGAATTCCAATAAAAATGGGGAATTTCAACTATCCTCCTATAGTCTGGGTATGTATCACCTCAGGAAGGGATGCAGAGATAAAAATATCTAGATATCGTCAAGCCTGCCAACAGAAAATTTGGGCCCAGGGCATGGCAGCAGTTAATGGAGCTCCCCACACCCACCTACACATGAGACATGCAAATGTGGGCAGTTCCGCACCTGCACCGGCTGGTGCTCAGCAAAGCTGCCACCTGCGCTGCTTGGTGCACTCCTCTAACATGGCCTGGGCTTCCACATGCCCAGCTGGTAGAGTTGCCAACTGCCTAACTGCACAAATCCAAAGACCCTTGCCCCACCCCTGCCCATTCCCTGAGACCAAGTTCCTGTCTTGTTCCTTCTCTGAGGCTCCACCTCCACTCCATCCTTCTGTCACTTGCTCTCTCACACCCTCACTCACTTATACCAAACTGGGTGTGGAAGGAGGTGCACAGTGCAGGTTCTAGGAAGGCGTGTGGGTGCAGAAGGAGCTGTGGGGTGCAGGCTGTGGGAGGGAGTTTGGGTGCACGCTCTAGACAGGGGCAGGGTTTGGGGTACAAGTGAGGGCTAAAAGGGTGGCACTTACCGTGGGTGGTTCCCAAAAAGTGACCAGCAGACCCCCCTGGCAGTGATTCCTCGGATGAGAAGTCAGAGGATTTCTGCATGCTGCTGCCTTCAAGTGCCACCCCCACAGCTCCCACTGGCCACAGATCCCATAAATAGGAGCTGTGGAATCAGTGCTTGGGGTGGGGGCAGCACAGAGTGACTTCCCACCAGGGGCCACAGGGACTGGGCTGTTCCTTTCTGGGAACAGTATGGAACAAGGGTAGGCAGAAAGCATGCTAGCAGTGGTAGTGACCAAAGCCTCCTGAGCCCTTTTAAATTATCCAGACCCCTGGGCAATTTCCCTCTTTGCCTACCTGTCCCGCCGTAAGCAGGCTGGACATCATAAATGACTGCATCTTGACACAGTTAGTCTTGAAACCCCCAAGGGGAGAGAGAATTCTTAATTTAGTCCTAAGGAGAGCACAGTATCTGGCCCAAGAAGTTACTATAGCTGAATCACTAATAAGAGCAAGCATAATGTAATTACATTTAACATATTTGTAGGCCATAAAATACCAAAGAAACCCACCACAGTAGCCGTGAACATCAAAGAAGGAGAACTACCTAGAAACAAAAAAACTAATTAAACAGAAATTAAAAAAAGATAAGTCAACAGAGTGAAATGCCTGCAAATTGCATGAAGATGATTTAAAAACACCATTCCTAAAGCTTGAACTAAATGTATAACCCACATTTTAAAAAAGCAAGAGGACCAGAAACTGATCCTGGAAATTACAAGCCAGTAAGCCTAACTTTAGTAGCAGGCACATTTGTTGAAACTATAATAAAATAACAGAATTCTCAGATACATAGATGAACATGTTTTGGGGAAGAGTGAACCCAGTTTTCATAAAGGGAAATAATGCACATCAGTCTGTTAGAGTTCTTTGAGGGGATCAAACAAACATGTGGAAAAGACTGGTTCAGTGGATACAGCATACTTCGACTTTCTGAAGGCCTTTGACAAGTTCTCTCACAAAATATTCTTAAGCAGCCAAGGATAAGATGGGAGGTCCTCTTGTGAATCAATAAATGGTTAAAAGATAGGAAACAATTAGTGACTAGGCAACAGAATGGCAGATGAAATTCAGTTTTGATAAGTGCAAAGCAATGCACATTGGAAA
The DNA here is from genome assembly GCF_033958435.1 of Carettochelys insculpta. NCBI lineage: Eukaryota > Metazoa > Chordata > Testudines > Carettochelyidae > Carettochelys > Carettochelys insculpta. Next base: position 16,598,843 of record NC_134163.1, on the reverse strand, counting down.
AAAATCTCAATTATACATACAAATGATGGGGTTTTAATAGCAGTTGTTATTCAAGAAAGGAATCTTGGAGTCATCTTGGACAGCTTTCTGAAAACATCCTCTCAATGTGCAGCAATAGTCAAAAAAACTAATAATGTTAGTGATAAGAATAGATAACAAAACTGAAAATATAATGCCACTATATAAACCAGCAATGGTCAATAATTGGCTTGTGGGACGGATGCAGTTCACCAGGGTTAGCTCCTGGTGAGCTGCCAGCACATTATTTACCTGTGCCTTCAGTGGAATGGCTACTGGAAGCTCCTGTTAGTTTCAGGTTACTATTTTTGGACAATGGGAGCTGCAAGAAGTGGTGCAGACTGGGACACAGCTTGCTGCAGTTTCCATTGGCCAGGAATGGCAATCCGCAGCCAACAGAAGTATCAAGTGGTTGCACCTGGGGAGGCACAGGTAAATAAAGCACTAGTGGCCCACCAGGGGCTAAAGATGGTGAGCTGCCTCTGGTTTATTGTCCAATCCTGATATAAATCCATGGTATTCCCCTCCTTAAATGAGTGCAGTTCTGGTCAATAAATCTCAAACAAGATACACGGGAACTGGAAAAAGTGCAAAAAAGGGGAACAAAAATACTTAGGAGTACGAAACAACTTCCACATGAGATGATATTAAACAGACTTGGATGATTCATTTTGGAAAATAGATGGCTAAGGGAGGGCATGGAAAACCTCTATAAAATCATGAATCGTATGGAGAAAACGAACAGGAAAGTGCTATTTAGCCCTTCCGATAAGACAAGAGCTAGAAGTCACCCGGCTAAATTAATAGGCAGCATGATTAAAGAAAACATCAGGAAGAACTTCTTCACACAAAGCACAGTCAATTTATGGAACTTTATGCTCAGGGACTATTGTGCCAAAAAAACAAAAAAAAATTAGTTAAGTTCATGGAGGAGAGATCAATCAATGGCTAGAAGCCAAGATGGTCAGGGACCCAATTCCATGTTCTGGATGTCCCTAAACTTCAAAATGCTAAGAGCTGGGACTGGACAACAAGAGGCACATAACTTAAAATTACCTTGTTCTATTCATTATTTCTGAAACATCTGGTACTGGTCATTGTCAGACATAGGATACAGGATTAGACAGACCATTGGTCTGATCCAGTATGGCTATTCTTATAGTCTTATGCCACCACACCTGAAGACAAACTAATAATCCCAATATTGTCTTCAAAATAGTTGGGCACATGCCTTTGATTTTCTTGTGAACCTATTATAGAGTTGTGGATGCAGTGAATGTATCTGTACCCTGCTGTAAAGTCTTTACATTCACATGCTGTAATACAACACTGCATATGAGACAAACTCCAGATGTGCTGAGCTGCAATAAAAATTATTGCAGTTCACAAGTAATATTAGGAAAAATTTCTACAATAAGGATAGCTAAGCTGTGGAACAGGCTTCTGAGGGAGTTTTGGAATCGCCATCACTGAAGCTTGTTAAGGACAGGATGGACAAAGACTTGTTGGGTATTTTAGACATAATTTGGTCCTGCACCATCCATCAAAGTCCCTTCCTGCTCTACGTGTAAATTATACTATTAATATTCAAAGATCATTTGGATTTATTCTGGTCTGGATCACACAATTAAAGTGACTAACCCAATGAATTATTCAGACTCCACAGCCCGATATGCTTTTTAAAAGTGATGTATTGCCAGAATTCCAGAAACAAGTCACAATTTAGTAACTACAAGATCTGTTCCCTGCCCTTCATCTCCTATTGGAGATAACTATCACAAACAAGCCCTTCCTTAAATAATTAGATCCAATATGTTAACACAACACTGTGTCTTTCATTCCCGCTCCACTTGCCATTCCAGCAGTAATAAACATTCATAGAAATTCATGATCACCTTATACACAATGGCTGCGTCTACACGTGCACGCTACTTCGAAGTAGCGGCAGTAACTTCGAAATAGCGCCCGTCACGTCTACACGTGTTGGGCGCTATTTCGAAGTTGAAATCGACGTTAGGCGGCGAGACGTCGAAGTCGCTAACCCCATGAGCGGATGGGAATAGCGCCCTACTTCGACGTTCAACGTCGAAGTAGGGACAGTGTAGACGATCCGCGTCCCGCAACATCGAAATAGCGGGGTCCTCCATGGCGGCCATCAGCTGGGGGGTTGAGAGATACTCTCTCTCCAGCCCTTGCGGGGCTCTGTGGTCACCGTGGGCAGCAGCCCTTAGCCCAGGGCTTCTGGCTGCTGCTGCTGCAGCTGGGGGTCCGTGCTGCATATACAGGGTCTGCAACTAGTTGTTGGCTCTGTGTATCTTGCACTGTTTAATGAAAGTGTGTCTGAGAGGGGCCCTTTAAGGGAGCGACTTGCTGTTGAGTCCGCCCCGTGACCCTGTCTGCAGCTGTGCCTGGCTCCCTTATTTCGATGTGTGCTACTTTGGCGTGTAGACGTTCCCTCGCTGTGCCTATTTCGATGTTGGGCTGAGCAACGTCGAAGTTGAACATCGACGTTGCCAGCCCTGGAGGACGTGTAGACGTTATTCATCGAAATAGGCTATTTCGATGTCGCTACATCGAAATAAGCTATTTCGAAGTTGGGTGCACGTGTAGACGTAGCCAATAGCACTTCTCATGGAACCAAAATGTTTTGATGGCACTTAAAAATACATATGGCTTGGGTATATTATTATTTAGTTTATATTCAGTATTGCAGAAGTCTGGAAAATACAAGCAAACCTGATGTCAGCACTGAAGGAAAAGTCGATCATCTTGCAAATATAACAAATGAACGGCCCACCTGGCACCTGTATCACCATTTACACCCGCACTAAGTGGGTTTAAAATCACTACCTCCAATGCAAGTAAGTGGTGACTCTAATTTGCCAGCAATTAATGCTCAATTGGTATAAGGATAAATGAATTATACAAGATACAAGGCAAGGGTGAATCAGCCCCAGGATGTCCTGATTGTGTAAAAGACGCAGACAAATCCCAACATCCTAGATATTTGAATGAAGCTCAGATGTTCCTCCATTTCTTTAAAACTCATATGATCTCCTTAGATAGGTTTATAGTTGTTTATTGTTCTAACATTTTTGCTTCAGTTGCATTTAAATTAAGTATGATTTAGTTGGGGGTGGGTCTACTTTGAGCTGGGTTATACTAGATGACCTCATGAGTCCTGAGATCTCTTCCAACCCTAATCCTCTATGATGATTATTTTACTTCACTATGGATTCCCCTTGGCCATAAAAATAAACTTCCCCATGTTTTTACGTGCAGCTAAAATTAATACGGTTGAATTTATACTCTCCCTGCTGTGTTGCAGTACACCAGTTCGAGAAGTTCAACCCCGCATAAATCTGGGAAGAGTCCACATAGTGCAGAAGATCAGTAGGAACATGGTATTACTGCAATGATTTCCAGTTGATATCCAGTAATTTATTACCATGGTTTGAGAATTTCCGTGTACATCCTGTATTCCTTGTTGGTTATATAACCTGCACAGCACCACACCTATAAAATAACCTAGTCATTAATTTGTTATTATTTGTTAACCCATATAAATTGCCCCACTCTTACATATACAGTTCCTATGAAACGTAGTCCTGAAGGCTGCACAAATGAAGATAATTAATTCAGCCCTAAACTGATTCTCATTTTTTGGCTGCTAATTACACATTAGTCATTGAATATTTTCTTCCCCGAACAATATGGATGCGTCTACACTAGTGCGCCCCTTTCGAAAGGGCGATGCTAATGAGACACTTCAGGATATGGTAACAAGGCGCTGCAAACAATAGCATAATGGCAGCCACAGCACTTCGAAAGTGCCATTTTTGATCATGTGCAGCTCATTTACACACATCAAAATCCCCTTATTCCTATAACCATGTCCTGAAGTGTCTCATTAGCATCACCCTTTTGAAGGGGGAGTGCTAGTGTGGACATAGCCTTTATGAATAACACTTGACACTCACCTTAAGCTTGATTGTCCCTTTATCTAAAAGAGGGAGAGAAAAAGAAAAGTAAGTGCTCCAACTCAGAAAGAATAACACAATGCCACCACATCAGAGGAGAGAAACCATCATGATGCCCCCAACTGACAAGTTCCCCGATTATGGTTTGATTTAGCCGAATAATTTTTTTCAGCACTGTGCAAAGCCATATCACAGGCTGGAGGGGGCGAGAACCATATACAGTTCTTCAATATAAACTTGTCTTGACTGGGTATGCTAATTCATAAACGCTTCTCAAAGTAAACTGCAAATACTTGATGGTTTGAGTGTGTAACTAAGATTGGGGGTTGATCATAGATAGTCATTAAGACCACAACATCAAGCTTCTCCAGGGTCAACAGAGCAGTGTTAAACATAAATGTAACAATTACTATTGCCTGTCTGAACCTTATGTACATACAGCTCCCAGCCTGCACCTGACTGCTGGCATTTGAGTTCCTGTGGCCCTGGGAAGTGTCTGTAACCTTCCCCAAAGTCCAGCACCTGCTTTGTCTCACCTCTTCCTGCCCTTGCTCTGCTCTCTGTCCTGCATCTCACTCCTTTCATCAAGTCCCCTCACCTGAGATTGGAAGACTGCAGCAGAGCAGAGCAGGTTGCTGCATAGCTCCACTTCCACATGGCTCCCACCGCTGTGGTGAGTCAAGGGGGCCTGACTCCTGCTGCAAGCCCCAATCCAACCAGGGCCCCACAGAATAACCTGAATATACTATCCCATCCATGAGACAGTTGGGTGGTCACTGCAGGGCCCCCCAAAGCACGGGGCCCGGGTGGCCATGCCAAATTGTCCTATGGATGGGTCAGCGCTGCACACACCTCCTCCACACCACAGGGAAACACTGGCAGTCATGCAGAGCTAGTACCCAAAAGCTACTGTAATTTAGCTACACTACTAGTGGTGGTGGCATGGGTCCCCAAAGGTATTTTAAATCACTCGGGTGCTCCATGGGGAGGAAGCACTTAGACCGGCAGGTGGGGCTGGGAGACGTGGAAGGATGGGGGAAACACTTGGAGTCACCCTCCTCTTAGAGTTCTTCCAGAGAGGGGTGACTGTTGGCCCAGTAGGAGAATTTGAGGCCTGGCACTGGCCCTAAGATATACTGAGTTTGAGAATTTTGATTTATAATAAAGAGGATCCATGATGGATGTCTCATCATGTCTCCATGATGAATGGTTTACAAATTATGGTTGCAGCTTCAGAGTTATCAGAAGCCATTCTCAAAAAGATGCTGAAGAACTCCCCACAGCACTTCAGCTTAAACACTAACTCTTGCTCAGTTTCCCATATGAGAACTTACCCAGAACTGCCCCCTGGCCCCGTGCCACGGTTTCTCCTTTGACCTCTAGTTGAATCTGAACAGTTGTTTCCTTGATTGAATTAAATATGGTCACACTAATAGCTTCCTCTACACCAGATCGGAAAACAGAAGGTGCTGCTATCAAATAACCCCTAGGAAATAAAGTTGGAAGCAGACAGTCAATGAAAATAGCAACAAAGTGTGAGGTGATCAAGGTACCAAGTAGCATAAAGCTATTTAAAAATATTAACAAACAAAAAAGGAACATATCCTGTAACATAGTTACCTAGAGTTTGCCCCCAGGGCAGCCACACTGGCAACATGCTAGGAGCTTGGGACTTAAGCCAATATGAGTAAAATGGAGCAGACTGCAGTTTAGCAATCTTCACTGGCTTCATCTACTTTCAAAAAAGTGACTAATGTACCACCTGAATATGAGGAGAAGTGAGACATTATCACTGGAGTTCCGTAGTCTCTGAAGATCAAGTCTTCATATTAACAATGAGGGCAGCTTCCAACCAGTCTGTAGAACACTTTTACATGTTCACACTTTAAGCACCTTTTCTCTTAGCCCTCACTAACAATCAAGATAACTGTTTCTGATAGGTGCACATCAGTTAATGCCATTTGCAAAGAGATCCTGTCACACTACAATTTATATCAGCATGTTAACCAAAGAATTCCACATGACAAGCACCACTAGACCAAATAAAGCAATAAGCATTAGTTGTAAATTGCAGCAGCAATTTACAGAAAGTATGACTTGTGTCTTTAATGTACATATAGAATAAGTATCAAAAAACGTAAGTATTGTACTAATTGGACTTGATAGTACTTTGAAACCAGCTCTATGCTCAATTATATCAGTACTATCTAGCAGTTTCTGAACCATACTTTATTAAATATATTCACATTTATAGATTCACAGTGATGTTGCCATGAACAGGAGTCTGAATTACTGACACAATTCAATTACAGTGCAGCAGTGTTGATATCCTAATTATACATACTAACAAACAATTAAATACAGTCAGTTGTATATAAAAAGGCTGATGCATACTAACTTGTTGACATCAGTCTGAGCCCTCCAATTTAGCATTACATACAATGCACTGTTTTGAAACTCTTCGGACATTTATAAAAGTGACTAATTATTTGGGTACCAAGTTTGACACACCTTAGAGAAAGTAGGTGTTTCAGCATTCTTTGAAAGTCAGGTTGAACTGAGGTATATTTAGTTGGGCACCCACAAAACTGAAGCATCTAAAATTACAGCAATTTCTGAAAACTTTGGCTTTAATTTCCTCTTCTTCTACTCCTCCCCTCATACCACCACCACTACGTCTGACCACCTTCATTCCTGGGCACTTGGAAACAGGAAGTAGAGATTAGTGGTAAAAGCTTAGAAACGGGAATCAGGATACCCAAGTTCACATTCAGAGATCTGTCAGTCACTCAGGTTTTGTTAAAATGGTTACATCTTGAACAACTGTTATCAACTTCAATTTTTTAATCTTTTTTTAAACACGGCTTTGAAAGACATATTCTAACAGGTCCACCACTTTCACTTTTAAAACTGCCTTGAAAGAGTTAACAACTGTACATAATAAAATCTTGTGTACAGTTTTGATGGGAACTCTTATGATCTTCCCATATTGAACAGCACCATGCCATAAATGTACAGGCTGTATGCACTATAGTCTCTTAACTACAGTCTCCAATGTCTCTGGTGTGTGATACTGTGTGCAATACATTTATATGCTCTTTATGATATCATACATCTTTCTTCTTCTTTTCACCCCCAAATGGAATTTTTATAAGATTATTTTTCATGTCATACACTTAAAAACATATTTCAGCCACTTGCCTCACTATGGTTCCAGCAGTTGGGTCACTTTAGCCCATGATTAATTATCACTCTGGGACAAGGTTGATGGTGTTTTACAGCCCCCAAGTCACCTTTCAGCAAATTCCTACTCAGTGTTTCTCTCTCAGCAGGCCTCATTGCCATGGAGATCCCATTACACCCAACATAAGTTCAGCTCTCTATGGTAGTTCAGTCAAATTGCACTGGATACTTAGAACTTCAAGAATTTGAGAATGAAAGTCCTGTGACTGCAGGTTTACAAATACACCAAATTGCTACCTAATCTGCACATCAAAGGTAGAGAAAACGTGGCCAACGTATTTGGAGGAGAGAGGAAAAGATTCATTTGCGTCCAGTATTAAATGACTACTTTCAAACTTTCATTAGACCATCTTCTGCTGGGAATAGGAACTGGTTCAATAAAAGATATTACTTCACCCACCTTGGCTCTGTAATATCCTCAGATTGACAGGGCTACAGAAACACTACATATTTTGAACTGTCACATATGCGTTAGCCTGAAGCATGATGCGTATGTACCTACATCATTTTAAGTAATTTTAACATTTTTTTCTGGACTATCAGCTTGTTGATGTGGTCTCTTGACATTAAGTCACTGAATAGTGTTCTGCTTGAAAATTAAATGTTTAGCTTGGATACTTCTAACGGTAACTTGACAGATCCTGCAAGAACTTTTGACTAACAGCTCTGCCAGGTTACACTAAAACTTGGCAGGAACTGGCAGGATGTGAAATATTTTCTAGTGAGCAAGAGAAAATAGGAAGTCCCCATGGCATCTAGTTAAAGCAACTATTCAGTATGTACTCATTACAAACCAATCTAATAAAACAAAGCAACCCTCAATAACGATGCACAGGAACTAACTGTTTACTCAGTTTCTATAAGAGACATGAGAAGATTTTCACAGAAGTGAAAAGCAAATAAAAACTCTATAGATAGTTTTTCTCTCAAGAGAGTTTCACATATTCTTCCAGTAAACATCTCTTTTCAGGACAACTAACAGTACCCCAAACTATTACACTAAATGGTTAGCTGATCACAGCTCCTATTTATTTCATATTCATACCATGACACTGAACAAGTATCTGTATATAAATGCTCTGCAATCTTGTGTTTAAAGCGTTCCAAACAAGTATTACCTTCCCCTCCAGAGTTTAGATTTCTGCAGAGACAGCTCCATGATCATTAACTATGAATGCTTCAGGTTAACCCCCCTCCACACACCCCCACACCCACCAAAGTTTGTGACCCCGGCTGAGGTTATTAGGAAAGGGATTGTGCATGCTTTGTAACCAAGTTAGGCTCATCTGGGCTGTGAGCCATCGTGCTACAGCCCTTGCAGGGGTATAAAGGTTCTTCCGTCCACACGCCTCCCCTCCGTGCTGGGGTAAGGAAAAGGCGAAGGTGTTATGGCTACTGCCCGGAGAAAGGGGTGGCGTTGCCCGGCGCACTGAGGGGCCTCCCCACACGCCGGAGGGAGGGCGCGACGCCCCAGAGCCAGGCTGCAGCCGGGGGTCACAAGCCGCTGAGCTGGGCCGGTACTTACCGGCTCTGCGGGGGCTGAGCCCCACACAAGGTGCTGAGGGACAGGAGGATCCACCAGGCGCAGCCGGTCTCCTGGGGGCGCATGGCGCTCCGCGGAGCGGCTCCTTCCCGCAGGGCTGCGGAGCCCCAGGCCACGGCGCGCTCCCTGCAGCTCGAGCCCGGCCGGGCAGGCGCCCTTTGTTCCGGCGAGTGCAGCCGCCGCTCCCGGCTGCCGGTCTCGGCTCCCCGGTGCCTCTGGCCGCCGCCCCTGGCTCCCCCCTCCGCGTCCCCGCCCCCGGGCCGCCCCTCCTGGCCCCGGTGCCCGCTCGGCTCCGGCTCTTTGTCTGCGGCTCCCCGCATGGAGCGGGAGAAGGGCTGGAGCCCCGCGCCTCCCCCTCGCGGCCCCTGGGCACGAGCCCTGGACCCGCGCCCTGCCCCTGGGCGGCCCCCGGGCAGAGACCGCCCGAGCCTGGCACTGACCCCGCGCACCACAGAGGCGCTGTCCCACCCGGGGGCCTGCAGTCCGGGAGAGCCGTACCGCGCTGCCAGGGACGGGCTCTGCCAGCTCTGGGGCCCTGAGCACCCCTCCTTACACCCCAGCCCAGCCTGGCCCCTCAGGGGGACCATCACCCTGCCTCATTGCAGGCCTGGAGCTGCCACCCGGCTGCGCCTCCACCAAGGCTGCCCAGTCACCCCTCAGCTCCCCTGCCCTAACCTCAGGTACCCCCAGCCTCCCCTCAGCCCTTGAGCTGCAACCTCTCTGCCCTGCCCTGCCCTCATTCACCCACCTGTGCTCCCAGTCACCCCTCAGCTCCCCTGCCCTAACCTCATGTACCCCAGCCTCCCCTCAGCCCTTGAGCTGCAACCTCTCTGCTCTGCCCTGCCCTGCCCTCATTCACCCACCTGTGCTCCCAGTCACCCCTCAGCTCCCCTGTCCTAAGCTCATGTACCCCCAGCCTCTCCTCAGCCCTACAGCTGCAACCTCTCTGCCCTGCCCTGCCCTCATTCACCCACCTGTGCCCCGTCACCACTCCTGTCCTAACTTCATGTACCCCCATTTTCTCCTCAGCCCTAGAGCTGCAACCTCTCTGCCCTGCCCTCATTCACCTACTTGTGACCCCAGTCACCCTCTCAGCTCCCCTGCACTTATCTTATGATCACCCTTGCTTCTTCTCAGTCCTAGAGAGCCCCCCCAGCATTAGTTTTTACCCCTCTGCATCCCTCACAGGTCACCCCACCTCTCCTCAAGTCCTCCCTCCACCACACTCCTCACCTCAGCCATAGAGCACGCAGGCTCAGCATTAGGGCCTCACCTCAGCCCTGCCCCCTTAGCTCTGGAACCTTCACCCCAGTCATCTCAGTTCTCCTCCCCTCACTCCCCAATCACCCCTGCTTCCCCACAGCCATTCCACTGGCTCCAGATGCTTCACTTTGCAGTCACCTGGCATCACCTCAGCCTTGAGCCCCAGCCCTCTGGCCTCAGCACTTATGTTTCAGCTATAGCAGTGTCCACGCATCAGCCTAGCTTACCTAAGCCCTGACCCTTAGTTGTGCTCTTAACGTTGACTCCACTCCAACAAATCAGCCCCTCACATCCCAGTGAAGACTCAAGTCTCAGCCATCTTCCTGGAACCCTCACACCCCACCAAGAGTTCCAACTCCTAGCTACCACCCACCCACCGACTGGAACTCCTCCAACCTGTTATCTTTCCTCAGCCAAAGGGAGTGGCTGAGTCACTAGGAGAATGTGAGCTGCCTGATCCTTTAAGGCTGGCTTACATCCAGTCCCATTGCCTGTCAATATTCCAGGATGTCACACGTACACTGCAAGTACTGCCAAAACATCCAAGCTTTCAGACCACCTGAAGCCTATCGAATCCAAGGCAAGGTCACAGCACAAATGGCTTCTCTCCACTTATTATCTAAACCTAGCAACTGACACTGCTTGGCAAGGTCTCATTAAGCATTGTTATAGAGGAAGAACCAGATTAAAGAGTTGTTATCTGACTTGCAGACCAGCGCTAGCATTATTGCTACTTGATGTCTCTCCATCACTGGGCCCTAAACCTAAACCTGGATTCCAGCTAGTAACTAATGCAGGCAGACAGGAGGGGGAGCTCTCGCTACATCTGATATTGAGGAAAGGGCGCTGTGGGGGAACACTTGCTTAGCGAAGCAGGGAAACTCCCTTCTCAGCAGGGGTACCATACTTCTCCCACAACTGCCTCTTTAATTACTGATTCTAGATTACCCTAACATCTTTCTGTGTCTACTTGATCCATCTCTATTTGTATGTACTGTTGATCAGTAGGAGATGCCCATATTGTCTATATTTTTTCAGTATCAGTACGTAAATTCTTTAGGACAGGGACTGTTTTGTATTGACAGTATCAGAGCACACTGTCCACTAAAAATGCAAACTATTACAATATTACTAATCTTTTTAAAAAAATAGTTGTAAGCAGATATTCCTCCACTTCTTGTGAAGAACAGGAGCAGATCAAAGTCTGGTCAGAGGCAAGGACAAAGCATTCATGTCCAAGACACTGGGGGTATTCTAGGATCACAAAATAAATGCCCAGGTTCCCTGTAAACACGAGAAGCAAATGAGAGCTCCATGCCACAAAAATGACCTAATTAAGTCTGTGTCAATTTGTCTAAAAGCAATCTCCATAAAACTATACCTTTCAGGGCAAATCACTTCAAGGCAGCAAGTCCAAAATGCTTCAATCCCAAGAGAAAATTAATAAACAGTACAAGGGGTGTAGAACTGGTTTCCAAGGTATTGACAGACTGGAAGACTCATGATGACAGGTGTGTCAAGTTTACTTGGCACCCAAATGTTTGGGAGAGGCTGTTTTCCCTCCAGTTTTCACAGTGACAATTGCTTTGTGTCAGATTAAATACATTAACTGAGAATGGATAATAGCACAGTTTACTAAGGGAAGAGGAGAGATGCAGAGAAGATGCCCATGTTTCTTTAGCTATCATTTTTCATTGTGATCTGGTGGTCATCATGTTTGTTTGGAAGAAAGCCAGGGAAGGAATGCTGCCTTGTGGTATCTTGTGGGCCTGGGAGGCAGTTCATTGCTCAGAACCACAACAGGTATAAAAGGAGGCAAGTCAGAGCAGGAGCAGAACACCAAAGTCTGGTCAGAGATCCCTCATGAAAGCAAAAGGATTTGGCCTGGCTGTGGAAGAGTTCCCGTTTTAGAAGACATCTGAAGAATGCAGCAAATTCCAAAAGAGCTGGAGGAGGAACAAAAGGGGAGCAGTCTGTAGAAGGATGTAAGCAAGTTCAGTTCTGGCAGTGTTTCATCCAGAAAGAGAAATGGAACATAGAGCCTTTTGCCATAAAGGCACTGGTTCAAATCCACCCAAGATCAGTACTGCCTAAATGTAAGACCTTCCTGTGACCTCAATTAAATGAGTCTGGGGGTCTAAGTCTCATTCAGAAAAAACAGCTGTCACCATCACAGTTAAAACAACATTGCAACCTTGGTACAGAGGACAAGGATTTAAGTAGGTTTTGTAAACTGAATTGCCCTCTGATTGATAATGACAGTCCTTCTAAGCAAGAGTTGAGCCATACTGAAAGGGCAGTAGTAAGGCTGTTTCTGCTGCAGCTGCCCATGATGGTTTGCAGATAAATAGAAGTCTCTCTTCTCCAGGGCTATTAATCCCCCATCTTTCACTAGTGCTAATTTTATGTACACAAAGCCCTGGATTTCCTAATAATTGAACACACTGTCTTTTGTAGAAGACCCTTGCTTCCTAGGCTAGTAGCATTTGAAAGGACTGCAGAAGCAGTACATTTCAGCCCCTTGGAAAAACTAGCTTGAGAGAAACATCTCTAGTCAATTTAGGAGTTGTGCTGATACGGGGCCCTTTTTCTGCCAAAAGCTCATTAGTCATAACACGTAATTTAAATGGATATGTAAAAGCCCTGATCACATCCCTTATTGGGAAATGGTAGAGTTCAAACTTCTTGGTCACTACGCTATACACATCCAGGAATACATAATCTCCACTAACACATTTTGGATTTGAAATAATTTATTTTGAAGCACCATAAAGTCACTTTGGCTGTGTCTACACTTACAAAAAACTCTGAAATGGCCATGCTAATGGCCAAATAGAAGAACACTAATGAGGTGCTGAAATGAATATTCAGTGCCTCATTAGCATGCTGCCAGCTGTGGCGCTTCAAAAGTGCTGTGATTTGCTCACATCACATCTCAGAACTGGAAGGGACCTTGGGAGGTTATTGAGTTTAGTCCCCTACCCTCTTAGCAGGACCAAACGCCATCTTTTTTTTTAATCTATTTGCCCAAGATCCATAAATGGCCCCCTCAAGGGCTGAACTCACAGCCCTTAGTTTAGCAAGCCAATACTCAAACCACCAAGCTATCCACCTGCAACTCATCTACATGGGGTTCCTTTTTCAAAGGACCCCCATGTAGATGAGCTGCAGGCAAGCGAACTGTGGCACATTCAAAGTGCCACAGCTGGCAGCATGTTAATGAGGCATTGAATATTCATTTCAGAGCTTCATAAGTATTCTTCAATTTGGCCATTAGCATGGTCATTTCAAAGTTTTTTGTAAGTGTAAACATAGCCTTTCAAGAAATAGTGACTAAGCCCTTAGGAAAGAGGGCAATTCCATAAATCCCCATTTCTTCAGTGGTCATCCCAATCATTTCATCTTAGAATTCTTTCTTTCTGTAAATATCTGACATGAGCTCTATTATTTAGTCTATCTTACAGGGGCCCTTCTGGTTCAAAACTTAGCTAAGAATCAGAGTCATTTCCCTGCAAGCCATGTTTGATACATGATCTTGCTAATTGGAGTGTTTGATTATGTATGACCGTTTGCTAACTCCTAAAATGATTTCAATAACCATAAAGCTAAGGAGGAAACCCATACATAAAGCATTAATGAGCAAGTTTTCTGCCACTCAGTCCACTGTCCCAAAATACAGTAATAAAAATATTGGAAAAAAACTATTAAACTTGTAAAAGAACATGAAAATTCAGCACATTAATTGTGTATTTGGGGATGGTTACAGACTGGTTTCTTGTTTAATCTCTGAGGGATGATCTACTGATTTTTAATATGACCACCATAAAATACCAGTAAATAGTTTAATAAATTTGCAGTATTCCTCTATAACTGATGATACTTACATTGCTTGATGCAGCTTAATTTTTCTGGTCACCCTACCCTAACTTTGGTTATTTCCTTATCATTTGTGGCAAGACATATTGAATCTAGGTAAAAAAAAAAAAAAAAGACAGCAGATAGCCTAAATGTAAAGCTTTGGAGGCACATTTAGGAACTGGTTAAGAAAAGAGCTAGGCGGGTACTTAAAAGAGCTGCCACAACTATATCCTAAAAGCTGTTATATGCTTTCATATCAGGGAAAGCACCAAACAGCTTGATAAACAAAGATCTTTAAAATCAATGGACTATGCACACTAGCAAATAATAAGCTGGATAGTATTTGTAGTACTGGGCCCTAAATTTTTACTGTTTTCAGAGTACTTCACTGTAGTTGCAAGGAACATACAGTACAGAGAATTCAGAAACTGCCATAATGTCCCACACACAGTTATTTAAGGAAAATGCATGGAACAAAAATCCTTCAGGGAATAATGACACTAACCTACATTTTATTCCAATATTTTGCAAATGGCTTAGTTGGGATGTATATATCCAACATTTTAAAATAACAGAGAATTATATTACTCTTCTGAAAGATTGTAGTATTCCAACATCTATATCTAGGATCATGTGCCCGGGAATCCCTCACTTGACTATTCCAAGGACATCCAGAGTCACAGGTGTTTTCTGGTCTCAGATACACAGTTCACTTTTGTTATATAATATAAAACAAAAATGCAAATCTTAGCTTTTGTCTACTCACAGGGCCTAGTAGAAAGCAAATGCTTAGAATTTAGTAATATTTGAAAGACCTAGACATTTGTAATACAACAGGTCCCCGTCATGGGGTCTTCTAGATTAGTTAAAAATAATACTAACAATAAAGAATCTACCTGTCTTAGATACTTAGATCTCCACCAATTATGAATCTCCCGCAATCTATAAGGTATTTATTCTCAGAACAATTCTGAAGTAGGAAAGTGCTATTAGTGCCACTAGACAGATTGGGAACTAAGGCACAAAGTCTAACTTATTTACCCAAAATCTCACAGGAAATCTGTAAAGGAGCAGGGATTTATGCCAATTGCCAAGAACTGAGCACAAAACATGGAGTAAATTGTGCTAGAAGAGAAGATCATTACAGGAATATTCATCAAGGGGATTTTGAAGAGGATGCCGATGTCTACAAAACAGGGTGTTGGTAGGAGAAAAGGAGCAATGTTAAACCTAAGAGAAGGATATGAAAGCAGTAATGAAGCAAGAGAAGTGATTGATTGTAGTAGGATACTATCCCAGAGAACACCCTTGCAGGCAATCTGCCCTCAGATCCCTCCAGGTTCTTGCTGTAATTCATACATACGCCAGAATATTTAAAGCAGGACTCACTTTGAGGGAAGTTATTAACTTTCTTGAACACACTCTTCAGATCCTTGATTCTGCATCCTCCTCCTTGACTGAGGAGTCTCACAAACCTCCTCCTTGGAGCTAGTCTTCTCTGTAAGCTGTCTAGCCTCTCTCTTCCTTTGCTTTTATCATCTCTGGACCTACACTGATTTAGGCACATTACCTTCCTGTCATTAGCTACTTAGTTTTCTACACTTCAGGAGGACAGTGGAATGAGTCATAGGTAGGACTGGATCCCTTACTTACTGAATGGGCAAATCATGTCATTAAATTGGTGCCCAGGGGATGAGTCCCATGAAGTGAGATCAGAGAACCAGGCAGGATGAAGTTAAGGAATAAGGAGATACAATGATCAGAAGGTTGACCAGATAGTTTAGAACCTATGTGAAAACAGCCAGACAATAAGCAGCCCCTTTCCAGCATGATCAAATAATTTCTGATACTGAAGCTGGAGTATAGCAGTATATCCAGCAGTCTATTGATTCCCGCATCTTGATGGCCTGACTCTATATTCCCAACATGCCTCAAACTCCCATTGAGTGCATAAAGAATGCACAATTATATATGGGCTCAGATCCTGAAAATTTATATATTTTTTCATTTGGACATAATGGAGGCAAATGAGTATCAGCTTCAGCAAGCCCTTATTTGTGCATCATTTAGGACCCTTCTTGTCAGCTGAGGATGGGGCCTCTGAATAAATCAGACTATTTAAGCCTGTTCAATAAGTGGCCAGGAACAGTGGAATTGCTCACATTTCTCATTTTACGTTATCTCCCAGTACTCTGTCTCTTCCCTACAATATGAGCGCTCCCATTTTTCAAACAAAACCCAGTACCAAGCCTTTGGTGTGTTTGAGAAACTGGCCCTCTGGAAGGGGTGGGCTCCATTTTGAGAACAGAACATGTATCAAAAGTTAGTTGGCAGAGGTCTCAGAGGGAATCCCAACAGCTGATTGTCAGGAATGTCAACTTAAGGTGATTTTCGAAGTATTTTATTGGGAAAATAGAGGCTACTCATAATTAAAACTCTTCTAGTGAATACTAGGACCCCAAAACTGAATTGTATGTTATATTAACATTTTTAAAGGGTGTGATATGATGCACTGCCATCAAGCTCAAAGTATTAGCACCCAACTCTTGTCACCATTAGGCTAAGTAATTGGCTTTCCATGTGACTAGTCACGGAGTTAGGTGCTATTCAATGCACTAAAATGTCAGTATTAGTCTCAGTGCTGAGTGTCAAGAGCTACAGAAATTGCTCACAGCTTAGGGAAAAATAACAACCAGACATTTTTTTAGCAATAGCTCACATGTGGGATGATGTCCCATGGCAGCTTTCATCTCATAAACAGCTTTCCAATGTAAGGTGAATCTATTTTGATTGTGGTCCTGGCCACTCGGGCACATGTGCTCCCCTCTTGCTTACTTCACTGTTCACACATCTTCACGTGATTATTACCAGCATGAGAACAGCCAGGGCACAGCGTCATTTGCAAGAAATCCAGAAAAGGCCTCAGAGTACATCTTATGAGGAAAGTCCTTCTCTTTTGACTTTTACCATGTCATAAAAGTATGATCATAGACCAGGGATGGCCACACTTACTGACCTTCTGGGCCACATATGACAATCTTCAGAGGTTCAAGAGCTGGAGCACGCCTGACAGAGCTCAAGGCTTCAGTCTTACTCCTGCTGAAGTCCTGAGACCTGCCTCCCTCCTCGGCAGATGTTCCTACCTCACCACTTCACTGAAAGGTAGAAGTCTCAGTTCCCCCTTCAGTGTGGTAGGTGGAGAATGAGGGGATGGGGAATATGATTGGGCTCCACAAGTCACACTTTAATGGTAAAAGAGCTCATGTGGCTCATGAGCCAGTTAAACCATCCCTGCCATAGACTAACAACATGGTTATTCTTCAGCACAATGCTACTATTGTGTAGCATTGGACAGTCATTTTCCTGTGTAGAATTAAATACAACACATACTATTCAAATTTCATAACTAATTTAAGATGTGAACTTTTCTACTAATTTCTAGTAAGTGCATTAATTTTGCCTCTCTCAGAAATGAATGCATGGCATGTATGGTCCTAGTCACAAGTCACTTCAGTTACCTTGGGTTACTTAACAGAGGTTGCATTTTAAATTGTATAAACTTCTCCTTGCTAAATTAAAAAACATTTTGGGACATAATTTGCCCCTAGTTTCAAACTAAGCCATGAATTAAGTCAGCTGAATTGTCTAGTGGAACACAGTGGGCTCTTTCATACCTTTGGCATTCTTGTTGCATTTCTTGAAACTCATTCAAATTATAGGACCACAGAGGACATCTTCTGTTTCACTAATTAAGGACTGTTAAAAGTCATCTTCTAAAATATAACATGAAAAGGGAAGAGTTTAAAACAATTGGAACAGAATTGAAACATACATGGAGAATGTTCAAAGATTTGAACACGTGTCTGGAATTCTGGGTAAACAAGGTTGATTCAGTGGATATAGAGTACTTGGACTTTCAGAAAGCCTTTGACCAAATTCATCATGAAAGGCTCTTGAGCAAAGTAGGCACTAAATAAGAGGAAATGTTCTCCTATGGATTGGCGACTGGTTTTGGGAGGGGAAAAAAAGCAGAAACAAAGAGGAATGAAAAATCAGTTTTCACAATGAAGACAGGCAAATAGTGATGTCCCCAAAGATCTGTACTGGGTCAGTGCTGTTCAACATGCTAATAAGTGATCTGAAAAAATGAGGTAAACAGTGAAGTGGCAAAGTTTCCAGACAATACTCGAGATAACTAGGTCCAAAGGAGACTGCAAAGAATTACAAAAAGATCTCACAGAACTGGATGACTGGGAAACAAAATGGCAAATAAAACAGTGTTGATAGAGGCAATGTAATGCACATGGGAAAACAATCCCAAGTACCCATTCAAAATAATGGGGTCAAAATTAGCTGTTACAGCTCTAAAGAGATCTTGGAGTCATCGTGAATAGCTCTTGAAAACACCTGCTCAATGTACAGCAGAAGTCAAAAAAGCTAACAGACTGGTAGGAACCATTAGGAAAAAGATGACTAATAAATCAGAAAGTATCAATGACATAAATAAATCCACAGTAAACCTACACCTTGAATCCCACTTGCAGTTCAGGGTATCCCATATAAAAAAGTATATTGAACCTGGACAAAGAGAAAGGGAACAAAATTATTAGGAATACAGAACAGCTTCCATAGGGGGAGAGATCAGAAGACTGGCACTGTTCATCTTGAAAAAAGATGAACATAGAATATGTTAGAATATGATAGAAGTTTATAAAATCTTGACTGTTGTGCATAAAGTGAATAAGAAGAAGTTACTCACCTGGGTAGCAATGATGGTTCTACAAGATGTGTCTCCATGGGTACTCCACATCAGGTGTTGGGCTCGCCCCTGTGCTGCAGTTTGGAGATTTCCAAGCTGTAGTTAGACAGACTGAGCATGTGTAGGAGTGTGCTGGGCCCTTTGCGTGTTTTTGGTCACGTGCACGATCCTGGTCCCAGCCAGTTCCTCAAACCTGCCTCTGGAGCATCTGAAAAACATAAAAACAGAAAACTCTGAAGCGGGGAGGAAAGGGTGGGTAGAAGAGCACTCATGGGGACACATCTAGAAGAGCCACTGTTACTACCCAGGTGAATAACTTCTCTTTCCTCTTCAAGTGGTCCCTGTGGGTGCTCCATATCAGGTGACTACACAGCAGTGCCCCTAAGACATGGAGGACGGTACCAGAGTTAGATGCTGTCTGCCACAGAAAGCACAGCTGTTGAGAGTCATGCATCCTTGGTCATCTGGCGATGTATCACATAATACTTGGCAAATGCGTCATAAGACGACTGTGTTGCTGCCCAGCAAATGTCCTTCAGGTAGACTTCTCTGAAGAAGGCTGTGGAAGCCACCATCACTCTGGTAAAATGCGCTTTAGATGGAGCTGGTGAGATGGCTTTATGCAATGAGTAGCACATTTTGATACAAGATGTGATCATATTTGAAATCCTTTGTGATGACAATCCCTTACCGTTTGATCTTTGGGCGAGAAACACTACAAGTCTGTCCATTTTTACGGAAGGGTTTTGTTCTGCCTATATAAAAAGCCAGAGCCCTTCTTACATCCTTTGAATGGAGCCTCATCTCATGGTTTGAAACATGTGGTTTAGGGTAGAAAGATGGCAATACTATTGGCTCACTTATGTGGAATTCCTTGCAGACTTTGGGAACAAAAGCAGGATGTTAACAAAGTAGTACCACCTCTTTAGTGAATGTTGTATATGGTGGAGTTGCCATCACTGCAGCCAATTTGCTAACCCTGCAAGACGAAGTGATAGCCAGTAGAAAAACTGTCTTTAGGATCAGCAGAGGGACTGAAATAGTAGCTAGTGGTTCAAAAAGTGGTCTGGACAACGTGTCCAGCACCAAGCTGAGGCTCTAGGGGCATGAAATGAGTTTGCGAGGATGGTACAGGTTTGCAAGACCTTTCAGAAAGCGGACTGTGATGGAGTGTGCAAATACTGTTGATCTTTCTATCATATATCTAAAGGCCGATATAGCTGTTAGGTGAAACCTTAGGGACAGTAGGGTAAGTCCTCCTTTTTCAGGTTAAGCAAATAGTGGGTATGGGTGCCTCCAAAGGTGTAGCTGTGTGGAGGAGCACCAGGAGACAAGTCTCTTCCATTTATAAACATAAGTCTTCCATGAAGACTACTACACCTCAACACATTTTTGACCTGCTCAGAACATAGGTCTTCTGAGGCATTGAACCAAGTGTCAGCCATGCCATGAGGTGAAATGTTTGTGATTGTGGATGCGTCAGAGCCCCTCGATTCTGTGCAAGTAGAGCTGGAACAATAGGAAGGGAACATGAAGGGCAAGATGACAGCTGCTGTAGAACTGGGAACCAGTGCTGACAGGCCCATGCCAGGGCTATGAGGATCAGATCATCTGTCTAGACTTGTTTTTTCCAGAACCTTGTGTATGAGTACTGTTGGGGGAAAGGCATAAAGTAAGGGCCCATTCCAAGATATGAGGAAGGCATCACCAAGCAAACCGTAACCAATGCCCACTCTGGAAAAATAATGGGGGCATTTTTTGTTGTTGCAGGTTGCAGAGAGATCTATATGGGGAGTGCCCCAACTGCAGAAAATGCAGTGAAGAATGTCAGAATGAATCTCCCACTCGTGGTCTGGTGCAAACTGTCTGCTAGACAAGTTTGCCATGACGTTGTTGATGCCCAGTAAATATGAGGCTATTAGAGTTATGTCGTTTGCAATGCACTAGTTCCATAGGTGGATGGCCTCTGCACAGAGACCGTGAGACCCAGTCCCACCTTGCTGTTTTACATAATACATTGCAGTGATGTTGGTGAAGATTCTGACCACTGTACCACGGATAGACAGTGGAAAGTGTTTGCATGCATTAAACGCCATTCTGAGTTCCAAATTTATGTGCAGGGCCATCTCTTGTTGCAACCAGCATCCCTGCACTGATTTGTCACCCATATGGGTCCTCCAACCTATACTGGAAGCATCTGTATTTATAAGGGCAGAAGGCCAAGGTAGGTCGGCCCAGGTCGTATCCATGTTGGTGATACGGCTGCCACTGAGAAGGATAATTGTAATGGCTTTGATAATGGTAGTACCTCTTTCACCGAGAGGGAGGGTATACATACCCAGTGTTCTTAGTGCTATTCTAGAGTAGGACTGTATTGGTGGGCTCAGCGAACAGCTTTCCTTTATCAAAGGGAAAATCTCCAACTTTTGTTTGTAGCTCCTTGGGTACACTCGACATTTGTAGCCAGGAAATCCGTCTCATTACCACAGCAGTGCCAGTGGAGCACCCAACTGTGTCAGCCACGTCCAGGGCTATTTGAACCCCTGTATGTGAAGCTGTATGTCCTTCTTGAACTATAGCCTTTAAGATAGGCTTCTTATCATCCAGGAAATAGTCCATCAGAGCTGTCAATTTTGTATAGTTGCCAAAGTTATGGCTAGAGAGGTGTGCTGCATAGTTAGCCATGAGTAGCAGTAAGGGAGAAGAATACACCTCTTTTCTTGAATAGATCAAGCCTTTTTGCCTCCTTATGAGATACTGTAGATTTGTCCTGTGGTGTTTTTGACTTCTGTTGGGATGACTCCACCACAAAAGAGTTTGGTTGGGGATGGTTAAAAAAGAATTCCATCCCTTTTGATAGAACAAAATACTTTTTATCCTCTCTCTTATTGGTAGCTAAAATAGAGGCAGGGGTCTGCCAGATGTTATCTGCAGCCACTGTCATGGCATGGTCCAGTGGAATGGCTATCTTAGATGATGATGGAGGCCTCAAGTTCTTTAAGAACTTGTGTTGTTTTTCCTGAACCTCCAAAACTTGGATGTCTTGTGTCTGGGCAAGCCTTTTGAAGAGCTCCTGAAATTGCCTAAGATCACTGGGAGGGGAGACGTTGCCAGGTACAGCTGCCTTATCCGGGGAGGAGGAAGAAATCTCCATACGATAGGCCCCTGCCTGCTCCTCCACAATTTCTTCTGACTGTTCCTCCATAGGTTCTGAGGGAGCGGTAAGCACAGTCTCAGGATGATCTCTAGAAGAGGAAAATCAGTGTTGCGGTGATGGTGGAGTTACTGAATATCTGTACGGAGGACATGAGTCTGGGGATCTGTCCCTTGACCTATTAAGATAATGGTGTCCCTGGTACCAGTCCTTGAGACAATAAGAGTGTGGGTAGCAGTGGAAGCAAGACCCTGGTGAAGATGAATGGGACCATGAAAGCCTTCTGTGACTATAATGATGGAAAGAGTAAAGCAAGTGAGATTGCCTTGATGATGGAGGAGATGGGGATATTTGATGAGTGGAGCTGCAAGGATAGTGCCATTGTTGTAAAAATGCAAAGGAGGCTTGAGAAAAGGAGATGGAGGTCTGAGGAAGGGAGATGTAGGCATAAGAAAAGGCGATGGAGGAGTCAGAGGCTGTTCAAGTATGGTTAGCTCTGGACGTGAGTTAGGAGATAATGTTGATGTCATAATAACCAAGTCAGGAGAAGGGCTACGGTGCCATGTTTTAGTTTGAGCCTTCCTGGGATGTTGAGACAACTGATTGCTGGAGGCTAAGGAATACAGTGATGAGAAAGTTGACACCATAGTAGGTGCCATTGGCCTCAGTGCAAAATCCAGCAGTGCTGTGGGTCTCAATGTTAGTTCTGTTGGTGCCAATTGTGGTTCCTTCAACCTCGGTGCAGGCACTGAGAGTGCTTAAGTTTGCCGCGCCATAGGCCTTGATTCCAACTCCATCAGTACCAACGTTACTGTCCTTGGTGCTGGTGAGGACTGTCTCAGTGCTGTACTATCAGATGCTGGCCTCTTCGAGGTATGAGAGCTCCTTGGTTCCAAGGTGTTTGTGCGCCTGGGTTGCAGCTGCCGATTTTTTTCCTCTTTGGATCGTTTGTCCCTGTTAGATAAGGAGGGATCATAGCTTTCAGACTAACTTGTCTCACTCACAGATAGCACTGGCAAAGACCAAGTTTGGGATTACTTTCTTTTCTTGTGGCTAGGCAAAGCCAATGAAGCAGCCTTGCACTTCTGAGGTGCTGGTGACCCCTCAGGGGGTGTAAGCTTGGAGGTAGTAGGCTGAAGAAACTTATGCAAGAAGACCATCCTTAATCTCGTCTCTCTATCCTTCTGAGCCCTTCAAGTGAGTTTAGAACACTGGGGACATTTTTGAGGCATGTTAGCCTCTTCCAGGCAACGAATGCATTTAGCATGGCCAGCAGAGGCCAGCACTGCTTCTCTGTATGACTCATGCTTTTAAAAACCTGCCACAGGCATTTCCAGTTTAGATTGCTTAACTGTATTTAACAGTACTTAAGAGTAGTTAACAGTTCTCAACAGCAGACAAAAACTCCTAAGTTTTCAATGTAACAGGTCTCTCTCTTTTTTTTTTTTTTTTTTTTTGGTACTATAAGAGAACTATGTACAGTATAAAAGTAGTAACATTCAAAAGTTAGAAGTCAACTATTAACATGCAAAAATTCTTTCCTTTTAGACATGCTGTTGGAGTGCAAGTGAGAGGAACTAGCTCAGACAGGATCACGCACGTGACCAAAAGTGCGTGAAGAGCCCAGCATGCTCCTGCACATGCACAATCCAGCTAACCATAGCTTGGAAAGCTCCACACTGCAGTGCTAGGATGAGCCCAACACCTGATATGGAGCACTCCTGGGGTCCACTTGAAGAAGGAAATGTTATTGGCCCCGTCACAAAACATAAGAACTGGGGAATGAAATTAATAGGCAGCATGTTTAAAACATACATAACAAAATACTTCTTCACATGACAGACTATCAACTATCAACACGTGGAACTCAATGCCATGGGATGTTGTGAAGACAAAAAGTGTAATTGGACTCAAAAAATAATCAGGTAAGTTCATGGCAGATAGCCCCATCAAGCCCTATTAGCCTAGATGGTCAGGGATGTGATCCAACGCTTTGGGTGTCCCTAATCTTTTGATAGCCAGAAGCTGGAATTGAGTCTTGCAGTGAGGTACTGCAGGAGTCGAATTCTACAATGCTGAAATCAATGGGAGTTTTATCTGTATGAGAACTCAGTCTTCGAGGAGCTGAGCTGCACGATCCAACAGTGTAATGCATGTAACAACAGACATTGTAAATTATAGACACAGTAGATCTAGTGCAAAGTTTTAAAGAACACTTTAGCATTGAGCATTTTTCTACCTTACAGAAATTTCCATTTGATATTTACTGGCTCTATGAAATAAGTCAATTAAAACCTCTAAAGAGTACAAGCTGTCTTCTAATTATGAAACTATGTGCTTTTTCTACATAAGGTTGTGATCAGCAAGGTCTGAAAAAAGGAGGCTTTAGATATCTTTTTTGAACTATTTAGTTACTAAAATGGAATTTTCAGTGCTTGCCAAAATGAATCCTATTCAGTATGATGCAACAGGTGTTGGAATTCCAGCAGCTGCCTGCAAGTCACATCTGGGAACAGTTAGAAGTTTAAAGGGAGTTCTATAAGAACTGCTTATTTATAAAAAAAAAAAAAATATTTATTGGTCAAATCTATAGGTAATATTCAGCCACCACTTGCATTGCACATTGCTCAGATATTTTATGTAGTTCCCAAAAAAAAAAGTGCCCTGGAATTCTGCTTTTCATTAAATTGCAGGAATCACAGGCACTGTTTGATAGCATGTGTAATTAGTGTGATGGTGTTTGTGTGGCATGGAAGGAAAGTAGTTTATTGTACAAGGTGCAGATACATATAAGTTGGTCTGAAGAGATCTAAATTACATACTGACTGTATACATCCAAGGCCACCCCTACTAATATGCAACTGTGTAGGGCACTATGAAATTTGAGGTCCCACATTTTGAGGTGACCTACACAGCTGCATGCTGCGAGCACCATCCCTCAGCTGGCCCTCCCATGGGCTGAACCCATCAGGACTGTCCCTGAGTGGATGTGGGGCCCAGGAGTTGAGTTTGGTATCTGATTAGCTTCAGTAGGAAAAACACAGTTACTCATATGACCACCTTGTGGATGGCTTACAATTGCTAAGGAGGATGTGCACCATTTGTTCCAAACATGACTGTTTGATGGGGTTTAACGACAAAGCTGCCACCCCATCAGACCAAAGGAGCAAGGATCTGGGTGGTGGTGATGACCATGGTTCTGCATGATGAGATCCAGAAGCAGGGTATGCAGAATAGGAGGAGCACCAAGAGCTCCATCAGTGTGGGGTACTCATGCTGACGAGCTTAAGTCGGGGATATCAGGATAACGTCTGCCCAGTCCCTGTAAACCTTGAGGAGGCCAATTGGATCGTCACTTTGGGCATGTCCCAGATGGTTCAGGATGCAGTGTACAAGGAGCCTCTTTGGGTGGAGTCCATACAGGTTGAGGGTCCAGCAGTGGACAACTAAACAGTAGCCGCAGCTGCCACGGGGGTAGCCGAGGATTGAGGCTGGGAAGGAAGCTTACTGCCCTGTACCTGATGGTATGCCCAAGGCATCCAAAACTGCCATGGGGAGAAGGCCACTGAGAAGCTCCCATGTCCTAGTGCAGATAAGAATCCCCTGGGGCTGAGCAGTCAGAAAGGACAGAGGCCTCACAGAAGGAAGCAAGTGAAGCCAAGTGAGAAGGCCATGGTGGTACTGATACAGCAGGAGCCATATGAGGGAGTCAAGAGCGGGACCAGTGTAGAAAACAGAACTGGCATGGAGATGGGGACTGGAGTACCACAGGAGATGAGTACTGAGATTAGGATTGACGAATCGAACAAGAGAGGTCTGCCAAGACGGACCAATAAGAAGATCAAGACCTGCATGCCAAGTGGGAATAGTGTTGAGAAATGCCTGCAGGTTCTGGAGAACAGGGCTGAGTCCGCTGGCCACAAGGACCGGCACATCAGGGCTACGTCTACACGTGCAGCCAACATCGAAATAGGCTATTTCGATGAATAACGTCTACACGTCCTCCAGGGCCGGCAACGTCGATGTTCAACTTCGACGTTGCTCAGCCCAACATCGAAATAGGCGCAGCGAGGGAACGTCTACACGTCAAAGTAGCACACATCGAAATAGGGATGCCAGGCACAACTGCAGACGGGGTCACAGGGCGGACTCAACAGCAAGCCGCTCCCTTAAAGGGCCCCTCCCAGACACAGTTGCACTAAACAACACAAGATACACAGAGCCGACAACTGGTTGCAGACCCTGTGCCTGCAGCATAGATCCCCAGCTGCCGCAGAAGCAGCCAGAAGCCCTGGGCTAAGGGCTGCTGCCCACGGTGGCCATAGAGCCCCGCAGGGGCTGGAGAGAGAGCATCTCTCAACCCCCCAGCTGATGGCCGCCATGGAGGACCCGGCAATTTCGACGTTGCGGGACGCGGATCGTCTACACGGTCCCTACTTCGACATTGAACGTCGAAGTAGGGCGCTATTCCTATCTCCTCATGAGGTTAGCGACTTCGACGTCTCGCCGCCTAACGTCGAAGTTAACTTCAAAATAGCGCCCGACGCATGTAGACGCAACGGGCGCTATTTCGAAGTTGGTGCCGCTACTTCGAAGTAGCGTGCACGTGTAGATGCAGCCCAGGTGAAGGAGTCCAAACTGGAGTAGTCCCAAGAAGGGTGTTGTCCTGAAGTGACATTGTGCCAAGTGTTGGTGTGGTGGGCAGAGTGTGTCAAAGATCCGATGCCAAGCCAGAACTGTCTGCCACAGAAGCCCTTGAATGGGAGTGGCAATGTGTGGAATGGAATGGAGAGTGGTGCTATGACAGGACTCTGAGTGGAGCTGGGACTCTTAGTGGCACTTGTGCTAGAACAGGCAGACCCATCAAGGCAGGCTTGCCCCTGGAGATGCACCCAGGGACAGAAGCCTCAATCTGCACTGGGGACTGCATCATTTCAATCAGTACCCACTCCATCTGGTACATGTCCAACATGTAGGAAGGGCTGACTGGAACCAGGTCTCCTTGGTGTGTAAGGAGAATCAGACTTGGTGCATAGCATGCTGAGGCATCGGTATCATGGGCCCTTGAGCTTTCACATTGTCACAGCTCTAAACTTAGAACTATAGAATACTAGAATTGGAAGAGAGCTCAAGAGATTGAGTCTAATCCCTTGCACTCACAGCAGGACCAAGCACTGCCTAGATCATCCCTAACAGATGTTTATATAAACTGCACTTAAATACCTTCCTAGGCAATTTATTCCAGTGCTTAACCACCAGGACATTTAGGAAGCTTTTCTGCAATTTAAGACCATTGCTTCTTGTCTTACCTTCAGAGGTTAAGGAGCATAATATTTTACCCTCCTTCCTGTAACAACTTTTCAGATATTTGAAAATTATCATATCCCCCCTCAGTCTTCTCTTTTCCAAACTATACAAACCCACTTATTTCAATCATCCCTCATAGATCATGTTTTCTATACCTTTACTCATTTGTGTTGCTTTTCCATGGACCTTTTCCAGTTTGTCCAAATTTTTCCTGAAGTGTGGTATCCAGAACTGGGCACAATACTCCAAGTGAGGCCTAATCAGCGCAGAGTAGAGTGGAAGAATTTCTTTTCATGTCTTCCTTATTACACGCATGTTAATGCATCCCAGAATCGTGTTTGCTCTTTTTGCAACAAAGTCACACGGTTGACTCATATTTAGCTTGCGGTCCACTATGACCCCTAGATCCCTTTCTGCAGTACTCCTCCCTAGACAGTCACTTCCCATTTTGTATGCATTAAACTGGTTGTCCTTTCCTAAGGGGAGTACTTTGCATTTGTCATCCTTTTTATTTCAGACCTTTTCTCTAGTTTGTCCAAATCATTTTGAATTATACCCCTATCCTCCAGAGCAGTTACAACCCCTCTCATCCACAAACTTCAAGAGTATAACCCCTCTGATCCACAAACTTCTACACCATTATCCAAGTAATTTATGAAGATACTGAACAGGATCAGTCCTATAACTGATTCCTGAGGAAGTCAACATATATACCCTGCCAGAATGACCAACAGCATAATCTTTGAGAATGGTCATCCAACCAGTTATGCACCCACCTTATAGAACTCCCATCCACTTTGTATATCCCTAGTTTATAGGTAAGGAAGTCATGCAACACTGTATTAAACGCTTTACTGAAGTCTAGGTACACCACTTCTACTGCTTCCCCCTTACCCACAAGGCTTGTTATCTCATCAAAGCAAGCTATGAGGTTGGGCTGACATGATTTGTTCTTGCCAAATCCATGCTGATTGGATCACCTTATCTTCCAGATGTTTTTTGCAGATGGATTCCTTAATTATTTGCTCCACTATTTTTCTTGGCACAGAAGGTAAGCTGACTGGTCCGTAGTTTCTTGGGTGGTCCTTGTTTCTCTTTTTATAGATGGGTACTACATTTGCCCTTTTCCCACCTTCTAGAATCTCTTCCATCTTTCATGACTTTTCAAAGGTGATAGCTAATGACTCAAACACCTCCTCAATCAGCTCCTTGAGTACTCTAGGATGCATTTCGTCAGGCCATAGTGAGTTTAAGACAACTAAGTAATGTTTAACTTGTTCGTTTGTACATTTGACAGACTGGGCTAAACCTTTGCCAAAAAAATAAATGGACACAAAGCAGACATCAAGAAACTCCATATATATAAGCTGGTCAGTGAACAATTCAATGGAGTGGGCTATTCGGTTAGAGACCTGAGAATTTGTGTCCTGTAGCAAAAAGAATTTAAAACGATTACAGTGAGAAATCTGAGTTGGGATACATATTCAGATTCGACATACCAACATGTGATATAAACAGACATCAGTTACCTCACACATTACAAGGACTGCTTCCCTTCCTTTGGTGCTTGTAATTATCTCAGGCAGAACAATTAACATCCCCCCGCCCCTCATCCACCTCCTTCAGTTCTATGTATTTGACGTGTCAGTTTTCATTGCCTTTTTTTTTGGTCCTCTGTACTTATAAATGTCAGTCTGTATTGGAAATGAGATGGATCTGTCCCACGAAAGTTCATCATCGAATAAATCATTTTGTTAGTCTTTAAAGTACTACATTTCTCCATCTAGTGGTTGGTCTTCGTAAATACATCCTTCACAATTCAACAGCAGAGATTTAGAGAGCCCTCTTATGAGCCGTACGTATCTGTAGTAAAAGATCCAGATTGTTGCCACCCAAGATTAGTGCCAGCAGGAGCATGAAAAAGCATTGTTCAGGTGGGAACTACTGAGTGCACATCCTACAGTTTTAGTGGAGTAAGTGCTAAAAGATTCACAGTTTGAAAGAATAACTTACTAACCTCTCTTAGGTTTTACTGCAGTAGAAACCCTTCATATGATACCAAAATGATACATAATAGGAATCTTAATGGATTTTTACGTTCTTTCCATACAAGGCATTGCTCAAGTTACAACACAGAAAGTGATGCAAAAATTTAAAAATGAATTAGGTCTCCATCTTAAACAACTTGCTGGAAAAAAAAAAAAAAAAGCTTGTTTGCTGTTCAAGAACAACAAGAAGTCCTGTGGCACCTTATAGACTAACAGATATTTTGGGGTATTAACTTTTGTCAGTAAAGACCCACTTCATCATATGCATGAGTGGGGGGAGGCGTAGTTCAGAGGGGTATTTAAAGAGTGGAGTCCCAGTAAAAAAGAGGGTCAGAGCCGACCAGGTCTATTCAGTCAAGGAAGAAATGGCCCATTATCAGTAGTATGTACCAAGAGGAAAAAACAAGTCAGATCAGACAGTGGGGTGTGGCTCACTGTCAGAGTCTGCAGAGAAGCTGCTTTTGTAAGGGGCCAGCCACTCCCAGTCTGTTTAATCTTAGGCTGATGGAGTCAAATTTGCAAGTAAATTGCAGCTCAGAGATTTCTCTCTCCATTTGATTTTTGAAAATTCTTTGTTTTAGGACTGCTACTTTTAAATCTGTTACTGAGTGGCCAGGGAGATTGAAATGCTCTCCCACAGGTTTCTGTACATTACCATTCCTGATGTCTGATTTATGTCCATATATTCTTTAACATAGAGACTGTCCAGTGTGGCCAATGTAAATTGCAGTGGGGCATTACTGGCACATGATGGCATATATTATACCAGTAGATGTGCAGGTAAAGGAGACCCTGATGGTATGGTTGATGTTAGGTCCTGTGATGATATCACTTGTGTAGATATGTGAGCAGAGTTGGCAGTGAGGTTTGTTGCAGGGATTGGTTCCAGGTTTAGAGTTACTGTGTTGCTGATGAGAATTTGTTTAAGGTTGGCAGGCTGTCTGTCGGCGAGTACAGGCCTGCCTCCCAAGGTCTGTGAGAGCGAAGATCATTGTCCAGGATGGGTTGCAGATCCCTGATGATGTGTTGGAGAGGCCTTGGGTAGGGGCAATATGTGATGGCCAGTGATGTTCTCTTGTTTTCTTTATGAGGCCTGTCTTGTAGCAGGTGGTTCTGGGTACCCGTCTGGCTCTGTCAATCTGTTTCCTCACTTCCTTAGGTAGGTATTGTAGTTTGAGGAAAGCTTTTTTGCCATTCAGTCATTCCCTATACATTCTGTATTCATCACAACCCTCTTCTTTACATTTTATGCTCATATGCAGCAATAACCACCACTCTGGATGCTTAATCTTACTAAATTACAGACAGCAGCTGATAGAGACTTTCTGAATTTTTTCTTGAGTGATCAACACTCTTCAACCCTATTCTAGAACAAACCAGTCCAGTTTTGCATCCCCAGACCAGCAAATGGAAACTGCTGACTTGATGTCACTCCTCTGCTCCCATTTCCAGCCCTAGCAAGAATGACATTCTATCCATGCTTGCAGTTGCTGTGACATAAGCTCACTGAGCTAAGATTTGAATTTAGTTCTCAAGAGATGAAATACTACAGACCCAAAACCCATGGAATAATTAAATTAGCAGGAGTCCTTAATGGAAGGACAGATTACCCCACTTCTAACTTTGGCATTTCTTGAACCTTTCGCTGAAGCATTTGGTGCTGGCCACCCTTGGAGACAGGATATTGCACTAAACAGACCATAGTATGAGCCACAGTGGCAATTCCTGCACATTTAATTTTCAGCCATCTCATTAAAAACAGAGGGAGACAATTAAAATTTAAAAATCCAGGTTCAGAAATGAACTAGTCTCTCTCCTGGCTTGTTGAAGGAACCTTTTTCATGAAGATTAATATATACAATTTTTGGAGCTAACACTAAAGAGCAGGAGAAAGTTAAAGTGGGACAGACTAGAAATAAAACTAATTTATCATGCCATGGAGTATTTTGATCCCTACATGAGACAAACAATAAGAAATTAAAAGCTGCTCTAATCTGTTTACATTATTAAAGATATGGCAGCATTCTTTAATACTAAGTATTCTTTAGAGCTTTGCTGGATCAGAAAAAGAAAAAGCAGTGTTAAACAAGTAAACTCATTTTCTTTTAAGAAACTAATTTAAAGGGCTAGACTAATTGGAAGGAACTTACTGTAATAAGAAGAACCTGTGTCTGTTCTTTGCACAACAAAAGAGAACTGAAGATGAAGTTTTATTACTATGAGGGACAAGTGTAAAGGGCCAACAACTGTGAGGAGGTGCAGGAAAATACCAGAGAGTGGGGGAGGAAGATGCTCTTCATCTAGACTGCTCTGCTTATTTATAGCAGGAAAACAGCACGCTGGACAAACACAGCTTCTCTAGAGATGAACATACAACAAAATAAACCAAAGCATGGGATCAATGTTGAAGAGTATTCTCCACAGAGTTCCAAAAATGGTAGACAAAGGTGATGAAATCAAGTTGATTTCACATTGCTACTAATCAAATTAGACAAGGCTTTTGTATACTTAAAAATTCAAAGTTCTAAAAGTAAATATGCTAATCTGTACTCATACCTATTATAAAGTAAAAATAATTATCTAACCCTTTCATCTATACCAGTCCACATGTAACAAAATTTAAGTTGTCACCTTGACACTACGAGAAAATCCGAAGTATTTAAAGTACTGCTGTATTTAGGGTCTGTACATAAATTGATATTCCAAAAGCCAACAGCTGGATCTAGCATTGGATTTTAGAATAGACAGTAATGCACTAATTAGTCATTTGGCATTGTATTGAACAAAAATCACGTAACAAACTCTCCTTTGAATAGTCACAGAGAGAGAGCCATATTAGTCTGTATCTTTACAAAATAAGAAAGCATTCATGTAGCACTTTACAGACTAACAAAATATTTTATTAGGTGATGAGCTTTCGTGGGGCAGACCCACTTCTTCAGATTTGTAAACAGTCTCCTTTGACTACTAAGTGATCCTAAATTGAAGAATATGCTTTCTAGGGACCTGGTGATAGATCAGCCAATTGTAGAGACTATAACGATCTGCAGGGCTCTTGTTGACAGCCCTAGATTTGAACTTGAACAGGAAAGGAGGGATACCCAGGAGAGGATCCCTGACTGCTCCTTTTCAGGACAGAGTCAACTTTTTCTTCCCTAAGGAATTGCATGCCTTTGTTTTTAGGCTGTGCAGGTCCTCTTAGCTTCTCCCTCCCCCCAAAGATGAGAGAATCAAGCTGTTACTAGCACAGGATGATTGGGTGCAAAATACCTGGGAACAGTGAGCACTCTCTTCTGGCCCTGACACAAGTCAATCAGCCCCACTGCTCCAGGGATGCAGACAGGGGATGGCAGAAGGAGACAACTGCCTCAGGCCTGGCAATTCAAAAGGTGTCAGGGCTCCCAGCTGCAGCTGCTGCAGCAGTAGCTGGAGCCCCAGTTCCTTTAAATTCCTTCTAGAGCCTTGGGAGCATCCCCAGGCAGTACTGAAGGGCTGGCAGGAGGAGGCTAATGCTAGTTTCACCCCTTCTGCCCAAGGTATTTCCCCAACCAGGAGCATCAATCCCCCTCTCCCCACGTTCCCAAGGGTCCAGGTAGTCTGTTGGCCTCCCTGCACACCTAACACCACATAACTGTGTAAGCATGTGACCATACAGAGACTTCAGAGACCCTCAGGCAGGAACAAGACTACAGGTCAGTCACCCCTTATAGGGCAGCCACTTCTGTGGGGACTGCAAGGTCCAGCTGGTGTCTCTATTGCCATTACATACACTGCTTGAGGTACACTGTGTGCTGACCTGGGGAAGCTGGGTAGACTGGCATCTGCTACTGATCCAGTCATGGGCACTGGCGCTTCCTTTGGGGCACTCCAACAGCTTAATGGCCAGACCCCCTCTTTGCATTGGCCTGGACAGGAGTCATTAGTCTTTCTGTTGTCTTCCAATAATGTTATTAATTGCTGCCTGAAAATCTGTTGTAGTTTCCTTTTAAGTTTAATGAAGTGTACGCAGCAGCTAGAATTGGCTTTATGGGGGTCCATGAACAGTCTGGAGGGGGTGATTGGCAGTCTGCATTAGTGAAAAGGTTGGGAATCACTACAACAGGGGAAACACATTTGAGATATAGGGAGAGCACAATAGACAGTGGCACAGAATAGCTTTGAATCACGCTGTAAAAGGACAGATCTTTCTGCAGCACAGGATATACACTGGCTTTCCCTTCAAGGCATAATGATGTAGCTTGCTCCATTACTAAAAGCTTGTTGAAAGTAATAATATGGAGAAACAGAACAGTTCAGGAAATAAGTTTATTTTACATTCGTGTTTACTTAAAAAGGCTCTGAGAAGTCATATGCAACCGTCACTAAGACCTGGCAAAAATAAGAACCATACAATAAGACCATTAATGACAAGAGTAAGTTTAAGATATTAGATCTCCTTCAAAACAAAACCAAAGGAATAGAATAAAGTTAAGGACAATCTCACTGGCCTTGGCTTAGTGTCCACGGGGTTTAAGACACTTAGGAAGTTTTCAAAAGTACCAGTGTTTCAGTGTCTCTATTCCATGGGTCTCTTCACAGATTTTTTGGTTATGTAAAGAAACTTCCTTACTGACTTCAGAGGACAGGTCCTGCATCTGCTTGAAGCTCCTGAAAATAAGTCAGACAGACTGAAGCAATTACTATCGCTAAGTGTAACTTCATTAAATAAGCAGTAAAGTTACAGAAGATGGAGGGTTTGCTTTCCAACAGAGGAAGAACTTGGGTCTGTTGTAGAGGGAGCTCTCCCTGGGTACAGTCATGAACATCCCTGAGACACTACCCACCCCCTCCACCTCCAATTCATGTTATTTCAGCTCTAAACTGTTTCTTATTTACCCTACTGCATTATGTCCCACTCCCAGCTTTACTGAAGTAGTGACTTGTGGGAAACAGACTGGATCCAGGATCCTCCCATTGACATTAATTGATGCAGAGGGGACACATAATTCATTATTTTAGCCTCTCTGCAAAGCCACCAGGAAGAAAGGGAGAGAACAGGCATATTCTTTGCATTCTTGTTCGTGAAGACAGTGTTGTACAGCCACACCGCTGATTCCTAGTACCTGCAGTAGTCCTGTCTTTCCAGACTTTAGGACTGCTATCCTTGGTTGAAA
Organism: Carettochelys insculpta; assembly: GCF_033958435.1. Lineage (NCBI taxonomy): Eukaryota > Metazoa > Chordata > Testudines > Carettochelyidae > Carettochelys > Carettochelys insculpta. The sequence continues at coordinate 16,564,517 of NC_134163.1, read as the reverse complement.
TTTGTTTGTGGGAGTCAGAATGGGTCATGCTAACCACCCCCCATCTTGTGAACCTTTTTCCGTGGCAAGATGTTTCCTCACTGACCTCTGTGTGCGGATAGATTTTGGAGATGGGAGCGAGGGGATAAATAAGGGTTTGTTACTTGCTTTGTAGAGGACGGGGTGGAATCTGGGCATTCCTGGCCAGTTCTAAACAGGTACAGAGCTAAGCTTAGTGGCACCAGCTATTTCATAAATAGATTGTCTGAAGAGGTTACACGATCTACATATTTTTTTTAAATCCATTACAGAACTGGCGCCTCCAGCTTGATTTGGTAAATACCTTTGAAGTTCTGCATCCATTTTGAGAGCAACTTCCTTAAGATCTTTCAGTATGGGGAATACTTTGGCATTTTCTTCCAAGTAGCCAGGCTCAGCTTCAAACAAAAGATTATGTGTGACAGCTAACTGCTTTTGTAAGTCATCTACAAAAGAACGAATGTTACAGCTAATATCACTGAAGGCACAATGGCATCTGTTAGTAACATAAATTTTAAGGACATCAGCAGCTTGACTGATCATACAAGTGTCTTGAAGAACTAAGAACATCTAAGTGTACTGGTGAACATACAGCCTTCAGGAAAAGGTAATGACAGGATATTGCTATAAAAGCAAAATTATCCTGAATTAGATTAGAACTAATCACAACAGGAAACTAGGTAACTTGCTAAATCAAAGTTCTATTTGGGATATTCATAACTTCTACAAAAAATTAATTGCTGTAACAGGAACATAAGCTTCATTTATTCAAAATTCCTTGACTAGTCGTATGCTGCTACTGATATTATCAACGTGTCAAACCTTGTAGATATTGTCAGAACTAACCAAGCCACAGAAAGCATCATCCAAATGCTACTAATCTGTTCATTCAAAAATTCCTCAGGCAAAAAGAGTTCAAGTTTTTCATCTACTTTCTTTTTGTTAAGTATTAATCAATGCTCATAATTTAAAAAATTAAAGACCAGCATGAAGTTGTGTTGAGCAGGCCTCCCATGCAGTTCTAGATCATGATGGAAATGTGTTGGCAGAACAACTCCTTGCCAAGTCAGTTTAATGTCCACTCAGTTATACTTGTGCATACCAATTCCCAACTTTATACATCCCAAACACTTATCTGACCCTAGTTCTCAGAGAACAACAATCCTATCCAGAGGTGCAAGTCATTGATAAGCCAAGTAGTGTCTCTTGAGCTAAGATTTTAAATCCATCAAGTGATAAACAGCTGAAGACACTATCCAAATTTTTGTATCCACCTTGGTAAAAGTTATCATTGACATACAGGGAAGGAAGGTGAAGAGGACAGTTGAACCCCCAAAACTAGAAATTACACATAGTATGAACCCTAGATTCAACTAGACAATGAATGAAAGAAGCTGCTCAACTCAGTTTACAGTGTGGAAGACAAAACAGCATTTTGAAACAAAATAGGACTAAGAGCACTTTTGAAAGGGAGTTTTCCTTTTGAAGGAACCCTGTCCACACGGCTGCTTTTACTTCCAGAAATGGCTCTTCTGGAAGCCAGATCATGCCCAAATATGCATATAAGGCATGAGATATTTAAATCCATACCTCATTTGCATTTCTGATCTCACTTGTTTGCACGTTCCTTCCGAAAGGGAGGGACCATGTACATGCAGCTACAGGGTCTAGGGAACAATAACTATTTGGCAGTGCAGAAACATGCCAAAGACCATGTTAAAAATATGCTTAGTTTAGAGCGCCGTGCTCATCTTACAGAAAATGAAATTGGATGGATGCAGCTTATTAAATACTGATGGACAAGCACATAGACAATATAAAGCAAGGCCTGGGCCTAATGTTTCAGTGTGATCTTCACAGAAAACCCAAAGGAATGAACAAGAGTCATGCTGTGGATTTAATAAGGCTAAACTTACATTTCAGGTCACAGAAGTACAAAAGAGTCAAGTATAATGAAAAATGCAAAAGCCTGCAAGTATGGAGATTTCATACCCAAATATTTGTGTCTGTTTTCTTCTATATGAATGTTCTTCACAGGAAGCTCATGTCTTGTGGCATCCAGGGCAGTTGCAAAGGCTTTATACTCTTTCTTAAACAATTCACAAGCAGTAACAAGAGGTCCAAGCACTTCAATCTGAAAACAGAAAGGGACACATGATAATCCCACATCTTGATGCAGAGAAGCCACTCTGAAAGTAGTCAGAATTTGTTATCTGATTTGTGTCTCCAGGAAGAATAAAATGAGATTTGAGTCTAGTTCAGAATTTAAAAACCCAACATCAGTATCATTTAAAGAGATCAATAAATGCTGCATCATTGTCATCTCAGATTCCTATTTTTAAAAGTGCTCCCTCCACTGTGTTTATTTTCTTTGTTTGAAGCGCTGCTCATAAACAAAATAAATAATATTTTGTTCTAACCTGTTTGGGTAATTTTAAGGAATACGTAATCACTATTAAAAAGATTCTTGGTGTTTAATTGTATTTTTACAATGTTGTCATGAATGAATACAGGGAAAGGGTTAACCTTCACAGAGACCACTCTCTGCAAGGGGTGGCCAGGGAAGCCAATGGGAGAAAGAGAGATTTTTCTCAGTTCAGAAATAATCGCAGTCTGAGGGGTCTTGATCTGCATGACTGATGCAGAGGAAACAGAAATGATTACTCCTAAGCAGTTGGAATGAACCCAGTAAACCCCCTGGTGCTCTCAAAATCAGCCAAAGGTATGTAAGCAGAAGGGAAATGTGTAGACAGATGCCAACAGGTTATGGTTATTTTGAAAATGGCGGAGACATTTTTTGCAGTCACTCTGGTTAATAAATTGATTCTTACTGCTGTACCTTGTAACTTCTAAGTTGACTTCCAGGGAAGTAATTCTCTGTGCTGTAACCAGTATGATTGAGTTATTTTCCCTTGTTTTGTGAATAAATTACTTTTTTTAAGGCAATAATTTGATGCTTGTGTCCTAGAGAAGAGTCTGTGTATATTCATGCAGTAGACTGAAAGGTCAGCTATCAGATTACAGATCTTTGTTTCCAAGCTCTCTCTCTCCGAGGGAAGGTTAAGAGCTAGAGTCTTACCCCACAGGGAGACATCCCAAGTATGTTTTCCTGGGCTAACGTATTTTTTTTCTAAAACACTTGTGGTGGTGGCGGTGACAACCACCCCCCCAGGGTCAGGGAATCTTTGACCTTGGGGACCTTTTTAAGCAGAACCTCTATAGGCAAGGTATTTTAAGGTCTCTTGGGCCCTCACTTTCTGCACTTGTGTCAGAGTGGGGAGGCAGCCCTGACAAATGTGGTCCCAGTAAGTGATGTTAAAAGTTCCCTCTGCTACCAGTGCCAAGGTGGAGCTGGTATCCCAATGCATCAAGGTCCATTGCAGCTTTCCTTATGCTGATCCCATGACTTAAAACAGAACACACACAGCAAAGAGATGCCATTATGTTACATCCCACAACCCCGGAGATGATCAATGCCCCTCCCCTAGCCCCCATAACTGTAGTAGCAGCTTAGCACCCTTCCCACAGGCCTCCATGTGCTTCCTACAATCCATACATAACAGGCTACCAAACCTGGTGTCATAGGTATTCTCTCTACTCCACACTGCCTGAGAAGCACAAGGCGCCACTATAGGGTTCAAATCTGATGCTCTCTTTGTCTGAGGCACAAAATGCATCTAAATGCCAGAGGCTGCCTCTTCAGAACACGTGTAAACTGCAGAAGAAGCATGAAGTGTGAAAAATTAACCTGTTTATCTAGCATTTCTTCAAGCTGTTGCTCTCTCTTGTTGAGCAGTAGTTGGCATTTCAGGTCATACAACTTCTTCTGGTGTTTTTCTTTTTCTTCACACAAGATTGCCAAGTTTCTTTCTGCTTTCTTCTCCAGCTGGGAAATGTTTTTTTCCATCTATGAAATCCAAGAGTATATTTCGAGGCAATATTAAACCACAGCTAAGCAGTTCAAAAATATTTTGGAAAAAACTTTAACACACTTTTAAAGTGGAGAAATTCAAAAAAGTTTTAATTCAGAAGTTAACTCACGGTATGCAATGATTTTCTGAACCTTATATAGTTACTAATATGCTATTATATTCTGTAAAGAAAAGTTTTAATTATAATAATTTAGTATAGGTCTCTGAAGTCAAATTGGCAGTCAGTCTAAAAGGGGCAAACTTTGCAAATTTGCTGGGACAGAGAAAAAGAATATATCTGAATTTTCAGAGAGATGTGTCACATGCCTTACACAGCCCCTCTGACCCTGGCCAACCCTTCTTCAAATATTTTCACAGACTTCCCCACATCTTCTGGATCACATTGAACAGGCCTTCAGGATCCTGTACCAGTCTCCTACCTCCACCTTGTCCACTTCACTTCATCAAAATCAAACATTTAACACTCTTTAAGGTGGGGTGGGCAATAATTTTTGTTGGGGTGGGGGGAAGGGGGAGCACTCCAAGATTTTAGAAAGTGGTCCAAGGCTGAAAATTTTTATAGAGTGGGTGCAGGGTCTGGGATGGAGGCTTGGTGCAGAAGGGAGCTCAGGGTTGGGGAATGGGGCACAGGAGACAGCGGGCAGTCTGACAGTTTGGATGAAGGATAGGTTGTGACCTGCCGCAGGTTATTGGTGTGCATAGGCCAGGTGGGCGTATGGGTGCAGGAAAGGATTCTGGCCCGGGGGGAGGGGTGTAAGAGTGGGTGAAGGGCCTGGGTAGGAGCTCAGGTGTAGTGCCAGAGGCAGGCTCTTGACAGGAGGCACTTACCTAAGCAGCTCTCAGCCAGATTTCTCTGACTGCCACCAGCTCCAGTCCAAAGGCTGTTCTATGTGGCTCTATGCACAGCGGGGCGGGGGGGGGCTACCTACTCACACCCCAGCAAAATCTCTCATCTCCTATTGGCCAGAAACCAGCTAATAGAAGCTAAATTTGTGCTGCACTGCGCCTACCCTCAGCAAAATCTCTCAGTTCCCATTGGTCACTTTTGTGGCCAATAGGAGCTGAGAGATTGGGCAGCGTAGTCCATTTTCTCAGCTCCCATTGACCAGTTTCCAACCAATACTGCTGAGAGAATTTCCCTCAGGGCCTGCTGCAGGATAGATTAAAAGGCTTTGGAGAGGTCTAAAGAGGGCCTATCTTGTCCACCAAGGCTCTAAGAGAGTAGATGACATTTTGCTTAATTTTCCATACAGCTCCTAATAACCAAGCCCCTCATTTGACACTACTCTCTCCTCCAAATTCTCTCCCAAACATACTTCTTCCATTAGGTTTGTAAACCATTATACTATATTAAGAAACAACTATGTAAGTCTGTATCATTTACCTCAGTGACTATGTAACCTACTGCCAGGTCTCTTGTTCTTCTAATCTTGTATTCCCATCCCACTATGTTGCTCTTCCTCCTTGAATCACCCTAATTTAGATTATAATCTCTTGGGAACAAGGGCTCAGTATTTTCTTCTATAGTGTACCAGGCACACTTATATCATAGCAGAAACAGTCATTACTCCAAGTGTATACTTTGTCTGGAAATTGGAGGCTTCTATCTCAGAAGGTCTCTGAGCTTGAAGCATGTGGGAAGCCATACATGGAGAAGTGCCTGAAGTGAATCACAATTGCATAACCAAGGCTAATGGAAGCATAAAGAAAAGTAATTTCAGTTATACTTAGAAAGATTTCCAGTAAATTTGATTATTTGAATCTTACCTTGATTGATGCATAGGTTAATAGCAATGCCTGAGATTCCATCATCCCAATCACATCATCAGGATCAGAAGATTTCTTAAGGAAATCAATTTTTTTTAATCTATGATAGCATGTATATTTAGAAATTCAACACAGACAAGTATTTCTAAACTAAAGTTTGAGTCCCCATATTTAAGGTAGCATCTCTACTTGTTTGCAACCAAAGCCAGCCATATTATCACTAGGTGTCAGCTACATGCAGGCTTTTTAAAATGGGCAATTTCTTAAAATTGGAGCATTTCTCACTTAACAGCATTTAGCCTGGTTAACTCTTAACTCTTTTTTATCCTGTAACTCTACCTAGCGTATTCTCTGCAGGGTTCACAATACCACCAGAGAACATGAAATTTCTGTGCTGTGTTGGATGAATCAGTCAAGTACCATGCTACACAAATTGTAAGGTGTAAGTAGCCTACATGCAGATCACTGGGGCATCCTTAGAAAGTCTTGGTAAGAGTACAGCAAGCTGAAAGACTAACTTGAAAACTAACCAAAGTAGGAGTCTGTTCTAAGAAAAAAATGGAAGCCGGACTCACAATGGAGTGGTACAAAAAGCAAATCCTCACCAGCAGAAGCCATAGGAGTCTTTACTAACTGTAGCTGTGTCTACAAGTGCACGCTACTTCGAAGTAGCGGCACTAACTTCGAAATAGCGCCCGTCGCGGCTACAAGCGTCGGGCGCTATTTCAAAGTTAACTTCGACGTTAGGCGGCGAGACGTCGAAGTCGCTAACCTCACGAGGGGATCGGAATAGCGCCCTACTTCGACGTTCAATGTCGAAGTAGGGACCGTGTAGACGATCCGCGTCCCGCAACGTCGAAATTGCCGGGTCCTCCATGGCGGCCATCAGCTGGGGGGTTGAGAGATGCTCTCTCTCCAGCCCCTGCGGGGCTCTATGGTCACCGTGGGCAGCAGCCCTTAGCCCAGGGCTTCTGGCTGCTGCTGCGGCAGCTGGGGATCCATGCTGCAGGCACAGGGTCTGCAACCAGTTGTCAGCTCTGTGTATCTTGTGTTGTTTAGTGCAACTGTGTCTGGGAGGGGCCCTTTAAGGGAGCGGCTTGCTGTTGAGTCCGCCCTGTGACCCTGTCTGCAGCTGTGCCTGGCACCCTTATTTCGATGTGTGCTACTTTGGCGTGTAGACGTTCCCTCACAGCGCCTATTTCGATGTGGTGCCGCGCAACGTCGAAGTTCAACATCGACGTTGCCAGCCCTGGAGGACGTGTAGACGTTATTCGTTGCTACATCGAATGATGTTGGCTTCACGTGTAGACGTAGCCCATAAGTACTAATGGTACTTATTCACCCTTTAGAGGACAGGTATTGCTTGGTGACATACTAGGGCTAGACCTTGTTGGATAGTGACATGAATAAAGCAACAGACTGCATTACACATTCTCTCTTTCACCATTCAAAAATAACACCAGACTGGCGGTGATCATTGAGACATGGCAGCTCTCAGAACAAAGGCTATCTTCATGATTTGATGGAAGTTTTATAATGCTTAGGATAGGGTGCATTTCACTGGCAAACCCACAGACTTTTCTTAGTAACAGAGAGTAAGCCGTGCTAGTCTATATACTATCAAAACAAAAAGCAGTCAAGTAGCACTTTAAAGACTAGCAAAGTAGTTTATTAGGTGAGCTTTCGTGGAAGTGGGTCTGTCCCACGAAAGCTCACCTAATAAACTACTTTGCTAGTCTTTAAAGTGCTACTTGACTGCTTTTTGTTTTGATAGACTTTTCTTAATGTACATTTTTTCATATAGGGTTGAGTTTAGCATGGTATAAATAGGTCCAAATCCAAAACTTTTTACACTCACGGCTGAATTTAGTCTATTATATTGTCTTGTGAGCATTTACCAGACTATTTTTAGTGGAGCTGCTTATACCAAATGCTTTTAATTTTATAGGCAGCTTCTTCTAAGCCTTTGGGAACTACTGCATGAAACTTCTACAACAGCTCTTCAGCCCACAATAGTCCATAGTGCTTTTAAGACCACAAACTACAAAAACACTGGTTACCACATGGTCTCTAGAGACAAGTCTTAAGACTTCCTGGGAAGACTGAACCCTGGCCCCGCCAAAATCAACGATTAACAAAACTGCTTATTTAGTACCTTCCCAGTGTCAACTTCCAGCTAATATAAAGTGTCACTTACTGACTTCTGCTCTTTTTTTCTTGATCTTGATTCTGTGAGGACAGACTTTGAACCAGAAGTCTTTTTAAACAGATTTTTGTCTAAACAACAAAAGAAATTTTATTTTTATATTAGTGCTTCTCTGCCAAATGCTTTGAATTAAACAGCCATCAACTTCTTACATATTTTTAATATGATTTTATGCGGGGTGGATGAAAACTGATTAAATTCAGGTTTCATTTTAAGACATTTAAACAACAAGAAAAAGCTGATTAAAAATTAGTGTAAAGTTACCGTCTCTTAAAACATTTCAGTGAAAAGATATGCTGAATCCATCAGCCACTAGCTAAAATTGACTTAAAGGCTAATTTTCCATGTAAAGAAAAAGTTCTGATTCCAAGGTCAAGCTTTATAAATATGGCACGGTAGGGCTGTGTCTACACATGTCTCTCCGTTTCGGAAGGGGCATTTAAATGCCAGATTGAAACTGGGTAATGAGGCACCTATATGAATATTCAGCACCTCATTAGCATAACAGCAGCTAGCCACACTTCGAAAGTGCTGCTTTCAAAATGCAAACTGGTCATGTAGACGCAGGTGTTTCAAAATAAACCCCAGACTTCAAAATTCCCTTATTCCCAATTTGGGAATCAAATTTCTTAAACACTTTTGAAGCGTGGCTGGATGCTGTTATGCTAATAAGGTGCTGAATATTCATATCAGTGCCTCATTACCCAGTTCCGATCCATGTAATTTAAATGCCCCTTCCAAAAGGGAAGGGAATATGTAGATACAGCCTTTATTTTGTACTATATTAAGGGGTGCTTTGTTTAGCAGAAATGAACTTTACATAGTCTTGTGTTTAATTCTGGTTACCATCCTAATGTAGTTTGACACAAATTACAAACAAAAACTGAAATCATTTTCTATCTTCAAACATACTTAAAATGTACAATTAACTTATAAGAATCTGAAAATACTTAGCTATATATGGTAAACCTTCCTACGTAGCAAAAATATACATATAATCTAATGCACAGGATTTATTTAGCTATAAATGAACATCTTTTAATGGAACAAAAAAGCAGTCCTGTAGCACTCTGAAGACTAACAAAATGATCTATTAGGTGATAAGCCTTCATGAGACAGACCCACTTTAGATTTGGAAGAAGTGGGGGTCTGTCCCATGAAAGTTCACAACCTAATAAATCATTTTGTTAGTCTTCAAAGTGCTACAGGACTGCATTTTTGTTTTGTGAAGATACAGACTAACATGGTTACCTCTCTGTGACTATCTTTTAATGGTTATATCAATGAGAATGCATGTTTCCTTAGAAAAAGAAGGAGTACACAAATAGAAATCCTGACTAAAATCCATTATTTAAATCAAGTCTTTTCACGTCAGCAAAACAGCAGAAAGGTAGCACTTCAAAGACTAATATGGCTACCTCTCTGCTTCTTTTCACTTCCTAATTTAAATTGCTGGTTTTAATTGCCTTGATTTATAAAGATAAGAAAGCATATTTCTGCTTGGGCTCTATTCCAGGTTCTGATCCTGACACTTATGAGCATGACCATGCCATCTTTTGAAAACTAGCCTTTGATTTTACTACTTTTTGACACCTGGAGCATAATTTTCATGTGTGAGTGCTTATCACAAATTGAATTTGTTACTTCTAGTCAGAGTGATGAATGCTCTGAAAATCAAGTCTGAGGAATCTAAAAGTAGGAAACCCCCCAATCTGTGGGTTTGAAGATTAGAAGGCACATTTAACAAGGTGGGTACCACCTCACTATGTCTGTTTCCACAGATATAGAACAACAGTGACTGTTACTCTCTTTTGTATCATGTTTGAGATATTCACATGAAATTTGATAAATACCATTAACACACACTATAATTTCTAACATAAACAATGTTAAAAGGAGAGTTAAAAGAGAATTTACCATTAATAGCTGAGAGATCCAGGTCAGGACGAGCAATTTTATGACCCTCTAATAAAGTGGACTGCAAGTCAGTAGTGCCTGTAGAAACGGACATGTTACCTTACTTCTGCACTAAAGAACCCACCCCAGGGTTACACGCATATGTATTTTATTAAATGTCCCTACCGGATTAAAGGAAAAGGCGGGGGGAACTAGCTTACAATTTTACACATACATACATACATACACACACACACACACACTTTCCTCATGCACACAAATGAAAGCTCACTTTAGAAAGAATAATTTCTTTCACAAAAGGAATAGTCAGTATTTGTTATAAAACTCACAGTATTAATAAACAATTTCTTATTAACTTACAATACTTAATATAAATCTAGTAGCTACCACAAAATGAAGTTCATGAAACAAAACAGAATGATATAGAACAAAGCTACAGCTAGAAAACAAAGCTACTGTTAGGAAGAGGACTTAAAACCAACAGTGACTGGAAGTTACAGAACTTACATCTGCATTGTACTGGACAGAGCAGAGGCTTTATACAACAAGAAGTAGGGCCATAAAATTTTTATGGCCAATTTTGGCCACCTTCATAATCATAGGATTTTTGAAAATCGCATATTTCAGCTATTTATATCTGAAAATTCACAGTGTTGTAATTGTAGGGGTCCTGATCAATGTTCCCTCTAACTTTTCCATCCATGTGCAGAATAAATATTATGTGCAATGAGGCACATGCAAATGTGCACCACCCATTTTAAAAAAATGCTGCTGGCTGTGGGTACTCTGGGCACTCAGCTAATCAGGTGAGCAGTATTTGAATCTCTTCCAGATGGCCACTCTACTTAGCAGGAACACTGATCCTGATCCAAAAAGGAGCTGTGGAGAAGTCACAAAGGGGATTGCAGTATTGCTACCCATCCTTCCATGCTGCCAGTGGTGCTGCCTTCAGAACTGGCCAATTGGAGAGCTGTGGCTGCTGGCTAGAAGCCTGGCTCTGAAGGCAACACCTTACCAGCAGCAGCTTAGAAGGAAGGACAGTAATACTGCAACACCCTCTACGATAACTTTGCACAACTCCTCCCTGGGGTCAGATCTCCCAGTTTGAGAAACACCGATCTTCCTCCATGAATCTTGTATTGAATGGTCTTACGCTGTACTTAAGAGGAGATTTCAGGCAGGAAGACTTGATTTCCGAATCTGTGATGCATTTTTCATGGCCATGAATTTGGTGGGGCCCTGAATGCAAGTTATTATAGTATGGTAGAATTAAGTGAAAAGCCCAGAACATTTAGGGCTTGTCTACTTTGAGGAGTAAGGGGACTTCGAAGTTGCCCGGGGACTTCAAAGTATCGGTGGGTGAGCCGCGGCTAGACGCATGCCAGTACTTTGAAGTTTAAAGCTTCCAAGTTGCTGCGGGGGTGCAATTTGCTTAATGAAGTGCTGCCTATGCACAGCAGCACTTCATTAGTAAACCCCCAACACCCTAATTACCATCCTTCCTTCGAAGGAAGGTGGTAGTATAGACAAGCCCTTAGTTCCACAAGTTTAAATGTTTTCACAAATAGCTCATTTATTAAAGAAAAACCTTCCAGAAGTCAAACACAGCAGGTATAGCTTACTGCAGAGTGCTTTTTGGCTGGCCTTCAATTTATTCAGAACACTGCTATCTTAGACATTTCATAGCTTGCAAACAAGAGCAGAGACCAAATTAAGTGAAAGGTAATGCATCTGTGATTAAAGCCCTAGAGAAATAATACTGAAGTAAAATAATTTTAAAATATTCCATGTCAACAGACTAAACTTGACAATTTCCTGGACAAGAGTCACAAGATCACTTTACAACCATGTAGATTTGTAATTAATGATTTATGAGTTGTGGGGGTTTATTGTCTGTCCATCTAGGTTTTTATAAGAATTATTTGAGGGTATTAAAGTAGAAGCCCAACCCATCTACAGAATGACAGATACCTGTATATTCTAGAGAATTAATATGGTGTTTCTCTTACAGTGAGAACATGTAGAACTAATCTACACATATTATATTAAATCCATTGGCAATAAACACCAACACAAAGTTGCTATATTGTCAGATAAGGAGGAAAAAGCTTTTTTATGCTTCTAGACTATCTACAGAAAGTTTCACAGTCGTCCCTGATACTCTGGTGAGCTATAGCAGCACAGGTTGAGAGAAGTCCATGAAGAATAATTTTTTATTGTTTTCCTTTAAAAATGCACCAAACCTACTTACCTGTGATGGCTTTGCATTTCTCAAGACCGCCTGTTCTTCTGGTTGGGGTTTCCACCTTTTCCAATCTTTTTACACAAGAAATTACAGAGGAATTTATGGAAGTGTTCTGCCAACCAGAAAACAGATATTTCAGATCAGTAATGACTGAGGTGTTATGCCCTATCTTAGTCCAACTCACATCCTACTGAGTAAGGTTCACTGTCCATTGTATTGACACCCAGACAGATTTTAGCTTCAACTGTAGAGACTCATGCACTAAGTTCCAAAGGTCTCAGACTCAAGTCCACTTATGGTGGTTACGTGGGCTCCTACTTTGTTACAATATTTCATAGCCAATTAATACTCCCACCCAAAAAAAACCCAGCTGTCTTCAGGCATCATAATGCTTTACAGTCACATAAGAGACCTGGGTTTGGTTTTAACACCTTATACTGATTTTGCTGTCTGGAACTTGGTGAGAGCTCACAGGAATGCAGGATGGATTTGTGTCAGTGACCAGAATGAAAGAAACCCTTATTGTTTAGCCGTAGGCAGAGTAGATGCACTTACAGCATCAGAAGCTGTCAGGCTTATTTCTAAGACATATTCTAGAGGTTTAAAAAAAAAAACTTGGTTTTTCACTTGAAGTCTCATTTTACACACACACACACACACACACTTTTTTGCCTCCTAAAAATTTTCTTTTATTAGATTAAAAGCCAGTATTTTTTTTAAAAGTAGGCCATTTGAACCTAGATGTCACCTTCTTAACAGGTTTCTTATCATATTGAAGGTAGCGAGCCTTCACAATTCTTCCTCCTAGAAAAGAAGTGGGGGCGGGGGAAGGAAAATTTGACCAACAGGAAGACTATTTATCTCCAAGTAAGTCACACCAGTCTCGGCACTGCAGCACATGATACAACATGCAACATTAACTATAACAACTGAAACTGAACTATTAACTGAAATCCCACATTTCAGGTCCAGGGTAGTTACTAGCCCCGTACTGAACAGACACAGCAAGCAAGGGCTACGCAGAGGGGTGGCCGATCCCCGGACGCAGGCTCGCCGGGGAGCAAGAAGAACGGCCAGCGGGCTGGAGCAGACGTGAGACTCTATGAGGAAACCGGAATCAAAGGATTTCCAAGCGGGGCCCTCCAGGACCCCGTCCTCACCGCCCCCGCCTACCTTTGGGCCGCGTCCCCGTAGCCTCGGAGCTGCGATCCAGGTCGGCAGCTCCCATTCCTGGCGGACCCCTGCATAAAAATTGCACAGGGTCAAAGCAGCCCCACGAGCAGGACGAAGAGTCAGATCGAGCTCCGCCTGGCAAAAAGGAGCAGGAACGGGGACACCGACGCTCACTCACCCCAGCGGGCTTCCCGCCGCCATCCCAGTCAAACTGCCCGCGCAAGCGCAACCCCTCCTCCGCTACGTCGTTGAGTTTCTAACGGAGCAAGCAGAACGCCCACTACCGACTCTCGCCCCCCGTCGGCTTGGAGGGGGAAGGCAGGGAGAGCTGCTTCCCGACCCTCCCACCGCACTCTACATCCTTGAACGTTCGCCCCCACGGACAAGCATAGGACAATGCATTGGCTGTGACCCCTTAGTTCACTAGCCAGCTCATGGTATCCTTAGGGACGGAAAGGGGTGGGGAATCATCCCCGCTGCTTATAGGCTGCTAGGATTGCTACTGATCCTGAGCCTCCCCTCTGCAGCAGGCCAGACCCAGCGTTGCCTACCCTAAATGTTCAAAATCAGGAGTCACCTCTGCCACCAAAATCATGAGCTAAAATAATGTGTCTTTCTTAGTCTTTCAAAGTGGGGTGGGGAGCATGTATCAAGGTTTATCTCCAGTCACATATACTAGGGATTTGTCTCTTTTTAAAGCAAAATCTTGAACTTTTGTGCATTAATGCTGGGATTTATGACATTAAGGAAAACATCTTAGTTATCATGAGATTCGAGTTTAAAATCCTGAGCATTGACAATGCTGTGGATGGGAGAAGGCTCCTGATTTTAGCCACCCTATCCTGCAATCTGAAACTCTCTAAGAGAGATACGTAAGGGATGAAGATTGGGATGATATGCTGCATCCCACAAACTGTGGTCTCAATGGACTGAGGATAATCTACAGGTGAAATCAGAATGTCTGAGATCACGTGAGAGAGGAAAACTACCAATTATAGCCCCTTTTCCACATTGCCAGGCCCAGTCTAAAGGCAGAAGGGGCAGCATGGACCTGCCTCTTGCTGCTGAGCTGCCACTTGGTGGTCTAAGTGCAACTCAGCATAAAGCAAACCCTAATAACGGATGATGTGCTGGGACTCAGCCTTTTCAACATTCATTAACAGATACAGGAAGCCCAGAAGTGTTAGAGCTGTGCACTGCCAAGCCCAGAAATGCTAAGGCTCAGTCCCTAAACAAATTAAAACACCAGCAAAGCCCAAAAGCCTGCTCCTCCACGCTACCCGCTCTTCCCAATCCCCTGCCTCCTGATACCTCAAATATTGCCTTCCAGCTGCTGAACTCTGCTGCTTTCTAGGAGGGGGTGGGTTGACTGTTTTTCACATCATGTTCAGATTTGTAAGAGTCTCCTACAGAACTTGGCAATGAAGCAAGGACAGTTGGAGTAATCAGCTGTGTTTTACAGCTACCTGGTAACATCACCACCTACAACAACAGCCTGTATTTTTTTAAGTAATGCTTTTTAAATGGCAATTTCATCAAGTATATGTTTAATTCCTCCCTCTGAATGCATCTCCTTTGCTATACTGTAACGAAAAAGGGCAAGAATAAATTTGATTTCTTTATTGGGGCCTACTGAAAAACTGGGAAAGTGGTCAAGCACAAGCCTGCCTGCTGCTAAGGCTTCTCTGCCAGCCTAGTGGAAGAGACCACTCGTGACAAGCATCAAATGAGCATGGGGGACAATTAACGGAAAACTGTCAGAGGGCAGGTCGAAGTGATGTGGGAGAGCACTGAACAGAGAACCCCCAGATAGCACCCACAGCTCCTGGAAGCTGCCAACAGCCACCATCCAGAGGAACTCTGCCTGGAGACATGACATCAAGGGGGAGCAACAACGGGCCCCCCGGTCCCAGCATCCTCTCCCTGGTGCTGTGGCTGGAAGGTGGCCCTGGCCAGGCCCCACAGGAAGTTGCCAAATAGGCCCTGACTTTGAGGCCTGTACGGCGGCGGACGCAGAGTTTTTCTCTGCCGGCCCCGTAGCCTATCCCAGTCCCCACGCTCCTTTGGGGGCGGCAGCCCAACCCACCGCCCCCTCCAAGCCGGTAACCGCCTACCCAGGCCGCACCAGAGACTAGGCTCCCACAGCCGAGGCACTCGAGCTTATTCCTCCCCAGCCGCACTACCCCACGCAGGGACACTCGCGCCCGGGATCTGTAGGCCTCGGGCGATGGGCGCTAGGCCCCGCCCCCGCCGCCTCCCGCGGCTCGCCTCAGCTGCCAAAAGCGATCACAAGGCGCGCAGCTTCTTCGCGCATGCGCAGTAGCGACTCGGCGCTCTGTAGGCTTTGCCTGGCAATTGCCCAGTCTCTTCCTCCCCCCCTTCCCCCGATGCGGAAGAGAGCGGGGCCGCCGCCGGGCTGGGAGCGATCAGCCCGTCCGCGCCGCCGGAGCAGCCCCATGGAGGGCGGGCCCGTGCCCCACCTCACTCCTCTTCCTCGGTGGGTGAGCAGGAAGGGGCTGCTCGGGGGCAGGTTGGGCGGAGTGCGGGGGTTGGGGGAGGCTGGCTGGGTTGTGTGGGGGAAGGGGGCGGAAGTGCTGTAGAGGGTTCTTCAGGTGGTAATTGCTCCGTGAAAGCGTGTAGTGGAGAACTGAAGAGTGTCATGGGGCCCCGTCATGCAGGGGGCGATGGTGAGAGGAGGGTGGACTGGGTCACATTTTCTATAGATACACGGGGGATCTGTAGCTGGTGCAGGTCTTGCCCATCGGATTTGGGAAATCAGGGAAAGGACACGCTCTGGTTGCTCCAACTCTCAGGGTTTACTTGGGGAATCCAAGCTATTCGATTCCATTATTAGCAGCGGAGTTTGGTGTCTCAGCTCATAGCTGTTTCCTAAGCTGTTGTGGTGCCTGGCCTTTGGGAGTCAACTGAAGCATGTAGGTGTGATTGTGGGTGTTTTCTGCTCTGCAATTGGACCAGTGAACAGGAAGCACGACAGACCGTTTACTTCACAGGCTGCCTTAGGTCTGGGGTGATGGGCAGAGTCTCTACACTGTGCTCAAAATATAAGGGAAAGTGCCTGTAGACTTTACTATGCTAGATACCTCTATCTGTATTGATGGGTTGAGCAGACAGGATTGCAGAGTGTTTACTCCTGGCACTGTCTCATGTCCAAAGAATGTTAAGGTCTTAAAGCTAAGAAGCATACTGTTTTTTCCTAGCTTCCTCTGTTTTGACTGGGAAAATGGCTGTAGACTAATATGCACATCATACGCAGTTCCATTTGTGAACATCATGGGGAACTCACAACTTAGACTTTCTGAATTTGGTGAGAAACACACACTGCCCGCAACAGTTCTACAATTGCTTTTTTCCAAGATGGTGGTAGCATAACAGAGGTCTAGGAGATGGTCTTAGATTTCTGACGTGATCATTTTTGCAAAGATGGGGGCATCAGCACACTTCCTGTCCAGCACTTCAGAGTGGATTAATATCAGTTTGCCTTTTGTCCTATCTGCAGGTAAAGCATTTATTGCAAATATTCAGAAGGGCTCAGGAGAAGTTGTCCTAAAATTATCGTGAAGCAACCCTATGTTCTAGTTAGCATGTGATTAGCCACACCTGTTAACTTCAGTAGATGTTTGGTTTCTTTATATTGTATCTCATCAGGAACAGATTTAAATAGGAAAAAACATTGAAGGAAAAACAAGATAGTTGTGTTTCATAATTCTCCACAGACTCAGAATTTTGTAGAGAAGAGTATATATGTTTATTTGCCTAAAAAGCTGCTGCTTCTTCAAAAGTTTTCCCTTTAAAATTGCATGATGTTGTTATTCAGAATTTATAAAAATAGTGCCTCTAAAATTACAAAGTTTTAAACACTTCCTTTCCTAAGAAAAGCACTAAATTCAGTTATTCCAATTGGGTGTGTCATCTGATTGCAGTGTAACTAATACATTAATTAAAATTAAATAGATTTTAAAAGCAGTTGTTGCTTCATTTCAATTTATTAACTCTTGCTATGCTTACATTGCTTAGGACTCTGGCAGTATGCTCTAGAACAGAGTTCCTTAAAATTTGTGAGAACAACAAACAATAGAATTTTTTTAATGCGGAATACCTATGAAAATGTTCTAAATAAATGGTTGTCAGAACAAAAAAACAACCACCTCCAAAACAGCTACATATACAGCATGAACAAAACATCTGAAGAAGTGAGTTAACTCACGAAAGCTCATGCTCTAAACTTTTCTGTTAGTCTATAAGGTGCCACAGGACCCTTCGTTGCTGCTACAGATCCAGACTAACACGGATACCCCTCTGATACTAAACAAAATTAAGTAATTTAATCAGGTATCATAGAAATGAAGAAGTAAGAGTGCATCTGGTTTTAATGAAAGAAAATACATACCGTCAGTATATTTTTCCAAATGCTCGTGGCATACTTGCAAGTTGTTCACAGAACACCAGTGTTCCATGGAACATAGCTTAAGAAACACTGCTCTAGAAAGATAGCACTGACCTGAAGTTTTAGAGACCTGGGTTCTTTTTCCAGCTGTTTGGACTGCTGGGTAATCTTGGACAAGTCACTTTGCACCTCTGTGCCTCAATTCCACCATTTGTAAATGGGGGATAATGATGCTGGCTTGCTTTCTGAGCTCTAGTAATAAACATTACTGTAACAGAGTAAGAGGTGGTGATGGTATTATTAATCAGCATCCTGTATTTAAATGCTTTCCTTTTGCACTAGTCACTCAGTTCTATATTTTACACTAATGAATTTTGGTGATGGAGGGGCTGATTCTCACTAGAGTCAATGTGGGAGCTTCTTTTTTATTTATCATGCCATTGCAGCACCAATGCGTTCTGTTTGCGTTCTGTTCTCCCAAATCCAGGGAAACACCTAAATTTTAGTTCTTAGTGCTCAGGTTTAATCCCAAGCAGGGGAGAGCCCACTATGATATGTACTAGAATTGTTCTGCTTTGCTTCCTCACTGTATGAGGCTGAAACATGCTTTCTTGCTATTCTTGCGAATGAATGACTGGCCTGCCAAAGAGCTTTTTCCAGAAGTTGATTCAGTTATGCTGTAAGCCAGTGGCATGGGGCACTCCAAAAACTCAGATGTCCTAGCCAGCATAGGAATAGGGGAGTTCCAAAGTCTCTGTTCCAGTTTTGCTGTGGAACTTAAAATGCTTGTACCACTGAATAATTTAACAACAGCAAACACAGCTGATGAAAAATTTAAATGAGACTTATCCATAATTGAAACTTCTTACGAACTGAGCTTTATGACAAATAGTGATCCAAGCACTAGACGTGTTGAACTATCTGATGCATGAATAAACTGTTTTGTCTGACTCATATGCTTATGACCAAGTCTGCTCAGCTTAAAACTGACCTTCTGTTAGTTAGAAGGACAAATGTCTTGTTTCTCAGATCTTAGGAATTCTGAAAGAAAAATCCTTTAAAAATTGAGACAACCAAGATTACATAGTTAAACTTTTAACTGATTTTATATCAAGATTGCAGGATTTGGTGCTTGTTTTTACACATTTATGGGGTGGAATATGTGTGTGTTTTTTAAAATAACACAAGAAGAATTTCTGTAGGTAGATTGCTTATGTCCCAAATAGAAAATGTCTTTAGCTTTAAATCTCAAAGACAAAATATTTCTCTTTAAAATTAATTTGGTAATTCTTACTTCTATACTAACACTAAGAATTGACATTATTCTAGCCTTTTTAAGGTAGAGCTGATTGGAAGGGAGGTTTAGGTTGGACATTTGGAGAAAGTTCCTAACTGTCGGGCTGGTCAAACACTGGAATGATTGCCTAGGGGGGTTGTGGAATCAGGAGATATTTAAGAACATGTCAGATAAATGTCTGTCAGGGATGGTCTAGACAGTACTTGGTCCTGCCATGAGGGCAGGGGACTGGACTCGGTGACCTCTCAGGGTCCCTTCCAGTCCTAGTATTCTATGATGTTTATATATAAACTGATTGAAGTAGTTTTCTTGGCATTATACAAAATATATAAATAATTGCATTTCTAGGGACTTAAAGATAGTATAAAATAAGGCCTTTAAATAGATATTATTTGAACTATTTTAAAATAGACATTTACTGTCCAGAATTCCTTTCTGGTCTTTTAAAGAATTTGTATTTACTCTGTTAATATGGTGATAATTACAGGAACTTCTGCTCTTAAATTACAGTTGCTTGGCTATATAGCCAATGTCCAGTACTCCTCCAATAGAAAACTTGTGGATGAGATACATTATACCACTTCAGCACCCTCCCATTGGTAAACATACAAGCATCCATTTAAAATAAACTTGTGCACTTTATTCCTCTGGTGCTATGAACTTTAGCTGCTAGAACTAACCTTCAAGGCCTGATATTTCCAGTACTCCATTCACAAATATGAGCATTAAAGTAGATTAAAAGCTTTCTAGAAGTCCTCTCTATCAAGCGGAGAGAGAGAGCTCTAGACATTAATAATACATTATCATATAAAGTAACCTAATGAAATAATAGTGGATGGCACATTTGTGAGAGGATTAGTAGAACCTGTCCATTTTGCTCTCTGACTTGCCTTCTCACATAGGTCAATTTCTCTTGTGTGCTTTTCTGTTACTGATTAGATCAAGTGCCCTTTTAATACGTTCATCCCTCGTTAAATGAGTACTTTATTTACGAGTACTCGCTTAAACTAGGGACACGTATACTTCTCTTAATTCACTCAACGAGTGAACTCCCTCTGCTAATACAAGCCTAGCCCCCTCCCCGCGACTCCACCCCCCACATAGTCTGACCCAGCCCTTCAGCCCCAAACCACAGCAGCCTGACCGGCCTTGCAGCCAGACCCCCCTGCTGGCCCCATGGCCCCATACAGCCGCAGCCAGACCTCCCTGCTAGCCCCACAACCCCATACCACAGTAGCCTGATGCCCTGCTGACCCTGCGGCCCCAAACCGCAGCAGCTTGAATGCCCCGTGGCCCCACAGCCCGACCCCCCACCCCCTCCAGCCCTGTGGCCCCAAACCATGGTAGCCTGCAAGCCAAGTGGCCCCAAACCGCAGCAGCCTGAAACCACCCCCCCACCCCCACCGGCCATAGACCCAACCCACCACCAGATTTTAACCCTCCCTCCCACTCATGGCCCCAAACTGCCCCCAGCCTTTAACCCTCCCCAACCCAAGATTCACTTACGTTTCAAAAGCAGCGCCACATGCTGCCACTTCTTCCCCGAGTTAGGAGCACTAGGAAGCAATCAGAGACTTTTACATGTATTTCAGTGGTAATTTAGCGTCTCTCTTACGAGTTTTCGCCTACGAGCAGAAAGTTGGGAACCAACTGTGCTCATATAGCAAGGGCTGAGTGTAATGAAGTGGAGCATGTAGAGCTGGATTTACTTAGGCTTTACTACATGCTACTGTATGCAGTATTGAGCATTTGGTAACATGATGCAGATCTTTGCATAGATAATGTCCTCTGCTACTTGAAAGAGAAGCAGCCTTTATCAGCACAGTACTTGCGAAGCTGTTTCAGATCTGCCTAGATTATGGGTTGGCTGAATAAATTTTTAAATCCACGTGAAACTTAGAGTGAGAAAGTATCTCAAGTGACATTTCATTGATCTCTTTCGGGAAGCTAGGCCCTAAGAGAGTAGTACTAATAGTATAAAAATCTAAGGGAAACTCAACATGGTTTTTATAAAGGGAACTCCTGCCTCACCAATCTGTTAGAATTCTTTGAGGGGGACCAGTAAACCTAAGGCCAAGGCGATACAGTAGGTGGAAAGTACTTAGACTTAGAGAATATATGTGACAAGATCCCTCACTGACTCGTAAGTAGGCAGTCTTAGGGTCAGAGGGAAGGTCCTTTGATGTATCAATAACCGATTAAAAGATAAGAAACAAAGGGCATGAATAAATACAGTAAACCCTCGATTTAATGGACCCTGATATAATGGACTTTGGAAATAATGGACACTGTCTGCCAGCCCCCCTGGACTCCTGCCCCACTTCCCAAATAAATGCTGGAGACTCACCAGACCACTGTTGGGGCTAGAGGAGCTGCCAGAATGGGTGGGGTGGCCACTGCAGCAGCTGGGGCCACCATGGCCAGAGGAGCCGAGGGAGTGGACTACAGAAGGTCTCATCCCGCAGCCCAGCATTCATGGTGTATGTTGCCGCCAAGCTAGCAGGATGGGGTCGGCCATGCTCTACCTGCATGTGAGCGGCTTGGAGCCAGGGGCTGGAGGAGCTGCAGCACTGAGAGCTGCAGGAGGTGGAAGAAGCTAGGCTAGCATTCAGTTCTTTTCCTGGTAAATGGGAGAGGGAGATGGAGTTGTGAAGAGAAGAATGAGGCAGGTGGGGGGCAGAGGACAGGAGCAAGTGATGGGCTAGGAAGGTCATACAGTACAGTGAGGTCTCGGAGTACACAAGGGTTCCATTCCATGCACCCTCGCATAACCCAGATTTTGCCCAAGTTGTGGTCTGGCCTTTTCCCTGGCAGACCACACGTTCTTCAGCTGGGGAAGCAACAGAAAGGTAAGTCCTGGAGTTTGGGGCGGGGAGGGGGAACAGGTGGGTTAAGCCTGGCAGTGGGTTGGGGCCATGGGAGGTGAGTGGGGGGGATAAGGTTGGAATGGGTTAGGGCTGCAGGGGGGAGAGGGCTGGAGTGAAGCTGAAGCTGTGTGCGGGGTGGTGAGGTAGGACGTGGTGGGAGGTTGAACTGGAGCTAGAGCCAGGCATGGGCGGTGAGATGGCAGGGGGTGAATTGGAGCCACTGTGGCAGGTTTAAACCGGGGCAGGAGGATGGAAACGGGGCCACATGTGAGAGGTTTGCATTGGAGCTGCACGTGGTGGGTTTAACCCGGGGTGGGGAGTGGAGGGTGGTCCGGAGCCACACGTGAGGGGTGGTGAGCCAGAGGTGAGGGTGGCAGGTGAACTAGAGCTGCAGGGGGTTGAGGTGGAACCAGAGCTGGGGGTGGGTGGTGAGCTGACATGGGGGTTGAACTGGGGGTGGGGTGTTGAACTGGGACTGTGCATGGGAGCCTGGGGGGAGGGGGTTGAACCAGAGCTGCGCATGGAGGATTTGAAACGGGGCTGCATGTGAGGGGTTTGAATTGGAGCTGCGCGTGGGGGGTTTAAACCAAGGCAGAGGTGGAGTGTGAACCGGAGCCATGCGTGAGGAGTGGTGAGCCAGAGCCACGGGTGGGGGTGGCAGGTGAGCCAGAGCCACATGTGGGTGGTGAGCCGGCAGGGGGTGTTGAACGGGGACCAAGGAGGTTGAGTCGGAGTCGCACCTGAGGGGTGGTGAGCGAGAGCCAGAAGCAGGGGTGGGGGCGTGAGCAGGAGCTATGCGTGGGTAGTGAGCGGGGGTGGGAGGCTGAGCCCGGGCTGTGCAGAGCCAGTGGGGTTGAGCCAGGACTGGGGGAGCAAGTTAAGTGCAACTGGAAAGTGTGCTACAGGGTTTACAATAGGAATTGGGGTCAGTCGTGTGAGAGCAGGGTCACGTATTCTGATTTCGCATACTCTGAGACCTTACTGTATAACCATTTGGACATAAGACTTTCGGCATTAACGGGCAACCCTTCCCGCCCCCATCAGTCTGTTAAATCGAGGGTTTACTGTAATCATTTTTGACAGGAGAGAGAGGTAGATAGCAGGGGCCACTAATACTCTGTACTGGGACAGTCCTGTTCAACATATTCCTAACTGATATGGGAAAAGGGATACAGAATGAGATAGCAAGAGTTACAAAAGGATCTTGCAAAACTGCATGATATGGCAATTTAAGTAGCAGGTGAAATTCAGTTTTGCTAAATGCAAAGTAATACACATTGGAAAGCATAATCCCAATTATACATACAAAATGATGGTGCTTACATTTGCTCTTACAACTCAAGAAAGAGTGGATAGCTCTACGAAAAGATCTGATAAATCCTCATCAGCTGTCAAAGAAGCTAACAATATTAGTAACTGTTAGGAAGCGAATAAATAATGAGACAGCAAATACCATAATGGTACTATATAATTTCATGATCTACCCTTGAATACAGCATGTAGTACTGTTCACCCCATCTCAAAAGAGATACATTAGCATTGGAAGAATTACAGAGAAGAGTATCAAAATGGTTAAGGCATCCATATGAGGAGATTAAAGAGACTGGGTCTGTTCAGTCTGGAAAAAAGCCCAAAGGAGAGAGAATATAGATCTTTACATTTATAAGAGTTATAGGGAAGCGTTATTTACCCCTTCACATAACAAAGGTACCAAGGAACACCTAATAAAACTAATAGGCAACATAACTGGGCTCAATAGAAAATTGAGTGAGTTCATGGACTATAGATCCATGAATGGCTGTTAGCCAGGATGCTTAGGGACGATTATCTCTAAGCCTTTGACTGCCAGAAGCTGGGTCCATACGATGGGATGGATCACTCAATGACTGCCCTGTTCTGTTTGTTTTCTCTAAATCAGGCTGCCATTTGTATGTTCTTAAGAAAATCATCAGTTAAGACAGTATTAATATCCAGGCCATCTTGATTCACCAACCTTGCCTCCCAATCTTTATATCCGAATGTGTTTCAACTCTCCCTCCACACACACATCCATTTTACTTCCCCCATGCAACTACACACATCTAACTTGCCTGACTCTCATTTAATAAGCACTGCAGTCTTAATACTGATAAAAAATACTTTAGATTATAATACCACAGATTTTTGAAGTAAAATTATATCCGGTAGGGCATCTTAATTTAGTTGTGTTCAGAAATAAATGTGTATTCAGAAGAGTTGTGTGTGTGCCTTGTCCATGGTTTGTATGAATGTTGGGAAATGGGCAGAGTGGGGCTGTGATGCTGGGGCTCGAGGGTCAGTAAAGAGTAAAGGGTAGTTGAGAGAGTGATGATTACTGTGCGTTATCCAGCACTGAGCAGCAAAGCTGAGTTTGGGGTGGGGATAGATGAGGCAAGGAACATGCACCCTTCCTTTCCCCCTGCAGCGTCCTCAGTAGATTCCACCCTGTTCTCCGTTAGGAAGCCCATGGCAGAGATTCTTTGTCCCTTGGTTGCTTGATTACACCAGTTAAGAAAAATGCAATAGCATTGTTAAGCTACCATATACTTCTTTCAAAAAACAATTTGTGATGGTTTTTGAGTCAAGATTAGCTAATGTGGGAAATTACAAATAAAATATTAAAGTTGATGTGAATCCAATAAAATCTTATATTTGCACATAAAGTCTCCAGAAAGAAGGATTTCAAGATGCTTAGCCTTCTCAATGTGCAGCTAAATGTAATATGAATGTTTGCAAGAGATCTGAAGTTTGTTTCTGTTGAAAGAAGTGATACCAGTTTGGACGGCTCAGTGTTAATTTAAGGAATTTAAACCTTGCTTGAAGTGGAAAAACTCAGGGCTGCCTTGGAATTGTTGGGGCAGTGCTGTAATATCTTAAAGGAGACGAAGAATTTCTCCTTTTCATTTACGCGACAGGGCTGATGTAGTAGTCAATAATTGCATGTTGTTGAAGCAAAGAAATAATTGAAAATTGGTGTTTCACGATACCCAGTGACATTAGTATCTTGTAAAAGCTGATGCTTGTGCTTTCAATTACATATTTTGGCTCATATTTGGCTTTTGAGGTTAGGCACATATTATTGCTATCTTCATGTTGAAAGTACATAACAATAAACACTTTAAAAAATCATCCATCTTTGAAACTGTGAAGTATGATTAAGATACTTTATGTTACATTTTAAAACAATTTTTACCAGAAAAAAATCCCATTTTATAAAAGGTATTATTTATTGTTTCAGATTTCATGCCCTGCTTTTGTATAATTCAAATACATAAGAATAACCTTTGTTATTGGGGAAATACAGAACATTCCATGAGATATATGTATACACAAGTGTGATATATAAATGTGTGGGGATATGCAAATCTGCCAGCTGAAGTAAGGCCATATGTTTAGTGTAGAAGATGCTCCCAATAAACAGGCATCCATGCAGGCACTGAAGTGCATGCACATCTAAGCATACTGATGAATTTCACGCCCCTCGCCGGTGTATACATTTCAAGCCATTAGCAGGTAACGGTTTAAATATTTAAGGCACTAAAATGGAAAGAAAATGAAAATCTGTGTCATAGGCTGTGTCTACACTAGCCTAAAACACACATTCAGCGCCTCATTAGCATGCGGGTGGCCGCGGCACTTTGAAATTGATGTGGCTCGTCCGGACGGGGCTCCTTTTCAGAAGGACCCTGGCTACTTCGAAGTCTCCTTATTCCTATCTGCTCATAGGAATAAGGGAACTTTGAAGTATCCAGGGTCCTTTCGAAAAGGAGCCCCATCTGGATGAGCCACGCGGCGGCGAGGCGCATCAATTTCGAAGTGCCACGGCCGCCTGCATGTTAATGAGGTGCTGAATATGTATTTCAGTGCTTCATTAGTAAACTTCGAAATGGCCATTTGCATGGTCATTTCGAAGTTTTGGGCTAGTGTAGACACAGCCATAATGTTTCAGAGCACAAGCTTAAAAAAAAAAAAAAAAAAGAGGAAGGATGAAGCTGAGGAAGGATGAAGCTGAGTGTATGTGCTACAAATGGTGGGGCCCATAGGCTGATAGTTCTAAGTCTACAATAGTAAAATGTTTATTCAAATGAAAAGGTTCACGTGGGGATTAGAGAAATGTTTTCTTAAACTCAGAAGTAGCACTCTTGATTATAAGGAAGTCCAAGTGTACATGAAAATGGAAAGAGCTGAGATAGATGAACAGTTATTCCTGGATATTTTTGTTGTAATGGTAGCTTTCCCTATTTAGCTTTAGTATGATTCATTGGATAAATACGCAGCTTCAAATTATGGCCTTATTTAAACTAAATAGCTACCCTGTGATAGTTGGGGCACTGTCTTGTTTTCCCGTAGTTTACCAGATTGCAAAATACAGTTCATTCTTAGCATTTTCCAAAACTTAATTGATATTATTGAGGCTCAAGAACAGTTTGAAACTATCTCTGTAACTACACATTGAATATTAGCCTATTTTCCGAATTCCAGTGTCTTTCTTTTCATGTTCCCTGTGGAAAAAGAGAATTGAAAAAGGTCATGCTAATCACTTGGTAAAATTAAAGTGTGTTGCTTCCCCTGTCCTCCACCCAAAGAAAATAATTGATTGCTGTAATGAGATGTTGTTTTTATCCAGTGATGTAAATGGCAGCTACTCCCTTCTTCTGTGAATGAGACATTCCCATGTTGAATAGCTTGGGGAAATCTTCAGTATACTCAGTGCTGAGCAATTGCATGTACTTAGCATAAAAATGAGTACTGGGTTAAGCAGTGCTCCGTGATAAATTGATTATATTAGTGTTAATTGTAAGTATTCTGTTCATACTTTGTATGTTATATAGTAAGAAAGGGGAGAGGTATGAAAACTGAAACAGAAAAAAAAATTGTTTTTTTTCATGTTCTGTTGCTTTTCTTCCAATCTGGCAAGTGTACTTGTTCCAAATGTGTTGGTCAGAGAAAGAGAGCCTACAATTTTCTGTAATTTCTGCTTCAGTTTACCTGCCTTGCCCTATTGTTACAGATTCCATTTACCTCCAATCCCAGCAGTCACCTCAGTTTGGCTTGCTGCCACTTGAAATTATTTCCAAAATATTGGAGGAGGTAATAGAGATGACTGAAGTGTAGCGTTTATAATAGCATTTCAAGCTGTGTTTAAAAATAGTGAGCTATCCTTTGTGTACTCCTTTGCAGCACACAGATCTCATTCCTCTACTTACGTCTGTAGGGGCAAGAGTCTGGTGGACTGAGAGCCAAGAATTCCTTTGTTCTTTGTCTTAGCCAGTGACCACAACCAAGTCACTTATCTCTGTATTAGCTTCCTCCTCTGTAAGATGAGAGAAATACCTGCCTCATAGCTTTGTTAAGATTCATACTTCTGTACAGTGTTTTGAAGATATGAGGGGCTAAATGTTATTTAAATTAATAGTTTTTAATGTTGCCAAACTCCTTTTGTATTGATAAAACTCTGTGAAAGAAAAGTAAACAAGAACAACTGTATGTGAAGTCTAAGACAAAAGGCATTTGTTGGTCCATGATGTCAGCCTGTATTGCCCACTTGCTAAATGTTCAGACGAGTATCTTTAGTACTTTTTCCCATACTGCCCCACGGGCTTGTTAGGTGCTCCCTTAAAACATCCACAAAGCTACCATGCCATTCTCCTTTAAATTCTTCCTTAGAATTCTCGTGTTCTATGACAGTGTTGTTGCTGGTGCACAGAAACCACTGCCTGTAACAATATTGTCTCATGGTTTTCTTGTACTCCCCAGACTGTGGGTGGCCATCTGTTGTCTTTTGTCATATACTTAGATTTTAAGCTGTTTGAAGCACAGGTATTTTTGTTCCATCTATGACTAGGGCTCCTTCAGTGTCACTATAATGCAAATAATAAAGTTGCTTGGGTCAAGTGGCAAATGTCCTACTTTAAATCAATAAGGAAATCAAGAGAGGACAAAGAAGATAATGTTATATGAAAATCTGTGTTTTAGTTTCTTTTGAATGAACCTAGAGATCCAGTAGTTCTCTAGTAGTTCATCATGAATTCAGTTCTGTAATGTAATCTACTAGCTCTAGTAGACTCATGCTTTTTCCATTTGAAATTCTGCAGGTTAAACCTCTCTAGACCAGCACTGTTGGGACCTGACTGGTGCTGAATGACAGAATTTGCCAAACCACAGGAGGTCAATATTGTCTAGCAGCATTACAAACACTTCCACTGCATGCTGGGTTCTTAGAAGATATTTAGGGGTAAATCACAGATAAGTAACAACACAGAACACTGAGAGCCAGGACAGGTGACTGTAAACAAATTTCATGGGACCACAGGAAACTTGGACACATCCTTGGTAAGTGATCTTCTGGCTCACTGAAATCATGCTGGATTGCAGATTTTGTCAGATGAGTGTGCTGGACTAGAGAGGTTCAGCCTGTAGTAACAATCAGTGGCAACATACGTTCATTTTAGTAGTCTAATTTTCTTCTGTTTTCAATGTCTCTGATATGGGTCACCTCAGTTTTGTGCATCATTTAGGACTCTGTTCATGCTGTGATGATAAGTGTCTCTCTCAGTTTACAAATCTGTTACAGGCAAATTCAGAAACAATTTTTAAATATGGTTTGCATGACCATTGTTCACTAGTTTCTACCAAGTCTAAAACACGTGCCAAAAGACTCACTGGTGTGCAGAAAAGGCCTATCTATTTGGGCAGTCCTTGGAGCTGTCACTGAGCACAACATGAGGGGGAAATAAATCCAGACAACCCGCCAAACCCATTGCTAGGTCCCATAGGGCTATAGGGTATATCTCCTCTTGGCTTGATACCTAGGCTTATTGAAAATGTTAGATTTCTCCTGTGTGAGTGATTATAAATGTTTATCCCAAGAGAAATATATTTCAGGCTGTAGGTTATGATGTAGTACTACCTCTGAATTTAAAGGCAGAGAAGTCTTCAGGAAATCAGTCTTCAGCTGATGGGGTGAGCATGAGTTGCATCTTTTGCTGGGATCTTTAAGCAGATTAATGGCTAGAACAGTAGATATTTACATCTTACTTTATTGATTGCCTGTCACTTCACAGAGCATCCATGTTCCTTTCCACCATGCTTTTGGAGATTTCATGAGACCGCTTTGACCCTTTTTAAAGGGATGATATCGAGATAATTGGACCTAACAGTTAATGACATTGCATTGAGGTTCTCCTCCTGTTTGTATTTTGAGTGGATTATTGCAAAATTGAATTTCGTACCACTCTAAAGTGAACTGTGACATTTGAATTTTAATGGTTTTGGTCACCTTCTGGCAAAGAAATTATTGAATAATTTTATCTGCAGTTTTCAAAGGTGAATCAGTTCAACAGGAATTCGGTGAAAGCAGGGTACCTAATTCCCTTGCAGTCCTTTGAAAATCTCAGCTTTTAATATTAACATAACCTTTAACAGTAATATTAAATAACAATTTTGCATGAGGTGGCTGTTTCACTAGGAGGAAGAGGACTTCAGAAAATTCAGCACCATTAAAATAAAGCAAAGCGCATCTGGATTTCATGTTTGGTTGAAATGAAGCAACCATTATGGTGGCTGTTCCTATTTTCTCCCTTAGTGAATGCATGTAATAATCATGTTGCAGCAAGTTCATTTCACTGAAGACTCTGTGCCATCCCAATAAGGAAACAGAACTGCCTTGTTTTATCCTTAACGCCGATGCCTGTGGTGACTGCACATTCTGCAAATCTGCCTAGCATAAATACTTTCAGGTTGAAGTCTATCATATGTATGTCACTTTGTCAGTGGTCCACCTTCCCCCGGATGAAAAATACAAGTTTTTCAACTTTCCCAGTCTTGGACATCTCCTAAGTTGAGACCACCAGCTTTCCACTAAACAAGCAGTGTTTTATGTTACAAAGGGCCTCTTGTCTTCCATGAGCAGATTTGAGAATAGTAGTGTTCCATTTCTCCCAGCATAGTAGATGAGGTTACGTGGAATTCATCGACAAGGTCAATGCCTAGGTAAGAAAAGCAGCCTCCTGGCTGAGAAGGGAAGGTGAAGTGGTCATTCTTCATCTTCTGTAGCCTTGGTGGATTTTTGGACCCTCTTCTGTGAATAATTCTAGGATCTCTCTGTTGTTTTTGACTTTCCCAAGCAGCTGCAAGGTGAAATTCAGATTCTTAGTAGTTTCACTGTTGATGGGGTTCTGAGTACTGTTGTGAAAGTCTTATAAATTTCACTTTGCTGTGTTTGGCATAGCTTCTCTCTTCAATATAGGTACTGCCTCTCACAGTGTGGGGTGACACACCAACAAGAGCCCTCTCCTGTTGCTTTAGAGCATCTTTTTAAAAGTGCTACGGTGGCAGAGCTGCACCAATACAGCTGTGCTGATGCAACATTTTAAGTGTGGACTTGCTCTTGCCTAACCCTTTCACCTTTGTGGTTAAGTTTCTGCCACAAGTCAAAAATTAGTAATAATTATATATTTAAGAAGTGGAGGGGACTTCCTGAATCATCTGAGCCTGTGTGAATGTCACAACGAGCCTCTTGAGAAGTAAAAGATAGACTTAATTTTTGTGCAGAATCAGGAACCATTCTGGAAGGGATCAAACCAGAGGAATGCCATTTTTTGTCCCCTTTTGTGTTTCATTTGGTCTCTTATTAAATAAGTGTGAACTAAAACCATCTAAGAAACTTGCATAACAGGAAATGTTTCAGTAATTCTTGCTTCTATGCAGAATTACATAGAAGTGAATTTCTCCATTGTTAGACTATGTTCATGAGTGGCAGAACTGTCATGTGCTTTTCTGGAGTGATTCATTGTCTGCCTGTGGTGGAAATGTCAATGGCAGAATGTTTCAAACTTTCTGTGTATCTTAGTGGTGGAACCCTTTGGCCTAATGTTATCTGCCATTGAAAATGCCTGCGTGTTAATTTGTAAACTTAATTGACTTTTTTATGTTGTACTGTGTTCTAATTTAATTTTTGACTTGTATCTGGGTCATGTTCAAATAGCATCCTCTGAGACACAACAAAGATAGAGCTTCATTGTCTGTCTGCCTAAGCTGTAAGGTTTCCCTTAGGAAACTGTTCACCAGTGATAAGTTGATAATGGAGGTAATTGGATTCCGGATACCACAGTCATAATGGTTTAGACTTGTAGTGTTAGTATTATTTTTCATGAAATTGAGCTAGATGGCAGTTGAATGCTGGGTGAAGAACCACCCTGGGTGAAGGACAGTGATTTAGCATGGCTTGCAATTCCAGTAGAACAGACCAGCATCCTTTAACCTGGCCACCAAGAGGTGAAGGTTGACTACCCCCTCAAACTCATCTTATGGAAGAGAGAGCAAAAGCTCAATTGCAGGGGTGCAGCAGGGACTGAGGATGGGAAATCACGGTAATGGGAATCGGTGGTAGTACAGGAGCTTCATGCATAAGGAGCTTGAGGGCAGTTGAAAGGAGAGAGATGAAGCAATAGCTAGAAAGACAAGGTTAAAGACATGAATGAAGAGGGGATTCTTTGGTTGTGGAATGACAGTTCAGAGTTGTGAATCATAGGTAAGCTAGTTACAAAATTGTAACTGAAATGTGTTTTAATTTAGACTAATTTTAATTTCTCTTCCTCAAACAGGAAAAGGAAAAAAAATACTTTTGGAAAGCAAGGATGTGGTGGTTGGTTGTTAGAGTTAATTTCCTTGGGTACATTATATTACTTCCCAATAATTGCTGTGTGTTTTATAAAAGACATAGTCACTGTGTTCCTGTGCTTGTGTGAGGAGGGAACTATCTGAGAAAATTCAAGCTGGAAGTAACAGCTTGTGAAATCCAGATGCTCAAAATTTTTTCCACCCCAACTTCTGCAATCTGAGTCTCACTCACAAAGCAAACTTTTCCAACAAGAGATCCCAAGTAAAAGTGGGCAGTTCCAGTTTGGAATAACGTCACTGATGTTCAGGAAAATACCTTACTTTGTATATATATTTGACTATGTAATAACTTCATCTTATATTTCAGATAACTTTTTATTTTTTTGTTTCCTTACTTTTCTATTTCAGAGGAAACCTGTTCAAAAGGATACTTTTTAACATCTCTCATCACTCTCTTTTTGCAGATAATGGGCATTGAGCAACAAGCTGGGGCGGTATGCTGAAACCAGGTTGGGGGCAGAATGAGTTTAAAAGATGCTGGCAGTGCAGTTTGCCAGGAGAAGGCGGCCTATAATCTTCATATTTACCCCCAGCTCTCGACAGAAAATGCCACCTGCTGTAGAGTGACTGCAACTAAGGATAGCACCACTTCAGATGTAATCAAGGATGTGGTACACATTTTGAACTTGGATGTCTCAAAGCATTATGTGCTTGTGGAGGTGAAAGAATCAGGAGGTGAAGAATGGGTACTTGATTTGAATGACTCTCCTGTTCATAGGGTTTTGCTTTGGCCTCGCCGGGCCCAGGATGAGCATCCCCAAAATGATGGATACTACTTTGTTTTGCAAGAGAGGGAGGCTGATGGGACCATCAAATACGTCCATATGCAATTGGTGTCGAAAGAGAAGGATTCTCGACGGTTGGTTGAAAGGGGTTTTCTTCCATGGCATCAGGAAGACTTTGATGACTTATGTAATCTCTCCAATTTAACAGAAACAACACTCCTAGAGAATCTCAAACGCCGCTTTCTAAAACACAAGATTTATACCTATGCAGGAAGCATTCTGATTGCTGTCAACCCCTTCAAATTCTTGCCCATTTATAACCCCAAATACGTCAAGATGTACGAAAATCACCAACTTGGAAAACTGGAGCCCCATATTTTTGCCATAGCTGATGTGGCTTATCACACAATGCTTAAAAAACATGTCAACCAGTGCATAGTCATTTCAGGTGAAAGTGGATCTGGAAAAACTCAGAGTACAAACTTTTTAATTCATTGCCTCACTGCACTGAGTCAGAAGGGGTACGCAAGCGGTGTTGAGAGAACTATTTTGGGAGCTGGTCCAGTACTAGAGGTAAACATAGGCTGAAATTTTTGTTTGCACAAATAACTTCTTAAAATATTTCCAAATAATCACTGATATGTGCCATATCTAGTGAGGATTTTAAAAACCTTTCTCTTGCAGAGATATTTAAAATCCATGTTGATGTTGATCTCTTTTGAAAACAGATTTTTAAAATTATTTTTGTTTCTCATCTCTAATAGTTCCTTTTAACTAACTTTCTGTCTAAATGGAATAGACCATTTAGTATTCCTTTGATTACACTATTACTCTGATTTGCCTTTGCAAGTTACATTTTTGTCTTCAAGGATGTCCGTTTTGAGTGGTTATATTTTTACAGCCAGAACAGGGATGTAAACATTTAATTAGTTATACAGTTATTTTTTCAACTGATATTTACATCCCTAAGCCGGAGCTCAGTGTGCTGGGGTGAAGGATTCACTGGAGTCTCTCATTAAAACACTGTTGATATCTGAGTTTAGGGTCAAGCAGAACTAGTCACTTAGTTCCACTGAATTAGGAATACAGTGAATGTTTTTGTAACTAAATAGCTCTCCATTGAAGAAGTAATGACTTTCAATCTGTTGGTGCTTTTTGGTATGATCAGAAAGTCTAGCAGTTCTGTTGTGAATTCCCTTTCACGGGGATTTATTTCTCTGCTGTAAATATTTTTTTTTCAGGCTGAAGCATTCTCATTTTGGGGAGAAATTCTGATTAACGCATAAATATTCTGAGCAAATCTTGTCATATCTACTATGTAATTTCCAGTGATAGGAAAAACAGAAACCATTGGTCTCCTACAGAGGTGCAATAGTCTAGAACAGTTGAGATAATGAGAGAGCACACATTAGGACTTCTTGATTGCAATTTCTTCAATTTTTTTCCAAATAGTAATTTTGCAGGGTGCAGATGATGGTGTGTGCAAGATCATACAAGTGATGGAGTGAGCATTATTGCATCCTTTTGTCAGATACTGGATGAAACCATGCCTGGTTTTGTGTCCACATGGGACAGAGAACATACAATATAAAAGGAGAACTTTTTGGTTTAAATACCCAGCGAGTGGCCTGTCTAGTCCGTGCTGAATCAATTATCTTTTAGTGTCTAGAAAAGTTAAAAATTTAAGCTCTCACACTCACCTTTGGAAGTTGGTGTGCAGGCTTCATTTGAGGATGAAGGCTGAGAATTCAAATATGATTGTTTTGTGAAAAGTGTTCATAACCAGTGTTTTTGTCTTAACTGACTCACATAGAAAAAGGATAGGTGCTTTTGAAAATTTTATCCATAATGCTTTGCAGAACAGGGAACATATGCAAGCACTTTGCCTTGCTGTTTGTACTTGAAAGCAGAAGTAGATTTGAGGTTTGCTAGTTGCTGGAGCTCAAGTTTGCAGTTTAGAACAGAAAACAGGAAGGGGTCACTGTGGAAAGCACTATTCAATCAGCTAATCTTGCTGCATTTGATACTGTTAACTTTTTTGGATTCTAGTTTGCAAGAGGAGATACAACATAATCAGGTCAGATAGAGAGGCCTGAAGTCACGTTATATTGTGCCAACTGAAATACAAATGCAAATTTAGCTGCTGACATTGAGTAATTTCTAAAATTGCTGTTTTAGAGTCAATTTCTAAGAATGATTGACTAACTTCCATGTTAGATATGTCAAAGAATGACGTCTACCTAGATATGACTAAAGATTGAAAACTAAACTCAGAAATTTTCTAAATAAACCTGCACATAAAGGTGACATTTCAACATATACCATCAAAAATTTAAGCTTTATGTTCATAGAATGATAGGGGTGGATGGGACCTCAAGAGGTCGTCGAGTCCAGCCGTGTGCTTCAAGCAAGATCAACCCCAGCCAAGGTATCCCAGCCACGACTGTGTAAAGCCAGGACTCAAAAACCTCTAGAGATGGAGATTCCACCATTTGTGTAGGCTCAACACATTCCAGTGTTTCACCACCTGCCTGGTGAAGCAGTTTTTCCTAATATCCAACCTACTGCTCTCCTTCTGTAACTTCAGACCATTACTGCTTGTTCTGCCATCTGTCACCTCTGAGAACAATTTCTCTCCATCCTCCTTAGAGCATCCCTTCAGGAAGCTGAAGGCTGCTATTAAATCACCCTTTAGCCTTCTCTTCTGCAAACTAAGCAGGCCCAAATCCCTCAGCCTTTCCTCATAGGTCATGTGCTCTAGTCCCTTAATCATTTTCATTTCCCTCTACTGAACCTGCTCCAGCATATCCACATCCTTTCTATACTGGGGGGCCCAAAACTGGATGCAATCCTCCAGATGTGGCCTCACCAGTGCCGAATAGAGGGGAACAACTACTTCTCTAGATCTGCTTGAAATGCTCCTCCTAATGCAGACCAATATGCTGCAGGCCTTCTTGGCTACAAGGGCACACGGTTTACTCTCATCCAGCCTTTCATCCACCATAATTCCTAGGTCCCTTCCCACTGCGCTGCTGCTTAGACAATCAGTCCCTAGCCTATAACAGAGCTAGAGATTCTGCCATCCCAAGTGCAGGACTCTACACTTCTCCTTGCTGAACCACATCAGATTTCTTTTGGACCAATCCTCCAATTTATCCAGGTCACCCAGGATCCTACCTCTACCCTCCAAAGTATCTACTTCTCCCCCTAGTTTGGTATCATCCACAGACATGCTGAGGGTTCAGTCCAGTCCCTCATCCTGGTCATTTAATAAAAGTGTTGAACAACACCATCCCTTGAATTGAGCCTTGGGGCACTCCACTTGAAACCAGCCACCATCCAGATATTGAGTCATTGGGCCCGACCATCAAGCCAGCTTTCTATCCATCTTATAGTGCATGTATCGAATCCATACTTCCTTAACTTACGGGCAATAATGTTGTGGGAAACTATCAAAAGTTTGCTGAAGTCAAGGTAAATCACATTGACTGACTTCCCCATGTCCACAGAGCCTCTTACCTCCTCATAGAAGCTAATCAGATTGGTCAGGCATGGTTTGCCCTTGGTAAATCCATGTTGACTACTTTTGATCACTTTCCCCTCTTCCAAGTGCTCCAAAATGGATTTCTTGAGGATCCCTTCCCTTATTTTCCCAGGTACAGAGGTAAGACTCAGCAGTCTATAGTTCCCTGGATTGTCCTTCTTTCCTTTTTTAAAGATGGGCACTACATGTGCCTTTTTCCAGTCATCTGGAATCTCCCAATATTCTTGTCTTTATGTTTTTGAAATACTCATAAAAAGAAACTCTCGAGTTTTAAGGGTCCCTGTCAATCACACATTTCAAGCTAAATTCATATCTTGGCATGAACTTTGTTTCTTAACAAAAGCAACAAAATGCAATACTGCTGTATCCCAAAATGTCTTGCAAAGCTGAGCAGAAGTTTGTATGAAAGCTGTCACCTCATCAGCTTGAAACTAAAAAGGATTAAATAAAGCATTTGTAGAAGCATGAAAGTTAATAAGCCAGCACAATCCTGTGTGTAGAGACGTTACTAAGGCACCTGTGACTCTAATCAAGAAACATTTGTAGGGTTATTTTTAGGTATGGGTTAGAACCCATAATTCTCCAAGAGTGCAGTTTCAATGTCAATGGGAGGAGTGAATATTTGAAGTATTCAGACAAGTCTAATTTTTACAGTAGTGTTAGACATCATGATGATGAAAACTGCTCAAGTCCTGTCTGTATTCCTGCCTCCATTGTTATCACAGCTGGAGTGATCTGTTGGAGAATTTTTAAATCTAGTTTTCAGCATGTGGCTGTCTTCTAATCTGTATGATGACAAATTCTTAAATCAATTGAGTTTAATAGAATGCGATGAGAACTTTATAGCAAACTTTCTGTCTTACAGAAACTGAAGTCTTAGCAGTGTCCTGTTTCAGAGTTGGTGA
Source organism: Carettochelys insculpta (assembly GCF_033958435.1). Classification (NCBI taxonomy): domain Eukaryota; kingdom Metazoa; phylum Chordata; order Testudines; family Carettochelyidae; genus Carettochelys; species Carettochelys insculpta. Next base: position 16,527,817 of record NC_134163.1, on the reverse strand, counting down.
TTTGGCTACAGTGAGTGTCACCTGGGCTTTTCATTTAATAGAACCAATCAAAACAAGGGGATTTTTCTCTTGAAAATTAAGTTTTCCTGGGAATTTTGGTGCAGAAAAACACTTAGAAGGAGGTGTTAGTCATTTGGAAGTACTCTTTCATTTTTTGCTATGTATTTTGGGTCCTTCTGAAATTGTTTGTAAATAGAAAAGCCATCAATGTTAATGAAGTCTTCCTGATTTCAGTAAGACTAGGAACCTTTTTCGGTAACTTCTTAGGTTCCCAGGCATCTACTTATGGGCTGACCTTTTTCATAAAGTTGAAGGGAGTCACATCAGCATTTTTAAAGGAAAAGGTGAATGGTGGCATTGTACTGACAAGTTGAGCCTGTAGTTGTCTTAAAAATTCATATACTTCAAGAGTAGCATGTCAGAAAACCTGCAACTACATTGTTTATTCCTTACCACGTTTGTTCATTTTGCATGAAGGTTAGCCAAAGATAGCAACTCAGCTTTCCTCAAGTTAGTAGAAAGTGTTGAATAATCTAATCATTTGCTCAGAATAACCAGACTATAAAAAGTATAACTAAAACTATACTTTGCCATGGGATTAATTTAAATGTTTCTTGCATTTACTTTCTCCGAAGTCTGAGATGTTAGATTTGCCAAAATGATTCAGAGGTGTCATAGTTAATGATTAAAGACATTGTGTATCAAATAAAAGAAAAATCAGTCATTGGCAGTGTTTCTTCTAATTTTTTCCATCCATGTGCAGAATAAATTTTATTATATCTACTGAAGCATGTGAAGATTTGCCCCACCAGTGGAAACACACATACTGTGGATGCTCTGCTGATCAGGTGGGCAGCACTGGAATTTCTCCTGGATGGCCACCCAAAAGCTTAGCTTATCAGGAACACTGGTGGTCATGGTTTAACATGGACTTAGTGCGTCAAAGATCATGGCTCTCAGGAATGTAAGTTAGTCAGAAAACAGACTGCTGTTGCTTATCCTTCTACAACACTTAACCAAAGGAAATATAACAGGAATCACTTATCTGGCATGCTGTCTTCATAAATAATTTTAGCAGGGTCTATTTTCTGCTACATACAGTAGTACTATAGCAATCACATGTGATATCATAATAGGCTTGAAAAACATTACGGGTTTATACTAGGGATGTAAAATCCCGTTTAATTGGTTAACCAGCAGGTTTGCTTCAGTCACCGCCAGTTAACCATTAACATCCCTAGTTTATACTCCATAGCTTCCTCGTGTGTATTTCTGTGTAGGAAATTGTCAAGTGCCATGCTGAAATAGTCTAGTAAATTCTCAAATAGTAACATGCTTAGGAGGCATATTTGGTTGAATTTCCAGCTTCTAAGAGGTAGTTGTTAAAGGCTGTTTAAAGATTGCAAGGGGATCTTGAACATTCAGGATTTAGTAGCTATCATAGAGCTGCTGGAGAGGAAAAGTTAGTCAACTGAAGCATTTAGTGCTGAGAAATATAGCCAATAAGCTGGCAAGTACATCAGAAAATACTGGGGCTAATTGAAAGATTTTTTCAGCATAACTCCTTGTCTCCTTCTCAGAGCTCAAACCAGAAGTCGAATAGTTTTTATTGATGACATTTGCCTGCCTTTACTGGGACAGAACTCGCCTAACTATTAAACTTTCAGGCAGCTTTGCCTAGGTAACTTTCTTGATACTTTTCCTGTCAGCTTCTGCTCTTGAAAAATAGATTGTGAGGGTTCTAATGATTCGTTTTCTGTGGAGGACAACATTGTGAAAATGAACTAATAAATCTTACAGTTTCTCAGAGAGAGAGAGAAAAAAATAGACTGAAATATTTTCCTTCACTGCACAGCTCTTGTTAACATGCAAATCCTAACAAAACACTATATTTAAAATAAACTATTACTTTTTTTTCTTAAGTAATACACTGATTTCAGTATATCTATGTGTAACATATTGTGGACTATCAAAAATGCTTTTTTTTCTCTCTCCTCCCCACTCTCAAATTGGTGACTACACCTGTGAAGGTAATTTTAAAACTGTTTTGTGATAATGTGCAAGACACTGGTTTGAAAGCAAATTTAAGAATTCCTAACCTTCAGGCAAGATGTGACCCGCCTCCTAACTGATGAGGCACCTGTATCTTACTTGCAATGGGGATCTCTCTAGTAGTGGACCTATGTCTACAGCAGAGGGTTTTGTCAGTAAAACCCAGGGAGTATCCAGATTCTCAAGGCGTTCTGTTGACAGTAAATTGACAGAATGCAGCACTTCTGTGGATAGTTAAGCCTGAGGATGGGGCATGGGTTGGTGAGATGCAGGGTAAAGCTTGGGGATGGGGGGATTTGGGGGCTGAGGTGGGTAAAGCCTGGAGATGGGAGCCAAGGGGGATAGTGCCTGGGAATGGGGAGCCATGGAGGATTGATGTGAACATTGCTCCTTGCTGCTTGAGAGCTTTAGTTCATTATCCCCAGGTGCAGTAGTTTTCTTGTCTTCATTTGCTCTCCAGTCCAGGGGTGAAAGTAATATAAAGATTTTAACTGGTACAAATCATTGTGTGTGCGCTGTTCTTAAAATAGGGGTGACAAAAAGTTCAGTTTGATGTTACTTATTAAGGACTGTCTCATACTCACATGCATTGTAGCTCTTGAAGTATTGATTTTTGTAACTGAATTTGAAAAAAATGGCTCTTCTTGGTGTTCTGGTTGCAGACCCCTGGGCTAAATTATAAGAACATAAGTGCTGCCATACCAAATCAGATCATGGTCCATCTTGCCCAGTATCTTGTCTCTAGCAGTGGCACATACTGAGCTTCAGAGGCAATGTACAGAAGCAGCAGCAGCAGCATACTTGGCTTAATCTAATTCTTGACTCCACCCCCTTCCCCGCCCTTCTACTCTCTGATTTGCTCACCTTGATAATTTTTTTTCTGATTTGTCAATGTTGATTACTATTTTTGTTTCTCTGTGCCTTAAATATTGACTTTGTTCTGGTATGGCTATGGTCTGAAGAAGTGGGTCTGTCCCACGAAAGCTCACCTAATAAATTATTTTGTTAGTCTTTAAAGTGCTACTTTACTGCTTTTTTGTTTTGATAGTATATAGACTAGCACAGCTTTCTCTGTTACTAATGTACAGAAGAGGTCTGTTATGGAGTGATGTATCCCCATCTCCCTCGGAAAAAATTTGCATCTCCTTGGGACCTTTTTATAAGGACAAATTTTGGGTTGGTTAATCAAACTTTTGCACTAGACCTGCTATAAACTGAAGTTCAAGGCTTATTCCCAATGATTGGGAATGCTTTACTTCACTGCATAATTTTGGAACCCTCAGTAAATTCTGTATGGTCACTTTGTTAAGGGAAAATGTAATACGTGCAGTGTTTAAAAGACACACAATGTGCTAGAGATTTTGTGAGATTGGTAAGAAGATAAATACTGGCCTTCTAAAATGCTGATAAACTTCACTGGGAGCAGTTTCACAATAAAAGCCATTCTTGGCAAACTAACTTGAATAATTTGGGAGTGGTAGAAATTCATTGCAAATGCCTACTTTTGAAAGACTCAGCTAAAAATCAAGCCAGCTTCTGAAACCAAATATTGGTTCATGTGAATATCTTGGATTCATAACAATAATGGCCTTCCTAATCCACTGAAATAATAAAGTGTGGTGCCTCTGAAGTTGGAGGGTGGTAGCAAATACTTTGGAATAGATTGATTCCTGTCTTAGTATGATTTGATAGGAAGATTCCAGGTTATTCAAAGGTATTATGGAGATGTGAAATGAAATAAAAACAGCACTAAGCAATGTATTCCTGAAGGCATTTTCATAAGACTAAATTTTCTTCAAAGGATGGTTCCGAAGAAGCATAGCCCAAACTATTAATACTGCCTGTGAGTGTTTCTCTTGTCAGCCATGTTTTTTAATAAAAATTGCATGAAGGAACTAATGTGACAGCAGAACCCCAAAAAGAAAAGAAGTGGAACTTCCCAAAGCCTAGCCAATTCGTACGAGGGAGAAGTTGCTAGATTTACTTACGGAAAGTAAAGTTCTCAATTTGCCAGCCCACTAGGAATAGAAAACAGTAAAACAGGCTTGCTGCCAGCCCTCAGTCTCTGTTATTACAGATCTGCTGAGCCTGTGATGTTGGTATGAGGTGGGCCAGACTAAGTTGTACTTGAGCTTTGGTCCATTCACATTTGCCACAAAAGCCCACATAATATATCCAGTGGGTGTAGACTAGGCTCTATTTAAAGTAGAAACATTGTTCTTTTTTAAAATAACCATATTCACACAAGGCATGGGAGTTCCCTTTTTTCATTCACTTAAACTTCAACAGCTTTTTGTAGCATGATGTCAAATGTGGCCTGGCATGTAGGGTTTTTATCCTACCGATAAAATACTTTTGTCCTTAACTATACTCAACACATAATTTGTCTGTACTTCCCTACATTCAGATACCTAGCAGTGTTCACGTAATTAGTCTTTACAGATCAAGGCTGCACTATTCTCTCTGCTTAAGAACAGAAGTATGGCCAGGCTGGGTCAAACTGACCATGGCTAGTAACAGAGGAAGCTGTGCTAGTCTATACACTATCAAAACAAAAAGCAGTCAAGTAGCACTTTAAAGACTAGCAAAATAGTTTATTAGGTGAGCTTTCGTGGGACAGACCCACTTCTTCAGACTCAATATTGAGTCTGTTCTGGTCTGGCTATGGTCTGAAGAAGTGGGTCTGTCCCACGAAAGCTCACCTAATAAACTATTTTGCTAGTCTTTAAAGTGCTACTTGACTGCTTTTTGTTTTGACCATGGCTAGTGTCACTGCTTCAGAAGAAACGATCAGAACAGGGCAACTTATCAAGAGAGTGCATTCCCTGTCATTCAGACCCACTATCTGGAAGTCCGAAGCTTAAGGACACCCACAGCTTAGGGTTGCCTTTCTGACCATTTCTAGCCATTGATGGACCTTTCCTCCATGAACTCATCTAATTCTGTTTTTGAACACAGTTACAGTTTTGGCCTTCAACATTTCCTAGCAAGGTGTACCACCAGTTGACTAGTAACAGAGAGGTAGCTGTGGCAGTCTGTATTCTAACAAAACAAACCAGCAGTCATGTAGCACTTTAAAGACAAAATAATTTATTAAGCAATGAGCTTTCATGGGACAGACCCGCTTCTTCAGATCAATAGCATTTCCAGTACAGACTGACAGTTACATAGCACAGAGGTCCTAAAACATTCAATACTTTGACTATCCATTGGCCCTACTTCTTGTTTCTGATGTACTTTCTTAAAAAAACTAGTTTGTGTTTATTGCTAGTTGCTCTTCATATTCTCTCTCTTTTTTTTTGGGGTGGGGGGTCACCTAATTATTCTTATATAGTCAACTTGCCCAAGTTTGTTCCTTTCTATTTTCAACAGTAGGATTCAACTTCCAATTTTTAACAGATATCTATCTATAATGGCTTCTTTCATTCTGTTCAACTGTGGTGGTGTATTTTTATATTTAAAAAAAAACTGGGAATTTTAAACAGTTTAAACCTCTAATTATGGTTTCATTGATATTATTCCCTCTCCCCCCCATGTTAAATTTAATTATATTTTGGTTTCTATTACTAAGTGGTTCAGTTAAACTCCCCTCTTGGACCACATCCTGAGCCCCACTTTTTACTAAATCAAGAATCGCTTCCTCTCGTGTGTGTTCCTGGCTAGCTGCTCCAAGCAGTGGTCGTTAATGGTGTCAAGAAATTGTGTATCTGTATCATTCCTGAGGTGAAATGTTCTCAATCAATGTAGGAATAGTTGATATTCTTACATTATGATTGAGTTTTCTGTGATCATATGGTGACTAATTCTGAAATGCTCAGGGAGATTAGAGAGCCTACAAAAAGAAGTGAAGGCCTGGATGGGACCTCAAGATGTCCTCTGCTGTATTCCCTTGCACTCAAGCCAGGACTATGTAATAAGTAGACCATTTCTGCTAAATGTTTGTCAAGCCTCTTCTTAAAAACTTACTGTGATGAAGAGTCCACAACCACCGTATGGAATTTGTTCCTAGTGCTTAGCTGCTCGTACAATTGGAAATTTTTCCCCATGTCCAAACTAAATCCCCCTTGATGCAGTTTAAGCCTATAGCTGCTTTCCTATCATCAGAGGTTCACAAGAACAAGTTTCTTCCTCCTTCTAAAAACCTTTTGTGTGTTTAAAGATTTTTATTATGTCCCTGTGTTCTCTTCTCCAGACTGAACAAGCTCATTGTTTTCAGTCTTTCTTCATAGGTCATGTTTGCCCAAATTGTAATGTGTGTTGCTTACGGTGGTCTTAATATAGTAGACCCCTGACTTACACAATTTTGACTTGCATGTTTCCTGGAATATCGCAAGTCGAAATCAGCAGTTACTTCCCAGCTGCTGCGTCTTCCCGCTGGGCTCTGCTGCACCCCTTCCACCTTCAGCACACCCTGGCTGCCCCTCCCGCCAGGCCCTGCTGCACCCTTGACCCCACCTCCACTTGCTGCTGCCCATCTGAAAACTTAAGGAGCTCAGCAGCTGCAGCCAAAAGTGGTGCTGGCTCTGTGCACCCCCATGCTGGAATGGTGGCACTGCTTGCAATGCTCACCCTGCTGTTCTTGCAGCCCTGATCCTGCATGCGCTCCATGCACTCGCTGGCTGGCACAGCGGTGCTGCTTGCAGCATTCACCCGTCTGCTCTCACTGCCCTGGTCCTGGCTGCATCTGGCTCCCTGCTCCCATCAGCAGTGGGAACCTGGAGCCAGGTATAGCAGCACTGGTCAGTTTCCCAGCTCCTGCAAGCAGAGTTGAGCTGGGAGCTAGGCACAGGTGCTGGGAGCTAGGAATGCAAGGGCCTTGCTGCTGCCTGTTTCCTAGCTCCTCACCACTCACAGGAGCCAGGAAACTGACCTGTGCTGCTGCGTCTGGCTCCTGCAAGCAGCAGGGACCCTGGAGCCAGATGCAACATCTCTGGTCAGTTTTCAAGCTCCCCCAACCAGTGGGGTTGTGGGAACCAGGCAGCAGGTGAGCAACATGAGTAGTGCCACCGCACTAGCTCATCAGTGCATGGAGCCAGCACCATCTTTGTCGTAGTTGCTGAGCCCCTCCACCATTTGCAGCCCTAGCCAGGTTGGACCCGAAGGCAGCAGGGTGCCCCACTGTCTGGGCTAACTCTTTGCCCTTCCGCCCGTCCCAACTTACACAAAACTTGACTTATGAGTGGTTGCCCATGAGCACAACCCGCGTTTTAAGTCAGAGTTTTACTGTACATCCTAGAATGATTTTTTTCAACAGTGTTGGTTCATATTTAGTTTGTGGTTTACCATAATCCCTTAGATCTTTCTGCAGTACTCCTTCCTAGGCAGTCATTCCCCATATTGTATGTGTGAAACTGATTGATTGTTCATTCCTAAGTGAAGTCCTTTGTTTTGTCCTTATTTCATTCTGTTTACCTCAGATCATTTCTCCAGTTTGTCCAGATCATTTTGAATTTTAATCTTATCTCTCCAAAGCAATTGCAACCTATTGCAGATTGGTATAATCCACTAACTTTATTAACGTGTTTTCCATGCAATTATCTAAATTGTTGCTGAAGACAATGAACAGAACTTGATGCACAACCAATCCCTCCAGGACCCCACTCAATGTGTCCTTCCAGCTTTACAGTGAGCCTCTGATAACTACTTTCTGGGAATGGTTTTCCAGGAGTGAATCCACATTATGGTAGCTCCATCTAGGTTGTATTTCCCTAGTTTGTTTATGGGAAGGTTAACCATCCTGGTCAGGTTGTTGGTAGTATATTGCTGTTGCTAGAGGACTATTGGAGCATGGAGTCTCTCTCCATAGAGGTTCTACGGTACAGTTTGATTGATTTAAAATGTTTACTATTTTTAGCACTGCTTTTTCACATAGTGCCAGTCCCCTACTGTTGCAACCTACTCTGTCATTCCTGTGTATTTTGTACCCTGGTATTACAATGTCCCTTTGATTTATATTTGTTCCACAAAGTTTTTATGATGCCTGTTAGATCAATAGCTTTATTGAATGCCAGACACTCATGTTCACCTATCTTAGTATTTAGACTTTTTGGTTTTGTATCAAATACTTACAATATTTGTTAATATTTAGTTGTCTACCTTTGATACAATTGGATAGGACATTTTTGTGGGTGGGAGGAGATTGTTGACTTTAGTTCCTAGCTGTGCTTTTTCAACTTCCGTACTTGTCCTCTCCTCTTTAGTAGCATATAGTGTATCTCCTTAATAAATCCTCCCCTAAAGGACACGTTTGGCTGAACCTTGTGCTCCTCTGCCCCTGTCAGCTTTCCTTCAGCCCTTAGTTTAATACTCTTGTATGACTTCTTTTAATTTTACAGAGTCGGGTAGCAGGGATGAAACCCTCTGAAGTTTGTGGCAGAAAATTGAAAGCAAACTAGTACTCTCCGATATCTGAATTCCCCTGAGGCTAAGGCTAAAAGCAATAAGATTACTGCTGCAGTATTTCAGTTTGCAAGTTTAGCTGTCAAGGTTAGGTAATGAAACTAAACTTCATTCATGAGTTGACAAAAATATGATGAAAGGACCAGTTCACTCTGAGAGCACTTCCAGGATGAGTTTCTGCTCGCCAAAGCCATTTCTGTGAACTTTCATTTTTCATACAAGATTAATTTGGATGAATCCTCAGAATTCAAAAAGGCTAACTTTCCAAAACAGACTTAAATTTACTATTTTTTCTTTAAAGACAGAGCAGCTTTTATATTACTTTGTAATGGAGGTGAGATTCAATTTTGGGTACAGGAAGCTTGCTAACATTGCAGTTTTGACAACAGGAGGGGTACTTCTTTGCTAGTTGCAGCTTTCTTCCCCTGTACAAGAATCTCCTCTAAGCTCTTAATTGCTTTCTAATGGAATTCAGACTGTTTAATTGAGGTATCCTGTGTTAAGCTTTCTTCAGTCTTGACTGTTGTATGGTAAAGTAATTTCTAATAAACTTCCCTTTCTTCAGATCCTGAAATATCTTCTGATGATCAAGGTAGGACAAAAAGTCATTTTAGCAACTGTTAATGATTACAGCACATGCATCTTGCTCTTTGATTAGGATTTTGGATGTTTTGTACCAACCAGTAGTTGGTTGAACAATGAGAAGTTCAAGCTATGTACTAGTTCACTTTGTTTCATGATGAGAAGATAGACTCATCCCATGCTTTGTTACAGGCCTTCGGAAATGCAAAAACAGCCCATAACAACAACTCTAGTCGTTTTGGAAAATTCATTCAAGTTAACTATTTGGAGAATGGTATTGTCCGAGGGTAAGTATGGCCTTAAGTTCTTTCTGGGGCTAAATTGTATGTTGTGAAAACTTTTTGCAGGCTGGATATAATCTTAAATAGCTTTTCATTTCAGCATTCCTCAGGTGATTGGTTTCTGTGGTTGGTGATTTCAACAGTATATAACATCATTCATTTGGATTTGTCATGGCTTATGTTAAAACAATGCCTGCTGCTTTTCCTCAGTATATCTGAGGTCAGTATCCATCTCATTATCCCAGTTTGCTGAGGCACAAACAGGGGAAATGGCTTGCCCAATCTCACTCAGCATGCTACTGGTGGTAGGAGTGGGAACAGGTTCAGGTGTCCTGAGTCCAGTCCAGTGCTCTGTCTGCTAAGCCATATTGGCCAAGATAATTAATCTTATTCAAAAATATCCCTACAAAGCTATAGTTTAATAACACAATTTAAATTAGTAGTACAATTAGCCATTTATTATTACAAGTTAAAATTTTATCTAAACATAGTAAAAGAAGCAGAAGCAAAAAGACGTCTTTTAAAAATGGACATTAACTCCAGTTGAGGTAAATAGAAGGGGGCATAAAGTGTAAAAATATAATTATGGAGGCGAAAAAAGAATTTAAAGAACAACTAGCCAAAGACTCAAAAAGTGATGTCAAAAAAGTTTAGCACATCAGAAAGAGAGAGTCTGCTGAGCAACCAGTGTGACCACCTGATGACTGGGTTGCTAGAGGAGCACTTAAGGAAGATGAGGCCGTTATGGAGGAGCTAAATGAATTAGTCAGATTAGTCTTCACAGCCGACGATGTGAGGAAGATTCCAACACTCGAGCCATTCTTTTTAGGTGACAAATGTGATGAACAATCCCAGATTCAAGTATTATTTAACAGCAATAAGTCACCTGAACCAGATTGCATTTATCCAAGAATTCTGAAGGGACTCAGATGTGAAATTGCAGAGCTACTAAATGTGGTATGTAACCTTAATTAAATCAGCTTCTGTACGGATGACTAGAGGACAGCTAATGTGATGCCAATTTTTTAAAAAAATGGTCCAGAGGCAATCCCAAAAATTACAGGCCAGTAAATCTGACTTGATCAGATGTTTTCAGAGAACTATACGAGGATTCCAAAATCTCAGTAGCAGGCAGAATAGCTGAAACTAAAGAAAAGAATTGTCAGACACAGATGAACATCATTTGTTGGGGCAGAGTCAACATGTTTCTAGGAAAGGGAAACTGGTGAGGTACAATCTAATAGATTTCTTTGAGAGAGTTAACAAGTATGTGGACAAGGGTAATACAGTACATAGTGTGCTTAGATTTTCAGAAACCATTCAGTAAGGTCACTCACCAAAGGCTCTTAAGCAATGTAAATTATCGTTGGATAAGAGGGTAGGTCCTGTCATGCGTCTGTAGCTGGTTAAAAGATCGGAATCCAAGGGCAGGATTAAATGATTCGCTTTCAAAATGGAGAGAGGTAAACAACAGTAACTGTAAGTAAACAGTGGTAACTGTAAGAGGTTTAGTACAATTCAGTGTATTCATAAATGATGTGCAAAAAGGGGTAAACAGTCAGGTGTCAGAATTTGCAGACAATATAAAGCTACTCAAGATAGCTAAGTTCAAAGCAGACTGCGAAGAGTTACAAAGTGGTGTCTTAAAACTGAGTGACTGGGCAACAAAATGGCAGATTACATTTATCACCATTGAATTTTGAGTAACATGCATTGGAAAACATAACTAATTATATATGCACACACATATTGGGATCTAACATAGCTCTTTACTGCTCAAAAAAGAGATTGTGGAGCCACTGGATAGTTCTCTGAAAACATCCACTTAATGTAAAGCAACAGTCAGCAGTCAAAAAGCAACAGTCAAAAAAGCCAAGAATGTTGAGAATGGAATATCATATTGCCTCTATATAAATCCATGAATATTGCATGCCGATGTGGTTGCTCTATCTTAAAAATAGATATATTGGGATTAGAAAAGGTATGGAAAAGATTAACAAAAATAAAGGGTATGAAACAGCTTCCATTTGAGGAGAGAGTAATGAGAGTGGAACTCTTCAACTTAGAAAATAGACAACAACTGGAGGATGGGGAATATGATAGAAGTTTATAAATTATTACTGGGGTGCGGAAGGTAGGTAAGGAAGTGTTGTTTACTCCTAACACAAAAACAAGGGACCACCAAATGCAATTAATAGATACAGTCAACCTGCATAAGTCCTGGACACAGGGACTGTTGCAAAGGCCAAGACTACAACAGGGCTCGAGAGAGAAGTTGATGGAAGAGCAGTCCATCAATGGTTATTAGCTAAGATAGCAGGAATATAAAACCATGCTGTGAAGTATCCAGAGCTTCTTGCAATGGGGCGTGACTCGCTGCCCAAGTGCCTTTTGCTGCTTGCTAAAGGAATTAGCTCAGCCTAGCCCTGAGGTGCCCTAACCTGGCTTGTGTCTCATCTACTGTTACCTGTTAGTTCTCCCTGCTTGTAACGGACCTGTATTCCTCCCAGATCACCATGCCCTTTCCTCAGGGTGCTGCCCCATGGCAGCACTCCACATTCTGGGGTCCTCCCCTTCCAGACAACTCTAACCCCATAAACCTACCTTGCCTCAATGATCCACTGTCAGTTGTCATCTAGCCCTTGCCTAAGGGGTACACTGCAGTCTGAAATGGCCTGTCATCATTGGCAATGGGGTAGGGACCTGCTGCTTTCTTCTGTCCTGGCTGCTTCCCTGTAGCCCTAGTACCCTCAGGCCTTGTCTCAGGGTTTGCAGCCTGAGAGTGGGGTAAGACCAGAGCTCCCCAGGTCAGCCTGCTCTTCCTCAGCCCCACTGTCTCTCAGGGAAACCCCTGTAGCTTCCTCAACAGTCAAGTCCCTTCTGCTCCGTAGCTGGAAGAAGAGCTTTACTGCTTCTCTCCTGGAGCCCCTTTTATACAGCCCTAGCTGGGCCCTACTTGGCAGCTAATTGCCTCAGCTGCTGGCTCCACAATTTAACCCCTTTACAGCCCAATTCAGGACAAATCTCCCTGTCAGACTTCTGTTTGCCAGAAGCTGGGAATGGACAACATGATAACTTGACCTGTTCTGTCCATTCTTTCTGCAGCACCTGGCATTGACTACTGTTGTCAGATAGCGTGCTAAGCTAGATGGACCATTGCGGACATTGGCCATGTCTACACTAGCCAAAAACTTCGAAATTGCCATGCATTTGGCCATTTCGAAGTTTACTAATGAAGTGCTGAAATACATATTCAGCGCCTCATTAGCTTGTGGGCGGCCACGACACTTCGAAATTGACATGGCTCGCCACCGCGTGGCTTGTCCAGATGGGGCTCCTTTTCGAAAGGACCCGGGCTACTTTGAAGTCCCCTTATTCCTATCTGCTCATAAGAATAAGGGGACTTCGAAGTAGTCAGGGTCCTTTCGAAAAGGAGCCCCGTCTGGATGAGCTGCGCCAATTTCAAAGTGCCACGGTGGCTCGCATGCTAATGAGGCGCAGAATATGTATTTCAGTGCTTCATCAGTAAACTTCGAAATGGCCATTTGCATGGCCATTTCAAAGTTTTTTGGCTAGTGTAGACGTAGCCATTATGTTGTTAATTTTGCCTTTATTTAATTTCCTGTTAAGTGGTAGCTGTTCCATGTCATCCATTGTCCTCTCCATGTTGTAATTTAAAATCATTTCAACTCTATTATTTGTAGAGAGTTTGGTAAGAAGTGAAATACAAGTGAGGAAGTCTTGCTTTTTTTTCTTTAATCAGAGAGGTAGCCGTGTTAGTCTGTAGCTTCGAAAACAACGAGAAGTCTTGTGGCACCTTATAGACTAACAGATATTTTGGAGCATAAGCTTTTGTGGGCAAAGACCCATTTCATCAGATGCATGAGCTGGGGGGGGTGTTTTCAGAGGGGTATTTAAAGAGTGGGGTCCCAGAAAAAAGGGAGGGCCAGAGCTGACAAGGTCTATTCAGCAAGGTGGCAATGGCCCATTATCAATAGTAGGTATCATATTTTTCTGGGACCCCATTCTTTAAATACCCCTTCTTGCCTTTTTTAGAGAATTCACACAGCAGTTGAAAGACAGGAAGAAGGTAGTTAACACTGTACAGACTAACCCTGCTACCTCTCTGTTAGTATGTACAGATTCTTCTTCAAGTGGTCCCCATGGGTGCTCCACAATAGGTGTCGGGCTCGCCTGGCGCCACAGATCGGAATTCTTCTAGCAGTTTCTATTGGATCGCGCATGCGCCGACATGCGCCGCTCCCTTGCGCGCCCCCGGCCATGTGCGCAATCCGGTCCCCACCAGTTCCTTCTCAACCGCCATCGGCGGCAGATGGAATCTGCTCCGGCTAAAGCCAGAGACAGATAAGATAGTTGTTCTTATGTGTAGTTTGTTTGTTTTTGTCACTATCAAATAAAAAAAAAAAGAAAAGAAAGAAATTGAATATTAGACAGCAGAAAGAAGAGGAACGAAGGAGAGAGGGGCGGACAAGAAGGCTAGTTAAGCCGTCTGCTGCCCCGCAGGCCGGTGAATGTTATTTTGGGTTAGAAAGCACTGATTAGTTGCTAAGTACCCTATTAACAGTAAAGACTCACCATGATGGCCGCCTCAGGGTTTTAAGAAGTGTGAGTCAGGCCGTGAGGCTATGCCGGCCTCTGATGGGCATAGTGAATGCATTCGCTGCCTGGGAGAGTCACACGTTACCCAGAAGTGTTCCCACTGCGCTAAGCTTACAGCCAGGGCCAGGAAAGACAGAGAGATGAGGCTCAAAATCATCTTGTTTGATAAGGCTCTCCAGCCAGAACCGCCGGAGAAGCCTCGTGCAGAAGGGCCCTCTGAGTTGCATAAAAGGAAGGCAGCCTCTTTGACCCCCTCGGTGCAGAAGAGGAGGAAACTCTCCCCGGCTTGATCCTTGCCGGCGGGCCCAGCGGGCAGGACGAGCGGAATGCAAAGCCCCCAGCCGCGAGCTCATGAAAGCAGCAGCGCAGCAGCGCACGTGGCAGAGGCTGAGCCTCCAATTACACAACAGGCGGCATGGAAGGGGCCGCGAGCGCCAGCGAGGCAAGCGCCGGAATCGGTGGCCGCCGACGGCGCAGGGGCACCCAGCACAGAGCCTATCGGCGCCGGAGGAAGCTACCTGCATGGCACCGCCGCTGACTGTGCCAAGCGTGGCGCCAACAACAGGGCCGAGATCCCCGGCACGGGAAGGGGCGGCACCCACCCCGCAGGGGAGGGGCAAGGCAAAAACAAAAACTCGGCACCTCAGTCCATCTCCAGGCAGGGCTACGCTGCCCTTATCTTCTAGCCCCCCCTGCCCCCCCCACCGAGATACACACACCGCACCAACGGGCTGTAAGTCCACCAGCTTATTTAGGGCCTCCTTCTCCGTTCCTCCAACCAATTTTGCCATGGCTTGGGCCACCTTCACCATTTCTGGGCATGGACCCCTTGAATACTATCACAAACCAGCTTCACCACTATCTATGTCGTCGCGGAGGTCCCGCTCTCCCAGACATCATGGGTACACTCCCCAATCGTGGCCCAGGTCTCCATCACCGGGCCCTTGCCCATGCTGCTATGGTCGTCCTCATCACGCTGAACACAGACACCGCAGGTCTAGATCCAAGGGCAGGTCCTACCCTGCTACTCGTCAATACTCCCGTGTACACTCTCACTCTGGGACGGGAACACAGTTGTCTCGGGGGAATTAGGTCCAGAATCCCGAGACTTCCCTTCACAGTCCTCCAGGGAGCAAGTATATCCCCGAACTTGGGAGCCAGAGGATTTGAGGGAGGTGTACACCAGTGGTTCCTCCTCATCCTCCCCAGATGAGGCCGTGGCCCCCGGGGATGTTCCCCCCGCACCCCCCGGATGACCTTAAACAATTCCAGGAGCTGTTCAAAAGAGTAGCTTTCACACAGGACATTCAAATAACAGAGGTGCAGGAGAAGCATCATAAACTCCTGAAAAATTTGAGACCCCCAGCTTCATCTAAAATCGCTATCCTGCTGGACGAAGCCATTTTGGAGTCAGCCACTAACATATGGCAGACCCCGGCCTCTATTCCTCCTACAAACAAGAGAGCGGATAAGAAGTACTTCATCCCAGCCAAGGGCATGGAGTTCCTCTTTAGTCACCCGCAGCCCAATTCTTTGGTGGTCAAATCGTCCCAGCAGAGGTCGAAGACGTCTCAGCACAAGTCGGGGGGCTCAGATAAAGATGCTAAGAAGCTAGAGCTGTTTGGCAGGAAGGTATATTCCTCCTCTACCCTATTATTGAGAGTGGCAAATTACGCGGCACATCTGTCAAACCACAACTTTGACAATTACTCTAGACTCACTCCCCTCATGGATTCACTCCCGGAGGACAAGAAGCCGGTGTTAAAGGCGATTGTCCGAGCGGGCTATGCGGCGTCGCAGATGGGAGTCCAGATTGCCCTGGACGTGGCGGACACAGCGGCACGTTCAACAGCTGCAGCAGTGGTAAAGCATAGGGAATCCTGGCTCCAGACATCTGGTATCCCCAGGGACCTGCAGGCGAAGATCGTGGATCTTCCCTTTGATAAGCAAAAGCTATTTGCGGACTCAACCGACTCAGTCCTCCACTCCAGCAAAGAATCGAGGGCCACACTTAGGACCTTGGGTATTTATACTCCCCCATACAAGAAGAAGAAATTTTATCCTCAGCAAAGACGCTACGCTTACCAACCACAGCGTGCTCAATATCAGCGAGGCTACGACCAAGGGCGCCATCAACAGCAGCAGCAATACAGGACTCCCAGGCGACGTTCTCAACAAAGCCATACACCCTCGGGGCAGGCCCAGAGACAGCAAGTTTGACGGGTATGTCGGGGGCTGCGCTATCAACACCATCGCTCAATGCCACTTTCATCTCATGTTCCATCATCGCCTCAAACCATTTCACTCCCAATGGCAAAAGATCACCACAGACAAATGGGTGCTAGAAATTATAGCCACGGGTTACACGATCCCTTTCCAGTCACTTCCACCGACAAAGCTTCCCACCAGGCCTCATCTCAGGGACGCTGTCCACGAGGCGAGGCTCAAGCAGGAGGTGGATGACCTCATGTTCATAGGGGCAGTGGAAAGAGTGCTGAAACAATTCCAAGAGAGAGGTTTTTATTCACGCTACTTCCTAACAGAGAAGAAAACAGGAGGCTGGAGGCCGATCTTGGATCTACGGGGCCTCAACTGTTACTTGCACAAGCAATGCTTTTGGGTGATCACAGTTGCCTCCATACTTATGGCACTGGACGATGGAGACTGGTTTGCAGCCCTTGACTTACAAGATGCTTACTTTCATATAACAATCCACCCGGCACACAGACGCTTCCTCCGCTTCACGGTCGGCAGGGAACATTTCCAGTACAGGGTTCTTCTGTTCGGCCTATCCTCGGCACCCAGAGTCTTTACTAAAACCCTGGCAGTAGTATCAGCCTACCTGCACAGACAGGGGGTGTTTATTTTCCCATATCTGGACAACTGTCTGCTGAAAGGGGCCTCAAAGGCAGAGGTCTTACGCATGATACGCATCACCGCGAACACATTTACTTCGCTAGGCCTAGTTATCAGCCTCGCAAAGTCAAAGACCGAACCCACACAAGATATAGAGTTCATAGGGGTACGCATAAACTCTATCACAGCAAGAGTATACCTGCCCAATGCCCGCTTCCGCACCATCAGCTCCCTGGTGCAAGTTGTGACGTACAGCCCCACGTCGCCGGTCCTAAAGTGCCTGCAGCTGTTGGGGCACATGGCGGCAGCGACGTTTGTGGTACAGAATGCCAGGTTACACATGCGAAGCCTGCAGCATTGGCTGGCGAGTGTTTACAAACCGGCATCCCACACTGTCCATAGGGTAGTGTCGCCCACAACGGAGGTGCGCAGATCCCTAGCATGGTGGGGAAAATCCCAAGAATCTGCTAGTAGAGGGTGCCTTTTCACCAACCACAAATTTCTATCTTTCTTACTACCGACGCCTCCCACATAGGATGGGGAGCGCACATTGGCAGCAAGGTGACGCAAGGGCTATGGTTCCCTGCGGAACAGACACTGCACATAAATATACTGGAGCTCAGAGCAGTGTTCAACGCATGCAGACATTTTGGAGATTACCTGAATGGCAAAGTAGTTGGGATCAATACCGACAATACCTCCACTATGTTCTACATCAATCGACAAGGAGGGGCACGGTCCCGTGCATTATGTGCGGAAGCAGTCCGATTGTGGAACTGGTGCATTGCCAACAACATAACGTTGAAAGCCTCATACTTGCCGGGTGCTCACAGCGTGAAGGCAGATCAGCTGAGCAGGCGCTTCACACTGACGCACGAATGACAGATCCGCTCCGACCTGCTACGGTGCATATTTCGTACATGGGGGTTTTCCCCAAGTCAATTTGTTTGCTACCCAGTACAACAAGAAGCGTCCCCGGTACTGCTCCAGAGCAGGAATAGGGCGGGGGTCCCTGGGGGACGCATTCATGATTTCATGGAATGGCCCTCTACTCTACGCGTTTCCCCCCAAAACGCTTATCCACAAGGTTCTGCAGAAAGCCAGAAGGGAGAGAGCTCGCATGATACTCATAGTCCCAACTTGGGACCGGCAACAATGGTTTCTCTTGCTTCTGCTCATGTCGGATCGTCCACCACTTCCCCTACCGGTGGCGCCGGACTTACTCACGCAGGCTCAGGGGTCCATAGTGCACCCGCACCCTCAGGGTCTGCGCCTACAAGCATGGTTAATCGATGGCTCAGCGCCTTAGAGAGCACGTGTATGGAGGGAGTACAACAAGTCCTGGAGTGTAGCCGAAGGACCTCCACCAGGAGGACTTATGAACAGAAATGGACTCGATTTATAGCCTGGTGTTCCGCCAAGCAGTTAGCTCCCCTTGACATTCCTATAACCGTAATACTAGAATACCTATTGGACCTCAAACGAGATGGGCTTTCTCTATCCTCGCTAAAGGTCCACCTCGCTGCTGTATCAGCTTTTTGGCATACAGAGGAAGGGCCCACTGTATTCGCCCACCCTATCGACATAAGGTTCTTGAAGGGGCTGGTAAACCTTTACCCCCCTCGAAAACCGCTTCCGCCGTTGTGGAATTTGGTCTTGGTGCTCAGCACGCTATCGGGACCACCCTTTGAACCATTAGCCACGGTGCCCCTCCGACTCCTTACGATGAAAACAACCTTCCTCCTTGCGATTACATCAGCCCGCAGGGTGAGAGAGCTCGCAGCAGTGATGGCAACGCCACCCTGCACAGTATTCTCAAAGGAGGCGGTAACCTTACGGTTACACCCAGCCTTCGTTCCAAAAGTTTCCTCGGAGTTCCATCTTAACGAACCAATAGTTTTACCCTCGTTTTACCCGAAGCCTCACAGCTCCAGCAAGGAGGCGCGCCTACATCTCCTAGATGTGAGAAGGGCGTTGGCCTTTTACATAGACAGAACTAAGTCCTTCCGGAAAACGGACAGGCTCCTAGTGTCTTTCACTCCCAGGTCGAAAGGGGAAGGCCTCTCTTCACAGAGAATTTCAAAGCACATTGTGTCCTGTAGAAAAATGTGCTACGAGCTTCGAAAGACCCCTTTGCTGGCCCCGCCTAGGGCTCACTCCACCAGGGCGGTGGCGGCGTCGGCGTCAACAGCCTTCTTCAAGGGCATCGCGTTAAAAGACATCTGTAGAGCGGCGACCTGGTCATCCTACGACACCTTCGCCAAGCATTATGCCCTACATCAGGTATTCGAGGAGGATACCCGTCTGTCGACAGCAGTCCTCTCGGGGGCTAGCTGCACATGAATCGATTACCCACCTCCTTACTTGGGTTACTGCTGGGTAGTCACCTATTGTGGAGCACCCACGGGGACCAATTGAAGAAGAAAGAGAAGTTACTCACCTGTAGTAATGATGGTTCTTCGAGATGTCTCCCCGTGGGTGCTCCACCACCCGCCCATCCTCCCCGCTTCGGATCTCTGTCTAGTGTTTTTCAGGAGCATTCGAGGCGGTTGGTCAAGGAACTGGCGGGGACTGGGTCGCACACATGGCCGGGGGCACGCAAGGGAGCGGCGCGCGTCGGCGCATGTGCGATCCAACAGAAACTGCTAGAAGAATTCCGATCTGCAGCGCCGGGCGAGCCCGACACCTATTGTGGAGCACCCACGGGGACACATCTCGAAGAACCATCGTTACTACAGGTGAGTAACTTCTCTTTCATTAGTTATCACTTGCACTCTGCATTTTTTTTTCCCTCAATACCAGTACTTGCTGGCACTGAGTACTAGCACCACTGCAGCCCCAGCTGCAGGATTGGGTGGCGTTGGGAGGTGGGGAGCTGGCTGAGTACTGGCTCCTTTTCTTTTTTTCTTTTACTTAAAAAAAGGCTCTGCTTGCACTTAATAGATCTGAAGAGAAGTGGAAGATTCCATGTATCTATATACAGTACTGACAAAAAGTGTTCCCAAACGCAGATTGATTTTAGCTGGGATATCATAGTAAAATATAAATTGAGCTCTGCAATAGACACTACACATTGCAGATCACTATTTGGTAGTGCTCCCAGCCAAAAGTGGAGTAACTTGATATGATTTGATATCAGATGTGTAAAGTGATTAAAGATTATTTATCACAACTGTAATTAGATTTAATAATATATACGTCATTACGAGTGAATAGTTGTGTCCAAAAGTTGCTTCCTATATGATGTCTTTGCACTTAATTATTCATCTGATGTCATACACTGAATTCTGTTTGTCTTGGTGAATGACCTTTGTGTGTACGTATGCAGAATATATAGCAGTGTTATAGTACATTGAAGTTTTGCTTTCAAGAGGTGGATTGAGATGGTTTAGAGCATTAAAAGGGAGTTCTGGTTTATCCTGCATACCTGTGTATATTATGCCAGATGCTGAAACTATAACAGCTAACCATTTCTATGGTTCCAATTCAGTGTTCCACTGAGAAATCTTGTTTGTCATTTCTGTTTCTTAAATACATCAGAGGTGAACAACAAACCTCTGCTCTGTTTCAGTGTTTTGAGTATTACAGTAAACTCTTTCATATCCATTCTATCATCCAGAAATCTCTAATAACCAGCATTTTAACCGTAAGTAAACTTTAGTTACATTTTCCGTAAGTACAGTATCGTGAAAGTAAATTACAAATAAATACAGCAAATACAGTGTAAGTTTACAGTGTACAATACTACTGTTGTTGGTAAATAAAGTAGTCTGCATACATTTTTGTTTGTTCTTAATATCTAATTTTATTTTTCTTTAGTGTTATTCATTGCTAGGTACACTTCTCTGTTTATCCAGAATATTTGACTATCTGGCAAACTCCTGGTCCCAAGGCTGCCGGATATGAAAGACTTGATTGTATTCTGAATAAATCTGGCTTCTTTACAGTTCAAGTCACACCGACTCAGGAGATTGGTACCATGTAAATTCATTTGTTTTCTGTCTTCAGCAAGAGAAATGGCTACTTTTCAGCTCTGGCTTTATTCTTTGTCCATTTGTATCCCCTGTGTAAGAGTAGATTTGATATGCAGATGCTCTATTTGACACTCTTGACCCATTCATGTTTTATTTTGGGGGGCGGTATTGCAGGGCTGTTGTCGAAAAATATCTGCTTGAAAAATCTCGCCTGGTTTCTCAGGAAAAGGATGAAAGGTAAGAGGAGATGTATAGATTGTACCGTTTGTTTGAATGTATTTTGCTCAGTCAGTCACGTCCACCTTTCTCTCTGGGTGTGTCTACACTTGCATTCTTCTTTCGAAAGAGGCATGAAAATGAGGTAAATCAAAAATGCAAATGAGGCATACAATTGCATATTGTGTGCTCATTTGCATGTTGTAAGTTCGAAATAGCTTCTTTCGAAAGAAGAAAGCCAGTGTAGATGCTGCTCTTTCGAAAGTAAACCCCATCTTCGAAAGAATCCTTCTTCCGTTAAATAAAGGGAAGACGGATTCTTTCGAATATGGGTTTACTTTCGAAAGAGCAGCATCTACACTGGCTTTCTTCTTTTGAAAGAAGCTCTTTTGAAATTAGAACATGCAGATGAGGCACTGAATATGCAAATATATGCCTCATTTGCATTTTCGATTTACCTCATTTGCATACCTCTTTTGAAAGAGGAATGCCAGTGTAGACGCACCCTCTAAGTTCAATCTTTTGAAATAAATGAAATGCCCCAATAATTGTCTGATTTCTTCTGTCAAGAAGAGACTATATTACAATGAAAAGATTGGACTGAATTGTTGGTAGGTGGGTTGTCAACAGTTTGTGTATCTGTCAAAAGGCTGGATTGAACCCAAATTAATACTGGCTAAATGTGTAGTAATCAGAGCTCTCTATAAATATACTCCTAGGAGCATGATGTCTGTCACTCCTGGGCTACGTCTACACGTGCACCCAACTTCGAAATAGCTTATTTCGATGTTGCGACATCGAAATAGGCTATTTCGATGAATAACGTCTACACGTCCTCCAGGGCTGGCAACGTCGATGTTCAACTTCGACGTTGCTCAGCCCAACATCGAAATAGGCACAGCGAGGGAACGTCTACACGGCAAAGTAGCACACATCGAAATAAGGGAGCCAGGCACAGCTGCAGACAGGGTCACGGGGCGGACTCAACAGCAAGTCGCTCCCTTAAAGGGCCCCTCCCAGACACACTTTCATTAAACAGTGCAAGATACACAGAGCCAACAACTAGTTGCAGACCCTGTATATGCAGCACGGACCCCCAGCTGCAGCAGCAGCAGCCAGAAGCCCTGGGCTAAGGGCTGCTGCCCACGGTGACCACAGAGCCCCGCAAGGGCTGGAGAGAGAGTATCTCTCAACCCCCCAGCTGATGGCTGCCATGGAGGACCCCGCTATTTCGATGTTGCGGGACGCGGATCGTCTACACGTCCCTACTTCGATGTTGAACGTCGAAGTAGGGCGCTATTCCCATCCGCTCATGGGGTTAGCGACTTCGACGTCTCGCCGCCTAACGTCGATTTCAACTTCGAAATAGCGCCCAACACGTGTAGACGTGACGGGCGCTATTTCGAAGTTACTGCCGCTACTTCGAAGTAGCATGCACGTGTAGACGCAGCCCTGATCAGATAACAATGATAACTTTCAGTTGCAAAATACAGTTAGCTCAGTCATGTCATGGATCGGTACTTCTTACAAATTGAACGTTAAACATTTTAAAGGTGACTCACAAGATTTTTTTCACAAATTGGGCTGTGTCCTCTTTTTTTCTTTTGCTGCTTATGACTTGTGTAGGAAGTTTTTCAGAGCTCTTTTCTGCTTCCTCAGTTGTTTTTACCTTAAGTATCTGAAGTATAAACCCTGGTTTCACTAGAAGAACTGTTGGAGGCCGGGATGTGTCGGTCATCCCTTGTGAGCTCTTTGATGTTATCAGGAGTGGAAGTATCCAACATTTTAACAAACAGTTGAAGTTAAAATGCAGTTTCTTGCCACTAGTTTTCCAATCATCATAAAAGCAAAAAGGATGCCAAATCTTTTCCCTTTGCAAGTTACCTTTGAGCTCCTTTCCTTTGTGTACTTGGACACTGTTCCGTACAAGTGAATTGGTGACCTTGTAGCCAGAAGGAGGAAATACTTGAGCCATTCTGAGATTTCCAGATAAAGTAACCCTTATGTGAACCAATGCTGCTTATCTGAGTGAAGATACCAGGAAAGAAAGATTCTGCACTTTTGCTTTTTTAAAGTACATTTTCTGCAATAAAAGTACAATTCTTTATTACTTCTAATAAAAAAAATTAAAGGATTAGAGTAATTTTCTTAGGATTTTTTCTGAAAGCTGTATGTGTCACTAATTATATGAAATGTAGTAATTATGGCAAAGTTGCCCTTTTATCAATTTGGAAGCACGTAAGGATTAAAGAGAAACCAATGTCACGTTTTCATTAAGTAGAAATATGTTTTATCCTGTAGGAACTACCATGTGTTTTATTCTTTGTTGCTTGGAGTCAGTGAGGAAGAACGTAAAGAATTTCACCTCAAGCAGCCTGAAGATTATTTCTACCTCAATCAGGTAAACGTTGGCACTCGGTGTGTAACTTCAGTGATGAAGGTGCTGTGTCCTCCCTGAGGTCTTGTAGTGATAAAGGACACCAGAGCAGAGAATCTTTGTTTCCTCTTGTGTCCTGTGATGATTCTCTGCTTAGAAACAATTTCAAATGGTAAAGGCAACTTTTTGACAAAACTTTGCTTTTTAGCTATGCGGCAACATGAGCACCAACTACACAAACTGTAGTACAAATCATTCATTACTCTTCTATGTGGACAAGACTTAACTATCACCAAACTTATCTTCACTTCAGCTTTGTAGGCCCCATATTAGAGATTACTACAGGTCCTAAAGATGACCCTAAGAGCAGCATAATGACATGACACAAAATTACCTTTGTACAACTATTTTAGAGATGTTTTCAACTGTAGCAGCGGTGGACAGACTGAACTTTCTCTTTGAAGATTTGGGTGGCTGTTGAATTGTGCTTATAGCCTTATTCAGCTGGATAATGGTTGGAGGAATGGGATTGAATATACCTTTGAAGTAAAATGTTAGTCTTACAGTTGCTGTAAAAAAAAATTGAAAGAAACAAAATTCTGCACTTTGTTAGAGCAAATAAAAAATTGCTTCAGGACTGCACTTTAGATAGTACATTTTCTTTCATTAGAGTTGTTGCAGAAGAGTTGTGTCAATATCTCTGCTTTTCAATGTGTTTATATGAGTTATTTTGGGACTTTTATGTAGCATAACTTGAAAATAGAAGATGAGGAAGATCTCCGCCATGACTTTGAAAGATTAAAACAAGCCATGGAAATGGTTGGCTTTCTTCCAGCAACTAAAAAACAGTAAGTAGAATTTCTTAGCCTCTTCCTGGAGTACTGCAGTGAAACTGATGTGAAGTATCTCTGTATAGCTGTGTGTTCTGTAAAATGCACTATGAACAGAATGGTGTGATGTGTGCTAAGGTGTAAGACATCAAACCAGTTTACTTTGCTAAGCCCTTTAGGAAACAAAGAAAATAGAAGGCTGTTTTTGTGGACTGCTAAAAGCCAGTTGTATTGCCACAATCTCTTCAAGGAAAAGTGGCATGTTTCTGTTACATACTCTGGGCATATTAACATGTTGTTGGTCAACTTCAACCAAAACATTAATTTTTTTTAAAAAGTCACTTTTTTCTTCAGGATCTTTTCAGTACTCTCAGCTATTCTGTACTTGGGTAATGTTACCTACAAGAAGAAAGCTACAGGTCGGGATGAAGGGTTGGAAGTGGGACCCCCGGAAGTACTGGACACCCTCTCTCAGCTTCTGAAGGTAAAGTATTCCCTTGAATGTGTGCCGTAAATATTAGGCCAATGTCACATTTTCCCTCAGTAATTTCATGGGAGCATTTTGTTTTTTAAGTTCAGCATTCCCCAGAACAGGCATAGTAGTATTGGGGCCATATCTTCTTGGAGGAAGAGAACCAGCTTGCTATGCTGAAAGGAATGCACATTCTGCGTCTGACTTTCTTGGGATAGAGAGAGAGAAAGGGATAAAACATATCCCAAAAATATGGTGGTAATAAAATCTGGTTACTTTATTAGCTCTTCAGCTCTGTATCAGGATCAGAGGAATGGTGCTTGGCTTGTCAGCAGTGGGGCCTTTTTGTCACAAAAAACAATCCTAACAGCATGTAAACTGAGAAAAGGATTTTTAAAAAGCCCAAGAACTTGTAAAACTTATTCAGCCACAGCTGTAGTTGTCCTAAGGTTTTGACTTAAGCATCTGAGGAATTAGTAACTACCTCTGGTGTCTTATTGCTGTTTGTCATGTATCTAATATTTAAGATTGTCAATTATTTTGTTGTTCTTCCTTTTTACATGAAGGTCAAACGAGAAATTTTAGTGGAAGTGCTGACAAAAAGAAAAACAGTGACTGCTAATGACAAACTTATCCTGCCATATAGTCTCAGTGAGGTGAGTGTTTAAGAAGGAATTTGGCCATTTACCTTATAGGTGACACTGCATTGTGATTCTGTAAGTGTTTTTTTAAAAAAAAGTGGAGGGGGCAGCTAGACCACTTTTCTTGGACTTTTCTTGCTCTTTGAAATCACTAACCAGATTATATTTCATGATAACATCTAAGCTGTGAAATACCATGTTATTGAATCGTTATGGGATTTTTATTTTATTCATTTAAAGATATATTTTTAATAGACATGGCCAAAATCTCATTGTCATGTAGTGATAAAAAGTAGTGAGTCACAACAAATGAATGTTACAATAAAAACAAACCCAAAGTTAGAGCAATGCAAAAGCCCTTATAGTGTGTCAGTGAAAGGTTCAAAGGCAGAGTAATTCTATCTTTTCTGACTGCACCACTGTTGGAAAGTCAAGTATTTCAGGGCAATGTAATGAACTGTTTTTCATCTGCAGGCTATAACAGCACGTGATTCAATGGCAAAGTCACTGTACAGTGCCCTGTTTGACTGGATTGTTCTGCGAATTAATCATGCACTTCTTAATAAAAAAGATATGGAAGAATCTGTTACAGTAAGTTCTTCACCAGAAATAATATCCTTCTGTTCTGAGCTGTTGCAGTTCTTCACGTAGTATTACCAAAAATCACCTTATAGGATAGTATGCTGAGGCATGTATGGTGAAATCCTGACCAAGTTGATGGTAGTGGTAATATTCTCAATGACTTCACTAGAGCTGGTATTTCAGTATAGGTGTTAAAAAGGCAATGATAGCCTATAATCTTGAAAAGAATTTGTTAGAATTGTAAATGCCATTTATTTTGGAATAGACAATATTATTCAAAACTATAGTTGTATGATTAAGTCAATTTAATCATGCCTGTATAAAAATATTTCTGCATAATTTTCTTAGTGCTTGTCCATTGGCGTGCTTGATATATTTGGCTTTGAAGATTTTGAAACTAACAGTTTTGAACAGTTCTGCATAAATTATGCAAATGAGCAGCTTCAGTATTACTTCAATCAACACATTTTCAAATTAGAGCAGGTAAGAAAGCACATATTGAAGGAATAGGTCTCCCAGCAAAAGTGTAATTAAGGATGGTCTGGAAAACCTTTTATTCGTATATTAACTTCTTACTTTATAAAGCACCTAATCATTACACAAAATTAAACGCATCCCTGCTCCAAAAAGTCTGTGCAGTAGTATTAAAGTTGTGAAAGTACTGAGTAAAAACCCTGTTTTTGCATCCTTGTTTATTTTGTAATGTGGGTTTGTATAATGATAGAGGTCCTATTCAGGTACCAGCACTGTACATGCACAACAAAACAACTCCTACCTCAAAGGGCTCACTATAAATAGAAGATGGGAAATAACAGCTGGATACAACACAGATGAGGGAAGCACGAGGTAACAATAAGACTAAGTTACAAATTTTGAGACTGAAACTCGATCAACTTCCTGTAGCCAAAAAGGGAATTTGGAAAGGACTGTGAAAGCTGTTGCGGTTCAGTTCAAATTATTTCATCAGTTCGTAAATACTATGTGCTTGTACGTGGATATCCTGCAGTGAACTAGTCTAAATGCAGTTAAAATAGATGGGACATGCTTTTGGGTGTCCTGCATACAGAGTGAAATTACCATTCTGGGGCATAGGGTACTAGAGGCAAACAAGGCGGCTTGATGGTAGTGGAGTCACATGTATACACTGGCATATTTTTCATTAAATACAAGGTATCTGGTAAATTTAAAATAGTATGGTCAATAGTCTAAAAGAGTAAGAATGAGGAGATTCAAAGTGATGCTTCTCTGTGTGTCCATAATTTGGTTACATTGCATAAAGATGTGAAACCATTGAAAGCTGTTATATTTGCCATAGCACCTAAGAGCCCTAGTCCTGGACCAGGACCTCTGTTCTGCACAAACACAGAATAAAAAACCATAACAATCATAATAAATCAGATTATATACTATATAAGCAAGAGGGTGCTCTATGGTTACCACAGAGTGGCTGTGTCTACACTTAGGAAAGACTTGGAAATGGGCACGCTAATGGCCAAATTGGAGAATACTAACGCGGCACTGAAATGAATATTCAGCACCTCGTTTGGAAGTGCCGTGGCCAGCAGCATGCTAAGTGCTGTGTTTCGATTGCATACGGCTTGTCTACCTGAGGGTCCTTTTTGAAAGGACCCTGCAAACATCCTATCAGGGGATGTCGAAGTTTGCAGGGCCCTTTCAAAAAGGGCCCCCGTGTAGACAAGCCATGTGTGATTGAAACGCAGCACTTTTGATGTGCTGCAGCCAGCAGCATGCTAATGAGGTGCTGAATATTTGTTTCAGTGCCTCATTAGTATTCTCCTATTTGGCCATTAGCATGGCCATTTTGAAGTTTTTCTTAAGTGTAGAAGTAGCCAGGATGTAAATTTCTCTGTGACTTTAACCTCTCTGCAAAAACTTCGTTGTCCAGAAGTCTCTCGACAGGTGTTTCTCCACTCTCAGTGACTTCAAAAGCTAACCATATAAAAGTGGGCTAGCATGGCTGTTTTTTCCTGTTTATTCGTTTCTTTATTAACTTGTACAGAACTGCTGTAAAAGGCTTGAGAAAAGTCTGCTTTGATTGCTAAGTGGGATAATAGAGATTTTATCTTTCTGTGCCCTAGCTTTCACTTACGCTAGATATGGCATAAAAATTAGTAATCTTTCAATTATGAAATCTCTACAGCATAGAAATAGCACCCAATAAAAAGGTACACTGCATCTTAGGGTTGCAAAACAGATTCCTTTCCTCATTTCAAACATTTTCATTGACAAATTCAGTATTTCTCATTGCTTCCCCCACCACTCCCCCAACCAATGCTTGTTAGAGAATGTGCTTAACTGCATGGATACTTATCAGTTACTTGTGTGTCCTGTAAAATCAGCTAATGCACTTTGTTTGTGCGTGATACTTGATATTACCAAATGCTTTGAAGTGTGGTGCAGCATTTGAGGCTAGAATCTGGTCTTGTGTCCTCAGGGTAATGTGAGTTTTTTCTTTGTTTTCTTCTGCCATTAGACAAAAAAAGCCAAAAGCATTTCTTGATCGTGCCAAAAAAAAAAATTGTCCTGTGGTCAGTCTTAGTGAGGTATTGACTTGCTCTGTATTATGTATTTTATGAACAGTGTGTACACAGCTTTACACAGAAAGTAAAGGAAAAAGTTGCTCCAACACACACATTTGACATAAACAGCAGAGCCCATAGTGTAGTAACTCACAACAGGAGTTACAAAGCAGTCTAACTAAACAGGAGAATGTACTTGGGCTTTTCTAATTCTGTTTTCCCAAAGAGCCTTAATCCTTCAGTAATTAATTTTCCATGTTTCTCTGTGTGGATTCACTCGGGAATTCTTTGTATATCTTTTTGAGAAGAGACTTGACCGTGGAATTTAAATACCAATTTATGTTGTGTGTTGTGCATATAAATCACACAGAAGTCATAAATTGGACAGATTTAGTCTCACCCAATTGAAAAAAGTGACTTTTTCTAAGATCCCTCCTGTGGGAAGCACCATCTTGTTGCATTCTGCTGCTTCTCCCTTTTTGAACATGCACTTCCATTTGACATTGAACCATAAATACATTTTTCAAGAATGTAAGTGTGTTACCTCCAAACCAATTTGCCTCTGGCATTCACAGCATGAAGAAAAGCTGATTGTGGAGCTGGCATTGCTACGGTTTTTGGCCCAGGACTATACGTGGGAGTACTTTGCACAGTTTTACCAAACAAAACTCCAAACCTTCTAAACCAAGACAGTACTTATTGTGGGCAAGACATATCAGCCAGTCACTATATATCACTCTCCTGTTTTGTAGGTCTAGTTAGTCTGTTTTATGGAGATTATTATATGGAGATTAAATAGAATATTAATCAGAGAATCTAGGTTTTATTATCTATAAGTGAATATTTTTTGCTGTTTCTAACTGCCCCTGTATGAACTGTAAACTTCGAACCTGGCAAGATCTATCGAAGGAAGCCCTGATATGGGATGCAGTGTGTAGTTAGCAATGCTGGACATGGTTGGCTGCGGTGGTGACATGCAACTTTTGTTGAGTTGAACAGGAGGAGTATCAAAGTGAAGGGATCACTTGGCATAATATTGATTATACAGATAATGTGACCTGCATTCACTTAATCAGCAAGAAGCCCACTGGCCTCTTTTATCTGCTAGATGAAGAAAGCAAGTAAGTATCAAGTTTCTTCCTGGTGATTTGCTGTGTGTGTCAAAAGGGAAAAGGTCATAAATAGCTACAAAAGTAGAGGAAGTTAATGGTTATGGTAGGTCACAGTTTGTGGGGAGGGAGGCAGGTTCTTTGTATATGCAACGTACAGCTAAATCAGATTCCTTTTTGAGAAATTACTCTTGTATGTTGGTATTCTCTAGTGTTGTAAACAAAACTTAGCTTAACTGCAGAAATTCACACTTTAATATTATGGGGTTTTCACAGTATAATTATGCAGATAGAACAAAGCAGATGGCTGGGGAACTTAATTATGAAAATTCTGTAAGATGTAACTACTTAGTACAAGTGCTACAGAACTTTATAGTGGAAGGTAGGTAGAAAATGACTCTGTACAATAGATGTTTCTAAATATTCTGCTTTGCTGTGGACTGCTTTCTGCTTAAAAGGTAACTCTGTAACTCACTTCTCTAAGTGCCATAACATGACTACCCCTGAGTAGGGCATATTTATCTAGTTTGTCACTACTATTGATATCTTTGGATTCTACCAGCCTGCACCTCTCTGTATGAGCAGGCCACCTTCATTTGTGCTAAGAAAGCAAGAAGCTGATAGTTCCCACTGTTTCCTACTTTGTCTCTAGCTTTCCACATGCCACCAATCACACCCTACTTGCAAAGTTCAAGCAGCAGCACGAGGAGAATAAATTCTTTGTTGGAACACCAGTGAAGGAACCTGCTTTTATCATCCGGCACTTTGCAGGGAAAGTTAAATATCAGATAAAGGTACGCAGCAGATTTTTGGATGGTCACCAAAGGCCTCTGTCCTTCCCTTTTCCCTTTCCTGTCACACAATTCAGTATAAATAGAAGACTTGTTTGGTCTAGTTTAAACTTGGTGTATAACTAGACTTGGATTCATTTTTTGTCAGTCTTGGAGTGCAGACCAATACCATGTTAAGAATTATTCAAGCTGACCTATCCCCTTAGTTAAAACATAATTCCACAGGAATCCTTTGTGCTTTAGTGTTGAGGGCTTGATGATTCTGTTCTGCAGGATTTTCGAGAGAAGAACATGGATTACATGAGACCAGATATTGTTGCTTTGCTGCGCAGTAGTGACAGTGCCTATGTTCGGGAGTTGATAGGAATGGACCCAGTAGCTGTGTTCCGCTGGGCTATTCTGCGGGCAGCGATTCGAGCAATGGCTGTCTTTGCAGAAGCAGGACGTCAAAGAGCCCAGAAAACTGCAGGTACTGAGCACAGAAAAATCACTCTGGAAAATTTTTTTGAATAAAAGCAATTGCTTGTTATCTTTATATTA
Organism: Carettochelys insculpta; assembly: GCF_033958435.1. Classification (NCBI taxonomy): domain Eukaryota; kingdom Metazoa; phylum Chordata; order Testudines; family Carettochelyidae; genus Carettochelys; species Carettochelys insculpta. The sequence goes on along the minus strand of NC_134163.1, from coordinate 16,496,955 downwards.
CTCTAAGGGATTTTCTCTCCTACAGATGTAAGATATAATTATCAAAGCTGAATGCCAAAGGGGAAACTCATAGATGTTGTTTTACCTGAGTCCAGATGTTAGGAATTCCTGCCTTTAAGCCCTATCTTATGGTTACTCCCAGCCCAAAAGCCTTTTGTCACCAGTGCATGCTTTAGAAACAATGTGGGAAATATGATAAAATATTTTGTAAAGCTAATTGTGATATAAGTAATTCTAATGTATAGCAGGTAATCGCTGCCTGACACTGCTTATATAAGTGTGCTTCATCAGGCTTCATCCCTTCTGAGATTACAATTTTATAAACTAGGTTGTTTCCCCTTTAATACTAATGCTTAGTCTTAAGAATATTCTTGAACAGATGAGTTCACCAGTTATAGCTGTAGCAAAACTTAAAATCCACACGTATATTTCCGTAGGCATTGAAATGCTGCTTGTCCTATTGTGTGAATAAATTAATCAAAATTAACGAGCACTGTTCTTTACTTTACACAACAGGCGTAGTACGTCATGGACCTCGGGTTCCCTTGGGAGAACTCCAGAGAGCAAATACACCAGTAGAAAAAGTTTATCGGTGAGAGACACATACTTGGCCTTTAAATCAGTCATTTACAAAGAACAATGGGCAGTATCTTAAACATAGTAGGGAAGAGTTGATATTCCCTGTGGGGAAGGGCACTACGCTGCTGGGCCATGTTGAACACATCCACAAGCTAGGCTGACAACTAATTTGTTTAGTTAAGCTCTTGACAATTATGTTCGGTTCTTCCTATTCATACAGTTGGATGTAGTATTAAGCAATAGGAGATTCATTAAATGAGGCATAATTGCTCTCTACTTAAAATGCTTAGGCTGTAACAATTGTGACGAGAAACTCAAATTGTTGTTCACTTGGAATATAAGAAACTTGCTGCCAAATATCACTGGCATAAAGTCTGAACCCAGCCTTACCACTAAGTTTCTAAACTCTCCCTTCTGTAATTACACTATGTTGCTTTCTGTGTTGTACATTTCTTCTTATGCTGCTGGACTCTGAAAACTGAAGAATCCATAAGAGCGCCTATGTTTTTGTAGCTTTTGTTTCTAGGCAATGATCACTGAAAATGAAGTGGAGTGGTTGGGGAAAAAAGGAGATTCCTTACAGAACTGATTCCGATCATTCTTCTGTCTCTAAATATTTACCTTTCCAGTATTGAGGTTCTATACATATTCCTTTTGCAGCTGCTCAGTGCTTGATTTCTCATTTGATTGCTCTGAGGATTTCGATATAAATGCTTTTGAAGACATCATTACTTTTTATGAAAACAAGAAGTAAGTAGAAGTGAGAAGACTTTGTAGCTGAAGATCAGAGAGGCACATTCCTGGGCAGATGCACTTTCTGAGCTCAGGGTAGAAATCAAGCCTCAGAGAGTTTACACATAAAATAACTGGTTCATAGCAAATTGAACAATTAAACCCAAGTGCACGTGAAGTCCATATTGAATTTTTAATAGGCCTATAAAACTGTCAGCTATAGTTTCCCTCATGTTCTTTGGATAGTCAATGAAAAAAATTATCAGCTTGCTTAGAAGAACTTTAAAAGGAGCTAGAGACAATGAATGAATGAATAACTTCTTAGAAAAAAAAAAGTTTGGTGATGCCTCATTCTGCTGCTTGGAATGGTGATGGCATTTGATGCTCAGAAGTGACTTCTTACACTTCTGTTCTATTTTTGGTTTTTGCCTCTCTGGAAAGTAAAGAAGGTAAGTTTTTGGCAAAGTTGTGACACTCCCTAGCAGCATGCTGCATGGATAAACTGATTGATTCAATCACTAATTAGAGACCATCCCAGGCTGACTTTTAAAAGCTGAACATAAACATAAAAAATAACTTGAAATGGAAATAGGAGAAGTAAAACTTCATTTTGATGGCATTTCAAGTACTCTTGCAACATCTAGCTTTCTGCTCTAAGGAGATTGTGCTAAGCAGACATATTCTAACATTGACACAAACTGAAGCTATTCAAGGAAACAATTAACTATTGCTAGACGAGATGCAAAAAAAGTCTCTAAAAACCATTCAAATAACTCACAAAATAGCTTCTTTGTGCATGGTCGGCCATTTAAAAAATGTGTTTCTCTACAAGGGAGCAAGTCCTAGTTTTGAGTGATTTTGCTCCTTGACTCCTAGGTGTGTGTTTGTTTGCATACTGTTGTCCTAGGCTTGCTGCCTAGGTTGACTTCTGTTGGTGAAAAGCTGCGGTCCACAGTGCATTCAGAACTGATGTCCCAAAAGTGTGCATTAGACAGATGGTAGTTCCTGGAAATAATTTAACTGTTTACACAGGGGCACTAATTGGTATGTCATTTCAGCACTTTCTCTTCCAGAAATGTTCATGTTCATGTTTAGAGAAAAGTACGCTGGGATGGACCTGATGTTTTTTAGAGCATACTGGGTGATGGGACTTTTTTTTTTTTTAATCTTCTCGTTTTCTCCCTTGTGACTGTCTTTGTCTGTGGTTGTGGATTGTTTAGAGACTTGCATGACCAAATCATCAAGAGTATAAAAGGACTTCCCTGGCAGGGTGATGACCCCTGCAGGCTACTTCGATCACTCAGCCGACTTCAGCAACCTCAATTACATGTCCTGTGAGTTTTGGTGCTCTAGGCATTGCTTTGCAAGTGCAACAGTAACAAAGCAGTCCAGAACAAAATGGTTATTTTTATGAGAGTAGAACAAGCTTCTCTGAAGATTAATTTAAACAAAACAGAAATTGTGAGCAAAGTATTTCCTCTGTAAAAGTGCACTACCTGTAGCAGCTGCAGAGAATACTACATTGCCTCCTTTACACTAGCTAATGCTAAATTCTGCTTTTAATGCCAACTTGCCCTAAATACCAAGTTGTGTAGAACTAATCAGTTATTGGAACGCTGCAGAAAACTAAGTCACTATATATGTACAGTTTGTGTAGTGGTGGTTCTGAGCGCCATTGAACCAAACTGTATACCCTATAGATAGTGAAAACCACTTCAAGTCAGGAGGTGCAGCAGCATTCCCTACTTCCAGCTAGGGATGTAAAATCCCATTTACTGAGTTAACTGGTTAAATACCGGAACAGCCCCTATCCTCAGTGACCCAGCCTGGGAGCACCACAGGTAAGGGCACTCCAGCTGTGCTGGAGCAGCCCCAGTCCACAGCAGGTCCCTCTTTCCCTTTCGGGCAGCTGCAGATGGGAGCTACTCCAGTCATGCGACAAGCTAACTGTAACCAGTAAGCTTCATCCATTTAGGATGAGGCTCACTGGTTAACGGATTAATTGTTCACATTCCTACTTCCAGCAGCCATGAAGACAAGCAAAGTTTCCCAAAGTGCAAGACACAGCCTTGCAATATATAGATTCCGAGATCCAATGTCTTTAACTGTGTGTGTGTGTGTGTGTGTAAGTAAAAGTAATGGGTTGCATATTAATGGAATATTTAACAGTCTGACTCTGGTTGAGGGCATATCTTATACCAAAGTTGTACACATACAACATGATGGGGTCAAATCTAGATACGACAGATCAGGAAAGGGATCTTGGAGTTATAGTGGATAGTTCTCTGAAGACATCCACGCAGTGTGCAGCGGCAGTTAGTAAAGCAAATAGGATGTTAGGAATTATTAAAAAAGGGATAGATAATAAGACAAAAGATATCATACTTCCCCTATATAAAACTATGGTACGCCCACATCTTGAGTACTGCGTGCAGATGTGGTCTCCTTACCTCAAAAAAGATATATTGGCATTAGAAAATGTTCAGAAAAGGGCGACTAAGATGATTAGGGGTTTGGAACGGGTCCCATATGGGGAGAGGCTAGAGAGACTGGGACTTTTCCATCTGGAAAAGAGGCGATTGAGGGGCGATATGATAGAGGTATATAAAATCATGAATGGTGTGGAGAAAGTGAATATAGAAAAATTATTTACCTTTTCCCATAATACAAGAACTAGGGGACACCAAATGAAATTGATGGGTAGTAAGTTCAAAACTAATAAAAGGAAATTTTTCTTCACACAGCGCACAGTCAACCTGTGGAACTCCTTGCCGGAGGAGGCTGTGAAGGCCAGGACTCTATTAGGGTTTAAAAAAGAGCTCGATAAATTTTTGCAGGTTAGGTCCATAAATGGCTATTAGCCAGGGGTAAAGTATGGTGCCCTAGCCTTCAGTACAAGCGCAGGAGATGGATGGCAGGAGATAAATCACTTGATCATTGTCTTCTGTTCTCCTTCTCCGGGGCACCTGGCATTGGCCACTGTTGGCAGACGGGATACTGGGCTGGATGGACCTTTGGTCTGACCCAGTATGGCCATTCTTATGTTCTTAAAGGGCTAACACAGCAGCAATTTTCAGGGAGTGAAATGCAGCCTATTCCCACGGGATACATTTTCCAATTCACTCTCTCATTTGTATCTTTGCCCACTCCCAGAGAAGATCCCATTAGTCAGACCTCAGAATTCCTAACTGACATGTTGGGGCATGTGCTGTCCAGCTCTGAGCAGCTCCATGTTCTCAAAGTGCTGCTAGGAACAGCAAACGTAGTCTTTTGGTAGGGCAGAAGTGTGGTAAGGAGACTTACATTGACTGTACAGTTGGTTGTATAGACTAATAGCTTGTGTTTTGGTTGTGAGATTTTTAAAGCAAATACAACATATGCAGCTATTCATATTTCTCTAACAGCTGTGAATTATATTTATGGACAAACATTTTTGTTAATACTGTGGGTATTGGAAATTGTGAGGAGACTGTTTTGCCAAAGTGGCTTGCTTTCCCTGCATGAATTAGTTATAAGGAACTCCGATACATGCATGAACACCTCCTGCAACTGTTGCACTCATTCTCTTCTTCTCTGAGTCTTAGCATGGTCTAATTTGCAAGGCATGCCTAACTTGCTTAAATAACAAAAATATTACACATTTTTTCCTTGAACAATCTTTAATATTTTAACAGGAAGAGCAGAGGTACCAAACAGAAGCAGATCATTCCCAAGGTAAACTTTATTCAGCACATTATAAGATGTCTTGGGTTTTGCAAGTAATGAATATGCATCTTGTGCCAGAAAAACAATGTTCTAGAATATAGAGGAGTCTCCATCTTCTTTTTACACCCAAAAGATGAGTTTGCTCTGTGGGTAAAATTCATTCTTTCATCTGAAGAGAGGCACAAGTATTTCTCGAATCTTCTCTCTGTGAAGTAATATGCATGTAACTGGAATACTTATGGAGTAGCTAAATGTGTGGAGAAAGCACATTTCACTGCTCCTAGAAGCCTGGAACAATCAGAGGTAAAATTACTGAATTCTGAAGCTTTGTGTAGTTTGGCAGAGTTCACAGGTGATCTGTGGCTCAGCCTGGCAGTGAAGACTACTGGTGGATGTAACATACCTGCATTGAGGCATGGCAGGGGATGGTACATTTGCAGAGCCACTCACTGAGTAACCCACAAGGGTCAGAAGTATCAGGTAGAAGGCTGTTTTCCTTTCCTGTCTTTGAAGAGGAAATGGTTTTGGTATTTGGGAGAGGATGATTTAGGTTTAAAATAAAAACCATGAGACTCACTGAAGGCTTCAACGTTTTCCCTTTAGCAAGTGTGATCACTGTTTTATGTAAGTGTATCTTGCCTGAGAGTGAAAACAGCGAATCCCTCTGTTCTAGAACTTGCTCGACTCCAAGTCTCTGAAGCTTATAGTGAGCATGACTCTGCATGATCGGACTACAAAATCCCTCCTACACCTGCACAAAAAGAAAAAACCACCTAGCATAAGCGCACAGTTTCAGGTAAACGAGTATCAGAATTGTAGAGAGAAATGTTTCAACCTTCGTAGAAACTACTGTTGTGCTATGGAGCATGCAGTGAGTGCACACCACTGAGGACTCTGTTCCTGAACAGATCTGACTTCTGGGTTATTTCCTAAGCCCATTTGCAAATTCACTATATAAATGATCAGCTTGTTCTTCTAGCCTTCATGAAGTCTCCTTGTGGTCTGCTCTGTGTCACCAAAAAAAATAGGATCTTCTGGCATCAGCAGTCCCTAGGGTAGACAATGTTAGGGCCATAATAGGCTACATAAACAAACGATTCTTGCCATTGTTTCATTTTCACCAAGGATTAGAGATGAAAGTGTCCTTCCTTTTTCTGCCAGCCACAGTTTAAAAAAAAACAAACCCTAACACGAGATAAAAGGGTGGCACTTAAGACCCCCATTAGATCAATTGTGATTTGATTAGACTAGAGGGAACTTGTACTCAGAGGAAGAAGGTCTGATATTGGTGGAAAAAACATCATTAAACACACACACACACACACACACACACACACACACACACACACACACACACACACACACACACACACACACACACACACACACACACACACACACACACAGTGTCCTAAGAACCACTGTGCCAACCAGTGACCACAAGTGACAGCATCACACTAGGCCTCATGCAGTGAAGTTCCCAGGGCTGGCTTTAGCTTATGAATACCAATCTCTAGGCTGTGCCAGGTGGGATCAGGTGCATTGTTGGTGACTTTGAGAGCATGATGTACATAGTTTTTTTGTCCGTTCTGGCAATACTACTGAAGAGAACATTCAAAGCTGTTGCCAAAGGCAGCTTAAAGTAGGGATATTTGAAGAATGAGTGTATTGAATATCTCCTTCCAGAACTCCCTCAATAAATTACTGGAGACCTTGGGGAAAGCTGAGCCATTTTTCATCCGCTGCATCCGCTCCAATGCTGAGAAGGTAGGTCACTCTGCCTCCGAAAACTAAATTGGACTGATTACTGGGGACGCACATACAGCATCCCCAGCAACGTACAGGTGTCAACATATTAGAATTTAGTTTGCATTAAGGCAGCGTGCAGATAGCTTCTGCAGAGGTAAATGGTGCTTTTTTGGTTACTTAATAAAAATCACTCAACCCTTTCTTTGGTTTTTGAAGAGAATGTAATGAAAGCAAGGGAATCTTGTATGCTGTGTGGCAGGATTCACTGACTGTACCCATCACCAAATGGCTTTTGTCAAAATCACAACAGCAGCCCTCTTACAAAACTTGTCATCACAACAAGTCTTGGGGGGATTATGGGTCTGCCTGGTGCAGAGGACTGGTAACTGATTCTATCTCTGCTCAGATTGGTGGTGGCAGGATGCAGTTACCAACAGATAGGTGTTGGGTGGCAAGTGTGGAAGGAATAAGTGGGTCTCAGTACAGTTCTGTAGGTGTAGATATCTGCACTTCAGGAATGGCCATTTGGTGGCAGTTGCTCCCTTGTTAGTTCTAGCAGAAATACCAAGAAGACTCCAAAGGCCAATAGTAACAAGCACACAATTCTTTGTATTCTTCCATTACTCTGGTTACTTTTTTCTCTTCGTGTGAAGTGCTGTTGCTCTTCTGTCATGTGGGAGTAGATGCCAGGGTCTTGATAGCTGCTTTCTCCTTCTCCAAAGGGAAATCAATGTGGAGTCTGGATATTTTCTTTCTGCAGCTTGTTCATGTACAATGTAGACACCAGTCCTTGAAGAGAGAGAGTCACAAACTGCATGTAGGTAATATTCTTATTTAGGACTGTTTAGTCCAAACACTATTGTGCAGTTCCCAGAAAGCAGCACTACTCCAAGAACACTAATTAGAAAAGTTAAGGCTGAGAGCAAAAATGTCCATGTTTTCTCAAAGAATCTGCACTACAGAATTAATATATAGTAGAATCTCAGTTATGATCACCTGAGTTACAGACTCTGGTCAATTAAATACCCTCTTTGGAACTGGAAGTGCACCGAGAGCAGCAGATCCTTCCCCTACTTCTCCTTTGAGGTTCCACTGTAGCATTTCTTGAAAGGTTCTGTACTGCTCGCATTCTAAAAAGACCTTTAAAAACTGTATGCAACAGTGCCACTTTTCAACTCCTGCCATAACCATACTGTCTCCAGCTGTGTGGATCTGCAGGGAGAAATGAAAATACTGTAGGTGAGTAGAAGAAAGGAATCGCTGACAGCAAATCAGTTGGTGTAAGTTCTCATTGAATGATCTTGTCTTAGAGGAATAGTGACAGAGAGAGAGCTGTGTTAGTCTGTATTCTCTCAAAACAAAAAGCAGTCAAGTAGCACTTTAAAGACTAACAAAATAATTTATTAGGTGATGAGCTTTCGTGGGACAGATCCATTTTTTCAGATCATAGCCACACCAGAACAGCCATGATCTGAAGAAGTGGGTCTGTCCCACGGAAGTTCATCACCTAATAAATTATTTTGTTAGTCTTTAAAGTGCTACTTGACTGCTTTTTTTTTTTTTGTTTCCTCTTCGAGGAGATAGTGTAAATTGTGTCTTGTATTTAGTCTGTTTCCCGCTGTCTCTTTCAGAGGGAGCTATTCTTTGATGAGGGATTGGTGTTGCAGCAGTTGAGATACACTGGCATGTTGGAGACTGTGCGAATCCGGAGATCTGGTTACAGTGCCAAATATACATTCCAGGTACTTGGGGTGCAGTGGGAGCAGATGAGTATGATTTGGGAAGCATCTGCTTCCATAGAAAATGCACACCCCTTATGAGATGCGCAGGTATTGTCACATATGAGTCTGTGTAATGTATGCCCCTGAGGACCGCATGGGCTCTTTCGATTACTGCACTAGAAAATATCTGCTTACTCTAGCTATGAAACCTCAATGAAATGCTATGTAAAAGCATGTTCCGTTAATCTAGACAGGTCCTGTGTATGCTGACAAGGCACAGTCTCAGCTGCTGTGCGGATTATCCATTATTGTTCCATTTATTGCGTGTAGAGAATCTTTGTTTCAGCTATATGTATTTCAGTAGACCTTTCCCATTATAAACTAACAGACTTATCCTCTGGATACAGCAGATATACACACATGTCCATATTACTAAGCATTAACTTGGATGTGAAACTGGAAGGAACAGCATTTTACAAGTTAAAACTATTATTGGAACTTTGTAAGATTGATAATAGTGCTTCTTGAAATTAGGCTAACATATTTGGGCTGCAATGATTTGGAAGCTAGGACTATTTAACACTGCAGACAGCTGAATTGTCTGCTAACTGTGGTCTCTCACTATCTTTGCTTGTTATCTACTCAGGATTTCATAGACCAGTTTCAAGTGTTACTGCCACAAAATGCCAAAGCCTCAAAGGAAGAGATCTCTGCTTACTTGAATCAACTGAAACTGGACAAAAGCAACTACCAAATAGGAAGGACCAAGGTCTGTAAAATATGTTCTCCACCTCAGCCCTGTAAGAAATGCTAGTGAGTGAAGTCAGTAATCTTGCTGGGAAATCCCAATATATTTGATTTTTTTTTTCTTCTGTCCCCTGAAAAAGGAACCATTTTAAAAATTTTGCTCTGTCTTCTCTAAGATATCTCAGTTGCTTGTAGCTCTTCCCGTCCCAGGTTAAGACAGTGAAGGGCAACATCCTGGACTTGGTGCAGGGCTGTACCCTGCAGAGACAGCCATTACACTTTTAAAGGCATTGGTTCAGTGGACAAAGGAAACTTAAAAAGCAATTCTTGCTGCCTTCACTTCAGAGAATTGTACACTGGAATCTGAACAAGGGATTGTAGTCAGTAAATAAAAACTTAAAATAGACTTTTGGGAGGCAGATATTGGGCTTTACAAGTGAAGCAGATTCCCAGGCCTGTGTGGGACAAAATTGTGGCTAACTGTTCGCCATTTACGTTTAATGCCTAGAAAACTAGGAAGTGGAGTGTAAAGACTTATAAATGTATCAGAGGTAATGAACAGGTGGCAGCCCTAGCTGTTTTGACAAGGAAATGCAGTACTCTTGTACCATGAAAGCAAAGTGTATGCAGCCCCAAATATATTATCCCTGGGATATTTCTGTCTAAGACATGGACCGTCTGGTACTGATTAATGCTTATGTGATCTTTTTATACTGACTAGGTGTTTATGAAGGAGGCTGAACGACAGATGCTACAGGACATACTACATAAAGAAGTGATCAGGAAGATTGTTCTCCTTCAGAGCTGGCTCCGGATGGTTTTGGACAGGAGACACTTTCTCAGAATGCGGCAAGCAACCATTACTCTGCAGGTATGTGCTGCTTTGTTTTAGGAAGAGCTGCAAATGTCCACCAGAAACACTGCTGTGACCGTCTCTGATCAATGAAATTTTGCTTCCAGACTTATTGGCGTTCATACCGAAATAGGAAGGCATTGGAGAGAACTAATGCTGCCATTTACATTCAGTCGGTGTGGCGAGGATACAGGGAGAGAGAATCCTACCATCAACTGAGGAAGAGAATTTCCCTAGTGCAGGCTCTTGTCAGGGGGCACCTACAGCGCAAGAGGTAAAGGGAAAGGAGTGCTCTGGGTCAGCCAGGCCTAAATTCAGATACCGTTCAGGCTGTTTCGGAGCTAGTTTGCTATGGTTGCAGGAATAAGTTCTTCATTACTGGCTCTACCAATAACTGGTGACAATCTGATCATCCTCCCTTAAGAAAGAAGAGTAAAAGTTGTATGTGGCCAGATTTAAACTGGGGAGCGACAGCTCAGGCACTGAGTTTTTGAGTTAAGTGTGATACAACCCCAGGCTTGTCCCCATGGGTCCCTGAACTACATGGCAGTTTAAAAGTAGCCACAGAGGCCCACTGTGTTCCTCAGTCTGCCTCCTGTACTTTCAAGGGCTCAGTTCTCATCATTGGCTAGTCCAAAAATGCAGTCTTTTCAGTGAGGAGGCCTGTGCCTTGCCTCCTGCTCCTCTAGGGCTGGCCTGATGTGTGGGGTGGTCTGGGAGGAACCCAGGTTCCGGCTCAGGGTCCCTAGGCAGCTGTGGTAGGAGGGGCTTCCCTCCTTGGGCATTCCTATGGCCACAGTCCGCCTCCCTGGGCCACTTCCAGCAGACCCCCTCCCCATAACACAACCCCAGTACCTTCTTCCAATAACTGCATCTCTCCACCCTAGTGAACCTTCCCCAGTCCTGGTCTGTCCTCTATCTTCTTCACCCTTCCTTCCTGGGGAAAGCCTTTTTCAAGGGCTCCACAGGCCTTGATTGGCTGCACCTGCTTAATTAGTCCCAGGTGTTGACTTGCCCTGGTGTTGCAGACTGCTCCTTCCTGGGCTTTAGTCCTTCGGGAACAAGAAAGGACACATCCAGCTGCCTGTATATCTCCCCTCCCACAGGGCGCTGCAGCCAGCTGTGGGCCTGGATCTGTCACACAAGTCAGAGTAAACAAGCAGGCTACAGTGGCAGCTTACAGATGTCATAATCGTTGCTCTAGAGCTGCAGCTTGCAGAGGCTCTAGGCAGCCAGACTGGGACTTCAAATTTGAGGATACCTGCTAGTTGTACTCTGTGAGCCATGCTTAACTCAGCCGTGCTTCTTACCCAGGTTCAGCCTTACGCATCCTGTCTTTAATATGTGTTTTAACCTAGATTTCAACAGATGATTGCGGAAAAGGGAAAGATCCAGGAAAAGCAACAGGAAATGCAACAAGTTCAAGAGGGAGGGGATAGTAAAAGCCATGAAGATAGTACTGAACTGGTATTGGAGCAGTTGTCTGTAAAACCTGAAATGCAGCTAGATCAAGATATTGAACTGATGACAACAGGAGTAGATCGTGATCCGAATGATCAAGATGAAGAACGGAACCGAACTACAGAAAAGGCCATTCCTTCTCAGAAGAGCGTAACAGATGGCCATGAAAAGGTCACAAGCAGTCGAGAGAAACGGGAATCTCGACGGCAAAGGGGTCTGGAACATAATAAATTACAGAATAAGCATGTCCTGTTCCCCCTAGAGGAGCAGTCTTTAGTATGTCATGAAGAAACCACAGTTAAAGAGATTGCAGAAACAGCCCAAGAGCCAAACAAATTCACCACTGAAGACAGGGTCCTTTCACAAAGTACAGAGGGAGAGAGAATCCCATTGGAAGAAAACAAAACACTTTCAGACACACAGGTCCCGGGTGAAATACTGAACAGTGATGCCTCCTTTCCCACACAATCCAATGAACCAAAACAGGAAGTACTACATGATAAGGAGATTGATAAACTGAAAATTCAGGAGAGCCAAAAGAATCAAATAAAAGGCAGCCAAAGCTTCAATTGTTCTGAAAGGCCATCAGATCTCTCACTGAATGTTAAAAATAATCTTGCTGCCACCAGAAGCTTTCAGACTGCAGATGAACATTACAGAAATAAGAATAAACACCAAACCTCGAAGGTGGACAAAGATCTGGACAGCCCCACCTCTTTCCACATCCAGAGGTATCTGGATGACCCAGGGAAACTGAAGGACAAGCGGGAGAAATGGAAAGGAAAGAGACAGTCAGAGGCTGGTCAAAATGATGTGCTGAGTCAATCTCTCGATGAAAGAAACCAATCTGGGCAATCTCCTCAGACACTAGTAGAGTAAGTACAGCTTTCCCAGTTGCTTTGATGATTCTTGGTCAATAACAACTAACTTTAGAAAAATCCATGGTAAAAATATTTAGGCTAGGATATTGTGGCAGCCTGTGCTCCTGGCCCCAACTTAGGGCAAAGGAATTCTGTGTGTGCTTACAAATGTCCTGAGTTCTAAGGCCGCCCTGATCCTCAGTTAGGTCTATGTGTGTAAAATCTCATATTCTTGCTGAGCTACCTTGAAACTAAAGCATTTTCCAAAGGATCTGGTACTATTTTGTGGATCCATTGTGAGCGTAGAGCCTTACCTAGTACATCAGTACCTGCTGTTGGTTCACATTTCTCAGAGACCTTCCTTTCCTGTACCAATAGATAAAAAGTTGCTCCAAAATAGCCAGTTTCTTCAGACCCCCAGCTTTGGCTCCATGTTTGTGATAGACAAAATTTAAAGTAAATGATCTTTTATTTTTAAATATAAAGACATTATAAGAGAGACCCACATTATTGTAATCCACAAATTAAGATGATCCTGCACAGATTAAAAATCAACACGAGATTTTTTTTTTAAATGCTTAAATCTGAAGGATTTGCCAGTATACGTTATAACTGTTCATCAATGTGGGTTAGATATTTTGTCCTGAACAGTCTGAAAATAAGAACTTTGATCCTTGAGTAGAAAGTCTGTTTTTTTCAATGAAGACTAATACTCTTCTAATCTTACAGAAATAAAGGGACTACTACTTCGCTGGATGATATTGCTAGCCGTCCTCAGTCTGTCACCATGATTCAGGTATTTGCACTCTTCAGAAGTATATTTCTGCTTTCCTTAATTGCCTTGTTAGGAAGGTGAAGCATAGAATTTTGTGTGTATTTGAACTGCTGTGTGTACTGTAAGTCCAAGTTCCTTTTAAGTCTACTTCTGCTTAATTTTCATGTAATACAGTAGGTTTTTTTTGCCAACTATTACACAACATGTGCGTTGAATGTTATATATTTTCACAAATGAACCCCCAGATGAGGCATTATATATAATTGGGCATTGCGTTGCACAATGAAAATACTACAAATTGAACAAAGCAGATTCTTTCAGTTGTTGTACACAAAAAAAGCCTGGTGGATTTCTTAGACGATGAAACTTAAGTACATAAGTTAGCACTTTCTTCATAGGCTAGATTTTAAAGGTGGTTTTATTTCTTTAATATTCTGTAGCCGTCTCTAGAAACAATGGCAGTGGAGAAGCGTAACAAGAAAATGACAGTGCAAAAGAAGTCCAATGAACAGTTATCACCCTTGGATTCAGCTGCCTCAATGCAGCCACCTAGCCAGCCAATAGATGCCAAGTATGTTTTGTGTATGTGTGTCTCTGGGATTAACGTCAACCAACCGAACCAAAGAACATGCCCTTTCCACAGCGTACCCTGTTATGCCAAATCATTGCATCTGTGTCTGTGTATGAGTATAGTGCTGTGGGACAAGATAAGGAAAAATTAAAAATATTTTTCTCTGCCAGTTAGCAAAAAAGTGTTAGTATCAATAATAGACATGAATTGCATTTTTTTGATTGTGCATTCATTGTTCTTGGAACTTTGGTCTACCAATAGATTTTTGGAAAAGTTGTGAATTATCATTTATTCTCCTTGACCTCTGAGGCTAGGATAAGAAGCAATGGGCTTAAATTGCAGCAAGGGAGATTTTGGTTGGACATTAGGAAAAATTTCCTACCTGCCAGGGTGGTTAAGCACTGGAATAAATTGTGTAAGGAGGTTGCAGAATCTCCATCAATGGAGATTTTTTAAAGAACCTCTCAAACACTTGTCAGAGATGGTCTAGATGGTGCTTTGTCCTCCTGTGAGTGCAGGGAACTGGGCTTGATGACCTCTCAAGGTTCCCTACAGTTCTGTGAGTCTATGATAAACATCTATAACTTCGTGATTGACCATTTCAGATAATGTCTCCTCTCTTCATTCTTGAAAGCTGTGTGGTAAATATAATACACGTAGACATTACCTCCTTCCATTTCCTTCCTCTTGCTTTACCTTGTTTGCACTTGGAACTTACATTCTCAAGATTTTATTCCTCACTGTCATGGCCATTAAGTGTACAGCTGAGCACACCCTTTCCCTGAAAGCCTGTCTGTGGCTGTATAAAGGAAGCTTCCATTACAAAAATGGAAAAGAAATGTGCAACCTGCTTTTACCTTCAGATCCACATTTAAAAGTCCTCTGCGCAGGCTGCTGGGAAAGAAACCAGAGAAGAAATATGGTAAAGAGAGTCCAGATGTAATGGAGGAAGGAGAGCGTCTTGCTATTCTGTCATGTATTCAGATGTCAGAAGCAGTGGAGTCACAAAAAGCATTAGAAGGTGAGTTTACTCGGCTCTGGTTCTTCCAGGAACAGGCAAGCAACTAAATGTACAATCTTCACAGCATTAGAGCCACAGTGACTATCTTAAAACTTGTCCTTTTTGAATTGCCAGAGGTGCCTGTGGATGGCAGCTTTCCCTTCATGTGTTCAGTGAAATTAAGACTCTGCAAATACTAGAAATGTTCTATGATCAAAATTATCTTCGTTTTTCAGAAAAATCATATATGATCAAAGCAAAACTTTACAATTCTGTTCTGATTCCCATTGAGGCAATGTGGGGAAGGGGTAGCTCAGTGGATAGAGCATTGGCCTTGTAAATCCAGGGTTGTGAGCCCAGTCCTCAAGGGGGCAGGGATGGAGATAGGTCCTGCTGTGAGTGGACTCTTAAAGTCCCTTCCAGTTCTATGAGATATGTATGTATGTCTATATCTCGCTTCACTAATGTCACCTGATGCCCTTTTGCTGTCTAAATGGAAGCTGAAGTCTTCAGCAAATCAGTTGCCAGCTGTAGTTGCTGAGCACTTGGAAACTTGTCTCTAAGCTCTTTTAAAAAGGGGCTAGGGGATAGGTTAGATTTTAAAAAAAATGTTAGGGATAGGTCCTGCTGTGAGGACTGGACTCAATGAGCTTTTGAGGTCCCTTCCAGCTCTATGAGATACGTATATTTCCATGTTTCTGATGCCGAGAGTCTTGTCCAAGTCTCAGCTTGGAATCCAAAGAAACTTCTTCAGAATTGCATTTGGTTTACCTTCTCTTAAAAGTTTGTGCAGAGTACAAGATCATTGTAGACTTCTTTGTTACTTTACATATTTCTGGTGATACAGGTTTGACTCAACCTTGTGTTTATTGGAAATTGCTATGAAATGAATTGTTTAAAAGCAGTTGCTGTGATTACAAAATACAGTTGTGACCTGTTCCATGCTTTCCATGGTGCAGTGCAGGGGAGCTGAGGGAAATAAAGCTGCAAAATTCTATCTTCCTGCCTAAAATAGATAACAATTATTTTTCCTAGCCTCCTCTGGATACCCAACTCATCCCCAAGCAGGAGAGCAACTGGTGAAAGAAACTAGCAAAGGGAAGAAAAACCGTGCTATTAAAATCAGCAAGATTTCAGCAGTGTCTGAGAAGTGGCCAGCATCTGTGTTCCGTGAGATAACAAATGCCAATGAGCTGAAATACCTTGATGAGTTCCTTCTAAAGAAGGTGAGATGCAGTGAAGTAGAATGCAATGCAGATCACTGTTGTAGGACAAATTATACGATTACAGTTCTTCTCACTCCATTTTTACTTCTTGTTGGCTAACATAAATTGGAGTAGAAACTTTTTATGATTTATATCTTATGTATTTTCTCACCTTTTAAGATGTTTTAGTGCCCAGACTTCCAGAGCAGGTCAACTTAGAAACTCTTATGTGAACAGACCTGAGGCACTTCTTTCACCCCTGTTCTGTCATTGCTGTATGTGGGGATGTCCTTTTGACCAGGAGTTCCATGAACAGAGTGGCCACGACACTGAGTCTTCAGCTACCTCTTACTCTTGTGACTTGCCACTGCATAAAGAGCTGCATCTTTTTTTGTTTTCTCAAAATGTAAATCGGACATTGCTACTAGAGGGATCTCATACAAAAATGCAAGTGCAAGTGCTGAGCAGAACTATCAGATTGTTTTGAATGAATGTTTTTGCCACTCTAATAACTTACTGTGGGGTTCAAAAAGTTAGGGAAGTGATTTAATAACTTGACACAAGATGGATTTTTTTCTTAGTCCAGATGTTCCAAATACATATAGTGCTCCCCTCCCATGGCAAGTTACCTTTGTTCTTGTATTCAGGCAGTAAGCTAAAGTTCACAGGAATTTATGGATAAGAACACAGTCATTGGAGAAGGAGACAGACAAGTGTTATCTTCCAGGTGTGACAGAACTCCTTGGTATTTTCTAGCTGCATCACAAAATCCCATTTTGGACCATTAGAAGCTTCTGAAATCTCTGATCCAAAAGGGTTAGCTTAAATTTAGTACGGCCTGAATGTTCTCTTCTGAAATAGGTTTGTGACAAACATCATTGCCTTTCAGATAAATGATTTGAACTCCCAGAAGTCTGCTATTGAATGTTTATTTTTTGAAGCCACAGAAAAGTTTAGAGGAAATATCAAAACCATGTATTCTGTTCCCGTAAGTAACGTAACTTACTAGACCTAAAAGCAATGTGAATATCACACCAGCTCTTTGCAAAATCAGTTAGAGCTAAGCATTTAAAATGAATGCTCTAGCTTTGCTTGTTTGTGTTCTCTGTAGTCTTTCAGTATGCAAGTAGGAATTTCTAACAATGATTTAATATTTCATTACTTTTTTATTTTCATGACAAAAGTAGGGTGCAAATGCAAAACTCTGCAAACTGATACTCTTCAAGAAGATGCATTTTTCTTTTCCTTTCTCATCACCCCTCTGGCTGTCGTTACAGTGCTGCTGCAAAGATGGCTGGACTTTACTGTCATCAGCTCATTTGTGTTGCTGCATTAATTCCCAGTGGATGACCATTAAAAGTTATCCAGCAGTGTTTCAACATGAAAGTTAATGTCTGGGGAAAAAAAGAACAATGCACTGTATTATTCTGTTTCAGTGGAGTAGCTGTGTTAGTCTGCACTTTCAAAAAAACCAACCACACACAAGCTCATTACATAATAAATAAAATTGTTAGTCTTTAAGGTGCTACAGGACTGTTTGTTTTTTTGTATTACACTGATTGTTCATATTTGAATAAGGCCTTTACTTCCCCTAGAACGGGCAAATCCATGTAGGCTATAAAGACCTGATGGAAAACTATCAGCTTCTTGTTATAAATCTTGCGAAAGAGAGAGAAGAGGAGGACGTCAAGCTGGTTTTAAATCTCTTCCAATCTCTTCTTGATGAGTGTTCCCGAGGATATGCAAGAAGAGACGAGTTGGAGCAGCACAAGGTATAGTACTTGCTTTCCACTAGTCAAATGGTGTTTGAAAAAGTTTTTTTAAAGCTGTTTAGAGAGTTAGAACCATATTTTTCCTAAAATTGTCATCATAAAGAGTCCGTGTTACTTTCTCACATATGTCCTTTTCAGAAATTTTTTTTTTTCATTTATTAATCCTGAATCCAGAATCTGGTAATAGATTCTTACAGACTTTGGACAGTATATTTGAAAGTATTTCTCATCCTTATGCATTTTTTTAAGATTACTGAAATACCAAGATTAATTTGGGAAGAATCTTTGTAAAATTTCCCAAGTTCTTAGTATGTACGGTTCCATAATGCTAGTGCTTTATCACCAGACAATGACACACACATACCCCTGTGACAGATTCAGGAGATGGTTTGAAGTGTGAGAGGAACCCTGTCCAGCTGTGTTAAGCTAGCAGATGGAGGCTGCAATGTGGAACCTCAGATGAAAGAGATGGAGTAGGGACTATGAAGTTGAGAGGGGAGAAGAAATCTTTGGAGTGCACATTTAACACGTCTTTATGTATCTCATTGCAGCAAAACAAAGGCCAGAAAAAGAAACGAAAACAAGACCGTGCAGTGAGTTTTTTTTAAATTGTGGTAATGCATGAAATCCGCAGCCATGGTTGACTAGATGCCACATTATCCTTCTCTCACAAAAAGTTGCTTAAACTAATGTGACTTCTTGGGTGCTTCTACACTAGGAACTAACTTCAAAGTTAGGCAGTACTTCAGAGTAGCCAGCAGTAAGTCTACACACGTTTTCCCTTACTTCAAAGTAAGGGAGCCTAACTTCAAAATCCTTTCTCCATTCCTGGGAATGGAGTAGTGCCCTACTTTGAAGTTGTACTTCACAGTAAGCAACTTTGAAGTTATTTTTGTCTTGTAGACGGCCCTTAGGTTGCATGCTAAACTAATTTAACTGAGTCATGTTGCTCTGGAACTGTTGTCTTCCATGTTTCATCAAGGCAGCAGAATGATTCTTGTGGTATGCGAGGTATTTTCAGAATCACTTAATACCTTAAAAAAAAATTTGCTGAAGATAGTTACCATGATTTGAAACATGAGGACAGATATAATTTACTGCAGAGTAGTGCACGCTGGAAGGAACATTGAAATTCCCGGTAGTAGTTATTGGTATCTGAACGTTAAGTTACCTCACATGGAAAAGCTCATGGCATTGTTGTGGATGGCTCCATGAAAATACTTGTACTGTGCACAAAAGCCACCAGAAAAGAGAGTAAGAAAACAGCTGCATTAAAGGATAGAGAAAAATACTGCATCAAAAATTAATGCCAATTCCTGGTTTAAGGCTGTAAGTTGTAATTGTGGACAAGAGAAGAAGTTAGGTGGTGACGACTCCCTTTATTTTCTTCAGAAACAATCTGAGCTATTAACTTTTCCCTTTCCCCACCCAGATTGAGGAGTACAATGGCCACGTGTTCACCAGCTACCAAGTGAGCATTCGGCAGTCATGTGAGCAGTGCTCGTCCTACATCTGGCCTATGGAGAAGGCATGTCTTTGCAGTAGTAAGTGGAAACGGTTCATTCTTGCCCCTAGTTTTTAAAATCGCAGAGCCCTTATAACTTTGGGGGTGACAGGCACAGCCTCATTGGGGATAATTGCTGGGAATGCTTTGCAACTGATGGTGCCTGGACAGGTAAGATCTTGCAGTTGTGGAACACCTAGATAAGTTGCCATAGGGGTACAGTCACAAGCTAGCTGGCACAGGTGACAGATCCTGCTCCATGAAGGGCATCACGCAAAACAACTGCATGTCCCTTTTCTGTGGCTGAAGAATTCAGGGTGAGGTGAAGTTCCCACTTGAGTTTCCTAATAACGTGAAAGAACATTGTCAAATCCCAGCTGGAGCAACCTTACAACTAAGAATAACGTGAGAGAATATTGTCAAATCCCAGCTGGAGCAACCTTACAACTAAGAATGTTTTTCCATCTTGCTGGCGAAAGGTAATTTGGGTTTGGGGGGAAATGCCAGGCTGCAGCTTTCTCGGACTATAGAGAGACTAACAGCAGAGGGGAAACAGAGGAAACTTAGCATTTGAATCTGTTGTGATGTTTGTAACTGTCCCTCTCCTCTGCAGTTTGCAAGTTGATTTGCCACAAGAAATGCATGTCCAAAACTCAGAGCTGCTGCACATTGCCCTGTGGGAAAAAGGTAAAAGAAGGCCCATCCTTAGAGTACGTCTGTAATGTGTTAGGCAATGATTGTACCAACAACTGAGAATCTCAGCCAGTGCTCGACCTCAGGTGCCATTCTCACTAGTGGATGTCCTGTAACCAAAAGTTATTAACGCACATGATGTGATGAAGTCACTGGTCCAATGCTCTGGAACTGCTATGTATGAAGCCAGGCAGGACTCTGGGTGGTGTGGCTCTCCTTGGGGCATGCCGTTCAGACCCAGGAGCCTCTTCCATGAAGGTCTCCTTGGGTCTGGCCCCCAAGCATTCAGTGCTCCATAAATGACCCTGGGGAAGCCAGATGCCCTGGACTCCCCCTTCTGTGTCCCTGGCCATCTTGCAGCAACCTAGCTTCCAAAATCCCTTTTGCCCCTCCTCCTGGTCTCTGTCTCGTTTCATGAGCAGAATGTACCCTGGTCACATCCTCTGTTTGGTTCTCAGGTTACAAAGGGCCATCCTCCATGCTTATGTGCAGGCAGTGGGAGCTGCCTCACTTGCTTCTGAGGGTCCCCAACCCTAGACACTGGTGCAGTACACACAGAAACTGAAGCACACAGTGCAAAGCGCTGAGTCTCACATAGGCTCAGATACAACATAACAAGCAGGGAGGGGGAGAAGCCTATTGTGACTTGGGAGCTGGAGTCCAAATGACACTTGATCTACATCAATTCCAGGACAACCAAGGTGTAGAGTCCCATCACTTCGGAGTGTGCGTGAGTTCCTTAACCAGCGATAAGAATTCGGTCCCAGTTGTCATGGAGAAACTACTAGAGTATGTGGAAATGCATGGCCTTTACACGGAAGGAATCTACAGGAAATCGGGGTCAGCAAATCGCATGAGGGAGCTGAAACAGTTGCTACAGACAGGTATGTCTAAATAATGTTTTCAGCCTTTCCTGCTTCCCAGCACAGAATTCAATTGTCCTGCTATTCTGAGAGCATCTGTCTTTCAAATCAGAAAAATTGATCTGCACTAAACTGGGCAGCATGGAGCTGATATTATTGATTAACTTGATAATCTGTTCATGCTCATAAATACATCTCTCTCAGGTACATTTCGAGCAGCCACTTAGGCTTCACGGGAGTAGATACACTTGTGCTTTAATTATTTGTAGGCTCCCATCTGTGCAAGCTGATTGCGTGCATCAAAGACATCAGCTTGGCTAACTCAAGTAACTCTCTCTTTTCAGATTCAAATTCAGTGAAATTAGAGAATTTTCCCATTCACACCATCACTGGCATCCTCAAGCAATGGCTGCGGGAATTACCTGACCCACTCATGACTTTCGCACAGTATGGTGACTTTCTGCGAGCAGTAGGTGGGTTTTATCAACCATTTGT
This sequence comes from Carettochelys insculpta, assembly GCF_033958435.1. Classification (NCBI taxonomy): domain Eukaryota; kingdom Metazoa; phylum Chordata; order Testudines; family Carettochelyidae; genus Carettochelys; species Carettochelys insculpta. The sequence goes on along the minus strand of NC_134163.1, from coordinate 16,475,670 downwards.
AGAGTAACAGCAGTGCATTTTCTCTTCCTCTATCTTGAAGTAGGGCTTAATGCCCCAGCACTGTGTATTATGTGGTCTCTTCCTAGTAATTTGTACAGCAGTCTGTCTGTCCTAGGGAACAAAAATTTGAGGTGGGGAGAGGGGTCCATTTTTGGCTTTCTGGTGTCAGAATTCTTTTATCTCTTTTCAGAATAGCAGCCTCTGTAATGATACTGCCCTTTCTTGAGGGGAAAACCAATGAGTGGATTAAGTTAAAAAAATGCGGACAGTCTGACAGTCCTTGCATTTGTCGCTGTGTCCTTACCATGCTGTGACAAGTTTGTGAAGAAGGGGGGAAACTAATACCATCTGCTGTGTGCTGTTTTCTCTCACTGTACTGGTGAGTAAATGAAGTGACAGCCACAGCTTCCGAAATATTAAGTAATATGAGAGGTGTATAGGTTCAGCGGTGCCTTTAGGTTAAGGTCATCAGATCCCTCCAAGAGCAATCTAATGTTCTGGAGTTAATTGTCTGCTGCTTTAGCATTGCTGTGGGCTCCTGAGCACCTTGAGATCTTGCTGTGCTTGTCTCTTCTTATGCAGAGCTACCAGAAAAGCAGGAGCAACTTGTTGCCATTTACAGTGTCCTTGAACAGCTTCCACAAGCCAATCACAACACCCTGGAGCGACTTGTCTTTCACCTTGTCAAGTAATAATCTTTCCTTTCCTTTGAATTTTATCTGCACTGGTTCCAGTCTCCCTCTGCTGTCACCTTCCAATTATTCTTTTAAAAAGCCATATGACAAAGAGATAAGTATATTTGTCATGTGGAATTTTTAATTTGTCTTGGAAGCTTTCTGACAGCCTGACCCTTCTTGGAATCTGAGTAGGGATTTTACTGCTTTATGTGAAAGACTGACTTGATAAAGGTGAGAATTTAGGGTTGGTCCTTAGCATGTGCACAATCTAAAAATGGAAATGGCTTCCTAGGAAAGGAGTATTGCAGAAACGGATCTAGGGGTCATAGTGGATCACAAACTAAATATGAGTCTACAGTGTTGCCAAAAAACCAAAATCACCTAATCGTTTGGGGATGCATTAGCAGGAATGTTTTAACTAAGAAGCAGGAAGTAAGTCTTCTGCTCTACTCTGTGCTGGTTAGGCCTCAACTGTAGTACTGTATCCAGTTCTGGGCCCCACATTTCAGGAAGGATGTGGAGAAACTGGAGAAGGTACAGAGATGAGCAAAAAATTATTAAAGGTCTAGAAAATATGACCTTTGAGGGAAGATTGAAAAGAACTGGGGTTTTTTTAGTTTGGAAAAGAGAAGACAGAGAGGCAATGTAAGCTTTCAAGTATGTAAAATGTTACAAGGAGGAGGGTCTCCTTAATATCTAATGATAGGACAAGATGCAATGGGCTTAGATTGCAGCAAGGGAGATTTAGGGTAGGACATTACGAAAAACTTTTATCAGGGTGGTTAAGCCTGGGAATAAAATGCCTAGGGAGGTTGTGGAATCTCCACCATTGGAAATGTTTAAGTGTAGGTTAGACAGACACCTGTCGGGGTGGGCTACAATGATGGTTCTTAATTCTGCCATGAGTGCGGGGGGCTGGACTCAATGATTCAAGAGGTCCCTTTCAGTTCTCATTCTATGATCCTTCTCCCCATCTCTCCTGCCATCTGGTCTATTTGTATCAGGTGAGCCAAGCAGTGTTAGCTGGTAAGTGTAACTGTAGGTCGTGGCTGAGTGGTGGGTTTGAGCAGCCTGGAATGTAGGGATTAGTGTGGTTAGAGGGCAGATACTGTAGGGATGTTAAATTGTAACAGAGAGGAAGCTGTGCTAGTCTATATACTATCAAAACAAAAGAGCAGTCAAGTAGCACTTTAAAGACTAACAAAATAATTTGTTACGTGAGCTTTCGTGGGACAGACCCACTTCTCCAGCTCACCTAATAAATTATTTTGTTAGTCTTTAAAGTGCTACTTGGCTGCTTTTTTGTGTAGGGATGTTAGTGCAGTTGAATGGCAGAGGCAATGTGAGCACTGCAAGTGCCTATACATGTTCTAGTGATGAGCTGGGTTACTGCTGGCAAGGCGCATGAAGTGCAGAAGACCTAAGCAGGAGTCTGAAAATAGGGTAATAACTGACTCACAATAGAGGCATTGAATGGCTGGCCAAGGCTCATCCAGGCTGCCTCAGTAGATGTGGATTCATGGTTTTTTTCATGCAACAAGTTATAAAATTCACTTATTTAAAAAGAAACAAAAATCCTTATACCCTCTGCCATGTTTTGAACTGCTCTGGAACATCTCCCACAGCTGCTATGCTGAGACGGCAGCAAAGTGTCATCAGATTACTTGTTTTCTAGCAACAGTTACTAAGAAATTTTCATTTTGTTCCAAACATTGAATTTCAGAGTGGCCCTGGTAGAAGACGTCAACCGCATGTCAGCCAATGCCCTGGCAATCGTCTTTGCTCCGTGTATCCTGCGCTGTCCTGATAATTCTGACCCACTCACCAGTATGAAGGATGTGTCAAAGACAACCATGTAAGTCACAGCACTCAGTGTGCTGCAGAGGTCTTTATGCACTGAAATTGCCCCACCAGCCAGTGCGTCTCTCCAATACTGTTGTGTATGTCTTGCACTTTAGTCCATGCTAGAACTATCTGATGGAAAAATTTGAGCCCTGTAACAGGCTGCAGGATTGAGTACAGAATTAGGAGCCTGCACATCCTGGCTACGTCTACACGTGCACCCAACTTCGAAATAGCTTATTTCGATGTTGCGACATCGAAATAGGCTATTTCGATGAATAACGTCTACACGTCCTCCAGGGCTGGCAACGTCGATGTTCAACTTCGACGTTGCTCAGCCCAACATCGAAATAGGCACAGCGAGGGAACGTCTACACGCCAAAGTAGCACACGTCGAAATAAGGGAGCCAGGCACAGCTGCAGACAGGGTCATGGGGCGGACTCAACAGCAAGTCGCTCCCTTAAAGGGCCCCTCCCAGACACACTTTCATTAAACAGTGCAAGATACACAGAGCCAACAACTAGTTGCAGACCCTGTATATGCAGCACGGACCCCCAGCTGCAGCAGCAGCAGCCAGAAGCCCTGGGCTAAGGGCTGCTGCCCACGGTGACCACAGAGCCCCGCAAGGGCTGGAGAGAGAGTATCTCTCAACCCCCCAGCTGATGGCCGCCATGGAGGACCCCGCTATTTCGATGTTGCGGGACGCGGATCGTCTACACGTCCCTACTTCGATGTTGAACGTCGAAGTAGGGCGCTATTCCCATCCCCTCATGGGGTTAGCGACTTCGACGTCTCGCCGCCTAACGTCGATTTCAACTTCGAAATAGCGCCCAACACGTGTAGACGTGACGGGCGCTATTTCGAAGTTACTGCCGCTACTTCGAAGTAGCGTGCACGTGTAGACGCAGCTCCTGAGTTCTAACCCTGGCTCTGACTCTGGTTTCTGTGGTTTTGGCACAACAGATCCCAATCTTCATGAGGGCATCAGGCTACAACTGTAACTGCATTAATAACAAAGAGTCTTAACAATTCTGAATTCAAACTAATGATAGAAAATGTTATGGATTTGCTTCCTTTATTTGTTTTGCGAGCAGGGCTTGCATAGTTGGAGAGGGATACGTTACAGCATGGTGGGTTAAATCTGTCTATGTAAAATAAAAATCACAATTGGCCAAAAAGTAACACCATTCACATATAAACAGCTATCATATAGCTGTGCTGAGAACTATTACTTATATGGCAGGGCACAGAAATAAAACACTGTCACGTGCCCACCTGGGAGGCTTTCAGCTTTTACCTCTGAACCTCTCTGATTTGAGGATTGTGCCCATAGGCTCTTTGTGCTAATCACTAGCATTGCTGGCTTTACTGCAGCTTCTCTACCACTCTGTGCTTATCACCACCCTTGCTACACTGCTCGCCTTGGACATGCCTCAGTCATTTCAAAGAAAGAGCCAGAGCAGAAATGAAAGAAGTGGTTGAAAAATAATAAAGCATTGGCTTTTTCCAACTTCTGATTCAGTTTCTCTTCCCATGGGTCTGTAAAGCTGGAGAAGGGCAGTAAAGGGAACATTCTGTCCCCATCAGTGTCTGTGCTGGAGCAGGGAGAGGACAGCAGGTAGAGGAGACTAGCTAGCAGCATGGGTGATGCGTGTTCACTTCCCATTGTTGCATGGAGTCACAGTGTGCAAGGTTTGGATTATCCAAGTCAGAACATTCGCCATCTGCAGCACTGCTTTTGGTTGCATCCAGTCCTGCTTGTCTGTGGAGACTTTTCATCCTGCACTCATACACACCAGTCTCTGGAGATTTTAGTTTGAGAGAGGACCATCCACAGTTGTGTGTGACATCCCTGAGCTAAGTGTATTCACCAGCAGCATGTTGAATGTCCATATGGTGGTGATGCATCCCATCCCACATGGTTGTTCGTAAGCACGTGTGGGTATTCAGGCTGCTGACTGAACTCTTGCACTTTCACACAGGTGTGTGGAAATGCTAATAAAGGAACAGATGAGAAGATACAAGATAAAAATGGATGAAATTAACCAGCTAGAAGCAGCTGAGAGCATTGCTTTCCGACGACTCTCTTTGCTCTGTCAGAACACGGTAAGCACTATGATGAGTAACAGGCCTCACATCACAGTGGGGCTGTATAGCAGTTCCCTTGAGGTGGTAGAAATTCACTGTGGCCTGACCCTTCCAACCTAGTCAGTGCGTTAATGACCAAGTGCTAGTTACTGACCTTGGATTATAATGAAAAGGCAGCTGGCCCAGCCCTGTGTTGCAGCGGGAACTAGGCCTCTGCCATGTGAAAGTCTGAATTTGAGTGAGCTCAGTGTGCTGAGGAGGAAGAACCTCAGAATGATGTAAGTACAGAGAGCATCTGGGCACCAGTCCAGCAGCTCCATAAGTAGGCTTGTGAGGCAGCTGTGCCTGTGTGTTGCCTAGTAACCTACAGAAGGGGAGCCCTTCATTTCAAAAGCTATGGCAGTTCACTTGTTCAGAGTGTGCTCTCGCTGCAGTCTCTGGTACTTCTGTGACAATCTCAGCTACAGTTGTGTCAAAGTCACCTCTGCAAGCCTGGCTGTGCAATGGTACAGACTCTGATCAAATGGTTAGTGTTTGGGAATAGGACCAATCATAAACTTTATACTAAAGAGAGTTGATACCTTTTCTCTGGCACAGGGTGGTTTAGTATAAAACATGAGTCACGTACTCCGAGATCTCGATTCTGTATCTAGCTGCGCAAACAACAAAACTCTGTGTGCATCTTTGAGTAAGTTATGTCACCACTGCCAGGCTCAGTTACTGCTTCTTTCAAGCAGGAGCAATGGCATTTGCCTCCCAAAAGGCACAGGTGCTGGAACTAAGGGTGCAAGAGCAGCCCCTGGCTTGAAGTGGTTTCCACTCAATAATGGGGTTTACAGTTTGATTCAGTGGCTGTCAGTGCACATGCACACTGTAAGCACTGCTCCAGCTTCCTGCCAAAAGAAGGGATGTGGGGCTTTCTTAAGAAACTTTGGAATGCAGAGAATTAAAGCCCTTGAATGGAAGATGTGGACCTACAATTTCTGGCTCCTAGTCACAGTGTTAATTCTCAGTTGAGGGGAGGTGGTTAGAGAGAGCAGACAGATGACCATTCCTTCATCAGATCCTGGTTGGCTGGGACCAGGGGACTCCAGAGATGAGTGTGTAGCTTCATGTGTGCATACAGTACAGGCTGTGAGCACTGGGATCATTGTCAGAGTAGTAATTCCTACCTACGCTACTGCCCATGTGAGAAGAGCAATTTCCAAATGTGGGAAAATCAAAATGGAGGGCCTCCAGGACACTTATTTGGGGGCAGGCTCTTTCCCTCCTTTTTTGGCACTGCAGTGGCTTGAAACAAGATTGTTTTGTATAATTAGTAAACGTGAATTCATGTCCTGCTTTATGTCAACGGCTGAATAACTTGGATAGGGTGAGTCAATAACACAAATTTTGCTTTAAGCAGGGGCCAAACCTGGAAAAATTTTGGCTCCAGAGCTGGGGAGGTTTCATAAAGCTATGAGTGACTGAAAATGGTTGGCGGATATCATGGAAATGCTGTAGAAACCCCAACTCTAGTTGCTCAGCATGAAGTAGTGCTTTACAAGAGAGTCCATCAGTCTCAGACACATGATCATCCTAGCCCCAAAGGACTTGTAGTCTAACTGCACAAAGAAAGGTTCTTAGTACCAGACAGATCTTGCACTGAGATTTCTTTATGATTCTTTGGCCTTATCATGCTGCTGATTTAAAATAATAATAATAATTAAAGCAGAGCATCCTTCAAGATTTCACCATGGAGTGCTGCTTTGAAATCAATGGGATGAAGAGAGCCTGTTGATTAGTTAAATAGTGTTACACAAATATGTGTTAACCTTGCATGGCTGTTTTTAATCCTATATGTGAGAATTGTGACAGCCAAACAGTGAGATTCCACATATGAACCTCAGGATGTTGGCTGATTCAAACCTGATACAACTGGTCAGTGTACTCTAGAAATCTGACAGAAGTGAAAAAAATCAGTTTTTTTTTTCTTTAATCAAAAGGTCCTAAATGTGTCTGACCTACTGATTTGATTCTGGCTGATACTGCTAACAAGATGCTTTAGCAGAGTGAAATATGTACTATGGAATAAGAAGGTCTTTGATAATGAGAGATCAAATACCTCTGTGCGTAGGTAGATTAAAATGTTTTTAATGCCTTAAATATTACCTTTATGGACCCTCCTAACACATACATTGCAAAATATCACAGTGATAGAACTGTCCAGAAACAAAAACAAAAAAATTTTTGAAGTTACCATGATGTAGTGAATTTGGGTCTTCATCTTTCTCTAGCTCTGGCCTGTAAAACTTGGGTTTTCTTCTCCCAGTGAGGGGGTGTTGGTACGTACAAAAACTGATGTGTTTAGAGTGCATGGTTAATTTTCTTATGGCATCACGGCATGATGGGATATTTACTGCTTATTATAACTTACATGGTATGAAATGGATTTTAAAACAATCCAGACTGCATGCATCACTTCTGCCCTTTCCCCAGAATGCATGCATCATTGCTGTCCAATTCCTTCCTCACATCACCATTCCTTATTGTTATAATATGTAGTTACAGATTTGTAGTTAACTGTCTCAGCTAAACAAGTGTTGGCAAATGTTTTCTCTATATTGAACAACATGAAAAAAAAGTTATAACAAATGAGGTGAAATTAAACCTTCAAAGCAAATTAAAACTACCATGTGACCTATTCAAAACTATCTATCTGTATATGGAATGGATAACAAAATGAGTCCCTCTCTTCCTTTCTTGGACCCCTTCACTCACCCCGTGTTCACGTGCCCATCCTTTATAACTAACTTGATGGTAGTGTGGGTTATTTTTTTCTTCATTATGAAGCATGACACATCAAACTTTCTTACAGAGTAAAAGTCCCCAAGACAAGGGAAATGCCAACAGCATCCCTGAGCTGGGATCCCTGCAGGAAGAAGAAGAGGTGTCTGATGTTGATAACCGGGAAAAGGAGATTCTGATAGAACGCATACAATCAATAAAGGAGGAAAAGTGAGTCCCATCTTCGCATTGCCAATGAAATCCATTGAGCTAGTGCCTCATGTTCTGGGAGGTGATGCATCATGCTGCGTTATTTCTTTGTTGAGAGTCAAGCGTAATGTACAAAGTCAGAATGGAGAGGCAGTGAAGGTTAACAGTCAAAGGAAATATTCTGAGGTGTAATTTGGTGAGGTGTATGAGCAGGACTGCTTGCCACCAAAGTCTGCTCAGCTTAGAACTGTTCATGTTAGCAGCATTGGTAAATATTGTAAGTCTCTGTCTCTCTGGAGTGCTCTAATCTACATGTGTTTGATGCAGGGAAGAAATAACATATCGATTACCTGAGCTTGACCAGCGAGGCTCTGATGAGGAGAATCTAGACTCTGAGACCTCTGTGAGCACAGAGAGCCTACCAGAGGACCGAACAGGGCGGCTGGATACTGAAGGTCAGTATTAAGGTAGTGTGCGCTCTTTTTATTACCCTCTACGTTACATTTTACATATTTTTGAGACATCTGGTCAAAACCAGTTGTGTCAATTTACACTTTTAAAAACGCACTTTAACTTCCACATACTTTCTTTCTTTAAAGCCACTGTGTTACCTGAATCCTGGGGCCAGGGTCAGTGCCCCTGTGTGCCTGCCAAAGACGTTTGTAGAGGCACCAGTGCTTCTTTTCCACTGGCCCCTACAGTCTCCTATTCAGTTACAAGGTGCAGACCATCCTCAGTGCTGATGAAGATGAAAGTCCCCTGCCGAAATCCAGTGATGCCCACAGCAAATATCAAACTTCCTTATGGGATTCCCAAACTGACAGAATCCCATGGCAAAACAGTGGTTATTGAAATGTCCCAGCAAGTGGTGAGACGGAGGGACCGGCCAGCAAGGCGAACGGATAAAATTAACTCTGTGTACATTGCACAAGGGTCTGCAGTGGCCCAAGCTCAGGAACCTTTGGATGAATATGAACCAACAGCAAAAGTGAAGCGGAGGTTTTCAGACCCTTACTCACACATTGCCTGCACAGATGAATGAAATATTTAAAATGTTGGAATTTGTTTAAAATTGGGACTGTAGCTTTTGGCTCTAACCCTCCTTTACAGATTGTGAACTTGTGCACTTGCCCTAAGGAGTCCTTGGATTTGCAGTATGGAAATCTCAGCACTCTATGGGATAAAACAAGGAATATCCTACTCTTTGTACACAACTCATAAGGAACTTGGCAGGTTAGGTGGGAGTCGGATCTAAATCTGCTTTGGTCACAAAGTAAAATACTGGGACTTGAGTCTGCAGAAAGACTCTAGTGACCTCAGTTTCTTCTGCTGTGCCTTTTTGTATTTGCCTACGATGGGCTGTAATAGGCCTGAAGGTAAGTTAGTCTCTAGGCTTTGCCTTACTCCATTTTTTATGTTTTATGTCAAGTTCCGTTCTGGTTTACAGAATTGTTAATGTAATAGCCTTAACTGAGACCAAAAATATACAAAATGTTTATTAATACATTGCACTTTTTAAAAACATGCGTTATCAATGTCCTATCGCTAGTGTGTCTGCCCTTCCCAGAGAGCCCTTTAGTAGGAGAGAGGACACTTGATTCTGACCAAGAGTGGATCTGCTTTCCTGAATTAATGTCGTTTCCCCCCACTTCCATAACAGGATTTGGAGAGATTCCTGCAGGGTAAATACCAATCGCCCAAGGCCTTGTAACAGAGGAATGTTTCTGAGAGTTCAGTGCTTTGTATACAATTATAATCAAGTTGCTAAGTAAATGCAGTGGGCAGCTTTGTGCAAGGCTCTGTTCAGAATATGCTGTGTATCATTGTACTGCAAAAGTCACTGGAGGTCAGGCATGAACAAATGCAAGCACAAACAGCTCCTAAAACCTGAGCCAGCTGAGTCAGCCTTAGATTACCATTCAGTCTCTCTTCTACCAATGTGAACTGGGAGTGTAGATGGGGCAGCAGACTTTCTGGCTGATAGGACGAGCTCCACTTCCTGGCTTCAGTCAAGAATCCCTTCCAGTCTTCTACACTGCAGAGTGCCAAACATGACATAAATGTGCGTCAGAGACGGGAGGAAGATGGAGCTTTTCTCTATGGAAAATTTTGAATTTGTAATCCCCCCTCAAAAAATAGACCCAGTTTGATTTGGAGATGTTACGGTGTCTCAGGGGAGTTTTAATTGGCACGTCTCCATGCCATGCTCCTAATGATGTACCATCTCCTGTGATACATCAGTGTGTCTTGAGGGAGGGAGGAGAGGGTCATGCATTATGGCAGTCACATAGCTGTAGTGCACAATTGGAGAAGTCTAGCTGGAGAGCCTGCCCCAGGGAGAAGAATGGATGCATGACTCCCATGCGTTCAGTTTTCAGCTATTTAGACTTTCAATGAAAGAAAAATCAATTTCCTACAGACTACACCGAGGTTTACAGAAATAATTAACTGAAACCCCAATTTTCCATGCAAATAGTTTTGATGCTTGTCAGGCATCCTGATGCTTTAATTATAATAAACATGCTGCTGTAGCAATTAGTAGTGAAGGAACAAATTTACTTCTTAGAGCTGCTGCTGAGTCAGTGAGGACCCATGCACTGCCATAAAAAGCACTCTGCTTTATCCCAACATGAGAAGTTTGCTGCTCTAAAGCTCTGAGGTAAATTAGAAAATTCCAGCACCATATTTCTCACTAACTCTCCAAAGAGATACTGAATGGACTCATCAGACACCTCGGGCAGCATGAACAAAAACTGTTTTGTGTTTTTCTTGGCATATGATACAAAACTGGGAAGGGGGAGAATAATATTAAAAAAACAATCTATCTCCTGTCAGAGATCAGAACAGAATTAGTCTCCATGCTGTTGAGTACTAATTTTCTTCCACTGTGCACTGTCAGGTAGCCCTAAGCACAAAGTGAGGCAGGCTGGTAAGATTCTTTAAAATACCTTCCATATGCCATGACTTTTTTTTTTTTTAAATAGCAAAAATATATATAAAAATGACCAAGTCTTTATCAAGCAGACTAACCTCCACCTACTATTGCTTACTAGCAGTTGGGTCTGCGCTGTGCGGTAATATCAGGTCTGAATGAACAGAACTCAGCTGCAATGGAGATGGCTGTCACAGGAGCACAAGAAATCCAAGATGTCCTGTTGAAGTTTTTTGATCTTTCCATGTTTGGTATTGTACATCTAGGTATAACCCATCCTAGAGACTGTCCAATTATCAACTGACAGTGAATATTCTACCCTTCAGATACTGGAGCTATTTCACAGTAGAAACAAAGATGAAAGCAAGAGCTGGCTGTGCGCTAGCAAGATCCAGCCTAGATGTGCTGCTGAAAGCTGGTTTAGTGTTGAAAATTGTACCAGAGGGATAGCTGTGTTACTCTGTATCCATAAAAACAATGAGAAATCCTGTGGCACTTTGTGCCAACACATTTATTGGCATATAAGCTTTTGTGGGTAAAGATCCACTTTGTCAAGATGCATATGGGTCTTTGCCCATGAAAGCTTATGTGCCAATCACCCTGTTAGTCTATTACATGCCATAGCACTTCTCCTTGTTGAAAATTGCTCTCCAGAGGAATCTGCCACCTCGGGAACCCTGAGCAGGTTCCACAACTCTTCTGAAGACAGCTTTGGGCAGCAGTAGGTAATCTGGTTGCAGGGATCCCTGCCCTGAGCCCTCTGCATTCATTTACATTTCTTACCTGTACTGTCCTATCACAACCACCCCCTCTCTGCCCCGGGGGAGTAACTACGGCGTAGAGCACGACTGGTAAATGGAAGTTATTCACCCCGAAGGATCACTGCTTGAAGGCTGCACAGAAGAGAGATTTTAAGAAGGAATCATCTAAAATTAAGAGGCTTATGCAGCTTTGGTGTTGCACTGAACATCCTTCTTATGGAAACGTCACCGCTCTAGTCCACTCCGCTGAGTGCAGTTTAAATTTAAACCCATTTCCGGGTTAAACGCGCTGTGAGCGACCTTGCGGAAGCAGAGGGGGGATCTCTACCCGGCGCTGGCGCCTGAGGGGCCCTTAGACGTGCCAGCAGCAGCGGCTCACTTTGGAAATGCCTTTAGCGCATGACTGGAGCCGGGTCAGCTCCAGGCTCCCGGAGCCGAGCTGCGGAGCGCCGTTCCTGCCGCCGCGGTCGCGTACTGCGGACAAGCCGGGGCCCCTGCGCCCCACGCGGCAGCCCGGAGACTGAGCTGGGCCGCGCCGCGCCAGGCTCCAGCTGCTCCGGAACCTGGCTCTGCGCACGCGCATCACGTGCCCCTGGCCGGAAGTGTTTCCCTGGGTGGGCGCTGCTGGCTCAGACGCAGCCGTGCTTCGGCTTCCTGTTCCGGGTCAGAGCGATGGTGGCGAGTCGGCTGGAGTTGAACCTGCTGCGGCTGCTGAGCCGCTGCGAGGCGCTGGCGGCTGAGCGGCGGGAGCCGGATGAGTGGCGGCTGGAGAAGGTGCCGGGGTCGGCCCGCCGGGGGGTCGCCGGTCCTAGTGCTCCCAACTTGCCTCTGCCCTGTACGGGGTCTGGGTGCTCCCAGCCTCGCGTCCCGCCTCCCGACTGCCCCCTGGGCCGAGGGGCGCGGTAGCTCGTCAGTGCCTGGCTGCATAAGCCCATTCTCTAGGCTGGGAGCGGGTCCGAGGCCTGGTCGCGCGCCCTGACTAGAGACCCTGTGAGCCCGCTTTGTCTCCCGGCTCTTCAGAGGGGCGCGGAGTGTTGTGTCCTGGTTGAGGATTCAGGCGTTTTTACAGAAACGGACGAGCACGACTACGAGACCGCTGGCACCAAAACTGCATTGTGGCATTAGCTGTCAGTTACAAGCCTAGGCTGTAACCAAACTTAGTGTTTAGGTGCAGCTGGGCTTCCTTATAGTCTCATTCCCAAATCTTAACACGCTCCTGTGTTTGAGGAACACAGCAGTTACCCCAAGACCTGCAAATGATATGGTTACAGAGAGGCGGTACCATTGACAAGGAACTTGCTTTGGGTCAGGTTGGTCGTTGGAGAGAAATTTCTCAAATTCCTTGTCTCTGATGTTTTCTTGGAAGATCTTCTTTTTCCCTGTTATGGTGCCAGTCTCCGGTCATTGAGCTGTCCAAGGCTGCTGATAGAGTGGTGTATTTGGTTTCCTTGACTAGGCCTTCTGATTAGAAGCCATACTGAGCCTTCTGTGTTACTGAGATAAATCTAATATACATATCCCTGGATCTGATATTGAAGCAGAATTTAAAACTATATCCTGTTTTCTCCTGGAGATTACTCCAGCTTTATTCAAGGAGATCTTTATGTTGTTGGATCTGAGAGGAGATTTATGTATACTGTGTTGTAGTTTTGTCAGTCCCAGGAAATTAGCAAGATAAGGTGGATGAGACAATATGTTATACTGTATCAGCTTCTTTTGGGGAGATAGAGACAAGCTTTTTGTGGTTATACAAAGCTCTTCTTCAGGTGTGGGAAGCTTCAGTAAAAGGTACTACCTTGCCCAATTTGTGTATCTTATTTTTTTGTTAGACCGTTGATTGTTTGACTTGTTTCACTGTACAAAACAAAAAAGCAGTAAAGTAGCACTTTAAAGGCAAGCAAAATAATTTATTAGGTGAGCTTTGGTGGGACAGACCCACTTTTTCAGACCATAGCCATACCAGAACAGACTCAATATTTAACGCATAGAAAACCAAAAATAGTAATCAAGATTAACAAATCAGAAAAAAGATTATCAAGGTGAGCAAATCAGAGAGTAGAGGGGTGTAGTGGGGGGAGTCAAGAGTTAGATTAAGCCAAGTATGCCAAAGTGCCCCTTTAATGACCCAGAACATTTGTATCGTGGTTCAAACCACATGTTAATGTGTCAAATTTGAATATAAAAGAAAGTTCGGCAGCCTCTGTTTCCAAAGTACTGTGAAAATTCTTCAGTAAGATGCAAACTCTTAAGTCATTAACAGAATGGCCCACTCCATTAAAATGTTGGCTGACCGGTTTGTGGATCAGGAGTGTTTTTATGTCTGTTTTGTGCCCATTAACTTTTTGTCTGAGAGAGTTTGAAGTCTGTCCAAGATACAAAGCATCTGGGCGTTGTTGGCACATGATGTGATGTTAGTTGAGGAACATGAGATTGTGCCTGTGATTCTGTGACTAACCTGGTTAGGTCCAGTGATGGTATCCCCAGAATAGATATGTGGACAGAGCTGGCAGTGGGCTTTGTTGCAAGTAAAAGTCCCAGGACTGGTGTTCCTGCAGTATAGACTGTGACTGTTGGTGAGAATCCTCATGAGGTTGGGAGGTTGTCTGTAGGAAAGAACAGGCCTGTCGCCTTGGGCCTTCTGGAGTGTGGCATCCTGATTAAGGATAGGTTGTAGGTCTTTAATAATGTGTTGCAGTCGTTTGAGTTGTGGGCTGTAGGTAATGACCTGTGGTGTTCTGTTCTTGGCTTTTTTGGGCCTGTCTTGGAGTAGCTGGTCTCTGGGCATTCGTCTGGCCCTGTGGATTTGTTTTTTTATTTCTCCTGGCGGGTAGTTCAGGTTTATGAATATTTGGTAAAGATCTTGTAATGTTTGGTCTCTGTCAGTAGGATCAGAGCAAATTCGCTTGTACCTATGGGCTTGACTGTAAACAATGGATCTGGTTGTGTGTGCAGGATGGAAGCTAGAAGCGGGTAGGTAAGTATAGCGATCAGTGGGTTTCCGGTAGAGTGTAGTACCAATCAGGCCATTCTTGATTTGTACTGTAGTGTCCAGTAAATGTATGTCTCACATGGAGTAATCAAGGCATTAGTTGATGGTGGGGTGCAGATTGTTAAAGTCTCTGTGGAATTATTCTAGAGTCTCTGTACCATGGGTCCAAATCATAAAGATGTCATTAATGTATCTTAAGTAGAGGAGGGGTACTTGGGGACAAGAGCTGAGGAATCATTGTTCCAGGTCAGCCATAAATATAGTAGCATGTTGTGGGGTCATGCAGGTGCCCATAGCAGTTCCACTAATCTGGAGGTATAAATTGTCTCCAAATCAGAAATAATTGTGAGTGAGAACAAAGTGGCTGTGGTGACATAGGGATGGTATTCCTGATCACTTGTAATCCGTCTTCATGTGGAATATTAGTGTACAGAGCCTCTACATCCATGGTGGCAAGGATAGTGTTGTCAGGAACTTTTCCGATGTTTTGTAATTTCCTTAGGAAGTCACTGGTATCTCAGAGATAGCTGGGAGTGTTGGTGGCATAGGGTTTAAGGAGAGAGTCCACTGTAGTATTTCACTTGTACCTTCATAAACTTATTGATCAGTGGCTTCACAATAATCTCATTTATTCTGAACTATATTGTTGTGAGGACAGGAGAAGTTAGTCTGCTAGGATTTATTTTAAAGCTTCTTTATTTAATCATCCTGGCTGTGGCCACTGGAGGTCACTCTGACGCCACACATGCAGTGGATCTATCAAAACAAAAAAGCACTTTAAAGACTAACAAAATAAGTTATTAGGTGATGAGCTTTTGTGGGACAGACCCACTTCTTCAGACCGTAGCCATACCAGAATAGACTCAATATTTAGGGCACAGAGAACCAAAAATAGTAATCAAGGATAACAAATCAGAAAAATATTGTCAAGGTGAGCAAATCAGAGAGCAGAGGGGCAGAAGGGGGAGGCGGGGAGTCAAGAATTAGATAAAGCAAAATATGCAAAAGAGCCCCTGTAATGAGCTAGAAAATTCCCATCCCGGTTCAAACCACGTGTTAATGTGTTGAACCATAGTCTATGCCGTAGGAACACCAGTCCTGGAACTTTTCCTTGCAACAAGGCCCATTGCCAATTTTGTCCACGTACCTATTCTAGAGATACTATTACCTAATTTTTTTAGGACAAGTTAATATGAGCAGTAGGCTGTTCTGTGCCACAATGTGAGCAAGTTTATTCCAAAATGTGTGCAACCCATATCATTAATATGCATGTGCCCCTTGCATGTCAGTCCTGTGTTTGCCCAGGGAAAGATCTTGCTGTTCTATAGGAGGAGGACCATATCAAAATAGCATCTGGGGATTTCTGTTTTATGCTGTATACCATACCACTTTTTTCCTGTAGCTTGTGATATAACAAGGCTTTGAACTTATGAGTTCTTATTCAAAATATACATGTGATAGGTCATAAGGCACAAAAGCCTTTACCTAAAGATACAATTTCTTGGTTGAAAGATAAATGAAACTCATGGGGCATTAGTCAGCACCACTCCATGGCTTCTGTGATTATGATAAATAAAGCAGGCAGCTGTGGGAACACATGCTATTTAAGTTGTTGCTACAAATCCCTTTGAATTGAAGGAGTTTTAAGATTTTGTGAATAAACTTCAAAGCCATATCTTTGTAGCTTGGCTCATATTTCAGCTTTGTGGTTGGGCAGCATATGCAGGAGAGCCAGCAGTGCAGGTGTTGCTTCTCTCATGCCAGTTGTTCCTCTGTAATCTTCACATTGCATTTAGGAACCAGAGAGCTGTCTCTCAGGAGGGACTCCCTTCCAGTTCAGCCTGTCTTTTAAATTGGACTTTTGCTTCAGGGGGTTTTTGTTTCGTTTGTTTTACCAGTTTCTTTCCGGGCATGTGAATTCTGGTTCATTCGCTTCTGCAGGGGCACTGTAATGGATGGAAATAGCATGAACAGTTCTTAGCAGGAAATGTAAGGGGATGATTTCCCCATTGGATGGTAGCTGCAGCCAGATGGGCATCTCTTCACTTATCCACAGTCTAACTTGCCCAGTTTTGATACCTTCTTGTGAGAGCTTTCTTTCTGTGCCAGAAGGAACTGGTTGGTTGGACCATGTGGGTGGCTGCTTATGAAAACAAAAAGTTCAGAGACTGTGGAGAGTAAACTATGGGCTGGCAGGACAGACATTTGCCTGGTCAAAGAATTGCAGAAGTCAATCCCATTGCTTGGAAGCAGGATCCTTCTATTTAGGTCTTTTCTCCTGCTCTCAGGACTCCAACTTTACTGAAAAGATGCCTTATTCCTGAAGAGAAGGTGTTAGGGCTTTTGTCCCTTAGACTTCAGTGAACTATTCAGTGGAACATCTGGTGAATGGGATAGGGAACTGGGGATTAAAACCCATGACTGTTGACTATCACACAGTTAGGGTGCCAAAGTCTTCAGCTGTCTTCTGCTCAGTTGCCAAAAACCTCCTGACAGCATTGGCAATACACATGTGCACTCTTCTCTACTAAGAGTGGCAGAAAAACCTTTGACACCATAAGAAGTTAATAACAGAAGGAATCTTGTACTGACTACATTAGTCACGTTCCTAGGTAATTCAATAACCCTTTTCCCTCATTTCCAACTTGCATGATATTGCAGAATTCACATGTTCTAAGGCCAGAAGGGACAATAGTGATAATTTGTTCTTCATTAAAATTCTGAGAAATCAGAGGTGCTCACAGCAAGAATCCAAACCAATTTGCCACAAATTCCATTTTTGGAGCATGGGGGAAGGAGTTTTGGATACTAAAAATTCGTTTCCAATTTTAAAAAATTGCTTTCTGAAATATTTGGACCTGCTCATATTACTAGTCAGACATAGTCACTGTTTCTAAAGAATTAAGAATATTTTTAGTTTCCTAAAAACAGCCAGGCTGGGTCAGACTAAAGGTCTGTCTAACCCAGTATCCTGTCTTTTGACAGTGGCCAGTGCCAGGTGCCCAAGAGGGAATGAACAGAGCATTCAATCATCAAGTGATCCATTCTCTGACAAACAGGCTAGGGCCACCAGTCCTGCCCATCTTAGCTAATAGCTATGGATGGACCTACCCAGGAGTTTATGTAGCTCTATGAGAGTGTTATAGTTTTGGCCTTCACAACATCATCTGGCAAAGAGTTCCACAGATTGACTGTGCATTTTGTGAAGTAATACTTCCTTGTGTTTGTTTTAAACCTGATGTCTGTTAATTTCATTTGTTGACCCTGATTAGTTCTGGTATTATAAGGAGGTGTAAATTATTTACTTTCTCCAACACTCCATATAATGGAGCAGTCCGTGTGTTTTCTCCGTGCAGCCCATGGCTCTTCTGGTCCATGTGTGTGTTCAGCACAGCAATAATAGAGGAGAAATTCTTTTTAAATATTGTGAACTCCCAGAAGTTGGCAGGGATCCTCAGAGCATCTATAGCCTCTGAAACTTGCTAATTTGTTATTTGTATCTTGGATTTCAAGCTGCTGATTGCTGTTCGTGGAGCTTATTTTCATGTGTGGGAAGGAAATTTTGGTTTGAGAGTCTACTGGTGTGCCTTTTTTTGAGCTTTCCACTATGTGATGTGAGGGAAGATGTTGGGAGTATTCTACAGGGGGCTTAGTTTTATCGTATTAATTCATACATGCCATTGATAAGATCTAGCTGCCTACCTCTTCATTTTCTTTCATTGAGGCAGTAAGATGCAGGCTCTAAAGTGTGGGTGAGTTAGACAGATACAACTTTGTACAGCTAGCTTTTAAAAAATGAGCCACTTCAACACAGATAAAAAGAATAGTGGGTGATGCTTCCTATGAAAATGGTGACAGTCCTCATTATTATTGGTGTTTCATATCTGCACAGCCTTTACCACACTGTTTCCTGTTAATCCCATCTGTTACAATTGTCTGGTGTTTGGTTTTTTTTTAGTATGTATGTGCTCTTGAAGAGATGCTCCTGGTATTAAAGAAACACTCAAGGTGAGATGCTGTCTCTGAAACGGGTTGAAAGAAAATTGTGTTTCTTTTTACAGTAACCTGTTAAGTGTGAAATAAATGCAACCCCAGAACACTGAAACTGTGGCACATTCCACACATGGGGTGATAGCTGAATGGTTTGTGCCCTTGTAGTTGTAGCCCTGGAGCACACTTAGGTCTGTGAGGTATTCTATTGGTAAGGCATTTGAATATCGGTAAAGGCAGTTGTGGGGACTGTTGTATCACCAACACAGCAGGAACACTGAAAAGCCTCATTTATGAGCTGAGCCCCATTGTGCTTTATAAAGCTATGGAAAAACATGGCCCCAGCACCAGAGCCCTTAACAATGTGTTCAGACAAGCCATACAGGTGGCATTAAAGCATCAAATGTCTTACTGGGCATTTTAAACTAAAAACCTGCAGCATTTCCCAGGTGTTCTAGCAGTCTGCAATGTCCTTATTGTTCTAGTGCAGTGGTTCCCAAACTTTTCAGCATCACACCCCCCTTTTGATTTTTGAGAAACCCTCACAACCTCCCACCTCTTCTTTACCATCATCCAACCTCTTTAACAAAAAAAAAAATTAAATTCATAATTTAAAATAAACACAAGTGTAATATAAAAAGGTTATTCAAAATTAAAAATAAGCACAAATAATTTTTCTTGGCCCCTTGTGGTTGCCTCGTGCAGCCCCAGCTGGCCTGCTGCCTGAGCCCTGTGCCAGCCACCTGCCTACCTGAGACCTGCTCTGCCAGAGCTGCCCACCTGAGCCCCATGTGGCTGGGGACAGCCACCTGCTCACCCACCAGCTGCTGGGTCCAGCCATCCACCTACCCCCCCAGCCACTCGTGCCCCACACTGCTGGGACCAGCCACTCATCTCAGCCACGGGCCAGCCACCCAAGTCACCTGCCCAAGCCCCGTGCTGCGGGGGCCACCCTCCCTCCCACCCACCAGCCTGAGCCACCCAAGCCCCGTGCTGCTGGGGCCAGCCGCCCAAGCCCTGCTTTTCTGGGGCCAGCCGCCTGACCCCACGAGTCCCACAAGCTGGCCGGCTGCCCCCCGCCCCCCCACAAATCCATGTGAGCTGCCCACCCAGGCCCGTCTCCTGCCTTTCTACAAAACTAGGCACCCCCAGCCCCCATCTAACCCCATCATCCTCCCCCCAACCCGCACTCTCTCATTTGCAGAAGGCAGCTAGCTGCATGTGGGTTTTCACTGGCTGCCTGCTTTTTATAGCAGCTGCGCCGGGTCACCCACATGAAATGGCAGGGGCTGAGAGCCAGAAGCAAAGGCTGGATCTTTGTTCAGGTGCAGGAAATGATGGGGGTGGGGGCCTGGTTGCCTCACCCCCCCCACCCCCCCGGAATTTCTTCAAGCCCCACCGGGGGACACCCCCAGTTTGGGAAACCATGCTCTAGTGGGCTTCCCCTGCACTCTTGTCATCCCTGTGGAAATACATGCTGGTGTCACCAGAAAAGGTGGAATTTAAAGCAGCAGCATGGCAAGCTATAGCTGCCTCCTTTCCCTCCCATGCACATTAGCTGCTGAAGCTCAGCCCTGTCCTCGGATTGCTTCTAGTGGTGACACTTGAGCTCTCTGGCTAGTACAATGCGTTATCCTTCAGAAATTGAGTGAGGGTGACCCTAGTGCTCAGCTGTTCTGCTGGAAGATGCTGCCTTAATCTCTCAACTGTCCCCTGTGCATGTGACTGTCTGAAATACTAGTGATAAGGTTTGCTGACTCTCTTGCTGTTCATGGTTTCTTTTGACTCTTGCAGCAAGCCTGCCCCTGAACTGCTGAATGAATACTCCCGCAAAGTGGACTTCTTAAAAGGACTGTTAGAAGCTGAAAAACTGGTAAGAATCTTGTGTCCAGCTCAAAGTGACTTACTGAACATGCAGCTTTTTTGTCCACCTCCATATTGCATCTCAAAGCAGTAACAGGTGTCTTAGTGCAGACAGGCACAATCTTTCCCTCTAAATCATGAGCAAATGTGGTTTGGGAATTTGCAATCTATTAAATGTAAAGGGCTGATATTTGGAGTTAAACATACTCCTCCATGGCCCTAGTCAGAGATCCACTAACAAGGCAAGTGCTTCATGTGGGCTTTATGGCTTTTTTTCCTTTGTCTTTGAGCCTTTTGAGGCCAGTCTGTCCTTGTTCAGTATTGTTTGCCCTTTGTACAGAACTGTGTATGTCTCGTGAGCTATGTACTATTGATCAGCTGTGCTGTAGTGCCTTTTCACTTACCTTCCATTCTGCAGAAGGTAACAGCAAAAGGGGTCCCGTGTGATTCTCTAGCCTCCTCTGCAGAGTATAAGATTAATTTGGCCCTCTTTTTATAGTCCTCAGCAGCAGAAAAAGCCCTGGCAAATCAATTCTTGGCCCCTGGCCGAACTCCCACTATAACCAAAGAGGGAACGCCAGCTACTAAAATGGTTCATCTGCAGACAAAGGCTCGCTACACAGGCAAGATGAGGAGTGAGCTGCTTGGAATGGTAAGTTACATTCTGCATCTGGCTTTTGACAGCAATAGTCACAGATAGATAGCTACTCCCCTGGCACTACCCTTACAACATAAAAGGGATTAGGTTCACAGGGATTGCTGTTGGTGGCCCTGCCTAGTAGCAGTGCTCAGCCATCTAGTTCCAGAGTGGGGTAGGAGCAGGGCCAAGGGAGAAACCTATAGTCTCTGGAGAAATGGAATCTCTCAAAAACATCTTAAAGTACAATGCTCTGAAACCCTGTGTTCAGAGGTTACAACCAGACTTCTCCCCAGGAGAGCAGAGACTCAGCTGGCAGCACACTGCCTTCAGAGGAGGGAGCCACAATAAGGAGTGTGGGCTCTCTTCATCTCTTGTGCTTTACACATGGAGAGCCAGCCCATGCTTCGTTGTTTCTGATTTTTCTGATCAGAAATGTTGGGGCCAGAGGATGCCCTGGGGCACAGGGGTTGCTTGATGCAAGACTGCAGAGCACTGCTTTTGCATGTGTGTAATATTACTCTTTCTCTCTCTTCTCATTTGTGCCGTTGTGTTCCCAGGATCCCCTGTCAGTCAATGGTAAGTGCTTATATCAAAGCAGATGGCTGGAATGTGTGTGGGTAGGAACAAGGGGTGTTGAATCTTGCCTGACAAGCTATAGCATGCTGTTTTAGTAGTTTGCCAGCGTGGGACTCCTCTACTGAACTAAAAGATAACGCAACTACAAGTGTCTGCCTGGTTACTGAGATTTCAGTAGCTCCCTGTTTGGGTCAGGTGCCAATTGGGCCAAGTTCTGTACAGTTAAAGTCTCTACCATGAACAGTTTACATATCTAACTTAGGACAAGAAGCAACAAACCAGTCTTTCGTGTTACCTGTGCTTGTGTCTTCGTCCTTTCCATTGGACACAGGTGTAACATTACATGACAACTGAGCATGATGTCTGTCTGCCACTGGGAGGGGTAGGACTTTCTAAACCCTTGTTACCTGGTGCAGAAACCCAGAGAGATTTAAATTCTGCATCCTGTCCATGAACCTCTTACAGAACTAAAGACACTTTCTGCAGTTTTCAGTCATACTTGCTCAGGTTCCTGGTCCAGTAGCTTTCTCCAAGAGAGTCAGGTCTGGAAGTTTATCATTTGCTAAAATACAAACTTTTTTTTTTTTTTTCCAGAGTCAGAGGAGCTAAACTTACGGAAACGGAAGTAAGTCATAATTTAATATTTCAACTCTTTGTGATCAGAAACCAAGGGCCTTTGACTCCTGAATGTACTTCATTCACTCATCTAGAAATATTTCAATGCTCCTTTGTAGAAGCACCAAATGTGAGTACAGGTTGAACCTCTCTAATCCACCACCCTTGGGACTTAACTGGTGCTGAACAAGAAAATTTGCCAGACCAGGGAGGTCAGTATTGTCTAGCAGCTTTACCAATGCTTCCACTGGGCTCCAAGAAGACATTTGGGGGTAAATTGTAGCTAAATAACAGCACAGAACACTGAGAGCCAGGACTGTTGGCTGTAAACAAACTTTATGGTACCATGGAAAACTTGGCTATACCCATGATAAGTGCATATCCAGCAAACTAAAATCATGCCAGACCATGGAGGTTGCTGGACAACAGAGTGTAGGACGAGAGAGGATCAACTGTAGTTTATTAGCTGTTTTAACAAACTGCTGTTCTGACTCTTTTCCATCTCATCAAGTTTTGAGCCGTAGTGTAACTCTGACATTGTCTGCTAGTGACCTTAAATCACTGTGAACAGTCCACGAGAAGTCAGTCTTAAATCTCCTCCCTTGTGCTCTGTAGGGGGCTTGTATCTGAAGAGAAGCAGTCAACAACTGAGTTAGATGCTGTGTTACAGCACCATCGCAGCGTGCAGGAGAAGCTGGCTGAAGAAATGTTGAGTTTGGCTCGCAGTCTCAAAAACAACACCCTGGCAGCACAGAACGTTATTAAGCAAGATAATCAGGTAGCACAGATTGCAGTGTGAGAAAATCTCAGTATTGCAACACCTAGCATTTATGTGCCAAGATACGGGGTACATGTAAGAGCTGTAATAGTCTAAATATGACATGATGGGGTGGGGTGGGGTGGGACGGACAAGGAGTTTGCCAGAAGAACCTGTCATCCTTTGTACGGCAACTGGTCATTACTATCGATTCTTTAGGGCTTTTTTTGTAATAACCAAAACTTTCAAACCTGGATGCCTGATGTGAAAATGGTGTGGCTCTCAGGTGCTGACCACCCACAGACCCTGTTGAAGTCAGTGGGAGATGTGGGTAATTGATGCTTTTTTGACAATTGGAACACTTTCACTTGGGTGCCTTAAGGTGGCTTTAGAGAAGCTTCTCTTTAACTACTCAGACACCAGTCAGTTTTCAAATCTGGTATTTATGGCTGGTCTGATCTCTTCTCCAGTGCTGAAATATGGTTCCTGCTTTTCTGACTGCATCAACACAAGTGCTTGTGATTGATTAAGCCAAATTATCTTGCAAATCAACTTTGACTTACTGCTTGCTCTTATTTGTTCCCTAGACATTATCTCACTCTCTCAGGATGGCAGACCAGAACTTTGAGAAGCTGAAGGATGAATCTGAACGCCTTGAGCAGCATGCAAAGAAATCGGTCAACTGGGTGCTCTGGATAATGTTAATTGTAGTTTGTTTTATTTTTATTAGCATGATCCTCTTTATTAGAATTTTCCCTAAACTCCGATAACTTCCACAACCTGCAGGAGCAATATGGGGAAAGTTAGGCAGTCTGTGACACTTAATGCATTCCCAGCAAGTCTCTGACCAGTTAGTAAGCACTTACTGTCAGGCTGAGACATGCTTGTGACCGGACGGGTTACCAATGGCCTGATCTTTTGTCCCTTCTGTGTGCTTTTACAGAAGTTGGTGGGACACCTTATGAGAGACTGCCTAAGTCAGGTGCCTTCGATATCCCTTTTTGCTTAACTAATACTGTTGCTTGTCTCTTGAGAAAGGAATTTTAATAAAGATGGCACATTCAGCAGAATGTCCCTATCCTTCCCGGTGCATTGGCAGATATGTCATCCATTTGTGATGTGGCTAAGGCAAACTCCTCTGTAAGGGAGTTTGCTTTTGTAAGAACGATATTCAACTGAAGGATTAACAACTATGTTTGTTCTTTAGAAATCCACTGACTTCAACAGGACCCTTCCTGCAACTGTCTCTGTAACAAGTGTGGCGTGAGCATTGTTATTAACTCAGCCTGCTTGGCTCAGAATAAGCAAGAAGGTACTCCTGCCTGTTGGACACTGGTTATTGAAGTCTTTTGAAGCTATGGGAGAAGACAGCGGTTGAAAGCACCTAGTTTGGGAAACTTAAACAAATCTGCTCCTCTCTTCTTAAGATCACAAACACCAACATCCAACCAAAGTACAGTGTGTTTCATTCCTTCAAGAAGCAGCTGAGAGACAGACTGGCTGTTCAGTCCTAAGCAAGCAGTGCATTCTTCATCTGTGCAGACCCTGCCTGCCTAAGCAGCTGATTGCTTCTCTGTTAAATGAGGTTCAAGGAAGTTGATGTCTTGAAATAGGCATTTACTTAAGAAAAAAATTAATCAGTACCTTCTGAGCTGGGCTAATTTGTATGTTTGCCTCCCTTAACTCTTAACGATTTCTAGTGGAAGAGACCTTTGAAGTTTTCAGCCACATTCTGCTGTTGATGAAGTGCTGATATGCTATACTGGGTGAAAAAGAGTGGTATAATACAACTGCTCATAAAGGGTGAGAGTGAGTCTGTCTGCCTGCCTGCCCACCACTTAATTTTTAAAGCATCTGCCATTCTCCTTATGACAGATTGTTACAGTTGGTATTCTGTATATTGCTGTCTCTTTGGTACAAGATTGTATTGGTTTCTTTGACATATTTATTACTGTATGATTTTCATAACTAGAAGCAACTGCTATCTCTCTGCAGCAAGTGTTGCACAGTGCTGTGCTGCAGCTTCTGAGGTAATATGTATTCCTACAGGTCCTCAGATGTAACAGCAAACCCATCTGTTGTCAAATGTGCACCATGTAATGTCATACAAATCCTCCTTAACGACTTCACATGGTAAGAAAGCTGTCACTGATCCAAACTCCTTCCTTCATCTCTTACCTCTACAAAGGGAACTGAAAAGGGCTATCTTCCTAATGTTCTGTGAGCCATGTTTGTAGGTCCTAGATCCTGTAGTGAAAATTACATGGGAGTTCCATTAGGCCTCTGTGAGTGATGGGACTCGGGCTGGATTGTTGTCCTCATAGGATCAGGGCTGAAATGGCCTAACTTACTGACAGTAGTGTATCTTGCACCTGGTTACATTAAGGATGTCTTTGGTCCATGCTGTATTTGTATTGTTGCAAATACTTCATCCTACGTCATCTGGAAAATAGATGCAGTAATTTACTGAGAGAGTCATCAGTTACAGCCTGAGGGGGTTGGTAGGACTTTGTGATGGCATAAAGTTATTGTGTCCATAATCAGATGAGTGGTGGTGTTGAAATTACACTTTGATAGGGTGAGGGTGACTATGGTCACAGGTGTGTAGGGGGAAGAGAGGCTGAGACTTTGGAATCAAAAGCTGAGCCCAGAACTAGTCTTGAAAAGCACTCATTCCATCCAGGAGAAATCGAGTGTCCAGGCCCCAAGGCAAAGGGAAACTTTTGTGTGTATGCAGACCAGACCAAATGTGAAGGTCAGCTTGTGCAGCCATGACAGAGGGGCCAGCTTAGGGTGGGGCTCTGTATTGCCACCCCTACCCCCACCACCCGAGCCAGTGCTGGGCAAGGGTAGCCCACCCTTCCTCTGCTACCATCCTCCCCACAGGATCCTAAACCCCCAATCACTTCTGTAGTCCCTGGTCATAGCCACATTGGGTTTGAACCAGCCCCCATTGCCTCTGGATGGCATGGCTTCAGTGCCCCCAGGCTTCAGTCCTGTGGATTGGGCAGGGTGCCCTTGTGGATTAACTGGCTGGGCAGTGCAGTGGCCAGTCCCTCAAACCTCAGCCCCCTGCCCTGAGCACTCCACCCCACACCTGAATTTCTTACAGGTACTATTGTATCACAATCTCCTGATTGGAGGGCCATCACGGGGGGGATTGCAATACAACAGCACCTATAAGAAATTTGTTTCACCTCTGCAATACACAGACATTTAGTTTTGGCGTTGTCCCTGTCACTCACAAAATGATTCTTCAGAATTAGGCGGAACTTGCATGGCTCTTCCAAGTACAGTTGCTGGTGACAGCTAGTTAGGTGCCTCTGGTGTTTAAGTATTTTAAAAATCTTCTGTAAGTAAAGGAAGGAAATAGATCACTTTTAAGAACCACTAGGTGGCCATATTACCAGTGCTGCCTGCTATGTCTTATGAGCAGGAGGACTGCAATTATCAGAGTAAGTAGGAAGATATGACAGAGTACTATTTGAGGGCTGCCTGTGCAGACCTGGAGACTGCTTTCTTGGGAGAGGTGCTAAAGATGAGGTGTTTATAAAGCATTTTTTGATTTGTACATTTTGATAGACACTGGCCTGTGTTAATTCATAAATAAATAGATTACTAAACTTACTCACCATCCTATTGCAGTCACCCCATTAGCGCAGTCTGAGTGCCATGTTCAATCACTTTTGGTGGTAGGTGTGGCTGCCCAACCGTTTTCTATCACTCTCTCCCCTTTCAGACTTTATTTGCTCAAAAACACATTGTTGGGTGAGAGCAGAAGCAGGATATCTTTTACTGCCTTTATCAAAGCCAGTTGTGCAGGTGTAAGTAAAATCAAACTGCTGGCAGGAGGCTGTTGCTGATACTTTCTGGCTCTTTTTACATAAAACACCGACTAGTGTTTTATAATTTGCAGTTAGGATAATCACCACCACCAGTGCTTTTATGGCATTGTACCCAAGCTGACTAGATTGATGGCTTTGAGACCCCCTATAGACAGGTACTGTGGGGATAGTTCTCTATGGGACAGCAGCCCTGAGGGAGAGAGGAAGGTAGCGCTAAGGACAGAAAAGGCAACAAGAACGAGCTGGATCAGATATGAGTCTATGCATGTGTCCTGAGCTGTGGAACAAACCTCCTGACTATTCAGGTATCATAGTTAGAAGCATGGTGTGTAGCCTGATGTATTCGGGGGGGGTTTGTTCTTGTTACACTGCAGTTTGTTGTGCTACCCATCTGCTCTGAGAGCACGTGAATTTAAATCTATATAAATCAGGGTTTCCCAACCTACGGGTGGGGACCCAAACATGGGTTGTGATTACATTTCAAAAGGGTCGCTGGCTGGGCAGCTCCACAGGTGGCTGTTAAGAAGCCATTCGCACTCCTGAAGTGGTTCTCAACTTCTTGGTTGGATTAACAGCGGTCAGGCAGTTAAGCAAGTCAATTACATTGAGAACCATTTCAGCTGCATGGCAGACAACTACATACCTGGGAAGCAGCGCCCAGCTCACGTAAGGTGGGGGCCTGAGTCGGAGGTTAGGAGGGAGGGCATAGCTGATCAGCTCCCTGGCTTCTAGCCTCTTTAGGAGATGGGGACCCCCAGGCCCCAGCAGGGGTCCCACAGGCCGGCTTCCATATCTCGTCCCCCCCCACACCCCCAGGACCAGCTGGGGTTCATGTGACTGGCTGTGCTGACCTGAGCTCCATGCCCTAGCTGACTTCCAGCTGCAGGGGTCACTGTGCCTCCCCTAGCCCCCTCCAGCTTCTGAGTGACTCCCAGTGCCTGTGTGTGACTCCCCTAGCCCCTGAATGTGACTCCTGTAGCCCCTGATTGTGGGGTTTAAGTCTGCGGGGGGGAGCAGTTTGGGGATGTCTTTCCACTACCACAAGTCTGACTATAGTAAATGTAGTGTTTGTTAATATATTTCCCATTTTCTATTAAATAAGTATTATGCATATATAAATATGAGGAGATACAACCTTATATTCTTGTCAGGTGCAAAATTAGCTAGTTACAACTCTGCCTCTCTTCCCCCCCGCCCCATTTTTTAATTGCCTTGGACCACCAAGTCTTCCCAAATTGTCAAAATGGGTCCCTGTTTGGAAAAGGTTGGGAACTGCTGGTATAAATAAAAAGAATTACTTTAGAACAAAGGAGGAATTCAGTGAACCTTAGACTGAATATTGGGACATTTTAAAGCCAGGCTGGCTGAAGCAATTGTAGAGATACAATTCCTATGGGTAGGAGCAGACTAGATCTGACCTTGCTGATGTCTTCCATCTAACTTCTAATCCCTTTGTTGCCTTGAATTAAGGCTACGGTTGCTAATCAACAACAGGATTGTCCAGAAGGATTTGGCAGCATTTCCTGTGTTAACAGTAAAACACTGGGGCTTCTTTCCTTAGCACGTAAGGCAACAGGCTCATCACCCTCTGAGTTGGTTGTCAGAATGGGTGTGGGAGAAAGGAAGGGTCAGACAGGAACTTTGTCAGCTGATGACATGAAGTTGTTTGCATTCAGAGACTTGTCATCTGTTGGGGCAGCTCTGTGGGTCTTGGAACAGGAAGGGATGAATTTCCCATGGTCAGCTCTTGCACATATACAGTCACTGGCCTACTCGCTGAGAAGTCTACTCTGCCCCCCCTGTTCTGTGACATCCTGCCAGCAACATCTGGACTCAAATTCCTTGCTACAGCCTCCGTCCATGGCATTTCTGTGTCCGCAGAGGGTGAGCAGGATGTGTGTTACATGGGGAGATCTTGGCATAGAGGTGGAGCAACTTGTGCGTGCTCCTAACAAAGTGCCGCTTCCTGGAAGCTGGTGCAAGAATATTCCCAACAGTCTCGTTTCTTCTCTGCTTTTTCTAATGAGTTAAGCCACTTCTCCAACAGGGCAGATGGGTCTAGTGGGAAGAGTAACAAGTGGTGGGTAGGCTCTCCCTGCTCCACCCTTGACTTGCTGCATTACCCTAGTTTCCTCAGTCTTTCCTCAGGGAGTTGCGTGGGACAATTAATCTTGGCAAGGCTCTTGAATTTGACTGGATTCATGGTTCAGCCAGCCACTTCATTTGTGGTGGGGTCACAGGAGTGTTTTTTTTTTTTCCTATAGCAGAGCTTACCTAGCCTCCCCTAACAGTTCTTCAGCTTTTCCTGCACCTTGGGAGCCAAGGGGTGCTTTCAGTCCCTTCCATAAAGTACTATTGGGGCTGCTATATTTTATCTAATTGTGGAGGTGTCTAAATACTCCCTGAAGGGGATTTTGAATTTCCCAACGTGCAACTTTTGTCCAACAGCCGAGTGTCTCGCAGCTGCAGTCCTCCAGCTCTTGAGCCAACTTGGGTTCTGGTGGAGTCGTCATTATTGACCATTTTTAAATCCAGATTGGATGTTTTCCTTAAAGTTCTGTGCTAGGAATTGTTTTGGTGACAGTGTGCCCTGTGTCACGCAGGAGGTCAGGTTAGACTCTCAAAACAGTCCTCTTCTGGCACTGGAGTCTATTAATCACATACAAGACATGATTATCAATTACTGGCAGAATTTCTCTTATTCACAATCAAGTAGTATTTCTAAAATACCAGTCAGTCTTACCAGGCACTGAACTCCAGCCTGTCAAGCAGCTTCCCTCTTGTTTCAATCTCTTCATTTGCCGCAAACTGGCTTCATTTCTCTTGCTGGGACAATGCTGTTTAAAGGAGCTTGCAGAGAAATGTATTGGTCTCAGCCCTCATCTCTTTTTGACCTGAGCTGAGCTGGTTCCATAGCGATAAAGCAGGAACCCCCAAAGCCCTTGAAACCCACTGTTAATTCTGTTGAATCACTTTCCATGCAAAGTATGAAGATTTTGAAGCATCTCGCTAACACGGCTGTTTTGCCTCCAAAGGTCACAGGTTCACCCATCTGCATTCTCCTTCATGAGCTGCTGTTTGTCCAGTCCCAAAATAGAGTCCTTAGGAATAATGGGCAAATTAAAAAAGCGGTGGCCATTTTCTCTAGATAGCTTTAGGATGTGGCAAGGTTCTCTCTATGTGCAATTCACCCCTTCTGGTCCACACTGCCTTGTCTGAGGTCAGAGTTATGAGATAGCACTGCACTTCAGACTCTTAAACACAGGGGCCTGCTACTACAGAGTTCACTTCTACCCTGTACAGCTGTGCTTGTTGTGCTCCATCTGTGTCCATGTCTGTAGTTCCAGTTTAAGAGCACACCACCCCATCAACAACCCTCCTGCCTCCAAAGCTTGGAAGGTCAAGCTGGGCTCTTGGCTTACACTGCCAATCAGATTTGACAATGGTACAAGTGAAACCCTGCAGACCCTCTGCAAGGGGGAGTGACTGCACTCAGTGAGTCTGCAGGAGCAGGAATGACCAGCAACACGTTGTTCTCAAGTTCTATGCATAAGGAGGAAGAGAATCCAGCTCAGTCTCTCTTAGATGCATTGGCTCCAACAGGTGTGATGTAAAAAAAAAAGTATCACCTCAAATAAATAGTCAGTTCTTCTGACCCTGAACAGCCAGAGGAAAGCCAGTTTACAAAGTCACACTGCAGTGTGGAACTATATATTAAATCCTGTTTGCTGCTGCCTAGCTTAAGCCTTTTGCTAAGGGCCTTAGTGCCTGGGAGCAAAGAATTCCCAGTTTTGATGAGATTTGATTGGGCATGGCTACAACTTATTTCAGAGTCAGTTTGGTAAGTTCAGATGGAAGGTTTTGGAAGGACGATGAATGTGATTCTTAATTTCCAGTGTTGCAGAGAAGAGGAAGTCTGGTATGCAGCTGAGCTCTCCAGGAAAAGTCCTCAGCATTTGCAGACTGCAGTAGAACAGCATTCACTGGGTGTAAAAATTTATAATCTAATATATGTTGAAATACTTCTTCTGGACATGAAGCCAGGCCAGAGAGGTCATGTGTGAAATCTTCTAATCTGAAACAGCTTGTGTTGGAGAACATCAGTTCTTTGGCCAAAATAAAATATTCTTGCTTTTATACTGATGCAGTGCAGCAAAGGGAGAAGGAGCACTCTGGCCTGTCCTGGGTCTGGTTTGGAGATGTGTTCCCCTAATGACACGGATGCAGCTCTGTGAAAGAGGACACATCGCATGCGGCAGATAAATGCTATTTGAAAGGCCTGTTTCCACACACGCACGCAGAACTTGAGAGGGGCAGGCTGTAGCTTGCTGCCTGTCCAGTGCTTCAGAGCAGAGAACATTCAGTGCAAAGCAAAAGCCTGTTTTCTCACCTGAGCTTGCAAAAACCACCAGGCAATAGGATTGAGACCACAGGCTGCTTCTACTTGAAGAGCTTGGAGGGCCTGAGTGAACCAAGAGTGCAGTTGCTGAGATTTGCGCGTGGCTGGGACTAGCTCCCACCAGACCCTGCAGCTCCTGCATGGGATCCTCCATGTGGGAACCAGATGGGATGGTATGGCTCTTGTTGTGGAGCATGTATGTGGCTGTACATTCCAGGACTGCAGCTAATGAACATATGGAAACTGGATTTGTATGCCTCCCTCTGCACGTGATGTGGCCGTCCTGGCTCCGTGGCTGACCATCCAGCTCCCACCCCATGTTCACCTCTGAATTGTCTTCATAGGCCTTTTACTTTCTCTGCTGCCTCAGTGGCTGCTGTTACTTGTCAGGGGTTGGAAGGAAACTAAAATCTTTGGCCTGGCTAGGCTTCTTCATAAGTGAGGAGTCTCACTGACTCTGAGCACCTGCAGTTCCCACTAGATTCGGAGAGATCTGTCGGGGTTCCCTGTGAAAATGCCTCTGTGCAGCCAGCTGGTGCTCAGGAACAGACGTAGCAAGGTCTGGGGCTGGCTCTGAGTTCCCCAGGCTGACAGTCCCTAGGGGCCAGCCACAAAGCACCCAGTCCCCATGGCAGGTGCATGCCCTGGCCCTGAGTCTTAGAGGGCACCATCTCTGTATGTACCATGCTGCACCACATGCAGTTGAGATAAGCACTCCTAGTGAGCACACTGCTGACACAAAAAGCAAAGTGTGGGCATGCACCAGTGATGTAATTACTCCGGCAACTTCATTTTCTAATGTGGACAAAGCCTGAACTAAATATGTCAGGAAAGACTGTGAAAACAGAAGTGGTAACTTGATGGAGTGGGTCTCTTGAGATAGTGTGGGCAATTGCAGTTTAGATTGTATTGTTTTGTTTACGCATAAAGGGTTTGAAGGAAGCAATTAAAGGTATCAGGCAGTGTGGCACGTTATAAACTGTTGGAATATAAAAGCAGAATCCCTGTTAAATCTGAGGAATTTGGTGTCCAGTGGAGTTGTGAATTTAAATTCACAGTGTTACCTCACCTACGTGGTCTCTGTCATATCCTGGGACCAACATATCTATAATAACACTACAACTAACTTTCCAAATACATCAAGTGTAAACTCCTCATTGTGACTGTTGTGGTGATTGAGAATTTCCAGTTTCCCAGGTCTTGGGCTGGACATTTCTCTTACTGGTGCTTTACAAAGGGGCGTGTCACAGCATTATACTGCAATAATACCTTGAGAAGGAAAAGTTTTAAATACATAAAAGGAGAATGTGATTATCTCAAAGTTCCCCACTAGAAATTGTTAGAATATAAATTAATGATCTAGGGAAGTAAGCAACAAACAAATAGCTCATTGTTTTTTGGGTAGAGTTAGGGGGTTAGATAATTATACTTTTCATGCTCCCGGCTGCCTACATTTACTGTCTTTAGGGTGAAAGGGAGAGTGGGACCAGGGATGATATGGAAAGAATTTATGCAATCTTTTCAGCAGCATGAATCATTTGCAAATTCATCAGTCACTGATTGTTTGATACAGTTTTCTAACTTCTGACCTAAAGAGTTATTTAGTTGGGAGCCAGGCAGACTGTGTGGGGGATGTATGAGGATTCAGTAGGGATATCCTGGAAGGCAGCAGGATGGTATCTAAAGCAGTTTCCCAATTTTATTTGGCCAAGGAACCCTTTCAAATGTGAAAGAATTTTGTGGAACCCCATTCTCAGGCTCCACCCTCCCGGCCCCCAAACCCACCTCCCATCTCCAGAATTTACCGCCTCAGCTCTGACCTGAAATGCACCCCCTATCCCCAAGCTTTACCCCCCCATCCCACATACCTGGCCCCCTCATCCCCAGACTTAACACCTCTCAGCCTCAAACCCACCTACCCATGCTCAGGCTTAACCCCTCTCAGACCCAAACCAGCTCCTGGGATTGACCCATCCATGGTGTTGGCTGGGGAGCCTATGGTGGGTGGCCACATGCCCTCAGCAGCAGGAAGGCTGGCGTAGATGTGTTCTGCTGGCAGGAGTGAGCTGAGCCATGCCCACACAAAGGTGTGACTGCTTGGGTAGTAAGGCAAGTGAGGGGCTCTGTGTGGCTCCCTGCCCTGTCATAGCTGAAATAACAATGTAACTAGATTCAGCTGGTTTAATGGCCAGATCTCTCCCACCACCCTGCTGTCCGTTAAACCAATTAAATTTAGTTCTACTGTTTCAGCAGTGGCAGGGCAGGGCAGTGCAGAGGAGTCAGCTATTGTAATGGAATTTTCTTGTGGAACTCTTGTTTTCACTTTGTGGAACACCATTTGGGAAACACTGCAATAATGTATCAGCCAATGATTTTGGCAAAGTGTTTTGAAGTCTGTAGAAATTAAAACTGGAAAACACCTGCAAATCTAGTCCAACTACTAATGGAGCTGTAGGGGAAAAATGCATAAACAGAATGGCTCTGCTTCTCAGAGCCAGCACAGCTGCTCTCAGTTTATCTGATCTCACAGCCAATGTACTGTAGCATTAACATGTAAAACTGGCTGCATGGGAGAGATGCTGGGGAGATTGCACACTGATAGTCTAATCTGAAATCAGAAACTGTAAGTAATATCTTGGTGAAAGATAAACCTGTAACTTAATCCTTCTATGGCAAATTGCAAACTTGTATCAGTCACTTGATTGAAGCTGGAATAGAAAGTAGTAATGCAAATGGAAGTTGTCGTGCTGTCACAGGTGTTAAATCCTACATGAGCCAGGAGTTCTGAATGACACTAGTGCTAAGTCTACACTGCCACTTTACTGCACACACTTCCTGGAGCACAGCACATTACAGTGCTGTAAAGTGTCAGTATAAACAGGCTCCCAGAGCTGGGAGTTACTCCCCTCATGTAGGTGATTAACACAGCCATGGCCATACTTTCACTTCAGAGTGCTGCCATGGGTGTGCTTTAATTGTATAAGTGTAGACAAAGCCTTAATCTTACATCTTTCTGTAAGTAGGTAGCAGCAGCAAAAGTCACATGCTTTGTCCAAACAGTGGAGGGTTACTGTATGCGCTTTTAAGATTAAAAAAAAAAAATCTGTATTTCAGCTGTTTGCATGCATGTATTGGCCTCTATTTCCTGAAGGACTCTTAGCACTTTGACAAATAATGGAGTCTCAACAGAGAGCTGGTAACTTGCAAGAGTCTTGCCAGCACTGCTTTGCAATACTCTGTTTGTGCATGTGCATTTAGGTTGGAATTTAGAGGTTGTTTGCAGTGTAAAGCAATTGAAGGCAGTCTTGCTCATCTCCAGTGCTGTGTTTTTCATTGTCCAAGTAGACAGGATTGCAAAATGCAAATAAATTGCAGAAATGGCGATGGCTGAATAAGGCTTTAAACATTTTCAGTTTTAATAATCTTGGGTATTGTTTGAAACACAGAGCTGTCTGTTTAAAAAGTATGAGCTAAGATTTTTAACAGCAAATCATGATTTTCTGAGGGGGTGAGAAGATGGGAGAGTCCAACTGGAGACCCCTTACAGAATCTAGATTTCTTTTCCCCTATGACAAGTGCTCAGTGCTCTAAAAAAAATCAGGACACTTCAGGAGACCCTCAAGTGAGGTTCCCAAAAATGGGAGAAGGCCCCCCCCACACACACACACCTCACTGGAGAAAATCTGAAAATCTTGACTGATATTTTTTAAAGAGCATTCAATGTACTAAGTATTAGGAACAGACTTGCTCCTAACCTGCAGTCAGATCTGGAAGAAAATGGGATAACCAAAATCGGGTGAAAGTAAAGCTGAAGTTGGAGGGATAGACATGTTTGGTACACTGAATCTGTAACACAAGCCCAGGCTTAGTAGCACTCCAGTTTAGCAGACGTAGGGCTTGAACATCTACAGTCATTTGTAACCCTGGGTTATAAATTTTTGAACCCTAGGTCCAGGTCCAAACCTGGGGCTCCATCAACATTGTTACCTGAGCTTGACTACACACATACCAACTTTCCTAGTTCTATCCCAGGATGTGTCTGCCTTAACCCTTTGTTTGGTGCAGTATGGTAAAATGGTTGGCTTAAGGACTGTCCATGAGACATTTTTGGCAGACTCCCAGAAAACAACTCCAGTGGGGGTGTATCTACACTGCAGAGCAATAGGGCTTGAACCGTCCTCCCCTCCCAGGGGGTCATGTGAGTCAGGGTCTAAGCCCTGGGTTAGTGCCATTTGCATGTGGATGGAAAGGAAGAGGGTTAGGCTTGTGGTGAGTTCAAACCCAGGATTATACTGCAGTATAGACATATGACCGCTCAAGGAAGCAGACAATAGGCATACAGACAATATGACAATAGGAAACAGACTATGACATTTACAATAGGCATACTTTCAGTCTTCCACAACTCCGGTCTACTCTGGCAGTGGCTCAGCAACCCTCCTGGGACTTTATCTAGGGCAGAGAACATAAGAACGGCCATACTGGGTCAGACCAAAGGTCCATCCAGCCTAGTATCCCGTCTGCTGACAGTGGCCAATGCCAGGTGCCCCAGAGAAGGAGAACAGAAGACAATGATCAAGTGATTCCTGCGCTTGTAGTGAAGGCTAGGGCACCATACTTTACCCCTGGCTAATAGCCATTTATGGACCTAACCTGCAAAAATTTATTGAGCTCTTTTTTAAACCCTAATAGAGTCCTGGCCTTCACAGCCTCCTCCGGCAAGGAGTTCCACAGGTTGACTGTGCGCTGTGTGAAGAAAAATTTCCTTTTATTAGTTTTGAACCTACTACCCATCAATTTCATTTGGTGTCCCCTAGTTCTTGTATTATGGGAAAAGGTAAATAATTTTTCTATATTCACTTTCTCCACACCATTCATTTCTTAATAACTACTTTCTTCAACTCCAAGGAAAATATAGGTATGAACTCTTAATCAATTTTTTCTAGAGAAGCCCAAAGCAAGATCTGGTGTGTGCAGGAGAGAGCATTCCTACCAGGCCAGTTCTGTCACGTGAGTTTGCTGATAGAACAGCCGTGTGTCAGGCAAAAAGGCATACATACTGAAAAATTTGTCACTCATGACCTCAGAGAAAATCCAGTGTTTAAAGGGCACTTTTTGGCTTTCTAGCCACATTGTGAAGGTGAGGCCTGTTGGGTAAGTACCAGCAGTTGCTCCTGACTCAGTGGAGTAAAGAAGAGCAGAATTTGGGCTCGTGATCAACAGCCAAAACTCCCAGCCTTGTGCTCTAATCACCAAGCTGGGGAATCTAAAACCTTTTTTCACAGTATGGAGCACACCTGAATAGTCCCATGGACTAATTCTTCTGATTGTGTGTGAACTGTCATCCATTCATGAGTGTAATATCCCTGTGCTAAATGCAGCAACTGTTTATATGGGCAAGTAATGGTGGAAAACTATTTGATATAATTTTAGCTCTTTTAATACAAATTAGCAGATGGAGAGAGAAAAAAAGAGTAAAGTCATGAGTCAGTGATCTGTCAGTTGTTCATCAGTAGTCTGTGGATCATTGTTTTGATGGCCTCTACCCTTGGTCACTATCAATATTTATTGATAAAACTGAACTAAAAGATCTGGTATAAAGTAGAGTACTGGGGTAGGAGAGGCAAAGATTTTGAGAGAGAGTAATTGTTTACCTATAAATTATCTGTATGGAAAGAATTTGCATAACTCACAGTCTTGCAGGCATAAGACCATGCAAATAGCAGACAAAATTATTGGACGTAGTTCTCTTGGTTGCCAAGAAATGTGTTGTGATGAATCAGCGCCAGGACAAACAGCAGACATTTAAAGCATGACAGACAAGCACCGAGTCTGTATCCCACAGGAGCAAGTGGATGACCAGACCTGTGGAACAAAGATCTGGACGGTAATTTTGGACACTGAGAAGGCCAATGGTTAATGTAGCATATCCGCTGTACGATGTGCACAAGAGGGTCTTTAGTAGAACTGTGTAAATAATGCTTTTTTTTTTTTTTTGGCCTGGAGTTGATGAATATGAATGAAAGAATGCTAGTAAAATTAAGATTTTTTAAAAGAATAATATCAAATTCAAGCTGGCCTTTAGACAACTTGTGTAGGTCTGTGTTGGCCAGCTAACCAACATGAAAAACAAGTGACTGTTTTAGTAAGCTGTACATGTATGACTTATGCCTTTAGATATCTGACTTTGCCACTTCTAACTTAAGAATTTGAAGCTAGCATGAACACTAAATTTTCTTATTATAACTTGACTTAAATATCGTCCAAAAAGTAAACATCACCAAAACAATAAAATAAATAAGTAGTGGAGCATGCAAAAGCCAAACATTGCAATACAAAGGTCCTAAACTTGCAAAGACTATGCACTCAAACTAGAGACCATGCCCAGTTACCACCTGCTAGCATTGCATCCTAGATATTAAATCTAACTTCAGATTAATATGAAACTGTTTGTTATGATAAACAAAACATAAATATTGATAAATGAACTGGATGTGACAATACAGTAAACCCTTGATTAAAAGGACTAATGGGGATAAAGGGTGTCTGTTTTAATGCTGAAAGTCCATTATATCTAAATGCTTATAGTGTAAAATTGTGACATTGGTGAATTCAGTTATTTGTGAGTGGCTCGTCACCCATGCACTGAGGCGCTGTTGCTCCCCCATGGTGTGAGCAGCCATAGCTGCCTGTGTGGCGCTAGTGTTGCCTCCATGCGGCCCGAGGTGCTGTAGCCACCCGCTCAGGGTTGCTGGTGTTGGTGTGCATGTGCGTACATGCTGCAGTTGCCGCTGGGTGGGCATGGCTGTTGCCACCAGGGAGTGCATGGTGCAGAAGCCAGCTGGGTGGTGTGTGGGGCTGGTGGCGCTACCTGCACAGTGTGCGCTGCCTCTCTTGCTGCTGTGCAGGTGCTGTAGCAGATATTCATGAAATTCAACATTTGTGAGGGTTCTCGACACTGAACCCTTGTGAATGGTGTGACCCTACTGTACTGTATGGTGGTGCACTGACCTTCCCAGCCCATCGCTCACTCCTGTACTTGGCCCTTCCCCTCCATCTCCCTCTCCCAATTACCAGGAGTGGAGCTGAACGCCGGTCTGGCTCTTTCCACCTCCTGCAGCTCTCAACTCTGCGGCTCCTCCAGCCCCCAGCTCTGAGCCGCCTGCCAGAGGGCAGCAGCCTCCCACACCATGGATGCTGCTCAGCACCACTGCAGGCAGCTGACACACTTCATGCCCGGGGGCTGGGGAAGGAGAGTGCCTGCATCCTGCCACAGCCCCTGCTACAGCAGTGGTCCCTCCAGCCCTAGCAGCTCCTCCATGCCTGTCTGTGGCTCTGGTGAGTCTCCAGCATTGGGGGGTGGGGAGGGACAGGGCAGGCTCACAGACAGTGTCCCCTATTTCTGAAGTCTATTAGAGCTGGGTCCATTAACTGGAGGGTTTACTGTACATGTACAGTGTTGCATGGAGGAGGTGGTCGGTCTTAGTTGGTAATTTGCCATCAGTCCAGTTCCCTTTTATTCTCTTCTCCGTTGTTGCCCAGCTTGGCGGGCCAGTGGCTGCTTGCATGGGTCTGAGCTGGGGTGGGGGGGGGTGAGATTGTGCATTGCAGGGCTGGGACGCTGCCCGCCGGAGAAAGCGGGAAGGGGGCTCCAGCTGCCAGAGATCAGATGCCCGGGGCAGGGCTGCGTGGCGGAGGGAAGGTGGGGTGCAGCAGCCCTGCTCCGGGGTGGCAGAAGCTTGATGCAGAGTTGGCTAATCCGCAGGGGTGGGGGGGCTGGCGACAGGACGAGCTGATTGCGGGGGGGACGCGGCAGGCCTGGGGCTGCGTGCAGGGCAGGCTGCTCCCCGGGCAGCCGCAGGGCCCGGAGAGGAGCGCGGCAGGCGGTTGGGCGGGCCAGGGCCCAGGCCCATGTGGCAGAGCCCCAGGGCAGGCCGAGGCGCCCGGCAGGTGGCCGTCCCTCCGCGGGGCTCCGCCCCCGGCCGCGTCCCGTCCCGTCCCGTCCCGTCCCGTCCCGTCCACAGCCGGGCTCCGCACCGCCTCTTGCCGCCTCCCGCTCCCAGCTGGCGGGGGCAGCCACTTGTTTACCGGCCAGGCAGCGGCGGCGGCAGCAGCGCCGCGGCCCGACGGAGCGGGCGCCGAGGGGCAGGAAGGGGCCGAGCTCCCCGCTTCCTGCGCGCCCGGCCCGACGCAATAAGGGGGCGGCGGCAGCGGGCCCCGCCCGCCACATGTGGAGCCGGGCTCGGACCCCGCGCCAGCCCCGCGGGCCCTGAGCGCAGCGCGGCCCGGCCCGGCCCAGCCCGAGGGAGGCGGCGGAGCATGGCGCTGAGGGCGGCGCTGGCGTTGGCGGCGGCAGCTCTGCTGGGGGCCTGCTGCGGCTCGAGCCGCGGGGAGAGTAAGTGGGGGCGGGTCTGGTGCCGCGCGACGCGCCCGGGGGGTTCGGCCTGCGGGGGGCGGGCAGGTGCCGCGCGACGCGCCCGGGGGGTTCGGCCTGCGGGGGGCGGGCAGGTGCCGCGCGACGCGCCCGGGGGGTTCGGCCTGCGGCGGGGGGGGGGGGTAGGTGCCGCGCGACGCGCCCGGGGGGTTCGGCCTGCGGGGGGGGGCAGGTGCCGCGCGACGCGCCCGGGGGGTTCGGCCTGCGGCGGAGGGGGGGGCAGGTGCCGCGCGACGCGCCCGGGGGGTTCGGCCTGCGGCGGGGGGGGGGCAGGTGCCGCGCGACGCGCCCGTGGGGTTCGGCCTGCGGCGGGGGGGGGGGGCAGGTGCCGCGCGACGCGCCCGTGGGGTTCGGCCTGCGGCGGGGGGGGGGGGCAGGTGCCGCGCGACGCGCCCGGGGGGTTCGGCCTGCGGCGGGGGGGGGGCAGGTGCCGCGCGACGCGCCCGTGGGGTTCGGCCTGCGGTGGGGGGCGGCAGGTGCCGCGCGACGCGCCCGTGGGGTTCGGCCTGCGGTGGGGGGGGGCAGGTGCCGCCTGCCAGGCCGGGCGAGGGGTGACTTTACTGCGTCCGGCGCGCCCCGGCCAGGCTGCGCCCCGAGCTCCGGCCCCTTCGCCCTTGGGGGCGGCCCGGGCCTCTCCCCGTAGGCTGCTGTCCGCCCCCCCGCGCCCAGCCCCCGCTGCCCGACCCCAGGGCATGGTGCGAACCGGGCTGCGGCAGCCGAGCAGAAAACAGCCCCCTGGAGGGCCGGGCGTCGGCAGCGCGCCCCAGAGGTGCCTGCCGGGAGCCAGCCCCTACCCTAGGGACACGGCGGGCCTTGATTTTGAGCAAAAACATACCTGGGTAATCTTGAGTTCCCGCAGCGGCTGTTCCCATTTACTCCTCACAGGTAGTTTGCGAGAGGATCTCTCAGTCAGCTTCTGAATCGAGTTCTAAAACGGTTTCTCTTAAATGTGGCATTTGGCATGTACAAGGGGTATAACTGTATCACGTGTGCCTATCTATAGAAAATAGGGAGTTGAGAGAGAGCCCATGCTTTTCTCTTGGAAATTACCCTGCAAGTAATGCCTTGGTGGGTTTATTTTTGTTTCATATTAAAAAAAATGCCACTCTAGCCTTCTCCATGCCCTGTGAGAGGAGTCTAACTGTAGTTTCCTGTCACCCCCGTCTCTCTCTGTTTTTTTGGTGGCTTGCAGCACTAGTTATAGTATCAGAAGGCTCTTAGCTGAGTTGCAAAGGTTTGAA
The DNA here is from genome assembly GCF_033958435.1 of Carettochelys insculpta. NCBI lineage: Eukaryota > Metazoa > Chordata > Testudines > Carettochelyidae > Carettochelys > Carettochelys insculpta. Next base: position 16,435,044 of record NC_134163.1, on the reverse strand, counting down.
ATTAACCACACAATGATACTTAGGGCTTGCAGGTATTAAAAGCAAGTGTGTGTGGACAAGTTGCATTAAAACCAATAATAGTATGACTTTGATGGAGGAACTGGAGAGACTCCTGAATGAAGCTCACAGCCATCTTAACTGCTGTCAGACCATGTTTTATGGCTGATTTTAACTAGGTAATCTTGCTTACAGAAATTTTAGGTAGCATTTACTGTGTTAATGGAGGATGTTTGTTTTTATAGAAAATGAAAGGAGCTGCTAGTAAATATTTGCATTAAGAGACTTAAGTGCTGAAGCTGTTCATTCAATAACTTTAATTGTGCTTGGCCTGTTTCCTGCAAAATTAAGACTGGTAGGGCAGTTCAGAGTCCAGGTATGATGAACTCATCACAAATACATACAATAATAAAGGGTTTAAAGCAGTAAACACCACTGACTGCTGGAAAAGTTAAGCTACTTGATTAGAAATACCTCTCTTCCCTGGTGAACTTTTTAAATTTATTAACTACAAAACTTGAACAGGCATACTGCTGTGGTTCTTCAACTAGAAGTTGCAAGACAACAAGATTTTTTCCTCCACTGCACAACGCTTTAATAGCAGTACTGATGTAATTTTAATTCAGTGACCTCAAAGTTCTTCACAAATTGTTATTGGTACCAACAAACTGCTGATACCATGGCTTTGCAGAGCACCATTTTTTCTTGCATTGCATGTGTTTATGAACATAAATTAATCCTCTCACCACCCTTGTGTGTGAAAGAGAGAAGTATTATTTCTGTCTTACAGATAAATGAGAACAATGCCTACAGAGTCACACCATAGCAGAGCCCAGAGTGGAACATAAGTGTATTAGTACTTAGTTTTATTATTTATACAGTGCCAGTATTGTCTTAGGCATGTTATGGATGTATAGGAAGATGAGGTCTTTGCTCCAGAGAATTTTTAATGTAATCTTGAGGCCCCTTTCTCTCCTATAGCCTCTAGGCCACACTCTTATTTGCAGAGCATTACAGTATGGATTGAAAGTAACATTTTAATGGAATGGGGCATTCTGTCAATGACCTAAAGGTATGTTGAATAGTAACAAAGAGGAAGCCGTGCTAGTCTATACACTATCAAAACAAAAAGCAGTCAAGTAGCACTTTAAAGACTAGCAAAATGGTTTATTAGGTGAGCTTTCGTGGGACAGACCCACTTCTTCAGACCATAGCCAGAAGAAGTGGGTCTGTCCCACGAAAGCTCACCTAATAAACCATTTTGGTAGTCTTTAAAGTGCTACTTGACTGCTTTTGCTAAAGATATGTGTGTTACTGAAAAGGCATTATCGCACCTTTTTGGAAAGGGAAACAGCCAAGCTGGCTTTTATATTCAAATTCGGCACATTAACACGTGGTTTAAATCGTGATGGGAACTTTGAGTCACTATAGGGGCTTGTCTGCATACTTGGCTCAGTCTAATTCTTGACCTCCCCTCCACTCTCTGATTTGCTCACCTTGATTATCTTTTTCTGATTTATCTGCCTTGCTTACTGTTTTTGGTTCTCTGTGCCTTAAATATTGAGTCTGTTCTGGTCTGGCTATGGTCTGAAGAAGTGGGTCTGTCCCACGAAAGCTCACCTAATAAACCATTTTGCTAGTCTTTAAAGTGCTACTTGACTGCTTTTTGTTTTGATAGTATATAGACTAGCACGGCTTCCTCTCTGTTATTATCCAAAGAGGTGTTAAGCACGTAGGTGAATGCACACACCATTGTTGTACAAACAAAAAGCGTAACATTCTTGAGAATCCATTTCCAACTTCTAGAAGCACATTTCTTAGGGATGTAACACTGTAAGTCTCCTTAAAAGATGTGCCTATTCCCCTTTGTTCTTTTAATTCTGTCATATCATGCTGAACCTCATCCTGGATATCAGCTTTGCTCCTGAGACTTTAGTCAGGAAGAGCCCATTGTCACCATGGTTGAGATACAAACCTTCTCTCTTGCAGTTGCAGGGAAACTGGCTTCAGTGTGCTCTGTCTGCTTCTTGGGGAAGTCCCATTTACCACCAACAGTAACCTGGTGGACCTTTCAGAACGCAGCCCTGGGGCTGGCCAACTTGCTGACAAAAAGTTAGAAACGGGCTAGGTGAGGGAATACCTTTTATTGGACCAGCTTCTGAGGTTGAGAGACATTTGAGTTAAGAACTCTTCTTCAGGCCTAGGAAAGTTTCAGAGAGCATTACAGCTAAATACCAGACTGAACAGATATGTGCTACTTAAACTACACTATTTTAAGGGATTACTCAAGATGTAGGGGCCTGTTAACACTCCTGTGGTCATAGGAGAAAAAGGAGGGTTAGTGATTGCTGTAATGAGACAATCTAGTGTCTTTAAGACCCTGATTTTTAGCATCAAAATTGTCAATTTAAGCTCCTAGGCTCATTGTTTCAAAGTTGGGTGCAATTAAAAGCTTTTCATTTGAGAGACTGACAGAATGTGTCTCCCTGTGGAGACTTGAAGCCTGACTGCTTCCTCTGGAGTCACTGAGCCTTCTACCTGTTCTCAAAAACTCTTAATATTTACCTTTACATCCCTTCATGGACTAGTTCTGAGCACCTGTAGATTCATCTTTGATTGTTCTGGCCTGTCCCCTACAGAAGTAAGTGACAGTCCAAGCATTAAAGAAGTAGGCCCCTATTATTACTAACACAGAAAACAAAAATGGTATTGAATCCCAGGTTTGGGGTAAAATGCAGAGTGCAGCAAACCAGACTATGGAACTAGTGTATGATTGGCACAGGAGAAGCTGTCTCCAGGACACACCCATTGCTCTTGCTCCAAGCAGACGTAGTCTTCCTTGTCTACAGGTCTGAATGCACAGCTGCCTCACAGGGTCATTTGAGTTGGGTTATGACTAAATGGACCCTCCTCAATAGAACCTGCTTCACCACACAGACATCACCATCAGGGAGCTGAAACTGAAGTTTAAAATTAAACTGTTTTAACTATTAATCTTCTGTTTGTTAACCCATTATAAAAGTAGGTTGGAAACTGGCTCTTGCTCTCATGCAGAGGTCTCACCTGCTGGGTAGCCCTCTTGACCTCGTTTCAGTAAAGCTGGGCACGTGTCAGGAAATAAGAAAACACAGAAGCAAGCCCTCTTTCGTCGTCTTGCAGCTTATTCCTCAAAAAAGTTTATTATGTGTGAAGTCATGTTTTTAGATTGACCAAAATGAATGTTCTGATGAAAAAGTCATCTGATGAAGCTGGTCTTTGCCCACAAAAGCTTATGCTCCAAAATATCCATTTGTCTGTAAGGTGCCACAGGGTTTTTTTTTATTGTCTTACTAACGCTGGTTGTATACATTTTAAAACCTGTAGCCTTGATGGTTTGTGATCATCTTTTCATGAGTTCTGCTATTGTCAACTTAGTGAATAAAGAAACAGAGCTCTGGAGTAGTGAGTCATTAAGGTTTTATCCAAGCTGTTTACTATAAATATGGTTTATGTTCTAGAATTTCTCCCAGTCACAGTATTTTGAAAACCAAAGCTGACAGATGTGGTTTTCCCATTTACTACCTTAAGGGTATTGCTGACAAACTAGTTTGTACAAGAGGCTCTGCCTGTCTTTATGGCATGTATTTTAGAAAAACTGCTGTGCCTTGCCCTTTAATTCTTTCTTGGTGGCCTGATGAGAAAGGACTAAAGTTACACTGACTAGCTTAATAACCCAGGATGCAGGAGTTTAGTTTTTAAACTCCTCCTCCCTTTTTGCTGTATGGTGGAGAGAGCAAGCATGCAACATAGGCTTTGTGTCTGTTCCCACTGCAGTTGCAGGTCCAAATTCATTGTGATGTTAGGGAGAGTTTGGGTCACTGGGAATTTTGTCAGCAATTTGTGCAGGAGAAGTGATGGAGCCTAGTATATACGCAATACAACAGAGCAGATATTTGAGGCTCAATCCCTTTTTAAGGTTTCAAACATCAAAAGAACTCTTTGTCTTTGAAAAAAAGTTAACCCTAAAGTTTCTTTCAGTAGCTAACTTGAAGAGTTTTCATATTCATTTGTTACTGACTTTTAGAAACAGGGTTGTGTGGTCACAGCCCTATTTAAAGCTGCATAGTGTATGTCTACACTAACTCTGAAACAATAAAAGGACTTGAATCATGAACCTTACTGTTGCACCCATGTACTTTGAAAAAAAAAAACAAAACACTGAACTTTTATTCTTGGTAGTAAAATTCTTTCCTATGTAAAGGACTTAATATTTACCTTTTCCCTTTCCTAGACATAAACTATGAATTTAAATTTAAAACAGAGGCTTGTGTCAAAGTAGTTGTTCTTGATAACTTTGTCTGCTGTAACTTGTTACCTGGGTATTTGGTAAGCAGAAAATTCAGTTGATTCTGTATTACCAATCCTGTTTTGGCTTATATATTCAGTATCAAGATACTGTATTGTGGTTTTTGGCTCTCCTTTTTGCTAGAGGAAACCTGTATTTTGAGTGTCTGGTTAAATTTTGTTAGTCCATTTATATTCATCAAGAGTTTGATTCTTTCCTTTAGCAATACTTCTGAACCCTTTTTAAAAGTTAAATTTTAGTGGAAAATACTCTTTTCCAACAAGACACTTAAGTCTACCAGTGGGAAAACAGCAAAAAAGAAAAAAAGTGCCGCCTTAGCTTGTGTATGTTCCTTGCTTCAAAATGTACTTAGTTTGTGAAGCTTTGATGCTTGGCACCAATTGCCCACTAGTCATGTTACTAGCATGCTTTTTTGGAAGCAGCAACGAGGTCTCAATAAAGTTGGTGGCCTCTTGATAGGGTCAGATTTTTAAAGCTGAATGTTATTTTTTAGATGTCTTGATTTTTTTGAATGGAAAAGTTATGCTTACAATATTCAGTCTAACAAAGCCAGACTCCTTGCCATGTAAATAGCCCCCAGTTCCTTCAGGATTTAGCTTCTTTTTAGCTATTGCCCAATTTATTGTGAGGCTAGTTACTAGTTGGCAGAAATAGTGGATATAGAGGAGATCACATGCAGCTCAGCAGTATAGTTTGTATGAAAGTAAGGCTCTGGGGAAAAGCCCCACTTTGCAATTATCACCTTCCTCCCCTCTTCCCCCCACGTGCATTTGCTGTCATGAAAGCATCTTTCCCTTTCTGGCTTGCTCTGAAGAAATACAAATCAGCAGTAAGGGATGTTTAACTCCCTCCCACTACTTCTGATGTTTGAGGTGCTCAGCGAGAGAGAATTCTGTTGATTCTGTCTCAGTTTACCCAGAAGTTTTGGTGCAGTAGAGAGGTTCTTGTTATCTGGTCAGTTTCCTGTCCTGCTTTTAAAGGCACACATTTGGACATGCTGTGTGTATTGCAAAGTTCTGCTAATTTTTTTGAAACAACTGAAATATGCCAAAAAAATCCCATTTAGCAATATTGCTCTGAATATTGCCAGTTTTAATTTGCAATGAATTAAGTTTATTAACAATTCATCATCAACAGCCACCATTGGCTCAACACCTATTGGTGTTTGGCTCCTTCACCATTTCCTTTCATCTTTCCCTGTGCAGTGCACAGAGGCTTAGTTTCTGTAAACTAGCTCTGCACCAATCTATCCATCCTCCAGGGGAGGAAGATCTGACATTCAAGCTGTCGATTGTGCTGAATACCAGGGTCTTCTCTCTTCGCTCATCATTCATTCTGCAGATATGCCTGGATAGCTGTAGCTTCCATTCTATAACTTCCTGCAACAGGTTTTCTTCAGCCATATCTTCCTATGTAATTCCTCATTGGTGACCTCCTGCATTCATCCTATTCTCAGGATCGTTCTATAAACAACTCCTCTCAAACACCAATATCCTTCTCTTCGAATCTTTCATTATCACCCATGTCTCACATCTGTACAACATGCTGCTGCATACACATTTTCAAGACTCAATTCATTCTTAAGTAAATTGCCTTGCTTTTCCAGTTTTTAAATCCAGTGCCTTCAGACTCTCTTGCTTTTGTTGTTCTAGCCTCTGTTTTCTTCTTATAGTCTAGATCATACATCACATTGCTGCCTAGATACGTGAACGTCTGCTTCGGTTTTGTCTACGCTGGTTTTCCTTATCGCCAAATACTATTGTCTTTTTAATTGATGTTCATAATCAGTCCATACTACTTGTGCCTCTAGCACCCAAGGAGTGTGGTGCGGGGAACAAGCCTTCCCCATAGCATATTCCTGTATGCTTTGAAATGAATAGCACAAAATAGAAGTAAGGAGGTTTTTTAGGTCTCTAATGCACCATGAGCCCCTTGAATGTGCAATTTTTAACATGTTTTACTGCAGGATCCTAAACACTAGTGTCTGATTATATTGGACTCAGTAAGCTACTGTAAGAGTAGAGGAGGTTCAATAGATGTGTTTGGACATTAGGCCTTATCTGTGTGGCTAGAATTCCATTATCATACGATGGATGGCACCCTCAGTCTTGATCCCTTTATAAACAGCACCTGCTTTCTATGGTAGAATACTTCAGTGAAAACTTGAATTAACACACCAATCAGAAAGCAAGCCAGATCTCAAATACTAAATGGCTTAGTATCTAGAGAGGACATCCCAGTAGCTGGGCCTTAGTTGCTTAAAAATATACATTTTTGCAGCCAGGCATCATATTTACATAGCTTTAAAATAGTGGCTTGCCTACCAGACCATACTGGCCCAAGATACTTGGACTTCATTTTGAATGTCTGTCTTCAGTTGAAGAGTCTCTCTTAGGAAACCACAGAAGAGAGTACAGAGTGTATTATTGTTGGCTGAAGAGTTTCTGAAAGACAAATCCGTAGTGGAGCTTATATGTGTGTAGTGTGACAAAGTGCCTGCTCAGTCTTGTTAACTTCCATATATTTAGGTGCATTGCTTGCCTCAGAGCAGCCTTCAGTTTAGGCATCCTCTCCTGCCAAGGGTGCTGCTTAAGCTACTCTCATGATTGGCCAGCATAGGGAAACCAAGTTCTATGGTTTCTATAGCCCCACCAAATGGTACAGGGCCAACCAGCCCCTGTACCAAAATAAGTTCTAGCTCCCTGCTGTAATGGGGAAGAGCATGGTGGGTAGAACCATAGCCCACTTTCTTCTCCAAGTTCTAGGCCAGGGACCCTCCAAATATTTCCAGTACCAGTTATATGATAAATACAGTTCTCTGGGCTACTCACTACCATCTTCCTTACCCAGCTGTTTTTCTCTCTAGTACCTGCTTGTTCCTCCAAAATCCTCCACTACCCCTTCTCTCCTTAGTTTCTTATACACACTGAGATGGAAGAACAGGAGCCCTTTTAACCCATCTCAACTGGTTCTTAATTGGCCCAAAGTTTTCTGATTAGTTTGACTCTTCCCTCTGGAAACCTCTTAATTGTCTCCAGGTACTTTAATTGGCTTGATAGCCCTGTTTGATTCTGGCAAGTTCCTGCTTGTTCTGCATTAGCCTCTATTTACCCTGGGGAACAGGGCCCTATTTAATCTGGGGCTGCTGCTTTCCTGTAATTCTCTGGCTTGACTCTACTGTAGTAGAGTGAAAGCTAAGATTGCTAGAAAAAAGTTCTAAAAGACATTGGAAGAGCTCTGTTTCAGACTGGAAAACCAAAGGTGGTTTTATTCTGTAAGAGAGCCTAAGAGATAGTTAAGTTTAGTGTTGCTAATGCAAATGCTACCTGTTAAAATTGCTTAATTTTATGGTTTGATTTATATTTAAGTGGATAGAAGATCTCTGTAGAAGTTAAAATAAAATCTTTGCATTCAGTCTTGTGTCACTCAGATGTTGACAAATACCCTTAGAGTGGTGGCTAACAGAAGCTTGGGCAGGAGTGGGCAATCATTTTTGATGGGAGGCTACTGCAAGAATTTGGTAAGTGGTCAAAGGCTGTACTCTTCCATGATATTAATAGAGAGGGTGCAGGGTTGGGGGTGGAGGCTGTGTCCAGAAGAGAGTTTGGGGTAGGGGAGTGGGATGCAGGACATAAGACAAGGTATGAGTGCAGGAGAGGATTCTCATCTGCAGGAGGGGGTGTAGGGTCTGGGAGTGGGTTGTGACCTGAGGTAAGGGTGCAGGGGTTGGGATCTGGGGCAGGGGTTTGAGTGCAGGGTCTGAGAGTGTAGGAGCAGGGGTGCAGAAAATTTGGGATATGGTGGAGCAGAGGGTTGTGGAGAGGAAGGGGCTAGGGTGCCAAATGTAGGCTGTGCCTGGGATGTGAGTGCTTAGGTGGTTCCTGGCCAGCAGGTCCCTCCTATGCTCCCTGCCTTCCCCACCCTTGTGCATTGCTCAAAGCTGCTAGTGGGATTTCTGCACCTGCAGAGATAATTTTTTACTGATATAGCAAAGCAAGAGGACAGGGAGTTATTCTCGGAGATTTGAAAGTTTATAAATGTATCACGTCTCTGAGCTAATCAAATTTCTGTGGAAAATTCTTTTAACACCCCAGTAGAAAGCAGGGATGATAGCTGTGATAGAAGTTAAAGATAAATGCATCATATGATTTACAGAAATTAAGTGGAGGCACAAAATGCTCTGTCTTGACTGAACATGCCTTGGAGGTGGTTTTAAAAGTAGCTAAATTTCAGTCTTGATTTTCCATATAGTGACCATCAGTTATAGCACTAATAGTTAATGCTTTAATTTGTGCAGTGCTAGTAGAGTGCTAAGTCGTCTACAGATAGTTACCATACCTATCTGTAAAACAGAACAGCAGGAAGGTAGTTATCTGCTTGTCACAAACAGTTAAATGAACATGGTCTTGATTCTAGAAACATCTCTCTTCTAAAGTTCTGTTTTGAAGGTTTTTATCATGTAGTGCCATAAATGTGCATGTTTACAGTACAGCTGCATAGGTCTATCCAGCTCAGGTGACCACCTGTCCCATATTAGGAGGGATTATCCTGTATTTGGGATGCCAAAAAGGCATCCCTACTTATTTTTTTTAAAGGGACTAAATGTCCCATATTTGGGCTGTCCCCCTGCAGCTGTGCAGGTGCAGCTGGTGGCAGGAGTCACTTCCCTGAACCTTCGGGAAGTGGGAGCATGGGCAGCTGCCATGTCGCTGCTGCTTCCTCAAGGCTCTGGGGGAGGGCCAGCAGCTGCTGCCTCCTTCCTGGCTTCCCGAGTCTTGGTGGAGCTGGGAGGAGCTGCCCCGCTACATATCTCCATCTCCCATATTTGGGACAGGGAGATAAGGTCACCCTACATCCAGCTAAAAGCTTAGTGTGTAAAAATCATCTTACACTTTTGCTTTTTTTAATTAAAAAGACCAAGAAGCTTAATGATCCCAATTCAGATTAAGAGGAACAGTTTCAAGTAATTCCATTTTATTCTGATCTGTGGTACTTCTCTAAAGATCGGAGGTAAAAGGGGTGATCATGAAAAGTGTTTACTGACAGTGTGATATGAGTTGTGGATAAAGAGTTTCAGGAACAGCATTTGATCTAAAGAATTTTTAGAAGTTTATTCTCTTGTAACTGACATTTTTTAAAGGGACTTAGTTACAGTTGACAGACTCCAAATTGTACTTTAAACTTCCTCTCAAGAAAAAAAACAGCACATACATGCAGTGATCCAGTGTTTTCTGATGCAATCAGAGCAGCAGAGATGTTAATTGAATTAGGATGCTGGCTCTGGATAGTGTAATTGAGATAAAAGTTCAGAATTTGCAATACAGTTGAACAATTGAGGTGAAAAAGTCTGTATGATGTTACATTTTGTTTTCATTTACTGGTACCTGCACTGGAAGATTGCTGATTAAGTACACAAGCAAATATACTGCTACATCCAGGTATGAAGTTAGACATAGAGGTAAATGTTGTTAATGCTAAACTAAAACAGTTATTATTTACATACAGTTAGATAGGTGATTGGTATAGGGATGTTACAACAATTATTTTACACAACAGCAGTTAAGTTTTATAAGGTAGGCCTTCTAACCTGGCCCATTGGCCTCTTAACAGCCACATTATTTGTCAGCTATGAAAGTTTTCTTCAAAAAAAAAAGTCAGACCAAAGAACAAACACCACATACAGCAAAAAGAAAATGAAGTGATTTTAATCACGTTTCATAGCAATGAAGAAGTAACAGTGCATCTGGTTTTAATAGCAGAAAATATATATGGTCACTGTATGATATCAGAAAAGTGTCAGATGCTTGCGGCACACCTGCGTGATGTTCATGAACGCCAGTATTCTATGAAACATAGTTTAAGAAGCACTAACTTAATACATACTCCGAATGCTAGGTTAGAATCAGTAATTAAAGGCATTATAACTAATACTGGGTTAGGCTTAATATGTCTCAGTTACTCACATTTTGGTTAGTAGGTTCTTCTCTGCAGATTGCCTCTTTCAAATAAAATGTAGGATTGATTGGATAAAAGCAACAAAGCCAAGAAAAAAATCCTGCCATAGTTAATGCTGATTTTCTGTTTTAGTAAGTTTGTAGCTCATTTTGCGCTGTTGTTTTGTGATGGCAGAAGGTTTACAAGCATCCAAGAATACACACATCACTCTAAAAGAAGAATGCATTCTAAGGGAATGGTAGTATCTTCTAGGTTATGTCAAGAACAGGTTAGATACAGCACATTGAGATCTGCTGCGATCACCTGACCTTTTCATTTTGGCCTCCTCCCCCATGCTTGCCCACCTGAAGCAACTTATTGGGCACTTAGGAAGTTATTTACCAGCAAGGGATGATTCTGCTGCTTTATGTGTCCTTGGGGATGCTGCAAAGAAGCATACTAGAATCTGGCCCTGCAGAGGCTGCAGACACGTGTAGAAGCCTCCTTGAATTCAGTGCTGTTCAACAAGCAAGTTTGTCCTGCTACTGGCAAAGCCTCTTGCACAACGGAATTTTGTTTTAATATTTCCATTAACAGAATTCTTTCAAGAGGGTTTGTGGTGCAAAAAGGGAGACTATTACCCTATCAAGCCTTCTTCCTTACTATAGGAAATTCAGGAGGATGGAAAAATGGTTACTAGATTCCATTTAGTCCATAATTTTAGACACCGCATAATTTTTCTTACAAGGTTTTATCCTATCCTTTTGAGAAGAGAAAAGCCAAGAAACAGCACATTTGTTAAAAATACAGAGAGCCTTAGGCTGATAACATATCCACCATATAAGTTCCATGCACATTTTTCTAGTGCATACAAATTTTATTAACTTGTAAATTAAGGTATGTGTTTTTTCTGGAATGGTTTCATTTCCCTTATCTCCAAATATCCTTTGTTATCCATCAGCCTTTCTCTTGCAAGGAGAGATCAGCTGTGGTTCCCTTTGGAATTCAATTTTGTAGTGTTAGTACAAACTGTATTCCAGATGATGGTGCAGGGAAAGATGAGGAAAAATAAATGTTTTCAATCAGACTAGGAAGGTAATTGAGATTTACGGAGGATATTCTGGAGGTTACAGTGTTAGCTGAAGATAGAAGAATTTTGCATGAACAGTCAGGCTTTTGTGAAGAGGGCAAAGCAGGATGACTCTAAAAGAACAGAGGGATGAAGCAAGGCCTGGAGAGATCAGTGACAACTTACAAGTCTGTGGAAGGTAGAAAAAACAAGGAAGGTAACTTTGGTTTGGTACTGAAATAAGTGGTCAGCCAGCAAAGCTGCTTTGAAGAATAAGGTGGTGGACTTGTGCATTCTGTTCTGGTAAGACAGAGCTTGTTGGTCACAGGGAACATAGAGGCATATGCAATGTAGTTTGTTCAACTAGAGTGGCTGAAAAGGGAAAGAAGAATCAGTGAGGGATATCTGCCACCTCTTCCCTGTTGCCTTGGGGAAGATGGGCTGAGTAAAGGTTCAGAATTTGCACCTGAACTTGTTTCCTTGACTTGACAGTGTGGCTAGACAGAAGGCCAGAGCTCTGATACAATAGTTGAGTGGATAAACTTCAGAAAGCCTATGTTTAGATTACAAGCTTCTGTTGGAAGCCTTGATGTCTCCTGACAGAAGTCTGCTGTTCTGGCAGCCTTCTGCCCACATCCCGGTAATCCTCACCCCACAAGGAAGAAGGAAGGTGTCGGCAGAGGGGATTTTCCTGACATTTGGCCCCATGTGGTTGGGCCAAATGTTGGGAAGGACTCTCCTGACAGACCTGTCAGCAGGAGATACGCAAATTGTGCAAATCATTTGTGTATCTTCTGCCAACAATTCTCTGCAGTCTAGACATAGCCTAATAGTTTTGTTTCAGGCTTTGCTAAACCTCTTATTTCTGCAGCAGGCTCTTTCAATTGATTGCCTTTGTTATGATACTGTGAGTTTCAGCCTTGTTTTGTAAAAAGACTCATTTGTGGGTTTTATTCTGTCATTCAGTCTTGTGCCAACTGTTGCAATTGATCTCCTGGTGAATTTTTTTTCAGTGTCTAGAATGGTGAATACATTTCTTTGGTGTCTGGGTCTTCTGTTTCTCTGTTTTTTCTTCCAATGTGAGCCCTTTGTAATTGTTCACACTGCCAGCTTCTTCTCTGGGTTATTGGTTCTGTTGAATAAAATGCTTAACCAGATATTGCAGAGAAAACGTTTCCAATCTTGGAATACAAATACAATAAAATAAATGAATCTAAAGGGAACACTTAACCTCATGTTCTCAGTTGTTTAGAAATATCATTATCACACCTCCCCCAGTAAAGGACAAACTGGAGAGAGTATGGACTATGTTTTTTCATTTTCACAATAGGTCCTTCATTTCCTCAATCCTCTGTAAACAATTCAGTATTGCCCAATTACTCCCATTAAATCCTTTTGTATTAATTGCATAATCTGACATGGGTAGGTATGTTGTTCTCTTTAAATATTTGCCAAAATCATCTGCTGAATAGATGCTTATGTCTCTTGTGAATGCCACATCGCTGTCTAAAATTCTGTTCCTTCAGCATGGAGCCTCTGTTCACAGCAAATATAAAATCCTAGAAATTTAGCCCACAAGATAAGCACATATATGCGAGATTGTTCCCTGCAGTATTTCCAAGTACTTGAGCCGTGCTACTTTGAAATGTACCCAGTCGTGTTCTGATTGTGCAGTGTATTGTAAAGTGATTTGAAGAACATAATATTTTCAGAAAGTTGTCAATTATTTCTGTTCCTTTGCCTTCCAGTTTGTGGGAGCATGGACATTCGGAATAACCTAACGCGTTTGAATATGCTTGAGAACTGCACTGTGATCGAAGGCCACTTGCAAATATTGCTGATGTTTAAAACCAAGCCTGAAGATTTCCGTGATCTCAGCTTTCCCAAACTGACGATGATTACGGACTACTTACTGCTCTTTCGAGTATATGGCCTAGAGAGTTTAAAGGGGCTTTTTCCGAACCTCACTGTGATTCGAGGAACTCATCTCTTCTTTAACTATGCATTGGTCATTTTTGAGATGGTTCACTTGAAAGAGATTGGCCTTTATAACCTGATGAACATCACTCGAGGTGCAGTGCGGATCGAGAAGAACAATGAACTGTGTTATTTGTCCACAATTGACTGGTCTAGGATTTTAGACTCTGTGGAAGACAATTACATCATTGCCAACAAGGATGACAAAGAGGAATGTGGAGATGTATGTCCAGGAACTGTGAAAGGAAAAAGCAACTGCCCACCTACTGTAATAAATGGCATTTTCATTGAACGCTGCTGGACTCATGACCACTGTCAGAGAGGTAAGAATAGAAAGTAAAAGAGGATTTTTTGTTTTGTTTTGGATACTTCCTTGCTGGCAGGTCCTGCATCATCCTTGCTGCCATTCAGTATTGCTGAGTACTAATATATTCCCTCATAAACTATCTTTATTTCAGATGTGGATTTATATTTTTCCTCTGATATAAAAAAGTAATACAGTAAAGAGTTTATGGAATTCTAATTTTTTTTGAAGGCTTGTGTCTTACTGCAGCTTCCTTTTTTTAAAAGGACACCATTCAAAATATCTAATAATCTAAGCTACATACCAAATATTTGGAAACGAAACATTCTCTCTTTAACCTTTCTGCAAATTTTTTTAAGCCCCCTCCCCTGTTTCTACCCAAATGTGTGGCTAACTAATGATAATTTCTTCCCAAAACAACATCCTCCACCACCTATCATTTAGCTTCCTTTTTTTAAAGAAAATTACTGGAATTTTAAATTTGGAAACAGCTTAATGATCTGTATTTATGTGCTCTTCAAATGAAAAATGTGATTGTACATAAATGTCAATGTCAGTTCTGTATTTGTATGGTAACTTTAGAAAGTGAATATGCTGGTTTCTTCCAAAGTCAGTTATGCATACAAATTTCCGTGTATATTTTCTTTTCATTTTATAAAACTTAGTCAAAATATTTAGAGTAGCAGCACTTGCAACTGACATCTCACATGAAAAACATCCTTGATAGGCTGTATTTTGACAAACTTATCTTTGAATTCAAGACCTCTGCAATTGATGTTTTCAGTAGGAATGTATACATATTCATACCTGCCTGCCTCAAAGTGGCTGTGTTTGTGTTTTGCTTTTGTTTATTGGAAGATGTTGTGTTTTTGATCAGTCATAAGTGGTGAAAGTGTTAACAAATGTGTATTAGTTTCCCAGTAACTATGGCAGAGATTAAATGACAGTCTTCAAACTTGAATGTTACTGGACCTTCTCTGCTTCTATCTGTGTGCAGTCCACAGTGTTCTTCAGCTAAAGTGGCCTTTTTAAAGTGTGTGTGATTGTTTTACTAAACTGAAGGTAAACTTGTATCAGAGGGGTAGCCCTGTTAGTCTTGTTTTTGTGGATACAGAAGACTTGTGGCACCTTGTAGACTAACTGACATTTTGGAGCATAAGCGTCTGTGGGAAAAGACATGCTTCAAAGCAGCTCTTTTCCCATGAAAGCTTATGCTCCAAATATCAGTTAGTCTATAAGGTGCCACAGGACTTCTTGTTGTTTTTGAGGTAAACTTGTGTGAATTGTATTGGCTTTCACTTGTACCTCATGGCAACTGCTGATGCCACAGATATCAGTGTCTTGAAATTTGATGCTCTGCATTTCTGGGTCTTACCTAGTGATCTCAAACAACTATTCATTGCCTCTCCGATCCCTCTACCCTCCAGTGACTTTCTAGACTTGATAATTATATCAGACTTGTTGACTTTTGCCTTTTTTTTTCCATTTTTCTCTTCTTTACTACTGAGGCTGAGATTAAGTGCAGTGAATTGATCTTGCGAGTTCAGTTGTGTCATTGTTTTGGAATAAAATAAAACTTGCTGTGATTTATATTTGGTATTTGATGAATGAAACAATGCAGGTTCTTCATTTTGGTATTTCATGCTTCAGGGTTAAACTGACGGGCGCTTTACGAATGCTTTTGCTAATTTTCTGTAATTTTTGAATTGTTGGCTTTCCCTCTTCCTCCTCTTTTGTTCATTGTTCTCTCTTGTAGAGATATTGTCATTTCTTGCATTGCAACAATTCCTCTAGCTACAGGACTCTTTCTTTTAGGGGGGAAAAAAAACTGTTGTCTCTGCAGCAACATAAAATACCTTTTGAAACCTCCCTCAAACTGTTTGCCTTCCCTGGGCTGAAGCATGAATAATTGGCATATTGATGAATACTTTGCTGTTCAGTGTTAGAGCTGGAGGGAGTAACATACTATGTGGCAGAATTCTCTCAAATGTTGTACACTCCTGGGAAGTTCAACATGCGTAGGGAGAGCAGCATCTCAAAGGTGAGCCCTAGGCCTCTGGGAAGAGAAATTATGTCCTTAGTCTACTCCACTTTTTCAGAGTATTAAGAAGGTGGCTAGTTGCTTTCAACTGTTTTTAAAGGTAGACAGCTCACAATATTGGATTCTTCCCCCCCTCCCCCAACCTTCTGGACTGAAGTTGTTCACCGTGTAGTGAAGTGTTCTGAATGGAAGCTATGCTCTGCCAAAAATCTGGACCCACTGGTGGATGCTGAGCATGCTTTTAAACTCTGGCCTTTTCACTAGAGGGAAGGTCTTGCAGATCATCCCTTAGGTGTCTGAGACTTAAAATTTACTGCCCAATTCCTGCCTGTTCCCCAAAATAGAGAGAGGCTTGATTCTAATTGTGAGTGGTACACAGCAGTTTATTTGTATAGCAGTTTAAAGGTATGTTGTCGCTCTTCCGGGAGTTGCTCTGCTGTCCGTGTGGTTCAGATTATGCTGTGATTGATGTTTGGAGGGTGGTTTAAATACCTCTATTCATCATGGAATTTCCCTTACCAAAGTTATACATTTGGAGTGAGCAAGCAGAGCTTTAATTTTCCAGGTATGCTGCTAATAGAGGGATCAGTGTTTTTTCCATTCTGTAGCAAATAAAGGAACAGCTCATTTTGAAATTGTACTTTTTTGTGCTCTTCTCCCCATTATGCTCTTGCACTTGGGATTTCTTACATTCTCTCTTCCTTTGTGAAATGTGGTCATGGTGTACTTGTTGACAAGGGCAATTTTCAAAGTTACAGTAAATAATTTTTTTGGTACAGGATACTGCATCTTCACAGGTCACTTCTCTTAATCATTACCTGTCTTGCTGTGAATCCAGCTTCCTGGATAGTTGTACTTGAACATTCATTTCCTCTCAGAGAAGAAATTCCCTGTGTGTCAAAGTTTACTGGGGGGTGGGGGAAGCAGTCCTGTAACACCTGAAAGACTAATAATTTTACTTATTAGGCAATGAGCTTTTGTGAGTGCAACCCACTTCATGAGATTTGGAGCAAAAATAAGAAACTAGGGTCTGGGGGTGGGAGTTGAGGAAGAAGAGGGGAAATAAGTGGGAGAGGAGGGGAATCACCTGTCATTACTAAGATCTGTGGGAGGAGTACATTTAAGTTAGAATCATAGAACACTAGAATTGGAAGGGACCTCAATAGGTCATCAAGTCCAGTTCCCTGCCCTCTTGGCAGGACCAAACATCATCTAGATCATTCCTGATAGGTGTCTATCTCACCTGCTCTTAAATATCTCCAGTGATGGAGATTCCACAACCTCCCTAGATAGGTAACTTATTCCAGTGTTTAACTACCCTGACAGTTAGGAAGTCTTTCCTAATGTCTGTTCTAAACCTCCCTTGCTGCAGTTTAAGCCCATTGGTCCTTGTCTTATCCTCAGAGGCCAAGGAGAACAATATTTCTCCCTCTTCCTCGTAACCCCATTTGAGGTACTTGAAAACCACTACCATGTACCCTCTAAATCTTCTCTTTTCCAAACTAAACAAGCCCAATCTTTTAGTCTTTCCATCATAGCTCATATTCTCTAGACCTTTTAATCGTTCTTGTTGCTCTTCTCTGGACCTCTTTCAGTTTCTCCATCTTTCTTGAAATATGGTGCCCAGAACTGGACACAATACTGAATTTGAGGCCTAATGAGCACTGAGTAGCGCGGAAGAATAAATTCTCATGTCTTGCTCACAACACTCCTGTTAACGTGTCCCAGAATCACATTTGCTGTTTTGGCAACAGCATCACACTGTTGACTCGTATTTAGCTTGTTGTCCACTATGACCCCCTATGTCCCTTTCCGCAGTACTCCTCACTAGACAGTTGCTTCTCGTTCTAAATGTATGAAGCTGGTTGTTTCTTCCTAATTGGAGTACTTTGTGTTTGTCCTTATTAAACTTCATGTTGTTTACCTCAGACCATTTTTCCAGTTTGTGCAGACCGTTCTGAATTATAAGCCTATCCTTCAAAGCAGTTGCAACCCCTCCCAGCTTGGTATAATCTGCAAATTTAATAAGCGTACTCTCTATCATAGAATCATAGTGCTGGAAGGGACCTCAGGAGGTCATCTAGTCCAGCCCCCTGTTTCAAGCAGGATCAACCCCAACTATGTCATCCCAGCCAGGACCTTCTCAAGCCAGGACTTCAAAACCTCAAGGGATGGAGAATCCACCACCTCTCTAGGCAACACATTCCAGTGCTTCACCACCCTCCTGGGGAAGTAGTTTTTCCTAATACCCAACCTACTCCCCTGCTTCTGTAACTTCAGACCATTACTCCCTCTTCTGCCACCTGTCACCACTGAGAACAGTTTCTCTCCATCCTCTTTAGAGCTCCCCTTCAGGAAGTTGAAGGCTGCTAGTAAATTAAATCACCCCTCAGTCTTTTCTTCTGTAAACTAAATAAGCCGAAATCCCTCAGCCTCTCATTATAGGTCATGTGCTTCAGCTCCTTAATCATTTTTGTTGCTCTCCACTGAACCTGCTCCAGCACATCCACATCCTTTTTGTACCAGGGGGCCCAAAACTGGACACAGTATTCTAGATGTGGCCTCACCAGTGCTGAAGAGAGGGGAACAACCACTTCTCTAGATCTGCTCTCAGTGCTCCTCCTAATGCACCCTAGTATGCTGTTAGCTTTCTTGGCTACACGGGCACACTGTTTACTCATATGCAGCCTTTCATCCACCATAACTCCTAGGTCCCTTTCCACTGCACCGCTGCTTAGCCAGTCAGTCCCCAGCCTATAACAATGCTTGGGATGCTTCCGTTCCAAGTGCAGGACTCTACGCTTCTCCTGCTGAACCTCATCAGATTTCTTTTGGCCCCATCCTCCAATTTTTCCAGGTCACTCTGGATCCTATCTCCACCCTCCAACATATCTACCTCTCCTCCCCCTAGCTTAGTGTTGTCTGTCTAATGCCAATATCTAAATTGTTGATAAAGATATTGAATAGAAGTGGTCCCAAAACACATCCCTGCAGAACCCCACTGTTATGCCTTTTCAGCCTGACTGCAAACCTTTAATAGCTACTTTGAGAATGGTTATCCAGCCAGTTATGCGCCCACCTCTATAGTGGCCCCATGGGATGGGTGCCTTGAAGTTGATATTACCACTAGATTACAAAGGGAGACAGCTGAATTGGAATTCATTTGCAAGTTTGACGCATTTAACGTGGGACTTAACAGAGAACTCAATTATCTTAGGCATTACAAGGACAATTTCCCCACCTTTTGATATTCATCGGAATGGTACCCCTCCCACTTCACAGGATCTGTGGAAGGAGTAAATTAAGTTAATATTGTGTAACTCTCCCTCCCTCCCCCCATTTTCCCCTCCTCCTTCTTCTGAACCCCTCACCCCACTAAATATATATCTGCCCCTGCCTCCGGATTTTTATTTTTTGCTCCAAATCTGATAAAGTGGGTCTCGCTCATGAAGGCTTGTTGCATAATAAATTAAAATTTAGTCTTTAAGGTATTACATCACTGCTGGTTGTTTTGTGTGACACTACAGACTAACACAGTTACCCCTGAAACTTTACTAGGTTTGTCATGTTAGGACACCCACTAGTGAACCTCAGCAGGTCTGCAAGAATTTTGGGGAAGCAAAATGAATAGGGGACATAGAAAAAATCTTTTGTGACTGGTGCAACTAGGGAGGCAGCAGACCTAGGAAGCAGGGCTTGTGTCTGTCCAATTTGCCTCTGCAGTTACATTCTGTACATGTCCAAGCCAGCTCCCTTTTCCCACACCACCTGATCTGCACCACATCCCTGACCTATTTCATGTTAACTTTTTATTTGTTTTTTTACTCTTTATTTTTATCAGCCTTAATACTAAAAACATTGACTCCTGCTTCATAGCAACTGTTTCAGTTTTCAGCAAATAACTATCCACAAGGCACATGTCCAAGTCTCTGAATCACACTCAAACAAATAACTAGCTCATGCCAAGAATGTTTTAGTTGGAAATCTGTAAAGTGGTGATTCCAGAGTAAAAGTAAGATCTCAGTCTCACTGAGGTCAGAGTTAAGGTTGTGCACAAGATCAGTTGGGGTAGACTGAGTACATGTTTCAGGGCAGTTACCTGTGGCAGGAGGAAAGGGATTGGTGGGAAAAGGAATCTGTGCGTGCGCACACAATGTGCTAGAATGTGCATACGTAGTAGAAAGTCATGTGAATTGAGATTGCTAGTTAAGCCAGGGTTCTTATGCTCACCCCTTCACAAAAATCAAAGACATTTATTTGTGCTACTGGGAAATCCAATTCAGTTAACTTACAATTAATGCTGCAAAAATTTGTTTTTGTGGGATGTGCTGTATTCTGAACTTGACTCTAAGCCACTGTGATCTTTCTAGCAGTTAAATGCTGACAGATGTTCCTGTCTTATATTGCACAGAACACTCAAATCTTTATCCGGTTCAGGAGTTGTATTTTGTAAGGCTGCTGTGCCTCTTCAGTTGAGTTTTGCAGAAGCATTGTTTTTTAAATAACATATTCACTTCCATTACAATGAAAATATAATTCACAGTTCATTTGCACTCTGTTCAGCCAGAGCTTGTTTTTGCCGAAAAAAATCGGGTAAAATAGTCAGAAGTACATAAGAATGTCCACGCTGGGTCAGACCAAAGATGTGTCTAACACAGTATCCTGTCTTTAGACAGTACCAAATGTGAGGTAGCTCCAGAAGAATGAACAGAAAAGGTAATCGTGAAGTGATCCATTTCCTGTTTCTCATTCACAGCTTCCGGCAATCAGAGTGCAGTGGTTCGTCTTCGCATTTTGTCAGACTGGATTTCTCAAATATCACTTTCATATTTTGCTTGTTTTCCATGCATCTTCCTTTTAACTGTAAGGCTGTGTGTATGCATACATACCTTTATCTCTTTAGGAGGAATGTTTCTGTTCCAAAACAGAATTCCCACCCAAGTCTTTGTTTTTTTTCCTCACATTTTCTTGTGTAATTTTGAGGCTGTTTGCTGTGCTGTGTCTCTCTTCTCTAAAGACTTTTCTGTCATTTTACTTGTGAACAAAGGATGGACTGTGGACTTTGTTTGTTTTTCAAATTGCTAGTTTCAGGGGTGATTTAAATTTGCAGGTAGGAAACCTTATTTGCGTAACCAGGAAAAAAAAATTCATATGTTTTTGTATAAGCAATTATATAGTGTTTAACTTTTTATATTAAAATTATGAATGTATTTAACATACAACTTGGTTATTTAATAAGCAAAATGAGTACTATCTGTAGTTATTTTGGTCCCCATGTCTTTTAAAATTTTAGAATTAGTAGATCTCACCCTTCTACACCTTGTTTGTATTCATATCGGAGCTGTCAATCACAGTAAACTCACAATTAACTAAAGTTAATTGGGATTAATTGCAGTTTTAACTGCACTATTAAACAATAGAATTCCAAGTGAAATGTATTTAATATTTTGGATTTTTATACACATTCAAATTGATTTCAATTACAAAACAGAATACCAAGTGTTCAGTACTCACTTTAGTTTGTTACAAATACTGATACTGTAAATGATAAAAGAAATAGTATATTTTTCAATTGAACTCACACAGGCACTACAGTGCAACCCCATTATCATGAAAATAGAAGCTAAAAGGTGTTTTAAGTAATTACTCTCAAACAAAACAATCTAAAAGTTTAGTGCTACAAGACCACTCACTCCTACTTGTTTTTCAGCCAATCATAAAACAAACAAGATGGTTTATATTTCCAGGAAATAAGATTGCCCCTTTTTTTTATAATGTCACTTGCAAGTGCGAACAAGTGTTTGCATGGGATTTCTGTAGCCAACATTGCAAAGTTCTTGCTTTCATGCCAGATATGCTAAACTTTCGTGTGCCCCTTGATGCTTTGGCCACCATTCCAGAGGAGAAGCTTTCATGCTGATGATGCTCATTGAAGGGGGGAAAAAAATCTTTAACTTTTGACTGAACTTCTTGGGGGGAGAACTGTATGTCTTCTCTGTTTACATCTATATTCTGCCATATTTCATGTTATTCGCTATCTTGGAAGATGACCGAGCACATATTGTTCATTTTAAGAGTGCTTTCACTGCACATATGACCAAACACAAAGAAGGTACCAATGTGAGATTTGTAAGGATAGCTACAGCAGTCAACTCCAGGTTTAAGAATCTGAAGTGTCTTTCTCAAACTGCATGGGAGGAGGTGCGGGTCTGCAGATGATACTAAGCTGGGAGGGGTTGCAAGTACTTTGTAGGATCAGATCATAATTAGAAATGGTCTGAGGTAAATAGGAGGAGGTTCAATAAGGACAAATGGAAGGTGCTTCTCTTAGGAAAAATGAGCTTCACCCATACAACATGGGAAGTGACTTACTAAGAAACACTACTGCAGAAAGGGATCTAGGGATCATGGTGGACCACAGTAGTGTGACGCTGTTGCAAAAAAAAGAAGACACAAATCTGGGTTGCATTAACAGGAGCGTTCTGAGCAAGACCTCAGAAGTAATTCTTCCGCTTTACTCTGGGCTGATTAGGTTTCATTTGGAGTATTGTATCCAGTTCTGTGTCCTGCATTTCAGGAAAGATGTGGAGAAATTGGAGAAGATCCAGAGAAGAGCAACAAAAATGATTAAAGGTTTAGAAAACATGACCTGTAAGGGAGGACTGAAAGAATTGGGTTTGTTTAGCTTGGAAAAGAGAAGATTGAAAGGGGACATAAGAATTTTCAAATGCCAGAAGGGTGTTGCAAGGAAGAGGGAGAAGAATTGTTCTCCTTAACCTCTGATGCTAGGACAAGAAGCAATGGGCCTAAATTGCAGCATGGGAGGCTTATGTTGGACATTAGGAAAAACTTTTTGACTGTCAGAGTAGTTAAACACTAGAATAAACTGCTTAGGGAGGTTGTGGAATTTCCATCATTGAGATGTTTCTCTAATCTGCTCTTAAACATCTATCAGGGATGTTGGTCCTGCTATGAGTGCATGGGACTGGACTTGACCTCTTGAGGCCCCTTCCAGTTCTAGTATTCTGTGATTCTGTGAGGGTCAGATAAGACAGTGATCCCCCCCACCTTATTATAAGGGGCGCAACCGTTGTATGTGCAAAAACGTAATACAATTTGAGGATCTTATAATCTACAGTAGGCTCTCAACATTTGTAAACTTACGGCTCACAAATTCAATTATTTGCAAGCTGCTGCTTCCCCGGGGCTCTGGGCAGGGAGTGCTGGCAGCCACCACTTCAGGCGGGGGCAGCTGCAATGTTCACAAAATTCAACATTCGTGAGGGCTCTCAACATGGAACCCTTGTGAATGTTGAGACCTTGCTGTAGTATGAAATATACGTGATGGCTCTTGAAGAAATTCTGAAACTGTGAATGTCTTCAGGGAGCGGGGTTGAATAGTAATGTTCAGAGGTGTGTGTGGGAAATGTTTTGTGATGTTTACTGAAGTATCACTTAGCAACAGCTTCTTACGATTTGTATATGCTGGGAATTTCTGTAACCATAAACTTGGTTTTATCACATTTGTGTGGGAAAAGGTCTTTGAAGGCTGTACAGAACAGATTTAGCCAATCTCCAGGGCAAGATATTTTTAAAGCTTTAAACACAAAGAAATGTTTCCAGTTCTTAGCATTTGAAGTGGAAGTGCTCTCTTTTTATTTGGAGATCTGATAAGAATTGGCTCTCTACGCCCACACCAACAAATGCCAGATGGAAGTTGACACCTGATAATCTCAGTGGGACCTCTATTCTGAAACTTGGCAAACCTCAGCTTTATTCAGCACATGCACTGCTAGTGGTTGAGGCTATTATGATGCTTGTAGAAGCTGGGCATCTTTAATTCAGTTTAGCTTATTAGGAACATTTTAAAATTTTTTTTATGGCAGTGCCATGATGTAACCCCCAAATTCTGTTGGGGGGAGAGAACAGGTAATGCAGAGAGAATGAATTGTCCAAATCACTTTGTTAAAAAGTGCTGTCTACTGAAAAGTGACACTAACAAAAACTCTAGCAGTGTGCACATTTCTACTTTGATTTCCTTAACCGTTTGCCTGTCAGAGGAGTCACAAGAGGAATAATCTGTGGGATTCCTGTGACTTAGTATACCCATCTCCCTCTAGCCAAAAGCTCTACCGTGCTGCTGCATGCAGATCCTGATTTCTTTCCACTTCTCTGGCTTCCTCGCAAATTCTGCTCTATCTTGATTTTTTTTTTATATATTTTTCCTTCCTATTTTTTCCGTTTAAATATACAAGGTCCTGTTGTTCACTTGGTTTGTCCCTATCCTGAAATTTCTACCTCTTGCAAGACCAGCATTTGTGACATCAGCCACCTTTTGATACATTCTTTCTAATGCAGAGTATAGTTGCTGCTCTGACACACAGTAGGAACACAGGTTCCCAGCCCAAAGACAAAGCTTGCACAGTTATGATTATCGAGAATTCTGTGAGAGGCTGCGTCACTGTACACACATCTTGTTGCAGCAGAAGGCCTTGGAGAGAGAGAACAGGCGTGCATTTGCCTCTTCTGCTGCAATGGAAGCTGGAGTGGTCTGTCTTCCTGTTTTGTTATAGCATGCCATTCTTTTTGGGTATGTCTGGACTCGGAGCTGGGTCAGTGATTTTCATCTTGAGAAGACATGTTTGTACTAGCTCTGATACAGCTGGTGCACTGAAAATAGAGTGTAGTCACAGTGCCACAGGTGACTGAATAGGCTAGATTCACTGTGGCCTAGACACTATCGTGTATAGACATTATCGTAGGCTGTCAGTCTAACTTGCCTGAATAATGTAGCTAAAGTCAGTGTACTTAAATCTACTTAGTGCAGCATCTTAATTGCAGGAAGTCAACAGCTGACACTCTCCCATCAACTCTGCGTATGCTTCTCATTCTGACAGAAGGTTGGAGTCCACAGCAGAGTGTATTTGGTGGTCAATTTTTCACATCTCTGCTAGATGCAATAAGAAGACTGATGTTGGATCAATTGCTGCCCATTGATCCAGCAGGTAGTGAAGAAATTCCCCGAATATGTATCTGTCTGACACCACAGACATGTTCTTGGGTGGCTAGCTCACCTTGTGCTTGCACTGCTACTGCAGTTTTTTATCATAGGATTGGAAGAGACCTCAGGAGGTCAAGTCCGACCCTCTGCACTGAATACTTTTTGAGGCTTACAGTCCTGCGTTTTTTCCCCGTAAGCTAAAATTACTCCTTTGAGTGAAATTGTGCCCACAACGTGGTAGGGGAGGTAAGGGGAGTGTTTTAGTGTGCTGTCTTGTTCAGAGCTGCTGAATGTGTATCGTCCAACAAAAATTCTGTAAACATTGCAGCCAGATGGCAAGGCGGATTGAAAGAGCAATGCACTCTGTCGATAGAGAGTGGCTAGACTGCCCAGCTGCTCTATCAGCAAAATGACCAACTTTGAGTCTTGGCAGTCACTTGATAACGAGTAGGACATCTTCAAGTCATCCTCCTATTGGTGAGTCCACTGATGGCTGATCAGCCTGCTTCTGGAGCTGCAGGTCTTATCATAGAAAGGGCGTGTGTTGGTAGCTGTTGGAGGGACACGGGACAGTTTTTAAAAACAACAAGAAGTCCTGTGGCACCTTACAGACTAACAGATATTTTGGAGCATAAGCTTTTGTGGGCAAAGATCCGCTGCTCTTAAATTGCACAATCCCCTCACAGATACCTCCCCTGGGAAAGGTCTTGAGTAGGGTTCTCCCAAGTGTGGAAACCAAAGCTGCACTTTCTCTTGTGTGCCTTTAGCACATCCTTACACTGCCACTGGCCCCCAACACTCCTCTCTCCTTCCTCCAACTTGAAAAACAGAATTTGTTTTGGGAGGCGCTGATCAGACAGCTGAATCACATGACCAGTTCAACGAATGTGTTGATGAATGATAATGGCTTCAATGCTGGTCATGGTCAGCTCTTCCAAGATGTTCGTGTCAGTGCCCCTATCCTTCCAAGAGAGATGTAGGATTCTCCTGAGGCAGTGTTGATGATATTGTTCAAGTTCCTTAAAGACTAAAGAATTTATTTATTATGGTCCTATGGACTGTTGGAGCTGAAATAGTGGTAGCAACTGATGGAGATTTTATTAAAATACTTGTAGTATCAAGCCCCTTTGGAAGAGACGCAACACAGACAAGAAACATCTAAAAATCAAGTATTTGCTTGGAGTCCTGTTTATGCAGATTTTGAAGCCATGTTAGCACTTCCACAGCATGGGAATTTTGCTTGAAAATGAAAAGATTTCAAATATTAATATAAGCAGGTTCTTATTGAAAATAATGTCCTGCTCATGTAGTGCTGCTATGCTGCTGCAGCATTAAATTACATGCATTTATTCATAATTATTTGATTTACCTAACTCTATACAGTACTTTTCACCTACGGATATACAGTTGCTTTACAAAAGGAGCTTGGTGTCATCATTCCTATTTTAGTAAAGGGGAAACCGAGTGACTAATTCCTGTTGAGAATCATGTAAGTGACTTGCCAAAGATCACCCGGCAGCAGAGCTGGAACTGAAAACAGATCTCCCAAGTCCCAGTGCGATATTTTAACTACTAGGTCACTCTACCTTAATGAAATACTCTGCAGTTCACTGTCGCAAGCTGATCAGTCCTTTTAAGTCTTACTAGGAGGCCAGGATTTGAAGACATACCACTTCTTCAGACTAAATTATTCTTCATATGTAGGTGATAGTTCTGGTTGTACAGGTTCCTAAAATAATCTAATCACTGTTAAGCCTTAAAAACACAAAACAAAAAAAACTTTTACTGACAAGCGAAATCTGGAGTTATGTTATTCAAAACATCTGATCAGGATGAAAAATGGAGCGCTAATCTACTATATTGGTCCAAGTTTATCACTGTGTAGTGGGAAACACCATGCTATCAAATCCAAGTATTAAGCAGGCTGAAATTGACATTGCATGCTCTTCAGAGTAATGCCATATTTGTTTAAGATGTCTATTTATAAACAGACCTTTTATGTGAAGCCACAATGACATGACTCAAGCCTTGAAGGAGGCATAAATGCCACACAAATCATGTGAATGGCACGGTAGATAACCTCTGCTTTCACACTACTGTAACCTTGGGGAGAAAGCCATCTCTATGTATTACATTATCCACCTCTTGCCTAGACTTCTCTGATCTTGCCATGGATGCAGAACCTTGCCAGTGACCACGGAGTGACAATCATTGTCTGTGTGCCATGGCAAATCACAGTTTCAGCTTCCACATAATTGCTTATTTCACCAAGTCAGCTGGTAACACTGCTAGTGCAGGTTATCCTTTAATGTCAAAAAGAACGCCAATCTACAAGTTTATGGAAGAACCGGTTGGAAGACAAGTCAACTTTTAAAACGCTTCCTTTCAAATGTATTTTGAAAACTCAAAACCCAGGTCCTAAGGTTTGTATTAAGATCATGCTGGGTGAGGCTTCTAGACTGTCAAACTCCATTTTGTCTCTGGCTTTTTGGGAGCTTCCTGAGGAAAGTCTCTTGGGCACATTCAGCTTGAACTGAAACTTTATAAATACTCTCAGTGCAATGCATCAGGCATCAGAAAGAAAACATTGAGAGGGGACTAAAGATAAGAAAAAAACAGGGCATGCTTGTTAATATTACTTATAATTACATCACTGTAAGCTATGTCACATATCTGTTATGTTGTTTATTTGTATAATCAAGCACCATGTCTCTGGGATTTGAATTTTAATTAATATTTTTACTAACAAAGTATTGAAAAAGAAATCGTATGATGCATTCAGCCTGCAATAATGCAATATGCATGACTTAAAACCAGCAGTCTTCCCCTGTAATTTGAGCAGAGAATGAAAGGCAGGTCTCCTCCATGTCGAGGCCCAGAAATTCCAGTGTAGCCACACACCAATAACAGCAGCAGTTCTGCATCTATTCCAAATGACAAGCCACGACCAGCAGCAAGCTGGGAACATCTCCAGAAGTCTTACACGTTAAGTGGAAAAACAAGTGATGTGAAATTCAGTGAACTACTGTGGAAATGAAACCATTCACTCTCCAAAGAAACAGCTCTTAACTATCTAGCCTCCATTACACATCTACTGGTGGCAATTAATATTTTTAGAATCCTGTCATGCTCATTACTCTTTAAAAGAAACAAAATTTCTGAGCATCCAGAAATACAGTGCATCACTGTGAAGCAGTCGTAGCCAGTGCAGGGCTATGCGGTATTAAGGGATTTGTGTAAGTAGTTCATGTTTGCACAGCCTTTTGAAGTGCTATCCGTGACTTTTAAAACAGCACTTAACAGTAGATTGTGTACTTGTATAAAAGAGTTGCTCATTTTCAAGATTAAAGTCACACTTAAACTCCTTTGCTGGTTGGTTGTTTCTCTGGCACCTGTCTAGAGCTTTAGTTATCTTCCAAAAAATAAAACATGCAGTTACAAAATTAAAATGAAAGACAGGGTTCAGTACAATAGTTTGATTCATCAGACTCTCTTCCCAGACCATAAACGATAGTGCTTCTTTCCCAAACATATTGGACCATCCAAATCATCCTTCATTTCTTACTCCTCTTTCTAGGGAACCCCCAGCCTTCGACGATGCCTGAGAAGAAGCCCTGGAAGTGGGCAATATGCCTGTTTAACAGATCAAGCCTCTAATGAGGCAACAAAGGAATTATGTGTCAGAGTCCAGGAGCTCCCTTCCCACCCACCCAAGAACACTCTGCCAGCAGCTCTCTCCTGATCTCATGGGGTTTGGTATTTGGCACTCCTGTCAGAAAAATTCCTACACATTTTAAAAGAATGGTAGTAAATTCCAAGGTAGAAAAGCCTTTAAATCTGCACAGAAGTTTGGAGATGTCAACAATTATTCTGTTGAATTATTTAAATGAAGCCTTGAAGATGAGTTGGAAAATCTTGTACATTCAAGTTACTATCCTCTTCACACTGTGTGTGTGTAGTCTGCATGTGGCAGGGTGGGGGAAGAAATCAACTCACAGCAAAAGCAAACTTAAGGATATCTCTGTAGCCTTAACTCATCTGCCACTAAGCTACCACCCTGTGGTCTTGTATCTGGAGATGGTACTGGCATGCATAGTTAACAAGCTTGGATGTTAACAGTTAACCCATAAGCCTCACCCTAAATGGATCAGGCTTAACAGTTACGGTTAACCAATGGGGGATGGAGCAGCCCTACCACCACTATGGACAGGGGGCTGCTCCAGCCCCATGAAGCCTAATGCAGAGAGGGGCTGCTCCAGCACTGCCCTCAACCACGTTGGGACCAGCCTGGGAGTGCTATGGATGGGTGGGGATCTCCAGTCCAGCTGGAGCAGCTCCCATCCACGGCAAGCTGGGCTGGAATGTCTCCTCCTCATGGCCACTTTCCCATTTAATTTAACTGGTTAATTAAACAGAATTTTACATCCCTTTTAACAAGTGAATCAGAGTTCAGTTTAGCGTATCTGGTAGGGATGCACTAAATCAATATCACAAAGAACCCTTGTGGGCACCGGTACTTCTGCTCCTCACAAATGCTTCCGTCAGTCTCCCACAGTGGAGATGGCATGGCAGCTCAAATTAAAATCAATTGAATCCAGCTATGTAATTGATACAGCTGGAATTGCATATTTTAATTTGACTTTCTCTTATAGTGTAGACCTGGTCTGAGCCACAGCATTTGAGTAAATTATGGGTATAGCAAAGATTTTTGACTCTTAATCAGAGTATTCACGACAGGAGCCTTTCCGGCCTCTTAACAATGAATGCTGCTTTTGGTCAAAGAGCTACAAGATGTCACAATTTAAATTAAAAAAAAAAAAAAAGTAAGTTCATTCACTCCCTTCCAATAGGAACTCCTACACAATTAGAGGATATCATTCGGGAAGTATGATCACTGAGCATTTCACCAGCTATTGTTACAAACATGAGAGAGGCTTGGTGTCATTTCCTCCAGCACCGACTACTCCTTAACTAACCTCAGAACAGAGTCAAAAGGTCCCCAAATCCTTAAGTCCTATGCTGGGAACACTTTGCTTTGTTCACACTTACATCACAGTGCTTCAAACACAGTTTATTTATACAAACAATGCATGTTAAACTGCTTTCCGGATAGAGAAAGATGCTTACAATAGAAAAGTCAAACTATTTCTTTTAAAAGGTACCAGTTCTTAAGACAACAGTCTTAATGTCAAAGATAAATAAGTCAAATTTCTGTCTCATGCTGCTTTTAAAGAAACAGGGTAAAAGCCTAAATTATTTTGGTAAGAAACTCAGAAAAAAGAACTCCCTGAAATTTCATGTATCTCCTATCCTACGCAACAAGAGCAATCCTGCTTGGACTTGTGAAATTAAATGACCACATTCAGAAATGATGTGGTTACAAAATGCACAATTAGAAGTGGAAGAAGGAACTAAAGCATAAAGAAATTTGAGAAGTTGACTTTTGCATTTTATAGGTACAAAACTGCCTGGGAACCTTGCTCTCGAAGCAGGGAAGACCCACCATTTAGCTCAAAATCCCATGCTGCAACAGTAAGACTTTTTTAAAAATGTGGCCTGAGATCACTTTGGCATTATATATAGTCTGCTTCCCAAGACAGAGTGCTGGCGTCCAGTTTTTACTCTGTGAAGTGCTGACACTAAAATAAATCCTTGATTGAGGAGCTTTTTAAGCCGAATAAAAGGCCAACACTGATGACAACTTGTAATTACTGAGATTAGCATTCAGTGGCAAAATTGTCAAAGTTGTCTTGTTTACAAGAACTAAGAAACTGGATTAGTCCTTGTTAGACAAAATAAATATGATTGGCAAGACAGGAGGCTAAAGTTACTACAAAATAGTACCTTGTGGGAGGGCTCATGGATACTACTTTCATTGAATAGTAACAGAGGGAGCCGTGCTAGTCTATATACTATCAAAACAAAAAAGCAGTCAAGTAGCACTTTAAAGACTAACAAAATAATTTATTAGGTGAGCTTTTGTGGGACAGACCCACTTCTTCAGACCATAGCCATACAAGAACAGACTCGATATTTAAGGCATAGAGAACCAAAAACAGTAATCAAGGTTGACAAATCAGAAAAATATTATCAAGGTGAGCAAATCAGAGAGCAGGGGAGGGGGGAGGTCAAGAATTAGATTAAGCCAAATATGCCAAAGAGCCCCTCTAATGTCCCAGAAAATTTGCATCCCAGTTCAAACCATGTGTTAATGGTGTCGAATTTGAATATGAAAGAGAGTGTTCAGCAGTTTTTCTTTCCAAAGCAGACTGAAAATTTTGAGTCTGCTTTGGAAAGAGAAACTGCTGAACTCTTTCTTTCATATTCAAATTCGAAACCATTAACACATGCTTTGAACCGGGATGCAAATTTTCTGGGACATTAGAAGGGGCTCTTTGACATACTTGGCTTAATCTAATTCTTGACTCCCCTGCCCTGCCCCTCTGCTCTCTGATTTACTCACCTTGATAATTTTTTTTCTGATTTGTCAACCTTGATTACTGTTTTTGGTTCTCTATGCCTTAAATATCGAGTCTGTTCTTGTATGGCTATGGTCTGAAGAAGTGGGTCTGTCCCACAAAAGCTCACCTAATAAATTATTTTGTTAGTCTTTAAAGTGCTACTTGACTGCTTTTTTTTTTTTTCTTTCACTGAATTTGCATTGACCAAAAGACAGAGGGTTAAACTCTACTGACAATACATTAGCTTAGGAAATGTAGTAAGAGAACCAAAAATTGCCACCATGGTTAAACAATAAGAGGCAATGAGAGACAAAAAGGCATCCTGTAAAAAAAAAAAAAAATGGAAGTTTAAATCTTATTGAGGAAAATAGAAAGGAACATAAACTCTGTCAAGTGAAGTGAGAAAATATAATTAGGAAGGCCAAAAAAAGAATTTGAAGAACAGCTATCCAGAGAGTCAAAAAGTAATACCAAAAACTTTAAGTACATCAGAAGCAGGAAGCTTGTTAAACAACCAGTAGGGCCACTTGATGGTTGAGACAGTAAAGGAGCACTCAAGGATGATAAGGCCATTGCAGAGAAACTAAATGATTTCTTTGCATCGGTCTTCATGGCTGAGGATGTGAGGGATGTTGTCAAACCTGAGCAATTCTTTTCAGGTAACAAATGTAATGAACTGTCTCAAATTGAGGTGTCATTAGAAGAGTTTTTGGAACAAATTGGTAAACTGAACAGTAATAAGTCACTAGGACAAGATGGTATTCACCCAAGAGTTCTGAAGGAATTCAGATATGAAATTGCAGAACTACTGACTGTAGTTTGTAACCTGTCATTTAAATCAGCTTCTGTTCCAGATGACTGGAGGATAGCTAATGTGTTGCCAATCTTTAAAAAGGGCTCCAGAGGTGATCCTGGCAACTACTGGCCAGTTAGTGTGACTGCAGTACCAAGCAAATTGATTGAAACTCCAGTAAAGAAAAGAATTGTCAGACAAGTTGATGAATATAATTTGTTGGGGAAGAGTCAACACGGCTTTCATAGAGGGAAGTCATGCCTCACCAATCTATTAGAATTTTTTGAAAGAATCAACAAGCATGTGGACAAAGGGGGACCT
This sequence comes from Carettochelys insculpta, assembly GCF_033958435.1. Classification (NCBI taxonomy): domain Eukaryota; kingdom Metazoa; phylum Chordata; order Testudines; family Carettochelyidae; genus Carettochelys; species Carettochelys insculpta. The sequence goes on along the minus strand of NC_134163.1, from coordinate 16,402,801 downwards.
TCTTGATATAGTGTACGTAGATTTTCAGAAAGCCTTTGATAAGGTCCCTCACCAAAGGCTCTTAAGCGAAGTTAACTGTCATGGGATAGGAGGGAAGGTCCTCTCTTGGACTGGTAACTGGTTGAAAGATAGGAAACAAAGGGTAGGAATAAACAGTCAGTTTTCAGAATATAGAGAGGTAAATAATGGTGTGCCCCAGGGGTCTATACTGGGAACAGTCCTATTCAACATATTTATAAATGATCTGGAAAAAGGGATAAACAATCAGGTGGCAAAATTTGCAGATGACACAAAACTACTTCAAATAGTTAAGTCCCAAGCAGACTGTGAAGAGCCACAAAAGGATCTTAATAAGTTGGGTGATTGGGCAACAAAATGGCAGATGAAATTCGGCATTGATAAATGCAAAGTAATGCACTTTGGAAAATATAATTCTAACTATATGTATAAAATGATGGGGTCTGACTTAGCTGTTACCTCTCAAGAAACAGTTCTTAGTCATTGTGGCTAGTTCTCTGAAAACATCCACTCAATGTGCAGTGGCAGTCAAAAAAGCTAACAATGTTGGGAATTATTAAGAAAGGAATAGATAATGAGAGAAAATGTCATATTACCTTTATATAAATCCATCGTACGTGCACATCTGGAATACTGTGTACAGATGTGGTCGCCCCATCTCAAAAAAGATGGATTGGAATTGGAAAAGGTTCATAAAAGGGCAACAAAAATGATAAAGGGTATGGAATGTCTGCCATATGAGGAGCAATTAATAAGACTGGGACTTTTTAGCTTGGAAAAAAGATGATTAAGAGGGGATATGATAGAGGTATATAAAATCATGACTGGTGTGGAGAAAATAGATAAGGAATTATTTACTCATTCTCACAACACAAGACCTTTGGGGGTCACCAAATGAAACTAATAGGCAGCAGGTTTAAAACAAACAATAGAAAATATTTTCACATAACGCACAGTTAACCTGCGGAACTCCTTGTCGGAGAATGTTGTGAAGACCAAGACTATAGTAGAGTTTGAAAAAGTAGTAGATAAATTCATGGGGGATAGGTCCATCAATGGCTATTAGCCAGGATGGGCATGGACAGTGTCCCTAACCTCTGTTTGCAAGAGGCTGGAAATGGGTGACAGGGAATTGATCACTTGATGGTAACCTGTTCTGTTCATTGCCTCTGGGGCACCTTGCATGGCCACTGTCTGCAGACAGGATACTGGGCTTGATGAATCTGTGGTCTGACACAGTATGGCTGTTGTTATGTTAAGGTAAATGAAGTCACTTTTTTGCTACAGAAAAAGGTTGTACTGAGATCCTCTCTCTTTGCTCATGGGGCTTTACATTAGACCTTATTTTCTCTGTACAAGAGCCTGATGTGTGATATCTTGTGTTTACACACAACCCAGTGGTAAGTGACAGCTCTATTAACACAGCCTCAGCGGGGTAGCTAAGTAAGTCAGTAGCTTCATCAAGAACAAGCAGTCCTATAGCATCATAAAGACTAACAAATGTGTTAGGTTATGAGCTTTCATGGGTAAAATCTACTCCTTCAGATGATTGGAGTAGACCATTAAAACCCAGGGTTTATATTCGAGGGAGGAAGTGGGGGTGGAGGGGAATGAAGGGGGGAAAAAGGGGCTTCTGTACCTAGGAGGACCAGTAGATTAAGCAAATTAAGTTAAGTAGGATGTGTCCCATTCCTGAGAATGTAAAAAGGTGAGGAAATTGCTCTTATAATGCATAAGATAGTTGATATTTCTGTTAAGAACCAATTTAAATGTGTCAAATTTGCAAATAAATTCAAATTGAGATGTCTCCCTCTATAATCTTGTGGTAAAATTCTTTTGTAGAACTCATAAATATGACGGTGACATGAAGACGTCCTAGTCATTATCAAGTGACTGCCGATAAAGAGGCAGGGCTGCTTGTTGTTTGTGACGCTAGAAACTAACATGGCTACCCCTGTGAAATTATTGTAAGTGTAAACAAGGGATCAGCACCTGCTAGGCTTTAAACAACTTTCCTCTGGCGTGTTCCTGATAGGTTTAAATGACATAATACTTGCAATATTGGCAATAGCCAGTGGCCAGACTGCATAATGACACGTGGATGGAAGAAAATCCCCACGTGTATTTACTTTCAATTATTTTTAACGGATTATAGAAGGTTTAATAAATTCTCATTGATTTCGATTTTAATTTGAAATGTATTTTTAAAAAGAAGAATGTATTTAAATCAGACAATACAATTTAAATTCTAAAATCTCTCTCTTCAGTTATTAAAATGTTTGTTTTTATTTGCTTTTATTCACGCCATTTGTTCTGCACATTGATGAAGAATTGGTGTTTGAGAATTGTCTTCTGAAGACTTAGACATGTTATTCAACTGGAAATTCCTTTCATACTTGGGCTGTTAGCTACAAGACATAACCAGTATTCTCCACGACTTTTTTTTCCATCCATGTGGGGATTTTTTCCTTCCATGTGCAGAATTTTATTTATTAATAACAGAGAGGAAGCCATGATAGTCTATACACTATCAAAACAAAAAGCAGTCAAGTAGCACTTTAAAGACTAGCAAAATAGTTTACTAGGTGAGCTTTCGTGGGACAGAGCCACTTCTTCAGACCATAGCCAGACTAGTCTGGCTATGGTCTGAAGAAGTGGGTCTGTCCCACGAAAGCTCACCTAATAAACTATTTTGCTAGTCTTTTAAAGTGCTGCTTGACTGCTTTTTGTTTTGAATTTTATTTGTGTATGGAGGCATGTGTGAATGTGTACCACCAATAGAAACATAAAACCTAGCTGTGGGCACTCTGCTGATCAGCTGGGCAGCATCTGAATTTCTTCGGTGGCCAAAGAAGTGCACATCTTTCAAAGAACACTGGCTATAACTGTAATATTGTGCTTTGTAACTTGCTGTCTGCTGTTGGCCTTGGATTATGGTGGACTAGTGGCAGCTGACCAGCAGTGATCCTTCCACAGTAGCTAGCTGTAAAGTGATGCTGCCCTAGACCCTTTGAGCCTAGTTTCTCTCCCACTGTTGCTGTCCTAGTTACACGTCTGTCATGATGCAAATTAAAACCTTGTTCCTAAGCAGTGGTTGCAGAGGGACCAAAATTGGCATTGTAATCAATTTCCTCAGCAGCCATTCCCTGGCTGAAGTAATCTGGGTGGCATGCTAGATGACTATACGCTAAAACAATTTCTGCATCTATCTAACCTAAAAAAAAATCTGAGCTATAGTGATAGCTACATAGTACAAGAGTACTGTCACTCCAGATATTTCCTGGCAGTGTTGGCTCTTCAATGACATTTAACTCCTCCCTCTCCTAAAACCCCAGGGAAGTAGTATGTCACGGTTCCTAAAGTAATCCCACAGAGTTGTTGAATATGGAGTTTATGTACCGCTCACCATCATCATCTTTACATCTAATGTAATTTAGCTATAGAGATTGAAATTCTTCAGATGCTGTATCTGGGATTCAGAAGTCTGAAGAAGTGGTCTGAAGAAGTGGGTCTGTCCCATGAAAGCCTACCTAATAAACTATTTTGCTAGTCTTTAAAGTGCTACTTGACTGCTTTTTGTTTTGATAGTGTATAGACTAGCACAGCTTCCTCTCTGTTACTATGTATCTGGGATTGTGTACTGACTTTAGGCTTCTTTCTTTGACAGTTTTTAGCTTAAACAGAAGTAGAAGTGAGACCATTACTTAATCAGACCATGGTGAAGATTAGGCATATGTTTCCTTCCAAGGGCTGGTATTTGTTGGTTATTCTCATCTCCCTGAATGTGCATGGGGTGTATAAGTGTGTTTTTGTTTTTGTTTTTTTTAAATAGTCTAAGGAAGAGATGAGAATTGTAAAGCTGAAGACTCTGAGAAGAGTGCTTATCCATGACCATTTTTGCAAACAAGCTGTTAAGCTCTCCTCTTTCAGAATTTAGTCTAGTATCAGAGGGGTAGCCGTGTTAGTCTGGATCTGTAACAGCAACGAAGGGTCCTGTGGCACCTTACAGACTAACAGAAAAGTTTTGAGCATGAGCTTTCGTGAGCACAGACTCACTTCATCAGATGCTGAGCATCTGATGAAGTGAGTCTGTGCTCACGAAAGCTCATGCTCAAAACTTTTCTGTTAGTCTGTAAGGTGCCACAGGACCCTTTGTCGCTGTTACAGAATTTAGTCTAGTGTTTAATAGCACTCTTCACAAAATTGGCTAGGCAAGACATTTTTGCAACCTCTTATTTATTGCATTGATGTGTTCTTCTCTGGTCACTTATGCGGTTGCTTTGGGAAAATGTCTAAATTTAGAAAGAACAACAGAGGTAGCCATGTTAGTCTGTATTTTAACAAAACAAACCAGCAGTCATGTAGCACTTTAAAGACTAACAAAATAATTTATTAAGTGATGACCTTTTGAGACTAACAAAATAATTTATTAGGTGATGGGTCTGTCCCATGAAAACGCATCACCTAATAAATTATTTTGTTAGTCTTTAAAGTGCTACATGACTGCTGGTTTATTTTGTTGAATTTAGAAATGAATTAAGAGTTAGGCTAGGATCATACTTTAATTGACAAAAGCCCCTGTAATTAATGTTTAGCTGGTAGGTTTGTATGTAAATTTGTGTAAGTACCTAGGCTAGCACGAAAATTCTAGAGTTTAGTAATGGGGCTTTTGTTCTGAGAGAGACCTGCTCATTACGTGGAATGCTTTTTGTGGAACTCTTATGAGCACTCTGGCTTGCTCTACTACAAATGTGTTCTTTGCTCCTTTTTTGAGTTTTGCCATTTTCCTTGCTAAACTGCTCTCATTTTCCAACTTAATTTTGAATTCCATGCCTACAGTTCCAGCCATCTTTTCTCTACCTTGACTCTCTTCTTGTATCTTTCTCTCTTCCTGCCTTTGCTTCTCTCTGTACAGGATCTCCCAGACCTTGTCCAAGAGTAAATCACACAATAGGTGACCTTTCCCTTCCCTAAGTTTGTTGTCTTTTCCCTGCAGGCTGGTAAAAACCCAGCGTGTTTTTGTTTTGTTTTTTAAAGAAGAAATTGGATTTTTGAACTTGAAACTGGGCTTCTTTATTTGGTTTGTAATACATTTTCATTCTAAACAGTTTTATTTTTAAAATGTATTAAGGCATAAGCTTAATCTCTCAAAACATTCAAATAAACATACGTATGCTGAATCCATGATTTTTTTTGTCAAAAACTTGGCATTCAAATTTGCTTTTTCTGCATAGAAGTTGGGGAAAACATTTAATTTTTGGGGATGGGCTTTATAAATATGGTACAGATATATATAATAAGCCTTATATTAGCCAAACATTTTATATGCTGTTCTGTGTGTAATTAAATCCAAGTTACCATACTAATGTAGCCTTGAGATAAATTGTGAGCAAAATAGTCTGAGAGAGCTGTTAGTCTGCAGCTTCACAAAAAACAAGTAGTGCTGAAGAAGTGGGTCTTACCTATGAAAGCTCATTACCTAATAAAAAAATTTGTTAGCCTTTAAGGTGCTATAGGACTGCTTGTTTGTTGTGAGCAAAATATTAATTATCTAGTAAATAAGCAAATACATTCATTGTTCATTTTGACATACAAAAATGTACACTTGATAGAATCTCAAAATATTAAATATTAAGGTATTAAATATACCTTAATAGTAACTGTTAAGGTATATGATTATAGTTTGCCTTTCTAGGTAGTAAATCTATCCAAATGGTTCTTTAGTTGTAAATCCTTATATTTTAATGCTTATATTAACCAATGACAGTGCACCTTTCTTTAAAAACTGAGTACACTGTTTAAATTGAGGCTTATCATATATACATTTACATCCCCATGATTTTTAAATCAGTCCACCTTTCTTCCCCTTCTGTATTTCTCTTTTGCCGTTGACACACAACTCAGAAATTTCTGGTCTGCTGTCTTCTTCTAACTCCTCCAGTTGCCACAGTCGCATCACCCTTGTGCTCAGCTCTTTCCCTTTTGCTTACTCTGCTCCTTAACCTTTCATTCCCCTGTGATTTATAATTTTATGTAAGGGGAAAACTTTAGCTTCTTATTTCCACCTGTGGGAGAAGAGTTGAAACATGAGTGGATGCTATAAATATGCATTGTTTGGGATTCAAAGAGCCCATGAGGATATTTGGAAAACAAGTGAAACAACTTCACCAGGAAACGTCTGATTGTACTCTTTTAGTAGAAATGACGAGGGAAGTAAAGACTGATCTGGCTTTGAGTTCAGGTAAGTTGTTTTTATTCATTTAGGTCTGATACCATTCATTCTGACCTCTCACAGTCGTTCAGGGACTTAACCCTCCCTAATGTGATGGCGGCCCAAATGAAAGAATATGTACAATGGCAGTGTATGAGCAGAGCATCTCTTCATGTTTTGTGCATTCTAAAAATAATTTCTGCCACTGTGGAAGATCAAAACGGGAATCTGCCATGTAAGGGATGTACTGTGGAAATCCTAACTGAGAATGGGGTCTGTAGGGCTTCTCTGGCTGCGTGGGTTACTTTTTGATGCTGCAGGTGGGTTGGCTATAGGCATAGTTTACAATCTGAGCAAACAAGTGCCTGCAAGATGCCACTCATCCGATGGAGTAACCAATAATTTGAAGTTTGTTTGTTTACTCTGAGACTCGTAAAACCACAAAACAGAAGTGGAGAAATAAATCCTTGGGACTTGATGTGGTTAAAATTGTTTCAGAATTTCACATTTCTTATAAGAAACAATGCATAAATGTTCCTCAGGGTTGCAGAAGGTCACAGTAGGCAAATAGGAATGGTTCTTCTGACATAACAATTGCAACAAAATGTTTCAGACCAGCTTTTCTTCCTGACCTATGTTGTCTGGACACTTTCTGAGCTCAGCTCAAGCTGAAAGTGGAACCCAAGATAAATCCATCTTAAACAGTATAGAGGTCTGCACAATGTAAGCTCATGAAATTTGCCCCCTTTTTCAATGTAAAGAGAGGAGTGCACAGGTTTCTTTCTCCACCAGTCAGTAATTACTCTCACTTTTTTTTCACTAACCAAAGTGACTTGTATTAGGTATAAATAGGTTTAAGTGGCTGTAAGGGGTAGCAGACAGAACAAAATTAGTAATTGAGCAAAATAAACAAATATGAAAGCTGAGTTTAATACAATAAAGGATCGGGTTACATGTAAGATCTCACCCTAAATGTGGTTCTAATAATCTTCTTTGCAGGCCAAACATCCTTTTTATTTGGGCCCAGTTCCTTTTCCCAGTTCAGTCTGTTGTTTTCATCAGTCATCTTGGGTGGAGTAACTGGAAGAACTAACAACCAAGATTAGCTCACTCCCCATCCTTAAATAGTATTTGCATAAGGTAGGAGCCCTTTATTTAAAGTTTGACCCCCTGCTACCTTCTCATGGAAAATTACAGAACTCCAGCTGGGTTCCAGACAGTATCAGGTGACATGAACACATGTCTCTAGCCATTTTTCACAATCTAACCCATACATTCTCTGGATGCTTACGCTATTTTACAGTTCATAGTGTCTTGGTGACATCATTAGCACTGTGGCATCTTTCATTGTTGAGCTTGAATTGTCAGTAGTGGGTGCAACGTAAAGGAGCAAACGTGAAATTACAGATACTTAGGTCAGTATTCCTAACTTAATCTACAAAAATGATACATGCATACAGATGGGATAATCATTCAGTAAATTATATCCTCGCCAGTGATATGCTTTAGGGTAGGTGGCTCATGTAACATATCTCAGTTATGGTAAATATTCGTATCATAAACACATTTTCCTAAATCATGTGGAATATTACATGTCACCCTTGTCTGGCCGGTCACCTTAGTCCTGGAATGACTAAGTGTGGAGTGTTCATGGCCCCAATGTAATCCCTTTCTGTTTTCCAAGCAGTTATTCTTTTAGGGCATTTGCTACCTTGCTTTTGTGGAGCTGAAGTAGCTTGCAGTCTCCAGCCCTCCTTGACCTTTCCCTGTGTGTACAAGTGGAGAAATCATCCGTGATTGAAGTTTCTTCCTGGTGGTGACTAACTAGAAGTCTGTGCCAATACAGTGTCTTATGAAAGTTTGGGCCATGCAGCGTATTTTGGATTGGGAGAGACAGACAAGTCTACCTGCCTTCGTCCTGGTGCATTCTTTTCCATGTGCTGGGGTTTGCTGGGTGCACAACAGTAACAAGAAGCATCTCCATCATAGCTAAAATAGCATACGTTGGTAACCATTCCTAGCCAACAGCCAGTCCCTACCAGAAAAAGGAAATGTGGTCATGAGGCCATACCCCTTAGAGGATGATTTCCATATGGTCAGGATAATTGGGCAAACTGCTTTTTCAGCCTGGAAAAAAATGGAAAAAATACTGAGTTAATCTTGATATGTTTTTGAAATTTGTTCCATAAACACTATTACTTATTTATTTTTCCAGTCTAAAAGGCCCTGTCAGGATTTTATAATAGAATTACACTAAATGGACAATTGACAATGCAGAAATGTGCTGTAAGCAAAGTGTCTTAGTGACATTTAAAAAAATTACTCCAGGGCTTCTGTTCAGGCAATATCAACATCTTATAATAGGTTTGCAAATAGAATCTTAGACTGTGATCCTTTCTAATCATGTGTAATGCTTTTATTCTTTTCAAAAAAGAAAGGGGGGAAAAAAAAAAACCCAAACCAGCTACCTCTAGGTGGGTTCTTCAGGCTTTCAGTTTGGCCTAAATTACAGACATCTGATTATTGGGCTCAAGTTTGGAATCAGTTGTTTGATCTCCAAAATACTTTGCAAGATTAACTGCTCACACATTCGCATCCTCCCCAGATAAGGTAGGTAGATGATATTCTTTCCATTGTACAAATAAGGCAAAAGTTACTTGCCTGAGGTTGGTTGGCAAGTTGATGTCCAAAGCGGGACTAGAACTCAGGATTTTCTTGCCTCTTGGTCTGTAGACCTCTGAAGAGGAAAGGAAGCTATGGTTTTTCTTGAGCTGAAAGCATCAAAAGGGCTAAAAATAGCACAACTTGAAGTTTTGATTTAACATGCACATGCTTGTTGGGCTCTGATTTCTACTTGTGGATTTAATGTTTATTTTGAGGCTTGAATGTTTAAAAAAACAAAAAGAAGACTGGGATTGTAGCCATTTCCAGTCCTCCGCACTTCACTAAGCTCCCATGTGATTTTGGATACTGACTATAAGGAACAGGCCTGACCTGCTTGTCAAAACACAGCACAAGAGCTGAGTTGCAAGCACTAGTTAGTCCATTTCAAGCTGCTTATCATCATTTGTACTTTGACACTTGCTCTGCCTTTAGCAATGCTGCAATGTGTTGAAATCAAACTGCATGTTTTGAGATTTTGTGCTTGATTGCTGGGATTTAGTCAGAACTCTTACTTGGTTCTTTATCTTCTTGAATGGGATTAGGATGAGGGTTCTTCATTTTTTTTGAGATTTTTTTTTTAAATTTTTGTTTTAATGCACACATCCTGTCACAAACAACATGGGGTAAACCCAAACATAATGCCAGCCAACGGGGTCCATTCTGTCTGCGAAAACAATGGAAGCAGAAGAGCAGACCAGGACTGAAAACAAGGAAAGGAGGAGTCAACAGATCAAGAATAAGTTCTCTCAAATGACTGGCCATGCAGTGTTCCTTAAGGCTTGCCAGTATGTGGCCTGGTCTACGCTAGGGAACAAAGTTGATCTGAGATTTGCAGGATCAGCTTTGTTCCTTAGTGAAGACTGGGGCTCTTTGGGCTTGCGCCGACCTTCCTTATTCCACATGATAATGTGGAGTACCAGGGTCAGCAGCTGAGCCCACAAATGTGCAAAGGTTCTGTGTAGCTTCTGGCATGGAGATTCGCTTCAGCAGATGTTTTCATGATACTAGTTCATTGGCTTCTGCCCTCAGCTTCACTCTTTCAGCTTCCGTGTGATGCACAAGAGTTAGGCTGTTTTTGTCCCCATTCATGCTAATCAGGGTCATGTGCTTAAAGGATGTATTGCACTGACCATCCCCAGTATGTTTTGTCTGACTGTGCCTCACTTATCTCCAGAGGCAGTGCAGAGTGACGCATGCAGGAGCAACGGGCAGGAAAGAGGAGAGCTTTTGTTGTCCCCATCCCCCCCTGCTACCCCTGTCACCAGCCAGCAGGCTGTTGGGGCTGTGCGAAACTCCTGATGGCTGAGTGTGGCCACAGTGGTCGCATTTGAGAAATGCTGTGTTTGTGCCTTCTTGGAGTGCAAGTGGGTTTACTCCCTTTGCCCATAGCACGTTTTAGCAAGGCTCCATTAATCTTCTGCTTAATGCTGCCAGCTAATAAAACACTTTTTATATGCCTTTTAAATTCATTTCATTGGTACTTAATAGTATGACACAGACCAAACAGCAACTTAATACTCCTGTTAATCTGGGACTGTTAACTAGCTGCTGTACAAGGTACTTTTATTGGGAGGAAGAAATTGTAGCAAAGCAAACATCACTCATTTTATAAATAACAATTTAGTCCAATAGTAAAACCTTGACTTTATCTGGCGCTTTTTCATCATCAAGTTCATATGAAGAACTGAGATTCTCAGTACATTAATAAAGGCCCCTAGGCCAGGTGAGTAGGATTGCTACACTTTGAGAGAAGCTCTGACATGGTATCCAGTTGGTAGGGAATGGAGGATGATGAAGGCAGCCAAAGGCAATTAAATTGAAGACCATGAATAAGAAATACTAGACTTTCCCAGCACATCGTTGTGATGCTTGCTGGATTTGACTTGATGAGACCATAGTTAGTAACCTGGTCTTCAACAGAGCAGTATACTCTGTGCTAGTTGATGAACAATTATCACTTTGTAAAAGAAGTGCGTGAATCTGATGTTTTCTATTTTAGGGTTTTCTGTTTTTGTTTTGTTTTGTTTTTTTTAAATTTTATTCTATACTCTGGTAGACCCTACTAGTTGGCATACATGCTTTATGAAAGCTCTGCTAGCAACTCTTACGTACCTTGGATTTTATCTGTTGGATCCCCAGCGTTTCGTGTTGCTTCTGGATTGCTAAGAATGCTACAGTCACTGTAGCCGTGGCTTTCTCCCTCCCCTGCCTTCAGCTGAGCAAGTTGATCTAAACTCTCTCTGCTCTGTCTTCGGCCAGGCATCTGGGTTTATGCTTTTAGCTGTTATTTGGACTTATTTTTGATAAAGCAGCACTGGGAATTGATAGCCTTTAGCCTGGAAAGGGAAACAATTGGTAGGGTTTGGACTTCTGCTCCTCTGGCTTTGGTGACACTAAGAAATGGCTCAAGGAAACAGAGTGCAGTGCAGAGGGAGGGAGTTACAGGATACTGCTTTCCTTACAGCAGCCATCTTAAAATCTCTTATGAACTTGCTCCCCCTTACGGAATGTCTAATTCCATGTTCCACATTTGTATGTAGTTGGTATTTTATTAATAGGCTATGGTCTTCCACCTTTGACTTGTTCTTTCATAATCTAAAAATTCTCAATATTTCCATGGGATTCTCCCAAGTATTTAAAAGATAGTTGTACTATTTTCCATTTTCAAATTTTTATTCCCTTCCTTCCCCCGTTCTTCTACACTCCTCCCCCCAAAGCAGTATGTGTATGCCCTCAGTTTGGATACCATATCAGTATGTTGCTACTAAAAGTTTAAAAAAAAAATGCCATGACAGTTTATAAAAAGTGCTGTATAATTTTTTAAAAAATAACACTCTGCAAACATTAGTTAGCAAATGGCCAGTGTGGTGCCATCCTAGTCAAACAGCAAGAGAAGCAATTAAAATTTTTCTTCTGATTCGCTTGGCTTGGCAGCCAGAAAGTTCAGAAGATGAAAACATTTGTACGAAGGTGATTGTTTAAAGCAGAGCCCAGCCAATGCTAGATGCATGTAAGTCCTATGAAGTCACTGTTCTGAGCCATGAAAACATCTCACCACTCACTCAGGAGGAGGAAGAGTGAGTGACAGTTCTATTCTTACGTCCCCTCTGTCTCCTGGAGGATATTTTTGTTGTATTTTGGAGCCTCTTTCCATGGGCTGCCTGCTTCTGTGAGCTTCCCAGAAGTTAGACTAAAGGAAAAATAAAAGCCCTATCAAAAACAGGGACAAAGGGGTCCAATTGTGTTCTCAGCCGTGTCCCTGTATTGATTTCAAGAACCCAGGTGAGTCTTGCTGTTCTCATTACCCATGCTGGAGGGCAAATGCTGTCTGCCTTGTAATTGAAACTATGCTAGTAATAATTACATCTCAGCAGTTTGCAGATTTCCAGCAGAGATTACATGGCTTTGTTGACTGGGATTTCTTTTCTGAGAGAAATGGTAGCTGTGTTGTCAGTGGATTGTCCCTGTCCCAGGTGCCAATGCTTGCTCTGTCCATAAAGCAGGGTTTTATAATACGAGCAGCCATCCAATATGATGGCGCATTATCGGATGCTTTCAGAATCACAAGCGGCGTCAAACAAGGATGCATGCTTGCTCCGACATTGTTCGGGATCTTCTTCGCACTCCTCCTGAAGCATGCCTTTGGATCTTCAACAGAGGGCATCTTGCTGCACACAAGATCTGATGGGAAACTGTTTAACCTTGCAAGGCTGAAAGCTAAGTCTAAGGTGTAGGAAGGCCTCATCAGAGACATGCTGTTCGCAGATGCTGCTGCTGTAGTGTTTCACACAGAAGACCAGCTTCAAAAATTGCTGGATCGGTTCTCCAAAGCGTGCAAGGACTTTGGGCTTACCATCAGCCTAAAGAAGACAAACGTACTCGGTCAGGATGTTGCTGAATCCCCATCAATCAGCATTGACAACTATACGTTAGAAGTCGTCCACGAGTTCGTTTACCTCGTGTCTACCGTCACTGACACCCTGTCGTTGGAGACTGAGCTAAATAGGAGGATCGGAAAAGCGGCCACAACTCTGTCCAGACTCAGCAAGAGAGTGTGGAATAACAACAAGCTGTACACTCACACCAAAATGCAAGTCTACAGAGCCTGCATCCTCAGCACCCTCCTTTATGGCAGCGAGACTTGGATCCTGTATGCCCGCCAGGAAAAGAGGCTGAACGTCTTCCACTTGCGCTGCCTCAGGCGCATCCTTGGAATATCATGGAAGGACAGAGTGACCAACACTGCCGTCCTCGAGCAAGCTGGAATCCCAACCATGCACACCCTCCTCAGGCAGCGTCGGCTCCGCTGGCTTGGCCACGTCCACAGGATGAATGATGGAAGGATTCCAAAAGACATCCTGTATGGTGAGCTAGCCTGTGGCAAAAGACCCCCCGGACGCCCCCAGTTACGCTACAAAGATGTCTGCAAGAGAGACCTCAGAGAGGTAGACATCGAGCTGAACAACTGGGAAGAACTAGCAGACGACCGCAGCAGATGGAGGCAGGGGTTACACAAGGGCCTTCAGAAGGGCGAGATGAGGATCAGACAGCTAGCGGAGGAGAAGAGAGTGCACAGAAAGCACACTAAGGACTTGCCAGACACCCACCACATCTGCAAGAGATGCAGCAAGGACTGTCACTCTCATGTGGGTCTTCATAGTCACAATAGGTGCTATAAATGAAGTCCTCAATTGAAACTATAAAGGGCACAATCCATAGTCTATGCAGACTGAAGGATGCCGCCTACTACTACTACTACTGTCCAGAATAACTAGCTACTCATGGCAGTCACAATGCAACTGCCAGAACTCTGTGCCCTACAGATATCTGTTCTTTATTACCATGGAGATAAGTAGCTTAGAAACACACTATTGAAATCTCTGTTCTTGAACTTCCACAGACATTGAGGGGTCTGTATGGATTGTAAATTCAAATAGGAATATTTTTGCTTGGCTACAGGTTGTCCAGTTAATCTTGTAACTCAGGAGAAGTGCTAACCACTAAACCTGGTGATAGGCAGCAGCATAGGTGTTGGACTAAGGGTGTTGGGTGCTGGGGGAGTTCTAGCACACCTCCTGGCTTGAAGTGGTTTCTATCATGTCCAGAGTTTACAGTTTGGTTCAGTGGCTCTCAGCAGCCTCACAATACAAATTGTTCCAGCACTCCTGGGTTACAGTGCTCCAGGTAGGGCTACTGCAGAGTTGTGGGTCAGACCTCCTGTTAAGCCTAGGGTGGCTGCAACTACACTGTTTCTTTCCACATAAGAGTGCCTAGTTTACAGCACTCGGCCACTCATCTTGTAGTTGATGTCGTGTGTTAACATACATGTGTTGGCCTGCGGCTTGATCCTCTTGTTAGTTTACTTCAGATGAACTAGAAGCCACATAACCTCATAGTACCATATCTTTAGGTACATTCATGCATACTAAGTGCAGTATAAATAGAGGAGTGCTTCTAGTGGAACAGCTACAACGCTGGAGGTGGTCCTCAGAAGCAGCTAAATTAGCTTTCTGTGTTGGGAGGTTAGGGTTTGGAGTACTGAGAAGGCTGTGCTAAGGATTTAATTTCATTGTGTTGCCATGAATTGTGGGTGTTTGCATGTCTTTAGCAAAGCTACTCTGTGGATTACACTTGAAATACAAATTGAGTTTGTCAAAACAAAAAAGCAGTCAAGTAGCACTTTAATTAGGTGAGCTTTCCTGGGACAGACCCACTTCTTCAGACCATAGCAGTACCAGAACAGACTCAATACTCAATTACTTGACTACTTTTTTGTTTTGATAGTATATAGACTAGCACAGCTCCCTCCCTGTTACTATTCAAATTACATTTGTATTTTGCTGGTTAGCCGAAACAAAGGATAAACAGATAAGCAATGACAGAAGAACAAATTGAGTTTAAGATACTTTTCCTTTTTACATGTTTTATCTCAAATCTTTAAGCTGCAGATAAAGGCACCTGTGGTGTTTGTGTAGAATACATTCAGGCTCCCATATATAAATTACTCCTTGTTAGGGGAAAAAACAACCACATGATTTACAAAGGATGGTAATGTTCATTTTGAGAGTACACATTTCTAATAGCTGCAGCCTAGTACGATTTGGCTTGGCTTCCAAGATATTCCTTGCATATTTTCATGCCTATTCTCAACTCTTATTAAAGCAGCCAAGCCACCATTGGGAGTGAGAACAAGACAACTTCATATGTCGTATCGAAACAAACCTTTAATCAGGTCTGGCCTCATCCAAGTTTATATTTGTACTTCCTCACCATGCTGTGTATGGTTAATGCATTGCCTTTGACCCCTTTTATTGTTAGCTTAAGAAATATTGAAACAAAACCATTCATTTGTAAAACTGTTATGAAAACATAACCAGTTTTATTTGAAACCATTAGCAGAACTGCTTGTTCCTGTTTGTATCTCTGAATACATAAAGCTGGACTAGTAAAGTGTTTTTTACAAGGGAAGCAAACCTTCAAACTTCAGGGCATAAGTCAATCATTAACAGCTGTAGCAGAGTGGGTTAGGAGGAAGTGTCTGTTCTGGGTAGGTATTCCATAATTGCAGATTATAGGTGAGGCCAGAGGTGAGTTGCATTTTTATCTGGACAAGTTGCTAGTGACCACTCTTGGAGGGAAAATACTGCATTGGATGACCCAAGGGTCTGATCTGTGTGTCTTTTTTTATGAGCATTAATGCCTTATACCTTGTGAGGTAATGCTGCACCAGCGTTTGTTTTGCATGCCATGTTTGTGGCATTTACAACTCTTCCATAAAACATTTGCTTCAACTTGAAACTTGTTGTACATAGTCTTAGCCCAGATGTGTAGGTGCTTTAGGTTTTCAAATAATTCTTTCTCCTCCTACCTTTCTTGGCACTGGTTCCAACACAACACAGCTTTTTTTTTTAATCCTTTTAGAAAGCACGCTTCTGAAGTCATTAAAATTAATATTTAAGCATTTTCTTGTCATCTAATATGATATACTGAACCTTTATAAAACCAATGTGTCCCACAAAATGTGCAGAACATTCCGTTTTACATACATATGTGTCAGGGTCATTGCAGAAAGATTAATGTAATCTTTATATTTCAATTTACATAGATTTTTGGTCAACTTCTTTTCTAGAAGAAAACCCCTTTCTAAAATCCATGAATATTTAATCTGTGATTTACATCTTAAATGTGACCACTTCATGTGTTTTTGGTGTTTAGTCTTTGAATGTGCAGAATAAAAGAGTTGTGATAGCAGTAATTTCATTGTGTTGGGACTCTTCTTAGTTACCCGTAACCCTTTTGGATGACTAATCTCAGGTCAAAGATGGCTGTGGCTGCGTGCAAAATTCAGTCAAATTCTGAATGGTCACTTTTGGGTTAAGATAGGGTGTCATGGAAGAAAAGTCGTCTGGGCAACGTAGAGTTGTATTGTAGAAGTTCAAACAGAACATGTCTTGAGCAAGAAAAGATAAGCCAATTTTGAAGGAGGGGAAAAAAAAGTTGGGAAATCCCAGAAGTGAAAATTATACACCCTGCCCATGAGTTTTTACTAGTAATGTCAAATTCCTAATGACCTAAGTGGAAATTATGGCTACTTAACCCATATGAAAATTTGGCCACAACTGCAAACTAGAGAGTTGTAAAACACCATAATAAACACATTTATATTTAGTTATTATGCACACAAACCCATAGCATTTATTTAACGCAATGTGTGATTCCTCCGAGATTTTCTTTTTTGTTTGGAACAAATACTTTTCTCATTTAATTTATTGTTATTGACAACATACACGAGTCAAGAAAGTCAAAGCTTTGTTTTCCACAACTGTAACTCAATCAGTTGCATGTGTGTAAGTATATACAAAGGCAGAGAAGGTATTGCTGTATACAGCAGAATGGAAAACTGTATATACGTGAGTGGAAAGGGAGCACAATATCATGTTTCTGTAGAACGATGGCTTTGAATTGTGCTACTTTTGTCTGTGTAACATAGCACTGTAAAAACACACTAACCTGGGCTTTGGCGTTGAGCTGCATAGATCGCAGCCAAAACAAGCCATTTTAAGCTGTGTCAACATGGGATTCAATTTTTTTCCCTTCTGTGTGTTGTTTTTCCTTCTAGTTAAAAATATTCTTTATAGGTTAACATCCATGATGAGACTCTTGCCTTAAAACCATACATTTTGTTAGCACAACGTCTTACTGACTGGTACCCTGAAAACTATATAGAATAATACACACACAGTGATGATTTTTTTTCGTTATTCTCTTTGTCTGCAAAGGGTTAAGCATATGTTTGCTTTGTGCAGAGATAAAAAAAGTCATTGAATGGCTCCCTACCCTAGACAGCAAACTGCATTGGCTAAGAGTGAGGGCGGTGCTCCTGTCAGTGTTGTTTCCTGACCTGGAGTTCTGAGGAACTGGAGGCTTCAATTTCTCTTAAAGGTCCTGTTTATATTCAAAACACACTTGTGTAATTCTTTAAAACCTCCCTAATTGTGAAAGGGGACTTCTTTCCTTTCTGTTTCACTGGTCAAGCCTCTGTGGAGAGTTAGATGTTTGTACAGGCAGCGTTCCGACTGCCTAGTATGGATCAACAAGGGTCCATGTTGTTTGTGTTCAGCTACGTTGACATAGTATCACATGAGGAAGGCGTTTTTATTCAGACAGACAGAATGTTACTATCCCTGAACTAAACAGCCCTAAAACAGCACTTGTTGCTCACTCTCTTGAATATACAGCATCTTAAATGAGCTGCTGTGCACGTGACCTGTGATTTTCTTTCAATCTGTTTGTATAAATCATAAATATTTTGACATCTTTTAATTTCACCTCTACTGGTGGCTGCATGTTCTACTTTTTTGTCAGCTGAAGTTTGGCACACAACATACATGCCCAAATCTCACCAATGTTAAGGAACTCCAAAGAAATAGAATCCTGTCAAACTATAACCTTTTTTCTGACTTAGTGTGACACTTTGCTGCTAACAGTGTTGTTTTGTAAGGAAGCAGGAAATAAGGGCTAATGAGGACAAATATTTTGTATGATGCTTAAACATTCAGATTAGGCTACTGATTAGTACCTGGATTGTCTAGTGTTTTAACTGCATTTGGTGCTAGATATTGTACTTAAAAATCCCTTTTCTTGTTTGTATCTAGCAAGTATTTTACATTGTTGATATATTTTGTTTGCAGGTGAAGCACAGGAAAGTAATTTAGATAATGCAAAAGATCTGTAGGTTTGAAATTCCACTGTGTAGACTCTGCCCCATCTGTTCCCTCTTCTGGGCCTCACAGTATGATGAAATGTCAGTTTGAATCTATAATCAGAAATTTTGCAAAATGCATTGTTTCCAGAGTCTGAGATATTCTGACCTACAAGCTAAGTAAATATTCATCACTGGAATCACAGGTTTGAATCTCAACACCATCAACTCCACCTTGCTGTCCTCTGAGGGAGGTAAACCGTATGGTGCAGTTTACTATTTTTTTTTTTTTTTAGACGGGACATTCAAGATGGAAGAGTGCACTTTTTTTTGAAAGACTAAGGTTTATCTGGGTGTTCTTGCTAGAATGTCTCCTCCCAGCAGTAATGTTCAGGTTGCTCGCTTCTGATCTCTCTTTGAAAAGTGGTTGCATTTCAATGTCTTTGTACGGACAGGCGCCCCAAGTTACAAGCATATGACTTAGGAATATCTGCAGGTATAAACAAAAGCTCATCTTCAGCCTTATGCAGAGATATCCTTAGGATTTATGGGGTTTTATGCAGTACTATTAAGCTGTTGCCCAGTGGCACCCTGGAAGAGGGGAATGACTATTTTTTAAGAGATTGATTTTCAGCAAAACACTAATGGAGTATTTTTTAAAGCAAATTTTAAACTAAAGTCCTGTCAACTAACACAGTAAAGTCAGAAGCTGTGTATATCTGGGGTTAGCAAATGCCTGTTTAACTGTGTTGTTACCACTGGAATGGGTCTTTCACAGGTTCAATGTTCTGCAAATACGTCTGGCAGGGTTTGTTAACCTTCAAGTTAACTCATCCTTTCTGGAAGAAATAGGGACAGGAAGAGCTGGATGACATTGAGATCCAGTATATGAGAAGTAGCCCTGTTAGTCTGTATTTTTGAGAACAACAAGAAGTCCTGTGGCACCTTATAGACTTAACAGATATTTTGGAGCAGAAGCTTTCATGGGCAAAGACCCACTTCATCAGATGAAGCAGGTCTTTGCCCACGAAAGTTTCTGCTCCAAAATATCATTAAGATCCAGTGATACCCCAGATTTTCAGGTGCCCTACACAGCTGCATATTCTGCATACCGGTAAGGATGGCCCTGGCCTCAGGAAGTAGGAGGCACAGGTAAGGGTGAGCAGGGCCAGTGCTGGCTGGAGGACTGCCAAGAAGCATGGGTGGTTGCACTGCCAGCAGCTGGAGAGACTGGTGTTTTGAAGGGGAAGCTACCATTTATCTCCAGTAAACGGCTATACAGCCACCCCCTGCTTCTCCAGAATCCTCCGGTGAGAATCCAGAATAGCCAGAATCCTACTCCTGAGTAGGGGCTGGATGCAGCCAGGGGGATGCCCAGAAGTCTCCTACCTCCTCCGCCCCCTCTCGTTAACTTGCCTTTCCTCAAGCTCCTGCATTCAAGGTTTAAAAAACCCTATTTCTTCTGGTTTTTTCATTGCAAATATACAGTATTTCAGCTACATTGTTGGTTAAATAGGCTTTTGTGGCCTAGCATGGGAACCTAACTACCATTTATAACATTGCTTCTAAGGGGAAATGCATTCCAAGTTTCAAACAACTGACTTAAAAACAAACTTTTGGAATACACCCTGTTCATATGTTAGGGACTTCCTCTATTTCCAAAGCTCTTGGGATCCTTTTTCTCCCATCCTTTGCTGTGTTATGTCTCACTCAAGGGTCTCATGAAGAGGCTGGCAGACTTTCACCTCCTGGCTCCATGCTATCCTGTCAGTGCTGGCATTGTGGCCAGAACCTCCTACTCCCCATCAGTGTTCCCACTGGGGAGAGAGCAGTTTACCTCAGTTGACTGTGAGATCCTGTAATGCTAGATATATTTTTAAGTGCAAAGGAGAGATGGATCCGGGTGCATTGGCTGGCAATTCTGGGATGCGTGCGGAACAGTGCAGGAAGGAGCTTTTAGAATCATAGAACACTAGGACTGGAAGGGACCTCGAGAGGCTATCGAGTCCAGCCCCCTGCCCCAATGGCAGGGCCAAGTACTATCAAAACCATCCCTGATAGACATCTATCTAACCTGTTCTTAAATATCTCCAGCGATGGAGATTCCACAATCTCCCTTGGCAATTTATTCCACTGTTTGACCACCCTGACAGTTAGGAACTTTTTCCTAATGTCCAACCTAAACCTCCCTTGCTGCAGTTTAAGCCCATTGCCTCTTGTTCTATCCTCAGAGGCCAAGAAGAACAAGTTTTCTCCTTCCTCCTTATGACTCCCTTTTAGATACCTGAAAACCGCTATCATGTCTCCCCTCAGTCTTCTCTTTTCCAAACTAAACAAGCCCAGTTCTTTCAACCTTTTTTCATAGGTCACATTCTCTAGACCTTTAATCATTCTTGTTGCTCTTTTCTGGACCCTCTCTAATTTCTCCACATCTTTTTTGAACTGCGGTGCCCAGAACTGGACACACTACTCCAGCTGAGGCCTAACCAGCGCAGAGTAGAGCAGAAGAATGACTTCTCGTGTCTTGTTCACAACACGCCTGCTAATGCATCCCAGAATCATGTTTGCTTTTTTTGCAACAGCATCACACTGTTGACTCATATTTAGCTTGTGGTCCACTATAATCCCTAGATCCCTAGGGGTAGCCAGGGAGACTCACATAATTTGAATCCTTTTGAAAGGACCCCCGTCTACATGGGTGGCATGTGTTCCAAAAGTGGCACTTTCGAATTGTGTATGGCCACTATTTTGCTAATGAGACACTGCATATTCATGTCAGTGCCTCATTAGCATATTCTGAACTGTCTCATTAACATACCCCTTTTGAAAGGAGGGGGCATGTGCAGATGTAGCTATAGTAAATAGTTCCTTTTCCCAAATAAATGCCTGAGTTGTCTGGGCTGCCTGCTTTTCTTCCATGCTATTTATGGAAGTGTGAAAAACATTTACTATTGGTTTGTTTGTCTGTTTTTTAAATTAATGCTGCTCATTCTCTTCTGCTTCAAAACTGCTAAATGTATATTTAGAAAAATCTCCAGAACTGAGAACTTAACTAGCTTCTGCTCTGTGAATCCAAGCTCATAAGCCATAAAACATAAGCAAAGGAATTTGGAGTCTTGGTTTCCGTTACAATTATAAAAGCCTTGTAAGGCAGATTCTAAAATACAGGCTGGGTACATTGTCATTAACAGTCACAGCATGTTCTGAGTTTGGGCTTGTTCTTGCAAAATTACCTGCCCAAGGCATGAAGTCCTTGCTGCAGTTTTTAGAATCTCTTGAGAACTTTTTTATTTATACCTGGCCCTGCAGATTTCCAAGACCAGCATCTGATGAAGTGAGTCTGTGCTCACGAAAGCTCATGCTCAAAACTTTTCTGTTAGTCTATAAGGTGCCACAGGACCCTTCGTTGCTGTTACAGATCCAGACTAACACGGCTACCCCTCCGATACTTGAGAACTTTGTCATTCAAACCCTAGTAGGTCATAATAGTGTCAGAGTTTAAGGCCAGAAGGGACCTCCTTTGTATCACTAGTGACTACCAGCAGGGAAATCTGCTTTCATACAGTAGATCCTGACGTTTGCTGTTTAATTTTCAATGGCTTTCTTCAGCTTTGAAGAAGTATATTTAATAAGCACAAGAGCAGTCATACAGCCAGCACATCAGCCACTGCAGCAGTCAGAAATGTTATGGAAAGCCATGAAATCTGTGATTTCTGTGTCCTCTGTGACAGACAGGCAGCTCTAATTCTATTTTCTCCTTTTAATTTGTTATTAATTGAGTCCCATATCAGTTGCTCCATTATCTTGCCTGGGATCAATATCAGACTGACAGGACAATAATTACTTGGCTCATCCTGTTTACCTTTGTGAGATAATAACATCACCTTAGCTTACTTCTAGTCCTCTGGGACTGCCCCAGTGTTCTAAGGATTATTGAAACTCAATATGAGCAGTTAGTAAACTCAACAACCAGCTCTTAAAAATTTTTGTAGTTGTCTAGATGGGCTGCTTTAAAATTGCCTGATTTTTTTCTTACCTGTTGAACATCTTCCTGAGAAACCAGTGTAACAGAGAGAGTGGTATGCTATAACCGTCTATTCCCAGGTACAGAACAGAAGTATATACTAAACATTTCTGCCTTTTCTCCACTAGTGTATGTAATCTTACCTTTTTCACTCAGTTATGGACCAGTACCATTGTTAGAAATCTTTATTTCTAATATTCTCAAACTCCTTATTGTCCTTATCTCAGCTTGTAATAAATCTTTCCTTGTGTCCCTTCGTCAGTTTTCTATACTTCCTAGCTTCTAATTTATGTTCATTACTATTAACTTCCCTTTTCGTCCAGTTATGTATTTTTATAGCTGTCTTCACTCCCTCTCTAAAACCAGCTTTTTTTTTTTTTTAAACCAGTATGCCTTCCTGTGTTGATTTTTGGAGGCATCTATCAAAGTGTTCTTAAACAAGGCCCAATTACCATTCACCTTTTTTCTGATTAAATTCTTCCAGCTGATTTCTCTCAAACTGTTTTTCAGCTGTATGAAATTTGGCCCTCTTAAAACACTAAATATGTATGTCACTGGTCTGGACTTTATTCTGTTTGCACATGATCACTTGTCCCTAAAGGTGTGCCTGGCACAACAATAAAATGCCTACAGTAGACCTATGTCAGCTGATCTGGGTTTGTGCAGGGCTTGCCTGTCGATAAAATTGCAGTGTAGCTGTTTGGGCTCACACTGGAGCCTGTGCTCTGGAATCCCGTCAGGAGTGTTTTACTGCTGTGTAGACACTCTGTTCAGTTTCTTTTTATCTGAAGCCCAGGTCTAATACAGAACTGAGGCAGCAATTTGTGAGTTAAAAAATTGTCAACTGTAATATTTAGAATCCCAAGGATGTCTTATTGACCACATGAAACATCTACTGTATGTCACGCAAATTGAACTTCTTCATAACCATTCAGGTTCCCCCCTTCCCCCCCCCCCCCCCCCCGCCCACAATAGTTTCTGCATAGCTGTGTATGGAGCAGGTCATTCTGTTCCTTGGTACGATTTTGTGGTCTTTTAACAAATACCAATGGGTAAAGCACAGAGTGCCATAGATTATTGATCCATGAGTGTTCAATATAATTTTCTTCTTAGTTATGTGACTTGGAAACAGGTGTGCCAATTTTTGACAGTTCTGCTCCCCTCACTTTGTGCCCACTTAGTCCTTCCTTAATCAATCATAACCTTTGGTTCCAACGTTCCAACCCCAGGAATCCTTGTGTGAAATTTCGGTAAAGCTGGCTAGATCATATTTATGCTCCTAAATTAGCTACTCTAGTTCCTTTTGAAGTTAGGAGGAAAAATTGTGGAAGTATATAAAAGAGTTGATTACAGAAAATATCATGGGGAAACACTTTAGTTACCCAAAGCTTTCATCTGCAAACACTTTTTATTTTTACTTAGTTTATTTAAATAATAATAGTTATAATTAAGATGCCAATGGAAGGCTTTAGTACCCTAACAGATAGTGAGCACCACAAGAAAATCCCATTAGCATTATATTGGACATTCAGACACAAGCCCTACCAGCCTACCACCTAAAAAACTGCTGCTTTAACCAGGTTCATAAAAAATAGTTATTTTAGTTTTTGAAGATCAATTTTTATTTAAATGAAATATAGGGTATTTAAAAAAATTAAATTTATATTGAGACCTTATGTTAAGGCGTAAGCTTATTATAAATTTAAATGCAAAAAGTAACTTTTAGCAGTGCATGTTTGCTGCCAAATTTTAAAGCAAGTGAGACCAATGAACTGGTGGAAGTCACTGGCTCAACACCTGAAAACGAGTTAGTTGAAATTCTCAACCAGCTTTGGACAACCATTGCCTTTCCTGTCTTTTTTCATTTCGATTTATTGAACCAATTAATCTCAGAGACAAGTTAAGAAACTAGGTGGGAGTTGGAAAAAGCAGGAAACTATCTGTTACATTTACTAATAAAATAGAATTCATTTTTAAACAAATCAATTGGTTTTTAACCCCAAACATTTTTGATTATGCATATGTATCTAGCATATTTAAGGCAGGTTTTAGCTAAAAATACCATGTAGTTTTTGTGCAGTTGTTAGCCGATGGCCGGGGGGTGAGGTACCACGTGTGCCCTTATTTCATCTGAGTCTATAACTGCTAGGACGGAAAGTCCCTTCGCAGTGGGCAGCCAGGGAGGCTGACAGGTGCCCCAAAGGTTGTACTGAGAACCTCCTTCACCCAAGTCTTTGACTGCTAGGACAGAAAAGTCGCTTCACAGCACGCAGCCTGGGAGGCTGATGGGTGCCCCAAAAGTCTGCCCTGTGGAGGTGGCACAACTCAGTGCTCAGCTCTCAGTATGCCTCACCAGTGGCCACGCTAAATACAGCTGAAAACCGGCTGGCTTCTTTTATTTGTGTTTGGTTTGCACAGTAACAGGGAGAGTCAGGTTAAAACTTAAACAGTTACTATTTGTTTGATAAGAAGAACTTAACTCTTATGATTACAAGGTTTACAGTTTCACTTCTTTAGTTACAAGCAGCTAGCATATAACAAAAGTACTTTTAATTCATAGATCTATTATTAAATGCGTGCAAAAGCAAAACAAAGACACATAGCAGGTCTTATTCTCACCCCTGCATTACTCGACTTGGTGTGGCCAGCATCTGTCACTCAATCCCTCGGGAAGTAGTAGTACGAGGAGGGTGTCCCCTGGGACCTCAGGAAGCGAAGACCTTCCTGACAGGCAGGTAGAGGTAACTGGAGCTCAATTAGAGGGGGTTGCCGGGCCCTACTTTATACCCGTTGGGTCACGTACACTCTTCCTTATCTTTAAAGATGCCAATTGTCTTAGATTGTCTACTTCTCACAGGGAGTTTCAAAGGCTTAATTCACACCTGCGAGGTGGAGATAATTTAGACATTCTTTTCTTATGGGCGGGAGAGTCCTCTCCTGGGACAATGTGTAGGCGTATCAGTCACTGGTACTAGCCAAGGGCAGTCTGAGGCCCTGGTCATCTGCTAGCCTGTTTCTTTTGTTGTCTGGTTTCGGTCCATTCAGGGTCATGATGAGACAGTCTGTCTGTCTGCTCTGAGGCATCAAAGACTGTGCTTGAGATTAGCACATCTGTGCTCTCAGGCATTCCAAGACTGGACTGTGTCCTTTTGCTCCCTTGTGCTCTGAAGCACCTGAAAGAGGCAAGATGGAGTCGGGCAAAAAAAAAAAAAAGGGCAAGATGGAGTAGAGCAGGGGGGATTTTCTCCGGCTACAGCAGTTTAAGTTGAATTACCATGGAGCTGGACACACACAGAAAATGGTGACTAGCTGATTTTTACTTGCTATCATAATATAAAAGAGAAAAGTTAAGAATCTGGCTAAATATAAGTTTAAGCTAAGTAAATATTTATAGATATAGTATGACCTTGCTAACAAAAATGAAGCACCAAATTTAGTGTAAAAGTTGTATTTAGTAGCAAATGAATGTTTTAATGACTACCAACCAATGAGAGAACCAACTTTTTGTTAGAAAAATAAGTAAAACATTATAAACGTATTTATACGTTCTGATTTTTGAAAAGAACATTTAAAGTAAGGTTTCCTGTTCGCTGATTTAAACCATGATTAAAATCTGAGAGTTAAATTGGATTTCTTCATATCACCCCTTGCACCTCTTTTCCATTTTGGGAATTTTAATGTTGTAAAGTCTAGTTTAGATTGTTTGCTAGTAATTGTGTGTGATGTGTCTTACTTTACACCTGTATGTGTGCAGCTTAAAAATGGAACAGGGAGCTGTATATCTGGCTTCTAGTTTCTACACCAAGAGCACTACACTGCCAACAATGGTGAGACAGAACAAAACATCAAATTTCTCTTCCATCAGTTTTCACAGTTGATGGCTGTAGAATTGGTAGGTTTTATTGAGTTCAGTCCCAGGCTCTCAAATAACTTCTTTTTGATTTATTCTGCTGCCAATATTTTCAGTAAACGTCTGGCTTGTTTTTTGTAGTACTTGCCAGAGGAGTTAATTTAGGACCAGTTTCAGGTTGTTTGCTCACTTTTTAAGAACCAGTCTCCTTTTGATCTACAGTACTGCTCTATTAATTATAAGCTCTGACTTAACCCTCTGCCACAACATCTGTTGCTGGACCATGTTCTGTGTCTGTGGGCTGATGAGGAATTAGGTGAACATGTCTTTCCACAAGTTTCACAATTTATTTTTATGTTGAACCCAGTATAAGGATCCCCTGCAAGTCCTTTGTTTACCTACTTAACTACCACTTGTGAGTATCAGGTTCATAAAATAAGCACTATTGCTGTAGCAGTACAAAAATGTTGCTAATGTAAAAGGAAGTGAATCTACATTACTGTATTTTAAGTTGGAGTATCAGTTTGTTCTATTTAACTGCTTCTTACAATTATGTGGGTGAACTGTTTGATTTCAGAGATATTTGGTCCAACCTGCTTTCCCTCTGTGTTGTGACCACTGCATTAAAAGCTTCGTTGACTTTGATTACAAGTAGGGCTGCAGAACTGGCAGCTTATGCCTTTCAATTTCCATACTTTGAGCATAACTAAAATTTTTTTTGTTTATTGCCTTTGCCCCTTTAAGTGATGAAAGGAAGATGATTCAGTGGTGGCCAAGAAAAAACACCTCCCATGTAGGTCTTACAAATAAATAAGTAGATAAATAAATAAATGCAATTATTAAAGGGATTGTGATAGTTTATAGGCCTAGTGCATCAACTACACTTCATTGCCGTTGGACTGTATCATTGTGAATTCTGTGGCTTTCAAGCAAGAGTAATGGCGGTGTTCTGGTACAGTTCCATACAAAATAAAACTATTTAATTTGATGTGAAATTTCTTTTCCCATTTTTTTTTCTTTTGCAAAGTTTCAAGTCACATAAAAGTAGAAACAATCACCCATTTCTTCTTTGTTTTTTAAGTGAGACTTTGTAATAGTAGCCACTCGCTTCTGAAAGCAACAACTCTCTAGGGTTGCTTCACAGAAACCAATGAATAGAGGATTTGGCTAGGCTTGAATAATCTACTAAACTGAAAGCTCAATTTAAATATAATCAATAATCATGTGGACTTTTGCCATAGACATACACAGCACATACCATGCTGACTGCATCTCTCTTTCTGGTGCATATTCATGTGTGGAACCCACATTTACCTAGCACGATTTGTGCGCTATTTGGTTCCGCATGTGGATGGGATTGGTTTGGTTTTCTTCCTAGGCCAGATCAGCCAAAACTGTTTAGCTGTCAGGGCTCAAGCCTGTACTTGTAACGGACATTGTGGAGGCAAAGCATGCAACAACCTTCCCAGGGTTTAGCAAATTCTTTCCAGCACTGTTTCAACCCCTAGTGTGGGCAGGGTCATATATTGCTGTTGGATAATAGTGGTGGTGTGTGGCAAGAAGTGTCATGTGAGCCTTGTGGTGTTTTACATCTTCAGATAGTCTTATCCCTTGTTTAATATTGATTTGAAAGTCAGGTGTTTTACAAGTGAAGTATTTTATCTGTTCGGGGGAGGTTCATGCAAATTTTAAGTGTACATACAGCTTGACTCTTTCTGTATCTGTAGGTGGGTCCAGCATAAATATTTTGTCCTGACCACATAGTGGCCTAAAAATACCGCACAAAATCAGAACGTGAAAATTCACGAGATCCCAAGAATTTCACATTAGGTTGATTTGTTGGATTTCAACCACTTGGACAAAGGCCCTTCATCACATGACCAAAGCACTCACTAGCTTTAAAATAAGATCTAGTGTGGGGAGTCCTGTGCTTCCATGAAGAAGCAGTGGGCTACTTATAGGATGGGCCTTTGTCCTGGGGGATTTGGTAAAGGACAACAGCTATTCCTCTGACTGGATCTGAAGAAGTGGCTCTGCCCCTTGAAAGTTTATCATCTAATAAGTTAATTTGTTAGTCTTTAACGTGCTGCATGACTGCTTTTTTGTTTCACCTGGTCTGGTCTCCATAGACAGCAGTGGAAGTCAATTAAAGATTTCTTTAGGGAGTGGCACTGAGACCCATTTCTACAGGTGCCTTCAAGGGTACTCCTCAAACCAAAACCCCAAGCTCATTCCGTAAAGACAAAACATACATAGACTCCACTGACAGTAGGATCTTGTCCTGATTGGATGCTTGGCATTAGCAATGCAGTTAGGCCACGTCTACACTAGCAAGTCCTTTTGGAAAATCAGGCTCTCTGCTGAAAGAACAAGTGGAGCAGCCACACACAACGCACTCTAAAGCAAGTATTTTGTGCACTAACTGATCTGTGCAGACCCTTCTGTGTGCACTAGGACTTTCCTACTGCTATGTAACCTAGTAGTGTTTGAAACACGAGGGAGTGACTAGTGTGTGCAGAAGAGTCTGTCCAGTTAATATGCTTTAGAAATCACACACCCATAGGGTACATTATACCACCCTGAACAGAGGCCTGAAGTTGCAAAACAGGTGGAGGTGGGACTGGGGGGAAGTGATTCTGTGCAACAAGAACCTGGACTTCGGAGTCTTACATCAACAGGCTCTCAACTACTGCTCAGGTGTCTTTCATTTTTGTCTTTGCAGTTTGTCCACCTACTTGTAAGTCACAAGGCTGCACCTCTGATGGTCAGTGCTGTCACAGCGAATGCCTGGGCAACTGTTCAGAACCCAACAATCCTGAGAAGTGTGTGGCTTGCCGTAACTTTTATCTTGATGGCAAGTGTGTGGAAAACTGCCCTGCCAATTACTATCGCTTTGAAGGGTGGCGTTGCGTGACCTTCAGCTTTTGCCAGGAGTTGCACAACAAATGCAAAAATGCCAGGGAATCAGGGTGCCATGTTATTCACAACAACGAGTGTGTTCATGAATGCCCATCAGGATACATCATGAATTCCAGCAAGTAAGTTATATCCATGTGCAACAAACCCAATGTTTTATGTGTGGTCGGTTGTGTAACAAAGTGTGATACACAACACACCTGCTATAGCATACGATTGTAGTCTATATCTTGATTGAAAAACTACTGCAGGGTTCCATGTTATAGACTTGAAGGCCCAAAAGGACCATCATGATCAGCTAGTCTGACCTCCTACACATCAGTCACAGAACCCCATCCATCCATCCCTAGCTCATAACCTCTTGTGGAGTTACTGACATCCTCAGCTATGGATTTAAGGAACTCAAGTTACAGAGACTTCAGCTTTTGCTGCACTTCAGACGAGCACGTGGCCTCTGCTCTGTGCTTCAGAGGCTACATCTACACTAACCCCAAACTTCGAAATGGCCATTTCGAAGTTTACTAATGAAGCACTGAAATGCATATTCAGCACTTTGTTAGCATGCGGGCGGCCACGGCACTTCGAAATTGACGCGCCTCGCCGCCGTGCGGCTCATCCTGACTGGGCTCCTTTTTATTTTTCTTATAAGTCTTATTCAGAATGAGGGGACTTCGAAGTAGGTGGGGTCCTTTCGAAAAGGAGCCCCATCGGGATGAGCCGCGCGACGGCGAGGCGCGTCAATTTCGAAGTGCCGCGGCCGCCCGCATGCTAACGAAGCGCTGAATATGCATTTCAGCGCTTCATTAGTAAACTTGAAATGGCCATTTGTGTGGCCATTTCGAAGTTTGGGGCTAGTGTAGACACAGCCAGAGGAAGGCAAAAAAAAAATCCGAGGGTCTGTGCCAGTCTGATCTGTGGGAAAATTGTTTCTCAACTCTATACACGGCAGTCTGCTAGACCCTGCGAGCCACTGCTGGATATCTAGGAAAGAATTAAAAGCCCTCCTCATCTAATGACCGATCTCCAGCCGCTGAAGATATATGCTAATAGCCATTGTGAGTGGGCCATATGCCATTGTAGGTGATGTTCGTTTATCATAGTATGATGACAGTGTAACAAGCAAGTGTAGCACATGTCAAAGGGAAGATACGGTCTTTCTGACTATTCCCAGGGCTTTAAGGACACAAAAATAAAAATAATTTATGTACTTATGCTATTGATCACAGAAAACCTTGTTTCTCCCACAATAAAATTGCATATTGTGGTGAGTCACATTTCCTGCGACAGTCTGTACCTTTGCGTTCCCATACATTTGCTCCTTGATTATCAGTTGCAGAGAATTCATACTGTGGCTGGATTTCTTTAGTTTTATTTCCTGTTTTGTACTTCAGACATGTGTACCAGGAGTCCCAAACGTAAGTTCTGCATTCCTTGTGTAACAGCAAGGCCCTCCTCTCTTATGCCCTTCCTCACACTCGTCCTTCTACCCCTGGGACTTGATCACGATGTCCTGTTGCTTTTCCTAGAGGAGATGATAGTCTGCCTCTGAAATATACTGGAAGTAACTGCTGGTGCCACAAGTACAAGAACAACTCATCATTTTACTGCCATTAAAAAGCAGTCTCCTAGTTGCGAAACACATCAATAAAAGTGTTTTGTCTTTTTAAATATAGTTCTGTTTACTGCCTTCCTACTGCTGTTAGAGAAGTCCATCATGCTGTCCTGCTGAGCCAGAAGCTCTGATCTCCCCCAGCTGAGGCACAGGATTGGGGTAACAGCCCGTCAGCAGAGCAATACAGATGCTATAAGGCTGTTGACAGCACCCAAAAAAAACCCCCCAAAGGGACCAAAACCCAAATAAATACATATTACCTCTGTAAAAGTTTCACACAAAGAAGCTCATAAGGTTAACATCCTTCACCAATGAAAGACACACACAGCTATGGTGCTTCTCCCCTCCCCCCAGGCAACAGTTATTTACACTGGGATTGATTAAAAAAAAAACTAGTGTTTTTATTAAGTAGTGCAAGTGACAATAGAAAGATCAAAGTAATTACTAAGACAAAATAAACAAAACACACAAGCTAATTCTAATATGCTGAGAGATCATTACAGATCATAATTCTCACTCCTTGTCTCAGAAGCAATTCTTCACAAGCCAGAGCTGATGCTTCCCTGCTTAGCTCTAATAGCCCCTTCTATATCCTCTTTGGGTGGGAAAGCAGTTTCAAAGACCAGCTGAAGATGACTCTTATTAAGCAGAATTTCCCCAAGTCTCAGACTGCGAATCCTTTTTAAATTTCCCCATCGCCATAGAAAAATACCAGATTCAAGATGGATTCCCACACTAGATGGCATAGTCCACATGTTTTTTTAAGGCCAACCACAGTTTGGGCACCCAGGAAAAGCAAAACCATTCACAGATTGTTAGTTTGAGTACTAACCCATTATGTTTCTGAAGTATCACTAATGATTCTCCTTAGCACATTTAGGCTACATCTGCACTAGCCCAAAACTTCAAATGGCCATGCAAATGGCCATTTCAAAGTTTACTAATGAAGCGCTGAAATACATATTCAGTGCCTCATTAGAATGCTGGCAGCTGCAGCACTTGGAAATTGACGCAGCTTGTCGCCACACAGCTCGTCCGGATGGGGCTCCTTTTCGAAAGGACCCCAGCAACTTTGAAATCTCCTTATTCCTAACAGCAGACAGGAATAAGGGGATTTTGAAGTTGCCAGGGTGAGGAACCGCGTCAATTTAGAAGTGCTTTGGCCTCCGGCATTCTAATGAGATCATAGAACACTAGGACTGGAAGGGACCTCGAGAGGCCATCGAGTCCAGCTCCCTGCCCCAATGGCAGGACCAAGTACTGTCTAAACCATTCTTGATAGACATCTATCTAACTTGTTCTTAAATATCTCCACAACCTCCACAAATATTCCACAACCTCCCTTGGCAATTTATTCCACTGTTTGACCACCCTGACAGTCAGGAACTCTTTCCTAATGTCTAACCTAAACCTCCCTTGCTGCAGTTTAAGCCCATTGCCTCTTCTATCCTCTGAGGCCAAGAAAAACAAGTTCTCGCCTTCTTCCTTATGACTCCCTTTTAGATACCTGAAAACCGCTATCATGTCTCCCCTCAATATGTATTTCAGTGCTTCATTAGTAAACTTGAAAATGGCCATTTGCATGGCCATTTCGAAGTTTTGGGCTAGTGTAAACACGGCCTTAAAGTTAGATCCACGCTTCATATTTCTGTTTATAACTTCACATACATGTATGACACACACACAGAAATACAATCTGCTGAATGTATATATTCTAACTTTAAAAATGTCACGTGATGCATTTTGCCTAAAGCATCAAGCTATGCATATCCATAAGACAATTTTCATGTAGCAGGAAGGGGGGCATGACACTGGCATATTAGCAAGAAGGACAGTGAGCTGTTAGTTCTGGAAGATCTTTATAGTGTTTTGTCTCCACTAAATACCATCTGAGAGTACAGCATGCATACGTGCTCAGGTGAGAAGGAAAGTAGCTGTTACCTTACCTTTATCACTATAGGAATTTTCTTCTTAGTAGGACCAACCAGGAATATTTGTGTGCTGTGTGTTCTCTCACTCAGATTTCTCTGGGAGGCCCTCTGGTTAATTGTACTTAAATTACATAAAATAAGAAGAAAATGTCTTAAATTACAACAAGGGCTGTTCTGGTTGCACAATAGGAAAAAAGCCCTAACTGTCAGAGGAGTTAAGCACTGCAATAAACTGCCTGGGGAGGTTGTGAAATCCCTGTCACTGGAGATTAAGATCAGGTTAGAGAGACACCTGTGAGGGACAGGCTAAATAATACTTAGCTCTGGCATGAGAACAAGAGACTGTATTAAATTATGTCGCAAGGTCTCTTCCAGTCTGACAGACCTATGATTATATGGTATATTGTTGAGTTAAAAAATGAAACGCTGCTTAGACCACCAGGTCTTTTTATCAGGTGTCTCATTCTGGTTTTGATTCACAGACTGTCAAGGAGAAATTCTCCTGTGTCACAATATCTTGTATTCCAGTGCTGGGACATCAACCAAGGAAAGTGGTGTTTTTTGTTGTTTAGTTTTAAGCAATATTCAAGTGTTGTTTGAAGCTGTTTAGAAGCAGGTATTGTGTGTGATGTAAGTAAGCAACTCAACATAGTGTCAAAAGTACTATCGCCTTTTCAACTGATTATCCTGCATTTGTGAATACAGAGGAAGAGACCCCAGTTTAAGCTGCCCAGAAACATCTCTCATATCTTCCGTGCTCTCTTGTTTTTCAGCCTGCACTGTTCTCCATGTGCAGGGCCCTGTCCAAAAGTTTGTGACTACGGCAAAGAGAAGATAATTGATTCAGTTACATCTGCACAGGAGCTTCGTGGCTGCACCATCCTTAATGGAAGCTTAGTCATAAACATCCGTGGAGGAAGTAAGCATTGTACAACGGGGCTGACAGCCTCACTGGACCTCTGGGCAAGGCAGGTGGGAGGCCTGCTCTGTGCTCCCAGAAGGGGCTTAGCCTCTGGTGGAAGGGACAGAGCAGGGGCTAGCTTCCCCAGGCAGTCCTCAGTGCATGCGGTGTGAGGCTCCAGCAACAATTATAGGACCCAGGGCTCCAGCTGCTGTAGTAGCAGCAGCAGTGGTGGCCTGGAACCCCAGCCACTTTTGAATCACTGGGCCCCGGGATGATTGTCCTCTTTGGGCCCCCACCCTCACCCTTCTGTTGGTAGGCCGGGTGCCGTACGTTATGTGCTGCATCAGAGAGAACGTGTAGAATGTGAAAAAGCATAGGAGAGGGCAGGGAGAACTGAATGTAAAGAAGGCAGTGAGAAAGTGTCCATTGAGCCCAGGATCTCAGCAGGACTTTTAAAGCTGAAACGTAGAAAGCCTGCTTCAGCCTGCAGTGATTCAGGACTTAATCCCTCTTTTTGTGGTGCTCATCACCATGGCATTGGGAAGCTTAACCCCGTTTCCTTCTGCCCAGATAACATAGCAGCTGAACTTGAAGCGAATCTTGGATTGATTGAAGAAATCTCAGGTTACCTAAAAATTCGCCGCTCCTATGCCTTGGTTTCTCTTTCTTTTTTTCGTAAGCTACATCTGATTAAAGGGGAGACTTTAGAAGCTGGGTGAGTTTTTTTGTGTTTTTTTTTCCTTTCTTTCTATATGATGCTTCAGTCTCTTTTTACATATGGGGGTGCAATATAAGTTGTCAGGAGAATGTTAAATTATCTTAAATGGGTGTTTTTAATTGCTGTCTGCCCATAGTTAAGGCCTGTCCTTATAAGTACTCCATATGGGGAACTAATGTGATGTCTGGATTAATGTATGAGAAAAGCCAGTTTATGAATTAACTGATCCTCATCCATTCTCTCTTCTCACAGCAATTACTCCTTCTATGCCCTTGACAATCAGAACCTGCGCCAGCTCTGGGACTGGAGCAAACACAATCTCAGCATAGCACAGGGCAAGCTCTTCTTCCATTATAACCCCAAACTGTGTTTATCAGAAATCCACAAGATGGAGGAGATCTCTGGGACTAAAGGACGTCAGGAGAGGAATGACATAGCCCTGAAGACAAATGGCGACCAAGCCTCTTGTAAGGGAAGTTCATAATATGACGAGATTTGTGCTGTGTGCTCCCCTTGATAACCTCCTTGGCTAGTGAACTTCACAGGACATGGACTGTCCTGGCATTCTTTGTGTTAACGTCCCAGGCACCTCAGTTACTTTGTAAGCTCACTGTCAACTTGCCATGAGTTCCTGCCACACACCATTACCTCAGTCCTGACCAGGGCATTTGAGCTTTGTTGCTCTGCACGTGTTTAATCATGTCTCTTTTCTGTGTGATGAGAAGTCATACAGCGAAGTACACACCCCAAAATAAACTGAGGTGGAAAGAGTATTTCTGTTCAGTTCAGTTGGAGCAGTTGCTGTAACAGTAGATAGATCTCACAACAGACATCTTTTTGGACAGAGACTCTGTAAAGCAGATGTGTTGAACAAACCAATCCAGAAGCCCACCTGAATGGTTCAAAATCCCGTGATTTACAAATTGTAATGTAAAATGCTTCCCTGCTCTAAGCATTTCCCAAGCTTTGGTTCTAAAATGTGTTTATACAAAACGGGAACTTAAAGGAATCTCTTCAGTTTTAAAATAAAGTAAAAAGCAGTATCCTTTGCCTTTTGCTTTAGGTGAAAATGAATTGCTGAAGTTTTCATATATCAAAACAACTCACGATAAAATCATACTAAAGTGGGAGCCGTACTGGCCACCTGACTTCCGTGATCTCCTTGGATTTATGCTTTTCTACAAGGAAGCGTAAGTAGCTACATCTTTACAGTAACTTTAGGGAGATGCCAGCTCAGGTGACCCAAAGCCACACAGTTCCCTATTGGTCTTGTGTCCTTCCACACACTACTTCTGACCTTAAAGAGCAGATTTCACCCTGAACACTGTTACTTGTGTTTAATCTTTATGAATGTCTGATCATTTAATGTGTCTTTCCAATGTCACCTTTTTGCTGCAGAGGTGCTAATTAGGTTTCCTGCCTTAGCTCTGTCAGGAGCCAGCCAAAATACTCCTCTAAAGAGTAACTTAAGACTTAGAATTGAAACTCATTAATTCAGCACTTAATTACAGAAGCCTAGATTCTGTCACCTCTCCATTTCTGCTGAGGAGTGGGGCATTTGTGTTCCCTTTCAGACCGTAGCCATTTTTAAAACTCAGTGTTAGCAAAGTGGTCTATGCTGATCCTGACCCACCCTGTCACTCCCACGCACCCGTAATTTCTTTGTGATGTCATAAACCCTCACTTCTCTGCAGGCTCAAATCAAAGCCTTTATCAACTGGCAGAAAGCTTAAGTGAATTCATGACACCAGCAGTAAAATACAAATTTCACAAAATCGCAGGGGCTCCCACAATCTGGGAGGCACCAAGGGCTGGCTGCCCTAGCTACACCTCTTACTCCTTCCCAAGGTCACTGCCCACCCTAGGGCTCAGAACTAGGCCTCCATACACACCTTGCCCTGGGGCCCATGGCGGCTGTTGGCCCTGCTGGGTGTAGCTTGCTTGGGGAGCTAAAATGCACTTTAAGGAATGGTATTTCTAGACCTTTTGCCTTCTGAACTTCTGGAAAGAAGCATTTCCCTGTATGCTGGTTAGCTGGAGAGAGCTCTATAATACTTCAGCCTTTTTAAAAAAAAATGCTAAATGTGGAAATTCAGCTGCCTCAGTTTGGCTGGTAAGAAGGCAGGACTGGCCGGAATAACTGTTTGTTCGCTTCCTTAGGAGGGTAACTTCCTGCTGAACTCCCAGACAATGAATATTTCCTTCTCAATGTGCCATATGTTCTGTAGGGACTACCTCTGCCATGGGGTTAGAGTCTACTGTGGCTGGAAGAATATCAGTCTTTAAGTCTGGAATGGCTGGAGTGCCAATGTCCCTGAATTCAGTTTTTTAGAAGCCATCCAGACCAGTGTGAAAGAGCTCTGGGTTTCCTGAACCCCCTCTGGGTTCCTTGGGTGTTGCTGTGTTGTCCTCGGACATGGACAACGCAGCTAGTGAGAAGAACTAGGTTTGATCCTGGTGAGAACTGTTCTTTCCCCGTGGGCTACCTCAAGTAGCTGTTCTGAGCGTGCTATAACAGATCAAGTTACAGCCACCTTTATCTGGTTGTCATTCACTCTATAACTCTCAAAACCAAATGTAAATTGTTGCCTGTTCTTTAGCAGTGCAGTGGATGGAGTAGGGCACTGTTTGAAATAGGCTGTCTGAATGGAAGGGCAAAGGTGTTGTCGCCATATGTTGGGAAATGGGAGTAGAACTCCATTTGTATGTGGAAAAGCTTTCGGTTCTGGCTGTCTCCTGCTTCAAGGCATCAGCTCGCCATCTGAGGGTAATAATGCCTATTCCTCCTATCCAGTCCCAGCAACTTCATCCTGGGATCCGTGCGTAGGTTGGTTGAGGTTGGAGCATTTTCCTTTACCTGCAGCTTCCTTGCTGGTTGCTTTAGTGAGAAGAGCGTTCTCCAGTGCAGTGGTTTGCTCTGGTTTGGTAAATCCCATGTCTGTGGAGCAGTGACTATTTGTGGCACTTCTAGACAGCTGGATCTCAAGATTCTAGAGTTCCTGTCAGATTTCCTGTCCAGACAGACTTCCTTTGTCTCTCTGTGCTTCCGTTCCTCCAACATGTGTGTGGGGCTAATACCCCCTCCCCTGCCTGCTTCCCTGGATGTTGTGATGCTCTGTAAAGCTCTTGGCAATCCTGGAATGAAGGATTATCATGGTTTTTGGTGTTTCATAGCTGTTGTGATTATTTCTTAAAAACCTGAAGTTTGGTCGCTGTTACCTTGAGGTCTTTATCCCCCTCTTTCCTTCCAAAAAGGCCATACCAGAATGTGACAGAATTTGATGGACAAGATGCCTGTGGATCAAATAGCTGGACAGTGGTTGATGTTGACCCTCCCCCACGGTCAAATGATGCAAAAGTCCAGACCCACCCAGGCTGGCTCCTGCGGGGTTTGAAGCCATGGACTCAGTATGCGGTGTTTGTTAAAACTCTGGTCACCTTCTCGGATGAACGAAGGACATACGGTGCAAAGAGTGAAATAATTTACGTCCAGACCAATGCGACTGGTGAGTGGTGTCTGATCATTGTCGCCTTGCATGTGGCAAAGAAAATCATACCCACCCATTTTATGCCTGAATAGAGAGCTGTACTGGTTCTTGGTCTCTCCACTGACATGGTGTGCCTGATTTTAACACATACAGGCTCCTCACTCATTCTTTGGGTATGAGCATGCTCCCACGCTGGTGTAACCCTGCTGTGGTGTCATGAAGTGTGACTGAATCTGGGGATGGGGAGGCATGAATTTTTTTCCACGTGGGACGTTTCTCCTTTATTTCTGTTTATTTGCCTGGTAAAGCAAAAAGGTGAATGAGAACAAACCAAGTAATGAATGGAAAAACACCAGCCCTAATAATCCGATGTCTTGGGAGACTATAATGAAATAGTATGTGGGGGAACAACCCTTCAGTGAGGCGAGCTGAACTGAATCTCTAATTACTTACTTGAGAGCTGTGTAAAATATAAAGCTAGTGCCAGTCTGGAGAAGAGACAGGTGAGACCAGATGCACTGGGAAACCCAGAGTGAGATTTTGCCTTCCTGATTTGTGATGAGGATTATCAACAGTGAGCTCAGGGCCCGGGTCAGTTTGTGTGCGCTTCATCCAGGAGGCAGTGGCTCACCTGTACCAGACAATAGGTGAGGCTGGTACTAGTGCTGCTAGGAGCTTTGTGGGGGTCACAGAGTGGCTCTGACCCTCGTGTCTCTAAGGCAGGGCTGGCTGAGAGGGGTAACACAGGAACTCTGTTCTGGGGGCCCCAGAGATGGTCACGGGACAGACCGTTTAGGGGAACTGCAGGACAGGGAGAATGTTGGGATCACTTTGCAATGAGTAACTGGGTGGTGTAAGTCAGGGTATTCCAGGGTTGGCTATAGGCTGACTGTCAGTGTTGGGGAGTGAGCCATGATGGCCCAGCAGTGAGGGTACCCAGAGTTGCAGGGCAGGCAGTGACACCATCCTGCCTGGGTCTGGGTGAACCCCAAAGCACCATAGCAGTTTTTGCCTTGTTCTCAGTCTGTTTTCACAGAGTGGTGTGAGTTACCTGTGTCTTTTTCTCCCTTCAGTTCCCTCAGTCCCATTAGATCCAATATCGGTTTCCAACTCTTCGTCCCAGATCATTCTGAAATGGAAGCCGCCCTCTGAGCCAAACGGGAACATCACACACTACCTTGTGTACTGGCAGCAGCAGCCAGAGGACAGCGAGCTTTATGAACTCGACTACTGCCTGAAAGGTAGGTGCCTTTTTGCCCACCCCTTGCCTCCTGCTTATAACATTCAAGCTTACAGTCTGTTCTGGTCCAGCACAAGTGGTGAAGTTTCTTTCTCAGCCTTGTGAGAAGTGGGTGGGATACAGGATCATGGCATTTTAGTGGATGATTCTCTAGGAGCACACAGAGATGTAGGCAGAGCTTTTAAGGCTGTGTTCTCTCTGTCTTTTGCCTTGACCTGGTTGCTGTTACCAGGCCCACCAACAGAGATTGTAAGGAATAATTGGTTTGAACACCATAAACTGAGATGTTTTAACGATCATGGGAACCTCCTTCTGCCCTTGCTTCTCTTAATCTGGGTATCCTGTTTTATCAAAGCAAGCAAGCATGACATGAAATATTGTTGGGCTTCTGGAGACCTTCAGTCAATTAGTCTGATATGTAACCCTCTCCTTGGCTTCTAGAGCTGTCTTTTGGCTAAAGAGATTTATTGGTGTCTTTCAAGATCTACATCTGTCATTTGATTCTGTCCCTACTGACTGGATGAATTATGGTGAAATCCCCATTGACTTCAACACTGTTAGATGATCACATGATTTCTAAGTGAATAGTAACAGAGAGGGAGCTGTGCTAGTCTATATACTACCAAAACAAAAAAACAGTCAAAGACTAACAAAATAATTTATTAGGTGAGCTTTCGTGGCATGTTTGTTCCCAGGTAACAATGTCTGCTGCTGCTTTCCTTGGCTTTGAGGTGGGGAAATTTAAACTGGCAAAGTGAAACTCCAGGCCGAAGGCAGGGCTTGGTCATGATGCTGGTCTCTTCAGGGTTCTGTTTCCACGGCTATTAGCAGCAATGTCTAGATGGCTATGTGGTGGAGACTGGTGAAATGAGAACACCTACACCTGACGTTACCTCTGTTTTGGGAGACCCTGTTGTACTGCCTGTTCTCAGCATTCCCCTCAGCCTAACCTCGTAAGCTGAGAAATTTCAGCAAGTTATTAAAAGCCTGGAAGCTTAGTTGGTCTGAAGAAGTGGGTCTGTCCCACGAAAGCTCATTACCTAATAAATTATTTTGTTTGTGCTACTTGACTGCTTTTTTGTTTTGATTCCTAAGAGTTGTGACACAGCAAGTACAGATCAGGACCAGAAGCTGTTTCACATTTGCAGACCAGAGACTTCTAGCCCCAAGATGTGAGAGGACCACTCTGAATGTTTTCTGACTCCAGCAGCCCCTAGTTACATGTTATAGGCCACACACACACCCCAGCTGGCCAAACCATGTTAGTATCCCCTTGCGGCTACAGCCCAGAGCGTGCTGTGCTTAGTGCTAGTTTGAAAACTAGTGTAGGCAAGTCCTTAAACTAGTCACCAATGAACAATGCCCTCCTGTGTTCCTCAGTGTCATAAGCATCCATTGACTTTGTGAACTCTGCCTCATCTGAAACCCTGCATCTAGCCTCTGATCTGCCAATATGACCCCCATTTCAGGAATGAGGAGACTATCAGCTATGTTGTATGCTGGCCCAGCATGGCTAAATGGATCTGTCAATGTTCAGCAGTTAATTGGAATGGCTCCTCCCAGGCAGGATGGGACACTGCTGCTGGTAGACATGACAAGCTGTGAGCCAGGATGGTGCATCAAGATTTCAAGGTTCCATGGGGGGAGAGCATGCCAAAAGTCATGTCAGCTCAGTGGGTTTCAAGTAATAACCTGGAAATAGTTCTGACTCTTTAAAATCTGTGACTTCAAACTGCTGTGCCAACTAGCCAGTGACTTTTGCATGGGTGTGTGAGTGTGATGCAAGAATTCTTTTCTCCCTAGGACTAAAATTGCCGTCAAGGACTTGGTCTCCCCCTTTTGAATCTGAAGACCCTCATAAATATAATCAAAGTGAAAACGAGGACATCAGTGGGGACTGCTGTTCCTGTCCAAAAACTGACTCTCAGATACAGAAGGAGCAGGAAGAGTCAGCCTTCCGCAAGACATTTGAGAATTATCTCCACAATGAGGTGTTTGTCCCCAGGTAACAAACTCTGCGGCTGCTGCTGCTTCCCTTGGCTTTGAGGTGGGGAAATTTAAACTGGCAAAGTGAAACCTCAGGCCAAAGGCAGGGCTTGATCATGATGTTGGTCTCTTCAGGGTGCTGTTTCCACAGCTATCGAGCAATGTCTAGATGGCTATGTGGTGGAGACTGGTAAAACGAGAACACCTACACCTGATGTTATCTCTCTTTTGGGAGACCCTGTTGTACTGCCTGTTCTCAGCATTCCCCTCAGCCTAACCTCATAAGCTGAGAAATTTCAACCAGTTATGAAAAGCCTGGAAGCTTAGTTAAACTTGTGTGATGCCAGAAATGGCCATTTCTCCTGCCTGAAACTTTCTTGAAGCTTTAGTGCATTAGCCATTTAAAAATAAAAAAAAAGAAAAAGGGGTGTTTATTATGCCACAACCTTGTCTTTTACTGTGGTATGTGTGGTCTTCCGTGTACTTTAGCGTGGGAAATACCTCCAACACCCTGAGGAATGTAACTGCTGTGGGTGGTAGATGGCCTGTTTTGAATTGCATGCACTGTGTCACATTATTTGACGTTAAATGTGTTTGCACTTCGTATGAGTTACAGGGGATTCGCTATAGGAAGCAAGTTGGGGCTGGTGGTAATTTGCTTTCTAAACTATCCTAATGAGTTTCACGCACCATATCTGTGCTTTGCTGGTTGCACTTATCCA
The DNA here is from genome assembly GCF_033958435.1 of Carettochelys insculpta. NCBI lineage: Eukaryota > Metazoa > Chordata > Testudines > Carettochelyidae > Carettochelys > Carettochelys insculpta. The sequence continues at coordinate 16,361,315 of NC_134163.1, read as the reverse complement.
GAAAATATTTACTTGTAGCTCCCTGACAAAAGCCACATTATGACAATGAACGATTTTACTAAAAGTGCACTACTAAGCAGCATTCCTCTCTAAGCCTAAGGGAGTGATGCCTGCAGTTGGCATCTGGGAAGTCCCTTACTTTGCTGTTTCCTTCCTACTTGTTCTGTGCAGAGGACCAGGTTTCTGTGTGAAACATAGAGCTGCGGTGGATTCCCCAGGACCCTGTGTAGTCAGCAGCCAGATGGGATCCAAGCCATTGTCACATAGGCAATATCCTGTTGATCCAGGCAAACAGTTCTTCTAATGTGATTTTTTTAAATTATTGTACAGCCAATCCAGGATGCTTCTCATGTCAATTTCTGGGGTATCTAGTCTAAGAAACCAGTAAGTAGGACCACCACCGTCAGTCTGCTAAGGAAGAAACCTGCAGCCCTGTTATATTACTTAATTTACTAATACAGGGTTCTTTCTCTGTCTTAAGCCAGCAGCAAATATACCATCCTATTGACATGTAGTCTGCCTGCTTGGCTGGTTTTTTCTGATGGGTTTCAGTTAGCAGCAAAGTGAATTAGAGGTTGTTTTGCTGATGTTTCTTACCAACCACTCTGATCCAGGGCAACTTACACAGGATCTAGCAGCAGAATGGGATTTGAATCTACTTCCATATAGTATTTCCGGTGCCACTAAGTGCCAGTGGCCTCCCTGACAGTGTTGCAGAAACCTTATTTGAAAGCAGAGCCTGCTATTGGTCATGAGAAGGAAGACTAGGCCCTAGAAGGAAAGAGCCGGAGCCTTGTGAAGTTGTGCAGGGTTATAAGAAGATCGTTGGGTTAGTGGCACGGGGCCCATCTGCCCCTTGATTGGCTCCCTGTCTTATTGTCTCACTCACTGTTTACTCTTGCTTCCTTTTGGCTTTTTTTTTCCCTCCTCCTCCTCCTCCTTTTGTCTTCCCTGATTGTTACAGGAAACCCATTGCCTGGGCAGTGTCTGTGTCTGATACTGTGCTCTGCCACACACTCTTCCAGACAACCTGAACCCACTTTTGCTCTTTTAGTTTGTTTTGTCTGACCCACTCTTAGTACTCCGGCTGGGAAGGAGTGTTGCAAGGAGGTTGGGCTAGGTCTTGTAAGTCAACTTCCTTTTGTATTGACAGAACAGGGTAGGATTTCTAAAAGTGCCTGCCCATAGCCCCCTTCCTAGCCATCAGTCTCCCACAGCTGAACAAAGTGGCATTCAGAAGTTGATGCTTCGTTTCTTCTTTATTGTGTTTTTCTTGTACTGGAAAAAAATTCACACAGCTACGAGCAGCAATAAGGAAGAGACTTCAAAAGCATGTGGAATGTGAAAGCTTGAAAGTGGGCTGGGCTGATTTTCAGATACCTGTGGCACCAGGTTCACCTCCTGCAAGATATGTATGGCTGCAGTTAAGCCAATAAACGCTTCAGGGCATTCTCTGTGCTGCCAGCCACAGCCTGCTTGAGGACAGGGTGCTGGGCATGGAGACCAGAGCCGGGTGTTTCACACAGCAAACCACTGAGACCATCACAGTAGCTGTAGATTGTGTTGGAAAGAGAGGCTGGAGCAGCAGTGGGGAGAGCAGAAAGGATTTAGTAAAGGAGTTGCTTTCAGTCTAGGGTGGGGTAGTTGACTATTTTTTCCTCAAGATCCATATTTCTTGATCAAGTTCCAGATGTCAGGGAAAATAATAATAAACCCCCAACAACAAGTAATTAAAAAGACATCAGGAACTGCTCAAAAGTGTCTTGAGGTCTGGATTTGGCCTGTGGTCCACATTTTGACTCCCCTGATCTCGGACAATAAAAGGCTTGGATTTCTCAAGTTTGCAGCTTCTGGAGCTTTGCTGTTCTCTAGTGTTTCAAGAGTTTTCTGTGTTTGTCCATTGTCAGCTCTGGGCTAGAGGAGGGTGCCCAGTTGCAAAGCTCTCATCAGGGAGAGCCTGTTGTGAAAAACAAAACTACTTTCAGGCTTGGGGAACTGCTGAGTCAGCACTTTGTAAGCAGTGGGGAAGAGATAAATTGTGAAGCTTAAACAAGGTTTTAGTTAACCATAAAGAATCTTTGAGCTGAGTGGGAGGTGATCTGTTTTTATTGTGACCTACAATTGCATCTTTGAACTCTGCCTCATTGTTAGAGGGCACAGTTCAGAGCAATGTGCAAGTTGGGAGAACAACAACTTAAAATGGTTTCCCTGGAGTTAATTAGTAATTACAGGAAGAGCAATTTAAAGCCAAGAATGTGCTATCCTGAGCCTGCACAGACTGGTTTGTCCACACAAGGTATTGAACCTGTGACCATAGGGGTAAACCCCTGTGCTTTACCACATGAACTAAAAGCTGTCTGGCTCTCCGCGAATGCTATAGAGCAGAGACTTCATTCAACCTAGTATGTGGTCTCAGTGCCTTGGGATTATGCTTTGTTCTCTCGTGACTATGAATGTCAGTATTGCTGTGCAAAACATAATGTTAAATTTGTGGACATTTTGGATCTGCTTTCAAAGTGGTTGCATTTGTTTTTTCAGAAAAATTACAACAGGGAATGGAACTGAGGACTCTAGGTAATGACCTGATCTGTGCACTCACTTGCTGCAATTTTAATTAGCCAATCATTTGCTTGATAGTTTGAGGGTGGCAGTGAAAAGTTCAATTCAATTCAGCAGCAAAGATTTGCTTCAGTGTCTTGTTGCATTTGTAAACTGTGGAGGCATCCACAGTTCTGGTTCCTTTCAGGTGATTCGTTTTAATAGCAAAGATCACAATCATTCCCTTTCATACATGATTTGGATTTTAACCTATCTGGTCAGAGCAATAGAAATTTCCCATGGAGGGGAGCAGGGATTCCTCTCAGGCAACTAACATTGATTGTAACTTGGATCCCCCGATTCACTTAGAGTTCCCAGCCTGAAACTCCTGGTTGCAAATAGGACCACAGGATTCAACCGTTGAGTGTAACTGCCTTGATTTAACATAATGCTTTTGAAAAAAACAAATTGGGCTGGTGCTTGGTCCTGAATTCTAGTGAAACAAGTGTCCCCTTTTGTGGCTTTGAAGTTAACTAGCTGCTTTCTCTTACAGTATGGGGATTGCCAAGGTCATGTTTGCCAACTTGATAGTCGCAACAACAAGAAGTTGAAGCAAATCTCTGAACTAATATACAATAATTTGAAAGAAAGCCTTCAGTTAACTTCTGCTGAATGTTACTAATGTGTGCGATGTGCATCTGGCAGTACCGGGACCTTTGTTAAACTTTAATTCTTTAAAATACTGAAAAGAACATTCAAGAGCTGTTTGGTGTGAAAAGGTGAAAGTTCTTGTCATGTGTAAAACAGAATCTGTAAGTCTAGAGCACTGGATGCACTCCATTGAGCCAGGAAACCAGCCTTACGAATTCTATATGCGGATTTAGGACACCTGGAATATGCGCAGCACCAAATATGCTCAAACTCCAGGCTTAGGATATGATTCCATATGGTCAATGCAGAGCAATCCCTGAAGTGCTGAAGTCTTGTTCAGGCAACATTTATGTTTGTGGAACCCAGAGATTAGTAACATCACTGTTGTGTTCAGCTGTGCTGAACTGGGAGAACATGAGTCATTGCATACTTTGGCCTTAGCTTTTATTTTTTCCATGTACAGTTATGAAACAAAGGTAGATCGAGCCCACAAGCACCATTTAAAGGTAGCATTTTGCAGAAACATCGAGACGGCTTTGTGACTTCCTCGTACAGCTGAACAAAGTGTCATTCAGAAGATGAAAAATCTGAATTGTTTACTTTGTGCTGCATTCCAAGTGCACGCAGCTTGCACTTAAGTTTTCAGATAAATGCTGAACTCCCAGATAAATAACTTTTCACTACATATAGTGAATAATTTCTTACCTGTGTTGTTCTACAGGCCATCCCGAAAACGAAGAGATCTTGGCAGTGTGGCTAATGCCACTGTGGTGGTACCAACCTTCCCATCCTCAATTAATACCTCCTCTGCAATGGCACCAGAAAACACAGAGGAACAGAAGCCTTTCGAGAGAGTTAATTTCAAGGAGTCCTTGGTTATCTCAGGCCTACGGCATTTTACGGGGTATCGTATTGAGCTCCATGCCTGTAACCATGATCCCAAAGAATCCCAATGCAGTGTTGCAGCATATGTTAGTGCCAGAACCATGCCAGAAGGTGAGTTGTCTTCCCTTTGCCTCATGGGGAATCAAATATTTTTTTGAAACGGCTGTCTCCTCAATATGCTACGTGTATTTCAGACGATGCCCTGGGAATCTCATTCTGATGAATATCAGAGAGGTAGCTGAGTTAGTCTGTATCTTCAGAAACAAAAAGAAGTCCTGTGGCACCTTATAGACGAACATATTTTGGAGCACAAGCTTTCGAGGGAAAAGACCTGTTTTGTCAGATACGTGTAGTGAGATCTGATGAAATGGGTCTTTGCCCACGAAAGCTTATGCTGATGAACTGTCTAAGTATCCCTGTCTGGTGATTAGCTGGGAAAGGCTGACTTGTTGGGTTGGGCAAGGTTTGCATTTTGTAAGATATTTTAGAACTTAAAGCTTTTTCTAAACATAACTTTGAAAAAAATCTGTTGGTTTTAGCAAAGGCTGATGATATTGTTGGTCCAGTTACCCATGAGCTGGTTGAAAAAAATGCTGTTCATTTGAAGTGGCAGGAGCCAAAGGAGCCAAATGGGCTAATTGTGCTCTATGAAGTGAATTACGTGCGTCTTGGGGAACCAGAGGTGAGAGCTTCTTTCTTTCAGCCTGTTCAGAGATAATACATGAATAAATGTGCACTTTACCCACTTGCTCTAAAATGGGGAGCTAGGTGGTAATGGCATATCCTGACAGTCCCTGGACTCACCTCCTCTATATCAAGTGTCAGGACAAGATCAGAATTGAGGCTGTTTGAAGCAGAACCCACCAATTATCTTCATCCCCACTGGTTCAGTGGCTTTCTTGGTATTGACTTATTAGGATGGAAGACCAATGAATTCCAACGTGTACATCCCAAGGAATGCTGTGACATAGCCAGCAATCATGTGAGCATCAAACTTCAGGGGTGCAATAAAATTGTCTGATGGATGTAAACTAAATATTCTGCCAAATGCTCATTTAAAGAGTTAATCAGAGTGTGATCTTGATGGTGCTCTATCTTCAAGGAGATCACGTCCCTTTGGGGTTTGCTGTGATGATGATAGTGCCCTGGAATATGTCTCCTTGGTAGGGTGACCATATCTCCCCTGCTCAAATATGGACATGGGGAATGATGCCATCCCAGCCAAAATGGGATGGATAATCACTCGATCTGGGAGTCGGCTGCCCTGTGGGGGCTGTCACCCTCCCAGTGACGCTCCCGGCTTCCACCAGCTGGGAGCCCACTGTGCTGTCATGCCAGCTTCCTGAGCTGAGGGAAGCTGGTGGGGGGCAGCCATGGTGTGGGTCTGGCTCCTGGCTCTCCCAGCCATGGGGTGAGGGGGCAGCTGCACTGCAGCGGGGGAACTAGGGGAAGCTCGGGAGCTCCCAGCTACCTCAGCCAGGGGAAGTTGGGGTAGCTGTGGCCGAGTCCGGCTCCTGGCGCCCCCACCTTCACCCAGCTAGGGGGCAGCCACACCACCATAGGGGAAGCTGGGGGGCATCCGCGCTGCTACCCAGGTCCAGCTCCCCCAACAGGGGGAAGCTGGGAGTGGGGCAGCTGTGGCCGCATCTGGCTCCCCCAGCTGGGGGAAGCTGGGAGGCAGCTGCATTGCTGTGGGGGAGCCGAGGGGAGCAGATGGCAGCTGCAGGAAATAACAGGGCAAGCCCCTTGGACAGAATAAATTGGGGTGCCATCCTGGTTCCCAAATACAGGACTGTCCCTCTGAAACCAGGATGGATGATCACCTTACTCCTTGGCAACGACTGGCTTGCCCGTATGCACTCCACTCTTGCAACAATGACACTGAACCTAGCTCTGCCCGTAGGGTGGACACTATAGCTGTAAGTGGGGACTGGCTGTAGGAATTTGTGTAAACCTGCTGGGGAAGTGCTTATTTCCCTGATGTTGCTCCAGAAATGTGAGGCAGCCCACCCTGCCCTGTTTGTTGTAGTTTCAGTCCAGTTCTCTTTTTGCATGAACTTATCAGCCACTCTGTCAGAGAAACATGTCTGCTCTTATCTTCTAGGAGTGTATTCCATGGTGATGGGCAGCACTACAAATCTGTCTTCAGTAACTACTGCTCAACATGACTCTCACTTGTTGTCTTAGTGCAGGGATTTTAGTGCACAGGTGGTTATGGAAATGATATAGATATAAATCTCAGCTGCGTATTGCAAAACAATTAAGGTTACAGTTGAAGGATATAATAAAATGCAGCCCTGACCCTGCAGCTGGCACTGCATGGGCAGACCTTCAGTGCTTGTGCAGGCTTCCATCAGTGGGGTTTTGCATGGGTGACAAAGGGCTTGTGTGCCCAGATCAGACAGAAAATTGAGGTCCAGCGCAGCAAATGGCATGTGCCCCACGTGATCTAATACTACTTAACAATGAGATGCAAACCCAGGATATAACATTATAATGGGGATGAGCAGAGCATTCCAAAACACAATTATTTCTCTCTGCTGCTCAGGGAAATTGTGAGGGGGGCGTCCTCATTGTATTCCTACCCTTTTCAATGCTGTGGGAGGACTTTATTTGTAAGAGCTTGTGATTTAGATCTTGTCTTCCCTTGATTACTTGTTGTAGCCCTGTGTTTAGTGTGAGCTTCCTTCTGGGGAGAAAGCAGAATATGCCCCTTGTGGCACTAACCTTTGAACTAACAAAGCTGTTTTTCTCATTTGTTTTCTTGATCTTTGGGCAGCATGTTTTTTATGGTTCTTCTTTCTTTGCCTTTCAAATCCAGCTCTCAGGGTGATCCACAGCTCTTCCCTCCCTGCAGCGGGTTGTGTGTGTAGTGACATTGGTAAATGATTTCATAAATTAGTGGTGGTAGGAATAAACTACTGCTGGTCACTAAACTACTGTGGGTGTTAAATATGTGCCTAAGTTAGAAGCTAGTAGGAAGCCTGAAGTCTTAGCCATTCTGGTGCCCTTCCCTGACTGCCAACACCTTTTGTTTGTTTTGCTGCATTAAATGTTCATTTATTGCCAAATGAAAAGCCTCATTGGGCTGGGTATTGCAAGCCTCAGCAGCTTGCTAGACTGCTCACAAGATGCAATACATTTAAAAGCACCCAGCTGATTCTAATAAAACCCCTTCCTAGACATCTTCCTGGGTAAAGGCAGAAGGACTCTGGGGACTCATAGTGCTCTCCTGTTCTGACATGGAGTAAATTTGTATGATTGTGTATGAACAATCCAGGTGATAAGCTGCCATGCTGTGCTCTGGCTGCCTGCCCAGTAGTGTATTCAGATATGTAGTGATGTCTGCTTGGGCAGACTCAAATCCATCCCAAATGCCAGAATTGCTCTTCACCCACATACGGATGCTGGAAAGCATAACTAATCCAGGCTCTGTCATTGGGCGGGGGGTATAGGGAGGAATTTCCAGAATAAAGGGATAACCCTCACTTGCAGTACCCACCTATCTACATTCCATTGACAGGGCCAGCTCTCCCATAGAACCAGGTCCTGAGCAGCTTAGTGCTTTAGAATATATAGATTAACCCACCACCTGGATGCCCACTTGGAAACATGCAGGGAGACGGCATCAATTTGTGGTGCCTCATTTCGTCTTCCCGAGTTCTGAGGTGAGAAGGGCCTTGATTGCAAGAGGGGCAGTGGGTCAAAAAAGTACACATGCTTGTTTCATGACTTGGCCTCTGCTGCTGGAGCACCCAGTAGTAGCCTTAGGGCAGGCCGGGTCTGGGACCACATTATCCTTGATCACAAATAGCTATTTACAGCATCATCTCAATCTTAACAGCCAGTTAGCCCTCCTTCAGTGCCAGTCTCCCAAGGGACTGGGCTGTTGCGCTGTGCCCTCCATCTGTTGGGGTTCAGCAGGGGCTAGACAGGGAAGATTTGCAGATTAATCTGTTATGGGCCTCCTGACTGTTCTGCATTTTTCTAGAGACAATAAAATAAAGCTGTCACTTTCTGTCCTCCTACAGGAGGCTCACTACTGTGTTTCCCGAAAGCAGTTTGCAAGTGAACAAGGCTGTAAGTTACGTGGACTACAGCCTGGAAACTACAGTGTCCGAATTCGAGCTACCTCACTGGCAGGAAACGGGTCATGGACAGAGCCCACATATTTCTACATGGCCGATTACTGTGAGTTCACTCAAAGTTTTTAATAGAAATCTGAGCTATCCTCTGTAGGGGTGAGCACACCATGGAGTGAAGGGACTGGAATAGAAGTGCATGGGGAGAATTAGGATGACGCAGGGACTGCAAGTGTGTTGGAGAAACTTGAAAATCAGTCCTGGATAACCATACATTCCTTATATATGGGTTCATGGCAAAGCAAGCTGCCTTCCCTTTGATCTGATGAAGTGGGTCTGTCCCATGAAAGCTCATCACTGAATAAATCATTTGGTTAGCCTTTAAAGTGCTACATTTCTGCTATCTTGTTTTGCCTTCCCATGTGTGACTTAGAAACCCTCTGGGAAAGGGTTCTTCAAAACTGAAGAACTGCCTTCTGTATTGATTTGAGTAGTGAGAAAAACACTCCCATCCACTTGGTGTCGGAAAGGGTTGTGCTCTGCACTCAGATTTGGGAACACAAGAAGGCAGCAGAGATGGCGTAGGAGTCACCTCTGGTTCTGTTCCAAGTTCCCATGAGCAGGGATGTTCGCAAGCACTTTGATTTGCATGCGTTTGACGTGAGTTAGCTATCTGGTTGGATCACGTGCAGCCATCAAAGTAGTGCTGAGGTGCTTGGCTGTCTTGTTCCAGTTGGAACACAGTAGGTTTGGACAGGAAGAAATCCCTGCTTTGTTCATTGTTGGGTCAACTTCTGAGTGCCACCGAGCATCTCTGCCTCCTGTCACTTTGACAGGATCTCAGCCTGCAGTCGTGGTGTGGAGATGTTCTGGGGAAGCAGGATTTCAATGAAGAAAAGACTAAGGTTGTTGGAAGCCTGTGTAAAGCTTTCTCTCTTTCTTTCTCTCTCAGTGAACCCTCAATCTAATATTGCAGTTGTTGTTGTCCCAGTCATTTTTTCCATAATAATTGCTGGAATTATTGGAGCTGCCTACGTGTTTGTGAAAAAGAGGTGGGTGACTTGTATTGTTCTCGGCGGAAGAACAAAATATTTTACCCAAGAGATAAATTAGTTGCTCTTTGTGGCTTTATAAAAGAGGTAACGGAATGTAGCAGAACAACTGGATGAACTGGTTAGGAAACATCTTGCATTTGAAGATCTGAAATTCAGAAGCTGTTATCTGTCCTGTGCTTTGAGAGCTGTTTTAACAGTGTGGCTGCATGTAAACTCTAAGGGCATGTCTACACAGCAGCTTGTCCCCTGCCACTGACCAATGCCAGCTGACCTTGGCTTGCGGGGCTCAGGCTGCTCTTCCATTGTTGCCAAGAGGTCTGACTGCCCTTTCTCTGCCCCTTGTGGGGCCCGGAGCTGGGGGTGCCCTCCCATCTTGCCCCGAGGCCTGTGGCAGCTGTTGACACCACTGAATAGGAGGATCCCAGAGCTCAGGTTCCAGCAGGAGCCCAGATATCAACACAGCAGTGGAACAGCCCTGTGGGCCCAAATTGGTCCCAGGTGTTTCTGTGCTGTCTAGACAGTCCCTAAGGTGCCAGAAACAAAACTGTAGAAATTCTGAAACTTATATATCTGTCTTGCTTCCAGACAAACTGAAGGACCAACAGGACCTCTCTATGCATCGTCTAACCCGGAATACCTGAGTGCCAGTGATGGTGAGAGTGTGCTGTGGTTCTGACCATTCCAGTGCTTCACTTGATTCTGAATTTTGACTTGAGAAATGTGGATCAGCTTATAAAAACTTAAAGGAGATATTTGTCTATTCCTGGGTGGGCAGCTCTGCTACTAGAGCAATGCTAGGGTAGAGAAAAGGTTTGCAGTTAGTATAAAACCACTTCTGGGTTGGCAATAACTGTTGGGAAAGGGCATGCTCTTAACATGCTTGCTACTTTGAGCTGTGTGCTGCAGCGTGGAATGTAAGGCAGGTGACCCTGAGATTTTTTTACTGCCTCTCTTGACTGTTGTGTTTCTCCAGCTTGTTTTGCTCAAGGATCTCTGGTACACGGATTCTTGGCAAAGAATATCTAATGGGATCACGTTCAACACCTGCATGTTTTGTGGGCCCTGCGTGTCTCAGGGCTATCCTTTGTAATCCACTGAAAAGGGTTTGGGAAAGTTTCCTACCAGCTTGAACAAGCGCACTATGTTAAGCAAAGTGCTGTGCATCCAATTTCATTCTGCTAAAAGTGGCAGAAAGGAGACTGTTTACTGTAATCTGTCTTATTTCTTTACTGATGCAGTTCTGTTTGTCCTCTCACCCAGACTTCTGCAGTAGAGTTGACAGTGTGAGCACCACAAGATGCTGAGCTTTAGAACACTGTCCTTGTATCCATTGTTTGTTTAGACTTGTTACAGCTCCATGGAAAATTAGCTTAGTGCAGAATTTTACATCCAGGGCAGAAGTGGGGCGTGGGCAATAGGGTTAATGAATGCAGAATGCTGTCTGTGGCACCTGGCTTGTAATCACTCTCCTATCCATGTTGTGCACTTGCTGCTGCAGTTCTGTAACTCATCCTGCAGGTTCTCTACAAGACTCAGTCCTGCAGTTTGTTGGCTTTGCCTTTCCGCTTGTGCAGATATTTGCACCTGGGTGAAGTGGGTAGGAAATGATGCTGTCCGATTAGGCAGTTTATCACACCCCCTTCCTCAGCTGTGAATGGCTACACAAGGTAGGAGGTGAGATTGGCCCACAGTGCCTAGTCCAGCTCGTGGCTCACTGAGGTGGGAAAAGTCTGTGTGCTCCTATCGCCTGTGCCTGAGTGCAGAAACCTCTCTCTAGTAACTGCTCTACTCATTCAGAAATGTTTGTCTCCATGTGACAGTGTATGTGCCCGATGAATGGGAAGTCCCACGAGACAAGATTGCTCTTCTCCGGGAGCTCGGGCAAGGATCCTTTGGGATGGTTTATGAAGGGGTAGCCAAAGACATAGTGAAAGGGGAGCCAGAGACTCGGGTAGCTGTGAAAACTGTTAACGAGTCAGCCAGCCTCCGGGAGCGCATTGAGTTTCTGAATGAAGCTTCTGTAATGAAAGGATTCAGTTGCCATCATGTGGTAAGTGCTGTTTCTCTGCCTTCAATGACTTGCTGGTGAAAATCCCACCTCCTAACTTATGTTCCTTTGTTGCTTTTTAATGCTAAAAGGTCAGGATGAAAAATAGTAAAAGGGAAGCAAAATCAGTTGGTACAAGGGATGGGTAGCATCTGAAAAATGTGGCTTCTACTATAATTTCCTTTGTGCTTTTTCATAACCCCACACCATGAGAGGGCAACATGCCCCATGGCAGCACTTAAGGATCTTGCTAGAGAAGCATTGATTTCACTGTAAATGCTGTTTTCACAAATGCGTTATGCCCAGTGCATGCACAGACACAAAGCCAAGAGAATCCCCATTCTCTTTCTTCAGGTTCGCCTCCTAGGGGTGGTCTCAAAAGGACAACCCACGCTGGTTGTCATGGAGCTGATGGCACATGGAGATCTGAAAAGTTACCTTCGCTCCCTGAGACCTGATTCTGAGGTAAAGGTGGGAAAGAAGTGATAATGGGGGCAGGGTGACATATGAGAGACCAACTTGCTTTGGTTTTAATACTTTCTGACTTAATTTCAGAATAACCCTGGCTGTCCCCCACCCACTCTGAGAGAGATGATCCAGATGGCCGCAGAGATTGCCGATGGTATGGCTTACCTGAATGCCAAAAAGTTTGTCCACAGAGATCTTGCAGCCCGTAACTGTATGGTTGCAGAAGATTTTACTGTAAAAATTGGAGGTATGTAATGTGTGCTTCAAATCTAATACCAAACCTTACTTCTTGAAAAGGAGGTTCTGTGAAACCCTTGGCTAGTGCTACAAGCCAGCTGGTCTCTGTTGATTTGTACCTGTTTTTAAAGTTCTCCACCAAAGTTATCTTGTCTTTGCCCAATATCTTTTCCTGTTTCTCCTGCCTTGCAGAAGGACCTGCAGGTACTTTAGTAAGTGGATTATCTAGGTGAGCCTCACTGCAGCTTCTGTATTTTCTACTGCAGTGCAGTTCATAACTTCTAGTGAGAGCTCCTCAAGGAATGTCGTACTATTTCTTGCTTCCATGAGAACTGTGATGGAAAAAGTACCCTGTTCTTGGAGCATAAACTAAAAGGAATTAATACATCCTAATGTCGTCTTGTCAGATTTTGGCATGACCAGAGACATCTATGAGACCGACTATTACCGTAAAGGAGGCAAAGGGCTGCTGCCTGTGAGGTGGATGGCACCCGAATCGCTAAAGGATGGCGTCTTCACTGCTTATTCGGATGTATGGTAAGATGGTCTCAACATTCCTAATAGGAAGCTCATAGTGACAAACCTGCCTCTGCGTGTACAGTAAAATCAGCAAGTGCAGGAAATCAGATTTTTAAAGCAGATTCATAAATACGTAATCCATGTTCTGAAACCTTCCAGTGCCAAAAATAAGCTGAACTTTGGCTTCTCTTGGTCCCCAGTATCGCTCTGATCAGTGGGTCTGGTCTTTTCACAGGTCGTTTGGAGTCGTTCTTTGGGAGATAAGTAGTTTGGCAGAGCAGCCATATCAGGGACTCTCTAACGAACAGGTGCTAAAATTTGTAATGGATGGAGGATACCTAGATCAGCCCGACAACTGTCCAGAGAGGCTGTAAGTACTAGAAGCGAATGGCAACACACCACCTTTGGTTAAGGTGTGGCTGTAGTGACAGTGGCTGTAATTCCACCATGAAGACTGAGGGGAACAAAGCTGAACTGTGAGAGCAGGAATGTTGTCACCCCATCCAGAGTGAGCAGAGATGAAGAGTGGCAGCGGAGGACTCCACACAAGAAAACCAAACTAAATTAGGTCGTATGCATATAAAGAGAGAGAGAGTGCACAGCAGGGGACATGAAGGCCAGAGGTCTGGGGAAGTCTAAAATATACATTGGTCAAAATAAAAGGGCTTGTCCATCACTTCATTTTAATGCACAGTGGCTCACCTCTGCAGAGAGATGTGCTAGGTAAGGCTGTGCAGGCTGCCGTGTAATTCCCGTCCAAGTAGCTACAAATGCTGGGGAGAGGCTCGTAAATCAAAATGAAGTGGGTGCTCCAGCACAGTAGAAGCTGTGTGCAAATCAACATCTGCCTGGTTAACACCTAGCCGTAGGTCTGTGAGAAACAATTCCACCTGCTTGCTTCTCAGCAAGAATGGAGGCCACTTTGTTACCTTTCAGGAGTGCGTCATATGGTGAATGGAAAGGCAGCAAGGAAAACGTTCCTCCTCTTGTGTAATGTCCCCTCTGTTCAGCATAGCAAAGCACTAGTTAGTCTGTCCTGCCCAGTGGTATTGTCATCCCATTCGCCTTTTAGCCTTGTCCAGCATGTACTCAGGGTTTGATTCCATAGCCAGCCTCAAGGGAGCACTGAAACTCTCCTCCCAAATGATGGGACTAAAAATTAGCTCATCACCTATGGCTGTTCTGGTGGGGGGGATGGTGCATAGGAGTTGGAGTACTGAATGTCCTGCTGCCACAAGAGATCCCATCTAGAATGAGATGTGATGAGCTGATATCTCCAGCCCCTTGTTTTAATCATAGCAGTGGGACTGTCTGTATCCTGCTAACCAACCATAGCCTGTGTATTGTCTGACGTGCTAGCCAACTTCCAGAGCCTGTGTTTGGAACATGATCAGAGCCTGGGCTGCTCATGGGAGCAGCTGGGAGGAGTGGCAGGGCAGGTAGAGATGAGAGGAATGGGGATGGGGCAAACAGTGGATGTCAGAAATACAGGGAGACTCAAAGAAAACCTCTTGTAGGGAGGATTTTAGAGAACACCAAACAGATTTGGGAAAGGAGTAAAAAATTGGCCCTTGGTAAAATGAGACTGGAAACTGAAAGAAGGTCATTAGAGGAGTGAATTTGTAGAACAGCCTCTTGGTCGGAGTAGTGGGTCAGACACGTGAACAAGTTATAAAATGAAGCTCAGTAAGGTTAATGAACAGAGTTACATGATGGGAAGGCCTGCAATAACAGAGAAATGGGCTCCATTTCTTTCCAGTCCTCTGTTGCTACACTTGACTGAATCTTAACAGAGAGGAAACTGTGTTAGTCTATACACTATCAAAACAAAAAGCAGTCAAATAGCACTTTAAAGACTAGCAAAATAGTTTATTAGGTGAGCTTTCGTGGGACAGACCCACTTCTTCAGTCTGTTGGTCTGAAGAAGTGGGTCTGTCCCACGAAAGCTCACCTAATAAACTATTTTGCTAGTCTTTAAAGTGCTACTTGACTGCTTTTTGTTTTGACTGAATCTGAGAGAGTCATGGACCCTCATAGAAATTGAAGGGGAAGCACCTGCGGCTACAGAAGGAAAAGTTTAGACCAGGGAGAGAAACTGGGGAAGAAAAGGAGGAGAGAGAGACTAAAATGAAATGTTTGACCAGGGAATCAGAGCACTGACAGCTGTTGCAGGGAGTTCACCCCAATCTTGTCCGGATATTAAATTACACCAGCTCAGGTCTGTGCCTCTGAAAGCGACTTCCTGATACTGATTCTCTTCTCTGACCTCTTTTCAGGCACAGCCTGATGCAGATGTGTTGGCAATACAACCCCAAAATGCGCCCAACGTTCATTGAGATCATTGAGATGCTGAAGGAGGACTTGCACCCCAGCTTCCAGGAGGTCTCATTTTTCTACAGTGAAGAAAACAAACCTCCTGAGGCAGAGGAGTTTGAGATGGACTTTGAGAACATGGAGAGCATACCCCTTGACCCTTCCTCCTATTCGCAGAGGGACAAAGTCCTGGGGCGGGACAATGGGCCCTCCATGGGCCTCAAGGGGAACTATGAAGAGCATATACCTTATACACACATGAACGGTGGCAAGAAAAATGGGAGGATTCTGTCTATGCCCAGATCAAGCCCCTCCTAACACCTCCTCTTTGGCCCAAGGGTTGTATCTTTGCTTTTCTCCTCCATGAATCTCAGGACTATTGTTATTGCTGCCGCAGCATATAGCATACAGCTACAAACACTTTGTTCAGATTTATAATCATCCTATCTATGATTACGACTTTTTTTTTTTTTTTTGGACAAGTTGAGTGGTTGTCAATGGACTTATCTGTGAATCTATATGGCAAAGGTGCCCCTTTTGTAGCCATGGCTCAAAACAGGAACTGACCTTGTAAGTTGGTTAAAAGAAGAAAATCACATTTGCCAACAAAGAAAATGAAAATCGATGTCTGAGCTATGCTATAAAAGTGCAGAACAAAATTTCTGCAGTTCATAAATGTTCTTGGCAGAACTCCAGGCTTTATGGCGTCCTCTTTAGAAACATTTTTTCACTACAGCTGAAGGATTTTAACACCTATCAATTGGACACACTGTTTCCTCAGATTGACCAATAGCTGCTGCTTTCATACTTTTCTAATGAGTTAAATTGGAGTGTGTGTGTATGTGTGCGCGTGCAGTTTATATACAGAGGTGTATATATACAAAAATATACACTTCTTTTGTACATAAGTTTTGTATGTTCTCACATAAGCTTTTCTCTTCTTGGAAGTGTGTACTCCTCTTTTTCCCGGTTTCCTGGAGTGATCGAACTCTAAACAAATTATTTTTGTACTAAGGACTCTTGGGAGTAATTTTCTGTCATTAGCATATGAGAAAAATATACTAGGAGCCAAAGGAGTAGAAATCTGAGATTTTGTG
This sequence comes from Carettochelys insculpta, assembly GCF_033958435.1. Taxonomy (NCBI): domain Eukaryota; kingdom Metazoa; phylum Chordata; order Testudines; family Carettochelyidae; genus Carettochelys; species Carettochelys insculpta. The sequence continues at coordinate 16,345,423 of NC_134163.1, read as the reverse complement.
GGTACTTTCAAGACCAAACAAAACAGGAACCCTGACCTGATATCAAACTTTCTGTCCTTATTATATTGAGTATATATATTGTTTGTTGTAACATATTTAAAATGTTTTTAGTTTTAAATGTTAGCTACCATATAAATTATTGACTGTTTAGGATCCTTTTGTGGGGAGGGGACTGGAGAGTTTGTTTGGTCTTAAAGTGGTCTTTGGATTTCAGAATGAACTGTATTTTAGCTGATTACCCTCTTAGCAATTCTGAAGCACATGTTAAGTTTGTACTTGACAAGGCTTTGAAGTATAGTCCCATGATTTCTGTCACACATTCAGCTGACTCCAGCGAAAGCCCCAAGATATGGTAGTTTGGACTTGACTTGTTTAGCGGGGGATGACAGACAAAGCATTGCCTCAGCCCTCTGTCTTCTGCTACTTCACTGTCTATCCCTTCCATGTGAACTTTTCTGCAGACGTTGGAGAAAATGGCTCCAGGTGAAAGAGCAAAAACAAAACAACAAACACTAACCCAATCCAAGGCTGGGAGTGCCAGGCTTTTGGTGGAGCTGAAGCTGAACGTGACTGTGGGAAGCTAGTCTGTGCCTGTGTGCAGCCTGCCAGGGCATTTGGCCTAGCGCAACGAGTGGGACTTCGGCGTTTTCCTGAGATACCTGCACCATGCCCTGTGGATAGTTATGAGGCCTTTTTGTTCTTAGCCAATCCCTCCAAGCTCTTCAGGATGCTAACTTTTGTGTGTTGGGCTGGGCTTTGTTTTGCTGCTGTTTGTATAAAAGACAAAGCCGTTTGGCTTAGGGTGTTAGAAAACTGTAATGAAACGATGTGTCTCTTACAAGGATAGAAGGGTGTAGTGCTGGGGAACAGGACTGAAGCAGAGGAAAGCAGACGTACCGTCAGGCTTGGAAGACCCAAACCTCCTGGATGTTGCAGGCCATTGTAATGCAGGTGATGGTTTCTAAGGGAGAGCAAAGCTGAAAATCAGCAGCCTTCCTTTGTGGACCGCTCAGGGAGCCATGACTAAAACAGTGACACCATGAGTTCCCTCTGTTAGGGTTAGATGTTGCAGTCCTGGCTAAGCAGAGCACTAGGCAGGTAGGTGCATGGCTGGTTTTTCCAAACCATACGTAGCTGCTTCATCCTCCCTTAATTGAAAGACCAATCAATAAAATGCGGGTCGACACTAATAGGAGGCGCATCACTGATGCCTTCCTGCTAATCCAAAACCATAGCTGCCTGGTAGCAGAGCACCTAGGTACAGGATTATGGACTTCCTGCACCTTCTGAAAGGAAGAGCACCCCCTTGTGCCGCGAGGGCCTGACTCAGTCAGGACAAAGGGGAAAGGTACAAAATGAGACACAATGTGTTGTACAAATCTGAGGTGAGAACGTTAGGATTCAAAAGGCCTCAGTTGCATTTTTGTGTGCTACAAACTAGTAACTATTTAGCAGCTCTAGGCTACGCTGCAGGAAAGATGTATTCATACACTTTCCTAATTGAGAGAGGGTTTCTTATTAGGAAAATTATTTATTTTAATATAAACTAAATCAGTGTAAAACATACAATTTGCTTTCCTAAAACATACAAAACGTGTACATTTTTATCTTTAAAAACTAGGTTAGAGGGTGTGGTGGGGTTTTTGTCCTGTTCTGGCACAGTCTACCTCAAAGTCCCTTAAGGATATTTTTAATATTGTGTATCTCTAGATTTGATGACATATTCTGGTCTGGACCTATTGTGAATTGGGGAAAATCGATATCAGCAGATTCCTATGTGAGGGACCAGTCACCAGAGGAATGGGAGAACAGTTAGTCATTATTTATCATGTAAATTAGGCAGTAATGACCAAAGGCTCTATTTATGGCTCCGCATACACAATGGCCAGATTTGACTGATGTAATCCTCTTAGTTATGTGCTCAGGAAAGCACCCTGATATGGACAAAATAGCAATTTCCGTGGCTAAATATTTTAAGTATTTGGACAGCCTGAGGTAATGCCCTGAAATATTAAAAATGGCATTTGTTCGGATTAGCGTGTGACCATTGTGGGCCAGATACCAAGAGCGGTTAATAGATCTAGTTTGAGTTGGATGGCTTGGATCACATCCATGTTCTCAGATTATACTAGTGTGAATCTGGAGTAAATGATAACAGGATGGGACCCCTAAAGTTCAGTTTTCTTACACTGTTGCTTTAGGGACATTGCAGAATTGGAGTGATTGTCTCTAGCTATGATGGGCACTGTATATACAGAAATCTTGGAACCCTGTCTTGGCTTTGGCTGGCTTTAGCTGGTTTGATTGACCCTGTGTAGTGCACATAACTTGCAATAGCCAGCTGATTGAAGAAGGCAGGAATGCATATTGTGTTTTGTGGTCCAGGCAGTCCATTCACAAATGTTCCTCACGTAGGTTACTTCAAACTACTTTTCTTTCTCTCTCTCTCTCTCTCTGAATGTGAGAAGGGGAGAAGTGGGAAGAGGATTTGAAATCTTGTTCCTTTTTTTAAAAAATCGGCTGTTAAAGTACTTAGCATCAGCTTTGAAAGTTTGCATTTCTGTAGAGGTGAGAAGCACCATGGAAAATGCTAGGCTAAAGCCCAAAGTTGGCTTTGGAACCATTTTCATTCTTAGCCCACAGTTGATACTGTGGTCCACACTGTTCAGATTATCTTTATCCTGTCGCAGGTTGGGGTTCAGAAGATCCCTGAAGTGCCTTGCTGGAAACTACTTTTGTAATTACCAGCCAAGAGGCAGCAGGGCCCATGTATGAATACAGTTGGTGAGATCTGTACTTGATGGATGAAAGTATCTGGTTTTGAGCTGTTCCTGCTAATTTGCAGAAAAGTGTTGTAGCAATAATTGGCTTGTTCCTTGTCCCGGAGGAGTTGCTGCTCTCATGAACTTAACAGATTCATATCAGAGTTATCTGTACTGTGACTGTAATAGAAGCACAGGCATGTGCTGGGGAAAAATCTTGCCTTTTGGTGAGTGGTGAGGTGGAAGAGGAGAACAATAGTCCAGGCCCCAGGCTGAAATTGCTCAGGATGAGCAGCTGAAGCACATTGATGAGAAACTCTGTTCCTCTTTGTCCAAAGCAAGTTTCTTTGGCTATCATTGCTACTGGTGACCACAGCATAGGCCTTGACATACCCTTGCTAACATTCCCCCCCAAAACAATCCTCATGCCTTGTGATGCAAGTAGGAAGTTCTCCACATCCCCCCCTTCAATGGGTGTCCAGCCTTATCAAGTAACACTACTTCAAAAGCTAGCAGAGCAGAAGAGACAAGCAGAGAGTCCCTGTGCACTGCTGTCTTTCTGTAACACAAACATGAAAGCGTGAGATCAGACAGGTTTCTCAGATGCATTTGCACATTAAATTCAGTTGCCACTTCCTGAATGCCTCTTGCAAAGCTGGTGGTACTTCACTTGCAATACAGTACACCTTGCACTGCAAAAACCTATCTGCTAGGTTCAGAAATATCTGTTGTGGCTGCTTGTAAATATTCTATCATTGTAATGTAGAAGAGCTAATTATCGTAAACTAATTATGCTGGCAGTGATTAGATTAGATTCATGATGTGAAATAGACCAAGCTGCACCTGCAAGATCTTTCTTACATTAAGTAGTAAAGCAGCTACATCAGATGAAAAAGGCTGCTGTTACGTTGCTAAAGGGTACTCTAAATTATAGACAGTATATCTGTTACCTGTCAAATTTGTATTGTTGTTAATGGGATAGTTTTGCTTAACTTTTAGTATGTTGCATGTAATAATGGTTTCTCTTTGGAAAAAAATCTCAAATTTGCTTCCCATGCTATTTACCGAGGATATGATGGAAACATCTAGGAGGCGGACAAGAATGAGGTAGATACTGTGCCAATTATCCTAGAGCCTCATGTTCTTAGGGGAAGGTGATAGGAGAGCAAATTCCTTCTTGAATGTCACTGTGCTGTGAAGAAGGCACCTGGAGGAGCTCTAAGCCTACATTGCAGGGCTGGTGCCTTCCAGATATCATTGGGACTGAACGCTTGTTTTACAAGTTAGAAATCAAACCAAAATATTTTGTGCCATAAATGTTGGCTAATGAGTTTCGTGGTGGGTGCCCTGTCAGTCCATGGGAGATGGATTCTGAGGCTCCACTCTGGCATCTCAAATAATACCAGAGGAAGCAAGAAAATGAGAGAAGAATCTTTGATCCTCTTGCTATTTGCCAGCCTACCTCAAAAGCCTCCCAACTAAATGTCTCTTGGAGCATCTCTTTTACTTGGAGACTAGGTGTGCAGGTTTTATGTCACGAACTAATTGCCTTTGACAGCACAGCTGGTGCCACCTGTCAGTTACTGACAAGTAGTGTCCAGGGAAAGGAGCTGTTGAATGAATTGGAGTTCTAACTTCAGAAATACATAAAAGTCTCTTGATAAGATTAGTTGTTGTTTCTGTGATATTAATAAGAAGGCCAATTTTAATTTATCTTCTGCTTGGCTCAGTGTTAACTCTGCTTGCATACTGTACACAAATGCTGATGTAAGAGCATTGAAATGCCTCACCCTGTTCTATTTTGGCTTGCCTTATTATGAATATCATAAGAATGAGGCCAACAGTAAATTTGTCCTTTGGAAGAATTTGTGTATTTGAAGGCAATTTTAAAACTTCTGTTTTTATCAAACACTTGCTGCCATGAAATATGTCCTTTTAAAAATAACAAGCCACTTGTCTTTCCAGAAGATAAGCACTTATTCTTGCAGTTCAGCAAACGTATGGCACCACAAAGCAAGTTATAAGAGTACAGGTGGAGACGTGGTGATTTTTATATTGTATAATAAAGTTAGTATTAATTTTTACAGTGTTACTCTTTTTTGCCAAAGTAGTTGCAGTCAGCAAGAAAGAACGTTCCTGAAAGTAATGTTTCTTCTTAACCCTCTAAACTGTCCAAAATCCTAGCAAATGTTTCATATCACTCATTCCAGAAAATCATGATTGGCGGATGCTTTTGCCCTGACTTAACTACATGCCTAACTTTTCAAAGTGCTTGAGTGACCTCATTGACTTAAATTTAGGCATGGGCTTGAGCAACTAGCTGAATCAGGGCCAATATTAACACTCTGAAAAATATATTCCTAGTTTAGGTCTGGCTTTGTATTACAAAGATTATTAAGTAGTGTGCAATACAGTGAACAGAAATATAAAAGACTGACTGGGAAATATTGACTCAACTAGAAAGTCCTTGGATTTCTCTGGTAAACTGATTGAAGTTCTCCCACCATCAGCCAATACCCCGTCCGCACTGATTACTGACTATACATGCCCCCATCCCCCAAAATAATTATTTTTAAAAGAATTTAATGATTTTTAACTTTGGAAGGTTGAATTCAAATTTTCAAATCCTATTTAAAAGTAAAACCCTTTACCTTAAGCTTACTATGGGGTACAACACTTGTTCAAGTATCAAAACAATACTTTGTGTTAGAGAACTCTGCAGATGTAGGCACCTGTCAACAGGTTTCTCAGACTCAATCAGAAGCGCATATTGTTCTGCTTGTACCTTAAATAAAGTGAAGGCAAGTTCAGTTACATGTTAAGTGAAGTTCTGTGAAGTCTTTATATTTTCTATGTTTAATCTTGCTGCTCCTGCCTTCCCTTCTGCACACAGAAGGTCCCAGAATTCTGATAGTCTTGCAGATACCTCTTTTTTGAAATAAAGTAAAGGATCAAAATGTGCCATGGTTTAAAAAGCAAAACAAAACAAAAAAAAAATTGATTTATTTTTTTCAATGTTTTCATATAAGAGCCAAGCAGTGACAAGTATAACAAACGTTGGAATATTAAAAATCTTGCTGTGTGTAAAATATTGAACAATTAACTGTTTATATTAAAATTCTGAATAAATTATCCAAGAATAACTCTGGTAATTTTTGTCTCTGCTCTCTGTCCAGTGCTGAGTTCTGCTTTACCACAGTTAAGGCATTAGGTTCACCTCTTGGAATAAGCGATACTTTCAGTGGGAAAATGAATGCTGTTAAGAAGAAAATCCAGACGTGCCAATTTATAGGCTTGTGGTTTGAGGTGTGTTTAGTTCCTCTGCGTAATTGCTTGTGTGATCTGTCTTGGGCCTTGTCCTTAGGGCAGAGAAGCGTGTATCATGAAGCTGTTAGATAAACATTGGCAAGAAGGAATTCCTTCTGCCAGGAGCCATCTAGAGTGGCCTGTCTGTTAAACCAGGGGAAAATTAGTTTTCAGTTTGGTTTGTTTTTCCTGCTTAGTTGCCTTTTAAAGAGAACATGTCCCACACAGGCAAGTTAAATAAGGCTGTTTCAGGCACCTCCATACCTAGCTGCAGAGTTGACAGAACATGCTGATGACCCATCTACTCTAGCACCCCTTTTCAGGCAGCACTGAATGCAAATGTAAATTATTTTTTTAAATTTATTTTCCCACTTGCACCTTGTTTTTAATCTGAGGGAGAAATTTCCTTCCTGCCCCCGGCTGGAGATCAGTTCCAGCCATGAAGCGGGAGAGTTTGTAGTTGCCAATATAACTGCAGATACTGTTTTCTACTAAGTTAAGTAATGGATCTTGTTTTGCAGTTTCTTGAGTTATAAGCCTGAACAGTTGCCTGTGCCAGACAGTTCTATACTGGGTGAAAAGTATCTGCTTCCAAAACATCCCTCATCTTTTCAACCTCTCTCTGTTTAACTTCCACTGAATCTTCTGGTGATTGGCATCTGTCTCTAGACCTTCCTTATTCCTGCAACAAGGAAACCCAGGCTGAATGCAGGATAGTCGGCAATGGGCGTGCCATCAGTTGCTTGATATTTTACAGTACAGCCTGTTTTCCTGAACGGCTGCTTAGTGGTGAGTGAGTGTATGCTCATGCCCAGGTTATCTTCCTGAGAGGCCCTAGCAAATGTGAAACCCATCAGTGTGTGAGAGGAGTTTAACTTGTCCCTTCCTTTGGGTGTTATCTCCCTTACTGACTGTACATTTCATTGGCTGCTTTGTTACTCAGCGTTCTAACTTGGTAGTGCCTTCTGAATCCATTTGTGGTACGCCCTGCTCTTTTCTCATACAGCCTGGACTTCAGCCAGAACATCCAGTTGCCTGTATTCTGCTCGTTTTTAAAACTGCCACCTGAAAACGTTACACCCGTAGGGCTGCCAACTTTCTAATTGCACAAAATGGAACGTGCTTGCTGCACTCCTGGAGGTCCTGCCCCCCACTCACTCCATCCTTCCTCCTCCTGTTTGCCCTCTGCCACTCTCACTCCCTTGCTCATTTTTCATGGGCTGGGGCAGGATGGGATTGAGAGACAAAGAACCTTTTCACCCAGTTGCTCCTCCCCTCCAAAAGCCTAGATTTAAAGTGCTGGAGGCATCTCTTTTAACTGGGTGGTACCTTCCACCTGGGGCTAGTAGCAAGCTGCACATTTTAATATCTTCAACCTTGTTTGTAGCCTGGGGGACCGTTTGTACAGGGCACTGTCATGTGGCATATAATGAGCTGTGGTGTCAGATGAGAGTAGTACTACTGGTGGCACAGACAGTGACCTGTGACAGGACAGAGCTGTTGGCTCTGCACTTTCCCATTCCCTCCTCCCACCAGCACAGCTGAAGCATGTGCCTCACCACCATGAGTGGCACTTGCCTGCATGCTTCACCCCAGTGAGAGCGGTGTGGGGGAGATGTCTGCAAGCACGGTGTCATGCACAGCCACCTGTCCTGTCCCCCGGGGAGCTGTGCCCCAGCCCCCTTCCAGATCGCTTGCCTGTTCCTGTAAGTACCTCCCACACAGATCCCACACCCCGCCCACTCTTATACCTTACCGCTACCAGACTCCACACCCCTACCCCACTCCTGCACCCTCTTTTCAGCCCAGCCTCTGCTCCATCACCCCACTCTGCTGCCTGGCAGCCCCTTCCCATGTGCTGAACCCCTCATTTTGGACCCACTGTGGAGCCTAGGGAGCCCTGCTAAATCTACCAGTCCAGGACCCCCAGAGAAGTTAATCCTGTCCTGCCTATGTTGTAAGTACTACCTTATGCTAGGGCTTTCCTGGAGCAAGCTGCAGAGGAAGGGTGGGAGGGGCATGTGTCTGAGTGACATTCCTGATGTGACTACTGGCTGATGCCATGAGTTATGGCACACCATTGGGAAGGTAAATTGCTTCTTCTGGAGCAGGACTCATCCATGTGTGCTTTTATCAGTCAATTAAATGTCACTGACTCTACTCTTACTCTTGTATCATAAGCCACGGCAGCAACTCAATAGCAGACATCACCCACCTGCATGGACCAGTCTTACAAGGCCAGCAGGTGGCCTGAGTAACAGTGAACTAATTTCAAAACAGCTGTGTGTGTCTGGTACAGCTGCCCTGCCCCTTTCCCAAGATGCTCTAGCTCCATTACTAGCTTGTGCTCATACAATGAACAGCAAGGCCCAGTCTGGAAGGCAACCAACTGCCAGCTGAAAGTGCTGGCTGGAAACAGCTGCCTTTTCATGGACTGCTTGCCGAGAGGAGACTCACTCTTGACCGACAGCAAATCTCAGCTGGCCCTGAGCACTGATCAGCCAGAGACAGAGATGCTATTCCCATGGCAGGGTGCAGCTCTGTTTATTTGCGGGCTGCTTTCTCGTATTCTTGCTCTCCTCTGCTAGGTCCTGCTGTGATCCTCAGAGGCCAGGTGGGGTGCTTCTGCTGGCTGCTGTTTAATGCCTGTTTGTTTTTAGGGCCTGCTCCCAGGCAGGTGGGAAAGGTATGCCAGTGAATGATGCACATCAGCCTGGGGCATCTCGGTTCTGGTTCCAGGTGTCGTCAGCAGCTCTGATTAATGCTGGGGGCTGCTGTGCCTTGTAGCTGCACCATCAGCTGCCTACAGGAGGTGCTTCTGGACTTCCCTGGCAGCTTGCTCCCCACTCTGCCCAGGCCAGTTGCCTGCTGCACCAGCATCATGTGTCTGGGCTACTGGTGGTGGGTTGGGGTTCTTGGGGATTGCAGTGCTAAACACTTCAGGCAGAATGTTCTCCAACCTCTTAGTCCTCCTGTTCTGCAGCTGAGCACCACAAATCTGTCCTGTTAGAGCCGGGCACACCACCCCTGCAGGGGGGCCCAAAGGCAGCTTTTCAGGACCCACCATGGTCAGTGCTCTCCAGTCCCTTCTGCCCAGGGTAGAGCCTCTCTCTGTGTTCATTGTGGCCCAAGCCCCTCACTGCCAACTTCTGCCTCACCCATCAGAGGCTGTGCTGGGTTCCTTCACTAGTTCCAAGAACCTGCAGCGTGTTCTGTCCTTGCATCACCCGGTTGTGGAGCTGAATGTCCCCACGTGCAGCCTACATCTGCATCCAGTCCTAGGGGATTGGCAGCTGCTGCTCTGAACTGCCCCCAGGCCCTGATGGCAAGCTCTGCGCTGGCAGTTGTGATGGTCTTGGCTCATGCTGCCCCAGCCCTCCAAGCACTTGGCTTCCATCCCCACAGGATGCTGGTCGCTTTGTACTGTTGTGAAACATGGGCAGCTTATCTCATTTCCTCAGTGTTTCTCTTACCCAGCAGCGCTGGAATCTGCCAGGCATGCCCCAGGGAGAGAATGCAAAGGTCTGAATGAGTACAGCATGTGTCCGATGCTGTCTACTGGCTCTACTGCTACAAGGAGAAGCCCCTGAGTGCACTTGGAGCTGGCTGCGAGCCTGAGCACTAGCCCTGACCCAGAATTGCAGCCACATTGCAAACTCTTCGATGTATGCCTTACGTACAAGTAGCAGAGGGATAGTCATGTTAGTCTGTATTTGCAAAAATAACGAGAAGCCCTTTGGCACCTTACAGGCTCACATTTTTTTTGGAGCATAAGATTTCCTGGACAAAGACCCACTTCATCAGATGCATGCATGTCTTTTTTGCTTAAATACAACAGCCGTGTCATCCAGCCTGACCTATAAAATAGACTGGCCCCGCCCCCCCTCATGATCTGAAGTGCCACAGGGCTGCTTGATGTTTATGAAATGACTGTTCATGATGCTAAGGAATGGTGGGAGGAAGAAGAGCAAAATAGATGATGGATTTCAGGAAAGCAGACTTCAGTAACTTAAGGAGCTGGGAGGTGAGGACCCGTGGGACGAATGACTAAGGGAAAACAACTGAAGACAGTTGGGAGCTTTTTCACAAGGGCATTATTAAGGGTGCAAGAGCACACTATTTCACTGCATAGAAAAGATAGGGAGTATAGCCACCTAGCTAAAGCAGGAGATTTTGAATGAGCTAAAAATAAGGAGTCCTATAAAAAGTGGAAACTAGGTCAGATTACAAAGGGTAAATATAAGCAAATAACACAAGTATGAAGGGGCAAAATTAGAAAGGCAAAGGCACAAAATGAGAGACAGAAAGGGAAACAAGGAAACAGTCTACTAATATATTAGAAACAAAGAAAACCAAGGACAGCGTAGGTCCTTTGCTTAATGCAGAAGGAAAAACAATAAGAAAACGTGGAAACTGTAGGTGCTCAGTGACTTCTTTGGACTGGTTTTACTAAGAAGGCTGATAGTGTTTGGATGCCTGCTGTGGTGAATGCTGGGGAAAAGGCGGTGGGTTCACAAGTTCAAATAGGAACAGCGGCTGGGCCACTCTGCCCAGTGTTGGACATTTTGAGGCAATGCTGCAGCTGCTCCAGCTCTAAACCAGGGCTGGAGATTGCTGGGTGCTTGTCTGGCCTTAGCTGGAATGCCTGATCACTGGATAGTCCCCAGAGGGGGGCAGGCCTGATCGCTGATGCTTTTCAGGGCCTTCCAGCCCAGGCACTGAATACTGGTTCCTCTTGGTTTCCAGGAGCCCAGAGTAAGATCTGTTCCAAGTGCTGCCTAAGCCACAGTCTCAGTAACTGGAGCGCGAGCAACTCTTGGTCTGATTAGGGCTGGGACAGCTTGTGTGCGCCACAGCATGAAACAAGGCTCACCCCAGTTAGTGGCACTGATGTGTCAGGAAGGAGCCTGAAATCCTGTTCTTGGCGACTCTAATCCAGAAACCTGTCTTGTCTGTGACACCCAGCAGAGTCACTGCCGGTGTTTGCAAGCAAGGGAGCTTCTTTACTCCAGGCAAGTCACAGGCCCGGGGCGGGTTTGTTTGTGATTCAGGAAAGGGGAAGTGGAAAGACGGTCGAGTCAGCGGCCGCTGCCACTTCTGAGATGAGCTGTGACTCGGGGTTTTGTGCCGCTACCGGGTGAAGCAGCCAGGGGCATGGGCTGATGAGCTGCCACCGCCGTGTGCTGGGAAGAGGCCCCTGCTGCCCTGGGTAAGTCATGCTGGATGAGCTTTGGCCTTGACTTCTTGTGCTTGGTTAACAGTTGATTGCTGTGATGGCCAGTGGGACAGCTGACCTGCTTGGGGCCCAGTGGGCTGGGTCCTGGGCTTTGTGCCTCACTGCTCCCCCCGCTCCCGGCCTTGCTGCAATGAGTGACTCAAAGGGCCTGGGCTGCGGAGTTCCACACGGAGAGGAGGCTGGCTGGGGCAGTGGAGAGAGCTTGAGGGACATGGCTGTCCCCTCTGACCAAGTCCTGGGAGAGCTGAAGGGATCAGGAGCACTGGGCCAAGCCAGCTGCCAGGGAAGTGGCTCTTGGCCTCAGGTAGCAAACTTTCTGGTGCTTCTTATGGGCACAGGGCCACAGTGAGCTGGGCGTCAGGAGCTGAGGTTTGGGCCGATGCTGCAGCTGCTCTGGTTCCAAAGCAGGGGCACAGTGTGCTGGGTGATTGTCTGACCCTCCTGGCTGCTGTGCCAGATCACCCCACAGGCTGTGGGGGAGGGCAGCCCTGTGCCCTGGGATGGCTTCCAGCCTGGCCTGGCCCTGATGCTCAGTCTGTCTCACCCTAGTGTAGCACCCTGTCGGCTGTGCTGTGTCCTAGCACCCTGGAGTGCTAGCACCCTGCTGGAGGGGCCTGCTCCTCTCTGGGGCCTGGGAGCAGCAAAACGGGCCAGGCAGCTTGTCTCTGTCTTGCAGTGACCCACAAGAGCCCCTCAGTTCGAATGGGGTGGTGCTGGTCGAAGCCTGGGCTAGGGGCCCAGGCCCTGCCCGCTTGGGGCGAGGGGAGGCGATGGCTCATGCACCAGCCGCCGGGGGCAGCAGAGGCCCTGCCTGCCAGCCGCACAGCAGGAAACCCTGACATGGGCAACCCCGTCAGGCCCACACATTGGGCAATAGGGTGTTATGACTCAGGCTTCCTCTTTCTCACAGCAGAGGGCTCCAGGCCGGGCGCTCTAGCGCTGCCCCTCCTCCCACCCCATTCCCCTTCACAAAGACCCACTGGCTGGCCTGCTGCCCCCAGGCACCCACTGGTGTAAGTGTGTCAGGAGCGCCACGTGCGAGCCCAGCAGCGAGGAGTGGGGCGCCACGCCCCATGCACTCATCACCATGGCACCATCAGCTCCTCCAGTCTTCCGTCAGCCCATGGGCATGGCTCCCTCCTCAGGAGCCCTTCTGTCCTGGGGCAGAGGAGGGGTGGGGGACACCTGTACTCTACAAGCCACAGGCTGGCACAGGAAGGGGAAAGCTGTGGGGCTGTCCCATGGCTCCTGCAGGAGCAGCCTCACTGGCCTCCAGGCCTCCAACACCCACATGCCGCACTGATAGAACAGAGGGCCCCAGAGCTGTGGCTGGGCCTCTGGAGGAGAAGCTGGCCTGGGACCTGGGGGACAAGCTGGACCAGCCCCTGGGCCTGTGCTGTCAGTCAGCTCGAGCCTCACACAGGGACTGGCTTCAGGGCCTGTTGCTAGGGAGGGTGACCGTGACCCCATGGGATGGTGTTGCCAACTCTGGTATCTAGGCAGGGGCAGCAGGGCCGGGAGCCCTGACTCCCAGCCATAAGCCACCCCCTGCTAGCTCCCCGGGGCAGTGTGTGAGGCGGGGGCTGGAAGCGGCTGTCTCCTCCGCCCTGCTTCCCGTGGGAGGGAGCCCTGTAATGGCACAGGCACTGGATACTGCCTCGCCATTTGGCCTCAGCACAGGCCCCGATGGGAGACGAGGCCGCAGGGCCTGGCCGGACGCTGCCGTGCGGCAGGTAAGAGGCCTGGCTCGAAGCAGCACCCGGCGCGCGAGTGAGAAGGCTCCTCTGGTGCCCCTGGAGCTGTGTGACATGGCTCTGACCGCGGGAGCCTGTTGCCTGGGGAGAGGAGGGAGCCCTTATGACCTCTCCAGGCCGGTAGCTGGCCTGGCCCTGGGTGCTGAATGCGCTGTGCTCCTGCATCAAACCATCCCGTGCCTTCCAGCCAGTGGGGGGGGGTCTTCTGATCCCCTCTCTGAGAGGTACCCTCACTCCCCAGGCTGAACAGATGCTGTGAGGAAGATGAACTGGAAACGAGTGGCTCCCAGAACAGGCTTTGCTACAGAATCCCCCAGAGGTGCCAGCTTCCAAGGCTTGCTCCGGCTCTGCTTTTGTGCTTGGATACCCTGCCAGCTGCAGCCACAGACACCAGGCTAGTGCACACGTGGGGTTCATCTTGTGTTCCGAGGGGATGGTGTCTGAACAGTGAACTCACAGTGCTCGGGAGTGGCTGAGGGGTCTGGCAGGCTGTCTCCAGCGTGACCAGGACTGGACTGGGGGGTGATCCGCCAGCGAGAGGAGAGTTAGTGACAGGACACGAGCTGCTTGTTGGGTTTAGTTGCAATCTGGGCAGTTGTGCTTGGGGAGCAGAGCCATGTCCCTGGAGGCCCCAACCTGTCTGCCCTCACTGCTGCAGTGAGTGCGTGTCTCCCACCTGCATGAAGAGCCATGCAAAGCACAAGAATTTCCTGCTGGCTGCCTCTTCAATCAGCTGATACTTTTGACAAAACACTTGGTGTCTCCACTCCCCCCTCTTGGCAGCTCCTGGGCGGGAATCAGCAGAGCAGCCTCAGACTGGGCTGTGCTCTGCTGTGCAGCAACCGCACCTTCGCCGGCTGCTTGGGCTTTCGCCCCTGAGGGGGCCCAGGAGGCTTCCCCATGGCAGACTCACTGCTAAACCACTCCTGGCCATCGTTCTCAAAGCGCTGGATGAAGAGATGGTCCTTTAAGAGAGGTAACACCCCACCCTGGAGGCCGCAAGTGGCTGTGGGAGCCCTGCTTGGTGGTCCTGGGTAATGGCTGCGGAGCAGTGAGGACATCGGACCTGGAGCATCTGGGCGCCCGCAGAGTTTGGCTTGCTTGGCAGAGCGGCTTGTGTTTAGAATCTCGCCTTTCCTAGCCAGAGGGGATGCTGCATAAATATTTGTTAATGCTTTTCCTTCCCTTTAATCTTTGCTCCGGGGCACCATAAGTGCTCTTAGCTATTGGGTAATTGGTTAAATGTCCGTCTTCTGGTTGCCTAACGAACTAGATTGCTCGCTCCCTGGTGAGGTGGCCGTCTCCAGGTGCCTCTCTGGCAGTGCTGCAGGTCACACCATGCTGAGAGCATGGCTCCCAGTCATGTGTGCAAAGAGGCAGAAGGCCCCTCTGGTCTTTTGATGAGATCCCCTGCAGTTTATGGGCTGACAAAGCCTTGCTGGCAGCCGCTGGGGTCAGAGGGACAGTGAGGAGCGGTACTGGCAGAGGTCCCCCTTTGTTAATCGGAGAGTAGCGGTACCAGTGAGCAGTGTTGGGGGGGCCTGATCTTGGCACTGGGGGGGAGGTCTCAGCCCCCCAGTGCTGTGCAACTTTCTCTGATAATGTGTTGCTGTGGGCTCACGCTGAGCCAGAGGCCTACGGAACATGGAGTTTGCAGTCATTGGGGCTTGGCTCATCCTATGCAGGCAGCTTTTCAGGCTGGCCCTGTGTCCCCACGTCCAGGCCTTCTTTCTCCTCCTGAGCAGACGAGCCCTGGAGCCGGGGTGGCTCTGAGACTGAGTGACATATGGAAAATCACTCAGAGCAGGAAGCAGAAATTGACTGGGGACTGGGCTCCTGAAAAGGCTGATTCAGATTAACCCTTTCCAAACTTGGGCATGCTGCAGCAGCTTGCTGGGACGCAGGGAGATCTGGTGCAGCTGCTGGGGGCTGAATTGTGCTGCTTTCCAAATAAAATAGGTCCCCCTTGTAATGATGTTGCGGTGCTAACTGGCCCCTCTGCCTCAGATTGGAGAGTCTGTCTGTCTGTCTTACACCAGCCTCCCTCCTGCAGCACAGTAGGTTCAGCCCACAGGGTTAAGTTAGCAGCAGTTCAGAACATGTTGTCCTCTTGGACATTTGCATGACAGGCACAAGGCATTTGGCTAAAGCTCAGCTCCACTACAGCCCTGCTCTGGTCTGCAGGAAGACAGGCCAGGCAGCAGGAGGCCCTGGCCCTGGAGACCCTGTGGTGCTGCGGGGGATGCACTTTTGGCTGGGTCAGCAGTGGAACTAGCTCTCAATGCACCTGAATCCCCCACTGGCCCCCCCCCCACAAATTACCTGGGATTTTCAGTCTGACAAGCACAAGCTGTACCACACTCAGGCCATCCTCTGCTGCCATCTCTGAGGTGTCCAAGGGGACTCTTGAAAGCTGTGTATGCTGGCTAGTGAATGAGAGAAGTCCCTGCACATGCATCCTTCGTGAGCCACGCACGATGGGTGCCAAGTGCTTGTCTAGTGGGAACTGAGCCACCGGTTAACTAAGCTGGTGTTGAACAGACATGACTTTCTGGGGAATTCAGGAGTCAGGGTTAAATATACAGCCCCTTCCAAGCACATAAGAATGGCCATACAGAGCTGGACAAAGGTCCATCTAGACCAGTGTCCTGTCTTCTGACCGCGACCAATACCAGGTGTCCCAGAGGAGTGAAAAGAACAGGTGACCATCAAGTCATCCCTCTCCCATCGCCCATTCCCAGATTCTGGCAAACGGAGACTAAGGACAACATCCCTGTCCAGTCTGGCTAACAGCCATTGATGGACCTGTCCTCCATGAATTCTGTTTTTTGAAGCCTGTTAAAGTTCTGGTCTTTACAAAGCCCTTTGGCAAGGAGTTCACCAGGTTGACTGTGTATTGCAGGAAGAAATACTTCTGTTTGCTGGTGCTAAACCTGCTGCCTATTAATTTAATGTGGTGACCCTTAATTCTTGTGTTCTGGGAGAGTAAATAACTTCTCTTTTATTTACTTTCTCCACACCAGTCATGACCTTATCAACCTCTCATATCCCGCCTTAGTCTCCTCTTTTCTAAGCTAAGAGACAGACGTCTCCTGTGCCCTGGAGACAAATTCCCTGTGAGAGTCTGGGGGAGCAGGCCCTGGCAAGCTAGCAGTCCAGCTGGAGTGAGTTTACAGAACAGCAGTAGGCCTGTGCTCCAGCCCCTTGCCCAGCAGCTGCTCCTGTGGGATTGACAGCTGGCCTGTGGGGCGGGGGCAGGGGTTTGTGTCAGGGACTGAGCTGGACAAAGGCACTGGGTTGTCTTCTGGGTCTCCTCAACCTGCCGCCAAGTAAGGCAGGTAAAGCAGTGGCCTGCTGTGCAACATGGCCTGGCGGGGGGGAGGGGTGTTTGAGCAGCACAAAGGCAGGGCGCACACATGCCTGGAAAACCAACCAGTATGACGATAGCAGTGGCTGCAAGAAACCCTGACCCAGTGCAGTCAGAGAAGGTCTGGAACCTGTGACGCTGTGGGGGCGGCTGCCAGAGGAAGCTCAGAGCACAGCACACAGCAGCCTCTGAGGCAGCTGATTTAGGGGAAAGAGTCTGAAGCTGAGCATGTCACATAGCCCCAGGCTTGCTGGGTGAAGAGTGATTGCTCCAGGGATGGGGAAGTCCTGAGGCGCAAGGAAAGGCTACAGCCCCAGGTGCAGGGGAACAGGAGACAGGATCTGGCGGAGGCCTCATCTCTCCAGGGCCAAGCAGGGACCCCAGTGCTTGGGAGCATTTAAATGCAGTGGGCAAAGACCCTAGTATATTTGCTATACAGCCAGGAGGAACCATGTTGCCCTGAGGCCCAGGAGAGGCTTGAGGGGATAGCCAGGGCCTCCTGCTGCCTGGCCTGTCTTCCTAGAATGGAGGGGGAACGGTTCAACACATGCCATCACTGCATGGGCACGCTAGTTGTGTGGCTGCTCATTTCCTCAGCAGTCAGTTGGAAACAGCCAGGCTGGGGCACAGCTGGTGAGAGCAGGGCACCAAGCTACCTAGAAATCAGCTGCCGCTCCCTGTGTTGGTCTGGAACCCATGTCACCCACTGGGAGCTGGGCCGAGTCCAGTTAGCTGAGCCACCAGACTCCAGGGTACGACCTCCCTGGGAACAGCTGGGGCGGAGCCATGTAGAATCCCTGCTCACAGGTCTCCAGTGTGTGGCTGAGAGTCAGCCAGCTTGTCTCCCCTCCCCTAGCCCAGCCCAGCTCTCACAAGCAGATTGCTGTCATGACACTAGCCTGCATCAACAGGCAGCAAGTTTCTGTGCACTGTTGGGCTAATAACCCAGAGAGAGACAGACAGCCCCCAGAGGGCCGCCTGGGAAGTGGCTTCTCAATAGTTCTTCTCCCTTAAATCTGTGAAACACTCAGCCCAAGGACTGGTCTGTGCTTCAAAATCAGCCTGACTGAGCTACAGTCCTGAGGAAGGGTTGGCCTAACCTGTTAGAAGTGTCCAGAAGCCGCTGGAGCATGCTCCACGGTTCAGGGCCTGGCCAAGGCTTACCACTGCCTTTCTCTGCCATGGCCAAGCTTGCCTTTGAGCAAAGAGAAAGTGCGGAGAACACCTGAGGAACTTATGTGAGCAATTTGTCTCTGGTACATGTCCTCCTGAGCTGGTTCCCTGGCTCATTCACTGAGCCTCACACAACCCTGCCCTTTACCGGGGTGAGGGGAATGGAGGCTCAGCTAGGGGCAAATGACTTTCCCAAGGTCATATAGTGAGGCAGTGGCAGAGATGGGAATAGAGTCCAGGACCCTGGCAGTCTGCCTTGCTCTAATCACTAGGCTAGTGCAGCATCCACCTCAGTGTCACCTGCTGGCCCAGGCTGCAAAGGACATGGGCCGAGTTGTGAGGCAGCAGCAAGAGCCAGCACTGAGTGCTTTAATCCTTCTCAGCGGGCAGGGTGGGAGGTGGGGAGATTTAAGCCCCAGCGCTGGGTCTTCCTGGCACTTATACCTGCACTTTGCTTTAACTGAGTGGAGCCTGCTCAGCCCATCTGTGCATCATCACATACCACGCATGTTTCCCAGAGATGGGCCCCTCCTTGTCTTAGCCAGCCCCAGTGAAGGAGGGGCACAAGGAGTTAGCCTGAGTCAGCGTGGACGAGGTCCCAGGGCTGTCCTGTCTGTGGTGCCTATGGCGCAGGTTCTCCCAGCTCCCAGGCCTGACTGCTCCTAGCTGCTGTGCCTTTCCCTGCATCCCCAGCTGTCCTGCCACGCAGCTGGCTTGTCATGTTGCATGGCGCTTTTCTCCTGTCTGGGCAGGAACTTGTAGTGGATGCTGGGCTGCGACAGAGCCTTAAATAAACCTAGGCCCCCAGGCTGTGGATCATGCCTATCCCAGTCCTTGGGAGTGTGCAGCCCCTTTCCCCACCAGCAGCTCAGGGGTTCCGCTGCCAGGCTGCTCACTGCAGCAATAACCTTTTATGGTTCCCAGCCAGAGGCCCTTAAGCAACCATCCTGCTAATCTGCTTAATGTTTCCTTAAAGCAAACAGGGACTGGTCTTGAGAGCATTATTCTGTCATCTCTCTGCCAGGCAGCCAGGGGAGGGGGACTAAAGGTGGGAGCCACTGAAGCTCTGAGCCAGAGGGGGTCTCTCCCCACGCTCCAGTGGTGGCTGCCTTGGGCCAGCCTGCCCCAAGGAGCTTGTGCAGAGGGGCGGACAGCTGCTGTGAGCTAGGGTAAGGTGGGAGTGGGGCCTGGCTCCATGCCCCGGAAGGGGCAGCTGCAAGAGTGGAAGAGGTGGGGCCCAGGGCATTCAGCCCTCAACAGTGCCTGGGCCATGGCAGTAGGACCCCTTCCCCCTCGCTCACTGCCACATGCAGCTGGAGCAGCACTGCCCTGGCAAGTCAAAAGGGCTGGAGCTCCAGCTGCTGCCACTCCAGGCCCCTTTGAACTGTTGGGCGTGGGGCAATTTGCCCCCTTTGGCCCTCCCCTTGGCCGGCCTGCGCTCAGGTAACACTAACGCGCCCAGCTGAACCTGGGACCTCTGGAGCTTAGTGCAGGTGCTTGTTCAGGTTGAGTTAGAAGCCATCTCCACAGGCCCTCAAGGAGCCTCATTCTTTCCCTCTGTATGTGCTCCGAGTGCCAGCCCATGGAACAGTAAGCAGCAGGCGTGTGGGTCACCCTCTGTGAAACACTCCGCCCAAGGCCTCGTCTGTGCTTCAAAAAATCAGCCTGCCCTAGCTACAGCCCTGAGGGAGGCTTGGCCTCAGCTGGGAGCCTTATGCCTGGTTTAACAGACTGGCCTTGGAGAGGAAGAATCCCTCTCGTTGCTGTCAGCAGCATCTACGCCATAGCTGCCCTGTTGTGGCTGTGCCACACTAGTGCTTGCACCAGCGACCGGGCAGCGACTGGCTGAGCCCAGAGGCTGCAGGTTCCTGCTGGGTGCGGGCTGTTCTGTGTGGGGCCCTGACTGCTGCATGACCTGTCCCTTTCAGGGCCATGGGCTTGCCCATGTCTCCCAGGGGGTGCAGTGAGTACCCCTTGCTGTGCACGCTGCTCCTCTGCTTCACAAGCCTGTCTCTTAGCCCTGACCCCACGCTTGCTCCAGGGTCGGTTTGTCGCTTGGAGTCTGCCCTGGTTTCCCTTGTTCTGCTGGCATCCACATCCCCATCAGTGCCACAGCTGCTGTGCGTCAGCCCCACTGAGCCCTGAGCAGGGTAAGGCTGGCCCTGCTTGGTGGAGTCTTTGAAGCCTGCTTGCAGATGCCCAGGGCGCTGCAGATGCCCAGGGCGCTGCAGCCGCAGGCTAAGAATCCCTGAGTCAGCATGTGGCTGATGTGATGTGACGTGTGCTCTGCAATCTGCACTGGCATGAGGTAGTCTGGGGTCTGTTGACTTGGGCATTTGCTTCTCCAGGCCAGTGGGTGAAGCCAGTCTGCCTCTGGCGCATTGACCAAGATGCTTTGTGGGGCAGGGCTGCTGGGGAGCTGTGCAGATGGCTTTGCTACTTGGCTACACCCTCAGCTGCAGGGCTCTTCCCTCTCCATGGTACTAGCTGGAAAAGAGTCAATTGCAAAGGTAGCCTGGGGCGTAATTTGTCATAACTGGCTGTGCACACATTGCCTAAAATGGTCTCCCAGACTTACAGCGCTGGGCTCCCTGTGCTGCAGTGTAACGATCCCTTGCTGTGCAAGGCTGCGTTACGACGTTTACAGGGGCTGGTCTGCAGGACTGATTTATCGCATGTTGAACAGGAGTGTCTGCAGCTCACAGAGAGGATCTATCTGTGCTGTGCGGTGGGGTGAAGTTACCCTGGCTGCAGTCAGTGCGCTGTCCAGACCTCCAGCCCAGCATGATGTGCTGAACCTTCACCAGGATTCCAAGAATGCTGGTTCCGCTCCAGAGTTCCCCTTCGGGCTGGGAGATTGCAGGCACCTTGTGCTGGCACAATGGTCCTCTTCCTGGAGCAGCTCAAGCTGGCAGGACATGGCTCTTGCTGGCCAGGAGAAACACTTTATTGGTTTTACTTCAACTCATGTCTCTTGGGCCTGGTCTATGCTGGGGGGCAATGTCGACCTCAGATTTTCAACGCTGTCCAGGTGATTAGCATAGCTGGAGTCAGCGTACCTTCAGTCGAACTTCTCTGCCACCCCCACAGCGCGAGGTTGACGGCAGTGTTTCTCCAGCAACATCCTTCACTCCTCGAGTTGCAAGGCGTTCTGGAGGTGACCGGGATGCTCAGAATGTTCGCTTTAGCCTGTCCCTACCAGGCACGCTAAATCAGACTCAGGAAGGTCGATCATCGCCACATTGAGTGTAGAGACACCGTCTGCTCCCACCCACACAAGTGTGGAAGTGACTGCTTGGTCCCTGCAGCTGGTGACCTCTGGGGCTCTGCCAGCTCACTTTCCAGGCCAGGGCCTCTGCTTCCAAGGGGCACGAGAAGCAGCGGTTTCCTTTCCTACCTTGAGAACGGTTTCCTTTTCCTGCCTTGTTCTATGCCCCTGTCATTATGAAAGCAGAACTTTCCCTTCTCCTCTAGGCGCCACCAGCTCAGCAATCCTCCCCCTAGTAGCATGTCTAACATAGCTGCTGGTCACTGTGGAAGAGACTTGCTGGTCCTCATGGAAATCACCTCACAACGAGCTCCAGGTGTGACACTCTGACCAAAATGATGACTTTATTCCAGGTCGACCTCAGCTTCTCACCCTTGCTGGCTGGGTCTCGCCGGGGTTTTCCACAGGGACATCCAGCTAATTGCCTATTTCATCTCCCCCCAGTGCCTGTGCTGTAACCATGCTGCTTCGTTTAGGGTTGTGATATGACTAAGTGTGAGATGTCACCTCCACACCTATTAAATGTGACTAAGTCCAGCACCAGCCTATGACAGCCTGCAACACATAAATGAGGGTGTTGGCATGGCTACCCATAAATAATGGTGAGATTCAATTCAAATGGCTCTTCTGGGGGATTTCAGTGTGATCTTGTAGGGATTTTTCTCTCCTCTCAATCAATTAACACACAGGGGAAAAATAAACATCTATTGCAGGACACTTCCCTCTGCAGATGGGTAGTGATCGTAATCTGGAGTCTCATGAAGGAACACTGAGTTCTTAAGGTTCAGGGAAGTCATGATATAGCTGTGCCATCGTATGCCATGTTCCATGTAACGCTGGGCACCCCCAGGGAGGCTGGATGCTTACCGCGGCAGTTTGGAAGGGCTTACCCACCTTAGGGCTGGCTGTATACCTATCACCCATTTCAACATGGGAAAGTCCTGGCTGTGCACAAGAGCATTGGCAGCCTGCTCCTTGAGATCTAAACAAGCAAGCTATGTGTATGAAATGCCTACTGTTGTCATCACAGAGAGTGAATTTAAACAGGTTTCCAGTCATTAGCTCAGGTTTCCTGGTGTCAATTGCAGGGTCAGCAATAGAGGCCTATAGAACATTTGGATGCATTTAGATTTTGAAGTGTGGCATGCTCCCGACATGTTGGTACTTTGGTTTCCTGATCATGTTGTGGGATTACTTGTAGTGCAGGTCTGTCCTATTGGATCATCAGGCACAATTGGCCTCCACTGACATTGTTCTCTGCATCTTCAAACATCCACCACTGTGCTTGGTCCAGTGGCTTGGCTTCTCTCCAGTGTATGCCTTCAAGATGGCGCCTGAATTCTCCATGAGTCATGTCATAGTTTAGAAATCACGGTCAACATGTATGGAGTGGTTCGCTACATAGGAAAATGATGTAGTCAGCTGGATGATGCAGTGTGCCAGGAACCTTGGCAAGCCTTTGTTTTATTTCCTGATGATCTCTCAGGTTGTGTGTCTATGTGCCTCCCCCCCCGCCCGCACACACACACTCTCTCTCTCTCTCTTCAAGGCAGAGGACACAGATGTGGGAGCAGTCTGATACTGAAGAATAAAATCCTTCCCTGCTGTTTGAGGCTATCGTTATAACCCCAGCCTAGACCAGTTCGCACCTCACACCTCCGAAGTCCCCTGGTCTGTTGTCTTTAAGGAATGAGAATAAAATCATTAGATATAATTCAGTCTTGCGGCAGCTGCCTGTGGGCCCTCGAACAGACTCCTGTGGCTATCGTGCGCAGAGAAGTGCTTCAAAGCTTGTGACAACTATCTGCAATCCAGCCTTGAAGCAGGGCCTTGCCCACAGTTATCCTTCAGGTGCGTTGGCCAGAAATACTGATTTTCTCTTTTCAAGGGCAATGAATTGTTTGCAGTTGGGTCTTATTGTAAAAGTGCTTTTCATCCCTGCAGCAGTCATAGAATCACAGCACACTAGAGCTGGCAGGGACCTTGAGAGGTCCTAGGTGGGGGCTGTGACCTTGAGAATGGGGGAGTCTTCCTCGGCTAAGGTTGCAGATACATCCTCCACACAAGCAAGCCTCCAGGCTGGTAGGAAAAATGTTCACCCTGTTGTTCTGAATGCCTTTGGCACAATTCTGTGGAGCCTGTCTGGGTGGTGGTAAACTATCTGGGTGCTGGTCAAGCGTGTCTGTCTCTGGGATGATCCAGGCTTCTCCTGGTGAAAACAGGTGGTGCAAGGTGGAGGTGTGCTTGTATGGAGACTGGTACCTCACCTGCTGGCAGTGCTGATGAACCCTGGCCAGCAAGGGGAGGAGACAGCGGAGTGCCTGAGGGCGTTCCTTGGTGGAAGCCACATTCTCTCCCAGCACAGTGTTGTCTCTGGGGGATTGCTGCTCTGGGCTGAGACACCCTTTTTCTTCAGTGTCACTTTGGCATGTCTGGGAATTTCTCCCATGGAGAAGGCAACTGGACGTTGTGTATGAGACTCCTCCCAGCTGACAAGTGCAGGGGCCTTCAGGGTCATTGAGGCCTGAGAGAATAGGGCAGGGCTGGTCAGGTGCCATGAAAACAGCCTGTGGGAGCTTGCAGGAGTTTGGCTGACTGCCCCGACCTCACCTCTGCTCCTGCACATGAGTATGGAGAAACCTGGCAGAAGAATGAATGGGAGAGGAGAATCAGTGATCCCCCAAATCCTGTCACCTTGCCAGAGCTGAGCCAACAAGGAGGGGCTGTGAAGGCAGCCAGGTCCCATGGTGAGTCTAGGTGCCGTCCTGCAAAAGTGCTCTCGAGGTGTTATGGGGCATGGCATTTCATCTGCTCTCAGGGTGAGACCAAGGTGCCCTGAAAGCTGCATGCCTGTGCAGCCGCTCAAGGAGAAATTCAGATACTGAGCAGCTAATTAGCAAAACATCAACTTCTAGGTTTTGTGCTCCTGATGGTGGTGCGCATCCACGCACGCCTCCATGCCCATAAAATTCATTCTGCACATGGAGGGGAAAATCTGCACCTAAATAGAAAACATGGGTGGAGAGTGGCCCAGGGCCTTGCTTGGCCCAGTTCTTAGATTTCTCAGTCTCTGGAGATCTGGGATAGCTCTGGTTACGAGAGCCGCCCAGCTTCCTCCTTGAGAGCTGAAATCTGGGGCTCCCACTTGAGCCATGGGGGGTCTAACAAGACGGGGCGTTCTTCCAAGCTTCTCCTAGATATAAGGCTGCCCTGAATTCTCTCAGACACCTCCCTCCTCCACCACTGCTCTTTCAGGAGCCCCACTCACTCACGTTTCGCTGGGCAGGGGCCACTGGAGGTGCCCTGTACACCTGAAGCACATTGTGGAGAGTTACAGCCCATCGCTCGCACAGCAGGACTGCAGTTGACCCAGCTGCCTGCCCTCTGGCAGGAGTGAGCTGGGGGCCCTGCTATGGAGACATTCTGCAAAACATTTATCCCCTTGGTGGAGAAGGGCCATTTCAGTTTGCTGGCAGAAGGGAGGGAGGTCCCTCTTTGGGCCAGGTGGGAACAGAGGCCAGCTGTGCTCTGGGGCAGGCATCCTGCATTTACAGCCCTAGCAGTGACATTTGGCTTCTCAGCCAGGCTGCTCTACAGCTTGTCACCCTCTCTGCCATCTGCACATCACATGTGTGCTGTCCATCCCAGGGCAGGGGCTGCGGATGTGATCAGCCTTGGAGAAAAGGAGCTATGTGCCTCACAAGGGCCTTGTGCCAGGAACGTAGTGCTCAGCCTGGTGGTCCATGGCTCCCTGGCTCTGTCAGGGCCTGATTGTATGCAGAGGCCTCTGGTTGTCTTGTGCCATTTGATTTTTTTGGATGGAATTTAGCAGAGGACATGCTACCTTCTCCAGGCAGGCTCTGTGTCCCCTGGGGTTTTCCTGCTGTGCCTCCCTGGACTCAATGGTTTAAAATGCCCTCTGTGGAGCTGCTTTGTGTGGGCCTTACCCAGTGCTGAATCAGCGCACAGGGCAGGCCCAACTCCACCGACTGCCTCTGTGCGGGAACAGCATGAATCCCACATGCCGTAGAGTGGCTGGGGGACAGGTTGGCCACATGTAGAGTGTGGGGAGTTGTCTCTAGTAATGGGCCTGGGGCCAACCTGGGGCAGATGTTTCTGCAGGGCAAGCCCTCTTTGAAAGGACAAATCCAGATGAGCAGCCAGGTGGAAGGGCTGGGCCTGGGGTTGGAGTTCAAGCTGCAGTGCCTGGGCTGCCTGCAGCCAGGGGCTGGCTCATCTTTCTGGTTTTTTTTCCATAGCTGCTCTGTGTCTCTGCCCAAAGGATGCCCAGCCTGACCCTAGCTTGGGCAAGTTCTGCCCTTTACTTTCTAGGGCGTACTTTCTGTCTGTATCAAGTGCCCTACAGCCTCAGTGGGAAAGCAGAACCAGTGTGTGCTTCTGCTGCCCCCAGCTTAACCTCTGACCAGCTGCACTGGCACCTTGTCAGCAACCTGAGGGCCTCTGTGAGGCAGCAGCAGCTTCTCCAGTACCCTGACAGCAAAGTGGCTGCGGCATAACATTCTCCAGCTGGCTCCAGACAGATGGCAGCCGAGGTCACAATGGCTCCTGCGCCAGCACTGTGTAAGAGTCAAGGGGGCTGTGTGCCATGTGTTGGGCACTGGGGCTCCCTGGGCTGTGCTTGCAGTGCCTGGGTGCCCCTGTGACTGTCTCTCTCTTGCAGGGTCAGACTGCAAACCGTGCTCACGGGAGTTTGCTGCCAGCAGCATCCCCCCTTCAGACTGCAGCAGCCCTGACACCTGCTTTCCCTCCCTGATTGCTGAGGATGAAGTCTTCTTTGGCAGCATGGCAGAGGAAAAGGCAAGTGTGGCCGATGGGTCGGGGCCAAAGCACCAGCCTGAGGATGAAACATGCTGAGTGAGCAGTAGCCAGCGATGCAGGGTGTGTGCAGGGCCTGCACACGCCCTGCCCCACCCACAAAGTGCAGAGAGGAGCAGGAGCCCCGCTCTTGGTGTGAGCAGCAGGACAAAGCATCTCACACCATGTATTCTTTAAAGCCAGCCATGTGATTACCATCACAAAGCCTAACTCCAGCCTCTTCCCTGGGACTCCAGTCCCCAGTGTGTGGTGGTGGCCAGGCTGCCTCCCTCCCCTGGGCAGGGAAGCTGGGGTGTGGTTCCAAGGTGTGGGAATAGCCCATTAGTAGGTGTTAATACCCTGAAGCCCCAGAGGGAGGGATTGGTTGCCTGTGGCTGGGCCCTGCTGTCTCCTGCTTGTGACAGGAGGCGAGAGGGAAACAAGCAGGAGCTGGAGCCTGCTCTTTCCTGAGGCCCAGGCACCTTGGTCTGCTCCAGCCCTGCTCTGCCGCGCCCGTCTCTTTCCTGGATGTTACTCTGTTATTCCCTTGACAGGAAGACTCGTCCTCTCCGGAGCCAGATGCCCTGATGGGGGATGTGCACAGCAGCAGTGAGGATCTCCTCTCCATAGACTCTGCTCTCCACGGCACAGAGTATTACAGAGACCTGGAGTTGCCGAACGTGCTGGAGGCCAGCCTGGCTCCGGGAATGGCAGTGCTGCCAGATCGGATGGGCCCAGCGGTGCCAAGCTGTCCTGTGATGGAAGACGAGCCTGCGGGCTTGGGGCAAACGCTTGTGGGCACTGCCTGCCCTGATCCCAGCTCTGGCTCAGCACAACACAGGGCGGCCAGCTGCCACTTCCTGAACAGTCAATCTGTTTGCTCCTGTGCAGCTGGGCCCCAGGACAGCCCCTCTGGCAGGGCGTGCCTGGCCACGCAGGGAAAAGGCCTGGCACTGCAGGAGGATGAGGTGTCCTTTCCCACGCTAGTCAGATCCATGTCCACCTCACGGCGGCACAGCTGGGAAAGCCCCATATCCCCTACAGAGAGTGGGCGCAGGTACACAGGGCTCCCAGAGCCTGTGGGGGAAGGAGGGAGACAGGATGTGGTGGAACAGCCTCTTTGTGCCTCTCAGAAATCAGCCTTCGAGGCCTCCTGCGGGGAGAGGGGCTGCTGCTCCTTCTGCCTGGGATGCACCTGACATTGCTGTGGGATAGCAACCTCTCACAGGGCAGGGGTGGTGCCTCCCGCCTGGGCTTTCCAGCGGGGAATGGGCAATCTCAGGCCTTGGCTATTGGTGTTGTGACTGCATCCAGCCTGCCCAGGGTCTGGATTCATGTCTCGGCTGTCCCCGGGCATGTCCCTGGCAGGCCTCTCAGTGGAGCTTGTGCGAGCTGTGTGTCTCTGTGAACACAGCCCCAAGTTGCTGCTTTCTCCCCCAGCCAGGACACCCCCGAGTCCGTGCTCCAGGGTGGGAGTAGCTGCAGGCTCAGCAGTGACTGTGCTGTCTGTCTTCTCCCCAGCCCCAATAACCATGCAGGGCATGGACTCCAATGCCCATGCCCCCCTGAGCCACCCAGCCGATGGGCATGCTCTCTGCTGATGTCTCTCCTCCTCCCCCTGCAAGGGGCTGGCTGGTGAAGCCCGCCCACAGCAGCAGAGGCCTGTGCCGTGCTTTGGCTGGAATACTCAGGCAGCCCAGAGCTCCTGCTGCTGCTGCTGGGTGGTCTCCCTCCCTAGTCAGCCTCCGCCAATGGATGCAAACTGTTGCAGGAGGCCTGGGTACAGGGGACCACGAGAGTTTTGCACCATCAGCTACTTGGCAAGAGGCAGCTGCAGCAAGGCCTTTCCCAGCAAGCTCAGGAGCTGGGAAGTAGATGTCCCCTCTCGCAGTGAGAGGAATCTCTGCCTGCGTCCCTTTGCCCCAGTGGAGGAGTTCTGGAGAATGACACCAGACCATCCTTCAGCTCCAGCTGTGCCAGTAGGAGAAGGTGCTGGGTGCAGTTCTGCCAAGCCAGCTGGGTTTCCCTGGGGGAACCTAGCCAGGTGATCCCTGCCCTCCCTGGCCGGCCACCTCATCCTCTGGCTCCTGTAGTTGGAGAGAGGGTGTTTGGGGGAGCTGTCTTCTTTGCATGCACGTGTTTGGCACACATGGGTCTCTGTGCACTTATGTCCTTGGGATGAGCATATCGATCTGGCTGCCATGGGAGGGAGCTGTGAGCAAGCAACAACTATTTTTATCCCCTCCTCCTTATAAGGTGCCCTAGAATTATCTTGGCCTGAGATCTTGGCACGTCTTTATCAGGCGTAGGCTTTCGTCCTCAGACTGATTGTTGTTCCATGTGCTGTTCATTGTTCCTGGCTTACTCTGTGGCAGGAGCATGTGAGCTAGGGTGCAGGGTGGCAGGCAGCAAGCAGCAGCTGCAGTAGGCCCCCTTCCTAGGTGATTTAGAAGGGGTGGGAAGGGAAATACATCCAATTCTCCCAGGACCTGTCTGGATAACAGGAGCCAAGTGACTACAACTGGTGCCTGGGTACCACAAAGTAGCATAAGACTTTCATTCAGCCCTTCGCTTCTGTGGGGCTGGCAGTGCTTTCTCTCAGTGCATTAGGACTCACTCAGGGCCTCATAGGAGAGTTACCCTGGCCCATGAATGATGATCATTGTCCTGTTTTGCAGCTTCCTCCATAAGCGGGCCATGGTGGGGTTTACTGGGTGGTTTTACAGTAGTGGCCCTGTCCTGCAACATCTGGAATTTTCAAAGGGAAAGCTGGAAGCGATTCGATGTAATTTTGGCCAGTGGGATGATGGCATACAATAGTCAGGCCAGGCTGGCAGTGCAGGTGCCCACATCTGCTCCAGGACCTCACAAGTTCTGGCCAGGGATCAGCCATGTTTACTGGTACCTGCAGGGGTTTGAGCAGGTCAGGGATATGCTGATGACCAAAAAAGCTGATATGTAAATTCTTGAGTGACGCACTAAATGCACCCAAGAAGCCACGTTGAGCCCTGTGATTGGGCAGAATGAACCGCCGTCAGTGCTTACCTTGGGCTCCTCGGTTCGGGCTCTGTGACTGATCAGAATGAACCGCCGTCAGTGCTTACCTTGGGCTCCTCGGTTCGGGCCCTGTGACTGGGCAGAATGAACCGCCGTCAGTGCTTACCTTGGGCTCCTCGGTTCGGGCCCTGTGACCTAGCAGAATGAACCGCCGTCAGTGCTCTGCTTGGGCTCTCTGTGGTTTTCTCTCCTTTTTTTGGAGCAGGCCAAGGGCATTTTGGCCTCCTCCCCTGGAGAAGTTACCTGCAACCCTCCAGCAATGCATTTGGCATTCAACACAGCAGATGCCACAGATGCGTAAACTTAATTTAGTGCTGGGAAGGGTTGGGGGCCCCCCAGTAGCATCCTGTCCTACTCGCCAGGCCAAGTCATGCTACTGGAGAGCCAGCTTCTTGCTTGGGGTCATTCTGGCTGAGCTCCTTCAGAGAGCCCATGGAAGCAGGTTCCAGCTGGGTTTGCTGTTTATTTTAACTCTTCTGCACAAATCAAACCTGATGGATTCTCCCCTTGAATGCTGTGCAGGAGGAGCAGTCCCTTCCCTCACACCAAGAACTTCACCACTCCAAATTCTTGGCTCTGAACTCACAGCCTCAGTGAGCCAGGACTTCTTCCCACAGTCTCCATCATGGCCAGGGAGCAGTTCCTTTCTGGGGTGGCTCCAGCAGCAATGCCTTGGGAACCCAGCCCCCAGCTCCTTAGCTTTCAGAGTCTCTCCCTCTGACTCAGACTCCTTTCTCTGTAAGGACCTGCTCATTAAGTTTCTGCTCAGGTGTGGCTGGCAGGGCTTGCAGGCCCACCATCTGCCAGCCTCAGATCCCAAAGGAATCATACCACTTTTACCTTCACAGACACTTCCCCCCCGCCCCAGCTACAGCAGAAAATTGCCCTGACTGTCACAGCTGGGCAGCTGGACAGAGTGGCTTGTGCCTGTAATGGGGCTTTGGTGTGCTAATCTGGCCTCCCTAGAAGGGGGGATGCAGGTTTGGCTTTGCTTGGCCATCCACAGACCCCTGGTGTTAATCACTGGTTCAGGCCCTCTTTGAGGGCAACTGCATTTGTGGGATGGATGTCCGGTGCAGAAGTGGGCCCGGATTTCCTTTCTGCCACTGGGGACCAGGCCCTTGGACTGAAGGCTGTAGAGGAGGGCATGGAGCAGCATTCTCTGTCTGCCCCGTGCTGCACTTGCTGCCTTCCCATGGACTGAGCTGGTTTCTGTTCCCTGAACTAGGCTAAGCCTGGATGCCTCAGAGGTGGCCAGTGACCTGGAGCAAGATGAGCTGGAGAGGACCCTGCCATACTTAGCTCCCCAGGTGTCCCGCGAGTGGCCCTCGGCGGGGCTGGAGAGCTGGGTTGGCAGCAGCAGTGCTCTGATAAAAGTGGCGATCGAGCCCCTGCGCCTGAACCTATCCATCATGCCCAACCAGGAGGACACAGTGAGTGGGTGTGAAAACCTGGCCTGTGGCACACCACAGGGGGTCGGGAGGGGAGGCTGGGCTGCAGGACATGGGGGCTCAATCTGTGCCCTGTCTCTTTGGGCTCTGTTCCTGTCAGCACCACCTCCTTACCTCAACAACCCTGTCCTCACTCTGCCCTGGGACACACCACTCAACTCCTTGCGCCCCCCAGGGGTCACAGACACATGTTCCTGCACAGTAATGAGGCGGGTCACTTGGTGGCTTCAGAGGAGTGAGACTCACAGACCTGATGGGAGCCCCAGAGAAGAGGGACATATCTCCCCCTCCCTCATATAGACAGGGAACCTGATACCCAAGTCATTGAGCATCGGCGCACTTAGGAACTGAACCCAGGTCGCCTGATGAGCAGCTCCACCTTATACCATTACCTGGGTTTCTTTCACCGCTGCAAAAGTTCTAGGCAGCCAAGCAGTATATTTCACAATAGGCAGAAGCATGGGACCAAGCAGCAGACATCATGGTTTTGTGCTTCCTCCCCACACGAAAGCCCAGTCCAAATAAAGCCCTAGAAACCCCAGTAAACAGACGACTTTTACAGCAAGTCCTGTGTTTGTTACTTCAGCTAAATACCAAAGGGTGGGGTGGGGCTGGAGCCTGTTCCCAGGGTCTATTTCCTGTGTAATTGGTTGGGAAGGGAGGTCCTCCCTTAGGCTGTGTGATAACCCCTGGGTTGTGACTTCCATCAAGACAGTGAGTGCAGTCATCAACAGAGCCTTGCTGCTGCTCATGACCGAGCTAACTACCTGCCCCTGAAGCACGAGGGGCTGGAGACAATGCTGAGTTTTTTCTTTTCTAGGAATGTGGCAGCAGCGGGAAGAGACTGAGGTCAAGGTCTGAACCTTCCACCTGCGACAAGATTTCCTCTCCTCCAATCTCTCGCAGCCTGGAGGTGTCGCTCCCAGCCACCAAAGGTGAGTAAGTGCCTGGCACGCACTCAGGTAATTGTGTGGAAACATTTGTAAGAGGGTGTGATAGCTGGGACCCTCTGGAGAATCCCAAAGTCTGCAGCCCTAGGTGTGGACTCAGGCCACCAGCCTATACTGCTGCACTGCTCTTTGTTGCCGGCTACCCCAGTCAGGGCTAGCGTGGTTATGTCTTCTCCAGCCAGACATTACGCCCCAGGTGCACAGTGGATGTACCCAGGCTGATGTAAGGAATTTCCATAGCTCCTGTTACCATGGTAGACAAGTCCTGCCATCACAGCTGTGTCTAATGACACCTTGCCACAGAACATGGCTGGGTGTGATGTCAGATCCCTGGTTGCATGTGAAAACCAATGGTGTCCTGTGGACAGAAAGCAGCATACCAGCAACATGGTCTCTACATGAGCCCCAATCCCACCCATCAAGGACACAGTGCAGGTCTCCCTGGTAACCGAGCAACCAGAATGGCCTGCAATGTGCAGCCAGCAAGCGCTGAGCCTGCCTGGGGGATAAACCTAGAGAGGGACCAGCTGGAGCAGGATTGCAGAGATGCACATTCCTGGACTGGACAGGCCTCAGGAAAGCAGAGGCAGGTTACTGTTGGAGAACTGGCCGCTGCTTTGCTGGGTACTCTGTTGGGTTTATGATCCCACTGTGAAGTGCTGGGGGAAAAACTGCTGACACATGATCCCTGCCCAGAATGAGCCTCTTCCTGGACTCCTGCTCTTCCAGAAACCCCTTGCTTCAGACTGGGGAGCAAGACAAGACAAACTTGTTTGAGAGCACCAGGTTTGGCCATGGTTGTCACCACCAAAGTGTCCCAGCTCATGGGAGCTTCATTCTGCCCCTACCCAGGAATCTCCACTAATGAGTGCCCGCTTGGGCCAGGCTGCCACCAGCAGAGAGCCTGTATCTCTGGCCCTCAGGTGGGGAGAACCAGGGAGGGAGCAGAAAGAGGGTGTTGTGGAGAAGCAGCGCAAGTGCCCTGGCACGTAAGTGATGACATGAGCTCTTGACCTCCAGCTTGGAGGAGAATGTGAAGAGAGAAGCACAGAGCACGGTGCTAAGGAGGGACAGCTTGAGAAACTGAGGCACATGCCAGTGGAACCCTCCTTCCCCGTTAAAGGAAGGGTGGGAGTCCAGGAGGCCCAGGATTAATTGTACCTAGCTTGGAAGGTGATGCCCAGCCCAGGGCGCTGGCAGCCCCACTTCCACATCCTCCTTGTGTTCCAGATATTGAACTGCCTGCCCTGGAGACGACTGAGAAGGACCATGTGGCCCCAGACCACGTGTAGGTATTCTGGAGCAGGGGCTGGGTCTGCAGTTCTCTACGTTCTGAGCCCTGGGTATTCGGATTTAGCCTCTCACTGTACAGGAGAGAGAAACAGCAGTGCCAGGAACTGTGGCAGTGCCTGCTCTGGGACCTGCCCCGGATCCACTCTGGGAGGAGATCTGGGCTCAAGGGGGGTGTCAGCCAAACTCCCAGGGACTGCCTGGGGCTGGTGGCTTGTGCTATGTGAGGCAAATAGTGAGCCTGCGGGGTCTGCACAGCTGGAACACTCCCTTGGGTCATGAGGGAAATACTTGGCTGGCTCCTGCCCTCCTCAGCCGTGTACTCTGCCCTGGACTGAGCTGTGCATAGGAGTCCTGCAGCTGGGCTCTGTGAGGGGTTGGAGCAGTGGCCAATGGGGAGGCACTGACCCATCTCCTCCTCCCTGGCAGACTCATCGTCCAGCAGGTGCTGCAGGAGCTGAAACAGTATCATGGGTGAGTGTGGGGCTGGGAGGGGGGGCCCTGTCATTTGGGCTGGACCAGTCTCATTGGCTGACCTGGGATAGCTCCCATGCAGCAAGCCCCCAGAATGCGTCCAGTAGGACCCCCCAAGACATTCCTGGGACGTGACTCCCCCAGGGTACACTGGGGTCACAGCATCACCCTGGGAGCAGAACCTCCAACCCCTGCTCAGAGTGCGCAGTTTGCCCTGGCCCCCCACCAGCCTCCCCACAGGGTGTACAAAGCCCACAGGGGTCTGATATTTGCTCCCTGCAGAAGCTCGGAGGCAGCTTACTCTTCCTCCTAGCCTGATGCCTTTTCCTGTTCCCGGTGCAGGGCGAAGCATGGGGACTGTGCAGCTGACGGCAGCAGTGAATCCCAGCAGAACCTCACGTGGTTTGAGTTCCTGTCTAATGAGTAAGTGGCACATTGGCACAGGTGCCTCAGTTCCCCGCTCCCAACTCCCATGTCTCAGCTCCCTCGCCAACTGCCCCATCAGATCAGATCCCCGTGGTGTCAGGTGCTGCACGGACGCAATCCCTGCCCTGGGGCACGTCCTGTCCAAATAGGCACTAGGCTTGCTCTACTTTTCTTGGAGACAGGAGCTGCATCACAGGGGAAGTGACTTTCCTAAGGACACGCAGTAAGTTATGGGCTAAGCTGGGACTTGAACCCAGGTCCCTGGAGAGCTCAGCACCTTCACCACAAGGCTGTGGATGTGGGAGGCAGCTGACACAGCACCTGATGCTCCTGAGAGTTGGGAAACACAGTGCAGGGCCCCCTGTGGGGGCATGACAGTGATCTCCCTTTGCATGAGCCATGTTTCCTGGCATGTTCCAGGGCCGAGGACAGTGAGAAGAATGACAAGATCGAGAGAGGCACCAAGGTGAAGCGCCGGCTGAGTTCCCTGCGGAGCCGTGTCACTGGGTCCTGGCAGAAGGATAAGGTGAGGGGGCGAAGTGGAACTGCTGAGGAGCAGACGTAGGCTCCCTAGACATAGAGCAAGGGCTAGCTGGGCTGCTTTGGGGCAGGCTTCATGCTCAGTGTGACCAGGACAGCAGCCCAGCTCCAGATACAGCTAAGAGCCCTGCTGCTGGATTTGCTCATGGAACTGTCCCAGGTGCTCCTGTGAGGGCTGCTCCGTAGCTGGGAAATGCCGATCAGGGAGGATGTTCCTTCCAAGTGACAGCATGGCCTCCCAGGTGGAGTGAGGATGAGGAGGGAGCTGGCTGCTGGGCTGCCCTGGGGAAGCTGTCCTTGTTTCAGTGCACAGACCCCCACCCCATCATCCCCTCCTCAGGAAAGACGCCCCCAGGCAGGGATCGCATATGAGTTTATATTCTAGGGTGGGGAGCAGACTTTCTGGTGCACAGAGCCCACATCCTGCCCTCAGTCCCATGTTCGCCCACCCTATTGGGGCTACAGAGATTCTGGGGCTCAAAACCCAGCTGCA
Source organism: Carettochelys insculpta (assembly GCF_033958435.1). Taxonomy (NCBI): domain Eukaryota; kingdom Metazoa; phylum Chordata; order Testudines; family Carettochelyidae; genus Carettochelys; species Carettochelys insculpta. Next base: position 16,311,061 of record NC_134163.1, on the reverse strand, counting down.
CGAGCACTGATGGGGATGCGCAAGCACGTGATGGAGAGACAGAGGATGTAGGTGGTGAGTGATCTTGTGCTACTCTGTACCGTGACACTACTCTCCACCTTCCAGGGTAAGAACAAAGAGCAGCTGAGAGCGAGAGAGAAGGAGAAGGAGCCAAAGGAGCTGAAGGAAGGGTGGAAAAGGGTCAATGGGCACCAGCTGGCCCCAGGAACTTTCTCCAGCAGCACCAGCTGCTCGCTGTGTGCCAAGCCCCTGGCAAATAAAAATGGTCTGCAGTGCTTGAGTGAGTATGGCTGGTGCCTGCTTTGGCTGTACCTGCTTCTCCCGCTGTAGGCCTGGCCTGGCCGTACCTGCTCCCCTGGCTCTGGGGCTGGCCTGGCTGGACCTGCTGTCCACCTGTCTCTCCTGGTTGTACCCACCTGGCTTGGGCACACGCATGCCCCCTCCTACCCTGCCTGTGCCCCGAGCCCTGCCCATCTTGGCCTGGCTGACCTACCTCCCTTCCCTTCTTGCATGGCCTGGCTGTCTCATCTGCCCCTCTCTGCATTGCTTGCCCTGGCTGCTGCTTCCCGCTTTGTGCCTGGCTTGGCTGTGCCCCCAGTTCTTGCCTGACCTAGCCTCTTTGTTCCCAGCCTCTCGTGGAGCATGCAGCCCATTCACCTTCACTGTTCTAAACTGCCTGGGCATCGCCTGTCTCCTTCCCAAAAGAGGGCTCAGTGTCAGTTTGTGCCTCTAAATTTAACATTCACAGAAAGGGAAGGCCTGGAAGTGCTGTGTCCTTTCTGAGTGGCCCTGATAGTGCTGTCCTGCCTGGCTGCAGCTAGCTCCACTGGGCTGCCTGGGCCCAGGCTTTCCTTCCCAGAGACGCAGATGTCTCAGCTCAGCATGTAATGTGGGAACAGACATGGGGAGTCAGAAAAGCCATCCAGGGCCTAGTTAATCAAAACAGAAGTGAAAGGCTGCCCCCGCCCCTCCGCCAATTGAGGCTTGGCCCTTGCCTGTTGGGCTGCACAAGAATTAACCCAGTGCAGGGGCAGGACAGACTCAGTGCAGCTAAAGAAGAGGGCAAGACTTCCCTAAGCTGGGACGGAGGCTCCCCTGTGTGGATTGTGTTGGCTAGCCTGGCCATTATCACCCTGCATGGTCTCCCCTGCTGGGCTTTGTCCCCCTGCTTCCTGTGCTTGATGGGTGGGTGTGGCTGCTCAGGGCACTGCAGAACGTTGACCTTCCAGGGGAATCCTTTGCAAGCAGCAGGACTTTGGAAATGGCGGGTTCTCTGTCTGCACCCAGTGCCTCTGGGCAGAGTTACTCCGAAGTGAGGGCTCTTCAGAGGTGCGCAAGGTCAGTAAAACCCTTTGAGGTGGGAGGAAAGGACCAGCCACCCCTTACACTCCCCATGGACAGCATCCTTCCCCTAGTGGTGCCTTGGGGTGGCCCTGCAGTGTAACACATGCTTCCAGTGGCACAGGCAGACCTGCTAATGTGGGGCCTCTAATCATATTTGTAACTCATGTTCTGATTGATTTGCACTGCGGTAGCTCCTAGAGGCGAGGCCCAGTGAGCTGAGTGCTGCTCAAACCCATAATAGGCAGGTGGCTCCTGCCCAGGATAGCTTAGGCTCTAATGGTAAGACAGGAACACCGACAGCACCAGGGAGCCCGAGGGAAGAGTAAGCTGCTGCTGGTTGACCTGAGAAGCACCAACTGCAGTTCCCCACCTGCCTGTTGTGTGTGTCATGGGTGTCACGGCAGAGGAAATGCCAGAGAGGCATTCAGGAGGTCCAGGTGTTTATAGGGAGTTTCTCCCGTATGTGCGGGGTGATGTGGTTACGATGAAGCCTTGGAACGTCGGATGTTGGCTTTCCAATGGGTTACTTCAGCAATGACTTACAGTACAGTGCTCTGTGCTGCCGAGCGGGAGATCCTGCTTTGATGCTCAGGTCAAGCCTCCTTCTGCAGCTCAGACTGATGCCACTGCTAGCTGGGTTTCCTTGCATGGCTGTGAGGTTCCTGGGTTCATTTCCCCAGGCTGGAATGTGTTAGGGGTTTGAGCTGGGGACTGCTGTGTAGTAGAGCCCAGCGCCTGGGCATCTGCATGTGCATGTGAGTCAGTCTGTCGCTGTTTCAAGTAGGTGCCTGGGGCTGTATATGAGCTGAGAGCTGAGCTGTGCTATAGGAGATCTGTGATCCTGTGTCTCCCGTGACCATGCAGGAACCAGACCCTGGCACAAGGGAAAGACTCCAAGTTTTGCTAGGACTCCGTAAGTCTTTCCAGGTGCCAGGGCATCGTGCTACACTGGTTAACGTCACATGCTGGGCTGGGGCAGCAAGAGTTAGTTCTTACATTGTGTTCCTTCTGGCTGCTTTGACGGGAGGTCAAGTCATTGAATAGGGATCTATGACAGCTGCTGCAATTAGAGGCCCTTCTCTACCCAGACAAGGACCGAGCCCAGCAGGTTTCAGCCTCTGGGGAGACCTGCATTTGGATCAGGCTGGACAGCATGCTGTGACCTGGACTCTCTGCAGGCTGCACCTTGTTTCAGGTGCTTGGCTCCATTTATGCCAATCAAGGATGGCCCTAGGCCTCGTGTGTATGTGGCACTTGGCTGGGCAGTGTTTTGGTCCCTCTGTCCCTTGCAGCAGCTCAGCCAGTGCGAGCTCCTGCTTGTATAGCAGTGACACTGTTGTCTGACAGGCCGTAGTCCTGCAAGTTGCCACCTTCTGAGGCTAAACCCTCCCCCCGACGCCCAGTACCTGCAGACATTGGCTTCTCCTATTGTTCTTGTTCAGTAACAACACAGAGGAGCCTGCACCTTTGGCCCCAGACCAGCTACCTGCTGGTCTGGGTAGGCAGGTGCTGCAGTCCCTTTGCTCAGGTGACAGCATTTTAACAGCAGTGCCACCACATGGCAGAAGAGAAAACAAGGTTAGGGACCAAGTGTGGGTTCTTCCCTGTTCTTACTCAGGCCCAGGTCTTTCCAGTTTCCTGTGGGCCCAGACGGGGGAGCAGCTACTCAGACAGCTATAAGACCATGACTGCTAGTGAAAATCAGAGCTCTTCCTCTTTTAAGTAAGAAGCAATAGAGGATCTGTGCTCCCAATTCAGAAAGGCCCAGAGGAGTTATTTTGTTGCTGGTAACAGGCCTGCATGCTATGAAAAAGGAAATCCTCCTACCTGGATCCACACAAAACAGAACAGAATCAAATCGGAGAACCGGAAGGGACCTTGAGAGATCAAAGAGTCCAGTCCCCTGTACTCACAGCAGGACCAAGCACTATCTGTGGCAGATGTTTATCAAACCTGCCCCTAGGTACTTGAAAGCTGCTGTCATTAAATAGTTTTGAGGCCCCAACAAGGAGTGAATTCACAACCCCTGGTTTACAAGGCCAGTGCTGTAACCACTGAGCAGCACACATCCCCCCCAGCATAAAATCCCATCAGCTGTGCCTTGAGTTAGGGACACCATAACATAGGAAGTTCCTAGCTGAGGGAGCTGAGGCAGGCCGCTAGCAGTGTGCCAGCTTAGAACCACGTGAGGTGCGGAGCACAACTAAGGAATGTACGGTCTCCCACAAATTCCTGTCCATAAGTTAAGGAAATATGGATTGGATCCTTGGACTATAGGATGGATAGAAAGCTGGCTTGATGGTCGGGCCCAACGGGTAGTGGTCAGTGGCTCAATATTTGGATGGCGGTCAGTTTCAAGTGGAGTGCCGCAAGGCTTGGTTCTGGGGCCAATATTATTCAACATCTTTATTAATGACCTGGATGAGGGACTGGATTGCACCCTCAGCAAGTCTGCAGATGACACAAAACAAGGGGGAGAGGTAGATACATTGAAGGATAGAGAGAGAATCCAGAATGACCTGGATAAATTGGAGGACTGGGCCAAAAGAAATCTGATGCAGTTCAACAAGGAGAAGTGTAGGGTCCTGCACCTGGGGGCGGAAGAATCCCAAACGTTGTAGGCTGGGGACTGACTGGCTCAGCAGCAGCACGACGGAAAGGGACATAGAGGTTATGGTGGATGAAAGGCTACATATGAGTAAACAGTGTGCCCTTGTAGCCAAGAAGGGTAATGGCATACTAGGGTGCATTAGGAGGAGCATTTCGAGCAGATCTACAGAAGTAGTTATTCCCCTCTATTCGGCACTGGTGAGGCCACATCTGGAATATTGTGTCCAGGTTTGGGCCCCCCCAGTATAAAAAAGGATGTGGATTTGCTACAGCAGGTTCAGTGAAGGGCAACAAAAATGATTAAGGGTCTGGAGCACAAGACACATGAGGAGAGGCTGAGGGATTTGGGCTTGTTTAGTTTACAGAAGAGAAGACTTATGGGTGATTTAATAGCAGCCTTCAACTTCCTGAAGGGGAGCTCTAAAAAGGAGGGTGAGAAACTGTTCTCAGTGGTGTCAAATGGCAGAACATGGAGTAATGGTCAGAAGTTGAAGAGGGAGAGGTGTAAGTTAGATATTTGGAAAAACTACTTCCCCAGGAGGGTGGGGAAGCACTGGAACGCGTTGCCCAGAGAGGTGGTGGATTTTCCATCCCTCGAGGTTTTTAAGTACCGGCTGGACAAGGTCCTGGCTGGGATGACTTAGTTGGGGTTGATCCTGCTTGAAGCAGAGGGCTGGACTAGATGATCTCCTGAGGTCCCTTCCAGACCTGTGAGTCTAATGTTTTCTTTAATCCATCTTTCAGGACAGTGGGTGAGTCACAGTCTGAGCCTTGTTGGAAAATCTGCACCCCGAGCTACCAAACCCCCAGTGCAAACAGCGCTATATCAATGGAATGGCTTCTCCTGTCAAAATAGCTGTCCCCTCTTGGGGCTGTGGCATAGTGACCCTGGTGGGACATGCTCTGCCAAGGGCAGAGCGGCTTTGCTAAGCAGCACCACTGCACTGGTGCACTCCTGTAAGTGCAGAAGTGAAATAGCATCAGGACTGCCTAGGATTCCAACTAAGTGAGGGCTCTGTTGCAATTGGGACCCCATCACTGGAGACTAGACAGAGAGCCCCTGTCTTCAAGCGTGGACAAAGCCATGTGTCTCAATTAATCCTTTCTCATAAACATGCTTCTGATATTTACATAACAGGAGTTAGATGAATCCTGGGAAGCTGCTGCCAGGAGCTGAGATCTCCCAGGATTGTCTCTGTTCTTATGACTTAGAATTGAGCATTGCAGGCCTTTCCTCACCCAGTGAGGGAAGGGTGATGTGTTAAAGGCAAGGCAATGGGCAGGCCCCCAACCCCAAGGGCATACGAATGAGTCTGTAGAGATGAACCTGCCAGGGATGTGCTCAGGTCTATCATTGTGGTCAAAGTGCTTTGTAGATTTCAGGGAGGCTCTTCTGCCCTTTGACATTAGATGTGATACTAAACCCTCATGAATTGTAAATGCTGGGGGGACTGGCTGGCTCAGGTATGAACAATGGCAAATAGAGCCTTTCACCTTGGTATGACTTATTGCCTCTCTGCCAAGTCTGATCCCTTGTTCTCAGATGGAGTGACTTAATGAGTCTTAGAGAAATGAGTTCCTGTTTTGTCCCCAGCGCTGGGCTAAGGAAGACTGGTGAGGGAGAGATTTGGTTTGTTCTGACCATGTCATACCTGTTCTGTGGCCATCACTCTCGGGGCTGCTGAGCCAGTGTCTTTCACTGGTGGTGAATTAATTTCTGAAGAAAAAAGGCATCTCTTTGTCTCCTGCTTAGGTTCTGAAGTGAGTGATCCCCCTCGCCTTGCAAGTTGTGTTCAGTAAATTGATGTCTGCACATTTTTTGTCCAGACTTCTCCAGTGCAGCACCAATAAGCTGATGTAGGCAGGCAGTGCAGGCCTGGAAAAGGGCTGAGTTCTGTGAATTCCAACAGAACTTCTGCTAACAGCCCTGATAGAGACGGGAGGGATCTGAAACCCTGCATTACACTTGGAACTTGGCACTTCTAGAAAGAGAAACAAACACCTAAAAGCTTTTACTTAGGGCAAAGAGACAGGAGGTTTGGCTGCTGTGACATAGTGACAGTGATAAATGCGCTGTGAATCCCATTTGGAGTGGGAAATTACTGACAGGAGTCCAACTAAATGGATCAGCAGCACCAAGGAGCCCTAGGAAGCCCACAGTGATATGGTGATAACATTGCTGTAGGCCAGAGCAAAGCGGGACTTCCAGCAGCCCTCTGTGAAGCTGACTGGAGAAGTGAACCAAAGTGGGACACTGCTGTCACATGTGTGCAATGTGATGGATGCTTATTGCAACCCCAAGAGTTTAGCGAAAGGGGGCAGGGTGGATCTTTGCAGTCAGACTGCTCTGGTTAGTGCTTCTCCTTTTTGCTTTTCTTCTTTTCCTTTCCGTTCAGTGTGGATTTTTTACTTGCCACTTTGTGGAACAGTTCTGAGATCCTGTACCCTCTGTTGCTGGGCATGGCCCTAGGATCATCACATCTCTACCTGGGGAATGGAAAAACAGGCCTGCTACTGATGGAGATGTCTGGGTTTTTCCCCTATCTCCTGTTTGTTTGGTGCCAGTAACAATTATATTAGGGTGTAGATTATTAAACAGCATTGGAAGAATAATGCTATTTTCTGTGTTGCTATCCAACCCTCTTTTGGGGTTGGTGAGACAGTACTTGAACAGGTTGCTGGGCACATTCTATACTGGTTTGTTTAGATGCCCAAAGGCCACATGCCCACAGATAGGATGTACTTCTGGTGCCAGTTTTGAAAAATTATAGTGGCCTGCAGGGCTGGACTTGGGGTCAGGGTAAGGACTGGGCTGCAGCTGTTTTTGTTCTTAGCAACAAAAGGAAAAATAGAATGTTTGAAGTAAAATGTTTCTTGTATGCCGTATGTGGATTCATTTTTTTACTAACCTCCTATGATGTTCTGGACCTCTGCATGCAAATTTATAGTCTTTTATGATACGGTTAAATCATGTATGCGAATAATGTAAAGCCATGGCTCGGGGGTAAAAATACAATAAAAAATAAGATACTAATCTGATAGCTTTCTTTGATAGGATAACGAGCCTTGTGGATAGGGGAGAAGCAGTAGATGTGGTATACCTAGAATTTAGTAAAGCATTTGATACAGTCTCTCATGATATTCTTATCAAAAAACTAGGCAAATACAATCTAGATGAGGCTACTATAAGGTGGGTGCATAACTGGCTGGATAACCGTACCCAGAGAGTAGTTCTTAATGGTTCTCAATTCTGCTGGAAAAGTATAACAAGTGGGGTTCTGCAGGGGTCTGTGTTAGGACCGGTTCTGTTCAATGTCTTCATCAATGATTTAGATATTGCCATAGAAAGTACGCTTATTAAGTTTGCAGATGATACCAAGCTGGGAGGGGTTGCAACTGCTTTGGAGGATAGGGTCATAATTCAAAATGATCTGGATAAATTGGAGAAATGGTCTGAGGTAAACAGGATGAAGTTTAATAAGGACAAATGCAAAGTGCTCCACTTGGGAAGGAAGAATCAGTTTCACACATACGGAATGGGGACAGACTGTCTAGGAACGACTACAGCAGAAAGGGATCTAGGGGTTATAGTGGACCACAAGCTAAATATGAGTCAACAGTGTGATGCTGTTGCAAAAAAAAGCAAACATGATTCTGGGATGCATTAGCAGGTGTGTTGTGAACAAGACAGCAGAAGTCATTCTTCTGCTCTACTCTGTGCTGGTTAGGCCTCAGCTGGAGTATTGTGTCCAGTTCTGGGAACCGCAGTTCAAAAAAGATGTGGAGAAACTAGAGAGTCTCCGGAAAAGAGCGACAAGAATGATTAAAGGTCTAGAGAATGTGACCTATGAAGAAAGGCTGAAAGAACTGGGCTTGTTTAGTTTGGAAAAGAGAAGACTGAGGGGAGACATGATAGTGGTTTTCAGGTATCTAAAAGGGAGTCATAAGGAGGAAGGAGAAAACTTGTTCTTCTTGGCCTCTGAGGATAGAACAAGAGGCAATGGGCTTAAACTGCAGCAATGGAGGTTTAGGTTGGACATTAGGAAAAAGTTCCTAACTGTCAAGGCGGTCAAACAGTGGAATAAATTGCCAAGGGAGGTTGTGGAATCTCCATCAGTGGAGATATTTAAGAACAGGTTAGATAGATGTCTATCAGGGATGGTTTAGATAGTACTTGGTCCTGCCATTGGGCAGGGGGCTGGACTTGATGGCCTCTTGAGGTCCCTTCCAGTCCTAGTGTTCTATGATTCTGTGATTAAAAATTAACAATAGGGAGGACTGAAAGTGCTCTTTGTCTGTGGCACAATTTGGTTTAGGGCCAGGACTGGTGACAGGGTTTGTGCTCCACTGTATTTGTACATGCATCCCATCTCAGTGAAGCACAGTTTAAGTGTCTGAGACGACATCTGTGTCATCAGATGATAGACTTCTGTTTACCCCAAAATAGCATCATAATTATTTATTATTTGTATTCCCATGCCACCTAGGAGCCCTGGTAAAGGACTTGGAGTGTACAAGGAGCAAAAATGGTTCTTGCCACAAATAGTTTATAATCTAAGTGTAAGAAAAGTGCCGACAGAGGGAGGGAGACAGGACATGGCAATACAAGGAAACAGATGTTGTGTAAGCTGGCATGATAGGCAGTGGTCTCAGCGCATCAGCAGTCTAAACATGCCCCAGATGTGAAGGGCAGCCTGCATGTTTGACAATGAAACTAGTCCGTGGTGGGGGCTGGCACCATGGGCTGACCAGAGATGGGAGTCAACATTTGACTAGTGAATGAGAGATGACAGGCAGGGTGGTGGTAGGTCACAAAAGGCTTTGGAAGTCAAAACAAACAGTTTATGATTGATGTGGTAGAGAAAGAGAGCAGTGGAGGGATTCCAAGAGAGGGATGTTGTGGTCAAAGTAGGGCTAGGAAACTGCTCAGTACAGCAGTGTTCGGAATGGGTCTGTATAGGACAGGCTTGTATTTGTGAGGTCAGTGAAAAAGTTGCATCTCATCCTCAGTCCAACAGCAGTTATTTTCAATCCTTGTCATGTTGGGGTCCCTTCTTGGACTCTGGTCTGTCATGAGTGAGCTGGGTATTTAAAAATATCTACAAGAATTAATTGTTTCAGCTTGACAGAGCTGATGGCGAAATGAATGTAAGGGTTTCAGGTATTTTAGGGGTGTGCTTAATCACAGTCATTCAGAACTTTGTGTGTGATCAGTTCACAATCCAAGTCGGGAAGGAAATATTTTAATAATGGTAGGGTGAGGCTATAGGTGAGTTATGCGTTGTTCAGTTTAGGATGGCATTTGAGACAAACAAAGATTTTAGTAAAACGATTAAACAAAATACTGCAATGTCTCATCCACTTGTGTGTGCAGCTTTGGAAGCATTTCACAAGAAACTAATTATTTTAATTCTCATTTGTGCTTCTGTACAGCTTAACTAATGCACCTCAGCATCCGCCTGAGGTATCCTCTTCATTATTGCAGTCAATCCTGCACATCTTTGTTGACACAGCCAGATCCTGTCACACAAGCGATACCCTAGTTTTGCAGATCTGGACAGTTCCAGATTTTAGGGTGTTAATTCTCTGATAAACAGGCTTAGAACCCAAGCTTAATTTTCCTTTGAGTACATGCATGTGTGATTTTTTTCTTCAAGACTATTTTAGTAGTCCAGCACTGGAATCAGAGTAATGCAAAAATGAAAATAGATTTTTTTATTTTCATCAGAGTGAATGTATTCATTCATATAAAAAGGCATACAAACTCTGCATCAAATGCGGAAACTAAATTTCCTTTACTGTAAAATGTCTCCCTCTATGCAGAAACTGCTTTGAAAATGCATAATAATATTAATGCAAAGGGCACACTAGAAGTCATTTCTGAATGGTGCTTAAGAAAACTTCTTCATTGCTGCAGAATGACGTGTGCCTGGCTGCACTTCTCTTGGGTGACAAAAAAAATTCACATATCACTTTGACACTGTCTTTATTGAATGGCAAATTGCGTCACAATTTTAATATGATTAATACCACTTTTAATGTAAAGGCCTAAATCATCTTTACGCAAACATATGTACTACCTTGCTAAAGCTGTCAGTTGAAGAACTATACACCATTAATTAAAGGTCTGGCTATCTTTTCTAGTCTCAGACTTTTGCTGATGAAAGGCAGGGCTTCTGTAAAGCCCTTTTGGTAAAGGTTCTGTTTACATCTATCTAAAAGCTCCTACTGGTTACATAGCTCTTTAAGAGGCAGAAAGTTTGTCATCCATCCAGAAGGTTAGATTCAAGTAACTCACTGACCCTAAGGCCAAACATTCCTAATTAACAAATGCTATTGTTTAAAACAAAAAAGCAGTAAAGTCGCACTTCAAAGTGTTACTTTACTGCTTTTTTGTTTTGATAGTATATAGACTAGCCCGGCTTTCTCTCTATTGTTTAAGTATTTCAGGAAGGAACGGCCTTGCTATCTGTGCATGGACTCAAGTATCGGAGGGGTAGCCGTGTTAGTCTGGATCTGTAACAGCAACGAAGGGTCCTGTGGCACCTTATAGACTAACAGAAAAGTTTTGAGCATGAGCTTTCGTGAGCACACACTCATGATGAAGTGAGTCTGTGCTCACGAAAGCTCATGCTCAAAACTTTTCTTAGTCTATAAGGTGCCACAGGACCCTTCATTGCTGTGCACAGACTGTGAGCAGTGCCCAGTTGAAATGGGCAGGTGTGAATAGTGTAGCTTGTGGATTTCCTCTCCCTCACCTGGGGGGATGCTTTGTGAGTCTGGATGAGCTCTCATGACGTGCTATTCTAAACCTGCATCCTCTTGGAGAAAAGGTGGTTGGTTACATGGTTCAAAGATGCCCTGGAAGGGACCAGTTCTCCATGAGGTTGAGGTTCTTTTCCCTACAGATTCTGGCTACCCACAGGCTCCGGAGGTAAATCCTCCTCCGATTCTGAGGGGACCATTCAAATATTTTGTGCAAAGGGGCTTGTTGGTTGGGAACCCCAGTCTGAGCACCAGCTTACATGCTCATCTCAGGTCCTGTATCTTGCTATGCAGCTGGGTTCACTATTCTTGACTCCACCTCACTACAGGTTTTGCAGGGGCTACAATGAGCCCTTTCGTACATGCCTAGTTCAGTTAAGGGTCCCATAGTTCAGGCTCAGCCCAAACCTGAACGTCTACTGCGCAGTTTCACACTGCCACAGCCTGAGCTGCAGTCAGCTGACCTAGGCCAGCCCCAGGGTTACACTGCAACGCAGATAGACATGGGTCTCTCCACCTGGCTTGTCGCTGAACGGAGGTGGTTGTTTAACTTGTATATTGTGGCAGTGCCTACAGATCGCTGTGGCTGTCCTGATGTGCTGTGGACCCAGCCAGCCACAGGCCTTGTCCCAAGGTGGTGCTGGTAAGGGAGACACTGACAGGCCCGGCTCTCTCTCACCAAGTATTGGGGTTCTGTGTTCAGAGTGCAGGCCTGACCCCGGTCCCAACCCCACCACACTTCCACCCGCTCTCCCTGAGTCACAGCCCCCATGAGCCTCCACCCTGCCCGTCACAGCCCCCTAAACTTCCCCCTCCTGCCCCCGCCCCAGTTGCTGAGGGCCCCCGGGGGGAGGTCAGTCCTTGGGGGGGCCATGGAGGGGTCTGGAGCAAATGCGTTAGAAAAAATGCCCAGGGGGGCGGGGCGGGGCGGGCCTCGACGACCTCTCGAGGTCCCCGCCAGTGGTATCGGACGGGCAGTAAAGGGGGGGGGGGCAGGCCCCCTGCGCATGCGCCGCTCCAGCCCCTGCCGCGCTGTTTCCGGGTCACAGGGGCACTTCCTGTTGCCCAGCGACGGCTCCCCTGGAGCTTCGGTAAGAGACGGGGGGAGGGGGGCAGCGGCGTGTGCAGGGGCCGGCGGGACTACGGGCGTGCGGGGATTCCCCTGCCCAGCCCGGAGCCCGGAGCCCGTCGGCGCTGCTGTTCCCGGGCCGCCCCTCGCTCGGTGCAGGGCTGGGGCCGCCTCAGCCGGGTCTGCGTTTGCTGGCCGGGCCTCCCCGGCGCCCAAGAAGCGGAGCCCCCGGCGTTCGGGGCGGGCCGGCCCCAGGCCGGGGGCGTCTCGTGTACGCGGGGTTTCGAGGGACCGCCCTGTTGGGCTGCATCGGCAGAAGCAAGGGGGAGTCTTGTGGGCCCCGTTGCGGTGCGCGGGCTTGTTCCCACTGCAGGACTGGGGTCACTTCTCGTGGTGGAGACACCTTCGCCGGCTCCGGCCTCTGCCCCAGTTAGATGGTTTTCTCCCCTGGCCGAGCGATGCGTGGACAGGGCATTTCCGCAGCCAGGGGCCAGCGTTCCCCCGGCCTGCTGGTCTGATTTCTGAGTACGTTCTGGCCAGCTGGTCCTTGGACGCTTACGTGCCACAGTACAGCAGACCCTGTGCTACCTCAGAGGCTAACTTATTTTGCTTGACTCTTTTCCGTGTTAGTCTGTAGCGTCACAAATAACAGGCCGTCGTGTAGCACAGTGAAGACTAATCAATTTATTTATTAGGTAGCGAGCTTTCATGGGTAAGACCCACTTCCTTGGGAATAACACATTGGTTATTCTTTAAGGTGCTACAGGACTGCTTGTTTATTTTAATTGAAGTTGTGTTGTACATAACCAAGGTGGGGCACTCGGATATGAGGGGCTGTCTTAGGAAGGAGACCATCTGGGATGTTTGAGAGAAGTTATGTTCTCATTGATACTTGAGCAATTATTTTATGTATCATATTAATTCACTTCTGTGTATTACGCTGGATTTTTATTTTTTGGCCTTGTAAAACATGAGTCATCACAACAAACTTCAGGGGGGCCTACGTGTATCTGTTCAGTATTTGTATAGCATGAAATAAGTAGAATATTCTGGTGAAAAATAAACACACTGTCTTTTGTAGCTGTCACATATGTGGGGTTATTTGTACAAATTTTCTCTATACTTAGTTTTGGTAAGAAAAAAAATTTTACTGAAGCTTTTTGGTTTTGCCATGTAGCAGACCATGAGTATATTGGGCCAGATCTCCTTAGTTACTAAGCAGAGGCAGTAGTGTGCTCTCTATCTAAGAATTTTATACTCCATGTCTGGCACCATAAAGTCTGGGTTTAAAGTCAGAAGCAAAAGTGCAGTCATTAATGAACTTCCTGGAAAATTTGGCATGTCTCCTTTATTGAGATAAAAACTTTGCTGAAATTTTTTGTTTTGTTTGATACTTACAGCTTCAAAGCAAAAATGCATATATGAAATATGGCTTTCAAGCAGGAGCTGTCAGACATTATGTGCTGCACCTCCATTTAATGTTTACCTATCGGATGTTTTAAATACCTTTTGTAATTATGTCATAGTTGCTACTTCCCTTCTTTGGCTGTAACTCCATAATGCTCTTAATAGTGTGTTCAGCATTTGCAATTGAAAAGTCTGAGAGACTAGAAATGGAGCAAATCTTTATTTTAGGTTACAGTACTCTTTTGAAAAAGATACTAAGTACCTGATCTGAATCAGTTTTGCTACTGAGTTTGTGTTTTAAATTATTTTGTGATTCTAAGAGTGATTTGAAGATGATTTATCTATAAGTTAGAATTTAACACATTCCCTTGCTTGCTTTAGGAGAACACATTTTCTTAAGAAGGAAAAGGAAATTATTCAATAAGTACAGGTTTCATTACTTTTTAGCAAAAATTGTTCCTGCTGCTATTTCAGAACGTGAAGTAAATTAAAGTTCAGCACCATGCTCAGTTTTGGCTTCTGTTGTACTACTTTAGGCATGTAAGCAAAACAAGCAGGTGCCAGTCACTGGAGCCACAAAGACAAATTTAAATCTGTTCTGAACTGATTAGAACATGGTTTCCCAAACTAGGGGACATAAAGAAATTCTGGGGGTGGGGGTGAGGCAACCCAGCCCTGCCCCCATCATGCCCCTCACCCCAAGAAATAGCCAGCCTTTGCGTGTGGCTCTCAGCCTCTGCATTTCATGTGGGTGACCTGACACAGCTGCTATAAAAAGCAGGCAGCTAGCAAAGGCCCACATGGAGCTAGCTGCTTGCTGCAAAGGTGAGTGAGTATGGGTTGCGGGGGGGGGGAGGGGGGGAGGAGGAGGATGGGATTAGATGGGGTCTGGCAGTGCCTGGCTTTGGGGGAGGGAAGAGCTCAGGCAAGCTGCTCATGGGCGGCTGGCCCATGGCTTGGATGGGCAGCTTGGGCAGCTGGGCCCGAAACACCAGGGCTTGGGCAGGCAGCTTGGGCGGCTGGGCCCAGCAGTGCAGGACTCAGGCAGCTGGCCTGCGGCTACTGGATGGGTGGTTTTGGGGCTCAGGTGGCCAGCCCCGGCAGCGCAGGGCTCGGGTGGGCGGCTAGGGCAGCCGGCCCCGGCAGCACAGGGCTTGGGAGGGTGGCTGGTGGGTGAAGGGCTAGCCCCAGCAGTGCAGGGACTTGGGTGAATGGCTCGTGCATCTGGCCTGTGGCTGGCGGGTGGTTCAGGTGGCGGGTGGGTGGGTGGCTGGCCCCAGCAGCCTGGGGGCCCAGGCGCCTGGCCTGCAGCTCGGGTGGGTGGTTTGGGTGAGCAGCCCCAGGAGTTCAGGCCAGCTTGGGCTGCATCAGGCACCCACAATGTGGGGCCTGTGCCATTAGCCTGGATCGTCCATAGTCAGTCTTCTAGGATTTCCCAATTTATGAAGAAAATGCAGCAGCATCTTTCACATTAAATTCATTTGTTTCTGCTGTTCCTGATGTTAAATTACCTTTTAATTACATTTTTGGCCAAGAAAAACTATTTGTGCTTATTTTTAATTTTAAATAACATTTTTATATCAAGATTTTTTGTTTATTTTAAATTACAAATTGAATTTTTTGTTAAAAGTGGGGTTGGATGATAGTAAAGTGGCAGGGGACATAAGGATTTCTCAAAAATCAAAAGGGGTGGGGCGTGATGCCGAAAAGTTTGGGAACCACTGGATCAGAATATATGACCTGGATTTACTGAATTCAGAACCTGCTAAAACTCCACTAGTTTGATGAAATTATAACAATTCTTTTTTCTGGAACCATGTTCTGTGAGTAGTAACAAAATAAACTGATTGCATATCTTCAGATCTAGTCAGTTATCATGGACTAGGGTTACATCAACATGTTTATAATATTTCCTAGATCTTACATAAGAACAGTTTAGCTTCCATAAGAAAGTGGTGGTGTGTGTTAGTGACAGGTTCTGGAGGCATTGGTATTAGAAGGCACAATTTGTTATTTCATTCTGTTGTGCTGTGATTCCTCATGTAGTTTACAGCAAATTAGTGTTTTAAGTTTTTACAGGATAATCCACAGGGCTTCTCTGTTGACAGTGTCAAACTCCTTGGTCAGGTCTATAAAGATGGTGTAGAGATCCAGGTTCTGCTCTATGCACTTTTCCTGGACCTGACGAACAGCAAAGATCATGTCAATGGTGCTGCAGCCTGGGCCAAAAGCACACTGTGCCTCTGGTAGGTTCTCCTCTGAGATGCTGGTGATCAGATGGTTGAGGATGACTCGAGCCAAGACCTTCCCAGCAGTGCAGAGAAGGGAGATGCCTCGGTAATTTCCACAGTCAGCTTTGTTGCCCTTGTTCTTGAAGAGTGAGGTGATTGTGACGTCCTTGAAGTCTTTGGGCATGTCTTCTTCTTCCCAGATGCTGATCAAGATGTTGTGAAAGGCTTCAAGTGACACTGGTCCTGCCACTTTGAAAGTTTCGGCAGGGATACCGTCGATCCCAGGGGCTTTGCCAGAGCTGGTCTGGCTGATTTGCCTTTGTGACCTCATCCATTGTAGGGGACAGGTCAAGACTGTCTATTGTGGGTTTCTGAGGGATCTGGTCTAGGGCCACAAGGTTGACAATGGAGACGCTTGAGAGGCTCATCCTTGAAGCCCTTTTTGCTGATGACTCTGCACTTATGGCACACAAGGAATCTGATCTCCAGCTCATCATCAACAAGTCTACTGATGCCGCTCGCCTCTTTGGTTTGACCATCAACCTAGGAAAGACCGAGGTGCTGTTTCAACCTGTTCCAGGATCTGCTCTTCTCCCCGCTTCAATCTTTATTGAAGGAACAGAATTAAAAACAGTAGAGGAGTTCAAGCACCTTGGCAGTGTGATAGTCAATGATGGCTCCCTTGACAAAGAAATCAATGCCAGAATCTGCCAGGCCAGCCGGGCACTAGGATGTCTGAGAGCGCGAGTGTTGAATCAGCACAATATCTGACAGTCCACTAAACTGAAAGTGTACAAGGCTGTAGTCCTGACCAGTCTCCTGTGTGGCTGTGAAACCTGGACCTTGTACAGAAAATATATAACACTGCTGAACCACTTCCACACACACAGCCTGAGGTCAATACTGCACATTTGATGGCAGGACAGAGTTACAAACGTGGAAGTCCTGGACAGAGCAGGAACCATGAGCATCGAAGCCGTGATTCTGAAAGCCCAGCTTTGCTGGACAGGGCACGTCATACGAATGAAAGAGTCAGGAATCCTTAAGCAGCTCCTCTATGGTGAACTCTCCCAGGGCAAAAGGAATCAAGGTAGGCCTCGCAAGACATATAAAGACTGCATGAAGGCTAACATTGCTCATGTGGCTTAAAACCAGATTAACTAGAGCAGCATGCAAAAGACTGAACAGGCTGGCGTGCTCTCGTACAACACGCATATAACAACTTTGAAGAGCAGCGACGCGTACGCTCATTGATGCTCATGAGAGCAAGAAGGCAGCAGCCACACCAACAGAGCCGGGACAATTCAAAGCTTGGACTCCTCAGCCACATGCGAGTTGACAACCAATGAGTCTGTGCAAACTCAAGACGTCATTGTTGGACACGACGGACTACGCACTAGTATTTTAAGGCATACAGTACTGGAGTAAACATACCTTTATTATGAATTCTTCAGAAGCACATGAACAACATGGCATTTCGTGTAGGCGTGTGTTCCAAAAATAGCACTTTTGAATTGTGTGCAGCTGCCATTATGCTAATGAGGTGCTGCATATTCATATCACCTCATTAGCATCTTCTGAACTGCCTCGTTTTGGAGGGGGCATGTGTAACTGCAGCCATAGAGTCAAGCTAGAGAAATAAAATTCTTGTTTTTCATATGGAAGGAAAAAGTTCCTTTTTTGTTCTCCGAAGAATTGAAGTGTGTCTGACAGAGTTATTGTTAATATCAAATAAAAGACATTTTGTTCACAATTCTTTTCTGCCCAGCCAGATCCATTATGTGGTAAATATATCCCTGGGCAAGCTCTGCACCTTTGCAAAAATAGAGAGAGATTGTCAAGTCTTGCACCTGAATTGTGCTTCAAGGATATTTTCAGTTTATTTAATTTAAAAAAAAAACAAAAAACAAAACCCAAATGCTCCAGAACCACATTGTGATTATTAGCTGAAAGGATTTAGCCCAATGACAGCATACCAAGATGGTAGCTGCAACTAATTTATAGATCACCATTCAAGAAAGATTTTACTGGGGAATGCATTTATAGTTCAGGGAGCAGCGTCATGCCCACTCATTGTGCCTGGTGACTCATAGCTTCACATAGGAGCCTATAATAATTCTTGAACATTCTCATGTCTGCCTCTCAGTCCGTGCTGGTGGCTGTGGAGGGAATATATTGGTATGTGCAATTTGGCTTAATGATTCAGTGACTTGTGAGATATTGTGGGTCAGTGTAACCTGGCCACCTCTCTTGGACCATCTAATATGTTGTCCAAGAAAAATACTCCTATGTGTTGATTTGTACATTGGTTACTGCCAGTAGCTGCATACACCATAAGTAAACATTAGTGGAATCCTAAAATGTCAGAGGTGGTTCTAGAGAAGCTGGATTTTGACAGGCACTGAAATAATTTCAGTATTCTCAAATTATAAAAAGTATCTTACTATTACATTTTAGTCTGCTGGGCATCTGGTACTATCTTAAATATTGCTATGACTATCAATAATTCGGGGAGGGGGAGCAATTTTTATAATATGGAGTAGAAATTCAGACCAGTCACCCACCTCAGATGTCTTATTTAACACTTTGTATTGTGTATAAACTAACTTGGGAGATTAAATAACTTTAATAGCTTTAGTGATTAAAATGATCTTTCATGATGTTTTGTTATCAACTGTTTGCTCTGGAGCATTACACTTGGCATCCCAGATCAGACTCATTGTCCATCTACTGTAGTGCGCTGTTGATCAGTAGCCGCAAAAGATGTTTCAAACGAAACAAGAAATCCTGCTGGAAGCAGATGTGGTGTAATCAGCCCTCCCTGAAAGTCTCATATTAATCTGTAATAATTAGAGGTTGGTTTAAGTCGTGCAACATGAGGTTTTAGCTCTCTTTCAACACTCTTTGTTCGTATTAACTGTTATAACTCTGGATAGTTATTTTAAACACACAAATGTTCATTCCCTCTTTTTGATTCTTGCTGAATCCTTGGTGTTAGCAAAATCAGGTGGCAGAGAGTTGCAGTCTAATTATAAGTTGCATGAAAAAAATACTTTTTCATCTATTTTGAATTTGCCATTTTCGGTATCTTCACATGTTCCATGTGTTATAAGACTGAATGAACAGAAACCTGATTTTTGTTCTTGAAATAGACATAAAACATGCTTGTAATGACAGTGAGGACATGAAGATGTGCAGTGTAACCTGCTTGAGAGAAGGCTGTTAGTGCCCAGTGCACTGGGGAAACAGTTCAGACAATGTTCCTCCATGCAGAAGTAAAACTTCTATAATGGTGCTAGTCAGTAGTCCGTAGGCTGACCTGTTCTAAGTACTGCTGGTGTAACACAGCTACATGCTCATTTACACAGCAGTTTTCCACAATTAAATAACTCAGAAGAGAATACAAGTAACATGCTTAGCCAGACTAAATAGCAAAAGAAATTAATATAAGTAGTCATGGTGGGTCTAGATTATTAGCGAGACAAGGAGAATTTTGACTCTATGTAGAGTATAAACTAATGAACCCCCCCAAAATAAAACAAAGCAGCAGAAATGTAGCACACTTTAAAGACTAACAAAATTATTTATTTGGTGATGAGCTTTCGTGGGACAGATCCACTTCTTCAGAGCACTCAATATTTGTGATGGACTGGTGAATGGGCATAATGATGTGCATAAGACAAATGCATGCATAAAATAAACCGGTAACCTGTAGACTGAAACTGCCCTAAAACAGGAATTTGAAACGTTTTAAATGACATTGTCTGTCTCAAGGAGCCCTGGTGACTGAAATTCCTTCTTACCCCATGGGCAGGATTGAGGCATGTTGGACAACTTTCTTCCTGACACTGCCCCACCAGTCACTGCCTGTGCTATACCAGCTGTGTGAATAACCTCTCCAGAGCTGTCAGTCTGGCACCTTTCACCAGCTAAATACAGTTCAGTTTAAAAATTTAAGAAAATTATGGTACTATTATAGTACTGGCCAGATTCTAACTGAAGTCCAGGAGTTCCACTATCAGAAGGTCACAGCTGTAAGGTTGTCACTACATACGCATTTCATAATTTAATTTAATGTTTTTGTAAAAGCAATATCTCAGCTTCATGTACACTTAGGAATGCTGGCTGCAAGCACTACAAGTGTCATTAGAATTCATGTGTGCTTGAATAAGTTTTCACAAGACTAAAGATATATTTAAAACATTTTACAGAGTTAAATCATCAGATTGATTTTGCTTGGTTACAAAATTGTAATGCAAAAAGCTGCCATGAATTTTCAGTTGCTCAAAGTGATTGGATACTTGTATCATTCTATGGTTGTATCAACCACTGACTTAGGCCAGGTCTGTACTACACACCTATATTGGCACACTTACATTGCTCAGGAGCGTGAAAAGTCTACAACCCTAAGCCACACAGTTATGCTGACCTAAGCTCTCCATAGACAGCACTGTATCAAAATAAGAGCTGCTTCAGGAGGGGAAACACTTCCATCAGCACAGGGGCATCTTAACTTAAGCACTGCAGCATTGCTGATGCAGCATTTTGTGTACACCCATCCTTAGTGATTAAGTTAAACAACTCCTTTTTCTGTAATGATAAATAAGATCTTGTCCTATTTCAGGGAGTCAGCAACCTTTCCAAGGCAGAGTGCCAAAATTTGACCTTTTGACCTCTCTGGACAGTCTGAGTGCCATTGATACTTTTTAAAGTCATTATTAGTCCTACTTACAAAATGTTCATTAATAAATAAATAAATAAAGATGCAGAGTTTTACTGTTTAGGTGGTGGTTGGTAGCCTTAGCTGGTCTTTTGTTAATCCCCACGGGGCATGACTTTGAGCAAGCTCCCAGCTATGTGGGGGAGGTGGGGCAGGGCTGAACTCTCCCCTTGCGTGCCAATGAAAATTGGTTTGTGTGCCACTCTTGGCACCAATGCTGGGGATTGCTGGCCCCTGTCCTGTTCTCTACCCTTATATATTTATTCAGATAAATTTAAAAGGGATATTAATTGGAAAACACATTTCCGTCTGACAACTATTCAGTTATCTTCGCTACAAGCAATACCTACCGTTACCAAATCTGGGAGATTGTGTGTGATGGTACAGTGTGAACAGTCAGTTTTATTGTTTCCCTATATTGTCAGTTTGTCTCCCTTATTGTAGAAGTCTTTCAGACAACAACCGAGGGGAAAACACTAGGAAACAATGCAGCTGTACAGCCTCAAGGATTGGCAAGAGAATTCTTGGGAAGTGTATCTGAAATTGTCCCATGTGAAAAAGTATGGAAAAACAGAGTGAAATAAACTGATGAAGTGTTTTATAAACCCACCAAATGTTATAACTGAGGCATTTGATATTTATTTGACACCCTTTCTAACTTCAAAAAGATCTCAGCAAACTGAGTGATTGGGCAGCAAAATGGCAAATGAAATTTGATGTGGGTAAGTGTAAGGTAATACACATTGGGAAAAATAACCCTAATTATACATACAATATGGTGGGGGGGCAAATTTAGCTACAACAGATCAGGAAAGGGATCTTGGAGTTATAGTGGATAGTTCTCTGAAAACATCCACACATTGTGCAGTGGCAGTCAGTAAAGCAAATAGGATGTTAGGAATAATTAAAAAAGGGATAGAAAATAAGACAAATAATATCTTACTTCCCCTATATAAAACTATGGCATGCCCACATCTTGAGTACTGCGTGCAGATGTGGTCTCCTCACCTCAAAAAAGATATATTGGCGTTAGAAAAGGTCCAGAAAAGGGCAACTAAAATGATTAAGGGTTTGGAACAGGTCTCATATGAGGAGAGGCTAGAGAGACTGGGACTTTTCAGTCTAGAAAAGAGGAGACTGAGGGGCGATATGATAGAGGTATATAAAATCATGAATGGTGTGGAGAAAGTGAATACAGAAAAGTTATTTACTTGTTGCCATAATGTAAGAACTAGAGGACACCAAATGAAATTAATGGGTAGCAGGTTCAAAACTAATAAAAGAAAGTTTTTCTTCACACGGCGCACAGTCAACCTGTGGAACTCCTTACCAGAGGATGCTGTGAAGGCCAGGACTCTAACAGAGTTTAAAAAAGAGCTCGATAAATATTTGGAGGTTAGGTCCATAGATGGCTGTTAGCAAGGGGTAAGGTGTGGTGCCTAGCCTTTTGTCAAAGGCAGGAGATGGATGGCAGGAGACAAATTGCTTGATCATTGTCTTTGGTTCACTTCCTCTGAGGCACCTGGCGTTGGCTACTGTCAGCAGACAGGATACTGGGCTAGATGGACCTTTGGTCTGACTCAGTATGGCCGTTCTTATGTTCTATTGTAGTGCAGCAGCAGCATAACTATAGTTAAAGATGGGACAATATCCATTTGTTCATTCTCTTGCAGGCTGGTGTGTTAGAGTTCTTCTCTCTAAACACAAAATCTTCCAGCATTATCTATTCTTTCAGAACATCTTTCTGAACAGAATATCGACAAATTAGAGAGACTGAGAGAATTTCCTGAGCCACGGGAGTCCAATTTTGTCTAGCATCATTACCAACACTTCCACTGCATACTGGGCTCTTAGAAGACATTTGGGGTAACTTAGAGATAAGTAACAGCACAGAACACTGAGAGCTAGGACTGGTGGCTAAAAAAAAATCTTTATGGGACCACAGAAAACACGGCCACATCTATGATGATTGGATATCTGGCTAACTAAAATCATGCCAGACTATGGATGTTGTTGGTTTAGAGTGTGCTGGATTAGAGAGGTTCACCCTGTACAGCATATACATGCGTGTGTGTGTGCACACAGGATAAAGCTGCAATATACAAGATAAATATATTGTAGAAAAATAGAGCAATTATCTATGCTTGAAGTATTTCATGTTGCTATTAGGAAATCACGCAAATGAAGAATATTACTTATTGTAATTATTGTACTTATTGTACAATTTTGACTCCTGGTGTTACACCCAAAATGCTCAAACTCGTAAGAATGAAGAGTCATTATTTAAAAAAGCTCATTTCAATAAAACGTACTAGGTATGAAGAAACACCGGTACCAGAGTACCTTTGGGGCCTCTCCAGATGGCAGCCTAAGGCAGGAATAGTACCACATAAATGCCCCTCTTGCTCCAATCCTAGTACAGTAGAATGAATATAGCAGATTCATACTGTAACTCTGGCACACAGTAATCATAGAAAGCCATCTATCTATCTAACCTCTTCTTAAATATCTCCAGTGATGGAGATTCTACCACCTCCCTTGCCAACTCGTTCCAGTGTTTGATCACCCTGACAGTTAGGAACTTTTTCCTAATGTCAGGTTGGACATTTTCCTAATTTTCCAACCTGACATTAGGAAAAAGTTCCTAACTGTCAGGGTGATCAAACACTGGAACGAGTTGGCAAGGGAGGTGGTAGAATCTCCATCACTGGAGATATTTAAGAAGAGGTTAGATAGATAGATGGCTTTCTATGATTACTGTGTGCCAGAGTTACAGTATGAATCTGCTATATTCATTCTACTGTACTAGGATTGGAGCAAGAGGGGCATTTATGTGGTACTATTCCTGCCTTAGGCTGCCATCTGGAGAGGCCCCAAAGGTACTCTGGTACCGGTGTTTCTTCATACCTAGTACGTTTTATTGAAATGAGCTTTTTTAAATAATGACTCTTCATTCTTACGAGTTTGAGCATTTTGGGTGTAACACCAGGAGTCAAAATTGTACAATAAGTATTTCCAAATACCTGTAGTTATTTTCTGATCTTTCAGATCTGAGAAATCAGTTATTTTTCTTTGTCCAGAGGGTGATAGGAGGAATAACTTAAATATTTTGCATATTTCAGACTGTGCAGTGAATGTCCACAAGAACTGCAAGACCCTACTGACTGAATGCAACAGTATCAAAGCCAAGGTCAGTTTTACAACTTTTTTTCTTCTCTTATAAGCTAGGAGTGTTATCACTTATGTTAGCACATATACAGTGTATTAAATTCATTGGAGCTGCTCCGATTTACACCAGCTAAGAATCTGACCATATATTTTCAGATCCTTGAATACTACTAACTGGTCCAACTGGTATCCCATCAGGGTTTGTATATGTGTGGGGAAACTGAGGCAGAAAAGCTGATTTACCTGAGGTTTCATCTACATTACCTCAGGTTGACATGCTCAGGGTTGATCTCCTGGGGCGTTTTCCGGGGTCAGTGTTGACCCCATAAGTCCTTGTGAGCTGTGAAGATTAAGGAAGGTCAATGGGAGGAGCGCTCCTGTCAGCCGTCTTCCATGAAGACAGCCATAGAAGTTGACAGCTGAAGAGTTGATCTTAGCTACGCAATTGGTATAGCTAAAATTGTGTATCAGCCGTTGATTGCTATGTTTAGTGTACACGTAGCCTGAGGCTACAAAATAAGTCAGTGGCAGATTCACCCTGTAGAATTCCTGACTTTTAAGACCATTGTGTGTTCCTGAAACATCCTATTTTTAAAAGCAAATTATGCATATTCTTCATTTTGGTACACTTTTTTTTAATGCCATTGCAAATGGTAAATAGTTAACACAGCATTCTTGGTCCATTTTTGAAGATGCTTGCATGAGAGGAAGGAGGTTGATCAGTCTTATTAACTGTAATCTGAGCATTATAGAAATAGGGTTTCATGTTGTAAATTGTAAAATCTTCTGAGTCTTTCCAAGACCTGGCTCAGGGCCTTGACTT
Source organism: Carettochelys insculpta (assembly GCF_033958435.1). Lineage (NCBI taxonomy): Eukaryota > Metazoa > Chordata > Testudines > Carettochelyidae > Carettochelys > Carettochelys insculpta. The sequence goes on along the minus strand of NC_134163.1, from coordinate 16,286,924 downwards.
CCAGCCAAGCAGTTCATTTCTTAATTATCTGTATCAAAGAATATCATAGAATTCCATAGAAGTGTACAGTGTGGTCATAATCAATATGTATTTGTAAAACTTTTAATCCATTTATGTGTGTTATACAGTATTTGAATATTATTTCTTCCTTCACTGAGCTATTGAAACTTGGATTTACATTTTGGTGCAACTGTTGACTTCAGAGACCGATAGCAGAGCAGGGAATAATAATGGGAAGAACAGAGAGCACAGAACAGCTAAAGTCTTGGCAATTAAAGGACAAAGGAATTGATTTTCATCCCAGTACTAAGAGCAGACTTGTTGCTGGTATTAAACATTCACATCATCCTGTTTTGTTTAACATGCAAACTCCATCATATCTATCTTCTGTGCAATAGAATACTAGAACTGGAAGGGACCTCGAGAGGTCATCAAGTCCAGTCCCCTGCCATCATTCAATAGCAATGCTCCTTTTGCAGATAGAGTTTTCTAGAAACTCTTAATACATAGCCAGGCTCCCATAAATCACCTCTAGGATAAGAGAAAGGGAAAAAGTAGTCTGAAATAGAACAGACAACAAAATAAAAAATGAAATGCAATGAGACCTTCCCCTGCCCCTCAAATCCCTTTTCCAGAAATGCATTGTTTATTTTTCTGGTGTTTTGACATATTGACTCTTAGCAGACTGATATTTGGACCTTGCCATATCAGACAAATGAGGACTTTTCTATGTGAGTAAGTTGCACTGGTGTAACTAAATTGGTGGTTTAAACTGCTTTAACTAAACTTGCATAAAGTCCTGTACAGACACTTTGCTTTTGGCTTAAAACAGCTTAAATAAATTAGGAAGTGGTTTAAAATAAACCAGAATAAGCTACTCTTAACCTGTAGTAAGTGTCAACACAGAGCTTTACTGGTTTAACTAAAACTATTTAAAATCACACCTTGAACGTATATAGGTTTCTTACATAGGCAAGACTTTGTATTGCTTATACTCTGCAAAGTATTCTTGGCATTTATCTGTAATTTTTAAAATCTAGTTACATCTGTTCTGTTTTAGAAAAGCAAAATATTGGGAACTTTTTTTTAATAAAAGATTTTGGTTTCTTGGTTTAAGTATCCACCTGTAATTCATGATACTAAAAATATGGCTCATCATGAAATGATGTTAACTGTGTGTTTCTCCTCTAGCAGAAAGATTTGCAGCACAGACCTCCTGGAGCTCCACAAAGTTCACCTCAGTGCTTTCACCCAGGTTTGTACTAAAGATTGATTTCTATGCTCCAGACATGTCTGAATTTTATACTTCACACTTTATTATGTTTTAGAAACAACAGAGTATTACTGAAGGTTACAAAAGGTCTCTCTGAATAAGATAACTGAATTTTCCCCCCACTGGGAATGAGCTAGAAGCATGTAGAAGTCTCCTGTACATTTTTATCTGTCTATATTTTTATTCTGTTTTATACTTTCTTACTGTGTAACCTCAAAATGTTGCAGTGAAGAAAGATCGATAAGCTAGTTTCTCATTGATTGCCTGTTCTCTGGCTTCTGAAAAGATTAGAACTGTGAACTTGAACCTTCATTTTACATCAGATTTTCATAATTGTCTGTTTAAAAACTTGCCTGCAGCTGGTGACATTAGCTGTCAAAAATGTGTGTGTTGTAAGAAATTTGGAAAAAAAGGGATTGGGGAAAAATATTTGAAAAGAGCAGCTATTTCGAAGCTTAAGCTCTGAAATAGCTTTTTGATATTGCTGTGGAAAATACATGCCTGTTTTCAGGCACTGTTATCCATTAGACCAGGGGTTAGCAACCAAAATAGCAAGAAGAGCCATTTTCCCCCCAAATTTGATAAATAATTAAATAATTCGAGCTGCGATGCACGTGAACAAGACTTTATTAGCAAGAAGATCAAAACACAGATGTGGTATCATATTCCACAATGCACTGCACATATTAAAGGAGGAGTTATCCAACATTTGGAGATCACATATGGTTTGCTATTTAGATATGAGTTCTTCATTGTTGGGCTTTTAGATGTTCACCATTTACTGAAAATAATCAGCAGAGTATTTTTTTTAAACTTTGCAATTATAGCGTCAGGAGCCATAAAGGGCCGCATGTGGCTCTGGAGTTGCAGATTGCAGACCCGTGCATTAGACAAATCAGTGTTATTTCCTCCCCAACCCCTGATCTGTGTTGTGGAGCAGTGCTGAGGCCTTTTGAATCTCTCTAAACGGGCATTTTTACCATTGTGGAATTTGCTCTCATCAAACAGTCAATATGATTCTGCATCTTTGCTCTGGGTTGTTTCTAGCATTTGGGTACTGGTGCTTATTTCAAAGTACAACTGTTCTTTTCAGTCAGTAATTACATCACATGCTAACAGGGTGTTTGGCATCTAGTTTGTCAGAATCAGATCTGTTATACTGATGTGTGTTAGAACAGTTCTGGGTTCGTGCCAGTGTGACAGAGATGGCAGTTCAGCCCTGTATGTGCATAAATACAAATAGAGTGGCAGAAATTGACAGGTGTGTAAGGGGAGAAATAGACTCCTCAGATTTTTAAGATGACTGCTTTGATCATACAAGGGCAAAATTAGTCTGTGCCTGGATGCATAGGTCTTTGTTCAGTGTGTTACTTACTGAGACACCTTGTAGATGAAGCTGTCTGTTGTTTGAAGTGCCAATATGTATGGTAGGTGATGGCTAACTTGCATTTCAAGGGTTTATTAGAAAGGTTGTACTGTGGTGACAGCACAAGGGGACTAATTGTTAGGCTAACATAGGTGGTGGTTTCTGTTGCCAAGATTGGTTTTGTCTCCTTGAGGGAAGATTTAGAGACTAAAATAGGAAACATGAAAGCATAATGAAAATGAAAAAAGTTTAATCCTAGGTCTTGTCATTGGAACAGCTCTGTTGTATGTAGTTTGGTCTGGTGTGATGAGCTAACAGCAGTCAATGACTCTCAGCAGTATGCAGACACTGCTAATTGAACTCAGAAAATGACCTTTTCTTTACTGCAGACTCTGCTAGGTCAACTGAAAAATGGGGCGTGAGGAGGAGCATAGTCAAAAGTAGAAGGGCCAAAGAGTTAAAAAGAATAGCTAATGCGTGGGCAGTACGTGTCTTTTAGTGTACGCTGTATTAAAATATTCAGTTACATCTCACTGGATATTTCTTTTAAGTGAAAGTAATTTCAAATCGAGCTCCTAAGATGCAGGGAAACAAAACTGAAAGTGCCAAGACAGGTTTGGTCTTATTGCTGTTTAGGAATATTTTTATGTGGTCTGCTTGGTTGTGGCAGTGAAAAGAGAAAAGCTGTTGGACTGTCTCATAAATACGTAGTGAAGGACTCTCTGAAGTGCAGATGGTAGCTCTGAAAGGCTATATCAGCCTCTAAATTCTCTAGCTTTCCTTAACGCTAGGGTGGGGAACCTTGTCAGATCATGGGCCACTGATCCCTAGACAGATCGGTTTTGGCGGGGGGGGGGGGGCACACTCACTGACGTGGTCCTTGACTGTAGGGGAGCCAGGGCTATGAGATCTGGGTGGGAGAGAGGGGGCAGGAGCAGGCTGAGGGTGGGGGATCTGGGTGGAGGGGGTTGCAGGAACAGGCTAGGGGTGCAGGTCAAGGTGGGAGGAAGGGTGCAGGAGAGTTTGGGGTGTGGGGTCTGGACAGGAGGATCAGCGTGGGGGTCTGGGAGGGGGGAGGGGTCAGGAGCAGGGTGTGGGTGCGTCTAGCCTGATGGTTCAGTGGGCTACCGAAAACCATTTTTTTGCAACTTTCCTTTCTCAGATTCCAGTCCTATTTAGTGTGGGATTGGCTTAATGTCTAATAGACTGTTTGTTTAGGAGATGACTTTTTTTTAGTCAGTCTTCTTCTGGCTCTTGTGAAAGGACTAAAACTAGTGCCTAGTAGAAAGAAGATATTCATGTTTAAGCAAGGGAGGTCTGAACTGTCCCTTTCTCAGTGTACTTCTGGAGATGCTATAGAGAAAAGCAAGTTGCTGTGAACTGGAACATTCCTGTCTGGTGAATGCAAGCTGGGAAATACTGTGCCTGTTCATTATTCCTTTTGTATGGGGGATGGGTAAAATAGAGGCTACATTACCCTTGGATCTATGCTTCTGACATGTCAGACTTGGCAGGTGCTGTGCAATGAATGGTTTGGTGTTTGAGAGTGGGAAATGGATGGGAGCTTGTTGAGTCTTGTTGGTAGGATGTGGGAACCAACCAGGAACATTAATGAATTTGATACAGTCCATCCAGTGAAGGCAGCAACCTGTATTAGAGGTTAGCAAGTTCAAGGTTTTATGAAAGATGGAGTCCTTTGTCGCTATGGTAGCAGCTAAGGCCACAGTCATTCAGTCATGTGCACCTGACCTTGTCAGATATGAACCTTCTCTCTCAGTTACCCACAGTGAGGATGATAGGCATTGTATGCCAGGTTGTACTGTGGGATTGCAAGGAAGCTGAAGTCAATGCAGAGCACTACAGACTTCTATTTAAGCACCGTTTCACTGAGGGACGTGTAGCACTGCTTTTTGTAATTTGCACTAGCTGTCATTTAGGTTCCAGGTAGTGTTCAGCATGTTGGGTTTGACGTGTTTTAAGTTTTAAGAAGTTTTGGACTTGGCTACTTACAAGGCTGTGCCTCTTCCCAAATAACACTGCTGTGTTTGTGATCACGCACTCAAACTAGCACCTTGAACTGCATTTACAGGAAAAAGGGGATGAAGGCAGAATTGTGGGAAGGATGTCAAAATATGCAACTTCCTCCCAGCTTTATTGGTTTGCAGGAATCTTGATTTATTAGCTTGCCAATGTGGTGGTTCTAGACTTTTGGTAAGGAACAGGTTGCAACTTATTGGTCAGATGGGAGTAGAGAAGGGAGTAGAATATGATTTTAGCTCAGTGGCTTATTTTGAATTTTATGTACATATATAAAGGGGCCCGTTAAATTGAAATGTAGCCAGTTGAAGGTTAAAAGCAATTTCAGAACCTACACCTGTCAGCGTCTGTGGTACTACGATTCTATTTTGCTAAATTTAAAAATGCTTTACTGTCCCCAGTTGTGTGAATGACCCGTGCAAACTGGGGGACGGATCCACTTAGTACATGAAGTGGGAACAACGCAGTCAAAATGACTATATACAAAATGCTTCCTGTACACAGTGGAAACAAATTGGAAGAAATAATTGTCTAATCTTTCAGTAATAAGTGATTGTAAGGTCTGCATATAAAAATAGCATGTTAAAAAAACTCCCTATGCAATTGTGTGCTTGGGGTTTTTTAAGTTGACAGCCCCTTTTGTTTTTGTACGCTATCTGGAGCCATGGTTATGCATTTGTTAAAATATATAAAGTTTGCAATGAAAACTTTTCTTTTTTATTTTGCAATCCTTTGTAACGTGGTGATTGCCCTTAAATTTTGTTTAAATAAGATTTATAGGCTCTGAATAGATTATATTAAAGATTTACTTTAATTGGTAAGATGAACTGTGTTTCTTTCTACCCACACTTCTGTTACTCTCTCTATATATGTGGGCCACTGGTTTTCACAGATGGAAATCCAGAGATGCAAAGGCTCATAATAATATGCTAGTACATGGTGTTCCAAACTGGGGGGTGTGCCTCCCTGGGGGGGCATGAAGAAATTCCAGGGGGGGCATGAGGTGATCCAGACCCCCCCCATTATTCCCTCCACCTGAAGAAAGAGCCAGCCTTTGCTTCCAGCTTTCAGCCCCTGCCATTTTACATGGGTGACCACCATGGTGCAGCTGCTGTAAAAAGCAGGCAGCCAGCGAAAACCCATGTGGAGCTAGCTGCCTTCTGCAAGGATGAATGAATGTGGGTTGTGGGGGAGGAGGAGGAGAACAATGAGGTTAGATGGGGGCTGGGGGTGCCTGGCTTGGGTGAGGGGATGTGGTAAGAATGGGGGGCTGGTGGTACCTGGTTTTGTGGGATGAGGGGCTGAGGTGGGGGGCTTGTGGGACTCACAGTATTTGGGCAGCTGGCCCCAGCATCACGGGGTTTAGGTGGCTTGGGCTGGCAGCTGGCCCCGGCAACACAGGGCTCAGGTGGCTCCGGCTGACAGGTGGGCGGCTGACCTCAGCAGCGTGGAGCTTGAGCAGCTTCAGCTGGCAGGCAGGTAGCTGGACCCAGCAGCATGGGGCTTGGGTAGCTCAGAATGGCAGGTGGGCAGCTGGCCCAGGCAGCATGGGACTGGGGTGGGCGGCTGGTAGGCGGGCAGCTGGTCCCAGCAGCGCAGGGCTCAGGTGGCTGGCAGGCGGGTGGGTGGCTTGCCCTGGCAGCATGGGGCTAGGGTGGCTGACTCTAGCAGCACAGGTCTCAGGCAGGTGGTTGTTGCAGTCAGTCCTGGCGGCTGGCAATGGGGCTCAGGTAGCTGGCAACTGGGGCTGCACAAGGCACCTTCAAGGGGCCACGAAAAACTATTTGTGCTTATATTTAGTTTTAAATAACATTTTTATATCAAGTTATTGTGTTTATTTTAAATTACCAATTGAATTTTTTATTAAGAGGGGGGTTGGATGATGGTAAAGAAGAGGCTGGGGGGTGGGTCGTGATGCCAAAAAGTTTGGGAACCACTGTAGCTAGTGTGTTGAATGTGAGCAATATCATAGTGTAGGGATCTAATTATATTAAGCTCTTTTTGTGTAGAGATCATGCAGAGATGGGCATTGGTTGCAATAATATGTTTTAATGCACCCTTCAGAATCTTGTTCAAAGTGGCATTGTCAGGACACGAGTAGAACCCAGTGTCTTGCCATTCCCCACCTGCACCCCAGAACAGAACCCTTTATGAAGTGTGCAACACCAAAAAACAGCTACTTAATGGCCAGTCATTGCTGTCTTTAAATAAGATATTTGCAAAGATACAAGTTTGCTTCACCTAGAACTTGGATTTCAAATGCTTGTGCTGCTCTCAGGAGGGAAACTCACTTTGGAGCTCTCCTGAGTGATTGTTTACATGATCCTGGCTACAGCTGTGAATTTGTTACTTGACTGAACAGAGGATCAGTTTGGAGTTGCCCTGTTGCTGCTGAGCCCTAGCAGATGTATGAGTCTCTACCAGTGACATTCAAGAAGATTTGAAAAATATATTTGAGCTGTTTGCGCCAGAAAAGAGAACTCCAAACACTGAACCTCGAGACATAAAAAAGTTCTTTAATTCTCTGTTTTTGTTGTGATCACAGTATTAAAATATTGTGTTTGTGATAACAATGAAGTGATCTTCCCACTAATGGCAGTCAGGCTTTTAATATTAATCAGCTGGCTCTGTAGGCCAACATTTTGCAATAAATGGAACATTTTCTCATGAAAGCCTGGATCCTGCCACCTCTTATGCACTTAATCCAGTGAAGCCAGCAGAATGCTTCCTATAAGCATGGCTTTGTAGGATTGGGTTCTAGTATTAGGGTTAATTGAGCTTGTATTTAAAGACATATAGTTTCTTCCTTTAAAGAGGCATTCAGTAGCCATTGGCGCTCCTTATGCTGAAAGTACTCAAAAGGAAATTGCTGGCATTTGTATATTCATTGGAATAGCAAGTAGATCATGATTCATCTGCTGTTTAGCTGAACACTAATTTGTGTGTCCTAGAATAATAAAAGTTATAATTTCATTGGAGTGTTTTGGTAGCTTTGAGAACCAAAATGCTGATTTATACATGTCACCAGAACTGCAAAATGGAATTAAAGACCCATACTGTGTACATATTTGCAATTATATTTCATAAACCCTGCTTTTTAAGATCTTTACATGTCATCAGCTTGCTCTGTTTGGTGGAATCTGTGCTCCTCCCTGGAGTTCCCTTCATGAGCTTTCCAACTCTTCTCTGGTTGCTTTCTGGGTTTCTACTCTCTGCTCCTCTCCTCTCAGCAGAGCTGTCCATGGGTATTATGAGCACTTAAAAGAAAGGGCAGCTGCAGATTTATCAATGATATGAAATTTTAAGGATTGTGTCTGGCTGGTTTCTCCACCTATGACTCTTCTAAAATTGTTACAAAAAATAAGATAAAATTAATGCACTTTCTTTCCAGTTTCCTATTTTACATTACATGAATGAATATTAAGAAATTATATCTTTTATAAGGCCATTACAGGTTTCCATGTATGGTATAATAGTAATTATAAATTTAAATATGTTTCCTGTTTGCAGCCTCTTTAGATTTAACTGAAAAGTTAAGTATTAAAATTCAGTTTAGTTCTGATATATGTGTGTGTGTGTGTGTGTGTGTGTAAATCAGTGTGTAGCAATAAGCACATCAAATATCTGTCACTTTTATTTTGATCTCAGATTTTTCTCGTTTGACAAGAAATGTTCTTTGCCCTTGTATAATAAGGTGTGAAAAATTGTGCTTTACTAAACGAGAACATACTTTGCAATTTCCATGCTAAATTGGCACAGCAGGGACCAATTTCCTGCACTTGAGACCTGCTGATTTAGCCAATACAGTAGGTTAAGTGGCAGCTTTACATTTCTAGAAGGATCACAACATAGTATAAAACCAGTGCATCTGTGGGGCCACTTTGCTGTGCTAAGTCTTAGGGCACCTGGTTGCAAGCATGGGGAATACAAATTCAAAAAGCAGTGGCAGAAACAACACAATCACAGCTCCTCCTAAGCTATCTTTCTGTAGCTCTTTTTCAAGAAAGTGGAATGAGAATGTCTATTTGGACAATGAGCTCTTGACTTCCAAGATTTTGTCTGCTCTCCAGTCACGGCCAGAGAGGAGGGGTTTGAGAGCAGGCAATTTAGAGTGTGCTCCTCATTTCTTGAGCACTAATTCACTTTTTGTCTCTGTAGCAGCCTCTCTGAAGGAGCAGCCCCGAAGTGCCCTCGTGGGATCGGATGGCACCCCAGTTCTGTCTCGGAGTCTCGGCATGACTATCACACAAAGAGGAAACTCTCTGTCTGCATTGCATACTACTGGATCTGCTAATAAATTTGGGTAAGCAGACAACTTCTCACTTAAGCCACTTTGTTTTTCCAACTTGTAAGGGAATTAAATCCCTTCCAAATTAAGAACAAGCATTTATTTCAAGCTGTAGAAAGCATTAACTAAACCCTTACTGCTAAATTGCATTTAGAAATGCTCTCCAAATAGACAGGTGTTTGGGATTTTTTGTGAAGATGCACAGTTTCTGTAGTTCCTGTCCGCTACATATAAAATAATATTGATTATGATGAAATTTGGATTGTGCCATTTGAATACATATGTCCAAGTTTTATTATCCAGCTAAGCTGTTTGCCTCTAGAAACCTAGGAATAATTTCTTAGCCTGAATTTTTTGACAGTGCTGTTTAAATTGAAGTATGTCTTGTTTAAAATAGAGGACTATTTCAAAGCTATGTATCACATTTTTGTTTGCCACTGTTGTCTCCCTCATCTTATTGATGACTCTCTTTGATTTGACCACGGAGAGGGAATACAATGACCTGTCCAATTCATCAGCAGAAAATTAGGTGCCTTTTAAGATGTAGCACCAAAAGTTGTGCAAGAATTCATTGATCAAGAAAAGAGGATAAGGGACTTCCAATTAAAATTTAAATTGGAAATGTATCTATTAAGTTTCAGTATTCATTACCAAACTGAATTCAACTATTTCATGTAAAAAAGCAAGGATAATCTTGTGTTTTTTCTAGCTAATTATCTCCATAATAAATGAAGAATGCAAGTTAAAATGGTTTGTTATAGATAATTTAGTTATGTTTTTCTGAAAATCAATATTCTATGTTAACGTAACACAGTTGTATAACTTTTTTGGCTATTTAGACCAGTCACAGGAGAAATGGATGAAGGGGATTCAGGATTTATAAAATTTAAGCAGGTATCAGATGATGCTGTCTCCCTTGCACCTTCAACAGCAGAATCTATTTTTCTGGAAGGTATGGAACTTAGCAGTCTTGTGGGGATTTCCTGCCTTTTTCAAATTATGTCAAAATGCTTTTACTCTTTTTCTATGAATAAAATTCTTGGAGGAACCATTGTTCCCTCTAATTTTTTGCATCCATGGGCGGAATACATTTTGTTATGTGAACCGAGGCATGTGTGGACATGCATCATTAACAAATACATGCCACCCACTGTAGGTGGCTGTGGGTGCTCTGTTAATCATTGGGCAGTCCCTGACTATCTCTTGGGTGCCACCCGAGCACTCAGCTTACAGTGAACACTGTATATGACTAGGACATAATGTGCACTTGGTTAAATGGAATGTACTTTTGATCTAGATGCATACTCTTCCTCCCTGAGAAGTGAGATAGAAACAGATGCCCATGAGTTTGAAGCAGAATCTTGGAGCCTCACAGTGGAACCATCCTATGCAAAGAAGCAAGATAAAGCAGTTATAAAAAGACAAGATGTCATTTATGGTACGAGCAGTTTATTTCTCTCATTTACGTAGGGCTTCTATTTAAAATCGTCTCCTTTTACTATTTTGAATGGTGCAATAGTTTTCAGTGTTTTCACTACCTCACTTTTCTCCCCTTTGCTTAGAAGCCAGGAATCTTGTGAAGATTTCCCCTCTTCTAGTCCCTGGACATACTGTGTACTTGACTTCTGATTCCAGTTTTATTTTCAGATTGCTAATGTAAGCTGTAACTTCTATCTATCAAGCAAGGCAATACCCTGAGCCACCACCTCACGCTACAGTTTGGGGATATCATAATATAATCTGGGTCAAGCTTGGTCACTTGGTCGGAAAATTTCCAAGGAACCTGTCGGTACCTTCGTAGAACAGTGATCTTCTTTCAGTACTGACCCAGTGCCCCAGAATGGTGTTTTTATGTAGATCAGTGTCGCTGTAGACACTCTCCTTCTGTTGAGACACAAAGCTGAATTTATGAGTTCATGTTCTGAAGGATCCTGTGGTTTCTCGTGCAAGAATAGGCATGTCAGCCTTGTTGTCACAACAAAATTGCTACCTATAATCCTAAAACCCCCTCAGTGATTTAATTGGATTATATGGGGTCTTCATTTGTCTTCTAGAAACCCTTTCAGGAAGTGGCTCTGGTTCAGAATGCTAGCTGTGATTCCACCCCAGAAATAAGAGAAATTACTTTTTTATCCTGAAGGTCTTTACAGATTGTTTCAATGGGGATTATTATGGCTGTCAGGGGATCTTGATTACTTTTTCTGCACTGCAAACTTGAAAATGTTTACATCTGCTTCCTGATACAGATAACAGAATTTTAGGCAGACTAGAGAATTTACCTGTCAGACTTGCCCCTCCTCAGATTTGTGTTGCATATCCTGTTTGGAGCAGATCTGAGTAAAGTTTGTAGCACTACCATGCGGCTATATTGCTGCTGTAGTCTCTGGCACATATTTATTATGCTGTATTTTTTTAACTGTCTGGAAACAATCCAAAAGTACCAAGAATGAGTTTTCCTTAAGCAAAGGCTGGCTCCCCTAGCTGCAAGAGTCCATCATGTCCCCTGTTTCCGTTCCAATGAGATGTTTTGATTATAGTCGTTCAGGTCTCATTGGCTTTAACTTGAACTATAATAGAACCTGTCAGTCTTCACTTGACCTCTGTAAAAGTTAGCCTCTTTGATGGGTATTGAAAAATTTAATTAAAAGCATTCCCTCTAAGGAATGCACAAAATGGAATGGTACCCATCACGGTGGTATCTGGGGAAATGTCTCAGTATCCAACATGTAACAGTAGAATTCTATCTGTCAGCCTATCGTGCACTAAGAAGTGGCGGGTGTGTTTATAAATTCTGTATGAAGTAAAATTGCTGAACTGTCAGTGCTTTGCTAGCAACATGCACCAGCTGTGTGGTAAGTGGCATGTCAAGGCTGCTGATTTTCACAGCCCGCTAGGTGCGTGGCCAGCTGCTGCCTAACATTTCTAAAGGACTGCTGATTTTTTTTCTCGTCTCCAGAGCTCATGCAGACTGAAGTGCATCATGTCCGAACGCTGAAAATCATGCTGAAGGTGTACTCCAAAGCACTGAGAGAGGAGCTGCAGTTCACTAACACAGTCATCAACAAAATTTTTCCATGCGTGGATGAATTGTTGGAGCTGCATGGGCAATTCCTGTTTCAATTAAAGGAGCGACGGAAGGTGTCCTTGGAGGAGGGTAGTGACCGCAATTACATTATCCAGAATGTTGGAGACCTTTTGGTACAACAGGTGTGAACTAAGCTTTAATAATGTTAGTGGATGCTCTAACTTTAAAGCACTTAACAATAATATTAAAATTGGGTTGCGTAAAGTTTGGATATGGGGGGGAGCTTGACAGAACTTTGGGCCTTTCCAGTACCATGTTTGTCTTTGGCTTCCGGAAGTGCAGCTGGTCACTAATTCTGTGAAAGGTTGAATGTTTTCCTTGTGTATTTATGTGCAACATGGCATGCTGCTGGGAGGGGCATGATCCTGCATCTTGTTTGCTTCAAGAGGAAAGCAACACACTACAGAAGGCCTTCAAAGGCAAATCCTGCTATCCTTCCTGAATACAGTTCTGAGTCTACTACCGACCGACACCCTTGCCGTACCTGGCCGTGTCTGAATTCAGATACTCTATACTCTCTCCTTGACCTAGAATAATGCAACAGAAACTCTTACATCAGCTCCTGTGTGATGTCCCTCCCACCTTTTTCAGCTCCAGAAAAGTTCCCCATTTGAGTCCCAGAAAATCTTACTCACATTTGTTGTCTTTCTGCCAGGAGTCAGTGAGTATTGGGGTACATCATTGTGTCTGAACATCGACATCCATTTTCTCAACCTCTCTCCTATTTCTGGTGCAGGAGGAGCTGGAATGTCAAAGAAATTTGACTTCAAAAGCCAGTCAGGACAAAGCCTGATTAAATCCAAGTGTTACAGTAGCCAAGCTCTTTGTGAGTAACAGGTGGCATTTTAAAGTGGCTAATTTAATGTCCTTCCTCATGTTTCCAATTAGTTTTCAGGTGAAAGTGGAGAGAGAATAAAAGAAAAATACAGTGTGTTCTGTTGTGGTCACAATGAAGCTGTCGGTCACTATAAGGACCTGCTGCAGAGCAACAAGAAGTTCCAAAATCTAATAAAGGTAAAAGAACCTTAGCCAGCAACCCAATCCTCTCTGCTTTCCAAACAGCAAACTATCTGTGATTGCTTGGGTTTGGCTTTGAACCAAACCTAAAGCTGAAAGGAAAAAAAAACAAACAGTCCAGTAGCACTTTAAAAACTAACACAGTAATTTATTAGGTGATGAGCTTTCATGGGACAGACCCACTTCTTCAGATCATAGCCATATCCGAACAGACTCAATATTTAAGGCACAGAGAACCAAAAATAGTAATCAGGGTTGACAAATCAGAAAAGTATTATCAAGGTGAGCAAATCAGATTTGGAAATCTGGATTTCAGAAATCTGATTTGCTCACCTTGATAATATTTTTCTGATTTGTCAACCCTGATTACTATTTTTGGTTCTCTGTGCCTTAAATATTGAGTCTGTTCGGGTATGGCTATGATCTGAAGAAATGGGTCTGTCCCATGAAAGCTCATCACCTAATAAATTATTCTGGGAGTCTTTAAAGTGCTACTGGACTGCTTTTTTGTTTTGATAGTATATAGACTAGCACAGCTTTCTGTCTGTTACTAAAGCTGAAAGGTGTGTGAGCTTGTTACTTGGCTGTTTTCTGTGCCTGTGTGTTACAGACATCTTATGGGCAGTTCTCAGGTAATGAAGGTCACAGAAATGCCTGGTGGATGGAGTACTGGACTGGGGCTCAGGAGATCTAGCTCAGGGGTCAGGAACTTATGGCCTTTTGGTGCACACACGTCTCTTTTGTTCCCCCTCTCCCAGTCACTTCAGAGTTCCCTGCTGGGTCTCTACACATGGCTCTTGCCAAGCAACCATCCTGGCGTCTCCATTGGGTTGTAACGGGGAACTGTGGGCAGTGGGAGCTGAGAGGCAGTGGGCAGAGCCACAGGGGTGTACTGCCCGTTCCAGGAGCAGCGTGGGGCCCAGGGCGGGCAGGAAGCCTGTCGTAGCCCCACTGCACAGCCAGCTGGGAGCTGCCTATTAATTGCTGCCTGGTTGGAGTCTGTACACCTATTGCCAGCCTTCTCCAGCATTTGCTCCTCCACCATGAGCCCCCTCTCGGAGCCAGCAACCTGAACCACCTCCTGCACCCCAAGCGCCAGCCCTGACCTCCCTCTCCATGAATCTGCTGTCTTTGGGTATATCCACAAGTAGCTTTGCATGTGACCACAGTATTTTGAAAACTGCATCAAAGACAAAAACAAATAAATGGTTCCTCGTGTTTGAAAGATTGTGAACTCCTGACCAAAGTTTTGTTCCTGGCTCTTGCCACTAGCTTGCTGGGTGACCTTAGGCAAGTTGCTTCATCTTTTCTATCCTCATTTTAGAGATGAGGGCACTGAGACGCAATCATTCTTTGAGATCTACCATAAAAAGCAGTTATTACAGTGTTACCTGCTGTAACATCTCTCCTGAATCAAGAGACTAGCTCAATGACTTGTGTCAGCATTGTGTGCACTAGAATGTGCAGCCTGACATTGGGAAAACAAGAGATTCATGCCATTATTTGGATGCATAATGTAGCCAAATTGGAAGGAACTAACCTGAAGCTTGATGAATGATGCATGATCCAGATGGATGGAATTTTCCAAATCCTAGAATTCAGTAAATGAGTACTTCCCAGGATTCTTCTAAATGATAGATCCTCTTAGGTGGTGTCTTTTACAAGGGACAGTTCATTACTGTCAAGAATTTAAAGGAGTTTAAATGTGCAATGCTGTATATCTTCTGAGAATCAGTAATCCATTCTGCTGCCAGGATCCCAAAGTACCTGGAACTGGACAGAGTGTTGGGTTCTGAAGCTCTTATTCTTAAGTGGATCTGTATTTATTAGTGTTAAATTCCAGAAACTCTGGTAAAAGAGACACCTGTACATCATTTAATAGCAAGGGTAATTCAGCACAATTGTACTGTTGGATCTGATTAGAAGATATTTATAAGTATATTTTAAAAGTGGGCTTATTGTAAAAGAAAAAGGAAAATCCATCATTAAATAAAACAAAATTAAACAATTTGCTGTCGGATTTTGCTCTGCATTGGTGCAGGTATGTTTTGCACTATCTGGAAATAACATTTTAAAATATATTTTTTCTCTGACCAAAGTCCAAGTAAGAATGCTGGTTTACTGGGTGTAAGAGTGCCTATTGCTATTTTGTGGTTGACACTAATGATGCTTTGGTGCAAGAGTAGCTACAGGTCCTGTAGTCGGTGGAGATCTTGTTGCAAAAAAGAGAAATTTCGAGAGGTAAGGAATGTGTAATTGGGGATGCACAGGAGATGGTGGGCTCTCTCAAATGCAGATTGTATCACAGCATGCAATTTATGCTATATCTAACCACTTGCTTTCTGTTTTTTGTTTTACGTGTGTTTTTTTTTTCTCCTTAGAAAATAGGTAATTCTTCTATTGTGAGAAGACTTGGTGTCCAAGAGTGCATCCTCCTAGTCACTCAGCGCATTACAAAGTACCCAGTGCTGGTGGAGCGTATAATTCAGAATACAGAAGGTATTTTATAGAGGTGCCCTGTAATGCCTGCCAACCCCTTTCTAAACATGTAGGGCTTTCTAGGATTCCCTGTAGGCCACACTCTTCACTCCTTTATCAGTTGAAGGGGTTGTTGTTGAGCCACAAAACACAAGCTGAAGGGACAGCATTAGATTTAACTCTAAAAACAAGAAATCTTGGTGTTTTAGTCTCTCAGTTTGATCAGAATTTGACGCTTTGGCTTTTTTTTTGACTTTATCCTACAAAGAAACATTTTGAGCTTCTATGCACAGAGCCTGTCATGGCAGGTGATGTTTGGGATTTCTTTAGAAGAAGCATTTCATGTCCTGCAAATCTAAATAACTTTCATCTTGGAATCATCTCTTTATTTTTTTCAAACAAACCACCTCTCTGCCTCTTTGTAGCTGGCACTAAGGATTATGAAGATCTGTCCCAGGCGCTCAGTTTAATTAAGGACACGATCACTCACGTAGATACCAAGGTAAATGAGTGTGAGAAGAGGCAGCGTCTTAGAGACATTATGAATAAAATGGAGCTGAAATCATCCGGGAAATTGAAGAATGGGCTGCTCTTCCGGAAGGATGACATGGGGCAGCGGCAGCTCCTGCTGGATGGTATGCTGTACTGGAAAGCCGCATCGGGGAGGCTCAAAGGTAAATAAAAAGGCTGACCAGGTACTGAAGGAAATAGTTCTTGTTCTATTTCTGACGTGTCAGATAAGCCATTCTGTAGTGATACACAGTAAGTTCCTTACGCATTTTGCGTATAATCTGTCTGATCCACTGCCCGATTCATATGGGAGGTCTTTAGGCAGATGTCAGGATGTTGAGTCATACCTTTTTAGGCTCCTGTGGAAAGACATTATCTTGTGTGAGCTCTGGTTCACACTTAGAAAAACTGTCATGTCAGCCTCATGACACTTTCCTTCCACAAACTGCCTGACTGCCAAAAAATCAAAACTGCTTTCATAAGATGAATATGTTAACAATTTAGTTGCTGAAAAGGGCAAGGAGGGAGCTAATGGCCTCATCTAATGCAGCCTGAAGATATCTTGTGCCTGTGGAGTTTGCATTTTCCTATAAGATTTTGCTGCTGGGACAGAGGCATGTTCCCTTGTGAACAGATTGGGTTTATATGTTAACCTGTGACTCAGGAAAGATCTTCATGTTCAAATCTCTTTGCAGATATTTTGTTATGTTCGTTTTGTATTCCTGCAAAAAAGATCAGGCTGGGTACATGCCCATTCCAAATGAAAAGAAATGATATACCTGACATTGAAATGCTGATCTTATGAATGGTGCTTAGAATAAATGTGAACAATTAGCAAGTATTTCCAGTTTTCCTTCTTCTCTTAAAACTTTTGCTACTTTAAACATAGTTTTTGCTTTGGGATGAAGGCCCATAATCACCTTCTAAAATCTGGTGATCTGATGTAGGCTGCGCCTATCACTGGTGTCTGAGAGAAATAAGTATGGTCAGTGCCCTATGTATTTTGATGGTGACAAAGAATTTGCTTTGGAAACCAACTGGTTGCAGAATCATGCTCTAGAATTTAAGCTTTTCTTATTCCAAAAGATTTTTGTGGTAAAAATGGCTCTTAGAAACATCACCTGAGTGTAAATAGTGCAAGAGCAATAGCTGTGTAGGGTGATTTGCTCCATTCCTTTCAACAGGCTTTAAATCTCAACTCCAGTTAATTCCATTTAAGTGTCCATTTTCTTAGCTACTTTACTGCTGCTCACGTCAACAAAAACTTACTGATCCCATCCCAAACCGCCATTTAACGTGCCTTCCTGGGATAAAAGCCCCAGCTAGAAAGCCTCTGATTTGACCCGTGACAGTTAAGTGGTTTTGATTTAGTGGATCATAGGCTCTGATCCACTAAGAGCGTTTGGTAATGGTGACCATATTGTAATTAAATGTAATGCCGTTGTATGTGGGAAAATTCCAAAGAAACCCACCAGAGTAGCATTTCATTTAAAAAAGGGAAACTGTACATAAATGAGGAAGCTAGTCAAACAGAAATTAAAAGGAATAGTCAAAGAAAGACTACCATGCAGACTGCATACAGGCAACTTAAAGCCCCATAACAGAGGCTCAAACTAAACATATTAGTCAAAAACAAATAACAGCACCAAAAATGAAAGAGTAAAAGAGGAAATTAGAAGAAGAACGGTATTTTAAAATTGTAAGTCAAGTCCTTGGGAGGACAATAGAAAGGAACCTAAACTGTGCAAGTTGAGTATGAAAATGTAATAAGGAAGGCCAAGAAAGAATTTGAAGAGTAATTAGCCAAGGATACACAACCTATGAATAATTTTTTTTCCAAATTATACCTGAAACAGAAAGTCTGAACAGTCAGTGAGGACACCAGACAATGGAGATGGTAAGGGAGCACTCAAGGAAAACCAGGCCATTGTAGAGAAGCTAAATAAATCTTTTGCGTTGTGCCAATACACAGGATATGGGAATATCTCCACTCCTGAGCTTTATTTTTTGGTGAGAGATCTGAGAAACTGGCCCAGCTTGAGGTGTTAGTAGAGGAAGTTTTGGAACTATTTGCTCAATTTAACAGTAGTAAGTCACCAGGACCAGATGGTAATCAGACATGGGTTCTGAAGAAACTCCAATAAGAAACTGCAGAACTAACAGGCATTTTTAGCCTATAGATTAGATAAGCCTGTATATTAGATGACTAATGGATAGCTAATGAGACCCCAGTTTTTAAATAAGGTCTCCAGAGGCTATCCTCGTGGTTACAAGCCAGTAAGTCTGACTTCAGTACCAAGCAACTTGGTTAAAACTGTAGTAAAAGACAAAATTAGCACACATATAGATGGACATGCGGGAAGAATCAACACCAATTTTGTACAGAGAAATCATGCCTCAGCAATCTGTTCGAGTTCTCTGAAGTGATGAGCAAGTTTGTGGAGAAGGGTGATCCAGTCAGTGTAAAGTCCTGGAGTTTTCAGAAGGCCTTTGACAAGTCCTCCACCACAGGCTCTGAATCACAGTCCTCTGTTAGGGGAGTAGAGGAAAGGGCCTCTCATGTTGTTCAAAGATTGGAAACAAAGCATAGGAATAAATGATCAGTTTTCACACTGGAGAGAGGAAAATAATGGGGTCTCCCAAGGATCTGTACAGAGACCTATGCTGTCTTGTGCTTTTCCAGGTCATTTGTGAATCTGATGAATGGTAAAATGGCAACATTTGGAGTTGATATAAAATTACTCGGAAAGTTAAGTCAAAAATTGGGCTCTCATGAAACTGATTGGCTGGGCAACAAAATTGCAGATGAAACTAAATTTTAAGTGAAAAATAAGAAAAACCAACTATATGTACAAAATAATGGGGTCTAAATTAGCTGTTAGCACTCAAGAGATTGTGGAGTCATTGTGGTTTGCTCCCTGAAAATATTTGCTCAATGCAGTGACAAGCAAAAGAGCTAACAGAAAGTGATGATCAGGAACAGAAAGTGAGCATTAGGGAAGTGGTAATTAATGAGACAAATATCATA
This sequence comes from Carettochelys insculpta, assembly GCF_033958435.1. Classification (NCBI taxonomy): domain Eukaryota; kingdom Metazoa; phylum Chordata; order Testudines; family Carettochelyidae; genus Carettochelys; species Carettochelys insculpta. The sequence goes on along the minus strand of NC_134163.1, from coordinate 16,267,842 downwards.
ATGCCATTATATAAATCCATGAGCTGTTATACTGTGAATACTACGTGCAGTTTGGGCCACCTCAAAAAAGGTGTAATAGAACTGGAAAACATGTACAGAAGGGCAATGAAAATAATTAGGGGTATGGAACAGCCTCCTTGTGTGGAGAGATTTAAAAGAATGGGACAGTTCCTCTTAGATAAGAAATGAACGTTGGGGGTTGGACAGGATATGATGGGCCTATAAAATCATGGATGGTGTGGAGAAAGTGACTAAGGAAGTGTTGTTTACCTCCTTTGCATAAAACAAGAACGAGGATAATACGCTGAAATGAACAGGCAGCAAGTTTTAAAGGGAATATCAGGAAGTATGTCTGTACACAATGTGCCTTGTACCCTGTTGGCAGGAGATGTTGTGAAGGCAAAAAGTATCACTGGGTTCAAGAAAGAGCTAGGTAAGTTCATGGAGGACAAGCCCATCAATGGCTATTAGCAGGGACACAATCCCAGAAGATGGACTGGATGATGGCATGGATTACTTGATAATTGCCCTGGTCTGTTCATTACTGCTGAAGACTCTGGCATTGGTAACTCTGAGACAGCACATTGTGCTAGATGAATGGTTGGTCTGAGCCAGTAAGTCATTCAATACAGGCCAATATGAAAGGAATAAAACCAGTACTATTTTACTGCTTACATTCATTTGAAATAATCATTTCAGTAAAAGTGTTTCTTCTGATCATTTGAAATGAAGCTGCAGAAAACCTAGATCCTTGGCACATAATTGAAGTCTAACTTGGTACAGAGTACACAGGGCCTGATTATAATCTGTCCCAGTAGCCTGTATCATAAAGTGGCTCATTGCTCTGTAGAATGGTACTGAAAGGATTCTGATGCCAAAACATTCTCTGTAAATCATCTGTACTGTTTGACATTTACACCACAAGTGGTTGTTTGTTTGCATCAATCTTTTGGCTTTAAAACCATTCCATTTTTCTCCTTTTTGCTTGGTAGATATTCTGGCTGTGCTGTTAACTGACGTACTTTTGCTGTTGCAAGAAAAGGACCAAAAATATACTTTTGCCTCCGTGGTATGTATCTTTCTGCTTTATTAAAATATTTACTTGCAATATTCATGGAAGTGACAATGAGTAAAGAGTACGTTGGTAGCGTTATTCATATTAAATATTTGTGTTATGATAGCGATCATACTCCCCAATTGAGAATGAGGACTCATTTTGCTGGTTGGGAATTTGTCACCACTGGAAGTGGAGATGTCATTGTACACAATAGAAATGTCAGAGTTTGTTCAACGCTAAGCTTAACGCCCCTTTGTGAGCTGCAGAGAGACTTGCACAGAAGCAACAAAAAGAAGAATATCTGAAAGAAAAATAAGATTATAAAATAAACCAGATGTCTTGCGGTCACATTAAGCTAAACCAGGTTTAGCAACCGACCCTTTCTTTTAGTTGGGAATTACTAACTCACACAGACTCTCAAGCTGTCTGTGGCATTTAGCACTGTTCTGTGCTCTTTTCACTGCCTCTCCTGTACTTGTTCTTTCTCTCTTCCCGTGGCTGAGTTCTGTCCTGGCTTCTCATGTGTGCTGGCCACACATGAAGAAGTGTGCTAGAATCCTGCTCTTGAAAGGCCCCTGCAAACAACCATTTAGAGAGGGCCACTCTTCTGCTCAGCTCTCCTTTGGTGTGTTAATGTGAGACTTGAAGAAAGGGAATAAAACCAGGGGAAATGGTAACCAGTGGCCAGCATACCCTACAGCCTGCTGGCAACTGATATTTCTTATGTGCACATGATGAACATGAATCCATGTGTAACTACTGCTGCAATTTAGAGCACTTACCTAATGGATTTGCTTGTTTTTCAGGGTGTGCCCTAGTTGCTCTTGGGGCTGTTTGTTAGTAAAGCACAAATGTGTACATTTTGAGTGACCCAAATTCAGTTTTGACTGTAACAGGATTTACTAATTACAATTTTGGGTTTTTTTTTTGTTTTGTATCATTATTTACTTGTCCTGATATTTTTCAACATATCAAGACTGAGGCTAAATTTCCCTACAAACCATTTCATTTGACTTCAATGAGACTAAAGCAAGTGGTTAAAATTTTAAGTATATATCTGTGATGGCTGGATAGTGGTATTCTCTTGAATTGGATATCTAACTGTACATTTCCTGCACAGTTTTACATCATATTTATTCATTCATAAATAACACATACACTGCTTGGCTTTTACTGCTCTGGGCTAGAATAGAGTGATTTCATTTGGGCTGTTTCCTAAAACATACTTGGTTTTCTTAATGTCACAGTTTCAGCAATCCTGTCTGTATCCCTCCAATATTTATTCCGTGAAAATGGAGCACATTCAGCAGCCTTCAAAATAACTCCTTTCTCACAAGTGATTGGTTTTCTAAGTGATGTTCACTGGCTGAAATACAAAGTATAGCCATGGACACTAATTACAAATCAGATGTTTCTAAAAGTGTTCTATCACAGAGTTGCCCTTAGTGTGTTACATAAGAAGGGTTTTTTGCCTTTTGGACCTGGTTTCACTTTCCTAGGCCTGAAGGTGACCCCATAGCCCTATCCTCTGAGCTGACCTGCCAACTTGACACCAGAATTACTTCCTGCTGTTCTCCCCTTTCATTTTTATGTTTGTCTAGTTCCCCACCCGGTTCCCGCCCATGGTACTGCTTTTATTACTGCTAAAAGAAGCAAAGTCCAAACTAGGGCATGCGCTTCTCCCTTGTGGGGAACTCTGAAGAGCCAAAATTCACAAGTTGTCTATTTTTAGAATGTAGGTCCTTGAAGCTCATCTGTGCAGCGCCATGGATGGGTGCAAAATAAAAGGGCCCCAGCAGCAAAACTGCTCCATTGCAGTTTGTCTTCATTGTTCACAAAGAGACAAACACTAACCCTAAAGATGCTGTGTGATCTTGTGCTGCAGCAAAATTTGACACTTCAACTATGTTTTTGTTCTGCAGGACTCTAAGCCACCAGTTATTTCATTGCAAAAGCTAATTGTAAGAGAGGTGGCTAATGAGGAGAAGGCAATGTTCTTAATTAGTGCCTCATTAAAAGGACCAGAGATGTATGAAATTCACACCAGCTCCAAAGAAGAGAGAAACTTCTGGATGGCACAAATTCGCAGAGCTGTGGAAAGGTATGTTATGACTGAAAGTCAGAGGCCTTGATTTCCTTATCATGGGTTTGATCTCTCAGCATAGCTGTTAATTCTGCATCTGGATGAAGATAAATTTGACTAACCTGATCCTTCAGGCTCCATTTCACATCCTCACTAAGGAAAATGCTAGTCATATGTGTGCCTTCTCTTAGGAGACGGGGTAGATCTAACTATCTCTTAGTTTTTGTTTTGCTGTTATATGCCGTACTCTTTGTAAGAGTGGAGAAGGTTACATTTCACATTTTTACCCAAAGGAAGCAGGTGACAGCGGATGTGAGGAGATTAGGGGTTTTATATGTCAGTTACTTGACCGGGTTAGAAGAGTCAGCTTCCCTAGGACATGTTTGCTCACTATCTGAAATAACACTAGTATTCTGTATGCAGGATACAACAGGCTGCCCGATAAAGTACCTGCCAAGCAAGGACTGCAGAATTTAGGACAAGGCTTTCAGTAGGTTATCTATGCATAGATCGAATAATCCCCTCACTCCTTGCATTGCTGTATAGCTGCCCTGATGAAGAGGAAGGAACCTTCAGTGAACCTGAAGAAGAAAGGAGACTGACTGAAGCCCGAATTGCTAAATTAAAAGAATTTCAAGGTAATGACTTATGCAAACATCCAGTGAATAGTGGTTCAATATCACTGACTTTTTGTGACTTTCTTATTCTTGGTCGACACCTAATGACATAAGGATGTGATCCCATCTCCTGATAAGTTCAAGCAAAATACCACTGTACGGTGGTAGGTAAATGGTTTTTTTTCCTGCCATTAAATAAGGCATCTAAAAAAAAAAACCCTCCTGCTTTTTTTGAGATGTGAGAAAAATGAGGACTACTTGTTTTTGAAAATAAATCAATACGATCTTCTGAAATGACCATTCTGCTTCTGATACTGATTTTATGAACAGCATTGTGGAGGTTAAATTAGCTTGTTTTTTTCCTTTAGACCGTCTGAGCATTAAAGATGATGTGATTTTGCAAAGTCTAAATGAGAAGCAACAAATTTATCTAGAAATGTCTGAAATGAATGGATTTGAAGATCTTTCCCAAGGAGCTCAGTCCAAACTCCTCCTCAGGGGGGAGATCTCAGAGAATTTGCAGGGAGAGGTGCTCCTGAAATCTGCAGTAACAGAAAGTAAGTGCAAAACAGGAATGTTTGTGTAGATAGATACAGCAGCAAATAGTGTAGGTCTTCTGTATAAAGAGAGAGAGGCTATGGGGGCTAAATAATACGTAAGAAGTTAGTACATGTGTAATGCTGCTGAGACTCTTAATCTTCAGAGTCCTCCTGTGAAATGGGTAAATTGGACATTTGCTACAAGTTTGGACATTTCTGTAAAAGATCAAACTATGGAACCTAAATGTGAGTCTGCTTAGAGGAATGCCTTGACAGCATTCCACCCTTGCACTAAGATTCCTCCTGGGGTCCCAGGTTAAGGGAGTTGGGGCATGAGAAGCTGAGTCCCCATTTGAAGATGAGGGTGATCTTCACATGTGCCTTTCGATTTTAGAGTGTGAGGTAAGGGAAGATACATCTGTGCAGTGGAGGCTCAGTATGACCTCTAAATACATGGCAAAGTTTTGAATGGTTGTATTGCGAACATATCGGCATGGTGCAAATGCCTCATTGCTTGGACCTGATGATGACCTCTGCTCCTCTTACCTAGTTGAGAATCTCCAGAACCTGATCTTCATGCAGTTAGCCAATGTGCCCTCTCGTTTTGAAGACAGCTGTGGTTCAGGGCTACCCAGGAGAGCTGAAACCTTTGGGGGATACGACAGCACGACCACAATGCCAAACAAAAGTAAGAAATGGGGGCTTTTGGGGAGCCAGTGTCAGTGAGAGGGGCTAGTTGGTGTTCTGGATCACCGAAAGCCCTGGATATCAGCTGTTCTGCAGCATGACTATCATGACTATTGAAATTGCTGATGTGAATGATAAGGTGACTTGTCATTGGTAACTGTTATGTGACTGTTACATTGGTGAGTGTTGATGCACTTGTAGATTGCCAATCTTGATATTGCTTGAGTAACTTTTTGTCATAGGAATGACCTGTGCTGGACAGTATCCTGTCATGTTTTACATATGTTGCTAGATCATATTTAGGGTGTTGGCATGCAGATACAAAGATGGAGAAAATCTGCATATGGATGGAAAAGATTAGAGGGAAAATTGCTAGTTGCCCCAGGGGCATTAGAGTGGCTTACAAATCTTACTGTTCAGTTACAATCTCAGGCTCTTGGTTTTCAAAGGCCATAAAAAAGAAGAACTGCTATCTTCTTTACCATATTTGGGGACACTGGAAGTGAGACAAGAACAGTCAGCTAACTAAGGTTGTGGTGCAAACTTAGATTTGGGGCCCAGCAAGTTTCATTGTAGCTAGTGAGTAGGCATCCTTCAGTCTGCATAGACTATGGATCGCGCCCTTTATAGTTTCAATTGAGGACTTCATTTACAGCATCTACTGTCACTATGAAGACCCACACAAGTGACAGTCCTTGCTGCATCTCTTGCAGATGTGGTGGGTGTCTGGCAAGTCCTTCGTGTGCTTTCTGTGCGCTCGCTTCTCCTCTGCTAGCTGTCTGATCCTCATCTCGCCCTTCTGAAGGCCCTTGTGTAACCCCTGCCTCCATCTGCTGCGGTTGTCTGCTAGTTCTTCCCAGTTGTCCAGCTCGATGTCTACCTTTCTGAGGTCTGTCTTGCAGACATCTTTGTAGCGCAACTGGGGGCATCCGGGAGGTCTTTTGCCAGAGGCTAGCTCACCATACAGGATGTCTTTTGGAATCCTTCCATCATTCATCCTGTAGACATAGCCAAGCCAGTGGAGCCGACGCTGCCTGAGGAGGGTGTGCATGGTTGAGATTCCAGCTTGCTCGAGGACGGCGGTGTTGGTCGCTCTCTCCTTCCATGATATTCCAAGGATGCGCCTGAGGCAGTGCAAGTGGAAGACGTTCAGCCTCTTTTCCTGGCGGGCATACAGGGTCCAAGTCTCGCTGCCATAAAGGAGGGTGCTGAGGATGCAGGCTCTGTAGACTTGCATTTTGGTGTGAGTGTACAGCTTGTTGTTATTCCACACTCTCTTGCTGAGTCTGGACAGAGTTGTGGCCGCTTTTCCGATCCTCCTATTTAGCTCAGTCTCCAATGACAGGGTGTCAGTGATGGTGGACCCGAGGTAAACGAACTCGTGGATGACCTCTAACGTATAGTTGTCAGTGCTGATTGATGGGGATTCAGCAACATCCTGACCGAGTACGTTTGTCTTTTTTAGGCTGATGGTAAGCCCAAAGTCCTTGCATGCTTTGGAGAACTGATCCAGCAGTTTTTGAAGGTTTTGAAGCTGTAGCTAGTGAATAGCACTGTAAAAACAGTTCAGTATAAAACTCTCTTCAGTCAGATACTATGTTGTCTGGTGCCTGTGTTAGACAGCGGGTCAGAACTTTTATTCTGATATTTGTTTGTCCTCCTAAGGCACTACATTACCTCTGTACAAGCCAAATAATTGCTACAAAACACAAACAAGCTCCTGTTTTCTGGCATGAAAAGAATAGGGTTGAACTAAAGGGGCAAGGTGTTTGAAAACAAATAAATGGCCTTTTTGTGCACCCTGTAGCCCTTCAGCAGCCCTGTCTTTATCTACATAGACACTGCAGAGCTGGTAAATGTGTGCCCTGGGAATAACTGAAACTGTCCTCTTAGCAGACATGATAAGTTGGTAAGCGAGTACCACAAGCCATTCCTTGTCAGCCCATTGTATTAGCTTACTGAGAAAATGTCATGTGGTGCTTTACAGCAGCTGGTTCAGGTGCCTGTTAAAGGTGGTTTGTGTGATGTGAAAATATCACTCTGTAGATACTTTCCTTATGAGCAATGGTTTTCTGTTTCTCCCACATCCACCGCACTAATTGCTTCAGGTAAGATGGATGTCCCAGTGGATATCGGAGAATATGTGTTAGTAACCACTGATGTTTTTCGTTGTCAGTTGTGTGTCCTCTATACTTAGGCTATTTTAATTCACTTTCCCTTGGTTTGTTGTCTTTGGGTCTCATGTAACTCTCAGATGGACCCGACTCTCCTTGTGCCCTGCTTTTTAAATCAACACATTGGAAATCTATACAGACTTCCAGCGCCAGAGTTGTACTGCATTTGGCCATTTCATTGTTACATATTCTTACATATTTTTTCTAACCGAAAGCATCCAGTGTGGCACACATCTTCTGTGCATTTGTTGACTGGCATACTTGCTCTTTCAGATGGTAGTTGTAAGAAGAAGGTCTATAGTAGTGACCAGAAGCTGCAAGACCGGCAAGGCCCTGCAATAAGTTCATATGTGCCACTCCAAGACCTCCCTGTTGATGCAGAAGAAGGATCTCGCACAGTACGTTTCTCTTCACTGCTAGACAGTCATGCTGGAGTCAGAGGATAAGTCACTGAAAACCAGAAGTCCCTACAGCTGATATTGTCAACTCCTTAGTAGGGTCTTACTGTGTGTTAAGTAACTTGGCTCCATTAAGACTACAGTTCTTTGAGCCTGAACTGGTGTGTTGTAGCTTCACACTTGGAGAGCAGGCATCTATGTGTACATAATTTGGCAGGGTTTTTGTTTGCACTACTTGTCCATTCTGTATGATATGTAATGTTTGCATGCAGTTTTTAATGATTGTGCATCTATTTCAACCTGGAATGGGACTAAAACATATCCCGTGCCCCTCCTCGTTGTGAGAACACTTGGAGAGCTGCCTTTAATTAAGTCCATCAAAATAATGTCACACAGTGACAGGTGTGGAGATGTGACTTACTGGTGCCCGGTCCCTTTGCTTTTTTATCTTCTTCAAATTAACGTGATTTGGAAGGGGATCCATAGACTAGAACCTGACGTGGCTTATTGCTTTAACGTGGATACTTAGCATTGGTCAGCGAGTTCAAAATGAATTTTTAAAAAGTAAGAAAATTCTCTTGATACTTGAGAAATAAATTATTATTGGTCTGTTTCTCTATGGCACTTTAGTATGTACTTGTATGGTAGGGTTGTGGTCTTGCAGGTCTGTAATCACGTGAGGTGTTTTAAATGAGGCTGACACTGCACAACTGAAATAGGGCTGATCAAATGTTCTCTGCTGAAATTATGGTTGTAAAATTTCCATCTAAATAAGCCTGCTCCCATTGTAAAGTCAAAAGAGTGGGGAAAAGCAGCTTGTATGCAGCGACATTGAGAAGAGTGTTGTGCGTTATCTACACTTTTCTACAGCCTGCTCTAGGACACCTGTTGCTTGTGTTTTTTTCCAGAGTGATGTCATGAGACTGGATTACAACAGCAGTTTCCAGCCCCTCCTGGAATCTGAGGTATTAAAATATGCTGTGCCTGGGCTTTACGATTGTGTAAGGGTAGTGATGATTGACGCCATCATATACAGAAGGAAACACAGCATGTCAGTGTTCATAGACTATTCATTTGTCAATAGCCAAGATCTTGCAGTTTTAGTGTCTCTCATAACTCTCAGATGGACCTGGCCCTTAGCTGGGTCTCCACAATTTATTTTAGAGTGTCTGTTGGTGCTATGTTTGTTCAAGAGGTCCTCCTAAACCAAAGAGCTATGACCATGAAATTTGGTGTGCAGCTTCCTCTTACCTTAACTTAAACCAAGAGTCAGGGTTTGGTTATGCCTGAAATCCCAGGATTTCCCAGAGCATGGGAAGGGAGGGGCACTGACAAGTGGGCCGACATATGTCAGACTCACCACTAGGGACAGTGAGTGCAGGGAACAGCTGTACTGCAGAGTGACCACTGGGGACAGCTGCAGCAGGAAAACAGTGGCCATGTGGAAGTGGGGCTCTCAACCCTGCCTGCCTCCAGATAGGTAAGCGACATGTGCCCTCCCCTCCCCACAGGGGAAGTCCTGCTGCTTCTGTGCAACCCCAGACCCAAAATTAGTGCCCTCCCGCGACATGCTGAGGCCAGTCTGGCCCAGCCCTGCCCCGCCCCGCCCCCAGCTCATGCTGGGGCCAGGGAAAGACCAGCACTGTGGCCTGCCCACCTGCCTCTGGAACTCAAGCTGGGGCCAGCCCCTAAGCCTAGTCCCAGCCCCCACGGCCCTCCTGCTAACCCCCAGAGCTGGAGCCAGGGCAGCCTCCCAGCTCACACTGGGTCCAGCCCCCCGTGAGGACAGGGAGCTGCAGCCCAAAATTCCCTCCCTTCAAAGACAGGCAGTGGGGGCAGGGATCTGTGGCCTGACTCCGCTGTCCCCCCCCACCCCGCAACCAGGGACAAATGGAGGGGGCCAGAAGTCGTGGCCTGAACTGTCAGGAGTTGCAATCTAAGCTCCCCCATCTTCCCTGGGAGACAGGCAGTGTGGGCCAGGACCACCGCCCAAGTGGCTCCCCCCTTCAAGGACAGGCTGAGGGGTTTGAGAGCTGTGGCCTAAATTCCCTTCCCCCACATCCACACCTTCTGAGGACAGGGAGGGGCTGGGATCTGCAGCCCAACCCAATCCCCCAGTCTGGGGACAGGCAGGGGCAGGTCCAGGAGCAGTGAAGGAGCTCAGCAACACTGGGTACATCTGCTAGAAAATACATAGAGGGTAAAATCCCATGCGAAAGCCAAGAGGAGTTTTTAAGTATCGTGTGCTAATTCCTTCCCATTCATCTTCCCTCTCATGTTATCGGACTGCTAAGGTGTCACTGGGCTTTGGATCTATGGGAGATGGCTCCAGCAGCTGCTTGTGTGTGCTGGCTCCAGGCTGGTGGTGTATGGGAGGAAACCAGCATTAAGCCTAATGTGAGGGCTGCTGCCCAGAGTCCTGGTGTGGTGGTAGTGAGCACTGTTGTCTGGCTGGACGCGGACTAATGAAAGTTGTCGCCATAGCCTCCCTAGAGTCTAATGCCTTTCTCTTTCCTCAGCTTGTCCAACGGATACAGAGGCTGTCGCAGTTGCTTCTCAGCCTGCAGGTAAAGTGCTGCTATCCAAGAGGTACTTCTGAAGCTGAACTAATCAGCCTACTGACATGTAGGTTGTAAGGGCTGTTTATCACTGTGCTGAAAATGAGAGTTCCTTCCTAGGCTGGAGAGGATGCGGGATTTGTCTGAGACTTGGGTGCCAGAGTAACAAATGCTGTCCCCAGTATTTCACAGGAAGCCAAGCCTCCCATGCCTGAGACTGCATGTACTATGTTGACAAAACTCACAACGCGTCCACACACAAAATGTGTTTTGTCGACGGTCTGTTGACAAAACTCGGCACTTCCACTGTCTGCAGAAGGAGTAACAGGAATATGAGGAATAACACCTTTTTCCACAGCTTCTATCAATAAAAAAGCCATGTAGGTGCTCCAGGGGCCCTCTGTCAACAGACAGGGCTTCCAGTTCAGTGGGCAGCCCTGTTTGCTGAGCTTCTGGTTGCCTGTTCTATCAAGAGAGTAGCTGGGCAGTCTGGCTGCTGTCTGTTGACAGAGCAGACTGCACTTTCAATCCGCTTTTGTGTGTGGGTGTGATCTGTTGACAGAAGTTTTGCCGGAAGATCTCTTCCAACAGTAACTTCTGTTGACAGATCACTGTAGTGTAGATGTAGCCTTACAGAATGGATTTTTTTCTCCTTCTGAACTAAATAGCACCCTTCTTTCAGCCTCTCTGAGCTCTACTTCGTTTCCTTACTGCTGAGAGACGCTGTGCTTCCCACAGTGATTCTAGAGTACACACAACGGCTACGTCTACACTAGCCAAAAAGTTTACTAATGGAGTGCTGAAATACATATTCAGCGCCTCATTAGCATGCGGGCGGCTGCGGCACTTCGAAATTCATGCGACTCGCCGCCGCATGGCTCATCCAGACGGGGCTCCTTTTCGAAAGGACCCTGGCAACTTCGAAGTCCCCTTATTCCTATGTGCAGATAGGAATAAGGGGACTTTGAAGTAGCTGGGGGCCTTTCGAAAAGGAGCCCCGTCTGGACGAGCCATGCAGTGGTGAGTCGCGTCAATTTCGAAGTGCCGCGGCCACCCGCATGCTAATGAGGCGCTGAATGTGTATTTCAGCACTCCATTAGTAAACTTCGAAATGGCCATTTGCATGGCCATTTCGAAGTTTTTGGCTAGTGTAGACACGGCCAACATGTCTATGTGGGTGTGGATAGAATAGATAGTTGCATAGAGTGACCATCCATCCCAGATTGGGTGGGACGATCCCATATTTAGGATACCAAAAAGGTGTCCTGACTTATTTTTTAAAAGGGACTAATTGTCCTGTATTCAGGCCCTCCCCTGGATGACCTTTTCCACCAGCAGCAGTGCAGGCGTAGCTGCTGGCAGGAGTTCTCAGCAGTGGCTTCCCCGGGGGTGGGGGCGGGGCTAGTGGCTGCAGCTTCACGGGGGCTCCCAGGGCTGGGCTGGGGGAGTGGTGGCTGCTGCTGCTTTCCCACGGCTTGGGGAGTGCTGGCAGCTGTGGCTTCCCTGGGGCTGGGGGCGCGGCTGCGGTTTCCCCAGGGCTGGCGGCGGGTGGCAGCGGCTGCAGCTTTCCTGGGGCTCAGGGAGAACTGGCAACTGTGGCTTCTCCAGTGTGTGTGGGGGGGTGAGGGTCTGCTGCTGTTTCCCTGGGGTCAGAGGGGCTGGCGGCTGTGGCTTCCCTGGGGCTGGTGGGGGAGGCGGCAGCTGCTGTTTCTGCAGGGGTCCCAGGGAGTGCCGGCAGCTACCACCTCCTTCCTGGCTCCCCAGCACTTGGTGGAGCTGCCCCTCTCACCCATATCTGCCTGTCCTGTGATTGGGACAGAGAGATATGGTCGGCCTATAAGTGCATCAGAGTGATAGTCAAGTTCAAAAGATGGATCATTATGAACGAAGCAAGAGTAGCTTTTTGGCTCAAGGTTGCAAGTGGGAATTCAGCCCTCTCCTGCGGAGGGGAATGGGCTGGGTAAGCTAAAAGGTCTCTCTGTCGTCCGAGATTTAGACCTGATACAGTGCAGTTGTTGGACTCACTTCGTTGTATTGCAAGCCCCTGTGTCTTACGATGGAGTTGTTGTTTTTTCCAGGCAGTGATAGCGCAGCAGGACAGCTTCATAGAAATCCAGCGAGCCACCTTCATAGATCGGGAGAAGCAGCACCGGCTGCAATCCACACGCGGGAACCTGCTGCTGGAGCAGGAGAAGCAGCGCAACTTTGAGAAGCAGAGAGAAGAAGTGGCCAATGTGCAGAAGCTCCAGAACCAGCTGAAGGTGGAACAGCAGCGCTGGGAACGGGAGAGGGATCGCCAACAGAGGGATTTTGAAAGCCTAGAGGCACGGTTGCAGGAGCGAGAAGAGGAGACTCGGCAGCTGAAGGATCGCTTGAACCAGGATAGGGAGGAGCTGGAGAGACAACGAGAGGCCTATCAGCATGACCTGGAGAGGCTACGGGAAGCGCAGAGAGCAGTCGAGAGGGAGAGAGAACGTGTGGAGCAAATGAAGAAGCTGAAAAAACAGAGTACGGTGTCGGGCATGTTCTCCCCAGAAATGGGGCAGGTAAGGACTGAATTGCCTGGGAGCCGGAAGCACGATTTCTAACTCACACCTGCACAAAAACCTCCCTCATTTGTTGCATCTTAAGCACATAACTTTACCTGGGGACAGGTTATACCAGTACTACCCATTGTGGAGTTTGTGATTGTACTTTCTTCTGAAGGAGCAGTTACTGGTCACTCTTGGAGATAGGGCAGTGGGGTTAGATGGTCCTGTTCTGATACAGCCAGAAAATTCCTAGGAAGCTTGCCCATTCATTTTGTGGGGGCATGTGGTAGAAATGGAGGAAATTACATGGTCCTATGATTGCAATAGGATTTGTGAAATGAAGATACACTACTTTGCACTGGCGGTGCTTGGTGGTAACCTGGAATTTTCCTGAATTCTGTGTATTTACATTCTAAAAAAGGTGCCCCTCCAAAATAGAGCCTTCTGCCTCTGATGAAGAAAACATGTGGAACTGCTCCCAGCTCCACTCGGTTAGCCCCTCTCAAGGGAGAGAGGCGTCCAACCACAGTGGGCAGTGTTGGAACAACAGGGCTGTATGTAGGTGACCAAGCTGCCTTGCCTTGTAGAAGTACAGCAAGCCTGGGCATCCTGGGCAGAGCTGCAAGTGGTAGCAGCTCAGCCCAACCACTTCTTAAAGGTTTAAAACTCCCTGTTGTTTTAAATGCCTATTTGAGCACAGAGCACACGTGCTGATTTGATGGCTGAGAACACAAGAACAGTCACACCAGCTCAGACCAAAGGTCCATCTTAATCTCTCCTCAGACGGTAGCTCTTCCAGACCCCTCATCGTTTTGTTGCCCTTTTCTGAACTTCTTCCGATGCCAAGATACCTTTTTTGAGAAGAGGGGGCCACATCTGCACACAGTATTCAAGATTTGGATGTACCATGGGCTTATATAGAGAAAATGATACTCCCCTACCTTTTTAAAATTATTCCTAACATTGTTTGATTTTTTGACTGCTGCTGCACATTGAGTGGATTATTTCTGAGAACTGGCCACAGTGTCTCCAAGACCTCTCAAGTGGTAATAGCTAATTTAGTCCCCACCCTTTTGCACATATATTTAGGATTATGTTTTCCAAAGTGCATTACTTTGCATTTACCAATGTTAAAGTTATCTGCTCTGCCTGCTGGCCCACAGCCCAGTCTGTGTACAATGTGTGAGGTTTGTTTTTCTTTTTCTTTTTTTCCATACTGCTTGTCCTGAGTGCATTTAATGTCAGCTGAAGCTGGCCCATGAGTAGCGCTCTGTCATGGATGATATTAAGCAGGGTCATAAGCTACCAAGAGATTTTGTTCTGCTTTACCAGACTTAGTGGGCTGAATCTTACTTGCTCCTTTTTCTGTTCGGTAGCATAGGTGAGGCCCTGATATTGACCGCAGGAAGTTGTGTGTATGTTTTGGGGGTAGTCTTCTGTTTCCTTCTGTGCTCAGGTCATGGCAGACGTGACGTATCATCTTCACAGAATGTATTTTTTTTTTTCTCCTTTAGAGTCAGATGCTGAACCATTCCCTCAGCTTCAATGGAGAAGGGATAGAAGGATCTGTGCCTCACTTGAAGCCCTCTGGGAGGGCTAGTGTCTCAGGAATGGATTACGTGGAACGAACGGAGCTGGTTCGCAGGGACAGTGCCACGCTGGAGAATCGTCTGGTCCTTGCAATGAAGAATGAAGTGCCAATCCACCTGCTGAGTGCAACCAACCAGATCCAGAAACAGGCTGCAGTTCAGCAGCAAATCCCCACCAAGCTCGCCACCTTCACAAAAGGAAGCAAAGAAAAGGGGGCGAAGAGCAAAACCTCTCACAGGACGGACAGTTCAGGTGAGTACTAAGCTGAAATCACAGATGCACAGGCGCCTCACATGAATTCCTATGCTGCAGAAAGCATTAGGACCCTTCTTGGAGTGGAAATATAGCTGAAAATTGAATGCCCTTAGTAACACAGTGTGGGACTTGTCAAGGCTGATTTAATCCTGTGTCTCCCTGATCCTGGCCTTGGCTCGTGCAATTCTCAATGTGGAAATGGGGGGTTTCTGGGGGTGGGGGGGCAGGGATTGCAAATAAGCAGCCAGTTGTGCTTTGGACATACAGACTGAAACAAATTGGAACCAGTGTCACCTCAGTGTTAGCTTGTTTTGTCAATGCTGAGCAGCGTCTCTAATCCATGGCGTGATGTACGGCATAACATGAGCCTCTCCTTGCTGCATTTGTTATCCCGACATGAGAGAGAACTGGCTTTCTCCCACCCCTGTGGGCAGTGACTTGTCTCGGAAGATTTCTTACTTGCTGAGGCCATTCTGAACATCGCAGCGGGGCAGGCGTGCACTTTCTAATACAAAGCTATTGGTTATAATACTGAGCTGTGTTCTGCCCTGGAATCTGAAAGACAGCAAACTGTCAACACTGTTATTCCATGAACATGACTCTGAAAGCCAGAACAAGGGTGCTGAATGAATTGCAAAGCTAAAAAAAGCTGATTCTGTCAGAAATAGAACTACAAATGTAGTCAGAATGACATGCTGTAACTTCCGCTTCTAAGAACTGGCTACTAAAAAAGTGGCCTTCGACAATGACAGATGATGAAAAAACCACAGTTTTCCGGCCACTTAAAAGCACCTTATTTCCATCTGTGTGAAGTAGCCTTTAGTTTTGAGTTATATTTTTAGTTCCATGCCAGATTGTCCAGCAAATTTACACATGGAATGTGGATGGTGTCAGTCTTCTCCAGCTGCATTGTGAAGGCATCGTCCACCCTCCCATGCTGTCCTCTAGTTTAAACTGAGCTTTGTTTTCGTAAAATTACTTGGCCTATTTCCAGCACATAGCTGTTACCTTTGACCCCCTCACCGCCAAAACAAAATGGTGGCAGCAGAGACAAAAAACTCTTGCAGTTCCACTCCCCAACTTGATTTTGTTCATTGTTTTATATGGTGACCTGTGCAATGGGAATACACTTAGTTGTTTCTGTCAGCATACAAGCGAGGTGTAAATTCCAAAGCTATTGGATTTCATTCTCATCCGCAAATGGGGTGTGCACATGGGTGTGGAAGGAAGACTAAAATGTAGCAACACTTTCTGCACTAATGGCACGTTGCTTGGACCTCTGTGTCTAATTTGGTTCCAAGAGTGATAGGTGAGGGATGGGTAGCAGGATATAGCAGCCGTTGGGGCTGGAATGATTGTTTCCATTGATTGGCTTTACTTCTGGAATAAAAACATTGGCAAACTAGCCTACCAGAGCTGTTGTGCTTTGTCTCTGCTGCAGCTGCATTGCACGTAAGGAGCACAGGTGGATTTGTGGGGACCTTTCTAGTGTGGTGAGTGGGAGTAGCCATTTTGGTTCTGCATGTCCATGCCAGGGTTATTCCTTGACTATGTCAGACCATCATAAAAGTTGAATGAAGTCTTTCCCTGTCATTGGGAGGCCATTGGAAGTTGGGATGTCTCCGCATAATGAAACATAAGTTGCTGGGTGGGCAAGCAGGAGGGCAGCGTGAGCAGGTAAAGAGGTAATGAAGTGTGTGAGGAGTGGGGTTAGGTGCATGAGCCCAGCCTTGAAGCAGAAGATTTGGCAAAATGTGACCAGGGCAAAGTACTGATGTGTAAACAAAGATTTCTTTGCAGCATCTGTGGACTTGAAACAGCTGCTTACCCCTAAACTTTCTGGGAAAGATGAAGGTGCACTGAGGAACAGACGTTCAGCAAGCCCAGTCCTCCTGAACAGCCAGAGCGCTGCATTCCCGCCAGGTAAGGCTGCCAGGGAGTGCTGAGCATCCGCTCTGTGCTGAGACATTCTCATGCACTGTGGTGAGTCTTTTCCCTCTCCGTTTCTCTCACAGAGGCTTACAGCCCTGCTGACAGCCAGTCAGAAGCAGTGAATCCCCTGAGGTCCAACAGTGTTCATGTCCGCACCTTAGTGGCCTCTACGCCAGCCCTGACCAATGCTCAGGACGATACCAGCAAGGAGGATGTCATTTTTTTCTGAGTGTTTCCTGTTCAAGAAGGTCCTTGTGCTGTGCTGTTGCAAAGAACTGAAGCACGGCATTGTGGCTGGCCTCCCATCCAGACCCCAATGGAGCAGGATTTCACTGTTGCTTGGTTCGCTTCTCTACTGACAGCTCAACTTGAAGTCACCAAAGCAACACGCTTCCTTGTGACTTTTATATGGCTTCAGTGTATAAATTCAGAGCTGGTTAAAATGTTGCCATCTACTGTACTTTGCTCTTTGGTGAATCTGCAGTAGCTCTTGGTAGATCTTTTATCTTGTAAAGTAAGTCAGTTTTAATGGATGTTGAGCCTCCCAGATTTTTTTTATGTAAAGTTTTATTAATAGGCCCTCAAATGGCTGAGAAGTTTAATTCTCTCTTTACGGAGCAGTGATCAATGTAAAGGATTATTAATTCTGTTATAATAGCTAGCCAGACAGCAAGCCAGCCCTCTCACAACCATCATGCCGGAGGAGAGCTACCAACTCGCACAAAAGGAATAGCATCTTGTACCTTTTAGTGAGTTCATTGGAACATATGCTCACTGCACATGCACAGTGTAAGGACTGCAAACCTCTTGACATTGAAGAAGTCACAAGCGCCAAAAACTCCCTCCAGTTGTGGCAGCAAAGGGTTGGACACGTGTAAACTCTCCAACATGGCAATGAAGAGTTGGGCTAGGAGAACATGTCCCCTGGCCATCAGTTGCACTAGATTTGATGTCCCTCTTCAGGAAAGGCTTCTTAGAGCTGTCTCCTTGTTGATGAGGATGTAAATTCCCAAAGCAAAAAACGCGTTGGTTCAAAATGAACTTTGGGACTGGGATTTTATTCCTGCTGAAGATACTGACCATCAAGGGCTGGCTTGGCAGGCAGTTGTCACTTGTCCTGTCGAACCCCTTTTTTTCTGGATCTTTGTCAGCCCCCTGGCCATCATGAAGGACTGGAATGTCACAAAGCTGCTGTTACTGCAGAGAGCACTCCACAGCACTGTCAGGAATGAAGGCACTAAGGAATATTTAGAATATTTTACCCTTAACTAACCCATCTTGAAACTGCTTTGATGTCTCGTGTTAGGTGGGTCAGGTTTGAGCATATGTTGGAGTGATGACAAAGTTAACATCATTCTGTTCAAACAGGAGCTGGTCACAGCAATGCAAGTTGGGAAATCATTCAGGGTATTACAGGCCTCTGGTGTGTGTGTCTGTTCCAGAGAGTGCACTACAGCTAATTAACATGTAACCTAGTACATGGAACTGTCTGGTCAAATACACTGTGTACAGTGGTCTGCACAAAAGGATTGTTCAGAGGGGACAATGCCCATAGGAAGGGAAATGGATCATTCTTGACCTTAACATGCTTGGGAACATGCTTCCCAAAATGCAGCTGTAGTGGATTTGGTGCACAAAGCCCTGACTAAAGTAATTTCTGCACCAGTTACTGCAATTTCCCAGCCAGAAGCATTTGAATATGCTGCTTTATTCTGCTGGTGAAGAAAGCCAATAAGCAAACAGTTCCCTCTGAATGGGCAGAACACGTGACATACCAGTGAAATGCTGGTTGGCAGTAACTTAAGTACAGCCAAAGTATTTTCAACTGTTGAAGGGTGAAAGCCCAGGAGGCGTCATTGGTCTGGAATTGGAAATGGCCATATGGTGTAGGCAGGGCTGTTGTCCGAAAAAGGTGAAGCTGTAATTGAGGAATGCAAATACACTGGAAATCTGTGATCTGTGAGGAAGAAAAGATAAATTTGCAAGCTAAATGGCAGCTGTGGTGCTGTCTTGGACTTTGTTGGCTTAATTCTCCTCTCTGCTGTAAATCAGGATAAGTGCCATTATAGTGAATGGAATGACACTGGCGTAAGTGAGGAAAGAATTTGGCCCCCAGACACTTGGTTTATCAACAGAGACATGCCCTCTAGAAGCGCACAGTATCTTTTTTTTTTTAAACTGTTGAGCCAAGTTGTTTCTAAATTGGGGTTCTTTGGCTGTGGTGAGCTTGTGCAATTTGTTATGGAGCCAAGGTGCAAAGAGCTATAAGCTCACATCAAGAGACAGCTTGATGATGGCACTGTAGTACTATGTTATTGTGACCCAGTGTGTCCTGTCGTTAGCGATCAGGACATGAGATCATGATGAGCTTGTGGTGCTCTCTTCATTTGACAGTCTTTCTCTTCTACTTGTTGTTTTTTTCTTTTTTCCTCTCATTAGACCTCCTTAGGATAAGAAGAGTTCTGATCCAGCCTGTGGACTTTGGAGACCTGTACAAGGAACCATGGCGCCTCCCATTCAGGGTTGACTACTAACGCTGTGCTTTCAATCCTGTGTAATAGGGGCGCACAAACTTCCTTGTGTAACCATACGTCAGTGCCGCAGGAGTGCAGGGCTGCTGTATTCTCTCCGTTCAAGCTGAAACTCTGTATGGCCATTTCCTTGGCTCCCAGGGGTCAGGCTTTAGCATAGAGCTATACTCAGTCTAGAAAGTGGGAGGGAACCAATGTTCTCAAACAGTTCTGTTGTTTGATTGTTATTCTACCCTTGTGGGAGAGGGTTCATGGACCTTTGAGTCTTATTTATCTTCTGCTCTTTTCTCCCCTTCCTGCAGTAAATGTTCTCAGATGTAGAAAAATAACATCTGGAAAATGCTAGGCCTGTAACAAGAGCTCATCAGAAATATCATCCGAATTTTAAACCTCTGCTTTATCCCCAGTACTTTTGTATGTAGGGATCGTAGTTAGGAGTGAGCAGCCATAGCGGGGCCTTCAGTCTGCAACAAAGGAGCTAATGCAATAGTCAGCATCTACTCTCAATGCACATCTCACTGCTGCAGAGGTTGCATGCATCTGGTGTGGGGACAGAAGTCCTCTGGTTCTTCGGTCAAACTCAGGTTTGCCTGGGTTTTAAGTGCCAACCTAGGCATTGATGTGATTTTATGTAGAGTGACCAGCCTGAAGAGGCATGACTGTGAGTTAGTGAATAATAATAAAGTCTGTAGTTGTACAATGCTGTACGCCAAAATATTACATCCTACCAAAATGCAAAATCGTTATTGTGGCACAGAGGGAAACAAAAATCACCTGTTTGTTTTTGTGAAGTAAGAGGACTTGAAATTTCATTACATTCCCCCCATTTCACGTGACACCTTTTGTCACTGAAAAACAAAACAAAACACAAAACACTAATTTGGGGTATTTTTCCCAGCACTAGTTTTTAAACAATTTTTTTTCCTGAAGCAGATTAGATTCCAAAGATGCTGTTCAAGTCTAGGGTAACTGACATATTCTAATGGTCTCCAGTAAAGGACTTATTTTAAATGTGGGGGGGGAGGGGAATGGAAGCTGACTACCAAACATTTGCTTTTAAATACTTTTGATGCAAAGCAGAGGACGGAACTTCCATGCATCCCTTCCTGGCTGAATTCACCCTTTGGTTCTTTGCTGCCCTGAGGTATGGTGGGAGTTGAAATACTTGGCTGCTCTTCACTTTGTCACAGCCTTAGCATTATGAATTAAGTGTGTATTTAATATTGTGGCACTGAAGTCTTAAGGTTGCTTGTAGTCATTGATCTTCAGTTTTAAAATCCAGTCTGAAGGCTGCTTCCTTTCTTCTGTCAGTTCAAGCTGCTATCACTTCATATTCCAGGCCTTCGCATTCCAGTATCTTCCTCATGTTGGAGCTCCCTTGGACTCTGTGTCTTAAGTGGTTTGGTAGCATCTGACTTTCCTAGCTGTGAATTGTAGTTGCAGAACATCCAACAAGTTGAGTTTTGAAATCAGTTTCGCTTTGTGGGAAGAAGAGTTGCTGATTTCTAGAGATGCCTCTTACTGGTGTGCTCGGACAAGCAGGATTTGTTCTGAGTAAAACAGTGGCAATTCTGTCTTTCTGAATTTGCCCTCCATTTTTAGTCCTGCAGCTGTTTGAGTCCATTCATGGGACTTGTTAAAGCAAATGGCAGAATACCTAGAGTCAAAGTAGCTTACTAGGCTGTAAAAGGGTTTAAAAATCATTTTAAAAAAAATTCAAATGCCTGATCCTGCAGAATCTAATTAGCTGAGACTGCTAGTGAGTGATGTACCGATGGTTGTGTAGATTCCTCTCCACAAGCAAACACAGAGCATTTTGTTGTCTTCCTAGTTCTAACATTTTAAAGATTTTATTTCTGTCATGGCTATAAACCTGCTCCTGAGAAACCAGGAGACCAGCCTGTTCCCCACTTTAGGGCCAGTCCAGTACCTATTGAAATCATTAGCTGCCCTTGATCTTCTGTGTGTGCATGTTACCTGCCGAATTCCATTTGTGCCATGTTTCCAATCAGTGTTTTATATTTTTGTACTGAAAAGAATTGGAGCACTTTAGGAGGGTTTATTGTAAAATTGTCTTCTGTTTGTACTGTGGTAAATGCTTATGAGAGTAAATCTTGCTGTATCTCACTCATGAATTGTGAACTGTCTTGATGCTGTTTAGTCTTAGGACTGATTTAAAGGACCCCTGCACTGCAGTGATTCATGAGTAATCATGATTTATGGGTACCTGGGTTTTAAAATGACTATTTTGTTGGGGAGATGTCTCAATTGTTTTGCTTTTGCTAGTCTGTAAACGTTGTAAATAGTTCCTCTACTGTCAATAATACAGTAATTCAACTTATTTGTAGTTCTTAATTTTATTTGTGAAGTCAGTTGTTAAATGTTAATATTCTCTTGAATTGTGCACTTCTTGGTTAATTGTAAACGTGATCTTAGCACACCAAACAATTTATTTTTACAGTGATTGAAATGTTCCTCCACTGAAGGGTTTCAGAGCAGCACTATGCCTGAAACTAACTTCCAGCAATAAAAAGACCCTCAAAAATGAGCTGCTTTAAGGAATGTTTATTTCTGTATAAGATTAAGTGCTGCCCTGAAACAGATAATTTTTCATGTGTTCTTGGTTTTCTACCTTACAGACAAAATGCCGAGAGTCTGAGAGGGAGGCCACATCTGCTGCCTAGAGGAAGGGGGATGCATGTGGTGAGACAGGGCAGGTGCAAAGGCCCTGAGATGTGCAGAGATCTCCAAGGAGAAGCTCCCACAGAGGAGGTCTGGACCCAAAATGGCAGAAATATAGCATCGTGGCTGGAATGTGAAGGCAGGACATTAGATTACCTTGACAGACGGCATTTGTGGCCAGTCTGGTTTGAGATGTCGCTGGTACCACTGCAGTCTGTTTCCATGTGCCGTGGTAGAACTCCTTCTGGACTGGCGGCTGTGGCTAGGTGTTACTGGGACTCCTATATGGCATCTGTGCTGAGGAACCCTTTTGGCCAGATGTGCATGCACAGTCTCTATCGTAGGAGACTGACTGTCTAATAATGGGAAGATCATATCAACCTTTAAGTGGTATCAAGGGACCTGGGTGCTCTCTTCATTGGGAATTACTCTTCACCTGTGAAATGTTCTTAGCATCTCAAGCTGCAGATCTGCAATGGCCTTTGTGTTAGATTAAGGGACACAAGTATTTTCCCAGTATATGTCAACACTGACAAATGTGTTTGTAGAGCTGGCTGATGCTTCATAGGATGGAGTTGTACAGGGTGTATAAATAGAGCCTTACTTGTGCTGTCTTAAGGACAAATCATAGTCTCATTTGTGCTCATCCTGGCCCTTGGTAAATCTCTCTTCTCAGCTGCAGTGGCTTCTGGAGACGGCTGTTCCATTCAGCTCCTGTTTGCGGTGGCAGCAGAAAACAGCTTTGATCAATGGAGACAACCAGAGGTTGGTACCATAAATAAGTAAAGCTCAACAGCACAAATACTCCACAGGCCAGGCCTGTCTCCACACTGTGAGGGGTCTCCCTGTTCTGCTGGAGCACACCTGATGTAGGATGTCCTGGTCCTGGACGGACAGGCCACTTCTCAGATGGTTTGGCCAGCCCAGCTGGAGGCTGAGGTGAGGCGATACCTGTGGTTGGGAGCAGTTTATGGCCCTGCTCGCACCCTGAGGCAGGACAGGGGATGAAACCTCCTGCTTCCTCAGAAGGTAGGAGGTAGTTGGATCCCTCTGAGCAGGGGCTATTGTGCCCAGCAAGAAACCTGTGCTGGGCCAAGGGCTTCTGCAGCGTGAAGGGCTTTGCGGCTGAAACAGGTGCATGTCCTGGGGAGGCTCCTGTTTCCCTGGCTCTCATTGACAGAGCCAGTGAGCACCAGAGATCCCCAGCCGCTGCGGGGTCTGTGTCCTGTCCTGGCAGCAAGGTCGTGGATTACACTGGGAGGCACAGGAGGCATGTCCCTGTGAGGCAATCAAGTGGGTGCTTCCCCCACAGCACAGCAGCTGGCCCAGCAAACTGGGGGGGAGGGGCAGAGTGGCTCAACATGTCAGGCAGGTTTGGCTTTGGGGTGGGGCGGGGCAGATAATTGCCATGAAATATTTACTGCTGCTCTTTCCTGTCTGAAGCTTGCCCTGCTCCTGGCTGGCAGCCTCTGCACACAGCAACAATCTGCAGATAGCGGCTGCCGGTAGGAACTCCCTTGGTCTTCGCAGTGCGCCAGATAAGGCCAGCAAGGAGGGGTTTCGATTAACATCCTGTTACAAACCACGCCTTGCATCCACGGCTCCCCCAACACCCTCTCCCCCACCCTAACCAGAGCAACAGGCCTGGAGCCACTCACTGTAATAGTGCTACTGCAGGGAGAGGTGTTTGTTAGCCTTGGCTGCTCTTAGCCTTCCCATGGGTCGGGCTTTCCTCCTGAGCCATGGCTTCGGCATGGCTCCTCTAGCTAGCTGGCTAACCCAGCAATCAGCCCAGTCAGTAACAAATGCTGTCCCGGATGGGGCCAGCTGCTGCTGCTGCTACCTGCATGAGTGCCCAGCTCACTGTGGTTCACACCTGGCACTGGCCCCTCCTGTGGCAGTTGGGGTGGGGGTGGGGGCCCTAGGTCAGTGGGGGAGTGGTGCATGGCTGCTGGCTTGTGCTGAGCACTGGTTAGGCTGGTTAGCATGCTGGGAACATCCTGCATGGAGCTGGCAGCTTATTAACACACTAATCCTCGGGAAGCTGAGATCAGAGCCTCACTGGGACAAAGCCTCACTGTTGTAGTGCTGACACTGGTCAAACAGGGCGGCTGGTTTGAAATATTTGCTGCTCCTTCCTGCTGTCTGCAGACTGGTTTGTGCAGTAGAATGGTTTAAATGTCCCATCTACCAGCCAGGCCCAGAATGCCCAGGGTCCCCTCAACACCCAGCCCAAGGAAACTGGGCGCAGAGCTATGGGGACAAGGCAGTTGCCCTATGCAGAATGGCAAGGTGGCCAGCAGGGAGCCCAGGCAGCTGCTTTGCCTTTATCACGCAGCCATCAGCCACCACCCTTTGCTGAGCACACATGCAGCCAGGCGGCAGCAGCAGCTGACACCGCGAAAGGCAGAGCAAACTCTATAGCTAGTGCAGCGCAGGGTGGGGAAATGGCTTGCAGAAGCATATGGAGGCTCCAGCAGGAGACGTGATCCTTCCAAAGAAGACCACTAGCCCAGAGCTCCGATAACAGCCCAGCGCTGGGCAGGAAGCAGGCAGAGACTCAATGGTGCTGCAGCTGCAAAGCCCACTTTGTCCTCAGTGCCCCAGTGGGAGGCGGCCAAGAACCAGAGCTCCGTTGCCTGGCAGCGGATCGAAATGGGCTACACAAATGAAACCTTGGCCTGACTGGAGTAAAGCTGGACTTTGCCTGACACTTGAGAGCAGCTGTTGGTTTAAAAGGGAAGGAGAAGCTTCCTGCTCTGTAACACCAGAGATTAGATAAGGGATGGGAGCCAATTCTGCTGGGTTCTAGCCCTCCCTCTGGCCAGCTGGGTTGGTGAACTGTATGCCCTCGGGTGGCACCTGCCTGCACTGCTCAGTGGCAGATTCAGGAGGTGCCCGGAGCTGCAGCCAAGTCCAGCCCAAAGCATCATTTCTGCATTTCAAGTAGGCTTTCACAGGCTGGAGCGGCAGGCTGCTTGCTGCTCTTATACTTGCTCCCAGCCCCTTCTGCTGTGCTGCAGACCCAGCAGGACCGTGGCAGGCGGCATGGTGGGAGCAAGTATTAAGAGAGAGGAACTTAAGTGCACAAGCAGGAGCCCTGAACTAGACTGAAGCACACAGGACAAGGATGTAGAGAATGCAACAGGTCCACCCGCTGGGGGAGCCTTTCCTCCCTTCCACAGCCAGCCCTGCCTGCGGTGTCAGCCTGAAAACAAGGGAAGGTTCAAATCTGACCTGTCCTTGTCCCCTCCAGGCAGACACTTACTGAACACCCAGCTGGCATCCTGCGGACCAGTCCTGGTGTTTCTAAACTTGGGCATGTCCAGCCCCAATCGTTAGCTGGTGGCTGCTCCAGATTCCCCTCCTTGGCGGCAGCAGGGCTGGGCGCCGATTCTGCTGCAGCAGATGGTGCAAGAGGAAACGAGAAATGTTTCAGCCAAATGGGGCTGTTCTGAGAAGACCTTCAGGGGATTCTGCTGCTGATGTAAACAAGCGCCCTGCCAGCAGCTCAGCTCTCACAGGAGCAGTCAGAGCTCCCCCTCGCCCCTAGCTCTGCAGCTTCTCAACTCTGGCCTGTGGGGTTCTACCCCCCCATGCCCTACCACCCCCCCCACACTTCTGCACACTGATGCTGAGCAAGGCCTTGCCCCAGATTGCAGCATTTGTGGGAGAAGGACTTTGTTACGTGCTGCCCAGTTGGCTTATGCATTTTGCTCATACTCCATGCAAGATGATGGGCTCAAGCATTCCTACAGCTGTCTGCAAGGGTGGTTAGACCCTGGTCAGGTCCGTGGCATAGCTGCCGGCCCTGGAAAGAGCTTCCCAGCTGGTGCTATCTCCCCAGAACCCCTAAAGACTGACTGTGCTTCCTTCCAGGACCCAGGAGCATGGCACTGCAGTAGAGGCGCATTAGCTTTAGCATGTCCCCTCCCTCCCTTTTGCCCTGGGAGAAGTCTTGGGCCAGGCGCCTGAGTGAAAGGCAGGGAATAACCTCTCCTGCATTCAAGATGGAGGGGGCAGTAGCCTCTCTCACACCTCCATCGGAGAAGAAAGGTGACATTTGACCCATCCTTGCCTGGATATGCTGTGGGTGCCTGTGCTTCCTTGCACTGTGTGAATGCCTTTCTCCTCTGCAGCTGCTAAGCACTGTCTATAGGGCTGGCTGGGGAGAGACAAACTGATCAGGGCCTGGCTGTGGATTTATTAGGGTTTACTGAAGCAGCTCCAGTCTGCTGTGTTTAAAAAAAACAAACCACTGAAGTGAACTAGCTCGTTGGCCCATCCTCTTGTCAGTGGTGATGCAGCAGCACCCAGAGGCCTGCTGCTGCTGCTGCTGCTAATTAGAGTCCTGGTGCTGTCCCTTCCCGCTGCGAAACAGCCACCTGCCCCCCAAAGTGCTGCAGATCCTGGTGACAGCTCCCATTAGGGGTCACGCAGGGGCAGCTGCTCCTCCCTTCCTGCGCTGACAAAAGTGACAAGGTCTGAAAAGCAAACATAACATCGCTTGCATCCGAGGGCAAGAATGGGAAATCTGCCCTTCCCCCATCATCATCTCACGGAGCCAGGCAGCCAGCCCAGCCGGAGCAAGCGCTCTCTTCAGAATCTAGCCTAAGCCCTCCAGAACTGATGTGACTTTGCAGCCAGTCCTGCCCTGCACACCTGTTGCACCAGGGCTCCATGCCCAACGGGAGGGAGGACTGGATGGTGGGGCACCCTGATGATGACTTCACAGGTTGGGCTCTCCTGCCCCAGTCTTGCACGTGGACTCTTGGTGAAGTGAGACGCTGGCAAAGTGGAACCTGAAACTTGCTGCTCCTGGTGAAACCTGTAATGCAGAAGGGGCTGTTGTGAGAACCCTAATCTCTCACACTGGAACCTAAGGCAAGGTCTGTGCTCAGTTTGGGCTGGGCTCGCCAGGACTGTGCCCCAGCACTGCTGGGCTTGGCAAGTCACAGCCCCAGCACCCCTGTGCTTGCTGCATCAGTTCGAACATGTAAAAAAAAAAAAAAAAAAGTTGCTGAAGTGCCAGCACCTCTTTCATTACGAATGAAGCACTATGCGAGGTGGGCCCATGCCCCTGCACCTGGCCTTGGGCAGCAGGCCTGCCTGCAGCCTGGAGTTACAATCCTGAGCCCTACAGGATGTACCGGAAATACTTGGCTATATCTAACAAATGCATCAGACACATGGATTTAGGCTCCTGAGTGAGAAGGAGAGTGAAAGGCCAGAAAGTCCTCTCAGTTTGACACACACCCCACTGAGCGATTGCAGAAAGGGCTAATTTCTCTTTTTAAAACTCTTGGCTCTTAGAGCAGGAGGTAAGTGGCATGAATGGAACCAGAAGGTAATTACAAGGAAGAGACACTCTGTTTGTATGTAGACAGGGCTTGCCTGACAAGTGCAATTACAAGCCCCACTGGGACTAAATCCCAGCTGTGATCTTGTTTTGGCACCAGCCCTCCTGTCTGTCATTTATGGCAACAAGCTCTATCTTTGGGCTCCTGCAGTCACTTGCAGACCGACTGGAAGCTGTTCCATGATAATTTGCAGGTCAGCTTTCTGGGTGTCCCATAACAAGGACATCTGAGCCATCTGCAAACAGCATTCCCTGGAGGCTTGCTGCAGGACAGGACTCTGGGGATGGGTGGAGGAGCATTCTGCCCCCTCCAGTTACATAAACAGCTCTGTTATCTCCACCCACTCTATGGCCTAGAGGGACGACTCCTCCCCGCCTCCTTGGGGTCTTCCATGCCCCCTGCCGACACCGTCTGAAAGGTGGGTTTGCCAGCAAGGCTGCTGGGCAGAGACCACCCAGTAGGACAGAGCTCCCTGCCCAGGGGCAGCTCGCACTCAAGAAGTCATGGCAGCGCCTCTAGCCTGGAACTTTAGCCTAGCTCACCCAGGGGTTGGTGAGAAGGGCAGGAACTCACCTTTGCCCTCTGGGGCACGGCTCAGGCAGACAGGTACGTCCAGGTGCTGACAAAGGCAGTTGGGATGAGGGAGTAAGGCACTGTGCTGACGCTGCTCCAGGTGTCGGAGGAGGGGTCATAGCAGTCCAAAGTCTTGCAGCGCTGGGCACCGCAATAGCCCCCAACCACGTAGAGCCTGTTCCCTGTGGTGACGGCACGACAGCTGATACGCTTGGTGGTCACATCCCCAAACTTGGACCACTGATAGGTGTCACTGTGGAAGCGGTACGCAGAGCTGGCCGAGAACTCTGTGTCCCCCCCTATCACAATCACATGGTTGCCCATCACGGCAGCAGCTGTGTAGCGCCAGGGCTGAGGACAGCTGGCAGGCGTGGTCCAGCGGTTCTGGGCAGTGTCAAAGCACTGCACTTTGGGCAGCTTCTCCTGGCTCACACTGGTGCCCCCAAAGACAAAGAGTTTCCTCTTGGTGCCCACCACAGCCGCATTGCTCACCCCCTCCCGGAGCGGGGCCACCAGGGACCACTTGTCTGAGTGAGGGTCATAGAGCTCGACCTGCTTGAGAGAAACAGAGGGCGAAGCTGGGAAGGAGCTACTGGCTGCCGTGTGGCCGCCCACCACGTACAGACATTGGTCCAGCTCAGCAGAGCCATGGCCAAAGCGGGCCACCAGCATGGGCGCAGCTTTGGCCCACTCATCGTGCAGCGTGTCGTAGACCCAGACGTCTTTGGAGGCACCGTTCGTGGAGCCCTTGCCACCGGTGACATACACTCGGCAGCCGAGGGCACAGGCGCTGCACTCCTTGCGAGGGCTGGGGATGTCAGTGTGGGGGATTATCTGACTGGTTTGGCGGTCCACCATGTAGATTTTGTCGCACACGAAGGTCTGGCCCCCGAGCAGCAGCAGGGCCTGACTGACCTTCCGGGGCTGGGCACATAAACCTGTCACCAGCCCGTCGTTCTGAAGGAGCTTCATCTTGCAGCGCACTGCGTTGGCCACGATCTCCCCGCCCAACTTGTGGCTAGTCACCAGCTCTTCCGTGGCCACCTGGTTCCGCAGATAAGACTCTGGCAGGAGGGCGAGACGAACTGAGCGCAACAGCTGAGGCAAGTCCTCGTGCCGCTGGGGTAAGTCGTACCGGATCCAGCCCAGGACCGCCTCATACACCAGGCTCTCGTCCTCCACCTCCAGCTCCTCGCTCTCCACCAGCTCCAGCAGCTCGTCCTTGGGCAGGCGCAGAAAGTCCTCTGTCTGGCAGAGAGCAGCGAAGTGGGCCAGCGCCATCCTCCAGGCCAGCTCCCGGAGCCTCTTGCAGCAGTGGGCGTCTGCCAGCAGCAACATGTTCAGGCAGTTGGCTGGGTGCAGGTTCTTCTCCAGGAAGTCTGCTGCAGCGTCACGGAGGTCCTGGAACTGCAGCATGTCACCAGCCTCCAGCAGGGACTCCGCGTTCTCCTCGTTGATCAGCACCCGGGCTGAGTAGGTGTAGTCCAGCAGCAGCTCCAGCACCTCTGGGTGCAGGGAGTCATGGAAGTTGACTTCGGTATCTCTGCTCTCCTTCAGGCCCCCGCTGAACATGGCATCGAAGTACCGGCTGCAGGAGGCCAGCACAGCCCGGTGGCAGGGGAAAGCCTGGCTCCCTGCTCGCAGCACCACATCGGTGAAGAGGCACCGCTTGCGCAGTAGGTTGAGCTGAGTCAGGAGGCTATCGGCGTGGCCTGGCTTGTGGAAGAGCTGGATGTTCATGGAGCCAGAGCTGGAGCAGGACTTGCGGTTCTCGTGCCTGGTGACTGACATGGTCACAGAGCTGGTGTGAGAGAGAGAGAGAGAGAGAGAGCTGTGAGCCTGGGCTCCAGAAACAGCCCCACCTGCAGAGGAGGGAAAAGTATCCCGAAAAGTTATTTGCAGAAAAGCAAAGGGCGAGGTGGGGGGTGTACTTAAGTACAAGACACCACTGTCCCTCTGGAAAATTACTTCAATAGACGTACACTGGCCTGTCACATCTTTATTGTACTCAAGTATCCAGAAGTGAAAGTAGCCAGAGTTTTACTCAAGTAACTTTTTGGGTACTTTTTCCACCTCTGCCAACCTGTTTTTGCCCCTGGTGCCACTCAGCCTGGCTCATGCACCACCCACTCTGCACCATGTCTGCCCAGCTCAGCACCTTGGGGGCCCAAAGCTGGAGAAAGCATTCTTGGCAACTCCAGGCCTGGGGCCAAGCTATGCTGAGAAGGGGGTTCAGTAAAGTGACTTAAGTCCCCCTGTAATGAGAAGAAATTGGAGCAAAGATGTGGAAAAAATTGAAACAAATGTGTAAGTGTAGCCACGGGGGCTGAGGGCTGGCACTGGCCTTACCTTTAGCAGGGCAGTGCTGACAGCTGGCTGGGTGGGCAAGGTTGTAGCTGCCTAGCATGCCCTCTGGAAAGAGCCCTATGCAGAAATGGAGACAAAGCGTGGCAGACCTGCTCGGGCTCCCCAACCCCAGACCTGTGCAGTCCCCTCTCCCCTGCCCATTTCCTCTATCATTCTGTCCCCCCTTCCCCTCACAAGAACAGAATGTCTCCCCCACCCTGATGAGCCCAGGCCCCTGGCAGAAGGGGAGAGCAGTTCTGACGGCAATGGCTAAGTGTTTAGGAAGTAGATGATGTCCTACTCCAAGGGCAGAGTGCTGTGAAACCAGCCCCTGGGGCTGGACTGAATGAGCCATCTGGGAATGAATCAAAGCCATTAGGCACTAGCCAGGAGGCCCTTGGTTTGTGGCTTCCCAGCTGCGTATCATTTATGACACTTCCAGGGCAGAGCTACTCCCTGCCGTAGCCAGGCGAGCACAAGGCCAGGTGCAGCTGTACACTGAAAGGGGGGGGATTGCTGCCCCAGCCTTTTCAGGCAAACCAGCCTGTGAGAGCAGTCACAGCAAACACCACTTCCTTATGCTGTATTTTGCATGGAATTACTCAAAAGAAAACCCTGACCACAGCCCAGTAGTCACAGACCCGGGCTGTGCTGCAGAAAGCAAAATCTCTACCTGAAGGACAGGTAGAGGCACTCCCTGCACCTAGCAGGCTGAGACTGGGTGAAACTCATTCCAGGGGCTGCATTTACTGTAGGTGGGGTGGGCGAAGGGGCCCTGCTCCTGAACCAGGCCTACAGTCTGAAGTCCTATAGTGGGGGGGTCCGGTGCTGCCCTTCGAGTTAGTGCCCCAGGGAGCCGGCTGCCCGGCTGGGGGATGCTCCGAGCTCAGTGGGGTGGGCCGAGCAAGCGAGCGGCCTCATGGGCCCAGCCTAGAGGGCAGGGGAGCTGGGGCCTGGCACTACAGCCATGGATGGGGGCCTGTTGACCTCACCCCGGCTGCTCCTACTCCCCCCGATCCCGGCCCGTGCCCCTATGGGCAGCTGCCCCCGCCCCCCGGCTGCTCCCGCACTTACCGCCGGGCCCCACTCGCTGTGTGCTCGCAGCCACCGCCTCGTGGCCTTCCCCAGGCGCTAACCCCCGCCCCCTCATTAAGATGCAGCGCCCTGAGCCAATCAGCGTGCCCCTGCCGGCTCCGCCCCCGCCCAGCTGGCTGCCTGGCGCCGCGTGAGGCGCTGCGGGTGTGCTCGGGGGAAGAGGCTGGGGAGCCGGCGGCTGCAGCCCGGGCGTGGCTCGGAGCCCAGGCCCTGCTAAGCGCTGGTAAGGCCCAGGTGTGAGCGGCGCCCCGCGCGCGGCTGCGGGCACGTGCTCGGGGCCAGCCTGGCCCATGCACCTGGAGTGCGCCGCGCCCCAGGTCACCCCCCAGCCCTCTGCAGAGGCTGCCTGCAGGGCTGCCCGCCTCCAGGCACAGCGGAGAGGGAAGGCAGCAGCAGCTACGGCTAAGGGGGTGGGTGTCCCCAGGCACACCAGTGCTACGGGCATCTCCCATGTCCGTTCGCGGCCGGGCGGGGGAGGCAGTTGGCTGTCTTTGTGCCTGGGTGGGAACGGCCGAGCTCCGCGGCAGCAACGTTTTAAGTAAAAATGTAGCCCAGCATTTGGAGCCTTTTCAAGCCACATGCACAAATAGCTCTGGCTCAGCTACACTGCACACAAAACCCCCACACCCACAGTAACAGACTCGCCACCCTCCTCTACAGCCAGTGGCACGTGTGCTGAACTAAATGTAGCCAGGCAGTGGCCCCGGTAGGGCTGCTGCTTTGGCCCTGTAGCTGGGGGGAGTGGGGTGGGAGTGGGTGCACTCTAGAGCTCTAGCCCAAGTTTGCCAACAGGCCTGACTAGGGTGTTTGTACTGAAGTGCACCAGCCTCTGTAATGGGCACATTCAACACCCCCAACCCAACACACACTCTGGTTTCGGGAGACAGCTACCAGACAAAGGGGGGGTAAATACCTGCAGCAGACTTCTCAGAGCTTGAGGCATAGATGCAGTGAAAAGATGGCTGTATAGGCCAGCTTGGACTAGAGCCCCAGTGTTCTAATCTTTCCCTCCCTGGGCTTCAGAACCAGAGCTGCAGGCCTAACTGGGACATTTCAGCTGCCTTACGGGTAAAGGAAATACCTCACTGGCTCACCCTGGGAGCTGAGGATGCTCAGTATGTTCACCCCATCTTTGGAAAGTGCTTTGAGAGCCAGAGCTGGTGAGCACTAGGCTGTAACTATACTAACAGAGAAGGAGCCATGAACCCTGGCTTTGACTAAAGTATCTGAAAGTTGCAGAGACTTTGCCGCCTCTCCCCTTGCAGTTTCAGAGCAGGAAGTTGTTCCCTTTCTAGTGGGGGAGTGTTTTATTGACAGGGCTGGCGCTCAGTGAACCCAGAGGTGACTTTGATAAAGCACCATAAACACAGGAGCCTAGGGACTGAGCCCTCACTACCAGTAATGCAATGTAAAGGTCAGTTCATAGCTCACTGACACAGCAGAGCCATCACCAACTAATATTAAAATGTTCTCTTTGCAGCAAAGATGTTTTCCTGTAATGCTGTAGAACAGGAACTAACTGGGCATAAAGACTCAATGGCTGTTGCAGAAGGGGAAAATGCACGACTGGTTCTCAGGCTCATTTTTTGATGGAGAGAGACATCACAGTGTGTCGTACCCATGAAAGCTCCTTTTGCTAATTCTTCAAGAGTTACAAGTCTGCTTGTTGTTTGTGAAGCTACAGACTAGCATGGCTACACCCTGAGATTGTTCCCCAGTCAGTCACTCTGCCTTCAGATCACTCACCAGGGCATAGGTAGGGGAGGTGAGCTGGAGCAAGCATAGGGCAGAACAATGGCTGCACCAAGCAATAGCTGGCTTACTAGTAAGTGATAGAAAGTAGTACTCTGTGGTACCTTCTAACCATGGCAGAAAGGGGTCATAGCTGGGGGCAAGACAGAGTCAGAGAGCAACTACTGCAGGTTCAGAACTGCTCCATATCAGAACACCCAAACTGGTCTAAAGCATGATTCATCTGCCCCTTTCCTCTAGCGACAGCTGCCACCTCACAAGAGAAAAAAGTAAAACAAGCCAAAAAAACAAGCCCAGCCCATTTCAAACCAACCCAAACTGTGCCCCGCCTGTCTTCACTCCGCCTCATCAACTGATCACGTAATAAGCCTCAAAGACCATTCCCCTTTTGGTTGGCACTGCCTGCACACACCAAATAAACCTCAAACAAGCCACACTGCAAAAGAGAGTTTTAAATAATCTCATTATTTACTTTTAGCAGTAATGTGGAGGACACACAAAAAAAGGCCTATTAGAAACTTGTTCCAGAGCCAGAGCTGCCTTAGAGGTACAAGGAGCCAGCGACTAATGGGAGGGAAGGACCTAAGAATTACTCCAAAATACACGAGGCCAGCACCCCACCCCCCAACCATGTGGCAAAGCAGACGCAGTGAGAGCCAGCACACAAGTGCAGCCCCTGCCCCCATACCACCAACAACCAATTTCTAATTGCAGGTGGGGGGAGGCACATACCAGGCCAGCCTCACCACATGGTGGTAGAGAAGGGACAGAGCCAGCAACCAAACGGTCCCCACCCCCACCTGCCTGTACCTACCAAAACCAACCCTGCAGGTGGGGTGGGGGTGTGGGGTGCACCAGAGCAGCTTGGCAGGCAGAGCCAGGAAGGGTAAACAGATTTGCCCCCAGCAACACACACAGCCCTACCTAGCTGTAGCTCCTCATGAGGTTGGCCCTGCAGGCTGGACATGCAGCACCAGGACTCTGGGGAGTCCCAGCCAGGGTTGGACTCAGTGTCTGAATCCCTTGAGAGAGACTGAGACAGCTGAGCTGACTGAGACCCCAAAACAGTAG
The DNA here is from genome assembly GCF_033958435.1 of Carettochelys insculpta. NCBI lineage: Eukaryota > Metazoa > Chordata > Testudines > Carettochelyidae > Carettochelys > Carettochelys insculpta. The sequence continues at coordinate 16,234,011 of NC_134163.1, read as the reverse complement.
CACCAGTGTTCCACTCCAGCTCTGCTTTTAGAAGTGGACTTGGCAGGTGGGTGCTGTAGGGGCTGTGCCTCTGCCCCCTGCCGCACACAGCGAGCATGTGCACGAGAAACCCCCAGTACAACAGTCTGTTGAGACACTGTTGTGAAAAGGGGTTAATCTGATAACAGCAGTAAGGGCTGAGGAGAGCTTCAGTCCCAAAACAGCTAGTAGCTCACTGAGTCTGCTCTCCCGACTATCCCAGTCTGTTAAATTTCACCCAGTTACCCTGTGCTGAGTCCCGTAACTTGTTTGGCTAAATCATAGTCTTTAGAAAGGTAACCAAGGTTGATCTCACAATAGCTAGAAATATAGAACCCATCACATCCCTTGGTAGCGTGTTCCAATGGTCAATCATTTCTAATTTTCATTGGCCTCAGTGGACAATTATTTGCTCTTCTTCTGCCTTTCTGCACAAGATAAAGAGCCTTTAGTGTTTGATAGTTTCTCCAGGTGATGCACAAAGACATGTTAATCAAGTCTCCTCTCAGACTTTTTGAGAACACAGGATTATTTTAGCCTTTTGTGCTAAAGCATCTTATCTAGTACCCACTCCAGTGGTGCTCTTTTTTACACTCTCTCCAGTTCCTCATTTTAAAATGTGGCCATTAGAAGTGGTCTCAGCAGTGCCACACACAGAAGTAAATACCTCCCCTCACTCATACTCTCTGCTCCCAGGACTGTGTTAGCCCTAGTGCCACAGCTTTGGCTTGGGAGCTCTGATTCAGTTGCCTGCCCAATCCAATCCCTGAATCTCTTTTGGAGTCGTAGCTTTCCAGAAGTCAATCCATTCTATGAGTGTGCCCTTTTGTCCCTTTTCTGTGTAAATTTGCTTTTTGGCATGTTGAAATGTATTTTTTTCTGATTGAGCCGAGTTTATTAAGTGATCTAGATCACTCCATATGACTGCCCTCTTCTCATCATTCTGTCTTGCTGCACTAATCTTTGTGGTAGCTGCAGATGTTGTCCACAGTGATTTTATATTTACTTCCAGGTGATACATAAAAGTGCTGGCTAGCGGGTTTAGTGCCAGTCCCTGCTTGAACCCCACTGGCAACATCCCAATGAATGAGGATTCCCCATTGACTACTTTGCGATCTGTCAGCCAGCTGTAATACATCTAACATGTTTTATTGACACAGTATGTTAGTAAGAGTAAACGCCCCTTGGAACTAGCAGGTGAGCAGCACGGCCTAAAAAGATGCATCTTCAAGACATCAGCATGGAAGCAATGTAAAAAGCGCCTGTGGTGGAAGGGTGGATAAAGGATAGGTTGCATCTGTCCTTGGGCAGATTTAGCTAACACTGGAACAAGCTCCACCCATATTGTTTTTGGAACAGTTTGGAATGAGCAAAGCCAGGTGAGAAGGGTTTCTCTCTCGGTCTGGATAGTAATGATCACCACCTCAGGCTACTCTTTGAAGTGTTTACTTTATTATTGGTACAGTGAGGGAAGTAATTGTAAAACTGATCTTTGGTGCAAGCTCTGAGCTTAGTGTTCACTGATTGAGCCATTAAAAGGATATGAAAAATGTATTTGTTTTAAAAGGAAATCTGGAGGTTGGGATGGAGCCTTGCAGAAGAGCACCTTCTGGAAAACTCCAGACCATGGCTAGTGTTCTCCATGACAGCATCTGAAGGTGCAATGGGCTTACTCACTACAGGCAAAAGGTATCCATTTCTACCATGGCTCCCTACAGGGATGCCTAAGATGCTGATAACCAGCTCTTTACCATATCACATGTGGCCTGAGCAGTAGAGGCTGCCACAAAAACAGACCCTTTAAAAATCTGCTTATGTTTTGTTGCTAGCAGCTCTGATTAGGGAGCCTAAGAACAGGATCGTTTACAGGAGAAACCACTTCCACAGACTGAGGACAAGCAAGCAAAGCCTGCTTCAGATCGGATGCCCCTTCCCGTAGCTGCCCTGACTGAGGCAATTTGGAAACTGATTGGTATTTGGCATGTTCCTTTACAGCTTCTCAGCATCTCACAGCAATGCTTAAATCAGAGCCAAGAGGGTGAGATGGGACTTAAGCTTGTGGATTCTCTCCTCTGAATTTCACAGGCAATCATTGTCCTTTTCCCCTCCCCACAGTGAGTTCCCAGACTTGTCTCATGTTCAAGACAACAGGGAGGTGGCTGTGTGGGCAAAATGAGAGAAGCCACTTGTGCCTCATTTAATTTTTCCCATGTTTTGGAAAACTTCAAATTGTAATCACCATTTCACCTGCTCTTGTAGCAGTAACAGGTGAGATTTCTCCCTATACAGAGGATGCAGTCCAAATGTCTGACCTGATGAGGAAGAGCCATTAAAACATTAACCCTAACTGATTACATTACAGAGCCTTCTTGATCACATTCTAATTACAGGTTCGACTGAGCCACACTGGTCCATATCTGGCAGCATTCATACTTTACCTGCAAAAATCTTACGGTCCTGAAGCTGAACTCGTGTCACACAGTCCCAGAACCTGCCCCTACAGATGTTTGGTAGATCCCAATCAAAGAAGATATAGTCCCCATGAGACCCACTACCCATGGAGGAAACTGTCCAGCCCAAAGAAATCCTGGAGGCAGCCAGTGGACAGCATTGGAGAGATCTGCCATACTGCTGAGGATGCTTAAGACTTCAGATTTCACTTGGGCATCCATTTCCTTTTGGATCTGCTCTGAGGCTTCACTGTGGAAAGAGGAAGAAATGTATCTATTCTCCAGTCTGCCACTAGGAGAGAACCACATGTCTGAAATACCCATGAAGTGTGCGGTCACTTTCAGAGAGAGAAAGTATCTGAACAAATGATTCAAGCATGGACAGGAGGATGCAGTTACATCTGTAAATTAGTTGTCGCAAAGGAATTGATTGCAGCTGACACGGGATCCACAGCAATAGCTGTGTCCCTCCTCCTGATCCACATTTATATTTGGAAGCCCATGAGACCCCAGGTCAGCAGAAGGATTTAGGAAACATTAAAGTATACTGAACATAATTATAATAGTCACAGAGGCTTAGAAGTATCTTCTCAGGAAATGTTACCAGATCAACTATCAATAACCAAGTTTCTGTGTATAGGCTTCCCCATTTGAGATTGATAAGTAATAAATAATGTCATCTCCAGCTGAGGTACTTCAGGTGATACATATGTGGTAAAACAACTACATTACATAGGTCAGAAATCATACCCAGTGTAACTTCTCATCTTTCTTCTTAGCTGAAACAGAATTCGGAGAGACCTGAAAACAAGGAAGAGAGGATATGAGTCCGAGCTGTCTATGACTGTCTGAGAGAGAGAGAGAGACTAACACAAGCTCTCCTTGAATAAGGGTCTGTTTTAACAATAACCACCAAATACTAGTGCTAGTCTTTACCATGGGGAGAGAGATCCTTGTTATAATAGGTTCTATTGCCTATGGGGATGGAAAAGCACTGTTCAACAACCATGAAAAGCTACTGGGTTATAGCTTATGGCTAGATCAGAAGCGGTATGATGCTTTCCCTCTCCAGAGCTCAAATTCCTTCTTGCCACTCTAACCAAATCTGAATTCAGAAATGTACCTTGGTACAAATGTCTCTATATTCATCAGAACTTTGGGCTTCTAAATAACATAACAAGTAGGAGATAAACGGACAGACTTCTAACTCCCTTAGACAAAGGGTTAATGGGCACAAAACAGACATCAAAACACTCCAGATCCACAAACCAATTAATCAACATTTTAAAGGAATGGGGCATTCTATTAATGACCTAAAGGTATGTAAACAAAAAGCAGTCAAGTAGCACTTTAAAGACTAGCAAAATAGTTTATTAGGTGAGCTTTCGTGGGACAGACCCACTTCTTCAGAGCACAGCCAGACCAGAACAGACTCAATATTTAAGGCACAGAGAACCAAAAACAGTAAGCAAGAAGGACAAATCAGAAAAAGATAATCAAGGTGAGCCAAGGCTCAATCTAATTCTTGACCTCCCACCTGACCCTCTGATTTGCTCACCTTGATTATCTTTTTCTGATTTGTCCTCCTTGCTTACTGTTTTTGGTTCTCTGTGCCTTAAATATTGAGTCTGTTCTAGTCTGGCTATGATCTGAAGAAGTGGGTCTGTCCCACGAAAGCTCACCTAATAAACTATTTTGCTAGTCTTTAAAGTGCTACTTGACTGCTTTTTGTTTTGATAGTGTATAGACTAGCACAACTTCCTCTCTGTTACCATGAGATAAACAGGTTACAGACAATTAACTGTTCATACTAAAGACCAAAAAAAAAAAATAACATCTATCATGTAGCAAAAACAATTGCTGGAGCCCTAAAGGGCAGAGAAGATTTGGATGTGCTGCATGCTGTAACATTGCTTGAAGCTAATTTTGCAGAGGAAGTTTGAGTCTTCCTATGTTATGTGAAGTGGTAAATAACACTTTCCTCGTGTACTTTTTCTACACGATTCATGTTATAGACCTCTATCTTATCCTCTCCTTTGTTGTCTCTTTTCCAAGCAGAAGAGTCCCAGTCTTTTAAATCTCTCCTCATATGGAAGCTGTGCCATACCTTAATCATTTTTGTTTACCTTCCCTGTACTTTTCCGAATCTAATATGTAGTTTTGGAGATGGGGGTGACCAGATCTGCATACAGTATTCAAGGTGCAGATGTACTGTGGATTTATTAAGTGGCATTATGATATTTTCTGTCTCATCTGTTCCCTTCCTAATAGTTCCTAACTTTGTTAGCACTTTCAAAAAAGCTAACATATGAAAGTAGATGTTTTGAAAGAACTATATACAGTGACTCCAAGAACACTTTCTAAAGTGGTAACAGCAGAAAGTTAACTCATTCTTAACACAGAGTCTAGAGGAGTGTCTTACAGCAGTAAGAAAAAATGAAATGGAGTAAAACTAGCTTGATGTAATTTTAGACTAAGAACCCAAATTGATTTACTACTGACACCTATTGACCAGATAAACACATGGCTAGCAGAAAGGAGGACTAACTTCAGCATTTCCATGTTTTCCCACTTGGCCTCACTTGTTCATTGGAAACTCCAGATCCATAATCATGGTGGAGGGGGGGTAGCAGGTAATCCAAAACCAGAGTGCTGTCATGGCCCAGCACCCAGGAGCCTCCAGAGCCACTTCTCCTTTCTGCCAGGCTCCCAAAGCAGATAAAGTATTCCCTCATACCCCCTTTAAGAACTGCATCTAGTACATTTTACCGTATAATGCCCAGGACTAGGGAGAGCCCCCAGAAAGCTGTGCTTAATGTCCACCACTTGTGTGAGTTTGTGCGAATAATATCAGCATCAGCAGCCCATGCTAGATGCTCACAGGGGTAGTAGAGCTGATCAGCCAGGTTATTTAGGACAGAGACACAGCGGACAATGGCATCTTCTTCCTGTAGCACAAAGACAGGCAAGAATTTAAGACTCGTTGCTTTCCTCCATAAACATCACAGGTTAGACTGTAGTGTTGCCACTCCAGCTTTCTTGCAGCCCTGAGACAAAGCTTAGCCTCTCCCTGAGAGCAGAGAATGACAAGACACATCACTAACACCCAATATTTTATGCCCAGCATACAGCAGTGATCTTGCACATGATTTCTGATACACACATCCAGCAAGGACTCTGAGTTGCATCAGCAAGAGGCATTTCTGGAGGAACCTCCACTAAGGTCAGAAAGGTTTTTGCTCTTGCCTCTACTTTTATTGTTGTTGTTTAAAAAATTACATTACTGATGGAAAGTGAAGGAGTGACAGCCCTGGAGGCTGCCGCTGTTATGTAAATTATGGAGCCACTGTGCTAGGCATGTAGAGACAACAAAAGTATAGTCCTTGCCCATGGAACTTACATACTAAGATCTGAAAAGAGACAATAGCTGGAGACAGTTGAGGATTAAAAATGAAATCATGAGACAACATTGGTCAGTATGGCCGTGTCTACACGTGCCCCAAACTTCAAAATGGCCACGCAAATGGCCATTTCGAAGTTTACTAATGAAGCGCTGAAATGCATATGAGCTCATGGGAATAAGGGGACTTCGAAGTAGGCGGCGTCCTTTCGAAAAGGAGCCCCGTCTGGACGCGCCGCACAGCAGCAAGGAGCGTCAGTTTCGAAGCACCACTGCCGCCCTCATGCTAATGAAGCGCTGAATATGCATTTCAGCGCTTCATTAGTAAACTTCGAAATGGCCATTTGCGTGGCCATTTCGAAGTTTGGGGCACGTGTAGACGTAGCCTATGAGGGACAGTGGTCTCAGAACATAAGAACTACCAGATGGTATCAGACCAAAGATCTAGCTAGCCCAGTATCCTGTCTTCCACCTGTGGCCTATACCAGGTGCCCCAGAGGAAATGAACAGAGGTGTGTTAACAGGTGATTATCAAGTGATCCATCCGTCACCCATGCCCAGAGTCTGGAAAACAGAGACAAAGGACAACATCCCTGCCCAGTCTGGGTAATAACCATTGATGGACCTATCCTCCATGAATTTCTTTAGTTCTTTTTTGAACCCTGTTATTATGTTGGCCTTCAAAACATTGTCTGGCAAAGAGTGCCACAGGTTGACTGGGCATTGTGTGAAGAAATTCTTCCTTTTGTTTAAAAACAAGAAGAAGTCTTGTGGCACCTTATGGACTATAAGACTGCCACATGACTTCTCTTTCTTTTTGAAGATACAGACTAAGTTGGCTGCCCTCTGATACTTATTCCTTTTGTTTAAATTTGCTTATTAATTTCATTTGGTGAGCCTTTTTTCTTGTATTATGAGGAGTAGATAGCCCTTCCTTGTCTACTTTCTGTACAACAGTCATTATTTTATGGACCTCAATCATCTCATCTTTATTTCAAGCTGAAAAGTCCCAGCTTTATTAATCTGTCCATTGATCTAATTGCTGTCGTGTTTTTTGGAGGCATCATGCCAGAGGAGAGATTTGAAGGTGGATGATGAGAGAGCTTTATGTTTACACAGAGCTCCTTCCAAGTGACGAGCAGCATGGGAGAAAGCTGGAAAGTATTTGTTAGAAAATGTAGCACGTGGGTGAAGAAAAGACTAATTGGAGGTGGAAATCAACCTTTTGCTACCAAGAGATGATGGGTAGAGTTGGGATAGGCTTTGGAAATGATGGCTGGATTGGAACCAGAGACCTCTGCCACCCTTTAAGAATCCCCTCAAGCAGTTAGTCATGCACTTCTATGGCAAATAGAGAAGCCTGTATTTGTCTCGAAGAACAAAGAACAGAGACATTTACCAACACCACTTACTGGAACGTGCTTAGTCCAAAATTCATTTTGGTGGACAGGGTAGTTTAAAAGCTTGAGAGAGAGAGAGAGAGTCAAAGAACTATCCTGTCTGTAACGTTCACTTTGAAACTTCATTGTGTCTTAGCATAGCTATGGAAGACTGTAATGATTTCTTAGAGTGTGAGCTGCAGGGCTCTTGACTTTCTGGGCTTTTGTATAGAACTCGGTACAACAGGGCCTGATTCTAATGGAAGATTCTACAATTCAAATAATATAAATATTTCAAGAAAGACATGGTTGCAGAGGCCCTTGACCACAATGCACAGGAGAAGCCATAACAATTAAGTAAATGCCTCAATGCGTCACCTGAATGTGCCTCTACCTTGCAGTCAGCACAGTAGGAGAAAGCGTATCATTTTGCAGGATTGGGATCCTAGATGTCAAACTCCCCAAGGCGCTTGCTCTCTGACAGCTCTGAGTATCATGTCTGTCTTAATACCGGGGTGAAGAGGGGCAGGACTGCACCTCTGTGGTGGAGTGTGATTCAAATGCCCATGTCTTGGGGCTGGGACAGGAGTCTGGTTACCTTAGCGCCCAGCCCATACTGGCGGCTGTAGGCGAGCATGGCGAGGTCATCAAAGAGGCGCAGCACCGTCCGGCAGTGGCTCAGCTGGGCTGACACAGCCAGGAGCCTCCTGCCCATCTCTGACTCTCTGGGACCTTTCCGGGCCAGGACCCCCCCAGCCAGCTGGCAGCCATAGCACAGGGTGCGGATCTGGGGACAGGGTTAGAGACAGCAGACAGGGCATGGGCCAGGCACAGCGACTCAAACAGTGGTGCTCACGTGCCACCTCCCGGTAAACCCGACCGCCCCGCGGGGCCGAGATGGCGACGGGGCGCTCCATAGCTCTGGCTGGTGGCGGGAGGACCAAGGCCGTGCCCTCGTAATCCCCCGCACGGAGGTCGAGACGGAGCCCCCCGCCCACAACCCCGCCCCGGGAGCTGGCCCGACCCGTAGCCCCGCCATGGTAGGACCAAGACAGCCGCCCGTGACGCTGCCACGAGGGGCGGGCCGAACCAGTGCGCCCACAACCCCCGCCGCGCACGGCGCCCGAGCCAGCGCTCTCCCCGTAAGCCCCGCTAGCGCCACGGGAGGACCGGACGCCCGCCACGCACCACGCGGTCGCGGCCCCGGTACGAGTCCAGCACCGAGACCAGGTCTCCGAGCAGGCTCGCAGCCACCACCATAGCAACACATCCGGGTCCTGGCGGCCACGGGGACGTACGTAGATGCGTGATGACGCGGCACGCTAGCCGACGCATCCCGGCGTGCAGCGCTGGCGCGGCGCTCGCTGGGGGAATCGCTGTCGCTATGGAGACTGGCTGCTGCGTGCTCCGTGGCCGGCGAGGCCGCAGCGCGCGGCTGGCAGCGGGGGACGCTGGGTCCTGCGTAAGCCCCGTGTCCCGCAGCAAGCGGGTGGCGCCCGGCTCTGGTTCCCCTCGAGACCCGCCGGGGCGGGCGCCAAGTGTCTGTTTCCCGCTGCCTGGGGATGCGGCCCCGCCAGGTGTGTTCCCAGGGGCGCTGGCTCGCTCGCCCGTTCTTCCCGGGTAGGCGCCGTGAGTGGGGGGGGCGCCAGGGAGCAGAGCCCCTCATAGCCTGCGGCGCTGCCCCTCTTGCCAGCGTGAGTCCCGCGAAGGAGCGAAGGCCCAGAGACCGGCTGGCAGCAGAGCTGGCTGTAGCCCTTGCTGACCCGGTCACCTGGGCCCGAAAGGCCCCATTTCTCTTTCCCAGTCTGCACCATCTGGAAGTTTGCAGACCCTGGGTGAAGAGCGCTGGGACGGTGACTCGAGCTGGCAGCATCTCTGGAGCATGTGAGAAACAGCTGGGTTGCAAATATGACAGCTGGCGCTTCTGCTCAGCAGCTGATGATGTATCATCTTCCCTCATGATATTCTTTCAGCCCCTGCCAGCCCAAGGAGCACTGCTACCATCCACTCATTCATCGATTACAGATCCCAGTCTGTATCTGTTCTGTGGGTACCTCCTGATCAGCAGCTTTGCTGAATCAGGCCTCAGGGCTGTGACAGGAGCAGAGGTACTGTATCCTCCTGGTCTGGGTTAGAGGATTGCTGACTGACTGACTGACTTACCTTTGATATCGCAGTTTTGCCACCCAGCCATTTTTGTGTTTATAAAAAGTACACAGGATATTTTCATGGGGAAGAGGTAGCAATATGTCATGTTTACTGAAAATACAGTATGAAAAGCAGCACCATTCTTTCACTCACACTCTCTCTCTCTCTCATCTGCCTATAGATATCCTGGAAATGGTCTTATAGTCACCAATTTGTCAAAATGTGAGTCAGTGAAGTGGCAGGTGAGATTGGATGTAAGTGAGGAGCTGGGCTCTGTCCGTTGTAATTTGATGCTCCAAAGCTCTGCAGGACTTAACCTAGGGAACCGTGGCACAACACCCAGTTTTTATACTTGTAAATTCCCATTTGAGTCTATTGTCATATTGCAATGCTAGATCCTTAACCTGTGTTGATCACAGGGTTTTCCTGAAGTTATCTTTTGATGGTTGTTGTCAGGCTTCCCATCGTTATTTCTTGTTTGTTGTTTCATTCTTGCAGGGGTGTCTCCCTGTGTCCAAAGTTTGTCAGTGCTGCTAGTTTGTTTAGCTTTGGACATGCCTTCGACACAATGGATGTTTGTTTATCGCCAAGTGTCTCATTTTAGCTTGACCATCTGCACACGTGTGATGACTTTCACACTTAACCATGCACATACCCTGCACTGACACCAAACAGTTTTACAGAGAATTTCAGACAGGACTGCACTTTCGAAAGTGTTGCATAGTAAAGTACAGAAGAACCTCACACAACTTAGTAATGCAGCTGAGAAGCACAACTTAATCTACTGTTAACAACAAGCAAGACCTTATAATAAACATTATACTTATTACTACAAAATACCAAATTTTGGTTATATCATGAGCTGTTGAGTTTGGGGGTGGTACTGATCTTGCCTATGTGAAGCTCAAGCTACCAGTTCATAAGCAGCAGTGTACAGTCTTGTGGCATTGGCACCAGTAACTTTCCCTCATTATGGATGTGCTTTGCTTTACCCCTCTGCTCTCCAGTAATTTCTGTTTCTTGTTCTCACATTCTGACTCCAGCCATCTTAGAAATCCTCTTTCTCTTCTCTCTAGCTCAGATTCCATTATGACATGGTGAACTTTATGATAACATCACAGGACACTGAAAATTCTGCAATTGATTAGTTAGCTTTGGCTGGAGGTGAGTTACAGTCAACTTTCCTTGGGTTTGCGAGTTCAGAGAAGGAAGCATTGATTCACATTATTGTGTGAGGCATCTGTGTTGTCAAATGCCAGTCAGTGAACTCCTGCTGAGTCAGCTCTGTTTAGGATTTGCTTTTATTGGCTGTTACAGGGGTTAGGTTGTCTTAAGTTTCTCTTTTCTAAGTCTAAGTAATTCCTTTGCTTGTCTGGGTCTTGTGCTTAACAGAAGAATGGACATTCTGAGTCAGACCAAATGTCTGTCTGTCTGTCTAGCCTAGTATCCTGTCTTCTGATAGTGGCCAATGTGTGGTGCCCCAGGAGGAATGAACAGTACAGATAATCATCAGATGGTCCATCCCCTGTTGCCCAATCCCAGCTTCTTGCAAACAGAAGCTAGGGACGATGTCATTACTGCTTATCCTGGCTAATAGCCATTCATGGCCCTACCCTCCATGAACTTAGCTAATCCTTTCCTTTTATAGTCTGGTGAGGAGTTCCACAAGTTGACTCTGTGGTCTGAAAAAATACTTCCTTTTGTTTGTTTTAAACCTGCTGCCTATAACAGGTTATTTCATTTTGTAACACCCTCTCCCCGCCCCCCAATTCTTGTGTCATGTAAGACAGTGTAAATAACACTTCCTTATTTATTTTCTCCACACTAGTCATGATTTTGTAGACATTTATCATATTCCCCTGCTTAGTTTGATGGATATGGACAATTCATGAATATTTAGGTTTTAAACTCTTGGGGCTAGGGCTTGTTAATGCATAGTAAATGCGGGTAAGGGCACAAGGCCTACATCACTCAAAGACAGTCATCCTAGAAAGATACTTTAGTTTCTTAATGCTTCTAGAAAAGACCAATGCTAATACGTGTGCAGCTTTTTCTTAAGCACTCTTAAAAGCTCTGCATCAATTAGGACTTTAAATGTGCAAAGCCAGACCAGTGCAGAGTGTCCTGCTGACACGTGGCTCGACCCAAACTCATGATTCATGTTTGTGGCCATTTATGTAAGAGAACCTACTCAGGCTCTCTTGTGAGTTATGGGAAGAGCCTCTCCCAGCTGAGGCCAGTTGAGCACCACTTCGTTGACCAGCTTGGCCATGGGAGGAGTCCCAGCTGAGACTAGGACAACATGACTCCTAGCCAGCTCAGCCTGGGTCCTACTGGTTTGCTTTGAGGGAGAGCTGTCTTTGCTTCATGCTATAAAATGGATGTTTGAACTACAGGGGCACAGTTTGAATCTCAGCTGCAGTAATAGGCACGTACTGTGCAAGTGGCACATCAGCCCTGGATGGGGAAGACTGGCTAATGTCCCTTTGTCATCTGATCCCATTGGTCATATTTTAAGTCTTGCCCTTTTGGCTCCACTAGTCTTGTTAGAAATATCCCAGAGCCTGGCATGGGATGATTAACAAGTGATCCAAAAGACCAACTTCCTGCATGCTAAACTCACAGGAATCCCTCAGATTCTGTGGTCCCAATTCACCCCAGGAGTAATCCTGCATTCTCCATGGATTGCCAGCAGAACTTCCATTGCCCTGCCTCCCATGCTAATTCTCAGTTACCTCTAGATTGCCCTTATTATGGCAGCATCTAGGGGGAGAGCAGGACAGCTCCATGGGTGGATGAACATGAAGTTCTGGGTTCACTGGGAGCTCATTTCATTGTAGAGAGGGCAAATGTTTCCAGTTCGCAGGTGGCTGCTTCTGGGATGATGCAGGCTCCTCCTGCCAAGGGGCTGTTCTGGCCTGGACATCATGTTAGGAACAGGCAGAGAATAAAGATCCTTATTGCTTGCTCATTCTTAGCTCTTGGAGCCTCTTGCTCTTTGTTCTTCAAGATGGGACAAAGGCAGCAATGCCCTTGAGCGTGATATCACTGACCCAGCTCTTCCTTTACAGGGGAAAATGTCAGCAAGTGTCCAGTCTTTGATCCCAGCCCCACTCACAGGCATTCCCTTCTTACGGACATCACATTTTCAGATAGGATTTGACCGCAGACCTCAAGGAAGTGTTGTTGAATCTCCTTTCCGCACTGATTTCCCTCCCTTATGGGGCAATTACAAACCAGAACCAGTTCTGCTTCCAAGTTCCAAGGGTGTTTTGAATCAGGATATAAATAAAGTCTGGGAAACCTGTTCAGAAACCCACCTGGCATTTCCAGTAAGGTCCCTGGCACAGAAGCCCAAAATTTGTCCACCAGAATCGCACCTCCAAATGCATGCAGATTCCCAGGCCAAAATTTTCACCTCAGCTGCAAGGGAAAGCTATCCCTGGCCAGATGTGACTCTGCAGGGACCAGCCTCCATCAGAGGGGATTACAGTAAGGAGGAAGATCATTTTTCCAGTGGAGATGAAGACAAACTGAAGCTCCTGCCTTCTGTCTATCGTTTTTCATATCCAGCATATGAGATGCTCCAGCCCATTGTCAAAGCACCATGCAGGCATCTAGGTGAGTTGTTTGGGGTTCTCTCTGTCAGGCTGTGGCCTTTCAGTTCTCGAGGCAGGCAGCATTCACAGGCACTGGGGTTTTCATTGGCTTAGTTTAGATTTCCATTACAACCAGGGGAGTTGTCTGCAATGTTCCCTCTAATTTTTTCCAGCCAGGAGCGGATATTTTCCATCTGTGCGCAAAGTAAATTTTATGTGCACTGAAGCATGTGTGAATGTGCACAACGAGTAGAAACAAAAAGTCTGGCTGTGGGCACTCTGCTAATCAGCTGGGCAGCATTTGGATCTCTCCTGAGGGGCTGCACTAATGCACAGGGAATGCTGGTTGGCTGTATTTGCTGTGGTGACTGGAGTCCGTTGTCATCAAAGTGCTGACTTCTGTTATCTAGAAATATTTAAATATCACTGGCCTTCCTGTTATAATTTCACATGTGAATTAGGTGTTCATGCAAGTGAGTGCCAGTGCATCACCTTCTTTATCTGCAATGCCCTCTTATATTCTATCCCTGTCCACAGCCCACACTTGACTGGAGCACACAAGCCCCTGCATTGCAGCGTTCCCACTTTCCCTGGTTTGTATTACAGTCTATGCTTCTCTTTAGCACAGACTGCCATTTATGCAAAATGTGTGGTGGTTTTGTTTTGTGTACAGATGGGGCTACCTGATACACACAAGTGATCTAGTGCAGAATTTGCACCAAGACCTCCAGAGTTGAAAGCTGACTGAATGCATTTACTTGTGGTGCCAGCCAGTGATCTCACTACATAGGAGAGCCTGCCAGGATACCGTATTGTTAAAGAAGTTATTGCCACTCACGAAGCATGTGCTTAAGGGCTTTGCTGAATGGAGGCCTCAATTCCAGAGCAGGTCCAGGTGGAATTTGCTTCTTGGATGGAGATCTGTTTGTTTTTGAGCCAGGAGGGAGTGATCTTTGAGCTGTGGAAAAGGCCTTTTGTTTTTGTTTATCAGACCCTGATTTCTTAGCTCTGGATACTTGTCCAGGCTGAAAGCCACCCTGGGCTCCTTGACCCAGTGACTGGGGTATGGGCAGTGTCAAATCCCTTTGTTCTAGGCAGACAGCACCCCATGCTGGAGGGTTGTCATAAAGAAACCAAATACAAATAGCTGCTTCCTCTAGTTTCAGTGGATAGATATCCAGGTCAGTGTGAGACTGGACACTTCCCATTTCAGCACCTTGGCACTTCCAAGGAACTGTTATTGAGAACTTTGGTCATTCCCTCTCTGTGTTGTTTGGCAGGGGGAATTCCCACAATTAAAGGTGACAGACGCTCCTACTATGGCACTTCTTATCAAGCACAGTTTGAGGGTGGCTGGATCCCGCCTGTGAAATCCTGTGGCAAGGTAATATCATAATCCTCCAAGTTCAGCCATGCTACTTCCAATTTACAATATTATGGGGCTCAAGCTTCTAAAAGCTTCTTCCCATTCAGGCAACTTGATGGGAGTGGAGCTTAGTTGTTAGGTGTGGGGATGGGAGCTTAAAAATTGCATCCTGTGGTCCAGTCTCTTGTCTCTGAACACCTGCATCAGAAGAAGGTGCAGGTTACTCTGCAATGACCTGTCCATATGGGAAGCTGCTTTCCGTAGCTAGTGAAGCAGAGAATCTGAAGCTTGTCTGTAAGTTACATCCAATTTGTAATGTTAACTGTTCTCATTATCCATATACATATTCAATCTTTGTTTGGCCCTTACTGAGCCCTTGGCCTCAGTGTCTGTGGCAGTCAATATCATGACTCTTGACTGGGTGTCACAGCTGCCAAGTTCGAATCTCAGCTCTGTTACTGATTTGCTGTGAGTCTGTTGACAAATTTGGATGAATAGTTAGGTATCTAAATCCATATTCAGATGTCATATTCTCTGAGGTCCTCTGCATCAGTGGTCCCCATTCCCTTTGGTGAGAGATGTGGTGCTCAGGCCAGACATCCATGGCCTTAGATGGTAAAGTTTGAAAATGTTGGCCAGTCACCACTTCCCAGGGTTATTGTGAGTATTAATTTAGGTATTAAAGCCTCTGATGGAATGTGCTGTGAGTGCAAATAATTATGATATCTCTGGGTTCATCTAGACTCTGCTAGTCAGAACTATCCCAGTCTCTGTCTGCACCTCACCTAGAGACTCACACTTGGATTTGATCCATAGCATGGCTTATTCAGCAGTATCATTAGCTCTCCAGAATGAGGTAATTGCCCTTTGGAAATGGAATCGCCATGAGGCAATGAAGGGATGACATATGCCCTTTATCCTCATGGCTTCTGCACCACAGGATGGAGTATGTACTAGGGAAGCCTGAGGAGACAGTCAACAATGTCTTTGTTTCCCCTGTAATCAGCTGGTGAGGTCTGTTCCATAGCAGACAGCATCACTCAGAGGTGGTTTCTCTGTAGGGCAAGTCTTCCATTGTGTTTGGAGACACCAGGAGCAGCATCAGCAGCAGTGAGGGGAAACATGCCTACACTGTCCAGGACATGAGGAACCACAGGTATCCAGGAAGTACATCTTATGATTTGTGGCTCTCCCAGACAAGCTCCCTTTGAGCACTTCACTCGCAGCGCACTGCCTTATCTCACCATCTAACATCATATGCCTTACAGAGTCTATGACAAGGAGCATGCTGCCTTCCACATACACAGGACGAACATCAAGCCAGGGGATGGTCGCACAAGATTCCTTACTGTGACATTGGAGTCATTCCCACTGTGCGAGCGAGGTACAGGCACTGACCTGACACAGGGAGAGATTTCATACATAGTGCTGGTGTGCTGCCCTAGAAGCTGGAGAGTAGCATTTGCCACTGAGCTTCCCTGTGCAAGGTTGCCTGTTTGCGCTGTTTTCTTCTGTCTGCAGATACTCCCACCCCATTTCAAGGGGCTACAGATGTGTGCTTAGAGCAGCACACTTGTTAATTTCTGTGGCCTGACTCTTCCTGGCCGTGTCTACACTAGTCCCAAACTTCAGGTTTACTAATTTACTAAGTTTACTAATGAAGCGCTGAAATGCATATTCCCATGAGCAGATGGGAATAAGGGGACTTTGAAGTAGGCAGGGTCCTTTCAAAAAGGAGCCCTGTTTGGACAAGCCGCGCGGCGGCGAGCCGCGTCAATTTCAAAGTGCCGCAGCCACCCGCATGCTAATGAAGCGCTGAATATGCATTTCAGCGCTTCATTAGTAAACTTCGAAATGGCCATTTGCGTGGCCATTTTGAAGTTTGGGGCTAGTGTAGACGTAGCCCCTATGGTGTGTGGGCTGGGGAGAAGTTTGATCTCCCTGTTTCAAGCACACTGAGAGATCTTGCTGTTCTTTCCCCCCAGTGGGCTAGTGGAGACTGTGGGTGGTTGGTTTACAAACTTAGGCTAGTGTGTGGAGCATCAAATCTGGGTAGAATTTTAACCAAAATTCCATCATTGCTAAGTCTCAGAGACCAGGCTGGGCCAGAAAAAGTCTTAATGTGAGGAGATGCACGTCAATTGACTTCAATGAGTGACACTTGCTTACACCAGTCCTGCATTTGATTCATGGTCAGTGAAGATAATGACTTCCACATGAACATCCATCCTTTCCCTACCCCTGTGTTGTTCCCATCTTTGCTTTGTGCAAGAGGTAGCAGACCTGTATGCTGAAAGCTCAGATGCCAGTGTGCTGCCTCAGCTGAGACATAACTAGGAGCCACTGCTGCTCAGCCCTGTATTTCACTCCTTAGTGTTTGTATTACAGTAGCAACAAGAGGCGCTTCCCAGGACCATGTGCCCCATTGTGCCGCGTGCTGCACATACGTACAGCAGGAGGCAGTCTCTGTCCTGAAGAGCTCAGAGGCAGAAGGGAGGGATTATTGTTCCCATTTTACCGACAGAGGTATGGTGCAGATGAGGGGTCAGCAAACTTTGACAGAGTGTCAAATTTTGACCTTTAGACCACTATATATGGTCTGAGTGCTGGTGATACTTTTTAAAGTCCCTAATAGTCCTACTTACAACATCTTCATTAATAAATTAAATGGTAGAGCTTTATTGTGTAGGTGGTGGTTGGTAGGATTAGCTGGTCTTTTGTTAATTCACAGGCAGCATGGGTTTTAGCAAGCCCCCAGCTACATGGGGGAGCAGGGCTGAGCTCCTGTCTTAAGTGCCAATGAAAATCAGCTCGCGTACCACTATGGGCACCTGTGCCAGGGGTTGCTGGCCCTTGGTGTAGATTTTCAGGAGCTTTGCTCCTACTTGGGCACTAAAATCAGCGACCAGATCTTCAAAAGCGCTCGGTGCTAGTGTTCCCTTTAGGTTGTGTACCGGGGCATCTGCCCAAGAGAGAGAAAAATACCAGCCACCTAATTAGCAGAGCACCTACAGACAGCAGCATGTGTTTCTACCGGTGGTGCACATGTGCACCTGCCTTGATGCACACAACAAAATTTATTCTGCACATGGGTGGAAGAAATTATAGGGAATGTTGCTCAGCACCAAGCATCTCTGACTGGGAACGGGGAAGCGTCCCCACCTAAGCTTGGAGCTGGGAACTTCTGGGAGCCAAGCACTCTTGAAAATCTGTCCCTACATGACTTGTCCCAGACAGGGAGTCTGTGGAGGAGCTGGGAAATTAACCCAAATCTCCTGCCCCCGCCTAGTGCCTTAGCCACAAGACCAGCCTTTCTCCATGTGCTATAGACATGGCTGGCAGGGTCCTTCCAGCCAACTGTCCCATCCAGGAATGCTGCTGTAGCGACAACCTGTTCACAACTAGGAACCCTGACAGGATTTGCTTCTTGCCTTTGCCAGCCCCCATGAAAGTTACGTGTCCAAGCAAACGGACTTCATCGAGCCTCAGAGGTGATGAAGACCAGGAGAGGAGTCGAGAACGTGCGACCACCACCACTAGCCGATTTTTCCACACCCAGGTGTGTGGCCTCCCTTTCACCAACTGCTATCACAGAGCTGCAGTGTGTTCTAAACATCACTTAATGTGTCAGAGGGTCAGGGCTGGTGTTTCCAAAGGACACTGTCCTTGCTTGCTTATAACATGCATGCATGGCCAGCGTCCTGTCCTGTACTCTGGGAGGCCTGGCTTCTGTTCAAACTGCCACAGTGCACCTTTCCCAGGGATTGCAGGGAGCTGCCAGGGACAGGCTCACACCCTTAGAGTAGAAGGTAAGGTAAGCTACGGAGAGCTCATTCTCAGAAGGCCAGCGGGCAGAAGCAAAGGCGGCTGCCAGAGAACACAGCATCCTGCTGCTAACAGAGGGGACCTGGGCTGCTCACACTTGCAGCTGGAAGCCAAGTAGAGCATTCAGCTCCAGCACCTGCCCATGAACATCTGCTCTTGTTTATTCCAGATGGACATAGGAGACCGTCCACCTCAGCCAGATATGTCACTATCGAGACTACAAACAAAAGTGCTCCTGGGTGACAAACATTTAAATGCCTGTTTCTTCAGCACAACACAGCACTCAGATTATCAGCCACCACCCAAGAGCCAGAAGGAGACCTCCAGCAGCAAAAGCCACCTCCAGAGCCACCTGCCCTTAAATTATCCAAGTAAGACAAAGTTCCTCAGATCTGAGCCACAGCGTCACAACCCATGCTCCCAACTCTGGGACATGTCCCTGCACCAGCTTCAGGCTGCTGTGCCAGGTGGTCATGGGTATGTCTCTGCATGGGGTGCTGGCACTGTCCCCTGCCAGTTGCTCTGCCTGTGGTGGGGTGAGCTGGGTATTGAAACAATGGGTGTGTTTGGGTGGGCGGCTGCAGGCATGTTGTGAATTGTGATAGTCATTTTTGTCAACAAGAATGGAGCAGTGACCCCAAAATCCAGCCAGGGAACTTGTGTTCAGCACATTGCAGGGCAGTGCTGGTCAGTAGCCCCAGGGACTGGCAGGAGGATACTCCTCTGTAAGGCTGGTCGGGCCCCACCCACCCTCCTATGCAGTGCCGAAGTGCTCAGTTACCACGCATCTGGGGAAGTGGGGTTTTGCCCACGGAAGCTCATGCTCCAAGATATCTGTTAGTCTATAAGGTGCCACAGGACTTCTTGTTATTTTTAAAGATACAGACTAACTTGGCTGCCCCTCTGATACTAACAGCTGGGTAGCTGTGTTAGTCTGTACTCCAACAAAACAAAGCAGCTGAAATGTAGCACGTTAAAGACGAATAAAATGATTTATTTGGTGATGAGCTTTCATGGGATAGACCCACTTCTCCAGATCAATTCCATTTCCAGTACAGACTGACGTTTTTAAGTACAGAGGACCAAAAAGAAGAAAAAATGCAATAAAAACTGACAAATCAAATAGAATAGAAGGATTTGTCAGTTTTTATTGTTTTTTTTTTCTTTTTGGTCCTATGTACTTATAGATGTCAGTCTGTATTGGAAACAAAATTGATCTGGGAGAAGTGGGTCTGTCCCACGGATGTTCATCAGCAAATACATCTTTTTTTTATTCTCTACAGTGCTACATTTCTTGTCCTCTGATACTAGTTGCCAGAAGGAGAGCCCATGTGAGCCTCAGGGTCTCACTGCCATCTTGTGGTGGTTTGTAGCATGTGCCGTTGGACTCTGGAGCAAGATGGTCTCTTCCTCTTGCTGGCATTTTCTCTGCTGATTTCCAGAAGCTAAGCCCTTCTTCCCTGAGGCCTAGAAGAGGGGGTGAAGTGTCTGAGTTATAAGCTCCGTACAGTGACTTAAATGGGCCTTTAGGTGGAAGAGGCTAAAATATCCCCTCTGAACCCTGGGTTCTTTGCCCTGGCATTCAGTCCTGCTCAATCAGTGCTCTGCTCAGGCTCTGCGTTTTTATTAAAGGAACAAAGTTTCCAAAAGTTCTGCAATAGCCTGGTTGTAAGGGTAGATTCTCTAACCCAGGTACAGAGAGGCTGGCTGAGAGGCAGGAGGGTTCAATGATGGATGTTCATATTCTCTGTATAACATCTAGTGATAGTCAGTTCCACAGGTTTGTTCATGTATTGGGTGAGGAAAAATTCTCCATTTATCATTCTTAAACTTGTTGCCATTGTGTCCATCTGCGTGTGACAGGGTGAGCAATGACCAGTCTGCATTCTTTGTGATACTCATGATTCTGTGCACTGTTGTCATGGCCTCTCTTTCACCTCTACTAGAATAAACAGTCTGTCTTCAACAGTTTTCTTTATAGGGAAGTTTTTTCCAGAGCTCTAACCATTCTGCTTCCTGTCTTTGAACTCCCTCTCATCCTCTAGTGCCCTTTGTGAGAGGGTGACCAGTCTCGGAAGGAGTATTCCAAATGAGGCAGCACCATTCATGTGTAAAATTACATTAGTGTTTTCTGTATTATTCTTCATTCCTTCCCTTATGCACCATGGTGTTTTTTCTGCCTGTATTGATCTGCCCACGGTGAGGTCTGTGTCTCTTCTCTGGCAGTGCAGACCCCAGATGGGTGTGTGATTGAGTCAAAATTGTCTCAGAGGGGTAGCTGTGTTAGTCTCTACCTTCACAAATAACAAGCAATCCAGTCACGCCTTAAAGACTAACAAATGTATTCAGTCATGAGCTTTCTTGGGTAGAGGACTGCTTGCTATTTGCAAAACTTGTGTGTAGCCTGTGCGTTTCATGCCTTGACTTTGTTCTTCTTTTCCATTGGTGAGCAGGTAAAGGAGCTGTCACAACCACACAGGGTATGTTGGTCCCACACAGACAGCAAACACTCCGGCCCTCCGAGGAGTCATTGCAGCAGGTACGACAACAATTGATGTATGCGGCCAGGCATCAGGACAGAGTCCTGGTGAGAACAGCTTAGCAAGCCTTCCTGCCCCCGCAGCGGCTGGGAGGGAAAAGGACACTGCAAGCAGACCTCACACAAATGTTTCTCTGGAGAGAGCTGGGTGGAGGAGGGGGCTTTTCAGGTACAGAAGGTGGTCCAGTGAACGGGTGGGTACTGCGAGGGTACAGGCAATACTGGGTGAGGCTAGAGCCATCTCAGCTGCCATGGGATCTGCCCCTTCCATCCTCAGCAGGGAAGCCTCTGCTTTCTCTCAGAGGGCACTCTGGCTCAGAGCAAGCAAGAAGCAGGCTGCTCGAAGCTGCTGGCGGGCATAGAGCTGAGCTTTGCTTCCAAATGGGGATAGCCAGAGAGCTGAGCATTGAGTCAACTTCTAGGGGCTAAGAGGTTAAAAACTGCATTGCCACCATCACCACTGGCCTTTCCTGTTTCCCAGATTAAATACTCTCATCTGGTTCCACCATGGAAGGGGCAGTGCTTCTTTGGAACTGAACATCAAGAGGAATTCACCCCCAAATATGATGGCCCTGTGAATATATGTGGGGGGAACTTCCAAGTGAGCAGCATCCCCCTGGGCACCCTGAAGAAATACAGTGCCCAAAGGCAGATGGTCTTTGCAACATAATGTGCCCCCTTCTGGGAAGGGCTTTCAAATATACACAAGTGCGTGACTTCAGGAGAGTTCCCTGTGCTCTGTCCTCCCTTTGCTCATAGCACCTGTCTGAGGTCTGTGCCAAACTCATCTCAGGAATGGGGCAGAGTCATAGCAGGGATGAACAGGGCCAGCTGCATCTGACGAAGTGGGTCTTTGCCCATGAAACCTTATGCTCATACATTTCTGTTAGTCTATAAGGTGCCACAGGACCCCTCGTTGTTTTGCAGGGCCAGCTGGTAATTTAGTTCCATTTCCCCATGATGGGGGTGGGTAACAAACCCCAAGGGGGATCAGACCCCGTTGGGTTGAGTGCTGCTCACTCACTGGGCACCTGTCCTGTCTGAACTGATGAGACAGCAGCTGTAAAGGGGACAGGCATGGGTGAAGGGACTTGCCCAAGGGCATTCAGCAGGTCAGTGGGAGCAGTGGGGACTGGCTAGGAAAAAGTGTGGTCAAGTGAATAGGTCCTGGGAGACCTGCATTCAGTACCCAGTTCTTTTGCAGCCTCCTTGTGCTACTGGGTTACATCAGTGAGCCTGCCCTGCAAAAAGGGGATGATACTTCCTGGCCTGTGTGACTAAAATCTATGGGTTGTGAGATGCCCAGGCAGGACCATAAGGAAACCAGACAAGCACTTCACTAGAAAAGAGCGCAGATCAGGAATCTGTCTGCTGGCCCCATGGCTGCATCTAGTCTCGTAGCTAGTGTAGCCCTCTTCCTTCTCTTTTATGGAAGCAGTGTTTTCTGCTGGCACTCTGTGCATATTGTCATAATGCCTGTGACTTATCTCTGCTCCAAGGGTGGCACCAGTGTCACCATGGCAGCTTGGGCTTCATCATGCTGTTATGCCTCTGGACTCCCCCCATCCTGAAGTAGAAAACGTATAGGGCCCAGACACCCACAGAGAGCCCCAGTGACTTCATTTGGGGGTTGTTCTGGCCAGAAGTTGGACACCCAGCTCTGGCCATGTCCTGCTGGCTCTGGATGTCAGGAGGCACAAAGAAAAAAGCAGCTGAAGGGTGAAGAAGAGTTTCAAGTAGCACTGGAGGGAGCTGAGCAGGTCTTTGGTCCAAGTGATTTCACCAGAACTGTCTGCCTGCAACTGGGGACAGGCCTTGTCCAGCTGGGAAGCTGCAAGTCAAGCCAGAGGGGAGGTTTCAGGCTAGTACTCAGTAACCAGCAAAGGCTTTCCCTCTCTCCTGCCATGGGGGAGGGTTTGATTGATGTGGAGAGACCTCTAGGTTTAAGGGGAGAAACAGATGGTTCAAGTGGCAGCTGAGGAGGTGGGGTTTGGTGGTTCCAGGCAGCGAAGGAAGAACACTGGGGAACAGCAGCAGGTGAGTGTCACCTCCTGGCCACTCTTACTTGAGCAGCACAAGTGACTTCCCATCCCATCAGCTGTCAGAGTGCCCAACCACCAGCTTGGTGCACCTCTGATCCCAAAGCCTGGCTGAGAAATGACACTCCTATGAAATATCTGAGCCCCACTCCTCACTGCCAGCTGAAAAATGAAAAAAAAAAGCTGGGTTCAGTGCATGTGGGCAGCAGGGCAGGATCGCCCAGCACCTGATGGCAGTCCCTCTCCATAGTCGGGAGGCAAGGGGGCTGGGAGTGAGTGAGAGTGTGGGGCTGCTGCTTTAATGAGGTTAATTGCACACTTCCCTGAGCCTCTATACCATCTCTGAGTGGGAGTGCAGGCAAAACAGTAGCAAGGCTGGGTGGGGGTCCTCTGCCTGAGCACCCAGTTGCGAGAGGCTGGCCTGAAGTGTGAGTAGGATGTTGCAGGTAGTATCTTGAACACCCTAGGGCAGAGCAGGCCCCCTGTTGCCCACCCTGTTGAGCAGTTACTCTCCCAAGCAGTATTGGTACTTCTCATGCATCTGCATGAGTAACTGCTGACCAGCATTTGTGCAGGGGTGCAGTCTGGCCTGTGGTACTTCGTGCCAATAAGCCACCCTTCCTTGCTGGCTGTACAATGCAAACAGCTGTTGCATGGAACCAGTACCTGTGACCTTTGCTCCCTTTGCTGTTCAGGAGCAGGCGGTGGGGAAGCCATGTGCCTGAGAACAAACACTGGGCAAACTGCCTGAGTCTGCAGCGTGATTTCCTTCACCAAAATCACAGAAACCCCTTTGAGCCTGGACCTCTGAGTCCCACACAGTGCCTCTCCCCCAGGCTGTGAACTGGCAGGGACACAGGATGGGTCACCTCTCAGCTGGGTTCAGACAGAGATCAGGGGCAGAATGAGAGACTATAAGCTGCAAGTGTGGCCTGGGGCCTCCCCCTCTCATGAGCACCGGCTGCATTTCAGCACAAGGCTTCATACAAGGTCAGTGAACGCTAGTGCGGAGAGGAAGCTGAAGCAAGGGAGGTGGGGTTCTCCAGGCAGAAGGGCAGTCTCACTCTACTGGGTTTGTAGCTCACATGGTTTTTGCCTGGATGCAAAGCTTGCACTAAACCCGCTCAACATGAAGATTTTAAGGCTGATTTAGTTCTGTACTGAAGGTCTGCCTGGTGTGTGGTAGCAGAGTGAGGGGGTCAGTTGCTGCCATATCTGCTCAGGCTCTTCCGCTCCGTGCTGTGTCATGGAGAAAACAGATTGTGTTTTACTTGGTCCCTTTCAATCTACTGCAACTGTGTGGACAAGACACTCCACACTCTGGTTTTATGCCCGCAGATGCGAATGCCTTAGGAACCCTGTACCAGACAGGGCAGGCTGCCTCACCGTCAGAGCCTGGATTTCTGATGAAAAGCCCAAGATGGTAGGTGGGGTTTGCTGCTAGCCTGCTGGGGTTTCTCACACTGCCCCTTCCTCAACTGGCTTCGGACTCAATTTCAGACAGTGAAACAACAGCTGGTTCTTGATGGAGTGAAACTGCCCTGTAGACCCCCTCCCCCTCCAAGTTCTTGCTTGTCCTGCTGCCCTGAGCACAATCTTGTTTTGATTCCAGTGGTGACGTTCAGTAGGAAAAAAAAACCCGCAAAAACCTTGTTGTGCAGCCAATGCCCCGGCCCCCTCCCCTCTGGTGGAGCAGCTGCACGTAGCGGCTACACGTCAGCGGCTTCTGGGGCCCACAGATAAGGGGAGCCGCGTTAGTTTGAGTTTAGATTAAAAGTAAGTAACCTGCCTGGGTGTTCCCCAGCTGCGTGCGGTGACTTGAGTGCCGTCATGCGGACAGCCCGGCCAGTCCGGTCAGCTGCCTAGTGTGGGCTCCTTTACTAACCAGCCTAAAAACAATCCCCCAGCAGCCTGCTGCCTGCCTGGTGCAGCCGCTGGCGGGAGCCGCAGGGGCCTGGGCCTGGGCCTAGCCTCTGGCTGTCGTGTCGCACAAGAACATGTTAACGCGCGTCCCTGGGCTGGGCGTCGGGTCTGACATGACTGTGCACAGGCCGGTCTTGTGAACAACAGCTGCCAGAAGCCCAGCTTGGGAGCCAGAGCTCAGGACTCGCTGGCAGGGCTCTAACCTGCGAGCAAGGCAGTCGGACTCGACCCCCACAGTGCACGGGCCTGCCAGGTGATCTCGGGCAAGCAGCGCCTCAGTGTCCCCACCTCTAAAAGGGGCCCACAGAGCGCTCCGAGCTCCCCGCGGCACAGGGCTGCAGGGGACCCGGGGGCCCAGCTGCTTTCGCGCGGGGCCGGGCTCACAGCAAGGCAGAGAGCCACAGAGCCTTACATGGCCAGTAGCGCCCGTGGGCCGGGAAGCCGCGGGGCGGGGCCCTGCGGGGCGGAGCGCTGGGTCCCGCGATAAGCGGAGCCGCCCGGGACTGCTGCCGGGAGTCTGCTGGGTTGGGCTGGGTCGGGCCGGGCCGGGCCTTGCGGCGCCCGGCTCGGGGCCATGCAGCGCTTAGGCAAGATCCGCAGCTTCGAGGTGGAGCTGGAGGCCGGCCCGGCGCAGGGCGCGTACCGCGGCGGGGAGCTGCTCTCGGGCCGCGTGGTGCTGGAGCTCGGCCAGGGGCTGCAAGTGCGGGCGCTGGAGGTCTGCGCCCGGGGCCTGGCCACGGCGCACTGGCTGGAGAGCCGCAGCGTGGGCATGAACACGGTCTACACCGACTACACCGCCTCCGAGTCCTACCTCCGGGCGCGTCGTCAGCTCATCCGCGGTGAGTCCCCGGCGCGGCCTCCCTGCGTGTCCCCGCCAGCCCCTGGGCTTTCTCTGTCCCAGCGTCCGGCCTGGGCCGGCTTCGAGAGCTGTCCTGTCCCCGCGGAGCCGTATGGTCGCCCGTAGCTGTCCTTGTTCCAGCGCCCGGCGCGCCTGTCTGCTGGAGCGGCCCTGTTCCCGGGAACCGCAGCGTGTCTTGTCCCCCATCCCACCTGTCTCTGAGCCGGCACGCAGCCTGCTCTGTCTGCTGGGAGCTGTCCGGTCCCTGCGGAGCCACATTGTCCCAGCGTTCAACCCTGCCTGCTGGCGCTGTCCTGTCCCTGGTGTCCTGAGCCGCAGTACCTCCGTTAGCTGCCTCTGACCTTGCCCCAGCCCTTCCTGCCTACAGGGGTTTGCCTTGGCCCTGGGGAGACACGTTGTCCCCTGCCGTAGCTGTCTCTGTCCCAGCCCAGCCCAGCTGCCAGGAGCTGTCCTGTCCTGGCTCTGCAGTGTCACCCCATCCCCACTTAGTTGCACACATGTGGCATCTGGCCTGTTTTGGAGATGAAGGGTCAGGTCTGGGCTGTCGGGGAGGATTTTGTGTCTCGAGTGCTTCTGGTGGGCGGCAAGTATCGGGGGGTGACCGTGTTAGTCTGTATCTGCACAAACAATGAGAAGTCCTGTGGCACCTTATAGACCAACAGACTTTTTTGGAACATAAACTTCAGTGGAGAAAGATTCACTTCGTCACATGCAGCGTCTTTGCCAACACAACTTCTGCTCCAAAAAATCAGTTAGTCTGTGAGGTGCCACAGGACTTGTGTTTGTCCTGGCGGGTGGGATCGCGTTGGCTGAGGTAGCACTGAGGGACCTTGGTATGGTGTTTGCTGTGTGCAGTGCCCTGCAGGAGCCTGCAGTGTGCACACGCCCTGGGGCTAGCTTCAGAAGGCTGTCTGTGGTCATCTCCTTTTGCTGCCCCAGTTATTTGCTCGGCTCTCTGGAGCTGGGAGCCAAACAAGGTATTTGGATGAGTCGTATCACACTGGAGCTGGGAGGGGATGACGCCTGCGCCTGTGTGGGAAGTAGCACCTTACTTGCAATCTGGCCAAGGCATTCGGTGAGCTCCTCTTTCTGCAGACAGGTAAGAGCTTGCCCACTTCATGCAAGGTTCCCCACCGGCTCTGCATGGGAGGGAGGGCAGATGGAGCAGTGTGATCTCTGCCTGGGCTAGCCCATCCCAGGGCTGAAGCTGGCACTTCTCTGAAATAGAGCAGCTGGGCCAAGACAATGAGCCCCCCGGCTGTGGGCAGTGGAACCGTGACTCTGGCCAGTGTGTGGAGGTGACTTTCCTTGCCCATAGGCCCTTTAGAGAAATAAACCCTTGCTGGGGAGACCTGGGCTCTGGCCTTGCCTAGGAGGGCTGATGCTGCCTGGCTCATGCTCGGGGCTCTAGCCGTGGGCCGTTCCAAGCTCTGAGTCAGGCACCAAGCCTAGTCAGTACCCCACCTAGCACTGGCCAACAGGGGTGGGCAAAGTGTCGTACTCATAGCAGTTGCCAGGAAACCTCTGTTCCCCAGGCCCTGGAGATGGAAGAGGCCAACTCTCAACACAGGTCCAGTGCAGGTGCGGCAGGACTGGCATGGCCCCATCCCCCCTATGGCAGTGCCTTTTCCGGACCTGGCAGGCAGCAGCAATGAAAGCTCCCCTATCAGGAGCTCAATAAGACAGGCCTCCTGGGGCTGCGGAGCTGGGGGAGGGCAGCATGTGACCCCAGGCGGGATGCCACTGGGGCTCACTCCAGAGGGGTTGTTCGGCTTCAGCCTTTCACAGAGATGCTGCTAGCGAGTGAGCTGCAGCTCCTGTGAGGGCAGGCAGGCCCTGCGAGATGCAGGGGTTCAAACACTGAAGGGATGCACAAGTGCAGTGCCCTTGGCTTTGCTGAGCTTACCCCCCTGCTCCCCACTGAAAGCCAAAGGCAGCCTGGGCTCCTGATTTGCCTGCTGTCATGGCAGCGTCCCCTTGAGGGAGTTGGCTTTGCTTCTGGCACTGGACTGCTTCGGAGCAAACCTCTCTGCTGGGGGTTGGGCCCCTGGACTCTCACAGCTGCTGTGGCTCTTGCTTTGTTTGTACAGAGATGGACAAACAGCAGAGTCTTCTCAGGTGTAAGTGGAGCACTTAGCCGATGGGCAAATATTTGTTCTTGTTCTTGCTCTGGTCCCTTCCACCTGTTGTGGACTTCACCCTCAATCTGCTTAATAAGCACTGGCTGCCCCCGCTTGGTACAGGGGAGTCAGGCTGGCCCAGGCCAACAGTATGAAGGAGCTGTGCTCACTGGCAGCCAGTCAAGCTGGTAGCTTTACATTGTCTAAAGCAGGTGCTCTTTCCATGGCATCTCTGCCCAGGAGATTCCCACAGCACTGATTGGCCCAGGGAGCAAGCCTGATTCTCCCCACCCAGCACTGTGAGTGTGGGCGTTTTGCTGAAGTGTAAATGCTGACCCAGTGTGCCAGGGGAGAAAACCATTCCCTGGAGTTCAGTGACCAGAGGGCTGCAGGGGTTGAGCTGGGAGAGGGTATGTAGCTGCCAACCTTGTAGTTTGTGAGCCTCGTCTGGTATGACCCCTTTAGGACACAAACGATGTTTCTGGCTTGGAGAAGGAATTAAACAAAACAGACTGGTTGGATGTGGGTGCCAGGCGTCGCTCTCCCAGGTCGGGGAATCATGGTTTTTTTCCTTTGGCAAGTTGCTTGTCTTTCCGGAGCGTGCATAGGGCCTGATTAGCTGGTTCATGCGGGCTGCTCTGTGCCCCATGGTAGCACTAAGCAGCTGCAGCATCCTGGTGAATCCAGTCCTCGTTTCCTTCCCCACTGAGCAGGGGTCTGGCTACTGTACTGTGCAAGCTACAATCCCAGGAGGGTGAGCAGATAAGGGGAGGGGAGAAGCCACAACCATGAGCTCGCTTGTCTGCACGCAGCCTCCAGGTGACTTTGAATGGGGAGGAGGATGAGACATGTTTCCTGTATGCCAAGAAGTTGTGCGGCCGCTCAGGAAAAATTCAGGTGCTGCTCAGCTCGTTAACAGAACACCCACGTTTGGTTGTTTCTGCTGGTGGTGCAGGTTCACATACGCCTCAGTCCACATAAAAGCTCATTCTGCACGTGGGTGGAACACTGACGATGGGATGCTGTTCCCTGTTAGTATGCACTGTGGGTCCCCCCACCTGGCAAGGTGAGAACCGTTGTTTGTGTGCATGTGTCATGGCTTGGTTTGCAGGTTTTAAGAGCCCCCAGGCGCCACAGAGGAGGCGCCTGGCTAGACTCTGGAGCAATAAGATCAATTGGTTTGTCCTGGCAGGACCCTGCTGTGGTGCAGAATGGAGCTGATGGGTATTTCCAGGGCTCTGCTGGCCCTGGCCCACCCGCAGGAAAGAGGAGGATTAGCCAGGAGTCATGGGAGCTGAGGTGGGGTTTGCCAGACACTGGGGTCTATGATTTTATTGGCTCCAGTCTTGGGCTGGCTTCCTGCTCTCTCTGGTGACTGAAGGGCCCAAGGAGGAGGTAAGCGATGTGTAGCTGTGGGTCTCTGCCCAGCGCATTAGTCCCAGTGCAGGGAGGGCTGCAAGGGCCCCAGGTCCCTGTGAGCAGTTGGTGCTGCACCACCCATGTGGCCTCTCCCTGCTTCTCCCACAGCAGTTGCTGCTTCCTGCTGGGATCTGCCGCCTGCCTGGCGTTTGAAAGAAAACGCAGCGGGCGGCATGGTAACCAGGCAGAGCAGGGGGTGGGGCGCTGGGCTTCCTGCTGAGCTGGGAGCTCCTTCATAGTACCTCCCTCCCACATGCAGCCAGCTGTGCTCCTGGCTGGCACTGAGCTGGGGCCGCTGTGCAGATCAGGGAGTCCTGGCTTCCCCCAGATGGCTCCAGCCTGTTGCACATGGGGCCCAGCTGAACTGGGTAACATCCCTTTCCCTGCTCTGTTCCTCTTTCCAGCCTGCCGAGCAGCAGTGCTTCCCCACTACCACCCCAGCTCCTGGGCAGGCAAATCAGGCACCCTTGTGCTGCACTAAGGAGCCAGTGTGAGTCCTACCGAGCAGCCTGGGAGCCCCAACTCTCATTCCCATGCTCCCCTGTGTCAGGCCAGTGGCAGGCAATGTGCTAGTGGGAGCTGGGGTTGTTGGCTTGGGTCTGCCCTCTTTGGGGATATCTCTGTTCAGGCTGTGTGTGGGGGCGGTCAGGCTCCTACTGCGTAAGTACAGATGAGCAGAGGGGCTCAGTGGGCAGAGGAAGAAATGGGAATCTCCATGGATTCTTCTGCATGAAGTAACACACGGAGTGTAGAGAACCTGTGCCAACAGCTGCCCCTTGCCTGCTCTGGCCATTGGTGATCCCAAAGCACTTTGCACAGGTGCTTTCCTGGTGGTATTTATTAGCTGGAGGAGGTGCCTAGAGGGCAGGCCCCATTGTGCTGGGCTGAACCAAACCCTGGCAGAGCCAGCCCAGAGCCCAAGAGCTGAGTCAAAGGGTAACATTTGCAAAAGCACCTCACTGACTCAGGAGCCCACATTTCATTGGCCCACAAGTGCCTGTGTTAGTTTAGAAAATATTGCCCTAGGTCTGGGTTTTACTGTAGGCCAGCTTTACAGCCAAGGAACCAGTGGCACAGAGAGACAAGGGCCTTGCTGGTGCAAACTCTTGCACATGGGTTTAACTCTGAGCATGTAATTTCAGTGGGTTTGCTCGCCTGCTTATAGCTAAGAACATGTAGGTGTCTGCAGGCTAGTCATATGGGCACATCAAGTACCTAAAAGAGTGTTACAAGGTGAAGGGAGAAGAATTGTCCTTAACCTCTGAGGGTAGGCCAAGAGGCAATGGGCTTAAACTGCAGCAAGGCAGATTAAGGTTGGACATTAGGGAAAACTTCCTGTCAGAGTGGTGCAGCACTGGAAAAAAATTGCCTTGGGAGGTTGTGGAATCTCTGTCATGGGAGATTTTTAAAAGCAGGTGGGACATACACCTGGCAAGGACAATCAAGACTCTAGGTGGTGCTTGGCCCTTCTGTGAGGGCAGGGGCTTGGACTTGATGATCTCTTGAGGCCCCTTCCTAGTATTCTGTAAAATGGACTGTAGTTTCATGGAAGAACCCAGCAAGAGAGACAAGTCCAGCTCTCCCTGCACAATCAGCAGTAGAACCCAGGAGTCCTGGCATCTGCTCACGTTCAAGCCACTAAGTACATTTGGCCTGGTTCTCCATTGCCCTGCACCTGGTGTTTCCATTCACCACCACAGTGCACTCCCTTTTCACTGGTGTAAAGTGAGATGAGTTTGAGCTGAGGGTGCTGCTCAACTTACTGAAGGGGAGCTCTAAAGAGGAGGGTGGGAAACTGTTTGTTTTCAGTGGTGTCAATGGCAGAACAAGGAGTAATGGTCTGAAGTTACAGAGAGGGAGGTGTGGGTTAGATGTTAGGAAAAACTACTTTACCAGGCGGGTGGTGAAGCACTGGAATGCGTTGCCTAGAGAGGTGGTGGATTCTCCGTCCCTTGCGGTTTTTAAGTCCCGGCTGGACAAGGTCCTGGCTGGGATGACTTAGTTGGGGTTGATCCTGCTCGAAGCAGGGGGCTGGACTAGATGACCTCCTGAGGTCCCTTCCAACCCTATGATTCTGTGCAGGTGCCTGGAGAAGGGGCTGGATTGGGCCTCCTGTGCAAAGTGGGTGTTTCACATTCCCTTTCTGATGTTGCAGTGTGAGTGAACTCCCTGTCCCACAAGGTACCAGGAGGGAGGGACTGAGGCTCGGTGCCTTTTGCAGGCTCTCAGGGGAAGCTCCATCGCATTTGAGTCAGAGCTGCACCTTGATAATCCACAAAACCCTGCTGGGCTCATTCCAGGGGTCCTGTCCTGCCTCACTGTGCTGCAGGTGGGGAATGCAGGAGCTGCGCGTGCCTGGCAGAGGAGCTGCTCATTGGGTAATGGGCCTGTCATTCTCCCTCCATCATTGCGTCCTGTTGCCGGGTCTTGGCCTTGTGCGGCCTGCCCTGTGCGCCCTGGCTCGGAAGGGCAGCATCGGGAAGCAGACGATATGGGCCTGGGTGCTCTGCAGCCCGAGGCAGATTCTGGGAGTGCCCTGTGGCCTCTGTTGCATATAAGGAGCAGGGAATTGAGAGATCTGAGCCTGAAAAAAGCCAGGGGTCTGTCAGAGCTCTGAAGAGCCTGGCCACTTTCTATGGCTGCTGGGGTGAAGGAAGGCCCAGAGAAGCACCTCAGTGGCTGCTGTCCTGCCTGGGGGCAGGCAGCTAGAAAAGAATCCAGAAGGGCTACTCTCAGGGAGGTGGAGGTGGGTTGTGTCACTGCTTTGTTGGAGCCTGTGACCTGCGGGGTGAGTATGTCCAGGAGCACGTGTTTGAAAGAAGGGGGGTGTTGAAGAGGCGTTGAAAGGGGCAAAAGGCAGGAGAGTCAGAAGTGTTTGCTGTACAAGGTGGGACTTTAGTTTGTTTTGAGACAAGGGTATTCTTGGCCTAGGGAGCGTTAGGACAGATTCCAAGTTGTGGGGGACTGAGGCCAGGTGACTCCAGAGGCAGCTGGGAGCCTTTGGCTGACACTGGGCAGGTCTTATTCTTGGGGGCAATAGCTGTGGGGGAGAGGGAAGTGTGTATGTGGGACTCTGGACATCAGTATTTAAAGATTAGCTAAAGGGATAATCAGAGCCTTGGAAAATTTTGGATTACAGGAACTGGAAAAGAAAAGGTTGGCTTCTTTATTAGTATCTTGCTGTAATCTAGTTTATGCACAAAGTGAAAACTATACTATGTGCCTGTTTTGGTCTTTCTGGAAAAAATTTGGGGCCTCTGAAGGTCATTTTTGGGGGACAAATATGCCCTTTTCCCTTAGTAGCACCAGCACTTGAAGCTGGATAGAACTTAGAGATGGTAAAGCTAGTAGGACTAGTCTACAGGGCAGAGCCCCTGCTGGACCCCCTGTGCTGGGACCTTCCTTGAGTGCAAACGTAGCTTGTCTGCCAGCATCGTAAATGCCACTACCCTAGATGACACTGGCGATGGTGAAAGAAGCCCTCTTCTGTTAGCATGACCACATCTGAGCGGGGAGCTTGGCACAGCTCTGTGGGCTAGTGGTATGTGGCTTTTTCAAACTCCTGACTGCTATACAACCAGCAGTCCTGTAACATCGTAGAGACTAACAAACATACTAGGCCATGAGCTTTTGTGGGTGAGAACCACTGAAAAACTTTTTCTTACCCATGAAAATTCATGACCTAATAAATGTGTTAGTATGTCGGGTGTTACAGGACTGGCTATTGTTTGTGAAGCTGCAGACTAACACAGCTGCCCCCCCCCCACATTACAGTTAGGCCAACAACACTTTGGGCAAGGCCCAGGGCCAAGCTTTGTCCAGGGAGTGGCTGCATCCAGTGACTCTGGCTGGCCTTCTGCCACTAGGTGGCTGTGGGTCCCTTCCCTGAAACACCAAGGTGAGGATGCCTTAGGGTTCCCCGAGCGCTACTGAGCGGAGCGGAGCCAGGCGTGCATTGCTCCATGACTCCCTCTGGATGGCAGCACAGACAGCGGAACGTGCTGCTGCTGTGCTGTGGACAGAGAATCCCTGTGAGTCTACAAGTATCAGAGAGGAGCCCTGTTTGTAGCTTCAAGAACAACAAAAAGTCTTGTGGCACCTTATAGACTAACAGATATTTTGGAGCATGAGCTTTTGTGGGCAAAGACCCACTTCATCAGATGCATCTGACAAAGCAGAACTTTGCCCACAAAAGCTCATGCTCCAAAATATCTGTTAGTCTATAAGGTGCCACAGGACTTTTTGTTGTTCTGTGAGTCTACAGTGAATCTAACTGGGAAGCAGTACAGTTCTGTTAGTGAGGCTGGGCAGAGCATGCTCACTGTCAATGGCACTGGGATGTCCTTGTGACATTTGTGCCTGGGAACTCTGGGATCCTGTCTGAGCTGAGGGAGAAAAGCCCCCTCTTTCCTTTGCACGGGGTGCAGTTAGTGAGTGGGGAGGAAGGGAGAAGACCAAACAGAAAACCAGCTTCCTTTGCTCTTGGTGTGCAGATGCAATTTATTCCCATGGTGATCACGTGGTTCTCACCTGGCCTTGCTGAGGGGGCAGCCAGGGCTTTGCTGGGGCTTCACGGTGCACTCAGGCCCTTTGGGGGTTGGGATGCATTGGAGGAGCATTTCAAGCAGATCTAGAGAAGTAGTTGTTCCCCTCTGTTTGGCACTGGTGAGGCCACATCTGGAATATTTTTGTCCAGTTTTGGGCCCCCCACTATGAAAAGGATGTGGATTTGCTGGAGCAGGTTCGGTGGAGGCAACAAAAATGACTAAAGGCCTGGAGCACAAGACCTATGAGGAGAAGCTGAGGGATTTGGGCTTGTTCAGTTTACAGAAGAGAAGATGGAGGAGTGATTTAATAGCAGCCTTCAACTTCCTAAAGGGGAGTTCTAAAGAGGATGGAAAGAAACTTCTCAGATGGCAGAACAAGGAGCAATGATCTGAAGTTACAGAAGGAGAGGTAGGCATCCTTCAGTCTGCACAGACTATGGATCGCGCCCTTTAAAGTTTCAATTGAGGACTTCATTTACAGCGTCTACTGTGACTATGAAGACCCACACGAGAGTGACAGTCCTTGCTGCATCTCTTGCAGATGTGGTGGGTGTCTGGCAAGTCCTTCGTGTGCTTTCTGTGCGCTCGCTTCTCCTCTGCTAGCTGTCTGATCCTCATCTCGCACTTCTGAAGGCTCTTGTGTAACCACTGCCTCCATCTGCTGCGGTCGTCTGCTAGTTCTTCCCAGTTGTCCAGCTCGATGTCTACCTCTCTGAGGTCTCTCTTGCAGACATCTTTGTAGCGCAGAAGGAGAGGAGTAGGTTGAATACTAGGAAGACTACTTCCCCAGGAGGGTGGGGAAGCACTGGAATGCGTTGCCTAGAGAGGTGGTGGATTCTCCATCCCTAGAGGTTTTTAAGTCCCAGCTTGACAAAGTCCTGTCTGGGGTGACTTAGTTGGGGTTGATCCTACTTGAAGCAGGGGGCTGGACTAGATGACCTCCTGAGGTCCCTTCCAGCCTTAAGATTCTATGATTCTTTGATTTTCTTTTGTGTTTGGCTTTATCGAGGAATTGCCTGCCTTTTAGTGCCTGTGTGTGATGCCTTTACCGTGAAATGACTGGTTCAGACTTAACTCCCATTTAATGTGGGGGTTATTAGAGAATCAAGCGACCAATAGGACTGGGGGAGAGGGTGTAGCTCTGATGCAGAAATCCATGGGCTCCTTTACTGGGCTAGTTTTGTCGCTAATTTCCTTATTTGTTCTTAAAAACTCCTCTGCCTCTTTTCTCAAGTCGGATGGATTCTAACCATTTTCTATGCGACTGTTGAACACATGCAGCGGGTAAACCATATTTAGGGCTTCTAATTTGGTAAGAACTTCACTAGATCACAGTGCTGAGCACTCATCACACACCCCCTTCGAAGAGCTTTACAAACATTCATTCATAAGCAGGCCTGTGTATCTACGATGTTATTGACACCCCTAGAGTTTTTGAAATGGGGTATCTGTTGTGGCCAGAAGGGCATAAAAACATGAGAACTGACATACTGGTCAAACCATGGCCTGTCTTCTCCAGTATCTTGTTTCTGAAAGTGGCCTACACCAGATTTTCCAGGGAAGTGAGCTGAATCAGGCAGCTGTAGAGTGATCTATCCCTGTCTTCGATTCCTGCTTCCAGCAGCAGAAAGAGTGTGGGGTTAGCCATGATAATCAGGAATATACTAGCTAGCCATTGATGGACTTGTCCTCCATAGATGTATCTCTGTCTTTCTCATTTATTTTTGTTTTTAAAAACCCAGTTGTGCATTTGGCTTTGCAGCTTCCCCAGGCAATGCATTTTGCAGGTTTGTTGTGTGAGAAAGTTTCCTCTTTAGTATTAAAACTGCTCCAGATTCATTTAATCAGGCAACCCCTGGTTTTATATTGTGGAAAAAGGCTTTCCCACAACCCCTGGAGGGCTCAGGTTCAGAGCAGCTGGGACAGGCCCATTGTCCAATTTGCTAGTCCTACAGGTGAACCCAAAAGGGCTGATTAGCAAGGCTGATGTATCCTAACACGGCTGCTGGAGCTTCCCTACGATGAATGGTGGGTGAGTCACACCAAGACAATGTTGCTCTTCTGCTTGGCAACAACTTCTGAGATCAGATGTGCGACGTTGGTTCCTGTTGATGGGACATTGCCTCTTGCAATAACATTCCAGGGAAACTGCTCCTCCACTTTCTCTGCAGCATCCCGCTCACCTCAGCAGGCAGCAGTGACAAGAGGCTGCACCGCAGGGCACATTTCTATGTGCAGAGCCTTGGGCACGCAGCTCAGAAAATTCCCTGCCTCTCCATGTGTGGGGCCTGTCCCCATTCACAACCCACACATGGAGACTCTGAGGGACTGGTGAAATGTGTGGGACAGAGAATTCTCTCTGGAGAGAGGGAGCGTACAAAGAGCTATGGCGAGGAAGGATATTCCAGGATTTAGGGAACGTGGCTTTGCTGCTGGTGACGTGCATGTTAGGTAGCTTAGGCTAACCCATCCCCCAATGCATTGAAGACAGGCCTAGATGGCTCAGTTCCCATCTCTAAAATTCAAACAGTACTTCCCTCAGGATCCAATGCAGCAAGAGGATGGGGGCCATGGACGGAGTGGAGATGTTTTTTCAGCCTTTTACAAGGGTCCAATCCATCTCCTGCTGACTTCCTGCCTGTAACCATGCTGCTGGTCTGCAGTGTTCTGCATCTGGCCCAGGGTGCTGGCTTCTGAGCAATGCCATTGTGCATTTAAACTGGGGCCCGAACTGCGCAAGGGGCAGTCGCACTGAAGAGTCAAGTCCCTAGGGCTTGCAGTGGAGTTTCCCAAGGGTTTCTCCACCTGGCCCAAACTGTAGCTTGTGTGTTACTGGCCTGCAGGATAAGGGCAGCTGGGAATTTGGAGGAGGAGGTGGTGGCAGTATTAGTGGCAAGTGCAGGGAGGAGTCAGAGGAGACTGCTGGGGCTGGGAGCACATGGACAGGATGTGGCACTGGTTACTGGCACGTCCGTCCAGAGCCGAGCAAGATGGGCTCAGAATCCCTCCCCGTGGTATCTGGCCATCACTGTCTGAGACCTCTGGGCCCTGAGAAATGAACCGCGGGAGCTTAGCCTAGCCGAGCCTAGCGTAGCCTGGGGGTCAGTGAGATGGGTCCCCCAAGCAGGGTCCAGCTCTGAGCCCTGCTGCGGGAGATGATGGACAGTGCAAGTGGGAGGAGCCTTTTCACGTTGTACAAAGGAAGAGCGGGTTGTACTGGGGCCTTGCGGGGCCCCCCTCCTCCCCTTGCAACCCTCTTGCACAGCGGGGGGGGACAGGCGGGAGCAGGGACTGGGCACTTCGCGCAGGACCCAGCCAGTCCCCGCCAGCCTGCAGCCAGTGCCCGGGCAGGGCCGGCTCGAGGGCCAGGGCGGCGGAGCTGCCGCCGCCTGGGGCTGTGCCCAGTGGAGGAAGGTTGATCTGCGGGGGGTGTCGGTGCATGGCCGCGGGTGCTCCCGGGG
The DNA here is from genome assembly GCF_033958435.1 of Carettochelys insculpta. Taxonomy (NCBI): domain Eukaryota; kingdom Metazoa; phylum Chordata; order Testudines; family Carettochelyidae; genus Carettochelys; species Carettochelys insculpta. The sequence continues at coordinate 16,196,919 of NC_134163.1, read as the reverse complement.
GCGCGGGGCGGGAGCTGCCTGCGGGCCCGGCCCACACATGCTCCGTGCCTTGTTTTGCAGGGCCCGGCGCGGCCCGCCCCCGGGAGAGGCCGGCGGCTCATTGGGCGGCGGCCGAGGGGCGGCCCGGCCCAGCACATGGCATTTAAAGGGCCCCGGGGCGGGGCGGCGCCAGGCTGTTCGGTTGCGTCCGGCCCGGCCATGCTCTTCGACCGGCTCCGGCGCTTCTGCGTCCTGCTCGACTGCCCCGAGCTGGACTCGCCGCCCGTCTTCAGCTCGGGCGAGGCGGTGTCTGGCCGGGTGGTGCTGGAGCTGGCCGGGGAGGCGCGGCTCAGCGCCCTGCAGCTGCACGCCCAGGGCTGCGCCAAGGTGCACTGGACCGAGTCCCGCAGCGCCGGCTCCAGCACCGCCTACACCCAGAACTACAGCGACCAGGTGCAGTTCCTGAGCCACCGCGACGCGCTGCTGGCCCCGCCAGGTACGGCCGGGGGACGGGCTGGGCGCTGCCAGGCCTCGGCTGCCGCTGCGGGGTCTCGGGGAAGGGGCCCTGCCGGGGCATGTGGCTCCCCTTGCTGAGCGGCTGCTCTGCGGGGCTTGGGGGCGCTGCAGAAGTGTCTCCACGGGGCTGTGAGGCACTGGGTGCCTGTGCCTGTGACTGTTCCCTGCTGTGGGTGTCTGGCCCTTGGTAGGGGCTTGTCAGAAGTTTGCCTGGGGAAAGGCTGAGACCAGTTCCGCTGCCGTGTGCCAGAGCTCTGCAAATGCCAGCCTGTCCCTTTCCAGAGCAGCCACAGATACTGCTGCCCTGGGGACCAAAGAGCCTGTGCCCCAGCTCTCCTTGGTCCCACACGCTCCCAGAACTGGGAAGTGGGGCAGGGCAGGTCCTGACGTGTGTAGGGGCCAGAATGATGCCTCTCTTGTAAAGACAGCTACAGATCTCTCTGGGTGTGATTGTCCCCCCCATCTCTCTCCTTGGGAGTGTTTGAGGAGGGGTTGGGCTGCAGGGCAGGGGAGGGACCTGGCCTGCGTTGGGTTTGGTCATTGTGAACGACTGGTCACCCTTCGGTTTATGGGAATGTCAAAATAGTCTCTTGACCACAGATCTGATACTGACCGGACAGTAAAGTAAATGACAGGCTGCATTAAAAACTGCTATAAAGCCTCTTCCTGTCGCATGTCACAGCTGTTGTGGATTCAGTTTTTTTGCTTTTCTGTGTCCAGTGCTTCAGCAGCTCCTTCTGAGTCAAACAGAAGGAAACTTCTGATGGTCGCCTTGGCCGCCTTTAAAGTGACAGCCAAACAAGTGCTCCTTTAAGAAGGAAGTCTCACTAGAAAGATACCATCATACTCCTCTTTTTCTTCTCCCCCAGACAATGGTGAAGTCACGGTCCTGCCGGCAGGAAAACATGAATTCCCCTTCGTGTTCCAGCTGCCAGAGTAAGATCAGCATTGTGTGTTGTGTTAGCACCATTACAAGAACACCTGTGGGATGGGGGTGGGAGCAGAACTAGGTTAGTACATCAGTTGCTCCCCAGATTAAGCCCAGTTTAAAGACTCCTGCTCTAGACATATGTTTTGGAGGTAGCTGAAGTGCCTCATTTGAATCCTGTGGGGAGAGCACCCCGATCATTGTCCCTTCTCCCTGGACAGGACTCTGGCCACCTCTTTCGAAGGCAGGCATGGGAATGTGCGCTACTGGGTGAAAGCCAAGCTCCACCGCCCCTGGTCAGTGGTCAAGAAAGCAAAGAAGGAATTCACCGTGATTGAGCCTATTGACATCAACACCCCCACCCTGCTGGTAAATGTATGGGCCAAAGCGCTGGCGGGTCACGAGCTGGGGTGCTCGGAGCTGCCTTTGCTAAGGCTGAGATTGACTGGGAGTGACTAGTGAGGCTGGGTGCCTGATGGGCTACTCAGCATGAGATGAGGGGCCCCAGCCTGAGGTGCTCCAAATGCAGCCACTCTCAGTGCTGTTTGAAAACCCCAGCAGCCAGGTCAGCATCTGCTTGGCTGTTGTCCTGCCAGGGCACAGAACCAGAGACCAGTCGCACCAAGTGCCAGAGCCTGGGCTGACTGATCTGGGCTTGCAGGGCTATAAATACTGTGGAGACATCTGGGCTTGGGCTGGAGTTTAGCTCTGACCCCCGGCAAGGGGGATGTCTTGGAGCTGACATGTCTACACTGCTATTCTTAGCTCTGCCCCAACCACGAGTTGGTGGGCCAGGGAAGAGACTTTCTGCCCTGGATTTGTGTTTGCTGGGTAGATGTGACCTGTGGATGAGGGAGGTACCATTGGTGGGAGTTTTGCCTTCTGCTCAGTGGGTGACTGATCTCAGTCCTCATGGCTCAGCTGGAGAGCAGCAGTAACACCTCCCTGGGAGGAGCCAGCCAGCTCTCTGGAGATCTTGGGGCGGGGGTGCTCCCTGACTAGAAGTGGCTGGAACTTCTCTCACTTCTGTCCCTTCTTCTAGGCCCCTCAGGCAGGTGCGAAGGAGAAGCTGGCACGTGCCTGGTACTGCAACCGTGGCCAGGTCTCTGTTAGTGCCAAGATTGACCGAAAGGGCTACACACCAGGTAACGCAGTGGGCCGCTCTCCAAGTATAACCTGCCAGGGAGCAAGGAGAGGGAATTAAAAGGCTCTGAGGGGCTGTATGGCAATGAAGCTCCTGGGGTCAGACTGTGCTGGGGCTCCTTGTTCTGGTGGCAAGCCCCTGAGCCATGCTCAGATGTGGCCTTGGTCTGTGTAGCTTCCCAAGAATGCCGGGGGGTGGGGGGTGGCTGGAGTGACAGAAGCAGGCTTGAGCTTACCAACGTGACCCCCATGCAGTGTTAAATGGGAGCCAGGCCTGGTTCCTGGGACAGGGGGCACACCTCTTGGGAGGGCCATGCTGTCTGACTGAGCCGGTCTCTCTCCTGCTAGGTGAGGTCATCCCCATCTTTGCTGAAATTGACAACTGCAGCACCCGCAGCGTCGTGCCCAAAGCTGCCATCATCCAGATTCAGACCTTCATTGCTCGGGGCACCAAGAAGCAGAAGAAGTCAGTGGTAGCCAGTATAGAAGGTGACTCAATTGCCCCTGGGAAGAGGGAAGTGTGGCATGGCCGGGCGTTGAAGATCCCCCCAGTGGGCCCTTCGATTCTGCAGTGCCGCATCATCCGGGTGGAGTACGCCCTAAAGGTAGGGGGCACAATCGATCAGACCTGTGGCAGGGGGTTAATGGGGCCTCTCTAGTAGCTGTCCAGCCCATGCATGTCCCAGCTGCTTTAATTCTTAGCCATGACTGAGTGTGATTGGTCATGCTCCTGTGGCATCCCAAGAAGTTCCCTTGCTGTGCTGAGCCCCTCCTGCCATGGGTCAGAGCTGCCTGCTTATGGTGCTGCCTGCCTCTGGGGGCAGGGTGAATATCCAGGTTCTTATCCCAGGCTGCTATCTAGTCCTTCCTTCCCCAGCTCCATATTTGATAGTGTAGATAGGCTGGGGAAACCATCTGCCAGCTTCCTCCGAGGCCCGACTTAGCATGGTACCAAGAGAACCCATTACTGGCCAGTCTGGACCTGTGCTGTCCCTGCTTTCCCACGCTGGGGACAGAGCTGGGGGTGGAGGACCATGTTCCCTGTAAGCTGAGCATGTGGGCTGCTGCCTAGGAGAGAGTTGGGTGTTGCCCAGCTGATTAGCGGAGCACCCACAGCCACCCACAGTGGGCAACTTGTGGTTCTGTTGATGGTGCACATTTACCCAGGCCTTGGTATACATAACAAAGCTTATTCTGCCCACTGATGGAAAACTGTAGGGGAAACAGTGGCTGAGGGAATTCTAAGGACTGGGCTTTCTGCAGATATGATACCCTTCCCCGCTCCCCGCTCATTTTCCTCAAAGGTGTGTGTCGATATTCCTGGGACCTCCAAGCTGCTCCTGGAGTTGCCTCTTGTAATTGGGACGATCCCACTGCATCCATTTGGAAGCCGCACATCCAGCGTCAGCAGCCAGTACAGTGTCAGCCTAGACTGGCTCAGAATGGTGATTCCAGAGCAGCCCGAGGGTGAGCACCTTCTGTTGGAGCGTTTGGATCCAGCTGCTTGTAGAGGCAGTTCCATGCCATGGTCAGGCAGGTGTCTCTGGGCAAGCTGGTCACCTTGACCTCTGCCTCGTCCTTGTGGCTTGGTGGGTCCTGTTGCTGCAGGAACCAGGTGTCCCTGGGAGGGGTCTGGCTGGATGCAGATGTAACCACCTGCATGTGACCTTTGACTAACCCCACAACTCCTCTGTTCTACTTCCAGCTCCTCCCGAATATTCATCGGTTGTGTCCAGTGAAGAGTCTGCACAGAGCCTGTCCCCGCCTTGCCAGGATGGGCTGGGAAATGGCTTGGAAGGCCCTTTCTTTGCGTACATCCAAGAGTTCCGCTACCGGCCACCTCCGCTGTATTCTGAGGTGCGTACAGCCCCCCGTGGGCTGGGGCTGGGGAACTGCTGCAATAACGCCTCCCCGGTGTCTGATGCAGCATCTCCTCTTGTGGCTTCTCAGGTGGATCCAAACCCCACGTCAGACAGCATCCGGCCCCGCTGCATGACCTGTTGAAGGAGGTGCCATGGAGTGCCGTTACTGGAGATGCAGCCTGTGGGGATGAGAGGCTTGAAGACTCGCAGGACTTCAGCCCTGGGTGTCAGGAACAGCATCTGAGAGGCTGTTGCGAGGCTGATAGTTATGTGGTGCTGAGAACCCGTTTGCTCACCGCCGCCTGAAACCACGTGGGGTGGCTGTGTCCTGTGGATTGACTCCTCTTGAGCCAGTGAAAGGAGGATGTTGGACTTTGTGGGGAAGGGGCAGCTCCTGAGTGTGGTGCCAGGGTGGCAGAGGGAGAGAAGGGTGGTGGGTTAAGATCGTTCTTCTGCAGGATTACAGGGAACAAGTGGAGCCACTTCATCCTGCAGCTTACCACAGGGTCGCTCCAGCTAACTCCTGTGGTTGGAAAGCTGGGCTGGGCAGGGCTTCCCAGGATTACTGGAAAGCATTTCACTCTTGCTCCAGGGAGGGGTTTAAACACCATGACAATCTGCGGACACACTCCCACTACCGCATTCTGAGAAAGGCGCCAGGATTTCGGTCACTGAAGGAAGAAACACATGGGGTTATGCTGCCCAAACTGAGGCTCAGCCTGCACCATCTACCACCCTGGAGCTTTAGATTGTGTTACCTCGCGCCTGCTGCTTGGGCCATATGTTGTGTCTGGTCTAACGCTCTGGGACTTCAAAGGTGTAAAGACTTTGCCTTCCTCCTGGCATTGTAGAGGCCAGGATCTGTGAGCTCGGGGCACTCCTGCTCTGCAAACAGCAGCAGGACCTCTGGTGCCACTGAGGTCTCCAGACCTCATCTGGTCTGTGCCAGGCATCGGACGAACTGGCAAACCCCCCGAACTTCCCACTGCTGCAGAAAGCTCCTTGTGCCATTGGGGTGATGGAATTGTCCTGGTGTCACTTGGTCACAGTCTCTCTATGCATGAGTAAAAGGTGAATGGGAGATGAGGGAAGCTGCTGGTCCTAGGGCCCCAGTTGTTGACACCACAGGGTCAGTGTCACGTAGCCCAGCCCTGGAGGGGACATGCAATAAGGCCTGTAGAGACTATAGGCTGAGTAGGAAAGAGCCTTACATCCAGTCCTGCTGTGAGTGGACTTGATGCCTTGTTAACACTTCAGCCAGCCCCTGTGAGGTGGGGTGGAGCCATTTGCAGAGTGAGGCAGATGCTGCCGATTGTATGCCCTGAATGCTGGTGGATCCTGTTCCCAGGGGAAGAGGTGGTGATGAAGATTACTTGGGTGCAGCTGCCTTTGGACTGGTTTTACTGCTCCCTGTGCCGACTGAACTGAAGATCTTGGCCATTGCTGGTTAATGCATTCCATGATCTGAGGCTGAAACAGCCTGAATTGGCCACCCCAGTCAGGGGGTTAGAACAGCTAGTAGCCGCAGTATTCCAGCTCCGAGTCCCTAGCTGGTTCGCTTTCACTGCAGTCTGTGTCCTCTGCTGGGGACTGGACAGGCTTGTTTTCATAATTTGTTTATTACTTTGAAGAGTATATTTGTCTAATTCTGTTTTTGTTACAACTCCAGGTTTTGAAATAAATTCTTGTTTATATTGAAGTTCGTGTCTGATTCTCGTCCTCGGAATTCTGTCTCCACCCTTCTCTATTGGGCCTAGTCATTAGCGTCAGCCCCATTTTCCAGGGCACATGGCACAGCCAGCAGCACCAGTGACTAAAAAGGGGAAAGGCTTTGGGTTGCCCATTTCCATCTCTGCCTCCGGATTCCCCCTTTTCCCAGAGCCAGCTAGACTCCTGGCTCCACCTGCCCTGGCTTAGTGCTTCCAAATGCTGGATCTAGGAGGAATGGTCTCCAAAGCAGTTCGTCCTGCCATCCATTCCCCACACAACTCCTTCTCCGGTTCTGTCTTGCTGGGGCTGCACCCAGCCTGTTTTCCTTCCAGGTCAGCTATGAACCAGGCCAGCTCTGGGCCATTTGCTCCCCTTTTCAGGCCTGGTACCTGTCTTGGTGTAGTGCGGGGGAGGCAGCAATTGGCTGCATAGGTTCTCATTGGCTCTTGCTGCCAGATGGGGCCTGCTTGCATCATCCCAGCACATGTGACCTGGGGCCATGGGCTTCTGAGCCAGAGTACATCTAGAGGGTTAGGGCCAGAGTGGGAAGTGCATAAGCTAGTGGGGACGGAAAGGAGCAATACCCTGAGGGTCCCTGTCAGGTCTAGAGGTACTACTCACCCAGCTGCATTTCCAGCATCTGTAGGTGAAAAGTTGCCAGCAGCCCTGCCTCTGCCTTCCCAAGCAGTCTGCTGGAGTCTGGCAGCCCAGCTGCTGCAGAATGTGAAACGTTGGGAGCCCACAGCCCCGTCTGTCACTCGTGCAGATTGCCCCTCTGGCTGTAAAGCCAGACTGCTCTGGGCAGCCCTGCAGCACCTCCTGCCCTGGGATGCCACCAGGGGCAACGGTTGATGTGCACTGGGAGCTCTCAGGGAGGCTGCCTGGTCCTTCCCCTCATTGCCTCCAAAGAAGCTGCTCTCTGCTAGCACTGCTGCCCTTCCATGTCCCAGGGATGGCTGGCCCCATCCATGGCGTTGTAGGCTGGGGCCCAGAGGTGTTCCTGACCACACAACCTCTTCCATGGTACTGAGGGTCAGCCCCTGTCTTCGGACAAGCTCCAGGCCAGGTCACTTCCCAGAGAGTCCCCCAGTGGCTCCTGGTCGCTCCTGAATTCAGCTGCTCTGTCCTAGCGCCGGGCTGGTGGGTGACCACTGCTGCAGAGGTGCACAGGTGTTGTGGCTCTTCAAAGCTGGACAGAGCTAGTGAGGTGGAGATGGAACCTGAGGCCAGGCCCCTGCTGTGAGCCACAGCTGTGCTGCTCTGCAGAGGAGGCTCCCAGTTCCATCCGGGCACTGCTGATGGCCCCTCAGCCCTACTGTGCCCAGCTGCTCGGGGTCAGCTGCTTGGGAATGATCCAGGCTCTGTAAGCAACAGGTCAAAGCAGCTGCTGGTGGTCCTGACCCTCCTCAGAGCTGGTGCCTGCCTTTGCTGCTGTGCTGGTGGAAAGGGGGGGCTGTGCTGCAGGGGGCTCAGGCCAGCTGGCCTTGGAGCAAGGGCACAGTCCTGAGTCTGCAGAGCCTTTTGGGCGGGAGCAGTGTCCCCTGCACAGGGTAGCTGGGAGGCAGGGTGGAGGTGACAGGCCCTAGTGCTGCCCAGGTCCCTTTGAGAGCACCCACCTATCCTACGGTGAACTCGCGCAGTGTGCAGCTCTTGCAGGGCCTCAATGGCTGTGCCCTGCAGCAAGCCTGGTCCCAGCCTGGCTGGGCCATAGGGCTTGGGCTCCCCTCCATTGCCTGGAAGCAGCCCCTATGGGGAGGGGATGGGTTAACAGCATAGCTCTGAGCCCCCTGGAACAATGGCTGTGGAGGTGCTGGGTGAGGGAAGCACAGCAGGGTACCCCCGCCCCAGCGTGAGGTGGTGGGCATGGGGGGCGGCCCTGAGCTGAGCACAGAGACCCTTACAGCTTTCAATGCGGGTGCTGTAGCACCCAGCCTATTCTGTGGGCATGGGGCTGGGGCCAGAGGGGGCCAGGCTCTGGTGCAGGCGAGGCCATGTCAGGTGCTGGCTAAAGAAGCCTGTGCCCTTCCTCCACCATCCCAGGCTCAGCAGGGTCCCAGAGCAGATGCCGTGTGACACCCCTTTTACCTCGCACTGCCTTGCCCTTGCTTTCACGCTGCTTAATGAGGTGCCTGTTATTGTTGGTAGTGTCGTTTTCCGCCCTGGGGTTCCAGGCCTACTGCAACAGCCAGGGAGCTGGCCAGAGGCCGCACGCCACCACCCTCCTGCTGAGGACCAGGAGCTGGGGTGGGGTGGGCCAGACTGGAGCCCCATGAGCTGGGCCCAGCCAGCGCCTTAGGCTGCAGCCTTGGGCCACACTGCAGCACGCCAGGCCTTAGCGCTGGGGTTTGCAATGGGTGGCAGGGCCCAGGCACCCTGCTGGGTTTGCACACTGGGTGCTGCTTCACTAAGGCAGAGCAGTGTTCAGGAGAGCGTGGGAGCAGGCTGCGCCCCAGGCCAGTGTTTGTACTTGGCACATGTGCCCTTGCTCTTGTGTTTGTTTTCCTAGTGAGTAGAGCAAAGAGCCTCTGTGTATGGGGAAACAGGGCCCACGCCCACAGCCCTGCATGCCGCCCCCCCGGCTCATGACCCCAGCGCCAGGACAGTAGCATGAGCCAGGCGCTGGCCTGTTGCCATAAGAAATCCAACCTGAATAGGTGCTACATCATGCTACAGCAAAGGACTAAAAATATAGGCTGTTTTCCGCACTGTGCTTCTTCCAGGAATTCTCCCCAGGTTCACGGTAATGCCATCATGCGCTAGGCGACTGAGCCAGCTGGACCACTGGGGGGGCCAGGCTTGGTCTGGCTGGACTCCGAGGCAGACTGGGAATGAGCGCTCACTGTACACATACTGTATTACTCTGCTGCAAAGCACAGTGCATTTGGTAGGCGCATTATGCTCAGCTCTCAGCCAGTTTCCACGTGCCGGGTAAAGCCTGCAGCCTGCCTGTGTCGGGCTAAGGCTTTTGTTTGCGAGGCCAGAAGGCTTTGGGGTGTGACGCTATTTCCCATCAGATTCCGGGCATGGGTGCAGGGCCTATTGCCGTGGAGTAATAACAATAACAACTCTGCCTTGCACCCACCCTATGCTGTCTGTTTGGCTTGGCCCTCAGCAGGTGGCCATGCAGCACCTGGCCCCACCACACCCTGAGTTATTACAGACACAAACGTCAGTGGCTGTTGTTGTTGCTGACATGCGGCAGTGCAGAATTGTACTCACCAATGTGCCTGCCCTTCCTTCCTTTGGTTGGGCCATGATGCAGCGCCAGCTGGTCAGTGGGCTTTGGCTCAGGCCCTTTATGGCACTTGCCACAAGTGGCCAGGTGGAAGCCACACACCTGCTGAGTGTGGGTCACTGGCCCATGGGGCCAACACTTGGACCACTTGAAGCAAGCAAATGAGTCTTCTGACCAGCCTTAACGGCGAGCCAGCTGGCTTTTAGCTCACAATACAGTGGCTCCTGAGTCAAGCTCCAGCAGTCCCAGGTTCCAGGATGCCTGTGGGTAGTTAAACAAGCCTGCTCCCGCCCCCCGGCAACTTATAACCAGCTACACGTACAAACAAAGCTCACCTGTAGCCTCAGGCAGGGATGTCCTTGGGATTCATGCAGCATGGTTAAAGGGGTGCTTGGGGGTGGAAGGAGGCTTATTTTTTTTTAGAGACATGATTTTTATAATTTTCAGCAAAACACCAATGAAATATTTTTAAAATAAATTTTAAACTAAGACGCTGTCGACCAACTCAGTAAAGTCAGAAACTAACAGTGTCTACATGGGGTTGGCAAATGCCTGTTAAAATGCCTGTCAATTGCCACTATGCACATTGCACCGACTGGGCAAAACCTTTGCCAAAGAATAAACGGACACAGAGCAGACATCAAGAAACGCAATACACATAAGCTGGTCAGTGAACACTTCACTGGAGTGGGCCATTCTGTTAAAGGCCTGAGCAGCTGTGTCCTCGAGCACAGAGAATTTAAAACCAGATTACAGCGAGAAAGTTGGGAGTTGCAGGTCATATTCAAATTTGACACATTAACACCTGGCATGAACAGAGACATCAACTACCTCACACATTTCAGGGACTGCTTCCCTTCCTGTTTTGCTTGTAATTATTTCAGGCAGGACACTTAACATCCCCCCTCCCCCTCCTTCAGTCCTATGTACTTGATTTGTCAGGTTTTATTGCTTTTTGGGGTGGGGTGGGTCCTCTGTACTTACAGACGTCAGTCTGTATTGGAAATGAGATTGAGCTGAAGAAGTGGGTCTGTCCCATGAAAGCGCATCACCAAATACATCATTTTGTTAGTCTTTAACGTGCTACATTTCTGCTGCTTTAGTTTGTTGGAGTACAGCCTAACACAGTCACCTCTCTGTTACTGTTAAAAGGCCTCATTACCACCTGAATGGGTCTTTCACAGGGTCAGTGTTCTGCTCATTGCTCTGGCTTGTCACCTCTAAGTTAGCTTGGGCCTCTCCTCTCAGGAAGAAGCAGCGCCACCGACCAGGGGTAGGAAGAGCTGGATGGCTATCAAGACTCAGTGGCACCCCAACTTTTTACATGCCCTACACGACTGTGTACTCTGCATACGGATAAGGATGGCCATGAGCGCAGGCAAGAGGCAAGAGGCACGGGTGGGGTGAGTAGCACCACAGCGGCCAGAGGACGCTGGAGAAGCCGGGACAGTCATGTTCCCACTTCTCTCCAGCCAGCAGCTGCACAGCCAACCCCCTGCTCCGTCAGAGTCCTCTGGCCTGCATGCATGCTGCTCACTGTCGCCAGGAGAGCGGGAGCTAGCTGCAGGCCTTGGGGTGGGGGGCGTGGCTCTTGCAGAACCTCCACCCATCTCCTCTAAGGAGCCAGCCTTTCCTAAAGGAGCAGCAGTCAAGGTTAAATAAAAACTATTTCTTCACTTTTTCATTGCCACGGTACAGCACTTCAGTGACACTGTGGGTTAACCAAGCCTTGGCAGGCTAGCCTGGAACCTAGCTACCCTTTATAATGTTGTTGCTGCAGGAAAATACTTTCCAAGTTCCCAGCCACCAACTTACCAATGAGCCTTTGGCACAGCCCTGCTCCTAAGCTGGGGACTTCCTGGCTTGTGCAGCAGCCTAGAGAAAAAGCAGGAGCTGTCCCTCCAGCATGCACCCTGTATGCACGCCCTCTCCAGCTCCCTGGGGAGACCTGGCTGGCTCAGGGCTCCCAGCACACGCCCCTGCTGCTTTGCTTTGTTTTCTAGTGGGGCAGCGGCCGCAACACAGCAGGGCCGACGCGCACCGCTGCACCCTGTTTGGTCACGGCAGGGGCACGCGGGACTGGCAAGCAACGAAGGGCAAGAGCCCAAGCACGTCCCTGTGCAACGCAGTCATTGTGATGTGGGCTCAGGCGGGCCCCTGTTGTCATCTTTGGCTGATTTGTCCCTCCCGTTGGCCGCATGGCAGAGATGCTGAGGAGTGAGGGGCTTGTTGGCGTAGCTGAGGTCAGTGGGCGCTGATGGCTGCTGCCCTCAGGAGGGTCCTTGGGGCACACTGCCAGGCACAGGGCTGGACTGCTTGCCCCTGGCGTCGGCCGTTGTGTTCAGCAGGATGTGGGGGCGGGCAGGGCGCAGCCATGGCTGCCCAGGCAGAGCCCTGCGCCAGCCACACGTCTAACCCTGGCGCACAAGTGGGAGCGGAGCTCGGGGCGGGGGGGGGGGCAGGTGATCAGCAGGCTACAGGTGCAGCCAGGTTTACTCGGGCAGGGAGGGACAGACTGTCCTGAACGATACCCCTGGCACCCAAACAAGCACCCAGCCCTGAGCGCCTCCAAGACCGAGCCTGGGGAGGGGGCCTGTGGTGTCATTCCAGCCCTGAGCCTATAGATAGCACAGGGCCTGGCGGGGAGAGGAGCGCTTGGGAGGCCCGGGACGATGCCCCCAGCAGCGGCCAGGCACAGTTCAACCTTTGCCCATGTTACTCCTTTGCAGGGCTTCTTTATGCTGCTTCTTTTAGCCCCACCCTCCCCAGCCAGGAAACACCCCCCTGCAGCTGGGTCCAGCTCCTTGGGCCGCTCCCTCAAACTCCACCTGCGGGCAAGGGCCCTGAGCTGGCCCAGCTGGGCTGTTTGGGGAGCAGGCTGGCCCAGCTTGTTGTAACTTAGGTTTCCTAGGGCAGCTGATCTAAGGGCTCCCTGGAGTCCTCAAAGCCCCCCACTTCTCAGGTCATGACCAGTGAGCCCTGTGCTGCACTGCCTGGCGGGGGCGCCTCTCTTGCTGTCCCTGTGGCACGGGGAGCACATTTTCTGGGTGTTGAGCTTCTCTGGCCAGGCCTGTCTCTGTGCCCAAGCAAGGGCCATGCATGGTAAGAAACTGCTCCAGGCCATGGCCCTCTGCTTGGGGGCCTGTCTGCCACAGCTGAGGTTGGAGGGGGTGTTACTGTGTACATTGGTTTTAAACTCCCTATAACCTACAGCACACACAAGGCACATGCCTCGAAGCATGTCAGAGCTGAGGGAGCCCCAGCCCCCCGTGCTTGGGCAGGGCTAGCGCCCCCATTCTACAGAGGCAGGGAGCGGAAGGGCTGCTGTAGGACACACAGCAGGCCTTGAGCCCTAGGAGCTCCCAGCCCGGAGGTGACACTGCCCTGGGGCCATGAGCACATGGCTGCCATTGCCCCAGAAGTGCAGAGCGTGACCATGGCACGTGCACACCCCAGGAGAGAGAGCAGAGTAGCTGGGTGCCACAGCCAACAGCAATTGCCCATGCCAGGGACTGTACCACCATCATGCTTTGCTCGCTGCCACCTTGGGCTGGGTGCAGGTGGTGAGTTGGAAACAGGTGCTAATTACCAAAGGGAGAAGCTCCACCTGAGGGGTAATTACCAGGAGCTCCTGCAGCCACTGCAGCCAGGCCAGCAGCTTGGGGTGAGACTCTGGGCCCTCCTGGGATAGAGCTGGGAGAGCTGTGAATCGTGGCTATGCCACCCTTCTGCTGGAGGCTGGGTTTCTGATGAACTTTCCTCCCGCTCATGAAATGGATACGTCAGGTAACTAATCCCTTTCCTGGGTCCTTGTGTCCCTGCTGCCCTTGGGGTAACTGGAGGGCAGAACCCAGTGGCCTGGCTGCGAGCTGTTGTCCTGGCAAGCGTGCTGTTTGTGGATGGAGCTCTTCTGGAGTGCTTGTCCTCCCAGCGGAGGGTTAGGACACTCTGGCAAGGAGGGAAGGGGAGCCAGGCATGCCAGCCTTGTGGGGAGGGGCTCAGCTCAGGCATTCTGGCCGGCTGGGGACAGCGTGTCTGGGGCAGTGCAATGGGACCAGGGCGTAGCTAGGAGGGGGCTTGGTGCTTAGTGGTGTGGCTGCCATCTGTGGATTCCTGAGCAGCTGCTTTGGAGTCCCTCCAGCTTTCCACACTGAGCAAAGCAAGCGAGCCCATTGCTGGCCTCGCAGTCCCCCCTGCATGCCGCCAGGAGCGTGTGGGGGCAGGGCTCGCTGGAGCAAAGCAGGGGAGGTGCTGGCTTTGTCCTGCCTGGGCCTCCCACACACGGGCAAAGGGAGTGTGGGCAGGTGCCCTGTTCATGCCACAGGCCTGGGCTCAAACAGGCCTCACCAGAGCAGTGCCCACGCCCTGCTGGCGCTGCTTGGGGTGCTGGGAAGCTGTTTATGGGGTGGGGCGTAGCACCCGTAGGCCCAGCCTCCCCCAGTGCAGGGGGCATGTTTACTGGGCACTCGCATGGCACTGGCTGAAGACCCACCAGTGGAACCAGTTTCCTCGCTGTGGCTGTGCTCACGGGAGCTTTAGGTGTGTTCCCTCTGTCCCCAACACTGTGCAGCTGGGAGAACTGAGCACGCAACAGCTCAGCGGCGGCATAACAGTGACTGCTCTTTGCTGCTGCTTTTCTCCTCTTCTGCCTCTCTCTCCCTGCCACTTGGCCTAGAACCATGTCCTCCGGGAGCTCTGATGCTCTTCGGCTGACCCTGGCCCTCCCCTCCCTGTGTGCCAGGTTTGGCTGGCTGGGTCACGCTGGAAACTCCTTGGGGCTGTTTGAAAATAGCAGCCACAAAGCCTGCCTGCAATGCCCCTTCCCTTATGGGCGCGTCCCATGGACCTGTACCTTGACAGGGGGCACCTGCGCCACCTCATTGTGCACCTGGCATGGAAGGTGCATGCCAAGGCAGCAGAGGCATAATGTGGTGAGTGAGAAGCAGTAACTGCTCCTCCAGTCTCCTTGTGACATGCAACTCTCTGCAGCTCCAGCCTGGCATCAAGGGGAAAGCTTGGGGAATGTGGCGCATTGATTGCAGGTGCTTCTCATAACACCCCCTTAACGCAGCTCCCCGCACCCCCAGGCTGGGAGGGCCAGGATGCAGCTGTGCACTGACTGGTCTCTTGTGTTCGGGTCTGTTTCTGCACTTGCTGTATCCTCTATGAAGAGGAAATGCACAGGCAGCAGGCTTAGAACAGACACAAGGAAGTACTACTTCATGCACGGCACGGGCTCCTGGCAGGACTCGCTGCTGGGGCATGTTGTGAGAAGCCAACAGTAGCACTACATTCAAAAAAGAATTAGAGGCGGTCCTGAGAGTAGGTTGAGTGATGGCTCTGAGCCAGTGCAGCCCTGGACACGATCCTGTGCTCTGGCTGCTGCTGCGTCTCTGGACGCTGGGCCAGGACATCTCAGTCGCTGCACTGGTGTGCTCATTCCCTCCGAGGCACCTGGCAATGGGCTCTGGTGGAAGACAGAACTCCGGGCTAAGGGACCTTTGGGCTGACCCTGTAGGAGCGGCCATGCTTTTGACCGGCACTACTTCCACTGAAGTGTGAGCGCTCCCCTGTCAGACTCGGGTTTCCGCTTTGCGCCTCTCCCTGTGAAGTAGATGCTGCTGTTCCTGGCTGACAGCTGGGGAGCCAGCAGTGTTGCGGCCCCTGCCTGCGTTGCTCCCTGCCCCTGTGGACAGTGAGGCTGAGGGCGAGGTCTCGCAGGGGCCTGGCTAACCACGCTCCCATAGCTGGGGCTTGACCTGTGCAAGTGTTTGCCCGGCACAGAACCCACCCTCTCAAACCAGCAGGCACCTCCTGCACTGGCCCAGCTCCCCTGCATGCTGCAGATGTCCTGTTGCTGCTCTGCCAGAAGCACCTGCCCAGAGGACTCAGGACAAGGCAGCCCAGCGCTGGTGTTTGACTGACTCCTGCTGCTCTGGCTCATTGCAACGTTCTCTTCTCCTGAGCCAAGAGGCCAGCAAGGCAGCCGGGAGAGGAGCTGCCTCACTAGCTCCTAGGGTCCCCTCCACACTGACTGGAAGGGGGGCTGGTGGGTTAGCTGCATGGTGCTGAGCCTGCTAGCAGCATGCAGACCTAGTGGAGCAGTGTGACCTAGAGCCACCCCTGCAGGGCACTTGGAATGAGCAGCGGTCCTGGACTCTGGTGCGAATGGGCCTCCCCCCAGCCTCCTTTGCAGGCCTCCCCTTTTCTGAGGCAAATGATCTGCGCCCCCACCCCCTGCGTAAGGCTGGAGGGATCCCAAACGTATCTGCATGAATGGGAGGGGCTTCCCCAAAATGCAGACCAGTCGGGCAGGCTGGCGACTTTGTCATGTGCAGCTCCAGGAGGGTTTCCCCTGCTTCTGAGATGGGCTGAGAGAAGCTTTGAGTAGGACCTGACCCAGCGCTATGCTCTGGGTGCTGGTAGCACACATGGCCTGTTTCTTCTCAGGCTCCAGAAGTAGCATAGGATGGGATACTGTGTCTGGCTGCCCAGGGAGCAGCTGGACCCAGGGAGATGCTTCCTGGTGACGTGAATCCGCCTGTGAGGGCCTCCGCCAGAGCAGCGATATGGTACTTCCACCGGGAAACCCTGCGGCTGTGGGGCACGCTAGTGTGGGCCAAGGCATGGGGCTGAGAGTTAGGAGAGCTGGCCAGTGCCATAAATTCCTCACTCCTCTGATGCCAGGGGAGTCACGCAGCCTAGTCCCCATCTCTGCCACATATGAAAGGGGCCAACGCTCCTTGCTGCCTATGAGACGGCCTGTGAGCGAGTCTTGCTGTCAGGTATGCCAGGGCTAGCTCAGCCTGTCCCTGCTTCAGTGCATCACCCCGTTGTCTCTGTCCTTCCCACCCAGCCCATCCCTGTAGGCTCGGTCCTGTGTCCTGCCTGGGCCGGGGGCTCTCTGGGGCCGGGCAGGCTCTGGGCCAGGCCCTGTGAGGCTAGTAACAACACAACTCTGACTCGTGCCTGTATTCCCAGGGGCTGGAGCTCTCTGCACCATCGCATCCCCAGATCCCTCCCAGCCTGCACTCGCTTGGATTGTGCCCAGGTCAGAGGTGAAAAGAGACCACCGCCCAGGCCCCACTGGCTGCTCATCTGTCTGAGCAGCCCTCTGGGGCAGGGAAGTGAAATGTACACAGGCCATAGCTCTCGGCTTTGCGGTTTCATGCCCTGCCGCTGTCTCCAAGGAGCCTTGAACTCACGTGACTTCTTACAAATCTGCTGTCACACCCGCACAGGCAGCCAGAGTTGCTGCTGCTGCTTCCTCCCTCTCTCACGGGGGCTGAGCTCACTGTGGGACAGATCCTGATCGCACATGCTTCCCCATAAAGCCAGCAGGGCTCCGCTAGGGCCACCGGCATTACTCCTGGTTGAGGCCAGGGTGGCTGAGATCGGACTTGGGCACTGTAGCTGTTTGTGAACAGGATAACTGGGTTAGTGGGGGATACGCAGGACATTCCAGGGGACTCGGCGCATTTGACTGGGCTGTTTGCAGAGAAACAGAGCGGCGTTGATTTCCTGCACACCCTGCCCTGCCATTGGTCCAGAGCCAAACGCACCCTGCTGAGCTAATACAGTAAACCCTCACGTTATGTAGGGGTTGCATTTCTGCAGCCCCTGCATAACTTGAATTTTTGTGCAAGTCCCAGGGAGACGGGAACCAAGCTGCCACCTGACTCCTCTGGGCTTGCCAGAACTGGGAAACTGACCAGTCCAGCAGGCTGGTCAGTTTCCTGACTCCCAGAGTGGCAGGGAGCTGGGAACCAGGGGCAGCTCCTCAGGACTGGGAAACCGCTCCTCTCAGGGGCAGCAAGTCACATTAACCCGAGACACGTGCAACTTGATTGCGCGTCTCTCGAGGGTTTACCGCACCCTGCGGGTAGCGAAGTGGGTGAAGCCTGGGACTTTTTGCAGCTTGGCCTGAAACTGCTGATGCGTTGCCTGTGTCCTGTGAGACCCTGCAGTGGCTGGTCAGGGCCCTGGCCAGTTTGCTGGTGCAAAGAACCAGGTGAACCTACTGGGAGCTGGAGCTGCACCGTCGGGTGGGGTTGGCAGCACAGCGCGCACTCGGTCCTGCCAGCAGGCCTCGGCCAGGCCCTGCCTAGGTAAGTCTCCATGGCAACTCACTGCTTGGCCCCAGGGATGCAAGCTGTGGCGCTTGTGGTGTGGGCCCTACCCGCCAGCACTGCAGCACCCCCCCCCACACACCCAGCTGGGGTGCAGGACGCCACAAGGCAGCAGGCTTTTGGTTCCCGAGCAGCAGGACAGGGCAGGCCTCTCCTGTGCCAGGCCAGGAGTGGGTTACAGGAGAGCTGGCTCTGGAGGCCATGGGGCTCTCAGCTGAACTAGCCCGGCCAAGGCTGGGGGAAGGAAGAGGAAGTACCCCTCACAAAAGGGCCACATGTTTTCAATGGTGCCAAAGCTGGGAATTACTCGGTCAGCCTTTCTGGGCTGCCCTCTGCCCACGGGCCGGGTGGCTGCCATCCCGAACAGGAAGCAGGAACCCTGTGGGGAGTGAACCGTGGGAAGCCTGCAGCAGGTGACCAGGAGCGTCTGTGCACGAGGCAAAGCTCACCACAGCGGGCTTGGCAGCAGGAGGGCAGTGGGATGCCAGCCCTGGCGCACGCTCCTAGGCCACCCAGGGCAGGGTCTGAACAGAGCAGGGGGCAAATCAGCTTGTCTGCCTGGGACTTGTCACTTGTGCGTCTCCACTCCTGGCTGTAAGATGGGGGTGATGCTGATGTGCTGCCCAGAGCAGCTAGTCGTGTGTGAAGCAGCATGGTACCAGGAATGGACGCCGGGTGTTTCAAACGCTTCCCAGCACGGGCCTTGTTACTTTCTGCTCAAGCGGTGGCATCAGAGAGGGGTTCCCAGGACCATCCACAAAGAAGCTGCCGGCCCTCGATCGTGCTGATGCCTGCAGCGTGCTGGATGCTGGCCAGGCAACTGGGGCACTGTGGCGGGTGCTGGATGCTGTCTCACCCACTCTTTGAGTTCTCCTTGTCTGTTCCTAGTCACCGATTGTTTTCAGTCCGGCACCTGGGCATCAGGGCTTTGGGGCATGGACTGTCCTGCCACATTTGTGCAGCGCCTGGCCCGCGGTGTGATGTGCTGTGCCAGGAGGCACTTTCTGTCCTGCTCTAAGGACACATGGTGTGGGGAGCTCTAGGCTCTGCCCCAGAGGCCATGGGGCTTTTCCATGCAGCCGTTTGCCACATAGCCTGTTGATGCCCCAGGCCCTGGTCTGCCCACAGCCCCACCCGCTGCCTTGCCTGCATGGTGCCTTGTTATTCACTGGGTTAAAAACAGGCCCTTGTTTATCTGCTCTGGTTCCCTGTTGTTGGCATCCCTTGCTCAAGATCCTTGTTGCGGCTGCCGCAGGCTGCTTGCCCTTGTGTTTTGGTCACTTCCTCTGGCAGTGGAAAATTTTTACTACTACTTACTCGTTCCCCAGTTGTTTCCGCAGCTGGGAAGTTGCCGAGCCCAGCTCACAACATGTCTATGTATAAACACGAGGCTCAGCACAGCGGCTGCTTGGAGCATAACAAAGCGTGCCGATACTGGCACTTGCTGGGGCAGGGGTGCACCTGTCAATGGGGGAAATGGTTTGTCGTTAGCAGAGGCCATCCCTGTCTACAGTGGGGCAAGCTACAGGCATGGGTGCAATGGGGCAGCTGGAGACCTCTCCTGTCCCCCACAGAGGGATTGGGGTGGCTCTTCCCCAGGAGGAAACCAGCATGTGCTGTGGGTTGTTCGACTGGGACGGATGGGAAGAGGAGCTTTCCTCTTCTGCTGTTTGGGGCAGGGCCTCGTGCTGTGCTTGCCCGGTGCCTCGTCCAGCAGGGCCCAAGGGGCCCACGCTGCACTAGGGCAATGTAAAGAGCAGCAGGTGACTGAGCCAGCCTGAGGTTAGAGGAGCTCCAGCCCTGGCCACTTGCAGGCTGCTCAGCAGCCTCTCTGAAATGTGAGGGCTCACCTTGGCTCCCATCTGCTTCCTCGTCCCAGGAAGGTGCAGCTGGATGCTGGAAGGGCCGGGGACAAATAAACGACCCTGGGGGCTGGTTCTACTCACCCATGGGACTCCTGCTCCTGGCCAAGCCACCCGAGCTCTGGAGAGCCACGGGCACCAGGTGCTCATTACCACTGCTGGGCTGTGAGGGGGCTCGTGCAGGGATGCCGCATTGCGTCTGCTGGGAATGACTCTCACCAAAACCTGCCTGTGTTCTCCCTGCCTGCTGGGCCCTGGTGCCCAGCACTGGGGTGTCAGAGATCCTTAGGGCCTGGACCCTGAGGAGGCTCCCTTTGCTGGCGCTGGTGTTCTCAGCTGCTGCAGACAGCTCGGGAGTCTGGCCTGAGTGGGATGATTGGCTTGAACAAAGAGGCAAAGCTGTAGGAATCCAAGCAACTGGCATGGGATGTGCAGCCTGGGCCCAGAAGCAGAGGAAGGTGCTCATCACCCAGAGGGGTTACTGAACAGGGCATGGGGGCTGAGTGAGGCCGAGGGCAGAGCTGAGCTGTCTGCAACCAGCTCGGTGCAGCGTCCATGGGGCTTTGTCCCCATGCTGCTGGTCGGCAGATTCTCCCATAGGAACTCCTGCTTCCCAGCTGCTCTGCTGCTCACCCCTCCCGTTTCATCCTTTACACCTCCCCGCACAGGCGAGCTCCCTGCCGACTTCTCCCAGCTGCTGCGAGTGAAATCAGCTTGAGTTTGTGAATGGTGTGGAAAAGCCAAGGCAAGGCTGGTGGGGTTTTGTTCTGTAAACCGAGCTGCTGACATCACCTGACCCTGCCTGGAGCTTCACGGTGGAGAAAACCTGTCCACTGTCAGGGCCATTCTCATCCAGGGAGACCCAGGACTGGCCCTTTGGCAGGACAGTCATGGGCTGAGTGGGGGCTCTCCCTCGCATGGCTGTAAGGGCAGCGCAGGATTCCAGGGAGATCCCCTCTCACCTGTTGTCTCAATGGATGCAGAATATGACTGAAAACCTGGCACCTGTTGTCCTGGGTTTCGGTCAGCTGTTCTGATGATGTGCCACGTGCCAGGGCTGGCATTCACCCACGGCGGCTGCGATTGTTTACCAGAAATAGCACACCTTCAATGTGGCCACAAAGCCTCAAGCAGGCAGGAAATGTTTTTGGCCCCGAGGTGAACATTTCCGAGTCTCTCACAAACACTCTGCTTTTAAGGAGATTCCAGAATCAGCTGACCGAGGCACATAACGTGTTGACACATAAACAGCCAAGAAAGATGCCCTAGTTACCTGGGTATGCTGGGAGGTCATCTTTGGCTTCTGTCAAGAGGATGCTCTGTGCAGCAAACACTGTGCCAGTTGGTTGCTGCCCAAAGAGCTGGCACTGGCCTCAGCTTCTTGCTGTCCCTTCTGTCACTGGCAGTAGCCAGCACCCCGTCCCTGAGGACTGATCTGATGAGCTGCTATTTGGCAGGCTACCTGTCACTAAGGAGAACCCACAGCTGGGGCAGGCCCCTTGCAGCACTGTCACTCCAGGCACCAGAATCAGGACCCAAGGACGTGTTGCACCATGACACATCTGCCTTGTATTGTGTGACACTTTATGAACACTTCCAAGGACTGTACCTCTCAGGACACTGCTGGGGTGGGGTGAGTCAGGCCTTTGGGCTACCTTCAGGGCCCCCGAAGATCCACACTGCCCACTGCAGCACCCCAGGCAGTGGGAGAATCCTGGGTGTGCTGGAGTGGAGCAGGCGATCAGAGGTCAGGCCCCAAAGCTTCTAGCCTTGGGCCTGTAGCCCGCACACCCGGGTCCTTTCATGGTTCTGCATGTCGGGGGCATGTGCTCAGTATGGTGCCCCTCACCTCCTTTTAACCATGACACCACTTGGTCTGTCAGGCCCCACTCAGTGGGAGGCGAAGCGGGTGCTGGCTGGGGAGTCCATAGGCTGCTGTGTCAGGCTGTAAGGACACCCACGCACAGGAGAGCTGGGCGAAGAGCACAAACACCTTTCCAGTCATGGGCCCCGTGGCCTCTGCGCTCTGCCAGCCACGCACCTCCACATGCCGCTGGTTGGAAACCAAAATGCCTGCAAGGTGCGAACGTTAGCCCGGCGCCTGGCGCCTGGTGCGCTTCCAGCGGGTCAGCGTGTGCTGCGATCTCGCCCTGCCCAGTGATTCCGAGCACTGTCACCGCCCTGCCTGGCAGAGCTCACGCAGCTGCCACTGAGCTGGCCCCACCTCTGCACTAATGCAACAGCCCCAAACCCTTCCCCTTTGCCCATCAGCTGGGGCCACCTCGCACCGGACATCTGGTCATTCTGTGCAGCCCTCCCCTTGGGTAGTGCTCCAGGTTCATCCAACAGCAGGGGCAGAACACGGCCAGTGGAGAGCACTGGGCTCCAGGTACCCGGGCTGTTAGTCCTGTCTTGGCGGTCAGCTGGCGGTGTGGGGAGACGGTCCATGGTCTGTGCCTCAGTTTCTCCATGGACAATGGGGCTCGTGTTGGGGGGGGCAGTTTAAGCAGTGACTGTTTGTGAGGTGCTACCTCATCATCAATAGTACATGCACAGTCCAAGGGTGCAGCTGGCAGCCACCTCCCTGGTGTGGCTGAAAGGCTGCTCTCGCTTGCAAGGTCAGATTCACCTCCTGGCTTCCTGCAAGAGCAGAGCAGTCCGTGGACCTTGCCTTCAGGCTGAGGCAGGCATCTATTGCCCCATCCTGAGCCGAGGAGTTAGGTGGCAATAGGCCGTGAGCCCTCGTGGCTGCAGGGGGCTGGGAGGTCTCCAGTGCTCAGCCGCTCCCAGCAATGTGTGCGTTAAGTGCAGCTGGTGGACATGCCAAGCTTAACTCTGTAATTCTGTTTGTATTTTTTAGCTGGTTTCCCATGACACCAAAGGGCTGGCAGAGGAAATAAGCCAGGCGGAGAGCTCTGCAGGCTGCCGCCCCAGCCAGGAGACCTTTGCTACATGAAAGCCAAGGCGCTGTTTACCTGGGCTCTGTTACCCTGTAGGTGTTGCCCACACCCACGTGGTATCAGGCAGAGGTTTGGCTAGCCTTGCTCAGCCCTGGAAGCCCCCGGAGTGCTTTGAGCCTGCGGAGCATGGTGGGGTCGTGTAGGGCCTTTCACTGCTGGGGAGACCTGAAAGTAAGGGCGTGTGCTCCTCTGTCCCACCAGCTGGCTGAGACCCAAGCAAGCGTGCTGGGACCACAGGCCAGCTAGGGCCACTGGGAGAGTGGGAGGGTGAGAAACTACCAGTCCGGGCTGTGGGGCCGGGGCTGAGCCTGGGGGCAGCAGGGCTGGAATGGTAGAAAGGCTGCAACGTTGCAGGTAGGGGTCAGTGGCAGGACTGGGCAGGGCTGTGGGTCAGTAGTGGGGGATCCCTGGTAGACTGGGGGCTGTAGGTCAGGGGAGGGAACAGTGGCAGGACAGGGTAGGTGCTGCAGCTCAGTGGGGGTCCCAAATCAGTAGTGAGGACAAAGGCAGAACTGGTGGCAGCAGGCTGCTGAGGGAAGCTGGCTCAGCACTGGTGTTTGGTTCACCGGTTCTAGTGGGGAGATCGGTCCCTCAAGCTCCCCCCCAATCCAAGGGGTTGGTGATGCTTGTTGCCAGCACAGGCAGGCATTGGCGGGGACTTTACCTGGTGTCAGAGCTAGAACCCGCTGGTGTGTGTGGCACAGGAACCCCAGGGCTCTTAGAGCGGCGTGTGGGACAGGGACACAGGGCTGGAGCTTGTACTGGGCCAGTGCTCCATGAGAACAGGCGCTTGCTGGCCCGTCACCAGGCTGCAGGGGGGTGTCGGCAGTGCCAGTGGCTTGGTATGGAACCAGCGCAGCCCAGGGGGCTGTTTGGTACAACTCCCCACCTGCCCCCCATGCAGTCATTGTTCTCCTTTGAGCTCACTGGCGCTGAAAGCCCAGGTGCCAGGATGCAGTGTTCTCCCTTGTTTGTTACCGCACAACAATCGCTTGCCCGCCGGGGCTCCTGTTTCATCCGGTCACTTAAAGAAAGTTTCCCGCATGGCGCTGCGGGATGGAAGCGGTGGGATGGAGACGCTGGCTGCGTGTTGCAGGTGGGGCTTTGCTTGTAGTCAGGGGCCGGGGCGCTATGTCCTCATCAATTGTACTCAGGGGCCGGGGAGAGCCACCCCATGCTGGTGCTGCTTGTAACAGTCCCAGCCAGCATGGCCCTCTTGGTAGCCTTTACCAGGCAAGTGAAGCTTTTCCAATGGGGACTGTAGTAGCTCTGAAGCTGGCAGTGGATTCTTACAGGCAAGCCGCTCACACAGGGAGTGCTACGCTTTCCCATATGGATTCTTGGGCCCAGGGAAGGGACGTCTCGGAAGCAGTCACTGATCTGCATGACTGTGTCCTCCCTAGACAAATTAACTGCCTGGCAGACTCATTGTTCAGTAAAAGGCAGTTGGGAGAAAAGGCTGCGTTTCCCTCTGCAGAGGGAATGTGCGTGAGCAGGCTCATGGGGGGATACAGTAAGCTCTTGCCTGTCTGTGTGGCTTTCCATCTTCCCAGCCCAGCTTGTCAGGAAGGCCTGGGTGGGAATGTTTGTGGATACTTTTGACCTTCTCCTGCTGGTCTGTGTGGTTGTCGGGTGTTTTCCAGCCATACAGCTGCTGTACAAACACTGGACCCACTCCTGATTGGGGCACTGCGTCTGGCTGCCCAGCGTGACCCTTACCAGGGCTGGGTTAATGATCACATGTGGAGCTGCACGGTGAAGGCTTCCGCTGCAATTGCTTTCCCGACTGAATCCTCCTCCCCTTCCCAGTTGTGGGCTGTTCTCTGTCCCAGAACTGCAACACTCAGGTCTCAGCCGGGTTGGCTGCAAGGAGAAACTGCAGCTCCCTTGCTGCTGTGGAAGTCCCTAAAATGAGGAGGAAGCTGGAGCCATATGCTCCAGCCCCCAAGGCACAAACCAGTCTTGTTGCTTAGCCCTGGGCCCATTCCGTTAGCTATCCAGCAAGCTCTGTACCTGAGTTAGCCTCCAGCTATTTTCTGACTCCTGAGGCTATGGCAATTAACGCATCACTGATGTAAAGCCTGTAAAGTTAGTTTAGTTTCTCTGCCAGCCAGTTTCTGTAGCTGGATTTAAAAAGGACGAGCAGCTTTTATGATCAACAATAATAGCCTCTGTTGCCCTGTAAGCTAAGCGCTCCAGCTGCAGGCTGTCAACTCAGAGCCACAGGCTAGGTGCATTGTGGTGAATTTCACCTTCCTGCCAAACATCAGGTGTGAGCCCTGCCAGGGGACCTCCTGCTCAGTTCTCAGCTGTTCTGACTCAATGGTGGGCTGGTTTCTGATGGTAGTTAAAGTTACACTCCCAGAGCTGTCTGATGGGTGGCTCAGCATTCTGCTTAGACAATTACAATGACAATCAATCAATCAAGTCATCAAAGACCTGCTGGATCTGACTGGTACAGAGATCACAACCTGCACTCTGCTCGGGCTGGCCAGCTCTGTGAGTTCCTGCACAGTAATTGCCCCAAAGCTGTACAAACATCTGTGGGCTTAAGCAAACACTTCCGATGACAGAGGCTTCTCAGCTGCACCTGTGTAAACCTGCAGTAAGTACAGTCAAATAAGGGGCTTTCTGTGGGATTACACCTGTGGATGAGAGCAGAATGTAGCCCCAGAGAAAGGGCTTCCAAGGGCCCTCATTGCCTGATATTTCTCTTTCCCCACTTACCTTTTGGGGGATGTGTCACGGAGAACCCCTGGGAGTTTACAGCTAGCAATAATTATCCCAAGTCTATAGAAGTGGGCATACTGATTTAGAGGTAGCTGATATGGATTTAGTTCATTGTAAATCTCTCTTCTCCAGTAGTCCTGGAGCATGAAGGGAAAAAGATAATGGGACTGGCCCGTCTAGCAAACCCTCCTTCAGGATGGGGCCTTGCCCTAGCTGACTAACATCCCACTAGGGGGGTGTGAGAACTGAAGAACCTACAGTTTTGAAAAATGGAGGCAAGTCAAGTAGGTGTTAACAATGGCTTTCCTCCCTGAAGGAGTGAGACCCTTCAGTGCTCAAGAGTTGGATGATGTCCTCAAAAGATACTCAGAAACGCCCCCAGACAGCCCTTGTGGGGAGAGGCAAAAGGTACTTAGTTTCTGCGGGCATGTCCTGACCAGCAGAAATTTGGGGGTGGGGGTGGGCTGCATTGCTGTTCATTGGCTTAGAGAATCAAACGTGCCACATTCTGTCTGCTAACAGTTAACGTGGTGACTTCTGCTGGCTCCTGAGAGCCTGGCTTGTCAAAGAACTCTGCCTTTCTAATGAATCCATTAGTTGAACAAATCCACTGTTCTAAGCTGGCTTCGGTTCTCCTGTCCCTGTTAGGGACTGTCACACTCCAGTCCTGAACAGCAGGTGCCTCTTGCAGAAGGAGCTCGCAATTCTGGTTCCTCTGATCCAGCTGGGAAGTGGTCAGAGCCCACGCTCAGCACTGAGAATGTGTCAGGAGCACAACAGTGTGTCCCTGTTGCAGGATGGGTGGAAGGATCCCTGTGTGTGTGGCCTGGGATGGAACTGGGCGATGCGCTGAGGGAGCAATGCCAGCTTGGTAGGAGGATGGACTAGACCAGCTAGTGAATCTTTTCCAACTCTCTGGAAATCTGAGGGAGGCATGAAGGAGCCGGGTGCTGCTCTTCTTGGGACTCTAATGGCAGTAATGACTCTGGCTGCTCTTCAGTTGGACGCTTGGCCACCATGGGAATTTCCAGCTGCCAGATAGTCAGCGACTGTCAATGTCTTTGCTGCTGCAGCAGAGAAGGGTAGTTTGGTGTCACACCTGCCCAGGGCACAACTGTCCATCAGAATCATCACTACCTTGTTTAGTTTGGAAAAGAGAAGACTGGGGGGAGACATGATCGCGGTTTTCAGGTATCTAAAAAGGTGTCATAAGGAGGAGGGAGAAAACTTGTTCTTTTTGGCCTCTGAGGATAGAACAAGAGGCAATGGACTTAAACTGCAGCAAGGGAGGTTTAGGCTGGACATTAGGAAAAAGTTCCTAACTGTCAGGGTGGTCAAACAGTGGAATAAATTGCCAAGGGAAGTTGTGGAATCTCCATCGCTGGAGATATTTAAGAACAGGTTACGTAGATGTTTATCAGTGCTGGTTTAGACAGCACTTGGTCCTGCCATTGGGGCAGGGGGCTGGACTCGATAGCCTCTCAAGGTCCTTCCAGTCCTAGTGTTCTGTGATTCTCCCTGCGGGGATATTGCTTCATTTTGTGTAGGATTACAATCTCCCTATTTCTGCTGCTTATGCGCTGTCAGCAAGCGGCCAGAGCACTGTATAGGTGGGGATGCTAGGAGACATTGAAACGTACTCACGCACCAATGGGAAGAGACTCCCTAGGAAGGAGCATGGCAGACAGGGATCTAGGGTCATAGTGGACCACAAGCTGAGTGTGGGACAACAGGCTGCTGCTGCTGTGAAAAAGAGCAAACGTGATTCTGGGAGGCATTAACAGGAGTGTTGTGTGCAAGACACAAGAAGTTGTCATTCTGCTCTACTCTGCGCTGGGCAGGCCTCGGTTGGAGTACTGTGTCCAGTTCTAGGTCCCACACTTTAGAGAAAATGTGGGGAAATTGGAAAGGGTCTAGAGAAGAGCAACTAAAAGGTCTAGAAAATCTGATCTATGAGAAAAGATTGAAAGAACTGGGTTTGTTTAGTTTGGAAAAGTGAAGGCTGAGAGAGGGGACATGACAGCAGATTTCAAGTATCTAAAAGGGTGTTACAAGGAGGAGGGAGAAAAAATTATTCTCCTTGGCCTCTGAGGATAGGATGACAAGCAATGGGCTTAAACTTTAAATTGCAGAAAGGGAAGTTCAGCTCGGACATTAGGAGAAACTTTCTGTCAGGGTGTTTAATTACTGGAACAAATTGTCTAGAGCGGTTGTAGATGGAGATGTACTTGGTGATTCCGTATTTAAGAATGGGTTGGATAAATATGTAACGGGGTGATCTAGATGGTGCTGGGTCCTGCCACGAGGGCAGCAAACTGGACTGGATGACCTCTGGTGGTCCCTTCCAGTTCTAGTGTTCTAAGATTCTATGAAACTGTGGACCGTGAGCATGATGGAAACCGCTTCAAACCAGGGCATGAGGCAGCCCCTGCACCACACCCCTAGCGCTTGCACCTTTGCATTCGGTCATGGGCTGTCACAGTGAGGATTTATTTTTGCATCCTGCTGGGATGATGGCAAGGCTTGATCTTTCCAGAAAGGTGGTGCCTTTCCCCTGCTGCACTCCAAGACCTTATGCATGCTCGGTCAGCACATCTAGTCTGTAAGTGATCCCTGCAATAGGAAGAGATAAATGTTGTCAGAAGGAATGAGTCATCCGCTGGCTGTAGCTCTGCAGTTGCTGGTTGTTTCCTTTTAGCCAGGGAAGGGCTGGCCTTCCAGAGCTGTTTAGGAGTCACACAATGTTTTCAGCCTGGGGAACTGGAATGCAGAGCTTCACAAGAGACCATTGAGAGGTCCCCCCCAGATAGAACTGCTGGTTAAAGTCTGAAAAACATTTCCGGGCATGGCTGCAGGAAAAGCCGTATCTCGTCCACTGAAGGAATGTTAGATGGAATTGGGCTATTTTTCCTCATTAAGTTTTGGTTTTTCCCAATTTCCTAGATTTTATGGTCTGCTTTGTTGGCTCCTAACTTCTTTTCCTTGTAATTCTGTGTCTGGTTTTATTACTGACCAATACACTCAAACGGCAAGACTTAGTCCTGGTACAAACAGATACAGAACCCCATATATTTAAAAGCAGCTTAGCAAATGTCTATCAGCAATGACCTACATGGTGCCTGGTGCTGCTGTGAGTGCAGGGGACTGGACTCAGTGACCTTCCCAGATCACTTCCAGTTCTAATGTTCCGTGGTTCTACAGTAAGTATTTGCCATCTAATTGTAGCTATAAGTGAAACATTTAATGTTATGCAGTGAGATATATAAACTGTGCATGGTTAAAATACAAATCTTTTGTGTTACACAATTCTAACAAACCACATTTATTTGTAAAAGTCCAGCTACCTAAAGAAAAATACAAGATAATGTGAGCCTGGGGCAATACTCTGAAGAGGGAACAGAGATGGAAAGCAAAGGAGTGAAAGGAGGGAGAGGCAAGGGGACGTCCTGTATCTAAGACAGGGGTGAGCAACAAGCAGCCCATGGGCTGGATATAGTTCTCCAGAGTGAGTCCCTGGAGGCCTGCTGGGGCGCTCGATTTACCTGCATGGCTGCAGGTACAGCCACTTGCAGCTCTTGTTGGCTGCAGATCACCGTTCCCAGCCAATGGGAGCTGCAGGACGTAGTGGCCTGGTCTGTATCGCTTGCCACAGCTTCCATTGGCTGGGAACTGCAAAGGGCCACCAACGGGAGCTGCAAGCGGCCACACCTGTAGAGGCACAGGTAAATAAAGCATCCCATGGTGCCAGGGACTCACCCTGGTGAACTACATCCAGCTTTCAGGCCACTTATTGTCCACCCCTGAATTAATAGGATGGGTTGTGTCCCATCTTAAACAAACTGAGGACTGTCTAAATTGCTCTTTGCTAAGATGTGTTTAGAAGCAGCTGTATATTGGCAGGACTATTCACTCTCACTTAAATAACTCCCCGCCTCTACTCAAGACCAAATGCACTCACTCACCATCTGAGCCTGACCTGGATTATTCTATGTACTGCCTAAAATCCACAAGCCTGGAAACCCAGGATGCCCTATCCTTTCAGGTATTGGCTTACTACCCTTACCCTTACGACCAGACTGTCCAGCTATGTAGACTCCCTCCTCAAGCCCTACACCACCAGCATTCCTAGCTGTCTCCAAGATACCACTGACTTCCCAAGGAAGTTACAAAACATTGGAAACCTTCCTGACAATTCCATCCTTGACACCATGCATGTAGAGGCTCTCTACACCAATATTCCACATGAAGATGGACTACGAGCTACCGGGAACACCATCCCTCATGTTACCACAGCAAATCTGATGGATGACCTATGTAACTTTGTTCTCACCCAAAATTATTTCCAATTTAGGGACAATTTATACCTCCAGATTAGTGGCACTGCTATGGGCACCTGCATGGCCCCACAGTAAGCTAACATTTTGATGGCTTAGAAGAACGATTCCTTAGCTCTCATCCCGTTATGCCTCCTTTACTCATGCTACATTAATGACATCTTTGTCATTTGGACCCACGGTAAAGGGACTCTGGAAGAATTCCACAGAGATTTTAACAACCTGTATCCTAACATCAATCTCAGCCTTGACTATTCCCCACAAGAAATACATTTCCCGGATACCACAGTACAAATCACTGATGGCCACATCAACAGCACTCTGCCAGAAACCCATTGACTGCTACACTTACCTACATGCCTCCAGCTTCCATCCAGCTCACACCACACAATCCATTGTTTATAATCAAGCCCTTAGATACAATCACATCTGCTCTGATTCTACTGACAGAGACCGAAAACTACAAGACCTCTGCCAAACATTCATAAAACTGAATTACCCATCGGGAGAAGTAAAAAAAAAAAAAAACAAAAAACAAATCACCAGGGCCAGACAAATACTCAGAAACCAACTACTTCAAGATAGGCCCAAGAAGATCAAGAACCAAACACCACTTGTCATCACCTACAGCCCCAAACTCAAACCCCTGCAACACATAATTAAAAACATACAACCTATTGTGGATCAGGATGCTACATGCCAGAAGGCTCTAGGTGACAGGCCTGTCCTTTCCTATAGACAACCGCCTAACCTGAGGAAGATTCTTACCAGCAGTCACAGGCTACACCACAGTAGTATGAATCCTGGAACTTTTCCTTGCAACAAACCCTGTTGCCAACTTTGTCCACATATTTATTCTGGGGATACCGTCACTGGACCTAACTGTGTTTAGTTACAAGATCAAAGGCACATTCTCCTGCACTTCCAGCAACATTATATATGCCATTATGTGTCAACAATGCCCTGCCACTACCTACATTGGACAGACTGGACAAAACGTTTGTCAAAAAATAAAGGGAGGCAGAGCAGACATCAAGAAACTCAATATGTAAACAGGTCAGTGAACACTTCAATGGAGTGGGCCATTCTGTTAAAGACCTGAGCATCTGTGTCCTAGAACATAAGGATTTAAAATCACATTAGAGTGAGAAAGTTGTGAGTTGGTGTTCATATTCAAATTTGACACATTAACACGTGGTATGCACAGAGACATAAACTAACTATTTTGCTAGTCTTTAAAGTGCTACTTGACTGCTTTTTGTTTTGATAAACTACCTCACACATTACAAGGACTGCTTTCCTTCCTTTGATGCTCATAATTATCTCAGACAGGACAATTAACATCCCCTCACCCTGCACCTTCAATCCTATTTGATTTGTCAGTTTTTATTGCTTTTTTTTTTTCTTTTGGTCCTCTGTACTTACAAATGTCAGTCTGTATTGGAAATGAAATTGATCTGATGAAGTGGGTCTGTCCCATGAAAGCTCGTCACTGAATACATCATTTTGTTAGTCTTTAAAGTGCTACATTTCTGCTGCTTTGCTTTGTTGGAGTATAGACTGTCGTCATTCTCACCAGTTGGAGGTGCAGGGTCAGCTTTTTAGCTGTGATCCTTCCCCTTTGCATTGTTCCGGTAGAGCAGTGGTTTGTTCCCAGCCTTTCCAGTCTTCAATGAGACACACAATCCCATGGCACGCCCACTTTCAGCTGAATTGATTTTGCTCATAAAAGTCACATGTTGTGTAAACAAGTAGCCACTGACAACTTCAGAAGCTATTCGATTACTCACGGGTGGGGGAGGTGGCTCCAGAGAGCAGCCTGCCCTCCCTGCCGGCTTGTTGGAGCATTAAATTGCATCCCAGCTCCATCAGGCTTCCACCTTCCCTCCCCCTTGCCACGGCAGAGAGTGGGGGTGGGCTCCCCACAGCTCATTTGGGCTAGGAAGCAGCAGTTCAGTGCAAAGAGCCAATGCCGGGGGTGGTGGGGTGACAAAAACCTGTGCCACCTGGGGCCCAGACAGCCTTGGTGCTCAAACCCCAGCAGGTGCCGGGTCTTAAATTCTCCCGGCTGGGAGGAGGGGAAACTGAAGTGTGCTGTGATGTTTTGTCAAACAAGTGCCACAGCACACTGGTTGGCAACCACTGCGGCAGAGCAAAGCTGCTGGCACACCTGGGTATCCCTGCCCGTATCTGGCTGGTACTTGGAGGGAGGCGTCGCGGGCTGGCATCAGGCCATATCGCCAGCTCCCCGTCACTCCCGCCACCTGCTGCAGTGTGGCTGGCACTGCTCCTCCCCCAGGGATGGAGCTGCTGCTGACTTCTTTTGAGCTTCTCCCCTGGGTGGAGGCTGGATGGAGCTGAAATCTGCCACCATCTCCACCCCTGCCTCATCTCCCATTGCCAGCTTCCTGCAGTCCTGAGCTCTGCCTTTTCTCTGGCACTGACCGAGGCTCAACTTCTGGCCGTAGTTCACATGTCCCCTTCTTGCCAGTCTGACACTTTCTGCTCAACATGGCACCTCCCGGCTGATTCTGTAGCTCTGCCTGGCAACGAGAGGTGAGTCTCCACTGTGCTGTGCCATGCCAGCTGGTCCCGGGTGCCAGGCTCAGTCCCTGTTCAGCATGTGGTCCACAGGCCTTCCGGTGAGAACAAAGGTGGGAGAGTTGGGGATGTCCTGAGGCCAGAGGTCCCTGCAAGCTGTGCCTTTGTGTGTGCGCTCAGAGAGATTCAGCAGCCGCCTAGCTGATTAGCAGGGCGCCCACAGTGTGTGTGTGGGGGGGGGGTGTTGTGTGCTTCTAGTCGTGGTGCACTTTCACACGTGCCTCAGTGCACATAAAATTATTCTGCACATGGATGGAAAAAAATCCCTACCTGGATGGGAAAGAGTAGGGGAATGTTGCTCGAGGCCAGGTGCAACAACCATCATCTAGTTTGCAAAAGACCAGGTGTGAATGGTAAATACCCCCTCCCCCATCCCTGTCAGTGTATTTACCTGCTCTCAGGGACCACAGCTTTAAATCCCAGCTGGGGAACTAAGCCCTTCATCCATCTAACTAGAGCTGTGTTCAGCCCCAGCAGTTGCTGGGCAAACTTTCACAGTTGCTTCTCCCTCTCCACCAGTCGTCTCGCTCTCTGCTTTCCTCCCAGCTGCTACTGAGCCAACAGAGCTGTCTGTGCTGAGCTGTGCCACCATGTGACAGGCTAGTGATGGGTGGTGTGAAAACCACACGTACTGTAACTCCGCTTCCTTTCCCATTGACATCAGGCCTGCAGAGCTGTAACTTCTGTGCTGCTGAGCCATCCTGTCCTCTCGGGTCTCATGTCACACCAGGCCTCTCGCACAGGGAGGAGCTGCTGCCAACATGGAGCCCAGAGAGGGCTGGAAGTGCAGTGTCAGTCCACGACTTGAGGCTGTGCTGTACCAAGTGGTAACTTCTTCCTGAGCGTGGTGGATTGGCTCAGACTACAGGGACACTTGCTGGAGATCTTGTGCACGGTCTCCCTGCCAGTGCTGGAAAGGAAGGAGGGGAGGGGACGTAAGTGGAAGAGGTGCCCAGACTCTGCCATTCCAGGAGGAGCTTAGCATGTGCTGCTCAGATGTGTTAGTGACACATATTGTAGATATTTCTGGTAACGTTGGAAGGTCCCATCCCCCTGCACAAACACGCAGCAAGGGCGTTCCCTGACAGCGTTCCCTGTGAGCTGAGCGCTGGGGCGGCCGCCCAGGAGAGGTTCAGGGGCTGCCCACTTGCTTAGCAGAGTGCTTGCGGCTTAGCAGGGTGGTTGTTTGTGGTGCACGTCCTCACTTGCCTTGGTGCACAGAACCAAACTTATTCCACACATGGATGGAAAAAATCGGAGGGACCAGCAGTCCCTGCCCATCCTATTTCAGCATAACAGGAACCAATAACTGGTGTGACAGACTCAGGCCAGTTGGGGCCAGAAGAGAGGTGGAAGGCAGCTGGGGTGGCCACAGAATAAGCCAGTTCCTGTTCCCTGGGTAACCAATACCATGGCTATGTAAGGCTAATTGAGACCCCTGGTGCCAATTAGCCTGCGCAGAGTCAGTTAAGACCATTAGGCACCTGATGCCAATTCGTTTGGAAAGTGTTAGTTGAGATTGTTGGGATAATTGAGACACCGGAAATCAATTAGAGACCTGCTGGCTCTCTTGAAGAGGTCCCCTGCCTGAGTAGGGACCTGGAGGAGCCAGAGGGGAGGAAGTGCTCCTGCAGGGTGGGGAAGCAGAGACACCAAATGGCTCCAGGGCAGAAAGCTCTGGGGCAAGGGCCAAGGTGGTGGTGGTGGTGGTGGTGGGGAGGGAACCACAGGGCAGCAGAATTGCACCAGCTGCAGTGGTGAAGGGAAACACTGCCAACAGTATTGCCTCTGGGGTCCCTGGGTGGCAATCCAGAGCAGAGGGTAGCCTGGGTCCCCCTCCAGCTCCCGACTCACTACAGAGATGCTCCCCCAGAGGGAAGACAAGTCCCTGCTTGGGAAGGAGACTGAGCTGCTCCTGCTAACCACAAGGCGGGAAAAAGACTGTGGGAATTCTCTCCCCCGCCCCTTGGCTGGCCTGTGAAGCGGGGGGGGCCTCAGCAGCCTGTGACCTTTGCCTCTGTGGAGGGTGAGGGTCCTAGCAAGCCCCTCAGCAGTGGTCCCTCTAACTCTTTCCATCCATGGGCTGAATCAATGTTGCTTTGCACACTGAGGCATGTGGGTGGGCTCCACCCATAGAAACACACGCTGCCGGCCGTGGGCACTGCTCATTGGCTGGATGGCCCCTGACTCTCCCTGGGGCGGCCGCCCGCCCGCCCAAGCGCTCGGCTTACAGGCAATGCTGCCCCAAGGCAAACCGAATTTGCCTGAAAGTGCAGGACCCACCCAGGCAAGGGTGGAGTCTTGGGTGTTTGTTTTGTTTTTTAAACAAAACTCTGACAGTAATTAGTTAATTCATCAGTAAGTGACAAAATAGCCTGGAAACACCACCTCCTCCCCCTGTAGTTGTGGTAACTCTGCCACGGCATTGATCTGGCCACGCCTGTACCGGGAGCCCCCACCTGCAGAAATGCAAGGGACTCGGATGCAGCGCCTCTGCCGAGTGTTACGTTTTGAAGTTCAGTAGCAGGGTAAGTTATTGGAGTTTCCTACAGTTCCCGGGTAAGCGCCCGAGTCATTAACTGAACCTGGACTGAGATATTGAGGAAATCAGGCCACCTAAGTGTTTTCTTTCCTTCTCACTGAGAACTTCCTGATGGATTTGCACCACATTTGAATGCATTTGCCAGCCGGTTGCATGCTCCTATGGCAAGTGGGATGGTGTTTTTGAGAGAAGTGTGTTAAACAGTCCTTCTTCTTCTGCAGCTGCATATCCATCAGAAATGCTCCATCACAGCCATGTTATGCGCAGGATCCAGCTTGTGCACCCGGAACTGCTGCCCACATGGGATGTGGCAGATATGAAAGCTTCGGCTGTGCCAACCTGCAACTGACTTCTTCCCATGCCCATACTATTCTTTTCTTCCTGCACGCCACTTGCCACAAAAGAAGGGCCCTCTGCTGAGGCCACTTGGGTGGTCAGTCATCCTGAGAGCTCTGGTGTCACCTGCTTAGCATGAAGGTAGCGCAATAAAAACAGAAAAGAGGGCCAGGGCCAGGAATGCACCAGGCCACCCTGTATTAGCACAGGCAGATGACCTTAGACATCCACAAGGTCCCTAGAGGGGCTGCTCTTCTCCCAGGAGCCATCAGAATTTTCAGCCTGGATTGCTTCTGAGATCTGCCACCTCCAGCCCTCCGCATCCACCACAGGCTGGTTTCTGAGGAAGGTGTAAGTCCCCCCGCAGAACAGCAAACGGATGGGGATTAATCTGTCCCTTCATTAGGTCTCCTCCTGATTGGTGTAAATCACAATGCATGAGCTTTACTCAGCAGAGGTGCCTAGGGCCCTTTCCTGAATGGAGGCAAAGGCAGCAGGGTGCAGGGTTCCCTCTGGTTTTCCATCCATGGGCAGAATACATTTTGTACTGTGCACTGAGGCACGTGGTTGTGCACCACTGCTGCAGGCTGTGGGTGCTCTTCTAATCAGATGGGTGGCACCAGAATCTCTTCTGGGCGACCACCCCAGTGCTCAGCTTGCAGGGAAGGTAGATGGGCTTTTGGAGCTATTAATAATGTTTTACACCTGGAGATAATGACGACTTTTCTCACAGATATTCTCCTTGACTGGATGGAAGGAAGAATGGTTGTTCGGCGTGACTGGTGCTGACTCTCCCCTCCTGGCATGGAGCTGGGCTACACACACACATGTACTTCTGAAAAGACAGGTTTGCGGTGTGACAAAGCTCTCACAGCAGAAAGGAGGCCTTCTCGCAGCTGAATGGTGAGTGGGCCATGGAGGCAGCTTCACAAATGCTACCTAGGCAGCTACCTTCCTGGGGAGCTCTGGGATCAGGCCCTACTGCCAAAAAATCTCCTCCAAGCTGCCATTTTGTGCAAGCCCGGCCTGTCTCAAGCAGTATTTTCTGAGCACAGATGAGCTCTTGGCTGTGGCTTGCAGCTGAAAGCACTTGCCATTTCGTGGTTCCTCTGGCTGGGGGCATCATGTTCACCTACTCTTGTAGCAGTGGCTGCGAAACCCTCATAGCTGGGTCATGACACTTTCTTGCCAGCAGAAACTGCTCTGCTCAGCTCTGCCCTGTCAGCTGGGCATAGAGGCACCAGCAAGCATGTGTGAGGTGCGGCTGCTCTGTCTCCAGGGCAGAGCTGCAGGCCAGGATCAACAGTTGTGTGGTTTCCAGGGGATTACTGGGGCATTGCGCACAGAAGGAGCAGGAGCCAGGCCAGTGCAAGGTGCCCTGAGGGCGCAAGCGTTCGCAGTAATCCCGTGGCACAGGAGAGAAGTGGGAGCATGTGGTAGCTAAGTTTCAGTGTGGCGTTCAGCGGGACCAGGTGTTTGGAGGAGCCGAGGCTGAGATTGGCACTCAAAGAGCTAGAGGTCCTAGGTGTGGAGCAGGGTCTGCACCCCTGGATAGAACACCTTTTGTTCTGTGCACCAAGGCCAGTGTGGATGAGCACCCCAAGTAGGAACACGCTGCTGGCTGCAGGCACTCTGCTAAGCAGCTGGGTGGCAGCTGACTCTCTTCTGGAGGGCCACCCATACTCAGGGAACACTAGTGAGAAGCCACGTTCCAACTTCTGTGACATGCATAAGGAAGCCCAGGAGCAGTTCCCCGACAAGCCCATTTGCACCCTGCTAACAACATGGCTATTGAGCCCTTCGATGTCCATCCTCCAGGGCTGGCTGGTTACCCTGCAGCCCATGCAGGACACAACCAGCTCCCCTCCCCAAAGCAGCATCCATGTTTAATGGACTTTCACCCTCTTTGAAGCAGGTGATACTTGTCTTCCCTGCCTCTCTGCAATGAACTGCAGGTGCTGGCCTGGCCCCACTAGAATCAATGGGCTCAGTGAGCAGCCAAACTCCCAGCATGTCACCCTGGGTGTAATGGAGAGTGGTCCAGGAATGCCACAAACCACAACACCCACTTTGTACAGGCTTATTGCACAAAAGCAGAGGGAAAGGGTTTGAGACCAGGACTGGTAGGAAACTGACAGCGGCCTCCTGTCCTGTCTGCTCTTTATTCACCCTTCCCCAGGGTCCCAGTGAGGGCACTTTCCTCAAACGCCCATCCCCATGCAGAAGGGAAGGGCCAGCGGTCACTGCCCGCAGGTGCTTTCTATGGAGGGTGACGTGTTGTTTCTGTGTACATAGCTCATGTAGGTGGAAGGGGTCAAGCAACTAAACCTTTGCATCTCCCAACCAATGGCACTCACGAGGGCCTGGTTTGGCCTTCATTGTGCTCGGTTTTCTCCTGCCCTGCCCATCCGTTTCAGGTGCGAGAGAGCTGAGTGTTGCTATTTCTGAGACTGCTGAGTGGGAGGCAAACTGACGGGACCCAAATCTCTGTGCATGGCTTGCTGCTCAAGGCTGAATGCTTTTCCAAATAAATAGAAACTACCTGTCTTGGCCTCTGACCTCACTGCTGTCTGGCCAGAGCAGGCTAGAGTTGGTCTTTGCAACACTTCTGTATTTCACACACTCCATGTCTGTGTTATGATTTGTCACATAAGGGCTCCCGTATTTTGGAAAGTTGTTGCCTTTTAACACAACCCTTTGCATAGGTGAAGCTAACGTGTATATATGTTTTGCCAGCCATGAAATGATGTTCTCAACCTCTGGGAT
The DNA here is from genome assembly GCF_033958435.1 of Carettochelys insculpta. Classification (NCBI taxonomy): domain Eukaryota; kingdom Metazoa; phylum Chordata; order Testudines; family Carettochelyidae; genus Carettochelys; species Carettochelys insculpta. The sequence continues at coordinate 16,159,286 of NC_134163.1, read as the reverse complement.
ATGTTCGGAGTACTAGGAATTCAAAGTCTGTTCTGAAGATCCATGCTGGCTTTTAAAATGCTGCATTTGGTGTTGAAAATCATTCCCTGCTCAGTAACTGCTGTCTCTCTCTGACATTCTTAAAAACAAGAAGTCCTGTGGCACCTTATAGACCAACAGATTTATTGCAGCATAAGCTTCCATGGGCAGAGACCCGCTTTGTCAGATGCACAGGACTTCTTATTGTTTTTGTGGATACGGACTAATTTGTCTACCCCTCTGTTATCTTAAATCCTTGTTGGCATAAGCCATATGCACTTTTGTTTGATAAGCATCATACAGCGCCCAGGTATTATGGGAAAATGTTCTGTCGAAAGGATGATTAGCTAGCTATCAGACAAAGTACCATGTTACACCACTGTTGGCTATGTGATATAAAGGGGAGCCACTTTTGTTACAGCTTGTGCTTTGGCCAGCCATCATTTTACATGGAGTTGCTTACATCTGTTTCATAGCACGGTGCAAATAATGACTAACTGCATTGCTGTAAGGTCATTGCTATTCCTCATTTTACAGAGGGGGAAACTGAGGCAAGGGGCCATGCCCAGCCAGGTCCAATCAGAGGGGAGGGCTAGAACTAAGAGGCCCCTTTGTCGTCAAACTCAAAGGGGGCCTCCAACAGCGACATGTTTAGTTTTTCAACATTTGATAAGTTCTGCAACTTGTTTTTATGTGCACCCCTCACTAATTAATGAGGGTGTCTTATGTGCACCCCTCAGTAACTAATGAGGGCATTTTTATGCACACCCCTAAATAACTGAGGGAGTTTGCACAGAAAAAGGCTAGAAAAAAACATTTGTTAAGTAAGAAACTACTCAAATGATGTCGCTTGCTTTAATGCCTTATTTTGTTTTCCTGTGTCGTCGTCGTCATTATCTTTTATGTTTATTGTGGCTGGGGGCCTAAAAAGCTGGCAGTGGCCCATGCCTCTCTGGCCCCGAGAGGGCCTGTTCCCAGCAAGTTTGTATCTGAGCAAGGTTCAGAGCTCAGTGCTTATTGGCATCCAGGCCTGAGCACAGCTAGACTTCCCCCTCTATTGACTGATTGCAACTTGGTTTCTAAGTGCAAACAACTGTGGGAAAACCCTGCTCCCTGGGCGGTCCCAGGCCAGGGCTGTCCGGCTCATTACACAACCTGTGCACTGATGTAACAATGAGCAGTGACCAGTCAGGGTGCAGCAAAAATCCCCCTCTTACAGCAGCTTCTCCTTATTTGGGAAGAAGAGACTCAGGGACCATATAGGTGGGGTTAGCAGCCTTGGCCCAGTGCTAGCCTGGGGATCAGACTCGCTTCCTGCCATTGCAAAGATGCTGCAGTTCGGGCAGGTGTTGGCTTCATGCTGCCGTTTGCAGATGACCTCTCCTTTGGGGGCCCATATGAGGTGATGTTTCAGGAGAGGAAGCAGCTGCCAGGCAAAGGGCAGGGCAGTGTTCTGCATTTTGGGTGATGCTGCAGCCTTCTCTGGTGCACTGTGAAAATACCAAGAGGCTATCACAACCCAAACTCAGGCTTTGGCCAGGGGCACTGGTGAGTGGCTACCTGCTAATTGCAAACCAAGGGCAGCTGCCCTGTGCCTTCACAGCTCCATCCCTGGAAGATCCAGGGAGCAGGGCTCTGCCCAAGCTGTGTGGAGTGGAGCCAGGTCAGCACTGAATTCCTACCACGAAGGCAGCTCTGGGGGAGTTCATTTCTCGGTGAGGCCTTGACTCTTAGGCAGTAAGTTCCCCAGCACAGCTCCTGGGTGGCAATCACTGATGGGAGGGCCCCTTTCTCCATACCTAGACCTTGAAAAAAGCCCTCTGGCTGCCCCCAGGCATGTGTTTTGTGCAGCTTTTGCTGTTACTCAGGCTGGGGAGTAACCCCAGAGACTTCAGGGAACTTGCCCCCTTCTCTGTCCATTTCGCAGGGGCGAATTTGAACCCAGCACTGAGCTGGGATTGGCCTTTCCCCTTCCCAGAGTGCTGCTGAGAAGCCATAGTTAGCAATGGAGCTCCTGGGTCTAGCTCCCAGTTCTGGGCTCGGATCAGTCCAAATACTCCAGTGAAACTGAATCAAAGCCTTAGGATACCTGTGAAGCTGTAGCTAACTAACCAGGTTGGGCTGGTTTCAGCAGGAAGCAAGAGGGGGTCGGTAGGGGTGGCTGCAGGAACCTCTTCCATCCTACACTGAGCATTGAGCTGGTAGTGAAACCTGACACAGGTCAGGGGCCCTGGCAGCCTGGTGGGAGTTTGTAATCAGTAGCCTTGAACTGCTGCAGGGCACAGAGGTTCTGTGTGGCTGTTCCTGGGTCTGCATCCCCTCTTCTTTGACCACATGGGGCCAAAGCTGCACAGGGTGCACATCTGGCCTGACAGGCTCTTGGTGGCCGTGGAGAGGTTTTAGAGAGATGCGGGGGTGGAATTAATTAGATTGTGACAAGCTGGGTAGGTGCAGCTGCTCCTGAGCCAGAGAGATGAAGAAATCTGAGAGCTGCTGGGAGAGGCTGGGATTTCCCCAGCTGAGTCCTCCCCATCAGTGTTGAGAACTGGCTGAAAGCTACGGGAAGTGACTGGGCTGGTTGCAGCAGGGCAGTGCCCAGTGGAAAGCAATGACCAGAGCGGGGGCTGCTGAGTGGATAGGCAAGCAATCAACGGGATTTATTGCATGTCAAATCGGAGCTGTTTACCTCTGGTGGGGGTAGGGGGTAGAGTGGACACCCCCGCCCCCCCCGACAACTCCCAGGTCAATTTCCCTGCTACATGGCAGGTTTCAATAAGCAAACCACGGGAAACTAGACTAGGCTACCAAAGAGCTAGTGAGGCCAGACAAATATCCCCCCGGGGAGAATGATGGAGCAGGGGTTCTTGCTGCTAGAGCTGTGTGGGGTTCACCCTCTGTGTGGCTAACTGTGAGGTGCTTGCGCTCCTTTCTTGCAGAGAGACTGTGCATTGGGGAGATCCTCACCTCAGGCCCCCTTGTTCCAGTGTCTGTTAGGAGAGCTGTGGTGGTGATGGTGATGGGTAGCTCACATAACGAGCGGGAGAGACTAGAGGCCTGGTGGAGCTTCAGTACCTGTGGAACAGGCACGTCCATCTTTGGGCAGCTGTTGGGGACTCCTTCTGGCCTGTTGCTGTGTCCAGAGTAATTCTAACCATGCCAAGGGGCAGAGGGTCTGCCACACCTTTGCTACCCATAAAGGATTAGGCTGGACACCTTTGGTGGGAGAAGATAGCCCACACCTCTCCTCTCAGCCAATGGGGATGCTCCAGGGTGGCTCTGCGGGGCTCTGCCTGAAGGATGGGCTGACAACACTCTGGGTCTTGCTGGAGTGAGAGGGAAGCAGGTTCCGGAGGACTCCTGGCCACCACTGAGAAATTGAAGCTGTTTCTAACCAAGTCAGATTTTTAGAGGCAACCATAGGACAGGCTGCTGCTCAGGGCATGAATTGAGTGAGGGGTTCCCTAGGGGCTGGCTCTTGCTATGTTTACGGGCTATCCCACTTCTAAGAGCCCCCTTTACATCTCCCAACTGCTTAAATTAAAGCCTGCTACTTCAGAGGGTCCTCTTACTTCTCCCCACCCACATTCATTGCTGCTCCTCCTGAAACCAAGGCAGCTGTCTGGGGCAGGAGCAGCCTGATGTAATCTTAGGTAAATGATGCTGTCAGCTAAGAGTGACATGAGAGCCAGAAGCTCTAGCCTAATCAGTAGGAATGTGAATCCTCCTGCTGGGTGCATTTACATTGCAATTAAGGTGATATTTATAGGGGAAACATTTTCCATTGTTATGTTAGTTTCCTGATCCAGCTGGTTCAGACTGCCCAGGTCTTTCTGTTGGTTTTTTTTTTTTTCCCTCCCTTGGCTGAGGCACCTCTAGCAGTCTGGCTATGGAGATCTAGGAATGTCTGTTGCTGTGGACATTACATATCGTATGTGATATGCACAAACAAACTAGCCTCTTGCTGTCATCTGGAAAAGTACTTCCCCAGCGTTGCCCTCCAAAGCTGAGTGCTGCTGTCTGTCTGTCTGCCTGGGACATATGCCCCCTTCTCCCCCAACACGAGTCTGATCTCAGCGTGGTTCATTACCCTGGTTGTCTCCCTTCGATGCTGCTCCTTGCTAAAGTCTCAAACCACAGCTATAGGGAAAAGAAATTCAGGGAGAGAGCATGCTAGAACAGGGGAGAATTATGGCAGGATTCTCTGGTGCTGGGGCAGGTGGATACCCTATGGCATGGGACAGAGATGAAGCTACCTGCTGGGACTGGCTCTGCAGGGATGGGCCTGGGTTAATTCTCCTACAGCAATATCGAGGAACCGGGGGTGGGAGAGAGACAGTCTCCATCAGGTCAGGGGAGGGGAGAGCAGAGCAGAAGACCATCTTGGGGCATGCTGGAGCAGTGTTCCCTATAAGCTGAGCTCTTAGGCGGCTGCTTGGGAGAGATTCCAATGCCACCCAGCTGATTAGTGGATCACCTATGGCCAGGTTTTGTTTCTACTGGCAGGGCACGTTCATGCATGCCTTGGTGCACGTAGAAAATCTCCCATGCATGGACGGAAGAAATACATACATAGGTGGAAAAGATTAGAGGGAATATTACAGGGGAGCTCAAAGTTTCTCTTGGGCCTTCTTTAGCCTTAATTCATCCCTGTTCAGCAGAGTGAGCAAAACATGTTTATGGTACAAGCCTCTGGAAAGGGCCAGAGCTGAATCCACAGGCATGTGTGGGCTGATAAGGCAGCATGTCCCTTCCCGGGAGGGAATCTGATAGCAGGAGCTCCTAAGCCACATTCTGAATCTCCCCTGGGCTGTGTGTGCCCCCGAGATGAGGAGTGGGAACAGGGTGGCAGCTGTTTCAGTCACAGTTCTTTCAATAAATAGCCACTGACACTGACGGTGCTAGGAATAAACATTAAGGCAAGTTTGGCCCTCTCGTTCTCCCTGTGTGGAGGTGGCCACCTGGCTCAAACTCCACTCCCACCCCCGTTAGAAGGCAAGAACTCAGACCAGGGAATATCCCCTGCTCTCCATGCTGTGAGAAGCTGCCTGCCAGAGCCCTGGCTGCTGGATCTTGCTTGCTGCAGCAGAGGATGTGGCTGATGGAAGAAATGGAACTGCAGTGCAGCCCTGATATTGCAGGTTCCAATCCCAAGTGAGACTCCTGAAGCGGCCCTTGTAAAGGGCAGAGATTTTCTGCCTCCAGAGAAGGAGTCCCAGGGCTGCCTGACTTCCCCATGTGAATACTTAGCTGGTGCCTCACCCTGGGGCATGTGTGTTTCATCCCAAAGCTGGTGAAGGGCCACTGGCGAGGTTTAGGGAGCAGGCCAGTGGTTATTTTGTCAGTGATCTGGAGCTGTGGGGAGTAGGGAGGGCCTGAAAGGGTAGCAAGATGCAAGGTTTTCTGAGCTGTTCAGCTTCCCCTGTCCAGGATGACCCCTGGTTCCCAGGCTCCCGAGCGCCTGCATCTCTATCCCACCCTTCTGTGGAGAAAAAAGAGTGACTGCGAATGCGAAACGTGGCCTGGAGTCCTCCATGCCCAGCACCACCCCTTCCCTGTGGTCCTGCTGTGGCTGAGGCATATAGCAGGGTGATGGATGAAGGGGTACCAGGCAGGGGTGAGAGGAGAGCTGAGGAGCACATTCAAAGCGGGGGGTCCAGTGAGGCAGGGAGAGGGGAGCCAGAACTGGTGAGGATGGGAGCTGAGAGGGGTGGGCCCAAGACAAGGAAAAGAATAAAACAGGGAGTTTTCAAGGTGTGCGGATGATGAGTTATGCTGCAGAGAAGGTAGGTCTGGCAACCTGCCCCCGCCCCCAGATGTGCCCCTCTATCCAGAAAGCTATGAAAATTGAGGGCAGCAAACTCAAGGCTGATTTTAAAAAAAAAAAAAAAAAAAAAAAAAAAAAGCAGAGTTCCTATCACCGTGGATTAATCATCCTTTGGATTTTGCTGCCACAGAATATTTCTGACACCTGAAGCTTACAGGCATTCAAGATACATTAAATGTTTACATAGGTAATAAGAACATCCCCAGGGAGAACAAAATCTACTTTTAGGAGGTATAAGCTGTCATGCTTCAGGGTATAAAGCCATCCCTGACTGCCCTAGGCTATGGAGAGGCTTCTTCAAGGCGCACAATTAGCTAAAAACACCAGTTTCCACTACACCCTAACATTCTCACAGCTGCCATCACTGCTAGAAAGAGAAGGGGGTGAGGTAACCTCTCTCATTGGGCCACCTGCTATTGAAAGGGACACGCTTTGGAGTACACAGAGCTCTTCGTCTAGTACTCATCAGCAGCCCACCAGGGCCTGAAAATTCACTGTGTCACTACATTAAGGAAAAAGCTTTCCCAGCCTTATTGTGTGTCCAGCCCTGAGATGCAGAATGCCTGCTTCATTTAGCAGTAAGATTTGGCGGGGTCTGCTTATAACAGAATCCCTTTGTTGGCACGTTATCAAAGCAGCGAGGTATGAATGACTGCACTGCAGGGCCTTGTTGCAATTATAAAATGTTCTTAGAGGAAATAAATATGTACATATGTCTGTAAGTTCCCAGTAAAAGATATAGACTAGTCAGTGGTTAGTTGGAAAAAAAATCAGTTGGCTCTGACTTGTTTTTTAGCCCAACTATTGCTTGAGATTAGGTGGCTGTATTTTCAAAATAAGAATCCAAGATGTTGTTCTGATGCCTTTTTTAGGGCTGCGAAATAGTGTATTTCTTATGTAACTGGGAGATGATCTGAATCAACAGAGACAGGTGTATTTCTCAGTGGAGAATTTTTTCTGATAACTTTCTGAACTGAATACGTGATATTACATTCACATCCAGCAAGAGACCAGCTTTCAGTGGTGTCTGTGCTCCTCTGACTTTTCACTCCCAGCACCATTCATCACCCTAAACAATCAAGTTGCTGGACTGTTCCTAGTAGCCACAGAACAAATCCATTCACGGTAGCCAGGGGTCTTGAATAAATATTGTGTAATTGATTTAAAACAAATTTTGACTCCTGAAGCAGAAAAGCAGAATCCTGTGGGTGTCCCAGGACACTGAGAGAGCTTGTAAAAAAACCGGCTCCAGTGGCCAATTTATCTTCAGATTAGACGTCATGTGAAACCCGGAGCAGGATGTGTCTGAGCTGCATTGTCTCTCGAGATGGTAAATCTCTGGGAGCTGTGCTTATGATGCCTTTGTGGGTCATAGAGGGCCAGCACTCTAGGCGCTAAATGAATAACTTTCCTCTCTTTCCTTCTAGCTCTTCTGAGCCTTGGAACACAGTGATGAGAATGCAGCTAAAGTAGGTTGGGCTGACAAAGGGTTATTATGGCTTTTAGGGAAGCTGGTGTGGCATCTCGCTTTGCATGTGCAGAATATTTTACTAGGCCATTTCCCTGCCAAAGGAGCAGTCCTTCAAGGCAGCTTCAAAAAATCCTAGAGCGTGATTTGTTTTTCCAAAGATCAAACCAAATCAATTCCTGTGTCCACCTCTAATTCTCTCCTGGGTGGGTCACACCACTTACTTCACTAGACTTGTGGCCCTTTGCCCAGTAGAAGATAATCCCTTTCAGCACTGCAGTTTGTTTTCAAGTTAGCAGGTCTTTCCAATAACTATCTGGCATCCATCTGTGTTTTCCCTCCATCATCCAGTGGACCTCAATATCATAATGGTCACATCTGCCTTCCTATGGCTTGGAGCTAAGGAAGGAAAAACATGTTACATAGGAGGAAAAAGTCCTTAATGGCAAAAGTAGTTAGGCAATGGAGTGGAGGGAAGCAGAAACTGTCCTATCTCTGCAAAAATACAAGAGGCTAGATCAGGTACTGGTGGGGAGGAGGTAGGGAGAAACCCTGCACTGTACCAGGAGATCATCCAGTCTAGTATTTTCTGGCCCTCCTATCTCTCAGTGTTGTTCTAAATCTTGGAGCGAAGAGGTGCTTGACCTTTCGGGTGAACTCACTTCCCCAAACTGGAGTCTCTTCTTGTGAAGGGCTCTGCAGAGAGGAGAGAGCGGTTTCCCCTGCAGGGCAGATTCTTCTCCTGCAGGTGAGAGGGCCATGTCCCAGGGGAGGGCTCAGCCGGTTTTGCAGACACAAGAGCAAAGGATGTGTGTGTTGCAAGCAAACTTCAAAACTCCTTATGGCACAACAGGACTGTTGAGGGGCCGAGATGGGTAGAAGGCCTAGTGGGATTTGATAGCATTTCCTTTGTACCTGAGCAGCTGTCGCCCATTTGACATGAGATTTCACTGTGTATGTTCGATGATTATAAGAATGCTACCTACCTACTCACTCAAGAATCCTCCTCTTTGCATGCAGACAGGCACCAATGTTCTCTCCAAGGTTCTCCACTCGTGTGGAATAAATTTCATGTGCACCAAGGCATGTGTGAATGTGCACCGCCAGTAGAAACAAAACACCTCGCTGTGAGCACACTGTGAGTCAGCAGGGCTGCCTTTGCATCTGTCCTGAGTGGCCAACTGATTAGCAGAGCATCCATGTGGTTCCCGGGGGACGCTGCCTGGCACCTGCCTCTGGTGTCTGCTGCGAGGAGAGGGAGTTTGCTCAGGAACAGGTTACTTGCAGCTGGAAGGTTGGTTTAATTTTTACAGTCGAGAGGAATATTGTAATTAAAACCATGACTCCTTGCTATCATCCCTCAGGGAGTTGCTGACATATTACAGTGCCCACGGCAGCCAGGCTCCAAGCCTGACTCAACCCGTGGAGGCTCATAGGGCCTACACTATAGAGTGAAGAGTGCTTGTGCAGATGTGTCCACCTGGCCAGAGCCAGGCTCCGAAATGGGATAAGGGGGGTGGATCTCTGCCCATGCTCCAGCTGGAGTAGGAATGTCAGCCCTGCTTGTTCGAGCCTCATTGTGTGTGTGAGCCTCAGTCACGTTATTTAAGCTGTGCCCAGGCCTGGGTGTTTTACAGGATCACTGTCCCCTTGGCTTGCCCAGGGTCCAAACTGGCCTTTGAACTGTGGGGTTCTGGATCCTGGTCTGTGATCAGGCCATTGGACTGTCTGTCTTGCAATACATTTCACTGACTTCCTGCTGTACAGGACTGCTGTCTCCAGCAACAGGGCCGTAAGCAGGCGTTACACTGAGCAGCTCTTTCCTATTTCCCTGCTCTGTGTTCAATCTGTGCTAAGCTTTCCTTTCCTCCTGTGAGTCCAGACTGCAGTGGGAAAGCCATCCGTGCCGAAGGGAGTTCAGCTATTCAGTTTGGCTTCTACCTTCTTAAAGGCCATTCATGTGGGAAGTGACTCACCAAGGCCAGGCTGCCGTCTCAGAACAGAGAAGTCTCCAGCTCTGAGACTCTCTGCGCTCTGACAGGAGGCATCTGCTTCGAGCCAGCGCTCATTGGCCTTGCTAAATAAGGGCTGTTGCTAGGAGGGTGGCTGAGCTGAGGCAGGGTTGGCTGTGGCTATCTGCCTTGCAACAGGCTCCTTAGTGCCAGCCTGTGTTTCTTTGCTTCTGCCAGGTGTCCTCATCACAACTCAGCCTGCAAAAACAAACTTTATCATATGGTCGTGTGGGTTCAGGAGGCTGCGGTGACACACAGCCGCCAGCAGAACTGGCCAGCTGCTCACATTGTCTAGAGACCAGAAGCCCTTTCACTGCCTTCAACACACTGTCCCACAGGCTCGTCCTTTGCATCCATTTGCAGCTGTATTAAAGCCAGGGCCCTGCTCTGGCAGATGAGACCCTTGCTTTGGTCCTGTGGGCTAGGCAGCCTGGCCCTCCGTCTCCAGGAGGAGCGGTTATCTCAGGGATGCATTGGGCAAGGCTAGCACTGCCTACTTGGTTGCGTAAGGGCAGGCCTGCAGTTAGGGAGAAAGTCAACTTGAGATATGCAACTCCAGCTATGTGAATAGCATCGATGGGGTCAGTGTCCCTTAAGCCAAATTTCTCTGGATTCCCCACAGCAGGAAGTGGATGGAGGTTGGGATCCCATTGACTTCCCTTACTCCTCGTGACCCTGTGGAGACGTGGGGTCGGCGGGAGAGCAACGCGCAGTCCATCTAGCACATCCCTTCTAGACCTGCTACATCAGTCCCTGAGAGATCCATCCCTGGCTCCTGGATCTCCTGCTGAGTGTAGACAAGTCCTCAGTGAACTACACCAGGTCCACACTAGGCTTTAAAGTGGATTACAGATACACAGGTTTAGCTATGGAAATTGCATAGGCAGAATTGACTTATCTGCAACTGACTTGCCTGGCGGTCCACACAGAGGGAAGTCGACGGGAGAAACTCTCATGTCGCCCTCCCTTACTCCTCATGAGATTGAGGAGTACGGCGGTTGTCTGCCAAACCCAGATAGTTCAACTTCACGTGTCTCTACCATGTGCAGTTGAACTGGGTCAATCTTGTGCATAGTACAGAGCAGGGGTGAACAAACTGTTACATCGGCCCCCCTTTTGTCCTGGCAATTAACAGGGGCCCCCCCCCTTCCTCATGTCATCCAAACTGATGGAAATTTCAAGTATGTTCATATACAAAACAAAACCAGAATAAACCTTTCTGGTGTGCGTGAGAAAATAAGTCTGTAAAAACTTTATTAATCGGTATATAAATGTGAATGTGCAGACATACAATGTTGAAATACGTTATTGTTAATTAATGAGATGGATGAGCCTGAGACCCAGCAGCTGATTGCACTGCGCCCCTCCCCTTACAAAATTTCAGAAATAACACCAGCACAGCTGATGCCTAATTATTGTTTGTGCCGTTCCCGGGGCTCTTTGGGGCTGGGGCTCTAGAAATAGGTTTTTAGGTCTGTGCAATGTACAGTGTGAGTCCTGAGTGGGCAACGGGGCCCTGGCGACGGAGACAGTCTTTTCCTTCTGGGAAAGTGCTGCACCCCCAAGAGACCCCCTCCGGAACTTGTTCCACAGAGCTTGTGCAACTTGTTCCTGCTGTTTGAGTTCCTCCAAGAGTGGCTGGAGGTTGCAGAATGGATGGAAATCATTAGTCGATATCGTCCCTGGGCAATGGACCCAGTGTTTGGTTTTGTTCCACGTCTAATTTCACCCCCAAACACTAGGGAAGGGATTTTAAACTCCCACCTACTAAACACAGAGGCTACGTCTACACGTGCCCCAAACTTCGAAATGGCCACGTAAATGGCCATTTTGAAGTTTACTAATGAAGCGCGGAAATGCATATTCAGCACTTCATTAGCATGAGGGCGGCAGCGGCGCTTCGAAATTGATGCTCCTTGCCGCCGCGCGGCGCATCCAGACAGGGCTCCTTTTCGAAAGGACCCCACCTACTTCAAAGTCCCCTTATTCCCATCAGCTCATGGGAATTTCGAAGTGCCGCTGCCGCCCGCATGCTAATGAAGTGCTGAATATGCATTTCTGCGCTTCATTAGTAAACTTCGAAATGGCCATTTGCGTGGCCATTTCGAAGTTTGGGGCACGTGTAGACACGGCTAGAGACACACACAAACAACTGAGGAAACTGCAGCACCTCCACCCAGTGCTTAGTCTTATTTCTAAGTTGATAGGAGAAGGACGCATTAGCCTGCCTCTCCTGGCCTGGTGGGCGTAGAGATGGCAGTGATACAGCAGAACCAGTCTCTCTCTCTCTTGCAGCATGTAAGGAAGCCTGGTTTGAAGTCAGGCTCTGTGTGTTATGTGAGGAAGCTAGAACCAGTTTGTGCTGGCGGGGACAGGCTCAGAGATGCCAGATACACAGAGCAATTTCCCGGAGTAGCACAGAACAATTCAGAGCTCGCAAACAGCTTCTCTTCACTCCAAATCTGCCCCTACGGGGTTGTTTACTGAGAAATTTGTAACTGGAACCCTTTGGCTGTGCACGTCCTGTGTTTAGTCACACTGCAATGTTGTTATCGGCCTGCATGCGGGGCAGCCCAGAATCAGCACGTTCTCCCTCCACTGGCTGAAGAACAGGAACTGAGAGTGTTTGGCTTGTCACCAGGGCTTTCAGTAACTCTCAGGCTCCCGGGTTTTAGGTATCTGAAAGCAGCAAAAGTTGGTGACCCCTGAGCCCTGTTTGGGATCAGTTGTAGAAGTGCAGGTGCTTCATGCACATGAATGTGGATTTTTGTGAATAGCAGTGAGCATTCAGGACCCTGTGGCTGCTCGGTGCACCCATGTGACGGGCTAGAGGGTGGCGTGGCTGTGACCCTGGCTCAGTTCCAACAATAGAACCCTGCATGTGCCCAGCCCCAAGTGAGCTGCCTCTACGCAATGCGTGAAGAAGTCTCTTTCACCCTTCTTTCACCCCTACCCTTTCATCTCTTGTTTTGGAGTGGGGTGAATCCAACTGGTGAAAAGCACTCTCCTGGCCAGCGAGGGCAGGTGTCTGCCACATGTTGCTCCAGCAGACTCAAAATCCTGTGGCTTTAAATGTTGCCCCAGTCTGCAGCAGACCTACCTGCGTGGCAAATGGACCTGCACCTCTTTTGTGCAAGAAAATTTAGAATTGTTGAATAGTGCCTGCAATTCTAGGGACCCCAGAAGGTGTGCTCACGGCCAGGCTTTCACCTTCCGCATCTGCTTCACGCTTGTTCTGAGCAGCAGATGGCCAGGCGCTGGTTGCCATGTATAGCTTTGTAGCGTGGGAAAGGCTGGCCCTCAATCTTCATCGGAGAAGGCCAGACACGTGCTAGAGCTGCATTGTACGTAGCCCTGGATGCCGCTAACAAAGCCCAGATTTGGAGGAGTCGGCAGCTAAGCAGAATTTCTGGGCTGATGAGCAGCCCTGAATTGTCCCTTGGATGGATCATCCCAGAAGTGATGTTCTTTCTGGGGGTTTGCTGCCAGGATAAAGTTATTCGCCACCAAGGACAATACTAAATGCCAGAACTTTTGCATCGGAAGAGGCCTGGATGCAGTAGAGCAGAGGTTCACTGCAAGCATTCCCACCTCTTTTCTGGATTACAAGGGTGACTGCTAAGATCTAAAAGGACAGGACCTTAATCATTCTGGTATCTTCATGCTGGCTGAGGAAGTTCTGGCTGATGGATTGACCCCAAACGGCTGTTCAGCCTCCAGTCCAGCTCCTGGACCACATGGATCTGATCTCGCAGCACCATAGCCAGACACCCATCCAGACCCACTGCACCTGAGTGCATGGCTTTTGGGTGGCTGACCACCATGGATGGGGGACTTCTCACAACAGATCCTGGAAATCCTGATGTTAAGAAAGAAAATGCCTACCAGGGGATGTGTTTCTTCCAAATGTTCTTGGTGTGGGCAGCCCAATGAGGTCCATACGATGAATCTTCCTGTTGGGCAATAACACAATCTTTCCCAAAGGGAATGGAATTTAATTGCTTCTCAGTGAGAAAGATCAGTGTTGGCAGTAGTAATGTCTGTCTGTCCTTCCCCACCAGGTCCCCCTCTGACTCTGCTTGTGTCTCAGGTTTTCTGTAATGCGGGTGTGGTTAGGTAGTGTGTTTTAAATTGATTTAACCTCTTTCTAATTAGTTAGGGAACAGTTTCTAACAGTTCAGTATCCATTCCAGTTAACAGAAGGTTCGATTCCTGGAGATTAATCTGGAACATGTATGCGTGGTGGTGGGTGAAGCGAACCCGTCAGAGCAGAGGGGAAACGCAAACTAAGTCATCTGGCAAGTCGGCTGTTGGGTGAAATGTCAGCATTTCAGTGCCATTCTAGCATGTTGACTAATCTTGCTTTATAGGTATCTGCTGAACAGGATTCTTTGTCTTCCCTTGGGAGAGTCTTCCAGAGCCCAGCACTGGTGAAGAGTTGTTTACCTGACTCCCCTGTTCTTAATCTCACTCTGTTCTCATTGCCTTTGGTAGAACCTAACCGCATTTGTCTCCTTCCTTGGAGATTAGCCTCTTCGCTTATTTGCATACTGAGCAAGGTCCTTCTGCTCAGCTGTTGCAAAGCCAATTTATACTTCATCTTTACTGCTAGATAATACATCTCTCTAGCTCCCTAATTGTTCTAATCGACTATGTGGGCCTTAAGTCAGAGTCGTGAAGCCTTTTTCCATAATGATATTCTGAAAGCTGAACACAGTATTTCAGTAACAGAGAGGAAGCCGTGCTAGTCTATACGCTGTCAAAATACCAGTCCGGAACCTTTCCTTGCAACAAAGCCCGCTGCCAGCTTTGTCCACATATCTTCTCTGGAAATACCATCACTGGACCTAACCAGGTTACTCTCACAATCACAGGCCCTTTCTGGAAAGGGAAACAGCCGAGCTGGCTTTTATGTTCAAATTCGGCACATTAACGCATGGTTTAAATCGTGATGGGAACTTTCTGAGTCACTATAGGGGCTCGTCTGCATACTTGGCTCAATCTAATTCTTGACCTTCCCCCCCGACCCCTCCACTCTCTGATTTGCTCACCTTGATTATCTTTTTCTGATTTGTCCTCCTTGCTTACTGTTTTTGGTTCTCTGTGTCTTAAATATTGAGTCTGTTCTGGTCTGGCTATGGTCTGAAGAAGGGGGTCTGTGCCACGAAAGCTCACCTAATAAACTATTTTGCCAGTCTTTAAAGTGCTACTTGACTGCTTTTTGTTTTGACAGTATTTCAGGTGCACTTATCAGAGCTATTGTTGGTTGCATAGACAATGGTTTGCCTGGGATGTTGTGATGTCATTTGCTCTGACGTGTCAGTCTATGGCAGACACACAATGAATACGTTCCTCCTGATGGTGTCAACTGAGCTCCCCCTGCTCTCTGCTGCTCTTGCGATGGCTCAGGTGAATTTTTCAGAGCAACGCACTGAGATTCACACAGGGTTGCTCCTGACTCAGGGAAACATGCAGGCTCGTGTCAATGGCTTATAGCCAAAATAGCTGCACAATAGCCTTTGTTTGCTCCTTGTTCTGTGTTCCATTTTGTGTTTGGCCTGTCAGCAGGCAGGTCAAGGAATGAATGTTTTTGTCTTGCAATAGGATTTGTAAGTCTTTTCATCTGCAACCAAACACTGCTCACCGTTACCTTGCCAAATATATATAAGTTGGAAGCAGAAGGAGCCATTTCAGTGCATTCTCTCACACAGACACAGTGGACAGTCCAGCCGAAGTGAGGGCAGGGGGGGACTTGCCCTTGCACTGACCTGTGCATTGTTTCTCGTTCTTCAACAGACCCCTGCGTCATCAAGTCCTGGGAGCTTCATTTGGGATAGTTCTATGACAATCCAGTCTGGTTAGGAATTCCTGAGCCATCTACTGGCACTATTTTTCAGGCTGAATTATAGGGCACAGGGTATAAACACTAGCCTCCTTCCAGCCAGCAGGAGGGACACCTGGCCCCACTGCTTCCTCCTTGGGCCCTGTAAGCCTTTCCCTCCAGTACCTGTTGTAATGCAGAGGGTGTGGCAAGAACCCTCATTTCCTTCAACAAGCCAGACCAGGACCTGCCACAGTAGATGCTCTAGGGAGCACAATATCCTGTCCTTGGGTCAGGATGTTTGAGGCTCACGAGTCCAATGTGCAACTGGTGGGACACATGCACTTAAAGGTACGCAGCCGCGCTCATCGGAGTCCAGCCAGAGCCCTTCTACTTGTTTTGTTTTTTATAAGGTCCCTGTATACCTGGAAGCAGCATTGCAGGGCACAGTTACCCAATTTCTGGATCTCAGTAGAACCTAGCAAGGAGTTTGCAGGCCTTTAGTCTGAGTGAACTGAAGTTGCCTATTAGCAGCATGAAAGAGCAGTGTGATAGGCCCAGAGCAGCTGGCTACAATAGTTTGGTGGAGGGCAGACATACTAGGAGCTGGGTGAACGGTTTTCTGAATAAACTGCTGGTGATTTCTGCTACGTAATCTAGGCAGGAAGGCACCTAGGCTAATTAAGAGTTTTCCTGAAGCAGCAGGCTCATAAGGCACCTGCAGCCAATTAAGGCCTGCTAGGCTATTTGAAAAGGTTTCCCCTCATGTAAGGCAAGGGGAAGACGAAAAGTGAGGGACTAAGAGGAGAAAGTGCATTGCTGGAGAGCTGAATGAGGAGTGCCTGCGTTAAAGAACACTCACTCAGGTACCAGGGGGAAGGTGTTTGGGGAAGTGACCTAGGGAAAAGGCTGCTGTATTGGGATGAGGAGAAAAACCCCACCAGTTGCTCCTGTTTAGGCTCTGTGAGCCAGAAAGCCAGAGTAGTGGGTGGGGCTGTGTTTCCTCCCAACCCTGTCTCCCCCTCACCACAAAAGTCTGCTCCTGGAAAAAGTGGGCAGGGTTATGGAGAGGTTTACCCGGATTATTTGACTATGCTAGTGATGGGACTGGCTCAGGAAGCTGTGACCATGACCTCTAGGAAGAGGCGAGAGTGGAGGGTCATGGAGAGTCTCTGAGGCTCACAATAATCTCCTGGAAGTGCCAGACCCATGGGCCACAGCTGGATCTTTGCCACAGAGGTGATGTAAGTTCTTCTGCTGACTGTCTTCTCTCTTGTATGACAATTGCTTCTGGGTCAGAAAAACAGATCCAAGAGCTATCTGATATATTTGACTCAAAACCTACTACATTGTCAAAGGTGGTCTTAGTTTGATTCAACCTTTATGTGAAATAGTAGTGATTCATTAGAACTTTGTGCATGTGCATGTCCACAAATGGTGTGTCTCCGTGTACATCTAAGAATATGTCAGATTTGCTGTTCACTGGGAAATTTTAAATTTGCTTTGTTTGATAGAGTAGGCTGCATTGTGTCTTCCTAGGTGAGCACTATATCCACTTCTGGTCATACCATTTCCATTGCAATTACATGAGCAAATATGCTAACATTGTTAATGATGATCATGCAGAAAAAGGGAAGGTGTTCAATAAATACTTATTTTACATTTGGAAAGAAGAATCATGATGTAGTTGTGTTATGTTAATGATGAAGCACTTTCCAATCGATGAGTAACTAAGAAGGATGTTGACATCTACTAGGCATTAACATTTTTAAATCTGCATGCTTGGATAACTTGTACCAAGAGTCCTAAAGGAATTGGCTGAGGCCACTAGCCCACCGGTGGTAGTTTTTTAATACATTTTGGAATATTGAGGAAAATCCAGAAGGCTGAAAGAATGCTAATGTCTTGTTAGCATGTAAAAAAGGGGCAACCAGGATGATTCAAGGAACTGTAGGCCAGTTAGCTTGACACTATGAGGAAGAAAGTGGGAAAGATAATTCAGAATTCAATTGATAAAGAGTTAAAGGATATGCATATACTTAATGCCAATCAACATGGTTTTTCTGGAAAACATCCTGTCAAACAAACCTGAGTTTGTTAATTGAGGAGATTACAAATTTGATTTATAATGGTAACTGCATAGATGTAATAGAATTCTGCCAGGAATCTGACTTTGTAGTGTGTGATGTTCTGATTTTATAGTATATCAGTGAAACACCTGATAAATGGGTTATGAACTGGGTAACTGATAACTCTTGAAAAGTAGCTGTCACTGGAGAATTGTCCTCGAATGGGGGTGTTACTAGCAGGGTTTGATACTAGACCCAATACTATTCAATGTTCTCATCAGTGTTCTGGAAGTAAATATAAAATTGTGGCCGAGGAAGAAGATCGGCAGAATGATAAATACAGTGAGGATAAGGCAATCGTACAGAGCACTTCGGCTGGTTTGGAAAACTGGGCCCATTCAAACAAAGAGATGTAAAATGCTCAGAAAGCTTATCTCGTCCCACAGAAGGTGACATAACAGTCCTTGACTTTCTCCTGTTTTTAAAAAAATCCCTTTCTCTCTGTTGTGGGAACGTGCTTCTTTGTCTAAGACCAAGGCTGTGGCACATGCTTGGTCCTGCTGTGAGGCAGGGGACTGGACCCAATGACCTCTGGAGGTCGCTTCCAGCTCCATGAGATGTGTCTATGTATGTATACTCCAAGTTCCTCATTTCAGTCACTGTGCGTTTCCCCACCTCACTCTGCTGACCTGAACGGGACAGGACAGATCGCTTTGGCCTCTGGCTAAGAGCTATTTTGAGTTGCTCCTACAGGAGCATCTGTTCTGCTTGACACTTTCTGTTTCTCAGCTGCCTGCTGAGTCATCCTCCAGGAATGTGTTTATCTCTGGCCTCTCCTCAGGTGACCAGCTGGAGATGTCGGCCTCTGAGCACCAGCTCGTCCTAAAAATCCACTAAGATGGCCGGGAGTTGCCATGTCAGACAGGTGAAGGTGAGCTAGGGCCGAATGCCCATGACACTGCTCTGTGCCTGCCCTGGCCTTCTCTCTGCCGTTTATAAAGACTGGCCTCTCTTAGTTTCCTCCTTTAAATAAGAAGATCCCCTTCCCCAACTAGGGCTGTCCAGGGACTCCACGCTGACACCTTTGTGCTCTGGCTGGCCTCCTGTACCTGCGCTCTCGTAGAACTGGAAGGGACCTCAGGAGGCCATCGAGTCCAGTCCCCTGCCCTCTTGGCAGGACCAAGCACCCTCCCCTTTTTTATTTAAATTTCTTCGCCCCAGATCACTAAACGTCCCCCTCTGGGCTGAGCTCATAACACTGGGTCTAGCAGGCCAATGCTCAAACCACTGAGCTATCCCTCCCCCTGTGTGGTTGTAGGTTCAGCATCTGCTTCTGTCAGCTATGTGTGAATGTCCTGCTAGCCTAAGAAATCCACAGGGCAGAGCAGTCCTGGTGCAGGGACAGGGAGAAATAGTTATGGGGCTGGCTCTGGGTGAAGTGAAGGGTGTCTCCTTCACCCCCTCCCCGTCCTTCCTCTCCAGTTGGACCCAGCTGCTCCTTTCCTGATGGGTTTGTGTTTCGTTCAACAACAGGTGCCCAGCGCAGAGCCGGCAGTCAGCCCCGGTGTGCCATAAACACAACTGACAGCCAGGAACACTGAGGTTTTGTGGTTTTTAAGCCTATAATGTGCTGTGTAAGACAAGGCCCTGCCAGCTCCTCTGCTAATTACAGTGGTCAGGAGGATGTAATCAGAAACTGACTGCCACAGGTTGTGTGGAAACACCTAATTACAGCAGTGGGCGTGCGCTGCATGGGGCCTGTGAGCAGCGAGCCAGGTGGGTCAAGTGCTGGGAGCAGGCACAGGGAAACCTCTGCCTCGCCTTGGAGATTACCTCAGGCAGCCCAGCCCAGCCGCTCCCTGGCAGGGCAGAGGGAAATGACTAACTTTTCCCTCAGGCTGTGGGAATTTGTGGCCTAGATCTCCCAGCTCACCCACACGCCAGGCCATGGGCATTCCTAGGTCTGTCATTGACAATCATGGAGACAGTGATGTTGCTCCTTAATGCACTGAGCCTGCTAGTTCTCAGCTCCCTCCTTGTCCCCAGTGTGTATGCCATGAGCCAGGGGCATGGTAGAGTCCTGGAGGGCTTCCTAGGCACAAATGTCATACAAATAATTGAGCATAATACAAGCGGGGTACAAATAGGAGGAACCCGCAAGGAAGGGAAGAACTCCAACAGCTCAGGTGCCCGTCTGAGAACCTTCTAGTGAGTGAATTTGTCCCACTCCAGACACTAAGTGCATCCAGCTTATCCGGTTCTACCTTGGTAAAAGCGTTACTGAGCACTTGCACTGGCAACGGTGCTGCAGGTGGTGGTGAGCCAGCTCTAGAATGGTTAAGAGACAACCCAGAAGCATCCTGGGGCCAGGCAGTGCCTGTATTGCTGTGCGCTACTTGGTCCGGAGAGGCCGCTGTGGTCTTGTTGTCGGGGGCCTCTGGGGACCTCCCTGCAAGTTCATGGACAACCGATGTCCCCACACGGCTCTGTAGGTTCACACAGGTGCTGTAAACGTGTTGCCGATGAATGAATGTGCAGCGAGTGCTCGGGGTGCGGGGGGCGCCACTGCAGGTTGAACCCAGCAGCGTCAGGGCAAAGGGTGTGAGCCTGTGGAGGCCGAGCTCAGCACCATCCGTGTGCGGGAAGTGTTGCCTTCAGGCTGTAGCAATACTGAAAAAGCCCTGTGCTACCACCCGATACTGCCTGGTCATTTCTGGGAGCTTCGGTGCTTGTGCTGACCCGAATTGATGGTGGCAGCTGTGTTCCGTAGTGTGTCACATGCCCTGCATGGAAAAATCTTATTAGATGACTGTCCAAAAGCTAGGAGCTCTAGTCTGCTGGTCATGGGGGCAGTGCGGGGTCTCTCGGCACCTCTTCAGTCACCATATCTGCTCCAGACATCATTCTAAATATTTTCAGGTGTGTTTGGGGTGAGGGACATTCAGCAACGGTAATGTCACAGGGATGCATCCAGGGAGTCTCTTAGATGATGTATCCCCTCCCGAGGAATAAGGGAACTGCAAGGCAGTAGCTGACTATAAGCCTCTTGCTTCCCTGGGGAGAGAGTTCCACAGCTCCTCTTTGCAGTCCTGATGGTTAATGGTGTCAAATGTACAGCTTAACACTTCCAGTTCAGTGGCAGCTGTTAGCAGAGCATGAAGGAATGGAACGGGGGTGGATATTTGCTGACTTGCTGTCCTGTTCTGAGAAATTGTAGTTATATAAACAAGGCAGTTATAATTTGAAGCATACAGAGAAGCTGTCCAGTCCTGCTGCACTTCCCGCTCGGCTGCCCCTATGACTTCTCAGTGACAGATATGCCATATTCCCATCTGGATTTTAAATCTGTAGTTTTGAATTTTGAGACAAACAATTTAATCTCAAAATCACCCCTGTGAGAGAGAGAGAGCATTTCAAGTCAGGGCAACTGAGGCACCACCTGGCCATGCTGCCTTGGGCAAGTCTTGCAGTTAGGCAGGGACGAGACGAGCGCTTTTCTGTATTGTGTCCGTTCTAGCTTGGGTTGGGCAGAGTGTGGCTGGAGTCACTCTGCGAACATCTTGGCAGTCTGACCCTGCGACCACATTCTCAGCTGTGAGCTGATTCCCAGAGCCCTGTGCTACTTTTCTCTTCGGTTCTGCCCACTGAATCAGCGCTGACCCCAGTCCTCCATCTCATTGCAAGGAGAGGTGGCGATGCTATTGTCTAGATAAAACCAAGGTCCTGACCAATGTTCCCTCTAGTCTTTTCCATCCATGTGTGGAATAAATTTTACATACACTGAGGTGTGTGAATGTGCACCACCAGTAGAAACAAAAAAAAACTGGCTGTGGGCATTTGGCTAATTAGTGTGGTGGCATTTTATTCTCTCTAGAGCAGCTACAGAAGTGCTCAGCTTACAGGGTCCACTGGCCCTGACTCCTAGTTGTTAAAGATCCCAGGGTGCTTACCAGGAGTGGAGGATGTTAACCTAGTGCCTTGCCAAATTGCAGAATGGGCAGTCCTGCTCTGCTTCCCTGAATTCCCCATGCCACCCGCTGCAGTGCCATGAGAGTGTCATATTCTTCAGCTCCCCTCCTAATGTGCATGGCCTTGCTATGCAGTTGAAAAACAGCATATTCTGCCATCTATCCCAGAGGACGCTGCTCGGCAGTGGAGAATCAGATGAGCCGAGTTATGGATTGTTAAACACTTTGGGGCATTGCAGAGTGAGGGGCAAGGGGGAACACTGAGCTGCCAACTGGTAACAACCTCAGGTTTTATGGAGCTGGGGGAGTGGTCTCCTTCCCCCACACTGCTGCCAGGACTGGAGGTTCAAGGCAACTCTGGACTTGTGACTCAGATGAATGAATGGGGGAAGATCCCTAGGGGAATGTAACAGGCAGAGTCTGCCTGCTGCAGTGTGCAGAGTTTGGAAAGCCCCAAGCGGCACACATTCAAAAAGGGGCTTTAAACTGGTTTTGCTTTCTGCAGGTTTGACATCTTGGTTTGGCTGTGTGACAGGCCTGTTGGTCTTCCCCACCTGCTCTCTGCACCATGTCTCGGGTCATTTTCCTCTGGCTCTGCAATTTTCATGGCTCTGTTCTCCTTCCCCTTTTGACCCGTTGTTCAGCAGCTCCGTGGGTAGCTCTGCTGGACCCGGAGGAAAACATAGGGCTGGTTTCAGCCTCGTGTAACTCCACTGGTGTGGGATGAATTTGGCCCACTCATGTCAGTGTGCTGTTAGTCAGGTGACCCAACAGCCTGTCTTTAAAGGGACAATTCCATATTTAAGCCCTTTTGCAAGTGTCTGGACTTTTCTCTTAAAAATAGACAAATTATCCCTTTATTTTCAGTCTCCCTCCATCAGTACTGGCTGGTCCTGTATCTGGCAAGTCAGAATCCAGCTGCAGCCTGCCTACTAGTGGCAAGAGGGGGGTCGGCTCCAGTGACAATGGAGGTGGGTGTGCAAGCCTGGAGGTGAGGTGAAGATGCAGCAGGCAGGGCCAGCTGCTTCCCCTGCTGGTCTGTCAGCACAGTCCCAGCTTCACGTTGGCTCCCAAGCAGCTGGGCCCAATTCCATCACGTTTCCAGGTGACACTGGCTGTGCACTGCTGATGGTGAACATGGCCCTGTGGATCAGTCCCCATGGAGTGAGGGGCTGATCCATCCTCCCTGCTGAGCTGTCTCTCTAGCCAGGTGGTTGGGTTATGTCAGTGGCCAGCAGCCTGGAGGTGATAGCTGCTTTTCGACATTGTACAGGCAGGAAAGAGACAAGTTGCTTCCATCCCACGGGAGTGGCTCTCTGTGTGCATGTGCTCGTTCTACAGGGGGAAGAAGAGCTCTGCAAAATCTCAGGCCAGACCATGCTTTCTCTGCCGCTGGAAGCAGCTCCCATCCCTTCCCTCCCGCACAAGGCTGAAAAGCTAGGTGTGAACCCTGACAGAAATCTGCCCGGGGGTGCAGCATATGACCCTTCTTCCTCCCACCCACATGTTGCCTGGGGAAGATGCAGTGCCAAGTACCACGAGAGGTGGAGCAGAGAGCACCGAGCAGGAGAGGGTCGCCACCCCTTTGGTGAGAGAGGTGTATGTGGCTCACCTCTCCCTATATATGTATGGGGGGCAGGAGGAGGTGTGGGTCACCCCTCCCTGTGGAAACTCTAGAGCCCTGAAGCTAAGAAGGTAAATAAAATGAATCCAGCTGCAGAGTATTTCTTGTTTATGGGCTCAAGTCAGCTTGATGTGAATTTGAACACGGACACCACTGATAGCCATTGAACTCTTGAAAACAAATGTACCATGTCTCCTGTGGTCAGCGTAGGGAAAGCTGGTCACCCAGGCCTAGCTGTTACCAGGTTCCCGGAAAGGGCCAGGCCTCTGGCTGGCATGGACATGACAATGGGCTTCTGCTGCCACCCCGTGGCCTGCAATAGGCAAGTTACAGTATTTCCAGATCACTTTCTTTGCTGCCTGTGTGTGGGTGGATGGGCGTGGGTAAAGTCATCACCTCTGTCCTGTCCTACTTTCTCTGCTGGAGTAAGAACAGCCCCATCGCAGGGGGCGTGCGTCCCGGGGTGCGTCTCTTGGGGGCTTGGTCATTCACTGGTCTCCTCCTGATTCTATGAATGTCTATGCAGGGCTGAACATGGCACTGGGTGCCCGGAACTCCAGACCCATAAGACCAGACTTAACAGCAGCTCCTCCTCTGGGTCTGGCTGTGGCCTTCAGTTCCCAGACCTCAATATTACTGCCTATGCCTCCCTCCTGGGGACAGCGGGAAGACCAGAGGCCGAATGCTCAAGGAGCACTGAGACTCTAACAAAGCACATGATTTTATTTTCACTGGCCCACTAGCCATGACGGCCTGTTAACGGGAAGCTGAGATGGCAGCAGTTAAGGTGCTGGCACCCAGGTCTCCATCACTGGAGGTGTCAGCGCAGCAAAGAATAGTTCTTGCCCTTCCCCACCACTCACAATGCTTGGCTGTGTGGATTCCCTGGGAGTGGTGTGGGGAGTTAGACACTGTAGGGACGCTGGTTAACCTGCCCTTGGGTGCCATCCTCTCAACCCTCCATGTCCCTGTAGCCAACTTCCACTGTCAGACAGCAGGACGTGCCCGCTGCCAGCAGGTGGCAGGAGAGGAGCCCTTTCACTGAGTTGGCCGCAGGCACTTCAGGTAAGGAGAGAGGTGCTGGAAGCACCACCACTGTGTGGCCTCTCTGAGCACCAGCAGCCTGTGTGTTCTGCACTAAGCAATAGCCCCTCTGTGGCCTGGAATATTACAGCCTGTGGTCCCTGGGAGTGTCAGGGGCCATCCGGCTGATCAGCAGAGCTCCAGCAGCCTGTGTTTCTGTGGGTGGTTCACACCTGCCTGTAGCCTGGCGCACACACTTTATTCTGCACATAGGTAGGAAAAATAGAGGGAGACCTGATTAGAGCCTCTTAGGGTGAGGGCGTCAAGGTGTAAAATACTGACTCAAGCCCAGCCCTTGCCCCCATCTCTTTTTTCGCTCTCCTTTCTCCCTGCACAATTTGGAAAATGCCCTGAAAATCATGTAGGAACCTAAGATTTGCAGTCCGAGCTAGGCGTGCATCTTGCCCTGCAGTGATATGTGGCTTTAGGTTGAAGATAGCGTGGGGAGCACCAAACCCATCCTCAACCCGGAGAGCAGCATTCCCATGAGAGGAGGAATCTTTCCTGATTCTTTAGGCAACCTCTTCACGCTCTGAAGCATGAACTTGAACTGGCCCGGTCCGAGCATGTTCTGTGAACCGGGGAGCCACAAACAGTGAGGCTCGAGGGGACGCTTGTCGTAGGGCATCCTAGTGTACCAGATGCACTGGGGTCAGGAAGGGCCCCATTGCCTGTGCCAGTGCTGGCCCTCCCACCCCACATGTGCCTGTGTCCTCTGCTTCAGGACAGCCCTGTCCCAGGTACAGACCCAAGGGGAGTCTGTGATCAAAATACTCATGTTTTCCATTGCCCAGATTGCAGGTGCCAGTGTGTGGAAAGACAGCCCTGGGCTAAGGCAGCGAACTGGGAGCCGCGAGATCTCAATTCCTTTCCTGGGCCTCCTGCGTGATGCTGACCCTCCTGCTTTTCCTATCTGTGCTTCCGTTCCCCTCTGTCAAACGGTAATAACTCTCTTCCTCCCAGGCCCATCTCTTTCCATTCCCAGGCTTCAGGAGCCAGTCATGGGCCCGTGGGGTTTCAGCCAAGCCTGGGGCCTCCAAGTGCTACTGTAACATGCACTAAGCCCCTCTCTGTGGACTTTCTAGCTGAACAGTGCAGCCGTTGGCCTTTCCAGCTTTGTTGTGTGCCTGGAGTTGCTGTGGAAAGTGCTCCGCAAGGCCCAGGTGGTGGGGTTGTTGCACAGCCCTGTCTGCCCCCTAACACCAGCCCAATGAAGGCTGTGATAGTCACCAGGTCCCAACCGCCGCACCCCGTCCCCAACCCAGGGCAGCAGGAGGTGCTGCTTTGGACAAGGTGGCTCAGCCTGGCCCTGCCATGCCCATTCCTTCCTCCTGCCTTGCGTTGACTTTGATTCCTTGCTGCGAACTATTCTGGGGGAGGGAGACCTTGGCTGGCGGCAGCTTTGCCTGCTCCTGTGCGCGCACAGCCCTCCAGCGGGTTAGGGAAAGAGGCTGAAAGCTCCCCAGCAGTTGGAAGGGCCTAACGCTCCAGCCCACACCCACCTGGGGAACCTAAAGCTCTTTCAGGCGGGGGGCCGGATTCCCGGCGGGCCTGAGTGCCAGGGCTGGCCCCGAACGCAGGTGGGGAGCGGCGCTTGCCCAGGCGCGAGTTCCCCAGCTGGGGCGGGGCTGGCCTTGTGGTGCGCGCACGCCGGAGCCGGGCGACGTTTATCTGTGAGTTACGCGTGGGTGTGCAACTGGCACGTGTGGCAGCGTCTCCTCCCAGCCCCCGGGGAGCGTGCCAGGCAGGGCCGGGGCAGGCAGCGGCCGCCCCCACATGCCCTCCCCACCAGTGCCAGCAGCGCCCGGGCGGTGGGAGAGGAGAGCGGCACCAACGCCCGCTGGGGAGCGGCCGCCCCCTCGCGCAGGGCGCTTCTCCCACCCAGGAGTGGGCACTGCCGGGCCCCGAACACGCGCGGCTCAGCCACTGCTCTGGGGCTGGGGCCGGGCCGGGCCGGGCCTGCCTGCACAGTGTTCCCCTCGCTTGGCAGGGCTTGCAGGCGGTGTGGGGCTGAGTCCCTGCCGGCCAGGCTGGACTGGGAGCGAGCAGGGTTCTTGCTCGGGGCGCGACGCTGGTAGGAGTCTGCGGTCTCAGGGCCGTGTGGCCAGGGACGAAGCCCCGGTGCTCGGCTCCCTCGCCAGCCGGTGGGAGCAGCCCCGATGCGCCGCGGCCAGGGCGGGGGGGACAGGCGGGCTTGGCTGGAGCCCATCTTGCTCCAGGTGCGCCCCTCGGAGCCCCTAGGTGTGCCGCGGGGGGGGCCGTGCTGCCAGCGGCGGGGGGGTTGTTCTCCTGCGCCTGCTCTGCTAACAAGCCTCGCCAGACGCGCAGGGACTGCGCCCCCGGGAACAGACCAACCGCCTGCTACCTGGCAGGTGTCCCGGGGCCTGTCTCCAAGGCAGTTTGTGAGCAGACGCCTGCCCCGCCTGGGGCTGTTCTTCGGGCTGAGCTGCACGCCCCCTCGCCACCCCCGGAGAACTGGTTTGCTCTGTGCCCCTAATCTCCTGGTTCTCTGCAGCAAAGCTCTTGTTTCTGGGAACTCCATGGAGACTGGAGCAAAGCCAGACTTGTGTCCACTTGCCTGCTGCAGCCTCTGGGCAGCACTCAGGCCTGCTGGGATTACCCAGGTGTTCGGGGCTGCCAGCCCATACCTGATACCTGCGCTACTTCTCTGTCCCTTCAGGTGCTCCCCGAGTTACAAAGATCTGCACAGACAAGCCATAGCTCTCCTGCAGCCCTGAGGAGCAGCACGTGTGAGGGCCAGAGAATCCTAGAGCAGCCAGGGGCTGGAGAGAAGTGTCCCATAGAAGGGGAAACCACTGCGTCTCTCCAGCTGCCCCATGCACAGCCACCACCCCAGCTCCTCTGGAGTCTTCGGCCCATGCTTGTGTTGCTCGCTGCCTCCTGGTGAACAGGGTCTGAGTGCAGCCCATGGGGCTGCAAGGGGAGCTTGAGCAGAGCCCTGGTGGGTGGGTGGCTGGCCGGGCAGCCGGGGGATTTTCTAGAAGTCCCTGTCAGAATCTCCACCCACCTCCTCCCCCCTCTGACTAGGCTTGTGTCTCCCAAGCACCAGCACCCACAGTTAAACAAAACCGATGTCTGCTGTTTCTCACTGCAAACCTACAGTGTTTCAGCAATCCCCCTATGTGGGGGACTCACTGTATCCTGGTAGCACCCAGGGGCCCAGTGAGGGCACAGCACAGACCGTCCCTGCCCTGAGCAGTTCGCCATCTAGACAGGCAGGCTGGGTGGGAGAAGAAGGGAGATTATAACTAATAGGATGGAGGGAGGCTGTTCTCAGTGGTGGCTGGCAGCAGGAGGAGCAATAGATTCAAATTACAGTGGGGGAGGGCTAGGTTGGATATTAGGGAAAACACTTTCACCAGGAGGGTGGTGAAACACTGGAATGCGTTAGAGAGGTGGTGGAATCTCCACCTCTAGAGGTGTTTAAGTCGTGACTTGACCTAGCCCTGGCTGGGATGATTTAGTTGGGGTTGATCCTGCTTTGGTGGGGGGCTGGACTCGACCTCCTGAGGTCTCTCCCAGCCCTGGGATTCTTTGAAGGGTTGCAGCTCACAAGCAGTTTGATTGCACACTGTGTTAGTACCACGGTATTTATTGTAACAGAGAGTGAGCTGTGCTAGTCTATACGCTATTAAAACAAAAAGCAGTCAAGTAGCACTTTAAGACTAGCAAAATAGTTTATTAGATGAGCTTTTGTGGGACAGACCCACTTCCTCAGACTTTTCGTCATTGTTTTGGGAGTTATCTATTTCACTCTGTGTGGGGTGTTAAGTGTACACCACAGTGGGGCTGAATCAGGAAGACAGGCAAAACGGGATTCACTAGAATCTGGGCCATTATTTACCAATACATTCACGCTGCACAAATCCATCGCCTTGCAGTACAGTGACAATAAGTATTGTCTGAGCTGAGCAGCTCATACATGTGCACAAGCTGGTGGCAAGGGGAGTAGAATCCCCTTTTTAGGCTTCTGGTATCTTTGCAGGGTGAGGGATTCAAGGCCGCCTCCCAGTTGTGCTGCAGGTGGCTGTGTTCCCAGTGAGCCTGATTCATGTGCCACTGACATTTTTGTGCAGAGCTTCTGATAAGATCAGGTTTTCCCTGTACTTTCCCCAGCTGCTAACTGTTTTTGAACACTCAGCACGCTCTGAGGCCGTCTCCGAGAAATGTATCATGTAGGCCAAACCACAAGTTAACCCGCACTCCCTTGTGCTGATTCAGCCTTGCCTTAAATAGGGGATGAAATACCTGCAACTGCCTAAACTTGAAACATGAAACCTAGGCTCTGAGCTGCACCCACGGAATAGTTCTGAGAGGAGGATTACGGAGTGTGGCATACAGGTGCTCTCTCTCCTGTGTGCATCTGGTTATACAAGAAGCTGCTTTGTAACATTAAACATGAGGGGTTACTGGCACAGCAGTCTCGTGCAAGGCTGAGCAAACTTTTTATGTCAGGCCCCACTTTTTCCTCCCAGGCGATTAGCAGGGCTCCCCCGGCCTGCCTTGTAATCCAAGTGGGGAAATTTCAGTTATGGTCCTATGAAAAAACAAACCCACCCTTTCAGCAGGTGTAAGAAAAGGAGGCTGTAAAAAGTAAATGCTTTATTGGTTGGTATAGAACTGTGAACACACAGACAAAAGCAGCACGAGATTGCAACGTGTAATGAGGTGGATGAGCCAGAGACCCAGCAGCTGATTGTGCTGTACCCCACTTAGGAAACTGCCCCCCACTTTGCACACCCCTGGTTTAGTAACTAGCCTCAGCTCTGAAACTTCGGCTCCCAACCCAAGTTTCATGTGGCACCTGCTCTCCGTTTCTGCATTCCAAAGCCGCCCCTCGCTGTGGGTGAATGTGCTCCTGCACTTTGTGGGCGGACTGAGACTCGGCTTTGGAACCAGCCTGTCGGCTTCAGAGACCGAAGTTTTCCTCCAGGAACGATTTTTGTTCAGCCGCCGGGATGGGTTGGCAGCGCAAGGCCTGACTCCACTGACCAGCTGTAGGTCAGAGGGTCGCACAGAGGTGTATCAGTCCAGCCAGCCCTATGCACCCTGCTCCTGGCCTGGGAGCTGAAAGTCGCAGTGTGGGGAAGCAGCGTGGACGTGCCCTCCTGACGCAGACCCGTGCAAACAGAAGAGCACGTGCATGTTCCTGATCGGTGCCATGAACAAAGCTGGAGGGGGGGTCAGGTGACAAAACGCCTGCCTGCACAAGCCTGACCCCATTACTGCCTCATACGCTCGGGGGAGGAGATGGGCTGTGGAACACAGGGAAAAAGGAGACTGGGGCTGGGCTGTGGGACCTTTTCTCTGCTGTGGGCAGAGGATGCTCAGACAGTTCATGCTTCCTATGTCGCATGTCCTTGTGGGGCATGAGTAACAAGGAAGTCTCTCAGTACCTGTGGAAGTGCCTGTCTCCTGTGCTGTGGGCTCTGCCCAGCTGGGCCTGAGCTTGTCCCGGCCAGGTTCTGCTTTCCCAGGCTGGCCCCAGCTCAGCCCTGGTGCCAAGGTTCACTGGTGTGAAAGCTCAAAGCTGCCCCCGTTCTTTATAATGATGGGCTTGTCCGAGAGCAGCAAGGGGAGAGGCAGCAGGGGCCCTGACTGCTCTGCTGGCTCCTCGGTGAGGCCCTGGGCCATGTGAGGCTGAGAAGGGCCTGGGCCTGCTTCAATGAAGTCACTTTGACCACAAACACCAGCAGGTTCTCTGACCTCACTGCCTTCCTCTTCCTCTTCCGTGGGGGTGAGAAGCACCTGCCTCCTGTACTCAAAGAGCAGGTCACTCTCGGAGCCCACCTGCCCCTCCCGAGTCTGGGCCAGCTCAGCCGCTTCTTCAGGCCCCGGGGTGTAGAGGTGCAGTGAGCGAGTCTCCGTGGTCACGTCGTGCTCCCCCTTGCCCGAGAGGAACTCGGCCACCAGTGGTTCCGTGGGGCTGACTTTCTCGGAGGGCTCCACAAAACCAGGCCAGGGCTTCTCCTGGAAAGGACCCAGTACGTCAGCAGTGGGCAGGCCAGTGTCGGAGAAGGGAGGACGGACCCTGGTGCATCTCAGGCAAGAAGCTACATGACTCCAAGCTCCCCCCTACCCACTTCCTGGGCCCGGCCCCAGGCTGAGGGCCTGACGTTGCTGGGAGACAGGTCAGGTGTGGTGCACGCTGGGTTCGAACCGGTGGTCAGATCCCCTCTAGTTACTGGCTACAGACCCCCTATAAGCCTGTTACCTGTGGGGTGCTTCCTGAGCTCAGGGGGCAGAGACCTGGGACTGAGGGACTGGGTTCAGACCCTCCTGCTGACTGCGTGTGTCTGTCTGTCTGTCCTTGGCCACCCAGTCCAGACCTTTCCCACCCTCCCAGTTGGGCCTTTTGGGTCTGTCTGTTCAAATTAATGTTTATTGGTGCATTTTGCAGCAATTGCAGAGGAGCAGCAAAGCCTAATTTGCTGGTGGCTCCCCATGCAACTTGGCCCTCCCTGGGACAATAGCCATCTCCTGGCCCCCAGTGGGCCTCCTGGCCTCGAGCTTCCTCCAAGGGCTGAGGGCGTGGGGTCAGAGACTCACCTGGCTCATGTCCCTAGCAGGGAAGGTGAGGGCTTGGCTGCCTATGGGACTGGGCAGAGATGGAAACAGCACTTTCTTGGCCCTGGAGGATGTTGGCAAAGGTTGGTTAATGCACAGAGGAGCGAAAGGGCGGAGAGGACGGGGCAAGGGGTGGTTACAGCCAGCATATTCACCTCTTTCTGTTGAAGTGGTAAAGCGCAGCCAGGAGCGGGATGCAAAGGAAAGCACTGAGGTATGGGAGGTTGAGTTTTGCCTCGGCGGTGTTGGGACCTAGGAGGAAACACAGTTCTGCCCTGGAACCAGCGTGACCCAGGATGTGGGAAACAGGCTGGTTTTGTACGAACAACTGGCCCCCACCGGCCCCAGCCCTTGCTCCCAGCCCAGGTGTCAGTGTGTACCGGAGTGAAGGGACCAGCACAGCCAATGGCTCAAGGGCCCAGGGTGGGTGGGAATGTGGATCATCTCCTTCCTCCAGAGCAGTCCCTTGATATCCTGACTGCTTCCCTGGCCTTGCCGCCTGTCCCAACAGGCACTGGTGTCGGCGCCTGCTGTGCTGGGCCCTTGTTTCTGCGGGGAAGGGCAGGTAAGGCTGAGGGAGCCAGCAGCCCAGGGTGAGGGACAGGCCCTAGTGGACACTGCGGCTCAGATCTCAAGCTGGGGTGCGAAGGGGACAGGCTGCAGTGGCCATGCTGCTATTTCCAGCTGCTGCTTGTGCTCTCTTGGACCTGGTACGCTCGGCTTGTGCCTGGCTGTGGGGTCGACCTACCCCTGGGCCATGCAAGGCCAAGTGCCGCAGCAAGCGGTGCCGGAGCCTGTTTCCCTTCCCAAGGGGCGGCTGTTTGCATGCTGCCCTGGGGCTGGGTCTCAGCAGGGCTTTCCCTGACACAGGCCTTGGCCTGTTTCTAGCTGCCCCTGTGGCACATCCCAGTCAATTCCACTCAGGGAGGTGATGGGCAGGAAATGGGTCAGGGCTTCATCCACCTGAGGGAAGGTGGTTTGTGGTGCGGGGGGGCCTTGTGGAACTGCGCCTCAGTTCCTGGCTGTGCTACTGACTCACTGTGTGGCCTTGGGCAGAGCACTTAGTACCACTGTGCCTCTGTCCGCGCCAGTAAAAAGAGGCCGAGAGGCCTCCCTTCTGGCCTGGGCTATTTAGAGGTGAGGTCCTGTGGGAGGGAAGTCGGGGGGATGACAGCTGGATGCTGCCGTAATATAAGAGACGTGTTGGACAGCTGGGGCAGCACACGCTTCCCTGCCCTCCGCTTCTACCAAAGCTGTGCCTTTGTTGGCAGGGGAGCGGGAGATGCTGGCCCCCAGTGCAGGAGAAACCCTTGCCGGTGGAAAGAGCCTCTTCTGAGAACCTGAGCCTTCAAGCAGCTCCTGCTTCGCTACCCTCCCGGGGCCGGGCAAATGAGGGGGAGGGTCTCTGGCTGTTACCAAGCTTCGTGGTCTTAAACAGGCGCTGGGGGTGG
Source organism: Carettochelys insculpta (assembly GCF_033958435.1). NCBI lineage: Eukaryota > Metazoa > Chordata > Testudines > Carettochelyidae > Carettochelys > Carettochelys insculpta. Next base: position 16,127,360 of record NC_134163.1, on the reverse strand, counting down.
CAGAGCTCCGCTCTGGCTGCCTGAATCCCAACTCGGTAGTAGGTGTCGGGCTGCAGGTCCTGGAGGGTGTAGTGCGTTGCTGAGGAGTTCGCTTCATGATCTGATGAGATGGTGATGGAGGGACTGAGCTGTCAGCAGCACAAAAACCCCTCCCAGTCTGGCTTGTCCCAGTCCCAGCTCTTACACGACTCACACTTATCCTACCCCTGGGAGATTAGCCACCTTCAGGAAAAGGGCCCACAGGCCTTTCCTCCCGCCCAGTCCCCGCGGGCCCCTGCTCCTCCACCTCTTTGGCACAGGGACTACCTGGCGGCTCTGCGGGAGTAGTGGAACAAGGAACCAGGTGCACTCATGGGCTGGTTCCTGCCCACCTGTCATGCAGCCTGCCTGCCTGTGACTGGAACCGTGCTGCAGCCTGCTGGTGTGGGGTGGGGGGAAGCCAAGCATCACACTCACAGGCCCTCCTGTTGTCTCTCACGCTTGTGTAGCAGATAACATATTTCTGCAGGGTGCCGGGGCACTGGGAGAGAGGAGAGGGCTCCCAGTGCAAGGAGGCAGAGATGGCTGTGACGTTCTCGATGTGAATGGGCCCATCGAAAGAGGCTGTGAAAGGTGAGGTAGGAAAGAAAACCGTCACTAACTGAGTGTATGGATTCGTGGCTAGAAAACGGGCCATATTTTCACACAGGCTTCTAATGTCTTATGTCTGCCCAGCACCACTACCTTCTGTTCCCTGGATCACGAGCAACAAACCAGTCTTCAGCCTTTCTTTGAACACCAGCTGAACCCTGCACGGCTGCCTGGCCCAGCCCAGGAACCTCCCACCTCTGAGGCTGAGGATTGTACCAGCCTCTTGTTTTCCACAAACAGAGGGGCCTGTGAGTAGCACAGGTGTGGAAAAGCACCTGGCACAGGGCCGGGGAGGACCTCCCTGGCACCTGTTCTCATCGTGCCCTTACTGTGTGACATAACTCGTTCTGCTGGGCTAGGCTGCTGCTCTGCGAGGTCAGCCCGCACCGTGTGGAGTTGTGACGAATAAGTTTTTGCTCTCAGAGGAGGGCAGAAGGCTGCCTCCAGTTTTTAATTGACCTTGTCTTTCCCTGATGGAAACCCGACCTATTCCAGCTCACCATTTGTAGCAAAGTAGTGCATGGAACCAAAGGTGGACCAACGCTTCTCAGGTCCCAGGCCGTGAATGGCAATTCTGTAACACCTCCCGGGCTGCACCATCACTGGAGCATGAGACAAAGAGACACCATCAGATCTCCTGGCACACCCCACTCACATAAGGGGTGAGCGAGACTTTGTCTGCACTGCCCAATCCCACAGGGAGACTGACTGGCCCACAGCAGTCCTGGAGGCAGGGCACATATTGCCCAGCTTCCCCCAGGCGAGCGGGTTTCCAGCCAAAGTAAAGGAGCAGAGCCCAGGTTCCCGATGACGGCTGGACTCATCTGTCGACTGAACTCGGGAAGCCTGGACGGTCTTGGCACCAGGCAGTCCTGTCTTTGCCTCACACAGACACCTCCTGGTTTTGGGCACGGGAACCAATACAGGGATTCCTGCGGGCAGTCGTGGGCATGGACCCGCCTGGCTACTGCGCGCAAGCACTTCCTTTCCAAACAACTGGCAAAGGAGCAGGGTTCCCCTCAGTGCTCTCTGTGAGCTGAGTGCTGGGGCGGCTGCCCAGGGGAGATTCAGATGCAGCCCAGCTAACGACCAAAGCGCCGCCAGCCAGCAGGGTGTGTGCCTGAGGGTGGTGCGCATCCACATTTGCTTTGGTGCACAGAAGAACATTTATTCTGCACATGGATGGGAAAAAACGAGGGGAGGCTAGTCCCTCGGGGGCGGGGGAGGGAGACCCAAGAAACGGATGTGAACGAGGCAGGATTTGTCTCTGTGACCTGTATCCACGTAGCTTTCCTGTTCAAAGAACGGTCTGTGGGTACATTCCCCATGGTCCTCCGGCGGCTCTCCCAGGGCCTGCTTCTCAAAGCAGTAGAGGCTCCCGTTGGTCTTTGCAGCCCACTGCACTGTCACACTGCTGCCAGCCCAGCTCATGTTCAGAAAGCTGATTTCTGGGAGGAGATACAAGGGGACAGGTCAGCAGGAACATGCCACCAAGGGAACAAACGTGTGGGGGCTCCACATTCACAGCAGCCGGGGCGGGCACGGACACATGGCAACAATGTCCAGTCTCACCATCTGCTCCCCATCCACCTGAAGACCTGACCCTGTCCTTGCTCAGAGAAGGCGGGTGATGGGAGCTCTTGTCCCTTTGCAGCGGGTGTTGGGGCTGCAGTTTGTTGAAATCCCAAAGAGAGAAATAACTTGGGAAGTGCTGGGCCAGGGATCCCAGAGCTCTGCCTGTGGCCTGGCAGCAGGACCAGCTGGGGAGGGGTCTGGGCCTAGCAGGAGGCCAGGCAGCTGGGGCAGCAGCTGTGTGGTTGGTACCTGTGCGCTCCTCTGGAGGGATGCGATACGTCTTCACAGGACCACTCCCCGCTGCGTTCGATGTGCTCAGAGAAACGTGATACTCCGCCCCAGAGAGAATCCAGCTCAGCGTCGTCCCATTCTTCACGTGGCTGATAACCCCCTCTGGCTCTTCGCAGCCGCACGCAAGCATGTGGGCCGCCAGCACGTAACTGACTTCCCCCTGCTCCACACGGGCTTCCTGGCAGGGGTTGGGAAAGCCCACAGTGATGCAATCCTGGCTCATGTGCATGTCGAGCTTGGGCGGGATGAAGGAGCCCGTTGTGTAAGTGGCCATGTGTTCTGGGCTTGTTTTAGGGCCTCGTGCAGTGGCCAGGAAGCTGCTGTCACAGCCACCACCGGCTGGAACACATCACAGACCCTTTTGGCTCTGTGCTGGGGGAGGAGGTCAGCACTGATTGGACAAGAGGGTGCAGGGCGGCTGGCTCCTGGGGGCCCTCTTTGCATTGCACACTGGAACTGCACGGGGACAGGGCCCCTGGAAGTGGCAGTGTGCATGGGTGGGGATCTGTGCACTGCCTCACCTGCCAATGGAACGTCACGTTTCTCTGCCCGTTCCTCCCAAGACTCCCCAGCGTCCATGTCACCACTGGGCTTTCCAGGATCTCTGCAAAGAGAGCAGGGATTCGGACCACTGCTTTGTTTACCTCTGCAAAGTCTGCCTTCCTCCCTCCGACTTCCTGCCTGGCTTGGTGTTCTCCCCACACCCCACGGCAGCTTCTCCTCCAAGCCAGTCAGCCCCCAGCATGAATGGTGTGAAGTGCCCCACCCTCGGGAACAAAGATGGACTGGCTCCACTCGCTCCAGTAGCTGCTCCAATGGGCCGTTTTGTGCCGAATCTGGACTTCACAGGCAGCAGCTGTTTCCAAGTGGCATATCACTAAAGCAAAGGGAGACAGCAAGGGCTCAGCAGGGGTTTCCAGCCCCACATGTGTGTCCTGCCTGGCTGGCTGCCATGTGTCATGGGGCTGGGCCTGTGGGGAGGGAGAAGGCTTGGCCCCCGACAGCGTTGGAGCAGAATTCGTGGGACGCCAGCCTTCCTCTGGGCCCGTGCTCCAGCAGATGAGAAACTACCTCTCAGCAGGAGAGTTAAGGAGCTGGTGGGCGTTTGGGGACTGGCAGCGCATGGAGCTGATTGGCAGCTGTCACTCTGCGTGCCTGGCAGGGAGCAGAGGCTGGGGAGAAAGGGAAGGTGGCAGGCCTCATGCTGCAGCATGTTGCACAGAAGGGAGGTTTTGCCACCGCTTCTCTCTGGTAACAGCCTCCAACTCCCTTCCAGTTTCTCTACCTTCCAGGCAGTGCTGGCCTGTGTATCTATTCTCCTGGCACTGCCCAGAGGGCTGCATGGGACGCGGGTGAGATTTATAGGCATCGACCAGCTGTATATCACTGGCTCATCTGTAAGCCAGAGCTGGGCAAGGAGATGCTGCCTCAGAGAGCTCCTCTCCTGCGAACCTGCCTATGGAGAGGCACTTTGGGGCAGGAGGCACCGTGAGGGGCCCCAGGTGTCTCTCAGTGTGGTGCGATTAAGAGCTTTAACTGGCCGTGACTGTCTCTGCTAGGGTTCAGTTGTCACAAGCTGACCTGTTCTGTCATTGCCACTGTTTTCCTGTGGGGTCTGACACGCCACCTGGAAACAAAGCAGACACGGCTCATACACAGGCAGCACCAGGCGCTCCGCGGCACACACTGCCGGGTGCTGCCAAGCCCCAGGGTGTTACTGAAGTCACAAAGGAATGAGACAAGTTTGGGGAGGACAGGCCCAGCAATGAGCTAAGGTGGCCATGGGCGTAACCCTGAGCTCTGGGTGTCCCGAAGGCTCTTGACTCCCGGAAGCTGGGACTGTCTCGGGTAAGGATCGCTCAAGGAAGGAGGCCAGGCCCCCTGCTCAGGGACCCCTTCTGGGCCCCTCACCCAAGGATGGATGGTACTGACGGCTTCTGGTTCCTGTGCTGACAAGTCTGTGCTGTGTCCTTGTCCTCCTGCTGAGCGAGAGTCACGTCTGGCTGCCGGTGGGGGCAGGGCCTGGGGATCCCCCCACAACCCAGCCTCTCTCCTTGCCTGTTTCTGCCTTTGCCATTGGAGGTTCCCTTTGGTCCCTGTGGCTACTTCATCCCCCTGAGAGTTTTGCAGACTCCGTCCTCCAGGGCGGGATTTCTGGGCTTACTTTCCCCTTGGCATCTCTCTTGGCTCCTGACCTCTCCCGGCGGCAGCCCCTTTCTGCTCTCAGCTGCTGGGCTTTGCTCTGATTACCTGGCCCTCCTGCTCAGAGCAGGCCAGGAGACTAGCTGGCCCCTTGGGCCCCTCTTACTGCCCCCCACTGCCAGTGCTGGCATGGGGTGCTGGGGCCAGGGTGCAGTTGTCTGGTGCAGCACAGGGGTAGTTTGTATATTCAAAGTGTCTGGGGATGACTTCATTGGACTGGGAGAGATTATTATTATTATTATTTATTATCTGGGTCTTGCTTCCTATGTAATCCCTGCAAACAAGCCCCAGATCCTGTCATGGGTGATGGCGTAATCCATCCCTGGTAAAGAGGAGACTTTTATTATACAGTGAAACAGATGGAAGGAGCAGCTGGGCTGTGGGAAAGACGTAAGCAGGGCACCAAGCTGCTTTGGGGTGGGCGCGCTTCAGCATGCTTACATAATGGTAATGACAATTAACGATCATTAGCTTCCACCACCAGCATCCCTGCTGTGAGATGACTGGGAGGAGGGAGTCGTGAACATGAGCAAGAGGGGGACCCCCACCTCCACCCCCGTCCTCTGGGATTTCAGCTCTCGGAGTCTGTCCAACCCACCTGTGTCCATGTGGTGTCCTTCACCTGCCTGTACTGCACTTCCCTTTGTAACGGTCTGTCTCGGACAGCTGGGTCATCCGGCTTCAGCAGCGTGATGCTCAGAGTGCCATTGGACTTGCTGTTCAATGTTATTTGATTCGGTGGATCCAATTTGACTGGAATTACAAGGTGACAGTAGGAGTTACTGGGGCTTGTTAACAGGGTGGGCGGAAGGTGTGTGTGTGATTCAGCTGGGCTAAGAGTACCTCAGAAACAGATCACACGTGTGCACAATGATGGAAACATGCCTGTGTGTGCACACAAACACAGCGAGAGCCACAAAGTCACCAGCACCAATGCTGTCCTCTGCCAGACCCTGCAGAGAGGCCCAGGGCTCAATGGCTGTGGAAAATGAGGTCCTTTCTTTGGCTAGTCCCGCGGGGGCAGAGCTGGGAGACATAGTGGCAGGTAACATGTGGAGCCCCTGCCACTGTCTTCCTGTGGGCAGGACAAGGATGCAAGTCAGGCCTGTTAGGTCAGCAGTTTTCACAAGCTGCAGATTTTGCATCACAGGCAAGCAGCGGGTTGCTTTCTAAAGCAGCATGTCTCAAACTGTGTTCTGCAGACAACTGGCAGGCATGCTGCGAGTGTCTGTCTGACAGCATTTTGATATCACACACTGAAGGCAGACATTTTCTGCTGTTAAAACCAGATACAACGTTACTGCTTCATTGCTAGGAAACCCGACTCAACTACTTCCTTTTGGTTCTGTTATCTCTGTTGCTGTTTGTTGGTTTATTTTTTGGGGGTGTGGGTCTGATGACAATTTTTTTAAAGAAAATTTTCATTCGCCTTCTGCATAAAACATGGTGGTGTTTTGGTGTTCCCTGGCCTCAGAAAGCTTAAGAAACGCTCTTCTAAGGAGGCTCACATTGCCCCTGGCTCACCCAGCCGCAGCACCAGGGGAGCTGGTGGTAGCCCATCCCCGTGAGGGCCAGGGCTACAAAAACTCTCCTTTCGGACGACTCTTACTGGCATTCTCCAGTTGCAATGTGATGTTCTGGCTTCTGTTGACTCTGCCTCCACTGTGGGACTCCACCCAGGCGGTGAGGTTCTGTAGGACCCGCATTTTCCGGTACTGAATGCTGAGGTGAGTGGAGGAAGTCTTGAACAGTGGGCAGGAATTGGAACTGTGATAACTAGGGAGGAAGACAGGTGAATACCACAATGCTGGGGTGTGTCAGCTATTGGCGGCTTTGCTCTAAAAGGGCTAGATCCTGTTCGAGCAAGGCCTGCGCCAGTTGTGTCGGGGCAGCTCAGGGTAACATGGCTAACAGCGATGGAAGGGAGCCAATCTCCTTGTTGCCAGACACTTCCCAACTCCTTTTGCCCCAGCTCTTCCTGCTGCTGGAGCCAGAGGGCCTAGCCTGCATCCTACAGTCCAGTCTCATCCCTTTGGCCGAGTGCTCGGCCCACCTGGAATTCAAACATCCTCACCACCCGCATGTACACAGTGCTTTAGGCTTCCAGGCAGGAATGCCAGCTTGTTCCAGGTGCCTGTGGGTGGGGCCCTGGTGGAGAACTTGGGGAGCTGGCTGAATGCTGACTTCCCCAAATCCCTGCCCTGCCCAGACCCTACCTGCCCCATCTTCTCCAGTCCCTTCTACTTACTTCCCTGGCAGGGGACTTCTGCCTTTCCACCCCCGTCCCCTTCCATCATCCACTTCCCAGCATCTTTACGTAGATGTACCTGACATCAGTGTTCTCTGTAAGCTGGGCGCTCGGGCAGCTGTGCAGGAGAGAATCAGATGCTGCCCAGCCAATTAGCAGAGCGCCCACAGCCGGGGTTTTTGACTTCTAGTGGTGGTACACATCCACACATGCCTCCATGCGCAGAAAAAATTGATTCTGCCCATGGATGGGGGAAAAAAAGCTGCATCTAGCTGGCAAAGGTTAGAGGGCACAATGTCCACCTCCCACAGATGGACTAGGGAGTTTGTTTTGTGTGCTTGGGGGTGTGCCACGATTCCTTCTCCCTGGTGCACGGTGTGGGCAGGTTCTGTGCTCCACCGATCCATCCCAAGTGTGCCCATCACCACTGCAGCCCCACAGCAGCACACTCACGTACCACCCTTCCCTCTCCCTCGGGGCGGCCAACTCACCAAAACTTCAGATGATAGGTGGCATTTTTTGATGCTGCCTCAGCTCTCCATTTGCAGGTGAAATTGCATTGGTTGCACTTCCTGTAGCAAACCAAATCGGCATCCTGGGCAGAGCCTGCGGGGGACACAGAAGCAGCTGGAGTCATCCTTTCCCAGTCCATTCCCTGAGCAGACGTGCCGTGTTGGGAATTATCTGGGTTGTCTATACACAACAGCAAGAGGCTGGTGCCTTTGTCTATATGGAGCAAGGAGGGGAAGAAACACTTGGGTGCAGAAACGCAGGGGGTTGCCACAGAGGCACTTTCCTTTCTACCTGGCCATGCAATGGGCTGCAGGTCTTTACTCACTGCCAAGTGACCCTGCCTCGGATTCAAGGGCCGGGGCAGAACATCACCAGGATGCATAGGAACCACATGGCATGACAATGGTCAGTGCCTATGACAGAGGGAGGGGCCGTGAGCAGCACAGGCCAGTTATCCTTCCAGGCCTGGCCTGCAGTCCTAGCACCAGCCGGGCACTTTCTTCCTCTGCTCGCGGCACAGGCTGCGCTGGGCTGGGACCAGCATTTACCTCCACCCCGTTGCCTGTCCTTTGGGCTCTCAAGCCTTCAGAGAGATGTCCCGTTGCCTCATCCCCAAAGTGCACAAAAGACTATGGGATTGTCTGGGGCTCTGTGGGAAACCTGGGGAAAGTGCCTGCACCATCACTGCACAAGCATCAATGAAGAGAGTCCCCCAGGTCCACAGCAGCTCTGCCGTTCTTGGTAGTCATAGTACAGATGTATGGAGGAGAAAGAGGGCATTTGTGTGTGCTAAAGAACACGCGTGGGCAGTGTGTATTACACAAGTGCACGTGTGACTGAGTTTGTGTGGGACAAAGGGAAAGATTGAGCATGCAGAGATAAAGTCTATGTGGTGTTTGTATTTGCACGTGGTGTGTGGGGTGGGGAAGTATACGTGGTTTATACTGCTCACTTGAAAGGCTTCTGTTTCGCTCTGCTGAAAGTCTTGGTGAGTGCATCAGCTCCCTGGAAGAAAATCACCTCTGTCTGAAAAGTCCCTATGACTTAAGGGGCCACAGCTCCCTAGGCCTCCTGTCAGGATAGTCTGGGAGGAGGGATCATTTTCGTTTGTAGCCTGCAATGCAATGTTGTTTGTGCCGATTGCTTTTGTAACAGTCCCAGGCAGGATTTATTAAAAAGCCAGTAGCTGCAGCCTGTGTCCTGCAGGTGAAAGTTTTCTTTGGCAGGCTGATAAGCCTGGTGAATAGGAGGGAAGTGGTAGATGTGATACAGCATGAGTTTAGTAAGTCTTTTGATACTATCTTGCATGACCTTCTTGTAAACAAACTAGTGAACTACAACCTAGCTGGATCGTTATACGGGGAGTGCCAGACTGGTTATAAAACCATTCCCAAACAGCGGTTATCAGTAGTACACAGTCAAGCAGAAAAAATCGCCTCAAGGGGGATTCCTGCAGAGTTCCCAGTTCTGTTCAGTATCTTCATCAATCACGTAGCAAATGGCACAGAGTTTGCCTAGCAAGTTTGCAGATGATACCACGCTGGGAGGGGTTGCAAGTGCTTTAGAGGGGAGGGTAAAAATTCAAAATGGTCGTGACAAACTGGAGAAATGGTCTGAGCTCAATAAGGACAAATGCAAAGTGCTCCACTCGGAAAGGAACAATCGGTTGCTAATAAACAAAATGAAAAATGACTGCCTAGGAAGGAGTACTGTGGAAAAAGGTCTGGGAATCACAGTGGATGACAGACTAAATATCACTCAACAGCTTAACACTCTGGCAAAAAAACCCAGCCCCCTCTAATTGTTTCCATCCATGTGCAGAATAAATCTTTGTATGTGCACCGAGGCATGTTTGGATGTGCACCACCAGTAGAAACACAGCCGAGCCGTGCTGCTCTGCTAACCATCGGGGGGCACTGGAATCTCTCCTGAGTGACCACACAAGTGCCCAGCTTGGAAGGAGCACCGATTCTGGGATGCATTAACAGGAGTGTTGTAAGCAAGACATGACAAGTAATTCTGCTCTGCTCCAGGCTGATTAGGTCTCAGCTGGATTATTGTGTCCAGTTCTGGGTGTCACACTTCAGGAAAGATGTGGAAGAGTGATGAAAATGATTAAAGGTTTAGAAAACATGAGCTCGGAGGGAAGATTGAAAAAAATGGGTTTGTTTATTCTGGTGAAGAAAAGACAGAGGGGACATCACTATTTTCAAGTGCATGAAAGGTCATTACAAGGAAGAGGATGGTAAATTGTTCTTCTTAACCTCTGAGGGCAGGACAAGGAGCAACAGGACTAAATTGCAGCCAGGGAGGTTCAGGTCGGACATTGGGGAAAAACTTCCAGCCAGGGTGGGGAAGCAGGGGAATGAATTGCCTGGGCAGGCTGTGGAATCTCCATCCTTGGAGATGTTTAAGAGCAGGTCAGACGGACATCTGTCTGTCGGGGTACCTGCCAGCATTGCTGTGAGTGCAGGGGACCAGACTTGATGATTTTCTCCAAGTCCTTTCCAGTCCTAGGGGATGTCATGATGGACCAAGCGTCTGGCCGGCTCTACAACTCAGTGAGACAGGGCGCCCTGTCCTCTCTGGGGACTGGGAGGCTCATTTGTCACTGCAGAATAGTTGGGAAGTGCCAGAGGCTTTCCCTCAGCCAGAAGCAAGGCCTGGCACTGCAGCATCTTGGCTTGTCCGCCTCAGGGCTCTGCAAATGAGACTTCCTTGAGGCTTGGGACACTGTGGGGAGAAGGGCTGAGGGGCTCCCCAGAAGCACCTGGGGAGACATTCGGTAGGAAAAGGGCTATTCAGAGCTAAAGAGGGGAGGGGAAAAAGCAGTGACGGGAGTAAGACCATCTCATCACCACCAAGAAGTGAAGCTCCTCTTGTCAGCCACGCTACCAGGTCTGCTCAGCTCTCTGCAGCCGAGGTATAACCAAGCCAAACCATGTCACGTCAGGAGCTCAGATGTTGGCCAGAACATGGGAGCTCCTGAAAAGGAAGGTTCATCTTCTCCCAGCTGCACCAGCCCCAGGCTTGTTCTAGAGGAGCCTCTGCCCATGGCAGAAGGTCAGAAACTTCCTGCCCTGGAATCTGAACAAAACTGGAAGAAGTGTCTCACTCACAAGAGCTCATGACCTGCTCAATAAAACCATTAGTCATTCAGGCCCTGCTGGAGGGCTTGTTCTTCGTGGAGCTACAGACTCATAGGGCTGCACCTCTGAGACCTAAAAGAGCCCTGCTGACTTTTCCAGCTGGCCTGAGCCTATGTCTTTTTGCCCAGGGAGGCACTGAGTCCTTGCGGTTGAATTGTGCCCTGTCCCTGTGGCTTTAGAACTAATCCCCAGCCTCACACGGCATAGATTTACTGCCAGAACAGTGGAGGGGAAGCCTCCTTATCACCAGACATCATTCAGCGGATGGTTCTTTTAAAGATATCTTTCATCTCTGTTCACCACAAAAACACTCACCGCTCAAAGCTAGTGCCGCCAGCAGCAGCCGCCAAAACATCATCTGTCCCGTGCTTCTGGCAGTGTAACAGGGAGGAGCCCACATGGAGGGCAGCGTGCTCGTGGACTCCCGCTCCTGGCGCCGTGACCAGCTCTGCAGAGTGACCCTGCTGTGTCTCACGGAGCTCCTGGCTCTTAGCAAACCTCCCAGAATCACAGAGCACTAGAACTGAAAGGGACCTTGAGAGGTCATCGCGTCCAGGCCCCTGCTCTCATGGAAGGACCAGGTGACATCTGGGTACTTATCCAACCTGCTTGTAAATATCTCCAGGGATGGAGGTTCTATAAACTCCCCAGGCAGAACTCAGCTGGTGCTGGCGTGGCTCTCTCGATGGTGACAGAAACTTTCCTGCACGTAATAAAGGTGCTCGGTGGTTGCAGCAGAGCCTGAGGTGTCATTACTCGCCTCGCTCCTGCCCAGAGTGAAAGAGAAACAAAGCAAGTATCCCACTTTGATATGTGCTCTGCTCCACTCTGTCACTTGAGGGCAGCGTCACCAAAGCCACAAGGTCACCACACAGCAGGAGAGGGAGGAGCAAAGCGGGCAGAAGCCCTGTGTCCTGAGGTGCCCCAGGCCAGAAGTCCTCCCATCACGCAGACCTGAAGCAGGAGTCCTTCAGGCCCTGTTACAGGCAGCTCTGGAGTCAGGCCCTGGCCCTCAGTTTAGTTACTGCACATTCCCCTGGTGTTAACTGGGAGGAGAATGTACCTGGCACACCCAGTCGTGTATTTTAACATATTTTCAGGGCCACTCCTGCTGTGTGCATGTGTGTCTGGGGGATGTGGGAGCGTGACGCTTTCCTGATGAGGTTTTCCTACTTCTTCGGCTCCAGGTGGGACTCTCTATCCCTGACTTCTGCAGGATTTCCAAGGTAGGGTTACTTCAGAGAAAAACTCATCTCTTGCAAGCAGGGCTTTCATGGGAGGAGAACATGGAACTGCGATTCCACCTCTGACGAAATCTTTCCCTTAGGTCCTAATTTCCCCTTTGACTGATTGGATTCTGGCGGGATCCTTCCGCCCCTGCAGCCTGTTGTTGAAATAACTGGGATTGTAATACGTCTGGCTGTCTTGGCTATTCTAGCAACCCTGTGGTGACGCTGGTCTGGGCAACCATCAGCAGGGATCAGCCCCAGGATCTGCTGCACAACATGCGCAGGCCCCTGCTGCTGGCTGAAGGAGTCGCTCGTGTAGCAAACTGCCACAGCAGAGAGGGCCTGTCCCAGGCAGTGCCAGCACCTCAGCATTTGGGTGAGCGGATGCTGGAGTGGTTCCAAGCTCACACTGATCAGGGTGTCTCTGACTGAGCTGTGGTGGTTCCCACCCCCTGGTGCTGGGGCAGGGGTACGCCATAGGGAAACCCGGTGCCTCCCTTCTCAGGGCTGACTACAAATTAATGAAGGTCAGGGCCATGCAATCATCAGTGCAAATGTCTCCCTTTGCCAAGGATCCCGAGCCCACAGGGAAGGAAGGAAGCTGAGCCTGAGACTTGCCATGGCCCTTCTCAGCAGTGATTGGTGCCTCAGTTGCTCTCTGAGCCTGCTCAGGCAGCTGGGGGGCAGGTGGAGAAGCTCTAACCCCTTCAGTCTGCAGCCCCGAGCAGCGTGCGCCAGGCCTGACTGCCCATCACGTATGCTCCTGACAGAGACCCTGGCACTGTCAGAGATGCCGTGGCCCCAGGCATCCTGGCTCAAGTCACACACTGATGCTGTTCCAGCCAGACGGAGATGGGGTGAGACACAACAGGGCAGCTAACAAACTTGCTGGGGACAAGACCAGGCCACAGTGGCAGCAGGAAGCAGCACGGCCCCTGTCGAAGCAGAGAGTGAGCTGGGAGCCCTCATAGGCAGGGCATGGCACAGGACAGGGGCTGCTGCTCCCGGCCCCACCGGTGACATTCTGCCAGTCTCCCCAGATGGATCGGTTAGTTTCCAGGCACCTGCCTCAGGGGAGTGGGGCTGTGGCTAACCAGAATGAGTGCTCAGGTTTGACAACTGGCTGTAGACAACCCTGGGTGCTGCTCTGCTGCTGCTGTGGCAGACGCTGTACAATAACCAGAGTACAATAGCTGGGCTCCCTTTTCCTCATTTTCCTGGGCTGGAGCCCTCGTGCTGGGACCTGGTGCAGCATTGCTGCTTGCCCGTACTCACCTGGCAGCACCGAGCACTCCCAGCCCTGCCTCAGAGGAGCCGCACCGCACGCTACAGGCACCGGATGATGCAAGGAGACCTGCCCTGACTGACCCAGCCAGCACAGGCTCTGCAAAGGCTGGGCACCATTGACTGGCAGCAAGCCCAGCAAGAGGGCAAGTACCCTGAGACGGCCGTGTTGTCTCTCCACCAGCCGGGGCGTGGTGAGTTCTGGAGCTACTGACGCTTCTGCAAAGGCTGCGGTTCCCTTGTCTGGTTGGTGCAGTCATGGGCGGGAGGCTGAATGAGTCTAGCTCGGGGGATGGCAACCATGCACAGCATCTTCCTGAAGCAGCTGCCCCTTATGGAGCCCTACAGGGTTGCAAGTCAGGTAGCCACGTACCTTGTAACTGCCTGAGAATGGTGAAGGAGAACTAGGCCAAGAGGAAACGTCTGCAGAAAACACCATGCTGGAGCTGCGTTCTCTGAGCGACAGAGAATTCACTTCCTCTCCTCGCTCCACTGTGCCCTAGCTAGCAGCACCTTGCTGAAGGTCAGACCTGCAGCCCTGTCCCACCCCAGAAAGCAAACTCCACTTTTGAAAGGCTGAACGCCACCTGGACGAGCAGAAGTACCCGCCCCAGCGACTGGTCACAGGATGCCGTGTGCCTGCATGGAGCACGTACCGTGTGGAGCAGAGACCTGGGCGAGGGCAGCAGCCAGCAAGGGCAGACAGGAGGTGGCCCATCATTGATGGCTGAGGAAGATACAACAACAGTGGTGGGAAACCTAGGCTAGTGAGTGGGCCGCAGACGTAGCCCTCCTTTATCTGAGTGGGCCGCGAGCTTGTCATAACCGGGACTGTCTCCCAGGATAGGGCAGTTTCGCTAACTGCAGGTGTGTAGTGAGACTTTGCAGGGGGAGCCGTGGCAACTCTTCAACTGCAAGAGCCACGCTCTCCCGCTACAGCCAATGTTGCGTTCTGGGTGCAATCAGCACTTGCCTGGCTGTACGGGTGGGTCACGCTGGTAAAACACTAGGTGGAGGCAAAGCTGCAGAATCTGGCAGCCCTGTGCGGGCAACAAAACTCCAAAAAGTTTTGTGGGCACACAGGGAACCACGATTTAGCTTGCAGGCCACCTGGGGCCCAGGGTGGCCACCACTCCCCCATGTGTCCTGGAAAGACAAAACAAAGGGAAGCGTAAAGCTGCTACCTGAGCTGAACATGGTAGAAATATCAGAAAAGAAAGTCGGTCCAGGCAGTGGGGACACATACCCCACACGGCAGCTGGGAGACAGGCTAAGCAAGCCTTCAGCTGGGGACCCGAGGGAGGGTGGAGAAAGTGAGGAGTGGGAGGGAAGAACGAGCAGAGGTCAGAGCCTGCGGATGTTGAAGATGCTGGGCTCAGCTAACCAATATTTTTGGAGCATAAACTTTGCATTTTGCCCACAACAGCATCTACTCCAAAAATCTGTGAGTCTGTAAGGTGCTGCAGGACTTCTCATTGTTTTTGCATATACAGGCTAACGGGGCTGCCCCTCTGGTACTTGGCATCGGCTGTGAGGAAGTACCACTACTAGTGACTGACCTGAAGCAGTGGAGGAACTGCGCTGCCAGGAGGCCAAGGGGAGAGAGGTTTTCTCAGGAGCTGGATGCAAAGTGGAGTCTCCGGGGGTTACCGTCCTGCAATCCCACTCCCTTGGGGGCCTGCTTTTGCTGAAGCCAAGAAAAATGAGCATCTACTCCACAGCCCCAGGCTCATGCAACCCATGGCCTGGCCTGCTCTGAGAGCTATGGAGCTGCAGAAGAGGAGGGTCCATCTGTGCGAGGATCTCTCAGCAGTGAGCCCTTCCAGGGGCCCTGAGCTGGAGGATGGGGAGATGAGCACAGCTGCTGAGAGCCCGGGGCTGGTCTGGAGGGCAGAGGGGCCATGCTGGCGGAGGGAAGCAGGAAGAGCTGTTGGTTAATACCCTGCTGGCAGGTGTGGAGGAGCAGGGAGCCTGCCCTGTCCCCCACCTCAGAACAGGGAGTGGCCTCTTGGCCACATTGGGCTTTTCGCTGTGGATCCAAGTCGGCACCGAGGAGCTGCACTGGAAGGGTGCAAGCCTGTGCACCCAGGGTTGTCATCAACCCGGCGCTCGCCTGTTACAGCCTTGGGCGTGGCTGCGTGTCCTGCTCTCAGGCCGGCAGCTGCAGCTGCCCAGGGTGGGAGCATTCAGACAGACTCCGGTGCCTGGTGGCCCATCGCCCTCCTGCCGAGCTGTGCTGAGAGTAGAGGGATGCAATAGTGAGCGGCTGCTGCTGCCTACGGTGTGGGCCAGTAATGATGGCGGGAGCCATTAAGAACACAGGCCGGGCTCGTGGGAGGTTGGAGGGGCGCTCCACCCCCTTTTCCATCCTGTTCTGTTAGCCCCAGTGAACACAGCCGCCTGCAGAGCACAGGGACCGCACAACAGCATGAGGAGGAAGCAGGCCTGGGCCAGGGTCAGTTACTCTGCCTCACAGCTGAGCAGCAACCTTGAATGCGTGGCACAGCCATTGCTGGGGCCCGGTGCGGAGCCGCACCTAGGAGCTGGCCTCATGCACTGCCCAGGCTCCGGGGGCTGCTTGGCGTTCCAAAGTGACCCCTGAACAAAGCCCCATGTGTCCAAGTCTGGGCCAGGCTCAGGGCACCGCCGGCCCAGCTCCAGGGTGGGCAGCAGGGGGCTGAGGCGAGGCTGGCCAGGGGGCGGGAGAGGCAGCCTCCCTTGTGGGCTGATCAGGCTCCGTTCTCCCAGAGCTAAGCAGCTGTGTGCTAGGGAGGGGGCACGTGGGTTTGTTCCCTGGGGAAGCAATGAGTGCCCCCCATCCCAACTGGCCACCACGCGGAACAAAAGCCCCAGTGAGCGCCCCTGCCCAGGAGCCGGGCACAAGGCTGCCTCTGAAGGCCAAGCATTACTCACCCGCCTCCTGTGCCACTGGGAGCCTGGCGGAGGGGACCGAGCAGATGACTTAAGGCAAACAGACTGGGGTGGCACAGAGCCCGCATTGTCCAGGCAAAAGCTCCCTTGTCAGCCAGGCTTGGCCTGCGAGGGAGTGCGGGGCAGAGGAGAGAGCCCTGCCCTGCCCTGCCCTGCAGGAGGTAGTGGGGCTTTGCAGGTTAAAATGATCGCTCCTCCATCACTCTGGGAGCCCCGTGGGGCCGGGCCCAGCAGACTCAGTCAGGGCCCTCCACCGGCTCCCCTTCCTCTCCCTAATCTGGGCCCCTCCTGACCCCCACCTCCAGTTTATTTGTCCGTTTGAAGCCACGGGCTCATGACAGAGGACAGCACTCCCTGCAGACAGAGGATCCACCTATCTCCCCTCTCAGCCCCAGCTCTGGGCCACTGTGCAGGGAGCCTCCATGGTCGTGCAGGCCAGGCCACCACTTCCAGCCTGGGTCACATTTACAGGGTCCCTGGAAGGGACTCCCCAGTCGCTGCCTGTTCCTTCACGCATGAGGAGACAGACGCGTGGGGCAGGAGGGGGCCAAGTCACCGTGTGTGTGACAGGAGGCAGCAGGGCGGGAAAGGCCTCAGCAGCCATCGGCAAGTCCCAGGACAAGGTTCATTTCCGACCACGCAGCCAGGAAGTTCAGAGCTGCTCCTGCACGCCTGCCCACGCACAGTTATAACACAGCAGCCCCCGGCAATGGAATGACGGTGTGGGTGGGGCCGTGGGGCAATCCAGCTCTGTTTAATGTCTTCCCAGAGTGGTCGGTGCCACAGGCTTTGGAGGGAAGGAACCGAACAGGACAGTTATCCAGCGACCCCCCCTCCCTTGCTGTCCAGTCCCAGCCTCTGGCAATGGGAGGTGATGAGACACCCAGGCTACATCTGCACTACAGCGTTTTGTAGACAAAACTCACAGAGCGGCTACACACAAAACGTGCAGTATGTCTGTGGGGTGAGGGCAGAGCTGGGGGCTGCGCAGAAACTGTCCCCAAACAAGCTGTGTAGACACTCTGGGGGCCCTTTTGTTGAGCGAGCGGATCAAAAGATTGATCTGCTTTTGTGTGTAGATGCGATCTGTCCACAGGAGTTTTCTAGGAACATCTCGTCTGACAGTAACTTCTGTAGACAGATGCTTCTAGTGTAGACGTAGCTGTAGAGCATGCACTCGGGGGCCTGCCCATCTCACCTAAGAGCCATCCATAGACCTCCTCCCGGAGGTCATTGAATTAATTTTTAAACATGGTTATGATATTGGCCTTCTCAGCATCCCCTGGCAACATGTCCACAGAGTGACCGGGACTTGGATGAAGAAATACCATCCTTGGTTTGCTTTGCACCCATTGCTGTTAATTTCATTGGCTGACCCCTGGTCCCCGGGACACACGTCACTGTTTGCTTTCCCCACACCAGACAGCAGTCCTGGTTTTAGAGACTGGATCCCGGCTGTACTGCATCAAGCTGTTGGTCTGGCTGGACCGCCTCCTCTTGTCTAGGCTCATGAATTCTGCTAAGTGGTTCCTGCACGGCAGTACTTAACTTGGACCAGGGCTGGGTGTGGCAGTTCCTAGTCCCAGCACCCTGAGGCTTGTTACCTGTTATGAACGTAAGAAGTTGCTTGAGTCCCACTGTTTTTCATTACACATTACGTGGCGCCTATGGGCACTGGATGGGTTGTGCAGCTTTGGGATCCACGCACTTGGCTGTCGGTGGGTGATTGCGTGGATGCCCTGTACGAGGCAGCACGTTCGGATTACTTCTCTCCTTGGCCAGACACATTCCCTGCAGCAACACACAGGGCAGGAACTGCTAGGGAAACCCACTCTGCAGGGTGTCCTCACATGCCCATCGCATCTCAGCTGGACGACTGCCATGCAACACACCTGAGCAGGAAGGAGCCAGGGCGTGGGGAACTCCAGCTGGTGTAGAATGCTGTAACCCATCTCCGCAGCAGCCAGGGGCCACATGAGCACACCTGACCTGTTTTCTGCTCCCTGCCCCAGCTTGAATCGAGGTTATGACAGCTGAGCCCAGTGTTATCCAAACAAGTCCACGGCTCCAGTGGGCCGGTCCCAGCTGACAAGGCTGTTTCTTTGGTACCAGGAGCTCTATGTAATAATGGGCAGGAAATGGAGCTTTTGTGAGGTTTGGCCCTGATGGGCGTGAACTCCCCCAGGAGCTAAGGCCCGTCCCAAACCTCCCCTTCCCAAAAGTGCCAGGAGCAGTGCGTGGGCCTGCCTTCGCTCACTGGTTCTGCTCCCCCTGCAGCAAGGCACAGAGGACAAAGGACAGGTACCCCAAGGTAGCCCAATGCACGGTGCTGAGTGTGGGTCAAGGTAGACAAACTCCACACCGGCCAGCTAAACGTTAATGAGTCAGCCCTACCTTGCCTGCCTGCAGCCCTGTGAGCCTGGAGGAATGGGCTCCTCCGGTCAGCTGAGGCCCAGGCCCAAGCGCTGAACTCGGGCTGGTGCCTGGGCCTGTCTTGGGCGGCTCTGTGGGGTGTCTGCCCTGCTTGAAGGGAGGCAGCCCAGTGCCACCCTGTTTCCCTTACAGCTCAGCCCCAGCGCCGGCCTCTCGGGCGGGGGCTCCCATACTGTGCCCAGAGGCAGGGCTGAGAGCCCAGGACCCGACTGTGCACCCCGGAGCCCATGGAAACCCCTTCGAGGCAGAGGGTGCTGCCGGACCCCCGCACCCGGAATTCCAGCTCCTACGCCCATTGGCCAGCGGGAGCCAGGCCCGGCCGGGTGCAGCCCCCGGGAGTCACACGGGGGTGTGCAGAGGCCCAGCGGGGCGGGGAGTCAGGGCCCCGCGCAGCGCCCACCCCCAGCGCGGCGCCGGGCAGGGCGGGGACCCGCAGGCGAGCGCGGCGGCGCAGGTTGCGCGCAGCGGGGGCCGGCAGCGCAGCATGGACGAACCCAGCCTGCTGCGGCGGCGCGGGCTGCAGGTGAGCGGGGGGGGACCCGTTGGTGCTGCCCCGGGCCCAGCTCCTGAGCCTGCAGCGAACGGGGCCTCCCGCGGCGCCGGTTCGGGCCGGGCACGGGGTGTGTGTGTGTGTGTGAGAGTGTGAGAGAGAGAGCGAGCGAGCGGGGTGTGTGTGTGTGTGTGTGCGTGTGTGAGGGGCGGGTGGGGGTGTGACGAGGGGGCTGGGTGCGTGTAGGGTGGGCAGGTGTGCGGGGGGCTGTGCCCGTGCCCTTTGGGTGTGCTGGGAGCTGTCTGGGGCGGTGTGCGGGGGGCTGTGGCTGGGGCTGTGCACGGCGGGTTTGCGGGGGGCTGTGCCGGGGGGCGAGGGGGAACCTGGGGGGCTGCTCGGTGTGGGGGGGGGCCGAGGGGGGAGCTGGGGGGTTCAGTGTGGGGGTGAGAGGGGAGCTGGGGGGCTGTGCAGTGTGGGGGCAGGGGGAACTGGGGGCTGCACAGTGTTGGGGGGAGGGGGAGCTGGGGGCTGTTTAGTGGGGGGAGCTGGGAGGCTGCACAGTGGGGGGGCAAGGGGGGAGCTGGGGGGCTGTGCAGTGGGGGGGTGATGGGGAGCTGCCTGGCACCCCGTGTATGGGTTGGAGGAGGGGGCTGAGAGGCTGCCTGGCGCCAGCGTTCCTTGTAAACTGAGCGCCGGGGCGGTTGCCCAGGAGAGAGAGAGGCGGTGCCCGGCTGGTTAGCAGAGCGCCTGCAGCCAGCGCCCGTATCTCTGGTGTTGGTGCGCGTCCTGGGTGCACATACCACCGTTTATTCTGCCCGTGGAGGTCCTGCCTAGTCAGCTGTGTGAGTGGTCGAGAGATGGGGCGAGGACAGAGCCTGTCTTAGCCTCTCTTGATGAGCGGGTGCAGAGAGAAGTCCTGAAGCAGCTTCCTGCGTGGGGCCGGGCCCTGCCCTGCCGAAGCCTGGCCCTAGACAGTTTGTCCCCATGGGCCCTGTCTGGGTTGTTTTGCTCCCAGGGCTGTGCTGTTTGTACACAGTGATCTAGACTGGTGTGTGGCATGGGGGTGGCCCTCAGTCCATCTGCTCACCTCCGCCCGGGCCGGCTGCCTGGGCTTTGCTGCAGCAGGATTCTGCACATGCTGCAAAGGGGCAATGAGGTAGCAGCACTGGCAGATGCTCAGCGCTTTGTCCCAGGACGGAGAGGCCGTTGTACTCTGAATTCAGAGCCTTGTGCTGGGAGGTAGAACCTGGCCTGGCAGTGGGGGGGAAGCAGAGGACAGCCCTGCCCTTAGCTGCAGCAGTGTCAGGGTCCATGGCTTGGACAGGGTTCAGGGAGTGCAGAGCTCCAGTGACTTCAGCTGCAGTATGGAGCAATTATGTGCTGGCTGCTCCAGCCAGAGCCAGCTGCCCACTGTGCACCCCCCAGTCTGGCAGGTTGGTGCCCTCCTGTCCCTACCGCTTTCCTGCTAATGCTTCCCACTCGGAGACCAGCAGGGGAGTCACTGCTTGCCTTGTGTCTATTACATGCACACTGCCTGCGCCAGGCCCTGCTACCAGGGCTCGCTGGCTGTGCAGTGGGGTAGGTGTTCAGGGAGCCGGGGGAAGGCTGGGTTCTGCATGCACTGGGCACAGGGCCAGGGTGATTCGTGCTGGTCAGACCTAGTGCCCGGGTTAGTTGTGGGGTGCGGGGGCTCCTGTTACAATTTGCTTGGATGTTCTTTGGGGGCAGGGGCTGCCCCTTCATTGTCTTTAAAGCACCCCATGACGGTGCCTGGTGGCTGCAGTTGCAGCAGGAGATAGGAGCTGGGGGTTACAAGCTGCAGACATGCCACACTCGGCAGCTACAAACAGCAACGTGGGATGGGCAGTGGTGAGAGGTGGGAGGGGTTAGCCGCCCCAGGTACCAGCCCACCGGCGGGCCCCATGTGGATGTACTATGGGGAGTTAGCCCTTGCCACCACTTTCTGTAGCAACGTTATTTTTAGCACTTTCACTCAATGAATGCTGGAGTGTCTCCACAACCCAGGAATCCAACCTACTGAGCAGTTTTCACTCTGTGGCCAGCTTTGGTTTGCTGTGTGGCCTGGGACAAGTCACATCACTGCTTTGTGCCTCAGTTTCCCCATCTTCAAAAGGAGCTTGTAATGACAAACCCCTGTCAGGGCTGATGGAGGTGTCTCTGGGTCTGCCTCAGCAGAGGGGGCTGGGCTGGGCTGGGCTGGGCTGGTAGTCTGTCTATCTGTACAGTTCTGTGCTGCCTGGGGTGCGTGTGATGTGATTGCTGAATGTCAGTGAAGCTCTCTGGGTTGTTGCACAAGGGCATGGCATTACTGTTATTTAATCTGGCAGCTCCCAGGCCAGGTGTGTGCCACTGTCTGCCCCGTGTTTGTCTTTCTGCACTGGAAAACAGCATCTCGGGAGAAAGTGCACCAAGTGGAGCGTTCGCAACCCGCCTGCGGGGGGAAGGGGTGCATGGGGAGCGTGGGGGTGTACAACAGCCCCCTCCCCCAGAGGCAAGTTCTTCGTCAGCACATTTGCTGCTCAAAGTCCTAAAACACCTCTGCAAAACTGGCTCCTTGCTTGTGTGCATGGTGCATGTGCCCGGGCAGGGTGGGGGCTGTGCCATGCAGGGCCTCCAGGGCATGTGCGGGCAGGTGCCATGCAGGGCTGGGGCTTGGGGGAGATGCACTGTGCAGGGCTGCAGCTGCTGGGAGGGGCTGCTCACTTCACAGGCACCAGGACAGGAGCTGTTCCATCTGTGGTATATAGTGACTCTCAGCTATCTGCACACTTCTCTCTGCTGAGGCTGTGGTGTGTTCCCCTTGGCTCCAATCCCAGACTCAGCAATGTCATGGCCATCCCAATAACAAGGGTTTAATCTCTAATCCCTGCCGCCTTCCCCGCCAAAGGGCTCAGGGCTCAGCTGCTTGTTCGTTCACGCCCTTCACAGGGGCTGTCTCCAGCCACCCACCGCTGGCCATGACACAGGGCCTCCAGTGGCAGCAAGGAGCTCAGGCATCAGCCATGCAGCCCTCTGGATGGCTCCATGCTAGCCCTGGGATGGCCTGTCTGGATGCAGGAGGAGGGCTGCCCAGCCAGGACCATCTGAGGGATAAAAATGCTGTGGAAATGTAGGCCTCTTATGCTCCCTGATTGGCCTATGCACACAACAGCCTGGTTCTCTAAGCCAATCAGACTGCACCTGATCAATAGCAAACAGGCTAGAGGGCATCCCAGAAGTTGTTGGGGCTGGAGAGGAGCCAGAGAGGGGACGAGGTTGCTGGGGAAGGGATCATTGGAGTAGGTGTGTCTCAAACACTTTCACTTATTTTTAATGAGCTAGCTCCAACTTTTGCAAAAATGTAAAGCTCCTAGAATCATAGAATCATAGAACAATAGAGCTGAAAGAGACCTAAAAAAGCCATCGAGTCCAGCCCCCTGCCCTAGGCAGGACAAAACCCATCAAATCAGCCCAGCCAGGGCTTTGTCGAGGTGAGACTTTAACACCTCCAGGGATGGAGACTCCACTACTTCCCTGGGTGGACCATTCCAATGCTTCACCACCCTCCTAGTGAGAAAGCTTTTTCCTAATGTTCAACCTGGACCTTCCCAACCACAACTTGAGACCATTGTTCTGTGTTCTGCCATTCGTGACCACCGTGAACAGCCTCTCTCCAGCCTCTTTGCAGCCTCCCTTCAGTAAGTCGAAGGTTCTTATCAAGTCCCCCCTCAGTCTTCTCTTCTGCAGACTAAACAGTCCCAATTCCCTCAACCTTTCTTGATAGGTCATACGCTCCAGCTTCCTAATTATTTTGGTTGCCCTCCGCTGGGCCCTCTCCAGTGTATCCACGTCCTTCCTATAATTGGGGGCCCAGAACTGGACACAGTACTCCAGATGCAGCCTCACCAAAGCCGCATAAAGAGGAACAATCACTTCTCTGGATCTACTGGCAATGCTCCTCTTTATGCAACCTAATATGCCATTAGCTTTCTTGGCTACAACGGCACACTGTTGACTCATGTCCAGCTTCTCGTCCACTACAACTCCCAGCTCCTTTTCTGCAAAACTACTACCGAGCCAGTTGGACCCCAGCCTGTAACAATGCTTGGGATTCTTCTGGCCCAAGTGCAGGACTCTGCACTTGTCCTTATTGGACCTCATCAGATTTCTTGCAGCCCAGTCTTCAATTTGTCTAAGTCACTCTGGACCCTGTCCCTACCCTCCAGTGTATCTACCTCTCCCCCTAGCTTAGTGTCATCCGCAAACTTGCTGAGGGTGCAATCCAACCCCTCATCCAGGTCATTGATAAATAAGTTGAACAGAACAGGACCCAGAACCGAACCTTGGGGCACTCCACTAGAAACCGACCGCCATCCCAACATCGAGCCGTTGATCACTACCCTCTGGGCCTGGCCTTCTAGCCAGCTTTCTATCCATCTTACCGTCCATTTATCCAATCCACGTTCCTTTAACTTGCCGACAAGAATATTGTGGGAGACCGTATCAAAAGCTTTGCTAAAGTCCAGATAAATCGCATCCATTGATTTTCCCCTATCCACAGAGCCAGTTATCTCATTGTAGAAACTAATCAGATTGGTCAGACTTGACTTGCCCTTCAGGAATCCATGCTGACTATTCCTGATCACTCTCCCCTCCTCCAAGTGCCTCAAAATGACTTCCTTGAGGAGTCCCTCCATGATTTTTCCAGGGACTGATGTAAGACTGACCGGCCTATAGTTCCCTGGCTCATTCATCTTCCCTTTTTTAAAGATGAGCACTACATTTCCCTTTTTCCAGTCATCCGGGATCTCTCCCGATCTCCACGACTTTTCAAAGATAACGGCCAAGGGCTCGTCAGTGACATATGCCAACTCCCTCAGAACCCTCCTCCGAGCCCCATCACTTCCCTGATTCCTCCCTGCCTCCCCCACTTGTCCCGCTGTGCCTGCATCTCCCTGTGGCCTTTTTGTGGGCCTTTGGGAGGCAGCCTGGTGGAGTGGATGGAGCTGTGGGTTGGTGCTTGGGTGTGTCAGAATATCTGCTTGTCTGTCCCAGCGCTGCTCCGTCCCCCTTGCGTCACTGTGCCTCCTTCTCTCCCTGTGAAAGGAGCAGTGGGGCCCCACCAGTGGCGGTGGAGGTTACTGAGTACCAAGGAGGCGGACAGATGCTAAGCCCCGTTGCTGTTACCTGCTGGTGGGCTGAGGCCTGGCACGCAGCTGCAGCGGGAGGGCAGCAGGGCGTGGACAGAGCTCAGTATTCTGTGCCCAATTCCCGCCACCTGCTGCTGTCACAAGGCAGTGCCATCTGCCCTCCCCACCCGCCAACCCCAGAGCATCCCTGGCGGGCCTTGTGCATCTCTGCATGGTGACGTCAGTGGTTGCCACAGCGAATGCCTGCCTGCCACCCCAGCGCTGATCTGGGCACAGAAGCTTGTTGCCTGTGGTTCCTGAATGACAAGCCACGGCAGGGAACCTGCCAGCACCCAGGCAGCAGCAGGACAGGGCCTGGTGGGCCTGCAAGGCTGGCGAGCAGAAGATGGGGGTTGCTGCTCTGATACATGGTGTGTGGCTGCCCATGGAAGGTTGCTGACCTGCTCAGGTCAGGCCTCTATCTCGGCTATGGAGCAGCTATGGAGGTCCGTCCGAGTGCCATGTGCACCAGATGTGTTCAGGGAAGATCCTTTGGCGCTCTGCCAGGCGGGGTAATGTCAGGTTAAAAGGCTGTTGTTACGCTCAGTGCCATCAAGTAATAGTTGACCGTCGCAGTTCATCTTCCCCCTGTGTTCTACATGAGCATCGCGTCGCCGTGGAGGCTCCGAAGGAATCAGGCGGCTAAGCACCTCCCAGTTGGGCTGGTTTTCTAATTACACGGCTTGGCCACGTGCCAGTCCGTTGGTTGCCAGGGCCGGCTGTGGTGGGTTTGGAATCCTCGCATCGGCGGTTCTGCATCCACCATCCGTAGTGTTTGCTCTGTTAATTGTTCTGTCTGAGGGACAAACTGGAGGTGTCGATGGTTGCTGTTCAGCTCCCCTCGCATATGGGCGCTGAATTCTTCTGCGAGACAGCTGGTGTGGTCTGCCCTTTTCCCTCCGATTCAGCCAGTCTCTCAACGTCTGGCCACTTTTCCAAAGCTGCTGTGCTGCCAGGGTGGTTCTGGTGGTTCCTCTATCAGGAGGTGAGCTGGACTGTATCCACAAGTGCTGCACTCTAGCTTGGAAGAGCAAAGGAAGGCTCTCCTTGCTCTGGGATTTTCATAGCTGTCTGCACATCTATCTTACCCTCTCTATTTGTTGCTGCGGATGATATGATCGAAGCCCCTTCCCCCTTAGGAGGTGGCAGGAACAAAGGAACAAAAGGAAGTATTTCTTCACACAGTGCCCAGGGTGCTGTGAAGACCAGGACTTTAACAGGGTTCCAAAAAGAGCTAGACAAATTCATGGAGGACAGGTCCATCCATCAGTGACTATTAGCCAGGCTGGGTAGGAACGGTGTCCCTGGCCTCTCCTTGTCAGAAGCTGGGAATGGGTGATGGGGGAGGGAATCAGCGATTGCCTGTTGAGTTCACTCCCTTGGGGCACCTGGCATTGGCCACTGTCAGAAGACAGGACACTGGGCTGGATGGGCCTTTGGTCTGACCCAGCGTGGCCGTTCTTACGTAAGCCACATTGTATCAGAGAGGAGCAGTGTTGGTCTGTAGCTTTGAGAACAAGAAGTCCTGTGGCACCTCATAGACTAACAGATATTTTGGAGCATAAGCTTTCGTGGGCAAAGACCCGCTTCATCAGATGCATGAGTAGAGGGGTGGTTTCAGAGGGGTATTTAAAGAATAGGGTCCCAGTAAGAGGGAGGGCCAGAGCTGACAAGGTCTATTCAGCAAGGTGGAAATGGCCCAGTATCAATAGTAGGTATCAAAAGAGGAAAACACAAGTCAGATCGGACAGGGGGATATGAGCCGGTGTCAGAGTCTAATGCGGAGATGTTAACACCCAGGGCAGAGAAGCTGCCTTTGTAAGGTGAGAGCCACTCCCAGTCTCTGTTTAATCCTTGGTTAATGGAGTCAAATTTGCAAATACGTTGCAGGTCAGAGATTTCTCCTTCCATTTGATTTTTGAAATTTCTTTGTTTCAGGACTGTCACCCTTAAATCTGCCACTGAGTGCCCAGGGAGACTGAAGTGGTCCCCCACAGGCTTCTGTACATCACCGTTCCTGATGTCTGATTTAAGTCAATTTATTCTTTTATGTAGAGACTGTCCAGTTTGGCCAATGTAAATTGCAGTGGGGCACTGCTGGCACATGATGGCATATATTGTATCAGTAGATGTGCAGGTAAAGGAGCCCCTGATGGTATGGTTGATGTTAGGTCCTGTGATGATGTCACTGGTGTAGATATGGGAGCAGAGTTGGCAGCGAGGACTGTTGCAGGGTAGATGGCAGGAACGGTGATGTACAGAAGCCCTTGGGGGAACACTTCAGTCTCCCTGGGCACTCAGTGGCAGATTTAAGGGTGGCAGTCCTGTAACAAAGAAATTTCAAAAATCAAATGGAGAGAGAAATCTCTGAGCTGCAATTTATTTGCAAACTTGACTCCATATTGTATTTAGGATGACTTACATTGTGCTGCAGTGAAGTGTGTCCTGTTGTCCCTCACTAGTTTTTTTGAGTATGCAAATGAGCAAAAGTG
Source organism: Carettochelys insculpta (assembly GCF_033958435.1). NCBI lineage: Eukaryota > Metazoa > Chordata > Testudines > Carettochelyidae > Carettochelys > Carettochelys insculpta. Next base: position 16,100,704 of record NC_134163.1, on the reverse strand, counting down.
GAAGTCAGCTGTTTAAAAACTCTGTGTTCAGTTGTATTTGAAGGACACATTTCCGTATGCCTGGAAAATCAGTCCTTTGTGACCAGCTGATGTCTACTGATCTGCCATATAGCCATAGCTAGTCGGCTCCACAGTCTCTGGCATTTAGGATTCAGCATCATCTCTTAGGTTGATTTGTACTCGAGTTCCTTTTAAAAGTCCAGTATCATCAACTAGTCCATCAAGTCCCTCCCGCTTCCTCATCGGGCCCCTCATGGCCACCAGCCTGCAGCTGCGCTGGTAGCTTCTGTGGAAGACCTTTGTTTTGGTTAGTGTTAGCCCAAGAACCTGCCCACTAAGCTACTTTCCTGTTTTGACGTCCCCACGTTCCCGTTTGCAGTGGATGCATGGAGAGCTCTTAGAAAACATTCAGCCTTTTCCCTGGGCTCTTGAAGTTGCTGTTGAAATAAGATACTCTTTCATAAACTGTATTTCTCTGAGGTGTCACGTACACGTAAAACGTACCCCGGGGCCGGCGTCAGTCAGGGTGAAGGATGGAGAGTTACGCTCTGCTCACTTCACTGGAACGTCAGCCAAAGGAGGTACCTGCAGGTACCCATCTCCTCGTGGAGCTCAGGCAGTGCAAAACCTTGTCACAGTGGACGTTCTCCTGGGCCCTGGAGAGGGACAGGTTGGTGAGATCCCGCGACCATTGTCACTTTGGTTCCTGGCCCTCGTTGACTACTGGCATCAGGTCATGCTCCCGTGCCAGATACAGACTGGTTACAGAGCTGCTCTCTGGGAGACGCACGAGAAGAGTTTGCTTTAGGAGCCTCTCATGTTCTGCCGGGTGTGGCTGAGGGTAGCTTAAAAAGGTGCATTAGACATCAGTCGACACCCCTGAAGGCTGGGCCGTGTGATGCCGTTTGCCATCCAATACCCTGGGCTGGGGGTTTCCCAGTCTGTGATGGGGGAGATGGTTGTGCAGCAAAGAGGTGTGCAGGTACGTTTGCACTTGCGTAGAGGGCAGGGGTGTGTGGTGGGGTTGTGCTTACGCGTATGCGTTTTTGTACATAGGGAGCACCTGTGTGTGTGTCAGTGGCTGTGTTGATGGGTGGTGTGTGTCTGGGGGAGTGGGTGTGAGTGTGTGCAGTGGCCCTGGATGTTCCAGTAACTCTGTCATTTTGTGTGTGTCTCAGCTGCTAACGGGCTGGGTGCCAGGGCAGTGGCTGTGTGGAGGTGCATTCGTTAGCTCTCATGGGAATCTGTGTAGTTGTGGGGCTCAGGTGGTGAGGCCTCCAGCTGTTGCCAGGAGAGCAGACGAGTAGGGCAATGTTCCTCGACTTTGGTGCGTGGGCTGACACCCCATGCACCACCCCAGCACACCTTCTGAGCAGCATTCAGGCATGCACACCCAGATGCAGCTACACCCAGCCTGCCTCCGTTCCCAGGGGCCTCCAAAGAGCCGACCTTTGCCCCCTCGTGCCTCACGCCAGCAAACAGCTCTTGCAAAAATATCCCCAAATGAGAGGAAAAGTAAACAGGCCCCTGCTTGCTGACGGCTCCCACTGGGCAGGTGCCAGACTGCCAAGCAAAGCTTCCTGGGATGGGCAGCCTTTTCCCTCAGGCCTGGGGCTGGAATGCAGCTTCACCCACTGCTGTAAGATGGGACTGGTTCACTTCCCCTCCCTCCCGTGCGCACGCTGGGGTCAGGGATTTTTGCAGGGAAAGCCGCTGGCTGGACGGGGCGGGGCAGGGCGGGGATATGCCAGGGCTCTGCAGTTTGTTAGACATTTTTACAACGCGGGATGAGCTGTGTGTGCCGCTCCTGTGGGACTCAGCATGAGGCTGTTCAACAGGCCAAGGGTCAGTACAAGGTTAGCACCGGTGTCCGTGACTGTCAGTGGCACTTAGAGAGCCAGGCGGGGAAGAGGCCCGGGCAGCCCAGACGCCCGTCCTTGCGCCAGCTGCGGTGCCGATAGCAGCCTGACCCTGAGAGGAGACGACGGATGCAGAGCCAAGCTGGGGGATGCTGCAGGAGCCTTTCCCAGCATGGAGCGTGCTTGGCCTGTGCGCTCCTGGGCTCCCTGCTCAGTGCACACTGTTCTCAGCCTCCCCCGCTAGCCAGCCACACGTGCCTCTGCACAGGGCCCCTGACCCTCCTCCATCTGTGTGTCTCCAAGGCCTTCAGCGAGGCCTTGTGTGTCCCCTAAGCCAGAACTGGCCCACTCTGGGAGCAAGACAGAACCCAGGAGTCCTGTCCCGAGCCATGAGTAGTACTCGGCCGGGAGACTCACGTGGTGGCGCCACGGGCTGGGAGCTGGGGGAGGCTGAGCTGTGGCCATTTGTCTCCTCCCAGCTAGCGGAGGGGGCAGGGGCAGGGGCAGAGCCTGTGCTGGGCTGAGGGGCCCAATGTGCTGCCTGTGCCTGGTGCCGCCGGACGCGCTCCCTGCTTGACACCCCGGTTGCTCTGCGGCAGGGGTCAGGGTGCTGGCGGGAGCTGCCATGGCACGGCGGGAGGAGCGGCTTGCTGACCCCTCTCTTCTCCCTCTCGTTGCAGAAGGAGCTCAGCCTGCCCCGCCGGGGAAGCATGTAAGTACCAGCAGATGGACCCCCCCCGCCTTTTAGCCAGTGTCAGCGTCCACCCAGTCCAGACCCTCTGGGACGAGACTTCTCCGGGGGGGAGAGTTCTGGCCTGTCCCTGGTGCCCAGGGGCCCCGCTGGGACCGGGCTGTTCTGTGCCACGGTGTCAGAGGGGGGTCAGTCCCCTTTTCTTTGCTCAAACCCCTTCCCTGCTGGGATGAGCCTTCCTAGGGCAGCGCTCTGGTCCGCCTCACTGCCAGCCCTGCCCAGGGCACTACCCACGTCGGGCCCAGGCTACAGAGCGCTGGGTGCTGCAAGGTGTTTGTTTGAACTGATGGGTGGTGGTTTGCTGTCTGCATCCGGCCTGCACTGGCTCCGGCACAGCCCAGACAGCGCTGCCATCTCTGCCTGGGTCTCCCCGGTGCCTCGCGGAGCGACTGACCCTAGCAGGAGTGACATTGGCGCTGCCCGCTTGCCGCCGGCGCTGTGCTCTGAACTGCAGGAGCCGGGCACAGTGACATGCCAGTGGGGGCGAAGCGGGATGGGACGGAGTCTGTGCCTGTGGCCGCACCACAGGGCAGCGCCGAGCCGCGGGGCTGGGCCTTTGGACCAGGAGGGTGTTTGGCTCCTGTGTTGCTCTGATAGGTGCTGGAAATTGAAGTGGACCTGGAGGCCAAGCCCAGCTGCTCTCTCAGCTCCTGCACAGCCCGGCTGGGGCTCAGGGACACGTGTTAATTGTTTGCCTGCTGATCTCCATGGAAGTCAGGCTGGGCCTGATGCTCTCAGTAGTGGGGGTGGCGCATGCTCTGCACACAGGCCTGGGCTGGGCAGCACACAAGGCTCAAGCGGGGTTGTGTGTCCAGGGCCCCTTGGTGAGGCCAGAAGAGCTGTGCTGTGAACAGGCTGGGGCTGTGGTTGGAGTCTGACCTCAGCCCTGACCAGGGCCTGTGGTGAGACCCTAACTCAGCTGGGGTCAGAGGTTGGGAGCAGCCGGCCGCTGGGGGTACCGTGCTGTGGGGCTGACGGTTGCCCGGACGTGGGGCGAAGGGCTGAGAGCTGGTGCCAAGTCAGCGGCCACACTGGGGGGCGAGTCCGGGCTGAAGACCCCACTCTAGCAGCTGTGGCTGTCATGTGGCCCAGGCCACTGGGGAGAGCATGGAGGGGGTGTGGAGAGCTCCTTGCCTGGGGGAGGGGCCCCCCTCAGGGCTCGGGGCCTCTCACAGTGCCCTGAGCTCTTCCTGGTGCTTGGCGGCTGCTGGGCTTGCGACCATCCACGCAGCACCAGCTCCGCAGAGCCAGGGGGAGAAGGGGCAGCCCAGCGCTGGGCCCCCCGGCCCTGTGGGAAGCCGCATGTTGCACCCCACAGGGCTGGAGTAGAAAGCCTCCTGCTGCAGCCCCAGCGTTACCAAAGACCCCAGGCTGGGAGGAGCCCATGCTTTGTCCCCCCGCTGTGGTGGAGACCTTGGCTGCACCCCTCCTGCAGGAGGAGGGAGCTACACCCTGCGCCTCTTGGCCCTGTTGGGGACCCCGAGCTGCAGCGCTGGGCAGTGCGGGGTGAGGGGACCCCTGTCGCCCCCCTCCCCGTCCGTGCTGGGGACCCCTGTCGCCCCCCTCCCCGTCCGTGCTGGGGACCCCGGGCTGCGCCTCGCGGCGCGCTGGGGCGGGGAGGGGCACGGAGCCAGCCCCGCAGAGCGCGTTGTCCCTGCGCCCGGGCGGGGGCCGCCTCCCCTGCGGGAGCCGCAGCTCCTGAGCGACGGGCGGGGGCGGCCGGTGCCCGATCGCTGCGCTCGGGCTGGGCCGGCCGCTGCGCGCTGCTGGAGCCGGGCCGGGCCGGGCCGAGCCGGGGTGGGGCGGGGCGGCCGCCCCCAGCCATGAAATCGCGGAGGGACCGGCTGAAAATCCCGTCGCTGACCTTGGAGTGAGTGCGGGGCGCGGGGGCGGGGCGGGGCGGTGCGGGGGGCTGGCTCCCTTCCCGGGGGGGTCACTCCCGACACGCAGCCCCTGCGCCCCTCCTCAGCCCGTGCTCCTCACTCCCGACCCCCGCCCAGCCCAGCGGTCCGCGGGGCCGCCGCTTCTCAGCCCCCGGCTCCACCCCCTAGCGCAACCCGGGGCTCCCGCCCCCAGCTCCGAGCCCCTCACGCCCACCTAGCGGCCCTGCCAGTCCAGCCCGGGCTCCTCCCTGCTTTGCCTGCGCCCCCGGCCCCCCCCCGCCCTGCGACCCGCGCCCCCGGCACCCCCTGCCCTGCGACCCGCGCCCCCGGTAGGCCCCCACTCTGCTGGTGCCTCCAGCCCTTTGCAACCCCAGCCCTCGGCGTCCCCCTGCTCTGCCAGTGCCCCCCACTCTGCCAGTGCCTCTCCACTAGCAGGGGACTACGGGTTGCAGCCCTGGACTGCTCCCAGCTTTGGCCTCACCCACTGCCTGTGCCCTCACTCTCAACCTGCAGCCTTCTCCTTCCCTGTTCTGCCCAGGCCCCGAGCCCCCAGCTGGGAGCGCTCCCCTCCCAGGTCTGCCTGTCCCAGCCTGCTGCAGCCCCCAACCAGCCGGTCCTGGGCTCCCCACCTGCTCTGCCCAGGCCCCTTGCTCCCTGCCTGCAGTCCTGTAGTTCCAGTTCTACATTCCTGGCAGGCATGTAGCAGTGCTGGTGATCCTACTTCCCCCCCGTCCCCAGCCTCCTGATGGTACAGCCCTGCTGCCCCTGCAGGTGACCCTGAACCTGACTTCAAAGACGCCAACCATAGCTTGGCTGGAGGTCTGTGCACGCTGAAGGCCTGTGGCCTTGAAGCTCTCTGGCAGCACCAGGATGCAGGAGGCACCAGGGCACTTGAATTCACACTGGTCTGGTGCATCTTGCTTTGCAGTTTGTCTCCAAGTAGCCAGAGCCCGACTCTGCTGAGCCCTTGCAGCCCCTGCAGCCCGTTATTAACCCTGCATCCCTGGAGGTAAGACCCTGCGCTCCCCTATCACTGGAACAGAGCTGTGCTGGCCAGGGTGAGCTCAGCCCAGTGGCTCCCACGTGTGTGCCATGGTGGGCATGCAGGAGGACAGCGAAAGGGAGCAGCCCTGGGGAGGCAGCAGGCTGTGTGTGCCCTGCTGGCTCTTCTGGTGGCGGCCTTGACCTTTGCATGAGCAGCATGGGGCAGATCCGTGAACCGCATGCCCTGCTGTGCTGCTGGAGGGCTAGGCACGTCTGAGTGCTGGGGGCTGGGCTGGGCTGGGCAACGCAGCGTCCCGTGTCCTGGCAGCGTAGGAGGACTTTCCAGCCAGGTCAGGAGAGAACACCCCGCCTGCCCCTGCGTCCCCAGAGGGGCCTGAACCTTCTGGCTGAGGCTGCAGGTCGATGGCTGGAGGGTGGGGCAGAGAGTCAAGGGGTCCAGGCAGGCAGCCCACTACGTAATACCTGGGATGGATCACCTGGCTCGGTGCAGGGCCCAGCGACCTGCTCCCCCTGCCGCTGCGTGGTTCAACTGCCCCCTCCCTGGCAGCAGCTGGGAGCCTGCAGCTGGCAAGGAGCCAACGTGTGACTCCTGCTCCCCCTGCTGGGTCACACGCAGAGCTGCAGGAGTTTCCCAGCTCAGCCTGTGGGATGGGCTCCGGCACCCCCACCTGCACTGGGCGCACCCTCCCTGGGGGCAGGCAGCCTCGGTTCTCTTGCTATGTAATGGGACCATTGTCCTGGCAGCAGCCTGGCCCCATGTGTGCCTCTCAGGCTGGGCGGCCTGGCTTCTGGCTGGGGGCATATCGGGAGGGTGGCTGACTGTCGGTTGTGGGTCTGACTGCTGGCGTGTGTGTCGGGACAGGCTGGAGGAGGAGTATCTCTGTGGGGGCTGGCTCTAGGCTGTGTGGCTTGGGTCCTGCCAGACTTGGGGGCAGCCAGCTGTGTGGATCAGGCTTGATGGGGCTGGTCCTGTGGGTCAGACTGGGGACCCTCACTCCCAGCAGTGTGGATTGGTGTGGGCAGGGGGCCCAGCACGGTGTACTGGCCTGGTACTGTCTTTGCATTATGAGCTAACAGTTCACCTCCTATTTTCTCTGATTCCAACGGGGAGAGCGTTAATGGGGGAACAGGAGGGGTTTGTCTGGCAGGTTAGTTCCCACCTGGCCCTTGCCCATCTAAGCAGGTGGATAATCTGCAATGATGCATTAAGGCTGGACTCCATCTGGTGGGTCAGGCCCACCCCATGCACATCCAAGCAGAGCCAGACCCAGGCTCCTTCCAGCTGCGCAGTGGGGCACTGGGTGGTGAGAGCAGTCAGACCCCAGACAGGGGCATGGGTAACAGTGGGAGTTGTAGCCTCGGGTGCCTCTGGAACTGTTCCCCCAGCCCCCCACAGTGTGAGGGGGAGGGCTGGGCATTTCCATGGTGGGGAGAGCCGAGGCAGCCCCTCTGCGTGTCGAGGTGCCTGCTTGCCTGTACCCTGGGCAGATGGTTGGCAGGATGCAGACCTGCCAGGGACACCAAAGCAGGGGCGGAACATGACTTGGATGTGCCAGTGCCGAGGGGCGCAGCTCTCCTGCCAGATGGGCTGTGATGGCTCCATGCGCTAGCAGCAGGGGGGATGCTCCAAGGGCTCCGGCTGGGTCCAGCCGTTGGAGTCCTTTGGCTCCGGTGGAGGATGCTGGTGCTGCTTGACCTGCCCAGTAGGTGGCAGTGCTGGTGGGCCCTGGGGATCCCAGCAGTTCTGGGTGCTCCAGGGCCCCGCGGTGCCCTGGCCTCGCCTGTGGCTAAGCGGCTGGAGTCGGACTTGCTCCAAGGAACGCAGGGGATCTGCACGCTCCGTGGCAGCAGCTCCTTCAGTCTGAGCTGGCGGGGGCTCCATGGGAGCAGGAACTGGGTCTGTGCTGGTTGTTTTGTCCTCTCAGCCCCCATCCAGGGAATCCACTGGATACTAGAGTGGGGAGAGCTGGCCTTGCAAGTGGCTGGCGGTTTGCACCGGCAGGCTGTGGCTGTGTTTGTGTGTGTTACACTTGGTGCTGTCACTTTCCAGACACGCCTGCTATGATGCCCCACTTTGGATTCTCTGAGGTCAGCCCGAGGGGCTGTGTCAGTGGGCTGGCATTAGCGGTGCAGGGTCTGGGCTCCCTTGCCCCTCCACAGGCAGCTCTCCTACATTACAGAATGCTGTGTCCCCAGTGCTAGGGGGGCCCCAGTGACGCAGCGCGTGTCATGGCACAGGGGCATTGGCAGGGAGGCTCATGTTCCTTCCCACTTGGCTGGGAGCCCAGTCATGGCACCCTCTGATTCTTTCCTTGTGCGCTAATTTCAGCGCATGCTGAGCACAGCCAGTTTGTGTGTGTGTGTGTCACAACTGCATGTGTGTGGCTGTGCAGATATCCAGGTGTGTTCCTCAGTAGTCCAGTTTATGCTGTTGATGAAACCAGAGGCTAGAGACGTTTTCTGGGAGGGGGTGTTTTTTACAGGAGCAGAGGTGGAGGGGGTCCAGCGTGCTTTGCTCTCTCGTGGCCAGCAGAGGGAGTTCGACAGGCATGTACCACCCAGCAGCCCAGCTGGGGAGCTGGGAATTTACTGGCCAGTCTGCTTCTGGAGACGTCCCTGACCCGTAACGCCAACCCCCAGCTGTTGGATGGACACTTCTCGTGGGCACAGCAGCTCTGGGAGTGCAGAGATCTCGCAGAACAGCCTCGGAAGGCAAAATTCCAAGCGTTCCCTGAGCGGAGCCCAGGAGAGACCCATGGTACTGCTGTCCATTTGGCTGGCTGTGAGTGTTGAAGTGATTGGTGTGCTTGTGTAGGTAGCTTGGCACCAAGGTCAAGAGCAGGGGCAGGGAACCTACAACTTGCAGCTTACCTGGATTCAGCCCACAGTGAAGCTCGGGCTTCCCCCGCAGTGGGGTGAGCTGGCACTCAAGTCTCTGAGCCCTGGTGGCCCCCCACCTCCCATGGGACTGACGATCACAAAAGGGGAGCCATGGGGCCCAGAGTGGTGGGCGGGCAGGCAAGTCAATGCGGATTTTTTGTTTTGGGGGGATTTTTGTCTTCTTTTGCTTCTCCCATGTCAGCGGCGCCTGACCCAAAAATGGTTCCCGACCCCTGGTCTGAAGGGATGAATTGCCATAGTCCAGGGAAGAGATTTGTTGAGATCACTGCACAGAAACAGTCAAACTAAGAATCACTTCTCTGCTGAACTTAATCTCCTGCTAGAGCTGGGAGCTTGGTTATGGCCCAGAATTACACTGGTGGTTTCCTCGGGGAAAAGATGCACTGAACCCAACTGTGCTGGAGGGGTGCTGCAGCACCACAGAACTTATTCCACGTGTCTCTCACAGGTGGGCACAGCTGCATGTGTTCCATTTACCTCCAATTTCAGAACATCTGCAGGGTGGTGGGGGTCAGAGTTCCCTCTAACTTTTTCCATCCTTGGGTAGAATAATTTTATGTGCACTGAGGCATGGGTGGATGTGCACCCCTAATAGAAACAGGCACTGCTGATCAGCTGGGCCGCAGCTGAATCTCTCCCTGGCACCTTCCCCAGCACTCAGCATACAGTGAACAGGTGGGTGTCAGAAGGGGCCACCGTGATAATCTGATCTGAGCTTCTGTGCACTGCAGCCCCAGCCCTTCACTCCCCACACGGCACTAGACCTTGCACCTCTGGTGAGTGCCACAAGTCCCACCACTGACACGAGTTCAGCCCTGCCAGTGACCTCTGCCCCACGCCGCGGGGGACAGGAGAAGTGTCGCGTCTGTGAGAACAGCAGGCTGGGGGCAGCAGTCACTTGTTTGTGTGGACTTTGGTTCTGCGCCTTAGTTCTTATTTCCCTTTTTATACAGAGAGGATTATGGGGACCCAATTCTCATAAGCCAGTGCGGCTGCATCTTTTGGCCCAGGCAAAAAATTTGGCCTAGCTCATCTGCAAGCAAGATGGAAGTCCCAAAATGATTCTTCAGTGGTTCAGGCTCTGGGCCCGACCTTTCACAGCCAGAGAGGGCACCCTTTGTGGTCTCTGCCCAGCTCTGTAGGTGCAGGGCAGCTTACCTGACTCACCTGCTACACTGGGGAAATGTTGATGTAGTACTGGAGCCCTGGGTGAAAGCTTGGCTCCCAGAGCTGCAGCCCCGATGGAGGGCAGTGGGATGGAGAATGTCCCATGACCCAGCAATTCAAAAGGGCCTGGGGCTCTGGCTAAGGGCTGGCTGTCCCAGTCGTGTCGTGTGTGTCATGTCCATGTCGTGTCCCGCCCTCCCCCAGTCCAGGGGCCTGGTGAGGCTGTTGGCTCCTCTGCCTGGTTTACAGGGCACTTTACAGCTCTGTGATTTGCTGGGCTTGGGGCGTGGGTTGTTTCAGCCCCATCCCCTGCAGAAAGTGGCGGCACAGGAAGGTGTCAGTGTGGACTGCGCCATAGACCGCTGCTGGCTCTCAGAAGCCGCCCCACATTGCCTGTGCACTGGGTGCAGGCAGGACATGCACAGCAGACGCATGACAGAACCCCCATGGGACCTGTGTGCTGACTAAAGTACAGACGTGGCCTCTGCGCCTACCTGGATTCAACCCGAGGCTCCCGAGGCGCTCTGACACATCTCTGCTCTCATTTGCAGATAAGTGCCATTTGCTGCATTGCTCTGCTTTGACAGTGGTAGCGTAGAGCCTGCTTCTCAGGCAGCTGTTGTATATTTTCTGAAAAGGTGGTAACAAGCCATTTACACGGGTGGGGTGATCACTTAGCACCTACCCTGCTAATCAATCCAGGTGAGTCATATTAAAACCTGAGGGGATTAAATCTCTAGGTTTTTCCTTTCCCTCTTGCAGACTTCTGAATTTTACAGACCTCTCTTGGGGCATACAAGAACATGAGACAATTCTCTGACACGACAGGTGTGCCCAGGAGTAACTGTACGAGGCAGAATGAGTGTAGGAGACAAGTCTGGAAGCAAAATGACCCTGCCAGCCGGCCAGCAACCCGTTTAATATGAAAAATAGCAGGAGTCACCCGAGCTGCACTTTGCAGGGTATGAATGGCCAAGGCTGGAATCCGTCTGGTCTTCTCAGGCCGTGGGAAAGCAGCAAGCCTTCAACTCTCTCTTTTGCTGAGCTCTGCTGGGATAATCAGATTCAGGGGTCTCGGGAAGGATGTCGGTTTTGTGCACACAAAAGAAACTTTCCCGGCGTGACAATAAAGTTGCCACTCTCGTTTGGCACAAAGGCAGGGAAGTCTTGAGTGAGGCTTTGCCTGGTCTGCTGACGTGCATAGCCCAGACATGTCTGCTAGGGAAACTCTGTACGGCCAGCTCAGTGCCCTGGGTCTTAGCAGAGCTGCCAGGGAGCCCAGCATGGATGGCTCTGAGCAGGGCTAAGGTATAGGGTGGTTAAGCTCTTGAGGGACCTGCGAAGGTGTTAAGAATGATAGGAGATCCTTGCAAAATGTCCCCAGTGTAGATGAGTCTTAGGAGCCAGGTTTGAACAGTGGGGGAGGACTCCCTACTTCAACTGCCATTTAATCCAGGTAGTTGCTCTTCTAGTTGCCTGATTGCCAAGGACTAACATTTACCTTGGAGGTTTTCTCTTCCTTGAAGCTAGCCCTTGGGCAACACGCATGAAGAATGGAAAAACCTCCTAACTGTCAGGGTGGTCAAACACTGGAATAAATTGCCTGGGGAGGTTGTGGAATCTCCATCCCTGGAGACATTTAAGAGCAGGTTAGAGAGGCATCTATCGGGGATAGTCTGGATGGTGCTTGGTCCTGCCACGAGGGCAGGGAAGTGGGTACGACAACCTCTTGAGGTCCCTTCCAGTTCTCGCGTTCTATGAAACTGAAAGCCGAAGAGCAGTCGTGCTGGGTCAGCTCAAGGGTCCAGCTAGCCCAGTATCCTGAGGCCACTGCCAGGAACTTTGGAAGGAAAGAATGGACCAAGTAATCATCAGATGAGCCATCTTGTCACCCATTCACAGGTTCCGGCAAACCGAGGCTTCAGAGTATGGGGTTTGCATATCCTGGCCAGAGGCCTCTGAGGCGGCTCATGTCATCATGTGCTAACTTCTCTTTCTCAGATTCATGGATGAAAACCATCCAGTGCTTCCCTGGCATGGCGGCTGACAACACATTGCTTGCTGGCTCCTAGGAACATACTGGCTGCAGCTGCTCCCGTCTACGCTAGAGCTGACTGCAGCTCCAGGAAGAGCGTGATAGAGGAAGTCGTCATGGTGACATGTTGCTTCCTGCAGAAAGGATCTTGCAGCAGAACATCATGATGACTGGGGTGGGAGCTTGGGCCGTTCCAGGCCCAGTGAGCGCTGGGTGTGTTGGCAGCCCTTCAGAGTGCAGAATGGGCTGCATGCACGCTGCCTGTCCCTGTGATCTCATCTGCTCTCAAAGGAAGCAGGGCTGGGCTTACTACTTGCATGGAGTCCTCCAAAGTGCCCCGGTTCAAGAGGGGCTGGGGCGTTAGGAGGTGTGTGTTTCTTCTGCAATCAGGAATAGCTGCTCCAGCTGCAAAATGTTGGGGTGCTGTTTTGGGGATAAGATAGAAACTGAAGTCTTGGTCACTGGGGCCTTAAAGATTATGGGGCCTTCTTGGAAGCTGTACAGTAAACCCCCAACATACATGATTTCAAATTGTGCTTAACTTGTGTTAATGCGAGTTGAAATCCTGGGGTTCCCAGAGGCTGGCAGGAGCACAGCTCCTCCCACAGCTCCCCACCTCAGCCCCACTCTCCCAGCTGGGGGAAGCTGGTGAGGCAGACAGCTGTGCTACTGGGGCTTCTTCCTGGCTCCCCACCACTCTGGGAGCTAGGAAACCTGGCCAGCGCTGTTGAGTTTCCCAGCTCCCCCTGACTTGTGCAAGATCTGAGTTAAGTGAGGTGGTCCAGGAGCACAACCCTTGCATAACTCAGGGGTCTGCTGAGTAAATTCCAGTGTAGCTGCTTCCTGATCACTAAATCCGTGTCTCTTTTTCCTAGGCTGTGATTTGTCCTCATTTCCTGTCCTCTGATGCTGTGTCGTGTTACTCTGTGGTGCTGTGTCCTGCTCTGGAGGCAACTGCTTGTCATTCGAGGTTGAGGGATTGAGCAGTCCCTGTAGGCCTGGTTTCTGCAGTTGTCAGCATGGTTGGGGTTTGCCCACGTGTTCAGGTCCCCCGGGGAAACTGTGAGTCTTGGTGCCTTATGTTCACTAGGGCTCCACCACCTTCAGTTTCACCCCTTCGCATGTTTTGGGTGGTTGTCTGTGTGTGGGGCCCCAGTACAATTGCCTCCTCTTCACCAGCCCTGCAGGTGGGTTGCACGGCAGAGTGAAGATCTTGGTTTGTACAATGCACTTGGAGAGCTGTCTGGCTGAAAAGCACTGGACACAGAGTGAATAATTATGATTAATCATTATTCAGATAGAGGTACTGTGTGTGACTGGCAAGAAGTGGACTTCTCATTGTAGCTCTAAGAAAGCTGAGATCGGCACTAAACTCTGGGTTGTGTAGGAGCTGAACTGCCACAAAGGAAGAGCTGTGAGGCTGCAAGTGTTTGTTGTAAGGAAGGAGTGGTTGGAACAAGTGACCCTCATAATTGGAGAGCCAGACTCCCTGGGCACCAAACTTCACTGCTGCTTTGACCTCTGACAGCAGTGGGGACTTCACCACTTTTGGGAGGGCTTGTCACACAGAAGGGGTACCCTACAAGCTGCACCAGTGTCGGTCAAGCAGAACAGCTCCCTAGTGGGGACAGTGTGTTCCCTCGGGGTGACTATAAGGGCAGCCACATAGGGACTGCATCAGCATCCCCGCTTCAGGAGACACATCTCTAGCCACATAGTCACACGCTGATACAGAGCAGGCCCAAGAAAAGAACATGCAAAATCAGTTATTTGCTGGCTGGAGCTTTTCGGCCAATTGAGGCAGATTTAGGAACCCATTTCTGCACTCTCCATGACATGACCACAGAGTGGAAAAGCCTCCTGCCCTTGCACAAACTGTTTCTTTGGTGTGGAGGGAAGGGGATTGCTTTCAGGTGGCTCTGGGGTTCTGCTCACCAAATGAGCATAATGCCTCCTTTGCCAGCCCCTTATGGGCTCAAAGGCGACTTTTCATCCCTGGCAAACCCCAAGGAAGAGGACGTGTCTGTAAACAACAGTTTAATGCTTGGTCTCCTCCTCCTGCCTTTCCAGCAAGGGTCCTGCAAGTGGCCAAATGGGTAGTTTCTCTTGGGGGATTGAGTGCTGCACTATTACATCAGACGGTTGCCGTGGAGACAACGGCGATGTCACAGAATCAGTATTAATTAGAACTTTCGTGTTAGGGAAAAGGGAGATTGGCAGAGAAAATTTAATCCCAAGTATCTTCACTCACTAAAATGCAGGAACATCTGTGCCTGTGCCACAGCCAGCTGGGTGGGCGTGCAGTTCCTGTGAGGGAGATGAGTCCAGTGCCTGGATTATTTTGATGTGTTCATGTTCAGCGATGTTTCAAATTATGTTTTTATTGTGTCTGTATCATGTTCCCCTGCACTGAAGGCCTGAGGTAGTAGGTAGTAGGTTCAAAATTAATAAAAGAAAATTTTTCTTCGCACAGCACACAGTCAACCTGTGGAACTCCTTGCCAGAGGAGGCTGTGAAGGCCAGCACTCTAACAGAGTTTAAAAAAGAGCTTGATAAATATTTGGAGGTTAGGTCCATAAATCATCCCATGAGCTGATGGGAATAAGGGGACTTCGAAGTAGGCAGGGTCCTTTCGAAAAGGAGCCCCGTCTGGGCGAGACGCGCAGCGCCAAGCCGCGTCAATTTCGAAGCGCCACGGCTGCGGCCGCCTGCATGCTAATGAAGCGCTGAATATGCATTTCAGCGCTTCATTAGTAAACTTTGAAATGGCCATTCGCTTGGTCATTTCGAAGTTTGGGGCTTGTGTAGAGACAGCCATAGAATCATACACTCCTAGGGCTGGAAGGGACCTCAGGAGGTCATCTAGTCCAGTCAGGCCTATGTCAAGCCCCAGGACTTAAACCTCTAGGGATGGAGAATCCGCCACCTCTCTCCATAATGCGTTCCAGTGCTTTGCCACCCTCCTGGAATGTTAAAATGTTCCTGGCTTGGTCTCTGCTTCACCTTGAATTTTCTGTTTGAAGTTCTTCACAGTTTTGTTCAGCTGCTTTAGAGAATGAGGCTACTGAGCGCCGGGCTGTGTGATAGCCCAGTGCCCTTTGGAGCCACTGGGAAAATTTCCATTGGGTTCAGTGAGAGTTGGATCTGCCTCCTGTGCCAGGATTTTCAGATGCGCTCAATATCCACAAATGGGCCTAGATTTCCCAAGAGTTCCCACAGAAAACAGTGGACGCTGAGCATTTATGTAAAATCTGGTCTTAGCAGGCAGCACTTGGTTGCCTAGGCAGCCTCCATTCTGCCACTAGCTCAGAGGCGTGCTTGATTTTGTGTTGCACTCTTCCTGTCACATGGCTGTTTGTATGGGGAAAGGGCTCTTTTGTCCACAGGGTGTTGCCGCACTGGGAGGGGTGCGGGCTCTGTGGCAGACGTGAGTGGGAGCAGCGCTGAGGCTGTAAATTAGTGGTTTCCCCAAACTGTGGGCGTGCCCCTTAGCAGGGCAGAGAGGAATGTTCAGGGGATGCTGCGGGGCTGAGGCCAGCCGCCCAGGGGTGGGCAGGGAGTGCCACCCACTCCCCCTCTGCCCTGGGCTTGGCTGTGCTGTGAGCCCTGCTCTCAGCTGCCGCCTGGCCCGTTCCTCCCAAGGGCTGCGGAGGGAGTGCCACTATCCCAGCCCGGGCTGCTGTGGTTTGAGCGCAGTGCCACTAGGCCGTGCTGCAGCCTGGGTCTGGCTGACTTGCCGGCCTGAGCACGGCTCCCAAGCAGCAGCTTGTCACGACGCTTCCCAAGCGTAGTTGTTTCTGTGATTTGCACAGCAGGAACTGCGCAGAGGCAGCAGTGTGGTCATGGTGGCTGCTCCCTGCCTGGCGCGTGGCAGCAAGCTGGGTGCCCACAGGGGGGCAGGGCTTGCAAACCAGTGGCCAGAGAACCCCGTTCCCCCCACCGGCACCCCTTCCACAGCCAGAGGGGCAGTGAGCCAGTGCGGCCCCTGGGGGGGTGGCAGGCAGGGGCAAGCACCTTAGCTGAAGGCTGGGAAGGAGGGGGGCGGGGGGCTACTGAGTCCCTGCTGGAGGGGCTCCCTGGTGGGAGAAGGGTGATGGGGGGGGCTCAGTCCCACATCGGGGGTGGTGTGCGGCTGTGTCCCTGGCAGAGGTCTTGCGGGGGTTTGGGGCTGCCGGGGGGGAGTGGGAGATGGGGGGGCGTTGGGGCGGGGCAAGCGGGTGGGGCGCACATAGCGCAGGACCTGTGGGGGGGCGGGGCCCGAGCCGGGGGGGCGGGGTCTGAGGGCCCGGCCCGGGGCGCGCGCCGGAGGTCCCGGGGCCGCGGCGCCGCCCGCGCTCTGGTGCCGGCGGGGCGCGGGCGGGATGTCGGACCCGAGCTACTGGGGCGCGGCGCCGCCCGGCTGCTGGGGCCAGCACGGCCAGGGGGCCCTGCTGCAGCGCTCCAAGAGGTGGGGGGGCGCAGGCGGGGAGGGGTCCCTTGCAGTGGGGGGGGTGGGATGGGATGGGATGGGGGCTGCATGCTGCGGCGCGGGGTGTTATCGCTGCGGTGGGCGAGCTCGCGTGCAGGGGGGTCCGTGGAGCGGTGCAGCTGCCGCACATGGTTGGGGGGAGGTTACTTGGGGGCAGGCTCTGTGTACGGGGGGGGGTTACATAGGGGGCTCTGCGTGGGCCAGGCTCTGTGCACGGGGGGGGGGTTACATGGGGGGCTCTGCGTGGGCCAGGCGCTGTGCACGGGGGGGGGTTACATGGGGGGCTCTGCGTGGGCCAGGCGCTGTGCACGGGGGGGGGTTACATGGGGGGCTCTGCGTGGGCCAGGCTCTGCGCGGGGCGGGTACATGGGGGCTCTGCGTGGGCCAGGCTCTGTGCGCGGGGGGGGGGTACATGGGGGCTCTGCGTGGGCCAGGCTCTGTGCGCTGGGGGGGTACATGGGGGATCTGCGTGTGCCAGGCTCTGTGCACGGGGGGGGTTACATGGGGGGCTCTGCGTGGGCCAGGCTCTGTGCACGAGGGGGGGGTTACATGGGGGCTCTGCGTGAGCCAGGCTCTGTGCACGGGGATCACATGGGGGGCTCTGCGTGGGCCAGGCTCTGTGCACAGGGGGGTTATATGGGGGGTTCTGCGTGGGCCAGGCTCTGTGCACGGGGGGGTTATATGGGGGCTCTTTACACAGTGGGGGTTACATGGGGGGCTCTGCACGGGGCAGGCTCTGTGTACACAGTGGGAGGCTATTTCAGCGTGGGAGCTATGTGAGAGTGTCTCTGAATCAGGACTTGGGCCCCTAACTCTGCCCCCCTTTGGTCCAGGTCTCCAGCTCAGCTTCTCTGCCGCTTGGAGTAGCGGAGGTGAGGGCTGGAGGAGTGGGGGTGCTAGGTGGTTGCAGAGGGGTTAAAGTCACCACAGGGAGCCCAGCTGTAGAGCCAGGGTGATAAGGAGCTGGGTGGAGCTCAGTGTTATGGGTGTTACGTTGGGGGAGAGGGCTGTGTGGCAGGCCCCAGCTAACGAGACAAATAGAAGTCCTGGAGCATGTGGGGGAGATATTGGGTCTGTACGGTCCCTGTGGTTTCCCAGCCTAGGCCACGCTTGCTCCACAGGCTAGCAGCACCAGCCTCTGCCCTCATTGTCTGCATCTCAGCTCCTGGGAGGAGGAATTTGTCACAACCGGGCTGTTAACATGGTTAGTGCTAGCAAGGTCCAGCCCTGTGGGCAGGGCCTCAGTGCACTGCTTGGAGTGGGTCAGCACTGAAGTGCTGCCTCTCTGCAGCTGCCGCCTTTAATGGTGCTCTGCCTTTGGTGTAGTTAACCCACCTCCCCAGAGACAGGAGCTGTGCTGGTGGGAGGGGAATCTCTCCCACTGACATAGCCCTGCCTGTGCTTCAGGTTAGGTCGGTATCAGTGTGTTACCGAGGGGTGTGGATTTTTTGCACCCCTAAGCCAGTCAGTTACACCAGCATAGGTCTGTGGTGTAGACTGGCCATTGGCTTTGCTAGTATTACCTGTGTTCCTTCCCCCTCTCGCCCCTCAGCGCCTAGGCCAGAGCATTTCACCCCTCCCCCAACAACAAGACCGGGAGTACCCTATGTGTCCTGAGCAGCAGCGCTGCACGATGTGGGCAGCTGGAATGGCCAGAGCTCATATTTTCCGAAAACGTGATGATGAATCTTTCTGCTGTGCGTGTTCTGACTGTCCCGGGGACCAGCCTGCGTGAGGGCTGAATGGTGCACCATCGAGCTCAGAAATGCATCCAGCAAAACCTGGAATCTGGCTTGTACTCCAATTCAAATGGAGGATTCAGTTACTCTTTCAAGTCCGTTCCTGAGGAGTGCTGCTGTTTATTATTGGAGCTATTTTAGTGCCTTAGTCAGGGGCCAGGACCTGTTGTGCTGGGAGCTGTACAAACAGGACAAAAAGGCAGTCAGAGCACAAGCCAAGAGACAGCATGTGTTTACAGACAGGCCTACAAGGAAACAAGGCAGCTGTATTGCTCCGGACGACAGGCTGGGGTATGGGCTTGTCAGCAACCTAGTCACCACAAAGGTGCTTGCAGGCTGCGAGGCAAGAGTTGAAAGGAAGACGATGATGGCTCTGTGGATGCATGCTGGCTGTGTGGGGCAGCATGGGGGGAGCACAGCTGTGCTTGTTTGAGAATGTAACCAGCAGCTAGTGGAGGCAGCATTTTGATTGTGAGAGCTGAGATCTCTGGTGCCACACTTAATCCGGGGTGAACTGCTTTGGTGTGTTTGTACACAGTGGGCATTTCACACATGCACACAGCACTGCAACAGTCACAGTGCCTTGTTCAGTCTAAAAGTACCCTCAAAGTGCCATTGTTTTTATTATAAAGAGTGTATTTTCTTAGCAAATTCACTGCCCATCCATATCTAGGGCTTCGTCCTGCAAACCACAAGCGTGTAGCTGTCAGAACGTTGATACTTTGACTCCCATGTGTAAAACTAAATGTGTTAGCAAGTTTGGGGATGAAATTTCCCACACAAAGGGCGGGCGGGCAGGAACAGTTGCAGGGTTAAAGTGTCCACTTCAGTGGTCTGGGTGGGCATGTGAGTGACCTGTTTAACAGCTGTCCTCGTGGAAGCACACCTGTGAAGTGAATGTTCTACAAATGCACTTAAGCACTGTGGTGATCTAAGGAGTCCTGTGTGTTCAGCTGAACCTAAGGAGGTCATAATTCTCCCAAGGGCGCAGGCAAAGGCAAGTGGGTCATTGCTATGGCTAGAACCCAGGGACAGTATTACAGGGTGGTGTATTTTATAACAGCTGAGATAGATACATTATTTGGTGTGATGGAAAGTGCTGTAACACAAGAGGAATTCTAACTTCCTGCTGTGTGTCCGTTGAGATGGCTGGTGCGGCGCAGGGACAGCTCGGCAGAGCAGGATGGAGCAGCCTCCAAGTGAAGCTTTATCTCAATATTTACTGAATCCTTTTTTCCTGCACGAGCATCAGAACTGCATGTTGCGGGTGTGATGAAACACAGCCTCGCCATCACTCCTGAATGCTAGTGCCGTGGGCAGGTGCTTGGTGCCTGGTGGGGTAGGGTGAGGTTCGATTGATGAAGGCCTCAGCATTAGATTTAGACTCCAGTCTTGCAAACACGTAAGCGTGTGCTTTAATTTTTGTTTAAGTACGTTTCTAGCCCTGGTGGTTGCAGTGGAAAGCTTGACAATGTGACCGAAGTATGAGCTAACAGCTCACCTTGCCCCCCTCCACACGCAAGTTAGTACAGAGGACCTGAAACATAAGTAAGTTGTGGAGGGAATTGTCTGGACCCACTGTTGAGTCAAAACCACGCGCAGAGGTGTGTGTGACTGGGCTGGGACGAAGCATGTGCATGGCAGCTGCTGTCGATAAGCTGATCTGAGTTGAATGGTACAGACAGCATTGTCTATTCAGGCCTGGGTAACCAAGCTAGTGTGTTTCTAGTGAGCGATAATTCGTGCCAGATGGTGCCAAACACTTTCACTGAATGGTCTAAACAGGGCAGGAGAAATGGGTTAACCAGGTTGGCTGAATTGTACGATCCTCTTGAAAGCAATAGCATGATTGTGGCTGACAATGTTTTGCAATTGTTGGCCATTTAAACCCTGTTCTATGCGAGCAAAGCGACCCGTTGCAGACGCCAGCTGCATTTTCACAGAATGAGTGCCACTTTGCATTGTCTTTTCAGTCCATCAGTCTCAAAGCTCGTGACTTGGTTGTTGCCATTTATCCATTTCACAAGCGAGGAAACTGAGGTAGGCAGGGAAAGTGACTTGCCCAAGGCTGCACAGCAGTCAGTGCCAGATTTGGAAATAAACCCAGAAGTCCACACTCCTCATTGTGACCACGAGACAAGAAGCTCACTGGTGCCTGCCATGACGCCAGACTGGACATATTGAAAATGTGCCTTGGTAACTTGCGCGTCTTGTCCTGCCTGGTCCGTGCTGTCCCGTGCACCTCTGTGCTGCTCAGAAGGAAGAAGGTCGGGACAATCCGCTTGGAGGGGTTGCAGGGAAGCCCCCGAGGTTTCTCTTCTGTCCTCATCCAGGCACCAGGGTGCAGTGTGCCTTCGCAGCCTGCCTTTGGGCCTTGTGCATCCGATGTAACTGCTAACTTGAGCAGACTTGCTTGGCCCCGGTGTGGCTTTTCCTTGACCTGGGCATGTTCATGTTGAATGAAGTGTCCCAGAGTGAAGTCCAAAGTGGGCAGGAGCAGGTGCAAGCTTCACTCCCTGCCGCCTCCTGGGTGTGGGGTTATTGCAGCCTGACCTTTGGATCCCTGGGAGGCTAGTCTAGACCAGGGGTGTGCGAGGTGTGTGTGTGCGGGGAAGGGTGTAAACTTTCCTCAGGCAGTTCAGCTTGATTGGATGCTGTGTCTTGGGGTCATCCAGCTCATTAAAAATGTTGAAATCTGTTAGTTTTTGTGTCTGTGTTGACAGTTACGTACCGATTAAAAGTTTTAACGTTCTACAGACTTATTCTCTTACACGTGCTGAAAGGGCTTGTTCGTTGTAGGAACGTGACTGCCGCTTCCATCGGTTTGGAGGGAATGAGACAGGTGGGGAGGCTTTCTAGTTTCAGGGACAAAAAGTGGGGCCTGATGTAAAACGTTTGCTCACCCCTCTCTAGACCATCCAGTCATTTCCCAGAGGCCACTAACTAGCAGCCAGATGGCGATAGCGGGTCCCCTGGTGTGCAGGTTTTGATGAGAGTTCAGGCCCCAAGGGAAAGAGCTGTGTCCCACCCTTCCGAGCCAGCCCCGCTCTGAGTGCATTGGAAGGGTTCGTAGGCTGGTGCTTCTTTCCTTGCTATAAACATTTTATGGAGAGATGTGGCAGGCCCCTGCTTCAGCCTGGTCCTGCGGGAGAGGCTCAGGACACCTGGATGTCTGTGCACCGATGATCATGCTGCGCTTCGTTGAATAGCTGTGCCTGCCTGTTCTAGCTCCTGGACCCAGGTTCCTGGCTGGCTGGAGGGGCAGTGAGTGCCTGGCTGATATTCATGCACTAAACCTCAGACTGATACGGGCTGCTTCCAGGTGACGTGGCCTGGCGTGGTGATAACAAGACAGGTCAGATGATGCCATTTGCAGCGTGTGGCGGAGTTGACTTCCCCTCTGTGGCGGACGTTCTGGTGCAGTCGTAGGCTGCTGTGAGGACTTTTGGGTCACAGTTGCTGTAACCGTTCCCCTGTCTGTGAATATGTGCTTGATGGTGCTGCTAACTGAGGGGGTGCTGCTGGAAGGTGACTTCAGACATGTGCTGCACTGACAGTGTTGGCACCTCCTGTAAATACCTGGATTTTTGCTGACTTGTGTTCCGTTCCTTTCTTGGCAAAACTTGCAAGTGCAGGGTTAGAGGCAGAGCGCTCGGGGGCTGGGTTGGCTCCCCTCACTCCAAACTTTGGGAGTCAGCAGCCATTCTGCACAAGGCTTGTTTTGGAGGAAGGGTGCTAGCTGCAGCTGACGAATCAGGCAGGACAGGGTTAATGTGGCGCGGGATGGCTGTGGCCTGGAGGGTGGAGTGTGCAGAAACAGGAAATATCATCAGAATCTGTCTGTAGAGAGATTACTGGAACTAACCTCGCCAAAGACTTGTTTTTGCTTCAGAAAGACTCCTCCTGAGTGGGAGTGTGCAGGGTGACTGTGTCTGCAGAAAAAGAGGCCTTGTGTTGCAAAAATCAAGTGAGGCTCCCCAAGCTCTTCAGATTGGTGCATGCTGCTGTTGTAGGATTCTTCTGGGGAAGTCTGTGACCTTTGTACCGGGGCACCTCAGACTAGTTGATCACAAAGGTCCCTGCCGGTGGTGGGAGCGATGGCTGGATCTGGGGGAGGCAGCAGCGTTTTGCGCATGCTCACTGTCCCTCTTGATTTGCTGGGGCTGATAAGTTTTCATGTGTCTGGAGCTGACCTCTTGACCTGGGTTAACCAGCCCATAGGAGAACTTGCTCACATATGAATTCAGATTACTGCAAAACATCCTTTGGTGTCTGTTTAACACAAGCAAGTTTATTTCATGTAGATTAGTCAGTCTGGCTATGACTGGTGGGAGGGATATCTTAGTGGTTAGAGCACTGGCCTTGGAAGCTCAGTCCTTCAGAGGGTCTGTCAAGGGTCTGGGGCAGGCTGGATTTAAAAGAGAAAGCGTCAGGGATGGTGATTGCCCTGCTGTGAGTGCAGGGGACTGGGCTCGATGACCTCTCGGTCCCTCCAGCTCTATGAGACGTGAAGTGCATCTCCGTGTCTCTCACTGTAGAAATTTGCCAGTGTGGTGTTAGAGCAGCAGTGAATCCTCCAGGCCCACGGGTCAGAGTTGCACATTGCTGGGAGTCGGGGGAAACGGAGGGGGCGGCTGCTCTTGTGAGTGCTAGAAGGTGAAATGCAGAGCTGGATGTACACATCTTGTAGAGCTGGAAGGGCCCTTGAGAGGCCATCAAGCCCAGTCTTCTGCCCTCTTGGCCAGGTGTCTTGCCACTCGGACAGGTTTGGGGTTTTTTAAATCTCACCTGCCCCAGACCCTTGAAAGTCCCCCTCGGGCTGAATTTACAACCCTGGTTTACAAGGCACATGCTCTAACCATGGAGCTGTCCCTCACCCCCAGCTGCTCCGGTAACTGATCTGGGCACAGGAAGGCATGGAGCAGGGATTTCCCTCCAGGAGGTACTTCTGCTGTCTGTATCTCACACTTCAGTGCACCTCCTGTTGCTCATTCTGGGTGCTGTACGTATCTCCCGCAGAGCTGGGAGAGACCTTGCGAGGTCATCGAGCCCAGTCCCCACCCTCACGGCAGGACCAAGCACCAACCCTGAGAGATGGATTTTAAATGGCCCCCCAAGGGTTGAGCTCACAACTCTGGGTTTACAAGGCCAGTGCTCAAACCACGGAGAGTTTCTTTTTTTAATAAGTCAAATACTAAAACAAACCCACTGGATCAAGCTGGAAAACAATGGTGGTGGAGGAAGATGGGATGTGCCAGATCATGGCAGGCCAAGGCTGCAGCAGCCACCCTTCTGGTGCCCTGTGGCAGTCCCTGGCTGCTTTGGAGGCAGGGCAGTAAACCTCCCATACAACATTCCCCAGGCAGCTTTTTTCTTTACCCCGGTTAATTAGAGCTCAGGGCATGTCTGTCAGAATAGCTATTCCCACTGTCCAATTTTATCAGCATTTACTCTAGTAACTCAGGATGTTTTCATTATCTGCACAAAGGTCCAGTCTCTTCCTTGCATTCTTTGGTGCTCTTGGTGCTGTGTGAGGACACAGCTGTCTTTCTAGGCAAGGCATGAACTTGGGAAGCACTGAGGACACAGCTCCAGAGAGGTAGAGACCAGAGAGCCTGTAAGCCCCCTCCTCACTGCAGCTGAGAACAGGCGGGTGCCCTGCCCTTGGGTGGAAAGGGAAAGGCTGAGAGACATACATTTAACCCTGCTGAATTTAAAGGGTTTCCCTGGCGGCTGATGCTGCAGTGGTGATACCCCGTGCTGTCCGGTTCCAGCAACTGGGTAATTGAAACGTGGCCTGTGGGTAAATGACTTCCTGACAGGAATGGCCGGCACCGTGAGGGGTTTGCAGGTGAGAAACGAGGAGAATGAGACTCCAGTGAAAACGCAGGCAGAGGTCTCAGAGGTGGGAAAAGCAGGTGGAGCCCCCGGAAGCCCCTGTCCATCCTTCGGGGGCTAGTGAGCGCGGCCATGGTCGGCGCCAGGGGAGGGCTCTCCTGCTCGTCGGAGTACAAGGAACGTACATGGAAAAGCGTTCACTCCCTGCTGCGGGGGCACATGGTGCTTTGCGTGAAGAAGCCAGGCCAGGCATCCCTCCTGCCCCCGGGGTGTTGGGCCCCTGCATGGCAGGCCAGGCGCAAGGTGACTGGGGCAGCAGCAGATGGCAAGGTGGTGACACGCTGAGGAAGTGAGACAGCGGCTATGGAGGGGCTGTGTGCATGGAGATTGCTAAACATCAACGGTCTGGAGCTAACACGCCTTACTGCCTTACTCCTGGTGTCAGTAACGCCCCTGCATTGCTGGTTAGGCCCCCGGGAGAGTTCCCTGGCCCCTGGGATTTCTTTTCCCTCTCTGGAAGCACTGAACTACTGGGGTCCCTCGTGGTGCTAGTTTGAGATAATTCTTTGTTGTGCCCCTGCGAAGTTTCTGTTCCCAGCTGAGAAGAGAAGTTCTGCCTGGCCTTTCTCTGGAGCAGTTTGGGTAGCAGGGGTCTAGGAGGCAGACTGTGACCTAGTTGGTGTAAATCTGACTCTCAGGTGTATTCCTGCTGTCACAGCAGTTATGTCCTTGGCCTGATGTCTGGGGAGATTTCCCCTCGTTTTCCTTCATGGGATGCTGTAGGTTGTGTGTTCCTGCTTCGGGGCTGAGCTGAGCATTTGCTGGCTTTTATTCCTTGTTAAATAGTACATTTTCGATGTGTCTAGAAATGCAGCAGTCAGCCTCCCGGGCATGCCGGCATGGCCCTGGGCCCCAAGGGCGAGGGGGCAGTTGGAGCAGAGAGTCAGTCAAGTCTGCTTCATTGTTTGTGTCTCTTATCAAGCCTGTGTCGAGGCACTGCAAGGAGGCAGCCTTTTGTACTGGCCCAGCAGGTCTGCGGTGCAGCAAGGTGAGGGGACGCTTGTCCTCCTGTGTGCCATAGAATGTAGTGGATTTTTAATAACAGCTATTTGAGTTGTGAGGACACCTGGCAAGGGGACCTCTGTGAATGTCAGAGGCCTGCCTGTCCTTTGCCCAGAGAAGCGCCTTAGCAATTTGTGTAGAGAGAGGTACTTTGCACCCAGGGTGAGCTGTGAATTGTAATAGGAAATGTGAGGTTACAAGCAGCACTCGGGGGTCTTGTGGCTGGCACCCGTTGCTGCTGAAAAGGGAAGGCATTTGGATGGCTAAGTTCAGTTTTGCGCTCAGTACTGGATACTCTGACATTCAGCCCAGTGTTAGTGGTGTCTCACGCCCTGCTTTTCAGTAAAACACAGGGAGGCCAGGAACCAGTGTTCCTGCTCATCTTTTCCTTCCAAGCGCAGGTATTTTCCATCCTTGTGCGGAATAATTTTACGTGCACTGAGGCACACAGTAATGTACACCATCAATATCAACAAATAACTCAGTCATGGGCGCTCTCCTAAATAGCTGGGCAGCACCTAAATCTCTCCAGAGTGGCCACACGAGCGCCCAGCTTACAGGGAACGCTACCTGGAGCCACTAACTGTAACTGAATTTCAATTTAAGAACTTTACAGCTTGTGCGTGTTAAGAAATGCGTACGGTGTGGGAAGGGCTTTTCATCGCACTGGGCAGAATGGATGCAGCTCTAAAAAATAGCTTGCATTGTTTGGCTGTGAATGGGCACAGGCACAATGAGTGAGGAAGTGTATTATGAATCTTGTGATAATTGGCATTCAGACCCCCCAGTTGCTAGAGCCCGGTGAATATAAAGATATTTCAGGTTTTGAAGTGAATGGCCCTTACAGTGAAAAGCACGGAACTGTGACCTCATGTGCCCTAAATTGTCAGACCTGACCTCAGAGCTTCCTTCTGCCTGTGCTGCTGACAGGCTCAGCAGTCCACTTCTTCCTTGGCTCTCTAGTGCGGTACATCCCAGGCAATGCCAGTGCATCCCATAGCCTCTGGCAGTGTCTCCTGCTAGTTCTTCTAGTTATTCTTGCACCTGCTAGATCCCTGCCTTGCCCCCTGCATGCCTCTCCCTAGGCAGCCTGGCTCTGGCGGCTGGCTGTGATTCCTGGCCTCCAGCTCCAGTTCTGAGCCTCTGCTCTGAGTCTTGAATGTGAGTCTGGTTCTGACACTGGATTCCTGCTCCTGGCTTCCAACTTGTGCTCTAATCCTAGATACCTAGGGCAGGAGAGACCCCAGTGATCGCCTCATCTGACCTCCTCTATAGCAGGCCAGAGACCTGCCGTGAAACGATTTCCAGAGCAGATCTAAGAACCGCTGGGCCTGACTGCCACATCCCGGTCTTGGACACCTGTACGCCTTCGCATCTGTTGTCCAGCTTCCTGCCTTCCTAACCTTAGTTTTGTCTTGCGTCCAGTTTTTGCCCCTGTTCTGCCTCCGATGGAAGGGCAATTGCTCTGTTCCACATCGTGCTTTGTGAAGCAGTGTTGTTGGCAAAGTCAACTAATCTATGCTAACTGATTTTGCTCCTTCAACAATGCCTGTTGTTGCCTGCTTAATCACCCAGTCTGTTGCTAATGCAAAGCAGATTGATGGTACCAGACAGCCTTGTCTAACTCCAGTCATAATATCGAAACACTCACTTAGGGCCGTTTCAGATCTGATGGGGGGTTTGCTTCTATTCTCTGAATGACTTACTAGGTTGATGCTTGTCCTATGTTCCATAACTTCTAACGATATTTCATGGGTCTCTCTCTATGGACACTACCACACTCTTAATTAAGATGGGTTTTGCCAAGCTTTTCCTGATCTGTTGAAGAGTGAATAGCTGTTCACAGTGTTCTCCACCTGCACAGAACCCAGCCGGCTGTTCATGTATTGCATCCACGGTTGTTTTCATTCTGCTCAGCATAATGTTATCCAGTACTTGGTCTGGAATTACATCATAATACCTGTTGCCTTCATGCACTGAGTAGGATTCCCCCTGCTTAGCAATGCCATGGTGAGGCCCCATTTCCAGTCACAGGGCCCTTGTTTTTTCACCCTGGCTTTGTTGGCTGCTCAGTCAGAAGAGGCCCTCCCGCCTTCAGGACCACCGAGTAAATTCTGGCAGTTCTGGGACTTTTGACTTGTTCGAGGACTTCAGTGGCTGCTCTGATTTCCCTCTCGTTTCCAGCGTAGCGTTGGCGTTTCTCAAACCCTTGCACAACCCTCAGCTCTGAGCAGTTTAATGTTCTTCCCATTGGCTGGCTTGTTCTGCAGACACATTTGACATCTCTCTGTGAGAGACCAAGAAAGACAGCACAAGGGATCGTCAGGCTCTTCTTGAGAGGTCTTTCTGCAGCTCTGCAGAGCTGCTAGGAGTCTCCCTTCTGTGCACCTGCAACCTCCTCCTGACCCAGGTGTTTGGCTCCTGCCTGCATCTCTCCTTTAGTTCTTTGCCTCCGTTGCTGGCATCCACCTCAGAGCTCTGCCTGCATTGCCCTCTTCCTTTTCTCCTTCAGCGCTTTGTCACTTGCTGCTATTGTTCCAGATAAAAGCCATGCGTTTCCATTGGTGGCCCACTGCTGTCCCCACTACCATCGGAATGTCGGACCCTCTGTCTTCTGGGTTTCTGTCAGCCTGGTCCTGTAAAACCTGGAGTGGTTGCGAAATGCAGTCAGATCTGTGTTTCTTTGTCCATGAACTTCTCTGCTGTTGTAGCCCCTACTTGTGATCTTTCTGCATCCCTGTTGTAATGTGAGCCAACATCTGCTCCTCTGTTGATTTGGATGTCCTGCAAAGATGCCCATCTGTTATTTATACACTCACGGTCTGTCTGGTTGAGCTGTATCACCTTAAAGAAGAACAATTTTATTGATTAGGTAATGAGCTTTTGGGGGTAAGATTCTGATGAAGTGGGTCTTACCCACGAAAACTCACTGCCTAATAAATAAAACTGTTGGTCTTTTTAAGGTGCTCCTGGACTGCTTGTTTTTGTGAAGCTGCAGATTAACATGGCTAACCCCTGAGGCTCTCTGGTTGGTGCTTGCACTGTTGTGTGGAGGAGACAGCCAGCTCTCTTCAGAGCGCTTGTGCCAGAGAGTCAGGAGCTGTTCGCCACTATCAGGAGGCAGTTGCTGAAGTCCTAGTTTGAATACAGAGTGCAGCCGAAAGGGGAAGCTGATGCTGTAGCTTTGTTTTTTATGGAGCAAAAGTCAGCCCAGTTTCCCCAGTGGTGTCTCTGCAGCTCTAGCATGAGGCACGTTAGTCCTTTTGGGCTCACAGCAGAGTGGTTGAAAGGTAGCTCCTCAACAGCAGCAATGGACGTGTTCTTTGGCTGTGACGGTGGACTGAGGAGCCCGGGGGGCCTCTTCCACCAAATTCCCATTTACGGGCATGGAACCACTCGGCCGTATCATCTTTGCTGCATTTTTTGGTGCCTTTTATTTTTATTTGCTGGATTTTGGCTGTCTGTGAGGTCCAGCTGAAATGGGAAGGGCAACCCAGGCGAGACCGTTTCCTGTTAAATGTTCCCATGCCAGAGGCGGTGGAGAGGCCACGCTCTCCCCTTTTGCTGGGCAGGGCTCTCCGACGTGAATCGGGGGTGCTACAGTGGTAATCCGAATCAGCCTGGTCTGTGGAGACGGTTTCCAAATCCCAAAGGCCCGTGTGCATCCGCCCCCACTTGGCTTAGTGTGTGAGAGCCCCACAGCAGTGACGCTCTGCTTTCCTTTTGCAGCTGCCGGAGCAGTAACCGGAAAAGCCTGGTGGTGGGAACGCCGTCGCCAACCCTCTCCCGCCCACTCTCCCCACTCTCCGTGCCTACAGGTAAGGGAGGGCTGAGCTCTGTGGAACAGGCTGAGGGCCTGCAGTCTTTGAGCCTGGCTGCTTTGGAGGGGCAGTGCGTGGCCCAAAGGCAGGGGCGGCAATGGGTGGCCCTTGTGAGATTTTTCTTACTCCGGTGTGGACTACGCCCCTTCTCCGTGGTGTGTTTGCTGTGTGAAGATGCTGTGCCCCAGCAGTGTCGGTCTCTGTGCTTTAGCAGTTCCTTGGGGTCAGCCCTGGGCACAGGCATGTGTGTTAGACTGGGTGTGTGCCTGTCTCTGAGTGGCTGTTGCACCTGCCAGGTTGAGAGGTAAAGATGGGAGTGAGGAGGCCACGCTTTAACCTTGCCTTGTACCAGCTGTGGCTGTCTGGGATGGGCGGTTATTGCCCAGCAGGGTCTCCCTGTCTTCCCGCAGTGGGTTTATTTCCCTTGAGGAACAGAAAAAATATTTACAGAGCAATTGGCTTTGTGACTCTGTAACTTCCAGTAGCAGCTGCTAGCAGAGGTGAGATCCCAGATGACCAGCCAACGGTCTGGATCAGGTGGTGCATTAATGTCTTCTCTGTCTGCAGCTGGGAGCAGTCCCTTGGATAGCCCACGCAACTTCTCAGCTAGCACATCTGTCAACTTTCCCTTTGCTCGCAGGTAAGCTGGGGTGTGCATCCTGCTCCTCCTGCCCCCAGGCAGGCGGTAAATCCCGGCAGACAGGGCTGGGCTGGGGGAGAGGTGAATGCGTTCGGTTTTAACGGCAGAAGGTGGTGCGTTTGGTAACAGCTGGCTGCTGCCGTTCACCTCCAGAGAGCAGTCTCGGCTGGGGGTGTGCGCTCCTGGTGCGAATGTGCTTGGGGTTTGGGAGGGTCCTTGTCATGTTCTTAAGTCCATAGACCCGCCCAATGGGGCAATCAGCCTCTTCATGAGCTGGGGGTTGCAGGGAGGTTCCAGTGAGAGTCGCTGCACAGCCCTGCCCTAGCGTGCCAGAGGAGAGCTCCTGTGTTTGGGGGAGGGGGTTAGAGACAGCCCTGACAGGGTACAAAAGGGAGGCCCCTTCATAAGCAAGAGCACAGTGCGAACGGGCTGCAAAATGCTTTGTTAGCTGGAGCTTTACTCCAGAGTTCTGCTGGGTGCAGATGTTTTCCCTGCGCTCCTCGTGGGCTGCATGAGCTTTGACGCCTACTAGAGCTGTCAGAGTTCCAACCAGCGAGCGGAGAGAGGCGGGAACCCAGGAGCCCCAGCAACGGCAGCAAGCCTGGGAGCGTGGGTCTCGGTTACCTTGTTTCTTTTTGTCTCTTTCCTCCCTCCCTCTTGCTCCCTCCTCCTGGCTGATAATCTCCCACCACCCTGCAGTCATGCTCCTCGGACTGACAGGTAATTGTGGGAAGGGGCCTGTGTGCAGTGGGGAATGCTGGCCCCACTGTGCGTTGTATCTTGCTTGCCTTGAGCCTCGCCCCCATTGTGGCAGTGCCAGATTTAATCAGTGCATGACTGGCCCTCACAATGCTGGGCTGCTACGGGAACAGGCACAGCTCTGTTCCCCTCCCGCTGCCATTGGCCAAGAGTCCAGACCCAAATTCTGCCCCCGCTTGAAAACGTCCCACCAGATTATGAACAGCGTCCTGCATTCTAAACAGCTGCTCCTCTGAAACCGACACCTGGGTCACCAGTGTGGTGGAGATGGGAGCAGCGCTCTCCCGGTCCTGCTGGGCTGATACCATTCACCTCTCTGGAAATAAACACCCAGGAGGTCGGGGTTAATTTCAAACCTGCTCAGGGACAATAAAATGGGCAATGTTAATTTCTTGTTTGCCAAATAAGCAAGAGCTGAGCTAGAGCACATGGCGCTCGGTTCCCAAGCTGTTAATGGTGGGAAACCAGACAAACGATGATGCAAGCAACTTAGGAGGCTGAGCGGCTCTTGAGGTGAGCGTTCTGGCACTGCTGGGGGCCGCCGCTGCTAGTTCTCGTAACTTAGCCCTGCAAGCTGCTGGGACAAGGCAAGAATTTTCTGTCATGTTTTCATGAATCCAATGGATGCCTCAGTTTCCCGCTGACCTTTGCCTTGCAACCTAGTGAAGGGCACCACTATGGGGCAAGCACAGGCCCAGGGGTTCCCTTGCTGGCTGGGCCGTAGTGTACAGGCTGGTTAAGATACTAGTTGAAATGGCCACAGACCGACAGGGAGTCCAGCCGGGCAACTGGCTCCGCCAGGACTGCACAGCACTCTGCAGGGGGAGGCCAAGTCAGCACGGCCCTGCCTGGAGATACGGTGGCGGCAGGGGATGAGGCCTGGGCTTGTGGAAGAAGCTGGCTGTTAGCGTGACAGAGCCTGTGATGGAGTTCGCTGCAGCTTGGCAGGGGGTTGCTCTCGCGTGGCTGGAATGAACCCTTCTCACCTGCCTCTCTCTGTGCCAGTGCAAGGTCTCCCGGGGCTGCCTGGCACTGGGCTCATTAACCCTTCCGTGTCTGAAGAACACTGCTTGGTGTCCTGTGGCTCTGGCTGCACACTGAGCGCTTGGGCGGTACTCAGGAGAGATCCAGGAGCCGCCCAGCTGATTAGCACGGTGCCCACAGCAGCATGTTTGCTCCTGGTGGTGCTCATCTGCACTTGCCTCGCTGCACGTAACAACATTTATTCTGCCCATGGATGCAAAACCATTGGAGGGAGGCGCCTGGTTCGCGTTACTACAGGGGCTTCTGCAACAGACACTTTAAAGGCTGGGGCACAAGCTCCAGTCTTGTGGCTCCAGGACAGCTGGGCTGGGCAGGTGGGGAAGCTGAAGGCCAGCCAGGCATAGGGTGCAGAGCCCTGGGCTGGGCTCCCAGGCTCTTGGCTGCCCAGGAAACGCTTTCAGCAAAAATAGCAGGCTAGGTTTAAGTGTCTGGCGTCCCGTCTTTGGGGGGCGGGGCAGAGACGCATCCATTGTGCGTGTTCGCATGTCATGCGCCCGGAGGAATCGTGCTGTTCTGCAGATCAAAATCCCAGGGCCCCAGATCCCAGCCTCCCATGGTTCCCCCCGCCAGCGGCTTTGTTCGAGTGCAGGGTGGCCAGAACACAGGGCCGAGCTGTCATGTGGCTGCAGTCGCTCTGCAGTTGTTGCCCCATGCACTGACAGAACAGCACCCGCTCACAGGGACACGCGTGCTGGTGTCCCTCTGCTGCAGCGGGGCACATGGCCTCTGTTTTCGGATTCTGGCATTCCTGTCTCCTCAGCCATAACATTAGTTGCACAGCCGTTGTTACTGCTGTGACCTGACATCAAAATACGTTTGGTGTAAGAGGCTTTGGGGCTGCAGCTGCCTGGCTGGGCCACAGCCGTGTGCTTGTTCTTGCCCACTGCACTCTGACATTCATTGTTCCTTTATTTGCATTTAAACAAAATTCTCCCTGTGTAATCCTGGGTTTCCTCTTGCAGGGCTGATGGCAGAAGGTGGTCACTGGCTTCGCTACCCTCGTCTGGCTATGGGACAAATACCCCCAGTTCCACTGTCTCGGTAAAGCTCTCCAGCTGTCGGTAGCAGCAGAGGGAACTCTGAAGTAGTGGAATGTCCTAGGGCAGGCTGCAGCCTGCCTGGTGGGCCTGTCTCAGTTTCCATTTCCGTTCCCGGAGACAACCTAGTGCTATTTGAGCGTAAATCCAGTCCTCAGAGGGTTACTTTAGTATGAACAAAAGCCCTTTGTGCACAGCTGTAACAGCACAGATCTCCACAGTCCATCCATGAACCTCTTTCACCACTCCCTTCTCTTTGGTAAGGTGCTAGTGTCCCTTCCCAGGCCTCGTCCCTGGGCTTCAGATCAGTTCCTCTGGCTTCAGCAGCACAGCCAGAGAGCCAGACGACATGTCCCTCTGCTGCTCTCAGCTTGCAGCCCTCTCCTGCCTTGTCTGGCACAGGAAGACCATCAGGCTTCCCAGCTGAGAGCTGCTCTGCTGCCTTCCTGATCATTCCGTCTTTCCTGGAGGGCCCTCATGTCTCTTGGCTCCTTGTGCCTTCGCTTGACTTGCCCAGTCTGGCTCCTCTGGCCTAGGTGCAGTCAGAGGCTCTGGATTCTCCTCCCGCCGAAGAGGCCAGGGCCACCATGTTACACGGGGTGTTAAATCCCTGAGCTCTGTCATCGCCTTCCCTCAACAGCAAATTCTCTGGGGCTTCTTGGCATGTCTAGATGTTCTTTTTGCGGGATGCTGCTGAGTTAGCTGCAGCACTTTGCAGATGGCAGGGTTGTTTGGTTTTTTTGCAGATTAATAATGGAGGCTTTGTCAGGGTTGGGTGATAGAGCAGAGCTGTTTGGGGAGCCCTGGCCTGCAACAGAGCTGGATGCTACAAACTAGAACTGAGGGGCTGTCATGTAGGGAGAAAAGGGGTTCCTCAGAGTTGGGAAGCAGGTCAGAGCTGCGGGGGCAGCTTGGCCCCTGCCTGATCTCCAGGTGTTGAGGTGGCTAATGCAATCCATTCTGCGCACTTACGTGCAGCACAGTTGGGAGAGGCGAGGTGACAAGCGAGGTCCCAGGCTGCCTGTCAGTATTTCCAGCCTACGACAGGGTTCCGAGGCAGCTGTTCCTAATGAACTGTTTCCACCCTGCTCCGTTGGCAGAATTTAGCTATCTCCTAACTGCTGCATTTGTTGTTCTATCCAGTCATCTTCATCCTCCCAGGAGCGCCTGCACCAGCTGCCGTACCAGCCCACTCCCGATGAGCTGCATTTCCTCTCTAAGCATTTCCGCAGCACCGAGAGCGTCACAGACGAGGAGGGGCGCCGCTCACCCTACCTGCGGCCACGATCCAGGAGCCTAAGGTACCTGAAATCTCCCCCTGCACCTGGGCTTGCCAAGGCTTGTGTGTGCGCCCGTGCGTGCGACGTTGTGTTGGGTGGGGGATTGCCAGGCTGCCCCGGATCCTCTGCTTGTCCCCAGCTGCTACAGGAGACGGTGCAAGAGGCCCCCTAGTGGGCAGCTCTCGAGTTGCTTTGTCACAGGGTGGATGCACCAGTCTGGTGGCGTGAAGCTTGGTGCTTCCTGGGCTTTGCCACGTGGATTCTGTTCTGCCGAATGGCCCCTACTTTGCCTGCAGTGCTTCCGCCAAGGGCAAGTATCAGAGGGGGAGCCGAGTTAGTCTGTGTCTGCAACGAGAAGTCCTGTGGCACCTTATAGACTGACATGTTTTGGAGCATGAGCTTTCGTGGGCAAAGACCCATTTGCCAGATGCCGTGTATCGCGTCGCACCTGCTGAGGCAGCTCTTTGCCCACGAAAGTTTATTCTCCAAAACATCGATTGGTCTGTAAGGTGCCACAGGACTTCTTGTTGTTCTCGCAAAGAGAAAATGGCTGACGTCTGATTCCAAACCATAGTGCAGTAAATCTCAGGCTAATCCTTCGGTGCCCCCGCCCTCTCAGGTGGCTCTTCTCTGAGCTTAGCTTGCAGGCCCTTTGCAAATCCACTTCTGTTACTGGGAATTGTTTGCAGCTCCTTGCCATGGTTGGTTTCCATCTCAGCTGGGGACTCAAATCTGAACACTGGCCCTGGGGTGGTCCCAGCAGATTGAGAGGCGACTACTCAAAAGAACGCCCAGACCTTGAGATCCAATCAGAGCATACCTGAAAGTCTGGCCTTGCTGACCCAGCTGCCGGTTGGGTTTGAAGTCAAGAGGCCGGAATCAGACATACTATTGAAGATTAAAAACCGTCTGTTTATGTAACTGGATCTAGATGCACTACATGTATTAAGTAAAAGCTGGGTGCTCTGGGCACATCTGTTTGCAATGCCTTTTCTCTCCCTTCTCCCCAGCCATTGGTTTCTCAAAGCTAGGACTGCAAGCAGGTCTACAGCATTCTTCAAGATTTCAGACACACAGGGGTCTTGCGTAGCTACATCTGCCTGTGCATTCCCTGCCTGTACCTAGGCACGTTGCATGAAATTCCCGAGAACAGAGCAGAGAAGTGCGAGCAAGAGTCCCAACTAACTCTTCCTCAGCTTCTGCAACTTGTTAGACTATCCATGCAGACTTGAACCTGACTGTTCCCATTCACTGCTTTGTCTTCCAGTTGTGAAGTGCCTCAGGTTTGCATCTCTTACAGGGAATAGTTCAGTTAAATGCTTTTTCCCCATTGTGAAATGTGTGGAGAGGCCTCGTTTGTACCCAGGCGGTTCTTACTGAGTGAGAGTGCTAATTGGTCCTAGGCTTTGTTGTCTGAAATTTCATTAAAATTAGAATTAAAAATTAAAATTATCTCCAGGGCTTTAGGAGTGGGTGAATGTCTTACCAGAGAGAGGCTAGTTCTAAGGCTGCCATCCCCTGTACAGAGGAAATGCAGAGACCCACGCTAAGCTGCAGCTCGCTCTTTAGTTACTGAAATGAGAAGGTGGGGGTGAGTTGAAACTGGCTTTGATCTTGGTCCACAAGATGGTGGCTGCTCCCTGTGACTGACTTTGTCTAACAGGAGAGAGGTTCCAGTGGTGCTGGTGTGGCCAGGGGAGACAGAAGGTCCACTGAGTTCTTTTGTGGGCCAAAGAGAGAGACAATTCACGCGACAATCTCTGTGTGCCCTGCAAAACTAAAAACAAGCGTTTCACTGCCAGCAGTGAACAGGCAGTGATGGCCACAGACAAGGAACCCTGGGCATGTGTCACACTGCTGGCCTGCTTACCGTTGGCTGTGGTATAGACATTTTCTTCCCAGTGGCATTCCACTTTGCTTCTGTAATGCTGGCATGAGCGTGGTGACTGGGGCAGGGATATAACCTGAGGCGGGGAGAAGCCCTTTCTTCCAAGAAATGGAAATGTCTGGGTTATTCTCTTAGCTCCAGAGACCTAGATTGGGAACTTCATTGGGTGATCGGTGCCATGAGTTTGGAGAGAGTTACTCAGCTCAGACAGCTGCCAGGCAGTGTCCTCTGCTTGCCCCTCTCCCCACCCGGAGAGACCTGTATGTAGAGTGATGGCTAGGGGTGCTGGCTGGGAACGGGGGGGATGTTCCATGTGCCAGGAATGAGGAGCAGTTCCAGAGGGGGGCTTCAGGGCAGTGAGGGCTGTGCCCCGTCGGTGGGAGGGCAGAGTGGCATGGGAGCTGCAGGAAGCATGGGGGTGCATTGGGCAGCTGTTTGGGGATGGGGGGTCACTGGGGAGTGCTGAGTGCACTTTAATGGCTCGTGAAACATGGCAGCTGCATAGAAAACCAGCTGGGAGGAGCCTCCGAAGGCACAAAGCCATCCCCACTGGGTCTTCTGAAGACAAATGCTTTTCTTTCCCATCAGTCCTGGACGCACAGGTGGAATGTTCGATAATGAGATTGTTATGATGAATCACGTCTACAAGGAACGGTTCCCGAAGGTAACTAACTGCCTGGCATTTGGAGAGCTGCTTCCAGCACAGCATGTCTTGGGCTTGTCAGCAGTTTAGTCTCCAGCAAAATCATTTCTGTTCTCTGTCCGGGGATGCGTAGTGTGTGCTACGGGGATGGCGCAAGAGAGGGATGGTAGCTCACTGGTGGGGGGAGCAGGAGATACGTGATGTCAGTGAAGAGCTCTGTGTTGCTGCAGCAACGTGAAACCACCCCAGCAGCCATGTCTGGAGATGGCTGCTGGCTTAAAACAATAACCGTGTGAGCATGTGCCGACTGGGCTGAGATTTCCCAATGTGCAGCGATAGCAGGGACTTACAGCCTCATCTAGGACAGGGAGATGGACTATCACAAACATAGGGATGTTCCTGTTCTGGCTGCTTGTGCGGCTGCCTGGCCTGGGGTGCCGTGACCCAGCTCCAAGGCACGCGCAGGGAGAACACTCTTCCCAGCACGTCCCTCGTGTACCGATCAGAACAGTTATTTCGCACAGCGCTGGCGTGCTGAGGTCGTACAGCCCAGTGCATGGCAGCCTGGCTCCAGGCTCGTGTGCTGCATTGCCTGTCCCAGTAACTCAGCGTTAACATCGCTTTCTGCAGCAGGCTTTCCCGTTCCATCAGCCCCGGGGAGATGGTAACCGAAGCAGCAGCAAGCCCCTGTTTCCATCCTTCCTGTGGTTCAACGTGTTTTATGTAGAGCTGAGGGAGGGGGAAGAGCTGGTAGCTGTCCAGTGCCAGAGCCTGTGGAAGGACCCTCATGCCGAGAGGCCTGGCCTGGAGCTCAGTGTTTGGATCACAAGGGTGTGCTCAGCAATCTTCTCGGAGTGCTTCTGGGTATTAACAATGGACCCAGGCCTGGGTGTGTGCTGGGACATTCAGCCAATGGGGAGCTGCCCCCGTACAAACCTCGGTGCAAGAGCCTCTGCTGGTGTAAAGTGCCCTGGCTCCAGCTGAGGACGCTGTCCCGAGTGTAAAGGCGCTGCATGCGTGCAGGGCACGTGCAGGAGTGTGCGCTAGATCAGCTGGGCTGCTGGCTAACTCCTGCAGATAGAGTCACTGCAGTCATCTGCTTTGCTCTGCCCTGCAGGCCACAGCACAGATGGAGGAGCGGCTGCAGGGGACCATTACCAGCTGCTCGCCCAGCAGCACGCTGCCCCTGGCTGATGGCGTTCTGGGCTTCATCCACCATCAGATCATCGAGCTGGCTCGCGACTGCCTGGCCAAGTCCCAGCAAGCCCTCATCACTTCGCGCTACTTCATGGAGCTGCAGGAGAAACTGGAGAAGCTGCTCCGTGACGTGAGGGTTTGGGTGTTCTCACAATCCCGCCTGCTCCCAGCTGGGTCCCGCCCTCGACACGGGCTGTTTGGTGACCTGGGCATCTGTCATCTCCTCTGCAGGCCCAGGAGCGTTCAGAGAGCGAGGAAGTGAGGTTCATTGACCAGCTGGTTAGGAAACTGCTGCTAATCATATCCCGGCCTGCCCGCCTCCTGGAGTGCTTGGTAAGGAGCCGTGTGTGCTGCCTGCATGGGCGAAGGGAGCCCCGCGTTACTCTGCGAGTCGGTCAGAAAGACTCACTTCCAGTAGAACAGCTTGCTCCACGCTCGTGCACCCAACAGCTGATCAGCAGTGCAGTTCCCCTGTCACCTGCGCAGCAGCTTCGTAGCCATAATGCAAGTGTAAGCGCATGCGCTGGCCTGGGAAGCGGGAGTCGTGCTCAGCGCTAGGGAACGTGGTTGGACGAGAGAAAGAAGACGCAGACAGTCAGACGTTTAGGCCCAGGTGTTAAAGACCACAGGGTGGTACTGGGCTCCCTTGTGAGGTAGGAATGTCTCGCCTGCTTGGCTTGTCCATCTCTGGCGCTGGCTGGTTACACTTAGTTTCCTTCATTTGCCTTGGAAACTTAGTTATCCAGGGTACGTTTCCAACCCTCTCTCAGGAGCGCTAGCCTGAGAGCCACGGCAGGGCCTGTGGCAGCTGGAAGGAGCACCGCTGGGTGCCAGCTCAGCCCCTAAATTCTGGGAGCTGGGCATGTGGCGTGTGTTTACACGGATTTTTCAGCCAGGAGAGATTACACTGGAAACACAGACACACACCTAAGCTCGGGGAGCTCCAGTTCTCCCACAGAGTGCTGCTGCCTGCGTAGCAGCTGGTAGCTCTGGAGCTAAAGGGAACCCTCTCGGTGCAGTTCATGGTCTTGCTCTGGTTCTCTTTGAGAATACGTGCACAGCTGTGAGCTGTGGTGCGGGAGGTGCTGTTATCTAGGGACACAGGCAGAACGTGCATCTTGACTGCACTTATTCTTCTTGGCCAGGAGTTTGATCCTGAGGAATTTTATCATCTGCTGGAAGCTGCGGAAGGACATGCTAAGATAGGCCAAGGAATAAAAACGGATATCCCACGGTACATCATCAGCCAGCTGGGGCTTGCCAAGGACCCTCTGGAGGGTAGGGATGTTTTACAGCTCTGGGACTGACTCTGACTGACTGGATGGCGGGGGTTGGGAACGGGAGAGGGACCCTCCACAAGTGGCTGCTGGTAGTCAGCCAGATTCTGCACGCGTTGGAGGTCTCTGCTACTGCCAGGCGAGGAGCCGCCCTCATCCCAGAGTCACCGCCTCGGGTAACGCTAGGCATTCACCATTTATGGAAAATAATCAGGAGGGTTTTTTTTACTTTGCAATTATAGTGTTGGGAGCCACAAAGAAGTCCTTGAAGAGCTGCATGTGGCTCCGGAGCCGCAGGTTGCAGACCCCTGGTGTGGGGTATGGATGGTGACTCTTACGGCATTAGTTTTGTTAGTGATGCAGCGGCCTCAGAGAGGATGCCCATGAGCCAGGCTGCACACTGCCTGGAAACAGGCTTGCTTGTGGCGGTTTGGTGCTTCCAGTGCTGGGAGGAACTGAGCATGTG
Source organism: Carettochelys insculpta (assembly GCF_033958435.1). Classification (NCBI taxonomy): domain Eukaryota; kingdom Metazoa; phylum Chordata; order Testudines; family Carettochelyidae; genus Carettochelys; species Carettochelys insculpta. The sequence goes on along the minus strand of NC_134163.1, from coordinate 16,061,944 downwards.
CATGCGGCGGGTGGATGAGAGGCTGAAGTCACTCAAGCCCTTGACAAGGGCAGAGGCTCAACATGGTCAAAGTTTTCTGTCTGTTCTTTCCTCAGCCCAGTGCTGATCCCACGTAAGTAGCAGCCTGGCGGTTGCCTTCCACTGAGCAGCTGGAAGGTTGGCTGCAGGGGGATGGTGCGTGCAGCAAACGCAGCCAGTGCAGGGGGAACAGGCCAGGGAAAGCTGCTCTGCATCTTGCGGTGAAGTTGGTCCCTGTGCAGGTTGTTCACTGAAGGTGGCACCTGCTAATCTGATAGGAGCTGGGGTAGCAGCACCGAGCCTGGGTCTGGAAATGGTCAATTTCCCCACTAAGAAGCCCCCACTTCTCTGGAAGGGAGCAGTGTGCAGAGCTCAGCAGAGCTTGAGTCTGGCCCAGCTCCATTGCAGTTCCTCCCTGCGCACTGGGCAGGCTGTTGAATTCCTGACACTAGGTCTTTCCGTCTGTCTGCAGAAATGGTTCGGCTGGATCATTTTGATAGTGGGATCGCTGTGGCCCCTGAAAACGACGACTCCCAGGAGGTAAAGCCGTCCAAGCGTTCCTGTCTCCCAGCCAGCTTCTCCAACGCTTAGCAAATTAACTCTCAGCATCCTGCGTGCAGATGGCCTCCTGGCAGTGCCTTCTTCCCGGGGAGCTCCGGGTTTGAATGGCCCGTCTGTAGCTGTGTGACGTGTCTGTTGGGCACCTCTGTTCCTATACTTGGACCTGCGGGTGGGCACCCAGACACGCAGGATCTGAGCTCGAGGCAGCTTTGATTTGGCAGTGCACAGTTTGCAAAGGGCAGTTGATTTCTAGTGTGATGGCTTCCAAGAATGCTGAGCACCAGTATCATCTGTGGAGCATAGGTCTGGCTTTGCTGTTAGTGGCTGGACAAGCCCCTGGTAACAGGAAAGCATTCCTTGGTGTGACGGGCACTGCAAAGGTAGGGAGGGAGGGTGGGTGGGCAGGAGCCTTTCCCAGGGCTAGACAGTTGTGCAGGGGCGGTGTGCGCTGTGTTTACAGTCACAGTGCCAGGGCCTGCTGAGAGTCCAACGCCCCGGTCTGTGTGTCTCAGCAGAGCCGGGCCTCAGCTGCCACCTCTCGGAGAAAACCCTGTGAGAGTGACTTTGAGACCATCAAACTGATCAGCAACGGGGCCTATGGGTAAGTGGGAGAGAGGCGTCTGCATCCGTGCAGGGTGTTCAGCAGCTCGCAGGCTGGGCCTGCGCTGCGTAAGCCGCTCGTGACGGCAGACTCTGGCTCCTTTTTGCCAATGATCCCAGCGAGACCCAACCACCTGGGTGGAGATCTGGGTCTGAGTCAGCCCAACTCCCCTGGACAGAAGGCACCATGGTGATGAGCACAGAGAGGGACCTGGAAGGCCTCTCTCCCTGTGGTGTCCTTGGTACTTTAACTCGACTCCACGGCGTGTGTTGTTACAGCTATTGCACACGAATCCTGCTGGTGAGCACCAGCTGCCGTGTCTGACCAGGCCACCTGCCTTGCCCCCGGGTCATAAATCAGGCCAGTGCTCCATCAGACCAGCCGGCTGGCAGCCTGCTTGGAAATGCCCCTTGTAACTGGCCTGCCTGGCACCTTTGCACGTGGGCTGCAGTGCTTGGCTCATTAGCGGCTACCCTCCAGAAACCCCGTGGCAGAGAACCTGCTCTGGGGTTTCTGCTTTACAAGAGTTTTGAAGTGACCAGTCTGGCTGCTCTGCCTGACACACTTGGCAGTAGCTCCTGGAGCCTTGTGCGCTCCTTAGCAAGTCCTGTGGTTGTGCAGCTGGGCGGGTGGGCGGCCGCTGTCACTGCTTTCTCCCCTTCCAGGGCTGTGTATCTGGTGAGGCACAGGGAGACCAGGCAGCGCTTTGCTATAAAGAAAATTAACAAGCAAAACCTCATTCTGCGGAACCAGATCCAGCAGGTGTTTGTGGAGAGAGACATCCTCACCTTTGCCGAGAACCCCTTTGTGGTCAGCATGTTCTGCTCCTTTGAAACCAGAAGGCACCTGTGCATGGTGATGGAATACGTGGAAGGTGAGAGCCAGACTGGTCAGCCCAAAGCTCAGCAGTGGCTTTGCACCACCATTGTTCATAACCCGCCCTCCCAGAGTAGGAAAATGGTGGCCCCCCAAGTGAAGGCTGCAGCCTGAGAATCCCAGTAGCTCTGATGGCCACCAGGCCTCTTGGTGCTGAATGCGTGGTGTCACGCTGCCCTCTGCTCCCGATCCCTGTCCTGTTCCTGCAGCAGTAGAGAATCCTCCTTCCTACACCGAGCAGAGACTCAAAAACCATCCACTGCCTGTTGAGAGAGGAGCTTGGTATGTGCACGTGCTCCTTAGTGCAGGCCTGTCTGCCTCAGTTTCCCTTTCTGTCAAATAAGGCGGTTGATGCCTCCTCTCAGGGGTGCTGTGAGAATTGTGTGTGTGCAGGGCGAAGCGGTGGTGGTTGGAATACGGTACATTAAAAAGAACCCCCTGCTTTAATCTAGTCTTCATGATTTAATGTCTCTGGTGTGTTCCATCTGAGACACTCTCCTGTCCAGCTGCATCCAGGTGTGTAATACACACGCATTTACCAGCTAGCCAGTATTCCTGAGCTGCAGAACACCTCCCCTGTGCCAGGGTGGCTCTGACATTTCTCCATCATAAGCCTGCTGTTCTCAGTCTGTACCAGTGCAGCACCTCAAAAATCGGCGAGCTGAGTGCTGCCTGGAGCAGAGCAGCCGGGGCTGGCAGTGGGTAGCCACGCAGGGTCAGGAAGGAAGGCTTTTCTGCTGTATGCAATTGGCCAGGTATACTTTCCCTCTCAATAGCATCAGCTTGCAGCTGTTCTGAGGCAGTGCACAGGATCTGATGGCTCAGCGGTTGGGTTCGGTGTAGGGACCCCTATATTCTGGTGAAGAAAAGGTGACTTGAAATACTGCACGATGTTCTTCGCCCCATCCTGCACGCTGCAGCTGCCTGTGGCTCATGGAGCACGTGTGTGTTGCTGTAGGTGGGGACTGTGCCACGTTACTGAAGAACATGGGTCCTCTGCCCGTGGACATGGCCCGGATGTACTTTGCAGAGACAGTTCTCGCTCTCGAGTATCTCCACAACTACGGGATTGTGCACAGGGACCTGAAGCCTGACAAGTAAGGACAGGAGGGAGGCTCGGGGTGGTAGGAGCCCAGCAAGAGGCGGTCTGGTTCTGAAGTGGGGAAGTGGGTGGAGTTCCTTCTGTGTCCCTTTTCCCTGTTGGGAGGGGTGGGATCACTGAACCAGAAGCAGCTCCCAAGTCAAGACCATGGCCTGCCAGGTGGCAGCCAGCCTGTTCACTGTAATTCGCGGTGCAGGGCCCTGAGTCAGGAGGGGAGCAATGTTGCAAAGAAAAGCCAGCATCATTCTGGGATGTATTAACAGGAGTTTTGTAAGCAAGACACCAGCAGCAATTCTTCCACTCCGCTCTGCGCTGGCTAGGCCTCGGGTGAAGTGCTGTGGCCGGTGCTGGGCCCCACATTTCAGGAAAGATGTGTACAGATTGGAGAGGGTCCAGAGAACAGCAGCAATGATTAAAGGTCTAGAAAACGTGACCTATGAGGGAAGACTGAAAGAATTGAGTTTTAGTGTGGAAAAGAAAAGCCCAAGAGGGGACGTAACAGTTTTCAGGTATTTAGAAGGTTGTTACAAGGAGGAGGGAGAAAAAATATTCTCCCTAATGCCTGAGGATAGGACAAGAAGCAGTGAGCTTACATTTCAGCAGGGGCACATTAGAATGAGCATTAGGAAACACTCCTTACCTGTTAAACGCTGGAATACATTTCCTAGGGAGGTTCTGGAATCTCCATCATTTGAAATTTTTAAGAGCAGGTCAGACAAACACCTGTCAGGAGTAGTCTAGGGTGTTTGGTCCGTAGGACTGGATTTGATGACCGCTCAAGGACCCTTCTAGTTCTGCGAGTCTGCCCTCTGCTCCATAACAGCCTCTGCTTGGGACTGAGCGGGTGAGACTGTGTGTACATCTTCTCTCCGGCAGTTTGTTAATCACGTCCATGGGCCACATCAAGCTGACGGACTTTGGCCTGTCAAAGATTGGGCTGATGAACATGACTACCAACTTGTACGAGGGGCACATTGAGAAGGACACTCGGGAGTTCATGGACAAGCAGGTACATCCCGGCTGTGAGATCTAACGGGCTGAGCCATTGGCTCAAACCATCTCTCTTGGTCCCTGTGGGAGGGTGGGCACGCGGCACTCGCATCGCCTCGGCTCAGGAGGCCAACCTAGCTGTGCGCATGCCGCAGGAGTCCCTGGGCTGCTGGAGAGAGCAGAGGTTCCGGTATCACCAGCCCCTCTCTGAATGCAGGTGTGCGGCACTCCCGAGTACATCGCACCCGAGGTGATCCTAATACAAGGCTATGGGAAGCCTGTCGACTGGTGGGCCATGGGCATCATCCTGTACGAGTTCCTGGTGGGCTGCGTCCCCTTCTTTGGGGACACCCCAGAAGAGCTGTTTGGGCAGGTGATCAGCGGTAGGTCAGCAGCAGCGGTCAGTAGCGCCTGCCCACCCTCTCGCCTTGCTTCCGGGAGCTGCCTGGGCATTCCCCACCCATCTCTGACAAGGTCGGGCCATTGGATTCCGGGTCTCTTGACACACGGGCTCTGCTCTGTAGTCTGTGTTTGGCCCCAGAGCACAGCTCCTCTGAGCGTTGGTAAGGATGAGATCTGGCCCCACCATAGCCTCTTCCACACAAGGCCCTCGCAAGGCTTTACACATCCTTACCGATGAACATTTGCTTCAGGGATGTGGGAGCCTGTCTCCCAGCTGTGGCTGGGTGTTAGCAGGTTAGAGTGCACAGCTGGGTCTCCGGTGGCAGGCACTGGGCCAGGGGCTTAGTCTCTTGAACTGATTCCCTGGCCCCAACGAGTTTGGGAACTATGAAACTCCTTTTGATTCCCAGCCAAGGGGGAAGGACGGATGGGGTGTTCCCCACCCTGGCCAGAGTGAAGAAAGGAGAATGCCTGGCCTAACCGTGCCCTGCACGGGAATTCTCTGCTTTAGCATGGGGAGCCCTCGAACGAGGGCTGGGCCACAGGGACGTTTCCTCACGTGATTCAGAGCTATGTGTTCTTATGGTGTCGGTGAGCCATGTCTGGTTGGGGCTGTGCTTCCTTCCAGGCTTTGGGGGCAGTGTTGCTCCCTGGGCTGTCGTCATACAACTGTCGTTTTACCGTTCTCTTCTGATTGCTGCTTCGTTTTTTCTTTAATGACGACTCTTCTGACTAGGTTCTTGGATGTCACCCAGGTATCACAGCATCTCTGCTTGATGATTAGTGCATTGCTGAGATGCTAGAGATGTAGGTTGGGCATAGGCACCCTGGCGTTCCCAGAGTTCGATGACCAGCACGTGCTGTGTGGTTACTCTAGCCGTTTTCTTGTGCAGAAATAAGGTCCCTAGCAAAGGTAGTTTGCTATAAGGCCCCAACTCCTAATGATCTTCCTTCAGCTCGCTCCTAACTCCGACCCATGTGGAACACTCCCAGAGGCCATCAGGGCAGGAGGCTGGGGTCAGAGGAGCATTTTGTGTGAAAAAACCTATCGTGAGTCTATACAGCTGCCTGTCACCTCCTATCCCAGTCACCCGGGGGTGCCCCACTGCACGGAGTCCCAGAGCCCAAGCTATGGGGCCAGGAGGGAGGGCAAATCACCTGGGCATGGTCAGTTACAAGTCTCGGGTTGGTATGTGTCTGATCCGCTTTGTGCCCTGGCCGTTGTGATGCAAACGGCCTTTCGCTCTCCAGGGAAGAGGTCACCCATGATTCCCCCATTCTATTTCAGATGAAATTATGTGGCCTGATGGTGAGGAAGCTCTTCCTGCCGATGCTCAAGACCTGATCACCAGGTTGCTGAGGCACTGCCCGCTGGAACGCTTGGGCACCGGTAGGCACATACTGTCCCCTCCTTGACAGCTCTCAGCCCCCGCAGGGCGCAGGGTGTGGTGAGCAGGGAGACAGGTGGAGTGGTCCAGGCTGATCTGCATTTGTCTGTTCAGCTGATGTCTGCCTCGCCTCACCTTGAGACGTGTCCTTAAGCAACGAGAGCCATGCCCAGGATGCTTAGAAGAGCTCGTCTTTAGCATCTGGCTTCCGGGCGTCGCTCTCGTGTGGCGTGGCCCATCTTAACCTTGTCCAGAGCTTTTCTCTACACTGGAGTCTGCAGGGGTAGGAACACTGCCCTCCTCTCCGATGTCCGTGCCCCTCGGGAGTCTGGGCAGTGCTGCCTGCACGATGGCACCCTGTGTGGATGGGATTAAAGCCTCCTGCCCCTGAGGCCACCTACCACTGGAAAACTTGAGCAGTTCTGAATACCCCTGACTCTAGTGCCTGTTGGAACGTTAGCGTCCCCATCCTGAAGCGTTCTCCTCCTCCTCCTGGTTCCTGCCTGGTATTCACGTGCCTTCCCTTTCTCCTTCCCCGCTTCTGCCAGTGCCAGTTGGGTGCTCCCCCTCTGCTCTGTGCCACCGCGTTTCCCAGCCGTAGTGTCCTGCTGTGTCATTGCCTTGCTAATGGAAAACTCCAGCAATTACACGGACACCAGGCCAGCTCCCCTCTCTGTTCCTGCCACATGGCTCGGTTCCCAGGATGCTCTCTGGATTTCTCCTGGGGGTGTAACTGAGAGGCGAATCTGTCCCGTTGTCAGATGTGCTGGGGAGGCCCAGGCCAGGTTTCATCTTGTGAACCGTGCTGGTTGGGGTTGGCTTTGGGATCCGAAGTCCAGGCTGATTCCATTCTACCTGAGCCGCCTGTGCTGGAGGTTTCCTCAGTGCGTGCGCCTACTGGGCTGTGGGCAGCTCTGGGACCTGGCCCACTCTCACCTGCGCGTTTCTGTGCTGATACCAGGTGGTGCCCAGGAGGTGAAGCAGCATTCCTTCTTCCACAGCCTGGACTGGACTGGGCTGCTGCGGCAGAAGGCTGAATTCATTCCCCAGCTGGAAGCTGAGGACGATACCAGTTACTTTGACAGTAAGGCCAGTTCTTGCTCCCATCTCTCTGTGACTCTGTGGTCCCAGAAGTAAGGCCGGGGTAGCTAACTGAGAAGTGCACTATGACCAAATCTCTGACTGCAACATCACTGTAGAAATGATGATAAAATCCCAGGGGTGAGGTTCTGCTGGTCGATCCTCAGGTGACCGAGCCTCTCAGTGCACCAGCTCTTTCAGTTTGCTCGGCTGTACTCCTGGCTGATGGGTCCCCCCACTCAACAGCCTCCTCAGTGGGAAAAACTTGCCCATCAGGCTGAGTGCAGAGCGAGGTATATATGCGATTTTGCACACAGACACTGGGGCTGCAGATGAGACTGAAAAAGGGGAACAGGCCAATGATGCCACTGGCTAACCAGCAGAGGGGCTTTCTGGGTGCACAGGGGTTTGCTCCCCTCAGCTGCCTTTGGAGGGGGAAAAGAAGCATCTGTGCATTCCTGCTGGGAAGCCTCAGCAATTGTGTATAGAGAGGAAAGCAGCTGCTGTTCTGCCCTGCGTGCCAGGTGGCATTGCTTCCTTGGGCTCCCACGTAGTTGGCAAAAACGTGGCACATCGAGGTGAAGCCAGAGATAAATGTGCGCAAGGCCGAGTGCACCGTGGCCGGAGGCTCACCAGGGGGTTGTGAGATGCATGGTTAATGCCCCCACTCCTGCACGGCTGTGGCACGGGTGAGCTAATTAGAGACTTGGTGTCTTTAAAGCATATTCTGCTGTGTGCTAACGAGCATGTGACTTGCGGGATGTGATTGGACCCATGGTCCATCTAGTCCAGGATTCTATGTGGCAGAGGTGAGAACCAGGCACTTCACAGGAAGCTGCAGGAAATTGAATCCCCAGGTTCTAGAGCCTGGCATAAGCCCTCAACCATCAGCATTAATGTTCATTCCAAAATTCCCAGCACTGGCAACAGAAAATAACTTTAACTTCTGTCCCAGGGCTTCCAGGAATTCAAATCTTGCCCCCCTGGCATTCTAAGCCAGAGCCCTACCCCTGTGACACTTGGCCACCTGGTCCCCAGTGACGGTGGTGGTATCCCTGTGTCAGTCTGTTTCTGTGGGGAGGGGCCCTGGCAGAGCGTGCAGCTCCCTGGAGGAGTGACCCGCCCTCCTGCTGCAGTGTCACGTCTCGCTTTCAGCTCGCTCCGAGCGTTACCGTCACTTGGGCTCCGAGGACGAGGAGACGAATGACGAGGAATTGTCTGTGGAAATCGGCCAGTTCTCATCGTGCTCTCACCGCTTCAGTAAGGTACTTGCAGTGCCCCTGGGCACCCAGTGGACCTGGAGAGAAAGGTGTCTCTAACCACACACACGCAGGTATGGGCCACGGCCTCCAGCTGTCACTCTCTGCCAGGGCGCAGGTTGTACCCATGACCCAAGAGAGGCTTTCTGCGCTCGTGGGCCAGGGAAGGCCCAGCAAGGTGGCTTACCTGCAGCAGGAGTACTCTGCAGGGAATGCTCTGGGAAGGCTGCTGCCGATTCCCGAGGTGCGCTCTTCCTTCTGAGCGAGCACTGAGCCAGCCCCCAGCTCGCTGCTAAGGGGGCTGCTCTTCGAGAGAGCTCGTGTCTGGATCCTGACCCTTCTGCGACGAGTATCCCGGGGCGCCAGACCCCAGGGCTGGAGAAATAACCCTGGAGTGGTCACCAGTGTGCCAGGTGGCTGACAGCTCTGTAGAATTCTCCTGGGTCTCTTTGTTCTCTCTGCCCTGAAGTGCTTTGTGCAGTTGCTGTAAGAAGCTGCCGCTTGGCCTTGGAGGTGGTTGCGTTTCATTGGTGGGTGGGTGATTCCCATAGGCCCACAGTGGTCATTGTCTCTGCTCTGGTAATTCAAGTGACCGTGGTGCTGGGCCAGACATGAAAGCGCAAAGCATTGCAGGGTCCTGGCTGAGCGGTACCCTCTGCTGGCCTCTAACATGTGGCCTGTCCTGCAGGTCTACAGCAGCTCTGAGTTCCTGGCAGCTCACTCCAACTTGAGCTGCTCAGCCTCCGCGCACAGCCAGAGCGAGGAGAAAGAGGACAGGGCCGAGCGGTGGGACAGGAGCTCAGGAGATGATGAGAAGAGCCGGCTCTCGGGCACAGAGACCAGGTGAGCAGGCAGGACTGGCTGAATTACCACTGCCAGATCTCCCTCCATGGAGCGAGGCTCTTGTGCCTGTAGAGACCCAACGGCAGCAGAGACGAGAGGAGCGTTGGACTCTCTCACATGCTGTTGTGACTTGACAGCTCGTCTGACCCTGAGCGCTGCCTGAGCTCTGCGTTGCCCACAGCAGTCCCCTGATGGGGGCGGCGGGGGGGCGGTCCCCTTGCTGTGAGGGCAGCAGGAGGCCCAGCAGGGGAGAGTCCTGCTCCTTGCAAGCGGGGCTGGAACCCTGATGAGACGGTGGAGTGCCCGGACCGAGGTGTTGGCTGCCAGCCGCCCTGTTAGCCTGACTGTGGGGAAGTGGCCCTGAGGGGCTGTGTCAGTGGGGTGAAGGGTCTGTCCCCAGTGCCTGTCACTCTTAGGCCATCTCTCTCCTGTGAAAAGGCTTCGGTCCTGGACATCCTGCAGCTCGACAGCCTATTCCTCCCGGCATGAGCGAAGCCGCAGCCCAGCCGCCCTCACCAGCACCTACAGCCTGGAGACCATGCCAAAGTTTGCTTTCTCCTCCGAAGATGAGAGCCCCTGCCCAGGCCCCGTGAAGGCTGAAAGGCCCAAGTTTGTGCTGGGGGAGCCTGAAGCAGGGGCAGGGGGAGCAGCAAAATCCTCAGTGTTGTCAGGTATGTGAGCAGTGGATAGCAAAGCTGGGGATCAAGGGCCCCTACAGGCATTGCCTAGTGCTGAGTGTTTGACCAGCCTCCTGCTGGGGAGGCAGCCTGTGCGTGCTGTGCAGGCTGTTAGCTGGCAGCCCCCAGGAGATGCTAGCTCCAGGGTTGCCCTTACCTCCTGAGGTTCCAAGAGAGGAGCGACGCCCTGTGTTTGGGTCCCAGTGGCCCAGCAGGCAGACTCTGTCTTGGTGGATACACTTGGAGCTCTCCAGGGCAGGTGTTTGATGCCTGGATGAGCCTGCACCGTGCAGAGCACTGGGTGTCCCAGCTTGCATGGCATGGCGGCAGGTGGCTCGTTGCATGCCTCGGGGGACGACGATGCACCGACGTGCTAATGCATCTTTCCTCCATCCCTTGGGGAGGGATGGGGTGGTAGCATGTGTTGTCCCTGGGGTACCAAGCGGGCTACGACCACACAGCATCTGTACCCCAGAAGAGGCGCTGAGAGGCTGGGGAGGGTTACTGGGGAGATGGCCATGTGTGGGGATAAGCCCTGGGGCTAGGGCAGCTGTGGTGGGTATGCACCTAGCAGCAGCGTGGAGGAGGACATCTGTAGGAGGGATGAGAGTGGGGACAGGAGCTCGTAGACTTGATCCTGGTCCAGCGAATGACTCGGGACCCTCCCCAGCTGGCCAGCAGCAGAATGGCACTGCAGTGGCATCGCCCCCCCGAGAAGCACCAGTTTGCTGACCCCCTTCCTCCCTGTTTGTCCAGCTGATATTGTCAGTCTGAGCCGCATCCGGCTGCGGAGCAACAGCACTGGCACCAAGAACTCCACCCCAAGAGCCCTGGAGCCTGGGCTGGGCCGCAGGCTGGGAAGCCCCAAGAGGACGCCAGAGAGGCAGAGAGCGTCTCCGGGGAGCAGAGTGCCGAAGTCGGCCTCTGTCTCAGCCCTGTCCCTGATCATCACCTCAGGTCCGTGGGCAGCAGCGAGTGACTCGGCTGCACGGGGTTAGCTGCGTGGGGCAGGTTTCAGACGGGATTATCTCCACCATTCGCTGCTGCCCTCCCCACAACGGCAGCCCCTTCGTCATCCGTCTGCGCCTTAGCCCCCAGGGGAAGTGATTCCCAAGGAGGCCTCCCATGCGGTCCCTGCTCAGTTACTTCCTCCTGGGTTCCTTTGCACCCCTCAGCAGTAGGCCCGTGCCGGGGACTGCTCTCACTGGGTGCTGGCCAGTCTGGCCTCTGCCTGGGACACAGAGCGCAGGGTTCTGGGCTGCTCTGGGGGGTGGACAGATGCGCTCCTCACACAGGCGACAAGGGCTCTGCGTGGGACTGCCAGCAGCGTGTGGCGGGGAGGACTGACTCCTGTGGCTCAGAGCACTGGGGACCCAGGGTGACATGGGAGCTGTCTGTTTGCAGATGACTGCAGCAGTGGAGCCCCGATGAGCCCCATCTCTCCGCGCTCCCTCTCTTCCAACCCATCCTCTCGCGACTCCTCCCCAAGCCGGGATTCCTCCCTCAGCATCGCCAGCCTGCGTCCGCCCATCATCATCCACAGCTCGGGGAAGAAGTACGGCTTCACCCTACGCGCCATCCGCGTGTACATGGGGGACAGCGACGTGTACACTGTGCACCACATGGTGTGGGTAAGTGCTGGGGGAATCCTGCGTGTAAAGGGAGCACTGAGCTCTGCAGCCCTAGCCACAGCCCTGTAGTGCGACTAGAGCTCTCTCCAGAGGCGAGAGAGGTGGCACCAGCTGGCCATGAAGCCCGAAGCACTGTGCGACTAATCCAGAGACTCTGCCTCAGTAACCCTTCTTGGTTCTTCCCTTCCAGAGTGTGGAAGATGGGAGCCCTGCCCAGGAAGCTGGGCTGAGAGCTGGCGATCTCATCACACATGTGAACGGAGAGTCAGTGCTGGGGTTGGTTCACATGGATGTTGTGGAGCTGCTGCTGAAGGTAAGCTGCCTGCTGTGGTTGTAAACACGGCTCCCTCTGCTTTGTTCTGTCTGCCCGTGCGCTCCCCTCCCCGCCCCTGGAGCGTGATGGCTTTGAGCAGCAAACGTTGTTTAATTCATGTGAAATGGAGAGAGGGCTCCACAGGTCAGCAGGAGTCCGAGGGCGGCTCCCTGTCTCCGCGTGGCTGTGCCCTCTGATAGCACGGCTCTGCCTTGCATGCTGTGTTTGCTCCACTGGCGCAGGGGATCAGCAGAGCTGGAAGGTCAGGGGTCGGCTGGTCCGTCTTCCTTCCCACCACCAAAGCCACCCAAAAGGAACCGCAAATCCAGTAGACCATCCTCTCCATGGGCGCAAGGGTTGGACCTGCCGGGAGGCTTTTCGGAGGTCCCGAATGGGAGGGGGTAGGGCTGGTGGTGGGGAGGGGAGGAACTGTCATGACTGCAGGGCTAGCTGCTGCGCTCTGGTCTGGCTTGGGACGTCGCCTGTCGCAGGCTGTAATTTCACCTCTTTTACTTCCCCTGGGTGGCCCATGCTTACCCAGCAGGTCTAGCTGAGCTCGGGCACCTGGGCTCTTCCCTTCCAGGGTGTGTGATCAGAGTGGCTTGCTGACCAAACAGCCTGTTGCTTCTATTAACTGTGGGAATGAAGCTTCTTCAGGAAAGAGGATTTTAATTCAACAATCTCCACGCGAACCTGTGGCTTGCCAGCCCTCTGGGGGGTCTGGTAGACAGGGCTAGCTCTGGGGTCTGGGATCGAGCTCCCCTGACCCTGTAAGTGCCCTCCTTTTGAGAGCCTGTCCCTTCAGAACTGCTGGAGTCAGTTTATTCTGTGTTCCTGCGCTTGGGCCGTTCAGACAAAACTGGGCCTGTAGGCCCAGCTGCAGCCAGTGGCCCTTAGCCACCCCCAAGTGATGTCCGAGAAGTGGCTTATCTTGAGCCCCTTTTTTCACTTCTCGCTTCTGTTTCTTTGCAGTCCCCTATCAGACTAGACCCGTGCGTGTGCACAGTAGTATCCCAGCGACCAGGTCAGCGCACAGTATCGATAGGGGATTGCAGAACACCTGGGAGGAGTTTGAGGGCCCCCTTTCCCTAGCAGCCATGCGGCAGGAATGCAGATGTGCGTGTGGATACGGGCAGCCCAAACCCTCTGTCTCTTGAGAGGCCGCTGTCAGAGGGAGGCTGGAACTGGTGTTCCCTGCAAGCTGGGCATTTGGGCTGCTGCCTAGGACTGATTCGGGGGCTGCCCAGCTGACTACCAGAGCACCCGCAGCCTGTGCCTGCTTGTGGGGCACGTCCACACATCTCACTGTCTGTAACCAAATGTATTCCGCCCACGAATGGAAGAAACTAAAGGGAGCAGTGGCTGGGACCTTTGAGCTCCCACAGACTGAGCCCCGAGGGGAAAGAGGCCCACTCCCGTACAGTCCTGTCTGCTCACTCAGAGATGAGATGAGATGAGCGAGCGGGTGTAGACAGTGGCCTTTGGACGTTGCGTTTTTAGTGAGGTTTGCGCCTCTCCCCAAAACGGTTAATTATGGGGCAGCTCAGGGCAATGGGGTAGTCACTAGGCTGTGCTGGAGACCCAAGCACCATTGAAACAGAAGGTTGCCCTGCTTGCTGATGCGTGCCAAGAGTCTTACAGACTGGGAGCCGAGACTACCTGTGTCCTGGCTCTGACTCCTGCTGGGGGCTGGTGGTCCCACTTGCGTATTTCAGATAAGGTGGTCGCTACGGGGATTCTGGTGGAGCCATCTGGCCTCAGAATCAGATGTAAACCAGCTCATGTCTCGCACATCACAACTTGCTTGGTGCATTTCAGAGTGGTAACAAGGTAGCGCTGAGAACCACAGCTCTGGAGAACACAACCATCAAAATCGGCCCTGCTCGGAAAACCAGCTCCAAGACCAGAATGGCCAGAAGGAGCAAGAAAAGCAGGAAAAAGGACAGTCAGGACCGGTGAGTACAGCTAGACGGAGATGCCCATTAGCTGGCCTCTCTGAGGAGCTCGTACAAGAAGCCGGCATGTGAGCCCTGACACATACTGGGGAGTTGTGAGTTCATTCACCTAGGATGAGGGAAGAAAATGTCTAAATGCTGCTTCCACCAGGGAGATGCTCCCCTACCTAGTGAATGCTACTTCTCGTTAGCCAAAGAGACCAGCACCAACTGTACCGGGTTTTGAGCCAGCATCCCCTGTGGGTGAGAAGGAAGGAGGGATGGGAATTTACTCACTCCTTGATGCCACAGTGCCTGGTAGTCGGGTGTTATAGCATGCCCTGGAGCACATAAGTTGATGTTTCAGTGAAACCAGCTGCAGCTGCCAAGGGCAAAGAATACAGGTTTTCCATTTGAAATGCTCGGGGTGCTAATGATTGCAGCAGCTGTTAGTAGTAAGGCTTCTCTTTGCGCTTGCTGGCAGGCGTGGCTCGTTGCAGCTTGCTACCAAGTATTTTTATAAGGTGTCTTTTGTCTGAAATGGTGATGCAGTAAATTCCTCTCCCCTTTATTCCGAGCCGAGCGTGCAGAACCCTGACATGTTCAGAGTTCTTGGCGGACAGCTCAGGCTGTAGTTGTCGTGCTCCCTAGACAGCAGGCTTGTGTTTTAATGCCCAGAGGTAATACAAAGGGGTTTTGTTCAGTTTGTTTCTAATGAGCCCTTCTTTGTAAACCTGCTCCCGGGGCTTTGTTCTTCTCGAAGGAGAAAGTGCCTTTTCAAAAAGATCTCCAAGCAAACGCCTGTCCTGCACACCAGCCGGAGCTTCTCTTCTGGCCTCCATCACTCCCTGTCATCGAGCGAGAGCCTGCCGGGGTCTCCTACACACAGTCTGTCACCGGGGCCTACAACACCCTGCCGCAGCCCTGCTCCAGACCTCCCACTAGGTAGGGTTAGTTCTGATCACTTTATGGCTTCCCCTCTTCGGCCTATAATTCATGAATGGCAGAGCCCAGCGTACGCTGGCTCGCCCTGTGCTCCACCCACGTGGCTGCATAGCGTGTGCCCTCCATGTTCCTGCTTTGGCTTGGGATGCGGCTGGGTCGCAAGGCTTCACTCAGGGGTTTGTGGGCGCTCTGCGCCTGCTCTTTGTCCGCTAACCTGTACTAATGGGTGTCTCAGCCATTCATGCCTTTATGGTGAACGTACTTTGTGCCAAAGAGCTTGTCTGTCCCAGCTCCTAACTTGCCTCTTGAAAGGCCTCCTGAGAAGTTGGAGGATCCTGGTGGCTTTTGGGAATAATCTTCCAGAATGAAGAAACACTCCCCTCCAAGTCCCAGGAAGAGCCGAGAGGAGCGGGGCAGTGTCTAAAGCAGAGGGTAGAGTGGCAGGAGGGACCTCTAGGGTAGCTGCAGTTGCAACTGGGTTCTTGTGCAGTGATGGGAAGCTGGGGCCCCCGTAACTTGCTCCTCAGAGTCAGGCAGCCAGGTTCCAAGCATCCAGGAAGTGGCTTGCTCCGGGAGACATCTCATTCATGCCCCCCATGTATGAGGCAGATTCTGGAAGTGCTGGTGCTGGCCAAGTTTTGATGTGCAGGGAATGTGAGCAGTGTTCTCTCTCTCTGGCAGATTCGGTCTCCCCACAGAGCACCTCCCCATCGTCAAGCACCCCCACCTCTCCTGCAGGGCACATCCGACCGAGCTCTCTCCACGGGCTAGTGCCAAAGCTGAGTGGCCAGCGTTACAAGGTGGGACGCCGCAAATCCACCAGCAGCATACCCCCGTCTCCCCTTGCGTGTGCCCCTTCCTCCGTCCCACAGCCGCCTTCTCCTCAGAGATCCCCATCGCCACTGCCGAGCTACACCAAAAACATTCCTTCCTTCCAGGGCAAGACTCTGTCTCCCCCCACCATTGTCAAGCAAGTGTCTCGGCCCAGGAGTGCCGAAGGCCCCAGGTCTCCTCTGCTGAAACGAGTCCAGTCTGCTGAGAAAATTGCCACCTACTTGGCAGAAA
Source organism: Carettochelys insculpta (assembly GCF_033958435.1). Taxonomy (NCBI): domain Eukaryota; kingdom Metazoa; phylum Chordata; order Testudines; family Carettochelyidae; genus Carettochelys; species Carettochelys insculpta. Next base: position 16,046,259 of record NC_134163.1, on the reverse strand, counting down.
AGAAAACCATGGGCAGCCGAAAGCTCATGCTGGACATGCCTTCCGGGGACGGGTGGGGGGAGGTGGGGGGAGAGCGGGAGATTCCTGTCCAGGCTGGAGAGTTCTGCGTGGGGGCTTACCCAGGCACTGCCCGAATGAGAGACTGGTCCGGGGAAAGGCATGACCGTGACCAGGAGGTGGTTGTGATGAGGAGGCTAAACCTGTCAGAGCGCAGGGACTCCTTTAAGAAGCAAGAAGCTGTCCAAGAAGTGAGTTTTGATGAGCCAGAGCTGGTGCCAGTGAGTGAGGATGGCTCAAAAGTAGAGGCCAAACCAAAGCAGGAGCATGTGCCCCTGGGGAGATGTGCCCCTTATGCCGCTTCCTGGCTGGAGACCAGACCGAGTCCAGTGTTGGGTCGCTCTTCAGAACAGCTGCCTGCAGTGGTACCCCAGATAGCAGTTCACGGGTCAGAGAGCGATGAACAGGAGACTTGCGCTGCTGAGTGGGAATGCCAAGGGTCCTACCCTATCCAGGTGATGGCCAGGGTTTATACGGAACAGGCAGATGGAAGTACAGCAGGGGAATGCAAGAACATCTCCTCCCAGCCGAGTGTGAACAGAGAGCAGAAGGAGCTCTGTGTGGGGCAGGAGCCTTCACCAGTGTGTGAGTCACCCCACAGGACATGTTGTGATAAGGACCTGGTGGGCTCACTCCAACTGAGTACAGCCCCTCCCAGGCTGAAGGTGTTGGGGCACTCAGGAATGCAAGATCGTGAGTGCACTGAAAGGCACGATCAAGCTCATAAGAAAGTCCAGGGTGAGTAACAGCCGCATGCGTTCAGCGAAAGGGATGGCTACAGGTGAACAGTGACCAAGAGACAGGGCTCCTGCTCTGTCTGAATTTCACAGGCGATCAGCTTCCACACAAAGCACATGTGTGCTGGTGACCACTGCACCGCACAGCTGCTGAGACGCACTCGTCACACTACAGGCTACCTTTTGTGAGAGCTGATGCAGCTGAAATGCTTTTAACACTGAGGGCGCAATTGGATGAACTTACTTACAAAAGTTTTTTGTACTAACTGGAAAGATGTTCGTATTTTTGTAGTGCTAAGGAAGCTGTTTTGTGGTGATGGCGTTTCCTCCGCAGAATCTAAAGCATTGTAAATAGAAAGGATAAGACATGAATCCTTGTAACTAATTTATTACTTTTATAAGCTAAGAGGAGGCATCTGAGGTCATCTAAACTGACTTGTGATAGGGGAAGCATTCCTGCTGCTTTGTAAGTGCTTATAATCCCACCTCGGAAACGCATTACATGTGTTCTGTAATTTCTAAGAACTGCTAGTTTCGCCCTATTTGTTATTATCAGTTTCAGTTGGCAAGGCAGAAAGAAAACTGTTAAGAGACAAGCTTGTAAATACCATTTTCGGCAGGGATATGCACAGCAGGGTATTTCCTAGTGCATTGATCTTCGTACCGTTGTATTACTCTTCACAGAAGAGCTGGTCTTCTATGGAAGGGAAAAAGCAGTGACTTTCTAATGACAGGATTCCTGTTCTGGAGCAGACCAGTGGTTCCCCTAGTCCAACACCACACTATGCCCTGGCCTTGTGGTGTTGCCAGCAATGAACACGTGTTCCCCAGAGAGTCGTGTATACATCTGACGCCACCCTGTTAGTGCGTGCACTGAACCCTTGCCTTCCCGCTTCTTTGTCCGTGACACACTGACTCAGCCAATTTTAGGAAAACGACACACTGATAAAAGAGCACCACAGCCCCAGGCCGCTGTGTGCGTCTGCCAAGGTAGGATTGACTTTGTGAGTGAGAAATAATGTTTCAGTTCCCATTAGTTCTTCCCACACTAAGGTTGTCTTTCTTGGCTAAGTAAGCTTGGGTGATAGCAACACCAGAAGGTTCTGAGTATGTTGATAGCTCAGCCAGAAGGGTTTCTGCTCCCTTCTAGGTGCTAGTTTTGTTTCTCTTCCACAGAGCAAGAGAAACTGGTCATGTTGCTCATTTATGGTAGTGAGAGTCACCAGGCTGGCTCATCTGCGGTGATTTAATCATGTGAATCTTAGTTGCAAGAAATGGGCCTTGGGGAATTTCCTGGTGCTTGGGCCATATTGTTCATTGGCAGCTGAGGAAGTTGACAGATTTTTCACGTGAGATGCTGCTGGCAAGAGGAGATGCATCAAAGGGTCAGACTCATAAACTGTGTGATAGAGCAGTGGTGGGCAACGTGCTGATGGCATATGGCCCACTGGGGCTCCCCCTGCAGCCTGGCTGCTCCCCTCATGTGCATCTCATGCACTGTCAGTGGAGCCTCACACTTCCTACGTCCCTCTTCCATGCCAGCACTTCTGGAGTGCCACAAATCACCTGATTTATGCTCTATCCTCACTCCTCCTCTGCCTCCCAGAGCTGGAACGCAACGGATCGGGTGTTTGTGGCATTCCAGCTCTGGGAGGGAGTGGCAGGAGCAGGACGGAGCACAAATCAGGCAATTCTCATGCTCCAAAAGTGTTGGGAGGGCGAGGGAGAAGCGGTGGGTAAGTGGGGGGCTCCAGAGCATGAGAGGCATGGGGGAGGGGAGCACACGGGAGGGGTGTGGGGCTGCAGGTAGGAACTCAGGCTGTGGCCCAGCAACTTCCTGGTTGCCATCGCTGTGACAGACACCCGATGTGGGGGTAGAATTTGTTTTTGTGTGTAAGTCTGTAAGCCTCCCTGGGATTCCCTCGGGTGGGATCAGAAGAGGATGCCTGAGAAACCATTATGACAACAGCCAAAGAACTACCAAGCGGGCGTTGGCCCACACACACACCTGTCATCCTTTGGTTGCATTGAGTCCTGTGGTACCTGTCTTCCTGCACCTTCTTGTCCAACCCAGAGGGCTAGATGTGATGGACAAGGAATAACTGGACTGGCTAAAGTCCCTCAGTGCTTTGCACCTTCCTTGACTACAGTTTATCAGGACGGTCCTTGTCAGCTCTGGCCCTATTGTCACGGGTCAGGCTACGAACCCTGCTTGCTGGCTTTCCACGCTGAATAAGCAGCCAAGTGCAGGTTCCTTCTTGGCACCAGATATCCAGCCTTGTTGCATTGTTCCTGTTTTCCAGCTGCTTTTTGGCTAGCCTGGTCCCATTCATATCTTGCTTCCGTCTTAAAGCAGAGCTGCAAAGACTATACGTGACTTGAAAAGGGAACCTCCTTGAGCTCGTTACTGTGAGGAGAACCAGAACATCAGGGGACATTAAGCTTGAAGCTATTCAAAAAAAAAAACAAAACAGTTGAATATCTCTGCCCTCCCCCCATCAGACCTCATTACCAAGAGGGTTGATCATAATTATGTAATGTGTTTCCTACCTCAGGTATGTCCTTTTTCTTCTTCCACCACCACAACCACCCCTGCGTAATTGTGCTCTTAGTGGCAGCTCCCAGGAGGAGGGTAGGGCAGTACCACTTGCCAGTCTAGCTTTTCCAGACTGAAGCTCTCCTCATTTGTTTGGAAGGTGTGTGTGTTTGAATAAACAAAGCGCAAATAGAACGTGCCAAGGGAAATTCCTGTGGTGCCAGCTTTTTTCGGGGGCTGAGACAGGAACTCGGCCCTCGAACAGAAGAAAATAGCTGGGATTGTGTGTTTTGTGCTACGTTTCTAGTGTAAGGTTCTTTTTATGAAATCTGGACAGATGATGTGAGCTTTCCAGCTATCACTGGTGCTTTCCTGGCAATTGTGCATTTCTGTCCCATTAACAGCAGCTCAACATTTTACTCTTTTTTAATTTCCAATTTTAAACTTTTTATAGGAAAAGAAATTCTATTGAATCCTCGCGATCTGACTGCCAAAGACTATTTGAGGTCGGGTGCACTTTTATATGTCCCTGCAATGGTCCGTTTGTTCTTTCAGACATGTAGGCAAAACTGAGCTCATGTAGAGGTTTGTAAGAGTTTGTATGTATGATCACCCTGTCTTGTGTCTCATGCATAAGAGGTACAGCACGGTCCTGCCTGTTCTTACCCTTTAAAGTCTTTGTTTTTCAGGTTTCATGTGAGCAATAGGATTGCCAATGAAGTTGTAATAAGTGGGCAAACTAGGGGTTTGATGGATCTATCAGACCTCACAGCTTGTTCAGGGACCTGTGTCTCTGAACCTAATGAAAATTGGCTAGCAGGCTACTAATTACTTGTGACTGTCTAAATGTGGACGATTCATTTTAGATAAGATTGATTTTTATTTTTAATTATCATATAGAGAGTTTTTGTTTGTGTGTTAAATGCTTTTTTTTTTCCTTCAGAGAGATTCAAATAGCTCTGAGCCAAAACAAATTAATCATCTTGATCGTCTTTTCCAAGATGTTCCTGTGTGAGATGAAGTTGGTTAGGAAAAGCACAACTGGAATGTAGCCATCTGTTTTCTTCCTTCCCTGGGCCAGGTTTCAGTGTCCTGATTCAAATAGTAACTAACATTTCATTTATTTTCAGTGGCTCTGCTTTGTTCTGCATAAAACTAGTTTATAAAACCTTCCCCAGGATGTGTTTTCCGCACATACAGGCATTCCACAGAGGCTTCTGAGTGTATGGCACATTTAATTAGAGCCCTACATTTTTCTTAAAAATGTAATAAACTTCACTCTGTCTTATCTCAGTTGTCTTTAGCTGTAATTTCTGAACTCCTTTTGCCTCTTGTGCTGGTGAATTTTGTATGCAGTAAGAGACCCTCGGGCATTTTGCAGCATTTCTAAGGTTTTATATGATGTAAATGTTTACATTTGATAACGCATGTATGTTTTTTCTAACTGCAGTGTTTGCAGAAACTGACACAGTGCACAAGTGCTGGGCTTTTATGTAAAAGCACTTATTTATATCCCTTCCTGTATAGTTTGTATTGTGATGATATCTAACCAGGTGCACAAAGTGGTCAGAGTGGTATTTTTTTTTATTATTTGTATAAAGTCATGTTTATGCCATTTTGTAGTGCCAATCCCACCGTTAAGGTATTCCTTTTCCCATTCCAGATTTGAGAGTAACTGGTGATGCTTGCTTTCTATTTTGATTCCTTATTTAAACAGTCCTTGGTTTATTTTTGTTTGTGTGGCTGTTTTAAATTAATCGCTTTTCCTTTGTTAATGCTTGTAAAACTTTACCCAAAAAACAAGCAAACAGTCATGTTGGTGGCCATGAGCATGTATTAGTTTCACATCATCTTTCTGCAGAAGCATAGAAGCACGTTCTGGGCTTTACTGAACAAAATCCTTCTTTGCTAGACGACGATGCAGAACTGAATGGTTTTTGCTTCTGAAATGCTGTTGCCAGCAATTACTCTGTTGTAATCCTATTTCTACAGAATTGCTTGTTGTTTCCTTCTTATTTATTTCATTTTGTAGCTCTCTTATTTACAATTGGTCTTCTGCTTGCTTATTTGGCCTTCTCTATTAACCACTCAGGAAGTTAGCATTGTTGTTCTGAAAAAAAGAAAATGGGCATCTCCTTTACACTGACTAGGTGTAAAAGGGTCTCATCAGGGTAGTGGCTGAAGAACTATTATGTAAGAACAAAACTCTTGTTTCAGAAGTTGTATAAAAATGGATTTTTATGGAAAATGTCTTAAAAGTAAAACTGGGCCTTGTCTTCCTGTATCGTACTGAACACTGGTCTTGGTATGAATATATTCAGAAAAAGTTTCATGTTGTAATAAAATTGTTTCTTGAGATGGAATTAAAGTTATAGCCTTCTGTTCAAAGACGGCGGGGGTGCGACTTAGTTCAAAACTGCTCATACTGAAGGTTTTAAAGAACATTTTGAAAATAAATTTCTTACTATGTCTGCATGTTCATTACTGGACCTTCCTGAAGTATAACACAATGTAAATGACAGCCAGTGTTAACGGCTCCAATTCTTTCCAGATTTTGCAGTTCCATGCCCATAAAATTACAGACTCTGCCAACCGGAAACCAAAACCTGCTTTATATTGGGATTTGTAAAACAAAGCAACTGATAAATGGATGACTCTTCGAGTGATTGCTCATCTCCATTCCGTGATAGCTGTGTGCTCACCACATGCGTGAGTGCCACAAGTTTGTTCCTTAGCAATATTGGTAGGGGAGCGACTGCAGCGCCCTTTGGAGTAGCTCCCTCATGGGATGGTAGAAGGGACGCCACTTTCTCTACCCACCCTTAGTTTCTTTGTGCTGCTAGTGACAGTGCTGGAATGTTGTTCTGCCTTGTGCTAGAGTTATCTAATGGGGCGTGCTTACGACCAAGCACTCAGAGAAGAGAAGACCTGTTCCGCAGCTGGCATTCTCTGAGGTGTGGTGCTCTTGTGCTTTCCATGACCTGCTCCCCTTCCCCACTGTCAGAGTGCACGGCAGAAAGGACAGGGTGGGGGAAGAAGGTGGTGCCCTGTAATACCATGCCGTGAGGGTGCCAGAACCACTTCCCTATGGATACTACTAAGGGAGAAGCTTCCTGCACCAGCACCCAGGGCGAGCGCATGCACCTAACATGGAAGGGACAGGGGAAACATCTCACAGAACACCAGCCACAGACCTTTAACTGTTCTCAGTTTAAATGGAATTAATAGCACCAACAGTCACTCTAGAAGTACCTTAATGAAGGAGACTGTCAGCACGGACGATGCTCCCATAATGCGTGCGATCCAGTGAGATGCTCATTAATCCTGAAGGGATCATGGTCCAGGCCGGTGCTTCCCAGCACGGTCCCTATATAGCGATATTTCCACTCTCTCGAGCTGAACAAGACTCCATGCTAGGTGTGCATTGCCTGATTGCTCCTTGGGGTGAAGATCTCGAGTGGCAGTTTCACATCCCAGCTACATCCACCAGGTTGCAGAGTAAAATCCTGAAATTAGCTGGAACGCTAGCTGATGCTCCCAACCAGCAGGCTCAGGATTGCGTCTGTGGCATTGACAACTGGGCTGCTCAAGTAAAAGGCAGTGCAAGAATAAGTAGCCCAAGGAGCTGGAGTATAGTAGCTGCCACCATCAGATATTTCCCATTCATGACCTTCCTTTTCTCTGCCTGCAACAAGCTCACTGCAGCCCATGAACCACTGCAATGGTTCACAAACTCCCCCCCCCACTTTATGCCCCCTTTACCCTATGTTCCCCACCCCATCACAAGTCAGCCCATGTGGGGGTGGTGGTGGTGCTGCCGTAACAGCTGGGTAGCTGAAGAGTGTCTACTGTTTGCTGGGGCATTCACATTATTTATGGTAGGCGAGGACTCTTCTCAGTTCCACCCTTGCCCTGCAAAGCCCACTCCTTTTATTCCATCCCCACTGCTGCAATATTGGATCCTGTGGGACTTGGAATCCTGGTTTCTTCCTTACCCCCACAAACCTCTTGCGTTCCCTAGGGGACATGCATCATTAACCTACATAGCACTTCCTTTGTCTCCTCACCTTTCTGAAGGCCACTTCTCTGCCTCTAGCTGCAGACTTGTCTTCCCCTTCACCCACACTGCTGTCAAGCATTTCATTTCCAGCTACTCTCCCCCAGCGTCTTCCACAACCCAACCAACCAGCCTCACTCCTCACTTGTCTCTCACACTCCTCTGGGTTGCTGTCAGACCCGCCCCATCCATCCTCCAGCCACTCTGATTTTGCCCAGCTCTATCTTGCTGCCTAGTTCTAAATGGCTTTCCTTTTCCTCTGCTGAACTGCATAAGGTCTCCCAGTCATGGCCGAGTGACTAACCATTTTGGTGACTCTCTTTTAGACTTCTTTGAGCACTTCTCTCTCTCCCCATCTCCTGCCCTTCCATCTCTGTTCCCTTTTGTTGTGTGGTAGCACCCAGAGCCCCATTCAGGAACCACTGCATGAACAGGAAGATAGTCCCTGCCTGAAGAGTTCACAGCCAAAGTAATCCCTTTCCCCAGTCCCTGACTGCTCTGAAAATTGGGCGCACACTTCCACTTCCTCTCGCAGTCCTGGCCTATAGCCCTTTGATCACAATGGTCCCCACTTCCTTCCGGCCTTAAAGTCTGTGCTTATCATTTCTTCTGCCTGTAATTCTCTGGTCGCAGTCGACACCCTGACTGCTACCTTCTGCTCCTTATGCCCTTGCCGCTCTTCGCCGCTGTTCTGCTTTCTCCATGTCAAAGCCCTGGTTCCTCCGCATGGCCGGTCTCACTTTGCAGGAAAACGTCTTGTGATTTAGACTGAGATTATGCCCCCTTCAGCTCTGTGCAAAAAAATTTTACTGCACCTCCCTCTTTAACTCATACTGCTCACCCTGTACCTCCCCTCTTCTCCTGCACTGCTCAGAACATTTGAGCTAATCCAGCCCACTGCCAGCTTTGTCCACACATCTTTTCTGGAGATATCATCCCTGGACCTAACCAGGTTATTCACAGAATCATGGGCACATTCTCATGTTCCTCCACTATCATATATGGCATCATATGCCAACAATGCCCAGATGCTTTGTATATTGGACAGACTTCCAGTTCTCTTAGACAAAGAGTTAATGGGCACAAAACAGACATCAAAACACTCCTGATCCAGAAACCTGTTAGCCGGCATTTTAATGGAGTGGGCCATTCTGTTAATGACTTAAGAGTTTGTGTGTTACTGAAGAGGAATTTTCACAACACTCTTCAAAGAGAGGATGCTGAACTCTTTTATTCAAACTCAACACATTAACACATGGTTTGAACCGAGACTGGAATTTTCTGGGTCACTATAGGGGCTCGTTTGCATACTTGGCTTAATCTGTTTCTTGACTCCCCCCACTTCTGCCCCTCTACTCTCTGATTTGCTCACCTGGATGATTTTTTTTCTGATTTGTCCACCTTGATTACTGTTTTTGGTTCTCTGTGCCTTAAATATTGAGTCTGTTCTGGTATAGCTATGGGCTGAAGAAGTGGGTCTGTCCCACGAAAGCTCACCTAATAAATTGTTTTGTTAGTCTTTTAAAGTGCTACTTGACTGCTTTTCAGCCTTCTTCAGTGTGTGAGATCTCCTGAGCTGCTTTTCCCCACACCTAAGGAAAATCCTTTCCTTACTGCTTCCGACCCATTGCTTCTCCCTTTCCCCTCAGACCTGTCCAGGGATGCTCTGTGTGCCCTCTATTCACTTCATGCTGGCTTCTCTCCTCAGGGTCCTCCCTGACCACCTGTGCAATTCTGGAAGCCTTCTCTAAAGCTAACTTTGTTTATAGAATCACGGGACTGGACAAGACCTCAGGAGAGCAGTGAGTCCAATTCCCTGCTAAAGGCAAGACCAATCCCAACTACATCATCCCAGCCACCAGTTCCTTAGTTAACCCCTGCCAGGGCTTCACCACCCTCCTAGTGAAAAAGTTTTTCTCAATTCCCAACCTAGCCCTCCCCTACTGCGACCAAACCGGTTTATGATCAGTTGTCCCCTGTGGGAGTCCTGAGTCATACTTTGATGTGAAATTATTTTAGGATAGCCAAATGCCCTGGATCCTCAAACTGTGCATAAATGACTAAGTGCTCATGAAACTTGGTCTGGAAAATTGGATCTCTAAAAACAACGAAAAGTCCTGCGACACCCTACAGACTCTCAGATGTATTGGAGCATAAGCTTTCATGGGCAAAGACCCACTTGATTAGTGTTCCACAAAAGTTTATGCCCCAATATATCTGTGAGTCTATAAGATGCCACAGGCCTTCTCGTTGTTTTTGCTGATACAGACTAACATGGTTATCCCTCTGAAGCCTGGACTCTTTATTCACCCGGGAAGGAAATAAAGCTCTGTCTCTGTGTTTTGAAATCTGTCTAGTGAGCCTTGCCAGCCAGTTCTGAAATTCAGAGTGTTAGCAGATCAGTGCCATCTTATGAGCACTCATTTAAATGTGGTACTTGGGCCAGTTCTCACAAAATATTTAAAATACGTTTTAGCTGCATTTAGCTGTTCTGCTTTACCGCTCTGTACCAGTCTTCACATAGCAACGATGTGCAAGACTTGAGAGGCAAATCATCTTTTCCCATATGTACACAATCACCTGTCTGGCACCTACCAGCTGAGATGTCTGTCTCTCGTTGGCATGGAGGTCAGTGCAACAGCAACAGGATAAAAGACGCCCACCTTGAAGCTTCTGTTCTGCAGGGAAAAGATGTGACCTAAACGTTTTGGAGGTAAACGCGTCTCTTCTCTCCGCGGACCTGTCTTCTGGCTTGAAAGCTGAGCCGAGGACGGCAGAACGTGCTGTCCTGAGCATCCGTGCTGGAAGTGGGCCAGAGCTGAGCTTCGGGAGGTGAAGGAGAAACTCCAGACTCCACGCGAGCCCCGGTCTCTCTCAGACAAAGGTGCCAGGGAGAGGCGAGTCTCCATCTCCCGGGAGCAGGGAGGAGACTTTTCCTCCCGCTCAGTTTACTGAGCTGAAACTCTTCAGCCGCTTGTCTCGGCGAGCTGGGCGAGCGCACGTGGGCGGCCCCAGGCCAGTCCCCAGTGCAGCGAGGGGTCCCAGCGCTGCGCGCTGTTTGCTGCCCGGCTGGGGATGTCGGCGCTTTCGTTAAAGCCGTGAGGGGACGGGGCTGCGGCTGCTGCAGCCAGGCCCTGACCGGAGCCCCAGCGTGCTGGAGACCCCGACGGGCTCTCATCTCCCCTGGCCCGCGGGCACCCCAGCGTCGCCCCACAGGCGGGGCCCAGCGCAGGGCGAAGGGCTCGTCCCCGGAAGCCAAGGGACAGGACGGAGCCCCTGTTCCTCGGCCCCCGCCCAGGGAGGCATCGGGGGGCCCGCTGGGGCTGGGGAAGGGGCGGGGCCCGGGGCAGGCAGGGCGCTGAAGTGGGGGGGGGTCGAGCTCCCGCCCCCAGTGAGCGCGGGAGGGGGACGACCCTGAGCGTGACCCCCCCGGCTGCCTGACAGCCCCGACGGCCGAGGTTGTGTAAGGCCCCCACTAGCGCGGGCCCAGCCACGCCGCCCCCGGCACAGAGAATCCAAAAATGTGACGTCGCGTCAGGCTGCGGGGGGGCACTCGGGTGTTTCCGTCCCCGCTGGGGGGCTGTGGGGGGCGCTCGGGTGTTTCCGTCCCCGCTCGGGGATGTGGGGGGCGCTCGGGTGTTTCCGTCCCCGCTCGGGGGCTGTGGGGGGCGCTCGGGTGTTTCCGTCCCCGCTCGGGGCTGTGGGGGGCGCTCGGGTATTTCCGTCCCCGCTCGGGGATGTGGGGGGCGCTCGGGTGTTTCCGTCCCCGCTCGGGGGATGTGGGGGGCACTCGGGTGTTTCCGTCCCTGCTCGGGGGATGTGGGGGGCACTCGGGTGTTTCCGTCCCCGCTCGGGGCTGTGGGGGGCGCTCGGGTGTTTCCGTCCCTGCTCGGGGGATGTGGGGGGCACTCGGGTGTTTCCGTCCTTGCTCGGGGATGTGGGGGGCACTCGGGTGTTTCCGTCTCCGCTGGGGGGAAGGTGGGGGGCACTCGGGTGTTTCCGTCCCCGCTCGGGGGGAAGTGGGGGGCACTCGGGTGTTTCCGTCCCCGCTCGGGGGATGTGGGGGACACTCGGGTGTTTCCGTCCCTGCTCGGGGGCTGTGGGGGGCGCTCGGGTGTTTCCGTCCCCGCTCGGGGCATGTGGGGGGCGCTCGGGTGTTTCCGTCCGCGCTCGGGGATGTGGGGGGCGCTCGGGTGTTTCCGTCCCCGCTCGGGGGAAGTGGGGGGACTCGGGTGTTTCCGTCCCTGCTCGGTGGCCGTGGGGGGCGCTCGGGTGTTTCCGTCCCCGCTCGGGGGCTGTGGGGGGCGCTCGGGTGTTTCCGTCCCCGCTCGGGGGCTGTGGGGGGCACTCGGGTGTTTCCGTCCCTGCTCGGGGCTGTGGGGGGCACTCGGGTGTTTCCGTCCCTGCTCGGGGGATGTGGGGGGGCTCTCGGCTGCTTCCGTCCCTGTTCGGGGGATGTGGGGGTGCTCGGGTGTTTCCGTCCCTACTCGGGGATGTGTGGGGGCACTCGGGTATTTCCGTGACTGCTCGGGAAACCCGATGTCACCAATCACCTCCGGGAAGAGTTCGGGGTTATCTCCTTCGCTCTCGGCTGTGCTCGTAGCCGCCGAGGGCCCTCAGAGAGCTTCGGGAATCTCCGTCTTCGCTCGGGTGGTTTCGTGAACGGATTCGGGTATTTCCGCCGGTCCTCGGCTGCTGTCGGCCGGGCTGCAGCCTGGCGGAGGCGGGACGGAAGGGGCTGCGGCGGGCGGATGGGTCTGGGGCTGGCGCCGGCGGAGAGGTAGGTCCGGGACCCGCGGCGTGTCTCTTAGCTGCACGGAGCACATGTGCCAGCCGGGGGGCGGGCGGTGTGTAGTGTGCATTGCACCCCGGCCCTGGGGCGGGGGGCCTGCGTGTAGTGTGCATTGCACCCCGGCCCTGGGGCGGGGGGGTGGTGTGTAGTGTGCATTGCACCCCGGCCCTGGGGCGGGGGGCCTGCGTGTAGTGTGCGTTGCACCCCGGCCCTGGGGCGGGGGGCCTGCGTGTAGTGTGCGTTGCACCCCGGCCCTGGGGCGGGGGGCCTGCGTGTAGTGTGCGTTGCACCCCGGCCCTGGGGCGGGGGGCCTGCGTGTAGTGTGCGTTGCACCCCGGCCCTGGGGCGGGGGGGCTGCGTGTAGTGTGCGTTGCACCCCGGCCCTGGGGCGGGGGGGCTGCGTGTAGTGTGCGTTGCACCCCAGCCCTTGGGGGTGAGCTGGAGGGGGCTGCGTGTAGTGTGCATCATAACCCCCTTCCCACCATGGGGAGATGAGCTGGGGGGGCTGTGCGCATTACGCCCCCCACTTGGGGAGGGGAGCTGATGAAGGAGGCCAGTAGAACATGACTGGTTTCTGCATGGGGCCCCCGATGCAAGGGGGAACCTGTATGCCTTGCAGCCCCCCCTGGGCAGAGCAGGTCCCCCCAGCACTCACAGGAGCATGCGTACCTGAGGGGTAACGCTCTCCCCATCTGTGTTCTCTCTGCATGCCTGAGGGCGGCTGCAGGGCATTCCCTGTGCTGGCCTTGGGCTGCCAGTGCAGGCTGAGCGGTGGTGATTACAGAGGGCTTTTTAATGTGAAACCCCAAACTGGTGCTGATTTCTGCCGAAACCATGGAGGGTGTCTTGGCTGCCCTGGCAGCCAGGAGCCTGTTCTGGAAGCAGGCTACGTGGGGGGCTTTCTGGAGCTTGCGACAGGCACACTTTTACAGGGAGTGGGTTTGAAGTGGCTGTGAACTCTGCAGACTCTCTTTCCAGCTTGTCTGAGAGCTTTGCCCAGCAGAGCAGGGAGAGGGTGAGGGTGTGGGTGTGGGTGGGTGGGGTGAGCCGTACCCAAGGCCCCCAGCTGGGATGTGGACTCTCTTCAGGCTTAGAGTGCAAAGCACCAAGCAGGCCAAGGCTGAGAGTCTGCGGATCAACATACAAGCAAAGGAGCCTGGTGGGGACTCGGCACAGCCCATTGTGGCTCTAGAGGCTGGTGAATTTGGCTATGACATGTCTGTAGAGGCTGTGTTTGCACGCGTGTGTGTGTGCGTGTCCCTGCAGTGGAGTTAAATGGCTTCTCCATGCAGACTACATGCAGACTGTAGTCCTGTCTGACTCCCCTTTGGAGACTGGCTTCTGCCCTTTGTGTTGGGCATGGCACTGGAGCTGCCTGTTAATGGGAATTTTGAGGACAAAACGCTGGAGCTGGAGGATGGGAACTCACATGGTACGGAGAAGGTCTCTGGGCAGAAAGATTCTGTTCTTTAGCTTGTCAGCGGGAGCCTGTCCTGTCCTGTGCTAATGACTGCCTGGCTTGGCTTCTCGGCCATGTGTGTTTGGAAAGTAAAATCTAAAACCTGGGAGAGTAACTGCTGGGCCGGAACAGGGCTCCTCTCTCCCTGTCTGGGTGTGTTAGCAGCTGGGCTGTTTTGTCTGTGCTACCCTAAGTGTTGGGGCTGCTGGGAAACGAATTTGTAAAGTGTAAGCTGATCTCAGGAAACTGGTGGAAGGAATTGTGGCTTCGATAGGGTCGGCTACTGGTGAACATCTCTAAGCTCCTCGCAGCTGGAAAATTGATCTAGAGGGATGAAGGAAGTGGTGAATTCTCTTACTGTACTGTACACAATCTTCTTCCATAGGCAACTCCCCGAACTCTCCCTCTGTCCATCACATAGGTCTGCCTTGCAACAGACGGGGCTGCCATGAGTCTGGCCTTTGGCAGTACACATCGCAGTTTCCACCCTCAGATCCCAGGGACGCTCACCGGGCTCTTTGGAGGCAACTTTGTTCTGTGTCCGCTGCCTCCTGTGGCCAGTGTTTAACGCTGAGATGGGTGTGCAGGATCCGGGCAGCTGAGGCCCTCCAAGCACTGTCCAGGAACGAGAACGTGTGAGGATGCGGAAATGGTAGGGCTGTGTTCTTGCCGTAAATGCTGGCGCTGCCCCCTTTGGATGCTGAGCAGCCTTTCTAGTGACAGGAATGGAAGAGCATCTTCTTGTGCTCCCGTTAGTAGCCATAGAGCACGATTTCTTTGGTTGTAGAGCAGCTCTCGGAGCCACCGGGGTATCCCCTCTGGGGCTGCAGGAGCAGAGAATGACGACAGCTGAGTAAATATAGCCTGAATCATTTCTTTCATGCTCCCTCCCCCACCCCCCCAGTTTCACATGGGAGGTAAGGTGGTGCTGGTCCAGCCTTCAGTCTGTCAGCCCGTGGTGCGGTCACCAGCATCTCCAGCTGCGGGACAGGAAGTGAGAGCTGCGTTTCTTCAGAGAGTACCTTTGTACTCTGACTGCTGGGACTCGTTCTCAGATGCTGCTGCTGTGTGACTCTACACAGCTGTAGCCTCGTCCCCAGCTCCCTTTTGATCAGGTACTTGCATGGCAGGCGCTTCTGAGACGATTACTCCAAAATGGCCATTGCGAACTCGGAACCACGTTCATCAGCTTTGCTGTTCCTCCTGCAGCCAACGCGTGTTGGGCCAAAACCTCTGGGATGGCAGAGAAGCCACAAATAATGTGAAATCCAAGGAGGCATGGCCGTGGCTGTGCTGAGGAATTGCTGCCTGCTTCCAGTGGAAAATATGTACCATCTGGATTCCTTAGAGGCAATCTGGAGATGCTACATGGAGCGGCTGCAAGTTGAGTAAGGGGAGAGAAACGAGGAAAGGGACAGTGAACTTCTGGGTCAGGCTGTAGCTCCCTCAACTCCGTAAACTTGTGCATCATTCCAAATATTTCAGGCACAGGTAACGTTATTCACAGCAAACACCTCAGCTGAAAGAGTGGCTGCAGCCTTTGGAGAGCTTTGCTTTTTGGACCTGTAGGGTCAGTGATCTGTCCAAAATACAGTTAATGTTTTATTCTGAAATTAGGACTTCCAGGAAACCAAACATTCGAAGAGGCAACTTCTAAAACGGGGGTGATTTACTTTTGCTACTCAGGGATCCAGAATTGAGGGATAACTGAGCCATGGAGCTGTTCTGGCAGAGGGAACTTTTTCAATTCCCTTCCAAATGGTTCAGATGTCCCTTGACCAGGGATCCCTCTAATTTATTTCCATTCATGTGCAGAATAAATTTATGTGCCCTGAGGGATGTGCGCCACCAGTAGGAACACAGGCTGTCACGTGGGGGTGCTCTGCTAATCAGCTGGGCAGCACCTGAGTCACTCCTGGGTGGCCACCTGAGTGCTCAGCATACAGGGAACACTGTTCTTGTCTCCTATGGCTTCACTAACAAAGCAAAAGGTTTAGTCATTAATGCTGGAGAAGTTCAAGCAGGCAGCCTGAGCAAGCACACAGAGTAAAAGTCCCGAACAGGATGCTTGTGGGCCAGGCTCTTGGCAGGAAGAGGCAGCCAGGTTCGGGAAGGTTGATGTGGATGAAGGAAAGGTGTGTTTCTAACATGGGTTGGTAGCTTGTGTTCAGTCCCTGCTCCTCTGTAAGCTGTCACTCCAGCAGCTAATCTGAGATAAAGCTGAGCTGCTGGGTCCCCACTGCACCTTTAACCTGGGCAAAGCGCTCTCCACGGTTACCAGGATCTTCGCTGTCCCCTCAGTGGTGGATTGTGAAAGCGGCCCACAGTGCATGACTGCAGCTCTCACACTCAGAGACAGAAGCACTTGTTGTGCCTCACGAGGAGCGTGTCTGTCACCTGCCAGGAGCCTGGATAGCCTCGGACTGTGCCTGCCTCTATGTTCCCACTTCTTTGTGGTGCTAGAAGGCGTGCTGGCTCACGGAGACCGTTCTTGGTTGTGTAGCACAGTCTTTCCCAAAGTGTGGGCCGCAGAACGATGTCAAGGGGTATGCGGAAGGAGATAAATGACTAGAAACCAGGGGATAAGCACTGGGACAGCACTGGGAGTGGGTGCACCAATAAGGCCAAAGTCCTGAAAGGGGTATGTGTAGCAGTAACACTTGGAGGCACTGGTGCTAGGCTCTGGACAGGCCTGAGCAAAGGCAAAGTCCCCTGGGAAAAGAATCGCTCGCTTCCCAGGGTTAAAACATGGCTGTGCTGAGGGCTGGGACAGGGCATGCGTGGGCTGAAGCCCTGGCTGACTGCTCTGCCCTGGCTCTTCGCCCCTGAGCACCGGAGCTGCTAGCTCCCTGCAAACATGTATTTATGGGGTCTGGCGCATGAGCTGCACCCCCCAGCACAGATTCTATCATCTGCTTTCCATTGGGCACAGCGGTTTCCTGGTCTGCGGCTGCTGCTGCGTGCGCAGTTGAGCTGCCTGCCTGGATTTGTGGTGGGATGTAGCACAACTCTTTCCCCTGGAGAAGAGGGAGCTGCAGCTGCCTCTGAAAACACTTCACGGGGCCCCTCTGCAGCAAAGCCTGGGCTGGACAGAGCCAGGAGGGCTGCCTGGCAGCGGGCTGCTTCGGTCGTGCACATTGGAATGAGGGCTCTGCAGAGAGGAGGCAGCACAGAGGTTGGTTCCCCTCAATGTGTGTTTGCGGGTTCATGGGGGGCACAGAGGGGGGTTTCCTAGCTGGACTCCTCGGCAGAAGAGCAGACTCCAGGCTGAAGGGAAGATGTCAGAGTCGAGCTGGCTGGTTATGAGCACCCCCACCCTGTGCCTCCATGGGGCTGTGGGCTCCTCTGTCCGGAGACACTTTGCTCCTGATGGGATGGGTGGCTTTGGCCTCCTTGTCCCCTTCAGGAACCAAATGGGGCATGTTTATCCCTCCCCTGACTTGAGCGTAGAGACCCCAGGACTGCAGGCTGCTTTGCTGTGTGCCCAGCTGTCTGCTGCTGTTTGGTCCCCTTGAGCAGGAGAGACACCAACCCCTGGTGTGCCTCTTCTCTCTCTTGCCCTGGGGTGCTCTGCTGGGACTCGCTTCCTATGGCAGAGGAGTGACGTCTGCGTTTCTTGGCAGCTGGCACTCCTGCTGGCTTGCAGCTGCTGCCCAGTGCTGTTCAGCCCCCGTTCCTGGGGCGTTTGCCCCAACTCCGCTGACTCTCTGGGCAGTGTCCCACCTGACCAGGAAGAGTCCAGGGGGAGAAAGCTGAACTGAGTCCTTTCCTGCTCTGTTGTGGAGTATGAAGTTCGGCTTTTCTGGCAGGAGTTGGCTGAGCTCTGGAAATGAGGCTTCTTGCAAGTTGTGCTCGGCATCGCTGTCCCGGGCAGCGTGAACTTGCCATGCCCTTGTCTGGGCTGCAGCTTCGTGGTTTGAGATGGGCCTCTCCATCCAGCACACCCACAGCTTCCTCACCTTCCACACGGTCTTCTGGCAGCTGGAGTCTGGGACCCACAACGATGCGGAGCAGTTCCAAGTAGCGCTCCAAAGAGGCGCCCCTCCTGCTCTTTACAGCTTAGCCCTTCTTGCAAAGTGGAGCAGCTTGACAGTCTGTAAGTCCAGCCAGGACCAGTTCCAACTCACTCATCCCAGCCAGGGCTTTGTCAAGCTGGGACTTAAAGACCTCCAGGGACCGAGGTTCCACCACGTCTCTCAGTAACACAGCCCAGTGCTTCACCACCCTCCTGGTGAAATAGTTTGTCCTAATATCCAACATAGCGCTCGTGTGCGCACACGCACACGCACACGCACACGCACACGCACACGCACACGCAAACCTTGAGACCATTGTTCCTCGTTTTGCCATCCATCGCTACTGAGAACAGCCTCTCTCCATCCTCTTTAGAGCCCCTTTCAGGAAGTTGAAGGCTACTGTCAAATTGCTCCTCTGTCTTCTCTTCTGTAGACTATAGAACCCCAAATCCCTCAGCCTCTACTCATAGGCCACATGCTCCAGCTCTTTAATCACTTTTGTCTCCCCTCTGCTGGACTTTCTTCAGTGCATCCACATCCTTTCTGTTGTGGGGGCCCAGAACTGGATCCAATACTCCAGGTGTGGCCTCACCAGTGTCTAATAAAGGGGAACAGTAACTTCTCTAGACCTGCTGGCAATGCTCCTCCTAATGCCCCCCCAGTATGTCTCTAGCCTTCTTGGCTACATCAGCTGTAACCCCCATGTCCTTTCCTGCTGCACTGCTATTTAGCTGGTCGGGCCCCAGCCTGTAACAATGCTTGGGGTTCCTCTGACCCAAGTGCAGGACTTGGCATTTGTACTTATTGAACCTCATCAGATTTCTTTTGGTCCAATCCTCCAATTTGTCTAGATTTCCCTGGACCCTATCGCTACCCTCCAACGTATCTACCTGTCCCCGTAGCTTAGAATTGTCTGCAGATTTGCTGAGGGTGCCATCCATCCCCTCATCCAGCTCATTAATAAAGATGTAGAACAAAACCGGCCCCAGAACAGATCCTCGGGGTACTTGATGCCAGCTGCCAACAAGACATTGAGCCATTGATCACTATGCACCAAGCGTCTAGGCAGCTTACTGTCCAGCTTGGAGTCCTTCCATCCAATCCGTACTTTTTTAACTTGCTGCAAGGACGCTGTGGGAGACTGTATCAGGAGCTTTGCGAAGGTCCAGCTATATCACGTCTTACGGTAGCGAGGCCTGTGCATGCTTGGGGAAGTAGTTGGGATAGACATGGGGCTGGCGGTGCTGAGCCCTGCCTGGGACCCATCATCGGACCAGCTCTTAGGACTGAAATTCTGGCTCCGAGTGGGACTCTTGGGCCTGGACAAGCCTCTTGCTCTCACCAGGAGGCACTTGGATGTCCCTGGGTCAGTCCTTGTGTGTCCCAGGATGCTCCTGGCCCAGCTGGGGACCTGGGGCCGGCCGCTACGAGACCATCTCTCCCTGTCATTAGGAGCGCTGCAAAACGGGGGCCTTCCTCGCAGGGCAATTCAAAGAATTGGCGCGTCTGATGGTGGGAAGGAGCCTCGGGGCGCTCCACCTCAGCGGTGAGCGTGTGGCACTATAAATAACCCGGGTGTGTGGCTGCTGGCTGTGCTGACCTTTCGAAGTGCTGCTCAGAACTGGAGATGGGGGTGGCCGTGTGCCATCTGCACCGCCCCCAACAGTCTCCTCTGCTCCCACATGGCAGCAGCACCCAGATGGCTGGGTGGGCTCGGAGCTCTGCTGGGCCGGACGCAGTGTGAAGGGGGATGGGGTGTGGAGACAGCTGGCGAAGAGAGCGCCCTCGGGTGCCGCTAGCCACCCCGCATGTGCATGGCTCCCGGCTGCACAGAGGACTTGGCGGGCGCCCGCGGGGAGCCCTCGTCCTGGGCCAGGGAAACGTGGAATCCTGGCAGAGGTGGGCTCTGTGGAAATGCTGGCGGAGCTGCAGTGACAGGAGCAGGAGCCAGAGGGGTGTGAACACCACTGAGGGGCCAGCGCTGTCTGGGGGGAGCTGTGATTGTCACCCTCTGGTGTATGCTGCAGCCTCAGCTGGCCCTGCCCTCTGGCACTGCAGCAGCAGCGCGGTGAGAGGTAGCCAGGAATGTAGCCAGAGAGCTGGGCCAGGCCTGCAGCCCTGTTCCCTGGGAAGCCGGGGGAGCCCCGTCACTTGGGGCTGGCTCTTAAAAGTGGAGGGAGCTGCTGGGCCCCCATGGGAGTCTTCCCTCTCCAGGGTCGCTAATTTGAAAGGCAGAAACCACAGCAGGTGTGGATGGGGGCCAGTTTCTTCCCCCACCCAGCAGCTGGGGGCCAAGCCTACGTTATGGAACATGGCGGTTAAAGGGTCGGACGTGCTGCAGCTCCGGTGCCGGGGACCTGCCTCAGGTATCCCTGGCAAACCGTGGCAGCGCTCCTGGGGGATCGGCTGTGCAGCGGGTGGCTCCAGGCTGCTCCTGTCCCTTCTGCACTGTGCAGCCTTGTTCAGGCACACCCCATGCATTGGCTTATGGCCCATTTCGTTAGACACTGCGTTCCGCAGCAGGAACCGGGGCACCTCCTTAAAGCCGGCCGGTGCCATTTAGTTCGTGCCAAGAAGCACTGATGCAGACCCGGTGATGTCCTATTGCTGGGTAGCTGCTGCTTTGCCACCTCCCTGCTGGAGCGCCCCCATGGTGGTGTGTGGCACTTCTGCCTTGCTCCCCCAGGACTCTGGCTGCAAGCCCCTGTGGTCGCTGCTCGCGCTTGCCCCTGCCGTAACAAACCAAGCCCAGAGCCGCGTGGCCAGCACCAGAGAAACCAGACTGGAGCTGAGAGTGCTCCAGGGTGTCTGTGTCTGCCTGGGTCACTTGTGACGAGTGACCCCTCCTTCCCCTGAGGGGCTGCTAATCCCCTAGGGCTCTTCTGAGCTCCAGGCTTCCCTCGTCAATGTCCCTCGCCCCTTGTCTTTCAGCTGGGCTTGTCTAGATGGGTGGCGTGGCTTTCCTGCATGCCCGGCCCTGTTAACTGCACCCCACAGAATGGTTACACAGTCCCGTCACCTCCCTGCCTAGGTCACTGCATGCAAATAAACCCGTGGGGCTGCTGGAGCTATTGTCAGATGGCTCTGGCACAGGTCCCGCGGAGCAGCGTGAGTAGCTAATGAGAGTGGCATCCGGATGCCCCGGCGTGGCCCAGGACTCGAGGAATTCCCGTCTTCATGGCTGCAGACGTTCTGGTGCCTCTCCAGGAGTTGATTCTGCTGCACGTTGTGCAGAACTGCAGCCTCTTCCCTGAAGCTGTGGGCCCAGCTGGCTCCCGACTGGGGGCGGGGAGCTTATCACTGGACTCCAGTTATGGATGTCTCTTCTCCCCAGAGCCAAACTGGTCCCTTTTGGTGGCTGGCTGGGTCAGGCCAGCCCGACCATATCGTAGAATCACAGCGCTCCACCCTCTGCTGAAAGCAGGACCAGTCCCAACTTCTCCAGCTCTTTGTATCTTTGAATCACGTGAGGGCAACGGTGGTTCTAACATTGCAGTAGAGTTGAAGGCGCTCACAAGTCATTTCTTCCTAACGACCCCACCTTCCCCTTGCGGACACTTCCCTGCTCTACGCAACCAAGAGCAAAAGCAGGTTTGCTGCTACCTGCTCTCTGAACCTCCTCTGGGTGGCAGCTGCAAGGCATTTGGTGGGCCTGCAGCTAAAGGCACAGGGACTTTGGCCGTGTCTCCTGGCTGAGCCCTGCAGCTGGCCTGGTGGAACCCCTGAGTGTGGAGGCACCTTGCTAGGGCACAGGGGTTTCCCATCCCTGGTGGTGAGTCCTCCTCGCCGGTGGTGGGTGGCAGAATTATTCTGCTGACCCAGGGGCTAGGCTGGCCTAGCTATGTCACGGTGTCCATGTGACTCGTCTGTGGGGCAGGCCTTGGTGGTGGTGTCCAGAGATTTCTCAGCGTGCGGGAAAACCTCTGTTGGTGAAGTGTGTTCAGTTGATCGCACGAGAGATGGGTGGGTTCCTTGTCTCCTTTCTGGGTTGTAAGTGCTGCTGTGGGAAAGAGGCCTGCAAACCCGCCAACAACGACTGGCGCATCTCCCTAGCCAGAACTGCAAACAATGCTGGGTCATCCTCTTTATCTTGCCCTTATCTGGGGTATTGTCAGCTGAAGGCGGGCGGGCGGGCGGGCGGGCGGGCGGGCCTAACTGCGCACTGAGCGGTGCATCTGTCTTGCTTTTGCAGTTTATGGGTCAGGACAGCCCCATGCTGTGATGGCCTTATGCTGGGGATTCCCAGCAATAAGGCACAGCTGAGTGAGGAGCTGACTGTTTCTTCCTGGGTGGGATTGATGTAGGAGAGTGATTCGCTGCGGAGGGGCATACCAGGAAGGCCTGGGCTCTGGAGCCTTTGGCCATCAGGTACCAGACCATCTTTCTCCTCCTTTTCAGGCTCTGGGAAGAGAGAAGCAGCAGTACACACAATGCTTGGCTGGCAACACGCTGTCCCCCTGTCCTGTGGCCCCTGAGACGCCTGTCCCCTCCTGGGACTGCGCAGCCCTGACCTGCCGCCTTTCTCTGCCGCATGCCCGCTCGCCACTGCTGGATTATGTTCGTCGCGTTCTCCCTCTGCTCCATCATTTGGCTGAATCGTGGCTTCAAGTTGCGGAAAAGGGGCTGCACTTCAGTGTGCAGGAGCGTGCACAGGGCCGTTCTCCTCAGCCTCCGCTCGTCCTGGCTCACGCAAAGGCCTTAAACGTGCAGAGAATGGTGCAGGGGGAGAGCAGCGCCTGAGCCCCCCGCCCTGCTCCCCACGTCCCACGCAGTCGGCCCCGCGTGGCAGGGAGGATGGGCGCCGCCGAGGGCTTTCAGTATCGTGCGCTCTACCAGTACCGCAAAGAGCGCGAGGAGGACATCGACCTGCTGCCCGGGGACATCCTGGTGGTGAGCAAAGGAGCCCTGCAGGCCCTGGGCTTCAAGGAGGGGGACGAGCAGACACCCCAGCAGATTGGCTGGATCCTGGGCACCAATGAGCGCACCAAGCAGAAAGGGGATTTCCCAGGCACCTACGTGGAGTACATCGGGCCCGTGAAAATCTCCCTCCCTTCCCACAGACCCAGGGTGCAGAGACCCCTGCCGGCCGCTCCTGGGGCCAGCACCTTCCGTCTGCAGGAGGCTCCGGAGCATGGTAAGCTCTGCCCGGCGGGGTGTCGCCACACGCGTGGTGGTCGGGAGGTGTGGCTGCTCTGCCTCCCAGCCTGCAGACACTCCTCCTCTGCCATGGGGCTGAGGCTGGAACTTGCTGGTGGGGGGCCCTAGGGCTGGAGCAATGGGCTCAAGTGCGCGGGTACAGGGAACGTGGGCTGTGGTATCTGTGGATCCTGCCTCTGAGCTGCAGAGGAGAGTTGTGGAAATCGGTTCTCTGGGTCCCGGCGTGTCTCCTGCGTGACCCTGCGCAGAGCCCGCAGGCGCTGCGCTTGGCCAAGTGTAACCCTGGGGCTGGGGGTCCTGGCTTGCCTGCTCCGCACGTGTGGGGGGCAGAGGCTCGGCTGGCTGCAGTCACACTGTGTAGAGCAGGGCTGCAGTTACGACAGCCCCTGCCTGCTGCAGAGACCCAGCTGGGGAGGAAACTCCTGCACGAACTCCCTCGCCCTGCTAGATCTCAAGCCTGGGTGTCTGTAGAGGTCACATGATTGATTGGTCTCTGGGGTGGGGGCAGGGGTCCCTGGCTGATCCGCCTGCCTCTGGGAAGCGGGAGGGGTGACCTGGGCCCCGCATCTCTTCCTGGCCCTGCTGCCTGGGGAGGCAAAGGGCCAGTTTCCATGCGCACGAGCAATCGGAGGGAGCAGGAATGTGCTGACACGGCGTCTCTGGGTGGGAGGATAAACCCTGGTTCCCAGCCAGCTCTCCCACCACCCGCCAGCTCTGCCAAGCCCCTAGCAGCCAGGGCCAGGCCTCCAGCAGGGGCCCAGAAGGTTGGGATGCTGCTTTAACCCTTCCTGTGCTGGCAGGAGTTGGTGCGTCTCTCCCTCCCCTGGCTGCACTGGGTTAATTCTTCACCCCGGTGTGGGGCTAAGCAGTGAGGCAGGGAAGGGTTCTGTCCTCTCCCTGCCACAACGAGTCCCTCCCTCCCTCCTGCCATCGCATCGTTTTGCTAATTAACTCTCCACCCACGGGGCGCTGGCTAGCGACTGTCCCTGGGCGTGTGCTGCAGGGTTGGGGGGCAGGTCCCTGGGAGGGCCCAGGCCCGTCCTGTCCTGCTGTGGGGTGGGGGGCAGGTCCCTGGGAGGGCCCAGGTCCGTCCTGCTGTGGGGTGGGGGGCAGGTCCCTGGGAGGGCCCAGGCCAGTCCTGCTGTGGGGGGTGTACGTGCCTTGCCACAGCCTGAGGACAGCGTCTCCTTGCACGCCAGAGATTGGCAGCTTTGCCTTCTGCCTGGGAGACGATGGGTTCCCATGACTCGCCGTCCCGAGTCAGCCTGGCCTGAGTGGAAGTAGCTCAACCCTCCGATGTGCACCAGCTGTGGCGTGTGACGGGGACCTCCCCGCCATCCTCCCAGCCCCCATTGGGTCTCCATCAGCCAGTGGGTGCACCTGCTGGCACAAGGCCAGCTGGGACCTGGGCCTCAGCCTCCTTGTGCCAGGCCTGGACTGGCAGAGTGAGACCATCCCTGTCCCAAGAGCTTGCTCTGGGGGATGCCACTGAGCCAGCGGCTGGAGTCTGGGGCTTGCGTCTCGCCTGGGGGCGGTCTGACTGTGGGCCCCTCAGGCTGCGCAGTGAGTTGGAAGCCAGCCAGGCAGGCCGGTTAGTGCTGTGGCTGTGGGGTGTCACCTGGGCTCTAACCTCCCACCCTCCCCTGCTGGCTCCATCAGGTTGGCTCCTCCCGGACCTGGCAGAGCAGTTCACCCCCCCTGAAATCGCCCCCCCGCTCCTGCTGAGGCTGGTGGATGCCATTGAGAAGAAAGGTGAGGGGCGCTGAGTGAGCCAGGGGCAGCGCCGGGAACCCCCCTGGCAGGCTGTCTGTGGCGCAGCTGAGCAGCTGGAAAGCCGTGCCGGGTGTGCCTGGCAGGTGGCAGAGAGCCATGAAGTCAGAGGCTCCGGCAGCCTGTTAAGTTCCTGTTGTCTGGGTGGGTTTAGGCTGTGCCCTGTCAGCCCAGCTGGTGCTGCCTCAGCGTGAACTGGCCGAGGGGTTGCGGCCATGCACCTGGCTGTATGCAGCGAGTCCAGGCAGTGAGCAGCGGCTGCATCCATGTGCAGAATCAATCTTATGGGCCCCACATCAGGTGCGGCTGTGCACCATCAGCCAGACACAGGCTGTGGGCGCTCTGCTAATCTGCTGGGCAACATTTGTGTCTCTCCTCAGCGGCCGCCCAAGCGCTCAGCTAACAGGGAGCACCAGCCTTGGCCTGAGCCGGCACCGCTGCGCTTTCTGGCCCAGGGCGATGTCGGAATGCTGCCTTGGGCCAGGGCTGGGTGTGGAGGCCAGAGTCTCAGCTGGCTTTGCCGGTGGTCAGGGATGTGCCAGGTGTGCGGTGGCTTCAGGGAAGACCGGAAGCTCTGTCTCTGGAGCCCATTAAAACAGCCTGGCCCAGCTGACGTGACTCTGAACCCTGCTCTGCTGGGCCCAACCCGGTGCGGTGCTGGTGTTCCGGCACGGGGCAGGAGCTGTGGGCACAGGCTCCGGACACTCAGCACTGCTGGAGTGGCTGCCCCGGTCCCGAGCTAACCTAAACCCTCCTGCAGGCCTAGGCAGTGAGATGCTGTACAGGACGGCTGGCTCGGAGCTGAGACAAGCGCTGAAGACCGGTAAGAACCAGGTCTGCTAGGAGGCGAGGCGGCTCAGCGGGATGAGAGTAGGGGCTGTGACAGCGCTAGCAGTAATGAAACCCAGGCTGCGCTTGTCTTCCGTCCCCAGCCAGCTGGCTGCTGGGCAGAGGAAGGGCCCAGCTTCTGGAGGTGACGGAGTAATTGTGCATAAGGGAAGCCAGGCAAGGTGGCTTTCTGGCAGCTTGGCAGGAGGGGCCTTCGTGCAAGGGCCACGGTGTGATTCTGCTCTCCCGTGGCTGGGCTTGCCACAGATGCTGCCGGCTGGCTCCTGGAGCTGCTGCTGCATGGTGTCGTCGGCTCTGTGCCCTTCCCAGCCGGCGCAGGGGGTTTGCCGCGCTCCCACGCTACCCTGGCAAGGAGCTAAGTGCTGCAGCCCCCGTCCAGGCTGGCCAGAGCACTAGCAAGCCTGGTGCCAGGTCAGCTCAGCCATGTGGCCTGAGCTCCAGGCTTGTGGGGCCGTCTGCTCACTTCCTGCACGTGCAGCTGCCCTCACTGGGCCCAGGTTCCCTGCCCACTGCTGGACAGGGCTGCAGCCGCCAAGGGGTTGCTTGTGTCAAGGTCTTAATAATGCCAAGGTCCCAAGCCAGCTGGGGCAGGGCGTGTTGAGCCTGCCTGGTGCCTGCTACCCCCCAGCAAAGCCGGGCCTGGGTTGTGAGGGAGCGTGGTGCAGCTGGTGCTTGTGTTCCCACGGCAGGTTGAACCTCTCCCGTCCAGCACCCTGGGGACCTGACTGGTGCCGGGCCGGGGAGGTCAGTTTTGTGTAGCAGCACTGCGGACGCTTCCGCTGCTTGCTGGGCTCTGAACAGACACTGAGAGGTAACATGCAGCTAGACAGCAGCACAGCCCACAGAGCCAGGACTGGTGGCTGTACACAAACTTTACGGGACCACGGGAAGCTTGGCCACCCCCGTAACACGTGGTCGTCCGGGTCACTGCAGTCAGGCTGGATTACGGCTGTTGCCGGATTAGAGAGGTTCGGCCTGTAGTGGAGTTGCACTGGTGGGTTTGCTGGGTGGGCTCTTCTCGTGGCTGGGGTGGCCCTGCTGCAGCCTGTGGCAGAGTGAACCCTGTTGGCTGGGGACAGAGAACACGTCTGTCCTTGGTGGGGGGCCCTGAGACAGACCCCTCTGAGATGCCCCTGGCAGCAGCTGCTGAAGTGCATTCAGAGGCCTCTGGCACCCCCAGGCTGTGCCCTGGGGAATGCAGGGTACTCCCTGTGCAGCGGAGCTAGCCAGCAAGCAGCCTGGGGTAGCTGTATGTAAGCTCCAGCGCCTGCTGGAAGGGTCTCTTTGCTCTGTGCAGACTGGGCACTTGGCGACCTGGAGCCCTTTGACGTGCACGCCCTGGGCGAGGCGCTCCGGGGTTTCCTGCAGGATCTGCCAGCTCCTGTGGTCCCGGCTTCGGTGCATGGCGAGATCTTACGCATCCTGCAGGGTAAGGGCTGCAGAGGGGGCCAGGCAGGGAATCATGGGCAGGATTTGTGGGTGGGCATTGCCATCTCTCGGGGGGGCTCCAGGGCTCGGTTCGTGTTAGCAGCTGGACACAGCAGCCTGTGTGCACTGGAGAGAGGCAGGCCTGGCCCCCACCTGTCCAGCATGTGTCTCGCTTCCCTGCAGAGATCCCGCAGCCGGAAAGCTGCAGGAAGCAGCTACTGCAGGTGCTGGACTCGTCTGCGGTCCCCCTTGAGAACCTGCTCACCATGCAGTTCCTGCTCCGACACCTGGGGAAGGTGTCCCGGCAGGCTGACAGCAACGGCCTCCACCCACAGGTGCTGGGCGAGATCTTCGGCCCTCTGCTGCTCCGCCTGCCTGGTGCCAGGTACACAGGCAGGGGCTTGTCTCACCTGGTGGGCGAGAGATGGGCACAGCTGGTGGTGCTCTGCCCCCAGGAGCTGCTCCCACTGCGACGGCCAGGTGTCTGAGCAAGGGTACGCCAGAGCCTGGAGTGCTGGTGGGGGCCCTGTGCAGATGGCAGTGAGCCCGACCTTGCCACTCCACTCCACCCCACCCCACCGCACCGCCTCCTATGCCAGCGTCGCGGGGAGACAGGCCCTGACTCACTGGCGGCTTCTTTCCAGTGGGGTGCGAGTGAGGGCGCAGACCCCAGACTGTGACAGCCAGCATGCCCCCATGGGCTCTGGCCACTCTGCCCCACACTGGGTTCCTGTTTGCCCTGGGGAGAGCTGGGGCTGTTGGGTGGGGTGGGCCCTGTGTCTCTGGCTGTCTCAAAGAGCTGGCACCTTGCTAAGCTGCAGCAGTTGGGAGCTGTAGACAGCCCCCCAGGGCTTACCGCTACCTGCCTACCAGCACGCTGCACTGCACGTTGGAGAGCACCTGGGGCAAGTGGGGAGCATTGGGGCAGTGACACCCCCCCCAGCCTCCTCCTGGGCCCCTCTCCCAGCTGCTGACTCCTAGTTCCTGTCTCCCTGCAGCGCAGAGCTGGGCCCCGACTTCTCAGGGCTCTTCCTGGAGAGGCTCCTGCAGGCAACAGACTCGGAGCCAGAACAGGTGCCTCCAGGTACTGCCCCACAAGCTGCGAGGCCCTGGGCCCTTGCGGCTGCTGTGCGCCCTGTGGCTTGAGAAGGGCGAGACTGTTCCAGCCCCCACTGGGCTCGTTTCCTTCA
Organism: Carettochelys insculpta; assembly: GCF_033958435.1. Classification (NCBI taxonomy): domain Eukaryota; kingdom Metazoa; phylum Chordata; order Testudines; family Carettochelyidae; genus Carettochelys; species Carettochelys insculpta. The sequence goes on along the minus strand of NC_134163.1, from coordinate 16,018,211 downwards.
GCCCCTCGCACTGGGCCAGCCCCCACCAGGCACCTTGTTGAAGGGGCCTAGAGGTGGGCTCCGGAGTGCTGGGCCGTGCCGCTGAGTGTGGGGGCACCTGGGAGAGGCCCCACCATTGCCTGGGCTGCACCGGAGGATGCTGCTCGAGCTGGAGCCTTTGGCTCCCAGCCCCAGGGGAGGGAGGTTAGCGAGCAGGCTCAGCCTGCTCGAGTGCTTGCCTGGCTGTCTTGCAGCTCTGCCTCCAAAGCCAGCGAAGCCGAAGCTGGGCACTGCCAGCCTGGCCAACGGGAGCAGCATGTCCCTGCAGGAGGCAGAATGGTACTGGGGCGACATCTCCAGGTACCCGCCCACCCTTCGCACTGGGCTCCCCAGGGCAGCAGCCCCATTACAACCCTGGGAGCTACGGCCCCCCAGGGGCCTCTGGAGGGATGGGCCGGCTGGGGCTGGCTAGTCCCTGCCCCCCATGTGGGTCCTGCCCTGGGGGCTCTGATCCCTCGTGCCCCATCCTCTCCCAGGGAGGAGGTGAACGAGAAGCTGCGTGACACGCCGGATGGCACCTTCCTGGTCCGCGACGCCTCCAGCAAGATCCAGGGGGAGTACACGCTCACGCTGAGGTGAGCATGCCCGGTCCTCTGGGGGAGCGGGGCCGCTAGCTGCTGGTCCAGGGGGAGCACCGGGCCTGAGGGGCTTCCCAGGCGTGCTCAGTCGGTCTGCTGCTTCACTGCCCCACGTCTAACCTGGCAGCGGGGCCCCCGTGGCGCCAAGGCCCTGGTGGGAGGCATGGCTGCAGGAAGTCCCCCTGAGCTGCAGAGCACTGATAGTCTGCCGGCTGCCTGAGGGGCTTGGGGGGGACCACGTGGCAGTGGGCAGGAGTCAGCCACTGGCAAAGCGAGAGGGGGTGTCCTTGTCCCATGCTCAGCCTGTGTGGCTCCCTGGTGCCCATGTGCCAGGCTGGGGCTGGGAGCCCCAGGCAGAGGGGGAAGGTTGCTTTGCTGTTGCTGGACATGGGGCAGGTGCCCCCAGGGATGTTCCAGGTGGTCAGTGCCCAGGGCTGAGCGTGCCCTGCCCCACCCCACAGGAAAGGCGGCAACAACAAGCTGATCAAGATCTTCCACCGGGAGGGCAAGTACGGCTTCTCGGAGCCCCTGACTTTCAGCTCGGTGGTGGAGCTCATTAACCATTACCGACACGAGTCGCTGGCTCAGTACAACGCCAAGCTGGACAGCAAGCTGCTCTACCCCGTCTCCAAGTACCAGCAGGTCAGGCTTGGGGGGGCTGGGGAAGGTGTTTTCCCTGGCGGGGGCTGGGTCTGAGCCCCATGCTGGCGCTGACCCGGAGGAGGCGCCTCTCTCTTGCGGCCGAGGGCCGTCCCATGTGAGCCTGGCCCTGCAGCGAGGCCCTGGGACTCCGTCCTGGCCAGGCTGGGGCACGGGGCGGTGCTGGATTCCGGGGCCCTGGATGAGCCTGCCCCCGAGGGAGAGCAGGGCAGGACAGGGGCTGGCCAGCCCCTTGCCCCCACGCAGTGCCATTTGGCTGGGGCTGAGCTAGGTCATCCCGTCCCGTCCTTGAGGTGGAGTGGGGGGTGCGGTCCCAGCTCCTTCCCCTGCCCGCCCTTTCGCTCCTGGGTGGCGTGGACCGGCCCCAGGCCCTGCGGAAGGGCTGTGGCGGCGCCCGCCTGGCCGTGCGGCCGGCTCTGACTTGCCCGGGCGCCCACTGTGCGGCAGGACCAGGTGGTGAAGGAGGGCAGCGTGGAGGCTGTGGGGGAGCAGCTGAAGGTTTATCACCAGCAATACCAGGACAAGAGCCGGGAGTACGACCTGCTGTATGAGGAGTATACGCGCACCTCCCAGGTAGCCCCCACCCCGGGGGGACCCCTTACAGGCATCCCAGCCCTCGTGGGTAGCCGAGGGCCCCTCGTGCACACCACACGCCGCCTGGGTACCTAGCCCCCCCCTCCCGGGTGTAAAACCCCATTTAGTTAGTTAACTGGCTAAGTGCTGGGTTAACGGGGTGGCTGGGGAGGCCATGCCCAAGGCTGCCATGGACAGGGACTGTTCCAGCCCAGTTGACGTGCCCGTTTCTGGTTAACTGGTATTAGGGTCAGGCCTGCTAGTCAGCTGGTTAAACAATGATGTCCCTTCCGCACCCCTCGGCCCCACCTCCTTCCCCGGGAACCCTGTGCCCCTCCCCACTGCGCCCCTCCAGCTCGGGGTGAGGTACCCTGGCTGGCTCCCTGCTGCCAGTGGGGCCTGAGCGCTGGCTGGGAAGGGAGGAGCAGGTGTACGGGCACCTCGCGGAGCGGCTGTGGGCCCCAAGCCTGGTGGCAGGGCTGGGCTGGGCGCTCAGGCTGCTGCCCCTCCCCACAGGAACTGCAGATGAAGCGGACGGCCATCGAGGCCTTCAGCGAAACCATCAAGATCTTCGAGGAGCAGTGCCAGACGCAGGAGCGCTGCAGTACAGAGTACATCGAGCGCTTCCGCCGCGAGGGCAACGAGAAGGAGGTGCAGCGGTGAGGGCCCAGCCGGCACGGCACGGCTCGGCTCCGCCTCGGGGACAGGGCCAGCGCCTCGGCCACTCCACAGCCCTGCTGGGCTCCAGCTGTCCCGTCGCCCCCTCCCGCTCTGTCAGCCAGCCCCACTGCCCCCGGTCCTTGCCCTGGGGCACCGGCGTTTGGGCCCCGGTTCCTCTCCCCAGAGCATCTGACGCCCCTAAGGCCTCTGTCTGCCCCCTCCCCCAGGATCCTGATGAACTCGGAGAAGCTGAAGTCCCGCGTCACAGAGATTCACGACAGCAGGATGAAGCTGGAGCAGGACCTGAAGAATCAGGCCTCAGAGAACCGGGAGATCGACAAGCGCATGAACAGCCTCAAGCCGGACCTGATGCAGCTGCGCAAGCTGCGGGACCAGTACCTGGTGTAGGTGCTGCTGCTGCTGGCCCTGCCCAGCCCCACCCCAGCTCCGGCCTGGGAGCGATGGCAGAAATAGCCCCTCCCTGGCTCCAGCCCCAGGCTGGCCTTGCTGTTCACTGGCCCTGACTGGCTTGTGCAGCTGCCCTCCCGGTGCCCTGTGGGACGCCTGGGGCTGGGCCCCAATCCTGTGGCATGGCCGGTCCCACGGGCAGGGGGTGCTGCCCCCTGGTGGATCCATTAGTGAGAAGCTGCTCCTGTGCCAATCGGTTCTCCGCTCCCCTCTCGTCCCCAGGTGGCTGACGCAGAAGGGGGCCCGGCAGAAGAAGATCAACGAGTGGCTGGGCATTAAGAACGAGGCCGAAGAGTGAGTGCCCACCCTGCTGCGCCCCCGCGCTGGGGCTGCCTGGAGAGCCTGGCCTGGGCGAGAGCGGGGAGGCTCACCCAAGGCCTCGCTCTGCAGCCATAGGCAGCCCAGTGCCAGGGCCCAGTCCCTTGTGACCAGCGAGACGGGCTCGCCCAGCAGGACGATGGTTTAGGTTGGAGCAGAGGCTCCTGGGCCCCGGCCCAGAGCTTGCATCTTGTGGGCTGCTGCACAGCTTCTTCTGGGGCGGCGACTGCAGCTGCCTGATCTTGGGTTGGGCCAGTACTGCTGGGACATGGGCTGGAGCTGAGCCTCCGGACTGGTGGGCTGCAGGCTCCAAGCTGATACCGGGCCCTGAGGCTCTGGGCTTCCCCCCCAGGAGAGTGCGAGAGCCCCCTGCGTTCCTGGGGGCTGAGTCATGGGGGGTCAAAAGGCCCCGAGGGTTGGCAGTTACCGGCGCTGCTTTGGGCTGGGTGCTCCTGCCTCATGGCCTGGCAGAGGACGCGCCCCGTCGGGGAGGCTGCGCTCAGCCAGGCTTGCCTTGCAGCCTGTACTCTATGCTGGACGAAGAGGAGGAGCTGCCGCACCACGAGGAACACACCTGGTACGTGGGGAAGATCAACCGCCTGCAGGCAGAGGAGATGCTGGGGGGCAAGCGGGACGGCACCTTCCTGATCCGGGAGAGCAGCCAGAAGGGGTGCTACGCCTGCTCCGTGGTGTGAGTGTCCCCCTGGGGCGCCCAGGGGAGGGTGGCCGGGAGCAGCCAGTAGGGGCTACGCCTGCCCTGTGGTGGGTGTCCCTCCAGGGGCAGACACAGGCCAGGAGCAGCCAGAAGGGGCTACGCCTGCCCTGTGGTGGGTGTCCCTTCCTGGGCAGCCGCAGGCCGGCAGCAGACCAGAGGTGGGTGAGCATCTGCCCCTTGCACCCAGAGGGCTTCCCTGGGGAGGTGGGGGCCCCTCTCATTTTCCTCCCTCCATCCCCAGGCTGTCGCTTGGCAGCACTGGGCGACACGTCGCTCGCGCTCTGGGTCCCAAAGGGACACGCGGCTCATGTGCTGGGTCTGGGGGCAGCTGATGTGCCTTGGGCTGCATGGATCCTGCAGCAACGCCTGGTGTGTCGTTGCAGGCCTGGTGCCATGGCAGGTGGCTGCACGGCCCTGGCAGTAGCTCGCCCCAGGGACTCCTGCTGGCTTGTGAACCCAGCAGCTGGCGCTGGGTGACCTGCGCTGCTCTGCTTCCTGGCAGGGTGGACGGGGACACCAAGCACTGTGTGATCTATAAGACGGCGACTGGCTACGGCTTCGCTGAGCCCTACAACCTGTACGCGTCTCTGAAGGACCTGGTTCTGCACTACAAGCACATGTCCCTGGTGCAGCACAACGACTCGCTCAACGTCACGCTGGCGTATCCTGTCCTCTCCCAGCCGCCCGCCAGATGAGCTGCTGGCACAAATCGCAGCGCCTGGCTCCGGCTCCGCACCCACCCTGGCCAAGTCTCCGGCTCCTGCCCCGGCCGAGTCTCTGGCCCCTCCCTGGGCTCCGGCTCCTGCCCCGGCCGAGTCTCTGGCCCCTCCCTGGGCTCCGGCTCCTGCCCCGGCCGAGTCTCTGGCCCTTCCCTGTGCTCCAGTCTGTGCCCCAGCCGAGTCTCCTGCCATGCTGCAACCTGGTGCCAGCTTGTGCAGCAGTGCAAACCCCGCGGGCCCTGGTGCTGGGAGGCAACACGGGCAGCCCAGGTTCACTGCTGCGGAGCCTTTGCCTGCCCTCCAGGTGTGGGCTCCCAGGTGCAGTTTGGCACCCCGGTCCCCTACCGGTGTGTAGCTCAGCTCCCTCACGGGCTGGGGACCAGCCCAGCGGCCAGCCCCAAGTCACAACCGAGGGGCGGCCGTGCCCCTCCGCTGGGGAAGGGTGAGTGACGCTCTCCCTGAGCCCCAGGTGGGCATTGGTAAAGCTGGTCTCTCCTTTTCCTTCCCTCCAGGGCTCCTGGGGGCCCGGCCTCCTGCCCAGAGGGGAAAGGTGGTCACTGGAGGCTGGGGCCCTTGGCCTGCCAGGGTGGGGTGAGGGCTCAGCTTGCCGGCCCCTTGGCAGAGACGCCAGGGCTCCATACTGCAGGTAACCCCGGCGCATCCCCGCCCAGGCTGACCCTGTTAGTTCATTACTGACCAGCCTGGGAGTCCGCGGGGGTGCCGGTGCCAGTGCCCTGGGGGCTGCGACTGGAGGAGGCCCAGCGGTGCTCGCCTGGTGCTCTGGGGGAGGCTGCAAACGGCTCTGCTCAGCGTGAGCTGGAGCCATGGACACACAGCCCATCGGTGTGCCGGGCAAATCCCTGGCCTGCAGCGGGCAGGCACAGTGCCAGCATGGCAGGTGTGCGCTGAGCTCTGGGCAAGCGGAGGTCTCCTCTGCAAGGGAAGGGCAGTGACTGGGCTGTGCCCTTGCTGTGCCCGGGCACGAGGGAGGACAGTGCACAGAGCGAGGCGCGTCTGATCCCGAGCTGGGTGGGGGGGCAGTTGTGTAGCAAGCAGGCAGGAGAAGCGCTGGCCAGTGCCAGGCAGCAGGGTGGGGGGCGCACCAGCTGAGATGGGGGCTCCCTGCAACAGAGTGACGTGGTTTGGACGGGTCCAGGGCAGGCGGGTTGGCGCCAGCTTGCAGCTGGCAGCGTTGTGGGGCGGCGCTCGGCATCTCCCAGCGCTCTGCCCTCGGAGCTGTGCCTGCCAGGTTCTGGGGACGCCAGACCCCGCTTCTGTCCAAGCTGCTAGGCCGAGCCCTCCAGCAGGTGGGGAGGGAGCATCCGTGAGAGCTGTGGGGGTGGGGCGTGCCCGTCCCCGTTCCCATGCAGGCCGTGTGGGGGCAAGGCTGTGGTGCGGCACAGACTTAGGTGCTCTGGGTTGCTACCATCATGCTGCTCCTGGCTGCCCTTCCATTCCTGCGCCAGCGCCTCTGCTGTTCCCACCCCGCTGCTCTGGCCTGACCCCCTTTGTAGCTGTGCGGGGGCCAGCCTGCCCCCGGGAGGGTGGAGCTGAGTGTGGTGTGGCATGGGGAGGGGCACGGCTGGCCTGTGAGCGGGGCTCTGGTCTCACCTGTGTGTGTGCACCAGGCTCCAGGCCGAGCCCTCTGCAGCATTGGTGTCTGGCTGGCTGGACTGGGGGCCTCCGGGGAGTCAACTTGGTGAGAAAGGCAGAGCCAGGGAGCGCGTGAGTTCAGCCCCGTGTGGCAGTAGAGGCAGGGCACAGGCAGGCCAGGCTGCTGCTTCGCCCTCTGTCCCAGGGGTTTGATATGCGCCCCGGGAGCCGCCAGGCCCACCCCAGCTGTTGGCTGGCTGGAGTCTGTCCCCCTGCCCAGGAGATGGTAAAGCTCATGCGACTCCAGCTGCTCACGCTCCTTGTGCAGTTAAGCCCTCAGGCTCGACTCCTCGGCTGGGTGGGCTGGGACTTCCTCAGTGCCTGTGCATTCCCACCCCTCTGCCTGGCCCCTCGGCTTGCGGTGCCTGGCTGTGCCTGCCTGGGCAGTGTGGGGTTGGGTGCCTGGGCTGTGGGTGGAGGCCCTGCTCTGCCCTGGGGCCCATGGGTGGCAGGTGTTATGTACACTACATCCAGCTCGCAGCTGGGAGCTGTGTTCTGGCTCCCTCCCCTCTGCTGTGCCTGCTGGAGCAAAGGGTCTTGTCCTGTGTTTGGAAGCACCTGGGTGAGTCTGCCAGTGCCTGGCATTGGGAGCTGCTGCAGTTTGGAAACCCTTTCCCTTCTCCTAGCCTTCTGCTCCAGCAGGCGCCCGGCTCTGCTGGCCTGGGCACCTGCAGCTCCACGGAGAGTCGCCTGGTGTCTGGGCCTGGCTGAGCCACCTCCAGAGCAGAGATTCCCTTCTGCTCCCTGCGAGCTCGGCCAGCTGTGAGAAGGCTCGGGGGGGGGCGCCAGGCTTTGCCTCTGTGCATCCAGTGGCACTGCCTGGGAGTTGCTGGATGCTTTACTAAGGGTGCATCCCTGGCCCTGCTGCAGAGGGCAGGCTGTGCTCCTTCCATCCAGCACGCTGCAAAAAGAACCCCCGAACCCCACACTTTCTCTTGGGTTGCTCTCCTCCCACGGCCCAGCAAGCCCCTTGTTGTGCTGTTTCTTTCCAACAGTGGCTTCTTTGGAACCTGCCACGTGACCTGGTCTTTGCTTTTCATTTGCCTCCTCTGAGAACACTATGGTCGGGCCCATCAGTTGTGCTCAGCCACTTGCGAGCCCGGCTGCTCCCTCGGTCAAGGCATGAACCAGAACTTCGTGTGATTCCGGCTCTGTCTTCAGCGTCTCCATCTCCCACCTGGCAAATCTAAAGCCACCAGCCAGCTCCGTTCTGCACGGCTCCCAGCTGCCTGGCACAGCAGCGCCCAGCCAGCTTTCCCTCTTGGTTGTGGCTGCCACAAGATTGGGGTTGGAAGAAGTTGGCCAGATCTCCTTGGAATGGGGCTTTGATTGGAGGCCAAGTGCCCTGTTCCTGACCAGGCCCCTTGCTGGTTCCCTTGTTTCAATCTACTCCTCCATTGGGCTTGTGCAGATGGAGCTGTTCAGGCCACACTGGGTCCACAATGGAAATGCCACCAGCACTAGTGCTTAGGGAGGACATTTGGAGGTAGGGAGTAGGCAGGGTTCCTGGGCAACTGCCTTGTGGGGCCTGAGCCACCCCTGCAAGCTCCTGGACTCCAGCTGTCAGTTTGTGCAGCTCAGGGACAGCAGCATGTGCCAGATGCTCAGAGTCCCCCCTGGCTGGGGGGACAGCAAAGGCGGCCCCAGGCAGGGTGCTGAGGTTCCATGGGAAGTCGACTGCATTGGTTGGGGTGGTTTGTTTTGATCCTGGAGCCTGGTCCCTGGTCCCTGCCTGGGGTGGGATTTGCACTCAGTCCCGGGGGAGCTTGGCTAGGGTGCACGCTGGAGGGTTGCTCTTAGATATGCAATAATCAACCCTCAACTCACCATGGCTTCTGTCCGCCCCAGAAGTCGTTCTCCGTGGCTGTTTACTAATGTACACCTGGGTTTGTTACAGTCCCCTTGGTTTTGTGTGGTACTTGAAACAAAAGGAAGAAATAAACTGAAAGGAGGAAGCTCACTGCTTTGTGTCACAGCTTGTGATTTCCGGTGTCGTCAGTGACTTCTCCAGGGGTTAAATTATCCTGCCGGGGAGGCTAGAGCAGCAGCCACCCAGTTACCTGTACTGCAGAGAACAGCAGGTAAAACTGGCCTGGCGTGGGAGTGCCCTGCTGCATGCTGGCAGGCAGCACCCTCCGCCTCTGCAGGGCTTCAGTCGCTTGTGGCCTGGGGGTGTTCATAAGGCGTGAGTCCAGGTGCTGTCCAAGCCCCCTTCCTCCCTGGGTCCGGCCATGCTGCTCAGGCCTGCCCCCAGGCAGCTGCGATGCACAAGGTGACGGGCTACCTCCATCTGCCCCCCGCGGGTTGTGGAGCCAGGCCCCTGACACAATGGAAATGCTTGTGCCAGACTTGTGCTACGCTGAGATTTCCCAGCGTGCCCAAGGGACTGAGGAGCACAAAAGGTGCTGAGTGTGCGCCCTAGGCCTCTAAGTGGCTGGGTCCTTCTGTGACCAAGGCCCTGGGGCTCCAGTGGGTGGCTGCTGTTGGGCCAGGCCACCCCCGGTGAGGAGGTGCTGATGTGTTGGGGGGGGCGGGGGCCGAGCGCATGACAGTCCCTGGCAGCAGCCAGCATTTGGCTTTCTCTGGAAAGAGGAAGAGCCCCAGTACAACACCACACAGCAGCTCTGCTGGCCACAGGGACGTGCAAGGGGCACCGCAGGGCAGGTGCTCACAGCGGTCTAGCTGTGGAACCAGCCATGCCCCTGGGCGCAGGAGTGTCCGAGTTCACCACAGTGAGCAGCGCCCTGGGCTTGCACAGCTCTGCTCAGCCAGGGCTGGCCAGCTGCCGGGGCAGGAAAAATTACCGGGGGGCGTGCCCGCCCCTTTTCTCCATCCGTGGCAGAGCAAATGCTGCTTTGGGCACTGGGGCACGTCTGGATCTGCACCAGCTGTGGAAATGCTGCTGGCTGCAGTTAAGCGGTGGGGGGGCACCTGACTCTCTCCTGGAGGGCTGCCCCAGTGCCCAGCCTCCAGGGAATGCTGCTAGGGGGCCTGCGGCCAAGCAGCGCCCCAGGTGGAAGGGCCCTCGCTCAGGTACCGCACGGCCAGTGGCCTGCTACAGCAGCCAGAGCCTGGGCGGGCAGGGCTGCAGTATGACCTGCCAGTGACAGCAGGCCTTGGCGCTGGCTGGGGGACGCAGGGCGCATGTGGCTGTGGTGGAGCTGGGGGTGCTGAGGAGGGGACTGTGTGCGTGCGTGCGTGCGTGGCTGGGGAGGCTGTAGCCCCTTGTTTGGGACTTTAATTTCCAGCTTGTTCCTCCTGTAGGTGGGAGGGAGGCCAGCCTGTGGCTGTGGAAACCTGCTGCTGCCAGTGGCCCTGAGGGTGCAGTGCAGGGAGCTGAGGGGCTCCCAGGGGGCCAACTCTCTGATCAGTGCTGGGGTTGTGAGGGAGGGGAATAGCTCTCAGCTTCTGCTTCCAGGCCTGCATGGGCCACAGGCTTGGCTTGGCTCGGCACAAGGGCCCCTGTGCCCGGTGGGTGGGCTAAGGGCAGCAGCAACTCCCCCCCCCCCCCCCCCCGTGCCAACATCCGAGCTAGCACTGCTTTGTCCAGCCCCAGGAGCTGGCTGGGCTCAGCATTCCCGGGGCCAGGCGGGCTGCCCTGGGGTGGAGAGACACCCCCGCCCACCTGTCTCACCGGCCTGCTGTCACCATTGCCCACTGCGGTTCTACATGCAGCTGGAGTGCCTGGGGGGCAGGGCCTGGACCCTGGGGCGTTGCCCACCAACAGTGAACAGGGCGCTCCCCTGGCCCTGCACGCTGCCCCTGCCGGGCCCCAGACCTGGACAGGGCCCTGCAGCCAGCCCAGAGGCTGTTCCCCAGTGTCAGCAGGAGCTGAGCTCGCAGCTGGGGCAGGCTCCTGCGGAGGAGGAACCGGCTGAGTGGGGCAGGCCAGCGGTGAGGGGGCGGGACGGGCGAGAGCTGAAAGTCCCTGCCTGGCTCATTCTGACTTCCCTCCTGGCTGATCACACCATGAGCCGCTGGCTGCTGCCTGCTCTGGCCCTCTGGGCGCTGAGCTGGGGGGATGCTCAGCCAGCCTGTAACTACCCGCCCCAGCTCTGGTGCAGCTCCCGGAAGATCGCCGTGGCCTGCCAGGTAAGCGGGGACAGGCTCCAGGCAGCACCTGCAGCTCTGCCCTGCGGGAGCCCTGCCCAGGGCCTGGCGCCAGCTGCTCGCCCTGCTCCCAGCAGTCCTGGCTGGGCAGGGCTGAGCTGACTCTGGGTGAGCCTGAGCTCAGCGAAACCAGCTCAGCCCTCTGGCGCCTCGGGGTGGGGTGTGGGACTGGCCCCACTGACCAGCCAAGGCTGCGGAACCCCTCTGAGCACCTGGCCCACCCCAGCTGTAGACGGAGCACGCGGGCCCGAAAGTTGCCCCTGTGCACTCTGCCGTGCCTGCCCGCCCCCCCGCACCCAGCGGCGAGGAACTGGGCCACAGCGCTGAGGCCGTTCCTGGGGGGCGGGGGGGTTGCCTCCCAAGGCTTGTGCGTCAGCTTCCAAGACCCCCCCCCCGCCCGAGTCTCTGGGCACCAGTCAGCACTGCCCTGGGTGCTCTGCCTGGCACAGGCTCACTGCCGCCTGCCCAGTCCTTACTCACCCCCCAGAGCCCAGCTCAGGCCCTCAGCGCTGGCAGGAGCAGTGGGGAAGGTACAGCCCCCCCGGCTTGGCGTGCCAGGGCACTGTGTCCCTGCCACTTGGCTCATGCTGCACTGACACGGGCGGGCTTAGGAGCAAGGGCCAAGCCTGACCCCCCCCCGCCCCGGAGCCCAGGCCGGCGTGAGGGTGGTGGGCTGGGGAGCCTGGCCCATTTCACAGCCCCATCGCCGCTGGCTCTGCACCCCCCGGCACAGGCACTGCTGTGACTTCTGCTTTTTCCGCTCTGTGAGCGGAGCCGCGTCGGTAACACACACCACCCCCCGCCCCGGGCCTGACGCTGGAGTGGCTGCTTGGGCTGTGAAACCAGAGCCCTGGCAACGTGCGACGGGCCAGCTTTGGCGAGGGCCACGGCTTCTGGTCCCTTGGCCTGGCCCCACGGCTTGCCCTGGCAATGGGCGGCTCATCCCCATGGTTCCTGGCCCCATGGCCTGGCAATGGAAGCCATGGCTTGTCAGCCAACCGCGCCCCGCCCCCCCAGCCCCCGGCTGGGCTGGATTCCAACGGGGGCATCCAAGGGCCCTGATGCAGGCACACCTGCTCCTGGGTCGCCCCAGCCCTCCGTGCCAGTGGGCTCTAGGACCAAGCAGAGCCAGGGCTGAGCCCCAGGGATGGCGGAAGTCCCCTTGGACCTCCCCAGGAGCTGCCTGGTTTGCCGCAGGCCCAGCCGCAGCCCCCTCCACCCCCACTGCCAAAGCCTCAACCGCCTGTTTCACTTCCCCTGTGGCCGGCTCCTGCTCCAGTCCCCGGGCAAGGCCAGAGAGCCGGGCTGGAGGCGGCCCTGGGAGTGCAAAGTCCCCCACTGCTCCAGCCTTGAGCTCCTGCTGTGAAAGGAGCACTGAGCCGCCCCCTCTCCCCGCCTCCCCCCAGCCATCTGTGGCACTGCTGGGGCAGGCCCTATGCCCCACAGCCCTGCCAGCTCTTGCATGTGGGGTTGAGCCCTGGTGCTGTTACACCACTGGGCTGGGGTTGCGGGGGGGGGGCGACCAGCAGAGCAGGTTTAGTGCCCGGTGCCCCTGGAGGGCAGTGGCCCCTTGTGAAGGCCAGTGGCTGTAGCCCTGCAGGAGTCAGGCAGGGTGTGTGTCCAGGGGGTAGCAGCAGGGCAGCCGAGACCCAGCTGCTCTGTGGGGCAGGCCCAGCCCTGGGGCAGCGCAGCCAGGCTGGGGGGTCTAGGCTGGGCTGTGGGCTCCCCGCCCAGCCCCCTGTGTCGTGCTCTGTGCTCCCAGGCGGAGAAGCACTGCCCCAAGTTCCACCTCCGGCCCCCGGCTCCCCAGCCCGTGGCCCTGAGCCTGTACTACGAGAGCCTGTGCCCGGCCTGCGCTAAATTCCTGGTCACCCAGCTCTTCCCCACCTGGCTGATGCTGCATGACATCCTGAACATCACGCTGGTGCCCTATGGCAACGCCATGGTAAGAGCCCGCGGGCAGGGCCCTGTCCCCGCAGCTGGGCCTGGGCGCGGCACATGCTGCGGGGTGGGGACGAGGGCGGGCTGAGGGGTTTGGGGCGGGGTGGGGGGGGGGGGCGCAGATGCACAAGAGGTGTGCAAGGCCTGGCGGGGGGGGGCAGGGCACATGGCACATGCAGAAGAGGTGTGCAAGGCCTGGAGTGGGAGGGGGCACGTGTGCAAGGCCTGGAGTGGTCGGGGAGGGGCACATGGCACAGGCACTAGAGATGCGCACGGCCTGGGCAGAGGTGGGCTGGGTGGGTGGGGCCCTCTGAGGCACTGACTCAGGTTCCCTCTCAGGAGAAGAACGTCAGTGGGAGGTGGCAGTTCCAATGCCAGCACGGTGAGGAGGAGTGTCTGGGCAACATGCTGGAGGTAGGGCTGGGCCCAGGCCCTGCTTGGGGCTGCCCTGCAATGAGCAGAGCTGGGGGGGGGTGGAATCAGTGGCTCCTGGGTGGGTGGTTTCCCCCCCCCCCCATGGCTCTGAGACTTGTGTGTAGCATTAGTTTGGGGGGGGCCATGGGGCAATTGCCCTGGGCGCAGCTGTGGGGCAGCGAGGGTGGGAATTAGCCCTGGCCACTGTACACCCGTCACAGGGTCACCGTGTGCCACACGCTGTGGTTTGGTGTCCTCACTGGGCCCAGGAGTTGCCCCCCCACCCCCCAGCAGGGCAGTGACCCAGCGCCCCCAGGGCTGGAGCTGGTCCTAGCAGGGGCTCTGCTGGCATCAAGCACCAGGCGTGAGCCATGGGGAGGGTCCATGGGGGCCAGGCCAGCTCAGGGGGGGCTGCCAGAGCGTGACAATCGCTTCCCAGGGTCTCCTACAGAGCGCAGATAAAGGAGGGGCTGCCCCATTCTGAGCCTTGGCCTGGTGCTGCCTGCGGAATGACCCTGACGTCCCCCAAGGCCTTGCCCAGCCGACAGGGATGCAGGACACACCGCCCCCCCCTCCCGCCACAAGCCATTCCTCACCGCCCAGGAGGTGGCACTGGCCATGCTGGGCTGCACTGGCTGGAGAACCCCCCCAAGGCACAGGCTCGTGGGCGCGCCAGGCAGAGCTGCTGCTTGGGCTGCAGCCCCACCAGGCTCTGGGTCCCAATGCTGGGCTTGCTCTGCCTTCCAGACCTGCCTGATGTACCACCTGCAGGACTTCGAGCAGTACTTCCCGGTCATCTTCTGCATGGAGTCGGGGACCTCTGTGGTGGACAATCTTGCAGCTGTACGTTGGCAGTGCTGGGTGGTCCTAGAGTACCAAAAGGCCTCAGATTACGGAAGGGGGTTGGGGGGGGGCGGGGCTAGACTCTGCACCCTCCCTCATCCCCCCCCCGCCATTGCCCCCTCCCTGTGCCAAGCTGGTGCCCTGATCCAGTGACTACAAGGGCAGGTATTTCCTGCCCATCTGGGTGTGGTAGGGCCTGTGGCTGTGGCCACTTAGTGACAGACAAGGCCACGTCAGGTTTCAGCTGCTCCTTGGCTATCGCACACAGACTATGAGGAGTGGCCACTGGGCACCTGCCCTGCAGGCAGAGGGCCAGGTGCATGGGAGGGAGCTGGGACGTGCTCTGCCAGCTCCCACTGTGCAGGCAGAGAACTGTGGGTGGGGTGTGCTGCCCCTGGAACCGGCTGAGCTCTGTGGCTCCTGCTGTCCTCGCTGGCTCTGACCACGCCCCCCTTCGCAGTGTCTGCAGGTCTACGCCCCCACTGCCAAGCTCGCTGACATCCAGGCATGTGTGAAGGGAGACCTGGGGAACAAGCTGATGCATCGCAATGCCCAGATGACGGACGCCCTCAACCCACCCCACGACTATGTGCCATGGATCCTCGTCAACGGGGTAGGAGCTGCGGTGCCGGGCGGCCTTCCTGCTGCAGGGCCCATGGGATGAATCTGTGTGTGGCCACCGGTGGGTGCCAGGTTGGCCAACAGCAGCTCTGGGCCCCAGGGCAGCGCAGGCAATGGGTCCCCGTATGCCCTGTGAGTGGTGCTTCTCCTTCCCGGAGGCCACGCCATGCCCCTGAAGCTCTTCCCTCTCCGCACTGCCAGGATGGGCAGTGGGCAGGCCCGTGTACAGCTCCCACTCCTGTAGGCTAGTGCCCCCTTTGCCCCACCCCACCAGCCTGCGTGCTGCCCACAATAGCCATGCCTGGGGAGCAAGGGCTAGACGCGGGTGACCTTCGGCACCAAACCCCAGGCCTGCTTCCCTGGAGCTCTGGAGAATGGCTGGGGTAGCACCCAGTGTCAGCGGGCCAGTCTGGCCATGCCATGCACAGCTGCTTCCCCTGTGCAAGTCTGGGCGGGCGTGCCCTGTTCTGAGACACCCCAAGCCTGACTCCATGGCAGATGGAAGGGCGGAAGTCCTCCAGTGAGGCTTGTGGAGAAGCTTTAGTGCTGCAGCCAGGCCCTGCCGCAGGGCTCAAGCTGCAGCTGGCTGCCCTTGTCCCCCCACCGCACCCCCAGCAGCAAAGGGGCAGGACAGTGCTCAGGGCACTAAAGAGGGGCTGGCTCCAGCTGGGTGCGGAGTGAGCCCCACGCCACGTACTGCCAGGGACACCTGGGCCAAGCCGGGGCCCGGGGTGCTTGGGTAGCACATTGTACCGTGTGGCGCACGGCGACGGTGCTCTGGGCCGCGAAGGCTTTTCCTGCTGGGCTGGGGTTCTGTACTTGGGCCAGGCCCACAAGAGGCTGCGCAGTGGTCAGCTGCAGGCCCTGGCTTTGTGCTGGTAAGAACAGCCCCATTTTGCAGCTGCTAGGAGAAACTGGGCCCCAGGGGACATGGAGGGCACCAGGTAACACCAGCTGAGCTGGCTGCAGCTCCTGTGCGCGGGAGCGGAGGGCCACAGAGCTGTTGCTAGCCGGCCAGGAGCCAAGTGTGGGAAGGGGCTTGTCCATCCACTGACAGGTCTGGCCTCTCTCTGTCCCCCTCAGAAACACACGACCGAGCTGCAGGGCCGAGCCCAGAGCGCGCTGTTCAGGATGGTGTGTGAGATGTACACGGTGAGTGCAGCCTGGCACTGCTCCAAACACCGCACAGGCGTCTGTGCCCACGACCCCCGGGCCCTCGGCAATGAGCTGCGGTGGCGCCTCAGCTGGCTATTGCCCTACCAATGCCAGTAGCTGGCTGAGGGGCCCCTCTGCTGGGGGAGCTGCTGCCTGGAGAACAAGCAGCTCCAGCTCGTCTGCCTCCCTGGGTGGGTGCCCGCGGCGGGGGGGCGGTGGCCATGCTGGGGGCGCTACAGAACTGGGGCTGGGGGATGAAGGCCTGTTTAGGGCCCTCGCTGTGGCTGGAGAGGCAGAGGGTCCTTGATGCGCTCGCTCTCTTTCTCACTCTCTGGCTCTCGCTCTCTCTCTGTGCAGGGTGAAAAGCCAGATGCCTGCAAAGATGCGGGCGCCCGTGTCCCAGCTGTGAGGAAGACCAAGTCTCTCTGCCGGAATTAACCCCCAGCTCCGGGCCCCTCCCTGCACCCCCGCTCCTGGACCTGCCATTGGGCTGAACAACCAGCCAGAGGCAGCTGGGGGGGGGGGGCGCTACTGCCTGGTATGGCACCACCTCCACGCTCATGCCCAGTCACGGCGGGGGGGTGGGGGGGTGAGCTGGGCGTTGTGGGGAGGAAAGGCGCACGACAGTTTGAATTTGGACCTGGCTGGTCATAGCCCTGCCCCTCCCCCCCGCAGGACATCCGCCCCAGGCACTGTGCGGAGGGAGCGGCAGTGGGGAGGGAGCCTGGCACAGTTATCAGAACAGTTATCAGCACCGTTGGGCAGGGGGCACCTGGGACGGCGTCCAGCTCGCTGGCCCAAAGGCACAGCACTGACTTTGCAGGTGCTGCTCCCTTACACACACTGCTCTTCCCGCTGTGGCCTGGCCTCTCCAGCTCTCCATTCGGGGCCTGTCCTGTCTGTCTGCCTCTCCCTGGGAGCTGCCCTGGCCCTGGGCTGAAACCTGCACAGCTGCCAGCAGAGAGTCCAAGCCTGGGCTTGGCCCTATGCGCACCCTGCTGTGTCCCACCCGGGGCAGCAGTGTGACTAGCTGCAGCCCTAGGAGTCGGACCCCTGGCTCTTCCCTTAGGCCAGGCAGCTGCTGTTGTGCTGTGACGGGCGGGGCCCAAGGCTTGGGGCACAGCTCCATTTGCTTTGCTGAGCTGGTGGCTAATACCTGCCCCTTTGCCTCCAGCGATACCCTAGAGCTCTGCTGGCCTTATCACCTTACCTAAGCCCATCCACCCCTGCAGGAAGTGGCTCTGCAGCACTAGCTCCAGCCTGCTGCACTGCCAGCCCCTGGAGTCCCACGAATTGGCGTGGTGTCACAAATGCAGATTTGCAGCATGCGGGATAGGGATGCCCTTCCAGCACCATGTAACTGCCTGGCCCGGTTCTACCCCTGGGTGGGGCTCTCCTGGGTCTGGCCCTGAGCCCATGGGTGGGGTTAGGAGGAGGGCTAAGGCAAGGCTCGGGGGCGCTTGTGGTGCCATGCTCTGGCTGAGTCTCCCGGAGGACATGTACCAAAGGATCTGCCCTCACTTCACCATGAGCTGTCAGCCGCCGAGGGGCTCTTGGGTGCATTGCTCCTGCTCAACTCTCCCAGCTGGACAGCAATTATTCCCAGCTGGGGTGCAATAAATGGTCTATGCCCATGGAGGCCTGTGTGACTCTCTACTACCCCACTCTGGGCACTATCAGCGAGGCAGTGTCTGAACTGTGCCTGCGGGCCCTGCGCCCCCCCCCCCCGCCCATGTGCAGCTCAGAGAGAGGCCCACGTTGACTCTCCACACGGGGCGAGCCAAACAGTGTGGTTGGCACATGGCCTAAAGCCAGGCGGGAGGGGAGACGCGCCCCTGGGCTGGTGGCCAGATGCCTTCCTGGGGCCCTGGAGCACTTCCAGGTGGCTGGGGCAGGAACTGCGCTGTGTGTGTCAGGGCTGCTGCCAGGTCCCAGTGCTTTGTCCAGCCCCTGCAGTGGAGGCTGCAGAGCGCAGCTGCCTGGGACCAGCGCCCAGCCGCGCGTGGGCGCAGCACAGACTGAGTGTGACGGGAGGTGAAGCTGCTGCGCAGGCGCGGGGCCCTTGGACGGGGGAGTCACCAAACCAGGGAGGAGGCGGTGCTGGGGGCGGGGGCAGCTGAGCGGGGGCGGTGCTGGGGGGCGGGGCATCTGAGCGGCGGGGGCGGGTCTCTGAGGGCGGCGGAGGCGGGGCACTTCCGCCTCGGCTCAGCTCCCGGAAGCGGAAGGCGCACCTCCGTCACGTGACGGCCCGGCCGGCTCCCCACGTGGGCGGGGCGTTCCGAGGCCGGCGCGAAGGGGCCGCGCGGAGCCGATCTGGGGCGCGGGCCCGTCCCGGCTCGGGGGGTCAGAGGTCGGTGCCGGGGACAGCGCTGCGGGGTGCGGGACCCCCCCCCCCCCCCCCCCCCCCCCCCCCGGGCTGTGCCCCCTCCCCCTCCGCCGGCGCCCTTCGCCGCACGGCTCCTGCCCAGGGTGCCACGGCATCCGCCGGTGGGGGCGGCACTTCTCGGGCTGTAGGGCGGGAGTGGCCCTGCGGGCTGCTGCCCTGGTGGAGGGCTGGGCGGCTACGTGTGGGGCTGGAGGGAGGGAGGGAGGGGGGCCCCGCGGATAGATGTAGGGCTGGGGGGGGGGGGAGGGCGGGTAAGTCTGGGGCTGGGGGGGTACATGTGGGACTGTGGGGGGGACGGGGACTATACAGGTGTCAGGACACCCCCCCCATTACAGCTGCAGCTTGGTGCAGGTATGGGGGGGGGGGGTATCAGTTGGGGGGGGGGGGGGGTGTAGCTGGCTGAGCAGTCCAGTGCTAGTCTGGGGACCTGCATCTTGGCACCCAGCCAGTTTGGTTTTCTTTGGCTCAGGTGCGCCTGGTGTGCGGGGAGGAGCAACCTGGTGGCTGCAGCAGAAGGCTGAGGACAGGATGCTTGCCCGGGGCAGACAGATATGCAGCGGCTTCGCAGGCTACTGGAAACCCTTTTTCAGAGGCCGGTTCCTGCTGGTTACAAATACCGTGAGCTGTGGGGCTCTGCTGGCAACTGGAGACACCCTGCAGCAAACATGGGAGATGAGGAAGGATCCAGCCAAGAAGAGGGAGCTGTGCCGCACAGGTGTGTGTGCTGTGGGCTTGTTTGACAGCCAGCAGTTGTAATGCATGAGGAGTGGGCAGCTACTGTTCCCAAGGCACCCCATCACAACCAGACAGTCAGAGAAAATGGGGGAGAGAGGCCCAGAGGGAATGTGGTAAATTGTCCAGCACCTCTGAGATGTCAGCAGGAGACAGTATCCAGCTCTGCCCAGTGCTCTGATCATTAGCCAGATAAACCCTCCTCCAGTGCATGAACTGTGGAAGCTGTAATTTGGCCCTTACCTGATGGGGAGAAGCTTCCCAGCAGCATGTGACTTTTGGGGAACAGCTGCTGTTTTAACCACTCTGCTTCAGTGCCCTTTTTCGCAGGATGTCACAACAGCATTTGGAATATTCTAGGCTGAGCTCTCTGTGCCAGGGGCCTTGTCTGAAGCAGGGCACGTTCTCTTCTGGGGGTTGGTAAAGGGACAGATCTGCTTACAGAGCTACGTCAATAATGAATGATGCCATTGTGTTGGGGCCCTTGCGTGCATTAATCAGGTGGCATTTGGTTGCAGCTCGCATGTTTGTGATTGGCTGCAGCATGGGACCCTTGATGCATTACTGGTATCTCTGGCTCGACCGAGCATTTCCCACAAGTGGATTAAAAGGAATTAAAATTGTCCTGAAGAAAGTCTTCATTGACCAGCTCGTAGCATCTCCGGTCTTGGGAATCTGGTATTTTCTTGGTAAAACATTTACTACGGCTTTATTGTGTAAGATTTCTAATAGACAGGTCAGCTGAGCAGCCTTCCCAGCACTGTTCAGTAAGGGAGCATTGATGCCTTTCTGCACCAAGCAGGCCTGTTGCTGGATGCAGGTGGACTGGCCAGCTCCTTAGCCCTAGTGCCTCTCCCCCTTTCCTCCCCCCTGCCAGTGTCTGGGCAGCAGGAGGTTGTGTGTCCTCTCCCAGGGCAGGGGTGCAGGGTCTGACTCCATTCCAGCATGCACATGAAGTGGCTGCACTTGCAATGACTCCTCCAGCCAGGGTGCTGCCCCCAAAAGCTGACAAGAACGGAGCCTGCAGAGGCATAGTCTGTCCTGTAAAACACAGAGCTCTGGGCAAGCCCAGGTAAGCGGCTGCCCTGTTGAAAGCAGAGCCAGTGTCATCCTTACCCAGCTCCCTTCTGCTGGGAAAACCTGGCCGGCAAACTCCCAGGCCTGCTGCAGCTTCCAAGATGACCACTGGGGGCAGGCACAAAAATGCCTGCTAGCGGGAGCCAGGGCTGCTTACTCACAGCAGCCCCTTGTGTCTTACCCAGGGATGGGGGCGCTGGAGGGGCAGAGGCTGCAGGAAAGCTGGGACGAGCTGAGAGAAAAGTTCTGGGAGTTTTACAAGGTAAGGCTGCTCCCAGCAACCCCCCGGAGCACCCCCTACCCTCCAGAGCTCCCCCGCAAACCCTTTACTTCATACCTGCTTTGCATTTCCAGGCCGACTGGTGCATCTGGCCAGCAGCTCAGTTGATGAATTTCTTGTTCCTGCCTCCCAAGTATCGGGTGATCTACGTGAATGTGGTGACATTGGGCTGGGACACGTACCTGTCCTATCTCAAACACCGGGTCCGTATTGCACAGCCATAGGAACAACCAGACTGGGTCAGACCAAAGGTCCCCAGAGCCCACGGTCCTGTCTGCCAGCAGTGGCCAATGCCAGGTGCCTTTGCTGCTCCCAAACTGGGTAATGAATCAGGCTTAGTCAATGTCGTCTTCTGTGCCTGAAGCCCCAGCTGTTGCTCTGTGCAGAGGCTGAGCTGAAGAGGAACCCTGAGCCCCACCGCACTGGGGTGAAAGCTGGGGGCTGACAAGCTGTTGCAGTCTGTTCATGGGAGATGCCAATCAAGTGTATGAGCAAAGGCATGTTCCTGGTTGGGGTGGGGAGAGGAAAGAGCCTGGCTGGCTCCCACACGGCCCTGAGAAAACAGATCAATCAAGGGAGCACATTTTTCCTGGAGACAAATCCTGTGAATGGTCCATCCTGAGAAGCGTGGCAGGAAATCACAGTGGGGGGTGGAATCTCTGAGTCAGGATTTCAGTGGCTAGCTGCAAACCCACTGACTTTTCAAAGTGCAGACATGTGTCCCCAGGCTGCCTAGTACAACTGACATCCCTGTACGTACCTGACCCCAAGGCAACAGGCCTCTCTCAGTGAGCCAAGGTCCTTGAGATAATCCCATGACTTACTGTGTTCTTGCTGGGTCTGAACGCTGTATTTTGCTTGAAATGGAGACATTCCTAAATGTCACTTAAAAAAATTAGAGGAGATTAATGATGGTGCTTGCTTCTTGAAACAGGAAGGGTGGCTGGGGGCGGGGTAAGTCAGTGCCCACCCCAGGAGAAAGGGGGCTGCTCGCTTCAAACAGGAGCTACCAGAGTGCGAATGAAGAACCCAGATGTTCAGACTTGCTCGCAGCCAGCCTCAGTGGCTGCAAACACTGATCTCACTCTGCATTAACGTGGTAAATGGCCTCCACAGGCTGCATGCTCACACAGGGCTCGCTCAGCTCCCCCGCCCCCAGCACCGCCTGACCCAGCTCTGTACAGAGTCCATTTTGACTGTAAGAGGGTCAAGGCAAACTGCAAAGGAAGGGGTGTGGTCCCTTCCGCCCAGAGTCAGAGCACAGCAGGCACTGGCAGGCCCAGCAGAGCTAGTATACTCCAGGGCAGGTGCATCTCTACTCTAGGATAGCTCTTGCTTCTGTTTTGAGCTGGTGGCAAGCTGCCCACTGCACCTGTCCCCAGGCTTGGCTGCTGAAAAAGAGCCTGACGGCTTGTGATCAGCAGTGCTTTATTTCTTCACAACAGCTCTCCAGTACAGTGATCGTTAGGAAACTTTGACACTTTTGACATTTGTACAGTACAGCAGAGATTTTTTTTCCCATATAAGTAAACATCACAAAAATAGGAGGTTAGGGGGTGTGTGTGTATATTGGTCTCTGTAAAATAAAGAGCCTTTTCCAAGAAAAATAAATAGAGGGGAGCAATGTGCCAGGATTGGTCATTGATAGAATTCTATCTATGGCTTCACAGTCTCCACAAGAAGCACATAACAGTAACAGACAGGGAGCAATGAGACCTGTAGCAAACTAACCCCAGCCAGCTGCCAGTGCAACTCTCTGGGCAGGTGGGGTGTCACCCTCCACCCCCACCACAGCCCAGGTCAGGTCCTTTGCTTGAGCCAAACCTGCCTGGTTTTCCCTGCAGCAGGAGGCTCCCTGGGGCAGGGGCGAGTTTGGTATAGCGCCGTCTCCTCCCTTGCTCAGGCGGATTTTTAAATAATAGATTTAAAAGTGATATTCACAAGCCGGTTAAATACCACACTGATAAAATAAATACCTCTGCACAAGCACAGCACGTCACGGCAGGGCCACTCGCTACAGCTATTTACAGGAAGGTCCTTTTTATGTACACGGAGGAAGACAGCAGGAGCATCTATTTATACAATAAACAAGAGTCAGGAACTACCATCCCTGGGAGCGGGGAGAGCAGAGCAGCAGAGGAAGGACAGTCAAGCAGTTCACCAGCCAGTGCGCCAGGTGGGCTTAGCACCTTTCTGCTAGCTGGGAGCACAAGCTCGGGGTGGTTCAAGGACAGGACTGGAACAAACCTCACTGAAGAAGGGAGCCACCTGCACTGATGCCGCCTCAGGATCCCAACGTCCTTTTCCATACGTGACTGAATTGTCGGGGTTAAAATCTGCCTCCCCCTAGCGCTGACTGAGCTACACTACAACCAAGGGAGTGGGTCCCTGCCTCCAGGGACAGGGCTGCTTTTCAGAAGCATCAGCAGATGCTACACCAAGCCACCTCCAGCCCTTTGTGCTGCTGGCCCCTGAGCAGAGCTCCTCCCCTGCAGCAGCAGGCCTCCAGCTGGGAAGGAAGGAAGGAGGGAAGGAAGGAAGCTAATGAACACACTGAGTAGTGGGTTAGCGCACGCTGCTGCTGCAGTTAACGCCACGTGCCAGCCATCCCAGCTAACTACAAGTCAAGGGCACAACCAGGAGACAGTTAAATGCAAACAAGACAGTGTTTCTTACCCTCCTGGGAGAGGAACAAGGGGCAAAGGGGTGGGGGCGAGAACACCCGTGGACCCACCAGGTTCTGAGAGGGTTGTCTGAGCCCTTTCAGACCCTGCCAGGTGTTGGCTCTGGGCCACCTAGTGATGGGTGTTCCCATGGGAGCACAGCAATGTGAAACGAGGGTGCTGGTTACTCGGAGGGGTGACATGGTTCAAGTGGGCAGGGGGTGATGCCCTGCAGTCTCTAACAGGCACAGTCCTGGTGGGGAGGTGCTTGCTGGTCAGTCAGCTGGGGCCCCTGCTTCGCGCCGGTCACTGCTGGGTCCGCCGTGTCCAGGGACTCGGACATCTTCTCGCAGATGATGTCGACGAGGCGCTCGAATGTTTGCTTGACATTGATGTTGTCCTTGGCGCTGGCTTCGAAGAACTCAAATCCTGGCCCAAGGGAGATGCGAGAGTGAGACTGATGGGTGGGTGGGTCTCAGGGCCAGGCAGGGGCTCTCAGCTCAGTACTGGAGCCCCTGCAGGGCCAGTCAGCTACACCCAAGAGGGTTTTTCAGCTGGGATAATTGGAGCCTCTAGAAATGACACAGTTCCTGGTAATTATACTTCCATGGGCCCCAAACGGCTGTGGAGAACAGGCGGCCACAACAGGGGAACCTGTGTCATCAAGATGGGACCAGCAAGGTCCGGCTGGCTCTCCTGAAAGGCCTGGGAGCTGCCAGTTCATGCTAACTTGGTCAGCCAGCGGAAGGGAAGATCTCCGGTGCAAGAGCTGGCATCCTGCCACAGGTTAGAACCAAGCTGAGCCTTTTCTGTACAGCCAGGAGCGGCGTCCCACCTGCTGGGCTCTGCCTTCCAGAGCCAGGAACTAGCCAGCTGGGCCGTGACTGAGCCCACAAAGGTAAGGGGGAAGACCAGAAACCACTGTCCTGATACAAGCTGCTTATGGTAAATTTCTCTGGTCCCTCCCAGTCAGCAGAGCCATGGGGCAGGGCAGATCCGAGCCTGGCAGACTCCTGGGGGCCGTAGCTGGTCTTGCCATGCACCCAACAAACCCGGAAAGTCTCAATTTGTGAAGGGTTTTTACAGCTCCCCTGGGCGGTTCTACTGTAATGGGCGCTGTGCAGGGAAAGGGGGTTAGTTATAAACCCATTAAATTAGCCCTGCACTCCAGCTGGGGTTGGGCTCATAAACCCACCCAGGCCGCCTGCTTGTCCAACCACGACAGCAGCAAAACGCAGGGTTATCCTAGGAGGTTACAACAGACACTCACAGGAGCAGCTCTCAAAAACGCTGGGCAATTGCCGCTTGGGTTAGTTGAGCAGCCACTGCTCTTACTTGACGATGGAATCACAGCAAGTGCATCCAGTCAGTTAAATTACAGGAAAGAAACACAGCTGTCTCCTCCTGGGCTTACAGCTCCGAGCACAGCACAGCGCCCTGGGCAGGCCCTTGAAAGACACTTCCCAGATCCGCAGGGCACCGGTACATCTCAGCACAGTCCTTTGGGGCAACAATGCAGCTGCTCGACTGGCCACAGAGCCTTCCCATGCCCAGGTCCTGCCCACGGTGCTGTGACCTGGCACTGTGCAGAGCCGCACACAGCACTGCCAGCCAGGCCATGCCTGGGCCTTGCTGACAAAGCCTGAGTCCTGCAAGGGCCTGAGGATCAGCCACCAGAACGCGCCGGCCTGGACTCACCCAGGTGCTCAGCCAGCTGGCGCCCTCTCTCCGACGCCACCACCCGCTCGTCCTCCATGTCGCACTTGTTGCCCACCAGCAGCACCTGTGCGTTATCCCAGGAGTAGGTCTTGATCTGGGTGGACCTTAAAGCCACAGCAGGGGGACAAACAACCACGGTATGAAGACAGCAGGGCCATGGGCAGAGGCAGTGCAGTGCTGAGAGTGCAATGCCGTGCTTAAAACAGGAGCCTTTTCAAAAGAGATTTAGGCACTTGGGAGCCAAAAATCTCAGACAGTCAATGCAATTTAGGCCCCTAAATCAGTTGGGCACCACAGTGCTGAGCCCAAGAGCCCCACATCCCAGCTGGCGACTGCAGCCTGGTTCTCAGGGCCAGCTGCTAGAGACCTGCCCATCCCAGCCCCTCAGCAAAGCTGCTCCACCTTTGCCCCACTGACTCCCGGCCATGGAAGCTGGGGGGGGCCACACCAGAGCTAGGCAAAGACCCCCCCCGCCCCCCAGAGCCACCAGAGTGTGCAGACACCAGCAGAGCAGGGAGAGACCTAACGAGGCAGCTTGCACAGGACGAAAGAACTTCCTGCAGGGCCCAGCAGCAAGGGGCCGGGGTGGCGGGGGTACTAGAGGAAGGGCTGAGCTGGGAAACACGGCAATGGAACGGTTCACTTCCCACGCCCGAGGTGAGGCTGGTTCAGCAAAGGCAGCAGCAGGGCTGGCTGCACTTCCCTCCTGCCCCAAACCGTGGCCCCCCCGTCGTCTCCCATAGCCGGCAGGGAGGTTCACGGCTCCAGCGTCTCTGCAGAGCCTGCCTGGGGCAGCTGCCCACGAGCATGCTGAACATGCGCCAGCTGCTCTCTGCACCTGGACACCGAGTGCCAGTGGGTGGGAAAGGATTTTGGTCACTGCCCATCTGGGACCAGCCCCCCCGAGGAGCGCTCTGCACCCCTGCACCAAAAGCCAGAGCCTGCCAGCCTGCCGCTAGCTCGCGAGAGGCATGGGAGGGGCTTGCCAGGCTCAGCTGAGTTCGTGGCCAGGAAGAGGAGGATGACTGAGCAAGCTGTGTGCCCACATGGAGGGCTCCCAGGAGACAGCTGGTTGGGCTCAGGTGAGGGGGGAGGGCAGAGCCTGGGGTGAATTTCTGAGATCCCCAGCGACCTGGGGCCGAAAGCAGAGCCTGGGCAAGTGGGAGCCACACCAGGCCAGCAGGATCCCCTCTGAACACGCTCGGGGAAGTTTGGGTTCTTGCAATGGGGGAAGCCGGTGGCCCAAACAGCCAGTCAGGCCCTGTGCTAATGGCCACGTTCTGGCCTGGACCCTGGAGACAGCCTTGGAGGCCGCTCCAGCGGGCTCTGAACTGATCTCACAGTCCTGGGCTGGGCAGGAGGCTCCTGGCCCAGAATTTCTGCACCCACTTTGGCCCCGGTGCAGCCACAGCCCACACAGGCATGTGAGTTTGGCAGGACAGCAGCCTAGGCCCCAGACCGCCCTGCATGGGGCAGGAGGGACCAGGCTGGCTGCACTGTAGCAGCGAAAGCACCACCAAGCCCAGCAATGCAGGGGAGGGAGAAGCTCCCAGGCCCAGAGGCAGCCGAGTGAGGTTTGTCTGTGGGTGCCGTGAGCTGGAGGCACTGCAGGCCAGGTCAGCACCTGGCCCCACCCACAGAGGTGGGACCACCCCACTGGAGGAAATGCCCATGTCAGATGGCAGGGGGTGGTAGAGGAGGGGTGCAGAGACAGCCGGCAGCAGCACCCAGCGTCCGGTGGCAGCTCTCGGAGGAGGAAGGGGTGGGGGGCAGCCAGGAGAGCATGCTGGCCTCAGAGCCGTCCCATGCAGGGCGTGCGGAGCCGGGGCGGGCGTGGGGCAGATGCGCAGTTAGGCCCCCGCCGAGGCAGGCATGTGATGCAGGAGGGGCACCAGGGGCCTGGCTGCCGGGTCCCAGCAGTTAGAAGATGCTCAGCACAGCTCCCCCTGGCGACAGGACACCCCCACTCCACCGGCACGGCCCAAAGCTCGGGGTCTCACCACTCACCAGTCCTGCACGGCATTGAAGGACTCCTCATTGGTGATGTCGTACATCAGGATGAAGCCCATGGCCCCCCGGTAGTAGGCTGTGGTGATGGTCCTGTACCGCTCCTGGCCTGCTGTGTCCTGGGGAGACCAGAGCAGGGTCACTCGGGAGTGGATCTGCTGAGTGATTCTGGGGGCCCTCGGAGACATGCTCCACCGCACATGCTGTGCTGCCAGGGTGCAGGGCAGGGTGGCCATGGGAACCCGCCCGGGCAGGGATCCACACAGTGGGAAGAGATCCGGCACCGCATGGCGGGAGGCACCAGAACAAGCCTGCACCATTTAAAGAAGGAAAATCCAACATGTGGCCAAATCCCTGGCACGGTCTCCTGAGCCACACCCAGAGCAGGCGAGGAGATGGGGCCCACGGATATGAAAAACTGGAGGGACCCCTCCCCAGACCCTGCTCTTGGGATCTGTGCGGAGGAGGCAAGCAGAGGCTGGGGCCACCTTACAGTGTGGCTTCAGCCCCACCCCCTTCCTTGGAGGGGGGACAAACCCTACTCCCAGCCCAAGGGGCCAGAGGGACCCCACTTGTGTGTTTCTGCCTCCAAGCAAAGCCTGGTCCAGAGCTCCCACTGGTGGTGCTAATCGGGTAAAGGTGTGGGGAGCTTCTCTGCCCTGATTTGCCACCCCCCACCCCCTCACCACAGCTCTGCTGATTTGCTGTGACTGTCCAGCCCTGCACTCTGGAGCCATCCATGTGGGCCTGCAGCACAGAGGAGAACCCCACCCCTGCTGTCTGAGTGCCGAGGGCAGTGGCACGGCAACGCCATACCCGCGGGCAGCTCCGAGAAATTCAGACCACACCCGCCCTGGTTGGGGGTGGGGGAAACTGAGGCAGAGAAGCCACATCAGGAGGCTGGGAACATAACCTGGGACTCCTGGGTCAGTCCCTGCTCTAGCCATGCGGCCCAGGCAGCCAGCTGACCACTGTGCTACCACCTAACTTGCCATCCCTTCCCAGGGCTCTCCCAGGGCGGAGGGCTGCCAGCTCCCCACGGCGGGCCCGTGCCCTGGGGCAAGGAGTGCAGCAGTGTGCTAACCAGACCGGCTTCTCCCCGGGGCTGGGTTTCCAGCAGACAGAGGTGAAGATTTTTGGGGCGAACTTGCGAAGTCTCAGTCTAGGCAGGAGACTGGCAAGCCCACCAACGGCAGCAGGGAGGAACTGCCCCCGGGCCCGGTGCCTCCAGCCACCGTCGTTTACAAGGGCGCGCGTGCGCCCGCATGCAAAGCAAGCCAGGAGGGGCTGGGAGAGGCCTTTGCACAGCCTGAGCCAGGAGCGTTCTGGCACCAGGAGGCAGCACGGCCACAGCCATCAGCCCAAGCCACCCCTCAGCACTGCTGGTCCTGCCCCAGCACCCAGCACACCAACCCTCAGCCACGGGGCTGGCAGCTTGTTTGGTGGCCATGGTTAGCTCAGGACCTGTGTCCTGGGGCACTGAGCATTCATTGCCCAGGTGAGAGGGGTCTGCCAGCCAGCTGGAGAATACAGCTGGAGTTACTTCTCTGGTCACCTCTCCTGCAGGCAGCACCAATCCCATGGTGCCCACTCCAGCCTGCTCAGCAAAGGCCTGGTGAGAAGGTGCCAGCACGCAGCAGCCACGCCCAGGGCAGGGGGAAGATCTATGCTGCAGGGGAGTGGTGCAGGCCAAACAGAACTCCAGGGGGGACAGCTGGGCCAGGGAGGTCTCAGTGCAGATCTGAGCTGGAGCCACTCCCCTGCGCCCTGCAGCATGTCCACAGAGACCAGGGCCCTACCCAGATCTGCAGCTTGATGCGCTTGTCGTTCCGGTAGATGGTTTTGACTTTGAAGTCAATGCCAACGGTGCTGACGAAGGCGGGCGTGAAGGAGTCGTCGGCGTAGCGGAACAGGAATGAGGTCTTTCCCACGCTGCTGTTCCCGATTATCAGGATCTTGAACATGTAGTCGAAGTTCTGGTCCGAGGATTCCTTCTGGCCATAGCGGGAGTCGGTAGCAGAAGCCATCTGCAAAGGGAAGCACAGGGTTCAGCAGGGCTAGTGAGGCACACGCTGCCTGGGGGACTGAAGCACGTTCGGCCCCAGGGAATCCCCAGCGTGGCTGATTCCTGCTCGGACTCAGAGCAACACCGCCCCCGTCTCTGGAGTGGCCACACAGCCTCGCGCCCTGTCCGCCCTCGGGGTGCGGGAACATGAGCAGGGCAGTGCAAAGAACCAGAAAGGGCACAGACACACCCAGCTCTGGGGAGCCAGGCAGGTCCCCCGAGGGTGGCATCCACTGTCATTCATGGAGCATGGCAGCGTCCAGCAACCGGGACCCGAGGCACAAAGTTTCTCGCAGAGGCTGAGCTGCCAGAGAGCTGGGAATGAAATCCAGAGCTACGTGCACCCAGCCCCGCACCGCGCTCCACCACCAGGCTGTTTTACTACGACCCAGAGACCCACCTCAGCCTGGGCCCTGCCCAGCGAGGACACTACTGGAACACGCGGATTGCTGTAGTAAGCCCTGTTCTGCGTCTGAAACAAACCGTGTGCAAAGCGGGCTGAGCCCGGGTGTAGAAAACGCTTGTGAGACACTGCTTGTGCTCACGCTGCTTGTGCGCAGCCCTCGTTTTCCTGTGCTGAGTTACGTGTCCCGACTGTTCCATCTCCAGCCAGCCCTATAGAGCCACCGGACAGCCCTGCTAGGCACCTGGCTTCTCTCCACTCACATGCCAGGCCCCAGCCCTTCCCTCAACAGATCACCCCAGGAGGATGCTCTCCCCTATCACTGCTTGGCCATGCTGCCCCAGCCCCCAGCAGGACGCTGCTCTCCCAGACCGTCCCACACAGTGTGTGCTGACGGGGGGCCCTGCGCACTGCTGTGCTGCCGTCACCTCTGACTTGGCCACAGCCCCCTGGGGACGGCTCCCACTCAGGGGCGACAAGTAGGAGAAAGTGGGGAAGGCCGCCTCCTACCTGTCCTTTCCTCCTTGGCCCCAGCCAGCGGGCAGGGGTGAGGGAGGCTCGGGGGACCACGCGCCACAGGTTAGGAAGGTGAGCAGCTGTGGAGGGGGGCTCTGGACTTCAGCAGGGGAAGAGGGTGGGAGAGGCAGGATCCCAAGGGGAAGGGAGGGCAGATCGGGGCTAGCCCCCCAAGCCTGTGGTTCGCTCACTGCTGCTCCCCATCCTTACCAGTGACACTGGCACCTGCTCACTGGGCTGATGAGAGGTCCCAGCTGGGGCAGTCCCAACAACGGCTGTCCTGTGAGTATCCACAGAGCAGGCACAATGCCCTGAGCAGCTGGAGTCATCCCCACCTGCTGAGGGCAGGAGGGCAGTCTGGGAGCCATGGCCTGCTCAGGGTGGGCCTTGGGGGGCTGGGCAGTCGGGACCAGCCTGTGCCAGGCGTGGCAGCAGCCCTGCACCAGTGCGAAGGGCAGGGAGCCGGCAGGGCTGCCAGGATCCAGGCTCAGGAGGAGGTTTTCACAGCCTTTTGCTGGCAAGTGATGGATGTTCAGGGCCTGAGCAGCTGCTGGGGCCAGAGCAAGTGGCATCTGCGAGGGGAGAACACTGGGTCCTTGGCACTGAGCACGGATGATGTGTGTGGAAAGGTGCCAGCCTCTGATCCCAGCCTGTGTCTCCTCCTTCCCCCACTGCAGGGACCAAGCCGCACACCCTGCCCACCCTGTCGGGAGGGACTCACCCAGGCAAACTCTAGCCTAGACTCCTTGGCTGAGGGCCCAGCCAGCTTTGGCACACAACACTCAGGTCCTTGCCCCAAACTCCTCAGGCCTGGAGTTCCCCAGCATGTGCATCAACCAAAACCAGGATCCCAGGAGCCTCTAACAGTGCAACACCTCTGGAGCTGCAGGGCCCCAGGGACCAACCCTGTGCAACGCAGTCGCAAGGGATCTGCCAAGGCGAGCACCAGCCAGCTGTCCACATCGGCCATGACGGACACACTCAGGTTGGTTAAGTCCAAAGCTGATGACGAAGGGTTACCACGGGAGCTCACAGGACTGGGCCACAAAATGGCAGCAAGTGAAATTCAAGCCCTGTAACCCACCCCGGGAAAGAGAATCCCAGCTGTGTGGACAAACCAACGGGGATAAGTTAGCAGCTCCCACTCCAGGAGATCTTGGCGTCGTCATGGCCAGATCCCCCAGCCACCCGCTCAGTCTGCAACCTCGCCAAGGGCGCAGACCAAATGTCAGACACCCCAGAAAGGGACCCATCCAGAGGCAGGAAACATCACCAGGCCACAGGCGCAAGCTGGCCTCGAAGCCCACCCAGCGTACCCATCCGCTAATGCCCTTTCGGGGGCCAGACCCACAAAAGCTGATTACCCAAGAGTGAAGCATGTTAGTCTGCCAGGTGTACAGCGCTGCTTGTCATTTGTGACACTACAGACTAAACAGGCCTATCCTGGGTGGGAGGCCAAACCGCCCCAGGGCCTGTAACCTGTGTCCCGCTGCCCCCGCAGGAGGTGAAGCCTGAGCCTCGGTGGTGGAAGTCAGACTGCAGCCAGGTGGTGAGGTGCACACCAGGGCCCCGGGGCCTCGGCCAGCCTAGCACCCAGGCCTGACAACCCCATAAAAACAAGGTTGTGACCCACTCAGGGCCCCATCCCGCACTGGAGAACCGCTGGCCCACAAGGCTGTGCAAGCCTGGCAATGCCTCCCAGGGTGTTGACCCAGGACATCTGCACAGCCCAGAACAGAGCTCCTGGGGCCCAGGGCAGGTCCGTGCTCTGCCACTTCCCAGGCCGGCAGCAGGACAGTCGGGCCCAGCAAACACTTGCCCTAGCAGAACCCACAAACAGATCCGAGGACTCTGTATGAGGAGAACTGCTGGCAGGGGTATGTCAGTGCACACGGCCATCGCACCTCCACCTGCTGTGCCCTCTGGCCTGGCTGACACTTCACATGGAGCTTGCCAGGGCTCAGGGAAGGGGATTTTCTGCAGAGCTGACCCCTGGCGTAGACACGGCCAGGCCGGGGGAGAGTTCTGCTGGGTGACGGAGCTACTGTCCCTCGAGAACACAGGGCTCCTGCACGGACAGCGAGAACCCATCCGGAACTGTGGGCTGCAGCTACACCAGTGAATGGCTGTGTGGGGGCCCTCCTGCATCTCACTGGAGTGTCACAAACAAGAGGGTGGTTTTGCCAATTCTGCTGCGCACAGGGAGCGCCTGGCTCTCACGCTCAGCACTGAGTGCAATCAGCGTGCACCTCGCGTCACGCACCTGCCCTTCACACGCGTGTGGCACGTTAGCAATACCCGCAGGAACAACCCTGAGTGGGTGGGGAACAGCAGAATCTGCAACCGTGGGCAACGGTAGGCAAGACGACTCATGGGCTGTGCACGCACACAATCCCAGTGGGCCCGGTGCAGCCTGCGGGCAGCCCACCGCTGAGCCGCACTATTGGGGCTATGCACCACAGCTGCACGGCTGTCCCCTCCCATGAGCAGGGACGTGGCCTCGCTCTCGTTCCTGCAAAGCTCGAGTCGTCTCTCCAGGGCTCGTGTGTTTTCACAGCGCTCAGCACAGCTGCGCCCAACCTGGCGATGGCTGAGAGGAACCACTGCAACCTGCACAGCAGAACAGCCGCGCAGAGAGAACAGTCCTGCAAGGCTGAGGAGGAGCAGAGATCCCGTGTGCAATTAGACGCGATTAAGAACTGGTGCCTATCACTGGGAAGCTTGGAAGATGGTGTTATCAGCCCCTGGGGGCAGGGTGAGAGCAGACTGCAGATTACTGCAGTGGAAGTAATTATCGCCTGGGCCTGCTGCCCACCTCAAGGCCCCGGTACACCCCACACCTGCATGCATGCACGTGGGGCCCCTGGAGGTCTGGGGAGGGTGGGACAGAGCAGGGCTGACCAAGAACGGCTGTTTCGCTGGACGACCTGCTCTGGGGAAGCCCTGGGGCCAGTGCTCGACGGGGAGGAGGACACCAGACGCTGGCAGTACATTCCAAGGCTGGAAGGACCGTGGATGGAGCTGGCAACCAGCGGCTCTTTAGGGAGTCATCTGCAGCTCCAAGCACTGCCGCCGCTGGCTCCGCTTGGGGCTCCCAGCCCTGCCCCCGCGGGAACAAGGGAACTCAGTTTAAGTGGCTGAAAGTCCAGCGGGAGGGACCGGGACCTGGACCAATTACACTGAGTTCCATTATTTCAGCGCTGGCGGGACAGGACAGGCAGCGGGAGCGCGTGCAGCTGGAGGAGCTTGTTTGCTGAGGCAGGTTAATGCTGGGGATGGGGGCAGGTTTGGGGGCTGAGAAGGGCTATGCCTGGAGATGTGGGGCGGGTTTCTGGGCCAAGGGGGATGGAGCCTGGGAACGGGTGATTGGAGGGTTGATGTGAACATTGCTCCTTCCTGCTTAAGAGCCTGTCCCCCGGTGCAGCGTGTTCCTTGTCCTCCTTTGTGCTCCAGCCCGGGGGTGAAAGTAACAAACCTTCCAAGCAGCAAGAATCACGGTGCGCGGTACTTAAGAGAGGGCTGACAACACGCGGGTCGGCGTCTCTTCTTCAGGGCCATCTCGTCACACACGCCTGCACCGCGGCTCCTCAAGTGCTTATTGGTAACAGTTTGAAAAAACGGCTTTGCTCGCTACTCGGATTGCAGACCCCTGGGCTAGGAGGTGTCACTCCCTGCTGCTGGGAGCTTGGGGGAGATCCTGCAAGAAGGCTTAGCAGGCCTGAGGTGATGCCGAAAGCTCATTAGGGGCCTGCGCTTGACCCCTGTGTGACTCTCAGTAGCTCTTGGGGGTGGGCGACCCCCGAACTTTCCAGTTCAGGGCAGAATGCCAACAGAGGCAGGAGCATGGCCCTGAATCCACAGATGGCGGGGGAGGGCTCTTCTCAGCAGCATGAAATTCAGACAAGCAGGGTCAGTTTCTAGCATTTAGTCTCAGCACCAGAGGGACACTCAAGCTGTGTGGTGTTCCAGCCGGATGCTCCAGCCGCCTGCCATAGGGAGGGCACAGGACACCGGGGCTGCGGGAAGAGGCAGAGGTGCAAACCTCCTCTCCCTGCAGGAGGTTCTCCAGAAGGGCAGATCCTTCTCCCTGCCACACAGGCCTGAGAAGGAGCCTGGCATGGTCGGGGGGAGCATGCGGGAAGGGCCCAGAGCCCAGGAGCACCAGGGAGATGCCCTGCAGGCTCCCATGCTCCAGGCTGGCCCCTGGCAAATAGTTTCAAGTCCCCGGTGGCAGTTTCCCAGCCTTGTTTGTAAAGCAAAGAGATTAGATTTACCCTCACCCATCAGGAGAGGCCTTGATACTCAGCGTTGCCAGGAGTGAGGGGACAGGACTCGCAATCTCGCGACACCCCTTCCCACCCTACGGCTCTAGGGCTCAGCCACCTGGTGCCGGAACGCACACCGCTGAGGCTGGAGCGTCCAGATTTAAGTACGTCAGGTTTGGCCTGCGAGTGGGGCACAGATTTTCCTCCTTTGCTGCCAAGGGAAGCAAACAAGCTGGATGAGCCGCCTCTTCCTCTCTTTTAAAGGTCACCCACAACATACTGTTCCTCAGAGAGGGAAAAACAAGCATCAGGAAATGTGACCTTCCAACCCAGCCACATTCACTGCTGGGCAGGGACCTGTTCCGAGTCTCATCCCATTTCCTGAGATGCTGCTGTACCTTTGTCACAGTCTCACCCCCCTTGGTCAAAACAAACCAGCAGCCCTGCAGCACTTTACAGACTACCAGAAGAATTTGTTAGGTGATGAGCTCTCGTGGGCAGACCCACCGTTTCCAGTATAGTAACCCGATTTCCCGCACGTCGAGGGTGGCGTTTCCCCCCCAGCAGAACACACGTTCTGCAGCCAGGGAAGCAGCAGGAGCACCTGGAGCTCCTTTTGAAAGGTAAGTCCTGGGGTGGGGAGGGGCAGCTGGGGAGGGTTAAGCCTGGCAGCGGGTTGGGGCTGCCCAGAGGGTGGAGTTGAGCTGGGGCCACGCAGCCCTACGGGGTGTTGAGCTGGAGCCGGGCGGGGGCTGAGCCAGGGCCA
Source organism: Carettochelys insculpta (assembly GCF_033958435.1). Taxonomy (NCBI): domain Eukaryota; kingdom Metazoa; phylum Chordata; order Testudines; family Carettochelyidae; genus Carettochelys; species Carettochelys insculpta. The sequence goes on along the minus strand of NC_134163.1, from coordinate 15,983,865 downwards.
GGGGAAGCAGGGTTTTGAGTGAACGCGATAAGCACAACTCAAAATCGCACAACTTCGAGGTATTACTGTACAGCGCTGCCTCCAGTTCTGGGGACGTGGGCCTGTCCCACGAGAGCTCAGCACTGAATACGTTAACGTGTTAGTCTTTAAGGTGCCGCAGGACTGCTGGGCTGTTTTGTGAAGACACAGACTAACATGGCAGCCTCTCCATGACAACTGGGCCTCAGGCAGAGCACACGATACTGTGCACATAAGATGCATGGGGAGAAAGGCTGAGTAACTTCAGCTTTTAGTGCAAAGTTTCACCCAGAATTACAGGGTCACTTGCTGATTCCCATTATCAGCTGAGCTTATAAATAGGGCCCATCAAATTCACAGCCCTGCAAAATGCGTCATGGACCACGAGATCTGGTGTCCCCTCCTGAAATGCAGCCTTTTGTGCACTTTTACCCTGGGGGGGTGCACAAGCTGGGGGGGCACGAAATTTCATAAGGGGGGCACAGCACAATTGGCTGCTGGGTCTCAGGCTAACCCATCTCGTTATACACATCGCAAGCTGTTCCTGATCTTTGTGTGTTCATTCACAGCTCTACACTGATTCAGAGCACTTTTCAGACTCATTCTCTTACACGTGCCGAAAGGGTTTTCCTGTAGGCACAGAGTGGAGCCCAACATAAAAGGTTTGCTCATCCCTGCCTTATGCTAGATAGATATTTTTTGGGGGGGTGGGGGGTGAAACACACCCCAGTGTTTCCCAAATGGAGGGGCCCAAAAGGGAGTAGCAGGGGGTACCACAAGGTTATTTTAAGAGGGCCACAGTATTACCACCCTTCTGTGCTGCCATCAGAGCTGGGCACCTGGAGAGCGGGGGCTGTAATACTGGCTGGGTGCCCAGCTCTGTAACAGTGCCCTGTGAGCAGCAGCAACAGCACAGAAGTCCAGGTGGCAATACCATACCCAGGTCGTCCTTAACTCTGTGCAGCTGCTGGCGGTAGCTCTGCCTTCAGAGCTGGATTCCTGGCCTCAAGTCACGGCTCTCCAGCTGCCCAGCTCCGAAGGCAGTGCTGCTGCCAGCTGATGTGCGGGGCTAAGGGTAGCAATACCACAGCCCCCCTACAATAACCTGGTGTCCCCCACACAACCCCTTTTGGGTCAGGAGCCTGACAATCACCACACTGTGAAATTTCAGATTTAAATACCTCACATCATGACACTGACCACTTTAAAGATTCTATGACCCTGAAAGAGATCAACATGCACCCTGAATCTGGTAGGCCCTACCTCTCCCAGCACCAGTCAGACTCACTGGACGGGGCAGTTATGGTTATGCACCGCATACTGTCAGAAAGCTTTGCTGGGGGACTGAATGGAAGCCATTTCCTAATAAGCTGCAAAATTCAAATGGGGGGGGGGGAAACACCACAAGGCAATTTTTCTAAATGGAAACAGAAGGAAACCTCAGAACATGTTGTTTCCACCAAGCTCTGTATGAATAAATCCTGTTTATACTGCTAATCTGCCAGCAATCCAATGGGAACGATGCAATCCAGTTTGTCACTTACCCATTTCAACACTGTGCAATTTACCTCAAATAATGGGTCTCAACTAATACTAGTCATTTGGCCCTTGGGGACCAAGTTCATATTTACAGAAACATTTTATTGCTACATTAAGCCAGCCACTTAGAGAGCTAGCTCCTCCGATGCTTTTTAATTACAGCACTCGGTACCTACAGGAAGCTTTATTGTATACTGTCTCTGAGCATTGGTGTTAAACAATATGCAAAGGAACACACACCTCCTGTCCCAGGCCCACGGAGATCCCAGCAAGGAGCTGTCCCTGCTGAGAAAGGGAGGGAGGTTCCCCACAAGCCCTGCTGTCCATCTAGGGGAAGTCGCTGCTGCAGAGTGTTAACCAATACTGGAAATGAAATTGATCTGGAGAAGTGGGTCTGTCCCACGAAAGCTCATAACCCAATAAATCATTTCGTTAGTCTTTAAAGTGCTGCATTTCTGCAGGTTTATTTTGTTGGAGTGCAGCCTAACAGGGCCACCTCTCTGTTACAATTAAGATGCTTATTCACTCTAACTATGGTTTTTACAGATAGGGTCGTTAACCCTAAGCCAGCCCCTTTAAAACCATCATCCAGCACAGTCCATCAAGCTCTCCTATGGAGCCCGCAAGGAAACCGCGAAAGAGGAAGCCCTCAGACAACGTGCAGAAGAGCTACTGAGACTGAAGGACAACAGCTGGGGTACTCCTGGGGCCAGCTAGAAGTTTTGTCCTGAGACAGAGTGAAGGAGTGGAGCCTTGCAGATGACCTGTGCTCCATGCGGAGTACCAGGATTTAAGTCAAGTACATCAAGTCACTCTGCAGACGCAACTTCCCCTCGATGGACATTCACAACTCCCCACCAGCTGGCCACAATCACCCGGACTGATCACCCTCATTTACAATGGAGGGTGACTTCTTACTTTTGTAGTAATTTTCTATCTACCTGCCTTTGTATTTCCACTCCAGTTCTTCTGATGAAGTGGGTGTTACCCACGAAAGCTCATGCCTAAATAAATCTCTTAGTCTCTACAAGGCTAAAGGACTCCTGGCTGGTTTCACAGGTACAGACTAATGTGGCTATCCCTCTGAGACACCTCTGGACATGGCAGCCCAGAACATGCCATGGAGCTCACTCCTGGCTGAGAAGCGGGCGAGACAACACCTTCTGTTTTTCATTAGTCTGTGGCAAGATACTCCATAATGCCACAGTGCCCTGGCGTAAAATAACAGACCAGGGTAACCTGGGCTAATGAGCCAGGCTAAAGGGGAGGCAGATTTGGGTTGGGAAAGCCTGAGAACTCTACTGGCCTGGGCAGGCCACGCTATGCAGTGAAGAAGAGGCGAACAATGGACCAGGCCTCTGAGTGTCCTTCATTAGCCAATGCTTTTTTAGGGAGGCAGCAGACAGGGATGGTGAGAGAATCCCTTTCGTTCCGTAAGGCAGAAGGGCGAGCTAGTGGGGCTGAAAGGGATCATAGTGAGTCTGCAACAGGAGCATCTGCCCCATCAGCTGCCCTGTTCTCCACTTCCCCAGCGGCATTCTTCTGGAAATTTCATTCCTTGCTACAGCCACCAAACATCCCTGGCTGCAGGCAGGCCGCCCCATTCACTGGTGTGCACAGCGCAGAGGCCGAGGCAAACCATCACGTGGACACCACCCCCATCCATTCTGCTATTTTAAAAGCAGCAGCAGCAGGCGGCACCTGGGAAGTTAGTGACACCACCCTTCCAAGCCAGAGCAAGGCGGTAACCTTATACTCCATGGCATTGTGCGTCTGGGGGGGCGGGGGGGCACCAACCAAGTGATGCTCTGTTGGCTGCGTTAATGAAGGACTATCTGGGACTGGGGGGAGGGGTTGAGTGGATGCAGGTGAATTCAAGCTATTTGGATGCCTGTAGCATCCAGCCCCGAGTCCCCACCCTGCCATCAATCATTCATATCAAGCCACCCCTCGCCAGCGCAGCTTTATTTTATTTAAAGGCCTCTCTCCAGATGGCCTGTTAGCGCCCCGCCCCCCCAGCACCGGCAGAAGAGGCTTCACGCAGAGCACGGCTGCTATTCTTGGAGCCCCAGACCAGGCTGCTGACCGGGCACCGCTCAGGGGAAAGGAGAGAGAACTGGCCCCTGGCCCTCCCCGGGCCCCACTTTGCCAGCGGAGACGGAGTCCGGCATGGCACGGGCATGGCTGCAGCCTGCTCCGGAGGGGCGGGAGACCCAGGCACCTCGCAATCGCGCAGCGCGGTGGGGGGGAGCTGGTGTGCACCCCCCAGCCGGGCAGAGAGGGAAATGGAGGCAGAAGTCTGATCCTGCCCCCCCAGCGAGCAGGTCCGTGTGCACGCATCGCCCAGAGGGATTTGTGCACACGCAGCTTTGCTCTGCTACCAGCCCCCCGCAGCCACCAGCCCCCCGAGTCAAATCAAGGTCACCGCCCTGCACGCGGGGCCGGGGGGCGCGCGCTCACCTCCGGATCGCGCTCCCCGGGCTCCTCTTGCACCAAATGCAGCAGCAGCGCGCGCGCGGCCCCGGCGATTGCAGAGCCCCACTGACGTCGCTCGCGTTCCGAGGGGGCGGGGACTGATATGCAGATATTAGTGACGTCAGGAAGCCGGAGACTGCCCATTCCGAGCTCCTCACCCAAGTAACGGAGGGGGGGCGGGCTCGTGTAGAGTTTTGTGCTTCGATTGGTCCGCTGCAGTGATTGACAGTATGCGGTTCACCCAATTGGCGCTGTCGTGGGCCTTTTACGTCTCGCGTCTCCTGGGGGGAGGTTTGGTCCAATGGCTGTCAATGACACGTGACGTGCCAGCCCCCCCCACCACCGGGGGCGGTGGTATGAGCTGGGACAACCCATCTGTCTGTACAGCTCTCCCCCCGGACGGGTGGTATGAGCTGGTTCTCACCCTCTGCACGGCACTGTCACGACGGGCACATCCCTGCCCCAGGTGCAGTGGTCTGATCCGGCTCGCACCACGTCCGCTGTCACGACAGGAACTCCCCCCAGCACGCCAGCACACGTCATCTCCCTGTCGTAACAGGCCCTCGCAGAAGGGTTAGTGGTAGAAGCCACCACTTGCTACTTCCTGTGTCATATTTCCCACCTGCCTCCAGGGGAGAGTGTGGTACAGGCCGCTCCTACCTACTGCAACCTGTGTTCCCCCCGTGGGACGGTGGTACAGGCTGCCCCAGACCCGCTCCCCTGTCCTGACATGCCCCCCCCCCTTGGGACGGTGGTACAGGCCGTCCCAGACCCGCTCCCCTGTCCCGACATGGACCCCCCCCGTGGGACGGTGGGCTGGGCCACCCCAGGTGACAGTCGTTTTGTGATCACAGTTCTGGCGGCTGATGCTGGAGCGCATTGGAGCCGGTGGGGGAACTGCTGTGCCTGCAGCAGAGCAGGGAGGGGCGCAGGGGCCAGGGCAGACGCCGTTTGTCCTCCAAGGCCTGTGCAGATGTGCAGCACCAGTAGTCACAGGCTGCTGGCTGCAGCCGCTCTACTCATCAGCTGGGCACCTGGCTCTCTCCTGGCCATTACATGCATCACGAAGCAGGCCAGGGGTAACGCTGCACAGACCCCAGCAGTGTGGGCTGGCCAGGCCGGGTCAGGCCTTTGGGGTCTCTCCTCGCTGTCTTGCCTGGTGAGGTGCTCAGTGTGGCAGTGTTGGTGGGGAGGCACCCCCCCGAGAGCTGCTGAGCAGGCGGGGCTTAGCACAGCTCCTGCAGCCCTGGGGCAGAGCCCGGGCTGTGACACGCAAGCACAGCAGGAGGCCGAGTGTGACAGCAACAGTGAGGAGGCCAGGGAGACCCACAAGCTGGTGCACACCTGTGAATGTGACTCGTTTGGCCATGTCCTGGACCCCAGTGAGGAGAAGGTGAACCCTGGGCCTCCAAGCCCATCGTGCCCTGAGCAGAGGCAATGGATGGGGGGAGACACGACTGGCTCCCCGTTGTGGCAGGGTGAGCCCCCAGCTGTGTGGCACCCAAGCAGGGCATGAAGCCTCTTCCCAGCCCTAGCAGGGCCCTTGCAGCTAACCTAGCTGGCCACTGGGTGGTGCCACTGACCCATAACTGGGAGCACAGTGGCAGGGGTGGGGGGGGGCGAGGACAGGGGAATTCTCCTGCTCTGGGCACTCAGCCCCACCCGGCCCTCTCTGGCTCCGTGTCGCTGAGGCTGGAAGGGACCCAGACGAGTGGTTTGTCTGAGCAGTAACAGAGAGGTGTTGGGGCTGAGCTGCATCCCAGCTGCTGGAGTCCTCGCCAGGGCCCTACCCCACCCAGTATGCACAGGGCGCTCCCAGTTGGGCTGCAGCAGAGGGCAAGGGAGAGCTGCAGGCACTGGCCCCGGGCCGGTGGGGGCTGTGCCCAGCTTGTAATCTCCCTGCAGCCTTCAACCCCAGCAGCACTGCCTGATTGCCGCAGCAAGAAGAGAGCCAGCCTGGTGCTGCACCAGGGGACGTTGCAGGCGGGGAGAAAATTCCCACCTCAGAGCAGTGGCTGTACCGTAGGCGGCAAAAGCTACAGTCAGCCTCTCCGCAGACCCTGTCCGCTATCTGTGCTTGAGGCGCGCTCAGGTGCAGGGCAGGGAGCAGCTGGTGTGCAGCTCGGTGCCCCAATGCCAGCTTGGGGAGGCGACAGCACCAAAGGCAGAGCTGCCTCTTGGGCTGGTGCGTGCAGGCAGTGCTGCCTGGAGCTGTGCAGGGCTGGGCTGCGCTGGGCTCTGCTTGCCTCCCGGTGAATGCGATGCACTCACTGGCCGGGGCCTGTTTCCCATACACCCGCCCCGAGCACAGGCCCTCCCCATGTGACTGGGGCCCAGGGCAAGGCTGGCAGAGATGATGCGCTCCAGCCCCTCGTAAGGAGTGCACCGGCACCGAGCAGTGCGCTGCTGTCCGCACTGGTTCCGCACTGCCAGCTCCTGTCCTCTCCTGGCCCAGCCCCAGCTGCAGCCCTTTGGCAGAAGCCCGGGTGAGATGAGCCTTGCTCTTCCAGGGCCTGGGCTGGTTAGTGTGTGACCCCGGGGCAGGAGCCAGCTGCCCTGCCCAGCCCTAGCGTCTTTGGTGTGTCGACAGCAGTGGGGCAGACACACTTGGCCAGACAAGCTGCGTTTGTAGCCAGCTGGTCCTCTCAGTTCAGTCTGTCCCATTGTCGGCAGGAGCAGGAGCAGGGGGCTGGCTGAGCTGCCTGCAGTCCGGACAAGGGGCCTCACCCGGGCATTGTTACAGCCACACACACTGGGGCAGCTCCACTCTGCTCCTCACCATCCTGCCCCACATGCCACCCAGCCACCTTCCCTCAGCCCGTGCCCAGACCCCAACAGGTCATGCTGAGCTGGGCAGAGTAATGCGTCGACTGGCTGAGTGCAACCCTGCAGGTGTGGGGTGGAGCTGGGCTTGACCAAGTGGGATGTGCAGAGATTTTATTCCCTTGGTTAGGTTGTCTGTTTCCCACTGTCCTGTAGTAACGCCAGGTGGGTGCCTCAGTTTCCCCAGGCACAGCGTCAATGCACAGCTAGCGATGGGTGTTTGCGCGACTTCTCACATGTAGAAAATGGGCCTTTGTAACCCAGGCAACACCCGCCCCCCCAAACAGGACAAAGATAGGTTTGAATTGGAACTGGGCAGTGGAGTATGAGTCTGGTCTGGCTGGAGCCGAGGGAAAGAGGGCCAGGCCCTGGCTCGGGGGGGCCTCCCCAGGATGGCTGGTGCTGACGGCTGCTGGTTCCTGTGCTGACATCTGCTCTGTGCTTTGTCCCTGTTGCCCCATAACCTGCCCGTTCCCCCTGCGGAGTGTGGGCAGGGGTAGCGCCTGGTAACCGCCCACCTCCACATGGGCCATGTGATAGCCACAGCAGCTTTGTTGGATAGCTGCTTGCTTCTTCTCAGGCGCCCAGCTAGCGAGGTCTCACTCAGCGGTGTGATGGTTCCACATGGGCCAGCGCAGGCTGGACTGGCACATGGCACAGCAGCAGCCAGGGCCCCAGCCCATCCCCAAGCAGTCACCAGCCCCACCTCCGTCGGACTCTCAGGACTTTATCTTATGATAAAACCACGTTTACAGAGATCACAGTGAAAAGACAAAGGAGACGCAAGAGGTTTACCGGCTGCCAGGGACGCTGAGGCCTCCCTCGCTCGCCCCGCGGCTGACAAGGACACGGCCGCAGCGCTGGGCTGAGCCGCCAAAGTGCAAGGTCAGAATGCAGCATGTCGAGTGCTGATCACAGTCAGACCAGTGTCTAGCAAAGGTTCAGGAGGAGCGGGCTCGACGGAGAGCTACAAAAGGCTTTAAAAAGTGAGCGTGCCCCACAATAAATGAAACACACGGCCAAGTGCACAGTGCTGTCCCCGGCCTCCCGCGCAGCGGCCCATGTCCCTGCCCACATGGCCAGCTCCCTGCGCAGCACTCTAGCTCCCCAGCCACCAAGCTTCACGCTCCACTTTGCCAGCCAGCTGTGGACATTTTTCCATTGGTGTATGGAATAAATGTTATGTGCACCAAGGCGTGTGGGCATGTGCACCACCCCAGCCACAGAGCCAGTGGTGGGTGCTCTGCACATGGCCTGGACGGCACTGGAATGTCTCCTGAGGGGCTGGACAAGTGCACAGCCTCCAGGGAACTCTGCCAGCCCCCCATCACTCCCTGGTCTCCCCAGCCCCAAGCCAGGACACTGCTGTGCTGGGCAGCCAGTGCTGCGTTGTATAATAGGGAATGTTTAATGCAACCTGGTTTGCAGCTCCCTTTGGGTTCCTGTTCTGCAGCGTCTGCCCGAATGGGGCTGTTTGGCACCAGGTAAGCAGGGGCAGGTCCATGTGCGGCTCCGCATGGACTCTCCACTGCCAAGGGGCCAGCGAGCTCAGTTAGTTGTGTCGGTTGGAGGGAACGGGGCTCCCCAGCTGGACACCAAACTAGAAAGGTGGGGCGTGGCCCAGGGCTGGCAGCTCTGGCTGGGAGGTACCAGTGCGGGACCACGCATGAGAACAGGCTAGTGACAGCTCCTGTAAGGCCAAAGACCTGCTGGCACATGGGCCTGGGACAGCAGAGCCTCCTATGGGCTTCACTGGGACCCCCCCAGCTGGGTGGGGGAGGCAGGGAAGTTCTCCTGGAGCATCCCTGGGCTCCAGGGTTCCTGCCTCACAGGGTGGGAGCCCAAACCCTTCGAAAGAGGCCTGTGGGAGAAGGGCCTGCGCCCGGTGCAGGGGACATGCCCCTTCCTGTCTGAGTGGTGAGCAGGAGGGACGCCCCAGGGCTGCATGGCCTGGCAGGGTGGGACGCAGGGCCCAAGCGGAGACCGTGAAGAGTGAGGCCATGACGTGGCAGTGGTGTGGCCACAGCCCCGTCCAGGCAGCACACAGACCGGTCCCCGGCAGAGCCGTTCCCAGGCCATGTGGTCACCCTGCCCGGTCACCTGGCAGCCTGGCAACTCCAGCCCAAGCACCCCCCACCCTGGCCCAGAGGGTCCCGCTCTCAGTCCCCAGCAGGGTGAGGCGAGGGTGGGGCTCCACGCCGGGCCACGGGGGATGGCCGCTCTCCTCTTGAGTACTGACGGCAGGGCCCACGCTCCGGTGGCGCCCAGGCATGGCCCCTCCCCTGTTATGTCCCCAGCGGCCGGAAGGCAAGGTTCCCCTCGAGGTCCAGGCCCAGCTCCCTGTCCTGTGGGCTGCCCCCAGGGCCACGCTCCGTGCACGCCACCAGGGAGCTGTCGTCAGCCCGCAAGAGCGTCCGCTCCGCAGCCCGGCTGTTGTCCCAGCACCAGGCCTCCTCCTGCTTCAGCAGCACGTCGTGGGGCGGGGAGTCCCTGCCTGCGGAGCTGGGGGATGCCGACTCCGAGTCGTCCGTGGCCAGCGCCTTGGAGTCACTGCCGCTGGTGTCCTCCTCCAGCAGGCTCTCGGCCTCCTCCGGCTCCGTGTCCGCCTCGCCCTCCTCCTCCTCCAGGGTCAGCGCGAACTGGAACTTCTCGCCCCCGGCGCCGGCGGGCGGCAGCGAGGGGCTGTGTGGGATCATGCTCTGGTACCACTCCCGGTTGTCCTCCAGCGTGTCCAGGATCTCCTGGGCATCGGGGTGCACCAGGTCGGCCCAGGTCTCCCACAGCGGATGGGCGATGTAGTCGATGAAGCCCACCTGAGACCAGGCAGAGGGAGAGGGGCAGTTACAGGCCAGGCATGTGCCCATGGGATTCCTGTCCTCAGGCCCAGGTGCCCCCCGCCCCCCCGCCTCCCGTCCAGCTCCGACCTCAGGGGCCCTGCCCTGGGACAGCTGATTTCCCCAGGCTGCCGATGGGAGGGCCCATGGTGACTCTGATGGCCCCCGCAGTGCCATTTCCTCCCAGCTATCGCTGCGAGAGCATCTGGCCCAGGCTGCTTCTCCTCCCAGATCTCTGCCCTAGAGCCCACACGCCTGCCCGCAGCTGGGGCCTCCCCACTGGCCAGAGTGGTGGGCACAGCTGCATGGACTCAGGGCCCCGCAGCCTTGCCCTCCACCTGGTGACCATTGACCAGGCTGCAGGGGGCTGAAGTCCCCCAGAGAAGACTCTGCCCTGGGCCCCCCGTTCCCCAGCTGGACTCTGCAGCTCCTTGCTGACCCCTCTGCTGCCTGCTGCATCCCAGCACCTCATTGCGGGCTTGGCAAGAGGCCTGCCCAGCACAGAGCCCCAGGGGCTGGGGCATCCCTGCCAGCCCAGCCCCATCCCCACCTGGGACTTCTCCACGGAGGCGCTGTGCTTGTCACACATGGGGCTGATCTCCATGCCCTTCTCCCGCTCCTGATCCCCCTGGTGGAAGAACTCGGTCATGATGCGCTCGGTCCACTGGCGGTACAGCTCCAGGGGCTTGGTGGGGTTGCTGAGGTCGGCACAGTGAACCATGTTCTGCAGGACCTGGCGGAGGAGAGTCACAGCTTTGCTGAGCACCTTCCCCACCCCTGGGCCTGAGGGCATTCAGTGTGGGCGGGAGATGCTCCCGGCGGAAGGGCAGGGCCCCAGGTGTGGACTGCGGCTCGCTACACGCCTGAGCAGCCCAGCCTGGAGCCAGCCCTGGCTCTGGACTTCGCACACCGGGGCAGCACCTAGGGCTGGGGGAGTTGGGATCTGTCTCAGGTTCGAAGGGGCGGCAGTGAGGGACGTCTCCGTGACAGGGTCACTGTCTCTCCCCAGCAGGGCCAACGTGACCGGAGACCAGGGGTCCCTCTCATTTTTTCCATCCAGGTGCAGAAGGAGTTTGGTCCTGTGCGCCCCACCGTAGGGACATGCTGCTGGCTGGTGGGAGCTGGGGCTGCTCTGCCAAGCAGCTGGGCAGCACCTGCATCTCTCCTGCAGCTGCCCAGGTGCTCAGGGTACAGAGAACACCCAGAGACCAACCTGCAGGCACCGTTCCAGCAGAATATGAGACACTAAAGGGGAAGGGCTGGGCCTGCCCCGGCCTGCCACCCCCCACTGCTGGGCCGTCCCGTTCCATGGGCTCCGGGGTCGCAGCGCCTCACCTGGATTCGGTCCGAGTAGTTATCCAACAGCAAGACGCCCAGACTGGTCACCTTCTTGGTCTCCACCATTGTCTTCAGATCCGCCAGCAGGTTCATGTGTTTGGACATGTCTGTGGCCAGCACCTGCAAGCAGGGGCACCCAGCTCAGCCAAGCAGCCCAGCGCCACCATCAGCCAACCAGACAGCCCTCCCCGGCCCCCAGGCTGGTGTGTTGGGCCTGCAGGACTCAGCCGGGCCCTGCGCCTGGGCTGGGGCAGCGGGAGGGGCTGGTGAGAGATCTGCGCTGCTGAGAACGGGGGCTGCGCCCACGGGCCTGAGTGACATCGGAGCTGGCAGGAGTCAGGTCTGCCTGCAGGCTGTCACGGCGAGGCCGCAGCTCCTTGCAGGTGCTGGGGGATGACATGGGGCCGCCTGCTTTCGGGCAGTGCCACTGTGCCCCGCCTGTGTGACCCCACCAGCAGCGTGGGGGGCATCGGTAGGGAGCACCCCGGCTTGGCCCCATGGGGCTGGGTCCCATCCTGCGTCTCACGCAGCCAGCTCGCGGTGCACAGCACGGTGCTGAGCAGGCCCAGCCCCTCACCATGTCGATGGTCATCTTGCGCAGCAGCTGCCGCTGCTTCTTGCTGAGGTGCTGGAAGATGTCGCAGTTCTCCTCCTGCAGCAGCTTGAAGCCCACAGCCAGGTGGTGATTCTCCAGCACTGAGACGTCATTGTACATCAGGGCCAGCTCCGAGTCTGGGAGGCAGGGGAAGTGAGCGCCAGAGGCTGGCTGGGGCAGCTCCTGGGGACCCCGGCGGCAGACCAGCCAGGCATGGGGCACCTGGTGTGGCGACCCAGTGCTGGAACTGCCGGGGCCCACAGCGCACCCTCCGCTCCCCGTAGGTGAGCACGTCTGTGCCACAGCTCTTCGCAGAGCTCCATCCAGGCTCCCAGGCGTGCGGCTACAGCCAGGGTTCTGAGCCACCAGGCCCAGCACAGGAACCAGCCCTGGGAGTGGCAGGCCATTGGCAGGGCAGCTCCGCCTGGCCGGTGCCTAGGACTGGGGCCCCAGCTCTGGGACGGGAGCTGGCCCGGCGGTTTGGGGAGCCGAACTTACTGGTGTTGATCAGGAACTGGTTGGACACGCCGGGGTGGTCAACGTCATGGATGGCGCTGGCGAAGATGGCGGCCATGACCTCCAGGTCGGTGAACACAGCCTGGAGGGAGGGACAGGCTGAGCCGGTCGCACTGAGAGAAAGCGGCGCCAGGGGACAATGGCCACAGGCTGCTGGGCCCAGCTCTGCCTCCAGGGCTGCCTGTGGGCCTGCAGCAGCGAGTGGCCGGGGAGCCGGGGTACTCCCACGCCCTGCAGGCAGGCGCACCCCAGCTGGGGTCCTGGGTGAACAGGGCCAGGATGGGATGGGGAGAAAGCAGCATCTCCTGGGTGCAGGGCTGCCAACAGTGGGGGCGTTTCAAAGGAGCCCAGCGCTCCAGCCACCGCTGCTGCCAGCAGCAGTTCCAGGCCCTTTTGACGTGCTGTGGCAGCGCTGCTCCAGCTGCGCCCAGCTGGGAGGTGGGTGGGAGTCCCTGGCCTGTCCCTGCTGGGGCACAGGGCTGGCCCCCTCCCACCCTGCCCTGGGGTCCGTGGCAGCTGTCAGAGTAGAAGGTGTAACCGTCACGGCTGCTCCCTGCCTCTGTCCCGCCCAGCCCGCGCGACCCGGCTGCACAAGAGGCCTGAGAGGGCCCAGGACTGGACCAGATGGCATCTCGAGGACCCTCCCAGTGCTGGGAGTCTACAACTCCCATGCGCAGACGTCTCTTTGGGTACAGGACAGACCAACCTCCCTGGGGCTGGGGGCGTGGGCCCGGGTGCAGACCCAGCCCAGGCTGCAGACAGACGAGCTCCAGGAGGTGCAGAGCTCTGCAGCCCAGGGCAGAGCCAATGCGCTTCACGCACACCGTTATGCGCCCAGTCCGCTGGCTGGGAGTGGAGTGGCTCCGAGCCCCGCCCACCTCCAGTGCCGGCGTGGACAGCAGGACATGAGTGGACTGGACCACGTCTGCAGCGTGGATGTTGTTGTGATAGGCCACGTCGGCGCGGTAGTGGTCCTCCAGGGTCATCATGTAGGTGACGAAGGTGTCAGCTGGGATGCGGAAGGTCTTCAGCAGGTCCCGCTCCTGCAGGACAACCGAGAGGGCAGGATGGACTCAGCACAGGACTCTATCCTGTCCAGCTGGGGGACGAGCCAGGGTCAGTCCCCAGCTTCAGGGGCACAAGTCAGAGCTCTGGGTAGCCCAGGGTCAAGGTGCTGCACCAGCCATGGCCAGCCCCTGCTAGCCCCCCACCTCCTGCCCTGTCCCCACACTGCCTCCTGGGAGCTCCCTGGGGCTCTCACCTGGAAGATGCTGTACATGATGACCGTGAGCGGGCGGTTACCGGAGTACTCAGTGACTTTAAACACGTCCAGACCCCATTTGTTTGTATCTTCTAGTTCCTGGGAAAGACGCGTGACAGGGACTCAGAAGGGCGTGTGCCTGGCACCCGCAGGGCCGTGGGTCAGAGACTGACAGGCCGGTGGGGCCTTGGGGCAAAGGGTTCCTCCCCATCCCTTGGCAGGCAGACTCAGGGCCCCCTCACCTTGGCCAGGAGCCCCTCCTGCTCCGTCCGGACCCCGAAGCGAGGGATGCTGGTGCTGGAGAAGCTGGAGCTGTGCATAAGCTTCTTCAGGCCGCTGATGTGCGCCATGGGGCGCTGCTGCTCCTCCGCATCCTTCTCCTGGGCCGCTGGGGCGGGAATTTCCACCTCATGCTGCTTGTCTGGGGGCCAGACCACACGGACAATGGTTGGAGAGTTGGGCACTTTCTCCTTCCCTCTCCGCCTGGTCACTGCCGTCTGGGAGCACGGATACTGCCCGGGGCTGACTGCATGGCCATGCCAGCCCCCCGTCCCAAGAACCAGTGGACGCTGGGCTGCCCAGAGCCCCTCGGCAGAGCAGCCACTGAGGTCCATGAGCAGCGTGAAACCAGCTGGGGGTTGGAGCGGCACAGCTCAGCCAGGGGAAGCCCGGACCCCATGGCCCAGGCCAGGAGAGACAGCAGTGAGTTAAAAGTGAACACTGCTCTATCCTCGCTGGGCACCTCAGCACCCACACTCAGCACCGGGCAGCAGCCAGCTTCGGTCAGCTCTGTAAAGAGTTCAAATTCTGCCCAGCACCAAGGCTCACCCCGCAGGCCTGGCCCACCTGCCCAATGCCCGGAACTGGCGCAAGTGGAGCCTAACAATGTTATGGCCACTGTGGCAATGGCAGACGGCGCGTGGAGGGTGTTGGTGCTTCCCAGCTAAACTGGGGACAGGGCTGAGAACACTTTATCTCCTGTGTGCCATGCACCAGGCAGGCAGGAGCTTGTGGCAGGCCCTGTCTCTGTAGTGGTCATGTGATTGCCAGACCCCCGGCCCCTTCATGCCTCTGACCAAAGCCAGCGCTCCCCAGACCCTTTGTGCTAGGTGTTTTGCAAGCACCCTGCCCCAGAGAGACGGCGCAGAATCCTATCAGACCCAAAGGGTGACAGGCAGGGCTCTCCTGCGGCTGGCCTCCACCCCGTGCTCTGCCGGGGTTTGGCCAGGCCAGGAACGCCGCACAGACAATGAGGCAGCCACACAAGGCTTAGCACACAATGGGGCACGCCTGGCAAATGGACGGGGGAGCCACAGCACCCCTCAGGCCTCTCACTCACCCAGGAAGGTGCTGGAGATGTACTCGGACACCTGGTTGCCAGAGCGGCTGGTTTCAGACAGGTGCGTCAGTTCCCTATTCAGCATCCTTTTAAACTGCAAAGACAAGCAGAGGTGCCTGTTAGAAATGCAGCCCAGGGACCCACGATGGAGGAGTCCCAGGGCCCTGCCAGAGGCTGGCCAGGCGGTGCAGTGGAAGGACCAAGCAGGCTCTGGCTCTGGGGAGTTACCACACGCTGCCCTGGGAAGGTCTCATGTGTTGCAGTGTAACATATTCGGAATGACCTGTGCCAGCCAATACCCAGCAGCCCTCGTGCCATGGCCCAGCACCAGTGCGCAAACCTGGAGCCGCACCCACAAAGGTGGGGACCAGGGGCAGTTATGTGAACTCCCTGCCTCTGGCCTCATGCCCCTTTCCAGGCTGTCTTGGGCACGTGCAGCAGGTACACTGAGCACAGGCTGAGCTCAGTGGGAGAGTGGCTGGTGGAGGTGGGCTCTGGGGCAGGCGGCAAACTACGACTGGGGCAGTCACAGCCATCAGTAAGGGCAGGCTGGCAGCAGTCGCTCAGAGCAGAACAGGCCCTGCGCACAACACCCAGTGGGAAACGGGCCGGCCCTGCATCCCCAGGAAGGAGCCTGCAGCTCAGGGCACAGCCAGTGGCATCAAGGCTGCAGGCACCTTTGACAGGAGAAGCTCCTCCCTTCTCTGCCACCGAGGAGCTGGCGTTGGGCAGGCTGAGCCACAGGGAGCCAGCGCTGAGGGGCTGAGCCACGGGGAGCTGACGCTGGGGGGGGGCTGAGCCATGGGGAGCTGGTGCTGGGGGGAGCTGGGACACAGGACCTGGCACTGGGGGGGCTGAGCCAGGGGGAGCTGGCATGGGGGGGGCTGAGCCACAGGACCTGGCACCAGGGGGGCTGAGCCACAGAGAGTTGATGCTGGTGCGGGGGGGGCTGAGCCACAGAGAGCTGGTGCTGGTGCGGAGGGGGCTGAGACACAGGGAGCTGGCGCTGGGGGGGATGAGCCAGGGGGAGCTGGCGCTGGGGAGCTGCAATGCACCAGCCCACAAGGAGCTGCCATGAGCAATACCCTAGCTGGGGCACGCTTCTGCAGGCCTGGCAGGCTCTGCACCCCGGGGCTGTGACCTCAGAGGCAGGACCAGCCCAGGGAAGGAACTCAGGGGTAGCTGGGGTCACAAGCGCCTGGGGCTGGGGCTGTTTGCCCACTTACCTGGATGCAGCCCCAGGACGCGGCGAGCCCAGGGCTGGCCTCAGGCATCTCCGCTGCCCCAGCAGCGCTGGCACTGGGCAGGCAGCAGCCTGGGGCCGGGGCTGGGGTCCCGCCAGCAGTGGGGGCCTAGCCCCAAACCAGGAGCCCAAGGCCTGGGGACAGGATGCTGGCCCGTGGGCCAAGCTGCATCCCTGGGCTCCTCGCTGGGCTCCAGGTACCCAAGGCTGCCCCCCGCCACTGTGCGGCCGCCCAATGAGCGAGCTCTGCCTCAGGGGCAGGACCCAGCCGGGCGCTCCCATTGGCTGCCTGGGCCACAAGCGAAGGCCTCTGCTTTAACTCTTTCTGTGCCGGAGCCAGCCTCCGCCTCAGCCCTGCGCCCAGGGACGGTGCGGTGTGGTGCGGTGCAGCGGCCAGGACAGGCAGAAGGCGGCTGGGGATTCCCGGCTGCCAGGGAACCGGCCTGGGCAGCTCTCGCCTCTCCCCCGCTTGGTGCAGGAAATGGGCCAAGGCCCCACTGGGTGCAGCTCAGGCAAGCAAGAGGGGCAGGGCTACTGGTGCTGTGGGGCGGGGGGGGGGGGCTGCAGCAACCCTCAATTGATGTGGTTTCCATTGGTCCCAGGGTCAATGGCTCCCGCACCACTGTACACTTTGGCCCAGTGCCCTGAGCTGCCGGACGGGGGCAGTAACACCCTCAGCTCCTGCTGAGACACCCGGTGAGCATATACCTCAGCCTGGGGCAGCCCCTGTTCCCAGTGACACCCCTGGGCCCCCGCTGCAGCCCAAGGCCCCAGCTCCGCTTCTGCAGCTGTGTCTGGGGGCTCTACTTCTGCCCTGCAGCCCAGAGCAGTTCTATGGACCCAGCTGGGAGGCCGCAGCCCATGGCAGTGCCATCTCCCGGAGACCTGAATGAGCCTGAAACGGAGCCGAGGTGCAGAACAGTCTGTGCAGCAGGGGACCGGGAAGGAAGGAGTGGACGACCGACACCAAGAACTTGGCACAGAACAGGCACAAGCAGCTCAGCCGCCTTCGAGCAATGTCCAAATGCTCCTTGTTTGAGCCAAACTGCTCAACTGGCCAGGCCGGTCCCCCCAGGGCAGAGCAGGACAGTGGGGAGACAACATCCAGCCATCGCTGGGCCAGGCTTCAGAGCAGCTCTGTCGTCTGCCTGGAGGCACTCACGGCCACCTCCCCGGAAGCACCTCACCCATCCCAAGTGTCTCTGAGGCTGGGATGCATCACTACTCCCATTCACTGGTGAGAAACAGGCAGCAGTGATGCTGCATGTGCCCAAAGTCACCCAGAGAGTCAGAGGAACAGCTGGAAACTGAGCCTGGCTCCCCAGTGCCCAGTGCCTTGACTGCATGGCCGCCCTTCCTCCACTGCTGCGCTGGTGAATTATGGTACGGTCCTTGCCTTGCAGGGTGACAAGTACCAGCGGGGTGGCCGTGTTAGTCTGTGTCTGCAAAAACGAGAAGCCCTGTGGCACCTCAGACACTAACAGATATTCTGGAGCCTAAGATTTCGTGGGCAAAAACTCCACATCAGCTGCTGGAAGTGGGCCATACCCTCCCTGACTGAATGGACCTCCTCCACTCTGGCCTTGCCCTTGACTGCGACGCCTCCTTTCCATGAGCCGGTATAATTAGACCTGCCTCTGGGATCTCTCCTACATTGCATCTGATGAAGGGGGCTTTGCCCATGGAAGCTGATGCTCCAGATATCTGTTGGTCTACCAGGTGCCACAGGACTGCTCGTTGTTTGTGTGGTACAGTCCTTGGCGGTGCACACGAGGCCCTAGTTATCACACTCTGGCATCACCCCGGTGCTCCCCATCTCCACAGAGCAGGAGGCAGCTCCTCCCAGCTTGCTCAGGACTCCCTGGAGACTGAGGCTGGAGGCCTGAGGTCACAGGCTTCGGGTGGTGCCCGAGAGGCGTAAGCCTGGCACTCTGGTGGCTGTGCTGCTTTACCTGCATGGGAGCTGAGAGACTCACCCCAGGCTCAGGTCCATGGGGCTTACGGCTCAGAGCCCTCGACAGACAGGGCAGGAGCTGTGGGCAGGACATTGCTGGGTTGGGAACCCAGTCCCCCGTCACTTTGCCAGAGCCCAGGGTCAGCCTTCTGGGCACACTGCCAAGGCCAGGCTCTCTCTGGCTGCTGCAGAGTGAGTGGGTTGGGGCAGGGACGTGCAGCCCTGGTGTGGTGAACCTGCTGAAAAGGGCACCAGAGCCTACATGGTCCAAGACAGAAGCATCACCAGCCTTCTATCCAAACGCGCCTCTGCCAGGGCCTGCAATCCCTGAGCACAGCAGCCCGGAAAAGTTTCCTAAAACTTCCCACCTCAGCTGGCTGGAGTGTTCTTCACTTCCTGCCTCCATCGGCTCTGTGTCAAACAGCTGCCATGCTCCAGCCCAGAGCAGGCTGCATTCCTGGGAGGGGGGATTGCAACCCCATGGGCTGGGCCTTGGGATGCAAGACATGAGAGCTAGGGTAAGCGCTGTCAGCACTCTGCAAGCCGCTGGTCGCTCTCTGCACAGCCACGTCGCCCAGGACAGCCGGGGTGGGGGTTTATAGGCGGGAGCAGCTGTTCTGGTTCCCATCAGGGTTGGATGGGGATTTCTGGCTCCCGGGAGGTGTGGCATCGGCGTCTCTTACCTTGTTGGAGGCCATCTCGCTGACAGAATGCCGGGTCTGCAGGGTCTCCAGCTGCTCCAAGCACCAGTCCAGCTCTTCCAGGGTCTCGATGGCCAGCTTCTGGCAGACATCCTCTGCAGCCAGAGAAGCAGGTGGCATTGGAGAGGGCGCGTGCGTACGGGCCGGCCGGTGGTCCTGCCAATGCTCCCCTGGCTCTCAGCATCTCGCGGTGCCCCCTCGGCCACGCTGCAGCTCCTCTGCTCCCAGCATTTAACGCCAGGCCCAGGGGGGCCTGCACTTTGCAGCCAGGTGCCTGGAGAGGGCTGCAGCCTGCAGCGCCGAGGTGCTCTCTCCCGCTGCCTGGTCCCTCCAGCGGAGCTGTGCCAGAGCCCGGGGCTGTGCTGGGCCCAGCCTGGCCTGGCCTGGCCTGGCCGCGGCCGCACGTGGCTGGAGGGGCAGGCGAGCCGGGGGTGCTCGTGGGGCCAGTCTGTTACATAAAGCACCAATAGCAAATATCGGCTGGAAGTTGCAGGCATTTGTTGGGTTGCCATGGTGACGGCAGGAGGCTGAGCTGGCCGGGTTTGGTGCCAGGGCTCTGGGGGGACCTGGGGTCAAGGATGTAAACAAGGTCCCTGGGGAGCTGCTGCACACGGGCCGGGACACCAGCTCTGCCCCGGGACTGCCCCCCCCGGTGCACTGCCCGGCCCCTGGAGGCGGCTGTGAGCCAAGTGGGGGTGTTGAGAATCGCCACCTTTCTGCTGGGGACCAGCAGGGGCTCCAGCTTGAGGGGCTGGTTGTCCCAGCCAAGGAGCAATGGGCTCTCTCGCTTTTCCATCCACGTGCGGGATAACTGTGGCTCTGTGCACCGAGGCCTGTGCGCCTGTCCACCCCCCAGCAGGAACACAGGCGCCAGCTGCGAGCACTCTGCCAATCAGCTGGGCAGCACCTGACCCTCCTGGGCAGCCGCCCCTGCACTCAGCCTCCTGGGAACTCTGCCCAGGAGTCAGGGGCCCACACAGCAGCCCCAGACTACAGCAGAGATGTCCTGAGACACCCTCAGCGCAGCAGGTGCCTATGCCCTACCCGGTGAGATCAAGCCAGCCTTGGGAAGTGCCTGGCCCTTCAGTGGGGCACAGACCTCTGTGGGGCTGTCAGGCTTGGGGTGAGGGGCTTACGACCTGCTTCTGCCCAAAGGGTCTTACAAAGAGGAGGGAGAAAAAATAGGCCAAGGAGCAAAGGGCTTAAACTGCAGCTAGTGAGGCTCGGGGTGGACGTTTGGAAAAACTTCCTGCCAGGGTGATTAAGCACTGGAGTAAATTGCTTCGCGAGGCTGGGGGACTCTCCACCATTGAGATACTTAAGAGCAGGTTAGAAAAGCATCTCTCAGCCAGTGCTCGGTCCTGGACGTGACGACCTCTCGAGATCCCTTCCAGTTCTAGGGTCCCATGGAAGGTGCCAGGTTCCCCACTGGCTGGCTGAGGGGTGCCCCGGGAGCAGCACAGCAGGGCAGGTGGAAGGCTCCTCAGGCCCATGCTCCCGCCCCAGGCTGGGGCCAGCTGCAGGGGAGCCTGTTTGCACACTGTGGGTTGGCCGGGGTCAGGGGGGGCCGGGGCAGGGCCCACCCAGCAGCCCAGCTGGAGGGGGCAGGGCTCCCGCCTGGGCCGGGACTTGGGCCTGGAGACACAAGCAGGGAGTTTTATTAATGGAACGACTGACGTCAGTAGGAGACTTTCCATCCTTGCTGTGGCATGAAGAGGAGCCTGGCAGGACGGAACGGGCAAAAACCCGACATGGATCGGCCACGGCTCGCTCGCCCCGGGGACCAGGCGGGGCTGGCGAAGGGAGTGTCAGTCCCACAGCCGCAGGGCAGGGGAGCCCCCATCTCCTGGAAGATGCCATTGCGGCGCCCCACGGGTGCCCCAGCAGGGCTGCGGCGAGGGGGCTGGGCAGAGGGTGCTCTCAGCAGCGGGCAGGGCCTTGCAGTGTAGTTCAGACACAGGCTGTGCGCAGCCCGGAAGCTTGGCCGGGCTGTTTGCAGCGAGCCAGGCCTGCGAGCTGGGAACAAGTGGCATGGCCTTGGCGCCTGAGCAATGACTGTGTGGAGCAGCCCCAAGCCCTAGCCCTGAGGCCGGCTGCAGCCGTGGGGTGACGAAGTGGGGCCTGCAGGGACGTTATTCCCCTGGTTCAGCTGCACGAGCTTCCTACTGCTCTGGAGTGACGCCAGGCTGGTGCCTCCGTCTCCCAGGGCGCAGCACCTGAGCCTTTCAGTGCAGCATCTTCTCACACGTACTCAATGGCTGTGCCCTTTGTAACCTAGGCAGCCAGGTGACACTCCCCCCCCCGCCCCCCGCAGCAGGACAAAGGCTGGAGGAGGGGCCCAGGGGCTGGGACTTGACCTGGGCAGTGGGGGAGAGGGCCAGTCGCAGCTGGCTGGAGAGGAAGGGGGAGAGTCAGGACCCTGAGCCCAGGATGGCTGGTGCTGACGGCTGCTGGTTCCCCATGCTGACAAGTCTGTGCTGTGCTGTGTCCCTGTCGCCCCATAACCCGCCTGTTCCCCCTGCGGAGCGAGTCGCATCCGCGCTCGGAGAGAGGGACAAGCCAGCAGGCAGCTACTCTGACAGCCCGGCCCTGGGCTCAGCAGGACAGGCACCAGGATGATGGCTGAGGCTGGAGATTCACAGCCACAGGCCTTCAGCAGAGTGGGGCTGGGAGTGAGGGCGGTCAGGGGAGGGATTCTAGGAAGGGCCTCGCCCTCCGCCCATCAGCTCTAACTAGCTGCCTGGGGCTCAGCTCTGCGGCCACAGGGAGCCTGGCTCCTGCAGAGAACTCACCGGACAGGCTGGCCTTGCACACAGGTGGCAGGTTGCTGCTGGAAGCTCTTCTGCAAGACACGAGGGGCAGGCTGTGGCTAAGCGCGGAGTTGCAGGGTGCTCCTGAGTCGAACCCGCAGGCCCCTCCCCAAGGCCAGCCCCCCCTCCCTTCCCCTCACTGGGAAGCACATGGGAATCAGATCCTCCCCATCTGCCCTTCCCAGCCCTTCATCCCCAACAGCATTTGCTCCAGATCTGGGGGCCGCTCCCCACGTGCGCTTAGGCCCTTGCCCCGGGACACCCCGACCCGCTGCTGGTGCTGCGCCCACTCACTTGCTCGCCACGCGGTCCTGCAGATGTGTCAGCGTGGCAAAGTTGCTTCTGACAGTGCGCAGGCTGGCCAGGACCTGCGGGGAGAGGAACACGGCTGCTGGGATGAGCAGTGCCAGAGGGACCCCAGGCCTGCAGCCAGCTCAGCAGCACACCTGGGGGGAGCTGTGCTGGAGAGCCCCGCAGCTGCGAGCCAAGAGTCAGAGCTCAGCCTGGAATTCACTCCCAGCCACTCGGCCTGCCCCCGTGATGGCAGGGCAGCGGCCTGTTACCAAGGGCAGCCGGGGGGGGGGCAGCGCTGCCAGGCAGGATCTGCCCGGGGGGTGGGGTGGAGCGGAGGAGAACGTCCCAGGGGCCGGCCTGAGCTCCAGAGCCTGTGCCAGGAGGGTGCTACTTGTTCCGGGAGGAGCTGGTGTTTGGAAGGTGATGCACCTGGGGGCACACAGGACCCAGCGCTCTGGGCTGTGTCATCCTTGCCTGGAAATGGGCACATCCCTCTCCCTTCCCAGCGTGCCAGCTGTGGAGCTGGGCCTGGGCACAGGAAGCAGGTTCCCTAGCAGTGGAAAAGCCAAGGGCCACACGGGGCCAGGGTGGTCGTGGTGGGATGTGGCAGGCGCCGGGCACAGATGTGCTTGTCCAGGGCAGGGGCTGGCTTTGTGCTTGGGTTGGCACCAGCTCCAGAGCAAACCCTGGCTGCCCCTGCGTGGAGGCACCGTGTGAGCCAGGCCGGGAGACCCCTACCTGTGCGAAGGGCGTGACGATCAAGTCTTCTCCGTGTCTGCAAGGGCAAAACGGTACATGAGGCCCTGAGTTGGCAGGGAGGGCAGGAAGAGCTGGGACACCCCCACCCCATGTGCAGGGCTGGCCCCTGGTCTGGGCACCCAGACTGGGGGGCGAGTGCCATGCTGGCAGGGAACCACACCTGAGCCGTGCAGTGGGGTACACAGCTGGGGCTGGCCTGGCTGCCAGCTGCCCCTTGGCAGGATGCCCCTGAGCAAGTCCAGCCCCAGCTCAGGGACACCAGGCTCCCACTGTGCCGTGACTGGTCCCCAGCCCAACCTGACACCCCAGTGGCCGCTGCTCCCATCAGCACCAGGCCCATGGGGTGAGCTCCCCACCCAGCTGCAGCTGCATGTGGCTGTACTAAAGAGAGAATTCGGCCGCCCTGTGGGCAGATGGCCCACACCAGTCCCATGGGGATTTCTGCCTGCAGGGCCCTGCCAGCACGGGGTGGGGGGCCAAGGCAGCGCTGGTGCTCACAGGTCGCCGGCGACGGAGGAGTTCCGGGACATGGCTTTGGGAGACAGGTCGTAGTCGCTGTCGGAGCGGTAGAGGAAGGACTCGCGCCGCTGGCTGTGAGGGACGGTCCCCTGTAGGACCAGCCCGGCGCTGGGGCTGGTTTGAGGGTCCAGCGGGCTCCTCCCCGATGAGAGGCCATTCTCGAGGTCAAAGCTGCAGAGAGGGAAGGAGAGGAGGCTCAGAAGAGGGGAGCCAGGGAGCTGGGGCCTGCTCTGGGCTCACCGCTTTCCCCCAGCCCCGAACCTGGAGAAAACACATGAGCCAGGTCCTGCACCGGAGGGAACGTGGGGATGTTCCCCAGGGGCTCTTGTGCTGGCCGCATGCAGAGGGTTGGGCAGTGGGGCAGACCTGGCCTCACCCCACAGACCATCAGAGTGACTGTCACTACACCTCCTTCCTGCTGGCTGTGGGGGTGACACCCCTTTGGCGGGCAACCCCCACGCAGCAGCTCTCGCTCTCAGAGGTAACCCTACAATTGCAAATTGGAGTGCTCGGCACATCTGGATGCTGGAACTAGGGGCGCAGGGGCAATGCAGCACCCCCTGCCTCTACGGGGGGTCCAGTATATCCTGGGCGCACAGCTTGGGTCCATGGCCCCAGCCCCCCATCCAGATTCACACCAGCACCCCAGCATAAGGCCCAGGCCCAGCTCCCTGAGGTACGCCAGCTGCCCCCTGCCCTCCAGCCCTAGTGCCCTGGGGCAGCACAGGCTCTTCCTGCCCATCTGAGGCTGTGGCTTTCCCGAGTACAGCAGGGGCCTGCTCGCAGGGAGGGTGCAGCTCCAGCCACGCAGTGATGCTGGGGTGGGGAGGGAGAAAGGACGGCTGATGGCCTCCCTGGCCTGCACTGTGCTGCTCCCCCAGCTGGGCCCAGAGTCCTGCCCTTGGCCAGCTCCAGCGCTGCTGCAACCCCAACACAGAGCCGGGACCGGGCTGGGGAGAGGCCAGGAATGGCCTACCCTCTCCACAGCTGCCTGCCAGCTCCAGCGGCGCGTGCAGAGCCAGGGGAAATGGAAGGCAATCGTGCGCGCACAGCGGGGCCAGGCCGCAGGGCTCAGGGGACCTACTGCTCTATTTGGCTGCTTCCTGCCTCGGTTTCCCTGTTTGGTACCAGAGGGCGTGATAGTCACCCAGCACTCCTGGGACATGCCTGAGCCCCCACCGCGCACAGCTCTTCATGGGTCTGATCCCAAGGCTGCCCTAGGGAGAGACGCAGCAGTCCCCCGCCCCCGGCCAGAGCCAGGCCCTGGGAGGGGTGCCTGGATCCAGTCCACAGGTTGCCACCGATTAGGGGTCAGCACAGCCAGACACCCCTCCCCCTGCTCAAGGGCAGCTGCCCAAGCCAGCCCTGTGCCACCGCCCCCGGGATGGACCACCTGCAGCAGAGCTGACCTTGGGAAGAAGAGGTCGGTGGAGCCCAATGCTGCGCTAACAGCTGCTTGATCGGATTTTCCAGCAGCAGCTGCTGTCCCACTCTGGGATGGACTCAAACCCTCCCCCTTCCCATCGACCGGCCCCACTCCGCTGGCACTTGTCTCCTTCCCCGCAGGAAGGTCGCAGCTGGCGTGGGGGAAGGGAGCACCGGCTGGGCCTGGCCTGGCTGCACCAAGCACCACGCACGCAGGGCTGGTGCCCTGGGCTCTGTCACAACCCAGCTGCCTGTCACATGCCCTGCACCGGTCATGCCCGGGGACGGGCAGCAGCCTGGCCCGACGATGAGCCATGGGGCTGGGCATGTGGGGCAGAGTTAGGCGAGGTTTGAGCTGGCTCAGCCCTGAGCCTGGCGTGCTGGACTCCCCTGCTTCCAGCCTGCCCAGCCCAGCTCAGCTCCACCCGGCAGTGCCAACAGCCCTCCAACACTCCTGTAAATAGTCACAGCCAGCCCTGGACGGGATCCCGCCCTGCGCAGCACCCAGCACCCCTTTGCACAGCTACAGAGAGGCCCTTCGTGGTGCACAGCCCAGCCCGTTCCCCGAGCACGGCAAGAAGGGTGCCGAGCATGCAGACGGGTCCCTCTCCTGACATCTGCTGCTCCCAAGACCGAGAGCTGCAGGACAGGACGGGCTGCAACATCTGGCACTTGCAGGTCCTTTAGCCGAGCCAGTTGTCAGGTGTCCCAGGTCCCCTGAGCTGCTCGCCCTCCCTGCAGGACACCTGCTGGTGCCCTGGGGCTGGTGGGAAGAGGAAAGCCTGGCAGTGCAGCAGCTGGAAGGGCCCCTTGGGCTGGGCTGAGACTTACAGGGGAGCTGCAGAGGGAGAAGGGCTGGCTTTCGCTTTGTCCATGCAAAGAGCCCTCCATCCATCACCTGTGCGAAGGCAGACCCGACCGGGGCTAAAACCTGCCACTTGCTGAGGAAGGGGTTGCGAGCACTGGGGAGGACAGGCTTACGAGTCGAGACGGCTGTCAGAACTTGGAGAACTGGGCTGGATCCAAGCAGTTGGCATTCCAGACAGCCCAGCACAAAGGGCAGCCCAGAGGCACAGCTAGAAACAGGTGAGCCGGCCGGTGGGGGGATACTGCCGCGCAGGGCCCAGGCATTCCAGCCAGCCACAAATGACTAGGAGGCAACAATTCGAGGCAGCTGCAAGCCCCAGTGCCCTGGAGCACACACCCAGGAGTGGGGTGCAAAGGGCTGGGGGGATGGTCCCGCTGTGCTGGCCTCTGTGTCTGGAAGGGAGGGACAAGCTGGAAGGGCCCAGAGGAGAGCAGCGAGCTGTGAAGGGAGGTTCAGAATGCCTGACGGCGAGGAAAGGTCCCATGCGGGGCACAGGGTCTGGGGAATACCTAGCAAAGGCCAGTCCCACGCCTGGCACAGGGGCTGGCGAAAACCTAGCAAAGGCCAGTCCCATGCGGGGCACAGGGGCTGGGGAATACCTAGCAAAGGCCAGTCCCACGCCTGGCACAGGGGCTGGGGAATACCTAGCAAAGGCCAGTCCCACGCGGGGCACAGGGGCTGGGGAAAACCTAGCAAAGGCCAGTCCCACGCCTGGCACAGGGGCTGGGGAATACCTAGCAAAGGCCAGTCCCACGCGGGGCACAGGGTCTGGGGAATACCTAGCAAAGGCCAGTCCCACGCCTGGCACAGGGGCTGGGGAATACCTAGCAAAGGCCAGTCCCACGCCTGGCACAGGGGCTGGGGAATACCTAGCAAAGGCCAGTCCCACGCCTGGCACAGGGGCTGGGGAATACCTAGCAAAGGCCAGTCCCACGCCTGGCACAGGGGCTGGGGAATACCTAGCAAAGGCCAGTCCCACGCCTGGCACAGGGGCTGGGGAATACCTAGCAAAGGCCAGTCCCACGCCTGGCACAGGGGCTGGGGAATACCTAGCAAAGGCCAGTCCCACGCCTGGCACAGGGGCTGGCGAAAACCTAGCAAAGGCCAGTCCCATGCGGGGCACAGGGTCTGGGGAATACCTAGCAAAGGCCAGTCCCACGCCTGGCACAGGGGCTGGGGAATACCTAGCAAAGGCCAGTCCCACGCGGGGCACAGGGGCTGGGGAAAACCTAGCAAAGGCCAGTCCCACGCGGGGCACAGGGGCTGGGGAAAACCTAGCAAAGGCCAGTCCCACGCGGGGCACAGGGGCTGGGGAATACCTAGCAAAGGCCAGTCCCACGCCTGGCACAGGGGCTGGGGAATACCTAGCAAAGGCCAGTCCCACGCCTGGCACAGGGGCTGGGGAATACCTAGCAAAGGCCTGTCCCAGCCGGCAAACCCAGGCGGAGCTGCTCATTTCTCCTGGGAGGGACAAGACATCTGAGGCGCAGGCTGCAGGGGTCTGCTGAGCCCAGAGCCAAGGGAGTGAGTGTTGAACATGCCCAGCAGGGCTGCTCTGGGCTCTCGCCCCGGCTCAGCACAGGGGCTGGGGACCGCTTGAGTCCCTGCCAGCCCGAGGTGTCTGTGAGAGGAGCAGGACTCGCTGCCCCAGCCAGCGCCCTGGACCCAGCCCTGCTAGCTGAACTGCCCTGAACACCTGCTGGGGAGCTGCTGCTCCTGCCAGGCGCCTGCCTGCAGCAGCGACAGCTCGAATGAGACTGCCCTCCACGAGCGGGTGATGTGCTTCACTCTGCTAAGCCTGAGAAGCCGCCAGTGCCAGGGAGCCAACCCTGGGAAAATGCACTGCATGGTCTGCCCGGCCTACCCCATGGCACTAGCCTGTGGGGCAGCCTGGAGGTATATTCCAGGCCTGGAGACAGCACTGGACACACCTGGGCTCTGGCCCCACCTGGCCCCACACATCCTCCGGGGAGACACTCGAGCTGCGGGAGGGCCCCCCTCGGTGAGGGCACAACCCACCCAAGATTGGAGCCAGTGGGCTGCCCACCCCACTCCCCCAGTGACCAGGGCATCCTGGCTTCCCGGCTCTACCTTCCATCCCCATCTCCTCTGAGCCGTGTGGGGTAGGACTCCATGGGACACGCCCGGCCTGCCCTGTCCTGCACTCGGATGGCCCCAGCAGCCCTCTGGCCTTCAGGCCCGGCCACGCACCACCAGAGCTGCCTTCGAGGCCAGCCAGGACGTGCGGCGTGGCAGCCTGCACGTCCCAGCCATGGGGACCGGCTGCAGGCTGAGCGAGTGAGGTGAGGGACAGGGTTCCCTGCAGCTCGGATGAGACGCACGCGCCCATTCTGCCTGCGCACAGTGATCGCTTCCCAGGGCTGTAAATACACCCAGGTGTCGTCCGGGGGCAGATACTCTCCCCACACCTCCACCCAGGGTAACCGTCCTCTGCAGCCCCCCCCGCCCCACACGCACTCGTCACACCCGGCTGGGCCCTCGACACGCCGCACCCCTACACCTGCTCCCCTCTCGCTGCACCCAGCGCCTGCTGGAAGCAGCCAGCCCCCGCCTGCTCCCCTGCCCCATCCGTCACAGCAGTGGCTGGAGCCCACAGGCCATGGCACCAGGAGCCCCTCGGGCCCGACAGGGCACGCGAAGGCAGCAGGTCCCGTGGCTGGCGCAGGTGCTGCTAAGCCCGTGGGCCATCTGCCCCGGGGAGCAGTAGCGCTGTTACCGTCTGTGCTTCTGCGCGATGTCGATGGGCCGATTGACAGCGCGGGGCGAGCCGGCCAGGCGGCCTTTGCACAGCAGGGCAGACTCCGCCAGGGCCCCGCAGCCAGCGGTGACGGGCAGGCTCATCCCGCCCTGGGCCCTCCCGCAGCTCTCCTGCCAGCCGGGCCGAGCCCCTCCACTCCGGTGGCGGGGCCGGGTCTTCGCCGCCAGCGCACTGGGTGGGGAGGCCTGGCCTGAGGCTCCCCGGGACTGCCCCAGGGCTCTGCCACTGCCAAGTCCCAGGCCAGCTCCCCCAGCGCCCGCCACTGCACCCCCAGCTCTAGGGGGCTCCATGCTGCCCTGGGTGGGCCTGACACGGGCCCCTCGCCTTGCTGTGTCCAGCCCCCCTTTGCCTCTCTGCTCCATCGAAGCGGCTCCGCAGGCCCATGGCTGGCTCCCCACAGCGGGGCTCCTCTGCTCACTGCCCCACAGCTGGCCCCAGCGCCAGCACCCCAGGCTGCCGCTGGCTCAGCTGAACGCCCTCCGCCGCTCCCCAGCGCCTGGCCTGGCTCTGCCTTGCTTGCCCAGTGTCCCTTCCCCCACCCTGCTGCTGGCAGCTCCCAGCCCCACACTGCCAACGGCCGGCAGGCACAGGACCAGGACCCTCGGAGCCCAGCGCCAGTGATGTCACTGTGGGAGGAGGGGGGAACCAGCTGGTCGGTTCAGCTCCCTGCAAATGTTTCCTTTAACTCCTTCCAGCCCAGCCTGTGTCCTGCTGACTCCTGCCCAGGGGACAGCTGGCGCAGGCTGGCCTGTGCCCAGGCACCTGTGTGCCAGGGGTGCAGGCAGCAGAGCAGAGAGCTGGGCAGGGCCACTCTGGGAATGGCCAAGGGGGGCAGCAGGGGACGTTCTGGGGACACAGGCGCTATGCACAGCACGGCAGCAGGAGACGCGGAGGTGCCCCCTGCCAGGGAACCCCACTGGCCCCTTGACAGGCCAGAACCAGCTCAGCCAGTGCCCCTGCACCCCTCTGCTCCCTGCCAGTTCCTGACCTGGCCCGGCCACTGCCCCTGCACCCCTCTGCTCCCCGCCAGTTCCCGACCTGGCCCGGCCACTGCCCCTGCACCCCTCTGCTCCCCGCCAGTTGCTGACCTGGCCTGGCCACTGCCCCTGCACCCCTCTGCTCCCTGCCAGTTCCTGACCTGGCCCGGCCACTGCCCCTGCACCCCTCTGCTCCCTGCCAGTTGCTGACCTGGCCACTGCCCCTGCACCCCTCTGCTCCCTGCCAGTTCCTGACCTGGCCCGGCCACTGCCCCTGCACCTCTCTGCTTCCCGCCAGTTCCTGGCCCGGCCACTGCCCCTGCACCCCTCTGCTCCCTGCCAGTTCCTGACCTGGCCTGGCCACTGCCCCTGCACCCCCCTGCTCCCCGCCAGTTCCTGACCTGGCCTGGCCACTGCCCCTGCACCCCTCTGCTCCCTGCCAGTTCCTGACCTGGCCTGGCCACTGCCCCTGCACCCCTCTGCTCCCTGCCAGTTCCTGACCTGGCCTGGCCACTGCCCCTGCACCCCTCTGCTCCCTGCCAGTTCCTGACCTGGCCTGGCCACTGCCCCTGCACCTCTCTGCTCCCTGCCAGTTCCTGGCCCGGCCACTGCCCCTGCACCCCTCTGCTCCCTGCCAGTTCCTGACCTGGCCACTGCCCCTGCACCCCTCTGCTCCCTGCCAGTTCCTGACCTGGCCTGGCCACTGCCCCTGCACCTCTCTGCTCCCTGCCAGTTCCTGGCCCGGCCACTGCCCCTGCACCCCTCTGCTCCCTGCCAGTTCCTGACCTGGCCACTGCCCCTGCACCCCTCTGCTCCCTGCCAGTTCCTGACCTGGCCTGGCCACTGCCCCTGCACCTCTCTGCTCCCTGCCAGTTCCTGACCTGGCCACTGCCCCTGCACCCCTCTGCTCCCTGCCAGTTCCTGGCCCAGCCACTGCCCTGCACCCCTCTGCTCCCTGCCAGTTCCTGACCTGGCCACTGCCCCTGCACCTCTCTGCTTCCCGCCAGTTCCTGGCCCAGCCACTGCCCCTGCACCCCTCTGCTCCCCGCCAGTTGCTGACCTGGCCAGGCCACTGCCCCTGCACCCCTCTGCTCCCTGCCAGTTCCTGACCTGGCCACTGCCCCTGCACCTCTCTGCTTCCCGCCAGTTCCTGGCCCGGCCACTGCCCCTGCACCCCTCTGCTCCCTGCCAGTTCCTGACCCGGCCCGGCCACTGCCCCTGCACCCCTCTGCTCCCTGCCAGTTCCTGACCCGGCCCGGCCACTGCCCCTGCACCCCTCTGCTCCCTGCCAGTTCCTGACCTGGCCCGGCCACTGCCCCTGCCCCCCTCTGCTCCCTGCCAGTTCCTGACCTGGCCACTGCCCCTGCACCCCTCTGCTCCCCCCCAGTTCCTGACCCGGCCCGGCCACTGCCCCTGCACCCCTCTGCTCCCTGCCAGTTTCTGGCCTGGCTTGTGCCCCTGCACCCCTCTCTCACCTGGCTTCCATTTTCACCATGCTGTGGGAAGGGGGATGCAGCCCAGGCAGCAGAGTGAGGTGCAAAGCCCCCAGCCAGGGAAGACCAGCTGGACACCCCAGTCAGTCTGCTGCTGAAATCCCTCTCAAGAGCTGCAGGTCTCTGTACCAGGCCTGGGCCACCCAGAGTTCAGCAAGTCACTTTCCTCCAAGCCCTGTCCCCCCAGGCCACAGCAGCAGCATGCTGGGCCCCCGCTGGAGCTCACCCTGGGCCAGACCCGACCCATAGGAACAGCCCAGCCGGGTCAGACCAAAGGTGCACGCAGCCCAGTGTCCCATCTGCCCAGAGTGGCCACTGCCAGGTGCCCCACAGGGATGAACGGAACAGGGAGTCAGTCCTTAAGGGATCCCTCCTGCCGCCCATTTCCAGCCTCTGATGACCTGAGCCTGGCGACACTGGCCGCACCCAGCCCGGCTAAGAGCACTGCTGGACCTAGCCCTGGGATGGGGTTCAGGGATCCCCAAGCTCTGCACCCCGTTGGCAGGCAGGAGCCCTGCACCCTGTGGGAGCCACACACGTATCTCCCAGGCCCCCAGGAATGTATCTAGCTGTTCTGAACTGTTAACCGTCTGGACTTCACAGCAGCCTCTGGGGGGGAGTGCCCCGGGCTGGGTTTAAACCTGCTGCCTGTTAATTCCTTGGGTGACCCCCACTCTTGTGCTCTGGGAACCAGTGACGAACTTGTCCTTGCTCATAGTCTCAGCGCCAGTGGTGATTTTTCAGACCCCCTCCCCGCCCCCTGCCACCCACCGGGGGCTCCCTGCGAGCTTCAGAGTTGCATGCAGTGTGGCCCAAGTGAGGGCAGCTGCGCCTCAGGCTAGGGCAGACCCCGCCTGCTGCCTGGCCTCCCACCAAGGGAGTGGCAGTGGCAGGGGTTAGTGCCAGCTCCCTGCTTCGCCCATCACCGCCGCAGGCCCCACAGCATGGATCCCCGGTGCTGGGCCGCCGTGCGTCACTGGCGTGGCTGCCACATCGACCCACCGAGACGCGACCTTCAGCGACCTCTGTGAGCCAGCCAGCACCCCACACAGCCGGGGGCGGTGCCCAAGTGCCTCTCTGCAGCCATGTGGGGCCAGGGCCAGGCAGTGGGGGGAATGTCCTGGCGGCTGGGCCCTGAGCAGAGCAGCAGCACATGCTCTGCTCTCAGTCACAGCTCTTAGCACCTCCTGGCCAGAGCCACGTGTGGTTCGGGGCCTCCCACTGGTCCTTCCTCAGCCAGGGTTTGTCCAGCTGTCTGTCTGCCTGTCCAGCTGAGGCACTTCCCCCCGAACTCCTCCTGCCCAGCATCGCCAGAGTCAGGCCCCAGTGACAGCACCGGCCCCTTTCACTTCCGGGGATCCCGTGGCCGATTTGGCCCCAGCGTGCAATGCCGAGGGCCCCTGCTGGCCCAGCTGGAGTAGCTGCACTGCCTGGGGAGGGACCAGGCACGGCTCAGCAGTGGAGGTGAGTCCCAGCTCTGCATCCCGGGGAGCCACTGGCGTCCCCAACCCTGGTGCCGAGCGTGGCTGGACGTGCAAGGGGGAGTCCTCCTCGGACTATTACTGCATCTCTGACCAGCCTCACTCCCCAGCAGCAGCAGGACAAAGGCAGGGCAGCAAAGCCCCACGCATGCCCAGGGGCTGAGGCCTCCTCTCCGAAGGAAGGGCCTAACCAGGGCAACCACCCGACAGCTGCACGAGCACCTCTGCTGAAAGAAAGGCCCCAGGCCCAGGTCTGCAAACAGCCAGAGCCAGTCCTGCCCAGGGAGAGTACACAGCACTGCTGCCCGGAGCCACCAGCAGCACCAGCACCTGGAGCTGGGGGCTGGTGGCCACTTCCACCGTGAGTAGGATCCAGCCTTCCCTGCACGCTGAGACAGAGGCTGATGCCACCCAGCTGAAGAGAAGCCCCCAGCCAGCAGTGTGTCTATCAGTGGGGCACATCGAATCTATTCCACACCCAGATGGAAGAGCTTAGAGGGCCGAGGGCGGAAGGCGCTGGTGCGCAAGGGCTGCTCGCCGTCTGTTCAGCCAGGCCTGGCCTGGTGGCACTCAGCCCTTTGCCAGCCATTGCCCAGCTGCCTGGCAGGGAGGCTGTGGCTGAGCGGAGGAAGGGCCAGGTGTCACTGAGGATTCACCCTGCTTGGGGCTGGCTGCTGGCCGGGCTCCCAGGGCAGACACTGGGGGAGAGCGGGGACTCTCCCCGTGCTCTGGCTGCCCACAAGCAGCCCCAGCTGTGGCGGGTTGTTGCCAGGCTGCCGGAGCAGGGCCCTTGCTCCAGGATGGGTTCAGTGCCAAGGTCTGCCAGGTGCCCGGGTGCCAACAGCCTGCCTGGCTATGCAGGCTGGGTGTCAGGACGCCTGGGTTCCACTGCCAGATCTGCTACAGACAGGCTGCGTGCCGGCAGGTGGGTCAGAGCCCACCGGTAAAGGGAGCCGGGGGGCTGGGCCAAAGGGAGTGAGCCGCCCTCCCGACAGGAAGCCAGTGCAGCCCGGAGCCGCTCGGGGGCAGCACAGACAGGCAATGGAGCCCGGCGGGCTGTGCTGCCGGGGTGCCCGGGGCTGGCACCGCACCCAGCGGGCAATCCCCTTCCAGCCCGGGCGGCCGTGGCTGCTCACAGGCCGGGCGCCGGGCGGGAGCCGCTTGCTCTATAAACAGCCATTGCGCAGGGCTCAGCTGCTCTCCCGCGCCCGAGGCAGCCGGCCCCGCCAGTGCACCCCGTGCGCGGGGTCTGCTGGGCCCGCTCCTGCGGGAGCCGCGCTGCACCGGGACTTCCGCCTGCTTGCAAAAGTGGGGGGCCCGGAGCCGGAGCTGCGCGGCTGGACTGGGCCTCAGCCCTGCAGCCCCCGGCCTGACCTGGGAGCGCCCCGGCACAGCTGCAGGGGCCCAGCAGGGTCAGTGGCTGCTGACACGAGGGACGCCCCATGGGCCACGGCCCCGCGCACATCCCCTGCAGCCTGGAGAGCCCCCGCCAAAGCCAGCCCTGGGCGCCGCCGCGCCTCACCCCCAACCCCCGCGGTCTCTGCTCTTCCCCGGCGGGCACCTTGGCGCACCCAGAGCCCGGCCCCCCGCCACGCCTGGACCCCCCACTGCCCTGCAGCCCCCGGCCCCCGGCCCCGCCTCACCAGAGGGGATGTGCCAGGGTAAAGCGCCGCCGCAGCCGGACGCTCTGGCTCCCCCGGAGTGTCCCGGACAGGCCGGGGGAGGCCCCCGGGGAGCCACGCTCCACGTTCGGCATCGCGGCGCTCCGGCCGGGGAGGGACGCGCGCCACAGGCGGAGCCGGGGCTCCACGGCTGCTGCCGGCCCCTCTGGCTGCCCCACGCCCCAGGCAGAGCCCGGCCGGCGGCGAGCCCGGCTCTCGCTCCAGGGAAACTTTCCACTCCCCTCCCGCCCCCGCTGCGAACCCAAACAACTGGCGGCTCCGCGGATGCCGATGGACGAGAGCCCCCCCGCCCCCAGCTCGCTCCCGGCAGCCCCGGGTGCTGGAGTCTGGGGCAGGACCAGGGAGACGTTCCCTGCCCAGGAGCGGGAACCAGCGGGCTGGACCCTCAGCGGTGTAAATCCCTGCAGCGCGGCCCGCTTACACCCTGCGGGGAGGTGTGCGCTGGGGGGCTCTGCCCGAGGTGTCCCCTGCTCCGCAGGGCGCCGCCTCCTCAGGCCCCTCCTGCTCGCCCCCTGCCCCACAGCTTGGAGGCTCCATGCTCCCACCAAGCCCCAGACTGGGCTCCGCTTCAGGCTCCTCCCCTGTTCCCCAGGGTGCCCCAGGGGCCCTGCGAGGCGCCCTGCAGACAACAGCCAGGAGCAGCCCTGCTGGAGCTGCAGTTTGTGCCCCATGGCCCTGGGAGCCCCAGCCCTGCTCAGAGCCTCCCCATGTGGTGCCCGCCTCTCTCTCCCGCACAGGCCCGGGGCACCAGCAGCCGGCCTGCAACAGCCCCAGCCCTATTCACTCCAAGCACGGCCCTGTGCATAGCTTGGGAAGGGGGCTGGAGGCTTCCAGGCCAGCGAGGTGAGCCCGAGCCCGAGCCCGAGCGGTGGTGGCAGGCCGCAGGGTCCCCAGGGAGGAGAGGCCCCGGGGGGGCTCCTTGTTCCCATGCCGGGGGGGGGGGCAGGGTCACTCCCATGCAGCGAGATGTGGCTCTTGGCAGAGGCCCAGTGACACCACAGCGTGGCCAACAGCAGCATGTGGCTGCCTGGGCTGAGCCATCTCCAAGCCCCTAAGGCGACACAGCCACTGGCTCCTGCTCTTCTCCCAGGGCCACTGGGAACATACCACCTCTGCCTGTGCCGCTCAGTGACCTCTGCAGCCCAGACCCCACCATGCAGTGCAGTTGGGCTCTGGCCTGGCTGCTGCCCAGGAGCTCACCAGCCACAGCCTCGTCCTCGTGAGCCCGCTTGGGCAGCAGCATTTGCCCCAACCAGCCGCGGAGCTGGAGTGCAGCAGGTGCAGGCCGGGGTCCAGAGAGAGGCCAAGCAGCACCTCCGGGCCTGGCGCTGTTAACACAGGTGGGCATGCGGGGAGGGCAGGCTCCCACCACCATGAGCCCCGGCCGCCTTGCGGGTTGTGGAGGGCCAGGAGCTGTGGGCACGGGGCAGGACAGGATACGGAGCTGCTCTCATCTGTGGGGCCACAGACATGCCAGCAGCTGCCCATGGCATGCAGGCAGCTGGCTGGAGCCCTGCTGGACTGTGAGCTGCCTGGGGAAGTAGGGGAGCCCTGACGTATATAATTCTGGATTCATTTTGTTGGGCCCCACCCTAGCCAGAGGCTGCAACCCAAATGCCCTGTGCTAATCCAGCCCGACACACCCCTTTCTCCAAGGCGCTCAGTGCCAGAGCCCCTCCTGGTCCCGCCACCATTGGGATTTTCAGCCAGAAGCCATCAGGTGGGCCTGAGGCGCCCAGCGGCTGAGCCATGCCATCCTGCAGTGGAAGGAGCTGGGGGCAGCCCGGCAGGAAGGAACCCTGTGATGGAGTGGGGGGGGTGCATGTGTGAGTCAGGCTGGATGTCCGAGGCAAGCAGCAGCTCCCAGTGGCTAAGGATGACCCTGGGGCTACAACTGGCAGATAACACCTCTGCCTGAACAAAGAGCAGGGAGGAGCTGAGCTGGGTTTTGAATCGGGGGCGGCAGTTAGAGGCGAGGAGAAGGGAGAGCTGGAAGGCAGCCAGCCGGAGGAGGGGAAAGCTACACCCCAGAGGGGCACCCCTCGGGGTCTTCCCCCCAGGACAGGTTGGAAGGACTGTCTCTGGCTGCTATGCTGTTGCTTCTGTGAGAAACTGGACATCTGTTGCCTAATAAACCTGCTGTTGTACCTGCTGAGTGAGAGTCACTCCTGCCAGCGGACGGGGTGCAGTGCAGGGGGACCCCTGAACCCCATCACACTGGTGTCAGAAGTGGGATGCACTGCACCCACGGATGAGCTCCCAGCAGTGGCTGACTGAGCACCAGAGAAGGAAGGAGTCTCACAAGAGCCAGAGGGGGAACAGAGCCATTCCTGCAGCTGCTGCTGGTGAGTGGATACCCCGGGAAATAGCGGGGAGATGGATTATACCCGACTCCTGAAGGCAGAGCTAGCAGGGCTGTGCAGAGAGAGGGGCCTGACCGTGGGGAAGGCGACCAAGGCCCAGCTCATTGCACAGCTGGAAGAGAATGACCGATCCGGTGGGGCAGAGCCTGTCCCGGCAGAAAGTGGCCGGTCAGCCTCGGGAAGCATTTCGGATTCTCCGACAGGAGCAGGGGCTCGACGCCGTCCGACAGACGCGGTGCCCGCCAGGTCGCGCTCAGCTAGCGGTGGTCCATCGCGGGCAGAGTCCCCCGCCGCAGAGCTGAGACGGCTGGAACTCGAGGTGAAATTAAAGGAACTGGAGCACCAGGAACGGGAAAGAGAGCGTGAGCATGAGCGACAGGAACGAGAAAGAGAGCGTGAGCGCCAGGAACGGGAAAGAGAGCGTGAGCACGAGCGCCAGGAACAAGAAAGAGAACGTGAGCACGAGTGCCAGCTACAAGAGAGACAGCGGGAGGAGAGAGAGCGAGAGCGGGAGCATGAGCGAACCATGGCAGAGGCGAGACGCCAAGAGGCCCCAGCTGCGGTAAGCGGGGAGAGGGCCAGACGGCTCGGGGTGGCCAGTCACTTGGAGACGCGTGTGCTGGCCCAGTGTCAGGACACAGGGGACATGGACGAGTTCCTTACCGCCTTCGAGCGAGCCTGTGAGTTGCATGAGGTTCCCCCAGATGAGTGGCTCCGGCACCTCACCCCCTTGCTGGGCCGGAAGGGTGCAGCGGTGCTCAGCCAGCTGGTGGGGCTGCAGCCTGGGGACTATGAACGGTTCAAACAGGCCCTGCTGCATAAGTTCGGGCTGACTCCGGAGATGTACAAGAAGAAGTTCCAGGAGGCGCAGAAGAGGCCAGAGGAAACCCACGTAGATACAACCGCCCGCCTGAAGCAATACTACCAGAAGTGGGCATTCGGAATGGGAGTCCAGTCCGTAGAGGACCTGATCGAGCTGGCGGTCGTGGAGCGATTCTACGAGATGTGCGCACCTGACCTGAGGGTGTGGCTCGTGGACCGGAAGCCGGGGGACTCACATGATGCAGGGAAACTGCCAGATGACTTCACAAACAGCCGGGCCAGGTTTGAAAGTGAGCCCCACAAGGAGAGGGAGTCTCGGAGAGAGAGGGAGTCCCGGAGGGAGAGGGAGTCCTGGAGAAACCGAGAATCTCAGAGAGACCGGTCCCTAACTGTACGACAGAGGGGACCACCTCTTGGGCAAGCCCAGGAAAGAGGGGCCAGCCACCCACCCCCCAGAGAGCCAAACAGAGCCCGGACAGAGCAGCCGGCCCGAGGGACACAACAAGACCCAGGCTGTTACCGCTGTGGGCGAAAGGGGCATAGAGCAGCCCAGTGCCCCAGGCTCCCAGACAGGTTGAGCAGGCCGGGGGGTCATGGAGTCAACTGGGTGGGGTCCCAGAAGCCAGAGGGGCTGGCGGCCAAGGCGGGTGGTGCTGACAATGGGCACTCGGATTGGGCCGAATCCGCCCCACAGACCAGCTCCTCTGGGGGGCCAAATGCTCAGAGGCCAGTTTACAGAGTGGGGGCAGCGCTACCTCTGTGGAGCAAGTGTCTCAAACACCTCGAGGTAGACGGGAAAAAGGTCACGGGGTTCTGGGACACAGGCGCTGACGTGACGCTGGCCCGACCTGGGGTGGTGGCACCGGGCTGCATAATACCCGATTCCCACCTGACGATAACAGGAATTGATGGGACCCCTTTCAAGGTGCCCATGGCGAGGGTGCACCTGAAATGGGGGAAGAAGGAAGGCCCCAAGGAAGTGGGCGTGCACAGCCATTTGCCGGCAGATGTACTGATGGGGGCTGACCTGGAGAACTGGCAAGGTGAACGCCCTCGTGCCCTGGTCCTGACCCGTAGCCAAAGAAAACGAGGGGTGCGCTCCCCAGATTCAGGGGTACAGGCCCAGCCAAAGCCACAGGGGCCAACCCTGAGAGAAAGGGGGCCCCCAAAAACCAGATCTCACAGGCCAGGGATGCTGGAGCCAGGCAGGGATGGGGAAGTAGCCTCCGCTCCTGCCCGAGCGGAAGAATTCCAGGCAGAGCAGCAGAGAGACCCCTCCTTGCAGAAGCTGAGGGAACTGGCCAGTCTCAGCCCAGCTCCGCAGCTGGGGGAGGGCTGCAGGGAGAGATTCCTGTGGGAAAAGGGATTCCTGTACCGGGAATGGGCTCCCAGACGCAAAGCGGAGCCATGGAAGGTCCAGAGGCAACTGGTGGTTCCCCAAAAGTACCGGCGCAGGCTGCTGTACCTAGCTCATGATGTCCCGCTCGCAGGACACCAGGGGATCCACCGCACCAGGAGAAGGTTGTTACAGAACTTTTTCTGGCCAGGGATCTTTGCAGCTGTCCGTCTGTATTGCCTGTCCTGCGATCCCTGCCAGAGGATGGGGAAGAGCCGGGACAAGGGGAGAAACACCCCATTGCGTACCTGAGTAAGAAGCTGCTGCCTCGGGAGCAGAACTATGCGGCCATAGAGAAGGAATGTCTGGCCATGGTGTGGGCGCTGGGGAAGCTGCAGCCGTACCTGTTTGGACGGCGTTTCACCGTGTACACCGATCACTCACCCCTGACCTGGCTGCATCACATGAAAGGGGCCAACGCCAAGCTCCTGCAGTGGAGTCTGCTCCTGCAGGACTACGACATGGAGGTGGTCCACGTCAAGGGGAGCAACAACACCATAGCCGATGCCCTGTCACGCAGGGAGGGCCCCGAACTTCCCCAGGTCACTGGCTAAGTGACCCCGCTCAGTGCGGTCTGGAAGGGGGGAGAGATGTGATGGAGTGGGGGGGGTGCATGTGTGAGTCAGGCTGGATGTCCAAGGCAAGCAGCAGCTCCCAGTGGCTAAGGATGACCCTGGGGCTACAACTGGCAGATAACACCTCTGCCTGAACAAAGAGCAGGGAGGAGCTGAGCTGGGTTTTGAATCGGGGGCGGCAGTTAGAGGCGAGGAGAAGGGAGAGCTGGAAGGCAGCCAGCCGGAGGAGGGGGAAAGCTACACCCCAGAGGGGCACCCCTCGGGGTCTTCCCCCCAGGACAGGTTGGAAGGACTGTCTCTGGCTGCTATGCTGTTGCTTCTGTGAGAAACTGGACATCTGTTGCCTAATAAACCTGCTGTTGTACCTGCTGAGTGAGAGTCTCTCCTGCCAGCGGGCGGGGTGCAGTGCAGGGGGACCCCTGAACCCCATCACAAACCCACATCCCAGTCCAGCTCCAAGTCCCCAGCAGAGTCCCACCCCACTTTCAGGGAGCGGGTTGGGAAGCCCTGGCTGCCTCCAGCCAGCCTCTCCTGAGCAGCACATGCTGAGCCTGAGGCCAGCTCCTGAAGGCAGAGAAGGCCCAGCTGGCTGCCCCACCCCACCCTGCTGCCCTTCCCCTGCACAAAGGGAGCTCACAGCTGAGACCAGCTGGCTCCCCTAGCCCTCCTTTCTGCAGGGAGGACACAGACACCGGGACCAGGCAGAGCACAAGCGCACAACATCCCGCTCCTGCCAGCCTGGGTTGCCCAGACCCTGGGCCTCCGTGTGGGGAGGAGCTGAACCACGCCGCTGTCTGGGGCAGTGTCAGAGCCCTCGGGCGGAGTGAAGCTCCACTGACTCAGGCGCTAGGGCTGCAGTGCCGCAGGCTGTAACCAGCCCCTGCCCGGAGGGCAGCCGCTCAGCTACAGCAAAGGAGACCTGCTGGGATCACTTACCAGCACTTGGCCCAGGCCCGGCCAGGCCTGGCAGCAGCTGGGGCGCTAGTGCATCAGCTCAGCTTGCTGCTGTCCCAAGAAGGGCCCTGCAGGCCGCTGGCTCCATGGGGCTCTGGAGTGGCCCCTGCCAGCAGCAAGCTGCCGTGCTGCTGGGGGAACCTGACCTTGTGGGCTGCTGGGGCCCATGAGGCAACGCTGGGCTCTGATTGCTGCTGCAAGTCCGCTGGGACCTGGGAGCAGGGCAGCAAGAGCCTGCCAGAGCATTCCCCCGGTGGGCACGCCAATACCCAGCACCCTGAGCGCCCTGTGTGGCCAGCCTGTCACTGCCTGCCTGGGAGAGATCAGCTAGCTGCCAGCGTGCAGAGCTCTGGTCCCTCGCACCTGCAGGGCAGGGGTTTGGTGCCACATGGCCAAACACTGGAGCCCCCAGAGACACGAGTGGCCAGACAGACACCAGGACCTGATCGACTTCACCATCATAAACCACAGCTGTCATGTCATGTGCTTGGCCTGTGCTGCAGGGAGCTTCACACGGCTGTTGTGCCAGGCCTTGACCAATGCTGAATGCCGCATCGCATGGCCATTGTGCCAGGCCTTGACCAATGCTGAATGCCGCATCGCATGGCCATTGTGCCAGGCCTTGACCAATGCTGAAGGGAGCATCTCACAGCTATCATGCCAGGCACTTGCTGTGATGGAGTGGGGGATACCTGTGTGTATGTGAGTGGCTCACAGAGGGTGTGGGCCTCCTGCTGAGGGTAACCTTGATGACCAGGTAACACCTTGGTACTGGAGACAAAGGAGGAGGTGGAGCCTGCGGGGTTTGAATTGGAACTGGAAGGTGGAAGCAGTGAATCTGGGCTGGGAGAGAGCGAGACCAAGGAGGGGGCCAGGCCCCAGCTCCGGGGCCCCGCGGGGCCTCCTCTCCCCAACATGGATTTGACTGGCTGCACTGACTCCTCTGTACAACACTGTGTCCTGTCAGCTAATAAGCCCACTGTTCTCCTGCTGAGTGAGAGTCACTCCTGCCTGCAGACGGGGTGCAGAGCTTGGGGGACCCCAAACCCCATCACACTTGCCCAGTGCTAGAGGGAGAGTCGCACGGCTATCGTGCCAGGCACTTGCCCAGTGCTGCAGGGAGCGTCTCACGTCTATCGTGCCAGGCACTTGCCCAGTGCTGCAGGGAGCAAAGACTGAGCATCTCTCCACCCAGAAAGTTTGCAAACTCATCCGCCTGTGTGAGCAGGACTTGGAGCTGCCCCTTGGCACCCTTGCGTGACTCACCCGCGCACACTGCTTTCTGCATGAACCAGCAGCAGCCAGCAGGGCCTCCCTGGCATCCCAGCAGGGTCCCTCCCCTGGCAGGCTCCGGCTCTTTGCCTGGGACATGCATCGGAACAAAGAGCCAGGAAGCAATGTCTGGGTTTGGCTGGTGAGATTCACACTGAGTCCAGGGGTTCCACAGTGGGCCTGGTAACCTCCCCACTTCACCTGGGGCCCCACCCTGTCCCATCACCTCTGGCTGGGCCCTGGGAGGGCAGCTTGGCCTATGCAGGCCAGGGAAGGACTCTGGCCCCCAGAGCATTTCCCCAGCCACAGGCATATCAGAACCTTGGGCACCCCGCCAGAGATGGAGCAAGCTCTGGTGAGAGGCCATGCTGGGGGCTGCTCCAGAGTCACACTGGCCCAAACCCTGGGCTCACTTCCTTCTCCTTCCCTTAATCTGGTGCTCAGTCGCAGGCCCAGATGCGTGGCCAGAGGGTCACTACAAATCCTGCCTATTGGCCTTGAACTCCCTGGGCCAGTTCCGTTCACATGCCCAGCGGGATATGCTCCTGTCCTCCCCAGGGGCCTGTCAGGCTGACTGCATCCACCTCCCGCTCCATGGCCCCAGCCCAATGGCCACAAGGGCCTTGTCCTCGCTGATGCTACGCTCAGGGCTGGCTCTGCAGCCAGGGGCCAGCTCGTCAACTGGGTTTGTACAGTGCCGAGCACCAGCAGCCCAGCCCAAGCAACGCAGCAGCCAGTGATTGCCACTAGATAGCAGCACACCATCAACTGGCTGCCCCAGCCTCCCCGCCGCCCCCCCCGCTCCATGCGTGGCTGGCTGGCAGGGCTGGGGTGACACAGGCCCCTCCAGGACAGCAGCTGCATCACTTGCCCCCACACCCTGCCCTCCAGCCCCTCCCCCACCCCAATCACCAGGGTCTGACTCTCAAAGTGGTGCCCGACGCCTCACCCACCCCCAGCCCTAGGGAGCGAGGGGCAGCCCACCAGGCCCCCCAGAGCAGAGCAGAGCAGAGCAGTCCCTGCTGCACAGGTGCTTGGCACCCTGCCCAGCACTGCTCAAACTCCACGCCACGCTCCCCGCCCCAGCAGCAGAGCATGCTGGGAGCAGCCGAGCATGCTGGGAGCAGCCAGGCAGGGGTAAATACAGCCCCAGGGGAGCAGGCTGGGGGCCGTGGATGAAGGCCAGCATCCTGACCCAGTGGTATCCCCGTTCTGGGCCCAGGACCGCACGCCCGACTCAGACATGGCACAGAGCAGAGCAGGGGACTGCCACGGGCCAGAGCAGTACTCCCTGCAAGCTGGGCGCCGGGGTGGCCCACCTGATTAGCGGAGCATCACAGCCAGCAGCCTGTGTTTCTATTGGTGGTGCACAGCCACACAGGCCTCAGTGCGCAGAACAAAATTTATTCCACCCATAGGATGAAAAAAATTGAGGGCCCCCGGTCAGGGCTTCAACCACCCGAGTCCCATCTCTGCAGCTCACAGGAGGCAGAGACAGCAGGGTCCTGATGGGACGGGCCGGGAGAGGACAGGACAGGGATGGGCTGGCCCAGGAGGGTGGCCCAAGGATGCTGCTGCTGGGCAGCTCTGCCTATGCGATGCAGGAAGGCACCAGGGAGTGCGCTCCCCCCCGCCCCACCCGTGCGCAGGGAGTCCTGGTGCTGGAGGGAGCAGGAGCTGCAGGCAGCTCCCAGCCCAGGCGGCGCAGGGACAGTGACAGAGTTGTTTAATTTGCAGGCTGACCCGGGCAAGGCCATTTCTCAGGGAGCAGCAGCAGGCGCCTCAGTCCTGTCCTAGGACCGGTTACTCATGGCACCGTGCTGCTGAATTACCACTCGCCAATTGAATTACCCTCTGGCTGCCAGGGCCCCCGGGCCCCTCACCGCTGCCTGCGCAGGCTCACGCCTCTGCCTTCGCTGCAGACGGAGGAGCAGTAATTGGCTGCGTCCCAGCTGCCACCAGGTGCTGCAAGCAGGGGACACCAGTAATGATGGCTGGGGAGCCTTCTTCGCCCCGCCAGCGACAGCTGCCCGGCTGGACAGCAGTGGTCTCTCACGGCGAGGGGAGAAGGCTGGAAGCCCAGACGCCAGGGTTCTGCACCAACTGCCCTTGCCCCCCCTCTCAACTTGTTCCTTTGTTCCAGCCCAGGGACAGGCACCTGACCTGTGAGCTCCTTCCTTTGACCAGCCCCAAGCCTCTGAGATGCAGCTTGGACGTCTGAGCCTTTGTTTGTAGCCCACTCGCCCTGGCTGGGGCCGAGTTCGCACCAGCTGTCGTGTAGCTCAGCACTCAGCGAGGCTCTGCCTCTGCCTGTGCACATGCCAGACACAAAGGTTACGTACGCAGGTTCAGGGCATCCCCAGCTCTCCTTGGACACCTCACAGAGCCACACCAGGCATGCAATAGACGAGTCTGGTCATGTGACACAGCCTTCCGCGAGCGACCCGCCGGGTCTCGGGTCCGGGGGGGGTTTGAACGACAGGTAACGTACCACGGTTAGTAGTTCCACAGGTCCATATCAGAGATTCTTCAGACCTGCCAGGCCAGCGACCAGAGACAGGGCTGGCCAGGCCTGGGGCGGACCCCTGGGGCTGCCAGTGGGTCCTCCCCCCAGGCTGGACTTGCTCTCTTGCAATGCCCTGCACAGCTGAGGTTTGCCCAGCAGCCCCCGGCTGTTGGGGCATCAGTCTCCTGTGCTTAACCCCACCTCCCCCACACCCTGCCTGCCAGGGGAGCAGGTGGAAATGGCGTGTTTGGC
Organism: Carettochelys insculpta; assembly: GCF_033958435.1. Classification (NCBI taxonomy): domain Eukaryota; kingdom Metazoa; phylum Chordata; order Testudines; family Carettochelyidae; genus Carettochelys; species Carettochelys insculpta. The sequence goes on along the minus strand of NC_134163.1, from coordinate 15,940,002 downwards.
TGCCGGAGGCGCCTCCTGGCACCAGCCTCCAACCAGCCGGGAGAATCCCAGAACTGCTGGTGCTCCTGGCAAGCTCCCAAGGCAGAGCAAGTGCCAGCCCCCCATACAGGCCACAATTGCTTCCCAGCAGGTTATTCTCCCACCTTCGTTTTGTTTGGCTCCTCTGATTGGCAGGGGCCTCTTGCTCTTCTGGTGCAATTCCAGGAGCGGACGGGGAGCAGAGAGAGGCCGTGGCGCTGTCCCCTGAAGGGCAGGTGGAGGCCTGGCCGAGGGTGAGTTTATCACCCAACGGGGTCCGGCTGGGACCCATCGCTCCAGCCTCCCACGCAGAGCCAATGAGGGACAAGCAGCAGGGAGCCCAGGCGGGGGCCCTGCAGCTGCTTGGTCCTGTGCACATTGCCCCGGCCTGGGAGATTCATGGCACTGTGGCAGGCTGGTAAATTTCCACGCGCAGCCCAGGTCTGTCCCCGCTGCCGGAGCTCGCCCTGGTGCACTACAGCAGCAGCAGGGAGCCAGCCCCCAGCACACATGCAGCGCAGGTCACCGCACCCAGGGCCTCGCCCAATGTGGGCCACCTGGGGTTTCGTTCCACGCTCGTGGGCTTGTGCAGGAACAGGCAGTGACAGCCCATTCACACTGCCACCAGGCTGCACTAGGGGGGCAGAGTGTAGGAGGCCGGGCATTATAGTGGGGTAGATCCATGCCCCAGTGGGGAGCGGTGTGGGGGCCTGGGTGGGACTCATTCCCTGCAGCCCTGACACTGAAACGCTCCCTGCTTCACCCAGCCTTCCAGGGTGTAGACGCCAGATGTCAAGGAACGTGGGAGGGACCCCAGGCCCTGCCCTCACCTGCAGGCAGAGGCGACTGTCCCTCAGCAGGGGGAACGGGTGGTTTATGGGGCAACAGGGACACAGCACAGAACAGACTTGTCCTCACAGGGACCAGAAGCCGTCAGTACAATCCATCCTGGGGAAGGGCCCAGAGGGGGTCACTGAGCCAGGCCCTGCCCGCCTTCCTCCCTGTCCAGCCAGACCAGATTGTCCCACTCCCAGCCCAGTTCTAATTCCACCCAGCCAGGTCCCTCCTCCTGCCTGTGTCCTGTTTCTGAGGGGGGGGGTCACCTGGTTATGAAGGGCACAGCCATTGAGTGCATGCAAAGTCAACACACCTGAAACCCCCATCACCAGCTGTGCACTGATGCTGTGCCTAGGGAAACTGAGGCACCAGCTGGCATTACTCCAGCCAGTAGGAAACACATGTAACCTAACCAGGGAGTCTAACCCCCACGCACCCCTTCGTCTCATCAGGACTGGGGAGGTGCTGCCAGGTCAGCCCCATACCCCGAACCCCAGGGTGAGTGCAGCGCTCACCCCTGGCCGGGGGCCTCTCTCGGGCCCCAGCTCCTGCATGGACCCTGGCAGCTGCCACATGTTATGCCCCACTGCATTTCCCCTCCAGCTTGGGAACCTCAGCACACCTGGGGGCAGAGGAGATGTTGTGGCTCCCTGTGCTCTGCCAGATCCCAAACCGCTGCCATCCGGGCCCCTTACCCAGTGTGATGGGGGTCTGGGGTCCCCAACGCTCTGCACCCTGTCCGCAGGCAGGAGAGTCTCTCACTCAGCAGGAAAACAGCGGGTTTATTAGCCGACAGGACACAGCATCGTACAGAGGAGTCAGTGCAGCAGGCAGAGACAGCCAGTCCCATCCATGTTGGGGAGAGGAGGCCCCGAGGGGCCCCCAGAGCCGGGGCCTGGCCCCCTCCTTTGTCTCTCTCTCCCTCAGCCCAGACTAACTGCTTCCCAACTCCCAGTTCCAATTCAAACTCCTCAGGCTCCACCTCCTCCTTTGTCTGCAGTACAAAGGTGTCACCTGGTCATCAAGGTTACCCTCAGCAGGAGCCCCCCACCCTCTGTGAGCCCCTCACACACACGCAGGTATCCCCCACTCCATCACACCCAGCACACACCGCCAGTCTGGGCCCCCAGCTAGGAGGCGGGTGCCTTGGAAGAGCCCTTCTGTGTGGGAGGACGGTGGCTGTTTCCCCTTCACCAGCTCTCGGGAGGGGGCAGCACCTCTGTGGCAGAGCCAGCAGGAGGACCCCAGCGCAGGGCTCTGCGCACGAGGCCACATTGCCATCACCGGCCCCTCCCTCAAGCCTGTCTCAGGAGCGCCCCGGCTCCGGCCCAGCACAGCTCATCTGCAGAAGGATGAGCTGACAAGCGGTAATTGGCACTGTCAACGCTCCGCCTGGTGGCCTGCATCCTTCTCACCACCGAGCACCAGCCCTGGGGCTCCCTGGGCCTCTCAGCTCAGGCTGGCTTGGCCGCTCTGACAGGCCCTGGCGCTGTGTCCTGGGGAACCAGGCGGAAGCAGCAGCTCAGGTGGGAAGAGATGTGGGTATCTGGCCAGATGCAGGGCGAGCCAGCCTGCCCCACACTACCCCCAGGTGGGAGGCCACTTCAGGGCACCCCACAGCCCCAGAAATAGCCACCCAGGCACTGACCTGTGGACCAGACCGACCCCTGTGTGCACCCTGGGGCTTCCCACACCGCTCCCCTGAGTGTCACTGCCTGGCCCAGAGCTCGAGGTCACCAGCCCAGCCGCTGCTCAGAGCCCTGGCTGGGAAGGTGGCACTCGGAGAGGCAGCAACCTTCCCGGCAACAGCCCCTGCGCCCCTTCCTCTCCCCCAGCCACTTGGGGGCTGTCCGGGGAGCATCGGTCCGAGCCGCTCCCTCAGCCCCACCCCAGGCAGCGACCTGCCCCACCAGGCACAGGACCTGCCCAGCGCAGCGCAGACTGGGCAGCCCCCCAGCCTGGGCAGGGAGGTAGCGGAGCAGCCAGCCCTGCTGTAGCAAGAGGTTGGGCAGCAGACACAGCCTGGGCCAGGAACGCCTCAGGCTTGCAGGCACCAGGCCCTGAAGAGCACTTCTCCCGCAAGCCCAGGGGCCTCCCCCTGCCGCAGCAGCCCAGGACCCCACCCTCTGTCCCCGAGGCCGGGGCTGCCAGTCTGGCACATCCATGGTGCACAGTTCCCCGGCTCTCTCCCAGGCTTGCTCCGGCACAGCTGTGTGTCTGAGGGAGCCCCTGCTGGCGAGCACTGCCCTGCTCACCCTGGGGAGAAACCAGACCTGCCACTGCATGCACTGAGCTGGGTCTGGAACCTGAGCAGGGCACCTGCTGCAGCCCCAGGGATGGGCCATTTCACGCACCAGCCAGCCCTCTGCACGCCCCCAGGTGTCTCCCACTCCTCTTCATGGGAGCGGGGACCCCTCCAGGCATCTCTGAGAAAGGAAGGCTGCAGGGCAGGGCCACATCTGCCCGCAGCTCAGTGCACGGCCTCATGCACTGGTCTGCAGCAGCCCAGGGGCTCCCCTTGGTCAGGCAGCCAGCAAACCCCCAGGCCTGGGAGCCACTTCCCCTCAGAGAGCTAAATGCAGCCAGCCGAGCCCTGACCAGCTGCAGGGGTGCCCTGGGAGCGGGTCCCTCTGTGCCAGCCAAGTGGTTCACTGTAGCTCTGCCCTGCCCCGGAAGGGGAAATGCTTCTGGCTCCAGTCCTGGCAGAGTCGCGCTGTCCCCTCCAGCCCTGGGCACGTGCAGCACCTCCACTCAGTGGGATAGTCAGAGACCCTGGGGCCAGCTCACAAGTGCCTGGCCAGTAGGCAGCAGAGGCTGCAGTTGCTCTGGGGCCATGGCCATGGGGCGCACCCTGCCTGGGACACAGGTGTGCCAGCAGGCAGAGGAGCTGCACAGGCTGTAGGCACCCCAGGAAGCCCTGCTCTGGGAAAGGGAGGAGCCATTGCGCAGTGGGCCAGAGGCAGGCTCCCATTCCGCAGAGGCCCCTGTGCTCTCGCCCTTCCCCCAGCCCAGGGAGTCACGCCGGGTCAGATTTCTCTCTGTGCTCCGGCTCACAGGGCGCAGCAGGCAAGGGTCTCGCCCAGGGCTGGAGCTCCAGCCTAGCTCCACCACGTCCCTGCTTTTGTGGGGTGGAACCTGGTGGCAGGAGAGCTGATCACTCCGGCGAAGGTGCTGGGAGCAGATTCACATCAGAGCAGGCAGAGTCCAAAGGGCCACCGCAGCAGTCCCTGGGTGCAGCTGCAGGGCTGGGGCCAGTGTGAGACCCAGGGCAGCTGAAGACTGGCTCCCCAGATGGCAGCTGGGGAAGCCGAGCATTGTAGGGCTCCTTTGGGGTCCCTGCGGGAAGCAGCTGATGGGACACCCGAGTCCCGAGGCAGAGCTTTGCCCAACAGCAGCCAGGAAGTGAAACCGGGCTAAGAGGTGCAGGTACATCATGGCTGGCCTGGTGGGAGGGGAACCTCTCCCTCCCCCTGAGTGGGGGCCAGGCTCCCTTTGGGTCCCCACAGCCTGGGCAGCTCCTCCAGCTGCCTCATGGCTCTCTAGGCCTGTGCCAGGAGCTGCAGTTAGCAATCCACTTTGCTTCTTAACCCACAGGAGACAGGAGGGGCTGAGCCCGCATTAACCCTTCCAGCCGTCCCCTCTCTGTGCACACAGCCAGCGTTGCATGCCGCCGGCTGTTCCCCAGGGGCCTGCCGCAGGCCCCTTTATGGGTTTTACTGCAAGTCTCTCCCACGCAGAGCTGGGCAAAGGTCTCCTTCGACGCTCTTCTCCAGGGGCCGTAACCACCACCGCCCAGAGCTCCCACGTCAGAGCCTCCCGCCTGAGAATTAGGGGATTTGGCAGAGGAAAGGGGCTGGGACTGTCTTCTCATCTAACGAGCAATTACCAGGCAGCTGCATCTGCACCAGCCACGCCCTCAATGTTCTCTGCACCCCATGATCTGACAGCAGCCTGCCGGGCATTGCCACAGCAATCCTTCCCAGCCTGCGCCTCACGGCCCCCAAGTTTGAGGCCCTGGCCCAGAAGGGGAGAAGGATCATTTTCTCCCAGACTCGGGCAGAGAAACTTGCGCAGCACAAAATTCGTCTGTCGAGAAGCAACGTGACTGCCCCGGGCATCAGCTCCCCCAGCGCTTGCTGGGGTGCCCAGAGCACCGCGCTCACCAGCTGCTGCCCGTTTGGGGCTAGATCGTACCTGGAGGGGCCAGACATGGTCAAGCACCTGTGGTCGTGGTAGGAGCAGAGGCAGAGACAGGCCAAGAGGGCACCCAGGCGGGCAGCTGCCCACCTCAGCAGGGCCCAGCTTCCTGGCTGTTCTTGAGGTGCTCCTAGATTACTCATCCTGGCCTGGGGCTTAATGCGAACGCTGGGGCTCTGACCTGAGTGCAACCAGCCACGTCCATTGCACAGATGCCCCCCCTGCTTGTACAAGCTCCTGCGGCTGCACCTCGGTGTTTGCATGCGAAGGAAGCAGGATGCTGCTGAGGCATTGTGCAGAAGGGAGAGAAGGGAAGCTCCTGGGAATGCTGCTGCTAGTGCCAGCCGGAGGAAATCAGCACCTGCCCTGGTGTTAACGAGCTCAGGGCCCTTGTTTATTTACTCATTAAATAACCCAGCCCTGGAGCCAACGGGGGCGCACGGGCTGCCCCTGGGATGCCTGCCTGAACCCTGGCTCCCGCCCCCACTCTGTATCACACTGGCATGCCAGCTCCAGCCCTGAGCACCTGTCCTAGCCAGGGCAGGGCCTTCAGGGAGACATGCCCGGTCCTGGGCAGCTCTCTGGGGCAGGGACCAGGCCACCCTCCATCGCCATTTCCCTGCTGCCATGGCACTGTATGAAGAGCACCAGGCCCTGGCCCAGGGAGGAGGCAGCTCCCCCCACCATGCTGCTCCGAGTCTCTGGCCCCAGCCACCAAGCAGAGGGATTCAGAGACGGTGACCAGCCCTTGCTCTCAGGGCATAGGAGGCTGTGCGGAGGCGGGGCAGACTCAGACCCTGATGGGGCTGAGGCACAGGCAGGGGAAGCAGCAACGGGACCATGTGAAGATGGGGGAGTCGGTAGCTGTGCAGAGAGGCAGAGCACTGGGAGGTCCCTGTAGGAGGCCGGCAGCTCCTGCATGTGCCCAGGGAGGAGTCAGGCCCCCCAAACAGCCTACAGGGCTCTGCCTCTCTCCAGCATCATGGCTGGTCAGCACAGGCCTGGGCCATGGGCAGGAGCCTGCCTGAGCCAGCAGCACTGCCCTGTTGCCCGCTAGGCTGGGGCTTTGCCAGCCTGGGAGCCGGCGTTTGGCCTGGCAGCAGTACCAAGCCAGAAACTCACGCCTGAAACTCTGTGCCGGCTCACTGCCTGCCCTCAGCAGCCTTGGTGGGAAGGGACATGGCCAGGGGGTGTCCTGAGGGAAGGACGGCTCGTCGCCCTGGGATGCGGGAATGCAAACCCCATCCCAGGCCAGGGAGTGGGGCAGGGGGGCACAGTCATATTTATGGCAAACCACCTCCCTGCGCTGTGCATCACCTTCTCCTTTTTAACTACCCATCGTCATTCCCTGCAGCCACCCAGTGCCCTGCTCGGCACCTGCTCCCACCTCAGCATCTCTGCCTCCTGTCTGCCCTATAGCACTGCCCCATAGCCACCAGCTGCACATACCACTAGGCCTGGACCAGTGGCAGGTGCTAGGGGCTGGGCACAGAACTCCCCAATTCACCCCCCTGCTCTGTCAGAGCTGTGGGGTGACTGGTCTGCCCAGTCTGGAGCCCCTCTTCCAGCCAACATCCACCCATCTCTGCATGCAGGGCACCCTCTCCCCTCAGATCCCGCACTAGCATCTGCGTGGGGCATGGCACACCTGGAGGGGCGGAGCCCCATTGGCAAGCCCTGGGACTCACACTATATCACCAGGCTCCATCACCTTTGCCTGGGGGCCCTCCAGTGCAGCTCTTGGATGGGGGCCCCAGAGCAGAGCCCGAGCTTGTTAGCAGGAAGCCTGGGGCTGTGCCAGCACTTCCTGCAGGGCCCCTGGGGAGGAAGCTGCTCTAGGCAACCCACAAGGGGCCTCACTGCACGCACCCAGGGCCAGGCATGATGGAGCAGGAGCCTGGCTCAGCCTGTGCTGAGCGGGACATGGCAGCCAGGGTGGCCCTGCCAGGCTCTCCCTGCTTGGCCCCACAGCCAGCAGAGAATGCTGCTGCCATGCACTGGCCCTGCCCCTGGCAGGTGGGAAGGTGGCAGATACACCTGGGGCATGGCTAAGGCTGCAGGTGTTTTGGCTGGCTCCAGGGCACCTGCTCCACACGCTGCTGTTTACGTGGCTCTCCCCAGGCCCTTTCATGGGCTGTCTGACTCCAGGAACGTGGTGTTTGCAACCAGCGAGCTGGAGGAAAGCCATGACCAAGTTAACTTCTGAGCAGCTCCCACTCAAGCCGGCCCCCTGCCCGTGCCTGCACAGCTGAGTCATGGGGATGGGTCTGTCAGCAGCACTACCTGGGCCTGAGTCACTGCCAGCACAGGCTGGTCCTGTGCACCTAGGGCAACCCCCAGGCTGCCAGGCTCTGAAGCAGGTCCCCCAAGGTCTCTCCACCTCCGCCGCCAGCCCCTAGCCAGTGAGTGGGCTTTGCACTGGAAGGGTGAATCCCTCAGTGCCAGCTCCGGGCGCAGGGAAAGCACAGCAGACAGGGCCCAGATTATGAGTGGGGCCCTGGGAGGGGCGATGAAGACAAGTGGAATGTTACAGCTTGGAAAAGAGGCGACTGAGGGACGTAGGCACTGGAGCTAAGGGGAGGGGTCTGCGCACCCCTGACTTGGAGTGGTTGTCACCATACACAAGGGTCACTGTTTGGTTCAGTGCCAAGCAGCAGCCCCTAGAAAAACTGTTCTAGCCCTGCGGCTACAGGGGGGCAGGCTGAGGTCTAAAAATCACACTGGCCTGGGAAAGACGATAAGGGAGTGCCATTTACTCCTCCTACCACAAGACCGAGGGGTCACCCAATGAAACAAATGGGAAGCAGGTTAATAGCTAACAAAAATAGTTCTTCACCCAGCACAGTGCAGGGCAGGGCCAGGGGACGTGAAGCCCAGGCCTTTAGCAGGGTTCCAAAGCACATTCCTGGAGGACAAGCCCACCAGTGAGTATTAACCGGGGGAGGGATGGAGCTGGGCTGGAAGCTGGGAATGAGGGCCAGGCAAGGGAATCAGCAATTAGTTTAGTTCACTCCCTTGGGGGCACCTGGCATTGGCCACTGTCAGAAGACAAGACACTGGGCTGGAGGGGCCTTTGCTTGGCCCCAGAGTGGCCGTTCTTATGGCGACATCTGTCCGCCTGCCGTTGGCGGAGCCCAGGGAGAGGGAGGCCACCCTCACACCACATGGGAAATGACATTTCGGTTTCAATCCACGAAGGCTGAATCCAACGACTGCAAAACCCCCTCCCCAGGTGCCAGGCCTCTCGGGGTCGGGAAAGCTGTTGGTGTAGAATAGAGCTCAGCACCGAGCATGCGGCGTGGCTGTGGCTAAAGAGCAAACGCTGACAGGTGACATTTTTCACTGGCTCGTTATCAGAAACATAGCCAAGAACCATCTGTGCAGCCGGGCACAGTCACCGGGTGCCGAGGAGCTGAGCAGAGACCTTACCCAACCCCTCAGTGTGCTTGGGCAGCCAGGGAGGAAAGTTCGTCAGCTTCCAGGGCGGCTCCCCAAGCACAGATCACGCCTGGCTTTCAACAGCCACTTCCGCGTCGCTGTTCCCGCCATGGCTCCTGCTCTGCTCCCGCGTGCGTACGACTGGCCAGAAGGGCAGGCCCAGGGCCCCCTCGTCAGGAGGCAGCTTGTGTGCAGAAGTAGCCCGTTCACCTGGGCTTGCCCAGCGCAACACCAGAACCCCCAGCACGGAAAGGAGACGAGTGGGTCCCGGCCAGTGTTCCCTGCGAGCTGAGCGCTGGGATGGCCGCCCAGGAGAGATTCGGGGCCGGCCAGGGGATTAGCAGAGCGCCCCCCAGCCGGTGCCTGTGTCTCTATGGGCAGTGCACAGCCACACGCCTCGGTGCACACAACAACATTCATCCCACCCATGGGGGGGGCAGGAGGATGCCTGGTCGCATCCCCCACCCAGCTCAGGCTGACCAGGTGTCCAGGGAAGGCCCAGCCCACTTCACTTAACAGCCGGTGCACAAGGAAGGGGGATGCTGCAAAGCCCAGGCCCCTCCTGCAGCCTCACCAGGCGCCCGACCCGGCCCAGGGAGCCCTGAGCACCCAGCACAGGGCGCATCCCACTCAAAGTGTGTGGGACTCGGTTCCACACGTTGCCATGCGGCCCCAGCTGAGATGGGTGCAATCCCATAACCCCTGGGCCAGCATCCGGCGCTGGCCATCCGGCTCTCGGGAAGTGCTGCTGGAAAAGCAAACCCCCAGCACCGGCCCAGGCCTGGCTCGGCTCGGCTCGGCTCATGCGCCCCAGCGGCTGGTGCTCTGGGATGGCCCCAGGCAGGCAGAGCCAGAGGGCAGGGCTCGGAGTGCTTCAGAGAGCCCTGCTCAGTGCGGCTCCACCCGAGCTGGGCTCAGCTCTCAGCCGCTGGGAGCCGCAGCTCTGGCCACCCCAGCCGCTTGCGCTGGGACCAGCGGGATGCGCGACAGGCAGAGCAGCTCCCGGCGCTGGGGCTGGGCGGTAACGCCTCGGCCTGAGCACAGAGCCGGGAGGAGCCGGGCTGGGTTTGAACCGGAGGCGGCAGTTGGACGGAGCAGCCGGCGCCCAAGGGCGGCTACACCCCAGCCGGGGCCCCCCTCCGGCTCCTCCCCGCAGGCTGGGTTGAAGGACCGGCTCTGCCGGCTGATGAACTCCCTTCTGCGCCTGAGCGAGAGTCGCGGCTGCCGCGGACGGGGTGCAGAGCCCGGCCCCGCCAGCGCCAGCGAAGCGCGGCCAGCAGCGGGGAGCGGAGGGTTCCTGCGCCCGCCCCGCGCCGCTGCCGGGAGCAAAGGGCGCCGCGAGGCTCGGCAGCAAGCGCGGCTGGGCTCCGGGGGCGGCGGGCGGCAGCGCAGAGACGCGGGACGGGGCCGACTCCGCGGCGGGGCCTCGGGACCCGAGAGGCGCGTGGACGGAGCGAAGCGGCCCCGCCTCGCCCACCGCCCCGGAGTCACACGTGCGGCCGGGACCCAGCTCCGCCCACCCCGGGCGCGGCTCTTACCGGCGCTGCAGGGAGCAGGGCCAGGACCGGCGGGGGCTGCGGAGGCCGGGCCGGGGGGCGCCCTGCAGGTCCTTGTCGGTGTCGGAGTGGAAGCGCTGCTGGATGCGGATGCGGGGGCGGGGCTGGCGCCACAGGTGCTGCGGGGCCGGGGCCGGGGGCTGGGGCGGGGGCTTGGCCCGGCCCCGCTCCCGCTCCATGGCGCGGCCCCGAACTTTCCCCGCTGCGGCCCGGGCCGGCACCCGCTGCGCTCGCCTGGGCTGGGCTGGGCTGGGCTGGGGCGGGCTGCGCCGGGCGGCGGTTATATAGGAGCGGGCTCGGCGCAGGTGCGGGGGGGTCGGGGCTAGCGCCGCCCAGCCCCGCCGTCTCCGGCCGCTTGGGTCCTGCCGCCATCCCCACCTCTCCCGGGCCAGGGGGGCAGCCCCGGGGCTGGCCGCTCCCCCAGGCAGATGTGCTCCGCGGGGGGTCGGATGCAAGGCCCAGTGGGGGGCGCCTGCCCCCCGCGGTACCAGTACTCCGCCCCCCCCCCGCGGTACCAGTACTCGGTCCTCCGCGGTACCAGTACTGCGCCCCCTGTGGTACTAGAATTCAGCCTCCTTGGTACCAGTACTCGGCCCCCAGCGTGCTTGGGTCCTGCCGCCATCCCCACCTCTCCCGGGCCAAGTGGGACAGTACTCCACCCCCTGCAGTACCAGTACTCTGCACCCACCAACACTGCCCTCACAGTACCAGTACTCTGCACCCTGCAGTACCAGTACTCAGCACCCAGGAATACTGAACCCTGCAGTACCAGTACTCTGCACCCTGCAGTACCAGGACTCTGCACCCAGCAATACTGCACCCCGCAGTACCAGTACTCTGCACTCCACAGTACCAGTACTCTGCACCCAGCAATACTGCACCCTGCAGTACCAGTACTCTGTACCAGCAGCATCCTGCAGCACTCAGTAGGTGGCGGCTGTTGCTACTTGATGCTCCAAGTAGCAATGGTTTAGCTGTTGGCGCACCAGAACAGCCATGCGTAGATGAACCCAAGCATGCAGGCTTTGGTAGGAGTGGACTCTTCTGCCTTGGGATGTAAGCAGCCATTGAGGGAATGGGGTGAGGGGAAACAGCCATACTGGATAAGTTAGTCCAAACTTTGCCCTTCTCCTGCCCAGAGCCACCCGCTGTCCCTGGGACCAAGCTGCTGCAGCAGTTGCAAACATGGCCTGTGCTGTGGGGAGCACACAGCCAGCCAGTTGCCACTGGATGGACACCCTAGTGCCAGTCACCAGCAGGACATTAAACATTGCACACAGTGACACATTTCTCCTCCCACCAGAGCAGCCGTGACACGCAGCTGACGGGATTTCATTCGCAAGTGCCCGTTGTGCACATGAGCCCTTGGGAGCCATGCGTCAGGCTCTTCTACAGGCAGCCGTGTGACAGCAGGGTGAGGGTCTGCTTCCCTGGTTGGGTTGTGTGTGTTTCCTACTGTCCTGCAGTAGCAGGAGGTGGGTGCCTCAGTTTCCCCAGGCACGGCGTCAGTGCACAGTTGGTGATGGGTGTTTCAGTGTAATAACTTCTTGCACATACACAATGGGCTTTTGACCCATTTGTAACCTAGACAAGCAGGAGACACCTGGGAACCAGGACAAAGGTGGGAGAAGGGGCCTGGCTGCTGTGAACTGGAACTGGGCTGTGAGGTGGGGCAGGCTGGTCTGGCTGGACAGGGAGGAAGGAGGCCAGGACCCAGCTCAGGGACCCCCCCTGGGCCCCTCCCCAGGATGGACAGTGCTGATGGCAGCTGGTTCCTGTGCTGACAAGTCTGTTTCTGCACTGTGTCCTTGTCGCCCACTAACCCATCTGTTCTCCCTGCTGGCAGAGTGTCATGTCTGACTGTGGATGTGGGGCAGGACCTGGTGACCCCCACACTCTCTGACAGGCTGTGGGCCCAGTGCGGAGATGCCTGAAGGCAGCCCAGAGCTTGGGGCTCGGATGAAAACACAAGCAAAGAGGCCAGACCCGGTACTCTGCCAGCCAGCGGTGGCAGAGGGTCTGGTCCTGCAATCAGCACCAGGTTCTCAGAAACAAAGGCACGGAGGCTGCAGTTTCTGCTCTGGCACAGGGCAGACAGCCCAGGCCTGAAGCTGAGCAGGGCCATGCAGAGAGGAACGCCTGGGGCCAAAGGCCACTCCATTCATTCACACCGGACTTTTCTGTGGCAGCAGCTGCTGTCTGGCTCAGGCAGGGAAGAGGGACTAGATCATGCCTGGGAGAGGCGAGCGTGGGAAGGCTCTGTCTGATACAGCCGCTACCAGGCCTTCGCCGGGGGTGGGCCTGCAGGGTGCACTGAGGGGCCCACATTGAAAGCATTTGCTTTATGAGGTGAGGGTGGGCAGGGAAAAGTTGCAGCCTGTCCGTCCTGAAGTCAATGGGAAATATCGTCACCAACAGGGCTGACAGGAGACTTCCCGGGGCCTGTGGGGAGCCACCTCTGGTCCCACAGAAGAGGCAGCGCCTCAGGCAGAAGGTTTGAGTCTGGGGGCTCACCTCTTTCCAGCCAGGGCTGCAGAACACAGGCACTGGAGGGAGTAAAGGGCCCATGCTCTGGCAGCTGCTAGTGATGGTGGCTGGGAACCCCAGGTCTTTTAAATCACCAGGTGGGGGGGGCAGGCACTGCCCCCACCTGCAGGCGGATGTGACTTGCCCCTCAGGTAGAACAGGCGAGTTATGGGGTGACAGGGACACAGCACAGAACAGACTTGTCAGCACAGGGACCAGCAGCCGTCAGCACCAGCCATCCTGGGGAGGGGCCCAGAGGGGTCCCCCAGCTGGGCCCTGGCCCCCTTCCAGACTGCCTCATCCAACCGCCCAGTTCCAGTTCCACCCAGCCAGGCCTCTCCTCCCGCCTTTGTCTTGTTTCCCCAGGAAAAGTGTCACCTGGCAGCCCTTGCCCCACCCATGCCTCAAGTCACAAAGGGCCTGGGAGAAGCAACCACACCCGACACGCCCCTGGCCATCTAGGCAATGGTGCAGCGCCCAGGGAAACTGATGCACACATGCAGCACGTCTACAGGACGGTAAGGGACACATGCACTACAACAAGTGGAGTAAATGCCCCCAATCCCCAGGCCAGGCGGTGGGGCGGGGAAGGCCTGGCCAGGCTGTTGCCACTTGTTTTTCTCACCAGTGAAAGCACTGCGTCCCCCAGCCATGTGCACCAGGCAGGCGAGGCGCCAGGCTCTCACGCAGGGAAGCCGCCAGAGACATCTGCTGCTGTAGAACAACTGCAATCAATATCCCTGGCCAGGAAATTAAGGAGTGGGGGGGCAGGGAGCTGGGCGAGTGGGGAGCTGGGCAGGTTCCCTTCCCAGCCCAGACTCCCTGCAGCATCTGCTCCGTCTCCTGGCCAAGCCTGAACACTAGGCATGAAATATGCACCGGGCTGTCAGCGTGGGCAGAATCCACGCCTGGCAATAGATTGTTGGGACTGCATCGGGGGGTGAATATAAAGTAGGTTGGCTGGGAGCCGGGAGCACTGCCCATGATGGATGCCTGGCTGCTCAGGAACAGTGGGACATGGAGCTGCTGGCTGGAGGGCTCTGTGGAAGCAATAGGCCCACCAGGCATGGGGAGACAGACGGTCACTGCTGAGGAGCAGCCATGGGACAGGCCGTGGGCATCGCCATGAGCTGCCCTCGGAGCAGCAGGCAATTTGCAGAGTGGTTCTGGGCAAGTTCCCAGCATCCTGCTGCGACTCCTGGGGAAGTTCAGCCTCTAGACCCAGACTTTGAACAGCAAAAAGCTGTGCTGTGAAATGCGCGTGCTGGGCCTGCTCTGACTCCGGGGCTCAGCGTTCCTTAGGCGCAGGGAGCCGCTGGGAACAGGTAATGCTGGTTCCCGACCAATGGGACTGAGCAGGGCCGGCAGGAGCCAGCCCACCTCTGCAGCAGCTGCCCACGCACACTGCAGGCAGCACAGCGGCCCCTGTGCGCTCTCAGCCATGTCTGCTCCCTGTGCCTCTCTCTGGCAGGAACCCCAGTGACGGCGCCCCCGGCCTCCCCAGAGAGCTTCGTCCTGCAGGGCCCTTCGCAGCATCCCCTGGCAGCGTCAGTGACCAGGCTGGGGCCAGGCCTGAATCCTGCCTGCTCAGCAGCTCCCAGAGCCCCAGCATGGAGCAGGGCCCCCCCACCAGCCAGGGCCTTTCAGCGGATAGGGCCATGCTGCCCCATCAGTGTGCGAAGTCCCAGGCCTGGCCTGCGACCCCAAAGAGCACAGAGCCCGCCCGGCCCGTCTTACCGTAGTTCCTGGCTGCTGCCCGGCCTGCTTTCCTCGATGGTGAACACGACCAGGGGGCCCGCTGGCTCGGGGGCCCTGCCCGCCTCACTGAGCTCCCCGTGGCGGCAAGCCAGCGGCGGCAGCAGGGGGGTCCCCGAGAAGCGCCTCTTGATGGCGCCGACAGGAGGTGCGGCACTGACGGGACCGAGGTCGGGGGCATCTCTGCATCGCTGTGGGGAAAGAGATTTGTCAGCTCAGCAGGCGGTGACAGGCGCTCCCAGGTTGCACCCTGGCCTCGGGAGCCAGCCCCAGGCACTGCGGCTCCTGGACCGGCTTCCCCACACCCTGCAGGCTGGCTTTCCCCGCTCGCCCCAGCCTGGCAGCGAGGGCGGCTGAGCCTCAGGTCCCAGGCCTGCCCCGGTGTGTCACACGAGCATGTGGCGCTGGGAGCTCCAGAGCCATCCCGCACAGCGGCTGCAGGGAGATGGCGGCACGGCCGTGCCGTGGACCGAAGTGGCACTGGGCTGCACGGGGAGAGGGGTGATCCCACAGAGCCAAGACAGCTGCACCCCAGGGCATGTGCTGTGTGCACACGTGCGCAGCCCCCCACGTGCGTGCAGACTCCCCACACATGTACGCAGCCCCTCCCGTCCGTCACACACGCCCCCCCCCCCCTTTCCCCTCCACGTGCACAACACGCGGCTGGGGAGCAGAGGCCCAGCCAAGGTCAGGCCCAGGAGAAGCCGCAGCCCGGCTGGGGCGCTCTGCTCATCGGCTGGGTGGCGCCGGCCCCAGCTCACCGGGAACCCCGCCTGGCGCCTAAGTCCCGCGGCTCCGGCCGCAGGAAGGAGGCAGCTGCAGCAGGCGGCGCCCAGGCCAGGTGGGGAGGGGGCATCCCCCACGGCAGGGGGTTGGGTCACCCTGGGCTGCTCCTGGGAGGGTCTCACCCTGGCGCTCTGAAGACCCCCAGCCGCTGGCTCTGCGGTGGGTGCAGTGTCTCTGCGGGGAGGGGGACCCCTGCCTCGGGCCTGGCCCCTCCGCAGCGCTACAGCGGCGCGCACAGCCGGGCGGGCGCTCCTGCGCCCGAGGTCTCATGCGGAGACAAGCCCGCAGGCCGTAACTGCCCCCGCTCCGGGCAGAAGACGGGCCCGGCCTGCCCGGGCAGAGCAGCCAGCCAGGCGCGCCGGGCGCTGCTTCCCTGCGGGGCTTGGACGCTGGTAATTAATTATCTTTCTCCGAGATTCTCCCATCACGTCCACTAATGGAAAAGGCCTCGACAGAAATTGCATTTCCAATGGGCGCAGATGCGGCCGCCAGCCCAGCAGGGAGAGCTGGGGGCGGGAGGGCTCTGGCGGGGACTGGGGCGGCAGGAGCTGCGCTAAGTCCCGGGCAGAGACTCCGCAGCCACTGGCGCTCTTGGGGTGCCCGGCGAGGCGCTTGCAGGAGAAGGGCCCAGCCAGCCAGGGCAGGGCGCCCTGCGGACGGGGGTGCAGGCTGGGGCGGGGGAGAGCAGCTGTTAGCAGCCAGCGCCTGCCCGCTGGGAATCGCCCGGGGCTCCGACTGGCTCAGCCCCGCCCACCCCGCGGGCTGCCCTGGAGTCCGGCTGGCCCCGGGCTGCGCCCCGCCCCCGCCGGAGCCTCCCCGGCTCTGCTGCGAGCCTCCCGGGGCCGCCGGCCCAGCCCCGCCGCCCGCGCTCCGCTCCGCTCCGCTCCGCTCCGAGCCGCGGGACCTCTCGCAGCCTCGGGCTGGGCTCGTCGCCCTCCTCCGCCGGCCACGCAGCGCCGGGCACAGGCGCAGCCAGCTCGGGTCCGCAGACGCCGCGCCCGTAGCTCGCCGGCCTAGGGCCGAGCCGCGCGGAGCCTGGCCAGGGCAGGAGGCCGCTTTCCGCAGCGCGCCCCCGGGCCAAGGGCTCGGAGGCGGCTGAGACAGGCGGAGCAGCTGCCTGAGCCGGCACGTGACCCCAGCGCAGGGCGCGGAGCAGCCGGGCTGGGTTGGAAGCTGGGGGGGAAGGAGTCAGCCTGGCTGAGGAGGGAGTTAGCCCCCGCCTGGGGCCCCCTCGGGCTGCTCTCCCCAGCAGGGCTGGAATGAGTCTCTCCCGGCTGCACCGACACCTCTGCGCTGCGCCCTGCCCCGG
Organism: Carettochelys insculpta; assembly: GCF_033958435.1. NCBI lineage: Eukaryota > Metazoa > Chordata > Testudines > Carettochelyidae > Carettochelys > Carettochelys insculpta. The sequence continues at coordinate 15,923,580 of NC_134163.1, read as the reverse complement.
CCCTCCCTGTTCTGCCTGCTGAGTGGGAGTCGCTCCTCCCTGCGGAGGGGGTCAGAGCTGGGGGGACCCCGACCCCCTTGACAGCTGCTTCTCTGCTCTCAAGCCGGGGAGCTGAGATCATTGCTGCCTGGAGCAGCAGCCAGTCCTGCGCAGAGACCTGGGCTGGGGGTTCTGCACCCCTTCATAGACCCCCAGCACCAGGTGCAGCTCTTAGAGCTGCCCGGGGCTCCCCCGAGGCCCTGGGAGCAGGTGTCGGAGTGGACAGCCAGGGAGTTCTTAGTTCAATTCCAGCTGGGGCTGTGCCAAGGCTGGACCTTGAGTCAGGGGTGAAGCCCAGACCCAGCCGCCGTCCAGGAGTGCACCTGGAGTGCACCTTGGCCTGCTGCCTCCCCAACCCTGGACATGGAACTCGCCCGTCTGGGCCCACAGTAGGTCCTGGGAAGTTGAGTGCCAGGTTGCTACAGCTGCTGCTGGGTGCCAGCCTGGAGTTACCAGCTGCCGGCCAGCTTGATGGCCCTGGGTTCTAGACTGTCAGCACAACAGACCTGGGTTCTAGACTGCCGGGCGCTGGGCCTGACACCTGGTATAGTTCTGCTTTCTGTGCTGCAAGCCACCCTCAGGACCACCCCTCCCTCTCCAGCCATGCCCCAGGGACCCACTCCCCTGGCATGGCCCTGCTCCTGCCTGGCTCTAAAGGACGGGCGAGCCAAGAATGGGGCCTGCTTCTGGGTGGCTGCAGGGAGAGCAGCAGCCTGAAAAGCAGACATGGGGTCCCTAGTGGCTGACCCCCACCTCGTTAGTGGGCCTGGGAAGCCATAGCCCGTGGTTGGGTGTAATAAAGCCCTTACTGAGCAGTCCCGACTAAGGGAGCAGGACCCTCTGGCCGAGAGCAGCCGTGCCAGCCCCGCTCCACCCCACCCTGAGGCTCCCTCGCCAGCCTGACAGGCAGGGAGAGGAACAGGGAAGCTGACAAACTGTTGTGGGCATGAGTGGGTGCCCGAGGTGCTGCCTGCATCGTGGCTTTGTCTCCCCTCCCCATTCGGCCGGAGCTCCGGCCATGGGTGGTTCTGCCCAGTTGCCAGCTGGCTGTGTGACCCCCCCTGCAGAGGACATGGAGCCAGGTAGTTCTCTTCCCTCACTCCATACCTGGCAGCCCCCTGCCCGGGCCGAGAGTAGCCCAGCCCCCTCGCTCCGCCCGGCACTGCAGAGTGAGGGCGGCAGGATCTGGCCAGCACAAGCTGCGCTGATGAGTCGCCCGGCTCAGAAGTCACAGCTCCAGGCCCCTGGGGAGCAGCTGCAGCCACTCGTACTAACGACGCCCTCAGGTGCAGCCGTGGCCTGGCACAGAACTTCTCAATTACCTGATGTCCCAGGGCGGCCCAGCGCTTCGATCGATGCCGTGTGTTAGAACAGCCCAGGCCTCAGCCGGGCCGGGCTTGCAGGGCTGGGGAATGGGCACCTCAGGCAGGGCCAGGCAGAGGCTGCCGAGGGGACCTGCAGCTGCGTGGGGCCAGGGAGGGGAAGGTGCAGCCAGACCCATAGGAGGAGCTGGGTGAGGGGCTGCACTCGAGGTCCTGTGCCAGGTGGTCCTCACGCCACAGAAGGGGTGAGCCTCGTGCACGGGGTGAACCACGCCCGGTACACGCGGGCGCACAGCCGTGAAGGAGCCGCCGGCTGGCGCCCCAGGAGCCTGGGCTGTGATGGGGGGGTGCATATGTGAGACTCAGGCTGGATGTGAGACAGGCAGAGCAGCTCCCAGCGGCTAAGGATGACCCCTGGGGCTGTAACCTGAGCTGGCAGGTGACACCTCTGGCCTAAACACAGAGGAGGGAGGAGCTGGGGAGGCAGGGAAGGCAGCCAGCCTGGCTGAGGGGGAAGCTACACCCCAGAGGGGCGTGCAGAGAAGCGAGATGGGACGCCAGCTGCAAAGGCCACAGGGTCCCCCATCTCCAGCAGCAAGGTGAGCCCCGCCCACCTGCAAGATAAAGGGAGGACCCCGCTTAGCAGAGACAGCCCAGGCGCTAGCGAGGTCTGGGCCAAGGATGTCCCAGAAGACATGGCAGAACTGCCCGCTCAGCCCACCCCTGCCTGGGGACCTATTGTTGGGTGTGAGACCGAGAGCTTCCAAGAACTCAGCCAGCTTGAGGGGCAGCTCCAGCTGGTCCCGGTCACCCGCGCTGAGCTCAGGAGTTCGGTCCAGAGCGCCCACGGGCCTTGGCGCCGGTCGGCTCTGGGAAAAGAGGCATAGCTGGCTGTGGCCCAACTCCCAGGCCTCAGCGCTGGGATCCAGGACGGCCCCTGTCCTTGCAGGGGAGGGACTCAGCCATCAACAGGGAGGATTCAAACCAGGGGGCAGTTGTGAGCACATCCGTGGCCCCAGCACTGTCTACACTGCTGCACACAGCTCAGGTGTGTCATGGGCAGAGGCTAGTCCCTGGCTCCCTCCCTTCTGCTCTTGGGTGGGAGCTGGGCCAGGGGCACCATGCGCAGGCTTTGGAAGTGGCTGGCGCAGTGGAAAAACCCTCTAGGGCTGTATGGGCAGTTATCCCAGGACTGATAATAATTAACAGTTACCTCCGGCCCAGCGCTCTGCTCCGGGTGAGCAGGGCCCTAGAGCCGCAGGAGAAGGTGTATCTGTGATGCAGTGGGGGGAGTGCATGTGTGAGACTCGGGCTGGATGTGTGAGACAGGCAGAGCAGCTCCCAGATGCTTCGGATGACCTGGGGCTATAACCTGGGCTGGCAGGTAACACCTCTGCCCTGAACAAAGAGGAGGGTGGAGCCGAGAGCTGGGTTTGATTCTGGGGCAGCAGTTAGAAGCTGGGGGAGAGGGAGCTGGAAGGATCCAGCCTGGCGAGGGGGGAGCTACACCCCAGGGGGCACCCCTCAGCTCCTCTGCCCAGGACGGGTCTCTGACTGCTGTACTGACGCTTCTGTGAGAAACTGGGCCTCTGTTGCCTAATAAACCTCCCGAGTGAGAGTCCCTCCTGCCTGCGGAGGGGCTGCAGTGCATGGGGACCCCATAACCCCATCACACCCAGCAGTTCTACCAGCTGAGCGAGAGTCCCTCCTGCCTGTGGGCGGGGTGCAGTGCATGGGGACCCCTGAACCCCATCACACCCAGCAGTTCTACCAGCTGAGCGAGAGTCCCTCCTGCCTGCGGACGGGGTGCAGTGCATGGGGACCCCTGAACCCCATCACAGTATCTCACGTGCATGGTCATTTCAAAGGACTCGATGAGCAGCTCCCTGTGCTGGTGGCTCTGCTGCCATCCGCCAGTGCCCCTGGGGCTCCCAGCTGGGGGCGGGGGGCCAGGTGCAGGTGCGCAGGAGCCCTGTGGTGCTGCAGGGCTGGGCTCTCCAGGCTCACACTGAGGCCGGGGCCCTCCGCTGCCACCTGAGAGCCTGAGCGGGTGGGGAGCCGGCCAGTGCAGTTTACCTTCTGCGCCATGGCTCCTTGAGCCGTAACCAGGGAACCGCAGGGTGCAAAGCTGCAAAGTGGCCTTTAGTCCAGGTGCTCTATTGCACCCTGGCGCGAGCCGCTGGAGCGGAGCTGGGGCACCGCTGGAGCACGCTGCAGTGCTGGGTCAGCAGCTCGGCATTCGAGGCCTTTCAGGTTAATGAAGCAGCAGGAGCTGGCGGTAAATCTCTGATCAGGCAGGAGCCTGCGGCCGTTGTGCCTGGCAGGGCCCTGCAGCAGGCATGGAGCCAGCCAAGTGAGAGCAGCAGACTGAGAGCAGGTATAACCACCCACAGGCAGACTGGGAGCTGGGACCTCTGGGCAGGAGCCTCTGCAGCTCTGAGGCTGGGGAGAAGACTCACCCCTTCGCTCTGCATGTGGTCCGGGTGCCGCCACGAGGGATGGAGACCCGTGCGGGCACTTGGGAACATGCCTGACCTGCGGCGCTGGGCTGGCCGCTAGCCCCTGCCAGGCACTGCAGAGCGTGGGCACCTCAGCCACTAGCTGGCAGCGCAGTGCGGCAGAGCAAGCCCCCGTGAGTGCCCAGGTCCTTCTCACGTGCCCGTAAGTCACTGGGGCAGAGGACACTCTTACACTTGGCACCTGTGGGGCTCTCCCCACCCTCCACTGCCTGGGCCTGGGCCTGGGCCTGGGCGAGACAAGCCAGAGCCTCCCGGGAGGGGTCGCGCAGCCTCCAGGGGACTGGCTCCAGGGCTCCACTCCCCGATGTGGCAGAGGTGCCCCTTTTGGAGCTGAACCACTTGCGGCAGGGAGAGCCCGTGAGCTCAGCCACCACAGAGCTGCTGACCCCTTCTCTTTGGCGCAGCCCTGCCAGGGCTCACAGCCTGCTGCCAGGCCCCTCTGCCGCCCGTCCCCAGACCCGGTGTGCCCTTTTGTCACCTTTCCCCCGGGGCCAGGACTTCAGCCCTGCGGTGCGGTCGGCCATACTCCTCTGGGCTCCGTCCCTTCTGTCCACGCCGTTCCTAAGGAGCGGCCCCCACCTGGACACAGGACACAGCCCCGGCCTCACCGGTGCTGAGCCATCTGGACAATGACCAGCCCTGTCTTACAGCCACCTTCCTCCCAGCGCACCCCTTGCGTCACACTGCTGACACTTCCCTTGGGGAGCCCCAAGCCTGCCCAGCAGGGGGTCCCCCGCGTCGCTGTCCCTTGGTTAGTCCTTCCCAAGGGGCTGCCTTTGCGCCTGTCATTATGGAAGCTCATTGGCTTGGAGTCGCGCCAGTTCTCTGATTTGCATGTCAATCCCGTCCTCCAGGGTGTGCCGCCCCCCCGGCCCAGCCTGCTGGTCCCTGCAGCTCCCACCAGCGCGCCTGCTGACCCACCAAGGAAAGTGGCCAGGTCTGCTGCTGCGGCCCCTGCACTCTTGCAGGTCCCCAGCAAGCCGCGGCCAGCCCTGGGCGCAGGGGATGAACACGCACTCCCTGGCTTGTCGCCAGACGCCCCAAGATGGGGGAAGTTCCCTCCTTCCTGAGGCAGGGACCGAGTGTGGCTGGGGGGGCCGCTGCTCCCAGGAGGTCCCCAGCCACCCTCACTCGCCGCTGGCCCTGGGTCTGCCTGGGAGACCAACATCAGCACATGCAGCAAAGTCCCTGGCCCTCAGGGGCTGGTCCGCCTCAGCTGGGTGGGGGGCCTCCCCCCAGGAGACAAGGGCCCTGGTCCCCATGGCTCAGCTGGGCCAGCAACAGGGCTGGGTACGGCCCACCACAGGGATCCAACAGCCGAAGGAGCCAGACGCCCCAGCCGGGGGTACAAGGCTGACACTCCCAGCAGCCCCCTTGGGGGGAGATTATGGGCTCCCCTGCTGTCCTACACCCAAGGCCTGGGCTACTTGTCTTCCCCCAGCCCCAGCCCTTTGCCACTCTGCGAGGGCCCAGCCAAGCCCTTCCCTGCTGCATCTGGGTGACACCCCCGAGCCCCACCAGCCCCGGCCCCCAGGCTGCCAGCGCTGGACTGCATCACCCTGCCTGGCCAGCCGGCTGCCCAGAGCGTGTCCCTGCCCAAGCTGGCCTCCCGCCATGCTCACCTCCATGCTCAGGAAGGACAGGGCTGTCCGACTCCGCCGCATCCTGGGCCCACCCCAGCTGGCCCTGATCCTTCCCCTGCAACCAAAGGAGGAGGAGAGTCAGGGGCTGGCCAGGCTTGTATGCTCAGCAGCTGTGGCCCTCCGCGCAGGCCCCAGCTCTCACCTGCTCCCTGTCAGCGCTGGGGCAGTTGGCAGGTGTGGCCCTCCCCAGTCAGCCCTAGGTTGTGGTGGCCCAGCCTGACGGTGCAGGGGCCTGGAACAGCTCTGATGGGTGCTCGGGGGGAACACCCCCTGCAGCAGGATCCTGGCGGGGCCTGGCCTGGCTGAGCTGGTAGCATGACTCCAGCCATTGGCCCCCTCAGCACAGCCAAACCCTTGCTCCACTCAGGGCCAGCGCCTGCCGAACAGCATCACCTGGGGGCATTAGATCCCCCCACACAGGCGGCAGCGCCAGTCCCCGCTGCACCTTTGAACACCAGGGCCCAGGCCAGGAGGGGCTGAAGCCCTGGGGAACCCCACACACCTGGGGCCAGGTAGCAGCCTGGGGAGGTGTCACCTCCTGCTTTGTCAGAGGCATCTCTCCTACCACCTCTGCGGGGGCTCCACCGGCAGAGAGGGAGTGGTGGGGCTCAGCCTGGCGGATGGGGCCGGTGTGCCTGGCCCTGCTGGAGACTGGGGCCCTGTTCCCAGCCCCACAGGCCCCGGGTGCCCTTTCCAGTAGAAAGGAAAGTGCCCAGCTCCACACGCTGCCCCGGAGCCTTTGGGAGCCGTGTGCCACGGGCGGCTCCTGTTGCAGGTACTGGCTGCTGCTGGCCCCATGTGCCCAGGCAGCTGCTCCCCAGCTCCAGGCTGTGCTGAGCCCCTGTGGCCGGTGTCTTGCAGAGCCCAGCAAAGGAACATGGTCACAGACTTGCTCTTGTGCCAGGGCCGGTCGCTGTCCCCAGGCCCAGTCAGCCCTGGCCCCAGCCACAGGGAGCGGTGAGGGGGCCTGCGGGGGAGTTCCTGCCTGTGGGCTCTTCCCACCACCAATCACCCCCCGCAGCACAGCCAAGGAAGGGGCTACGAGGCTGGCCAAGCTGGCGTCTCTCTCCTGCCCCCAGCGCTGTAAAGCTCCCAGCACCAGGGCGGGCAGATCACATTCTAGGCCCGGGAGTGAGGAAACATCTGCTAAGGCAAAGGGCTGCCATGCTGGGCCCCAGGAGGCTCTGGAAAAAGGCTGCCCATGGCAGCCAGCCAGGCAATCTGGTACAGGACCCCTCCCTGGGGCACGGGTAACCCCCTGAGCCAGGGGAGGAACCGGTGCTGCCCCCTGCTCCACCCGGGGCTACAGGTTGTTCCAGCCCCTTGGGGCAGTGATGGGGGGAGGAGGCCATGTTCCTTGCCAAGAATGTGCACCTGGCGGAGCCCCACTGTGATGGAGTGGGGGATACCTGTGTGTGTGTGTGTGGCTCACAGAGGGTGTGGGGTCCTGCTGAGGGTAACCCTGACGACCAGGTAACACCTTTGTACGGGAGACAAAGGAGGAGGTGGAGCCTGAGGGGTTTGAATTGGAACTGGGAGTTGGAAGCAGTTAGTCTGGGCTGAGGGAGAGAGAGACAAAGGAGGGGGCCAGGCCCCAGCTCTGGGGGCCCCTCGGGGCCTCCTCTCCCCAACATGGATGGGACTGGCTGTCTCTGCCGGCTGTACTGACTCCTCTGTACGATGCTGTGTCCTGTCGGCTAATAAACCTGCTGTTTTCCTGCTAAGTGAGAGACTCTCCTGCCTGCGGACGGGGTGCAGAGCTTGGGGGACCCCAGAACCCCATCACACCCACCTGGCTTGGGGTGTAGGCCGGCCCCTGCCCAGCAGCGGAGCAGCCTTCAGGCTGCCAAGCAGCGAGGGGGATGGTGCGGCCAGCTGCCCAGGGAGAGCTTCCAGTGGACACCTCCACTGCCGCAGACAACCAGCCCTGGCTGGGGGATGCCAGGAGCACCCGGGCCAGCAGCCTGTGCAGCAGGAGAGCCCCACATCCGACAGGCTGGGAGCCACAGGTGACCCCACACCACAGCTGCTACCAGGGGCTGGGGGAGTCCCTGGGGCCCCCAGGCTGAGAAGAATGTTAGCAGAACACCTGGGGGCACCTCCATGGCTGCTGAGAAGCTGTTCCCAGGGCTGGCCCTGCAAGCGCCAACAGGAGCTGCTGTCTGGCTGGGGCCCAGCTGCTCTGGGACGTAACCTCAGGCTGCAGGAGAGCCCGCCCTGCATGTCACAAGGCCTTGGCACACAGCGGGGGGGGGCCCAGGGGAAGAGCTCGTGCACCCTGACTGGTTCTCTCTTGTCTGCAGCCAGAGATGGAGCAGCCTGCCCCCCACGCGTCCAGCCCTGCCCCCTTCCCCGGCCTGCCAGAGCTGTCCGTCAGCTGAGCTCTTGGGCTGCCAAGCAGGAGAGGGCCAGGCGCGCTGGCCAGTGGAGTGTCCCCAGCCATGCTCTTGCTGGGGGTGCACTTCCACACACGCCGCAGTGCTCAGAACAACAGTTATTCTGCGCCTGGATCTCAGAAACACCCCCCGTCCCAAGGGCCCAGTCGGGGAAAGTCCCAGCTGCCTTCCTGCCTGAGGCCTGGCCCATGCACAGAAGTGGCACAGGCCGGCTGTGCCCCATGGCGCCCAGGGAAGGGAATCGGCTGCACAGGCAGGTGAAGGAAGGTGTCTGCCTGTGGCCTGGCCCATGCACAGGAGTGGCACAGGCCGGCCGTGCCCCACGGCGCCCAGGGAAGGGAACCAGCTGCACAGGCAGATGAAGGAGTCTGCCTGCGGCCAGGCGCTCCAGCTGCTCCGACTCAGCTCATCTGCCCAGCTCACTGGGGCCATTGGGGCAGCTGCCAGCCCCTGCTGGGGATCACAGAGGGTCAAGGAGCTTTGACCTGCCCTGGCTGGTAGCATGGCCCCACAGCCTGCTGCAAATCAGGCAAACCCACCAGAGCCCCAGCTGTCCTCTGTCCCATACACCCCGGGGCCCGGTGGGGGTGGTGGGAATCTGAGTCCCCTGGCTGGGCTGCATGTTTCCTGCTGTCCTGTAATAACGCCAGGCGGGTGCCTCAGTTTCCCCAGGCACAGCATCAATGCACAGCAGGTGATGGGAGTTTCGGTGTTTTGAACTGGGCAGTGGGGGAGGGGCAGCCTCAGCTGGCTGCAGGGGGAGGAAGGGGGCCAGGGCCTGGCTGGGGGACCCCCTCTGGGCCCCTCCCCCAGGATGGCTGGTGCTGACGGCTGCGGGCTCCCCGTGCTGACAAGTCTGTTCTGTGCTGTGTCTCTGTCGCCTCATAACCCGCCTGTTCCCCCCACGGAGCGAGTCGCGTCTGGCTGCGGGTGGGGGCAGGGCCTGGGGACCCCCCCACGCTATGCGTGAGCCCCACCCCCCACAGCCGCCTGCCTGCCAAGGTCACAGAGGCGCAGGGGAGCGGCCGCCAGCCATTCGAGCTGCTCCAGCTTGAGATGAACAAGAGCCCCGGGCACCGGTGGGCTCCGGTTTCCTCACCCGGGCAGCCCTGCACCGCCCATAGAAACACGCTGCCGGCCGGGGCCCTCTGCGCCCGCGTCTCCTGAGCAGCCCCCCAAGCGCCCAGGGAGCTCTGCCGGCCGCTGCTCCGCACGCCCCCGCCCCTGGCAGCACCAGGCCCGGCTGAGCGCCCCCCTCACGCTGCCAGCCGGCCTGGGGCTCAGCGCCCCCCCCAGGTCACTCTCTGCCACCAGCCACATCCCCAGCCTGCGCCAGCCCCACGCCGCGGGGACTTACGCGTGTCCTGGGCCAAACCGCCCGTGCGCCGCGGACCAGCCGGGAGCTGCACCACCTGGAGCTGGCAACGGTAGCGCAGGTCGGTGCCTGAACGCTCCGCTCTCCAGGCGACGCTGCTTCCCCCGCCCGGCCACAGACCTGCCGGGGCCAAGCCCAGGCCGCAGTCGGGAAGGAAGGCACCTGCCGGCTGCGGGCGCCAGGCCGGCTCCCCGGTTGGAGAGTCCGGCAGGGGCGTTCTGCCCGGAGCGCCGGCTGCGCCCTGGCCACACTGAGACCGCCCAGGGGCCGGTGGCCACAGCACGTGCGCTGGGCAAGCAGCCGCTGGGGCCTGAGCCGGTGACACCCGATGCCCCTGCTCAGCCACTGCCCTTGAAGTGTCTCGGCACCGCTAGGCTTGTGCACGGCGCTGTCCTGCGGGTACCAGACCCCGCCGCCCCCCGCTGTCCCCCCGTGCACGGCGCTGCCCTGCGGGTACCAGACCCCGCCGCCCCCCGCTGTCCCCCCGTGCACGGCGCTGCCCTGCGGGTACCAGACCCCGCCGCCCCCCGCTGTCCCCTCGTGCACGGCGCTGCCCTGCGGGTACCAGACGCCGCCGCCCCCCGCTGTCCCCCCGTGCACGGCGCTGTCCTGCGGGTGAGCGGGCAGACCTGGAGAGTGTCCCAGCCCGGCTGTCCCTGGCCACTGACGGCGGCTCTGAGCCTGCCGGGTGAGGACGGCCACCTCTGACCGGACGGGACCAGACTCTTAGCTGAGGTGTCTCGGCCCCGCAGGTACCTCCACAATCCAGTTCCGAACCACTTTCAGCTCCGGAGGCAGCAAACACCCCCCCCTTTCCACAGCCCGTCACCCTGGGTCAGCCCCGGCCTTACCCCTCACGTGGGACCCCCAGCACAAGGCAGCTGCTGCTCTGCCCGGGCGGCCGTGGCCCCGCGGGGTGTCTGTTACCAGGGCTGGGCGGTGCTGACAAAGCCATAGACTCCTGGCCGCTCAAGTGCAACCGTTGCCCTGGGGATTTTGCAGCGGGGGTGTTACCGGGCCCCGGGGAGCGGCTGCCCGCCCACTGGCTGGGAGGCTGCAGCCTGGCGGGAGACCAGCGGCCCCAGGACCGTCGGCCAGTGATGAAATAAACGGGCTGTGGAACGCGGGCGCAGCCGCCAGCCGCGCCCCCCTCCGGGCCTGGCACCAGCGCCCCAGCCGCGCCGGTGAGCTGCGCGCTCCCCTGGCGCTGCCTCGCCCTGCGCTCTGGGGCGAGGGTGGGAGCAGCCAATGGCTGGCGCGTGAGGGTCTCGCCAGGGAAGGGGGCGCCCCAAAGACTCTCACTTCCAGCCGTGGGACGGCGCAGCGGGGCTGAGCTCAGCCCGGCAGCGCCTGACAACCGCCCGGCCCCGGGGAGCCGATGGACCTGCCCGGCGGATGGCTGCGGGGCGCCCGCCCGGAGCAGCTCCTGGGAGGTGCAGACCCAGCAGCGCCGGCCCTCGGCTGCTGCAGCACGTCCAGGGAGACAGGCTGCCGGAGCCACCTCTGCGGGGAGCCTCGCTGCTGCGCGGGTGGCTCGGGGAGCCCTCGTGGGGTGGCGGAAGCTGGGGGCCTGGGAGCCAGCAAAGCCCCGGTGTGCGTCACAAGGAGAGCCGGGGCGCCCCGCTCTGCAGCCCCCGCCCCCCGCAGGCACTCGCAGGCCCTGGGGGCTTTCCCACAGCCGGGCCCACCACTGCCGCCCACGCTGAAGCGCGGCCGCCTCTGGGCTGGGGCGCGGCAGCTCCGGAACAGCGCCCGGCAAGGCAGCGTGTGCACCGCGGCTGGGCAGGGGCTGTGCCGGTGCCTCGAGGCGGCAGCTCTCCCCACCCCAGCGCCCAGCAACGCACAAACACCCTGGTCCGGGGGCCGGGAGGCGGCGCGCGCAGCCAGGCAGAGCCGGCAGCGAGGGGCGGAGGGGGCCGCTGAGCAGGACCAGCAGCAGTTTATTCACCGAGTCCCTGAGCAGCAGCAGCAGCTGAGCCTGGCCTGGCTGCAGGAGCGGCCCTGCTGGGGCTGGGGCAGGGCCACGTGGGCTCTGGATTCGCACCCCGCACCCGAGGGGCTCCGCTCCGCCAGGGCCAGGCCAGACGCTTCTACTTCGGAGGGTAGCGAGCGAAGGGCGAGTCCTCCGTCATCTTCTCCTGCAAAGGAGAGCGAGGGTGAGCCGGGCCGAGCCGGGCCGGGCCCAGCCCCCACCGAGGGGAATGACTGCAGTAAAACCCGGAGTGAGCTGGGGGCAGGGGGGCCCAAGGCTTCGACACTCAGTGTCCCGGGGGTGCGGGTGTAACGAAGGGAGGGGAGAGGGAGTTGGCCAGCACAGACCCGGGGACCCACGCGGCGGCCTGGGGAACGGGGACCCCGGCGCTCGGGGCCCGGCCCGCCCCTGGGGAACGGGGACCCCGGCGCTCGGGGCCCGGCCCGCCCCTGGAGAAGGGGGACCCCGGCGCTCGGGGCCCGGCCCGCCCCTGAGGAACGGGGACTCTGGGGAACGGGGACCCCGGCGCTCGGGGCCCGGCCCGCCCCTGAGGAACGGGGACTCTGGGGAACGGGGACCCCGGCGCTCGGGGCCCGGCCCGCCCCTGGAGAAGGGGAACCCCGGCGCTCGGGGCCCGGCCCACCCCTGGGGAACGGGGACCCCGGCGCTCGGGGCCCGGCCCGCCCCTGGGGAACGGGGACCCCGGCGCTCGGGGCCCGGCCCGCCCCTGGAGAAGGGGGACCCCGGCGCTCGGGGCCCGGCCCACCCCTGGAGAAGGGGGACCCCGGCGCTCGGGGCCCGGCCCGCCCCTGGAGAAGGGGGACCCCGGCGCTCGGGGCCCGGCCCGCCCCTGAGGAACGGGGACTCTGGGGAACGGGGACCCCGGCGCTCGGGGCCCGGCCCGCCCCTGGAGAAGGGGGACCCCGGCGCTCGGGGCCCGGCCCGCCCCTGGAGAAGGGGGACCCTGGCGCTCGGGGCCCGGCCCGCCCAGCTCGGATGGTATTTTGCCTTTACCCCAAAAGATCTCGCGCGGGACTTTTCAGCACAAGGCCACCGCCGGCCCCGGGCACTGGGGGCCAATGGGCTGCGGAGAGAGGGTCTCAGTGACCTGCCCAGCTGGTTCCAGCCGCGGGGACAAAGGACAGGCAGGAGCGGTGGAGAAGAGGGGCCGGGGCAGCTGTTGGGGTGGGAAGTGGAAGCTGGGCTGAAGGAGCAGACCCCGCCCGGCCCGGTCTAGGGGCCCTGAGAGTTCCTGTGCTGGGGCCAAGGCTCAAGAACCCTCCCGGTGAGCGCCGGGGAGTCGGTCCAGGCAGACCAGGGCTGCGCTGTTCCCTCGGGGCGTGGGGCCCCCCAAGAGGCCCGCGGCAGAGGCAGGTGGGCTGGAGGATCAGGGAGGTAGTGGAGGGGCTGAACCCCCGAGACACAGCGGCCCCACCGAAGGGGCTGTCGCACTGCCGGGCTCCCCCCAGGCCAAACGTGGGCTCAGCCTGTGAGTGGGGGATGCCTTGTGCCAAGGTACCCCCCACCCAGGCTCACCAGCGGCCCTTCCCTGGAGCTGCCCCTCCAGCTGCTGCCTTGGGCTGCTCCAGAGGCCACCAGGCCTGGGGCAGGGGCTGGCTGACCTGTTCCCGGTGGGCTGCAGACTGGGTAGCCCTCTACCCCCATTCACACCCGCTCCCTTCCCAGCGTGGGGTGCAGTGGGCAGCACAGGCAGCTGCTCCGGCCGGGGGACGCAGGACCCAGCAGCACTTCGTGCCCTGGAGCTGCAGCCCCCAGCCTGGCTCCAGACCTACGGGGCCCAGTGGAGGAAGGAGCAGGTCTGCGCTCCCAGCCAGGAGAGGGGCAGGAGAGGCCAGGCCCTCCGCAGAGCTACGCACCATTGGAACCTCATCCAGCTTCTTGAAGGGCAGCTCCCTCCTGGCGCAGACCTTCACCACTGCCACCCCCACAGCGATGACCAGGATGGCCACAAAGATGCAGATCACAGCCACCAGCCCGGGGCTCTGGGCGAGGGAGGGCTGCTGCAGGGGGGGCGCTGCTGGAGGGGTGGAGAACTGGCCTTAGACCTTCCCCAGCCCCGCCACAGCCAGGCAGAGGGGCGGGGAGGGCAGGAGCCCGGCAGCTGCACCTGGAGACATCAGGCCGCGTGCGCCTCCAGGAGGGCTGCCCGGTCTGCCGCTGGTGACCACCACCCTTGGGCCGGAGTCGGGCCCGAGGCAAGACCCCCCTCCCGCGGGTGCAGCGCCTGGGCCAGGCCACGGGGAAGGTCTCCGGCTGGACCTGGGTGATCCGCACCCACGTGTGACCTGGGGCCGTTTGCTCCGATTCCCCCCAGGACTCCAGGAGCTGCTGCGGGGGCTGGTGGCCCAGCGATGGCCGCAGCCGGGCAGGGCCCGTGGCTGGAGGGCAGTGGGCCTGTGCGGTGCCCATGGGGAGCAGCCGGCAGCAAGCTCCGCTCCTGGAGCAGACTGGAGGGGACGGGCAGTGCAGCACGGGCGGGACAAGGGCGGGGTCTCCTCCTGGGCTCACTGCCTCCGCCCCCCTTTGGGGCAACAGCCTGAACCCAACCCCCCCCCGTCCTCCCTGGGACTCGGCACAGCCCAGGGCTGCGGGGTCCGCACCGACCTTCTGTGGTCTGCAGGGCAGGCCCCGAGCCGGAGCCGGAGCCGGGCCCGGGCGCGGAGGCTGCAAGGGAAGGGGTGAAAGCGCCTTGCAATCTCCAGCCATGCAGGGGCAGCTTCTGGGCGTGGCTGGCCCCCAGGGAAGGGGAACCCGGCGACTCGGCACAGGCCTGGCCCCAGAGCCGGCGTGAGGACACAAAGGAGCCGGCTGCGCCCTGGCTGGTGGGAGCGGGAGCCCCCTTTGAGCAGCTGGGTCTCAGCGCCCCTGCTCCAGCCCCAGGGCGGGCGGCCGGCCCGGGCACCAGCCTCTCGGGGGCCTGCGGAGCAGCTGTGGGAAAGGAGCTGCGGCCTCGGGCTGCCCCGGTGGTGGGTCGGTGCAGGGCAGCAGAGACGCGGGTCAGGCAGCCGAGGGGCAGCGCCCAAGGGAGAGACCCCGAGCGCCCGCAGCCGGGCCGGGCCGGGCCCCCCTGCGCTGCCTACGGAGGGGGACCGCGGCCCGAGGGGACAGGAGCGCGGACAGCGGCGCCCCCTGGTGGCGAGAGTGAGCCAGCGCCGGCGCCGAGTCAGGGGTGCGGCCGCCACCGCCTCGGCAGCGGGGTCCCGCGCGCGGCCCGCGGAGCGCAGCCCCCGAGGGCGCCGGCCGGCCGGGACGCACTGGCCGCCCAGGCTGCGCTCTAGCCGCTGTCCCCGGGGGCCCCGCCCCGCGGACTCAGCGCCAGGCGACCCCGGCTGCGCGCCACTCACCCGAGCCGCCGGCTGCCGGGCTGGCGGAGGGCTGCGGCTGCTCCGTCCGCCGCGTCCCCTGGGAGCTGCTGGGACTGGGGCCGGCTGAGGCCGGGGCAGCGCTGGACGCGGATTCTGGGTTTCCAGACGAGGCAGGGGCCGCAGCGGAGGTTGTGCTCTGCGGGGAGGCGGCGGCGGTGCCCGGGGAGCTCTGCGGGGAGGCGGCGGCGGTGCCCGGGGAGGTGCCCGGGGAGCTCTGCGGGGAGGCGCCGCTGGAGGTGCCCGGGGAGCTCTGCGGGGAGGCGGCGGCGGTGCCCGGGGAGGCGCCCGGGGAGCTCTGCGGAGGGGCGGCGGCGGTGGTCGGGAAGGCGCCCGGGGAGCTCTGCGGGGAGGCGCCGCTGGAGGTGCCCGGGGAGCTCTGCGGGGAGGCGGCGGCGGTGCCCGGGGAGGCGCTCGGGGAGCTCTGCCCGACAGTGGCAGCTTCCGAGCCCATCTCTGGGGAAGGAGCAGAGTCCCCAGGTGAGCGCTGCAGACCCCTGCGGCACAGGAGGCCGCTGCCGTGTGGCTCCCACCCCCCGCCGCTGCGGCTCCTGGCCCGCGAGGGACCCCGGGACCACGGACACAGTGAATCTGTTCCCTCCCCAGCAGAGCCGCCCGGACTCCGGCGCGCGCTGCAGCGGCTCCTGCGCCCAGCTCAGAGGTGCCCGGCTCGGTTAGCTGCCCCCACCCGGGAGCCCGGCTACCCCCGGGGGCGCTGCGCCCGCCTCACAGCGCCTAGTGCCAATGGCCCGGGCCACCCTCGCCGGCCAGGTGGGGCTGTTCCCCGCTCCCCGCAGCCGCCTCTGGCCTGACCCCAGCACATCACCAGGCAGCTCGGACCCTGCCTAGGCTGGAGGACGCCCCAGCCCGTCAGCGCCGGCCTGGCCTTGAGTCCTCGTTCAGGCAGGACGGCCGGGAAGGGCCCCGGCGGCTCACTGCGGGGAGCCCAGCCTGGGGCGGGTCCTGAGAGTTACCTGAGCTCCAGCCCCGCTGTCTGGGGGCAGCGCCCTCCGCTCAGCGCTGCCTCTCGCCCCGGGGCTGCTGCGGGATAACGCGGCAGGCGGCCGAGGACCAGGTTTACGCAGTGCCCGGGGGCGCTGCACGGGCTGCTGGAGCGAGCCAGGAGCTAAGCCCCACGGCCCGGCCGATAGGACGGAGGCAGGAGAGTCTCGGGCAGGGCCGGCTCCATCCAGGCCAGCGCGGCGGCTTCCAAGCGCCAGGCGGCCGGGGGGGCTCATGCCCCAGCTTCTGCGTCCCCAGAGGGAAGTGCCGGGCCCGGCCCGCACAGCGCAATTCGGCCCGGCTCGGGGCCAGCGCCGCCCCAGACTGGTCCCCGGGGGTGCAGCGGCCTGGCCCTGGCACAGGGCTGGGAGGCCGCAATCCCCAGATTTAACCCGGGGCTCCCGGGGGGACGAGGCCGGCACGCGCTGCCAGCGCGCCCAGAGCTGCAGCGCAGGCGGCGGGGTCCGTCACACGCCCCCCGCCCGCGGAACCGTCGGGGCTGCTGGGACCGACCGGGCCCCGCCCGCGCCAAGTCAACAAGCGCCCGCCTTGGGAGGGGCCGCTGCCTGGAGCGGGGATCCCGGGCACGCAGGGGGCACCGCCCCGAGCCCCGGCGCCCCGCGAGGCCGGAGCTTTGCCTGGCCCGGCCTCCTGGCGCCTGTGTCCGGCCGGGCGGCCAATCCCGAGCGCGCGGGGCGGGATGGGCTCAGCCGCCGGGACCTGCTCCAGCCCTCGGGGCCCCGCACCTGCGCCCGCCGGCGCGCCCTGGCCGAGTCCCGCGCTGGAGTCTCTGCTTGGCCCAGCGGCCGGGCTGGGCCGGGGGCAGCCGAGAAGCGCCGCAGAGGCTGGAGCAGGGCCGGGCTGGGAGCCCCCGGAGCAGTCGGGCAGCGCGGCCGGGCCGGAGGCGCAGCGCAGTTCTGGGCCAGCGGCTGCCCTGAAAGGGTTAAAGCGGCCGAGCTCTCTCTGCGCGTCGGCGCTGCTGCCCCGTGCGATGAAAGCGCCAGTTCTCAGCCGCTCGCGGCTGGCTGGGAACCGCCTGCTCCTTGGAGCAGGGCAGCCGGAGCCTCTGCCCGAGGCCGGACTCCCCGCCCGGGGCAACCTGCAAGTCTCCGGCCCGCGGGAGGGAGCAGGGCTGCGGCGTCCGGCCGCCAGCCAGGCCCCGCTCTGCCCCCCCGGCTCAGCTACCAACTCCTCAGCGAAGGGGCCGGGCCGGGCCGGGCCGGGCCGGGCGCGGACTCCGCAACCAGCCAAGCAGGTCTGGCAGCCTCAGCGCCGGCCGGGTCTTAGCGCCCCTCCCTAGATCCCCAGCTCCCAGGGCGGCGGGCTGGGAATAGCGGGGCTCCCCCCCAGCTCCCAGGGCGGCGGGCTGAGAATAGCGGGGCTCCCCCCCAGCTCCTAGGGCGGCGGGCTGGGAATAGCGGGGCTCCCCCCCAGCTCCCAGGGCGGCGGGCTGAGAATAGCGGGGCTCCCCCCCAGCTCCTAGGGCGGCGGGCTGGGAATAGCGGGGCTCCCCCCCAGCTCCCAGGGCGGCGGGCTGGGAATAGCGGGGCTCCCCCCCAGCTCCCAGGGCGGCGGGCTGGGAATAGCGGGGCTCCCCCCCAGCTCCTAGGGCGGCGGGCTGAGAATAGCGGGGCTCCCCCCCAGCTCCTAGGGCGGCGGGCTGGGAATAGCGGGGCTCCCCCACCTCAAGTCCCGGGGCGATGCAGTGAACAGCGTTGTTCAAAGGCTCTCAGCCACCCGGTACAAACCGTCCCAGCAGTGCCGGGCCGGGGGGGAGCCTGGCCTGGCCTGAGGGCGACCCCCAGCCGGGCTCCTGCCCAGAGCCGCGCGGCCCCTTACCTGCGAGCGCCAGGCACAAGCCGCCAGCGACCAGCAGCCAGAGGCTGGCCCGAGCCATGGTGCCTGCGCCGCTGCCGTCCCGGCCACGCACCTGCGGGATCCTGCCACGCAGGAGGCGCCGCCCCAGGCTCCAGCCGCACCTGGGGCACCACCTGGCCGCCGCGCCCCCTGCTGGCCAGCGGCCGCCGGAGCAGCCCTAGCCCGGGGCGAGCGCGCTGCCCGCGAAAGGCGGGCGCTGCTGGGTGCGCACCCGCTGTGGGAGGGTGATGCCTAGTGGTTACGGCCCCGTGAGCCACTTGTGAGCTCCTGCCCGCCCCGCCAGTCCCAGAGCAGAGCTGCTGGCAGGGCCTGGCCCCGCCCCCGCCGGCCCCTTGCTCCAGCCCTGGGGCTGGGACACTGGGCGGCCGGGGGCAGGGCCCGAAGCGGAGAAAGGGCCTGGGCGGGAGGGGGCGCGGCGGGTCGTGGGCGCTGGCCCGCCAGCTCTGGCCTTGCAGCGCCCGTTCTCCCGTGTCCAGCCCACGGGAGGCTGCCAGGATGGGGCTGGCGGAAGAGACCCCTCCAGGGCAGGACCCGCACAGAGACACGCTGGGCCCGGCCCCTGGCTGCGTGGCGCAGGGTGTGCGGCCCGCCAGGGGACCTGCCTGAGGCTCCCGCTGGGCAGGGCGGGCGAGGGCCAGCCCAAGGGCTGTGTTGTGCCCACCCCACCCCTCCCCTCCCCTCCAGCTGTGTGATTCGCGGTCCTTCCCTCCACCCCCCCGCCTGGGCAGCCAGCTGGAAGAACAGAGCCAAGGCTCCCCCCCCCGGCTTCCCCCTCCCAGCCAGGTGTCCAGCGCTGCCCTCACCGCCAGGCCTTGCCAAGCTCCCTCCGCTTCCCACCCGCCCGGCTCCGGGGGTCCCGCTCGGGCCTATCCTGCAGCTGCTCCCTCCCTGGGGCCGGGGCAGCTGTGACTTTCTGCCCTCTGGGATCGTGCGGAAGCGCCCTGCTACAAGGGGCCACGGACCCCAGCCTGGCCCGCCCCCGCGGCTCTGGGCAGAGCTTTGCCGGGGGCAGGGATGCTGGAGGCGCACCGAGCGCTGCCCAGCTCTGCCGAGCGCACTGGCTGCTAGAAGCCTGGGCTCAGGCCGGCTGCTGTGATTTGCCTTTAGGAAGCCGGTCGGGGACTGCCTGACCACCCGCCCACTTCCCAGGCAGCAGCACCGGGTGCCCCAGTGTGATGGAGTGGGGGCTGGGGGTGAGACCGGCAGAGCAGCTCCCAGCAGCTGGGGCTGTAACCTGAGCTGGCCGGTAACACCTCTGGCCTGAACAAAGAGCGGGGAGGAGCCGCGCCGGCTTTGACTCCCAGGTGGCAGTTAGAGAGGGGGAAGGCAGCCAGCCCGGCTGAGGGGGAAGCTACACCCCCGAGGGCACCCCGAGCGCCTTTGCCCAGGCTGGGCTGGAAGGACGGGCTCTGCCGGCTGTACCGGGCCTCGGTCGCTCCCCTTCCACCTGCTGAGTGAGAGTCACTCCCGCCTGCGGGCGGGGGGCAGCGCTGGGGACCCCTGAACCCCGCCACACCCAGAAATCCCCTCCCTCCCGCGGGCGGCCTGAGAGCGGGACAGAGGCTCCAGGCTGCCCCATAGCGCTGACTTCCCCTGCACAGCCTGGAACTGCCGCAGCCCGGGCAAGGCCTCAGCAGAGCGCGCCCGGGCCGATTCTCACGCAGCGCCCCCAGGGATCGCCCGGCCGCCTGGAGGCGCTGGGAACCGGGGAGAAGCCGCGGTGCGTGAGCAAGCGCGGAAATGCGAAGCCGGGCTGGGGCCTCCCCTCCCCGCTGTGCGAAGCGCCAAGCGAGAGGCCCGGCCCCGCTGTCCTGCTATCCCGGCCCTCACCTGGACACGCACCCAGCAGGTTCGGGGCAGCTGCTGGCCCAGGCCCGCTAGGGGGGGCGACCGGCAGCCCCCGCCAGGCTCCCTAGGGCTCGGCTGGCCCCTTCCTCCCCGGGGTGGGGCTGGCCCGGGGACCCGCGGTGTGGAAATGCAGCCACAGAGCCGGTCCTTCTGGGGAAGCAACGTTTATTCCTCCACCAGCCGCGGGCGTCTTCCCTCCTGCAAGCCCGGCCGGGGCGCCGAGTCCAGTCCCCGCGCCGCGCTGGCTTCACTTCGGTCCGGCGCCTGCAAAGCGATTCGTGTTGTCCGCTGGAGAAGCGCGTCGGTGCCGGCGCCCCCTGACCGCCTCTTCCCCCGGGCCAGGCCGCTGCCGCCCGAGCTCCGAGCACCCGCGGCAGCTGCCCGCTGAGCGGTTCTTCGGCACGAAGCCCTTCGCCCCCCGCCCCTGGTCCTTCCGGGGGACCGAGATCCCTGCGATTAGCCCCGGCCCGGCCCTGGCCGCATACAGCGCTGGTGCCTCTTGGCAGGAAAGCGGCCGGGCCCGGCCCGCTCACGCAGCCCCCCCCGCCCTTCCCAGCGCTCCGCCGCCCAGAGCCACGGGCCTCTCAACCGGCCCCGAGCTGCGGGAGCGTGGCCGGGCCCTACAGGGCCACGAACGGGCCTTTCCGGCTCCCCGGAAGACCGCCCAACCCAGCGCCGCGGAGCGGGGCGGCTTTGCAGCGGCTCCCCAGGCCGGGCCGGGCCGGGCTATTAGCGCGTTCCAGAATAACGCAGCCCAGGCCTCGGCGCCCAGACCCAGAGCCGCCCACTGAGCGGCAACCGCCGTGCAAAACCCAAGGCTCCTCCGGCCGCAGACCGGCCCCCGACCCAACAGCCCCCGGGCGCCCGCCAGGCCGTCCCCACCCTCCTGCAGCGGCCCCAGCGCCTCCCGCCCTGCACAGGGCTAGAGCCGACCGCTCCTGCTTGCCCGCCTAGCGCCCTCGGGGAGCCGCGCCCCCACCGCTGTGCCAAGCCCCGCCAGCCGCGGGGAAAGGTCCGCCCCGGGCTGCAGCAGGAGCCCCCCTTCCCCCGGCCCCGGGGCACAGCCGGCAGCGTCACCCCCGCCCAGGCCGGCGGCTCGCGGCAGCGCTCACTGCCCGCTGGAATGTGGGGGCCGCTAGGAACCTAAACAGAGCGCAGCTCCGTCCAGCCAGCGGCGCCCGGCTCCGTGCGCTCGGGGGCCGGCGGGCCGCAGCTCAGTAGGCCGGCACCTGCGGCTGCGTCTGCGGCAGGAGCTGGCAGCCGCTGTTGACGTGGCTCAGCACCTTCTGCTTGAGCTGCGCCACCTGCTCGCGCAGCAGGCTGGCGGTGGAGGCCAGCTCGCTGTTCTGGCTCTTGAGGCTCTTCACCTTCTCCTCCAGCCGCGAGATGCGCTCCAGCTTCCTCTTGCGGCACTTGGAGGCGGCGATGCGGTTGCGCAGCCGCTTGCGCTCCGCCTTGATGCGCTCCTGCGTGTCCATGTCGATGGGCGACAGCGGCGGGCTCTCGCCGAAGCTGGGCGCCTCGGGCACGGTCTGCGGCTCGTCCTTGAGCGGCGGCGGCTGGAGGCGCGGGTGCGGCGGGGCGCCCCCTAGGCTGGGGGGCGGCGCGTAGGGGCCGCTCTCGGGGCCGTAGCTGGCGGCGGGGCCCGCGTAGCTGCTCAGGTTGGCGTAGACCGGCGGCTCCGGCTGGGCCAGGCCGGCGGCGGAAGGCAGGTCCCCGGGCGCGCCCCCGCCGGCCCCCAGCTGGTTCTGCTTGTGCAGGTCCTCCAGCGCCTTGACGAAGCCCTCGGCGAACTCCTGCTCCTCGCTGGCCGCCGCCTTGGGGTAGAGGAACTGGCCGCTGGTCGGCGTGGTGGTGACCAGCCCGTTCTGGATGATGAGCCGCTCCAGCTCGGGCGAGCCCAGCTTGAGCAGCCCCAGGTCGGCCGAGCCCAGCAGGGCCGGGCCCTCGCCACCGCCCGAGGCCCCCTCGCCGGCCGCGCCGCGCAGCGAGTGGGGCGCCTGGCCGGGCGCCTTCAGGGTGGCCACCACCTGGTCGCTGAGCCCCAGGCCGAGCCCGTCCTTCTTCATCATGCTGCCGCCGGGGAAGGGCGGGGGGAGGCCGCTGCTGCCGCGGGACTGGGCCGAGCCGCTGCCGAAGCCGCTCAACACATCATCATGGTAGAAGGGTGTTTCCATCCTCCCCCGCCGGACGCGGGGGGCGCCGGGCTGCTGTGCCCGCGGGGCGCCGGGCCGCGCCTCGGGCCTGGCGCGATCGGTCCGGGTCCGGCTGCAGCGCTTGTGGCGCGGGGCCCGATCCTGGCCAGGCTGCAGCGCTTGTGGCGCGGGGCCCGATCCTGGCCCTGCTGTAGCTGCGCCCCCTGCGGGGGGGGGGGGGAGGGGGTCGGTCCCGGTCCGGCCGCAGCGGCCCCCGGTGGGGGGGCGGGGGAGGGGGAGGGTCGGTCCCGGCCCGGCTGCTGCCTGGACGCACTCCCCGCCGCTGTTCCTCGCACACACGCGTCAGGGGGCTACCCCGCGCCGCCTTAAATACCCAGCGCCGGCCCGATGAGGTCACCGCGCATGGCGGGGATTGGCTGCAGATGACGATCTGCCCGGGGCGTATATGCATGGGGGCGGGGCACAGTCGCCACGCCCCCTCCTGGCGCTCCCATCACCATGGCGACAGGCCTGTAAACTGCACAACAGCGCACGGACTGCTGGGCTGACGTCATAGGGGGCGGGGTCACGGGGGTGTTTGCCTGGGCCGGGCTATTTATAGGCGCTCCGGGAGGAGCAGGGCCCGGCTCTGGTTGTCCCGGCGGCAGCTGCTGGGTGGGGATCCGGCCCCCTCCCCCCCACCGGGGCACCGGCGCTGGGTGGGGATCCGGTGCCCCCGCACCAGCCTCTGCACCACCAGCCCCAGGCTGCCCAGGCCCTGCAGTGCCCCTTGGCCCCTGCTCAGCATCAGGCCCTGCACCTCCCTTTGGGGGGAGCAGGGGCCGTGCGGGGTGTGGTTGGACTCCACTGACTGGCTCCCTGGGACCCGCTTGCGGACTGCACCCGCCGGCAGGGGGCAAAGGGCTAAGGGCAGGTACAGACCCCTGGCCCAGCTCGGCCCCGCCCACCCCATCCAGTGTCCCGTCTGTGGTCAGTGCAGCCCGGGGTCTCCCTGCCCCTGCACTGCGGCAGCCCCGTGGAGCGGAGCTCTGTCCCCAGGTACAAGTGGAGCTTCCTGCGGCCTGGTCCGGCCCGGCCTGCTTCTGGCTGACAGCCTCTCCCGCCAGAGCCGGGCACGCCTGACCCGACCGGGGCGCCCATTGCAGCTCAGCTCTCAGGCTCCCACAGGAGCTGTAGGGCTGGGGCGCTGGCACCGCCTCTGCCCCCTTTGCACCAAGTGCAGCCAAGGCCCCCCACATGTGAACATCTGGCAGCCGTGACCCAGGCCCCTTGGCTCTACCTCTCGCTGCCCGGGCCACGGGCGCTCCGCCTGGGGGGCGGCGCAAGGCGGTTTGGAGACAGGCTGGGGAGGCTCACGAACAACTGTACATTTTGGGTGACTTCAATGCAAGAGTTGGAGCCGATCGTGACTCATGGCCTTCCTGCTTAGGCCCCTTTGGTGTGGGAAAAATGAATGAAAATGGACAGCGTCTTCTCAAACCTTGCATGTGCCACAATCTGTGCATCACAACCACGTTTTTCCACACCAAGTCACAGCACAGTGTCATGGAGACACCCACGCTCAAAACACTGGCATCAACTAGACACGGTCATCGCTAGATGTGATAACCTCAAAAACGTCCTTCTGACATGCAGCTATCATAGTGCTGACTGTGATACAGATCACTCGCTAGTTTGCTCCAAACTCAAGGTGATTCCCAAGAAGCTGTACCACTCTAAACCAACTGGAAGGCCCTGCATTGATGCCAGAAAGACGGCAAACTCAGAGAGAGCCGAAAAGTTCAGAGAGACCCTGGAGGAGAATCTGCGCAGCAACCCTGGGCGTGCCGATGTGACATCCAGATGGCAGCATCTGAGGGATACAGTTTACAACACAGCCTTGTCAGTGTTTGGAAGAAGACGTAAAAACACAAATGACTGGTTCGAAGCTAACTCTGATGAGATGACTCCAGCCATCGAAAAGAAGCGCGCTGCACTCCTGGAATAAAAACGCTCACTGAGCCAGAGTACCCTGCAAGTGCTCAGAGCAGCCAGAAAAACAGCACAGCAGACGGCCAGGCGCTGTGCCAACAACTACTGGCTCGAGCTGTGCAGCAGCATCCAGACCAGTGCTGACTCTGGTAATATCAGGGGAATGTACGAGGGCATCACAAAGGCAATGGGACCCATCCAGAACAAGATGGCACCTCTGAAATCCAAATCTGGTGAAGTCATCGTTGACAAAGCCAAACTGAGCGCTGAGTTGAGCACTACTCTGAGCTGTGCTCACCCAAGAAGATTGTGGCTGATACAGCCCTCGATGCCGTTGAGCTCCTACCAGTAATGGACGAACTGGATCAGGAACCAACTGTGGATGAACTGAAGAAAGCCATCAACAGCATTGCAGCAGGAAAGGTCCCGGGCCAGGATGGTATACCACCAGAGGTAGTCAAGTGTGCCACAGACACCCTCCCGGAACCCCTACATGAGCTACTGTGCCTGTGCTGGAGACAGGGAGAGGTTCCACAGGATATGCGCGACGCTAAGATCATAACCTTGTATAAGAACAAAGGAGACAGAAGCAACTGCAGAAGTTACTGTGGCATCTCCCTCCTAAGCATCACTGGTAAACTGTTCACTTGTGTCATCCTTGGCAGACTCCAGAAGATTGCTGAGAGGGTGTATCCCGAATCACAGTGCGGATTCCACGCAGAGAGATCTACCATTGACATGGTCTTCTCTCTGAGGCAGCTGCCGGAGAAATGCAGGGAGCAAAGGAAGCCACTCTATATTGCCTTCATCGACCTGACCAAGGCCTTCGACTTGGTCAGCAGGGATGGACTGTTCAAACTGCTCCACAAGATAGGCTGTCCGCCACGGTTACTCAAGATGATCCAGTCTTTCCACAAAGACATGAGAGGAACCATCCAATATGACGGCGCATTATCGGATGTTTTCAGCATCAGAAGCAGCGTCAAACAAGGATACGTCCTTGCTCCGACGTTGTTTGGGATCTTCTTTGTGCTCCTCCTGAAGCATGCCTTTGGATCTTTAACAGAGGGCATCTTTTTGCACACAAGATCTAATGGGAAACTGTTTGTTTAATCTTGCAAGGCTGAAAGCTAAATCTAAGGTGCGGGAAGTCCTCATCAGAGAGATGCTGTTCACACATGACGCTGCTGTAGTGTCACACACAGAAGACCAGCTTCAGAAACTGCTGGATCGGTTCTCCAAAGCATGCAAGGACTTTGGGCTTTCCATCAGTCTAAAGAAGACAAACGTACTTGGTCAGGATGTTGCTGAACCTCCAAGAATCAGCACTGACAACTATACGTTAGAGGTTGTGCACGAGTTCGTTTACCTCGGGTCCACCATCACTGATACCCTGTAATTGGAGACTGAGCTAAATAGGAGGCTCGGAAAAGCAGCCACAACTCTGTCCAGACTCAGCGAGAGAGTGTGGAATAACATCAAGTTGTACACCCACACCAAAATGAAAGTCTACAGAGCCTGCATCCTCAGCACCCTCCTTTACAGCAGCGAGTCTTGGACCCTGTACGCCCACCAGGAAAAGAGGCTGAACGTCTTCCACTTGCGCTGCCTCAGGTGCATCCTTAGAATATCGTGGAAGGACAGAGTGTCCAACACTGCCATCCTCGAGTAAACTGGAACCCCAACCATGCACACCCTCCTCAGGCAGCAGCGGCTCTGCCGGCTTGACCACGTCCACAGGATGAATGATGGAAGGATCCCAAAAGACATCCTGTATGGCGAGCTAGCCTCTGGCAAAAGACCTCCTGGACGCCCCCAATTACGCTACAAAGCTGTTTGCATGAGGGACCTCAGGGAAGTAGACATAGAGCCGGACAGCTGGGAGGGGAGCTGGCAGACGATCACAGCAGATGGAGGCAGGAACTACACAAGGGCCTTCAGAAGGGTGAGATGACAATCAGACAGCTAGCAGAGGAGAAGCGAGCGCACAGAAAGCACAGTAAGGACCTGCCAGACACCCATTACACATGCAACAGATGCAGCAAGGACTGTCACTCTCACGTGGGCCTTCACAGTCACAGTCGACGCTGCAAATGGTGATTCCAAATGGAACTACAAAGGACATGATCTATAGTCTATGTAGACTGAAGGATGCTACTACTACTACTGGCTGCTCCTGCCTCTCCGGCCTGGAGCTGGGCTGGAGCTGCAGGTGATGAAGAGCAGCTGGTAACTCCTGGGGGCGCCCCCATCAGAGGCAGTGGGGCACGTCGTTCGGCAGCCCCGGTGCACAGGTGGAGTCATGAAGCGGAGCTTGCAGGTGCGCTGCAGCCCGTGGCAAAACCTGGGGCAGGCCCCCCCCCCCCCCCCCGCAGCGCGAGAGTCCAGCCCCGTGCGAGCCACGCTCCCCTTGTGCGCTGCCACTGCCCACTGGGTTGTGCAGCACCCAGCCCCCCCCCACATCTGCATTTGGGCTAGCCGGGTGCTTGCCTGCTCCGCAATGGCTGGGGGAGGGTAGCACAAGCCACCTGACTGTGGGTCCACCTGCCCGGCCTGAGGCTTGTTCCCGGTGGCAGCATGGACAGACCCCCAGGACCCTGCTGGCCACTGTCACTGGTGTGGGGCTACTTCGCTCCTGCGGCCTGGGTCCTGGGGATTAGCTGATGGTGCCAAGGCCCCTTGTGCGTCTGTGGCAGAGAAGGCGGCGGGGAGCTGAGCCTGGACTCTCCCTGGGGTGTGCCCCGCACATGGCTGCTCCCAGCCCAGCAGGCTCGTGGTGGTCCCTCCTCACTCTCACCCAACCCCCGGAAGCTACAGTGGCCTTGCACCCTGGGGCTCTGGCCCGGCTGCTGTCGGGCAGTGCGCAGGGCCGGTCCCTCCACCGCCGCTGCAGCCCATGGCCGGGGCTCTCTGGGCTGCTAAGGGCAACATCTCTGCTGCGTCCCACCCAAGCCGCGGCGGGTCGAGCTGTTCTGGGCAGGCCTGGCCACAGGCCGCGCTCCCTCTGCCACCCAGCCGGTGCCCGTGTCCCTCCCTACTGGGGGCACAGCCTCGGTGCAGACCAGGGCGTTCCTCCCGGGGGGGCAGAAAGTGAGCGGGACCCCTGGGCATGTGCGGTGCTGCTAGGCCCCGCAGGGCCTGAGCTGTGGGGGAGAAGGGACGGGCCCGGAGCTGGCACAGGCCCCAGGCGGCCGCAGTGTGTGGCCCTGGCCGCTCTCTTGGCAGTGCCTGGCCCCTGGGGAGCTGCTACTGGGCTGGCCCAGCAGGCTCCCGCTGCGCAAACCCACTAGGAAGGCCCCAGCAAAGGCTCTCGGCAGAGCAGCCCCCCCTTGCCCGTCCACCCAGAGGTGCAACCCCCCCGCTGCTTGGAGCAGTGGCAGCTGCCCTCACCCTTCTGCTGGGACCGATGGCATCAGGTCACGTCTGTCTGTGGGTTTGTGCCCCATGACCTGGTGGCCTGGCCTCCTCTCCGCCCCTGCCCAGGCCGAGCCTCTGATAGGCAGACATAGGTGACCCCGGGCACCGAGTGCTGCTCTCAGCCATGGCGTTGGGATGTACAGCGGAGCCCCCAAAGCAGTTCCGAGCTGTCCCAGCACAGAGGCGCAGGCTGAGGTGGGGTTAGCCTGGAAGGCACCACCCTGAGTTGGCACCAGGTGGGATGCTGGTCTGGGTCTGGGCCCACCTCCTGCCCAGCAGTGACAATCCTGCCGCCCAGGGGCTTTCCCCGTGGTGCAGGACCCCCGCTGCGAGGAGCCAGCCCCAGGCACCAGGCAGCCCTGCGGGGACACATCCTTAGTCAGAGGGAGCAGGGGCTCTAGGAAGTGCAGGAGAGAGCATCCCAGCAAGGTGCCTCCCTTCGCCTAAGGGACTCGCTGCAGTTTGATCCCTCCACTCTCCCAGCTAGAAGCTCTGATCTGATCTGCTTCCCTGGAGCAGACTTTCTAGGAGGACAGAATGGTGCAACCTCGGCCACGTCCCAGCGGGGAAGGACTCCCAGCAACCTGAAGCAAAGCCGCCCCAAGAAGGGCAGGCCAGCTCCTTCCCCAGTCCCCCAGCGGGCAGCCCAGGGGAGACCAACTGCCTGCTCCCAGAACCAGGAGCTTGCGTGGGCCAGGGGAGTGTGATTGCCAGAGGTGCAGAGTGAGGGCATCTCCAGCTGAAGCGCACAGAGTGCTGGGGGCTCAGCACAGCTGAAAACCAGGGTCCCACTGAGATCACCAGCAACGCCCCCCAAGGCCACCCCGGTAGCAGGAGGGAGCCCCATGTACGTGAGGGAGCTGGAGGAGCCCCTGGCAGGGCCATTGCCCTGAGGACCCCAGGGATGGGCATTGACTGCCCTGGCTCCAGGCAGCTCCCTGACAATGTTATGGCACAAGCAGGCCTGGCCAAGGCTGGCCAGGCTGGGTGGCTGGGGGCCATCTACACTAGCTGGCTCCGAGGGTGTGAGGCTGTAATGAGGTTCAGGGGTCCCCAAGCTCTGCACCTGGGCCACAGGCAGGAGTGACTCTCACTCAGCAGGTAGAACAGGGAGTTTATCAGTCGACAGGGACAGAGCTCAGTGCAGAGGTGTCATTCCAGCCAGCAAAGAGTCCTTCCAGCCCATCCTGGGGAGAGGAGCCCGAGGGGTGCCCCAGCCCGGGTCTAGCTTCCCATCAGCACCGGCTGGCTCTTCCAACTCTCTCCCCAGCTTCTAACTGCTGCCTCTGATTCAAAACCCAGCCCTGCTCCTCCCCACTCTTTGCTGGGGACAGAGGTGTTACCTGCCAGCTTAGGCTACAGACAGTCGGGGGTCATTCCCAGCCAGGGTGAGCTGCTGGGCCTCTCTCACACACATCCGTCCTGCCTCTCTCACCAACCACAGCTGTGCTGCTGAGCGCCTGGGATTCCCAGGGGGCAGCAGGGGCCCCCAGCGGTGGCACAGCCACCTCCCCCTCGCCTTTCAACCTGGAGAGCTTCCTTCCAGCCGTGCTGCAGCCCAGACACCCCGGGGGACTGCTCCATCCCAGCATGGTGTGGGGCAGAGCAGCTCCTCTGCCTCTCTCCCCACCTCCCCCCAGCGCATGCTGCTCCAGGCAGCTGGCCTGAACTCCCTCCCTGCGGGCAGCTCAGGCTCAGGCTCAGGCTCAGGCTCAGGCTCAGGCTCAGGGCTGGGGAGTGGCTCTACGGCCTGCAAGGCCCAGTGCTGCACTTTATCAGAAACACTCCAGTCCCCCCGCACTTCCTCTCCTGGCTTCCGCACTCACGGCCTTCCACCAGACACCCCATGTCGCTTCCTGTTTTGCCGCCAGCCCCTTCCCCAGCGCCCTGTTCTGTGGGGAGTGTGTCAGGCTGGGCCCAGGGCACTGGAACAGCCGGGTCCTTCCTGGCACCCAAAGGCTGGGCAGGGGTGGCAATGCGGAGCCCAGACCCCAGAGCCAGAAGGGAGCGGGGCTGTGCTTCGCAGGGAGCGGGAGGCAGCAGCCGTCTGTAACCCACAGACCTAGGTGTGGGTCACTGTCCCGGTAGTGGTACCTAGAGCACTTCGCAGAGAAAGAAGTGCCCGCTGCAGCCTAAGCTGCATGTCAGCTGGCCTTTAGCTCATGCTGTAGAGGCGCCTGCACTAAGCGCCGCAGGTCCCAGGCGCCAGTCTGCCTGTGGCAGTTCCGCATCCAGCATGGAACTGGCGGCCCTGGCAGAAGGTAGCTGCCCTTGGTGCATGCAGGGCAGATGCCAGGCAGCCTCCAGGCGCTTTGGCTGCTGATTGCCCTTGACAATGGCCCAGGCTGTCCCTGCTCCTCTCCGAGCCAGAGCGCAAAGGCACAAGCGTGACGGGGCCAGACAACAGACCCAGCACTGTCCCAAGGACAGCTCGAGCCTGCAGGCTGCAGGGCCAGCCCAAGTGTGACAGTAACACTGCTTGTTGTGTGAGCCAGGGACGGCCCTGGTGCAACACCATCACTTCCACCTCTGCCGCAGGAGTGAGACCCACCAGGCGCTTCCCTGAGTGCTGCACCCTGCCCATGTCCCCAGCAGCACACTTCAACACCAGCTCCCGCCAGCCTGCTCTTACCTGGCCCCTCAGCATCCCCAAGCCACAGGCTGGTGCTGGCAGGGCTCCAAGCATGGGCTGCAGAGCTGAGGAGGGACGGGCAGGCCATGCCTGCCCATCCCCCCCCCCCAGTAACACCAATAGGAGTGATCAGTGGAGGGGTGGCCCAGCAGGGCACAGTGGGGCTAGGAACTGTCTGAATGGTCTGTGGCTGGGGGACCCCCAATGCCACTGCAGATGACTAGCTCAGGAGGAGCAATGCCCAGTGGGAACCTAGCGAGGTTAGCCAGGCTCCTGCCATGCACTCAGCACCAGCCAGGCCTGGAGCGGCACTAGCCCAGTGGGTTTCAGCTGGGATAGGGAAGCAGAGACGTGGGCTGCAGCAGGCAGTGTCATAGGTCCCTGTAGGCCAGGTGCAGGGGTGACAGCAGACAGCAATGAGTCACCTGGGGGAAAGCCCGGGCTAGGATGGAGGCTGCTGAGCAGGGAAGGAAGGGCACAGTGAGGAGGGGGGAGAGGAGGGAGGGTGTCCCCTCAGGAGCTCAAGACACAGGAGTGCTCCTAGGGGCTCCTGCCTGCTGCTGAGGAGCAGCTGTGCCTGGCCCCAGTCAGCTGGGAACCTGGCCCTGCTGCACAGAGTCTCAGAAAGCCCAGAGCGAGCAGGGAGCCATCCTGACTGCCCCTGCCAGGCCCTGTGCCTGAGGGAAGCTGTAGTGGGGCTCACAGGTCCCCCAGCTCTGCACCCCATCCCCAGGCAGGAGTGACTCTCACTCAGCAGGAGAACAGCGGGTTTATTAGCTGCCAGGACGCAGCGTCGTACAGAGGGGTCAGTGCAGCCGGCAGAGACAGCCAGTCCCATCCATGCTGGGGAGAGGAGGCCCCAAGCAGCCCCTGGAGCCAGGGCCTGACCCCTCCTTTGTCTTGCTCTCTCCCAGCCCAGACTCACTGCTTCCAACTCCCAGTTCCAAGTCAAACCCCTCAGGCTCCACCTCCCCTTTGTCTGCAGCCCAGAGGTGTCACCTGG
Organism: Carettochelys insculpta; assembly: GCF_033958435.1. NCBI lineage: Eukaryota > Metazoa > Chordata > Testudines > Carettochelyidae > Carettochelys > Carettochelys insculpta. The sequence continues at coordinate 15,893,024 of NC_134163.1, read as the reverse complement.
TCGCCAGGTTACCCCCAGCAGGAGCCCCCCACCCTCGGTGAGGCCCCCCACTACATCCCAGAAGCGACGGGTGGGACGAGCCCAGGTGAAGAGTCCGGAGGAGGCTGCCCTGGCCCTAGGGAGCGTCTCGACCCGGGCAGGGGCCGCTCCACCTGCCTAGTCCTCTCCAAACCTCTCCCTCCACGGGCCGGGTGGGGACTGGGGAAGCAGCTCTGTCACGGCCAAGGGGCCGCGAGAGTGGGGCGGAGCCCAGCCAGACCCTGACCGTTGGCAGGGGAAGGTGTGACCGGCCCCCAGCCTGCAGGACTCGCCTGGCTGCGCCTCGGGAGCCCCGGCCGCTCCTGGGAGCCGCACGGGCCCTGCTTCCGAGCTGGCGGCACCCGAGCCGGTGGCCCGTGCAGCTCCCTCTGGGGAGGAGCGCTCCTGCCGCAGGCTCTGCGCACTGCTAGCGGAGCGGGGCAGGAGACGCAGGGGCAGGGCTGGGCCGGCAGCCGGGCCCAGCCATCAGGAGCAGCCTCCCCCTGGGGGCACCGAGCCCGTCGCCCGGCCAGGGCCCAGCTGAACATGTCCAGCCCGGAGCCAGGCCTGCGACCCCGGGGGCCGAGCCCCTGGACCAGGGCCCCGCCGGCGGCCACGGGCTGTGCCCCACGTAGCGCCCAGGCGGCGCGGCGCGGCAAGGGTTAATCGCCCGGGCTGCGTCACGGCCTGGCCGGGGCCTGCGGGCGGCTGAGGGGGCGGATCAGCGTCAGCCGCTGACGTCAAGGCCCGGCCCGGCGCTGCGCGGCGCGGGGGAGGCGGCGCTGCACGGCCGCAGAGCAGCTGCTCCCTGGAGCCGGGCCGGCCTGGCCACGCGCCGCGGCGAGGGCGGGCGCGGGCCTCCCCCGGGGCCGGGGCTGCGGCTGCGGCTGCAGGGAGGCCCGATGCGGGGCCCCTTCCGCCAGCCCCAGCCGCTCACAGGCACAGGCCGTGTGGGGCCCCGCGGCTGCGGAGGGATATGGCAGAGCCCCGTGGCCAGGCTGAACAGGGGCGTGCGCACGTCAAGACGAGCACCCAGACACGTGTGCGCACGCGGGCACACAACTGCCTCGTGCGCACCCGTGACCAGACGTACAGACCCCGAGCCGCGCACGTGCACGCGCAGGCAGGGATCTGTGTCGCGCCCACCTGTGAACAGACGTACACAACCTGAGCCTTGCGCGCGCCCACACACGTGCACACGCCCGTGCACACGCCCCGAGGCACACCCCTCGCTCCCGCTCTGCCGGCAGGGAAGGGGGAAGGGTCCGCCCCAGGATTTCGCGGCTGCACTCCAGGGCTGTGACCCCGGGGCTCCTCCGGGCTGCACCGCCCCGCCCCCCGCAGGCAGGCCGCTTCCAGGGCGGGGGCCCTCGTAACACAAGCCAGAGCCCGGCGCTAATTGAAATCACATGGCCCGGCCAAACAGGCTGGCTGCCCTCGGCCACCCTCCCCTTGGAGCCTAGGGGGCTCGGGGCTGGCGGCGGGAGGCCCACTCGGGGGTCACACGCGGACGAAGGGCAGTGCCGGGACCGGGGGGCATCCAAGGGGCCCACCCCGGGAGCTCGGGAACGTGCAGGCGAGAGCAGGCCCCGGGGGCGGGCGACAGGACAGCCGGGCTGGGCCGCGCCACGCACAGAATTAACCCCTTTCTTGGTGGTGCCCCCGGCCTCGCGCGCCGCAGCCCTCTGCCGACACTGCGAGCGCATGTCCGCGAAGGCCTGGGCGCAGCGGGGCCCTGCCTGGGTAGCGGTGGGGCGCGGCTGCGGGAACGCGCTCTCTGCTCCTTACGTTCCCTTCCTGCTGCCCCTCACCTCTCCTGCTGCAGTCACTCAGCACACAGGGTGCAGGAGGTGCCTCCCTGGGGCGCTGCAGGTCCGCTCTGCAGCACGCCCTGTAGCGCCTGAGAGCGCAGGTCCCTCCCCGTGCACGTGCGGTAGCTTTGGAGGTCCGGACTCCAGTACTGGTTGGGTCACACATGCACCGAGCTGGACGGTGGGAGCAAATCTCTGCAGGGCGTATATCCATTTAGGCTTTGCAGTGAAGATGAACCAAAGGCCCCACTGGTTGGGGGAAACGTGGGGGGGTGGGGAGTGGGGCTTTCGATGGTGATCCTGCAGGTCCTGTTGCATTCCTTGGCGCTGACGTCAAATGGCTGCCCGCCTCCCCAGGTTGGCAGGTCCCCCCACCCCACTGGAATTGGGGCCCCCTTTGCCCAGAGAGGTATGAGCTACACCCGCCTTCCTGTGGGCTGCTGGGGCCTGAGGAGTGCAGCTGTGCGGGGCTGTGTCTCTGGGAGCCCTAGTGCAGGCCCCCGCTGTGTGGCCAGTGGGTTTGAGGGTGAGCCCGGGCGGAGGCTGTGCCACTTACGGTAAGCTAGCCTGCCAGCGAGCTGGGCGTGCAGCGTGACCCACTCAGCACATTCGCTATGACTCGCCGCCTCTGCCCTTTCATCTTGGGGAGACGAGCAGCAGAAAAATCCCACCGGCCTCTAAAAATAGCAGCTGTGAAAGGGGAAGCTGCCAGGCCGCGATGGAGCACCAGAGCTCCCCGATGCATAGGGCTGTACAGAGAGCTGGGCCGGGCTGCCGCGAAGGGGCAGCTCGGTGGACAGGGTCCAGCACGGAGGTTCTGGTGCAGGGCGCAGAGACAAACACAGCCTGTGAGAACTCTGGGCTGAGCAGCTGTCCCCTCCTCCAAAGTGCCATCGCCAACTCTGCTGTGCAAAGGGGGAAGCGAGGCACACACAGTGACATGCTGCCCTTGGACCAGTGCCCCCAGGAGGTCAGAGCTCCAGAGCCCTGCCAGGGTTCCCTGTAAGCCGGAAGGGAGGTGAAGGAGCCGCCCAGCTGGCAGCTCCCATGTGTCTGTGGGTGCTGCACGGAAGGAAATGAATTCTGCACTTGATGGAGAAGGTCAGTGGGACCCCTGGTCCTGACTCGCCAGTGCTGTGCTCCAGGTGCTCTAAGCCCCTCCCATCTAGCCCAAACAGAGTGCCCCCCCGCAATGCCCCCCTCCCCTGTGCCAGCAGCTGCGTGGCCTCCAGCTGGAGCATAGCCAGGGCGCCAGGGCTGCAGCCCAGCTCTGGGCAACAGCCCTAGGGATGCTCGAGGACTACACCACTCCCCGTCAGACCATGTGGCTCCCCACACCCCAGTGCCCACTCATGACACCAAGGTCTGCACTGGCTATCAGGGAGAGCACCCAGCTGAGCCCCCAGCCTGACCCCAGCAGCACAAGGCCCTGAGCCCCAGCCTGACGGAGCTGGAGACCCCAGTGCTGCAGGAGTTTCTGTAGGGCGTGTTCAGGGCCTCCCACCTGGGCCCTGGCTCAATACAGCCCTGGCTGGGCAGGGCACGTGCCTGGGGGACCCAGCAAGTCCTGTGGTTCTAATGGGGGGGACTGAGCCAGGAATCAGATGTGGGGATCCAGCTTCCCCACAGGGCACAGTCCCACTGGTGGAGATGGGCCCACTGTTCCCAGCCAGAACACCCGGGGGCTGGGACAGGCCATGGCCCCGGCGCTGCAGAGCTGCCTGCACACCAGCTGCAAAAGCGGCCCTCGCCTTGTAATGGGGCCAGACGCCAGGGAGCGTGTGGATGCAGGGAGCCAGCCTATGCCAGGAGATTCACAGCTGGGAGGCCTCCCCTTGAACCTGCAGGGGCCCTGGCTCTGCTGTGCCCCTCCAGTGGCACTGAGCGTCCTGTGCACTCTCCTCATTCATACTCTGGCCTCCTTGCCCAGCCCTGGCCCAGCTATGCTGGGGGGCTACATCGGGGCCCGGGAAGGGTGGCATGGGCCACATCACACGGAGGGAGAGGGATCTAATCATGGTCTTCCCCATGAGACCAGTGCGGTACCTGCCCGGACTGGGCTTCCCTGGTCAGGCACCAGCCCCCCTCATCCAGGAACTTACTGGGACCTCCCGGCAGCAGCCAGCGTGGAGCTGGGCTGTGGCTCAGCGGGAGGCCGCCCTTCTGCAAGGGCAGGGCAGGTTTGGCACATGCTGCGCCTCGGGGTGGGGGCTCTGCTTTGAGCCGGGGGTGCATGGAGCAGTATGGGATGCGTGGGGCACAGACGTCATTCCTATAGCCGGGCAGTTCCATGCAGGGTCTCCTGCCCCTGGGGCTCACAGTGCTAGGGGACAGAGCATGGCAGCTGTGTCCCACCCCGCTGAGCTAGCGCCAGCCCCGGCTCCTGCCCCAGTGCCAGCACCAGTCTTGGTGGGGGAGGGGGGTTGAGTGCCTGGCACAGTTCCTAAAGGCTCAAGATGTTACTCTCCCCTGGCCCTGGGTGTGCTCTGGGCTGAGGCCAGTTCCCAGCAGGGTGAGCCGTGAGGCTGCCAGGCCAGGGCAGGATGTGGTGCAGGGAGGTTGTGAAACGGCCTCGGATTTCCTCCTTCCCCTCCGCAAGCTTGTTTGTGCCCCAGCAGCTCAACAGAGCGAGGCTGAGCTGGGGCAGGGGCTGTGGTGTCATTGGCACCACAGCATGGAGCTATGGGGCCGATCCATCTGTGGGGCATCCCCAGGCCCTGCCCCCACCTGCAGCCAGACGTGAGTCTCACTCTGCAGGGAGAACAGACTGGTTATTGGGCGACGGACACAGAACCAGCAGCCGTCAGTACAATCCATCCTGGGGAGGGGCCCAGAGGGAGTCTCTGACCAGGGCCCTGGCCCCCTTCCTTCCCCTCCAGCCAGTCGAGACTGTCCCATTCAGCAGCCTAGCTCCAATTCAAACCAGCCAGGCCTGTTTCCCAGGTGGAAAAGGTGTCACCTGGTGGCCTAGGTTAGGAAGGCCATAGAGGGCCATTGCCTATGTCTGAGAAGTCATCACATGGAAACTCCCCTCACTGCTGTGCACTGATGCTGTGCCTGGAGAAACTGAGGCATGCACATGGCATTACTACAAGCCAATATGTAACCTAACCTATAATTCCCAGGGTCCCCACTTCATCACAGGGCTCATGGGCCCCCTGCATTGCCTCCGTATTATTCCTGGTTGGGGGGCCCCTGCCCAGGTGCAGATGGGCTGGAGTGAGGAGGCAGTATGGCCTAGTGAAATGAGCACTGAGTGGGACCAGGATTCCTGGGTTCTCAGCCTGACCTGACTCTGGCACAAGCTCCCTGAGTGACATGGGGGGGACCTCCCCCGACAACAGGGAAGTGGCTCCCTGGCACAGCTGTGGTGGCCAGGAGGCTGATGATTGCTCTGTGCTCATCTGTCTCCCCACATGCTGACATGGCAGTGTCACCTGTGGGGCTTGGGAGCCCTGCCTCACCCTGGCCTTGGCAGGAGCAGCAGTCCTGGGCCAACTTCATGAACACCTCCCCTGAGGGAAGCAGGGCAAAGCAGCGTCTCCTCCGCTCCCCAGCAGCAAGAAACCACCTGGGCCATGCGGGGGATGTGCCCTGCCCAACTCCACCACAAGAGCCCCCCCAGCCCAGCCCCTCTCCCTTCACAGACTGGGAGTGATGCAGCTGCTTTGCAGGTCCTAGGACACCCATGGTGAGTTACAGCTGCTCTGAGGCTGCTCTACCTTACACAGGCTGAGCAAGCCCCCTGGAAGGAGGAGAGTAAAGGCTGAGAGTCTCCTGAGGGAAGCAAGAATAGAGCCTGGCCCAGCAGGGTCAGGGCCGTGGAGAGGGGCAGAGGAACCAGCCTTTGTTGCTCACTCTGCAGCCACTGTGCCTGTTTCCCAGCACCTCCGGGGAAGCCTAGGTCTGTGTGAACGGCTCAGCCTGCGGGCGCTCCAGGCCTGCCAGCAGGGGCAAGCCGAGGGCACGCCGCACCCCCACAGCACAGCATGCAGCATGGGCTAGAGGGGACAAGCTGGCCCATGCACCCTGGGAGGTGAGGGCTGGGGAGGGAGCGGGTGGGTAACAGGGCTCTGGCCCGGATTAGGGCCAACACAATTCTTATACACCAGAAGCTGGCAGTGTGAGCGGTCCCTCCCACACCTGGTTCTGCAACCTGGGCACAACAGCGGGTCCCACAGCACCCACGCTGCCAGGTCCCAGTGTGCAGCAGAAGCAATGGCCTGGCTACGAGTCAGCATCTTCAGCTGCAGCGCTGGAGCTCACAGGGCGCCCGGAGCTGGGAAACCAGGGCAGGGGTGGGCAGAAGATGTATGTACATCGCTCATAGAGCTGGAAGGGACCTTGAGAGGTCCTCAAACCCAGCCTGTCTTCCCCGCAGGGAGCTCTGCCCAGGACCATGTGGAGTTGGAGCAGCCCCAGCCCAGTTCTCAGTGCCCCAGGCCTGGCTGGCTGCTCAGGGCAGGCAGGGGCCACTGGCCTAGTGCAAAACGCTGGCAAAACCCAGCAAAGCACATGGCTGGAAAATATGCAAATGCACTGGGTCGCTTCTGAGAAGGTTGAGTGGAGTGAGTGGAAAGAGGCTGGGCAAGGCCACACACCTGGTTCACTGCTGGGCAGGTCCACCCTGGCTCCGGACCCCACAGGCCCTACATGCTCTCAGACCAAGCCCCCAATGCACCCCTACACCAGGTGTGGTGCAGCTCAACCCCCCCAGGGTCTTGGTGCCCACACTTGCCAGGGATTGCCCAGGGCAAGATCCCACCAGCCTGGCAGGGCTGGGATTGCAGCAGTGGAGGAACCATCAGCTTCTTTTAAGTGACTACAAGGTCCCTGTGGGCCAGGGGAGCTGGGTGGCAGCTGCCTCAGGCCCTGCTCTGAATGGCGCTGCCAAAACCCTGCAGGTGCCCAGCTGCCTTGCAGAGCGAGAAGGGTAAGGGAGTCAAGGTGGCTTCATTCCCCTGCCCCTGAATCCTCTCCATACAGCCAAGCGACCCCTGCCCCGGCAGAGGCCATGAGCTGGGGTCTCCTGCCCCCTCCCCACTTCCACCCCTGCTGCCTTCAGCCAAGACCTGAGTGTTGTCTCCATTCCCAGGGAACTCAGCCAGCCCCTGACCCTGGGAACAAGGGACTGGGCTGCCCCCAGCCGGCTCCAAGCCCCCAGGAGAGCCAGCTGCTGTCGGGAAAACTGCAGAACGGCAGGTCTGCAGCACAGGGCTGGGTCTCTGCCCCCAGGGAGACTGCAGGGTCCCACCCGAGGAGCTGCTGCCAGGAAGAAGGGGCCCTGTTCCGGCTCCTCGCACCACCTGGTGCCTCCATCCATCTGCCGCAGGCAATAGGGGAGCTAGGCTCTTGCTTTGTGGTGCAGCCGCCGCTGGCCGGCCGGGCGGGGAGCGGGCCGGCAGCTGCAGCCCGCAGCCCTGCAGCGCCCAGGCGAGCAGCACCGCCAGTGCCCTGCCGGCTCCGGGCAGCAGCTCTCGGAACGGGCCACACCCAGCCCGCTTGTGCCGGGAACCCAGAGGACCCCCCAGCGGGGCACGTGCGCCGCGACAGGCCGGAAAGGGCGGGGCCTGGGCGCCGTGGCAACGCCGATAGCCCCGCCCCCGCTCGCAGCCCGCGGGCGAGTCGTCGTTTGCCGCCTGGCACCTGCGCCTGCGCGGCGGGGGAAGGGGAGGGGGAGCCACAGATGAGCCCCGCCCCGCGCCCCGCCCCTTTCCCGCCAGCACCGGCAGGGAGCGGGGGGGGGGCCCGGGGCGCCCGGCCAGGCCGCGACTGCCTGGTGGGGGGGTCACCGCGCACCGCGACTCCCTCCCAGGCGCAGACCCGGCCCGGGCCCGGGGACGCTGCCCCAGGCCGCGCTGGGCCCCGGGCTCCCCCTCCTGCTTCCAGCTCGCGCCCAGGTCCCTTTGCCTCGGCTGCGGCTGCTGCCAAGCGGCTTGTCCCCGCCAGGCGCCGAGCACCGGCAGGAGCCTGCCCGGCTCTTCCCCGCGGCCCCTGCTGCAGCCCTGCGGCGTCAGCCGAGGGCCGCACCCTGCTGGGGTTGCTTCTGGCCCTGGGCGAGAGGGGGGCCAGGCCCGAGGCCGGCTCCAGACCAGCACCGTGGGCTCCCTCCCGCTCCTGGAGCTCAGGCTGTCCGGGGGCTGAGCAAGAGGAGCCAACCCCGGCTGCGGCCAGGGCTGGGAGCCACGTGGGGCCTGCCCGCGGGGGGCTTGTCCATGACACAGCGCACCCTGCGGAACAGGGCTTTCCAGAGGGGATGGGGCGAGGTGCGTGGGGTCTATCCCCTGGTGAGGCCGCATGTGTTTCCTACTGTCCTGGAGCAACGCTGGGTGGGTGCCGCAGTTTCTCTAGGCACAACATCAGTGCACAGCTGGAGACGGGAGTGTCAGTGTGATGTCTAATATGCAGGCAGGCAATGGGCTTCCGTGGCCTTTGTAACCCAGGCAATCAGGTGACACCTTCCTTCCTTAGGAAACAGGACAAAGGGAGGAGGAGGGACCTGGCTGGTTTCGGCTGGGAGTGGGACAGTCTGGTCTGGCTGCAGAGGGAGGAAGGGGGCCAGGCCCTGGCTTGGGGCCCCCATCTGCCTGGGGTGGATGGTACTGATGGGTGCTGGATCCTGTGCTGACAAGTTTGTTCTGCGCTGTCCCTGTCACCTAATAAGCCATCTGTTCCTCCTGTGGAGTGAGTCACACATGCGTGCAGGTGGGACAGGGCCTGGGGACTCCCTACTCCATGATACCAGCTAACCTGTCAGGGACATCCCCACACAATAACCTCCCCCCCCCAGCTAATGGGGCTGGCCAGTACAAATGGTACAATGTGCACAATTCCAGCTGAGATGCTGGGCAGGATCAGGCCCCGCCTCTGGGACCCTTTCCCCTTGGGAGACCCAGGGCCTAGGTAGCCATACTGCAATGATTTACTGCAGGGCCCACTCAGCTGCCACAGCCCAGCCCATTAGTTTAGAGCCATGTCCACACCCTAAGAGCCATCAAGGCAGTCACTAGTATCCCTGGCAACCAGGTGCCACAAGGCCACAGCTCAGGCACTGGGTTTGGCCCAGCAGGAGGGACCCACGAGACCCAGTGTCTCCATGCTCAGCACCCAGGGCTGCCAGCCTGACCTTGCGTTTCTGCTGCTGCTACTGGCAGAGGATGCAGCAGCCCTGGCTCCAGGCTCTCAAATGCTGCTGGGGAGGGAGTGCCCAAGGCACCCAGCAGCTGGTACCAGCTCTCCCAGCCTCAACACCCCAGCAGGGCCAGTTCAGCTCCCCTCAGCAAGCAAAGGGCCTGGCCCTGCAGTTTGGGCAACATCCGTCCTGTGCCAGGCAGCCATCGCCCAGCTCTGACAGCAATTTCTCCACTTCTTGGGCCTGTTCCAGACTTTGTCCTCATGCCATTCTGCCTCCAGCATCTCCAGTGGGTGCGTGGCACAGGGCCCCAGGAAGTGACATGGGCATGCCCACAGCCAGAGAGGGGCCAGCCTTGGGGAAGGGAGGGTGGCTGAAAGTCCACTCCCAGGCCTCATGTCAGCTGGCCTGCGGTTTGCTGCCCTTCTTCTCCAGCCTGGCCGTCTGCTGTGCTCCCAAACGGGTCCCCTAGCCAGAGAAGCACGACTGGGGCTACGAACACAGCCAGTGGCGAGCAGGCAGCCTCTGGAGTTGCCTGTGGATGCAGCCAGTTCAGAGTCACAGAATCACAGGGCTGGAAGGGACCTCAGGAGGTCATCTAGTCCAGCCCCGTTTCAAGCAGGATCAACCCCAACTAAGTCATCCCAGCCAGGTCCTTGTCCAGCCAGGACTTAAAAACCACAAGGTACGGAGAATCCACCACCTCTCTAGGCAACGCATTCCAGTGCTTCACCACCCTCCTGGTGAAGTAGTTTTTCCTAATATCTAACCCACACCTCTCCCTCTTCAACTGAGTCCCAGGACCTCTCATTGCCCCTTGTCGTCAGCATGCACCCTGTGGCTGCAGAACCAATGGGTGAGCCCTGCAAGGAGCAGCCCCCACCCAAGCCAACCAGGCCACACTGTGCTGGGCCATACAGCGACTCACCTGGCAGACACAGCACAACTGGTTCCCAGACTTGCTCTCTGTGCCTCTCAGCACAGCAGCCTGCTGGGCACAGGGACCTGGAACAGGCCCAGCAGGTCTTGCTGATGCACCTTGTGGCACAGCAGAGACATGCACCTGGCAAGCAGCTTAGCCTTGGCTGTGCTTCAGGAATGGGTGTTTTACTGGGACAGCCATCAGTCACCTGACTACCCCAGGGCCCTGTGGGGCAGGCAGCCCAAGCACCCCAACAAAGAGTTTTCCTGGCTGTGCTGCAGCCCTGGGAGGCCTTTGAGCCACATCCCCCCCACCCCAGACCACAGGCATTAGGGCCATGTTTGGAACCTCCCCAATGGAGCTGCTGCCTCAGGTGCTATTCCTGGAGCCGGATGGTGAGCCGGAGCAGCCCCCAGCTCACATGCCCCCTCTGAGTCACACTTCTGCTGACACCTGCCAGCTATTTTTATCATGTAGTAGCTGGAGGGGAATTCTGCTGCTGCCCTGGGGCAAGGTGCCACAGCTCTACACTCACCCAGCTCCCACCTCTCTGCCTGGGGGCACCGTTCCGCTGGTGGCACAGTCAAGTCTGGGTTTGAGGGTGTGGGGGAGGCATTTGGCTCTGCCACCTACAAGGCAGAATCTGTGCTTCCTGGCCCAGTCAGTGGTTTGAGTGAGAACAGCTGAACCCACACCAGGCTCCTGCTGCTCCTCTGACAGCAATGAATCCATGAGTCTCCCAGCTGGACATTGAGGGGGTCAGAAACATAAAGCCTCTGCTTCCCTTGGAGCTGGCCCCAGCACACAGAGGTCATCTCTGTCCCCCTCCTTCCCGAGGATGCTGCTCCCCTAAGGCCTGGGCTCCGGCTGGGGCTTAGGCACCTGTCAAACGCTCAGTGTGAGAGAGAAACTTTTCACTGTGGGCCCTGTGTGGCTCTGCCAAAGGGCAGTGGGGAGCCCAGCTGCCCCTCGGCAACAATCTCCAGCCCCAGCTGGCAGGCTGCAAGAGCGAAGCCTCTCTCATGAAAGCCAAACACTCCAGGGGCCAGGCTGGAGCCTCCATGATGCTGGTGGATGCCCTCTGCAAGTGCATTAGCACCACCCTTCTCCCAGGGCCCCATTCTGGACCCCGCTGTCCCAGCCCACCCCCATCCCAGACCTTTCCAGCTGTGATCTGTGCAGCACCAGCAGAGCGCCAACAGGAGAGGAGTGCCGCCTCCAGCCAGACCCTTCCCAGGACCGGCAGTCGCTGCAGGGTTGCTGACCCGCCCCGCCGCCCGTGTGTGTGTGCGCGCGCGCACGCGGACCAGAGGGCGCAGAGAGCCCGGTGGCAGTGCAAGGCTGGGCCTCACAGGAAAGAGGGAGGCAGCCAGTGGCTGGTGGAGGGGCCAGGCATGTAGCTGGGGGCTGCACTCAGCTCTGTGCCAGTCCTCACTGTTCGCTCCAGGCCCTTCCGCTTGCTCAGCACAGCCTGGCTCCCTCCTACTGCAACAGCCAGGTAGCCTGGACATGCACTTAGCTCTCTGCAACTGGGACTCATGCACTAAGCCTTGCAGTGCTCCCGCCCAGCCCCTCCCCCCACACTACACGCACCCCCCACCCCAGCTCCGTGGGTCTGTCCTGAGACGCACATCCCCAGGCTCCACCCCAGCTGGGCAAAGAGGGGGGCTGCTACTGGACTGGCAGGGATAAGTGCTCTGCCTCCAGCCCCTGCCTCAGGGCCAGGAACACCCCCACGCTCTGCAAGAAGGGGCATGCTGGCAGCGCCCTCCTGGGTTAGCTGGGGGAGCTCTTCTCTCCACAAGCAGGCAGACTGACCCCTTGGCTGGTACTCGGCCTTCTGCTCCACACTGAATTGCGTTAAGGAACTTTTCTGGCCTTTTCCACCACAGCGTGAGCATCCTGCAGGGGCAGGCAGCTGTGCCAGAGGGGAACTGAGGCACAGAGGCTAAGTGACAGGCCCAAGGTCACCAAGAGACATTTCAACATAAAACAAAAGGGAGCAGCTGAGGCAGCAGCTCATCGGTCACTCCCTGGTCAGCACAGGGTCCCGCTTCTTTACCTGCATGGGCAAGGGGCAGCCAGTGCTGGGAGTACAAGGGCCAAGCTCCGTGGAGTGCAGAGTCCCACATGGGCTAAGCCAGGCTCCATCCAACTGCCTACCTTCCCAGAGGCTGGCCTGTGCTTTGGAGCTGGCTGGGATGGGCGGAAAGCACCTGCTTCTCCTGGCAGGAGGCAGGGGGCTATGTTCCCCTCTGGCTAATGACTCCTCAGCCACGTAGCAGGGAGAGCCCCAGCTTGGACTCACAAGCCCAGAAAGGAGCACAAAGCACTGCTGGGATTCGCTCAACCCTGGGCAGGCAGGGCTCCAGGCAAAGCAGCAGCTCAGAGAGCACACGCTGGCCATACATACCAGCCTTATCCTTCCAAGCACCCCACAACCCCTGCCTCTGAAGTGTAGGGGGCAGCTCCAGCCAGGGATGGACAGACAGGGAACAATCTGAAATTTAGAAAGGAAAAGGCGCAGGAGGAGGAGGAGGAGGAGGATTCAAAGTGTATTTTTAGTTGCTTAACACAGCCCTGAAATATTTTGTCCGCCCCTCCCTCTAGCCTGCAGGCTCTGCGCGGTGGGTAATTATTCCTACGCCAGCTGAAGGCACACCAGTTCTGAGTCAGTGCAGCTCAGGCAACAGAGCTGTTTGCAATGCATAAGCTAGTGTTTGCCTGAAGAGAGCTGATGTGTTCCTAGTGTCAACACGTGCCCTGTAACTACAGCCAACGCTGGCTCTCAGAGTAAGGGGCAGCCCTTAGGGGCTGGCTGGGCTGCAGAAAATGGAGAACAGTTGTATGTTAGGCAAAGGGAAGCTCAGCGTGAAGGTGGGGGTGGAAGGGCAGGTTCTACCAGCCGGCCAACGCCCTGGAGCAGCTTGTTAGAACACCCTGTTCTGTGGGAAAGGGGAGCCATGGAACAGGCTCTGGTTGCACACTTCTCCCTGTGGTTAATGGAGTTCCCCGCCCCCAGCCAGAGCCGATGCTGCCATTTGTTTACTTTGCTGGCTGCATCCCAGCATCATGAGCAATTCTCACAACTTCCCTCTGCTGCAGCTCCTGCCTCCTCCCTCCTGCAGGTTCTACTCCCTGTCTTGGCTTTCCCCCACCTTATGCTGGGCTTATGCCGGCCCTGTTCCCTCCTGCCCAGCACAAACAGGCAGAAGTTCACGCAGCTCACAGGCAGGAAAGATGAGAGAGGCACAGTATAGATCGGGGTTCTCAGTCTAATTTACCATTGTAGGCCACAGCCAATACTAGCCGAATGGCCCCCAGAATGGCACATGGGCCACAGCTTGAGAGCCACTGGCATAGAGGTACAGTTCCAATACAATACAGCTAGTCCTCTGGCAGGTAGCCGCTCCTTTGCCAAAGGCAGGGCATGCCTATGCTGGGTAAATTGTCAAGCAGCAGCTGATGGATTGCTAGGGCCTGAAGTATTCCCACCAAGAAGCAAAGAAACAGCTGGGGAGAAAGAACTCCCCTGCTGCAATGAAAGGCTTGCGGCATTTCTTAGCCACCTTCTAAGGCCCAGTGTTTCGGGTCAGTGGAAGGCACAGCAGGCATGGCTGCGGGCTGCCACCATGAGTGGAAGCCAAAGGGGCAGCTGGTGTAGCTCCATCACGTTTGGCCTGAACAGCCTTGCACTCTGTACCGTAGCACATACAACTCCGCAGAGGCAGCTGCAGCATTTCAAGTCTGCTGGCAGGGATGGGAAGGGGCGGAGAGCGGGGCAGATCATTAAGGGGAGAAACTGGCCTGGGGCCCCACTCGCTGCATTTGGAGAAAAGGTCATTGTGACACAGGAACAAAAGGCAGCTGGAGCAGGAGAGCACATCCCCAGCTGCTCGGGTCGCTATGTCCTTGGAAAGGGGAAACTTGGTTGCATTTGAACCTCTCACTGTTTTGCTCCGAAAGTCCAGGAGATCGATAGGCCCCACTGCTCACATATAACCAATGCAAATGTACGGTAGAGCTTGGAGGGGTGTTTGAGCCAGTCTACTGGTGCAGAGTTTTTAAACCCACTGTCCAAATCAGAGAAGTGAAGGTCTTTGCAACAAAGCCAGGTCCAGGCTGACAGCAAGCAAGAGGCTTCTCCTACAGGTTAGCAATGAATTTGTTCCACTCGAAACTCAGCACTGGCTCCATAAGGATAAAAAAAAAACAGGTACACAAAGCACGTTCTTTGCTTTGTTCACTCTCGTTCTGAGGAGGAGACCGAGGGCATAATGGTGGACAGGGCCAGGAAGAAAGAGAGACCCCTTTGAAAAAGGAAACTGTGCTCCCATCAGGGGCTGAAGAGGAAGTTACCTAGGATAACAAGAAGTCTTGTGGGGCTACCTCTCTGACACTTGTTACCTAGGGTAGTTTCCAAAAAAAAATTAAACTACCAAGAGTCTTTCAAAATGAGAACTAGACAAGGCAGAAGCCTACAGCAGGTATTTGAACAGGTCAGCGGGTGTGCTGGATCAGCACTTCTCAATCAGGGACCACCACAGGCCTGTGACTGAGGGCTGGGAAAATCCTGGCAGCTAAAGTCAATGGGGGAAATTCTGTCCTCATAGCTGTCTACAGGGAATTCCCATTATCTTCAGCAAGGACAAAGATTTCCCCCTTTTCCACCAGTGGCTCCAAGATGAAAACTAAGCAGAGACTGCGGCAGGAGGCTTGAAATGCCAGGTATTATTAATTAAATTAGTCAGCATACGCCATCAAGCAGGGCAAACCTTAGGGGGGAAAAAGAAAAAAACAAAACAAAAACCAACCATCAATCTTAATTCCAAACCACCTCCAGAGCGAGGTTAGGATCAGAGCCCAGTCAAAGGAAATCCTCCTCCTACTGCAGCGTTCAACGCCCTCTCAAAGAAAGCCGCCTGGAAGTTAAGTCAGGCGTCAGCACTTCAACCCGAAGGAAAACTTTCATCCACAGTCTTACATTTTAAAAAGGATCATTAAATGGCAAACTCGCTCACCATGGGGGGGGTTCAGAACTGCACAGGCACACAGGCCAAGGAACTGTGCAAAAAACCAGCTGTTCCCCTCTTGGCTGGTGATGGACAATTGCCCGTGGGCAGCACACGGAGGCTCGCTCCATTTGCAGCCCGCGGACCCCCAGCCTGCTCCACTCTCCCACATGCTAGGGCACTGACGTCCCACACTTCCTATGCCTTCCCCTCCCTCCCAGCATTTTCAGAGCGATTCAGGCTCCGTCCCAGTTCCTCTCCTTCCCTCCCAGAGCGCGAGCCCCACAAAGCTGCTGTTTGCAGTGAAGGAGGGGGAGGAGCAGGAAAGCACAGGGCTCTGGCGCTCAACGGAGGTGCACAGATGGTGATCCACAGGCGGAAGGCCAGTACACTGAAGGCCGCTGCGGTCCACCCATCAGTGGTGGCTGCCTGCCCCTGTTCTTGGAACACTAGCACACCGCAGGACTTCCCATCATGAAATTCATGTACAGTAACAGACAGCCGAAGCCAGGAATTAGTGATGTGATTTGAGAACCCGTAGTTGTTGGTTTTATTTTCATTTTGTAATCACACAGCCCAGGACTGTTTTCCCCTTGGCCTACGGGCCTATGAGAGGGGGTGTGTGAGAATGGGAGGGAACACTGCCTTACCAGAAACAGAGGGCTAGTTAAAAAAAGGATAAAAAAATTCTTGGCGACATTTCTTCAGCAAAGATACAATACCCTCAGTTTCAGTGTTCCAAACTAGAAAGTCTTGTGTATGCAACAGATATAAATACCTCCCAAGGCTGGTTTCAAGTATAAAATAAAGAACAAAAACAAAAACTATCCTTGAAATGTTCATACAAGTTCTTAAAACATGCAAGGGACAGCCTATGTATGCGCGCACATGCGTGGGTGTGTTAAAAAGACAGTGAGCCTGAAGAATTAAACAGGACCTAACTCTCCTCAGGAGAGGGTCTAAAAAAGCCACCTCCTTTATCAAACTGAACATGGAAAACAAAACTTTCCAATTCTGGATCTGATGGCTAAAAGAGTGACAATAATGACTCCAGCTTTACCAGCAGCCTACGCTCAGCCCACCACCATTCAGTTTGCTTAGCTTGATTAATTGAGGACTAGAAATCTAACACCTTTAAACACAGGCTGACCTGGAGGTGCCAAAAGCAGATGGCCTCCCAACACTGTCTCTGGCAAAGGTAGTGACAGTGACTCATTGCTTGGCCGACTGTCTGCCTGGCTTCTTTTCCTGCTGCCCTCTTCCACTCCCTGGTATCCCTCGACCACGACCGCCGAACACTCCTGTGGAAGAAGAGCAGTGAAAGCATGAGGAGGAGTCAGGTGTTCCTCCCCTGTTAGAATCTGGCTGCAATACAGATGCACATGCTTTGCCTGTCTGGTAGGCTCCCTTCCCATGGCTCTAAGAACCTTGAAACCTACACCTGGTTAATCCACAACACAACTTTTCACAGTCAACCACGTAAGCTCCCCTTACCTATCAGCAGTCCAATCTCACCCAGCGAAGACTGTTAGCAAGAGAACTCGCTGCAGTGGTTACTAGCACAACAAGCTAAGCTCCACATGAAAAGCTTACAATTTTCAAAATAAAATGGCCCAGTGCATAAATGAACTGGCCTAGTTTTCAAATCAGTCACTTAGCAAGATTAGCAAACTCTACGGCTGGGACAGGGGAAAAAACCCTCAAAAGACTTCAACAAGGCTGCAGAAATCAACAGGACTGAGAAAGTGACTCACTTCAGAGACAGGTCAGCTACAAAATGGGACAAGAGCATCCCTCTGTGCTGATCTACTCATCAGATCTGCCTCTGGCTGCATACAACGCAGAAGGACTCGTCCTCTGACTGGAGGCCCTCGTGACTGAGCTGCGCTGGTCAGGGCAGCAGCAACACGGAGCAGCCTCATGGCATGGCCCTAATCCCAGCTCCCTGTGGTACACTGCCAGCCACACACTCAGCTAGCTCCAACTCCATGGGAGCATGCCACCAGCGAGCGCCCCCAGCCGCCCTTCTGGTGGGAAACCTGCGGTGTGTCAGAGGGGGCTGCTCTGGGATTCACCCGACTCATGCCCACTGCACTGCAATGAGGCACAAGCAGCTTCCTTAGCGTCCACCAGCCAGGTCACAACTGGCTCTAGAGCACAGATCCCGAGCGTCAAACGGCTCCGAAGGGACACCAGACTTACATGCTGCTGGTGGAGCTGTACTGGTTTGGCCTCCATGCATCTGGTTCACTGCAGCCCTTGGCCCATTCAGGCAAGTGAAGCTAGCCACACAGCTGGCTGGAAATAAGCAGCTGCCTGCTCCCCACAAGGCAGCTGAAGATGTGTCTGCAGTGCCCCCTCCTGCTGGCCAGGAGCATGAGACGACTGACTGTCGAAAGGGTCATTCTTGACATTAACTGTGTGCCCATTTATAGCTGTGCTCCTGCCTGCTAGCTCCTTAGCAAACCGGACGGCAGTAACACGAGCCAAGCCTTTCATCTGATTAGCTAATGCTGCAGCCACGCGGTAAAACAGTCCCAATGCTAACTGAAGTTACATATCAAAGCGGCAGGGGCTCTCTCAGCACAAGTGGAGGAATCGTCTCTGCCTTCTGCCAGGTGGATACTGCGATGGCACAAGACCTTACAGGAAACAGCTCCTGCAAAAGCCAGCGGCAGCAATGCTGAGTGCTGTGGTCACCAGTGTGGAGGGAGGGGAGCAAAGATGCCTCCTGTAGACTTCTGAAGGTCCCCAGAGGCAGAGCAGAAGCAGCTGAAACCCCAGCTGTGCTCCCCCGGGGGCCGACTGAAATTCCTAGGGATGCCACTCTTGCTAACAGAGTCCCCCCCAACAGCTCCAACCTGAAACTACCACATTCACTGCAGCCAATGTAACAGATCCCCCCTGTGAGCAGGAAAACAGGAAACTGGTGACAGGCCTTTAAGGCTGCTCCATCCATACAGCTAATCCCTCTCTTCAGCTGCTGGGGCACAGACTGCTAGCTGTGTGTCACAGATGGATGTCCTAGGCCGCCTCATGTTCTGCTTTACCACCATAAGTGTGCAGACCAGGACTGTCCTTAGGGGAAGCTTCAGACCCTGACTCAAGAGCAATCCTTTGGCTGAGTTAGGAGCAGGCCCATGGGGGAATCCCATGGGTCTGATCACAGGTGCAATGGGCCTTGAGGGTGGGAGACAAGCAGCCAGAGGAAAAGGAATGACCAACAAGGGAAGAATCCTAGGGCTGAGGCAATGGCTGTAGGATAGTTTCAGCCTACAGGGGTTTCTAGGGGGGTTTTCAGTACAAACAAGAAGCCTTCAGCTGGAAGGGTGAGAATGCTCCAACCCCTCCGCCAGTGACACAGCACCTCAGCAGCTCCTCCTCTTATGACTAAGGAGAAGGCTTCCCAATGGCATGGCCAGATGTACTCGTGTCAGCCAGAGCCCTGCATTGGAAAGAGGGTTCCCATGCCCCACTGCAGCCAGGGTCAGAACTCAACAGGCCCATGCAGATGGAACGTGACTTGGTTTCCCCCCAAACAGATTTGCTAACAAAGTATATGGCATGAACCTCCTGTGAAGAGCAGAGCAGGCCAGGCCACAGCTTGCTTGGAAGAAGCCTGACATGTCCAGGTTCAGGGAGTTATTTGTAGAGCTCCTACCTAGTTCCAGTAAACAGACAGGAACAGGTCCTGAACCTTCCCCACCTTACAGTCTATTTGTGAACATGGCAAGGGGTTTACTCCTCCACAGGGGACTGTCCCAGCCTCACGCATCACACAGCTCTACTAGTTTAACACAAAGGAGGACCAGCCACCCTTGCACGTACATGAGAGATGCTTAGAATGAGAGCTGAGCTGCCTCACAGCAGGTGGGGGAAGCACAGAGGACCATTACCTCGTCCAGCACCTCCACCTCCTCGGCCTTTCTGCTGTTTCTGCTGCTGCATGCCACCACGGCCTCTGCCCTTTGACACCACCTCCTCCTTCACCATGTCAATGATTTCATCTGGGATACGCAGATATTTAATGGTGCTGCCGCGAATGTAACATTCTGGCATTCTCCAGAATTTGTCGCCATCCTGTGGGGCAGAAACGCATTAGGTAGAGTAGACACATGTCCTCATACTTCTTTGGCTCCTACATGCCTAACGACTTGGCTAAAGCTCCTAGAGGGTCAACACTCCAGAGGATCGATCTTCTGGGGTTTGATTTAGCGGGTCTAGTAGGGACCAGTGTTCCCTCTAAGCGGAGGGCTGGGGTCAGCAGCTTCTTTTTCTATTGCTGGTACACAGCTGCACATGCCTCAGTGCACATAATTTATTCCACACATCAATGGAAAAGTTAGAGGAAACATGGAACAGGACTCGCTAAGTCGAACCCTGAGGGTACCCACCATTGACCCGAGCACTCCATGCAGGCATGAGGAGCAAGGAAAGCTGACAGGAGAGTTTCTCTGAGTCCTGCGGGGGAACATCAGAGGAAAAGAACAATGCAAGGCACGTGAGCAACAGCTGCACAATTCATGTGGCTGGCATCACGTATCTTACATTGATTTTCTCCCCCCACGTAGGCCTGGCCCAAGTCACTTTGAAAATGTTACCTGTATCTGCTGTCAGTGTAGTTCCTCTAATGCAACAGGTGTGGGGGGAAGATGTGTACGTCTGCTGTTGAGAGTTTTAACACAGCAGTTGGGTGACTCATCCCACAGCTCTGAAAGCGCACAGAGTCTGAGTCAAGACAGAAGGTGGAAGTTCTGCATCGAGGGCCTGAAAGTGCAGACAGGACTAAAGATAACTAAAAACTGCTCAAAGGCAACAAGAAACATGGCTTCCAGCCCAGAGGCATATCGCCCACAGCCAATCTCATCTCGAGAGCACAGGAGATCGTCCATCCACTCCAGCCTACCAGGCCTATTCATCTGGCACTTGATGGTGACTTTTGGAGGAGTCCAGCAGAGCAAACAAATGCAGGGCATGGCAGCCACCCAACACGCTCTGCACGGGACCAGGGACCCCAGGAGGAAGTGGCTCTGAGAAGCAGGTGTCAGATTCCACAGCATGGAGCTCTCATTTGTGAAGCGAGTTTCAGAACCTTCCAACTGTGCTGTAGCCAAATCCCCGTCGGCACCCAGGCTGGTAACGGCGAGAACAAGGGGCATCAAGCAGGAGTGTTTGAGCTGAACAACAGATACCCCAAGCACTGGCCCAGGATGCAGCCTGAAGGGGAGACGCAAGCCAGCTCGGCCTTGTGTTATCTGTCTGTCTGGCGTAAGTTACTAGCCAACGGATAGCGTCTTTCATCCCTGAAACAACTCTGCGGTGTGCCCACATGTGGGCTTACTCAGGAATAGCTCCCCATAGGGACACTCGCTCTGCAATACGGGCGGCTTGCTCCCAGAAAGTTCATGCACCACCCCCACCCTTGGCCTCAGATCCGGCCAGCTGGAGCTCAGTTCAAAACACAGGAAGCCATTGAGCCAGCTGAGCCACTCTCTCTTCACTTCCTTGTTTCTGTGCTCAGAAAAGTAAACCTACTGGCTAAGAGCCAGACCCTCCAGAGAGACAGCCCCCTGCCACCTAGCGGCCATTTCCATTAGCAGCACTCCACCAACCAGCGATCAGCAGGGTCAGCTGAGACAGCTCGACTGAGCCCTGGGCTTATTTTTCTAAGTCTGGGCTTGTCTATTGATCTTCTCTTATTACACAACTGGAGGAGCTAGAAAGGCAGGCAGGCCGGCCGGGCCACGCAGGTGTACCGCACTCCATGGGCTCGTTCGGATTCGAACCACTCACTTGCTGTACTCCAGGCTTCACTGCCAACAGTGCCTTTTCCCAGGGCTGAGGGGAGAGGAATGACATGCCTGGGGCAGCCTCCTGCATGCCACAGTCCTCACCCCTCCCCTGCCCTGTCCCCTCCTTACCCTTCCCCCAAACAGTGCCCAGGGGCTACCTGGGGCTGAGCACAGGGAAGGCAGCAGGAGTCACCTCCACTCGCTGTGCCGCCACTAACCACACAGGAATCAGCAACGGTAGGATGCACTGGGTCCTGCCACTGCACAGAAGCGAGGTGCAGCGGGCCAGGAGGGTGGTATGGTGAAGCACATTCAAGCAGAGCATGGTGAATGCAAGAGGTGAGAATGGGCAGCGACCTCTGCTGCCTCTGCCACCTGGTCTTTGGCCCCAGCGATTCCTGAGTAACCCCACATGTGGGCACACCTAAGAGTTGTTTCAGTGATGAAAGACCCCATCCTTCCTCTCCACCGATGTCTGGGGAAAACAGCTGTTCCCACGATTCCTATGGAGAGAACGGTTCTGCTCTTTCCAATGTATCCAACATTAACTCCAATTTAATACGTAAAAACCAGATTCCACCTCTCGTAACCCAAAGCAGTTTATCACACACAGGATGAAAATAGGAGGTCAAATGAAACATTAAGCAGAACACGATCCTGGTTACACTAGCATCTAGGAAAGGTGCACAAAGCTTGGCTCTACACCAGTGGTCCCCAACTTTTCAGGGTCATGGTCCCCTTACTCCCTTCCCAGAGCTAAGCTGTGGCTCTGAGGTGTGCATGCGTCAGCCAGTGGCCAAGGCTGGGGCCAGGCAGAGGACGACAAAGCAGAGCTGAGAGCAAAGCCAGTCTGGGTGGCACCACCTTCCCATCCTGTTGGAGCTGGATTGGCCCCTTCACATGTTCCTCTGCAAACTCTGGGGGGCACACCTCACAGTTTGGGGACCTCTGCTCTAAGCTCTGTCACACAGCATGCATGGTGAACTCCAACCCCAAACAGACTCTTAGCAGTTCAGATTCAGATGCCGGGGAAATCTGTGCAAGACCGCCTCCTGCTTCTCTCTTTGAGCCCCAATTCCGCTTCATTTGGAAATGAAGCGCTTACTCAGTAGCATGTATTTCCTCTGGTTGCCAGCCTGAGTACACTTGGTTCCTGTAATTCCCTGCAAACTGTTTTACTCACTGCTGTTTGATCAGTTTTTGTTTCTTCGTCTGTGGTGGTGTGCACATGCATTTAAGGGAAGATTCCTCTCATCTCTATGTAAACATTAAAACACTATGACTGAATGTAATGCATGCATCTCACACCAATCGAAACAGACTGCACAAGGTAATTCTTACCCAAGATCTCTTACAGATCAGTAACCCATCCAAAGGTAGAACACAGTATGATGGCCAGGTATCAGGAATCCCAGACAGCCAGAGTAACACTGGGGGTCCCTGGCATGGGACCCACAACAGTAGATTCTAAAATCGCCAACCTTACCCTTGATGTGCAGATGACTTCCCTAAGGTTGATGTTCATCCAGTTATCGCAGCTCACTAGGTGACCGTTGTACGTTTCACCATTTTTCAATTCCACCAACTGAGAGACAAACGGAGAAAGTCGAACAGACAAACCAACGACAGTGAAGTTCTCAAGAGCAGACAGTGTCAGGCAACATTTAAATCAATTACTCCTTAAAAGGAGTATATAGCAAGAGCACTCTAGCCACGGCAGAAGACTGAGCAGTGTATACAAGGAATCAGCATACATAATATGAGCAATGAACGAGAGACATGCTAAGAGGTCTATCTACCCACGCTATTTTCACATATAGCAACTAGCATCTCTTAAGATCTGTACAGGAACAAGGAAACTAAAATCTGAGGTGTGCTAGGAACTCCATTTTTGCTCCTCAGACCTGGGGATAAATAGCTGGTACAGCACTCGAATCTCAACTCAGAATTCTAGAGGCTCTTCACACATTATTACATGCACCCTGAAAAGGGCACCCTCTCTACAGGTGTATCCATAAGAACATAAGAATGGCCATTATTGGGTCAGACCAAAGGTCCATCTAACCCAGTATCCCGTCTGCCTACAGTGACCTGTGCCAGCTGCCCCAGATGGGGTGGACTGAAGAAATTATTTGTCTCCTGCCATCCATCTCCAGCCTCTGACAAACAGAGGCCAGGGACACCCTTCCTACCTCCTGGTTAATAGCCTTTTATGGACCTAACCTCCATGAATTTATCTAACTCTTCTTTGAACTCTGTCCTAGTCCTAGCCTTCACAGCCTCCTCTGGCAAGGATTTCCACAGGGTGACTGTGCGCTGTGTGAAAGAGAACTTTATTTTGTTAGGTTTAAACCTGCTACCCATTAATATAAGAACCAGAGGACACCAAATGAAATTATGGGAACAAATAAGTAACACCTCTTTATTCACCCTCTCCACACCACTCATGATTTGATATACCTCTATCATATCTCCCCTCAGTCTCCTCTTTTCTACACTGAAAAGTCCCAGTCCCAGCATCACTTTGGCCCTAATCTGCTTTGCAACTGACTTGCAGTTGTGTGAAATTGCCTGTAGAGTTTGACATAAGATTAGTGCCCACAGTGAAGCACACTGTGTCTGGAACCACCAGATTCACTAGACTTCAGGTTACATTTTAATGCGGTCAAGAGATTTCTCCCCTCTGCTGCTTGGGCACTTTGCTTGACCAATTTCTCGTATCAACTTTTTTTTTTTTTTAAACGGCAACCAAGCAGTTACTACAACCGGATACTTCTGATAGTCATATACAGACCATCTTCCTAACGTAAAGGTACTTGGGTTTGTGATGACCAGGAGAACTGTATGGTGATTTGCCTGCCTGGTACGAAGGTTATGGATCTCTTGAGGCATCTAGACAGACTCGTGTAGTGCTGGGGAGGAGCTGGTGATCGTGGTACACATAGGTACCAATGACGTAGGGAGGAGGTACGAGAGATGTCCTGGAGGCCACATTTAGGCTGCTAGGAAAGAGGCTGAAATCCAGGACCTCTACGGTGGCGTTCTCAGAAATGCTCCTGTTCCATGCTCAGGACCAGATAGGCAGACAGAACTTCACCGTCTCAGCCATGCACTGAGACTCTGGCGTAGGCAGGAACTCGGGACGCTTTTGGGATAGGAGGAGCCTATGCAGGAGGGATGGGCTCCACCTAAACCTAGGCTGCTGGCACTAAACATTAAAAAGGTCGTAGAGCAGGTTTTAAACTAATAGACGGGAGAAGCCGACTGCTGTTGAGGAGCACATGGATTGGACAGACACTTCTCTTAGAGGAGAGTCCACTGACAGATACTCTTTAGGTTTTAGTCAGAAAGAGAGGAGGGGAGATGATATAATAAGCACCAGATCAGACAGGAAACGCTCACATATAAGAGAATCTAATGCACCAGGGAAGGGCAGACAAACAGTGGCAATTTTTTAAGTGCTTCTACACAAATACCAGGAGTCTAATAAGATGGGTGAACTAGAGTACCTCATATTAAAGGAGGAACTGACGTACTAGGCGTCACAGAAACCTGGTGGAATGAGGACAATCAATGGGACACAATCATACCAGGAGGCAGAGTGAGTCATGAGGGGGGCGGGAGTGGCCCTGTATGTGAAAGATAATGTAGAATCAAGTGAAGTAAAAATCTTAAATGAATCAAAATGTTCCAAAGTAATTCATTCTCTAAGAAGAATATAGCAGCAGGGATATATTATCCACCACCTGACCAGGATAGTGATAGTGACATTGAAATGTTAAGGGAGATTAGAGAGGTTATCAAAATAAAAACACTCAATAATAGGGGACTTCAATTATCCCCATACTGACTGGATGCATGCCATCTCAGGACAAGATGCAGATAAAGTTTCTCCATGCCTTAAATCACTGCTTCTTGGAGCAGCTAGTAAAGAAACCCACCAAGGGAGAGGCAATTCTCAATTTAGTACTGAGTGGAATACAGGATCTCGTCCAGGAGGTAACTATTACAGGACTGCTTGGGAATAGTGATCACAATATAACAACATCGAACATTCCTGTGGTGGGAAGAACACCTCAGCAGTCCAACACTCTGGCATTTAATTTCAAAAAGGGGAAATTACACAAAAATGAGGATGTTAGTTAAACAGAAATTAACAGGTAGTGACTCGAGTAAAATCCCTGCAAACTGCATGAAAAATTTTTCAAGGACACCACAATAGAGGCCCAACTTAAAAAAAACATGGTAAGAGACCTAAAAAAGAGAAACCATGGCTTAACCACCATGTAAAGGAAGCAATGAGAAATAAAAAGGCATCTTTTAAAAAAGTGGACATCCAGTCCTAGTGAGGTAAATAAGAAAGAACATAAAAACTGCCAAATTAACTGGAAAAGTGTAATAAGAAAAGCCAAAAAAGATTTTGACGAACAGCTAGCCAAAAACTCAAGAAGTAATAGCAAAATGTTTTTAAGTACATTAGAAGCAGAAAGCCTGCTAAACAACCAATGGGGCCCCTAGATGATCAGGATACAAAAGGAGCCAAATCAAGGATGATAAAGCCATTGCGGAGAGGCTAAATGATTTCTTTGCTTCAATGTTCACAGCCGAGGATGCTAGGGAGATTCCCAAACCTGCACCATCTTTTGTGGGTGATGAATCTGAGGAACTGTCCTGGATTAAAATGTCATTAGAGAAGGTTTTTGAACAAATGGAAAAAACTTAACAGTAACACATCACTGGGACTGGATGGCATTCACCCAAGGGTTCTGAAAGAACTCAAATATGAAACTGCGGAATTATTAACTGTGGTTATCAGTTTCTGTGCCCAAGAACTGGAAGAGAGCTAACATAACACCTGTATTTAAAAAGGGGCTCTAGAGGCGACCCTGGCAATTACAAACCAGTAAGTCTAACATTAATACTGAGCAATAGTAAAGAATAAAATTGCCAGACATGTAGAAGAACATAATTTGCTGGGGAAGAATCAACGTGGTTTCTGTAAAGGGAAATCATGTCTTACTAATCTATTATAATTCCTTGAAGAGGTTAACAAACATACAGACAACAGGGATCCAGTAGATATAGTACACTTAGATTTCCAGAAAGCCTTTGACAAAGTCCCTCACCACAGGCTCTTGTGTAAATTGTGTAAATTAGGTAGTTATGGGATAAGAGGGAAGATCCTTTAATGGACTGAGAACTGGTTAAAAGACAGGAAACAAAGGTTAGGAATAAAAGGTAAATTTTCTGAATGGAGAAGGGTAATGACTGGTGTTCCCCAAGGGTCAGTGCTAGGCCCAATCCTATTCAACTTATTCATAAATGGTCTAGAGAAAGGGGTAAGTAGTGAGGTGGTAAAGTTTGCGGACAATACTAAACTGTTCAAAATAGTGAAGACAAAAGCAGACTGAAGAATTTCAAAAAGATCTCACCAAACCGAGTGATTGGGCAACAAAATGGCAAATGAAATTTAATGTGGATAAGTGTAAAATAATGCACATTGGAAAAAATAACCCCCAAGTATACTATCAAAACAAAAAGCAGTCAAGTAGCACTTTAAAGACTAGCAACATAGTTTATTAGAGCAACGAAGGGTCCTGTGGCACCTTATAGACTAACAGTTAGTCTATAAGGTGCCACAGGACCCTTCGTTGCTCTACAGATCCAGACTAACACGGCTACCCCTCTGATAGTTTATTAGGTGAGCTTTCGTGGGACAGACCCATTCAGTATTATGGGGGCTAATGTAGCTACAGCTAATCAGGAAAGAGATCTTGGGGTTATCATGGTTAGTCCTCTGAAAACGTCCCCACAGTGTGCAGGAGCAGTCAAAAAACAAATAGGATGTTAGGAATTATTAAAAAAGGGATAGAAAATAAAACAAAGAATATTTTACTGCCCCTTTATAAAACTATGGTAAGCCCACATCTTGAATACTGAATACAGATGTGATCTCCTCACCTCAAACATGACATTTTGGCATTAGAAAAGGTTCAGAAAAGGGCAAGTAAAATGATCAGGGGTTTAGAACAGATCCCATATGAGGAGATGTTAAACAGACGGACTTTTCAGTTTAAAAAAAGAGGAGACTGAAGGGGAAATATGATAGAGGTATATAAAATCATGAGCAGTGTGGAGAGGGTGAATAAAGAAAAGTTATTTACTTGTTCCCATAACATAAAAACTAGAGGACACCCAAATGAAATTAATGGGTAGCAGGTTTCAAACTGAGAAAAGAAAGTTCTTTTTCACACAGGACACAGTGAACCTGTGGAACTCCTCGCCAGAGGAGGCTGTGAAGGTTAGGACTATAAGGGAGTTCAAAGAAGAGCTAGATAAATTCATGGAGGTTAGGTATATAAAAGGCTATTAACCAGAGAGTAGGAATGGTGACCTTGCCTTCTGTTTGTCAGAGACAGGAGATGGACGGCAGGAGACAAGTCGCTTGATCATTGTCTTTGCTCCACCCCTTCTAGGGCACCTGGCACAGGCCACTGTCAGCAGACAGGATACTGGGCTAGATGACCCTTTGACCCAGTAATGGCCATTCTTATGAATATGACTGTGCTAGCAGTTTCAGAATAGCTGTGATGACCTTAGAAAGGGCTGTGAAGTAACTGCTGAACAGATGAGATGCTTTGTTAAGTGACACAACCAGTCAGTTTTAAATTTAAAAAAAAAAAGATGACTTGCCTTTAAGCTGTTAAATAGAGAGCACTGAACAGTGCACTGGACACTGCTCAGAACACCTGCCACGTCGCACTCACCAAGTCACTCGCAAGGTGAGAAAGGTTTTCCTTACACTACAGAAAAGCCTGAAACTAAGAGACCAACGGTGCAGTCGGTTCTGGAAGTGGCATATGGAAGATGCACTTAGCACGTGGAAAACGCCTCACTTCTTCAGAGCTTCCAAACGCACCTCCCTGCCCTGAGGCGTCCCCTATACAGACCCGGCCTGGCCGCCCGCGCAGCTGGGTGCGGGGTGCCAGCACCGCCTGCAGGAGGTGCCCCCCTCACTCACCATCGGGTGGTTCTGCGCAGTCTTCAGCAGCGACAGCGGAAGCTGGAAGAGAGGACGAGCACACGCCTGAGGCGCACATCAGCGGCGGCCGGGTAGCCCGGCCCTGGGCGGAGCTCGCTCAGCCCCGCGCCCGCAGGCGGGAGAAGAGGCGGCACGTCCCCGGGTCTCGCCTGCCCGAGCTGCGGAGAACACAGCGAGAGGCGCCTCGCCGGCCCGCCAAGCCCCGGGCAGCCGAAGGCGTCACGCAGCTGGCGCCCGCCCGCCCGCCGGTGCTAGGCGCTGTACACCGCAGCGCATTCGCCGCAGGTCCCGGCGCGCTACTCGGTGTGTTACGGCAGCGCCTGGCGCAGCCCGTGGTGTTAGTGGCATTACGGGAGCGCTGAGGGGGCCACGGCCCGGCTCCGACTCACCATCCTCCTGCTCGGCCTCGCTGCCGCCCGCGCACGCCCCGACCGCCTCGCCTGCAGCCGCCAAGCGACACTCGCCGCTTTACGGCAGTGCCGCAAAGGAGAGAATGGCGGCCCTCGTCCCCGTTACCCACAGTCCTCCGCGTCCCACAGCATCCGCTCCGGCCTCTTACCCACAATCCCCTGCATCCCCAGGCACTCCATTACCCACAGTCCCATGCGTCCCACACTACCCTGGGTCTGCCTCACCACACAGCACCCCGAGAGGCCCCCACAATCCCTCACACCCCACAGCACCCCGGCAGACATTACCCACAATCCCCTGCACCTCATTGCCCACAATTCTTCACACCCCACAGCACCCCTGGCAGACATTACCCACAATCCCCTGCACCCCAGTGCACCCCCGAGGAGTCCCCATTGCCCCCAATCCGTCACACCCCACAGCACCCCAGCAGACATTACCCACAATCCCCTGCACCTCAGTGCACCCCCGAGGAGTCCCCATTACCCACAATCCCTCACACCCCACAGCACCCCGGCAGACATTACCCACAATCCCCTGCACCTCATTGCCCACAATTCTTCACACCCCACAGCACCCCTGGCAGACATTACCCACAATCCCCTGCACCCCAGTGCACCCCCGAGGAGTCCCCATTGCCCCCAATCCGTCACACCCCACAGCACCCCAGCAGACATTACCCACAATCCCCTGCACCCCAGTGCACCCCCGAGGAGTCCCCATTACCCACAATCCCTCACACCCCACAGCACCCCGGCAGACATTACCCACAATCCCCTGCACCCCAGAGGCCCCCATTGCCCCCAATCCGTCACACCCCACAGCACCCCTGGCAGACATTACCCACAATTCCCCGCACCTCATTGCCCACAATCCTGCACACCCCACAGCACCCCGGCAGTAGTGGGCATCCTTCAGTCTGCATAGACTATGGATCGCGCCCTTTATAGTTTCAATTGAGGACTTCATTTACAGCGTCTACTGTAACTATGAAGACCCACACGAGAGTGACAGTCCTTGCTGCATCTCTTGCAGATGTAGTGGGTGTCTGGCAAGTCCTTATTGTGCTTTCTGTGCGCTCGCTTCTCCTCTGCTAGCTGTCTGATCTTCAACTCGCCCTTCTGAAGGCCCTTGTGTAACCCCTGCCTCCATCTGCTGCGGTCGTCTGCTAGTTCTTCCCAGTTGTCCAGCTCGATGTCTACCTCTCTGAGGTCTCTCTTGCAGACATCTTTGTAACGCAACTGGGGGCGTCCGGGAGGTCTTTTGCCAGAGGCTAGCTCACCATACAGGATGTCTTTTGGAATCCTTCCATCGTTCATCCTGTGGACGTGGCCAAGCCAGCGGAGCCGACGCTGCCTGAGGAGGGGGTGCATGGTTGGGATTCCAGCTTGCTCGAGGACGGCAGTGTTGGTCACTCTGTCCTTCCATGATATTCCAAGGATGCGCCTGAGGCAGCGCAAGTGGAAGACGTTCAGCCTCTTTTCCTGGCGGGCGTACAGGGTCCAAGTCTCGCTGCCACAATTCCCTGTGCCCCAGAGGCCCCCAGTCCGTCACACCCCACAGCACCCCGGCAGACATTATCCACAATCCCCTGCACCCCAGTGCACCCCCAGGAGTCCCCATTACCCACAATCCCTCACACCCCACAGCACCCCAGCAGACATTACACACAATCCCCTGCACCCCAGCGCACCCCCTACTGTATTACCCACAGTGCTCTGTTGAGCACCATCTAAGAGCTCTGAATGCCCTGCACAGAGCATATGGTAGAGTCCCTCTCCTGGCTGTTCTGAGCCTCTCTCTTTCCCCCACTTTTCTGGTTGTGCTCACTCCAGTGCCCAATGGACAGCTGTCCCTCCCAGCCTGTGTACTGGCTGTTTCCCTTGTCTAATCACCTCATTTTGCTGCTGTGGTTAGAGATCTAATCTACACAGCAGTTCAAATTAAGGCTATCAACTAGTGATGGACGCAACTCATCACTGGCAGCCATGAGAAACTTCAATCATCTCCCCCATATGATCTCCTTCTTTTTCCTTCCACTGCTGCTTGTGCTAGGGTTCCCAGCACACTGTTAGCAGCAGAGCTCTGGGCAGGGGCAGAAGTCACTTTCACAGAGCTTACTGTAGGCCTGAGGCCTACATTTCCTAATCTCCAAACTTCCTGTCACCTCTCCTCCATTCCCCTAGTCGTCAGAGTACTGCATTTTAGTGGAAGACCTACAATTTAGAGATCCAGAAAGGACTGGAGAGTAACTCTTTCCTTTTAGAACATGAGGTTATTGAATGAGTCAATAATGTGTGGTCACCAAAGTGTGGGGAAGTCACAGAGCCCAGCACCTCCATCCACAGTAGATGTGACTCAGCCAGGTAGAACAGAAGGTGTATTAGGCAACAGGGACACAGCAGGAAACAGACTTTTCTGCACAGAAACCAGAAGCCATCATACCATCCATCTTGGAGAGCGGACACACAGAGCTAGGGCCTGGCTCTGCTCCAGTGCCTCAAACCAGTCCAGTCTACCCAGTTAATTAGCTTGGAGGTATCTGAATCTTTTCTGGGTGGCCACCCAAGTGTTTAGTTTACAAAGAACACTGATAACCCTTTGAGAGAGGGCACCAATAACTAGAGCTTGGCTCTGGTTGTTACCTGCACAAATTTCTCATCCCTTCCATACTCAGGGACGAACACACCTTTACTCAATCCGTAGGGCTCAAGGCATCACCCTGTAAATTTAAACTCCCATGCTTACCCAATTCCTAGGGCTCAGGGCGTAATCCCCTGCGGGTATGCAGGATCTGTGCCACTGAAAAAGCCTTACACTGTAATATTCTTTTTCTTTCTTTATTTATAATTACCAGAAAGCAGAATACATGTTAAGCACACCGTATCATGCCCACCAGTCCTGATATCGCAGGCAGGCAGACTTCCACTGTTGAGACAAAGTCACTCTCTGGATGCTGGTTGCTGCACCTCGGGCTCTTGGGGGTGAGTCATTTAGGTGTTCCTTCTTCCCTTCTGTTGGATGTTCTGTTCCTCTCTTTTTCCTGTTTGATGTTCAGTTCTTCTTTCTCTCCCTCTTGATGTTCTGTTCCTCCTCCCTTTTCCTTCTTGGACCCCAGTTTTTAAGTAGTGAAACTTGAGTCCTGCTTAGTTATACCTTGACCAATTATTTTAGTATAATTTTACTAACCAATAATAGCCCACGGAAACAGAATTACCTAACCAATCATAACCCACCACCTTAACTGATTTGCACCTAACAAAATTAATTATACAGCAAATGGGAGCAATTACAAACCAGACAGAGAATATACAGAAAACAGTAGAAAAGTGAAGACAATCATCAGAGAACGGTGGTTCCACCTCAGCCATTGATAAGTCATTGCCTGCCAGATGAAATGCTGTTAATTAAGTTTTCTTTACCCATCTTGTGATCTGTTTAACAGTGGGTGGCACTAGGATGTGGTCTTCTTCTTAACAGCCTGATATGCCACTATTTGCTGAAATGTACGTGGAATGTGAGTATGTGACTTCTAGCTTTATGGTTAATGGCTGCTGCTCTTTAGTCTGTGTGCAGACAAGCTATAGGCCTCCCAAAATGGCTGGAGAAACCATATTGGTTATACTGTTACTTGGTCTGAAACCCCAAGTCGGCCCAGCCAAGCTACTCCTCCAGCCTTCGTCTGGATTACCAGGTAAAAGCTGTCACCTGTTTGCACCTGCTCCTGGGCTCAGGTTACATTGGCCATTGGGTACGTGTGGGAGGCTATCACACCTGAAATTCCCATTGCCATCAAGGTATTGATGCAGTGCCCAGGGAAACCGAGGCGCACACATGGGACTAAAGGACAGTAGAACTTGCATACAACATAACAAGGTAAATAAAGTCCCCAGTTTATCACGTTAACCCCAAACCATTCACTTACATGATTGGCGAAAGGGCTGGTGAAAACTAGACACCCTGCATCACTTTAATTCTTTGGGGTCTGCATACACATCCCGTATGCACTGAGTTGGCATAGATGCTTTATTAGCATATCGCACAGTAAACTCTTTAGCTCATGGTTTATTGGGACAATATTAGCAACTTTGGCCAGTCCTAGTAAGTTAAGTGATGTTTAACAGGCATGAAATTATAAGGTCATATATGAAAGTACAGAAGTTATCAAATGAAGGTCTAGTGCAGATGAAATATAGTACATATTTTTCTTATTCTATTTTCTTCAGTCTATTTCACTCGAAAATTTACTCTGCATTGCTTGGGTCTTTCAGGGTAGGGATCAGGAGGTGTGAGGCATGCAGGTGTCAGGGCAGCAGGTTGGTTGTTCAAGGGCAGGGGGTGGGGGAGGCAGGGCAGGGGGATGGGAGGTATGGGTGGGGCCTCAGAGCAGGGGGTGGGGACAACCATCAGTGTTGTTCCCCAGGGCCTGGCTGGGACAGCAGGGGACACGCTGCTCAACCACCAATATTGCTTTCTGGGGCCAGGCCAAAATGATGGGGACCGTGCTGGTCAGCCGGCAGCTGGTGCCCTGGGCCAGGCTGGGGGGCATGGGGCCACGCTGCCCAGCTGGCAGCTACGCCACATCTCTTTGTGGCTGTTGGGGTGAGCTTGCTTGCTACTTCTCTGTGGTCATATGTGAGTATAACTGTTCCTGCTGCCAGACCCCTCCCTTTCCGTTTGATGAGAATCCATTGCATTGCAGTCAAAGCCCATTGTCCTGGCATGGGCAAACCTTGAGCTTACCTTGAGTTATAGGAGGAAGCTGCACACCAAATTTGGTGGAAGTTCCATAAATGTGGCAGGTGGTTCACTTCCCACTAGCATATAAGGGAAGCAAAAGTAATGCTTTCTTAAGAACATAAGAATGGCCATACTGGGTCAGACCAAAGGTCCATCCAGCCCAGTAGCCTGTCTGCTGACAGTGGCCAGTGCCAGGTGCCCCAGAGGGGGTGGACTGAAGACAATGATCAAGTGATTTGTCTCCTGCCACCCGTCTCCAGCCTCTGACAATCAGAGGCCAGGGACACCATTCCTACCCTTGGTTAATAGCCTTTTACCTCCATGAATTTACCTAGCTCTTTTTTAAATTCTGTTACAGTCCCAGCCTTCAGTCTCCTCTGGCAGGGAGTTCCACAGGTTAACTATGCGCTGTGAAAAAGCACTTTCTTTTATTAGTTTTAAACCTGCTACCCATTAATTTCATTTGGTGTCCTCTAGTTCTTGTATTATGGGAACAAGTAAATAACTTCTCTTTATTAACCCTCTCCACGCCTGTCATAATTTTATATACCACTATCATGTCCCCTCTCAGCCTCCTCTGTTCTAAACTGAAAAGTTCCAATCTTTTTAGCCTCTCCTCATACAGGACCTGTTCCAAGCCCCTAATCATTCTAGTTGCCCTTTTGTGAACCTTTTCCAGTGCCAGGATATCTTTTTTTAGGAGAGGAGACCACATCTGTACACAGTATTCAAGATGTGGGCATACCATAGATTTATATATGGGCAGTAATATACTCCTTGTCTTATTTTCTATCCTTTTTTTAAGAATACCTAACATCCTATTTGCCTTTTTGACTGCCTCTGCACACTGCGTGGATGTTTTCAAAGAACTATCCATGATAACTCCAAGATCTCTTTCCTGATTAGTTATAGCTAAATTAGCCCCTAACATATTGTAAATACAGTTGGGGTTATTTTTTCCAAATGTGCATTACCTTACACTTATCCACATTAAATTTAATTTGCCATTTTGTTGCCCAATCACTCAGTTTCTTCCCTGCAAAGGTATTTAGCCTGTGAGCCAAGCAGTCCTGATCAAAGATCTCCTGCTAACGGGCAAGTCTTGGAAATGTTTGAGGTGAATGTCATTAAATTCTTTGTTAATAAACAACTCTGAAGGGATGACTTGGCTTTAACAAAGTGTAGACTTTGTACTGTGGCTTAAAGTAGGTTAAGAAAGACACATCAGCCTATTAGTGTGATGTGAGTGCATTTTACATAGCTTACAATGGTTTGTCCCCCTCTCCTAAAAAAATCGATCATGTTCCCTTGTAATTTTAAAGAGGGGGACTTAACCAACCAACTAATTCAGGACTTAAAATTCCAAGGATTGCCTGCACAGATACAATTTATATTTCTTCATAAAAGCTGTGACCCTGGTAATTTTCTGATGGTGACAAAAACTGACCTTAAGCACATAGAGTTGGATAAAATCCAAGACTTTACCTCCAATTGCAACCAATGACTAGGTGGTTTCACATCATATAGCAGACCTTGTTGGCGCTAATTTCCAGACTTTAGTACAGGGGTGGGGAAGAAGCCAAAAACAAAGAAAACATGGGCCAAATTGGTGAGAATATCCCATCTTGCCTGCGGTCACCACCACCACCATCACCACTCAAGTTCCATTACTCCTGTTGTCTTGGTGTACGTATGACGGTCTGTTTTGCTGGTTCAACTTATATTTTATCATTTGTAGCCAAACTAGACCTGTGGATTTCAGTAACTGCTTTCAGACACCCTGGTTTGCATACAAATCAGACATCAGGTCAAAGCAGTATTTTAAATACCTTCCTTGTTAAATTATTAGGCCTGGTCTACACTAGGAGATTAGGTAGATCTTAGCTGACTTAGGTTGATTTTCTAAGCAATCAGTCCACACTACAAAGTTCGTCCTCCCAACTTTAAGGGCTCCAAAACTCAATTTTGGTGCTCCTGCTTTTCAAATCAATGACAAATTCAACCTTGCATAGTTGACTTTAGGGTAATGCAGGCAGAGCATTGTGAAATTCAATGTTCTTGGCCTCCTGGAGGTGTCCCACAGTGCTCCTATGTGACTTTGGTCACCACTTTCAGCTTCACTACTCTCCATGTGTGCAGGAAACATCCTGGCAAAGTTTGAATTTCATTTCCTGTTTGGTCAGCATGGCAAGCGGAGCCAGCAGCACACCTGGCCATGAATCCCCAAGGTCACAGATGAGCCCCAGCCTGGAGCATGCAGGAGATTCAGTACCTTATTGCTGTGGAGGTGTGGGGGAAAGAAGCTGTGCTGGCAGAATGAGCAGCATCCTTCAGTCTACATAGATGATGGAACATGCCCTTCGTAGTTCCATTTGGCATCCTCATTTGCAGCGTCAGCTATGACTGTGAAGAACCACATGAGAGTGACAGTCCTTGCTGCATCTGTTGCATATGTAACAGGTGTCTGGCAGGTCCTTGCTGTGCTTTCTGTGGGCTCGCTTCTCCTTTGCTAGCTGTCTGATCCTCAACTCACCCTTCTGAAGGCCCTTGTATAGTTCCTGCCTCCATATGCTGCGATTGTCTGCCAGCTCCTCCCAGCTGTCTGGCTTGATGTCTACTTCCCTGAGGTCTCTCTTGCAAACATCTTTGTAGCGCAGCTGGGGACGTCCGGGAGGTCTTTTGCCAGAGGCTAGCTCGCCATACAGGATGTCTTTTGGGATCCTTCCATCATTCATCCTGTGGACGTGTCCAAGCCAACAGAGCCGCCGCTGCCTGAGGAGGGTGTGCGTAGTTGGGATTCCAGCTTGCTCAAGGACGGTAGTGTTGGACACTCTGTCCTTCCACGATATTCCAAAGATGCGCCTGAGGCAGCGCAAGTGGAAGACGTTCAGCCTCTTTTCCTGGCGGGCGTACAGGGTCCAAGTCTCGCTGCTGAGGATGCAGGCTCTGTAGACTTGCATTTTGGTAACAGCAACGAAGGGTCCTGTGGCACCTTATAGACTAACAGAAAAGTTTTGAGCATGAGCTTTCGTGAGCACAGACTCACTTCTGAAGTGAGTCTGTGCTCACGAAAGCTCATGCTCAAAACTTTTCTGTTAGTCTATAAGGTGCCACAGGACCCTTCGTTGCTGTTACAGATCCAGACTAACACGGCTACCCCTCCGATACTTGCATTTTGGTGTGTGTGTACAGCTTGTTGTTATTCCACACTCTCTCGCTGAGTCTGGACAGAGTTGTGGCTGCTTTACCGATCCTCCTATTTAGCTCAGTCTCCAAGGACAGGGTGTCAGTGATGGTGGACCCGAGGTAAACGAACTTGAACTACGAACATTTATCTATGAAGTACAAAGCAGAACTACAAAGCAGCAAAAGAAATACAGACATCTATCCTAAGATCTCACAGGACATGGTAGAAAAAGGGTGCAATTCAGACTGGGCAAATTTACAGTGAGGGCTGTAGCCAAAACAATCAATACCCTTCTGCTACGAAGGACAGTGACTCTGGAAAACGTGCAGGACATAGTGGATGGTTTTGCAACCATGAGGTTCTCTAACTGCGGCCGGGCAATAGATGGAACACACATCCCTATCTTGGCACCAGAGACCCCTTCTGTGGCACCAGACCATCTTGAATTGCTTTCCACAGCTGTCTGGCATTGCAAGCTTCCACAGAGCTATTGCCATTTACTTCTGAACCATCAGATCAGGTCTCATCTTGATATTGTTGTGCTTCAGGGCTGGAGAAAGCAACTCACAAAATTCCATGAAAGTGGCCTTATGAATGCAGTTTTATAGCCACTGCTGATTATCCCATATCTGCAGAACAATGCTGTCTCACCAGTGTGAGCTTGTTTCACAGCAGCAGAACTGGCACTCCACTGTGTACGAAGCATCAACTGAAGCCAGCATCTCCCTGTTTGTCCTCTCTAGTGTGCCACATTTATGTATGTCCATGTCCTCCTCAGAGTCTTCATCGCTGTGATTGCTGCTTAGGCTCTGTACATACGACAGCACGTGTGAGATGCTCCCAAGACAAGAGTTTGAAGTTGGACAGATTCCATACTAGTCCTGCAATGGCATCTACACGGACACTCAGTGAAAAAGAGCACAAGAACACTTTTTGGCATTGCTTTCCAAAGGGGGGTGGGAAATAAGTGCACTATGGGTGGCTGGTGACACACCCAGGGCCACCTGCAGCACTTTTTTGTCCTGTCAAACACTGGGAGCTTAACGCACCATGCAAGAGGGCAGCAGGAGCTGTGGGATAGGTACCCCCAGTGCATTGCTGACAAAGCCAAAGCCAACCATCCTACTGGGGACACACTCCATTGACTTCATGTGCCAATATGGACATGCACCCTTGACCTTACAAAATCAGGTGCTAAAAAAAATTGACCGTAACAAATTAGACCTAATCTCCTAGCTCAGACATACCTTAGTTATACAGTCACCAGTGGTAAGATGTTGCTAAGCTAAAAGTGCTGTAGGGCTGAAGGGAACAGGCAGTAAAGTCACCAGTACACTCTGTACCATTATATCAGGATTCCCATTACAGGCAAAAGCAAGAGTTTCCAGTTCATTCACACAGACAGTGTGCGATTTCAACACAAGAAATCGAAAGGTTCAAGTCCACTGAGGGAAGTGGAGGGCACATGATGACCTGGGCCAATGTGAACATCAGGGGGGAGCTATATGGCTGGGTGTGGAAGTAGGTTGTATAGGGCAGTGTTTCTCAACATTTTTTTTAAATAAAGCACCCCTTTAAAAAAAAGTACCTACAATTTTCAGACACAACTTTTTTCTACCATTGCAACACATTTATTCTACTACACCAGAGCAAGTTATACTGAAGTGCATTTACTACATTTAGCATCCTAGAAATTCTGAAAACATTTTTGGAACAACTACCTGACTAGCACAGAGCAGGGGTTCTCAACCCTTCCAGATAAGTGTAGCTTTTCAGGAGTCTGATGGAAAAATGCAAGAGGAAAGTTTCACCTCACTTTTAAAAACTACTTGCTTCCAAAATCAGACCTTATATCACAAAGTGTTGCAACACACTATTACTGACCAATCGTTTACCTTCTGATGTTTACCATAAAATTATGAAATAAACTAATAAGAATATAAACATTGTATTTAAATCTGAGTCTCTAAAACACAGAGCTGTACAAACAAGTCATTGTATGAAATCTGTTTGTACCAACTTCGACAATGTTTTTCATGTAAGCCTGTTGTAAACTAGGCAAATAGCTAGATGACTTGATGTACACCCCCACCCCCCAGGCCTCTGAATACTCCCAGGTGGTACAGGTTCCCCTGGTTGAGAACCATTAGCGCAGCACAGATCAGCCCTAGGATAATAGAGGGGGGGCTCTCAGCACCAAGGACTGGGCAGATTGGGGGTTTCCTCAGCCATGGAACAGGGGAAGAACAGGGGGGTTCTTAGATGGGGGACTGGGACAGAGTGGGGGATTCTCATGCCAGGGAGCTGGGTAGAAAGTGGGGCTCTCACCTGAGGGCTGGGGCAGAACGGGGGGACTCAGGCAGGAGGCTCTCACCGTAGAGGGTGGGGACAGAGCAGCGGGGCCAGGGCAAAGCAGGGGGCTCTCGCCCCAGTGGGCTGGGCCAGAGCAGGGGGCTCAGGCAAGGGGGCTGAGGCAGAGCAGGGGATTCTCGCCCCAAAGGGCAGGGGGAGAAAAGGGGGCTCAGGTGATGAGGCCAAGACAGAGTGAAAGGGCTCAGGCAAGGGGGCTGAGGCAGAGCAGGGGATTCTCACCCCAAAGGGCAGGGGCAGAAAAGGGGGCTCAGGTGATGAGGCCAAGACAGAGTGAAAGGGCTCAGGCAGGGAACCAAGCCAAACCAGGGGGCTCTCACCCCAGAGAAGGGGAACAGAGCGCGGGGGCTCAGGCGGGGGGACTCTCACCCGAGGGCCGGGGCAGAGTGGGGGGTCTCAGGCGGGGGGCTGGGGCAGAGTGGGAGACCGGTCAGAGTGGGGGATCGGGGGTTCTCACCCCAAAGGCTAGGGGGGCTCAAGCTGGGGGGCGGGGGGCTCTCACCCC
This sequence comes from Carettochelys insculpta, assembly GCF_033958435.1. Taxonomy (NCBI): domain Eukaryota; kingdom Metazoa; phylum Chordata; order Testudines; family Carettochelyidae; genus Carettochelys; species Carettochelys insculpta. The sequence continues at coordinate 15,854,082 of NC_134163.1, read as the reverse complement.
AAAGGCCGGGGGGGGCTCAAGCTGGGGGGGCTCAAGCTGGGGGGGCGGGGGGCTCTCACCCCAAAGGCCGGGGGGGCTCAAGCTGGGGGGCGGGGGCTCTCACCCAAACGCCGGGGGGGGCTCAAGCTGGGGGGGGCGGGGGGCTCTCACCCCAAAGGCCGGGGCAGGCCGGGGGGGCTCAAGCTGGGGGGCGGGGGGCTCTCACCCCAAAGAGCGGGGCAGGCCGGGGGGGCTCAAGCTGGGGGGCGGGGGGCTCTCACCCCAAAGAGCGGGGCAGGCCGGGGGGGCTCAAGCTGGGGGGCGGGGGGCTCTCACCCCAAAGAGCGGGGGGGGGGGCTCAGGCGGGGTTGTTCAGACCCCGCCGCTCAGCGACCGCTACACGCGATGCCGCAGCCGGGCAGGGACAGAGAGTAGCTTCCGGTTTGCGATCCCCCGCCCCCCACTGACGGAAGTGTGCCCGACTGGGGCCCCTCTATCCCCGGGCGGCCCTCTCTATGCCCCTGGGCGGCCGCGAGCAGCGGGCGTGGTCACGTGGGGGCGGGGCGCGGGGCGCGGGGCGGGGGGTGGTTCGGCTCAGTCAGTCTCCGGGCGGCCGCGGCCAGGGACGGAGGGGGAATGGAGCCTTCCCGGCGGCCGGTGGTGGTGACGGGTAAGTGGTGGGCGGGGTGTTCCTCCAGCTCGGCACTGGGGGGAGGGGTTGGGCTGAGGGGGGCGCTGAGGGGGAGGGGTTAGGCTGAGGGGGGTCCCTGTGGGGGGGCGCTGAGGGGGAGGGGTTGGGCTGAGGGGGTCCCTGTGGGGGGGGGTCGCTGAGGGGGAGGGGTTGGGCTGAGGGGGTCCCTGTGGGGGGGTCGCTGAGGGGGAGGGGTTGGGCTGAGGGAGGGTCCCGGGGGTGCTGAGGGGGAGGGGTTGGGCTGAGGGGGGTCCCTGTGGGGGGGCGCTGAGGGGGAGGGGTTGGGCTGAGGGGGGTCCCTGTGGGGGGGGCGCTGAGGGGGAGGGGTTGGGCTGAGGGGAGCCTGGGGGTTGGGGGAGCACTGTAGCCGAAAGGAAGAGGCTGGCTGTGCCTGCTGTGAGAGCTGATGCTTGGGGATGGTGACGGGGGGGCTGGGGAAGAGGGGGTGAGGGTAGCGGAGCCCTGAGGCTCATTCTCCTCTTCACTGTGCTTCACTTTCCCAGCTCCCTGGGCTGGGGAGGGGTGAGAGTGGTGCTGGCATCCCCCCATTTTTCCAGACTGGACTCTTTGCACAGGGACTTGCTGCAGGGTGGGGAAATGGGGTAATCATTGTGTGCATTAAAAATAAATTCCCCCACCGCAGCATTGGGAGTCCTAGAAAGCTGGCATGTGTAGAGGCCTTTACAACCATATGTGCCCCAAAAGATGAGGGGAGAAGAAGCCAAAAGTATTACCAAAATAATTGTGCCTAGCAGAGTAAAGTGGAGGTAGGGAAGCAAGGGAAGAAATGCAAGCCCCTTGTATAGTAGGTGAAAACTCCTCAGAATCTTTTCCTTAGGGTTCAAAGGTGCAGGCATCTTGATTTGTGGGGGAGGCAGCTCTGTGAAAAAATGAGGAACTGGATGAAACAGTTCAAAGTGCAGTTCATTATTTGGACTGGGAAGGCAGGGGAAGGATGAAAATTTTTTTTTGATGCACTTGAGTGATTTGAATGGGAAGGAAGAGTTTCTACAAGATGTCTTTAGCTAGATCTAGGAAAACTGTGAAGGTTTTGACTCTTCTTCCCAAACCCAGACAGGACGTACAGTGAGGTCTTTACATCCACCACTCACTGATTCCCTGATCAAAGGCTTAAAAAAGAAAAGTGTTGTTTGTAAAACTGCCATATTTTGCATTGCTTTCTTCCTTAGTCCTATGCATCTGTAAATCCCGTTCTCGCAGTCCAATGTTAACTTGCCTTAGGTCTGTGTTTATCACTGGGAAATCTGTGTACAGCTGTCAGGTTTGTTTTTAAAGTCTCTTTTTTTAAAAGTCTGGGAAATGATATTGCTTCCCCTGCTCCTGTTGGTGGTATGTACTCATGTATAAGTGTCTGTACATAGGTGGTGTGTGAGGTTTTTTTTGTTTGTTTTTTGTTTTTGGAACTGTTTAAAAAGATAATCCCATAAAGATCTGTGCAGCTGGTGGCAGCTGCTTTAGGGCTAATTAGCTTGGGAGGAGGCCCCCTCAGTGTCAATATCTGAGAAACTCAACTGAGCGCATACATCCCCAAAGTTATCTTCCATAAAGGGCACCGGACAAACAGGAATCCATGTGCACACCATGTAGAGCAAAAGGCCAATGTGACATGCATGGGCAACAGATGCAGAATCAGAGAATTAAGCTACACTGTGGGTACCTCTAGAATTGCCACTAAACAGGGAATCTGGTTTGTATCTAGACCTGTTACAGAACTGAAGAAATGGAACGGTGTGGATTATGAAATGATTCTGGTCATCTCTAGATAGTAATTTCTTTTAGAGTGCTGTTGAGTTGACTAATGAAATGATTTGTTAGCATTTTCACTGTTTGCTGGTATGGAACTGTCTCAGTTGACCTTTTATCTTATGAGGTTAGACCTGCACCAATAGGGTACCTGCTGATCTTAACAAGAATTTCTTTAAATGCTGAAATTTGAGTTTGACACTGGTTAGATTATACATAGGAGAGCGTGTTGGCTTTCTTGTGTGTTTTCTTTTTGAAATAAAATTCTTGTTTGAGCACACAGTAAATTACGTTATAGCTGCAGGTAATATAGCCTGAAACATAACTTACTATTCACAGCAAACTGAGTGCTATCATAATAATGACAACATTCTTCAGGCATTTCCTTTAGTTGAACAAGACTTGTGTGTGTTTTCACAAGCACTCCAAGCGAACAAATTCTGAAAGTTGATTTAAACTACAGTGGCATAACTTTGCACAAAGCTGAATTGCTTAACTTTTGCGGTGGTACCAGCGTGAGTAAATGCTTTCTCAATAAAAACTGTTGTGGGTTATTAGTTAACCATAATTTATTCATTAGAAAATTTTAGGCCTTTGTACAAATATTTTATAAAGAACTGTCATAGTCTCTGGTGCTTGTTGTACAGGGACCATCAACAGTATTCTGTTAACTTTGTGTTAAAATATACCGGTAATGGAAATCTTAATTAAGACTTGCTTCAGTGGGAGGAAATATGCTTATCAGACCTACTTATTTGCATATATATTTGTAGAGGTATTTGTTGTGGACTCTTGACAGTTGTGGGACAGGGTGATTTCAACCAGTAACAAAGAACAGAAACTTTGTGTCCCTGTTCCCCTGTGCCCCCCATTAGAAATGGGATGGTATTCTTTATTTAGACAACCTATTGAATTAGAATCTTCAGTGTTTTGTCACTTTCTATGGAAAAGCCATACATACATACATACATACATACATACATACATAATACATATATATGTCATACTTTTGGAAGGTGGAAAGGATGAGAGTATTTGGATGTAAATGAACAAGAATCTGATACAGTATTTGAAGAAATCATTTTGGTATCCTTGAGTAGTTTCCCCTGGGGTAACTTTAAAAAGTAAAGTGCAAATCAGTGGGTACCTCCGTGTTCAGTCAAGCCTGCAGTAGTAATTTCGTCAGTAAGTCTTTATTTGTGTTTCAGGGTTTGGCCCATTTGGAGAACATGCTGTTAATGCCAGCTGGATTGCAGTTCAGGTAACAACACAGATTGAAAGACATTTGGCATGTTCAGAGAAAGTGCTGTGCTAGTGATAAATCCCCTGGTGGTTTTTTTTTTTTTTTTTTTCAAATCTGTTCATAGAGCGTTGCAGAACAAATTTCTGAAATTTATCGGTTGACGACCACCCACCCCAATTAGCAATCTGATTTTATATTTTATTCACTCACCGAAAAATAACATGTTCTGGGCAAGTTGAATTTCACAAGGCTAAATTTATATAGCATTTAAAAAAAAGGAATCAGAAGATAACTCTGTGAACATTGTACAAGACTTCATATTCTTTTTCCATCACAGAGGGGAAAGATGTAGATATTTATAATCCCTCAAAAATTAACTGAAGTCTTTTTTCGTGGTTACAGTTTGTAATGGAGCAATCACAGACATGAGTTTTGATCCCAGTTCTGCCATGAATAGTGTCATTGGTAGGGAAGCAGACAGATTTGCTATGCGCCTGGGCAAATGGGGGGCAGTGGGGAAAAAGTGCACAGATTCTTACTCCCAGAAGAGATGGGACCTCAAGTGGAGGGGGTTGGGGTTAGGGGCAGCCAGCCCTCAGTACTGCCTGGACCAGACCTCACTGCACCCCTCTCCTCCTCCTGATAGTCCTCAGTGCTGTCCAGATCATGCTCCTTGGGTTCCAGCAGTGACTTAAAGAGCCAAGGGCTCTGGTGGCTGCTGCTGCCACTACAGCCGCAGTGGCTGAGAGCCCCAGGCAGCTTTGAATCACTGGGCCCTGGGACGGTTACCCCCTTTCTCCTTTTTGTCAGCGGGCCTGAATCTTGATCAAGGCAGCTTACTTACCTGTCTCTCCGTTGTGAAAGGAGGATAGTATTTAACATATCCGTGGAGGCAGGTACAGCACAAGAATGGTTTTTAAAGCACTGCTATTTATTGACATGGCACAGACTGCTCCTGGATCAAATCATCATGTAGGAAGCTTGTGCCATTTGTGGTGTGCCTATCTTTGTAAGTGTGTGTTTTTTATGTTCATCTGACTGTGTACTCTCACAATGCTGATGTACTCACAGACAGGATGTCAGCAGGAAATCAAACACTAATATTGAATTAAGGTATTCTGTATGCTTCACATAATCCTGTAAGTGCTTATCCCAATTCTTTGTTGTTGGAGACAGGCGACAAATGGAAGTTAGGGGTATGTTTTGGTACATTTGCCCAGGGAATTCAACCTATTTTTCTTCCCTCAACCCATCTCCATCCACCTCAGTGTTGTGGGACTAATGTATTTTCAGAATGCTTTTGAATTAAATCATAAACTATAATCAGTTATTGCCAACTAATGGAGAGCTGGCCTGATATCTGATGCTCTACATTGTTGTTGCGTGGAGGTCAGATGGTTAGTTCCTTGACCTGTTGGGGCTGGCTGTACTTCTGAGAGAGTCCACTCAGCTTCATTTTGTGGAAGAGACAGGCTGTGTATAGGAAAAATTGCAGTTACTATCATCTGGTGTTAGATAGTAGGGCTGACTGGTCCTTGTCCATTTGTCATTGGCAAATTGTCCTTTATCCCTAATAAAAGTGGCTTGTTATAGCAAAGCAGAAACTAAACAATGGGGGCTGGGATGAGAAACAACTTTTACTGCAATCCACCGAAGAGTGGCCACCAATTCTGTAAGTACATATCCAGGTTAAGGGATGAAACTAATATCCCTCCAGTCCCTCAGTTTAAGGCATTGGTGATTGTGATGAGCTCCATCATTGACAGGCAAAGTAATCATGTATATTAGAGAATCTTTTAAACTTTGATTAAATTTGTTCTGAATATTTAAAACTACTCTAAGTTGTACGCATGCTGCTGTTCTAGTACAGCTAGCACTTGCACAGCTATGAGTATGTTCTTAGGCAGGTTTTTTTTTTAAATTACTTGTGATGGATTGTGGCTAGAAGTCCTAAAAACTTAAAATTTTCAACAAATGTGTAGGGGATTTGCATTACCCCACTCTTTTCCAGTCCTGAGAGGCCCAGACAAAAAGGAACAGCATGTCTTTGAACACGTGCAAGTTAGGCATTGTGCGAGTTTCAGACAGGGGACTTCATGGAGCTGAGTGGACACAAAGACATGTGTCTGAGTTTCTGAATCCCAGACAGTGTGATCTGCATTTTAATAGAAGAAAAATCAATTAAACAATCTTTGTAAATCCTCCCTAGCTTTAGGGCTAGGCTAGTTCTGGTTTATTACATCTTTTATTATCCTGCATCCTAAGGATAAAATTCTGATTTTTTTTTTTTTTCCTTCTTTCCAATCCTTTTTTGGTTTTGTATGCTGTGTGTAGAAAGCTAATGTGGTTCCCCTTTCCCCACAGACTGCAGTGACTTACTAATGTAGTCAGTTGACTCTGGAAAGCCAAATTATTGCTTTCACTGGGCAAAATATGAGTATCTTGAAATTAGCCACTGCAGCGTTTTAATATTGCAAAGACTTAGCTGGTTTTTTTGCTGTTGTATGCACAGGGAGAGGCTAATCCTATAAATAAGATTGTAGGGCAGAAAGTAGACCTAGACTATATGTAGATATGTCTTTTTAAGAGTAGTGACTTAGGCTCTGATGTCTTTTTTTTTTTTTCCAAAACGCTTGTTTTTGTTTAATATCTTGAGTTCACTTACAAACCTGCTTTCTGTCAAAACAAAAAGCAGTCAAGTAGCACTTTAAAGACTAGCAAAATGTGTAATGCAGGGCTGATATCCATGTACATAGAAAACTCTATATGCTACATTGTTTGAATAGTTTATTTTTTGTGTGTTCCCCCTCACCCCAGTTTCTCACTTTGGGTGAGAAGTGAAAGCAAAGGTTTCATTCAAGGGAGCTTTAACAAACCGTCATTTATATCAGTTTCCTGTTTACTTAAACCTACTGGCTTTCTCTCTGATCTAAAATAGCCTGTTTTCTGTACAAAGATGTGCAGATCTGCTTAGACACAGGTGTACCCTATGGACTGTGAAGCTAATTGGCTCCTGGGTCCATCCCATTGAAGTGTTTCTGGCTGAGCTGGAGGATGAGAAGAAGGGTCAGAGTGCATTTTGACATTACTAGGGACAATTGCTGTCAGGGTGTCTAGACAGACCTGATAAGGATATTAAAGACTCACAAAGAGGTCCATTGTTGAGGGGTCAGGGAATGGGTCAAACATGGTTTTTTTCCCCCTGTATTTGTCAGGTATACAAGGCTGTAGATAATAAGCTGTTTGGGGGCCAAAGGACATTTTTATTATTGAATAGAAGTGTGTGTGTGCATGCTGTTTTGGTAAAATGTTAGTTGTGAATTTGTAAAACTGCATTTAATGTAAACATGGATAGTGAGCAGAGGCATTGGCCTTTAAATGCTTCCAGCTGTAAGTCACACCCTGGAGCAGCCTAACATATAGGGTTGATTGAGAAATGGAGTGTATGCCTGTCTCAGCACTGTGGAGACTCTATGTCTAGTATTGCGTACGCTTAGGAGTGATGGTAAGTAAAAGATTGATTTATATCAGTATCACTTTAATATTAATGTAGCTACTTGGCAAGTCAACAAAATAAGTAAAATACCTAAAATTTAAAAGTAGATTAGTATAAAGAAGATGTGATGAACCATTATTTAATTTCCCTCTCTGGTAATGAATGTCTGCATGCTTCAGACACTAATCAATACAGCAAACCTTTAATATCAGACTTGCCCTCCAAGCTACAGCAAGTGATTTATCACTGTTCTTGCTCAGACTTTCATGGACCAGCAAGTCTGACTCTTATCTTTTCTGGGTCTCTTAGTAATCTTGTTGGGAGGGGGCGTGTTCGTGTCCGTCTGTCCATCTTCTCTGTGCCAAGAACTCCAATAGAGGAAGCAACAGTATTAATAAGTAGAGGGAAATGAGAGTGAAGTTATACATTGCCAGGCAGGTTAGGGTACATGGAGAATATTTTAGAGTAGTCTCTGACTTCATAGTTAATGTTGACATTAGCTTCCTATTACTGGCCAGATGTTTCAACTATTTCTTGATCCAGGTTTTTCCAAAGAAACCAGTCTTCCTAAAATTTACATGTTTCATCTCGTCCCTTACTAGATATTTTTCTGGTATGTTTGGTAATAGTCACAAAGAATTGTAAAGTTGAAGTAGTTTGAAAACTTTAAGGTCTTATGAGTGTCATCTCCAAAATAGCTCTGCTTAAAAAATCCAAATAAACTTCATAAGAGCTGTTCAAGTAGCACTTTCCTGCTGGCAACACTATATGCTAAGATCCCAACAATATTGCTATCTTTATTTAAAAACCAGTCCAGGCAGTCTTATGAAAGTATTTAGCCTGTTTCTTGCTACCATTTAGTCCTTCATTCACTTTACCTGGTCCAGTTTACACACTTTTCTCAAACACAGCATTGTCCCCTAAAACTTGCATAAATACATTGAAAGAGTAAGATAAATTTCCAGGCATTACTGGAAATATAGGGTTTCATAATCTGCAAATTTTAGAGGTACAGCTGTTTGGGTGGACTGTGTAAATTGATTTTTCCCCATATATATTAATGTTCGAGTCTTTATAAGATGTAGAACTTTCTGAAAGTAATATTGGTTTGGGTGTTAGAGACCCCATTGAAGAAACACATTTAGCATTAATGCTTTAACTTTATTTGTATATACATTTTTTGTGGATGAGCTTAATTATTTTTAAATAGTGGGAACCTGGAGGCATTATACAAATAGCCATGATTTTAAAAAAGCAATTAATAATTTTTGGTTGCCACCAGATTCAGCATCTAAATAGACCTAATTTCCAGAATACACTGACCACTCACTCTCTTGTCCTTTTTGGGAATTTCAAATCAGGCATGCGAAATCAATACTCCTGAAAGTCTGGGACACCAGTTCTATTTAAAGCATGTTTTAGAACTAGCCCAAAACATGACATACATGGAAAAGTGCTGTTTTTACAAAAAAAGGTTTGTTTTTAAAAATGTACATTTCATAAATTGAAAAGTTTTTGTAACTGTAATTGGGAAGCAAAAGAGCTTTTTTTTAATTCAAAAAAATACATAGAATAAGGCCTGAAAACTCCACAAGGATCTACCCTCATGGTTCTGATTGCAGTGTCAGGACCTAAAGCAGCACAGAGAGAAAATGGATTTTGAGAGTGAAACTGCTAAAGATGTTCTTTTATAGTAATCCTTAAATGTGTAACCCATGGACTCAAAGCAGGTTGGTGTTGTAAGAACATGCGAACTCCTGAAAACAATTAAAATGCTTCTTGTATGTGTGACTTGAACGTTTTTTTTTTTTTTTTTTTGACATGCACATGTAACTCCTTTGACACTAATTGGAGTTAACAATATAAGGTCTTGGCAAGTGTACAATTGTACTCTTTAACTGATGAATATGTTCTGGAAAGCACATAAATAGCTGTTTTAACTGTGTATCAGGTTGTGGCCATCTCAAAGTCAGTGATCTTTCCAGCAAAATACAGGATCAGCAATAAAAACATGGTGTATTCACTACTTCCAATTGTTAACAGACTCGGAGAGGTAGCCTTGTTAGTCTGTAGCTTCACAGATAACAAGGAGTCCTGTAGCACATCTGAGGAACTGGCTCTTACCCTCAAAAGTTCATTACCTAATACATGTTAGTCTTTAAGGTGCTACAGGACTACGTGTTACTTCCAATTGTGTTTTAAAAGAAAAAGGGAAAAAAAAACCCACAGGTCACTCATTCTTGGGAGGTGGGGGAAAGAAGTGAAAGGGGGAGAGAGAGAGGGAAGAGAGACCTAAGGTGAAAGCTCTGGGATGTTGATGAATTTTGTCACTTGTTGTTTAAAGAGCAACGGGTAACATTTTCAAAAGTGGCTAAACCTTTGTTTTCATAAGGAAAGATGTGGGTTCTTAACTTTGGTTAACTCTGTGATGTTCCAGTGCTGACAGTTTACAATTCCCACATAACTTGATGGGTAACTCATGCAAACTACAAATTGTCTTCTTCACACTAGAGTGACACCCTGAAGTAGCTAACTGAAGGTATGAGCACAGATTTTTTCCCCCCCCCCCAAATGAAGGTGCTGCCTAATCCTACTTCAAGTCAGTAAGAGTCTAAAGACCCTTAACTTCTGAAAATGCTCTCCAGTGTAATTTGTGGTAAGGCTCCTAAACCAAACATAGTGTAGGTTTGGAGCTCAGCTTTTGATCTTGCTTAAGTAAATCTCTTCCTTTTTTCAGAGGCTTCAAATCTTGTGCCTGTGTCCCTCCCAACAGTTCTCAAGATGTTTGGGGTTTGAGGGCTCTGAAAATGATGATTTCACTTCTGATGAGCCAGTCCAATTCTGAGCTAGACTGTTAAAGTCCGACGTATCGTCTGAGTGAGCATCTGACTGATATCTTGCTGGTAAGACTGGAATGTATCAAAATGGAGGTGACAGCAGAAGAGCGAGAGAGAGGAAATCAAATTAGTGTGTTTGCAGATCAACCATAGAATATACTAGATGAGTGAAGATACTGCCTGCAGTTGTTGAGCTATGAGCAATTTCCACTCTTAAAGACTAGATAAAAGTAATTCTATAACCAAGAGTGGGAAAACAGGCAAGACCTTATGCAGGATTTGGAGAGGATTTTCAGTACAAGCTGTTTTGAAACGATACTCCTCTCTATTCTTTCTTCTTTTATTGAAGCATCCATCTTCCCCTTTCCCTAATTAACCTAGAAGAGGCCTGTGGTCTAGCTGATACTCCCAGAGTTTTCTCACCAAAGGTTTAAAAGAAACTGGCCTGAGCATGCATTTATTTTCTCCCCTTATGAGTTCTCGTGGGAAGCATCTCCTGATTCTGATTCCTTAGTGTCTTGCACAACAGTATTATAGACTGTACATTATGCTGCCAAATAAATGCATTTCCTGGGGTGCATGTTGACACCTGGCACTGCCCATGTACTCCACCTTTTACTGAAGTATTGGGTGAGTTGGAAACCAATGTAGACCTCAGCTATGAGAATTCCTTCCAGATCCCATCATCTTTTTTTTTTTTTTTCCAATTCATATAATGAATAGTGCAAATGTTAATGGTGAATGCCCATTCCTTGTGACAGCAAACACAGAGCCAGTTTCTGGTAGGGCATAACATGTTAATACACAGGACCTGCTGGAACTAATGCAAGTAGAACAGTTTCAGAATAATGTTCTGAATCTATGCTGGTACTGCCACTCCTGCTTTCTTGGCCCTGGCTTTGGGTGCCAGTAAACGCTGGAAATAGGACAAGGGCTTCCAAAGGAAGTTCAGTTGCCAAGATCAAGAGAACAGAGCTGATTGATCTGCCTTAATAAAGCCAAACACCAAACTACAATGGAAAAATATGGTAAATGCCTGGTCTTTGAGGGAACACTCTTGAGAAGGGGCAGGTTCAATATCCCATGCTCCATTGAGGTACTAGAGGAAAGACACTAAGGTAAACTGGGATTTCCCCCCGCCCTCCCACTGATCACATGTGTGTTTGAAAGAACAAACAAGTGGAGAGAAGACCAACCAGCCTGGTGTCCCAAAAAAAAAAAAGTTTGTTCCATGTAAACTGGTGAAGACCTATCCATTCAGGTAATACTATGACCCTGTAATGCAGCTGGAGTCAGCATGGCCAGTAATTATCCACAGAGTAAGTGCAGATCACAAGGTAGAGAGAAGCTTGTGGTCAACTTGAAGTTGTATGCTCAACTTCGCCACAATTTTCAACTAATGGTTAGGAAAAAAATGTAATTGGCTAATTGCCCCACAGATGGGCACTTTATCTCTGGTGTACTTCCCAGCCTATTCGCAGAACGCTAACTGCTCCATTTTCATCCCCACCACGGGTTTCTAACATTCTGTATGTTTTGTACAGAGCCACTTCTATCTCTTTTGAAGCAAATAAGACCATACTGGACCACTGATTCTCTGCTCATTGTATTGAAATGGTTGTAGTACTGGCAGAGCCCACAGTGAGTTATTGGTGTGAATCTCTAACATCACCAATTGTATAGACTGGGAAAAGCATGGTGTGCAGATCCCCACTGCCATTTGGAGTATTGTGTGACACAAAGCCAGTAGTCTTCAATTCCATGAATGTTTGTATCTGATAAAACTCTATCCTTTGTATGACCATGGAATCAGAGTGCCCAAGTCATGAATCAGGACTCTGTTGTGCTAGGTGCTCCATAGACCCAAAACCAAGGAGTTTACATGCCAGCTAGAGGAGATGACCGATAAGTGCAAATAAAGCATTCTAACCCAGGGCTATCTACAAATATTTTTATTCAAATAATTTTAAAATATGTGAATGTTGCATGTGAGCAGTTGTTACACATCACCGTGTAGCTATCCTGGCTGTCTGAGTTTCCAGCTTTCATAATGCCCAGAGGGAAATGATCAAGTCTGTACTTCTAAGCCTTAATGGTTAAAATAACCAGTCAGTCCCTTTCTTCCTTTAGTAGCTTACTCAGCATGTGAGGATGCTGTTTCCCTGTGCCCTTATATAGAGGTTTTAACATTGAGATCTTAATGCATTAATAAAGAATTCAACAAAGTGGTGCAGTTTGAAGAATCAGTTACTACTGGGATGTTGCAAAAACTAGCCATAAATTATAGTGCAGTATTATTGTTCCACAAACTAGTAAAGCTTCAGTGTGTGAAGCTGCTGTTACTACCACAGGTTTAGTGTCCTTCTGCTTCAAGCCATGCAGTGCAGAACCATTTTTTCTACCTGCCTGTGGGCATTTGGGAAGGTTAACGCCTCTCTGGTGTCTGAATTTGATTACAGTCTGGCGGGCTGGCTTATGTTTGTCTCAGGACAGAAAGTTTTGATTATAACAAAGTCTAGTCCTGTATTTGAATAAGAATCAAAGTCAATAGAATTTTTAAGAAATTCTGTTGCAGCTAAGGTCTTATTTTAGAACAGTTATTTCAACTTGCAGTGGAGAGTTAGATGCAAATATAAAGTACCCAGTCGCTTGTTTGGCTGCTCAGAAAGTATACGTTCTGTAACACTTTATACCTGCAAACATTTGTATTCTGGGCCACCTAGCTTGACTAAAATTGCAATCCAGGTTCTCTAAATTCAGAAGATGGAAGCAGTTCAGCAGTCGTACTGGTTTTTGTAGGGCCTTGTGGAAAGATAAGTTCACTGATTTTTTTTTTTTTACAGTACACTTACAAATACAGAAGTATGGAAAACACCCTTCTGGTCTCTCCCAAGGCTCATCCCAGAGCCAGCAGATGGAACTCTTTTTTTTTTTTTTTTTTAAATGCATTTCAGTAAGTGGTCTCTCTTTTGAATTGCACACTTTTAATATGGGGGGAAAACATTTTTGTAGTGCCCAGGTAAGTACAGAACAACCACAATTTACTGAACTTCAGTAGCCTTCTCTCACACAAGCTAAAACACAAACTTTAATGGGCCGAAAAGTGAACACCACAACTACAGCTAGTGAAGTTGCATTCTGCCTTTGCATTTCATGGATTGGAATGCTTTTGTACATGTTCTTTGTGAGTAAAGGGGTATTCACTCTAGCTCTTGGGAGCTTAGTCTTCAAGCTCTGCCATCCGTTCAGATTCCTGTTTAAAATACCTATATGTCCCACAGCACAAACAGTACTATGTGGCTTCTTAAGCAGACTTGTATAACTTCAGTGGAACAAGCTGAAAGCTGTGTAAATAGTGATGTTGTAGAAACATTTCAAAAGGCATACATTTGCAATGAACTAAGTGGTCTTAACATTCACATATCCTAATCTTTATTAATCTATTAAACCAAAATACATTGAAACAATACCTCTGAAAGGAAGAGGGTTATTGAAGTGTTAGTGCAATCAGGATATCTGTTTTTATGGGTTCTCTATTGTCCCCAACAATGTTGGGACAAACATGTTGACATCCCCTTAAGCCACCAAGCATCCGGATGATCAAAGGAGGAGGATGCCTTTGGTTTTAAAACTGTGCGCGGTAGCCAGTGACCTGGATTCCGCTCCTGGCTTGGCCGCTACTGTGCCAAGTGAATTGCTCAAGTTTGTGTATCGCTGCGTGAGTGTTCCGTTCTAACACAAGGACTGTACTCCCCTTCCACTTGTCACAGGTGGGTTTGTAAGGCTGAATTAACTATTCGTTGAGTGCTTGGATGTGTGAGTGAGATGCTGTAGAAGGTCCAGCAAAGCATTACTTACAGTGGTCCCACATCATCCAGGTCTGGATGCATAGCGGCCATGTCTGCACTAGCCCATTCTTTTCAGAACGGGCATGGTAATGAGTGAGTTGGCAGGATGGTAATGAGGCGCTTCCTTGAATATGCAGCACCTCATTAGCATAATGGCAGCAGCACATGATTCAAAAGCACCGCTTTCGAATGACGTGCCGCCTGTGTAGACGGCGCCTTTCGAAAGGACCGCCTGGATTTTGCAAGCCCCTTCTTCCTAATACCAAGTAGGAAGAAGGGGCTTTCAAAGTCCGGGACATCCTTTCAAAAGGCCCCCATCTACACAGGTGACATGTCACTCGAAAGCAGCGCTTTTGAATTGTGTGTGGCTGTCATTATGCTAATGAGGTGCTGCATATTCATTGGAGCGCTTTATTAGTATCTTCCCAATTCGCTTGTTACCATGCCCCTTCCACAAGGAAGGGGCTAGTGTAGCTGTCGCCAGAGAGGAGTCAAAGGTGCCAACGGGGTGGGATTGCAGCTTGTTTGCTTGCCTTGGCATAACACTGGTTGCTGCCATACCCACTGGCTGAATGAGGGGGACTGTATATAGCCCTCTTTACAGAGGGTGGTAGATGGTGGAAATTTGATAGAGTGTATGGTTTACACCCTTGCTTGGAGGTATGGGCGTGGGGGGAAGAATACATACCTGAAATCCTCAAGTAAAATAATTTTTTTTCTTCAAGTGTTCCATAATGGCATGTGTCTAGAACAAGTGTCTTATGCCCCAAACGGTCTATTTCTCTGGCACTGTGTAGGGACTTACGCTGTCTAATTCTACTACATGAAGGACCAGACTCCCACCTGCACTCTAATAGTTAATTTAAACATCTGGGAAACTAGTTCCAGTCACATCTATCCACAAACCTAGAAGTCCTCTACCTTGATATCCTAGCTTGGGCCACTACTTCCCAGTTCAGCAAGGTGTATTTCCTAGCTACCTATCTTCTCTGCAGCTGATCCGTCTCTGCTTTAACGTAGCATTAAGCATGCCACAGAACTGCCATGTTCATTCTTGTGCAGGCAAAAATTCAAAGCTGGGTATTAGTTTCCACCTAGGTAAAATAGTCACAATGTGTTACTGGCACACAATTCTCTGTCATTCAAATACACTATGGGCACTCACCCTTCCAGTGCTCAGGCATACCCTTACACTGCAGGTTTGCAGGGGCTTTTATCAGCAAAGTGCTTTATACACAGTAATATCCTACTTAATCTCTTTGACAATCAGCAGAACCAGGATCCACACGCGAAGCGTACAGTGCTCAACACTCTCAGTAAGACAAAACTTGTCCTGATAGCAAGTCAAGATTGGGTCCGTCCTGAGGACTCCAGTTTCTGCACAGTGTCATTGACCTAGCGCTGAAGTCTGGCAGCTCTGATCTTGGAGCAGTGTACTGGAATTGGTTCCCAAAGAACTGCCTTTTGTGCTCCAGTTTATATTGTGACATTAGAGTCCTGCTTAACTTCATCTTAACCAATTATTTTACTAATCAGTCCTAACATTTTGCGATATAATTCCCTGACCAATTATGTTCCACCACCTTAACTGAGTTATACATATCAAAATTAATTATATAGCATGCAGAAACAATTAAAAACCAGACAGATCTACAGACAAACAATCGGGAAGTGGGGACCATAAAAACAGAAGAATTCCACAACTCCAACTATTGTTAAGCAGTTTCCTGCCAGACAAAATGTTGGCAGACTAAGTTTTCTTTCCCCATCTTGAGATCTGTTACTTTATGTGGTGATATTTGTTGCCATTAGGACATGGTGTCCTCCTTAACAGCCTGGTATTACACTGTTTTAATGCTATTTAGACAGAATGTGAATATGTAACTCCTGCCTTTTCAGCTAATGGCTGCTACTCTTTTAGTCTGGTTGCAGATGAAGACCTTAGGCTGTAGACCTTTCAATATGGACACTGAAAAAGGCCTTATCCTTACAAGGGGATTCTTAGAGGGAGAAGTGACCTATTGCAGGGTTTGAATCAGAAATTTAAAGTTGCTGTTGCAAAATTAATTACAGATATGCTGGATGGTATAGGTGAAATCAGCACAGGAAACTTTTTTCATTTTAGAGTTTAAGGCTGTACAATATTTTTGACCCTGTCAAAGTGAAATCCCCAACTGTTTTGTCAGCTTCCGTAGAAGGAGTTTTGTAATTTCTTGTAAGGAGTAACAAAAAGCCAGTCTGCGTGGTGGTGCTTTTGGCTGGCGATGAGAGTTGCTGATCTTTGAATATGCAAGTTTTCATGTTCCACCTGCATGTATCTAGGGCACTGTTTCTTAAACTATGTTCTACTGTACACAGGTGTTCCATAAATAACTCACAGGTGTGCCATGAGTGTTTGGAAAAATAATTCAGTGTTATATAGTAACTGTTTTATGATAACAGGAATGGAAAATACTGAAACATAATTGTGTTTCTACATTTCGCAAGACCGGTGGTAGTCTGGCAACACAGCAAGGTTGACCTAATGTGCTAGCCTCCCCCCCACCATCTAATCTTTCTCTCTGGTTGATACACTGGTAGAGTGGGTAGCAGTGATGTGCAGAGCATGTGCTGTGGTGGCTATGCTGACAGTTGCTTGATGTCAGCCAACACCCACGTGTGGCATATGATGATTTAGTGAATTTATTATTTCCACCAATATGAGTAAATACAGTTAGTTACATTTTTTTAAAAAAGCCAGATGTGAAAATACTACTGCTGAGGAGCCAGTACCACTGAGTGAAGTAAATTTTTTGTATGTACTCATAAAAAATATTGTTTGGTGTTCCATGGTCTGAGTTTAAGCAGCACTGATCTAGGGTGACCAGAATGACTTATTCTGGTATTAAAATGCTCTCTGGTGATTTCCATGTATAATACAAACCCTTTGAAGAACCAAGGCTTTATTACATATTCCTGAAAATAATGTAGCTAAGAAGAATGGCACAGGAGTAGTTATTTTTATTTGGGCATTGTCTGCAACCTTTCCAGGTTTAAATAAGGAATTTACATGTCAGCATCAGTAAGAATCTGTGTGGTAAAGTGTCTAGATTTTTAACATTGTTGGAAAGATAATACCCTCGTCAGCTAAGAGCTGTGGAGAAAGCAAGTCTTGCTCTGGAATGCTGCTTGACTTCTCCAAATGGCCAGCAGAGGAGAAATAGTAATGTCATTCCTTTTGTCTCACTTTAAGCTGGAGGAGAACCACACGTGTGGTTTCCAGTCTACCATCTCTCCAGGAGCAAGGAAGCCAATCTGAGCTCTTGCCAGCAGGACAGCAGAAAGCATGCTTCAGGGCTGGCCCAGCAATACTCTTTACAGCATAGATGTCCGGAGAGCTTGACCTGTACTTTTTCTTTTTTTTCACCCACCGTTCTTAGGAGCTGGAGAAGCTGGGCCTGGGAGATGGTGTGGATCTGCATGTATATGAAATCCCCGTTGAATACCAAACCGTACAAAGACTAGTTCCTGCACTGTGGGAAAAACACAGTCCCCAAGTGAGTAAATGCACAGCAAAATGGCACAGCTGGTAGTAAATGGATGGATCCTTACAATTCTGGGCTGATGTTCCTATTGCAAAGTCAAACTTTTTGTCTATATTGATAATTTAATAGATCGTTTCTTTTAACAGAAACTGGTGAATTTGAACAATAATATCGCTTAAAATAGTGAGAGCCCTGGTAATAGTGTCCGTACCCGAATCACCTGCACCATAGGTGTTTACGTGGCTTTTTTGAGCTCTGCCCATGTTGGTCTAACTTCTTTTGGCAGTCACTGTTCTCAGTGTGGAATCCTGCAACATGCTCCTAGGCCGCAGATCGTGCAATTCTTGAATCGCCTCAGCGAGTCTGACTGCAGCTCACCACTTGCAGTTCCATTCAGGAAGCAAAATACTGTTTGTTGAGAACAAAAGCATGTAAGAGAAAATGTTCCTTAAAAAGTGAACAGGTTATACACATGCCTGCCGTACTAGGTGACCATCCATCTTTCACATGGAAGGCCTGGTAGATTCTAAAATAGTTCAGGTCCTCCCACAGCACCTGGTTCTCTTGGACATACCTTCGGGCCCATCAGTTCAGAAGTAGTTCAGTAGTCCTCTGCTGATCTGGCACAGTTCCAAGTCCTTGCACTGTTAGGCCTTGACCTAGCTCAAAGCAGTGGAAGTTCTGTTTCCAGGGGACAAAATCGCAAGTGTTGGCACCTGCACTGTTTCAGCATTGGGAATTTTCACTTGTTATATACTCATACTGTAGCTGCTTCAGGAAACCTCCTATATTGTGCTGGGTTAGCCAGGAATGCTATTGCTAGGCAGCCCATAAAGATACGTAGAACATTTGTGCTATTTTGGCTGCTGCTGCCTGATTACATGTTTCCAGTTCCAACTAGTGTGTGGTTGACTGGACAACTCCTGAGGTTCTACTGTAGCAGTCTACGGTTTAGTGTGGCCCCCATTGTCATAACATTGGAATGCTCTCTGGGTTACGGTGTTCCGTCTCTCCTCTTTACTCACGCCACCCTAATTTCACCTGGCTCTGATTGGTTTTGTGTTTTCTTTGCAGTTGGTGGTTCATGTAGGTGTGTCAGGTATGGCCACAACTGTAACACTGGAAAAATGTGGGCATAACGTTGGATACAAAGGCTTGGACAACTGCCGCTTCTGCCCAGGTTCGCATTGCTGTGTAGAAGGTGGCCCAGAATGCATTGATTCTATTATTGACATGGATGCAGTTTGCAAGAGAGTCTCAGCACTGGGACTTGACGTCACAGTTACTATATCCAAGGATGCTGGCAGGTATGAGATCGTAATGAGCAATGGTGAAACCCTTCCATGCTGTTGTTTACGGTAAATCAGTGTGGGTGACAGAGTTCGTGGGCCTTATACTTTAAGTGGGGTCAGTCCTTCAGGCAGGGAGTGGGGAAAGAAATCCCTAATTTGTCTTTTGAAACAAATTTAATTTGGAACTACAAGGAAAAATGACGTACTTCTAGACCTGCACTTGCTGCATGCAGTCACTAGAAGCCAGAGGTAAGGTTGTTACTGCACTTTTAAATGGGCGTGTCTGCATTTTAAGTGTTAACCCTAACAGTGAGTTTCTTAGATGTGTAATTGAAACATCACTGTAATGTAATTTGGGATAAAATGCCAATATGTACTCTGAACCTTAACTCCATTTTAACATTCTTGTCTGAATCATTGGAATTGGACTCATTTTCTGTTGTTGCATTAATGAAAAAGAAGCAAACATTGTTGTTAATCTGGAGATTTTGCCACAGTTCTTGTCATTTGCCAGAAGATTGTGCGCTGTTCACAGACAAACCCAAGCCCTAAGGCTTGAACTGAGACCCACTGAAATGTTTGTATCAGCCAGACAAGTTGCTTGCAACCAAAGGCTCTTGTCACTGCTTTTTTATTTTTTGGTCTGAGGGGTGTTTTGGGGCACTTACCTTCTGTTTCTTGGAAGTCCACTTAGATCATTATCCCACAGTGTTCTCATTGTGGGAGTAGAGTTACTAAGACTGGGTTAAACCCATAATGCAATCTGGCTGCAGCAGAAACGGCCATCACGTGGTTTTGTTTTACTGTTAAACATCATCGTGACTTTTTTCCCCCAGAATAGCAAACTCCTTCATTTTAGCAAAATATATTCAGTAAACTTCTGAAATATTGATGTCTTCAGCTGCATTTTCATATTCTCCACTTCAGCCTCCCATACAGAGAACAAAGCTATAAACTCTTTGCCATTTGCGTGTTTCTGCTCCCCCAGTTTAAAAGTGTTCCAAAGCAGGGGTGAGCAAACTTTGAACATCAGACCCCACATTTTGTCCCTGCAGTTATCAGGGCCTCCCCAACCTGTCCAGACCAACAGAAATTTCAGTTATGTTCATATTTAAAAAAAAAAAAAACAACCTTTCAGCACTTGTAAGAAAATATGTAGATTGTAAAAACTTTATTAATCTGTATGTAAATGTGAATGCACATAAAAACAGTAACATTTTAATGAGATGGGTAAGCCTGAGATCCAGCAGCCAATCCTGCTGGTGCCCCCCATTACAAAATTTCACAGGTCCCCTCTCCCTCCGAGGTGGCCCACCCCCAACTTTGTGCATCCCTGCCCCAAAGGAAGGAACGATCCGTAATGTAGAGCCCTAGCCTGGAATTCTGGAGAACTGAGTTTAATATCCTGTTCTGCCATAAGCTTACTATGTGACCTTAGGCAAGTCCGTTAGCCTCTCGGTGCCTCAGTTCCCCATCTGGATAATGGGGCAACAGCCCTGTCCTGCATCCCAAGGGTGTCAGGAGGATAAATGTTAGGCTGAAGATCTTGTGGGCATTTCTGTTTTCCTTAATTAGACATGCTAATTTTGTTCTTTTCCATCAGTTGTCTAAAATAAAACACTGAAATCACAGAAATGCTTAGGAACAGATCTTCCGCAGGGTAGAGGAATACTTAACCCCTTTAATGATATTATTTAGATCTATAGATGTTACACCGAAGGTTAGCAATCAGCTATGCCTCTTGAGCCTGCCTTATTTCCATGTGTGTCTTTCTTCATTGGTTCCATTCTAACCTACTCTGTGCAATTGTAAGTAACTACACAAGCTGTAGGACAGTGAAGAATTCCGTCTTTTATATTTGTGACCTCTTGCTTTCCTAATAAAGGCAATCCACTCAATAGTTAGGTAAAGCAGCTACAGAATCTTTGGTGTCTGGGGAGAAATTCTTTGGTGCTTTAGAAGAGCTGGCCTGGGAATGATGTGAGAGCCTCTGAAACCTGTTTGTCCTCTGCAGAGACCATAACTGAAGCCACTATAGGATGAATTTGACCATCTTTTCTTTCTAACAGCTTTCCAGTTCTGTTTGGTCCTGGGCTTCCCATGCTCAATTTTATTCCTCTCCATTTGCTCACAATACTTGTTTCTTACCTCGAAATACACTTTTTTTAATTACAGATATCTCTGTGATTTCACTTACTACACTTCCTTATACCAGAGCCACGGCAGGTCTGCGTTTGTTCATGTGCCTCCGCTGGGAAAACCCTATACCGCAGAACAGCTGGGTCGGGCCCTGCAGGCTATCATAGAAGAAATGCTCGATGTGTTGGAGCATTCTGAAGGCAAAATCAATTGTCGCCATGAACACTGAAGCTGGGCAAAAGTCCTACACTGTTGCACTTCCAAAATATTCCCTACTACAAAGTACTGGGGAAGTAGCCTGTCTGAAATGTACAGAACAAGAACTGGAGACTGGAGAACAAAAGTTAATTCCACTTCCAGCAATTTTGTGACGCTCTTTTCTTCCTGTGTGAATTTCACCTTAATCAAGAAAGGATTTGAAGTCTTTCCTTTAAGCCACCTGCAACTACTTACTTTCTGAAAGTAGCTGAAGAACGTGTGCTGTGTTTTCTACAGAGGGTATCTGTAAATCAAGTGACGGCTATTGAGCAGTCTAATGCAGTACAGATGAAAAGGTTTACACCTGGAATTGGAGTTTGTGTGCAGGGAATTGATAATGCCACCTTCTGACTAGAAGTCTGTAGTTTAAAAGATAGCTATAATTTTGCATTAAAGCCTCTAGGCAGTTAGCATGGAAGACTGAGGTTCTCTTGGGTTTTAAGCAGTTCTTGTGTGGGGTGGGGAGTCATCTGTAATTGTTTGAGGAGCACTGAATCTGTTTCAGTCCTAAAATACCCATGCATTGGCATGGACTCCTGTTAAGACTTTAATAATGCAGCAAACGGAAGAGGTACTTAATTTTGATTTCTCTTGTTTGTTGGCGAATGCTCAAAGTGCAAAGAGGGGACGGTTTTTTGTATATGGGAGACACACGATCTGCACCAAATGTTTCCAAAAAATGAGTTTTATTGTGCTCTTAGTCCTACCTTCCTAGCTCAGACTAATCTGATACCTCCTTTACGAAACATATTGTTTCATATGCATATAAAACAA
Organism: Carettochelys insculpta; assembly: GCF_033958435.1. NCBI lineage: Eukaryota > Metazoa > Chordata > Testudines > Carettochelyidae > Carettochelys > Carettochelys insculpta. The sequence goes on along the minus strand of NC_134163.1, from coordinate 15,832,237 downwards.
ACTCATAGCGGTTGGAAAGCTTTGCTAGTGACCTCTATTTCCACAGGAGTCTCTCTTTTCTCAGAAGTTCAGTACTAAAGATTACCTTACCCCTACTCTTTTCATTTTTTATTGTAAATGTTTGTTCTTTCTAGGGACAGGAGGAAGAGTAACACCGAAGGACTTGTCCGCACAGTGCGGCAAAATGCTCTAGCAGCTTGTGTTCCCGCTGTCTCTCGAAGACCCTGCTGGTGTGCTCTGAGAGGTTTCTAAGCACGTTGACAAAGTCCTGCTTCAAGACTGAAGTCATGCACAGCATGTTAAAGCGCCTTACCAATCACACCCCTCTAGAGTGCTCTGGCAATGCCCTGTAGGCGAGCCTGTCTTAATTACTAAGTTACACGGTCTTGGTCTGTTATAGACATAAATATGCTAAAATGTGAATGAGAGGCACATTGGACTCATTCTGTACATTTTAAAAAGTCCTTCCTGCCATGTGTAAACTGACTCTTGTATTTTAAAATGTTGCTCAAAGGGGGCATTTCTGGGCAACCTCCATGTGCCCATTTGCTGAAGTGAGCTCAGTTTTAGCACTGGGGCCAGGTGTGAAGTGCTGCTTGCCCTGCAAACTTTCCCCTGCAGCGTTCGGAAAGATGGGTGCAGTGGTCTAGCCAAGGTTCAAAAAAGTCTTTCACATAGTAGTATGTGACTTTGACTCTAAATTGTGATGTAAGTGAAAGGTAAGTAATGGCCCGACGAGAGTAATGGTTAAATTGGTGTGAACTGGCATGTCTTTTAGGGAACCATTTAAATAAGAGCTTATGATTAGTTCTAACACTTTTACTGAAGTAGATACTAAACTGTGTTTTGAAATCTGATAGAAAAATCTATTACTCTTTTGAGTTCTCTGCTTATGAATGATCGTGCTATAGTATCTCTCAGTGAGAGCTGCCACTTTAATGCTACTTTCCAACAGGAAAACTAGTGACAAAAGAAATACCACTTAGCATTTGAATGCGAGAGAGAGCTTGGAAACTTGTGCAAAGGCAACTCTTCTGCTTGGGAAAATTAGTATATGGAGATGTTCAGATATACTTCTGGGTCTTTTTTTCTGGGGCAATAGCTCTGTATTTTCTTCAGAGCTTTACTGATTGATAGAACTGGCTTTAAAAGTGAGTGTACAGTCTCATGTGCATTAAATGCAGAGTAGCACTTCTTTGTCAGGCTTTCAGCAGGCAGGTCATGTCACAATTTCCTGTTTAGTAATTTATTATATTTAACATTTTGTTGAAATATTGGGGATTTTGCTCATTTTTGTGAATAGTTGAGGTGATGATCTTGTAGCTTTCCCTGAAATTGATAGCAATTCTGACCATCAGAATGAATCTGAACTGCCGAGCCCCTTAAAAATGTATTCCATTAAATAGAATAGCTGACTTACATAATTTCTGATACCATTTAATTTCCACTTAAAAAAGATTCCTAGCCATGAACAAAATGAGAGTTCCACAGCTGAGACAAAATAACTGCAGAGTTGAAACTCCTCGGGGTGATCTCATAAAGGGCTGCATTTCAACAACCACATCTTCGTAGCAAATGTTCACAGCAAGTCTTGGATGAGATGACAACTAAACAGAGGTCTTGTCTACACTTAAGATGTGGTGAGCACTCCGGAGGTTGATCTTCCAGGGTTTGATTTAGCAGATCTAGTATGGACCCTCTAAATTGACCGCTGAGGGTGCCCCATTGACCCCTAGACTCCTGCCAGTTGCAAACAGGTAAGGAAAGTTGATGGGAGATTTTCTCCTGTCAACTTCCCACAGTGGGGATGGCTGAGGAAATTCGACCTAAGTTACATCAACTCCAGCTATGTGATTCTTGTAACAGGAGTTGAATCTCTTGGTTGACTTTTTTCCCCTAGTGTAAACCTGGCCATGGAAGCCAAAGCTCAGCTTGTGTGCAGACCTTTTTATTGGTTCACGTTTGCAGGTATCTGCTTGTGTGGGCCACCTGTCTACTGAACATTCCTCCTGAGTGAAGGAATCTTTTGTGTGTCTGATCCTCTGGATTGTTGGCAAGATTTGTCATGTTTTGGTAAACGTTTCCTGTTGTAAATGTCAGTATCTTCCTGTTGAACATTTGTCTGTAACTTTCAGGAGAGAGAGAGTCTTTTTAAAGAAATGGCCAGCCTCAGAGCCTCCTACAAGTGTAGATATGGCAGCAGACTCAGTAGAATACGCTTCAGGTTTGACATGGAATGTACTGTATAGACTTGTGGAAGGAAGAGCACGTGATTTTTGTGAGCGGAGAAGATAGGAAGTGTCTTCTAGGAGAATAAATCTGCGTTCAGGATTAGTGTGCTCAGCCAGTGGAGTCTCCTAAACCAAACGTTCTTTCATGTGTGCATTTTAGGCCCCTTCCCACAATCCTGTAAGGGAAAATCTTCACTGATGTCTGTTAGGAAGCGTGTAACATGAGCTCTGTCAGTGTCAAAACTCTTATTTCCACTAATATGCTTCCCTTTGTTTTGAGCAGTGTTTTAATTAATTTCCTCAGTCTGCTTTTGTAAAGCTTCATGTGATCAGTTTTGTTTGCTAGAAACTGTAATTTATTCTAGAATCTTTTGAGAATAAGTTGTCAGAGACCACATCTTGAAAGAGTTGGTGTCTTGTTAGTGAAGTTTTGTATAGTGATTTTTTTATTGTGACATTAAACTCATTTTATTTAATCTGACCTAAATTAAATACCTTTTGTTAAACTCATTAATTCATGTGTTCCCTAATAATACATGCATGTTTTGTCATTAGTGACTGTCTTGTGTTATAATTGCTCCCTGCTCCATCCTCAGATTGTTTGTAAATAGAACTTTGCCTGGGAGATCATTTGCCAGCTACAGAACTTTTACAAACTAGCATATAAATGTGAAACCCCAAAAAATCAGTTTAGTTTAAATAATTTGATACTTGTAACTAGTTCACCTTGTAAAACCTATGAAGACCTAGCAAAAATCACTGCAGAAAGGTCTGGATTAACACTTTGCTGAGAAACTAGGTGAGACAGTTTGGTGGGTTTTGTTTTTAAGGTGAGAGAGGGTTTGCAGAATAGAGAGAGAGCAAGGGAGGTTCCATTGTGGTGGTCAGGGTGTCCCACAGCTTGGGGAAGGAAGTGGGGAGGGAGTTCGTGACTTATGGATGACACTTAATTGTTCCAGTTAATAAAACTGTGGAGGATTTTAGAGAAACCCCAGGTGCTTGTAAACAGGGATGTTAAAGTGTAATTGGTTAACTGGGGCTGGAGCAGCCACCCCCACCTCACCTGTCATGGGCAGGCAGTTGCTCCATCCCCACAGGGTGGCTGCAGAGGGATCCTCAGGTTGAGCCAGAGTAACCCTGTCCACGGTGGCCCCGGGGGGGGAGAAGAGTGGCCTCCCCATCCGCCTCTTCCCTCGCCTTTTCCCCCAACACACACACCTGTTTAATTGGTTACCAGTTAAAAACTAAGTTGAACCATTTGACCAATTAAATGGGATTTAACATCCCTAGTTGTAAACTCAGTCAGGAGTTAGTAACCACATCCAGTGGGGGAATCAAGCTTAAATAAAAACTAGATGCTATCCATTATGAATGTAGGGAAGAGAAGCAGTGATTGCCTCTGGTCTTGAAGGCTTCTCTGAATAAAAGGACTGAGATGCTGTTGTGCATGTACCAATGAAGAGAGATGCCCTGTGGTTAGCAGTTGCAGGTGATTAAATGCATTTGAAAACTGAGAATGAAATATAGAAAAAACGATGCCGGTGGTCACGTTATTGTGGTCCGGCATTGGCAGCCTCCTCTTAATATGGTAGCAACTGGAAAGATTGAGAAGGGTAGTGGAAATGGTTAGAGGTACTGAGCAGGGTTGTGACATGAGACTGCAAGGACTGGAATTTTACAAGGTGAGGACTTGGTTGAGGGGATTCAAAAGCATAAGACTTAGTGAAATTAAAGGTGAGTGCCTTTAGAATGAGAACAGGGAATGCCACTTCATGCAGCTTAGCGTTTGGGGCCTGGCACATCTCCCTTGTGGCCAGTTTTGACACTATAAATGAAGAATAATGACATTTTAAACTGATTGCTTGCCAGCCTGGAGACGGAATTGTCTCCAGGCAGTATTGCACACACAAGGGTGGAGGGTTCCCACTCTTCCTCTTACATGTTAGGGATTGACTGCGGCCAGAGTGTGATGCTATGACGACTTCTCTGTATCTACATAGGGTTTTGATTGTACGTGCTTGGCTTACAGTAAGTCAGGTTGGTAACTACACATAGCATTTAGATTTCAGTGGTGTGCGCGCATGCATGTTTTAGTCTGCCTGATCTTCCACACAGTGCTAGCCTCTTTGTGCCTAAGTCAGCAGGCAAGCAGTACCCCCATGTACTGTCGTGTAGTGAGTCACAGTACAGCTAGGATAAGAACTCAGGAGCTACCTGGCCTGGGCTCTGGCTAACAGAACAGTTTCCCAATATTTTTTTTAAATGAAAAATTAAAAAAAAAATCCTAAGTGTGTTAAAACACCGATAATCCTCACATTGTGTGTACTAGAGAGATTACAGTGTGAAGGTCTGGTTGGACCCTAGGGGGCAAGGGTTAGGTGGAAAAGAGGAACTGGTCTGGCAGGTGACAACCTTGTAGGGAGGGTAGAGGGGAATTAAAAATATCACGCACAAGAAACTCACCATCTGCTTCTATTCTGTCACAGCCTATCCATGGATGACATTTGAATCCATTTCAAATTGTAGCATAAGCATTTCTGATCTTTGTAACAGTGTGTTTGACACAGTGTTGAGCTCCCTTGAGATTTAGCTGCCTGTTTAAAACAAAACCAAAAAACTGTCCAGGTGCAAGGTAAGGGAGAGCAGCAGGCATGTTCCTATTATACGGAGTTTAGTTTGTCTCAGTTTTAGGAATCATTCTGCAACAAGGATGTTGTAGCTGAATTCACAATAGCTTTAAATCCATTTGTCTGTTTTGAATTGGCTTCCATCCAAATGCTGGTTGGTAGAAAACTGGTTTACAGTTAAATACTGGTGGGGGGAGGGCTTCACTCCATTTAGCTTATTCTGGATTTTATTTTCAAAACTTTGAGATGCTTGCATAAAATGCCCATAAATGCACATTCATTTTGTGTGTCTATAAATACACACACACACACACACTAATAAAAATCTTGTAGAATAGTGTTACCTTGCACTTAACCCGAAATCCTAACATTTTTGCAGTGGAAAAATATACCCTTTTTCCTTGTAGAACTAGTATTTGCATCTTGACATAGAAAATGTCTGTCTTAGCAGTGTAAAAATAAAGAGGAGCTTCACTGAATCTCCGTACAGCCCAAGAGCATTTCTGTTTTTTCAGATACAGCAGAAACAAAGCTGTATCTTAAAATCCCTGACAAGATACTTGTGGGCTGTGTGGTTAATTCCTTACCCTGCTGAAACATGGAAACTGTGTTTACTTAAAATATATTTTAAAACAAAATGAAATGCAAGGTGTCTTGCTGTAGATGAGACGTAATTATGGGAATTAAAATTATACATTGCCATTAAGTTAAACCCTGCACTGGTTAAACACAGGCTTCTGTCATGGGTTGCACCAGCTTATTGAAATGCCTGTGTTAACTTTGATAAAACAGGGGAGCGCCTTTTCTTGGGCTTTGCTCACTGGGAACGCAGCCTGTTGGCATGTGGGGATACTGAGTCATTTGCACACAGGGATGCAGAGCACTGGACTCTTGTTACTGCCAAAGACCACTGACCACCTTGCAGTGTCCTCCTTATCTGAGTAAATTGGATAGAAGTTCTGCTCCTAAGACCTTCCCCAAGCACATTCAGACCTCGAGAGAGGTTATGTGCTCTGAAGTGTGCTTGTGCACACAGCATGTTCTTATGGCTCACTGGTCTTCAGCAGACTGGCAGAATTCTTGGTCACATTTTTTTACATGTTCTCTTGTCTGGGTGTCTCTGGTTTGTGCATTTGCAGAGTGTCTCAGCCTTTCAAGAGGGACATTTTGGAACCTCCTTCGTTAATTGTGTTCAGATAAACATTTCCCCTCCTCCCACATCTCTCAGGTGTGCTTTTTCAGGGCTATCAATGCTACAATTCTACATTTACTGGGGCTTCTGTTTTCCTCAGTGCTTTCTTGCAGTGCCTTGTAAAACCAGCCAATCTAGTGTGTCACAAAAGGGCTGTGTAATAATGACCAAACAGTAACATACTTTGACTGCCATTGCTAGACTGAACTCTGTAACTGAAAATTTAAAACTGGTATTTCAAAATAAATAAAATTAGATAATTCTTTGCTGTGTGATGTTCTTTAACAAATGCTGCAAGGGTTTTCTCTTGGATACCTCTTGTATGGTTGGAATTGTGTTTTTAAACATCCATTACATAGCTTTGATTTGTGCGTCATTTTACAGGGAAGCGTCTTGCAGCCCTGGAGTGCTTGGAGGTATTCTGCTGTCTGTTACGCATACACATAGGAGTCTGTGGGCCCCTTTGTTCTAAGCCCTATGTGACATAAGTTTTCTGAGAAGTCCTGCATTGGTCTATGGGGTACAATGTGAAACATAAAGCCAGTGATCTGCAGAACATGGTTCTGGTATGTTACTTAGCACAAATTGTGTATTTTTCTTTCCAGCTTTCTAAATGTTAAAATGCTGCCTATGGCCACTTTCCCATGTGGTGTCCTTCCTCTCTTGAGGGCATGTTACAGAGCTTCTTGCACAGGTTTGGCAACTGGATCAATTTGGTTAGAGTAGCAAGGATGAAATCTTGTCAGGCAAGATCTAGTCAAGAGCTCTCTGAGCCCAAGTCTCGTAACATGTCATTCTGTGACTGATAATCCCCAGAAGCAATAGGCAGTGGTTCTAGTTATTAAATCCAGTTACACAATTGATGGGATGTTAGTCTATTGATTCAGTTACGAAAATCATTTGCAAGGCAGTAACTTGATGGAACCTTTTTGGTTGCAGGCCTTTGGGGTTTGGAGTTCCCTTCCTCAAGATCAGAATGTCCACAGAATTTGGACCAAATGCAAGCTCCACCTCTCTGCCTTAGTTTCCAAGGATAATGCTTTACAAAAACACACCCTGACCCCTCTGCTGTCAGCTGTTATCAACCGATGCAACCAGTTGCCACTAAGCACCTGTTAGTTCCCATCTTCCTGTCAACTCTATGGTGATAACATTCTGCACGTCAAAGAATACCACTGACAGTAATATTAGACACCCTGGCTAGCATATCTATAAATATCTGTCTAGAGGAGATACATGAACACCAGCCATGTCTGTGTGCCAGGGTTCAAAGTGCTTCACGCAATGAATACAGAAGTATGTAATGTAGCAGGAAAGTGGGAACGTACGATTTGAGTCTGTTACCTTAACTCCTGTCTGACATTAAAGTGTGGGATCTCTGAAAAATAATATACAGCATGTGAAATCTTTGAGGCGATAACTCCTAGCATATCCCATCAACCGCAGACCTTCTGATAAGCTGACTTGAACAGGACTACACTGACCTGCATTAAAGAACTGGACATGACTAAAAACTAGACACTGTGAATTTAAATATGGGTCTTACTTTAGTCTGCAAATTCTTCACAATAAATTTACCAAAATCTGAGACACTGCTGTGGTGGTTGGTTGGTTTATTATAGTTCTCTGGTCAGGCTTTTTTCAGAGTACTTGATGTGCCAAATTTAGTCCTGTAGTAGCACCTTTGTGGAGGAACAGCCTGATAGCAGAAAAGAGGGTCTTGCAATGCTCATAAAACTTGGTTAATTGCCTGCCTCCATTTGACCATGGACTCCAGTTGCATCGTCCCTTTGCAAACAAACTGCTGACACTGGAACCTTTGAGGACTTCAGGGGCCCAAATGGGGAGACACTACTCGAAGCCGTGCCTGCCCTGAGCTCTGTTCAGAGACTACAACTGAAGCTGTGGCTATTGTGCGAGCATCATTGTAGACAGGCCATCAGTCTTAGCTTGTGTGTTGTGGGAAAGCCACTAGAGGGTGCCAATGGATAGCCCATCCAGGCGTATGGGTTAGGCGCAGGTTCCAGAACCTCCCCATCCTGTCAATGCCAGTTTTGAAGTCCCATGAACTTCAAAGCTGTTTAGGCACGAGATCCCAGCTCTGTTTTAGAAAACATTAGCCTCGCCCTGGTCCAGACTGTGTGCTGTCTGAGCAGGGTCTGGCCTGATGGGAGATGAGGGAGGGTTTCTGCCAGTTAAACTGAACCGTCTAACAACATGGGAAATGTTCTTTCGCAGGAGTCTATGGCAGCAGTGCCTCTTGCTTTCTGTAACACTGCTCAGGCTGGGGAGGAATGCCAGGGCCCCACGTGTTGACTGAGAAGGGAATTTCATTCAGCCTGAAGAGCATCCCAAGCTGGAAATGGATCTAGTGATCACTAAGCTCCCTGTGCTAAAAGCTGACCACCTTTTGTACAGCATGTAGAGAACTGCAGGGATGAGCCAGGTGGTGGGGGTGAGGCACAGGCAGCGTGGTTCTGTTCCTGCGAGAAACGAGAAGCAGTTGGCAATGACGTTTCTATCCCTGTGCAGGCAGATCCAAGTGCTGGTGAGGGTTGCTCAGTCAGTCATGGTGAGCCTGCTAGGGCTTCCTTGTGCCTACACAAGGCCCCAGATGGAAAGGTGCTGTGGTTACAGCAGAGGTAAAGAGATGAGGTTTGTAGGTTTTTCTCACACGGACACTCTGTGGCCCTGGACTGTTCTGTCACTCCCTGCCCTGGTGGCTTCTCTGTGGTACAGGAAGCAGATTCAACTAACCTTGAAAGCACTGCAAGGGTTTGCTTATGTCTGTGACTCCCTGAGGTCCCAGGCTGAAAAGGGCTATGGAAGAGTGAAGTACACTCACCTTCCTGACTTTGCCTTGTGTTCTCTTTGCAAGAGTATGAAAAGTGACACGTCAGCCTCTGGGATGGTATGCGTTTCTGTTATAATGGCAGTGGAAGCCCTGGTGGGTGGTGGAGCTGGGCTTTCTTCTGCCTCTTATGTGCTGCTTGACCTTGGGCTAGTCCCTTTCCCTGCCCATGCCTCAGTTTCCTCATATGTACTATGAGGTAAGGTTGCTCACCTTCCTTTGTAAAACAGATGGTGACCAACAGCTAAAAAGGTCGGCAATCTTGGGGCTGGAAACTGACTCCGATAAAAAATAGCCATCCTTTGCTGGCAAAGTTCCCTTTACAGCCTGTATCAAACTGTTTGCACTAGATCACTTTTTTGGTTTAATTCTCCCTGTGATTCTTTCTTAGATGTGTCTTGAGGTTACTCATTTGCCTATATTACTTCTGCTGGGGATATACCTTTTTAGGTGTTTGTAGTCTGATGGTTTCTTGTGGGTTATTGATTTAAAAGCCTTGAATAAGTTCTTCATGTACTGTCCAAGTAGCTTCCCCTTTCTGCTAGTGACACAGTTGCTAATGGAGGATTTTAGCAGCTTCCTCAAAATACGTGGGGCTACTGGAGTGCTCTGAAGAGGGGATTAACTAGCTTGCAACTACTTCTAGCGTTAGTTGCAGCTACGTGGATCAGCTTATCAAGTCTTCCTCTATTCTGGTCTGTCCAGCAGCAGCACTTCTGCAGTTCTACAGCTAATCAGACATTTGTGTCCTAGATCCATCCGGCTTTGGGTCTCAGCCTTCTTTTCTATCTACCATACATTTTGGGCACCTTGCTATCTAGATGCTCTTCCAGTCTATTCACGAACTCACCATCCAAACCTGGTTTCCTTCAGCTCTTCCACAGCTGGTACCACTTTCACACTTCCCAGTTCATTCATTCTGAGCCCAGTCCACCTTTTGTAGCACTGAGCCTCCATCGTAACGCTTTCATTTCCACTATGTTCAAGGCCTGTCCTTGTGTCTTAGGGCACTGCTATACCTACTGGAAGTTGGATGCAGTGGCAGTTGATCTTCTGAGGTTTGCTTTAGTGCATCTCATGGGGCCATGCTAAATTGAACCATCAGGGCTCTACCATTGACCCTAGCTCTCCTGGCAGTCACAAAGAATAAGGGAAATCAACAGGAGAGTTTCTCCCATTGACCTCCCCCGGGTGATGGCTGGGAAAATTGGTTTAAAATACATCGACTCCAGCTACACAGTTCACATAGCTGGAGCTGTGTATCTTGTTTTTTGTTTTTTTTTTCTCTGTAGCGTAGACTTGGTCTCGGTGCCCTGCATTGGGTGCCATACATGAGTTCAGGTCTTGTCAGTCTGTTGCAGATCACTATTTCTGTTTAGTCCAGGCCTTTCCGGTTCTGCTAATAACTTGACTGTTGAGTTCACCATTATCCTGGATGATCAAAGACAGGTGCTCAAATTTCTCCACCTTTGGAATGTAAGGAAGTTAATCTTGTCTCTTTGCAAGATACCATCAAATCTACACCTAGTGTACCAAATTAGTTTTTCTGATTGTCAGGCCATTCCTTTCAAGTAGGCACCTCAGTCTCTAAATCATTTTCCGTTTCCTCATTGCTTTTCCTCATGAATACATCTGCGAAAAGCATGCCCCCAGGGTGCCACTCCCTGGCTGTTTTCTGTAAGTGCACTGTTTAACGTCAACCCCTGCCAAGCCTTGATGTGTTCGGGATCTTACTCAAAACTGTTCTTTCTCCGTATGGTAGAAGGCTGCCCTTGTATGTCTTGGGTGCATCTGAGGGAATCTTTCTATTTCATTCTCATGCACCTTGAAATTTATTTTAGTCTGAGAAGGCTTATTTATGCCCTCAAGGTCAGTGAATATTATCTGCAGGGGCTGCTGAAGAAGTGGGTCTGCCCCATTCTCACCTAATAAATCATTTTGTTAGTCTTTAAAGTGCTACATTATGAGCTTTTTGTCTTGTGACGATACAGACTAACACGGCTACCTCTGTCTTTTTCCACAAGCCATCTTAATGCAACGTTAGCATCCATTGTTGACTTGCTTAGTGCCGATCCAAACTTGTTGTTAGCCTTACCAATAACAATCAGATCCATTGTGTGAGCCATGAGGTTAATGCTGCAGTAGTTACCACAGTCTTGTACACCTTGCTTTCTCTTAGACATTGGTACTAATGTGCACTCTCTGTAGGCTTCAGGTGTCTTCTCATTTCTTGCTGGGTGATCAGACGGTTCTCTCTATAATCACACCTGTTTACCCCAGTTACTTCCATACTTCTGTTGGTATGCCACTGGGCTAAGAGCTTTCTTATTGGTACTTCTAGGGCTGGCATCCAGTGCATCCTGGTTTGGTTTTCTCTTATGACATCGCTCTCTTGGTTCTCATTCAAACTTTCGAGAGTAACTTCACTGTGCCATGATTTCGTTACCATTGATAAATGTATTTCTGCTTTCTCTTTGATCTTACCAATGCCGTCCTTTTAGCTCTCATCACAGGTCTTTGCAAGTCTGTGTTCCTCACCCTCCTTCGTTTCCAGATGGGCATTTAAGCCTTCCATGGTGCTAGCCTTAGCAGATGCCACCTTCTTCCTGGCTCCCTTTTGGCTGTTTATGTACTCCTGAAAACCCTCCTGTTGGTGCATTACTTGCCACACTTTTTCATGTCCTTTGCAGCTGTCTTGCCTCTCTAGTATGTAAATAGTAACTTGTACATGTACTCAGTACAGCAGAAAAGGACCTGGGCATTACAGTGGATGAGAGGCTGGATATGAACCAACCATGTACCCTTATAGCCAACAATGCTAATGGCAGATTGGGGGGCATTAGGAGGAGCGTTGCCAGCAGCAGATCTGGAGAAGTTATTCCCCTCTGTTCAGCACTGGTGAGGCCGCAGCTGGAGTATTACATCTTGGTCTGGGCTCCCCATATAGGAAGGATGTGGAAGCATTGGAGAGGGTGCAGTGGGGGGCAAAATGACAAGGGAGCTGGAGCACATGAACTGTGAGGAGAAGCTGAGGAATTTGGGCTTATTTAGTTTGCAGAACAGAAGAGTGAGAGGTGAATTGATAGCAGCCTTCAACTTCCTGAAGGAGAGTTCTAAAGAAGATGGAAAGAGGCTGTTCTGAGTGGTGATGGATGGCAGAATGAGGAACAATGGTCTCAAGTTGCAAACAGGAAGGTCTAGGTTAGATATTAGGAAAAACACTTTCACCAGGAGGGTCAAGCACTGGAATGTGTTATCTAGAGAGATGGTGGAAGCTCCATCCACAGAAGTTTGTAAGTCCTGGCTTGACAAAGCCCTGGCTGGGATAATTTAGTTGGGGTAGGCCCTGCTTTGGGCAGGGGGCTGGACTCGAACTCCTGAGGAGTCTGGACTCTTCCAACCCTAGGAGTCTGATTCTAATTAAAGCGTTTGACAAAATAAGCCATTCCAGCAAGGGGTGTGATTCTGGAATGATGTCTCAGGGCCAGATCTGTTCAGTGCCTATGGCTACCAGAGCAGACACTTTTTTTGAGGAAGGAGACACCAAAGCAAGCCAATAAAGATGGCTGTCCAGCTGAGTTATTTGGAGTGCTTCTGGATGAGATATCTAGGCAGCAGGAGCAGGGAGCTAGTGGAAGATCTTTCACAGTGGTTCCTGCTGGATTTAGTCTCTTACCTGAGCTTTTTTAAGGAGGCAATTTTTAAATTCTACTGGCTTGCAGGTCCCAGCTGAGCTCCGGCAAAGGAAGGGAACCAACCCTCTTTGCCAGAACAACGAGAAGTCCTACACGCCTTTATAGACTAACAGATTATTCTCATGCATGTCTGACGGGGCAGGTCTTTGCCCATGGACAGTTACGCCCCCCAAAATGTGAGTCTATAAGGTGCCCCAGGATTGCACGTTTTTTGTGGAAACAGACTGGAATATGGCTACCCTTCTGATATGTGTCCTCTTGGCCAGGTAAGAGAAGGGCTGCCCCGACTTCAATAAGGCAAAGGCAGCCAGGGAGATCTGGGCTTGGGAATGGCTGGAATTTCCTGCTGCCTTGGATTCCCAGCTTATGAGAAGCCCTTTCCTGGAGGTATGCACACGCATGTCTCTGGGAACAGAGTGTAGCCCGCAAGTGCTTTAAAGTGCTGTTTGCTCCTAGCAAGGCAGCCCTGTGTCACTGGTTCTTGCCCCAGCTCTGGGTTGGCCAGATGACTGACAGATTTATTGAAACACTGGAAAAGAATTCCTGGTATTTGCTTCCTGTCCCATGGGCTGCCTGTTCCTGAGTTCACCCTTAGCAGATGGGCTCTGACGGAACATTTCTGCCTCTCCCTTGGCTCAGTGCAGTGACATTTCAGCAGCCAGTTACTGACGCCGCTGAGAGGCCTTGTTGTCTGGCTCCTGTCCTCCCTGACATACGAGCAGTTCACCCTATGCACCCTGCTTTCCTAGCCCATGGGGGCACAATCTGCCTAATTCCCAGGGACCAGCTTTCTGAGGGCTGCCAGTGTTTCATAAGCTCTGGGTGACGGTCCTTCTTGAGGGGGCTTCTACTAGTGGCTCTCAGGTCCTCGGGTGAACAGCAGCAGGGCACTGTGGGCTGGTCCTGTTGGAAAGGTGGAGATGCCACTCCTGGCTCTGTGCTGCACCCTGTGGTGGCACATGAGGCTGTGGGTGGGGATCTGCCCGTAGCTGCCAGGTTACCTACCCCATAAAGATACGCCAGCACTGGTCCAAAGAGGGTTTTCATAGGGTAGCAGAACCGCAGGGGCTACATGTTTACAGGTGAACAGAGCCTCGGGGCCGGGAGCCTGACTCCAGGTCTTGCTCCTGTCCCAGTCCAGACAAAGCAAGTGGTGCTTTGGGACATGCGCTTGTCGCCTTTCCTTCCTCCTGTCGCTTGGGGCCCTGGCTGCAGCGGGAAAGCAGCACAGCCAGCGGGCAACCGTCTGGGGCTGATTCTGCAGACGAGCAGTCGTGACCAAGAGCTATTGCCCTGGCCTCCTGCTGGGCATTGCACTCTGTACTGTCCCAAAGCAGGGCAGGTGCCGTAGGATGGGTGGGGGGCCTGGCATACAGTCTTTGGTGGCTCAGGCCTGTAAGCAGACTGGCACCCGTCCTGTGTGATCCTGGCAGCATCTCCCATCAAAGGGCTGGGCCGGCTGCTGCACTCTGCCTGTGACCGAGCTGAACCCCAGAAAACCCCCAGCTGGCCCAGCCTGGGGCGCTGGTGGCAGACAACACCTCAGCCAGGGGCTGGGCATCGAGGAGGTACCTGAGAGTATCCATGAAAGAGAGACCAGCTAAGAGACAGCTGGGTTGAGACCCTGAGAGCTTCTAAGTCAGGGCCTGGCTGGTAGGGAGCTTGAATCTGGACCCCACCATCTAGTTTCCCCGAACATGGCAGGAATTGAGCCTTTGTGTACGTTCTTTGGAAATGAATTGATTGAGACAATTGTCACAGTGCGGGGGTGTCATCAGGGCCTGCCCCCCCACCCACAGCCAGACCTGACTCTCACTCAGCAGGGGGAACAGACAGGTTATTGGGCAACAGGGACCCAGCACAGAACAGACTTGTCAGCGCAGGAACCAGCAGCTGTCAGTACCATCCATCCTGGGGAGAGAGGCCCAGAAGGGGTCCCTGAGTAGGGGCCTGGACTTCTCTAGCCAGCAAAGATAGCCCCACTCCACTGCTCAGTCCCAATCCCAACCACCTAGCATCTGCCCCCTGCCGACACCGAACTCCAGCAGCTCGCTCCAGCCTGAAGGGCCAGCGCTGGCTGACTGCTCCGGCCCAAAAGGGGGACAACCTGGAGGTGGGGTGAAGATCTCAGGTAACCGCATGTCCTAAGCTCTGCTACCTTTCTGTCTACTCTGTGCTAAGTCAGCCCCCAGTCAGGGTGCAGGTTTCTGGCCATGGATGCAGAAGACACCCTGCATGAAGGAGTTAAGGTCAGGAAGGGGGTCCTGGCAGCAGCGGAGGGGAGAAGTTATTTCTGTTTTGGGTGGTTGGAATCCTGAGTACACATCTTTGTCTTGCGCCAACCAAGGATGCTGGGGATTATGGTTAATTTCTTTTGATGGTGAGTGTGGTTAGATGAGAAATGTTCCAGTTGGAAGAGACATAAGCTTCATCTCGGGCAAAGGCTGTCAACCTGCAGGAAAGGATAACAAAGCAGACAGAGGCCTGCTCGGGCAGGATGCAGGCTCTTCAGGGTCCACTTTGATTCATCATGTTTGTGGCTGCATTCTCACCGCCTAAATGTCAGAGAGGATTCCATGGGGGAAGAGTCATCATGACTGAGCAAGTGCAAGAAAAGTCCAGAACTTAACAGACTCCCAAGCTGCAAAGGAGGAAGAAAGTGCTGCTTCTGAAACCTGAATTATTCTTGTGGGCAGCAGCTGAAAACTCGTCCTGCTTTATGTGGGATGGCAGAGTGCCACCCCTGACCCAGCCAGTGTTGGGTCACCAGCAAGGAGTTGAGCCAGTGTGCGGAGTGGGAGGCTTTTTAATTTGTGGCTTTAAAAGAAGACTTATAGTTGGAAAATCTGCTAAAGCCGCTTCCAGGGAACTAATCCTCAGGACGCTAAAAGCCCAAGACAAGGGCTAGGCCACAGGGCTCATCTGGGGTCTTGTTAGGCCAAGCGCAGGCTTCCTGACTCTGCTGTATGGACTCCCTCAGGTCACTCGCTCCCCTGCCTGGGGCATCAAACGTTACGCCAAGGTGGCTTTGTTCCTCAGCAGCGCCCCCCTCGCTCAGGCAGAGATGGGTTCACGAGGCATCCCCCTGTCAGCAGGGTTTGGAAGTGGTTGGGGTTAGGGCGTCAGGGCTACAATGAGGAGAGAGCCCTAAGGGACACAGCTCCACTGCCAAAAGAGCCCAGCTGGAGTCGACGTGCCTGAGGTCAGATTTCTGCAGTGCCCACACTGTGGGAGGTCTGTGAGAGATTCTCCTGTTGACTTCCCTTACCGCTGGAGCACGGGGGGCGCCGTCGGTCGTCAGTTTAGCTGGTGTTTCCTGGACCCGTTAGCTCGACCCCAGAGATCACTCTCCAGGGCTGTGCTGGTGGTGAGGGTCCCCGCTCGGAGAGCGGGTTTCGCAGCTGACCCTGAGTGGCAGCCATGAGCCAGGTGCACAAGTGCGTGGGAGAGGCCTTGCTTGGGGAGCCCCTTGTGACTGCCCCTCTAGGCCTGTGCTGACTGAGACCCCCAAACTGTGCGGGGAGTGCCACGGGGGTGGGGCGTGTGCGCCAAGGGCCATTGGTTGGACTTTCACCCCACAAGGTGGGAAACTGAGGCAGGGAGCCCTGCCAGCACACTGGGTGTATGCTCAGCTCAGCACTGGGGCCCCTGTGCCTGAAAGCTGTCAGGTGTGGTACCTGTCCTCAGTGCTTGAGTGCTCAGATTCCCAGCTGCTGGTTGGGGCACTTGGCGTTAAGAGGAACCGTTACCTGCTGCCTGTCCCCGCAGCCCAGGTCTTCGAGAAACCAAGGGAGTCCCGGCTCCCATTGACTCTGGGGCAGTCTGTTTTCATCCACCAATCTGGGCTCCCTGCCTGCACTGGTGGTGACTGTGGGAACAGAGCAGCAGCCCAGGGACCCCTCCCAGCTGGCAGCCTGTCCACCGTTGTGCTCCAACGAGAGAGGTGTGACGAGCTTCAGGTATGACCAGTGTTCTCTGCTTTCCCCTCCTCTAAGCAGCTCGCTGGGCCCAGGAGCCTGCCTGTGAAGGGGCTCTTGTGCGGCGTCAGGCGGCGGCTGTCGGGGAGCTGAGCATCTGCACTGCCTTGTGTGCTTGGCCACCTTCAGGAGCTGGCCAGGTGGGTCTGTTCCACAGGGAGGCTCCGGGAACCGGCTCCGGGAACCAGCTCCTTACCCAGCCATGGAGCTGGCACCTTGGAGGGTCAGTGGGGCGTGTCTGGCAAGTCCCCAGAAGCTGGTCAGTGGGGCAGTAAAGCTTGGAAGCGTTAAGCCCTGTTGCTCTGGACTGTCCAGTGCACTGGCGCTTCAGTGAGAGGCAGGACCTGCCTGACCCATGAATGCTGAGCTCTGCTCTGGTTGCATTTAGCGACTGGGGGTGGCTGGTTCTGGGCTGGTGTGAGGCAGGCTGGTGAAGTGTTTGCTCCTATTGCTGCAGTCGGCGCCTGGCCATGTTCAGAGCTGTGCCCGTGCCCAGCAGGCAGGTCCAAGTTAAAGTTCAGACACACAGGTGAGCAGCAAAGGGCTCACGGCGGAATCTCCGTGTGGTTCACACAAGGGTCGATTTGCACACCCCACACTGTCCGCTGCACTCGCGGAATGAGCGAGGCACCTGCTCCAAGCTCCCGGGAGGTAGAGTCCATCTACCAAGCTGAGACGCATCCCCAGCAAATAGGGTTTGGGGACAGCTCTAGAGCCCCTCCTCCAGCACACAAGGCCTGGTGCTTGGCTGTCTCCCCTTCTCTCACAGTGACGCTACTCTGGGTAGCCCTGGGCTCTGCTGCCCACAAGGGGGGTGATGAGAGGCCATAGATGTGCAACTTGTCTTCTGAGATGGGGGAGGGAGGCAGAGCTTGGGAGAGCCCCTCCCAGTCTTGGACCTGCCCCCAGCTGAGCTGCTTATTAGGCCATCAACGTGGGGGTAGCAGCCGCTGCACGAGCCGGGTCCGTTGGAACAAACCTTCAGAGCAGTAGTTCCCAACCTGGGCAGTGTGGGCGGCCCTGGGAGCCATGAATGATGAGTGGAGATTATCACAAAAAAAATTGCAAAGTGACAGTCAATCATTGTTTTTAAATTTAAATCTCTTCCGGTCGGGTTGTGACTCGCAGGCCAGAAACCGCTGCTGTGGCTCCCTTTGGCGTTAAGTGAGGGGGTGTAGCGCTAGAATCGGCTTCATGGGGGTCTGCGAATGGTCTGGGGAAGGCTATTGTGGTCTGCAGTAATGAAAAGGTTGGAACCACTGGCCCAGAGCATCCACCCCATCTCCCCAAAAGCAGGGAGGGAAGGGTGTGGAGGAGAGGTTAATAAGACTGGGACTTTGTAGCTTGGAGAAAAGAGGATTAAGGGGGGATATGGTAGCGGTGTATAAAATCAGGACTGGTGTGGAGAAAATAAATAAGGAATTGTTGTTTACTTCTCACAACACAGGAACTAGGGCTCACCAAACGCACAGTTAACCTGCGGAACTCCTCACCAGAGGATGTTGCGAAGACCAAGACTATCGTAGAGTTTGAAAAAGTAGTAGATAAATTCATGGGGGATAGGTCCATCGATGGCTATTAGCCAGGCTGGGCATGGACAGTGTCCCTCACCTCTGTTTGCAAGAGGCTGGAAATGGGTGACAGGGAATTGATCACTTGATGGTAACCTGTTCTGTTCATTCCCTCTGGGGCACCTGGCATTGGGCACTGTTGGAAGACAGGGTACGGGGCTTGGTGGGCCTATGGTCTGACCCAGTGTGGCTGTTCTTATGACTGCAGCATCCAAGCTATCTGGAGCACTGCTTTCTCCCACTCCTTCCCTGGCCGTGGCTGGTGTCCCTGCCTCAGGCGAAGGCAAGCGCCGGCTTCCCCATGAGGAACAGTGGGGTGGGAGAAGTCAGTGACTCCAGAATGCAAACGCTTCCGCTGCCGGCCTCACAGCCCAAAGAAATCCAGGGCCCAAGGTTTGGTGTGAGCGCAGCAGAGTCCAGGGGCCTTGGAAGAGGATCAGCACAGATGAGGGAATTTCTTGCCTCTCTCTGAGCCCTTTCTAACGCTGCTATTGGAACACAAGGAGTTTTATTGCTAGTGCTGGGCAGTAAATCACCACCCTGGGCGCCTGGAGCCTTTCCGAGGAAAGCAGCTCTTTTGCCGTCAATGGCGGCGTGCCCCAGGCTTTAGTCACCGTGCGTCTGTCAGTTGGGGGTGAAGGGAGTGCTCGGACCCATGCGCACAGACCTG
Source organism: Carettochelys insculpta (assembly GCF_033958435.1). Classification (NCBI taxonomy): domain Eukaryota; kingdom Metazoa; phylum Chordata; order Testudines; family Carettochelyidae; genus Carettochelys; species Carettochelys insculpta. The sequence goes on along the minus strand of NC_134163.1, from coordinate 15,813,423 downwards.
AGCAGCCAGGGAGCCATGTGCGCAGAGCACCTCAGCTATTCAGTGTTTGCGACCTCTTCTCCTGGGGCTGGTCCCATGGTCCCACCTGGGAGCTGGGGTGGGGATCCTGCGACAAAGGGCTCGCCTTGGCTGGCCACTGCTGCCCTGGGATGCAGTGCCACCATCGCCTTGGCTACCTGCCTCCCTTTTACACGCTGCTGCTGACCACGGCTCCGCCCGCAGAGCTCAGGTTGGCTTCGCTGCCGGGGCTGCCAGCAGGGATTCCTCCTGGCTGGCTTTGGGGGAGGCCCCTGCCCCGGCCTTCAGGCTGAGGTCGGGGGGCTGCTGGAAACCAAGCCCCTTCTGAGGGCAGTGGGTGCAAAGCACCAAGCTGCCCATGGAAATCCAACTGCCCTAAGTCAGATGAGCCTGGGGTACGGTTTGCCTAGAACCTGTGGGCTCCTGTGGGACCCCAATTCTGCAGGGAGCTGGGGAGCTTTGGGCTTCCCCAGGCGCATGCTATGGGGCTTGAGCAGGATGGGAGCCTGGCCCTCCCGCTGTTGTAGCTAGGGCGCCGTGCTGCGATTGCTAGGGCATGGCCAGCCATAAAGCCAGTGCAAGGGGCAGAGGAGGAAGAAAAAACTGCTTGTTCCACACAGATTTGGGTAAAGGCCCCAAGTGCCTTTCCTATTTGGGGAGCCCAAAGTGGCCAAGGCTCAGGGGGCTCCCCAGGCTGCAGACTTCACCCCTTGTACTCTCCCACAACGGAGGGCAATGCTCTGGGGTGAAACCTGAATAGCCAAATGGCTCCTGACCAGACGTTCTGCAGGGAACTCGGTACTCCTTGGGCCTCTCTGCACACCACTCTGCCAGCAGTTCCTAGGCCAGCATTGTCAGGGAACTCCTGCCAGTACCTGCCTATCGCCTCAGGTTGCGTCCCGGTCCCTAAGGGGACACCTGTCGCTGAGCAGGGCACCCTCTGTGCCATCAATCCTCCAGCCGAATAGTGACCCGTGAGGGGCTGGCTGGTGACTGGGGGGTGCGCAGGCCCTGGGACAGCATTCCCTCTTTCCATCCACAGACAGAATAAATTTTATGTGCACCCAGGCAGATGCACACCACCCGTGGAAACAGGCCGAGTGCTCTGATAATCAGCTGGGCAGCACCTGAATCTCTCCTGCACAGCTGCCCAAGTGCTCAGCTCACAGGAAATGCTGCCCTTAACCCCGTCAGCTGCACCAGCCGTGCCTGGAGCCGGCCCAGACCCCACTGCTCCCTACGGGTCGGCTTCCTGTCTTGCGCGATGCTCACCGGGGCTGGAAGTCACTATCCAAAGTGGCTCTGGAGCCAAGGGTTTAACAGGTGCCGTCCTGTGTCTTTGCCAGCTGAGTGCAGGCCCAGGCGTGCGGTGCAGGGGGCGTGCAGCTCAAAGAACCAGCTTCGGCCCTGCCAGTAGCAGCTCCCCGGGGATGGCAGCCACTGCCCCAGGACGGAGTCTGCTCCAGTTCAACCTGGGCGCAGGGCCCCTGGCAGCACAGCCGTCCGCAGGCAGGTCTGGGTTACAGCGGAACCAGGAATTCGTCAGCCAAGATTGTTGAGTGACTGGTGCCGCTGGGCCGAGCAGCCTGTGCCACACTGAGGGCGGGAGTCTGATTTCAAGCCCATGGCGAGAGACCCACCTGGCAGCAAGGGCCTGGAAGGAGCTCAGCATACACCTGCCTTGGACCCTCCTGTTCCGGGCTCAGGGCTCCCCCATGGGTGCCCATGCTCGGCTCTGCAGCTGCCGCCTCTCAGACAGCAAGCACCCCCCTCTTTCCCACCAGAGTGAGGGTGTTCAGCTATGTGATACCAGCCAGGCAAGCAGCCACACGTGGCCCAGCACCCAGCTCAGCACCTTCTGCAGGCAAATGCATGGGAGCAAGGTCCTGTGGGGGCGACAAGAGTCAAGTTGCTGAACACTAACCAGCACCCTCCCCGCAGCGAGCCTTAGCCCAGCCTGGGGGTTCACTAGTTCCCAGCTCACAGCCCCTCCACTTCCGGCTGGGACCTGTGCTGAGCCCATCCGCTGCTGCTTTACGGAACGGGTGCCTTTGCTCTCCCCTCACCTGCAGTGGCCAGCCTCCCTGCTCCGCCAGGCGTCAGTTCGAAAACCTGGCTTGCCCCCTGGAGAGGGCGCTGGCGATACCTCTGCCCAGGCACTTCTCCAGACTGACCAGTTCCTGTCCTGCCTGCATTCTTCTCTGGCACAGCCAGGGCCCCCTCTGAACTCCCCGCACCCCCGGCTGTGGGAGGTGACACGTACCTGCAGGCCCTGAGAAGACACGGCCACTGCATCTCAGGCAATGCCCCCCTCACGCACCCCTCAGCTTCCAGCAACCGGGCCACGTCCTGCATTGCCGCACAAGGCCTTGTCTGTCGTCCCGATCCCAGCAGCGCAGCGATGACACAGCGCTGGGCAGCCAGGTCGGAATCTGAGGGCTCAGCCAGCAGCGTTAACAGCATGGCTGCAGGCGTGGGCCTGGCTCCGAGTCCCAGGCCGGCTCGGGCTGGGTTATCTTCTCCAGACTGGCTTGTCCGGCTGCGTACCCCTCGCCAGCACTGCCATGGCAGGCGAGCGCGTAGCTCCAAGGGGCAGTGATGGAGAAGCTCCTTTTGGTTCTTAGTCAGCATGCCTGGCTCCAGTGCTGCAAACACACCACAAATCATGAGGCCTCGGCACTGTCAGAATTTCCCTGTAAAGTGCAGCCACGTGCCCTCGGCTGGGAGGGTGGTGGCTCTGCCCCCAGCCCGGGACAGGACCTGTTCCTGCTGCATCTGTGTTTATTTCTTCACGCGGTGACGTCAGACCAGGAGGGGGACAAGGTTCAGCTCCCTATAAAGCCACCGGGTCTGGTCCATTTCATTCATTTCCCTGGCAGCCAGGGCTGGAAGCTGATGGCTGGAGCTTGCCGCAGCCAGAGCCAGAAATTGCCCACCCTCACTGCGGCAACTGCCCTGCCCCATTGCACAATGCAGAGCTCCCTGCAGGAGGCCAGGTGCGCCCTCACCTGCCTACTGCTGCTGCTGCTGCTCTCAGGTGTGGAACCGCGGCCGCCCACTGGGGAGGAGAACCGGCTTCAACTCGAAACAGTCCAACGGGGCATCCTGGACCGGCTGGGGCTGCAGGAGCCGCCTGTGCTTGGGCAGAGGCAGGACCAGGAGGGGGTGCGGCAAGCGCACCAGCTGTACAGGGAGACACTGGCCCAGCTGCAGGCGAACTGGAGCAGAGGAGAAAGTCAAGCGCCAGCCCCGGTCAGGAGCGTCCACCTCCTGACTCCAACGCGTAAGTGCAGCCGAAGCCGAGTCCAAGCCTGGGAGCTCCTTGGCTGGAGGGGTGAGACGCAAGGAGGCCAGCCCTTGGCTGGGAGTGGGCCTGCCTGGCCCCGGCACTCCCTTCTGCCCTACCGCTCTGAGAGCTGCACACGTCCCCGGGCTGGGCCTCCTGTTTCACTTTCTCTCCAAGCAAAAGGGGTGAACTGTTCACTTGTGCTTTCACCAGCACCAGGAGCAGCCACAGGCACCCCCAAGGCACTGCCCCAGCCCTGGGCAAGCAGCGGACCCAGCCTGGAGCACCCCCGCGGCTACAGCAGTGTTGTGACCGGGGTCCTGTCGGGCATGGGGCAGAGCAGTACAGGGGCTGCAATCAGGTTCTGTGGAGCCCTGGATTGAGCCCCCTCCTTGCTCTGTGGGGCCCCTTACACCTCCCAAGACACCGACTACCTGCGAGTGCTGAGCCGTGTATGGGAGCTGGACGGCCACGTGCGCTGCTGCAGGTTGTGCCTCAGTTTCCCAGGCCCCTCCCCTACACCCACTATCTGCACATCTCTGTGTCCCACCCCCCGCCCCAGCTGCTGGGCTGAGTCCCAGCCTGGTCCCCTGCACCAAAAGCACCCCAGGCAGCACGTTTCAGCAGCTGGGGGAGCTCCTGACTGGGCTGGTGCGGATACTGGCACCTCTGCCCGGGCCTCGCTTCAACCAGCCTACGCCCCAGGGGCCTGCTCGGGGGGTTCGCTCATTGGCAGGGACAGGCTGTTAAATCCTTCCACATGCTGGGCCCTGGGAATGGGCACAGGAAAGCCAGCCTGACCCCTGCCCCTTCCTTTGGCACCAGTCTGCACCTGCACAAGCAGCAGCTGGCCCTCCTGGGGCCTCTGCTGCCACCAGAGCGGTGCTAATAGGAAACGGAGCGAGGGCCTGACAGGCAGCACCCCCAGAATGGCCCAGTCCTGCTGCCTGGGCTGGCTGCACTGCAGAGGCCAGCAGGGCAGAGGGGACCAGCAGGGCTGGTCTGGCTCTGTCCATTGGGTGGGTTTAGAAAACGCAGAGATTTGGAGCCGTCGATTTGTGCTGGTCACTTCCCTGTGCAGTTGTGGGAGTGTGCTCCTTGGCTAGCCCCTCGGGGCCAGGCCAGCCGGGCTCTAGGGGGCAGGGACTCTCCCCGTGTGTTTGCACAAGGGCTGGGTGCTGCCCAGAGGGAAGCTGGTGAGCCCTCCTCCCACGTGAACGCTTTGCCCCTGCACTGGTGGCGGCCGTCTGGGCATGGTGGGCACAGGCCAGCCCCGTCCTGCACAGGGGACTTCAGCCAGCCCTCCTCTCTTCCAGGGAGCTGCAGGTCCCCCCTCTGCAGTGCTCCATGGTCTCAGGCAGCCAGGAACCCAGCGCCCCCGCATCCCTTAGCCTCCACCTCCTGCCTGGGGAGGGGTCTCTGCCCCGCCCGGTGCCTTGGCAAAGCGCTCTCAGGGCTGCGAGTTCCAGCGGGTCCCCAGCCGTCCCTGCAGGCCGTGCTGCTGTGGTCCGTGCAGCTCGCTGGCACCGCGGCCGTGGGGTGTTGCTCACCTGTCAAAGCCCCTTGTTGTCAGGCCCGCAGCACTGGCCGCTTGGTAGATGCTCAGCAGGAGACTGGGTCACGGTCTGACCTGGGCAGTGAGACCCACTTGCCCGCTGGCCACTAGGGGACCGGGGTGCAGCCCTGCCCCCAGCCATCTCGCTGCCTCGGCTGCGGAGCTGGGCCCTGCCTGGCGGCGCTGGATGGGCTGCGTGTCTCTGCTGGGGAGAGTGACGCAGCCGCTGTGCTGGGACGCAGGTGGGCTGGGGGGCATTAGGCAGAGGTGACGTCCACCGGCCATTGTCCCATGTCCCTCCAGGCTGCAGCTGGCTCAGGCCTGTTCCCTCCTACTCCCTCCTGCACATCTGGGAGCCGGCTGCAGCCCAGGAGAAGCTGCTGAGGCCAGAGCCCCTCAGTCTGGTTGGGGCAGCGCAGTCGCCAGCCCCTCCCTGTGGGCTCCTCTGCCGGCCACCCCCAGTCCCTTCGCCCTGACTCTGGTCTCGCTATTTGACGGGAGGGTGGTGGGGGTCTTCCTCCCACAGCTGGGTACACCCCAGGGCAGCTCCCGGGGCTCAGGCTGCCTGCGCCTCTGAGCACAATGTGCACTTGGACCAGGGACTTATTTATACGCCCCCTTATTTATTGTTAACTTGTTGGGGTTGGTGCCCCGGGAGGGCCCGGCCTTGGGAAAGGAATAAACATCTCTGGAAAGGGCAGGCCTGGCTTTCGCCTCTGTCCCTTAGCCACCGGCAGCCGCTTCTGATCCCTCCCTGCCAAGCAAGGAACCAGGGCCTGCCTGCCCAGAGCACCTGGGGCAGATCCCAGCTCTGCGCAGCCAGTGCCAGCGAGCTGTGAACGTCCTGGTGCTGGGCCCCTGCCAGTCTGGGCATGTGGGGAGCCCCAGCCAGGTGGCTTAGGGAGGTCCAGGTGTGCACAGGTGGAGAAGTGAGTGTGCGCACGGCAGTCGTGCCCAGGGAGGGGGGATACAGTGCACGAGGGTAACACAAGTGGCACGTGCAGCTCTGAATGGCGGGAGGAGTGTGAGGGGCTGGTAGATCCTAGCAGCACCAGAAAGGGGCAGTGCTGCATGGCAGCCCCATTAACCCTTCGCTCCCCCTCTCTCTGCAGTGCAGCAGCAGCCAGAAGCCCCTGCTGGCCGTGCCCGCTACCATCTCGTGCTCTCCCGGACTGAGGCCTTCCACCAGGAGCTCAGCGTGGTGAGGGCAGAGCTGCGGCTGTTCAAGCAGGTGCTCGGCACTCGGGATGGGCCCAGGCTCAACGCCTCCTGGCTGGCACAAGTCGAGGTCTACCAGCTGCCGGCGCCTGGGCAGCACCAGGGGCACCCCAAACTGCTGCATTCCCAGACCCTCAACGCCACAGCCTGGACCTTGGACCTGGGGGCTGCTGTCTGGCAGTGGGCTGCCAGCGCGGAGTCCAGGCTGCATCTGGAGCTGGTCTTTGCTGCAGACCTGTCTGCCTTCCTGGCCACCCGCCGCAGCCGCCAGGGGGCCGAGACGCTGGAGCTGGAGGTGGAGAGCCGGGCGCGGGCGGGACCCAGGCGCAGGAGAGCGAGGGCCCTGGAGGAGGAGTGCCGGAAAAGCGAGAGGAAGTGCTGCCTCAGGTCCCTCAAGGTGTCTTTCCAAGACATCGGCTGGTCCGACTGGGTCGTCGCCCCCAACAGCTACGACATGAAGTTCTGCCAGGGCTCCTGCCCGCACAACTACAAGCCGGCCAGCATGCACGCCCAGATCAAGGCCCGTATGCACAGCTTGTCCAAGGAGGCGCCCGCGCCCTGCTGTGTGCCCGCCGGCTACGACCCCATGGTGCTGCTGCACTACACCAGCGAGGGGCGCCTCGTCTCCACGCTCTTCGAGGACATGCTCGTCACCGGCTGTCACTGTGCCTGAGGCCGCGCACGGGCGGGGCCCGGATGCATCCCATTGCCAAGGGCCCCCGGGAACGGCCGCCGAGGCCTTTACCTGCTGAGCTGCTGCCTGTGCATCTGGCATGCGGACTTGCCTGGGTGCCATGGCAGGGGTGTGGTTACAGCCCTCCCCTGGCAGTGAGGGGAGGCCCACGGCGTTGTCCCGCACCCCTCCGGGCCGTGGCTGGCTCAGGCCTGTTCCCCCCTGTGCAGCTGGGAGCCGGCTGCAGCCCAGGAGAGGCTGCTGAGGCCAGAGCCCCTCAGTCTGGTCGGGGCAGCGCAGTCGCCAGTCCCTCCCCGTGGGGTCCTCTTCCGGTCACCCCCAGTCGCTTCGCCCTGACTCTGGTCTCGCTATTCGACAGGAGGGTGGTGGGGGTCTTCCTCCCACAGCTGGGTACGCCCCAGGGCAGCTCCCGGGGCTCAGGCCGCCTGCGCCTCTGAGCACAATGTGCACTTGGACCAGGGACTTATTTATACGCCCCCTTATTTATTGTTAACTTATTGGGGTTGGTGCCCCGGCAGGGTCCGGCCTTGGGCTATTTATAGAGAGGTGTTGCTGTGCTTCCCCAAAGGAATAAATGGCTCTGGAAGGGGCAGGCCTGGCTGCTCGCCTCTGTCCGTTCGCCGCCTGCGACCACCCCTGCCAAGCAAGGAGCCAGGCCCTGCCTTCCTAGAGCTTGGGGCCGATCCCAGCTCTGCACAGCCAGTGCCGCCGAGCAGCAGCCGGGCTGCTGCCCCCGTCCCGCTGGGCCGTTCCCGGGGCCAAGGCAGCTCTGCGCTGTTCTGGGGAGCGCCGAGCAGGGCCCCTTACTTCTGCCGTAGACACCAGCCCCCTGGGCACTGGACTCGCTCCTCAGAGGCCAGCAGGGTCACTGATGCCCCCCAGGCAGCAAATGCTCTGTGGGCTGGGGCCAGGCCCCACCTCTCCACTCTGCTGAGCAGGTCCAGCTTGGGCGAGCCACCTCCAGGCAGAGTCCCCCCACCATACACACCCGCTTCCTGTCACAGACCCCCCCAGCTGCACCTCCACGAGCGCTTCCCACAATGCCCTGCTAGCCCCAGCCCTCTGCCGGCACGCCCCACCCCATCCCAGCAGGCATGGGGCCCAGGGCACCAATGCAGGCACCTCCTGTGCTCTGGGGTTGCTACAGAGGTGCCTTGTCCCTGGGCCAGCCCCAGGCCCCCTGCCCCACCCCGACTCGCTCACGAGCTGGAGGGCCCCTCCCCCAGGGCAGGGGGAGATGGGAGACCACCCCTCCTGGCTGGAATTCGAGCCCCACATTGCCAGCCGGGGGTTTGTCTCCCCCACAGCCCCTGCTGCCTCAGCCCAGGCACAGGTCCCACCTCACCCACTAGCACAGCATCTACACCGGCCTGGGGCATTCCTGGGGAACAGCCACAGGTTGGCAGTGCTGTCCTGCCGGCTCCCCACCCCCAGGCTCCCAACTAACCACCTGCTCCCGCCAGGCGGCCGCTGACCCCTGCCTGCGCTGCCACAGCCTTCCCACTGCTGGGGCTGGGCCGGGGCTGGGCCTGCCGCGCTGCCAGCAGGGAGAGGGGCTGGTGGCGGAGCTGGGCTTGTGCGGTCAGCGGGGAGAGGGGTTCACGTGGCAGCCTGCAAACAGCCACTCCACATGCACATCAGCCAGAGCAGCACATAGAGCATGGGGAGTCAGGCACAAAAAAGGGAGAGAGAACAAGGGTCTCCCTCAGCGTCGCTCCAGCGTGTAGTGTTACAGGGGTTCTGGGCCTCTGAGAGAACCAGTCCGGGGCAAACCGATTAAAACCGGACCACCGCCAGCCCAGGCGGGGATTTCGCGCTCCATCATGCAAAAGTACCTCTCCCAGCTCCTCCGGAAGCTGCACAAGCAAAGCCACAGGTTCTCCAGCTGCGCCTAGTGCCCAAACCAGCAACCCTCCTACTCAGGTGAGTGGTTGGGAAAACCTATTTCACCAGTCCCCTCCCTATGTCAACATATACTTAGATCTTACCCAGAAGAGCACGCTGGGCCTGTCCTCTAGAGTCTAAAATCTACAGGTTTATTGATGACGAAAGGAGGAACAGGGTGAGAGAGAGACGTTGTTAAAGGGATAAGGTGTGTACAGCGAGTGCAGCTACCCAGGCAGGTTGCAGTGATGGTACAAGCTGCTGCTCTTAAAAGGCTCTGACAATCTGCCCCGGGAGGGACGGGCCCTTCGCTCAGGAGGAATGAAGCACAAGAACGCGATGGTCACTGCCAGGGTCATGTGTACAGAGTGGCCTCGTCAGGGGAAAAGCCCTTTCCTCTTCACAGGGGCAGTGGAGGATGACCTGACCCGGCGGGGGGGGCTGTTGAGGCACTCTGCCATTGGTCGCTGAGTTCACCACCACCTGCCAGTACATTTCCATAAAGTGTGGAATCCACCTCTGGGTCTCTGTTCCTCTGTTCAGCCCATGTCACCTGACTGGGGAGGCACTCACACCTTCCACTGTGGCACCTTCGCTCCAAACATTTCTGCTGCAGGTATAGAGCCAATAGCGATAACGTCCCAGCCAAAGGTGGCACAGACATCCAAGTAACATAAACGGATTCTGGGCATTACCAGCTTTCATGAGACTTCTCACTTCGCCACTTAGCATAAGATGTGGTGCAAACTTAACCCAGTGATCACAGAAATGGTTTTAGAATGGTAGAAGTCCAGTAAGATCACACGTGGTACGCCCCCGCCACCTTGCATACCGCATAGCTGTGGCCGCCTCAGCTCCGAAAAGAGATCTCGGCCTCGGAAAATGTTCAAAAAGGCAACAAAATGCTCAGGGGTTTGGAACAGCTGCTGTATGAGAGGAAGTTAAAAGGACTGGGACTTCTCAGCTTAGAGAAGACACTAAGGGAGCTGTGACAGGGTCTGTAACCATGAGCGGTGTGGAGAAAGTCAATACGGAAAAACTAGTGGCTTGTTCCCATAACACAAGGCTGGGGGTGACCAAATTAAACTAACAGGCAGCAGGCTAAGGAAGTTTTCCTGCACGCAGTGTGCGGTCGGCCCGTGGAGCTCCTCGCTGGAGGCTTTGTGAAGTCCAGGACTTTAACAGGGTGGAGAAAAGAGTGAGCTAAATCCCATCAGCAACTGTTAGCCAGGACAAGCAGGGAGGGCGTCTCTACCTGCTGTTTGCCAGAAGCTGGGAAAGAGCAACAGGGGAGGGATAACTCAGCAATTGCCTGTTCTGTTTGCTCCCTCTGGGGCTCCTGGCATCGGCCGCTTTCACAGGCAGGATGTTGGCCAGATGGTCCTGTGGCCTGTCTCCGCATGGCAGTTCTCACGCTCTGGTCCGCAGCCCCAGCACTTGCCCAGTGGGCTCACTCCCAGGGACTGTGGAGCAGGCTGGATTTCCCAGCTGCCATTCAGCCCTGGCCCCTCTGCCCCAGGGCTGACCCAGAGAAGGGGCCATGATTTATGGGTCGGCCGTGCCCGGTGCAGGAAGAGGATGTGGCTGCCGAGCCCAGACAGGTGAGTGATCGCAGGGGAGTTCTCCCGGAAACCTTTGGTTTGTTTGTGTCCTTGAAATTGCGATGCTGCTTTCCATTCGGCCTTGAGCGTGGCTCCAAGGCTGCGGAACTTCCTTCACCTGGGAGCACCTGCTGCCAAGTGAGCCACAGGGTGGGGCAGGGCTCTCAGCCAGGACCAGGGAGTCGGCTTGCCAGGAAATGGCCTTGTTAGCATCACGGTCCCCTCATCTCAGAGAGGGGAATTTGGCTCCGAGCCCCTACCTGTGGTCTCCAGCTCCTGCCCTGGCCGAGAAGAGCTTGTGCGTCGGGGCGCCTGCAGGGCTCACTGTGCAGTGCCAAGGAGGCTCTGGAGCTGAGCGGGTCTCTGCCACGCTGCCCAGGGCTGCCCAAGGTAGCTGGTGTGAATTACACCTACTGGCTCCCACCCCTGCCTGTGCTCCTGAGGCTGAGCCCTGCTCTTGCCTGCTGCAAGCTGGTGGCTCATATGTCCCACCCCCTCTGCCCACAAAGATGTTTCTCAGCTGTGACTCAGTCCCAGCAGTGCACGTTTCAGAAAGCTGGGACCCAGGAGCTGCCCCCACCCCAGCAGGGTCTGCAATGGCAACGACTTGTTCTGTCTCTTCCCCCCGCTACAAGGCCTGGCCTGCCCCAGGGGTTCCCTGGGGTGTAGCTTCAGCTCTCAGGGGTGAAAAATCCATGTCTGAGAGATGCACACACCCAGCCAGTGCTCCCTGCAAGCTGAGCGCTTGGGAGCTACCCAGGAGAGATTCAGATGCTGCCCAGCTGATGAGCAGAGTGCCCTCAGCCGGCAGCGTTTCTATTGGTGGTGCCCATGCGTCAGTGCATGTCACAGAATTTATTCTGCATATGGATGGAAAAAAATAGAGGGAAAACTGCACCCAACCTCACTCCCATGCTGCCCAGCACTCGGTGCCTGGAAGAATTCTCCCAGCGACCAGGCTCGGCCTCTCAGCAGGTGCGATACCTGCACACTGGGAGACCCCCGGGCTGCTCTGTGATTTTGGAGGCATGGAGGGGCTGTCTCAGTCTGGGGGGGACTCTCTGCTCCAGGCAGGGGGGGTTAGGAGCCAAGTCAGCCCTAGGCTCCCCCCCAGCTCTCGCCAGCTCCTCGCCTGTTACGGCTGCTGCTCTCCCCGCTGCCCTTGGGGCCGCCCAGGGGTTGTTGCTCTGAACCGCCTGTTTATGGCTTTTTTTTTTTTTTGATCAGGTGGCTTCTGCCCCCACAGGCTGGTGTGCAAACAGGCAGCACAAAGTCCCAGCAGATCAAAGGGCCAAGGCTGCCCCATCTTTACCAGCTGCCCCAGGGAGCGTGAGGTGTAGCCCTGGGAGCCTGGACCAGCACAGCCCCCTGCCCGGCTCACCCCTGTGCTCACCATCCCCACGGGTCTCCAGGCATCTCTCGCAGCCTTGAATGCAGCCCCAGCCCCCTGTCAGCTGGTGACACGGCTCCAGAGCCCCTGGGGGTGGGCAGGGCACAGGAGGTGCTGAAGCAGCAGCTGGACCCCTGAGCCCTGTGACACTATTGAATGCTGAGCTGAACGCACAAGTTGCTGTTGCAACCACTGCTCTAGGTCTGCGCCAGTCGTGTGCCAAGAGGTGTGTCTGGTGACAGCTGAGTCGTCGCTGGTTCTGGTTCTGCCACTCGTCTGCATGTGACGTTAGAAGCAGCGGCTCTGTACTTGTATTTCGAATGAGGGCTTCTCGGAGACCTCGGCCCCCCTAGTGTGGCAGGGCTCCTAGGCAGGTGATTCAGCCCTTGGCTGACAAAGGGCCTTCTTGGAGGCCAACCCACAGCTGAGGAGCGTTGCCATGAGCATTCAGAGCAGCAGGTGAGCCCTGGCTGTGGAAGGACTGAGACAGGGACTCGCTCACGTGACAGGCTCCATCATGGATATGCACCCACGCAGGAGCGCAATGCGATTCCCTCCATGTGGAGGGCCCTGGGCTTCCTCCATCTCCATCTGCATTCTGGATTGCCCCTTCAGGAGCTTCTTTGCTCTGAAGTTGGGCCCAACAGTGCTGATGACCCGTCCTAGCAAAGGCTGGACACCAGAGACTCTGAAGACAGCAGCTACACCAGCCGCCGTGCTGCACCGAGCGCTTGGTGATTGAGGTTATGGAATTCGATTGCTTTTTCTTTTCTTTGTCGTTCGTTCTGCCTTTGGGCTCTGGATGCTACAGGACTGGCCTGGCGCGCTCTTGTGGGTGAGCTTCGAGGTAGAAGTTGACCCAGGGCTGTGGCTGGTCACTTGGGAGGGGAAGAACCTGCTCGGCTGTGGTGAGACTGGTTTTCAGAACCTCACTCTCCCCTGTGCAAGGAGGAGGCGGGTTGTGGCTCAGGATCACGGGGATTTCTGGTGTGGCCAGCCTGGCCGCAGAAGTGCTCTGCGCAGAGGTGTGGTGCGCTGCAGTCGAGGCCCCCAGGCTTGGACATAGGAGTCCTGCCTTGAAGCAATTTGCCCTGTTTGGGCCCTCTCAGCACTGCCCCAGCAAACCTCTCCTGTTACCGGGCCCCTGGAAGCCAGCAGGGAAGGGGCAGGCTGGCAGGCTGGCCTGGCTTCCCGGAGCGGGGCCTGGCCGCCGTTGGGCTCCTCCAGAGCGGGCAGCACGGGTCTGACCATGTGAGTTTGAGGTTGGAACTGGCGCCATTGACCAGCTGAGATGAACGAGGTGGGGGAGAGGCAGAGGGTGTTCGTCACTCCCCGGGGACCCCACTGCTTAGGGCACAAGGCCTGGCCAGGCAGGCGCCCCTACTCCCATGCCCGGTGGCCCCGTGCGGGGAGGCCGACTGGGCTGTTGGCTAGTCCTGCGGGCACAAGGTCAGTGTGGGGGGGCCGCACGGCCTCTGCCTCTGCTCCCCGGCACGGCTGGGCCTGGCTCGGCGCAGCGCTGGGCTGGGTTAATGTTTACTGCTCCCTGCATGCCAGTAACACCCCTTATCGGAGGGATTATTAGGTAATTATTAGATAAGGCACCTCTGCCCCGGGCGCGTGCCACCAGCCGGTGGCTGGGAGATGGGTGATGGCAGCGCGTGGCTAGGGCAGAGAACCTGCCTTGGGGTGCACAGCCCCACCTCCTGCTGCTGTGGGTCTGGGGCAGGCCTAGCCCATGCCGCCTGCTCCTTGCTGGGCCCCTTGGAGCCGGGTGGGAGGCCCAGGGATGGCTCTTGGAGCGGTTTCCCGGGGTGTGCGCTACGGCCATGCGATGGGAGCCCTGGACAGCTCTGCTCCTGCCCACGCTGCGCTGGACCCTGCAGGTACGAGCCAGGCCACCGAGTCCCAGCCAGAGGGGCAGAGATCCCTGCTGCCCTGCTCTGGCGAAGCAGTGCAGGCTCCGTCAGCACAGGCGGGGCCCCAGGCAGCCAGCACCGTCCAGGGCCACAGCCCCCCTTGATCACTGCGAGCTGGGAGGCGTGGGGGGCGCTCGCTCTCATTCCCCCGCCCCCAGGCCAGAGCCCCTCAGGGAAGACCCAGGCTTTGGGCACTGGCTCAGGCGGGGAGCACGGACACAGGAGCCTCCGAGCTACCGGCTCTAGGCCCGGGGCCCCAGCTGCCCTCGTGTCTGTAGGGAGGCCACAGGCTGGGCAGCGTCTTCCCCGGGGAGCTGTTCTCCAGGGCTGCCGAGCTGGGTCTGGCTGAGCCCAGGCGGGCGCAGGCTGGGGGAGCTCACTGGCTGAGCGGGGGGCAGGGGGAGAAGGTGCCCCTTTGCCTGCCTGGCCTGGCCTGGCCGTCGCTCCTGCCGCCTCTTAGGGCAGCCCCGGGAGCACTCAGCCCTGGCTGGCAGCTCCTCAGAGCCAGGCTTGTGCCTGGGAGGTCAAAGCCCACGGGGAGCTGACGCCAGCATCCCCCCACACCCCCCCGGCAGCGGCCCCTTTGCCAGGCTGAGCAATCGCCTGCCGCGGCAGCGGCCCCTCCCAGTGCCAAGGTGCCGGAGGTGTCAGCGGTTCTGCTTCCCCTTCCCCCACCCTGCCACGTCTGCGCCCGGTGCCCTGCAGGGCTGAGGCGCCACAGGACGTGTTTCAAAGGCCAAGGGGCACCTCCCAGGTGCAGGGGCACGGAGCTCCTCTGGGCCGCCCCAGCTGCACTCCCAGGAGCGGGGTGTGACTCCTGCGGCCCATGGGGTGAGGTGCCCAGGGATGCTGCTGCCTCGCCACGGGTCTGCCCCTGCTGGGGCTCCCTGCGCTGGCCTAACGGGCGCCTCTGGTGCACCCTGCCCCCGTGTGTTGCTTGGCAAAGGCTGGGGGCAGCTGGGGCAGGTGCATTCCCAGCCGGGGCACCAAATTCTTAGCTGGGCTTTGGGCAACAGGGTGTCTCAAGCGGCTGCCCCCTCCCCACGGCAGGGGTGGGTGTACCCATGTCATGTGATGGAGCGGGGGATAGGTGTGGGGCGGTGACACCTCTGGGCTGCAGCCAAAGGGGAGGTGGAGCCTGAGGGGGTTGAATTGGGAGTTGGAAGCAGTGAGTCTGGGCTGGGAGAGAGAGACAAAGGAGGGGGCCAGGCCCCAGCTCCAGGGGCCCCTCGGGGCCTCCTCTCCCCAGCATGGATGGGACTGGCTGTCTCTGCCGGCTGCACTGGCTCCTCTGTACCACGCTGTGTCCTGTCAGCTAATGAACCTGCTGTTCTCCTGCTGAGTGAGAGTCACTCCTGCCTGCGGCCGGGTGCAGAGCTGGGGGACCCCTGAACCTCATTGCCCGGATGGCAAAGGTAGGATGTACTGGCCCCAACGGATGGAGCATCTGGCAGTAAGTGATGGGGGCGCAGGAGGAAGAAGACCCAGGTGTGCTGACGGGCAGTGAGGTGCGGTTCCCTGAGGTGGCGGGGCCTGCGGCTGAACCCAGGAGAGTGCAGTTGTGGTCCTCGAGAGGGGCTGTCGCACCCGAGGAGGGGTCACTCGTTGGAGTCGGTCCCAGGAGGCAGAGGGGCCGAGGGCCCAATCCCTGGGAAGGAGTGGCCTGCGAGGAGGCTGACACGCTGAAGAAGTTCTTCCCCAGGGAGTGTGGTCGTGGTCCTTGCAAGGGGGGATCGCACCCAAGAAGGGGTTCTTCTGGGAGTCTGTTGGAGTCAGTCCCAGAAGGCGGAGGGGCCTACGGCCTAACCCTGGGGAACGTGTGACCCACAAGGAGTCTGACGCACTGAAGGGATTCCTCCAGGAATTGTGGGGTGCAGAGGGCATCAGCCTGTGAGTCTGTAACCACGCTCAGCAGCTCCGCTGTGAAGCAGCAGCACCTGGAAGCTGAATCGAGATTAAAGGAGCTGCACAAGGCAGCGTGTGTGCAGTGGCAGAGATGAGGGTTAAGGAAACTCCTGCAGGGGTGAGCCCAGATCGGGGCAGGGAGCCCTGGACTGCCTGGAGCTCTGAACCGAGTGGCCTGCCACAGCTCAAGGAGAGAAGGAGCGATTCCAGATTCCAACCCATCGTCTACTAGTGGCCAGGACAAACCTGCAAAGAGTTTCCCAGGCCTGGGCCGAGGAAGGTGCCTGTGTGTCTGTGCAGGAAAGCAGCTTGTCCACTGGGAATGGCAAGTTGTCCATGAGAGAAGCTTTCTCACCTTTTGGGCATGTGTCTGAGACCAGCCAGGGGGGCTGGGGCAAAGGAGAGAGTGTTTCTGATTGTCTGTCTGTGTTGAACAGCAGCAGCAGCAGCCTGGGGAGCGAGCAGAGCCTGCATTTGAAAAAGATGCCAACAAGGACACTAGTCCATTGTCTGAGGAAGACTCCCCACAGCCTGGGGTGGCTGGAGAGGGAACCACCAGGAAAGAGCATTCCAGGTGTGACTCTAAACCCAGCCATGGGGACTGGAACAGAGGGAATGGCTCTGTGATGGGCAGCGGCATCCCTGATAAGGATGCTGATCCTTGGTGCAAGAAAGATGCTTCTACTTCTGGGGAAGCTGGTTCTTTGCCTGAGCCTAGGGCAGCTCAAAACCGTGGTAAGATCCCAGAGTTGGATCTGAGTGCAGCTGAAGCCCAAAAGGACTTGGTTGTGGCTCAAGGGAGCAGGGCCCCTGTAAGGCCAGATGGAGGTCAGTTGTTTGAGGGCACTTCTGAGGAAGGAGCTACCCCTGGGAGTTTGCCTGAGCAGTCTGTGGTAACTGCAGGGGATGTGAGCAAGGGAAAGGAGAGTGACCAGGAAAGTCTGGAGAAGGGAGCAGTTTGTTTGGGGATAATTTTGTCTCAGTTCCTGAAGGCCAGGTCCTGCGTGCATGTGAAACCACTGGCTGTGTGCTCTGCAAGGGTCTGGAGCAAGTCCTGTAAAGGTGTCTCAGGAACTGGAGGCTGGTCCGGGTACATGTGAGCTGTAAGGGGGTTGGAGCAGCTCTGTGATACCCAAGTGACTGGGTGAGACCAGCTCACTGGGGTGTGGTCCTGTTCCAGGTCACTGGGGTAAGTGAAGCCAATGGGTCTCAGGTTCAAAGGAAAGGTTGTGTGGCTGAGTATGTGGAGCAGAACAGCTGCACAGTCAGTCTCTGTAGGGTGTAGGAGAGCGCCAGCAAGTCCCCATCTCCAGACGCTGGGAACACTGGTATTCTTGTGACGGGCTCCACTTCTGATTCCATGGGGAGAGGGAAGCTGGAGGTGGACGGACAAAGAGTCTGTGGGCCTGGTGGGCCAGTAAGGGGAAAACAGGGATTCCTTCATGTGGATTCTGCGTCTGGGACTCACAAAGCAACTTTCAGAAAGCAGCAGAAAGAGCCGTGCTAGTCTGTGTCCTGCCAGAACAAAACAGCAGCCCAGCAAAGACTAACGCGATCATTTAGTAGGTGCTGAGCTTTCGTGGGACAGACCCACTTCCTCCGACCGTCGCCGGAGCAGGACAGACTCCATATTTAAGGCACAGAGAACCAGAAAGCAGTCTGGTTTGCAAATTTCCAGGCTGGGGAGAGGGGGCCGTCTCCCTGAGGATCAGCAATGGCCCAGCTCTTGTTAGAAGGGAGGGCACAGCCAGAGAGATCAAATTTCCACCCCACGGGGCAAGGGAGAAGGTTACAACTTGATGGTGCAAAGAAAGGCCTCAGCCGCTTAGCCCCAAAGTGCCAGATTCTCCTGGATGTTACACAAAGGTTGTGGTCTACCAAAGAGCAGTGTAAATATACAGCTGCAATGGGTTTAGCTTGTTACTCACGCTGACTGCTGTAACCAAGGGGTGCTGCTACCAAAAGCTGTAGAATTGTACCATGTACTGAATGTTTTAAAAGAACCATGTAATGTGTTGACATTGATGTAGAAGCATGAACTGTATGTTTAAAAAGTTTGTAATTCTGAAATGTCACCATTGTTCCCTGTAACTAGTCTTGCAACCTCTCCTATGAGAAGGAACATTCCAAACCTATTGTGTGCTATGGAAGGGGAAACTGAGGCACACAACCATTGTGGTGATCTGGCTAAATGCCAAGGGCGGAAACCATTTGTACCTTCCTTTACTGGACAGTGACTAAATTCCAGACATTTCCTGGGCCAGCTGTACGGGCTGGTGGGCAGACGGGGCAGGGCCCAGACCAGAGAGGAGCTGTTTGATCTGCTGCTGCTGCAGCAGCTGTATGGTCTCTGCCTGCCGTGGCTGATGGACCAGGGGCTGAAGAAGGGAGACCAGCCAACCCGAGGGAACCAACGGGACTTGCCCCCAGCAGGATTACGACGTGGAGGTGGGGCACATCAAGGGGAGCACCGAGGGTACAGCCCATGGCCTGTCACGTGGGGAGGGCCCCAAACTTCCCCAGGTCACCGGCTGAGTGACCCTGCTCAGTTTGGTCTGGAAGGGGGGAGAGATGTGATGTAGTGGGGAATATGTGTGTGTCTCTCACAGAGGGTGGGGGGCTCCCGCTGAGGGTAACCTGGTGACAAGGTGACACCTCTGGGCTGCAGACAAAGGGGAGGTGGAGCCTGAGGAGTTTGAATTGGAACTGGGAGTTGGGAGCAGTGAGTCTGGGCCGGGAGAGAGAGAGACAAAGGAGGGGGCCAGGCCCCGGCTCGGGGGGCCCCTCGGGGCCTCCTCTCCCCAGCATGGATAGGACTGGCTGTCTCTGCCGGCTGTGCTGACCCCTCTGTACGATGCTGTGTCCTGTCAGCTAATAAACCCGCTGTCCTCCTGCTGAGTGAGAGTCACTCCTGCCTGTGGATGGGGTGCAGAGCTGGGGGACCCCAAACCCCATTATAGCTCCCAGGGCAGGTAAAGCAGCCCTCCTGCTGCACCAGCTGCGGAGCTGGGACCTGACTGGCTGTTAGGCCCTGCCCCATGCTGGGCTATGAGCAGAGCTGAGCAGAGCATGGAGGAGCCTGAGCCCAGCTGCAGCGGAGTGGGTGTGGGGGTTTTATTCCCCTGGGCAGGTGTTGGGTGTTTCCTACTGTCCTGTAGCAGTTCCAGGGGGTGCCTCAGTTTCCCCAGGTACAGCATCAGTGCACAGTTGTGACTTCTCACAGGTACACAATGTGGCTGCAGGCTCTTTGTAACCTCGGCAACCAGGTGACACCCCCCCACCCTGGGAAACAGGACAAAGGCGGGAGAGGGGGCCTGGCTGGTTGGAATAGGAACTGGGCAGTGGAGTGGGTGTGATGGAGTGGGGGGGGTGCATGTGTGAGTCAGGCTGGATGTCCGAGGCAAGCAGCAGCTCCCAGTGGCTAAGGATGACCCTGGGGCTACAACTGGCAGATAACACCTCTGCCTGAACAAAGAGCAGGGAGGAGCTGAGCTGGGTTTTGAATCGGGGACGGCAGTTAGAGGCGAGGAGAAGGGAGAGCTGGAAGGCAGCCAGGCTGAGGAGGGGGAAAGCTACACCCCAGAGGGGCCCCCCTTGGGGTCCTCTCCCCAGGACAGGTTGGAAGGACTGTCTCTGGCGGCTATGCTGTCGCTTCTGTGAGAAACTGGACATTTGTTGCCTAATAAACCTGCTGTTGTACCTGCTGAGTGAGAGTCTCTCCTGCCAGCGGGCGGGGTGCAGTGCAGGGGGACCCCTGAACCCCATCACAGTGGGGCAGGCTGGTCTGGCTATGGAGGTGGGAAGGAGGCCAGGGCCCGGCTGGGGGAACCCCCTCTGGGCCCCTCCCCAGGATGGCTGGTGCTGACGGCTGCTGGTTCCCGTGCTGACAAGTCTGTTCTGTGCTGTCTCCCTGTTGCCCCATAACCGCCTGTTCCCCCGTGGAGCGAGTCGTGTCCGCCTGCGGGTGGGGGGCAGCGCCTGGGGCCCCCCCACTCTGTGACAGGGTGGCACGCTGCCTGGAAGCCCTGCGCCGTGGCCGGCCTGGTGGGGGGCAGCCTGAAGGCGGGGCGGAAGCAGGGCTGGGGTAGCCACAGAGTGGTGTGTTGGGGGAGGCTGAGGAATACAGGCAGTATGAGGACTTGCTGAGGCGCTGCACAGGTGGCTCTCACTTGCCTCTTGCTTGTTAGCATCACAGGTCGAGCTGTGCTGCTCGCTGGGGTGCGAAGGAAGTTCCCGTTCATTCCGCCCTGGAGCTGGCGAAGGGGGTGTACCCAGGCAAGCGCAGGACCTAGGAAATTTCTTAGCCTCTAAGGTGCCACAGGACGGCTTGTTATTTGTGAAGCTACCGAGCACCAGGGCCGCCCTCGCAGGCTCAGTCAGGTAAAGGCTTCTTAGTAACTCGCTCCTCCTCTGTCTGCAGTGCCCTGCAAACCTGTCGGGTGGGGGCAGAAAGTGTGCGCAGGCGTCACACGAGGAGAAGCCTGGAGCTGATCCGAGAACATCCCCTGTGCCCGAGGCAGACCCAACGGGCAGACCAGCAGCGCCCGCTCCCACAGGTGAGACCATAAAGGACGCCCCGACCATAAACATCCAAGGGGAGTGGTGGGAAACCCCCAAATTAACACACTGCTGTGTGCCACTGGCAACAGGGGACGCCTCGGCCACAGGTCCTGCGAGCCACACCTCCGAGCCGCGAATCGCCTGAGGAGCCAGGAGCGCCTCCCTTGTTCGGTCTGGCCAGCCATCAGACCGACACGTGCTGGGACCGAATAACACGCAGCTCATCTGAAGGCTGTGTGGGGGTGGGGGGGGGGTGTGCATGGGATGTGTGCATATGTGGGGGTACATGTGTGGGGGTGTGCATACATGGGGGGGAGCATGTGTGGGGGTGGGGGGGATGCATGGGGTTTGTGTGCATACATGGGGGTACACGCGTGGGGGTGGGGGGTGAATGTGGGGTGTGCATACGTGGGGGTACATGCATGGGGGTGGGGGGTGAATGGGGGGTGTGCATACATGGCGGTACACGCGTGGGGGTGGGGGGTGAATGGGGGGTGTGCATACGTGGGGGTACACGCGTGGGGGTGGGGGATGCATGGGGTTTGTGTGCATACGTGGGGGTACA
The DNA here is from genome assembly GCF_033958435.1 of Carettochelys insculpta. NCBI lineage: Eukaryota > Metazoa > Chordata > Testudines > Carettochelyidae > Carettochelys > Carettochelys insculpta. The sequence goes on along the minus strand of NC_134163.1, from coordinate 15,792,828 downwards.
CGCGTGGGGGTGGGGGGGTGCATACGTGGGGGTACACGCGTGGGGGTGGGGGGTGAATGGGGGGTGTGCATACATGGGGGTACACGTGTGGGGGTGGGGGGTGAATGGGGGGTGTGCATACGTGGGGGTACACGCGTGGGGGTGGGGGGTGAATGGGGGGTGTGCATACGTGGGGGTACACGCGTGGGGGTGGGGGGGTGCATACGTGGGGGTACACGCGTGGGGGTGGGGGGGTGCATACGTGGGGGTACACGCGTGGGGGTGGGGGGGTGGATACATGGGGGGTACATGCGTTGGGGGTGTGGATGCGGATGCTGCTTTTCACCCTGCATTTGGAACAAGCCCGGTGTGCTGCCTTTGCCCCCGTAAAAGCTCCCACATGCTGCAGGTTAGTAGAACTGGCCACCCCCAGCCCCAGCCCCAGCCCCAGCCCCGGCGGATTCTTGGCACAGAGGAGCCTGGGGGCAGAGCCCTAGGCCAGTGGCACAGGCCCCCGTGGCCCTGGCAGCATGTGGGGGAGCTGGCTCAGCACCAATAGCTCCTTCCTCTCTGGCGGCTGCTCTCACGGCTCCGTCAGGCCCAGCCCTGCCCTGCCCCGCGCCAGCGGTGCCACGGCTGCGTCCCTGCAGGCTCTGACCAGCCGCATAAGGCCTGGGCCTAGGCTTGGGCTGCAGGGCCTGGCAGCGCCATGTGGGGGGCCAGGGCTGTTAATGTTTCCCCTGCCACGGACCCCCACCCCCGGGCATGGTCCCAGGACGGGTTCAATCCTTCTCTTGGCACTGGGGGAGCACCGTGGGGCAGTGCCACGGGCAGGCTGCAAAGGCCGAGCCCAGGCCTTGTAAAGCAACACGGGGCTCTGCCGTGGCCCAAGCGTGGTTCTGACAGGGCAATTCAACACCAGAGGGGACATGATGGGTCCCCCCACCTGCCCTTTCCCGCCCCCCACCAGCACTGCTGGCAGGCGGGCGTGAGCGGCCACTCAAGCCTGACTAGCCAGACAGCTTCTGCCCGGCATGGGGGTTATCCCTGCGGCACCAGGGGTGTGGGGGGCTGCCTGTGAGGGGAATTGGCGGGTTCTTCCTGAGAGGAGTCTAGGGCCAGGCCAGGCATGCCGGGGCAGCGTTCCCTGTGAGCTGAGTGCTGGGGCGGCTGCCCTGGAGAGAGTCAGGTACCGCCCGGCTGATGTGCTGGGTGCCCACAGCCGGCACCCGTGTCTCTGCTGGTGGTGCACGTCTGCACCTGTCTGCGTGCACAGAACAGCATTTATTCTGCACATGGATGTTAAAAATTAGAGGGAACCTTGGCTGGGAGCCGCTACAGGTCCCTGGAGACAGGTGAGAACCATGCCCCAGAGCCTTGCCCTGGCCACTGCTCGAAGGCTTGGCCAGTCCCCTTCCCTGGACTTCTGTCCCCTGCTTCCCTTGGCTCTGCCCAAGGCCAGGCCGGGTGCAGGGAGCTCTGCAGTCGCTGCTCACTGCCGCAGACTGGGTCGGTGTGCGCCAGCGAGGGGCACGATCACCCCAAACAGGCACTGGGCCCCTGCCCCAGCGCCGCCCCATCCATGCGCCAGCGAGGGGCACGATCACCCCAAACAGGCACTGGGCCCCTGCCCCAGCGCCGCCCCATCCATGCGCCAGCGAGGGGCACGACCACCCCAAACAGGCACTGGGCCCCTGCCCCAGCGCCGCCCCATCCATGCGCCAGCGAGGGGCACGACCACCCCAAACAGGCACTGGGCCCCTGCCCCAGCACCACCCCGTCCATGCGCCAGCGAGGGGCACGACCACCTCAAACAGGCACTGGGCCCCTGCCCCGGCACCGCCCCATCCATGTGCCAGCGAGGGGCACGACCACCTCAAACAGGCACTGGGCCCCTGCCCCAGCGCCGCCCCGTCCATGCGCCAGCGAGGGGCACGACCACCTCAAACAGGCACTGGGCCCCTGCCCCGGCACCGCCCCATCCGTGCGCCAGCGAGGGGCACGACCACCCCAAACAGGCACTGGGCCCCTGCCCCGGCACCACCCCGTCCATGCGCCAGCGAGGGGCACGACCACCTCAAACAGGCACTGGGCCCCTGCCCCGGCACCGCCCCATCCATGCGCCAGCGAGGGGCACGATCACCCGAAACAGGCACTGGGCCCCTGCCCCAGCGCCACCCCGTCCATGCGCCAGCGAGGGGCACGATCACCCCAAACAGGCACTGGGCCCCTGCCCCAGCGCCGCCCCGTCCATGCGCCAGCGAGGGGCACGATCACCCCAAACAGGCACTGGGCCCCTGCCCCAGTGCCGCCCCATCCATGCGCCAGCGAGGGGCACGATCACCCCAAACAGGCACTGGGCCCCTGCCCCAGCGCCGCCCCATCCATGCGCCAGCGAGGGGCACGACCACCTCAAACAGGCACTGGGCCCCTGCCCCAGCGCCGCCCCATCCATGCGCCAGCGAGGGGCACGATCACCCCAAACAGGCACTGGGCCCCTGCCCCAGCGCCGCCCCATCCATGCGCCAGCGAGGGGCACGACCACCCCAAACAGGCACTGGGCCCCTGCCCCAGCGCCGCCCCATCCATGCGCCAGCGAGGGGCACGATCACCCCAAACAGGCACTGGGCCCCTGCCCCGGCACCGCCCCATCCATGCGCCAGCGAGGGGCACGACCACCCCAAACAGGCACTGGGCCCCTGCCCCGGCACCGCCCCATCCGTGCGCCAGCAAGGGGCACGACCACCCCAAACAGGCACTGGGCCCCTGCCCCAGCACCGCCCCCTTCCATGCGCCAGCTAGGGGCACGACCACCTCAAACAGGCACTGGGCCCCTGCCCCGGCGCTGCCCTGTCCATGTGCCAGCAAGGGGCACGACCACCCCAAACAGGCACTGGGCCCCTGCCCCGGCGCCGCCCCATCCATGCGCCAGCGAGGGGCACGACCATCCCAAACAGGCACTGGGCCCCTGCCCCGGCACCGCCCCATCCGTGCGCCAGCAAGGGGCACGACCACCCCAAACAGGCACTGGGCCCCTGCCCCAGCACCGCCCCCTTCCATGCGCCAGCTAGGGGCACGACCACCCCAAACAGGCACTGGGCCCCTGCCCCAGCACCGCCCCCTTCCATGCGCCAGCTAGGGGCACGACCACCCCAAACAGGCACTGGGCCCCTGCCCCGGCGCCGCCCCATCCATGCGCCAGCGAGGGGCACGACCACCCCAAACAGGCACTGGGCCCCTGCCCCGGCACCGCCCCATCCGTGCGCCAGCAAGGGGCACGACCACCCCAAACAGGCACTGGGCCCCTGCCCCAGCACCGCCCCCTTCCATGCGCCAGCTAGGGGCACGACCACCCCAAACAGGCACTGGGCCCCTGCCCCGGCGCCGCCCCATCCATGCGCCAGCGAGGGGCACGACCACCCCAAACAGGCACTGGGCCCCTGCCCCAGCGCCGCCCCATCCATGCGCCAGCGAGGGGCACGACCATCCCAAACAGGCACTGGGCCCCTGCCCCGGCGCCGCCCCATCCAGGCACCAGGGCTAAGCCTTTCCCTCCTCTTCCACCAGCAGCTGAGTGCGCCCTGCAGCTGACAGTAGGACAAGGCGCCTGTGCCGGCAGGGTCTTGCCCCCCCCGCCCGAGGTTGCAGCTCCAACAGGCAGGCTGCGGTTTCCAGCTGCTCGCCCAGCCAGGAAGTGGCTGGCCTCAGTCCCTTGCAGAGGGCTGTGGGGCAGAGCTCTGCGCAGCAGTGGGAGCAGCTCAGGCACTGGGGCAGGGGCCAGCAACAGACTGTCTTTAAAAATAGCCCCAGCCGAAGTCCCACAATAGCTGCTCCAAGCGAGGCCTGGGCAGAGCCTGGCAGGGGCAGGATGGGGCCTGCGGTTGCACCAGTGTGTGACACACTCAGCCTCTTGGGGCTGCAGCCAGGTCACCCTGCACCCGCACCAGCCACAGCTGCACAGGCAGAGGCTGCAGGGCAAGCTCAGGAGTGCTGGGGGCCCTCCACCTCCCACGCCAGGGGAACCAGCCCCAAGCCCCGACTGGAGCGGCAGCAGGGGCGGCAGGTGCAGAAGGTCTCTGGGGCCCCCAGGTGGCTGTTAGTGGGAGTGCCGGGCCCTGGATCACACCTGTGCCAAGCGAGGGCACAATGGCAGTCTGACCGTCCAACCTGGAGTAAAGGGCTGCCATGGGGTGCCAGCCTTCAGGTGCAGGGCACAGATGAAGTGGGGCACAGGGCACTGGGGCCCGGCAGAGGTGGACAGTCCCCCAGTTTTTCCGGAAATTGGCTTATGAGTGTGAGCAGCTCAAATGCCTTAGGCAAAATAAGGCATGTGACATCCCTTAACATTCCCATCTTCAGGACACACTGCGCTCTTGTGGGGCGAGTGTCACTCTCACAGGAGACGCTAGGAACAGGAAGGGTGGAGCTGCTTATAACTATTAACTGTGCTAGGGAGGATCATTAGCCACTCTCCAGAAACATAATGGCCCAGTGCTCAAACCAACAACCCACGAATGGCTTTGTTTGTACTTTCAGCCCAAACCCTGGTTGGTCCTGCAAAGACATGTGGCCAGGCCCTCTGATGCTGGACCCCATTTTGGATCTGGTACTTTTCCACTCCAGGGAGAGACGTTTGAGCTGAACACAAAGAATGGGAAACCAAACAATAGCAGGAGTCGCCAGCTGCTGGGAGCCCCTCCCCATACTTACCACCCAAGAGGTCTGGTGGAGACATAAGAACATAAGAATGGCCACACTGGGTCAGACCAAAGGTCCATCCAGCCCAGCATCCCATCTGCCGACGGTGGCCAATGCCAGGTGCCCCAGAGAAGGAGAACAGAAGACAATGATCAAGTGATTTATCTCCTGCCATCCATCTCCTGCCCTTGTTCAGAAGGCTGGGGGCACCATACTTTATCCCTGGCTAATAGCCATTTATGGACCTAACCTGCAAAAATTTATCGAGCTTTTTTTAAACCCTAATAGAGTCCTGGCCTTCACAGCCTCCTCGGGCAAGGAGTTCCACAGGTTGACTGTGCGCTGTGTGAAGAAAAATTTCCTTTTATTAGTTTTGAACCTACTACCCATCAATTTCATTTGGTGTCCCCTAGTTCTTGTATTATGGGAAAAGGTAAATAATTTTTCTATATTCACTTTCTCCACACCATTCATGATTTTATATACCTCTATCGTATCGCCCCTCATGAGAGGGGCACATGAGAGGGCACAAGACACATGAGACTGACCGGGGCAAGGATCTGGCAACGCGAGGAGGCTGTGCAGGAGGGGATTGGCATCACTCTTGGGGCAAGACTGCACGGACCGAGTATCTCAGTGGATCAGGCTTAGCTGGCCTGGTTTATCTTGGCGCAGTGACGTGGCTCTGCCTGTTCTCACTTGCATTCCCTTCCAGATGCTCGTTTATGTTTAGCGAAGGCACTGGCCTTTTTGAGCAAGCCCAGTGCAGATCAGGGCTCCCTGGTGGGCAGCTGCCACCGGCCATCTCTCCCTCCCATTGCTGGAGGGGCTGGCCTGAAGAGAGCAGTCAGACGGGTTCCAGCCCTTCTGAGCCTGAGCTCCTGTGGCTATCACGGCACGAGAGCTGGTTCAGAGTCCATGTTGCTCTGCCGAGGGCTGTAACCCCACCTCTGTGCCTTGGGGGTGGGAGGCCGGAGCTTCCAGCCCAGCAGGACCGGGTGCTGGGGCGCCTCAGAGGGCAGGCTCAGTGGCTTGACCAACCCACCAGGTGACAGCCCCAAGGGGAGCTCTGTGATTGACTCCACTGGGGGATTCCCACAGGGCCCCTGAGCTGGCCGAGGACCCTTCCCAGAGCCAGGTGCCACGGCAGAGCCGATCCCATTCCAGTCCCGCTCCCCCATCCTTGCTCAGTGAAGCAGAGGGCAGCACCCACAAGCCGCCGTGGGCATGAGGCAGGGCACCGGGGGCCCACGTGCCCAGCACAGAGCCCTGGGCAGCAGCATGGGGCAGGTCGGCCAGAGCAGGAATCCCCACTGCACACCAGGGCCTGGCCGCCTTGAGCCTGGCTCCATGCACAGCTCCCTGGATTCCTGGAGCCTGACCCGGCCGCGCTGCCTCTGGGAGTTGGCTCCTGCCAGTGCCCCGTGCCTGTCTGTGTCCCTTGGCCGGCAGAGATGCCCCGTGGAGGTCAATTGCTAGTACCTGGGTCCCAGCAGGGGCGGGGGTGAGGGGAGAAGCAGGCCCTTTGGCAGGAGAAGTGGGAGCTGTTTTGGGAGGGATGTGGGGTCTGCGAGGGCAGGAGTCCCCTCCCCTGCCCATGGGGGCACTGCCTGTGCAGGGGGCGGGGAAATGCCAGCCGGGCTGGCGGGCCCCCGGTGGGAAGCAGACGTAAATGGCGAACCCGAGCAGGCTGGGCGTGACAAAGGCTCATGGGTTGAGCATGGTCCTGGACTGCCCCCACCCGCTCCCCAAGGCAGCAGCAGGGGCTGGGGGCCGTCAGGCGGGGGACTGCGGGCTTATGTGTCGGGGATGATGTACACGTCCTCGGTGTCGTGGGACGCGGGCTGGTTGGGGCCGTACAGCTCCTGGGTGTTGGTGTAAATGGGCTGCTCGCTGGGGAAGGCCCCGTTCTCCATGTAGCACTCGTCCACTGGCGGCTGGGCTCTGTGGCAGACAGTGGAGAGGGCCCAGCGTTACCGTGCCGAAGGGGGAGCAGCTCAGGTGCAGCTGGGCCAGCACCTTGCCCCCCACCCAGACCCCACTCCGCACCTTCCCAGAGGCACTGCAGGGTTGCACCCTCCATGGGCTGGGCCTGGCCCCCCAGTGCCTGGCTGGTGGCTTGGCCCAGGGGGGCTCTGGGAGGGGGATAAGAGGACAGAAGGGGGCAGAGGCCTGTTTCTCAGCTGAGCGGCACCGTGCAGGGCCAGGCCGCTCAACGGGGAGCTGAGGCCCAAGCAGAGCGGCTGCGACGCGCCCAGGCTGCTGTGGCTCACGCCAGGTCTCTGACTGGTACCCATCCTGCTGGCTTTCTGCTGGGTTCGTGGCTGTGACGGGGGAGGGGGAAGTGCAGTGTTGTGGCTGTGATGGGGAGGAGGAAGTGCAGTGTTGTGGCTGTGATGGGGGTGGGGAGAGTGGAGCCTTGTGGCTGTGACGGGGGAGGGGGAAGTGCATCATCCTCCCTGCAGACCCCCCAGCCCCAGCTCCAGCCCAGTCCAGCCCCTGCCTCCGCCTCCGCCTCCACCTCTGCCTTGGGAGACCTGCTGCTTCGGAGCATGCACAGCGCCCTGACATGGGCAGATGTGGGAACGGCTGGGCTGGGTGCTCCATGGGGAGCTGGTTGCGCTTTCCTCCGGAGCACTGGCCTTAGGCCAAGGCTGGGCTCATTGGTTATCCATCCCCCCACACCCTGTCTGTCTAGACCTGTCCCTAAGCACCCCATGCTGGCCCCCCAGGGCCATTGCCTGCCAAGGAAGGGGGCCAGCTGCCCAGGGAGGCCACCGCGGGGGTCCGCCAGGCTGGGCTCACCTGTACTGCGGTACCTGTCTCTCCAGACACTCGTACTGCCCCACAGGCTGGGCCTGGCCGATGAAGATGTTCTCGTAATTGTGGGCCTGGTGGGGGCCCTGGCCCCGGCCTGGCTCTGCGCTGCGGCTGATGTATCGTGGCTGGCGGTGGGCAATTGATGCAGAGGATTCCCGCTTGCCGTGGGCCACGGAGGCTCTTCTCTTCCTGCGGAGCAGCAAGAAGGCCCCACCCAAGCCCCCTGCCAGCAGCAGCAGGGCCACCATGGAGCTGGTGATGGCCGCGGTGAGCAGTGGGCTGGGCCCCTGGCACTGCCGCTCGTAGAAGTTGGTGACGTTGTGCCCCTGCTCCTGCGACGTGAGGCAGTGGCAGACGCGCGGGGTGCAGTTGGCTTGGGCACTGCATGCGCAGTGGCTGAGCACGCTGCCCACCACGTCGCACCGGCAGTCCACCGTGAGCTGCTGCAGGCTGGGCTGGAAGGCGCTGGCTGGCACCCCGGGCAGCGGGTTGCCCTGCAGGCTCAGGACTTCCAGGTGAGAGGTGTTGGCGAAGAACTCGGGGGGCAGGGTCTGCAGCTGGTTGCAGTGCAGTCGGAGCTCCCGGAGGGCATGGGCCTGGGACAGGAACTCCTGGGGGAGGCTCTGCAGGTGGTTGGAGGATAGGTCCAGCACCTGGTAGGTGTGCCCCAGCCGGGCCGAGCCCTTGATCTCTCCAATGCAACAGGAGGTGAGGTTCAGGCGTGGAGGGCTGCTGCTGACATTTGACCAGTCCAGGTCTGTGGAGCAGGTGGTGGTTGCGTTGCCTGAGTTGGGGCTTGGCTCGGGGCACCAGGCGTGCCGCGCACGGCCGCACGGCGCAAAGTGCAGGACCAGCAGGCCTGCCAGGAGCACCAGCATCCTCCTAGCTGGAAGCAAGAGACGGGCAGGCCATGAACCGGGGGAGTGGCAGCAGCGCGGGGGGGGGTGCCCCCCAGAGCTCCGTCCAGCGTCCCCCGCGTGCGCTGGGAGCTGACCCCAAAGAGCCCCCGTCTGCCCGCTGCTCCCCCTGTAGCCTGGCTCCCCTCCCCCCAGGCGTGCCCTGGGGTCACGTGGGCAGAGGCGGCCGGCGTGGGAGCTCAAGTGGGGCACGGCCCTGCCGAAAAGTGCCACGGGGGGCTCCTGCTCTGCCGAGTCCTGAGCTGTGGTTTCGGGGGGAGCAGAGCACAGATGGTCTGGGGCTAGTGGAGCTGGAGACAGCAGAAGTGTTCTGGGGGGGTTGGCCAGAGCCTGGGAGTCTGGGCAGAGCTGGGGGGGGTCAGTCACAGCCTGGGGGTCTGGGCAGAGCTGGGGGAGGGTCAGGCACAGCCTGGGGATCTGAGCAGAGCTGGGGGGGGGTGTCAGGCACAGCCTGGGGGTCTGGGCAGAGCTGGGGGGGGTCGATCACAGCCTGGGAGTCTGGGCAGAGCTAGGGGGGATCAGCCAGTGCCTGGGAATCTGGGCAGAGCTGGGCGGGGGTCAGTCACAGCCTGGGAGCCTGGGCAGAGCTGAGGGGGGCCAAAGCCTGGGTAACCTGGACAGAGCTGGGGGGAGGTCGGCCAGAGCCTGGGAGCCTGGGCAGAGCCTGGGGGGCCTGTGCTCCAGCCTGGGCAGGGCTGGGGGGTTCTATACTCTTCGCCAGCAGGCGACCTCTCTGGGCAGAGGGCAGCTGTCTTGAAGGGCTGGGTTGAGTCCCAGAGCTGCACAAGCCGCTCATCAGGGCAGGCTGGGCTGGGGCTGAGTGCCAGGCTGCCAGCCCTGGGGTGCTGCAGGAGGCGCCTGAGGCCGCAGGGTGCTGGCTGCCCCTGTAGGGAGGGGTGCCTGGAGTCAGGGCAGGCGAAGCCGCAGGGACCAGCGGTATTGCAGGCTGTTTGGGGTCTCCTGGGCATTCACCGCTCCAGCCACTTGCAAGGAAGCTGCCAGCCTCTGCCCGTCACCTCCACAGCAGGGCTGCCCCCTCCGAGCCCTGCTCTGCGCGCACCCATGAAGGGGTCAGGCTGGGGCTTCCCGTGGCTGCAGATCCCCCGCCCCATTCACACCTCCCCAGAAGAGGTGAGCCCGGCTGGGTGCCCCACGGGCCAGAGTCACCTGCCCCAGGCCCTGCCCTACCTCGGTGCTCCTGGCCCCTACCCGAGCCGTCGCCTGCCTCTAGCCTGGCCTGCATCTCTGCTCTGCAGCTCAGCTGGACCAAAGAGGAAGAGGCAGTTCCTCCCCTGGAGACAGAGGCTTGGCACAGCGCGGGGGAGGGAGCTCGGGGACGTAGCTGGAGAGCAGGGCCCTCGCTGCCCCCGCTCTCTGCCACGGTCACTTCGCTGTGCGTCCCCCCGTCCACCTGGGCGCTGCCAGGCAAGGGGCATTGGCTGGCCCGGGGCTGCTCTGTGGGCTGCAGGGCCTGGCCAGTGGAGCCTGGAGCAGCCGGGAGGGGGTCCCAGTTGGGGCGGGGCTGGGGGTGCACGGGGGGCTCCCAGTGACATCACAGGCAGTGCAGGAGGGCTGATGCCACACGGCCGGGCGCCCACCTGCCACTTCACTAGCCCCTCCCCCCGCCGGGGTGCAGGGCAGCGCTGGGCCCTGAAGGACTGGCAGAGCTGGGGGACGGGGCACCCGGCCTGTGGCCCACCTGCTGCTGAATGCCCTGGAGCAGGGCCCCTGCCCTGGCCTGCCCTTGGGGGCTGACTCACCCTCCCAGGCCCAGGAAGGAAGTGCCACTTCCTCTGCCAGATGTCGCAAGGAGGCAAATGACGCCTGTGTGCCAGGCAGGGAGGAAGTTCTCTGTAAGGGGGCCATGGCTCAGGGCCCCCTGGGCTCCGGGTGTGGAAAGGGCTGAGACCCATCCAAGGAGCCGCCTGGCGTGCGCCTGTCTGTGCTCCTGAGGCTCAGGGTCCCTGGGGCAGCTCCCCCGGCTCCGTGCTGGCCGTGGGCAGAGCCCTCAGCCCTGCGTCGCCCATCCCTGGCGCCCCTCCCCCTTCCAGCCGAGGGCTGACTCAGCCTGGGCAGCCAGCTGGGGAAGCTGGGCCAGATGCAGCGCAGGAGTTCCAGGAAATGCAGCAGGCTGGGGAAAGGGCTAAAATCCCCGGGGCAGCGGCTCCCAGGCAGCTCTCCCAGCGCGTCAGCAGCAGCTTCCAGCCCCTGCTCACTGGGGCATTGGCGGCTTCCTCCAGCGTGGCTTGGGGACGGAGTGGGGGGTGGGGATTAGCGTCCCCGCCTCGGCTGCCTGGAGCGATGCCAGATGGTGCCTCAGTTTCCCCAGGCGCAGCATCAGTGCCCAGCTGGTGAGGGGAGTGTCGGCGGGATGACTTGGAGGCAGGCCGGGAGGTGCTCAGCCCCTGCCGACTCAGCAGCATTGGCTGCAGTTGATACCTTTGGCCCTGTGCTCTGGGGCTGCAATGGAGTGCCCCCTGCCCCCCCTTCAGAGCCTGGGTGGTCAGGGTAGGCAGGGCAGTGACCCAGAGCCCCTCCCAGCCCTAGCCCACCCTGCTGGGGTAGCAAAGACACGGCCCCGCTCCTGCTCCCAGGGCTCTGGTTTCTGTCTTGCCGACCCAGATGTGGGGGAGGGGGTGCTGCAGCCTGCTGGCGCCAGGCTCCGGCCCGGCAGCTGCATGTGCAGCGCCGGGACTGGGGCTCCAGGCTAGGAACGCCTTTGCTCCAAGGTCCCCAGCACGGTTCTCTGTAGGCTGAGCGCTTGGCCGACCGCCCAGGAGCTGCCCCACTGATTAGCAGGGTGCCTGCAGCCGGCAGCCTGTGGTCTGTGGGTGGTGCACAGCTGCACATATGTCGGTGCACAGAACAAAATTTATTCCGCCTGTGCATGGAAAAAGTTAGCAGGAGCCCTTGTTGTTCATCTGAGTCCTGGCAGGGGCTCATGTCCCAGAGCCCTGTGCTGGAAGCATGGGTGGGGCAGGATCCCCAGTTCACCCCCCCTTCTAGGGCGGAGGCATCCCACAGGCAGGGCCTGCTCTAGTGTTCTGAGTCCTGGCAGATGTCTGGAGGCGCCACAGGCAGCAAAGCCCCTCAGCTAGCAGCACTGCTCAGGGATCTCACAGCAGGCCCAGTCTGGCCACCTGGGAGCGCTGTCCTGCCCTGGGCGCCCAGCCCCCTTGGGCACTGGGTCCAGCCCACTGCCCTGCACTGCCTGCCGTGGAGGTGTTGGACTGACCTGTGCAGGGGAGCCAGGGAATCACGGTGCCCAGGGCCCCAGCACTGGAACTGCAGTGGGGAGCGAGGCAGAGCCCAGGCAGGGCTCCCAGCCAGCTGCGGGGAAGCCAGAGAGCTGCACAGCACGTGGCGTGGAGGAGCCAGGAGGGGGGTGCAAACAGGAGGGGTTAGATCCGTGCAATGGACTACGAGGGTCGTGGCTGCTCTAGTTGCTAGTCTTTTCTGTAAGCCCTACAGGCCCTGCTGGGGCATGAGTCTCAGGGGAAGTCCAGGCTCTGCACGCCTCACACTGTGTGTGCACGTGTGTGTGCCACTGCTGTACGTGCACGTGCCCATCGGTGTACGCACACATGCGTGTGCCCATCGGTGTATGTGCACACGTGTGGCCTTGCACCCATCCAGCCGAACTCCCACTGCTCGCCACAGCCCAGCACGAGGCGCTGCCAGCAGGGCTCCGGGCCGGTGGGGACGTGGGGGTGTGGAGGGCTGTTTCTGGGAAGTGCCTGGTGGCAGCTGGCTGGCAATGTCCCGCCTGCGCAGCTGAGGAGGGGACATGCTGGCACAGCCTCCCCCGGGCAGGCAAAAGGCGTCAGGGCTTCAAGCTGCAGCTTGGAGCATGTACAGCAGGGTGGGCCGCTGCAACGGCCGGGGTCCCTGTGGGGCTCAGCCAGCTGGCTGCAGGAGGGGCCAGGCCCTCTGTAAACACGCCAGGCGCTGACCCCGGGCTGACACAAGCAGGCAGCCCCGCCCCGCCTTGGGCTCCGGCCATGGGCACCTGCCCTCTGCTCCAGCTCTGCCAAGCGGTCAGCGCAGGAGTGGCAGGGGAGCCCGTGGGCTTGGGAGATGCTGCTGATTATTGCTGGCTGCAGCAATCCCCAAGCTTGGAAGCCCTGGGGTCGGCCCTCTGGGGAGGCAGCCCTGGGGCCAGCTGTGGGGCCTAGTGGGGATCTGGGGGGAGCTGCTGCAGCAGGGCCTGAGCTGGAGGCAGCGCAAGCCTGGCGCTGCCCTGGCAACGTGTGGGAGTGAGGTTAGTTCTGCTGCCAGCCCCTGGCTTGGCTGCCCGGCTCAGCCCTCCAGAGCACACATCCTGCTCCAGGCCCCTCGGGGGAGAGGTGGGCAGGGGGGGTTCTCTCCTCAGGTCTCAGCTGAGAGAGCTAGTCAGGACCACAGGCATCTGGCGCGGTCAGTGCCCAGCCGGGCACTCCCTGGCGAGCGGGCAGCTGGAGGCCAGGGATGGGGCGTGGGCCTTATCTGCCCCAGGAGGCAGGTAGGGGCTCGGAGCTGCTGTTCAGGCGGCAGGGCTGGCAGGGAAGTGGAGCAGCTGCTTTGTTGGCAGTGCTGATAACGGAGCCTGGAGCCAGCTGGTGGGGGGCGAAGAGTGACTCTCAAGCTGCAGCCAGTCCTGTGTGGGGAGTCATCCCCCCTGTAGCCAGCGTGGGCAGGGGCTGAGTCTCCCCAGAGCCAAGCCCTCTTCTCTGCGACGCGCTAGCCCCAGCCCAGACTAGCCCTGCTCCCGGTGGCCTGCACACCTGGGCCTGCCTCTCTGGACAGCTGCAGGCCATGGCACTGCATGGACGGGGCACGGGCAAGGGGAGCAGGGGAGAGGTGGAGTGGCACAAATTGGGAGGCAGAGCAAGGAAAGGGGGTGCTCTCCACCCCGGGACAAGGGGGCGTGCACGGGCGGGCGGCCAGGGCCTGCCAGCCAGTTCCGCTGTGTGTGGTGCCATCACAAACCCTTGGGCAAGGACGAGAGAAGAAAACAGGAACTATCCTAAGGCTGCTGCTGGCGCCTGGGACCGTGTGCACTGCAGGGACCACCAGGCCCCCCGGCCGGAGCAGGGGAGGAAGGGAGGGGGCGGCCGTCGTTGAACCGGGCGTGGAGCTGAGCCAGACAGCGAAGGGGTTACAGGAGTCTGCGAATCACGTTTGTTGCGGAGAAAGCGACCAGGGAATCGTCATCTGCCTCTTCCTGTAACACACCCGCAGGCGTCAGCCCAGGACAGGAACAGGCACGAGGTTTCCAGCAAACCCACAGCTGTGCTCCTTCCCCCGGCGCTGTCAGCCTGCGGAACGCCCTGCCTGTGACGCCGGGAGGGCCACGGGTCTAGACAGGTTCCCAAAGGGGCTCAGGGACACACCCCGCATTCTGTGGGGGTCGCTGGCTCGGGGGCTGATGGGGGACTGGCCAGCCGGGGGTGGGGCTTTAGGGAACTGCCCTATTCTGTTCATTCCCCTGCTCCGAGGCTGCAGGCGTTGGCCAAGGAAGGGGCACAGTGGGCCAGCACTCTTGCTGGTACGGCCCTGCCTATGGCACCGAGTTGGGGATCAGTGCCGGTTTTGGGGGTCATTCCCTGAGCACCCCCGGGGCAGCTGCATGACCTGCTCTGGCTGGAAGGAGCATGGCTGGCTGCAGGGCCTCATGGGCACAGTCCTCTTTACCATTTCCCAGCCTGCTGTGTCAAAACTGAGCCTGGGGGCTGGTTAAGGAGCTCCCCTGGCGTGGGCCCACTGGAGCCTGTTCCAGGGAGCTCGTCCCAGTGCCCAGCCTGACTCCCTCCCTGCAGGCCTCCAACTCCAGGCAGTAGCTGGTCCGCCCCATAGCAGACAACTAACCCAGCACACGCGGGAGATTCACCTGCACCCCCCCCCACACACAACGGGCCACCCCCAAGGCTCTGGTCTCCGGGCAGCCCGGGACAGGTGCCCCATGGGTTCGGCTAGTGGCTATTTCAGGGGCTGAGCGGCAGGTTTTGCCCCCAGCCTCCCTTCCGCACTCTTCCATAGCCATGGGGGTGGCGGGGACCCTTTGCTGGACGCCCCATTGTGGCCCAGGGTGAGGTTGGAACAGTGGGTGCCAGCAGGCCCAGCACCCTGCCTCAGGGCTGGGGCAGGTCCCTCGCAGGGGTCCCTCTAATTTTTACATATCTGGGTGGAATTAATTTTATTATCTTCACCACTCCATGTGCGGCTGCGCACCACTGGCCGAGACACAGGTGCCGGCTCTGCCAACCGGCTGGGTGGCCCCTCCCATTGCTCGGCTTACGGGGAGCAGAGCTTCCTTGGGGCAGCGGGGACGGGTGGCCAGTACCGTGTGCCGCGCAGGGGAAGGTGCCACGGCCTCATCCTGGGCCCTCTCCTCCCTCCTTGAGCCCCCGCGGCCCCCAGTCCTTTGCTCGGGCTCTGCGGCAGCTCCCCCCAGCACTGCAGCCCTAGGGTGCTGCGCTCTCCCCGACGGGGCAGCAGCCGCTGTGCTGGAACCTGGAGAGCAGAGCGCGGGGGGCAGCTACCATGGCGACATGCCCCCCGGGCGCTGGGCTGGGAGCTGCTGGCAGAGGCCAGCCCCTGAGCAGAGCGGAGAGGCTCGGCAGGACGTGGGTGCCCGCCGAGGCGCACCCCTGGCAGCACCCGGAGGCGCACAGACCTGTGCCCAAAGGGAGCTGGCCAAGGGGACCGGAGCACGGATGTGGGCGGCGTCGCTCAGCGATGTGCCCCGGAGCGCTGCGACACAGGCCAGGGCTCAGCTCCAGCCCCGCCGCCCGCCGCGGCTGCTGCCAGCTGGGTATGGCCCATGGCCTGCGGCAGCTCTGCGTTCCAGCTCGCCTGGCGCCTGGGAGCTCTGCCTGCCCCCTCGTGCCAGCTCCGTGCTCCAGGGCCTGCACCAGCTGCTTCGGTCGAGCGCCAGGCCCAGGGCACGGGAAGCATCGGGGGTGTCTGACCCTCAGACAGCCTCTGAGGCCCCCGACTCCCCAGAGCAGCCTCGGGTCCCAGCGTCTGCGGCACTCGCCTCCTCTCCCCTGGGCCGTCGCTTATCACAGGCCTGGCGGCAGGTGCCTGGGGTGGGGGGGCTCTGCAGGACCGGGAGTAACCTGAGCTGGCGCTGAGGCGGGGTGGGGGGGCCTGGCTCTCCTCCAGGCGGTGCTGGGAGTCCAAGCAGCCACTGGCCTCTCTGGCTCCAGGGGGAGCCTGGGATAGGGCAAGTGGCGGGGGGAGGGGGATTGAGGACTGGCATTCACAATGCCCTCCCCCACTAGGGGGCACACACAACACAGTGGCGTGCACACACACCTCCACCAGCACACACAAACACAGGGTATACACACATACACACAACACACAAGCACAGGGGATGCGCACGCACACACACACACAAACACAGGGGCATGCACACACACCTCCACCAGCACACACAAACACAGGGTATACACGCATACACACAACACACAAGCACAGGGGATGCACACACACACACAAAACACACACAAACACAGGGGCATGCACACACACCTCCACCAGCACACACAAACACAGGGTATACACACACACAACACACAAGCACAGGGGATGCACACGCACACACACACAAACACAGGGGCATGCACACACACCTCCACCAGCACACACAAACACAGGGTATACACGCATACACACAACACACAAGCACAGGGGATGCACACACACACACAAAACACACACAAACAGGGGCATGCACACACACCTCCACCAGCACACACAAACACAAGGTATGCACACACACAAACACAGGGTATACACGCATACACACAACACACAAGCACAGGGGATGCACACACACACAAAACACACACAAACACAGGGGCATGCATACACACCTCCACCAGCACACACAAACACAAGGTATGCACACACACAAACACAGGGTATACACGCATACACACAACACACAAGCACAGGGGATGCACACACACACAAAACACACACAAACACAGGGGCATACATACACACCTCCACCAGCACACACAAACACAAGGTATGCACACACACAAACACAGGGTATACACGCATACACACAACACACAAGCACAGGGGATGCGCACACACAAAACACACACAAACACAGGGGCATGCACACACACCTCCACCAGCACACACAAACACAAGGTATGCACACACACAAACACAGGGTATACACGCATACACACAACACACAAGCACAGGGGATGCACACACACACACACGCACATAAAACATACACAAACACAGGGGCATGCACACACACCTCCACCAGCACACACAAACACAAGGTATGCACACACACAAACACAGGGTATACACGCATACACACAACACACAAGCACAGGGGATGCACACACACACACACGCACATAAAACATACACAAACACAGGGGCATGCACACACACCTCCACCAGCACACACAAACACAAGGTATGCACACACACAAACACAGGGTATACACGCATACACACAACACACAAGCACAGGGGATGCACACACACACACACGCACATAAAACACACACAAACACAGGGTATGCGCACACACCTCCACCAGCACACACAAACACAGGGCATGCACACACACAACACACACAAGCACAGGGTATGCATGCACACACATGCACATAAAACACACACAAACACAGGGGCATGCACACACACCTCCACCAGCGCGCGCGCACACGCACACACAAACACAGGTTATGCACACACACGCACACACAACACACACAAACACAGGGTATGCGCACACTCCTCCACCAGCACACACACAAACACAGGGTGTGCATGCACACACAACACACACAAACACAGGGGCATGCACACACACCTCCACCAGCACACACAAACACAGGGCATGCACACACACACAACACACACAAGCACAGGGTATGCACACACACACAAACACAGGGCATGCATGCACACGCAACACACAGTGCAAGTACACCCCCCCACACCTAACACACAGGTCATGCACACACAACGGTGTGCATGCATATACACATGCACACACCTCCACATATACACACAACACGTACAATGCCTGCAGCACCGTCACCATGCGCACAGTGCCCATACAACTCCCCCACACAATGTACACGCACAGGGAATGCACCCCCCATGTGCACACACACACCCAGGATAGGGCTGCCCAGACAGAGAGGCACAAGATGAGCACCATGCATGCAGCCCCCAGCAACGCACACGCCTGGAACACAGAATGAGCGTGCTGTGCACATGCACCCCCCAGCACACGGCACGCCCACGGCAGCCCCTGGGGCGGGGAGCTGGGCCCCTGCTTCGCTGCCAGCTGCCAAGCGTCGTCAGGAGCTGCGTGTGCTGCCCGTGAGCCCGCTGCGCGCCTGGCACAGAGAGCGCCTGAGCCAGCCAGGCGTGTCCGGCCAGGGCACGCCGCCTAATCCCTGGCAATGCTCACGGGGCCGAGCCGGCTCCATGGGCAGGCACAGGGCTCTGCTCTGCGGCCCCGCTCCACCCCAGCACCGCAGCCGCCTGGGCACTCAGCACCAGAGACGAGCTGTGCTGCGGCTGGCTGGGCCCAGCCTGGGTTGGAGCCCGGCACAGCGGGGATCCCCCCTCAGGCCCTGTGACGGGGGCGGAGGTGAAAGGTGCCCTTGGGGCATCTGTGTCTGTCTCAGCTGGGGGCAGCTGGCGGCTGCCACATCCGCCTGCCCCAAAAGCATCTGGGGCCCGAGCCGGCCTGGGGAGGGGGAGTGGGGGGCAGCTGGGAGGGCGTCCCTGGTTATCCCGCTCCAGCAGAGCCAGCCTGGCCCCAGGCTGCGAGGGGGTAACAGCGGCCTGGCCAGCGCCGCCGCTGACAAATCCAGCCCAGCTGGGCCTGGCGCTGGGAGCTGCACTGCGCCCAGGCAGTGGCAGGGGCTACGGAGCCAGGCTCCGCCGGGCAGGGGCAGTCCCAGGTGTGCGGGCAGGGCCCCCGGGGAGAACCCGGCCTGCGCCCGCTGCTGCCCCAAGGCGGGAGATGAGGGAGGAGCGGAGAGAGGCCACCCCCGGGCAGCATCTGCCTCTGGGGCTGGGCAATGGGCACCCCGGGCAGGGCCAGGCGGAGGCTGCCGAGGGGTCCCGCGGCTGCGTGGGGCCAGGGAGGGGGAGGTGCAGCCAGACCCATAGGAGGAGCTGGGTGAGGGGCTGCACTCGAGGTCCTGCGCCAGGTGGTCCTCACGCCGCAGAACGGGTGAGCCTCGTGCACGGGGTGAACCACACCTGGTACACGCGGGCGCACAGCTGTGAAGGAGCCGCCGGCTGGCGCCCCGGGGTTTCGGGCCCAGGGTGGAGTACAGGCGGGGTCCCCGGGGCGTGGGGCCCAGGGTGGGGCACAGGCAGGGTCCCCGGGGTGTGGGGCCCAGGGTGGAGGACAGGCGGGGTCCCCGGGGCGTGGGGCCCAGGGTGGAGGACAGGCGGGGTCCCCGGGGCGTGGGGCCCAGGGTGGGGTACAGGCGGGGTCCCCGGGGCGTGGGGCCCAGGGTGGAGGACAGGCGGGGTCCCCGGGGTGTGGGGCCCAGGGTGGAGGACAGGCAGGTCCCCGGGGCGTGGGGCCCAGGGTGGAGTACAGGCGGGGTCCCCGGGGCGTGGGGCCCAGGGTGGGGCACAGGCAGGGTCCCCGGGGTGTGGGGCCCAGGGTGGAGCACAGGCGGGGTCCCCGGGGCGTGGGGCCCAGGGTGGAGGACAGGCGGGGTCCCCGGGGCGTGGGGCCCAGGGTGGAGGACAGGCGGGGTCCCCGGGGCGTGGGGCCCAGGGTGGGGTACAGGCGGGGTCCCCGGGGCGTGGGGCCCAGGGTGGGGTACAGGCAGGGTCCCCGGGGTGTGGGGCCCAGGGTGGAGCACAGGCGGGGTCCCCGGGGCGTGGGGCCCAGGGTGGAGCACAGGCGGGGTCTCCGGGGCGTGGGGCCCAGGGTGGAGCACAGGCGGGGTCCCCGGGGCGTGGGGCCCAGGGTGGAGGACAGGCGGGGTCCCCGGGGCGTGGGGCCCAGGGTGGGGTACAGGCGGGGTCCCCGGGGCGTGGGGCCCAGGGTGGAGGACAGGCGGGGTCCCCGGGGTGTGGGGCCCAGGGTGGAGGACAGGCAGGTCCCCGGGGCGTGGGGCCCAGGGTGGAGTACAGGCGGGGTCCCCGGGGCGTGGGGCCCAGGGTGGGGCACAGGCAGGGTCCCCGGGGTGTGGGGCCCAGGGTGGAGCACAGGCGGGGTCCCCGGGGCGTGGGGCCCAGGGTGGAGGACAGGCGGGGTCCCCGGGGCGTGGGGCCCAGGGTGGAGGACAGGCGGGGTCCCCGGGGCGTGGGGCCCAGGGTGGGGTACAGGCGGGGTCCCCGGGGCGTGGGGCCCAGGGTGGAGGACAGGCGGGGTCCCCGGGGCGTGGGGCCCAGGGTGGAGCACAGGCGGGGTCCCCGGGGCGTGGGGCCCAGGGTGGAGCACAGGCGGGGTCCCCGGGGCGTGGGGCCCAGGGTGGAGCACAGGCGGGGTCCCCGGGGCGTGGGGCCCAGGGTGGAGTACAGGCGGGGTCCCCGGGGCGTGGGGCCCAGGGTGGGGTACAGGCGGGGTCCCCGGGGCGTGGGGCCCAGGGTGGAGGACAGGCGGGGTCCCCGGGGCGTGGGGCCCAGGGTGGGGTACAGGCGGGGTCCCCGGGGTGTGGGGCCCAGGGTGGAGCACAGGCGGGGTCCCCGGGGCGTGGGGCCCAGGGTGGAGCACAGGCGGGGTCCCCGGGGCGTGGGGCCCAGGGTGGAGTACAGGCGGGGTCCCCGGGGCATGGGGCCCAGGGTGGGGTACAGGCGGGGTCCCCGGGGCGTGGGGCCCAGGGTGGAGCACAGGCGGGGTCCCCGGGGCGTGGGGCCCAGGGTGGAGCACAGGCGGGGTCCCCGGGGCGTGGGGCCCAGGGTGGGGTACAGGCGGGGTCCCCGGGGCGTGGGGCCCAGGGTGGAGCACAGGCGGGGTCCCCGGGGCGTGGGGCCCAGGGTGGGGTACAGGCGGGGTCCCCGGGGCGTGGGGCCCAGGGTGGAGCACAGGCGGGGTCCCCGGGGCGTGGGGCCCAGGGTGGAGCACAGGCGGGGTCCCCGGGGCGTGGGGCCCAGGGTGGAGCACAGGCGGGGTCCCCGGGGCGTGGGGCCCAGCTCTGAGACTGTCCCCTCATGCCAGGCTGCTGGCACGAGATCGGACCGGGGCCGCTCCCCGCTGGCAGCTGGGCTCACAGCAGGTGCCTCCTCACCTGCGCCCCAGTCAGGGTCTGCCCGGGCCCAGGAGCACAGGCAGCGTATCTGGCGCCTCCCGCCAGGCTGGGCCGAGCCAGGTGGAGCTGGATTCCCCCGTCCCTCCCTCCTGTCCTCCCCAGACTCCCGGGAGCGCCGTGCGCCGGGGCACTGTCCCCCTTCCGCCCTCTCCAGCCAGAGGAGACCTGGCCCGCTGCACCGCCCCACTCACCTCCAGCCAGCCAGGGCCTCCTCCCGCCTCTGTCCCGCTTCCCTGGGGCAAAGGCATCGGTCACCTGGTTACAAATGGCCACGGAGGCCCCTGGCCTGTGTGTGAGAAGTGTCGCCCCACGCCGACGCCCCCTCGCCACTGGGGCGGGATGCTGGCCCCGGGGAAACTGAGGCACCCACCTGGGGTTGCTGCCAGACAGTAGCAAACGTGCAACCCAGCCGGGGGATATGCCCGCACTTGTGCGCCTCCGGGGCTGTCTGGGCATCTGTCCAGCTGCCCCTGCTCCCAGTGTCACTGCAGCAGCCTCACCTGTACCCGGGCAGCCGCCAGCTGGTGCCCCCTTCCTGCCAGGCTGCAGGAGGGATGGCTGAGCCCACCGGCCCACAACTCCCGGTCAGCACCAGGGGCGTCCCAGAGCCATGTGGGCCTCTGTCTGGCCACGCTGGCAGCAGCTGCAGCAGTGGGAGCCGGGTTGGGGGGCAGGGACCCAGGTGACATGCGTTTGATCCCTGCTTCTGTCCTGCCTTCCCCAGCCAGGTTCCTGCCCCCTGTGGGAACCAGGAGAAGGAGCCTCCCAGCCAGCCCCCTAGGCCTGGCGCACTCTGGGCAGGGAAGGCCAGGCACCCTCTGAGCGAGGCTGGGGTGTGCCAGGGGTGCTGTATAGGGCCCCTGCTGGGGGCCTTGCCAAGCTGCTGCCTCTCCGCTTGCTGCCTTGCAAGAAGCGGGGGCAGCACAGGAGCCAGGCACTGGAAAGGCCCCCCCGGACAGCTTCCATCCCATGCCCGGACGCCTGGGTACCCCAGTTTTTTTCTAGCCATGGGCAGAATAAAGTTTGTTCCGTGCAGTGCGGCCATGTGGCTGTGCACCCCCACAGACACACATGCTGCCAGCGGGGGCGCTCTGCTAAGAGCTGGGTGGCACTGACTCCCCTGGGCGGCTGCCCCAGCACTCAGGGAACGCGGCCGAGCCCCTGCCCCGAGGAACGATTTGAGTCTGCTCACGCCCAGTGCCACAGAGGTGGGCACGACTGGTGTGGCCCTGGCACAAGGCACAGGGGGTGGTGACCAGGCAGAGGTGGGAGAAGAGACCAGCCAGGGCCCAGCTTGCAGGGGGCCGTGATGTGCCCAGGTCTGGGGCAGGGGCAGCGAGGAAGGGCAGGCCCCTGCCCATGGTGCCCAGCTCCCTGAGCTCTGCAGGAGGGGCCGGGCGGGTGGTGGTGGCAGGAGGCATAAGAGGCAGCTTGGCTGGATTTCCTGGGGACACCCCCCCCGGCTGGCAGGACAGCACTGCACAGCTGCCAGCTCTGCCACCGGAGCTGCCTCGGTTCAGCCAACGCAGGGCGGGGGGCTGCGCCCTCAGGGACGTGCCGAGGGGTTACGGGCTGGCAGCCCCGGCTCAATCTTCCCAGCTCCTCCTGCTGGGACAGGGACACGCCAGCCACCAACGCCCACACAGCAGCGTGGCCTCAGCCCCAGGTAAGTGCAGCCTGGCCTCCCTGCCCAGCGCAGCACAGTCATCCCTGGGGACTGCCCTGCGCCCCCAGCCCCCAGCGGCCGCTGCAGGGCCAGGGCTGCCAGTCACTGCTGACCAAGCCAGCGGCTGGCTCCCCAGGGGAACCTGCCAGCGTCCCCTGGATGCTGAGCACCGGGGTGGCCACGCAGAAGCCGGCAGCCTGTGTCTCTGGGCGGTGCACATCTGCACCGGCCGCAGCACGCAGAACAATGTGTACACCGCCCACCGATGGCGCAAGTCAGCGGGAGCCCAGGTCCAAGCCCGGCCCTCGGCCCCGGGTGGGCCCACAGCTCAGGCGCCCTGAGGCGCTGGCCCTTGTGCTCCGGCTGCCCCCAGCGCCCCCGGCTCAGCGCTCAGGCAGCCGCAGCTGGCACGTCCTCCAGCCCTGCAGTGGGCGGCAGGGGCTCTGCTGCTGGGGTCGCGGCTGTCTAGCTCCTGGGCCTGGCATGGGCGCCCCACGTCGACCTGGGGCCCAGGCTGGCGGGCGGGTGCTGGACTCAGTGACGGCGCTTGTCACCCTGTTCTGGGTGCCATCGAACTAGGGACCCTCAGCCCCTGCTGCCTTGGGCTCTCGGGGGCACCCAGCCCCCAGTGTGCCCCTGCCTAGGGCTGGGTGCTGTGCAGCTGCCCCTGGCGGCTGCTGCCTTTGCCCCCTGGTCTGCTCCCTCCTCCCCCTCCTGCTGCATGCACTCGGTGGGGGGAGAAGCCAGCGTGAGCGCGTAGGCAGCTGCGCGGATCATTACCATGCACAGCCTGTAATCACCACTGATTCCCTCAGTGCCACAGCCGAACAAGAACCCAAACAAAGCCCAGGCGGCGCGGGACGGGGCCGGCGCAGGCAGCCAGGTGAGGGGGCTCCAGCACTGGGCTGGCACATGGGCCCTGGCCAGCTGCTCCCCTGCCCAGGCTGGGATGTGCCTCTGGGCCAGTCCTGCTCCCCAGGCATGAGGGGGTTTGGCCTCGCAGCACCCCTGGGGAAGGGAAACAGGCACATAGCCCCAGCAGCTGCGACTGGAACCCAGGAGTCCTGACCTCACTTCTCCTGAGCGCTAGGAGAGAGCGGGACCCTGGCCTGCATCCGTCTGTGCTGGTGGCTTCTCCTCTTGGGCTGGGGCAGCTGCAGCCCTGCCGAGCCCCCATCCCCTCTGCAAGGCCAAGCTGCCTGGTTCCCTGCACCCCTGCACGGTGACACAGAACATGCTGCCCGTCCCCCTGAATCCTCCCCATTGCCAGAACGCCCCCTCACCCTGGCTCTGCTGGCTCCCTGCAGCCAGACCTGGGGCCTGGGTAGCCCCACCATGCAGCAGGGCTGCACTGTGACAGCCACAGCTGTTCTGGAGGGACGTCTGGCACTGCTGCCCTGCCCTGGCAAGCGCTTAGGCGGCTGCTGCCAAGCCAGAGCATTGCTGGGACCCAGCGCCGAGGCAGCCCCGGGCTGGCCTTTTGTCTGGTCACACCTTGTGTTCCTCCACCTGGCCTTGATGTGAGGTGACCTCTGTCCCCCGCCAGTGTGGCGCCCAGCTCTGCCACCGGGCCAGGCCCTGTGCATTGTGCCACCACCATCTGCCAGCCTGCACGCTCCAGTCACCAGCAGGGTCTTCCCTGGGCCTGTCTCTGGACTGTTGGCCCAGGGCTGTGACCTGCCCTCCCCAGTGCCCACGGGCGCAGGGGACTCTCGCTCCTCGGGGCCCGACGGTGACACCCCTTGGCCTGGTTTGTCCAGTCCCTGGGTAGCACAGGGACGGGCGCCAGAGGGGTTCTGTGTGGGCCAGGGCCCATGTAAGGGGAGATGAGCCCGCCGGCTGCGGGCAGCGCCCACCCAGACAGGACATTGGCCTCACCGTGTGGCTGCAGGTGTGGGAGCCCCAGGTGGGGGGCGAGGGCTCTGCAGCACACAGCTGCTTTGGCAAGGTGGTGTGTCCGCGCCACAGACCCTCTGCCTCCCACTGAGCAGGGCAGCTCCCGCCCAGCCTGGCCTGGCTCTGGCTGGGATGCCCCTGGGGGTTGCAGAGGGCAGCGGAGGGGAGGAAAGGGACGTGAGACATCCCATAATAACCAGGCCTGTGTCCATGAGGTGCCAGTCTGTCTCTGCCCCAGGCCAGCTCCGTGGCCTGAGAGGGGAGAGGGGCATCAATGGGGCCAGCCAGCCCTGCCGGCTTGTAGTGCACAGAGTACTGGCCCTGCGTGTGCTGTCATGTGCAGGCCTGTGCTGGGGTGTGCTGGCGTGTGCAGGCGTGTGCTAGCATGCGCAGGTGTGTGCTGGCGTGTGCAGGCGTGTGCTAGCATGTGCAGGTGTGTGCTGGCGTGTGCAGGCATGTGCCTTTGCACAGCTGCACACCTTGGCTGCAGGTGCCGTCTCAGCGACCGTCAGAAGCTGCCGTCAGGTGGCTGAGGCGCCTCTGCCTGCAGACTCCAGCACCGGGAGCCAGGCCGGTGACACGGAGGAGGGTGCGCAGCCTGGGCAAGGTGCGATCGAGGTCACGCTGAACCCCCTCTCCCATTGCCCCCAGATCCTGGGCAGACAGACGGCTCCAGCTAAGCTGCTCCAGCACCGCCAAGGGAGCAAATTGCCAGGGGAGGCAGCTGGGAAACTCCCCCAGGGAAAGCCCCACCCCTCCCTCCTCTGATTCCCAGCCTCACAGGCAGTGGGGCACACCTGGCTGGGCAGCCTGGCTGCAAGGCAAGTGAGGACGGGGGGCTCATGGACAGGGCAGTGCTGGGAGCGTGGTGGGGGTGAGGGCAGCCCCATGGGGCTGCGGGACAGGCTGTTAGCTTCCATGGCCAACACCAGGGTTTGCCCCGGCTCCTCAGGAATCCAGCCACCAGCCGTTCTGATCCCGGAGCCCAAGGGGCACCACTGGGCATGGGGGGGGGCAGGTGAGGGGCTCTGGCGGGCATGGGCAGGGTCACCAGTGGGGGCAGGCGAGGGGTGCCAGCAGGTCTGGGTGAGAGGCAAAAGGGGGGCAGGCAAGGGGCACTGATACAAGTGAGGATGAGGGGTGAGCAGTGTGGGGCAGGGACAGACAAGGGGTGTCAGTAGGCAGGGACTGGGGGGAGACTCAAGCGCTGCCCCTTCCGTCTGTCTGGAGACGTGGCTTGGAGGGAGCTTGTGTGTCTGGTCAAGCAAACGTGTGTGTGTGTGCATGGGTGTGTGTGCGTATGTGTGCATATGTGCGCGCATGTTTGTGTGTGCACATGTACGAGTGCGTGTGCACGTGTGTGCAGATGCGTGTGCATACGTGTGCATGTTTGTGCGTGTGCATATGTTCATGAGTACGTGTGCATGTGTGTGCAGATGTGCGTGTGTGTGTGCATGCGTGCATGCACCCCTTCACCACATGCCTGCTCTGTGCATGTGTGGCAGGGTACTGTGCTGTACTCCAGGGAGCACTGGAGGAGCCTGGCAGCCGGCCCAGAGCAGGGGGCACCACGGCATGGCCAGCCCCCCAACTGCTGCCACCACGGCCCAGCAGCCTGGTGGCAGCCGTGGTCTAACTCACTGGCTGTCGCTGAGCCACAAGCTGCTCTGTGCAGTCGGGCTGGCTTCAGGCCAGCAGCCTCCGAGTGCCACCCCCAGCTCTCCGGCTCACAGGGCCGGCCGCATGCAGGGCTGGGGCAGGCTGTCTGAGCCCGGCACCGGCCCGCAGGGTTATGGAGCATCTGGGGCCTCACTGTGCTGGAGCCAGGGGGCAGGGCTGTAGATGGAGTGAGAGGCAGGCGGCTCTGGTACAGGGCGTACAGGCTGCGTAGTGGGGCCAGGAGCCGTCTGGGGACTTGGGCTGCACCTGGCTCCTTGGTGTGCAGGACAGGGGAGGGAGGTTGTTATCGGCCTGTCACCTGGGCAGGGGCCAAGCTGCAGCCACCATCAAAGTGGGCTGGCAACATGGGGAAACTGAGGCAGAGCTGCAGGCGAGAGGCGCCGCTGTGAGCAGCAGACACGGCAGAAGGGCGCTCAGGCCAGGTGGTCACAGAACTCCTCTCTGGTCAGAGCGCCTGTGACTCCCACTCCTCGGGTGGGTGCTGGCCAGGATCACGCTGGCTGCATGGCTCTGGGTCACAGCCCTGGCACTGCCCCCGCACGCTGACACGGGGCAGGAGGATGGGATACTGTTCTGCCCCATCCCCATCGCTGTGGGGCAGAGACAGGCGCGAGTGTGTACAGGCGGGGCCCCTCTCAGTGCAATCAGTGCATGGCTGCTTGGCTGGGCAGACCCTTGCCGGGGGGCATGTGCCTGGCTGGCTCCTGCGGGAGGGTCCAGCCATGCTGTGTTCGCTGCTGTAGGGGGTTGTGGCTGAGCAGTGCGCCCGCTGGCTGCGGGGCTGCTAGTGCGTGGTGCTGCCGACAGGTTGCCAGTGGGGGAGGCTGTGTGGCCTGCACCCCTGGGCACCAGGAGCGGCCTGAGTGGGATGGTGTCGGTTGCTCGTGTGCACGGGGAGAGGTTCCACACACTGGCCAGAGCTCGGTTGCCCTGAGCTCCAGGACGAGGAACCGGCTGAAATGACCCAAAATCAGACTTCACAGGGGCGCGAGCGCCGCTCAGGTTCCTGCCTGTGCTGGAGGCCCCTTGAAGAGCGGCGAGGGTGGGGTGGAGGCTGGGCCTGGAAAATCCCCTGCTCAGGGCAAACTCGCAAACCACCCTCCAATGCTCCTGGGCCTCTGCAGTCTGTGTGGCCCCCTCACCCCCCCGGCTGCAAATCGTAGGGCACAGGAGGGGTTTTACCTGCACATGCAAACAAAGAACTGTAGGTGCAAACAGTGAGAGGCGTACAAGCATGTGCACACATGCACAAGTGCACACACATATGCACAAGCATGTGCACGCACATATGCACAAGCATGCACACACATGCACAAGTGCATACAGACACACACACACATACGAGCCCCAAGACTATCAGAGAGAACAGTGCTTCTCTCCTCTGGGTGCATAACAACAGCCGCAGCTTCTGCCGGCCACAGCCTGCTCCCAGGTTCCTTATCCCTGCACACAAACAGGATCTCTGCTGCTGTGAGTCACCGGCTCCCACTGCTCTTGCCTCCTGATGACATCACCCGGTGACATCACCGCCGGCCCAGCGATGTCACGCCGAGGTGGGCACGGGCTGGGGGAGCTGGATGCCGAGGGGCTCGTGCTGCAGAACACAGGGGAGAGGAATGTGCCAACCTGCGGCCAGCTCTGGGGGCAGCGGGAGCCTTCCCACATCCCACATGCTCCCGAGCTGGATGCGGCCAGGCCCACAAGCCCCTCTGCAGGCTGCGGAGCTGGGGGCTGGGAGGGTCCCAGAGAGCTGAGCCTGACCAGGCTGACCTGCCCTGCCCACCATGGGCTCCTGGTTCCCTCGGCCTGGAGCGCAGGTGGGTCAGTGCTCTCTGGTGTGCCCAGGTCTTGGGTTATTGGTTACATGTTACTACAATTACACCCCCACCTTTCCTTGGTATTAATGGGGAAGAGAAAAGGACAAGGCTGTTCAGTGACCCTTCCTGAGGCCTGCACGGGGCGGGGGGGCACCCACTGGGCTCTCTGGGAACCTCTGCCAGGGGCCGAGCGCTGCCCCAGGGGGCCTGGGATTCCATGGGGTCACTGAGAGCTGCAGGGTGGGGGCTGCTCCCAGGAGCTCCCTGCAGCCCCTCCCCCAGGGTCAGCGCCACCGTGGGCATCTTCAGTCCTGGGGTCGCCCTCCCTTGCCAGCGCTCCTCAGCCCTCTGGGTCAGCGCAGCTTCGCTGTCTGCAGCCTACGGGAGGCAGCTCTGAGCAGTCAGCCACTCCCCAGCCCCATCACTTGGTTCCATGGACCCCCAGCCAGGGACGCCGGGGCGGGTTCAGCTCCCTCTCCTGCAGGCCAATGGCAGCCCTGGCAGTCCCAGCGTAACAGAGCAGCACCGGGGTCAGGGACATGCAGGCAGCCGCAGCTCAGCTCCCCTGGGCCCGGCTTCCAAGTGCAGCATGGGCTAGTGGTCGCTCCCAGGCCAGGGCCCCAGTGCCGCTGGGAGGGGGTGGACAAGCCGTGTGCTCCTGGCACTGTTGGTTTGGTCTGGGTCCAGGGGCTGTAGTCCCCCGGCCCGGCACCCTGGGTGCGTGAGCAGGTCAGGCCCAGGCTCTGCTCTGGATACAGCACCAGAGAAAAGGGAGTGACCCCGACCTTCTGTGGGGGGCTCCTGCCAGCGAACCCCAGGGGCTGAGCACCCCCTGCTGGCCCTACAGTGGCTGTGACAGAGCCACACCAGGCCACATGGTCCTCTGGCTTGTCTAGCCTCCTCCTAGCCTGGGCAGCCTTGCCAGCCGGTGAGCGCTGCACCACTGCCGTGTCTGTGGGTGGGGCTTGTGGCCAGCCGTAGGGCTCTGGGAGTCAGAGCTCCTCTTGCTGGGGCGCATGCCGGCCGCTCCTGGGGCAGTTTTCCAAGTAGCCACTGCCCCAGGGGAGGCGGGGGGGCTCTGACATTGTGGCACCACACTGCAAAGCTGGAACCTCGGGCAGGCGGGGGCGAGGGCCGTGCTCCCCCTTAGTCTTTGGTCCATGGTCCACGGTCCACGAGAGAGCGGGGGTGGAGGGTGCTGCACAGCACGGGGTTGGCACGCTTGACTCTGGGCCCTGGGGCTGGTTGCACCCTGAGGGGGAACAGGCAGTCAGAGCCTCCCTGGCTGCCAGGTGGAAAGAGGGGTCGGGGGCACCCCCGCAACACGGCATCACAGTGCTGGGATGTGAGGGACCAGAATCGGCTCTCCCCAGTCTCCCTGGGATGGCGGATCCTGCTGTGACTTTCCACACCATGTCCCCAGCCCCCTCAGTGTCTCCACCGATGTCCTGCTCCAGTGGGGCCTGGCTCATGGGGGAGCAGAGAGATACCAAGCAGCCATCCTCAGCCTTGGCTGGGCCTCTAATGCTGGCACCCCTGAGTGCGGGAGGGGCCGTGTGCAAAGCTCCCGGTGCCAGCTAGGGGCCCTGGAGTTTGGCCTCCCACCTGATTCGCAGCCTGGGAATGCAGCTGTCTGCTCTGGAGGGGGCCTGTGCTGGGTGCAGGATCTGTCTTTTCCCCCACTTGGCTGCCCTTGGGCCTCATGGAGAGGCAGTGCAGAGCGAGCACTGGAGCTATGCTCTGGCTGCTGGATGGGGACCACCAGCCTGGGCACAGCCTGCAGGACGCAGCGGTGACTGACCCTGCATGCAGGGGTCTTTGAAACACAGGCCCTTGGCACATCCACTCCCAACCAGGCTCCCTGCACCCCACAGAGGGGCACTGTTCCTCCCTGGGGAGCCCTAGAAATGTGCCTCACCCAGGTTAGTGCCCAGAGGTGCCAGTTCCACAGGAAGCAGAAATGGGCCCGCAAGAGATGATCACTTCTGTGCTCCAAGCCTGAGGGAGCCATGAGACCCAGTCCCACGTGTACAGGAGCTGCCGTGGGAAAATCCTCATGGGGCATCGCCGGGGAAAGTGCCAACAAGGCAGGAGGTTCCTTCCCACCGGGGGACAAGTGGCAGGGTTGGAGGTAGGATGCTGGCCCAGGCTGGCAGTGGTGTTGGGTGCGGGTTGCTGGCAGTGGTGTGCAGTGGTGCTGGGTGCGGGTTGCTGGCAGTGGTGTGCAGCGGTGCTGGGTGCGGGTTGCTGGCAGGGCTTAGTGGTTCTGGGTGCGGGTTGCTGGCACAGCACAGTGGTGCTGGGTGCAAGTTGCTGGCAGGGCACAGTGCTGCTGGGTGAGGGTTGCTGGCAGTGGTGAGCAGTGGTGCTAGGTGCAGGTTGCTGGCAGGGCGCAGTGGTGCTGGGTGCGAGTTGCTGGCAGTGGTGAGCAGTGGTGCTGGGTGCGAGTGGCTGGCAGGGTGCAGTGGTGCTGGGTGCGGGTTGCTGGCAGGGTGCAGTGGTGCTGGGTGCAGTTTGCTGGCAGTGGTGAGCAGTGGTGCTGGGTGCGAGTTGCTGGCAGTGGTGAGCAGTGATGCTGGTGCAGGTTGGTGGCAGGGCACAGCAGTGCTGGGTGCGGGTTGCTGGCAGGGGTGAGCAGTGATGCTGGTGCAGGTTGCTGGCAGAGCACAGTGGTGCTGGGTGCAGGTTGCTGGCAGAGCACAGTGGTGCTGGGTGCGGGTTGCTGGCAGTGGTGTGGAGTGGTGCTGGGTGCGGGTTGCTGGCAGGGCACAGTGGTGCTGGGTGCGGGTTGCTGGCAGGGTGCAGTGGTGCTGGGGGTGCACAGGGCAGTGTGGTTCGGGGGCTCCAGGCAGGCTTCCCTGCAAGCAGAGCATCCAGGAGAGATGCAGCTGCTGCCCAGATGATTAGCAGAGCCCCCTCCGCCCGTGTGTCTATAGTGGTGCACAGCCGCACGCGCCTCGGTGCACAGAACAACATTTATTCCGCCCACGGACTGGGGAAAAAGGAAGGGGGAACACAGGTGTCAGGGTGGGGTGTACCCAGCGCGCGGAGACACCCCCTCCTGCCTTGTTCAGCTCCAGAGCCGTTGCCCTTTTAAGAGCTGAGCCGGGGCGGGGGAGGCGGCGCCGTTCATGGAACAGCCAACAGAGACGCGAGAGAGAGCGAGCGAGCGCGAGCCCCCCTCCCCCCGTGGCCGCGCGGCGGTTTCAAGCTCCCCCGCCCGAGCGCCGCTGCCGGGTTTGCGGCCGCTGCTCCGGGCCGGGGCCGGCCGGGCGATGGGGCGCTGCGCCGCCCGGGCTCGCTGACGGGCTGCCCAGGCCCAGCCGGCCGCAGCATGTACGCCAAGGGGAAGGGCTCCGCCGTGCCCTCGGACAGCCAGGCCCGGGAGAAGTGAGTGCGCCGGGCCGGGGCGGCCGCACATGGCGCGAGGGTCCGGGGCTGCAGCGGGGTCCGGGGCGCAGCCGCGCGCGTACGGAGTGGCCCAGCCCTCGCCCGGCGCTGCGCCTCGGGCCGGTGCGGGGCTCAACTTGGGAACTTGGCCCGGCCACGCCGGGGGTCTCGGTCCCGGCGGCCCCGGGCAGAGGCTCCCCGGCTCTTGCCGTCTCCTCCCGTCGCCCCGGG
Organism: Carettochelys insculpta; assembly: GCF_033958435.1. Taxonomy (NCBI): domain Eukaryota; kingdom Metazoa; phylum Chordata; order Testudines; family Carettochelyidae; genus Carettochelys; species Carettochelys insculpta. The sequence goes on along the minus strand of NC_134163.1, from coordinate 15,761,471 downwards.
GGGCAGCGGCGTCCCTGTAGCGCCCGCCCCCCGTGGCAGAGCCGCGCCGCCGGCCGGAGCAGACGGGGGCTCTGTGGGAGGGGGCGACGCGGTGCCGGCTGAGCCTGCCCGGGGCCGGGCCGGGAGGTGCCAGGTTGGCGCAGCGTCCCCCCCCCCGGGGCACAGAGACCAGGTGGGGGGCAGATCCGAGAGCCCCGCCCCCCGGGGCCAGCGGCGCATTGTGCCTGTGCCAGGGCGACTGGGTCGGGACCCTGCGGGGCAGGAGGGTGAGCCTGGCTCCGAAACAGGCCGGGGCAGCGGCTGCCCTTGGCGCTGGTGGGTTCTTGATGGTGTTTCGGCTGCAGGATGAAGAGAAGGTGTGGGACCAGCCCCTGGAGCCCCCGGGGTGCGGGTGACACCAGAGTATGGGGGGCCCCCAGGGCTAAGCCAGTCTCCGCCTCTGAGCTGGCTCCTGCAGCAGCTCTGGGTGTCTGGTCTAGGGGACTGCGGGGCCAGAGGGGAGCTGGGGGGCTGGGAACGGGGCCGGGCAGGCTGCGGGGCCAGAGGGGGGCTGGGAACAGGGCCGGGCAGGCTGCGGGGCCAGAGGGGGGCTGGAGGTTGGCTGGGTCGGCTGCACACCCTGCCCAGGTGGCACAGGGAAAAGCAGGTGGGCAGAGGAAGCCAGCGGGAGCTGCCCACTGAGGTGCCAGGCAGCCTGGGGATGGAGCTGAGTCTAGCCACTTCTCCTGGCACGGAGGAGCTGTCCCAGCTCGCTGCCCCACACAGCAGCTGCTAGGCCCAGCCCTGCCACGGTGCCCCCCCGGGGTGCAGAAAACCAGGCAGGGGGAGCTGGTGGGGGACCAGCAGGGCGGCACTCACCAGTCGGTCCCAGACTCGGGCCCCAGGCGAGCAGCATCTGCTCTGCCTCTTCTTCCAAGTTCCTTCCCCCCAGGACTCTCGTTATAGAAGTGGCTCCTTGGGAGCAGGGGACGCACCTCCCCAGGCACATCAGTCAGCGGGGGGCTCTGTCTGTCTGCTGCCCCAGTGGCCCCCCCAGGAGGTCAGTGCCAGAACTTGCTCTGCTGCCTGTGCCCAGGTGGTGCCGGTCTCTGCCCCCCGTGTTCCAGCCCCGCCTGGCACCAGTGCCTGCCCCATGGCTGTGGCTTGGCTCCAGAATCCAGGGGAGGGTCTCTGTCCTGGGGAGGGGGATGCGAGATGCCGGGGCTCCTGGCTGGAGGTGTTGCCTGGAACATTGAGGGGCCTGCCCTGGTTAAGTGTGGCGGGGGCAGAGCATGCGCCTGAAGGCTGGGGCGGTTGGAGCACCTGGCTGACTGGGTGCTGCGCCCTGGGGTGCCCACGCAGGAGTCGGTGCAGGGTGGGGGCCTCAGCCTCTCTGGCAAGGCGGAGCTGCTCTGCCCTGGATGTGCTGCTTGCTGGCTGGGAGCCGAGCCCCCTGCCGCCGTCTCAGGGCAGGCGTTCAGGTCTGGCTGCTCTGTGGGTCTCCGGCCAGCTGCTACCAGGCTCCTGCATGGGGGCACCTGGGCCCCTCTCCTGGCACAGAGCTGGTCTCTGAGCGCCCCCTCCCTGCGGTGCCCCGCTGGGTGTGTGCTGGCCTTGCCCATGCTGCTTGGTGAGGCCAGCTGCCTGGCCCCATGGCATCTGGGGGGCAGAGCTGGAGCGGCTGCTGTGGAGGAGCAAAGTGGCAGGGCCTCGGTGCTGTCTGGGACTGAGCTGTGGGGAGAGGCTGGGGGCTTTGGGGGAACTCGGCCCATGTGGGTGCTGTCTGAGCCCTGCGCTGGGCTGGTTCTTCAGGAGAGGGGCTGGAGGGAGGGAGGCTCAAGGGGTCTGCCAGGCCCCCCCGGGCAGTCAGTTGCGTGTGCTGCGCTGGCTGGGGCTCCCCATGCAGACTGGCTGGAATCGAACGCAGGAGGTTGTTGTAGGGTCCCAGGCAGGGTTGGACCTGCCTGCGGCGGGGTGGGGTAGCTGTCCGAGGGGAGAGGCCAGTGTACTGAGCTATGCCCTGGGCCAGGGGAAGCAGGGTGCCAGTCTCTTGGGGAGATGGCAGAATGACTGGGGCAATCCAGCCTGAGCCGGGACCCAAGACTCCCTGGTGAAGGAAGCATGGTGGGGGCCAGGCCCCCCTGCAGTACGCTGTGGGGGGTGGGGCAGGCTGAGGGTTGCTGCTGCCCAGGGCGGGGGGACCAGGGCAGGGGTGGGACATGCAGGGGGCAGACCCTGCCCGTCCTGGCCTGAGGCTGGAGAAGAGGGTGAGAGAGGATTGAACTTGACCCCTGGGTGTGGGGAGCAGCCTGGCCTGTGGGGCTCTGGAATGGGGCAGGGAGGTGGCACCAGCCGAGCTGTGGGCCCTGGGCAGCCAAGCTGGAGCGCTGGCTCCAGCGAGGGTGCCCAGTTTGGCCATGTGGAGGAGGTGACGACTGTGCCCAGGGGATACTTGGACGAGAGGCTGGCTGGCTCCTGTTGGGCGAGGGGAAGGCGCTGAGGCTGGGTCTGGCAGTGCTGTGGGGCTGCCCCATGGCAGAGGGTTGCTGGGTGCTTTGGCTTGGGGTGCTGGTGAGTTACTGCCGGCTAGCCGCAGCACGCACCAGGCACACCCTGGTGGGGGGCAGCTCCCAGGATGGTCTCACTGCGGGAGCGCAGCCCCTGGGTTAGACAGCTGAGCCCTGGCTGGCCCTGGGGACGTGCTCCGCACCCCTGGGTTTCTGCTGCGGCACTGGGTGCTATTTCTTGGGGGGGTTGCAGCATCCAGCTGGGGGTGCAGCAGAGACACCCAGAGCGTCCAGGCAGCCGTGTCAGCTCTGGCACTGTGGCTGGCCGTGGAGCAGCCGGGCTCCTGCAGGTGGGCGTCTCCGCAGCCCTCTTCCTTCTGCTCCAGGTTGCTTCTGGGAGGGGTGGCTGTGGCCAGCCCGCAGCTGCTGGCGACGTGTGTGCGGGCAGGCGTGCCCAGAACAGGGTAAGGTGACTGTGTCCTGTTGCGCTACCTGGAAGATGTGGGGTCGGCCTGGCTGGCCCCGACCCTGGCACAGGGAAGGCACCTGGGGGCAGGTGGAGGGGGGTGGTTTCTGCTCGTTGTGTTCCTGGCTAGGGGCTGGGTTCAGGGCTGTGAGCCCAGCCCAGGTGGTTGGTGCTGGGCTGAGGGGTTTGTCATTCCATAGCCTTCCTTTTCCCCTGCTTCCTGCGGGCACTGGACGTGCCAGATCTCCTGATCAGAGCCTGCTGCCCTGTGCACTGGCTGCAGCCCCAGAAGTGGCTGCATCTCATGGGGATCCCAGGGGTGGAGAGACCCTGTTGCATGGGCAGGTGGGGATGTGGCTGAGGCCCCTGGCCTGGCTGGCTGGGAGCTAAAGGCTGCAGTGTGGCTGGCGGAGCCAGTGCCAGGGCAGATGAGCTCTTCTGCCAGGTTGCTGGGCCAGGAATTGCACACCACCCTGAGCCCTGCAGCAGGCTGGGTGCTGCCAGGGGCCGAGCCCATGGGACGCTCCTGTCCGGCTCCAGTTGGGAGGCCTTGTCCTGCTCCCGCTGCTGGGCTGGGAGGGGTGTGGGGCTCTGTGGGACCAGGACTGAATTCTCCAGGCTCTCGGGATGCTCCAGCTGCACATCGTTCCCAGCCCCACAGACTCCCTGGACTGGGGTCTGGCAGGCTGGCTCAGTGCCTGGGCGCAATGCAGCTCCCCACCTTCACCCAGCAGGGCTGTGGGGACGGGGACAGACCTTGCTCCCTGGTCATGCTTTTAGCACCCAGCCACCACGGCTCCTGTGGGAACTGGGGTGCTGGGGCCACACGGGGGCGAAACAAACCATGTCCCCCCGAGTGGGGCCGGGGAGGCCATGGGGAGGGGTAGGAGCCAGCTGGGAGAAATGGGTGAGTGGCACTTGTGGGGGGGGGGAAGAGGGAGCCAAGTTCTGCAGGCAGAGGGGTGGGGTTGCGGGGGGTAAACGGGGACAGCTGGGGTGTGGCCCAGCCCAGCCCAGCCTGCATCTGCCGAGGCCGCAGCGTTCACACTCCGGAGCCTCTTGCATTGTCCCGGCTCTGCAACCTGCTCTGGATGCTCTGAATAATTGATGCCTCGCAGTTCTGGCGAATGGGTGGGGAGCAGGAGCCACGGGCTGGATGGGGGGCAGGGCAGTGCCCACGGCGTAGGGGGACTGGGCGATGCTGCCCCTCCTCTCCCGTGGGCAGAGCTGGCTCCAGCTGTGTCTCAGGCCCCAGGGAGCGGGGTTGGGGGCTGCATGGTTTGCAGTGTCTCAGCCCTCTGCCCACCCTGGCTGGCTGATCTGACCCTGGGCACTGCTGGTGGTGGGCGTTTCTCGTTTCTTTTGGGGTTTTGGCGGCTCTGAAGATTTGCTTTGTTCCCACTGCAAGCCCCGGGGGCAGCGCAGGCCACAGGTTCGCGCCCAGCTGAGGAAGCTGCTGGTTCCCACTTCCGCAGCTCAAGCGCTAACCCATTAAAACGGTTGCCTCGACAGCTGGTGCCAGCCCTGCACTGCGCCAGCGCCCGCGGGGGGAGCTTGCTGAGTTGGCTGGGGTTGGGGTGCAGCAGGCTCGCCTTGGGGGCTCCCCACTGACCCACCAGCGCTGCCTGCGGTTGGAGTTGTTTGCATTTTGATGTGATGACCCCAGCTGGAGCCCCCAGCTCTAACCCTCCCCCACCCTGGGGCACAGGGACTGGCAGCAAGTGGCCGAGTCTGAGTCCTTGTCCCAGCCCTCCCGGCTCCTGGGGGCCTGGCTGGGTGCCACAGGCTCTGCCTTGCTGGCCAGGAGGGCTGGCCCGGCCTTGGCTTTAGCTGGGACAGGGCTTGGTTCTATGGGGCGGGGGGTTCTTGGCTTCCTGCCCCAGCCCGCTGTGTGGTGCTGCTCTTGTTCCACCCCAGAGGCAACTGCCTGCCCCGCTCCCCCAGTGGGGGGGCATTTACTAAATGCAGGATCTGGGACTGGGGAGGGGCCTCTGTCTGCATCCCTGGTTGGGGCTGGGGGAGAAGGAAACTCTCCCCGTGGGTCTCCGGGGGGTGCCCCATGTTCTGCTCCCCACAGCCCCCGTCCTACGTGACTGAGGCAGGCCTGGGCGTGGGGGGTCATGGGGTGAGGGCGCAGGCTCCCTGGGACTTGGCTCTGTGGGGCATCAGGACAGAACCCGCCCGAGTCCTCCTGGGAGGCAGCACTGGCCCTGTGGGCTGGGTGGTGCCGAGAGAGCCCGCCTGGGGCCAGATCCTGCTGGGGGTGAGGGCGGGGGGTGATGCTGGGACTGAAGCACGTCTCCCCTCACAGGCTGGCACTGTACGTGTACGAGTACCTGCTGCACGTGGGAGCCCAGAAATCTGCACAGACCTTTCTCTCGGAGGTGAGAGCCGGGTGTCGCAGGGCAGGGGTGGGCCCGGCCCCTCTCAGCCTGTCCTCCTGCAGGGCCGAGGCGGCGTTCCTTGTGAGCTGAGTGCTGGGGCGGCCCTGGGAGAGTCCGGTGCCACCCGGCTGATTAGCAGGGCGCCCCCAGCCAGCAGCGTGTCTGCGCATGGTGCGTGGCCGCACATCCCTCAGTGCGTACCAGACTTCCTTCCGCACATGGATGGTGCATATTTGCAGGGCACAGCCCTGGCCGGGGGGGTCTCGCAGGACACCCTGGAGGCCAGCAGGGAGCTGGAGTTGAGCCTGCAGCCCTCTGGTGAGCCCGGAGCCCAGTTGCACAGAGCTCTCTGCACAGCAGGTGGGGGTGCAGTGGGAGTGGGGCTGGAGCGCTTCAGGGGTTTGCCCACAGCCCCTGCCTGCTGCTGGGCTTCCGGCTGGGGAACCCTGTCCGGACACGGCTGGGGTGACTGGCCCGTCTCTTGCAGATCCGATGGGAGAAGAACATCACACTAGGGGAGCCCCCCGGATTCCTGCACTCCTGGTGGTGGTAAGTGTCTGCCCAGCTCCATGGCAGAGGGGTTCTGCAGGCTACAGCCACGAGGCAGGCCCGCCGTCGACCCCCCCTCTGCTGGGCTCCTGCCCTCCCCTTCTCAGCGGAGAAGGGGAATCGGGGGCGGGGCGCGGTTCCCGTCCCTGCTGGCTATTCCTGCCACTGCTGACACTCGTCACCTCGTACCCCATAAAGCTGCTGCTCTGCTTTTCCCATCAGCGCGCCAGAGCAACTGGAATTTATTTGGATCCCTGCCCCCCACCCTGCTTCCCGGAAACACCCCGGCTCCCCGGCGCTGGGCCCCGCCAAGCCCGGCTCTCACATATGGAGACAATTTGGCTGGCCCCGAACAGGCAGAAAGCACCGTCCCCAGGCAGCCACAGGCCTGGGCCTGGCCTGCCCTTACCCCCCGCCCACGTGGTGTTCTGAGGCCAGTGGGACCCATAGGGCCCATGTGCAAATGAGGGCGGCTCTGGTCTGGCCCCGACCAGCTCGTCTCGTAAGGGGGTAGAGTAAGGCCTCCGGGAGGAGGGTGGGGTGGGGTCTGTCTCTTGCCTCGCTGGAGCCTGGGCTGATGACCTGGCCTGGGGGCTGCTGAGCTCCCGCCTGTCTGCCATGACAAAGTAGCTGCCAGACGCCCGTGCGGCTGTACCTTCTGGTGCAGCCGAGCTGCTGGGGGTGTAAATCTTGCCTGGCTCCTGAGGGAGGAGCTGGCTCTGAGCTGCAGAGACGGATCTGCCTTCTCCAAGCACAGAGCGCTCCAGCCCCCCAGCTCTGTGCTGGGCCCGGCTGCCGGGCTCCTGGGGAGCACCGGGGTTCTGGCTGGAGGGGACTCTTCAGGGCCCTCTGTGTGCAACCCAGCTGTGTCTTGCTTCAGAGCCTTGTCTGACCCCACAGTAACCAGCCACGATGGCACAAGGGGGTCAGGGCTCCAGGCAGCCTGGAGCGGTGACTGGCGCACCAGGGTCTGGGTTCCATTCCCAGCTTGTGGCCTTTGGCCCGCAGGCCGGGCTGGTGAACGGGCCCAGGGGCTGGGGGAAGGCTGTGGAGCAGTGAGGCTGCCTGGCTCCTTTGTGCTCAGCGTGGGGGGCTGTGCCCGCCCTGGCACACGCGTGTGCCTCAGAGCTCTGGACTCCCCAGCTGCAGCAGGGTGATCCCTGCCCATGTTCTGCGGCGCAGGAGAAGGCGCTCCTGGGGCAGGGGGGTGCCCAGGCTCGGTGTCCCTGAAGCTGCACCGGGACCCCCGAGCAGCTGGGGTTGTAGTGGGGGAGAACAGGGCTGAGGCCCAGGGAGGTCGGGGGTGGCTGGGGGTTATGTCGGGCCAGGGCAAGTGAGCGCTGCCCAGCTCCTGCAGGGGGCGCTGTCCTGCCCAGGGCCCGGCCCTGCCCCTCACCTGTGGGGGCCATCCTGGGTGTGATGACACTGTCACATCCCAGCTTTCAGCCACTCACCACCCTGCTCCCCAGGGCGTATTTGCATACCATCTTCCTATTGGTTGCAACTGCTGGGGGGGCGGGGACAACACTGGATTTTTAAAGGGGCAGTGCTAGAAACGCTCAGCACTGGGGGGGGCCCTGGGCTCCTGTGTGGCCCTGAGCTCTGACCGGCTCTGTGGGCTGCAAATGGAACCACGACTGAGCAGGGAGACTTGCCGCCAGCTAACGGACCCCCTCCCACGCCCCCCATTCAGCCCCCAGCCAGCCGCCGGTCGGGCCGGCATGTGCCTGCTGCAGCCAGCTCCGGAGGGCCGGCCGGCCGGTCAGCAGGCGCTGCCGGGGCCGACACCCCGACCTGCAGGGGACGGGGCTAGTCCGGCGCTCCTGTGGCCACGTTCGGTCCCTGCTCAGCCCAGGCTTCCAGAGTGACCTCGGAGTGGGTCTCACTGGGCCTGGCCGCCCTGTCGGGTGGGGAAAGGGGGGATCTGCTGGGGCTCATGGAGACCAGAGCGGCCCAGCTGAGCCTGCGCTGGTGCTCAGCCACAGAGGGAGCCCCTGGGTGCCCGTGAGCCCCCCCCTCCTGCCAGGTCACCATTGGGACTCGGGTTCGCCATTTCCAGTAAATGACCAGCGGGGGCTGGGGCAGGTCTCCAGGCCGCTGGGGCGAAGCTCTGGGCTGCTGGCTCAGCTCTCCAGGCAGCAGCGTGAGACGGGAGCGAGGGTGGTGGTTGTACAGTCCCAGAGCGGCTGCGTGGCTCCCCCAGCTGCACCGTGGCACCTGTCTGCTCGCGTTGGGCGCAGGGGGCTGCAGGCTACCTTGGAGACCCAGTACTTGACGTCTTTGTAACTGAGCCTTTTCCCAGTCCTGGGCTGCTCAGAAACATGGACACCCCTCCCACTTCCACCCCGCTGCTCCTGCCTGGCCTGGCCTGGCCTGGCCTGCCCAGTGCGTGGGCTAACGGTCCAGAGAACATGAGCTGTGAGGAAACGCTGAAAGAACGGGGCTCGTTTAACTCAGAAAAGAGAGGACTGAGAGGGGACGTGATAGTGGTTTTCAGGTGGCTAAAAGGGTGCTCCGAGGAGGAGGAAGAAGAATTATTCTCCTTAAGCTCTGGTAGGCCAAGGAGCAGTGGGCTGAATTGCAGCAAAGGAGGTTGAGGATGGACGTTAGGAAAAGCTTCCTGCCTGTCAGGGTGGTTGAACACTGGAATAAATCGCCTGGGGAGGTTGTGGAGTCTCCATCGCTGGAGACATGTAGGAGCAGGTCAGAGGGATGTCTCTCGGGGTGGTCTAGGTGGCGCTTGGTCCCGTGGGGAGGGCAGGGGACTGGACTTGATGACCTCTCGAGAGCCTTTCCAGTTCTGTGGTTGTACAATTCTGTAGGGCAGGGCGGGCTCTGGCAGCCGGGTGGCTCTGGCCAGGCCCTGGCCTCCCTCTCCCCAGGATGCCGCAGCCAGATGGAAAGATTTTGGAATTTCAACTTCAGCTCCAGCTGATGTTCTTAGCAACCGTTACCAGAGAAAACACTGCAGTGGAGCCTGCAGGCTGGCGGGAGCTGGGCCAGCCCCAGAGCAACTGCTACATCTGGAATAGGATGGTCCCAGGGCACTGGGCCAGGTGCAGATGTCCCCTTGCTTTCCCCCCCCCCCCCCCCCCCCGGGTAGGGTTATTCTCCACTGCGTGCGCTGGGCCATGGCAGCCACGCACTGCCCTGAGCCAGTGGGGCCAGCCTGGGCTCCTGGCCGTGGTTAGCACCAGTGCAGAATGGGCCCCCTTGCACTGCTGGCTACTGAGCGGTGGAGTGAGTTTCAGCGGTGACTGTGCCAGTAACATCGCCCCTCGGTGGGCAGGGTGAGCTGGCTGGCACCAGCCCCCCACCCCAGCTGAGACATGGCCTGAGTCCTCGGTCTCCCTCGGAGTTCAGCCCGGCTGCTGCTCCGGAACAGCCCAGGTGGAGGGAGCGCAAGGCTGCAGCGGCAGGACTGGGAGCTGGAGGCTGCAGATCTGGGTGGAGACGCCCCGGAGCTGTGGCTCGGGCGGGAGCGAGGGGCACTGGCAGAGGTGCCGCCGGCGGGGGGTGCCCAGGGTCGGACTGATGCGCTCTCTCCTGCAGCGTGTTCTGGGACCTGTACTGCGCGGCGCCCGACCGCCGGGAGACCTGCGAGCACTCCAGCGAAGCCAAGGCCTTCCACGACTACGTGAGTAGCTGCGGGCGGTGGTGCGGGGCGGGGGCCGTGCGCAGGCCTTGGGGCAGACCTGCCCTCCCCCACCCTGCTTGTGTATCCTCAGCCCTCCCCATGGCGGAGACTCTTCTTTGCCAGGCTCTGCGCGCGCTCCTGTCTCATTGGCACACGGCCCAGCCAGGTCGTGCGCTCTGCTGGGGGGAGGTATGGCCCAGGCCCAGGGCTCTCGGGCTGGGGCAGGGGGGTGGGGGCAGGAGCTCAGGGCCAGCAGCTGGCCCCTGGGCTCCCAGCCAGGAGGGGTTAGCTGGGCTGTCCTGGGGCTCCCAGGTCGGACTCAGGCACTCGCTGTGTTCCGCATGGCTGGGCTGCTCCCTTGGGCCTTTGTCTTACGGGCACCAGCGTCCCAGGGCTTAAACAAATCCCCAGCCTGGCCAGCCGTGGCTGGGGGAACGTGACCTATTTCAGACGGGACACGGGAGGCGCGGAGGGGCCATCGTGCTCCTGAGCCCTGGCACTGCGCCTTCCCCGACTCTGCCCTGGTTGTGCTGTCCCCGCCCCGGGGTGCTGCCTGCATTGGCCTGACTGCAGCCCCCGCGCGGGAGCCTCAGGGTTCTCCAGGGAGGCTGGGCTGGAGGGGGCGGCCGCTGGGGCGACACGTCCCATTGGGCAGTGGCAGACCCGGGATCCCAAGGCCCATCCTGTCCGATCCCTGCAGGTGTGCCTCACCATTGCCCGGGACGGTGAGGAGGGTGTCCAGTCGGGAATCCCCCTCCAGGCACTCCTTACTCCCTGTCTGGGGCCTGCTGGGGGGAGTGTCCAGGTGTCGCTCTGCGGGGCCATTGCTGGCTATTGCCTTATGTCCCCCACTGTCCTCTCTGCTCCCTGGCGGGTGTTCAGAGCGCACGAGCAGGAGCCATCTCTGCCCAGGCCCCAGAGCTCTGTGCACGTGCGTGTGCAGCTGTGGCACCTGCTGGAGCATGTGAGGGGCGCCTCGCGTGGGCAGGCAGACTCCGAGGGAGCCCTTGGACAGGCGGCCCAGGCTGGAGGGACCCTCTCCCAGCGTGGGAACTTCCTGAGAAGCTGGGCCCAGAACCGTGCCTGGCCAGGGTTCTGCACTGCCCGTCTCTGAGTGTCCCCAGAAGCAGCCTGAGGTGGGGACTCCCGGGGAAGCCTGTGCCCAAGGCCTGGTGCTCATGGTGTAGCAGGAGGGCGTGGATGGGGGCAGGGTTCTCTGCACCCCCCAGGCCCATCAGCAGCCAGGCGTGGACGGGAGGTGGGGAGCAGCTGCCGTGTGGGCGCAGGGAGGCTGCGGCTTTGTGCCGACAGCTGCTTCTCCTGGCACTTCATTTGTGTTGTCAGCTGTATTGTCTCCCTGCTCAGTAGCGCGCTGGCCAGCCGGGGTGCAGGGCGGGGACCTTCAGGCAGGGGTTTGCACTGCGCTAGTGCCTCCAGGGGGATATGGGGCACGGGGGCTGGAGCTGCTTTCCTGGACTGTCCTTGTGCCTGTGGCTGGCTCTGGTGCAGGATAGGGCAGTACCCAGGTGAGCGGTGTTGACAGGCTCATTTCAAAGCAGCTCTCCTCCTGCTGGGGGGACGCCAGCCATGTGGCCAGGCTGGGCCTTCTCCCTGCTGTGGGGCTGGTGTCTGGAGAGCCAGGTGTGAGGGTGGCTGTGTGTTGGGGCGCTCCCTGTGAACCTTTAGGCTCCTGTCACACGAGCCGTTGGCTGTTCCTTGGGTGGCAAGAGCTCTGTCACTGAAGGGTGGGGTGGGGTGGGATCCGTCGCCCTCGGGGAAAGCTGCTGCGGCTGGATGAGAGCTGGTGCCCCTTGGCGGGAAAGGACCTGGCACTGCCTGGGGGAATTGGCAGCTCCCAGGGCTGCAGCCTGCAGCAGTGAGGCCAAGGACGGGCTCACTTCCCTGCAGCGTGCGCCTGGTGGGATGCAGGATCCCCAAGCTGTCTGTTCGCGAGGGGCAGGGTCCCTGGGTGAAGCCCGGCTGAGCAAGGGGCAGGCTGGCGGTTGGGCCAGGCAGGGAGGGGAGACGGGTTAGCAGGGGTGACCTGGCAAAACCAATGGGGTGCTGGCCAGGTGCCAGGAGGTGTTGGGCAGGACACCTGACCCTGCTCTGCCTGGGAGGGGGAGCAGTGGGGCTGGAGCTGGGGGGAGGGGGGGACCTGCTGGGCCACACTGGTCAGTGGGAGTTGAAGTTGGGACTGGATGGGACCCAGGCCCCACACCCTGTGGAAGATCACGGGTGCTCAGCCAGGGCAGGGAGGGACTGTGCCCCCTCACTGCTGGCCAAGGGCCTGGGGCAGGCATCCAATGGTCTGGTGGGGGCAGGGCTCTGGTTACAGTGGTGGTGGGGCAGCTGCAGCCAGGCCCCCACCCCGGTGACCAGCTGCAGGACAGAGCCCTGAGCAGGGCACAGCTGGGCAGGTTCAGCTGCAGCTTGTGAGCAGAGGGGGCTGGGTGGAGCTGGCTGGGGTGGGGGGGCTCCTGCCAGTCTCTGGCTGCCTGCGGGCCAAAGTGCTGGACAGGGGTGAGCTCGCTTGGCGGGTCTGTGCATGATCTTTCCCCCGCCGTGGGCACGGCCGTGCGCTGCCCCCCAGTCCCGCTCTGCGGCTGCCCCCTCGCTCTTGGCCTGCAGTGCCACCGGCCCTGCGCATGGCTGGCAGCAGCGCAGGAGGCCGGAGCGGTGCCCTGGGTTCCCGAGGGGGCAGGGCCTGGCTGGCGAGCCAGGCCTCTTCCTGTCAGGGTGGTGACTGGGCTGGGGGGGATCTTGGGGTTCCCCCTTCAGAGCGGCTGAGAGGCTTTCCGAGCAGCTGGGCACTCGGGCACCTAACCGCTCCTGGACCTTTGTGCCAGGGCCACCTGCTTCCCTCTTTGGGCAGTGGCTCTGGGCCAGCAGCAGGGAGCCCACTGGCTGCCGCGGGTGGCGCGGAGCTAGCGGAGGGCAGCTCCCCTTCCCTGGGGGCCCCTGCGGCTCGGGGGGGTGTGGGGCAGCCGAGGTCGCCGGTGCTGGCTCCGCTGCACCTGGCTGCCCTTGGCTGGCAGGCCGCGGTGTGCGGGGCATTAATATTTCAGGCCCAGGCTGCAGGAGCTCTGTGCACATGAATAATTTTCTGGGAGGGGAGCGAAGCGCCAGGCCGGCCCCCGTGGGAATCGGCCGGCACGCTCCGGAGAGCGCAGGGCGCGCCAGCTCTTCTGTGTGTGTGTGTGGGGGGCACTTAAAGGGGCAGCAGCTCATTGCAAGCTTCTCGGCTCCCGCCCCCCGCGGGGTGTCTGGCCTGAGCCCAGCCCCAGGGACTGCTGCCCCCAGAAATCTCCAGGGCCAGGCACCGTGGTGTGTGTCTCCCTGGAAGCTGGTCCGTGCATCCCGCCTGTGGGAGTGTGCAGAGGCGTAGCCGTGTGTGTGCGTGCAGTCCCCGTGAACAATCGTGTCACACCCCTCCCGCATGCACCCCGCCAGGATCCCTGCCCCCAGCCCCGGCTGCTCCCTGGCGCCACCCCCAGCCCAGTGTTCAGGGCTCACTTTAAATCCCATTTCCAAGGTTTAATTTGTAACCAGAAGGGCAGCAAACTCGGCAGCTGGGGCTCTGGAGCTGGTGCCCTGGGCTCCCCGTGTTGAGCGGGACCTAGCCTGGATGGGGGATCCCTGGGGCAGAGCTGGGCTGGCGAGTGTGTGGCAGTCTCCCGGTGTCCTGTGTATGCACAGCCCCTGTCCCCCTGCTCTCGGGGGGGGGTGTGCTTGTCTTTGGGGCCCCAGTGCACCTCCAGCAGCTCTGCTGTGTGGCCCTGTGGGGGGGTCTGACCCACAGGGAAGGGCCCCCTCCCGTCACAGCTTTGCAGGGGAAAGCAGTTTGGGGGGAGCTGGGGCAGGTCTGGGGGTGCTCAGGGCCTCAGGAGGATACTGCTGGACATCGCTGAGCGATGGAGCAAGGCTCGCTCAGTGTGGGCCCAGCAGCACAGACATCTGGGGAGCATCAGCCCAGGCAGCCGGCACAGGAGCCAGGAACAGCCGGCAAACATGTTGTCGCCTCTCGGCTGTGCCTGGCTCCGGGGCACCCTGCCAGGCTTGCCGCTGGCGTGGCACCAGCTGAGCCCTTGAGGCCCTTTCCCTGCATGCAGCTGGACAGGGTCTGGGGCCTGCTTTCCCCTCCCCCTGCCCTGGCACACCCTGGCACTCAGGCAGCCTCCAGGAAGGGCCCTGCTCCCGGGCCATGTGCGCCCCCCATGCCGTCCTGCCAGGCAGAGACCTCCCTGGCTCCTCTCTCACAGCGCAGCCCTGCAGGGCCTCAGTTCCCATGGCTCAGACATGGCACGTGCCCGGGGGGGGGACAGTACATTCCTTGGGGGGGATGGGGCCAGGGGTCAGCACTCAGGGGCCTGGACACTTATCTACACAGGCCTCCTGGGGAGTTAATCAGTGGCCACAGAGTCAACAGCGCAGCTGCTGGTGCAGCCTGTGTTTGACTAGCGTGGGGCTGGCCCCCACTGCTCCTCCAGCTCTGGTTCTGCTGCCAAGCCCCACGCCCCCTGTGGCTGGGTGCTTGGCTGTGCCTGCGGGGCTGGCCCCCGGGGACGGGGCTGCTCAGTTTTACCTGCGCCAGGCAAGGGAGGGCTGGGGTGCTGCTGGGCAGAGGGAGGGGAGCTCGGCCCCATGGCAGTGTGGGGCTCCAGGGAGCTGGGGTGGAGACCAAGGCCCCATGTGGGGAGCCTGGTAGTGGCGGCTGTGTGGAGAGGGGGCTGGTGCTGTAGCTGGTTGGAGGTGAAACTGTGGGTAGTGGACCCCCAGGGGCCTGGGGGCACCCGGCATCAGGCAGCCCCCTTGGCATGGCACAGCTCTCCCCCGGCTCCCCTTAGGGCAGGGCCATCCCCCCTTGCGCCATGGCTGGCCCCTTCCCAGCTCCGGCCCAGCTTGGTGCCTCTCTCCCAGCCCTGGACTTCCCCCAGGTGTGGCTCCCCCAGCCTCTGCAAGGAGCCAGCTGCTTGCAGGTCTGAGTACTGGGGCTGCAGACAGGCAGATGGGAAGGAAGTGGGAGCCCTGTGCCCCCCGGCCCAGCGCTGTGAGCCTTTGTCTTCCACGTGGTGCTGTGGGGCACCCTGGGGCGGGGCCATGCAGGGGTGGGGCAGCCCTAGGGTGCACCGGATCTTGCTGCAGGAGTTCGGGCATGGGAACTGGCATGGGGGGCATGGTGCCCTAGGGCAAGCTGGCAGCTTGGGAGGGCTGTGAGCCCGGCCGTGGGGCTGGGGATGCCATCACCATGCCCTTGTTTGGGGAAAGTTCTGAGCGGTGACTCCTGCCCCCATCCCTGCCTGGGCCGCCCTCTGCCCCCTTACCCCCAGCTCTTCCCTCCGCCGTCAGGCTGGTTATGTTGGCAGTGACAGCCCCCCAGGGGGCTCCTGGCACCTTGCCCAGGAGGGGGTGTCAAGCCACAACACTTGGGGCTCCATGTCCCCCAGCACGAGAGAACCCCCGGTATGGCCCTTGCCAGGGAAGGGGCTGTCTCCACGCTCCAAGCCCCTGCCGGGGGTGCTGGGCATGCCGGGAGCTGGAGGGGACTGGCTCTGCCTCTGCCCCACGTCCCTGGCAGGTCACCCCTGGGGCTGGAGGGTTGTGAATGCACCAGCGTTGGGCAGCTCTGGGCAAATGCAGGCCGCCTTTGAGAGCAAAGCCAGCCCCTGCCTCCGCTCCCTGGATCTACCACCTGCTCCCACATCCCCACCCAGCTCCCCCAGCCCGCCTGGCCCTGGGTCTGCCCCTCCCCTACCACCTGGGTTCCTCTCCCCCATCTCCCACCCCTTGCTGGGTCCTGGGCGGGGCTGGGGGACAAAGTTGGGCCTAGACCAGGTGTGAGATGCTGGGGGTGCAGCTCCCTGCCTGTCGCAGCCGTTGCTCGGAGGCAGTAGGTTCTAGTGGTGAGAAACTGGGAGGGAGAGTCAGACCCTGTGGCGTCTGTTCCAGGCTCGGTCCCTGGCTCGCTGTCTGTCCGTCTGTCCATCTCCGGCCGTTCGCTCTCTCTGGAATGGGGTCTAGGTCCAGCCTGCAGACCCCTGCCTGGGGGCTGCCCAGGCTGAGCGAAGGGTTGTACGGGGTGAGGTGGGGTCTGGCGTGGAAGGGGTTAACGTGCCCCCCCCCCCAGGCGAGCCAGCTCTGGGCTGCTCATGCAAACCCGCTTGTCGGGGCCCCGCTGCACAGCCAGGCCCCCCGCCCCCCGCCGGGTGCTCTGTGCAGAACCGAGTGCCCTGCCGCCGCTAATGAGAATCTGGGGTCGGCCGGCACAGGCAGCCCGTTGCCATGGCAGCGCTGCCTTGCATATGTAAAGTGGAAGCGCGGGGGGAGCAGGGGGGCCGGGCGTGGGGCATCGGGGGCACAGCCCCTCAGGTCACGGCCCAGTGCAAACCGCCTGCACCTTGGCTGGGGGCTGGCCCCAGGCCAGGCAGTGCCACCGGGGGTCCTGGCTGCAGCAGGACTGGGCTCTGCTGCTGCCGCCTTGTGACGGGGCCAGTAATGAGGGGCCAGCGCCCCGGCCCCCAGAATTGATCACTGCAGTGGCAAAGGAGCCTGAGCAGGGCCCTGCCTCTAACCACTAGCACCTACTGCCAGCCAGCGGCTGCTGCGACAGCCAGCCTCTCCGTTTCCCTCCCTGCTCCCGGGAGCAGCCTGTGGGGGGTCCAGCCCCAGGCCCCACACTGCAGGCTCTGTCCCACCAAGGCAGGCAGGCAGGCTGGGACGCAGCTGAGCAGAGTAGCAGTAGCTGTCCTCTGGGAGTGTCCAGGGGCTGGGGCGAGTCTGCCTACGGGACTGGCTCTGACTCTGGCAGGCTCCCTTGGCCTCTCCAGTGTTCTGAGCCCCCCAGCTCACGTCCCAGGCCCCCGCCAAGCCATGGCAGAAGTGCCTCGCTTGGGAGTGCAGGAGAAGGCCCTGGGGGCTGGCCTGCAATACCCACCTTTTTCAGCCCTGTCGGGGAGATGGGGGGCACTGACTGCCCCCTGTGGGCAGGCCCATGGCCTCACACCCCTTGCTGGCTGCGGGGGAAGGGGGTGGCACAGGGACCAGCTGCCCCTCCTGGCCACCGGCCAAACCCTGGGGCTGGCCATGGGAACATAAGGGTTGATTGTTCCCGGCACGGCGCTGCCCCCTGCTGGCTCTGCGCCGATAGTGGGGAACCCAGCCCCAGCCTGGGAGCTGCCACAGCCCCTGTGTGGACTGGACAGGGTTCGGGGCTGGGGGGTGGCTGGTCTGTGGGGGTGGCATTGGCAGGGGCTGAGATGCTCCAGCACGGGGCGCTCCTGTCCCCTGGGGGGCAGAGAGGGGTAGGGAGTGCTGCGGGTGGTGCCCCCAGCCCCTCTGCTTCTGTGGTGCATGACACCCCCCGGCCATGTGGTGCTGCTGGCCAGGGCCAGGGGCGGGTGCCGCACTGCGCAGTGCGACCCCATGGGAAGGAGCAGCCCTGGGGCCAGGCTCTGCGCTGGGGGCTGGCGCCCCAGGCCACAGCAGGAGGGTGGGAGGACACCCTGTCAGAGGAGGGGATCTGTCACCATGTTGCATCCCAAAGCTCTGCAGCAGCAGCAGCCGCCTGGCCTACGAGCACAGCTGGGCACGATGCTGGGGTCCCGCTCCCCAGGGCCTGCATCTGCCCCCTGCCTCTGCTCTGCAGCGCTCGGCTGCCCTCTGGTGTGGTGTGGTGTGAGCCCCGGGTTGCTGGGCCGGGCTCGGCATTGGGGAGGGTTCCCGTGCTCGGGGCTTGCACGTGTGCGTGTGACTCTCCAGCACGCCTGCCCCACGTGGCCCCTGTCTGTGCTGGGTGCTGCGTGGGGCAGGTGGCCTTGGAGGCTACGGCAGGTCTTCATCTCTGCCCTTCCCTGCTACAGCCAGGGTGCCCCAGCAGGGCAGGCAGCGGTGGTCCTGCCCCCTGGGAGTTCACTGGCTGCCTGCGGGCTCCAGGCGGTTCCCCCCTTTCAGTCGCAGTTAATGCCTGTGCATCTCGTTAGCACCCCTCACTGCGGCCTCCAGGTCGCCCCAGTGCACCGCTCTGGGTGCTGCCCAGCAGCCCGGGCAATGGTGGGAGGGAGCCTGGTGGGGGAGGGCTGAGCGGAAAGGGGGCAGGAGGAAGCATTGCTGGAAGAGCTGGCACAGTGGGCAGGTGCTTGTTGGGTGCTGGGGATCCTCTAGCTGCCAGTTTCTCCCCTGCCCCGGCTCCCAACAGCGGCCTGGGTTGAGTCCCCTCTGCTGCACATGCTCCATCCTGCCCTTCTCCTTGCTTCTCCCAGCAACCCCCCTACCCCCCGGTGCCCACAGCCAGCCCCCAGCTGCCTCTCGCCCCAGCCCCACCTTGTTTCTCTCCCTGGTTTTTGTGACCTTGATGCAGCAGGAGAAGCAGACGCCCCAGCCTGTTGCCATGGTTACACCTGTTTTGCATCTCCGGGCATAGTGGGGCTCTGAGTGACAGCTCTGGGGACCCCTGTCCCTACTCCCCCTGCCCCAGACAGCCCCTCGCCCTCCATGCTGGTCACTGCCTGTGCAGCAGGTCTGACACAGACCCAGCTCAGCCACGTCTCAGGTCATCGGCCAGCCCAGGGGGTTCAGGGGATCTGAAGGATGCCTGGGTGCTGGGCTCCCTTGGGTGCCTGCTCTGTTGGGGTGCTGAGCTCTTGTTGCCCAGTGCCACTGGGCTGGGAGACTGGTGCCCTGTCACCCTGCGCTCCAGCCCTGCCTGGGGGCCAGGGCCACGGCCAGGAATCTCCTGGGGCTTCTGTTCTGCCAGCCTTGCTGGGGCCCGGCTCAGCCTCTGTAACCCTCTCCCCAGCGGTGGGGTCGGGGCTGCCCAGGCTGACCTCACACTCGCCACCTGGATGGGGGTCAGGCCCTGCTGTCCAGGTGCCCCTTGTGTCCTGCTTGGCGGGGCCCCAGAGGGCCAGCCAGGCTCTGCCCAGCAGGCACACCTTGCCCTGCCGCGCGCATTGTCTGCTTGGAAGAGCCTTGGGCAGCTGCTGGCTGTTAGCCTGGGGACACCGGGACCAAGTTCCATGGGCTGCAGGACAGACTCAGGCCAGTGTCTGGGAGACCTGGCTAGTTCCCCCTCCCAGAGGGCTCCTCCGGGCCCTGCTCCGACACTTCTGGGGCCCAAGGCAGCCTGGTCCCTGGGGACACCAGAGCTCTGCCCAAGCTGAGGGTGGGGTGCTCTGAATTACCCCAGCCTGCTCAAAAAGACATTCACCAGCCGTCCGGCTGTGCCGTGCCATGCCAGGGGGCCCGGCCACACCCTAGCAGCGCCCCGCCATATGCAGTATCGTGCTGCGGCCAGGCAGGGAACCCTGAGTACCTGGGGAGGAGTTTGGGAACCGGGTGAACGGTCAGAGCTACTTGCCAGGGGACGCCCAGCAGGGCAAAGCATGGCTAGGCTGCAGGGAGCTCCACGCAGAGCGCAGGTGGCCGGCGGCGAGGGGGTTAATGAGCACGCGCGGAATGGGGGGGCATGTTTTGCAGGGCCGTCTGGGGGGTGCCGGTTTCATGGGGTGCCGCTCGGCTGCCTCGCCTCCGGCGCTGTTGGTTTTGGCTGCCTGCACAGACTCTCCATTGTCTTGCAAATGATTTGTGCGCGGCTGTAAAGTGAGTTCAGCTGGGCCCAGCCTGCGCTGATCCTGCAGCTGATAAATGAGGCAGGGGGCCATAGCGTTGTCTGCCCAGCCGGCTGCAGGGCCCTAGCGCTCGCGCCTCTCCCCTTCCCCACTGGAGCAGAGGGGTTGCGTGGGCTGAGCCCCCAGCCCTGGGATGGGCCAGAAGGGTGCTGGGCCAGGCGGAGGCAGGGGGCTTCACGTGGCGAGGGGGGGTGCTGACTTGGGAGAGCTGCCCTGCCCTGCCCATGGCCTGTCTGGCATGGCAGCAGAAGACCTGGGCCTCTGGCTGCAGGAGTCCAGCGGCAGAGCTCCTCGGGCTCTGGGGCCGGAGCATCAGGAAAGCTGGGTGTGAGCTCCCCCCTGCTCCGTCACACTGGGCCTCTGCTCCCCTGGCTGCAGGTTTCTGGCAGGTGCCTTTGCGCCCCAGTGAGACTCGCCTGCATGGGCTGGTTCGTGTGAGAGCCCCTGGGGGGGAGCTCCCTTGGGCAGCCTGGACCCTCCAGCTGACCTGTCTGACAACAAGGGCAGGTGGTTCCAGCGTGAGTTGTGTGTAAGGGAGCAAGTCTGGGCCTTGGTTTCCCCGGGCTGCGTGTGTGGCATGTCCCACCTGAGTGGCTGGGAGATTGTTACCCTGCGCCGCATCCTGGGGGTGGGGGGGAGGTGCTGGGGGCTGACGTATCACTACCCCCTCTCCTTGCTGCCTGGTCTCCTGGGGTGCAGGGGGTGGGCTGCTTGGTGCACCTTAGCTGCATTGAGGCTTTTCTGCAGCCCCTGGCTCTGAGGGCTCCCTAGGGGCAAAGTGGTCCCCCAGCCTGCCTGCCCCTCCTGTCCTGCTGCACCCCTGCTGGGCTTGCCATGGTGTGCTCAGGGCTCGGGCACCCCCTGCAGATCCTACGCAGGCCCACCAGCTCCTCCCAAGGAGCAGCTTGCTGCATCTGAGACAGTGCCTGGGCGTCACAGCAGTGCCCAGACCCTCCTGCCTGCCCCATTGCAAACAGCTTGGGAGGAGAATGCCTGGTCCTGAGCCTGCGCCCTCCTGGGCTGGCACATGGCGGGGGGCAGCCGAGAGGAGAGAAGGTGCCTGGCACTGGCGGTGTGTGGGGGGTGCAGCTGCCCGTCTGCTCCTGCCCCAGCTGCAGCTGCAGCTGCGTTGCATGTGGGCGCATGGTAGGGAGTTAGTGAGTGAGAAGCCCACCTGCCCACGCAGCCTCCTCGCCTTGGCTGTCCACGCCAGGGCTTGCCGCCCAGCTTGCTGCACCCAGCAGGGAGGGGGTTGCCCCTTGCACCTCCCCACCCAGGAGCTCTGCAGCGCAGCGCCTGCAGCCACCTGGCCCCATGGGGCTGCTGAGCGGAGGGGCCGTGCCAGGGCGGGGAGGCGTGACGGAGGGCGTGTCTAGGCGAGGCTGGCTGCCTGCGGGGTCTGCTTGCTCAGGGGGGACATCTGTCGAGGAAGGGATTAGTCATGGTTCACGCCAGTGAGTCACTGGCTCCGGAGGGGAGCTGCCGGGCTCCCAGCAGAGCACACGCCACCGTGGGCGCACACACCGAGTCGCCAGCACTGGGGAAAGGCAGCCCAGCTCTCCGGCTGGCCCATGGTGGCGTCCCCGGAAGGGGCCTGTTGATGTCACCCCAGCCTGTGATGTCGTGCTGCCCGTGCTCGGGGGGTGTGGGCTCCAGCGGGTGGTGGTTCTGCTCCTGTGTGCAGCGCAGGGTGTGGGGGTGGTGGGCTGCCCACTGGCGCGCCTTAATTCTTTACATATGTGGGTAGAATAAATTTTACCTGCACCAAGGCCTGGGCGGATGTGCACACCTGTAGGAAGACAGGCTGCTGGCCGTGGGCACTCTGCCAACCAGCTGGGCAGTGCCTGAATCTCTCCTGGCCAGCTGGCACCGCGTTCACCTTCCAGGGACCGCTGGTGCCCACGGTTGAATGTGCTGGGCGCAGAGGGTCTGACCCCTGGACAGGCAGCGAGGGCTGCCAGTGGAAAGAGGCAGAGACGGTGTCCGTGGAGTGGCTGGGGACACGGGGTTCGGGTCAGTGTGCCCAGCAGGAGGGTGCAGGCAGGCAGCTGTGGGGACAGCCAATGGGGCTCCTGCCCCCCATGTGCTCAGCAAGTGCCTCCCAGCCTAAATCTAGCCAGCAGGGGAGCGGGGCTGGCACTGCATAGCCCTGGCCAGCTGGATGGCCCTGCGGGGCCCCTTCCCCATAGCGGGCAAAGGGGCAGCCGCAGGAAGTCTAGCTGGAGCCACCTCTCGTCTGGACAGGCCCTGGCATGAGACCCCCAAGTCCCTCCATGTTCAGGTGGGTTTGGGGGCCAGTGTCCACTGTAGAGGGGTCCTGGGTCCTATTCCCTCCACCACCAACCAGCCAATCCCCTGCCGTGGGGCTGGCCCAGGGCTGCTGCCCCTCGCAGGGCCCCACAGAGTCTCCCCTGCAACTCCCAGCCTGTCTTAGACCCACTTGCTGCGGGGGGGTGAGGGCTCTGCCTCTGTTAATAGCTTGGGCGTGGGGGTGGGGGCAGGGGCGGGGGCTCTCGGCTTGCTCTGCTCGGGTCTGGGAGCCGGCTGAGCCCTGGAGCCCGGCTGGCCTGTGTGCCTTGGTGGCCCCTTGCTGTCTCCCCAGTAGCCTGACCCTGTGCAGCGGGCGGCCGGGGGGGGCCTGTGGTGCCCGGCCCTGTGCAGCGGGCGGCCGGGGGGGGCCTGTGGTGCCCGGCCCTGTGCAGAGGGCGGCGGGGGGGGGGGGGGTCTGTGGTGCCCGGCCCTGTGCAGAGGGCGGCCGGGGGGGGGCGGGTCTGTGGTGCCCGGCCCTGTGCAGCGGGCGGCCGGGGGGGGGGGGGGGGGTCTGTGGTGCCCGGCCCTGTGCAGCGGGCGGCCGGGGGGGGGGGGGGTCTGTGGTGCCCGGCCCTGTGCAGAGGGCGGCCGGGGGGGGGGGGGGTCTGTGGTGCCCGGCCCTGTGCAGCGGGCGGCCGGGGGGGGGTCTGTGGTGCCTGGCCCTGTGCAGCGGGCGGCCGGGGGGGGGTCTGTGGTGCCCGGCCCTGTGCAGCGGGCGGCCGGGGGGGGGTCTGTGGTGCCTGGCCCTGTGCAGCGGGCGGCCGGGGGGGGGTCTGTGGTGCCCGGCCCTGTGCAGCGGGCGGCTGGGGGGGCCCGGCCCATGTCACTGGCTGTATTAACCTGTCAGGTGAGGCGTGTGAGCCGCTGGGGCTTTCCTGGCTGGTTGTTCCCAACCCGTGTGAGCCGGGGGTAGCAGGCGTGTGTGCCAGGCCTGCCAGGCTCAGCAGGCAGACGCCAATACCGTGCGCTACCCCCGGCGGTTGCCATCTTGGCGGCTGTGAAAGGCACTCGGCTGGGCAGGGCTGGGGTGTCCACCCGGCCTGTGGCGAGAGGCGCTCGGCTGCAAGGGGGAGCACAGGACCTGGGGGGGCTGGACTGGTCCCCACAGAGCAGGGCTGGCCAGTGTGCCCAGCCTGGCTGTCACCGCGGCTCTGGCACCCAGCACCCCGACCCACTCACCTCAGGCCGGCCCTGCCCCTGCCCCAGCTGGACGCACAGCCCAGTGCTGCTGCGGGGATTCGGGGATGTTCTCACCTGCTGGGCCTGGGGACGTTGGGTCCCAGGCTAGGCAGCAGACTCAGTCCGAGCACACAGGCCACACGGCTCCTTCCTGGCCCAGCCACCCCCCCGTGTGCAGGGGGTACCGTCCCTGCTCTGCTGGTCTGGGGGCCCAGCTGTGCCAGGCTGCAGTGGGGCCGCCGGGGCACACTCCTACCCCCATCCATGTAAGAGGGGCAGATGCTGGGGCAAGTCCCAGAGCGACTGGGGCTGGGGGTGTGGGGCAGGGAAGCGTGAAGCTGAGGGGCAGCTGGGATTTTGCCGTGTCTCCTGCAGTGAGGCCTCCGGCCCCCCAGCCCCGTCGGTGGCCCCTTCCCCAGCGTTGCCGTGGAGGTGCGGAAAGCAGCCGCCTCCTTTTCAAATTGAAACCACTTGTGTCAGAGCAGCGAGGGGCCAGGCCGGAAAGGCAGCACATTCCTTGGGTTTAACGGCTCCCCTCGGACGGCCGCGGGGCCAGTGTACCCCCTGCACACAGCACGCCCACGTGGGCCTGCCCCACGGCCTGCCCCACAGGTGGCCTGGCTCGCGCTGCTTGGCGGGGGGCTGCGATGGGGGAGCTCTGGCTGCATCCTCCGGCTGCATCTCATTCGTGCTGCACCGCGACTCCGGCCTGGGGCAGAGACCCCACCTGCATCATCCTGCAGCGCTCTGCTGGGCCCCACAGCATCCATGGGCTGCGCCGCCCCACTGCACGGGGGTGGAACTAGCCTGGGATTCCCTTTGTCGTGGATGTGGGGGGATCTTGGAGCAGAAAGTGGATTTGGGGAGCGAAGGTTACGGCTCCGGTGCCCCTGCAGCACCTCCTGGAGTGATGTCTCGTCCCCTGCTCCTGACGCTGTGCTATTTAGTGCTGTTAATTACCTCTAGTTAGCTGCAGGTTGGCGGGAGTGCTGCGGCCCCAGCTGCCGGGGCTGTCAGACGGGCTGGGGCTGGCAGCAAGGACGGAGGTGACCCGGTGCCGGGACTGTCAGATGGGCTGGGGCTGGCAGCAAGGACGGAGGTGACCCAGTGCCGGGGCTGTCAGACGGGCTGGGGCTGGCAGTAAGGACGGAGGTGACCCGGTGCCAGGGCTGTCAGACAGACCAGGGCTGGCGCTGCGGGTGCTGGCGGTAAGGAAGGAGGTGACCCGGTGCCGGGGCTGTCAGACAGACCAGGGCTGGCGCTGCAGGTGCTGGCGCTAAGGACAGAGGTGATCCGGTGCCGGGGCTGTCAGACAGACCAGGGCTGGCGCTGCGGGTGCTGGCGGTAAGGAAGGAGGTGACCTGGTGCCGGGGCTGTCAGACAGACCAGGGCTGGCGCTGTGGGCGCTGGCGGTAAGGAAGGAGGTGACCCGGTGCTGGGGCAGGTGCTGTAATTAGCAGGCATAGCGCATGGTGACTGACGGAGGCCATGGGGTTATTCTGTGGCTGTGGTAACAAGCAGGCGCTGGGCTGAGGCAAACGGGGTTAATTTGCTCGCAGGTGCCTTGAGCCTTGCCCAGTGCTAGGGCGCAGCCATGGGGGGCAGTAGCTGCACAGTGCAAGCCCCAGGCACTCGGCGCCACTCCTGTGCCCATGCTGACAGCTGCCACCCACCTTCTCGGGGCTGCAGGGCCTGGGTGAGCGCAGCCGGTGGGGGGCATCCCCCCAGAGGTCACCGCTCCCCTAGGAGGACCAGCCCAGCTCAGCGCAGGGGATGGGTTTAGCGCACCCATGAGCAGCGGGGGTGGGGACGTGGGTGACCTGGGTGCTGGGGGAGGGGCATGCCTGGGGTGCTGGAGGGCCCCCGTTACTGAGCACAAGCTGCCTCAGCCGGGGCTGCTGAGCCACCTGCAGCACCCTGGGCTGGGTGCGGGGCTGGGCGGTGAGAGCAGAGCCGCCTCCTGGGGGACTCCCAGCCTTGGCTGACCTGTGCCCCTTGTCCTGTCTGCAGAGCGCGGCGGCGGCCCCCAGCCCGGTGATGGGGAACATGCCCCCGAGTGACGGCATGCCCGGAGGACCCCTGCCACCCGGTTTCTTTCAGGTACCCTGCCTGCTGCTCGGGGTGCCGGACCCCACAGGGGATCCCCAGAGAGTCCGAGCTGCGTGCCCAGCCCAGGGTCCGACGTCTGGGGTTGGCACATGCAGTGGGCCCTGGCAGGCCCCCGGGCGGTGCTGGCTCACTCGCCCCTCTGCCCGGGGCGCGGGCGGATGGGGTCTGGCCCGGCTGGTGGAGCTGCTGTGGAAGTGGGGGGCGGGCAGGCAGGCTGGGGTGGTGTGAGGGTGTGGGCAGGGGGCAACGGCATGTGCGTGGCTGGCAGTGCAGCCGGGGGCACAGAGAGGTGCTGCGCATGGGGGGTGCGGCTGAGCGCTAGCTCTGGGGCCACTGGGCAGGAGAGCTGCACCCTGGAACGGCTGCAGCCAGTGACATGGGCTCTCGCGACTGCCCCGGGTGCTGCGCAGTGCAGGGCGCTGGGGGAAGGTTTCTGAGCCAGGAGGGGGGACGCCATTTGCCAGCTCCCAAAGGCTCTAGGACGGGCTGTGCGGCGGGGCCTGGCAGAACAGGCTCAGCCCCCCAGGAGCTGCCGCTTGCAGAGCGCAGCGGCCACGGGTGGGTGCGTGTGCCTGTGCAGGTGCCTGGCGGTGTCAGTGCGTGGCCGTCGCTGCGGGTGTCTGATCCCCGCCTGTCGCTGCGCAGCTCCGGCAGCCCAGAGCCAAACGTGTGGGGCGCCGCTGCCCCCGCTGGGGACCACCTGAGGCCCCCTCGGCCCTCCCCTGCTGGGCCAGGTTGTTCCCTCCTTCTCTGGATGGAAAATGATTCTGTTGATCGCAGGACTTAGCCCCACGCGGCGCCTGTGTCCGGACTGGCCAAGCCTGGCGGGCGCCGGCTCCCATTACAGCCCTGCCCGCCCCGTGCCCTGGGGGAGGGGGTGCGGGGCACAGGCTGGCTGGTGAGAAGGCGTTTGGCGCCACCTGCAGGCAGACGTGGGGAGCAGCGTGAGGCCATCAGGTGCCCCCGGCTTCCCCCACCTTTGCCCCACTCTGCAGTCCTGGGGTGCCCCCCCCGCCCCCCCCCCCGTGCCAGGCGATGGCTCAGCAGGGAAGGGTAGAGTCCCCAGGCCCTGGCCCAGAGCAGCGGCTCAGGTGCGTGGGGGCAGCCCCCAGGGAGAGGGGTAGCTCCGTGGTTTGAGCATGGGCCGGCTAAACCTGCAGCTGTGAGTTCAAACCTGCAGGCCCCAGCAGCAGGGCCGCCGAGCGGTCGAGAGTGACGGGGTCGGGCCCGGCCCCTGTAACCTTTAGGGTTTGTTTCTCTCCAAGGGGCCTCCAGGTTCTCAGCCATCGCCACACGCGCAGCCTCCGCCCCACAACCCTGCTGGCCCCATGCTGGGGCCCCACAGCCAGGTAAGGAGCTTGGGAGGAGCACAGCCCTGCTGTCCCCAGGGCAGGGACGCGGCGTGCACAGCCCACTTTGTACCCAAACACCCAGGTCCCGACGTGGCTGTGCCCAGCCCAGCGCGGTGCCTGCGCCCAGCAGACGCCACCCTTCCAGCCACTCCCCCGAGCCGGGCTCAGCGGGGCAGGCAAGGACCTTGCTACCCATGTGCCCCGCCCCAGGCAGCCCCATCCGGCCCTGCCCCTCCCGGTGGGAGCCACGTGGGTCAGAGCAGGCCCCCATCATGTGCTCTGCCCTGGCACCCGCTGTCTCCTGGTGGACTGTCCTGGGCTGGGCTTGCAGTTGGAGACAGGGGCCTCCAGGGACCCACACAGGAGCAAGGAGGGGGCGGGAGAGGGGCTGGGCTCTGCAGCAGGGCCACCCAGCTGGAAGTCCCAGGTCCAAGTGGCTGGGGGCAGCTGTGCAGAGGGGCTGGGCCATGCAGGCCTTACTGAAGCCAAGACCAGCCTGTGGGGGAGGGGGGCGCAGACCACGCCGGCCGCTGGCCTAGGGCCAGTCACTGCCTCAGTTTCCCCATTGCCAAAGGGGGCAGTGCTAGTGGCAAAGCACTGAGATCCCTTGGGAAGGTGGGACCAAGCAAAATCCCTACACCCTCCTCATCCCTTGCAGGCACTGAGCCTGTCGCTTCCCCAGGGCTGGGGGCGTGCAGCCTGGCGGGGCCCAGATGCCTGGGTTCCTGCCCTGCAGACTCAGCCGGGCAGCTGGAAGGGGCCATGCATCATTGCTGGCTGTGACTGCCCTCCGCACCGGGTGAGCTCCCAGCTCGGCCTCCCTGCCCTGGCAAGCCCGGCACAGCCCCTGAAGCTCCGTGCTTACTCCCCCGGCTGGCTCAGAACATGCCCTCACTTGCTCCCCGCCTGTCTCTTGCAGCCTTTCATGTCCCCGCGCTACCCCGGAGGCCCCCGGCCCTCGCTCCGCATGCCAAACCAGGTGAGACACCCCCCAGGGCCCTGAGAGCCAGGGCCTGCCCAGGGCGGGGTGCCCCAGCGCTGAGCGCCTACCCGCGTCTGGGCCGGGCGCTGCCCCAGCAGGCAGGAGGGGCAGGGAGCCCCAGTGCCCTTCCCTGGGGAGAGCCGGGGGCACCATCTGCAGTGCCGGTTTCGTAAAATCAGAGGAGCCAGTACCCAGCCAGCTCCCCATCCCCATCCAGCCAGGCCCATGGCGGGGGCTGCCAACAGGCTGGTACTAAGTACTGGCGAGTCCCAACACTTGGAAGGCACTGCCAAGCTGTGTGCTTCCTTGGGGGGTGGCCCGTGCCCTTTGGAGGGGAGTCGGGGCGCCAATCCATGCCCTTCCCCGGGGATGCCTGCTACTGGGGCATGCCACACCTTCCCCGGGGGTGGGCCAAGCCATTTCTGGGGGGCGAAGGTCGTGGTCCCCTGCCCTTCCCGTGGGGGGTGGGCTGTGCCATTTGGAGGGGTTGAGCCAGGGTGCCCCAGGGGAGCCCAGTCGGGGCCCTGCCCATGTGATGGCAGCAGCCTGGGCTCATGGCCCTTTTGTCCCTGCAGCCGCCCGTGGGGGTCCCGGGTTCCCAGCCACTGCTGCCCAATGCCATGGACCCCAGCACGAGGTCGCAGGGTGAGTCGTGCTGCCCTCATGCCCCTCCCACTACAGGGGCTCCAGTCTGCCCCCCCGCACTGTGTCAGGCTCTGCCCCCCAGTGCAGGTGGCGCAGGCTCCCGGGGAGGAGACAGTGGCCCAACTGGGGGGCAGCCCCTAATCTGGGGGACCCTTCCCTGCAAGGGGCCAGGAGGGGGGCCAGAGCCCAGCTGAGAAATGGACCCCTCCTCAGTCCCTGGGAGGAAGGGTGGGAGTGGGGAACCTGGGAATTGCAAGCCCCACTGGGAGCCCCTCTCTGCCCTGGGGATTCATAGGCGGGGAGTGGGGAGCCCCATGGGGTGTCTGACCTGACCTGACCTGACTTGACCTGGGGTGGGGGGAGGGGAGCGGAGCCCCATGGGGTGTCTGACCTGGGTGGGGGGAGGGGAGCGGAGCCCCATGGGGTGGCTGTGTCCACACTCAAGGTGGTGGGAGGGGAGCAGGGCTCCAGGTGCTGGAGGTTTCGGGGGCCAGGAGCCCGGGGTGGGGTTTGAGGGAGGTCTGGGGAGCAGATGTCGGGTGTTCGAGCTGCACCCCAGGAGTCGGGGTTCAGGGGAGGGCAGCTGGGACCTGCTGACGTGCTGGCTCCCTTTGGCAGGACATCCGAACATGGGGGGCCCCATGCAGCGCATGAACCCCCCACGAGGCATGGCGGGGATGGCTCCCCAGGTGGGTATCGTCTGCTGCCCAGCTCGGCTGCTCAGCCCTGCGATCCAGAGCCCTGGGACCGGCCAGCTGGGTCCACAGCATCATCCCCGAGGGCACGGCTGGGCTGGCAGCCAGGATGCCTGGGTTCTGTGCCTGGATCTGGGGGGGGAGAGGATTCAGTGGGTGGGGCTGGCAGCCAGGACGCCTGGGTTCTGTGCCTGGCTCTGGGGGGGGAGAGGATTCAGTGGGTGGGGGTGGAGCCAGGATGCCTGGGTTCTGTGAGGCAGGGCTAATACAGCCCTTGGGGGCTGGGCCTGGCCCCCCACCGCCACACACTAACCCCTCCCCGACTCCTCTCTTGCAGAGCTACGGCAGTGGGATGCGTCCCCCCCACAACTCGCTGGGCGGCCCCGGCATGCCAGCCATGAACATGTAAGGCCCCTCCCCTGCCCCCCACAGCCTCTCGCCTGGCGTGGCCCCTTCTCCCACCCCCCATGGCAGCAGAACGACTGGCGGGAACCCAGACAGACACAGGGGCCCAGCTCCCAGGGTCGGGAGGTAGAGTGGGGCCGTCCCAGCTGTCCCTGCCCCATACCCAGCAAGCTGGGAGCCCAGCCTGGGGTGCTTGCGGCAGGGTGGGCTGCACACAGTGGGGGCCTGGAGCGGTGCCAGCCTGATGCCAGTTTATGTTGCAGGGGCCCAGGAGGGCGAGCGCCATGGCCAAATGCCAACACCAACTCTGTGAGTGCCACGTGTGGGGCCAGGCCCTGGGGCTGTGCGCCTGCATGGGGGGGCAGCAGGGGCCGGGGGCGCATGCTGTGCGAAGGGGCTGGGGGCTGAGTGCCAGTGAGGGGGACAGTGGGCACAAAGGGGCAGGGCTGAGGGGGGCTGAGTGCTGGAGAGGGGGAAAAGGGGGTGGGGCTGAGTGCTGAAGAGGGGGCGGGGCTGAGTGCCGGCGCAGGTGAGGGGGGAAGGGGGCGGGGCTGAGTGCCGGTGGGGGTGGGGGGGCGCAGCTGAGTGCTGGTGAGGGGGGCAGTGGGGGTGGGGGGACATGCCGAGGGAGGTCCCATGAACTCAGCTGACACACTCCTTGCATCCCCACAGATCGCATATTCCTCCTCGTCGCCTGGTAGCTACGTGGTGAGTGCCGCAGCTGCAGGCGGGGGGCTGGGGGTGCTCCGCCCCACACCCGCTGCCTGTGCCCAGCACTGGGGCGGGGGGCACAGGGCTGGCGCTGTACCAGGGACCGGGGCTCTAATGGTATTGTGTCTTCTTGCCCACAGGGCCCCCCGGGAGGCGGAGGTCCCCCTGGGACCCCCATCATGCCCAGCCCAGGAGGTGAGACCTGCACCGACTTGTCCGTGTCTCGGGAGGGGAGGGGAGGGGCAGCGATCCCCCCGGGAGCACGGGCCGGACTCTGCACTGCTGACCCCGCTCTGCTCCCTGCAGACTCCACCAACTCCAGCGAGAACATGTACACCATGATGAACCCCATCGGGCCCGCAGGGAACCGGCCGAACGTGAGTGCCCCCGCGCACAGCCCTGAGCCACCGGCCGCGGGAGCAAAGTGCCCCTTGGTGCCGAGCCCTGAGCCGGCTCCGCCCCCAGCCCCAGGCAGCCCTGCCCTGGACGCCCCCTTAGTGAGACCCGTCTCTGTCCCAGCTGCCCTGTGGGCCTGTCCTGTACCTGGGGACGACGAGGGATGAAAAACCCGGCACTGCTGGGCACTTGGATCTTGTCTGGGGCTCCTGGCAGCCCTCAGGGTGCTGGGGGGGAGCCTCCCTCAGGCCTGCGCCGTTTCCTGCCGCTCTCCCGGCACGTGCCCGGAGGGCTGGCATGACGCACTCCCTTCCTTTGCAGTTCCCCATGGGGCCTGGCCCGGACGGGCCCATGGGAGGCCTGAGCGCCATGGAGCCCCATCACATGAACGGATCCTTAGGTGGGTGCCTGGGCCTCTCGCCCGCCAGTGCCGACGGGGGACGTGGGAAGCTTGGGGGGCCCCCCCACCCTGGATTCTGGGCCTGGCTGTGCCTGAGGCAGGCCCTTGGCGCTACCCACATGTGCCAGGAGGCCCCTGCAGCACTGGGCCCCGCTCCGGCTCACCCGAGGCAGCTCGGCATGCACCAGCCATGACCCCCCAGCACTGCACTCCCCCACGCTGGGGCGAGGGACACTGAGGTGGCGCCGCTGCCAGCCACGGTGGGGTGAGGCAGGGGCCCTGCTGCCCAGGGAGGTGACACTCCCCAGCGGGGCCAGGTCTCTCGGGGGGGGGGGGGGGGGTCCTCTGGGCCTGGGAGGGGCAGCACTAACAGGACCTGCTTGTGCTTCCAGGCTCCAGCGATATGGACGGGCTGCCAAAGGTGAGCAGACAGCACCTCATTTCTGTCCCCTCCCCATGCATGGGGAGCACCCTGGGCACCCCGGCCCCTCCAAGGGTGGGCTATGTAATGCCAGCTGCTGGGGGCGCAGCGCTGCCCTCCCATCTGGCACACTGCAGGCCACTCTGCCAGGGTGTCTGGGCCAGCCAGGGCCTGGGGACTCGGTGCTCCCCCGGAAGCCGAGGCCCTGTGGGGGCTGGGCCAGGGGCTAGCTCCCTTTGCCAGAAGGCAGGTGCTGGGGGCTAAGGCAGAGCCCCTTGCCGTAGGCCCCAGGCCCTGTGTCACCCGGCTCCCCTGTGCCCTTGCAGAGCTCACCGAGTAACATGGCAGGGCTGAGCAACCCGCCCGGGACGCCGCGGGACGACGCCGAGATGGGCGGCACCTTCCTAAACCCCTTCCAAAGCGACAGCGTAAGGGACTGGGCAGGCCGGCGGGGTGGGCAGGGCAGCTGCCCCCTGGAAGCATGCGCCCGGCGTGGGCGGCCCCGTGGGGGGGACCCTGCATTGGAGGAGCAGACCGTCCTGCAGGCAAGGGGCCGGCTGAGCCCCCGCCCTGCCCCCCAGCGCCTCGGGCTGGCCCCAGCAGCCCCCCGCCTGCTAACACTCTGGTGTCTCCCATCTCTCTAGTACTCGCCCAGCATGACAATGAGCGTGTGACCGGCGCGGACGTCCCGGCGCTGAGAGCCAGCCACCCTGCGGTTCTAAATGCTGTATTTAAAACCCCCGGGAACTGGCCACCTGCCAGCTCGGGCCGTGCCCCCACCCCTGCCCCCCCAGCCCGCCGTGTCACTGCCCTC
This sequence comes from Carettochelys insculpta, assembly GCF_033958435.1. NCBI lineage: Eukaryota > Metazoa > Chordata > Testudines > Carettochelyidae > Carettochelys > Carettochelys insculpta. Next base: position 15,729,904 of record NC_134163.1, on the reverse strand, counting down.
CCCCGGGCGGTTGGCACCCGCTGGCCTGCCTGTCTGGGAGGCGGAGAGGGACGGTGCTGCTTCCCGGCGGCTCAGCGCCCTCGGCCCTGGCACTGTGCAGGGTGGGGTGTCCAGCTAGGGCAGCCTCCTTCCCAGCCTGCGGCACAGCTGGGGCAGGGGGAGCCTGGCTGGGCGTGTTGTACCATGGCCTTGCCTGCCCCCCGTATCTGCCAGCAGGCAGCAGCTCTCCCCCACCCCCTGCAGCCTGGTGGAGGGAGGGGGGTATTTATTTAAGGATTCATTTTGCTGTACAGGGTTTAATTTATCATGGGCTCCCCCCCACCCCACAACCTGCTCCTCAGCTTCTAGGGACCCCCCCAACCCTGCTCTGGGGGCCCTGGCAGCCCCAGTGCCCCCATGGGCAGCCCCTGCAGGTTTGGGGAGGTGGGGGAACTTTAGCACTGAGCCCCGCCCTTGGCTTGCCGCAGGTGCTTTAGGCCCCCCCAGGACAGGTGCATAATTCCAGCAGTGGCATATAGGCAAGGACCTTAGGCCAGCCCCCTCTCTGGGCCATGAGCCCCCCAATGCAGGAGCCACTCAGCACTGCTGGCTCTGGTGCCCTGGCCCTCAGCCCCGTGTGTGGCTGCCCTGCTCAGGGCTCCCCCCGACAACGCTGCCTAGCGACCCCCCCAACTCCCGTTTGTAATGCCCCTTAAGGCGGGGGGCTCATACTGCCCCCGCGCTGGGTCCCTCATCCCAGCACCTTGGTCCGGTTTCTCCACCACTGTGATTCCCTCCCGTCCAGTCCCTCACTGACGACCTGGGCTCAGCCCGTCTGGCCCACAGCAAAGGGAGGCACGTGTACATAGGCCCCAGCCCCCCCTTTGCGCCCCACACCTCCCCCCCTTGGGACCACTTCCCACGTTCTCATGAAGGATTTTTTTCCTGTTTTGTAAACGTGAAGGACCTCAGAGCCGCCCAGCGGGGCTCCCCACTGCTGTCAGCCTGAGCAGGGGAGTGTCTCTGCCTGCCACCGGCTGAGGGGGGGGACAGCCAGCCGCGCAGGGCCACCCCGCCTGTGCCCAGTGAGGGCAGCAGTGGGGCTCACGCCTCCTTTCGGCTCGGAAGGCTTTAGAATGAAAGTTGCTTAACAAAAAAACATACCCAGAAACCTACATCAATAAATGTAATTTGATTTTTTTCATAGCTCTGCCTCCCGTCTCTCCCCCGTGGCCCCTGGGCACCAAGCCCCCCCGCCTGCCCAGGCACCGCTGGGCCTCCCGTCTCCTGCCATGCTTGGCCTGGCTGCAGCCCCGACTGAGAGCAAGTCCCACCCCCCTTTGTCACGCGGGGAGCAAGGCAAAGAGCCACAGCAGATTGCAAGGCAGGGGTACCCCCGGGTGGCCCCTTTCACAGGAATGCTGCTGGCTCTGGACCATCAGGCAGGGCAGAGGGACCAGCAAACAGCGACTGACATGTTCCTGCTTTATTCCAGCACCGCAAGTCACAGCTTCCAGCTCCTGGGCCCTGGGGTAGAACCCCCTTACAACATACACGACGGGCCCAGGGGCAGCAGTGCTCCTGGGGCCCTGTCTCGGAGGGGACTCTCCCCACCACCCCCGACCTCCTACAGCAGCAGTTCTGCCCCCCCCATGGCCCAGCCCATATCCACTGCCGGGAGGTGGTCACTGGGGCCATGGGGCAGGGCCCTACTTGTCAACATGCAGCTGGGCCTTGGCAGGGCTGAGCCCGTTCCTGGCTGGGCACAGGTAGCCATTCAGCTGCGCAGCTGCCCTCTTGTTGGAGACAGGGCCCTCTGCCAGCCGCGTGCGCTTCAGACTTGGACACGGCCGCTGCATCTTGTGCTCCAGCAGCATGTGGTTCTGGGGGGGCAGCCCCACGCAGGCCCTGAGAGAGTGTTGTGTTAGGATCATCGTGTCCAAGAGCTGGACGGGACCTCAGGAGGTCATCGCGTCCAGCCCCCTGCCCAAGGCGGGATCAACCCCACCTAAATCGTCAAGCCAGGACTTAAACACCTCTAGGGACAGAGGTTCCACCACCTCTCTCAGCAGCACCTCCCAGGGCTTCCCCACCTGCCTGGGGAAAGGGATTTTTCCTAATATCCAGCCTACACCTCCCCCTGCACCTTGGGACCACTGCTCTGCTGCCTCCCTCCAGCCGCTGTGGAACCCCCTGCAGGAGGTTGCTGTCAAATCCCCCCCACTCTTCTCTTCTGCAAACTAAACGAGCCCAAACCCCTCAACCGCCCCTCATCGGTCTTGTGCTCCAGCCCCTTCAGCGTTTTTGCTGCCCTCCGCCGGCCCTGCTCCAGCGCACCCCCCCTTTCTGCTGGGGGGGCGGAACTGGATACAACACTCCGGCTGTGGCCTCCCCACCTCCGACTAAAGGGTAATAATCACTTCCCCAGACCTGCTGGAAATGCTCCTCCGAAAGCTCAGGGGAGCAGGTCAGAGGCTTTCGGAGCCCATCACCACTGCCAGCTGGGCACAACCACGCTGCAAAGGGGATTTCCACATCGGAGCCCGGGGGCTGCGGGACCTCCCTGCCAGGCTCTGCGGCTGGCACAGAGAGCAGGTGCCCCAGGCAGGCAGGGGAGTGGGCGCTGCTGCCCCTGTGGGGCTGGTGGGAGCAGGGCAGGGCTGGGGGGGCGGGTACCTCAGGATGTTCTCAATGCAGCTCCTCTGGCGGAAGAGGGCATTCACCACGGGCGCGCCCTCGGGCACCAGGGGCGCCTTGAACAGGAAGCCCAGGAGGGACAGGATGCTGTGGAAGTTCTGGAACTCGGGGTCGCTCTCCGGGCGGAAGCTGATGCGTTGGCAGAGCTCCGTCAGGATGGCCAGATCCAGGATGATGGGGCTGGCCAGCAAGGAGTCCTGGCGGGGGCGGGGGAGAGTCAGCAGGGGCTGGGACCTGGCTGCCCCCTGCCCAAGGGAGAGTGTCTCTCCCCACCCCTGGGCCAGATGCTCCAGTGCTGCCCCCAGCTGCTGTATGCCCTCCCCATGGCACGGCTGGGCAGGGAGGGGAGTGGCACTGCCTGTGAGAGCCCCTCCTAAGAGGTGGCCCCCAGGCCGCCAGCCCACAGCTGGGAATTTGGGGCGGGGGGCTCCTGGGTACACGGCTCCTACCTCGCAGGTGTTGTGGACGACGATGGTGTTGGTGCCGCCCAGCATGATCTCTGACGTGTACTCGTCTAGCGCCCGCTTGCTGTCGCCCACGTAGGGCACATACTTGATCACCACCTGCAACCGACAGCCCCCCCCCCACAGTGCCTGTCACAGGGCTGGGCCCCCAGCATTGCAGGCCAGGGCCTCCAGGGCACTTCCATCCCCTACCACAGCTGCTGGGGCAGGGACAGCCCAGAGACCCCATCTGGCCCACCAAGCCTTTTGCTTTGACCCACAGCCTGCCCCAAGGCTGCGGAGCTGGGAGAGATTGGGAGCTGGGCAGCAGGAAGGCGCCAATGGGAGCTGAGACATTCAGCTGGCAGGTGGGGAGCGGCGCACAGAGCCAGCCAATGGGAGCTGAGCGATTTTGCTGGGAGTAGGGAGCAACACACAGAACCAGCCAATGGGAGCTGAGAGATTTTGCTGGGGGCGGGGGCAGCACAGCAGAATTCTCAGCTCCCGTGGGCCAGAGGCTGTGTCTGCCCCCCCCCGCCCCCAAACCCCAACTGTTTGCCAGGCCCTTCAGCTGCTCCTAAATCCGTCCCCCAGGGCAGACTCCTCTCCCGCACCCTGGCTCCCTCTCCTGGAGCTGCACCCCAGTCCCCCCCCCCGCACCCCCTCCTGCAACCAACCCCCCCCAGACCCTGCACCCCCCCCTTACACCTATCCGCTGCCCTGCACCCCCTTCTGCAACCAACCGCCCCCCCCCGCCCCAGACCCTGCACCCCCTCCTACACCCAGTCCCCTCCCCCTGTACCCCCCCCTTACACCTATCCCCTGCCCTGCACTCCCTCCTGCAACCAACTGGCCCCCCCCCCCCAGACCCTGCACCTCCTCCGTAGGGACGTATGGCCCCATCGCAAATTGTTGCCCACCCCAGTTCTGGGGCACCCCCCCCCCGCCCCCCACAACCAGCCTTAGGACCAGGCAGCCTCTGATGCCCAGCACCAGCCTTAGGGCCCAGCGGCTGCCTCCCAGCACCAGCTTTAGGGCCACCCCCCCCCCAGCACTCACGCAGTGGTCAGGCTTCTCCTGGGGCCTGTAGAGCAGGGGGTTGGAGCGCACCATGTCGTCCACCACGTTGCTCTTGGAGGCCTCCTTGGAGCGGAACTGCTGTGGGGCCGACAGGTTCTTGCCATCGTTGTTGCCCAGGTGGTTGTAGCTGGCGATGGAGACGGTCTGGGGCACAGAGGGTGACAGGGCTGCACCAGCCTGAGGTCGTTGCTTATCCCGGCCCTCCCCTATCCCAGGGCGCAAGAGCTGGGGAGCCCTGGTCCCACCCCGGCCCGGCTGGGGCGGGGAGAGGGCTCCAGTCACTGCCTCGCAGCCAGTCCCACGGCTCAGGCTGGTCTGCACTGTGGGGCAGAGTGGCCCCAGTCCTGCGGCGCCCCTTCAGGTTAGGCAGGCGTCATTTGGATGCACCTCAGCCCCCTCCACCCCACGTGCCTCAAGCCCTCCCAGCCCCTGGCCCCTCCGCTCTGGCCTGGACCCGCACCTTGAGGCCGGCACTGATGAGGAAATCCACCAGCACCGACTTGAGCTTGGTCTGGCCCGACTTGAAGTCGTCGCCGCCGATGAAGACGCGGCGCTGCAGGGCCAGCTCCACCGTGCCCGGCACGAAGGTGTTCTGGGGGGAGCCATTGAGGTAGGCGCAGCCCTCCAGGATGCTGCCCACTGCAAAGAGCGTCGAGGGAGACACCTCCAGGCCTCGCTGAGGAAATGGGGAGCTCAGTGCAGGGCCTGGGCAGGATCCCCCCTGCAGCCAGGGACTCCCACGCCACCCCCCGCCCCCCGCAGCCAGGGCATAGGCAGGGCCCCCCCTGCAGCCAGGGACTCCCAGGCCCCCCCCCACACAGCCAGGGCATAGGGAGGGCCCCCCTCCACAGCCAGGGACTGCCCCCCCCTGCAGCCAGGGACTCCCATGCCCCCCCCCCACAGCCAGGGCATAGGCAGGCCCCCCCTGCAGCCAGGGACTCCCCCCCTCCCCGCAGCCAGGGACTCCCATGCCCCACCCCTCCCCGCAGCCAGGGCATGGGCAGGGCCCCCCCTGCAGCCAGGGACTCCCATGCCACGCCCCCCACAGCCAGGGCATAGGCAGGGCCCCCCTCCACAGCCAGGGACTCCCACGCCCCCCTGCAGCCAGAGCATAGGCAGGGACTCCCCCACAGCCAGGACGCAGGCAGCAACCTGCCCTGCCTGCAGCCAGGGATGCCCCCACACCCCCCTACAGCCAGGGTATAGGCAAGGACCCTGCCCCCATCTGGCACAGCAAGGGACTTCCCCACCCCGCAGCCAGGATGCAGGCAGGGAACCGCCCCCCCATGCCTCCCCCGGCACAGGCAAGAACCTCCCCCCCCCATCCTCCCCCACCCTTCTCCTGCCACCATGGGAGCGCCCCCAGGCTCTGAGGCAGGCGGTAGCACAGGGTGGCACTGCCAGCTGTACACCCAGCCACACCATGTCCCTCCGCCACACAAGGGGGCTGCACCACCCCACACCCCCAGCCCTGCTCCACTGAAGGCCAAGACCAGGCCCCACGCCGGAGCTGGAGCCGGAGCCAGCACCAGCAGCTAGAAGGCAGACGGGCCCAGGGCTCTCCTCCCCGGGTGGGCTCTCACCTCGATGGCCTGCAGCAGGTTGGCGGCCGTGTCATTGACGCCCGGCAGCACCTCGCAGAAGCGCTCAGTGTTCGCCGTCCACAGCACCACAACCTTGTCCACCCCGCTGGCGGCCTTGAACTCCTGGATGTCCCTGCGGATCTGCGCCACCTGCCAGAGGGGACTCGTCAGCACCTGGTGGCCACGGGCGGGGGGAGTCCTGCCCAGAGCCTTGGGCAATGGGAACAGAGTGAATGGGGCCCGCCCCCACCTGCTCAGCCTTGGTCCCACGCAGGACGTTGTCGGCTCGGCCCTCCTGATTGGCTGCAATGAAGCCCGGGATGTAGATGGAGGGGCGGGGCTTCAGCTTCTCCATGTGGGGCCAGAGCTGCTCCTGCAGCTGCCAGTCCAGGACCTGGGCCCGTCTCATGGCCTCAGCCAAGTTCAGGGAGGAGATGTCCCAGCCTGAGGGAGGAGGTGCTGGTCAGAGTGCTGGGCCCCTACCTGCACAGACCCCCAAGCCCACTGCCCACACAGCTCCAGGCCAGACCCGGCCCACACAGACCCCCCCGACCAGCCCTGCCCCCCACCCACACAGTGCCCCCAGGCCCACAGCCCCGTTCCCCCCCCACATAGCCCCCCAGCCCCACCCCCACTCACACAGCCCCAGGCCAGACCCTGCCCACACATCCCCCCCAGGCCCACAGCCCCGTCCCCCACTTGCACAGCCCCAGGCCAGACCTGGCCCACACAGCGCCCCCAGGCCCACAGCCCCGTCCCCCCCCACACAGCCCCCCAGCCCCACCCCCACTCGCACAGCTCCAGGCCACTCCCGCTCACCATCAAAGACAATGTCATTGGGGTGCACCATGGGCAGCAGGTCCCGGAAGGGCACGTAGACGTCGTCACCAGCAGAGCCGGTGCCCAGGCAGACGGTGGAGGCTTGCAGCAGGGAGCCATAGTAATTGGCGTGCTGGGCAGCAGGAAAGCACCAGGTGACCCAGCGCAGGGAGCCAGTGGGAGCACCCCCTCCCCACGGCCGCCCATGGGGGAACAGGCCAGGCCTGAGGGCCCATGCTGCAAGGCTCCAGGGTGCGGCCTCCCCACTGTGAGGGCTGAGCACCACACCCCTGTCCCGCAGGCCCCCCGTGGCCAGGACAGACTCAACCCCAGGGCAGGTCGGCCGGCTGCACGTAGCTGGAGCTCTGAGACCGGCGGCCATGTGCACCAGAGGCTTTGCCACTGGCTGGGCCCCGCCAGGGGCTGGACAGAGCCCACTCGCGCCCAGGACTCACTCACCTTCCGGCCGGTCTTGGTCATCCAGGAGAGGCCCAGCCTGTTGGCCAGCACAGCCGCCGTCACCGTGGTGCCATTGTTGCCGCCCCATCCCACCAGCATCACCCCCAGGCGGGGCACCCGCCTCTCAGTGCGGAAGGTGAACTGGGTTGATCTTGGCTTCACCTGGGAGCCCCAGACACAGGCAGTGAGAACTGGGGTGTGGTATTCATGCACAGGACAAGGAGTGTGCAGGGAAGGGGCATGGGTCAAGAGGCACGTGGACGGGGGCCCCTCTAATGTTTTCCATCTGTGGGTGGAATACACTTTGTTCTGTGCACCAAGACATGTGCACCACCCATAGGAACTCTGGCTGCCAGAGCTCTGCTCATCAGCTGGGCAGGACCTGACTCTCTCCTGGGTGGCCGCCCCAGCACTCAGCTTCCGGGCAAGGCTGCCTGCAGGATACGCTTGTCTGCTGGCACGGCACAGCCGCCAGCAGGGCTCTGCGCGGAGATGTGGCACCTGCTTGCGACCAATGCGCCAGGGCCTAAGGCTGGCCCCCCTGCAGGCCGGAGGCTGCTCCCAGCGCACCTCAGAGCCCAGGAAAACCAAGAGCAGCCCACCATCTAACCCCAGCACCACCTTACGCGCTAGCAGCCAAAGCCGAGGCTGCCCAGCCCAGACGCTCCCACGCTGCTGCGGGCACAGCGGGTACCTTGGTAACGCCGCCCTCATGGCTCACGTGCACGGTGCTGTACGTGTACTTGGCCTCAATGTACTCCTGGCTGTAGGTCACATCCGGGCTTTCAACGAAGAACGTCTCTGCCATGGTTCCTGGAGGGGGCCCACGATTACAGACTTGCCCCACCTCACGCCTGGACCCAGGCAGGTCTGGGGGTGCAACTCGCTCACCAGCCACCATGTGAGAAAAGGGGGATCTCCCAGCTCCCCATGGGCCAGCGCGTCCCCTGCCCTGGGGGATCCTGTCCCACACGGACCCCTGTGCTCAGGGGGGCACAATCCCCCCGCACAGGCAGGGAGACTGAGGCACACAGCTACCGGCTTGCCCCCTGGCGCCACCCAGAGCCCGCCCCTGCCGCAGCCTCGTGGCTCCAGCCCCCGGGGGCGGAGCAGATGGAGGCACCAGCTGGTGCCCCAGCCGCGGCGCGAGGCCACAGGATGGAGGTCGGTGCAGCCAGGGACCAGGGGACTTGGCGGGAGGGGATTTAAACAGGATCCTTGGGCGCCCCACGGCGGGGGCGTCTGGCCCTTGGCAGGGGCCTGGCGGAGCCAGGGAAAAGGGGGTGTGTGCAGGCAGCCCCCCAGCGCCCAGCCCAGCCCCCAGCGGAGCGACGTGAGCTGAAGTGACCCAAGGACGGTAGAGCACGGGGGAAACCCACCCCTCCTCCTTCCCACCCCGGCCTGCTCCAGACTCCCGCGCCCCCGGTGTGCTCCAGACCCCGCCCGCGCCTCCATCCTCCTCCAGACCCCCCCCCGGCGCCCCCGGACGGCTGCTCCAGACCCCCCGCGCCCCTGGGCTGCTCCAGACCCTCCCCCCCGCACCCCCGGGCTGCTCCAGACCGCGCCCACCGACCCCCCGGCTGCTCCAGACCCCCTCCGGGGACCAACATCGGTCCCGCCCCGTGCCTCAGTTTCCCCGCGTGAAGGGCGGTCGCACGGTCGGGCTGCGAGGCCAGCCGCCTGCCCACGGAGAGGGCTCCGCTCCCTCCCCCAACCAGCCCGGCCGTGGGGCGGGCCCGGCGACGGGGCGGGACTGGAGGACCCGCTCCCCCAGCCGCGGGGCGCAGCCCGCGGGAAACCCGCCCCCCTGGCCCGGCCCGGCCCGGCCCGGCTCACCTGGCTCCGGGCTGAGCTCGGCTCGGTTCTGCGGCGGCCGGAGCGCGGCGCTTAATGGGCTCGCAGGGTCCGCCCCGCCCCCGCGGCTCCGCCTCCCGTAACTTTCCACTAGCTTCGGAGCCCCCGCACCCGGGCCCGACACGTGCCCCCCGCGTGTCCCCCCCGGGGCTGCAGGTACGCAGCCCCCCCCCGCCCCCCGCGCTGCCTCAGGGGCTGCAGCTCCCCAGTGCCCCCAGGGCCACATGGAACGGGCCCTCGCCGCCCCCCCAGCAGGTATGTGCACCTGCCCCCCCGCTACACCGCGCGCCCACACCCCGCTAGCTCTGAGCGCTTGCCCAGCATCCCCCTGCCCCGAGGCCGCTGGCTGGGCTCCAGGCTGGTTCTGCCCCCTGAGCTCTCCAGGAACCAGGCCCTCAGGGGCTGCTGCCAGCCTGGTGGGCTCAGGCTCCCCCCAGCGAGGCTGGGCTTTGTGCCCTGCAGGTGGGCACCCACCCCCCGCCCAGAGCTGCAGGCCACGGCTGGCCTTGTCCACCCTCTGCAGAGAGAGAGCCTGGCACCCCCAGGGCAGCATCAGAGCACAACAGCACCCAGGGAGCCTCTGCCCTGCTGCTTCTGCCCAAGGGAGATGCTGTTTGGAGCAGGCACTCAGCCCTCGTGGGGCAGGGGGTAGCCCCTGGTGTACCAGGCTGCAGCCCTCCTAGTGGGATATGTGGGCACCTAAGGAGGTGCCCCCCACCAGCTCCACTCATGGTGCTCATAAGCAGCACACGGGGCTGTGCCCGGGAGCAGACGCAAGGACCCAGCAGCCACCACACATCAGACCCCCTTTCCTTTGCCCAGCCAGCTGTTAGGACAGGCTCGTTTTCAGCCCAGCCTGGCTCAGGAAAAGACTCTTCCATAGCCCCTTCTGAGAGCTGCCCACGGCTGGCTGGGACAGGGGCAAGGGAATAGCCCAGCAGACAAGCTGGCAGCTTCCAGCTGTCCCAGCATCCAGATCGTGGGCACAGGGCAGCAACCCAGAGAACGACCACGGGGCCCTGGCTACCCGGGGCTCTGCGCATAGCCACAGAGGAATGCCAGGTGTGGGCAGTTATTTATCAAGAGCATTGTGCAAACCTTTCACCTCCAGCCCCACCCAGGGCAGAGGGAAGCAGGCTGGACGCTAGCTGCCAGTGGAGGGAAGGGGCCTGGCCCCAGAGCTGAACAATGCGCTCTTTGGTGAGCGGCCGAAACACAAAGCAGGCCAAGGGCTGGAATGCCAAAGCTGCGGCCCAGCCTGGAACAAATGTGCTGCTTTGTACAAGAAGCTTGGCTCTGAAAAGGCTGGGCCGGGGGCCTGGAGCTGGTACTTTTCCACTGCTTCCCTGGCTGCTGCCCCCCAGGACTGCCACCATTATTCCCAGCCTGGGCCCTGCCTTTGGCAGCCCACGTGAGCTGCCCAACTTCTGCTTTGCCAGCAACTGTGCCTGCTCCCCCCGCCCCTCCTGCCCCAGTGCGGGCTACATCCTGGCACAGCTCGGTCCCCAGGGACTGAACCAACCTTGACAACCGCAGCACTTGGAGACCAACACAAAAAGATTCCCTCCGCCTGAAACACAAAAGCCACCTTGGGCTTCTGCAAGCAGCTCTGAGTAGCAGCCACTGCCGCTAGGCCCCAGCTCTAGAGCCCTTCACCCACAGCACCTCCTGCTCCAGGGGCCTAGGCCCCAGCCCTGCAAACCCGTTTCCCTGAGCTCTGACGCCGACAGACCAAGCTCCTCCCAGTGTATGGGGGAGGAAGCCCGGGTCAGGGAGCCCCAAGCCTGCAGCATGCCAGGGCAGCCACCAGAGGGCCAGCAGGCCAAGGCAACTGGACACAAGGAGCAACTGGGTGTTGTCAAGATGCAATCAATGCTGGTGCATGTCATGACAATACCCTGCAGCATCACACGCAGCCTGTCCACACGCAAGCATGGGCTCTCCTCTGGCTGCTGCTCCCCGCCCCCGAGTGGAGAGTAGGGCCAGCAGTGGAGCGACAGCCTGCACAGGCAGGAAGGAGAACGCCCAAGAAGGCCCCAGAGACCAGGCTCAAGGGTGTCCAGGGGTTGTTTGTTAAACCGGGCCTAGGGCAAGTCCTGCTCACTGATCTCCCTTGCAGAAGGGAGAGGTTGCAGGACATGGGGAGGGAGAGTGCACCTGGCTGGATGGCAGCTCTGGAAAACCCTAAGGCAGGGGCTGCACTGGGAACTTGACCAGAGTAGCTATTCTGGTGTAGTTCCCCAGGGAAGTGCCCTCCAGAAGTCAGATCCTAGCACAGTCATTGCTCCAGACCGGAGCCATACTGGGCCCCGACCATGCAGCTGCAAAAGCCCTGCCTCAGAGAGGCACCCTGCAGACTACCCCCCTCTGCACTCACAAGGCGCTGGTGGAGCCAGCCAAGATCTGGCACAGAAGGGAGGAGAGTCCTGTGGCTCCCCCACTCCATCTACTGCTGTTACCCTCCCCGGCGGGTGGGACAGAGCAGCGTCCCTCTCCAGCAGCGGCTCAGTGGCGTAATACAAACACTGCAGGGCAGGAAGCAGCTGCAAGGAGCTCTAGGTGCCCAGGTGGGTGGACAGTCCAGCTTCTCCCTGGCATTGTGCCCACAGCAGGCACCTGCCTTGGCCTTTTGCAATTTTTTTTTTTTTTAAAACTCTTCCGTTCACAGGCCGCCTCCCTGGGCTCCAGCTGTTACATGGCACAGCTGAACCTTGGCATGGGCGCTGGCCAGGCCCTGAGCAGCATTGCGCTCACTTCAGAGCCAGCGAAGCAGCAGCTGGTGCTTGTGTACAGGTACTTGGCCCACATGTACCCTGCAGTCAGCAGCTTCATGCTGTGCCGCACAGCTCCTGGGGAGAAGGTGACCACAGGCACGGTGCAGCCGACCCCACACACTGCCCAGCCTCCCAGAGACCCGTTAGCCCGGCCCTGTCGTCTCCCAGGCACGTGAACAGCAGGCCAGGTTGGGGCTTGTGGAAGCACAGGCCCTGAGCCGCTGGCGGCATGCACAGTGAATTTGTCGCTAACAGACGGGGAGTCAAGTTTCCAGACCATCAGTGCAGATAAGACGGGAAGCTCTGGGCAGTGCTGGGCTTGGCAGAGGAAGCGCCTGGTAAATTTCCACTGGCAGGTTTGTCTCATGCTGCTGGCACACAGCCCACGCATTCCAATTGGCTCACACCATGAGCCTGCCTGAAACAGCTCCACAGCCTGGGAATTGCCTAGAAGTGGACAGGAAAGGAGCAATTTAGAGCTATTGACACAAGCCTTCCACTTTGGCAGCAGCCTGTGTCCAAAGGGCGAGCGGCTTTAATCTGCGTTGCTAGGTAGAGTTGTTTGGTGCTTGTCACAGCCGAGGGCAGCCCCCAGCCTGGGGCCTGGGAACAAGGGGAGGAGACAGAACAGGACTCTGGGAGCAGCTGGTGCAGACACTGGCTTGGAGATGGGGAAGTGGGAGGCAGACAGCCAAGGGAAGACGCTGGGGAACAGGAGAGGAGGGACCTCTGGCACTCCTCACCCATCTCTGCTCATGAAAAGGGTGAAAAGAAATTCTGGGAGAGTGCAAAATGTAAAACCTCGGTATTTTCAGCAGAACAGAATTAAACCATGCAACTCCCCTGCCCCACAAAGTCACACGGTCAGCAGGATTCCAGAGCAGCACTGACCTGTGCATACACATCCCAACCACCCACACAAGCTGGTCTGTAGCTACCTGCATATGGAATATAAGCCCTCCGACTCCTGCATAGCCAGCCATTGTACCGAGGCCTGGCTGGCAGTGTTACAGCCAGATGTGGTGTTTGTGCTTTTTCCCCTTTAAAGCCAGCCTGGCCTGCAGGCTAGAGGGTCAACAAAGCCAGAAGGGACCATTGATCATCTACTACGAGCTCCTACCTAATGCCAGCCAGTTGGCTTCAACTCCTCTTTGCACTGGGGCACTACCCAGTCACGATCGGTTGCCAGTCAGAGAGGACTCATCACAGCCCTGGTAAATTGCTGCAGAGGTTAATTACCTTCCTCTTAAATCCTTCCCGATTTCCAGTCGGAATTTCTTCAGCTACTGGCTCTGCTCCAACCTGTGTCTGCTGGGCTGAGGGGTCCCCACTCCCCAGATGAAGAATTCTGAGCTGGGGTCACAGCGGCCCTCTGTGAGGCTAAACAGACCGAGCTCCTGGAGTCTAGAGCTCAGGAACGTTTCCCCACCCCTCCAGTTGTGCTCTGAGCCCTCCACGGGTTAACACCCTCATCCCCTGCTACAGTCCCTTTTAGTTTTGCAGTATGACAAAGCCATCTTCTTCTGCCAACAGCGGCTGCTTTGGAATGTGGTTGGATACAGACGAGTCACTATTTGTTCTCGTTTCATTCCTGTCTTAGACCGGATTTCCTCGGCCAGCCTGCTCTCTGCTGGAGCCTTCCCAGGGCCTCTCACGTACTGTTTTCGAGTAACCAAAGAGACTGGTACCGTGGTGAGGGAAGTTGGAGAGCAGAGCTCCGCAAGTGGGGCTGATGGGTCTGTTCTGCCCCCTATGCCCCCATCCTCCCCAACTCAGCCAGCCCTGAGCCCCTTTGCACATCCACAGGTGCATTACACCCCGAGCTGCGACTCTTCCTGCTACCTGGAGACCTGCTCTCCCCAGCAGCTATTTCCGGTCCTGCTGACCTAGGGCTCCAGGGAGACTGTTCTAAGAATGATGCCCCATGGTCAGATTGGTGAGGCAAAGGGCAGAAATTTAAGAGGACAAAAGCACAAACCCCACATCTTGATGCAATGCTGCAGGCCAGACTTTCCCAGGGAGCTTTGTAAGAGGTCCTTTAAGTCACTCGCCATGTTTACACATCCAGCCCACAGGCCTTGCTTGCACATTAAACTTTCAGGCCGCCAGGCTCAGGTTTCCAGACAATAGGAGGGAAAGGAGGATTTCAGTTTGAGCTGCCTGGGTGGGGTACAGAGGAAGCCTGCTGGAAGTTTCCATTCACCAGATTTTAAACACTTACTTTTCTCAGCGGGCACCTCCCACCTCCATGGGAGGGCTCTGCCACCCTCTCACATGACTGCCACATGCCCCACTGGCCGGGAACAAGCAGCCCCTGGGTTGAGGGGATTTCGACCAGAGCTAATGCCCACGGCTTGTAAGCAGGAGTGCCATGCGCTCTCTGTGCAAAAGCAGCAAAGGGTGCTCCACTCCTGTACCCAGGCACGACCAACTCAAGGCTGCGCTGATGCTCTCTCCTGCCTAGCAGCTGAGCAAACGTTCCTGCACTGTGGGGCTTTCATGATGGCTGCTGGTTGGCAGTCGGAAATCTTCCATGGGCTCAGGCTCTATTTTCACCTCCCCTGTCCCCTGAACTGACGCAGGCAAGTGGGGCAGGACTAGCAAAAATGACCACTAAGCCCCCAGCTAGTACATGATCAGACTCAGGTTGTTCCGACTCAGAGCACCTTGCCCACACTCTGCCCAGAAGAGAGACTGACAGAGCCCAGGTAAGCACCTAGACACTGGGGACAGATGGGGATTTTGGATTAAGAGGAAGGGGATAAAACAGAGCCAATTAGAACAGAGCTAAAGCTCCAAGGACACATGGGAGCTGCTCCTGAATTCAAGTCTCAACAGAGCCACTGGAATCTGCAGGGAGTTTCCTGAGCCTCAGGGACAGGCAGCTAAAAACTCCACTGTGAGCTACATTGTTCTGCAACTGCAGTGGAGTCTCCTGGATGAGTTACCAGGCCCCTTGAGAGGGCAGACTGAAAGCTGGCTTGGGCCGCACTGGCCTCAGGCCCTGCCAAAGGTCACATGCCACTGGGAGCCACTGTCTCTTTCCTACTGCACTGGCACCGCTCTGCAAGGCCAAATTTGAGACAGTATTTCAAACTTTCTTGTTCACTCTCGACTGGGGGCGGGTGGGAAGAGAACTCCTCACGCCAACATTTACCCCAAGAAATGAACTCTACAAAGAAATGCACAGCCTTGTTGTGCTTGTTTTCCAATACAGTGAATTTATTATAAGTTGCAAAAATCAGGATTCAGCTTTTTCATGTACAAAAAGACACTCGCTCTTTGAGAAAAGATCCAGAAAAAGCTGAAGAGGATGCTGCCTTTAAATTGTAACATTTTGGCAAAGTGAAAAGCTCTTTGTAAACTCCAACTCCATGGCTCAATATAGTTTTTTCCACAGTACAATATTACAAAGTAAAACACAGTATCAATAAGTTAGATCATACTTAATCATCTAGAACTGGTTTCTATTAACCCAAAAAGCACAAGATTTGCCTTGCTTCATATGCTCTAAAAATAAAAATTAAAAAAAGGCAGATTTGACTACGTAACACAGACCAAATGAAAAATGAAATGAAGCCAAAAATGAAAAGCTAATCGGTCTCACAGTTTGGGTAGTCATTAAATATTTTTTTCAGCTTTATATTCCAATTCTAGACGTTCCAGAATATACATGTACATAACACATCTTTGTATACAACTCTGTTTGCAAAAATAGTTTATAGCAGATGTATAAAGACTGAGAACCATCTCTACTTTCCTCAAAAGAAAAAAATTCCAAAAACCCCTTTCAAAACCTGAAGGATCAGAATGAAGTGTCTCTGTGGAAGAATTTATTTATCTTGGTTCATGACCAATGCCCTTTTCTGCCAGTTCAGCGCTTCAGGGTTCCTTGCATTTTCAAGAGGAAGCACGCACTAGGTTTCTTTAGCTAAACACACGTTGGCTGTAAGCGTAGTTTGTGCTACAGATCAGCCCGCCAGTCTGCAAGCCACCAATGGACAAACTCTTTCCAGCCCAGCTGCTTGCTTCATCTGGGAAAACATTGTGGTTTGCACCCAGAAGTCACAATGCAACAGGGAGACACGGCCTGATGGCAGAGGCCTTATGCAGGGCTTCTGCTTCCCCTAGAAAATGCTGGATTCTCACAACTGCCAGCTAGGGAAGCTGTCTACAGCAATACTTGTCTGCTATTCAGGAATCCACACAACATGCCAAGAGATCTCCTCTGCTGACAACAGGAAGAAGTACACAAACCTGTTGCAGGGCAACGTAACCTCCCCGCTCCAGCGTCTTCCAGCTGCGGTCACTGACACACTAACACACATCTGGGAGCAACTCACAGCTACAGAAAACACTGGATCAAGGCTGTTTCAGATCTATGCTTTAAGCAGGATTTGAGCTCATCCAAGGAAAAAAACAGACACCCTTTGTTTCTGACATTCCTGCAAACCCAGTGTTTGCTGTTGTGGGGGAGGGGGGCTCATGCACTTCTCATACGTAACATTCAAGAAAAAAAACTTGTCAAACAAAAGCTTTTCACCTTAAATCGTCCACAGCTGTCAGGTTTCCCTGTCCACTGGACGCGCCAATGGGGCACGAACTGTTCTGAAGGCTTTTGACTCATGGAAACAAGTAGTTAACCTTCCCCTGCCTTCTTACTCCACTTTAGTCAGCTTGGGAAGGGGTGCGGGGGAAGCAGAGTCCCTGTCTGCTAGGATTCACTCCCCTGAGCACCGAGTTCTGGGAGCATGTCCCTGTTTGATGCCCCCCCAGCGCTCCCAACTTGTTGCCCATCCTTTACTGCTTGGGTTTGAGAACACCTGAGGGCCCCCTGCTGGTCTGCAGAACTTAATTGGCCACTGTCTGACCATGGGCCACAACTGCAGAACCACCGGCACAGAAAACACTGTTCTCGGCATGGTGGTACTTGCCAATGGCTCCTTTTTGCTCTAAGCTAGTTTCCCAAAGAGCAGAATGCTGGAGCACTGGTGGGAGCCGACAACAGCATCAGCAGAGCCACCGGTGCAACAGGCCTAGGCAGAAAAGAGAAAGGGACTCTAAACTACACACCCCTGGAACAAGACAAAAGGTTGAGAAGTCTGGAGTATGAGCCTATTAAACTAGCAGCACTAGTGTCCCGCTACAATGGAATTATTTCGGGCGGACCCACGTTTTCTTGAGCAGCAAAAACACAACACAGACCCTAGTCGAAGAACGAGTCCCCCTCCTTACTCCTGACAACCTCACTCTCCCATTTTATGCTCTCAAAAGAGAATCACATTTTCCGATGGCAGGTGCCACTACCAGGGCCAAAGAAACCCTCTGCTTTCATAAGATACAGTGGAAGCTGGAACAAAAAAGCACACAGGCTGGCAGGGTTAGGTAAAAAACACAGAGCTGAAGGGCACCCTTGTGCTTTTTGCAGAGTTCCTCATGCCCTGACCTTGTTCTGATGGATGTCCCTCAAGTCCAAATATCAAGAGACAAGTGTAAGAAGCAGCCCACTGTAAGAGACCCACACGGACAACTGCTAACTTATTTCTCGCCGACAAGTTCCGGTTCCTGTTCTGAGTACCTGATCCTCTGCTGCTGCCTGGAAACCATGCAGAACACAGAACAAAAAAGCATTGCCTTCCTTCCACCCCACCAAATCCATTCTAAGGGTCATGAAGAACACCAAAATAACTTATCTGGGTAATTAGCTAACTATCATTTTGTAATACTGCTGTTGTAAGACAGGGAAGGTTCCGAAACATTTGGCTTAAAAGGAAACGAGAGGCACAGTTTTAGAAAAGATGCTTTTGTGTGTGTGTGTGTGTGTGTGTGTGTGTGTGTGTGTGTGTGTGTGTGTGTGTGTGTGTGTGTGTGTGTGTGTGTGTGTGTGTGTGTACACACATATATACACAATTTTATATATATGTATATATACATATATATACACACATACATACACACACACACACATATGTATATATAAATATAAAATAGACCACAGTCTCATTAGCAATTAATAAAATTGGCTGTCTTGGTATAAAACTATAAAAGTCAAAGACAGACAGGTCTCAGTCTTCCTGGCACTGGCATATGAAGTGTAACACAGGCTGACTGAATTGTGCACAAACGGAGAAGCCATTGCCAAGTGTACGCCAACTGTTTCCAAATGACTTCCTACACACAGAATCCAACATCTGCATCAGGCAAAGTTTTGGGTGCAGACTGCTGGGCACTCCCCCTCCGGATGACCCAGCCTCCTCCAGGAGAGCACAAACCTGTGCAAATTACAAGAGCTCTGGGAACGTGAGCGTTTAACTTGGTGCTGTGTAGCGCAGACAGCTTGCATATGAACAGTCGCAGGTGCCAGAGAAGGAGGTAACTTAGCAGCATTCCAGTTCCTCACTATTTGCAGAACAGAATATGCAGCACAGCAGGAGCTGGGCCAGCGATAACTCAACTTCATTCCAAACTTTAATCCATGAAAAAAATCGACTCTTTACCTTTGGGAGCTTGAGTCACTTGAGGATAACTGTCAAATGCTGCCTTCAAATAAGCAGATTTTCCTTTTCTTTTTTACATATATATAAAAACTTTCCAATGTTCAGAGGGTAAAACTTGAGAGGACGATGCCAGGCGCTGGTTTCACTACTGGGCTCAGATGCTGACGTGACCGACTCCACATCCCAATCACCCTCAAGTTCTTCCAACCACCAGGATGTCGTGCTTGGCTCCAAAAGGTATTTTATTTCTCATTTGTATAAAGGAAATGGTAACATCCAAGGGAACTTTCCTGCACAAGTCAGTCTGGATATTAGCGCCAAGACTAAAACTGCTGTTGGTCATACTCTGCTATCAGTTTTTTTATATGAGCCAGTTTGTTGTGGAGGTATTCACAGCGATTCTTTTCTTGGCCGTAGTTAGGGTTTGTCTGAAAGGAAAAGGAAGATACACTCACTGAAGTTAATAATTCTCCAGGTCTATCAGAACACATGGTGCAGCGAGAGAGATTAAAATCAGGAAGCCCCAAAATGCAAACCCAATTCATGGTACTTATCACCAGGGACTGAAGTTTGTTTCCTGTGCGGGATGAATGGTCACAGTCCTTATAATCACCAATGAACTTTATACTTTTACCCACCCTTGGATGGTAGCAATCAGCAAGATCTTTCCTTCTCCCTTAAAAAGGCCTGTGGGTTTGATGTTACCAGGATACTGCAAGTTGTGCATGTCCCAGTTAGCGTGAACCAGTTCCATCCTTCAGTGGAAAGCTGTTGTGATCATAACTCCAGTAAGAAGGCAAAACATCCCCTTTAAATGGGAAACAGCTGAGTCCCCCTTCCTCCCCAGCTCCTCAGTGACAAGCGACAGGCAGGTACTGCAACACGTATCTTAGCAGGTATTGTGTTGCAGATCTGGGAGGGCACAAGCCACCTCATGAAAGGTGCTCCAGGGCAAACGTTAGACCACTGGGGAACAGAAGGGGGAAGAGGCGCTCATTGCTTTAGAGTCACTTTATAATAAGGCTCTACCTATACGAAGTTTTATTACCAGACATTGAGCTATGGTTACAGGTGACAGGCCATTGCATTGCCACACCATAAACAGAAGGTGCTTAATATTAAACCCACAGAAAACTACCCACAGAACCTTGTACGTTAAGATGATGCCCCTCTTAAGAGTGTGATGATACCGGCCTCCGTGCCTGTTCCGTAAGAGGGTCGCCCAGTCTCTGAATGATCAATGTGAACAGAGAGTGGCTAAAACAAAGCCAGCTGATTTGGATTACACTTCAAATTTTAATATCAAGCTACAAGAAACCAAGTAACCAATCTCAGCCAACTGACTGTCACCAGGCAAAGCAGCACAGCATGGAAGAGCCTCTGGGAAGCTATTCTGGCAGCCTGCAGCACACCTTACACAGATGGCATCCGTGGAAGTCTGCACTCAAAGTCACTGTGTTTCTACGAAGGGCTGCCTACAAGTCAAAAGCACTGTGTGTGTGTCACTAAAGAGCCAACCCACCTGTTTGTTAGGGGGTTCTCTGCCTTCCCTTGTCTCCTGTGCTGGACACAACAGTCCCAGTGCTGGGAAGATGCCTCCCCAAGCAAGGGCAGGACACCACACGTCTGATTTCCAACACATTCTGTATCAGCCTATGCCGAATGTGGACTTGTGCCGTACAGGATACTGGGGGATATGCACCTTGACATGAGTGCCCAAGTGGGAACAGCACACCACATCCCGTTACCATCCTTCACTGTGGTGTGCAAGGCACCTAACCTGGGTGTTAGCTAACAAAGGGATGCAAGCCCCTCCCTCCCCCAAGAGGCCCCAAAGGGGACACAGAGGTCACCTGTGTAGATAGGCTATCGAGCAATGGCACAACAGCTTTATCTGCAACCAGCAGAGCTCTGCCCTCCCTCCCCGCCCAGAGTCAAGCCACCGGATCCTTCTCAAAGGCCAGCAGACCCCAGGGAAAGCACCCCAGAAGCTGGCTTCACAAAGTCCATCAACTCCTCAGCAAAGGGAGGGCCCAGAAATCTGACCAAAGACTAACCACAGGGGCCCCAGGGGCACCCCCTACCACTGCCTGACCCATTGTCACCCTGCATTTCCCTCCCCTAGCTCAATTACCACATCTCAGGCAGAGCCCCTGGCATTACACACGTGGGAGGCATCTCACACACTGCAGGCACTGCCTGCAATAAAACCAACAAGCCAGTATTCTCAGTGGAGGTGTTTCATAGCCAGTCCCTCCGTGCTAGCAGCCGCTTCCCCCATAGTTATATCCTCGTGCCCTGAGAGCGTCCAGTGACACCACAGTACCAGGGGACGCTGATAACCGTCACTCAAGCCTCAGATGTAACCTTCTGTGACCTCAGGCACGAGCAGCACCATGTAACGTGTTCAGTCTGTCCGTGCCGAACGAAGGAAATGCTGCTGAAAAGTCTCACCAGAGGGCCCTGCCTCTGCCACTCAGCCCGGTCTAACCAGCAGAGGGAGCTCCCTCCTTCCTTCTCGACAAAGGGCAGCTGGACAACACAACAGCTAAACCCTGTCCCCAGCCAACCCAGAACAGGATTATTTCCTTTGGGGCCCAGAGTTTTCACCCACCTTTTTAATTTTCCGATATTCCTGTAAAATCTGGTCGTGGATAGTCTGAAAAAGAAAGGACAGCGTCAAGGTCTGTGTGTCCGTACAAGCGGGACAACTGGCACAGCCCAGTGGCAAGCTGGCCTCTGCTCCAGAGGGCACTGCTTGGCAGACAGGTGGAATTACTATCTATCCTTCCCTACCCTTTTTCCTACACAGAGAATTATCTGATGCCACCCATTCCAAACTGAACAGTGGCCAGTTCAAGGTGTTTTCTACTGTGGCATACAGGAGACGTGTTAACTGAATGACAAGCTGCCAAATGCCTCCCCTCAACCCCCCGAAAAGATCTTGTGTTCACATTTAAAAAACAAAAACCACACACAAAAAGGGTCGGCTGTGCAGTGTCCAAAAGGAAGAAGCAGTCCCAGGTTACTGGCGACATGGCAGGGACAATGCCTGAAACGAGCACCGGTTCCCAACCATTTGCTGACCCAGACCGATCATCCAACAGTACTGTGCATTTTACCGTGAGTGGTCTCATTGCCATGGTGAGTCACACCCAGGTCTGACGGGGGAGGGGCAAGGGGGGGCGCTGTTGCCCTGGCCTTTCAAGGGGGCCCAGGGCTTCGGCAGCAGGAGGGGCTCCAGGCCCCTTTAAGCGCTGGTAGCACTGCCCTGAGGCTGTGGGTCCCCATGCCACGGTCCTGGTGGCACTAAGGGCAACTGCCTTTGGCTCTGCCCCTTCTGGGGCACTGAGCCAGCTCCCCCCGGCACTTTTCCCAGGGCCTGCAGTGGCTGCCAGCCCTGCTGGTGTTATACCAGTAGCAAGTACTGGAAGGATGGATGAGGAGTCACCTAGCTTTACTCCACTGATGAGTGCTGCTTTTCTTGGGACAGTAAGCTACTCCAATGGCAAGACAAGGGATATCTCAAAAGAGGGGAAAGACATTCAATCAGACAGGAGGTGCCGCTTAGTACAGTAAGTGCCCTGTAGTGGATAGTTTATTATTCTCAGTGAGACTTATCTTCTCAAGCTAACGAATAGTTAAAGCTCTGAAAGATCGGTCTGACAGGTTGAATAATACTCCTATTATTAAGAGCAAAGCTTCAGGAGAAACTGACGACCCCATGTTAGCTCGCTTCCCAGCATTACTAAGTTCCCATAGGGTGAAATATCATTTTCCTGGCTAGGACCAAACACTAATAGCTGCCAGCAGGCTTTGGCTGGGGACACCAAATGCCTCCACGAGGTTTCGCCCTGCCAACAAGTACCACAACGTGTGTTCTAATGGAAAGAACACCTGGCTGTTGTACAGCCCAAAAGCTGTCAGCTGCATGGATGCTCTGCAGACACCAGGTCTGGGCTGTGCACAGTACCTTACAAACAGTGATAAACTGCCTGATATCAGTCCTCCCAAGACACCCCGACAAAAAGATCAGGTAAACTACAAACAAACCTCAGCTCTGCAAGCAGCAGGGTTAGGTTTCTAAACAGCTTTTTCTGCTTATACCTTATATTCTTCAGAGCCCTGTGAAAGCTGCTTCAGCTGGGAATCCAACTGGGTGAACCGTCGAGTTATTCTCTCTATCCTGGCATGCAAGTCTCTGTACTCATTGTACTCAGCATTGAAGTCATTCTTGTAACTCTGACGTTGCTCCAAAGAGGAAATGGATGCATATTTTCTGAAGGAAGCAGAGTTTAAAAGGCAGTTGAGAACAGAGGTCTCTTTCCAGGCAGCAAGGTTACTGCAGTCTGTCAGAGGCCTGCCTTCCAGGACTGCGTTAGCATCACACAACTGGAAGGAACCTTGAGAGGTCACTGAGTTCAGTCTCCTGCACTCATGGCAGGACCAAGCACCATCTAGACCACCTCCGACAGATGTCTGTCTAACCTGATCTTAAAAATCTTCAGTGATTCCACAACACCCCCAGGCAATTTACTTCAGTGCTTAACCACCCTGACAGGTAGAAATCTTTTTCCTAATGTACAACTTAAACCTCCCTTGTTGCATATCCTCAGGGTGTTAAGGACAGCAATTTCTCTCTTTTCCTTGTACCGACCTCTTAGATACTTGAAAGCTGCGATCATGTCCTCGCCGTCTTGTCTTTTCCAGACTATTTGCACTGCAGCAGAACCTGCAGGCCTCAACCAGCATTGGGCCCCGCCTGGGCTGGGGACTGCACCAGCAGAAGACACACAACTCGCCATAGTAAAAGGGACATACCTTCTGAAGGTGAAGAAGGGGATATCTTGCATGAACTGAACAAGCCCCAAGAGTGCCTATGTACTGTCAAAAGGCACATCAAATGGGTCATTTAAAAGCTACTGTGTTTAAGCCAACACACAACCTGACTTTCAGTGGGGCCCCTTCTGACTAATCCAATATACAGGATCATCCTTCCTGTTTCATCTCAGCCTTTGACTTCTCATCTGCTTGGACAAGTTGAGTGGAGGTGACATCCTCACCCCCTTACTCTGCTGCAGCGACAGCGGCGGCTGGAGCTCTGCCAGGCTAACAGGTCTTGAGTGACTGAGAGGGAAGTGAAGAGCTCTGAACTATTGCTCTGTATTAACAGAAGCCCAATTCATGCTGCACCACCCAAATGTCTGAACTGACACGTATTCTGTTTGCAGTGCTGCAGCCGTGTCAGTCTCAGAATGACACACACACCAGGTGGGCGAGGTAATGGTGGTGAGAGAGGCGCTTTCAAGCGGCAAAGGGCTCCTTCTCAGCACTCCGAGTGTCACAGCTAAACCTCAGTTTATTAGCGAATCGGACTGTCCCCTGGGTGGGGAAGCTGCGGTGTTACTTAGCTACAGACCACCAGACTGCACAGAACAGTGACACCAAGTGATCACTCTGTACCTGAGTGGTCAATCCTTACCCCGCAAACACTTTCAAAAGAGGAACCTGTATGTAACTCTGCTGGACACTAAGGCTCTGTCTGTACTGTCAGTGTCATTAGTAAAACTTGTGTTAGTTGGGATATGGAAAAACCACACCCAAGGCATGCACGTTTCACCAACAAAAGCACAGGTGTGACCAGTGCTGTGTCAGTAGTAACGACTCTCCTGTCAACACAGCTACCGCCACTGGCTGGGGGTAGTTTAATATCGCTGACAGGAGAGCTCTGTCCTGCTGGCACACAGCGTCTACACAGGAGGCTATACAGTGGCTCAGCTGCAGCAGTACAGCCCCGCGGTCTGTCCGTCATGTAGACATTGCCTTAAAATCACAGTCTGAACACACTGGATTTAGGGTTCATTACAATGACCTGTGACCGCTAACTTCCCCTCTCCTCACTTGGCTTAGGACACAAGATGTTAAATGGGTCACTTCCCCTTGAATGCCCCTCAGAGCTAGTCAGAGGCAATGGGAAAATTTCCCTCAGGAGGTAAGGTTCACCTCTGTACCAGGCACACAGCGTGACTATCACACTACTCAGTCATTCCAATTAGAGCCAGAGAGAAGGCAGAGTGTGTAGCTGGCAGCTCAGGTGCTCTCTCTCTGTCTCTCCCTCTCTCTGGGTAGAGCACACCAAGGATTCTTCGCCCTAGACAGACATATTGGCCCATCAGAGGTGACATCTTACCCAGATGCTGCACTCAAAACACAGTCTTCGATGCTTCGGCAGCAGTGCCAACACCTGCTCAAAGAAGGCAGCGTGCAGTCCCCTGTACAGCTCACCGGCCCATACACTAGAGATGCCACCTTTCTGATCAGAGCCTGAGAAACAGTCATACCCACTAACAGACCGGTCTGTGACTGGCCACGTTTGCATTGCAAGCAGAATAAAAGGATAGCCGCCTCTTCATGCAGCACAAGGCTGTGTGATCCCTGGGTGCCCTGAAATGGGCCTGACAGTGCTACCAGAGGGCTGGTGGCATTACCTGGCGCAGTCCAGGGGTATGGGTCAGTTCTGAGCAACATTTTGCAACTGGGAAAAGTGTGGGAGTTTATAAATAAAACAGAGCTGAGCGTTGTGTCCCCAAAAACTCAAGTAGAAGAGATAGGAGTTACCCTTAGCAATAAGTTCTGCTTATTGGCAGCCAGGGGATTTGATTAAAAGGTCTAAGGTGGAAAAGCTGGTGCTGTAACCCACGGCTTACCCTCCCATGGAGGGGTAACCTTCCCTTGTATTTTTGAGCCTGCTAGTGTGCTTTTTTGCCACCACCAACACCACAACCTATTTCAACTACCCATTAACATCCCATCTGGAACCGTCGTCCACCCACACACCACCACAAAGCCTTGCAAGTAGGTCATATGACAGGCCAGATGTCAGCAACACAAAGGGAGACAAACTCGATCTTCTCACCCTTCACACAGGCAGCAGTCCTGCAAAAATAAACTCTTGTATCCAGTAGAACAACTAACTGAACAAAGAGGTTGCTGGCTTAAAAGTGAACTGACTGGTATTAAAATTGTTAGCAAGACCTGTGAAGACTAGAACATGACAGATAATACACTTCACAGCAAACACTTCAAAAAGCAGTTCAGGCTCCCTCATCACCCCAGAACACAGGGCTCCCTTTGCAACAAGATGATCTCAGACATACCCTAAAATCCAGAAAGTGCTGGGAAAGTGACCAACTTCTGTCCAATACTCAACAAGTCATTTCCTCTTGATGTCTATCTACATGATAGGATATTTTCTACCTACCTCAAAAGGGGCTGTGAGGATTCATGTGTTTCAAGGGTTTTTGACTATCAGATATTGTTATTTCAGAGGTACTTGTAATCAACTGCTGCAGGGAAAACAGCTCTGAACTCTGGCATTGGGGTAGAGAGGAGAGAACCTGCTGTGAAACCTAACTGAAGCTTCAAGCCATACACTGGTGAATCTGGACTCTCCACCTGGGCTGGGGCGTGTGTGTGTGTGTGTGTGTGTGTGTGTGTGTGTGTGTGTGTGTGTGTGTGTGTGTGTGTGTGTGTGTGTGTGTGTGTGTGTGTGTGTGTGTGTGTGTGTGTGTGTGTGTGTGTGTGTGTGTGTGTGTGAGAGTTCTAACACAGAAATCAAAACAGAGAGGGTTTGTTATGTCTTAGTCTCTAGCCAGTTCGGATAGTTTGGAATCCCGGCCAATGTACAATAAAGATACTTACAATAAATAATCTGGCATTTCCGAAGTTGACGTTGGTACACTAGAATTATTGCATGTTCCATTTAAACCTGGGTGGGGGGAAGAAAGGAACACTTTTCAGAAGCCTTGCATCTTACAAAAGGTACATCAAAGTCCAACTTCATGCCACATTTACACAATGCATTTTGCTCAACATAAAAGAATTTGTGTTTCTAGGTTAACCTGACCAAAATGCAGAGTATATCAGTATTAGATGATGTCTGGAACTGCGAGATTTATTGACTATTCATCTAGTAGCAAATGCAACAAGCAGCACAAACATCCCATAATTTAATTGGTTTATAAATATTGCTGCATGCCTCCCAGCAAGGATAACATACTAATCCCAGCACTGGTGAATTGCAAAACAAATCAATACAGCCCAGATGGGCAGTTCAGAAAGCTGAGTTGAGTGTACACTATTTTCCATGCTCTTCTCTAGAGCATGCGCTACAGCTCCTCACACTATAGATTCTTGGAAGAAGTTTTACACAGCAGAAAGGGCTGAAGGGATATATTCAACACTGTACTTAGAGATTTATACCTCACAAGAGGCATAAAGACTGAATGCAGACCAACACTGCTCATGCTGGTTTAAAACCAGAGCAGCATGGAAAAGACGGAACAGGCTGGTGTGCTCTCGTATGACACGCGTACAACAACTTTGAAGAGCAGCGACGCGTACGCCTCATTGATGCTCGTGAGAGGAAGAAAGCAACAGCAGCCGCTGCACCAACAGAGCCAGGACAATTCCTTTGCCCCCACTGTGAACGCCCATGTCGTTCAAAGCTTGGACTCCTCAGCCCCATGTGAGTCACAACCGATGAGCCTGGGCAAGCTCAAGACGTCATCAGACACGACGGACTGCCTTCACTTAGCGATTTATGGCTTCATAAAGCAAACTCCAGCTGTTTTTTTATGCATGTCTACACAGAAAAGACCATCCACGCAAAGCAAAACAGAAAGCAATCTGCTCCAGAAAGCTAGGAAAACTGGGAGTTGAGGGACAACTGGCAAAGAATTAGAACTAAGAAAACCTTTATGGGATTTTTGCATGTAGAAAATAGCAACAGATCTTGGCAGGCATAAGATTTTACAATTGGACCAGCATAGGCTATACTTCAATCCAAGGGGACCAGAAACAACTGTTCTTTTTAGATGACAAATCTGAGGAACTGTCCCAGACTGAGATTTCTGAACAAATTAAAAAATTATATAGTAACAAGTTACCAGGACCAGACAGTATTCACCCAAGAGCTGTGAAGGAACACAAACCTGAAACTCCAGAACTACTAGCTATGCTATGCAACCTATCACTTACATCAGTCTCTGTACCTGGTAAGAGGAGGGTAACTAATGAGACACCTCTTTGTATAGAAAGCTTCAGAGCTGATCCTGGCACTGACAGGCTGCCAGTGAGTTTAATTTCAGTGACAGGCAAACTGGCTGACGCTACAGGAAAGAACAAACTGATCTGGTATGCAGATGAATATATCTTGTGGAAGAGTCAACACAATTTTTGTAAAGACAAATCATGCTGCACCTATCTGTCAGAATTCTCCAAAGGACTCACCGAACAGGTAGACAGAAGCAAGCTGGCCAATAACAACGTTCCTGGATGTTTAGAAAGCCTTTGACAAGGCCTCTCACTAAAAGCTCTTGAGCAAAATCAGGCAATCATGTGAAAAGTTGGTCTCTCATGGATCAGTAATTAGCCACTGGTCACTCAGGACTGCCCTCTTCTGTTCCTCCCTCCCACACCCCTGGCACTGGACTGCACCATGGTTACGTTCTTATTACCATGGCAGAGGATGATACACCATAAGCACCGGCAAATGAACCTGAGAGATGAGAAGTCTCCTGGAAATTGCACAATCCCTGATTGGTCCAGCTGCAGCCAGAGAACGAAACACATTGCAGAGGCAAACAGGGACGACTTCAAAAGTTGAAGAACTGATGGTGTACTCAGCTGTGTTGGAAAAGTACAGCCGATTTTGAAATCATCCTTCAAAGCAGGTGACTCAGCAAAGCAAGTAGAAGCTTGACTTGCATAATAGGAAACGAGTTACGTGAGACAGGCAGGATATGCCCCAAACCCCACGTTTGAAATAGCAGCTAGCAATACTTTGGTGTTTTCCTCCTCCCTAAAATTCCTCTGGACTAGCATGACATTCCAGTATACATTGTAGATTGTCTATTATGCATGGAGGGATTTGAGTTGGGGGCTATAGGTGATGAGAAGGGGTGTTCTGTTATTAACATTCTTGGGCCAATGTAGAAGTAGCTGGTTTCTGGGCATTTGTCTGGCCCTGTCAATCTGTTGTATTTTTTTTAAACTTCTCCCAGTGGGTAATTAAGTTTTACAAATGCCTGGTAAAGATCTTGAAGCTTTTGGTCTCTGTCAGTAGGATTGGAGCAGATGCGATTGTATCTAAGAGCTTGACTATAAACAATGGATCATGTGATGTGTCCTGGATGGAAGCAGGAGGCACGTAGGTAAGTGTAGCAGTCAGTAGGTTTCTGGTAGAGGGGTACTGACTGGCCATCAGTGATTTGCTCTGTGGTGTCCAAGAAACGGACCTCTCGTGTGGAATGGTCAAGGCTGAGACTGACAGTGGGATGCAGGTTGTTGAAATCCCTGTGGAACTCTTTCAGTCTCTTTAGCATACGTCCAAACAAAGATGTCATCAATGTAGCATAAGTAAGGAGGAGTAATAAGGGACAGGAGCTGAAGAAACATTGTTCTAAGTCGGCCATAAAAATGTTAGCATACTGTGGGGCAAGTTTTCTTCCCCCTCCCCTTCTGTCCTTTCTAGCTGAGTCATCGGTTTTTATTTCTCTTTATTCTGTGTTATCAGAGATCATTCACCAGGATTTTCCAGATCTGAAGAAGTGGGTCTCTGTCTCATGAAAGCTCATCACCAAATAAATAATGAGAAGTCCTGTGGCACCTTAGAGACTAACATATTTTGGAGCAAAAGCTTTCGGGGACAAAGACCTGCTTCATCAGATGCAATGCCACTGCATCCACCCCCATGGGCTCATGGTGCTCAGTAAAACCCATGGTCCCAGCAGCTGTTTGTTTTGAGTGGTGTGTGGGGGCACAGAAGGCAGGGAGCCTGCTGGGCCATAGGACAGTGGAGGGACAAATCCAGTTCACAGGCTATACGTTGCCCACGCCAGTCAACAGTCATATCCTGTGTATATGAACTGCCCTGGCTGGCATGGGAAACCATGAGATTCAAATATTCTCTCATAAGTCAGTCCTATATTAACCTAGAAAAAGCATGTGCTTGTTCTGTTTTTCATTTGTATTTGGGGCTTTAATAGAACGTATGCCCTTGAAAAGAGACATTCCTTCCTCTGGAGAAGAGTTTCTATGCATTTTCATGCATTGAAGGTGGAGAGGGGATTTAATGTTTAGTTTAATTACAGCTAATGGGATAAAATTAAGGAAAAAGGTTGTATGCAAAATATAATTTAGTGACAGATCTATGACTATTCCCAAAGGCTTCAGTAGAAACAATATTGCTTGAAATGTGATAAGTTAGGCCAGGTTACACTACTGCAGGTCGCTAATGAAAGTTACGCAACTTCAGTGATGTGAATCTACTTACTACAGTATCTCATCGCGTAAGTCTACAGCAGACGTTCTCCCATTGACTCCACCTACACTTGCTCAGGAGTCTATGGTAGAGCGTTCGATGGTCAATCTATCAAGACCCAATAAATGGATCCCCACTGGACTGATTGCTGCCCATCCATCTGGCAGTGGTAAAGATGTCCTCTGACTGGACAAATTAGCAGCAAACAGGAAACAAGACTGCACTGAACTAGAGCAGCCAACAGATTTTTCCCATGTAATTTCTGCCCATCTGTGCAATAAGTAACCTCTAAAAACACTGTATTCAGGCTGGTTTTTCCATTCCTCATTTTTAAACATGAGATATTTGCAGCTTTATTGATCCTTGAGAAAATTAGAGCAGGTAAACAAGACATAATACATGTAGTATCTCCCTGGGTCAGCACTGCCAGGAACAGAACCAGGAAATTTGCTAGATCAGGGGAGGTTAACGCTGGCCCCTCTGTGGTCAGCAGTTGGGGGCTCCACTCCAGCGGGAGCAGAGGGGCCTGCACTGAATGAGCAGGAACCAGGGAGGAAAACAACATCTCAGAGGAAGGGAAAGGATGGCTGCAGTGGCCATGGGGTTAGGCGTGCAGCCTCACAGCCATGCACTGAGCCCTTCAGCCAAAGGGCTGTGCTGCCAGCACCTGCCACAGGGCTCCACAGCCACCCTGCCTCTTCCTCAGAGCGTTCCTCCAGTCCCTGCTCCTCCCACTCCCCTTGCGAGCTTCAGTACCACAGGTGGTTCTCAAAGGACGTGTGAAGGACTTGTGAGCCTGGGGTCTCCGGCACAGGAGCACCCATGGAGATGATGGACCACAGGTGCATCTGGATGAGGGAAGTCCAGATTATAAGAGTCCAACCTGTAAAGAACCTTATTAGATTGAAAATGTATACTGCATGAGTCCTCACAACAGGAGGTATCATGTTAGTCTACCTACTGCTTCTGCGATATCCAACTTCAAAAGCCTTTGATTCTAACTCCACTATGAGTTAAAATCTACACAATGACCACCACTGACCAATATGAAAATGCTAACCTGATGGAAAACAGAGAGGCAGCTGTAAGTAATTAGTGGCAAACAGGAATTCAGATCAGAATAACGACCTATTAATAGGAAGGTCTTAATTTAATGAGAAACTTGACACAAATCAGATTCCAAAACAATACAAAGCGAAAGTTAAGCAGGAAAAATCTGATATACCCTGCACAGAAAGACCATATATTGACCTCGTGAGAGAGAGAGAATGTTTTGCTAGCACAGAGTCTGGTCCTGGATCTACAGGTAGGACACTTTGGTAGGATGGGTTTAGAGCAGAACCAGTATTTTCCATGCAGCTCTTTGTTCACACAAGCAGGCAAAGTGTTTCAGAATTCACGTACCTGCGACCTCCCGGGGTATGTTGGTTTTTAAGCTGGCTTTCTTGATTAGTTCACAGTCCTGCTTCTCCTCTTTGCATTTTTCTTCACTTTTCTCTTTTCTTTCTTTCTCTTTGTGCTTTTTGGACTTTTTCTTTGTTTTCACATACAGTGAGCTACAGTTGTGTTTGCTCGTTTGGGGACAGTCTGTTGACAAAGGATTAGTCAATCTGTCAGTTGCCTCTGGGTTCTCACAGTCTTTGCCATTGTGACTTAAGTCACTGCTGACATCAGAAAGGGGGTCATGAGGCCTTGGAAGCTCCAGGACTGGTAAGTGAGAGCTGGAGCTGACCGAATCGGCCACAACCGACTGCACAGCAGCAGCAGGTACATCTTTTCCATTCGAGGAGTTCAGTTTCCCATTGAAAGTGGGCTGAGTTCTATGGGTCAAGTGAGATATCCTAGGCTTTTTGTTGGCTAGTGGATCAATGAATTCCAGAGGCTGGGATCGTTTCTGAGGATAGAGAAAAACATTCCTTTAAAGACTAACAAGACAGTGATTGCCAGTCGCTCTAAAAAAAAGAAAAAAAGCACACAACTCTGCTTCACCACTGTGTGGCAGTGCTGTATCAATAAGCAAACAAAAGTTACAAGAAAAGAAATGCAACAACAAAGTACTTTGGCTAGCAGCCCCATGCAGAAATGGCATCTGATGAACTCTCCTTCTGCATGGGGGGAGGAGTGGAGGGGAAAAAAAAAAAAAAAGAAAAATCAGATGCAGTCATATTATAACTTTCCATTTCACTAGTATCTCAGCAAGATACCGAACAAAAGCTAAAATTAGACATTTCTAAATCAGCAGGTCCAAATAACTTGCATCCAAGAGTTTTTGAAGAGCCGGCTGAGGAGCTTGCTGAACCATTAAGGTGGATTTTAAGTACTGGAACCCTGACATGTGCCAGAAACCTAGAAGAAAGCTAATGTTGTGCCAATATTTAAAAATGATGCAGAATGACGACCCAGGTAATCCTGGGTCTGCCAATGACACACAGGACTCAAAAGAATAAAAAGGAGGTTAATCTAATTAATGGGGTCAACGTGGGTTTATAGAAAACAGATTGTGTGCAACTAGATATCTTCTTCTGATTAAATTAAGTGGGTTAAAAGATGGCTAACAGATGGGTCTCCAAATGTAATTGTTAACAAGGAATCATTTAGCAGCTGTGTTTGTAGTGGGTTACCACAGGGTTCTTGACTTGATTTTATTTCAAACTTTTATTAATGACCTGGAAGAAAACATAAGATCACTGTCAAAGATTATAGATAATGAAATACGGAGATGTGGTAAATAATTAGGGGACAAGTCGCAAACAGCGATCCGGACTGCTTGGTATGCTGGGAACAAGCAAACAATATGCATTTTAATACCAATAAAATGTAACATATGTATCCAGGAACAAAGGAGTACAGATAATTGTTACATGTGGGAGGGGAATTCTATGTAGGGAGGCAGTACTTGAAAAAGAGGAGGGGCTCATTGCGGTTAATTGGCTGACCATGAATTCCCAGTGAGGTGCTGTGGCCAAAACCGCCAATGTAATTCTTTGATGCATAAACAGAGAAATCTTGAATAGGAACTGACAGTCATTTTACGTCACACCAGACAGGAGACATGCTTGTGACCGAGAATGTAAACTTCCGGCCCTCTGCCCAGTACAGGAGAAACCGGATTCTATCTGAGCATCTACTTCTCTTAAGGCTTGTCTACACTACCACCTTCCTTCGAAGCAAGGATGGTAATTAGCGTGTTGGGAGCTTACTAATGAAGTGCTGCCATGCGTAGGCAACACTTCATTAAGCAAACTCCTCCCGCCCCCCGGCAGCTTTGAAGTTTTAAACTTCAAAGTACCGGCACGTGTCTAGCCACGGCTCACCCGCCCATACTTCGAAGTGCTGGGGCAACTTCAAAGTCCCCGGGGCAACTTCAAAGTCCCCTTACTCCACAAAAGGGAGAGGGAGGGCTACATGGAACTACAAGACCATTGCGTGGAAAGGCTGGAGGAGCAAGGGGATACAGAAAGCTGTAAGAGGTCAGGTACTAAACAGTAATTATTGGCCCTGATCTATTCTCTCTCTCTCTCCTAAAGGAGCCCAATCCCATTGCTGTCTAACTTTTTTTGCTTCAAATGTAGCCAAGTGAGAGGAAAGCTACCCCAGGGAATAAAAAAACACTAACAGAACAATCTCTCCCTACAGAGCACATTTAGAACAAGTATTTGCACAAAATTATTTTTTGCGAAACACATCTGCAGGATAATGGCAAAGGGGGAAGCATATTCAGTGATCATAGTGCCAAGAGTCAGGACCAGGGTTCTCTAAGTTTTTTTTTCCCCATCCAGGGGCAGAATAAATGTTATGTGCACCAAGCCATATAGGGTTGTGTACCACCAGTAGAAACACAGGCTACGGATGCTCTGCTAATTAGCTGGGAAGCACCTGAATGGCCGTGTCTACACTAGCCAAAAACTTCGAAATGGCCATGCAAATGGCCATTTTGAAGTTTACTAATGAAGTGCTGACATACATATTCAGCGCCTCATTAGCATGTGGGTGGCTGCAGCACTTCGAAATTGACGTGCCTCGCCGCCGTGCGGCTCGTCCAGACGGGGTTCCTTTTCGAAAGAATCCCAGCAACTTCGAAGTTCCCTTATTCCCATCTGCTCATAGGAATAAGGGGACTTCGAAGTTGCTGGGGTCCTTTCGAAAAGGAGTCCCATCTGGATGAGCTGTGTCAATTTCGAAGTGCCGCGGCCACCCGCATGCTAATGAGGCACTGAACATGTATTTCAGTGCTTCATTAGTAAACTTCGAAATGGCCATGCAAATGGCCATTTCGAAGTTTTTGGCTAGTGTAGACACGGCCCACGTGGGACATTACTGTGCAGCAACCTGGTGTGCTGTAGATTCACACGTTGATTTGCCACATAGTAACCTGCACGTAAACAAGCCCTCAGCTGTGC
This sequence comes from Carettochelys insculpta, assembly GCF_033958435.1. Classification (NCBI taxonomy): domain Eukaryota; kingdom Metazoa; phylum Chordata; order Testudines; family Carettochelyidae; genus Carettochelys; species Carettochelys insculpta. The sequence goes on along the minus strand of NC_134163.1, from coordinate 15,695,996 downwards.
TTGGGAGCTGGCTGGTTCTAAATTATTGGTAACTGATAAAATTTTCCTAAGCCTTTAAGTCCCAGAGGAGCAGAAGGGCCACAGAATTTCAATAGTTTTGTCTTAAACAATGAAATTTTCCAAAGCTTTGAAGAGGATAGGCTAAGCAATCTTACCAGCTGCTGGCCCTCTGAACCACACACAGCACAACAGCTTGGGAAGGGGGACAGCTTGCTGTAGAGCTCATAATAATGCTCTACCTTCGTGCAAAGTTTTACAATTGATTAATTTTTACCATCACTGTGCAGTAACTATGACCAGTTTTACAGATGGGCAAGAAAAGGCTGAATTATCCTCCCCGTGGGCCCAAACTGGGCCAGTCGGTGGATTCAGATGGTGATGCTCCATGCTCTGGGTCCTGTATTAAACAGACACCACCCTACCTCACAGACCAGCCTTGGCAGTTCATCCACCTACCTGAGGAGGAGAAGAGGGGTTCACATTGTCTTTTGGAGGACTTAAGGAAGGACCATCTCCCCCAACATTCTGGGGCTGACAGAGTTTCCTGAAAAACAGAACGAATGGTGGTTTAGCGCTTGTACTTGAGACACAAAAAACATCCAGAGGCATTGAAGACTCCCCTGTAGCATGACAGGATCAGCTGAAGGTTATTTGGTAAATCTGCATCAGTAGTGAAGTTGTATTCGATAATCCCTGCAACTGGCCTGTAGGTCTAGTGACAAAGCAGCTGCAAGCTCTATGGGCCAGTTTAGCACTTAGAAAGAGAAAGGGGGCTTCCAACCTCTTTGAAAGGAAACTAAATTAAAGACACACAAAAGTACCTTCAAGAGTGTTACAAGGAAGAGGGAGAAAATGATTATCCTTAATCTCCAATGATAGGACAAGAAACCATGGGCTTAAATTTCAGTATGAGAAGTTTAGGGTGGACAGTAAGAAAAACTTCTTAACTGTCAAGGTGGTTAAGCACTGGAATAAAGCGCCTATGAGGTTGCAGAATCTCCACCACTGTGAAACCTGCTCATAAAAATCTCTTAACACCTGTCCAGGATGGTCCAGGCCAGGGATGGCAACCACAAATCGTGGATAGACGGCAGCAGCCCACAGCTCATCGGGGTTCCACCTGAGGCCCCACAGCCCGGAGTATAGCCCTCTCCCCCCACACCTCTTGTGCACATGCTTACCTACTCCCCTCATCCCTCCCACTACTTCCAGAGTATTTGATTCACCTGATTTGTGCTCCCACTCCAAGAGCTGAAAGGTTGCAAGCAGCTGAGCCACTGCACTTCAGCTCTGGAAGGCAGGAGGAGCAGGGACGGAGTGTGCAGAAGGACTGGTCAATATCAAAAGTGGGGAAACAATCCTTGTCATGCGTAACACAACTACCATTTCTGGTAGTTGCAGGAATGGCAACCTACCCCACTCAATTTTCTCCTTCCCACACAGGTCCTATCAATCATTGGTGAGTCCCTCCTCTCCTTGTTTTATTATTATATCTTCTTTTCCCCTGCTGCTTCTTCCTTTGCCCCTGCCTGCTACACACGCACACCACATATTCTCATTTTTGTTCCAAAATCCGATGAGGTCGGTCTTACCCATGAAAGATCATTACCTAATAAATAGAAGTGTTAGTCTTTAAGGTGCTACAGGACTGCTTGGTTTTGTGCATTGGATTGGAGGGATGGGGTGGGGGAAGTATTACATTGCTAACACTCAGCTGTGGTTTACAATTAAAACATAGGCTGACAGTCACATGCTCAAGGGCGAGAAGGACTTGCACCTAGGCACCACAGCTAACCTAACCAAGTGTAGGTGCAGCTAGGTCAGCACAAGAATGGTTCCAATCAACATAGCTGCCACTGCTTGGGGTTGGCAGGGAGGAAGAGAGAGTTCCTGCAATGATGGACAGGCTCCTTTTCACAGCTGCAGGCTGTATCTACACTACAGCTTTACAGCAGCACAATGGGGGTGCCACACCTATGCTTCATAAACATTATCCCCAAAGACTTTGCTACAACACTGTAGGAAAGCAGCTCTGGAAAAAGCAAGTCACCTCAATATTAGCCTTGCTCAAAACTATTTACGAGTTCCCTGGCTGGATTATTAAATCAATTCCTAATTCATCCCAAGGGTTTTCTGGGCATAGAACACGGATCTAGAAAGCACCCACCAAGGAGATTTAAGAACTGACAGAACTAAGCAATTGAGACTGCCATGGCAAAACTATGCAAAACCCTACATCTGGTGTCTGGGCCCTTTGAGAGTGTTTTTCTACCAGCTTCAGCCCTACATGTTTTTTCCATTTTGTAGTCTCATTACCTGCACTGGCTGAGCGGGTCTTTGTTTGTACAGTTGAACACATCCTTTCCAGGCTCTATTTTTAGATCTCTGCATAACTGAATGCCACAATTCGAGAAAAGCAGTAAACACTGCTCTACTAGAAGGAATCAATTTAAAACCATACAGAGAGTGTGGATATTTGTAATTTTCCATTTAACTATAATTCAGCAAGAGTAATGTTTAAATTGGTTACAACACACCATTTGAGTTTGCCCAAGTCTGCCAAAGAACAGTCAGTGGTACAGACTGCTGATTTAAAGAGTCTCATCTTCAAGCCAACTGTGCTTTCAAACCATGGAAATTTAAAAAACCACCTGTATTTTAAATTAACCAAAATCACAACAGAAGTAGGTCTCAAAACAAGTCCAAAACAAGTTTCTACCTGCACAACAAAAAATGCAGGACACTAGAAATCAGATTAAAAGCTCTTAGAACAGAGCCACCGAAAAGATCTGCAAAGTACTGTTAGGATGAGGTTCTCTTCTGGGACTACTCTTACAGTTTCCTTGCTTTCTGCCTGCAAAACAGAGGGTCCAATCCCAAGGCTTTAATGAAGCAAAACTCAAAGTACTGAAAAACAGTTGGAAACAAACCATCCTAGCTGGCTCTTGGAGGGGCTACTAGCAAGTAGGGAAGCGTAAAGCTAAGATGCTTCTGTCCAGGTGGACTCCTAGGTAAACAGGAGAGTGTTGACAACTGCCAAATGCAGAACTACATTAATGTGTTTCCTACAGTTTCCATTCTGAATAAAAAAATTAACGCTAGAGTGACCCTAGGTTAGCTGGCACAATCTGTAGCACAGCAAAGGCACACATTTGAGAGACTTGTGTTTGGCCGCAGTCTGTAAACTGCTAGATGGAACAGTCTATATTAAATACAACCAAACCCTACCAAACAGAGATCAAAAGGATAAAAATAGGATAAGCCATAAAAAGAAGGAGCTACTAATGAGAACGGAGCATCCAGGAGAGCGGGGAACACAGCAGGCAGCTATGCTGCACACCTGAGGTAGGAGGAGGATCATGTCATGGGATAACCTGTCCTTGGGAGAAGGGAATAACAGAAGTCTGTGCACAGGAGATAACACAACAGCAGCTCACATGTAAGGTGAGAGAGGAGGAGAGGAGAGATTAAATGAAGAGCTAAATTAGATGGAGAACCTGCCCCAAATCCCACTAACTAAATTCTGTTCCAGAGTGTTCAGCAATCATTAACTTTCTGTCTAGGGAGTGACCTTTTCCTGCTTCCCACAGTTTTGCAGCTTGTGTTCTCACTTAAGAATACACTGACAGGCAATTTGTGAAACACCTAATTCAATGGACACCGCATAGTGTTGATGCTCTTGAGCATGTTCACCAGCCAAAATTTTATAACAGGCTAAACAGATTCCACATTAGAATTAAGCATTTGATACTACAGACTAGATCTTCTGCTTGATGGAGTTCTATTGACGTCACTGAAATACCCTGATTTACACCAGATCTGGGTCATTATTTAGAGGCCCAAGTCAGCAGATCAGCAAGAGATCCAGCTAGCAGAGGACATCGCAAAAAGTGTGGTACAATTACCGAACAAGTATCCTCTTCAGTAACTGCTGATCGCCCTCCGAGTAGCCAGGCCAATCCTTCTGCACATCTTTGTACACAGAATCTTTCAAGGTGTACGTGCTGTCCTTGGCACTTAGATTTGCTACCTAAAATAGAAAAGTCGTTTGTGAAAAGGGTTTGGCTTTCACACCTTAAAAAAAAAAAATCAGGACAAAAAGCAGCAGCTGATTGAGCCAGTGACCATCTCCGCACCAGGATTAATACTTGCTTCCCTAGTCTTTACCCATATGTATTAAGTATGCATCAAATTATATCGAGATACAAGTGCAAAAAATTAACAAGACAGAATGCTGATTTGGGGCTCTTCCAACAGGAGCCCAAGGAAACATCTGGAGATAAACCCCACTGGGACCAGGCAGACAATTTATCCAGGCTGTCCAAACACCCAAAATGAAGCTGTATATCAACTGATATACAAACTGTTATGGTGACAGCTTTGTTCACAGCTGCCTGAAGACAAAATTTCCCAATGGTAGAGAAGGGTAATTAACAGAGAAGATGAAATAGTCTGGAGGAGCAGGAGAAGACACTTCCCTGTATATTTCTAGGTCCTCACAGTGTGGTTTTATGGCATATACTTGTAGTTAAAAAGATCTGCTTAGTTTTATGGGAGGAGAAGTGGTCATGTTGACAGCTATTACGAGGAGAGAAAGCAAAACCTTCCATTAATACCTCATCCTCCAGAGCTCAAACACAATAATCACTTCACCCAATAACTGTATTCTGAAACTAATTCAGCACATGAGCTTGGGAGCTTTTTTGCATTGACAGGTCCTAGCACTGAGAGATTTCCAATATACAGAAACCATCTGAGGCCTAACGGGGAACACTGTTGGAGCCAAAAGAAATGTATCAGCACGGTAAGAACTTCGGTTTCCCAGCTATAATTCACCTTTCAACAGTAACACTGAAATTTAAGTTTTCACCTGCAATTACCTACTCACCTGAAAAATGCAACGCTCATACGAATTTATTAGTAAATCTGACACAGCCAAGGATCATGCCTTTGTACATACCCTGTATGTCTCTAGAGCGCGGTTTCCCACACTGGGGGGTGTGCCCCCTGATAGAGCATGAAGAAATTTTGGGGGGGGGGGCATGAGACGACCCAGCCCCCCCCAATCACTCCCCCCAGCTGAAGAGAGAGAGAGTCTGCGCTTCTGGCTGTCAGCCCCTGCCATTTTACGTGGGTGACCTGGCACAGCCACTGTAAAAAGCAGGCAGGCAGCAAAGACCCTCATGGAGCTGGCTGCCTTCTGCAAGTGAGAGTGAGTGTGGGTTGGGGGGAAGGAGGATGGGGTTAGATGGGGCCTGGGGGTGTCTGACTTTGTGGAAGGGCAGAGAAGGGGTTCAGATGGCCAACCAGCTTGCAGGACTCGTGGGGCTCAGGCGGCTTGCCTCAGCAGAGCAGGGCTTGGGCAGCTCAGGCTAGTGGGCAGGAGGCTGGCCCTGGCAGCGTGAGGATTGGGTGGGAGCTCGTCCACGGTTGGTGTGGATGGCTGGTGGGCGGGCAGCTGGTCCTGGCAGTGTGGGGCTTGGGCAGCTGGCGGGAAGGTGGACAGCCTACCCTGGCAGCTGGCAGGTGAACAGGTGGCTGGCTCCAGGGCTTGGGCAGGCGGCTCTGGCAGCACAGGTCTCAGGAGGGTGGGCGGCTGGCACCGGGCTCAGGCAGCTGGGGCTGCACCAGGCATGCACAACGGGCCCAAGAAAAATTATTTGTGCTTACTTGTACTTTTAAATACCATTTTTATACCAAGCTCTTGTGTTTATTTCAAATTACGTATTCAATTTTTTGTTAAAGGGGGGGTTGGATGATGGTAGAGATCGGGGGGCAGGATGCTGCACAGTTTGGAAACCACTGCTCTAGAGCACGTCAAAAAGCCTCCCAAAGCAACAATCCAGGATCACAGTTTGCCTATGGGATGAAGGATATTTACAGAAAGGGAAACAGGCACAAATGTTGCTATTCATGCAAGGTCATGTTTACAAATAGGCAAAGACAGGGAAAAGTCTCCAGTTCGATGGGTTCCTCGTTCCATGCTTTACAACAGTCTGCACCTCGGATTTGGACACATTCTCAGCTTGTTAGCAGAGATACTATTTATTGCTCTGAGATCAAACATGTTTTCTAGGGTTTACCTCTGTTCAGTAGAAGCAGTTACATTTAGGTTGTTTTATGGGTTGTAAATCATCTTGACAACACACTACATGAAATGTGCCACTAGAGTCTGATATGTTACTCACCATAAAAAACAAAGTGAAGGAGCAGGAAAGAGGACAACTATCTGGAAACACTGTGTAACCATCTTGTGCTCTTGGCTTTACCACCACACAGTATGATTCAATATTTTTACTTTTTTTTTGGCAAGCAAAAAGTTCTAGTCAAGGACTGAACATAGTACGTTTTGAAGATGAGAGATAAGAAACAAAATTGCCAGTTTACATGACAAATGTTTTTTTCTTTCAGTTTTGTCAATGTTCCAAAATCTGAAGCCAAGCAAAATATGAATTAAAATATATGTTACATTTAAGCCAGGCAGTAATGTCCAAACTGAAAAAAAAAATAAGGGAAACAAAAAGCCAATTTCTTCTTCAGAAGCTCCACAAAAGTACCTTATCATTGCCCAGATATTTTTTTTCTCTTTGAACCAGTGTACTTTACAGATAGCCCTGCTTAGAATGTTTTACCATCGACTAAGGAAAAGTTCCCAGCAGATCCTGAGAACAGCGCATCTCCTGAGATCTGCATGCTCTATCCCCCCAGTACAGGTTGTACCTCCCTCCCTTATGTGGCATGCTCGGGACCTGACAGGTTCCAAACAATAAAATTTGCTGGAGCAGGGGAAGTCCAGAGTTTCTGCCCCCAGACAGGCCTGGGCTCTGGGGCTGCTGCAGCTCCAGCCTCCCTCCCTGGGACTCCAGCCCCAGCCCAGCTGTTAGGGGAAAGAGAAGCTCCTGCACTCTCTCGTCCTGGAACACCTCTGGTCTGGATGTAGCTGCATATGGGAGAGTACCGATTTGAGAGGTGCAACCTGTTGTATTTTTTAAGAAATTAAACTGTACTTTTAACACGAGCACAGTCCTGTGCGGATAAAAGAGCATAATGAAATTGATACCTAGATATGTTTGGGCAGGACATTCACACAGCCTGTATTCTGTAGCTTGTCTGTGCATGCTTGAGGGTGGAAAAATTTACAAGCAATAACATTTTCAGCCAAACCAGCACTATCCTCCCCATGTGGCTGGTGCTGTGACTACTAGACATAGTAGCACTTGCTAGAGGGATGTGACTACATAGGAAATTATAGCAGAGACTGTTTATTGAAGTTACACAGCAGTAAGACATTCAGGAGGTTAAAAAGAATGCAGAATGGCACTGAACACCAAGGCAGTAGTTCCAGTGGACTAAAATCCAGACTGAGAACCAGTAATACCAGCTACAATCCTAAACTGACTAGTAACTTGCTGTACGCACTCGGGCAAGGTGCTTCAACTCTCTGCCTCAAACTTACCCGTTACAAATGGGGGCTAATAATTCAAATACCTAAAAGACAGGAATGTTGTGAGGTTTAGTTAATGTTGATGACTTGCTCGGAAAACGTACACACTAATTATTACAAATGGCACATTCAGCCAGCACAAAAAATTCAGAGCATTCGAGCTGCTTTTACTGAACTGGCACACCTAGAAGACAAGGCTGAATGTCCAGCAGACATTAAAACCTGACTAAAGAGAAACTGAATGATCTTCAGAGTTAACAATTTAAGACATTTCTTTAGCTGTAAAGACATAATGTGAGGAAGGTGGAGTGATCTGAAGAGAGCAGGGGATAGATTTTTTTCTTTCTGTGAATACTGCATAGGCCAACATGCTGACAAGTTATTGTTTTGTATGCATTATGAACATCTATGAACCCCATCTACCATAATTAGGGTCCAGTTGAACTGAAGTGTTATAAGTTTGTCACAAGGCCATGAAAGTGAGGAGACACCACAGTTCAGTATTAAATAGCGAGTATAATGCAGAGTAACTTGAAAGTGTGCAAGTGACCAAAATGTCTGCTCTCAAAGCTGTCCTAATTTGGTAGAAAATATAAACAAATTGGTTACAAACCCCTGAAAGTAAATATGCTGAGGAATTGCTAATGTGTCTCTAGCAAAGCCAAGATAACACAGCACCCAAGCCCTTAGTCAGTCAGTTGTGACGGAGCACAGCCATTAAAAAAATTTAAATCTATGGACCTCATTAAAGCTGCAGTTTAAATAAGGACTAAGACAAAACCCGACGAAATTACGATGCTCCATTTATCTACGATTTAGGCAAACTTCTATGTAGGACACAAACCTGTTGCAGGAGGCTGTCCAGCAAGTCCTTATCCTGCTGAGAAAGTCCATCCTTCTGCAGTCTGAGAATAAGTTCGGGTTTTTTATAAGGCTTTAGTGCCAGTAAGTGCACAACTCTATCTCTGAAGGGTCTTTGAGAAATTGCACTATTGCCTCTCTTTATTGCACTGGCAAGGTTGACTGGTGTTGGCCGCTTCCTGGAGGGAACAGCATCGGTAGCTCCTGGTGCAGGTTTGCGCACCTGAACCTTTTTGCCTAAAACAAGATGAAAAATTAGTTAACTTTGGAAGTCGCTGTGCAAAGTTCAGTGCTTTGCTGGTGTGCGCACAGACATAACACGCTCCAGCACGATGCCCTAACAGACAGTAACGGAAGACAAAATGATGCATGCTCGTGTGTCAGTGCAAGTCCAGGACAAACATTCTGTGAAACCAAAGAAGGTTTAACCCAAGCTTGTAAGAAGTACCTGCAAGTCCAAGGGAACACCAATCACACGTGAGGAATATGGTTATTATTGGCTCTCACTCGCCACCCCAAGGAAAAGCCTGTGTGTGATAGAGTTTTACACTGTTGCACATCAGCACAACAGCTGATGCTGTTGCACATCAGCAACCACGTGATGCCTGACCAAGGCAAAGCTGGGAACCAATGGCAAGAGGTCCGTGGCCTTCTTGGGAAGCCATGTACTGAAGCACCGCTCCCAGCAGCTCATCTGTCCAAAGCCGTCAGCTATCCAGGTTACAACTCACCCACCATCTCCGCAAAGGATTGGCTGTTGGCTGCTTGACACTAAGGCGGGGAAAGAGACTCCCCTCACCAGAAATCTTCAGCTGGCTACTCAACTTCAGCTCTCACTCATCAGTCCTTCCTTCTTCACACTGTTACACCTCCCCTACTTAGCCCAGGCAGATTTTTCCCATGAAAAGGAAAGTCCCACAATTGCAATACAGAGTGACAAGAGCAGAACTGGTCAAGGGGGGGGGCTTCCCCACTACTGATCACAGCTCATCTGTCTTCCAGCAGATGCTTGTTTTTAGAACAGGAACTCTATGGGTCTGGTTCCACAAGTCCTCCACCGCCGCCACCCCCCCACCCAAGCAAATACTAGGACATGAATGGGGTGTAAAGCATGCTACTCTAATCTTCTATCATACCAGCTATTTACTGTGACATTCCTATTTAAGTAAAAACTTTCAGCCTACTAATGACTGTGTGTGTATACAGTTGAAACTTGTGAAATAGTTTTTAATCTCCAGTTCAAAATCCCCAGGATAAACTTCCTCAATTCCATTTTGGGAGTTTTATTTTTATCTATTTCCTTTAGTTTTTCCAGTTACTACTGAAAGCCTGGAGATTATCTATATATTTTAAACTGGAACACCCTTTGAAGTGATACAGAGACAAACTACAACACTGGTATATCAGTCACTCTCCTTCTAAAGAACGTGGTTTATTTCCATATGGAAAATAAGAGCTTTCCTAATGAAAAGCCAGATTCTATTATTAATCTTAAGTGTGTCCCCATGACAGAGAGTACCATAGTCTATAGAAGAGAGAGCCAAAACTCTTCATATTTTGCAGTTTTGTAGACGCCATTTAAAAATTATCAGCCATTTTAGTTCAAGCAGAATGAAATGAGCTGGGAAAAATGAAATCCAGCTCTTTGTGCCTGCAATTTTTGAAGACCTTATTTTAGCGTGGCACTTTTCTCTACTTTGGAAACAATGTTTTCAACTGAGTCATCTGAAGATGCTGCTGACTCTGTGCCATGTTTGTTTATTCTATTGAAATGCAGGTTGCATAATTTTTAAGTCATTTCCTGGATTCCAATTACACACAAACTTGATGCTAATCAATGACGCTGCTCCACTGATGGGGAAGGCTGAAGGCAAGAAGGGCAAACACATTAACAAGTTACATGCATCTCCAGGGCCCCGCCAGTCAGATGCAATGTACATCTTCCACCAGAACCAGGGATCCCTCTTCTTTCCCTGTCTTTCACTATAACCCAAACTTCTGCATTCCCAATTCTCTCTCCTCTTTCCCTCTCCCTCTGCCCCCGAACACTGACACCAAAGTCTTAGCTTACACAATAAACCCCACCCCAAACATTGCCTGGCAGCGTCTTCATTTGGTCAAGGGGGAACTTCTAGTAAGTTTTATTACCTTCTCCTAGGGAGCTCTTGGCTAAGGAGGCTGACAACTTTATCTCTTTACTCATCGCTTTTCAATATGAAGAGTTAAAATTACTTTCTAGACTACAGGAAATCAATGAATTTCCTTCCTTCCTGATTTCAATCTTCCTTTCCAGCTGTGAGCACTTGGCTGATACAACTGTCAACAAGGGTCAGCTCTACAGTCTGCAACTCACTGTCTGTTCATAGATACCCTCTGCACACTGACAAGTCATCAGATCACAGGAGCTGGGAGGAGAAAAACCAACTGGTTCATACAAACAGACTGGGCCTTCTGGGTTACACTAATAGTTCATGCTTTTAGCAGAGGATAGGTCCCTGGGATGGGAGCCAATGGAAAGCAACTCCTCACTCCAATTTGGAACCCACTATTATTTGCCCTGTATCTTTCTCATCCCAACAGAGACCTTGCCTTTCAACTGTAAGGTAGAACAGCTTCTCCCAGGGCTGCAATTAACAGCACTCTCTTAATCCCTTTAGGGATGAATATAAATTCAGCCCCCAGACGATATTTAATGGTTTCTTTCAATGCAGATGCACCCCAGACATGCAGATCACGAGTGACTCATTTTAGTGTATGTGGTCAGCCAGCTAGCTAGTCCAGAAACACTTTTTGAGAAGCAATACAACCATATGGTCCCCAATAAAGAAAATCTCTCTCAAAGCCACCTGTGCCAGGCCAGTGCACAGCTGCCATCTAGGAACACAATTAACTCCCTGCCCACTAGCTCTCCTACATTCATCATATTTACCAAACCCTCACCAGACACGAACAGACTCTGCTTAAAAGAAAGCACTGGGAAGATGTCAAGTTTGGCCAGCAGGCCGCTCAGAGACAAATCAAGAACAGTCCAACGTAAACTCTAACCCCTGTATCAGAACCACTCACAGAAAGGGGAAGCAGGCACAGCTCCGACGATCCAGCTGCTTCTTACCTACATATCTACCGCCAACTTTAATAACTATTGCGCCTCGGCTGCGGGTCTCCTCCTCAGCCTGTGCCATGCTCTGCCTTGCCTTCTGGTAGGAGTCATCAGTCGCGCACACCGTAATCTTATCCTGTATGCTTCCGAGACAGTCCAGATGGATATTACCATTGCTGTAAAAAATAAAGGCTATCATCAGATACTGCCAGGATTAACACCCATGCCAGGGTGGGCTAGTGAGTGAGGCATGGACAGAAGAGACCTGAAGTTATCTGAGAGCAGCAGTGAATATTGTGGCCTTTTGGTAAATGTCCGTTCCTTGTATAACAAGCCACACCGATATTCTTCTGTGCATGCAGGGGAAGAACTCTCTGGCTAGCAAGCTGATTAGTTTATTAGTTCAGATTCTGGCCAGCTCACAGGGCAATGCTTCATCTAAGAAGCTCAGAGTCCATCACAAATCTGAAGGACTCTTCATATCCCCATAAGAGGGCATCTCCCTTTGCTGTGCAGTGATTTTGAGGCTCAGTGGTGAAAGTGACCGGTGAAGTTACATGGGAAATCTGAGGGAGCAATCAGATCTCCCAGCTCTAAGTCCTATGCCTTAGCAGCAAGACTGCCCTGCCTCCACACAGTGGATTTGTGCAAAATGGGCTCAAGAGAGAAACTTGCTGCTCCCCAGCAGCCACTGAGCAACAAGCTGCTACCAAGAGGGCTAAATCCTGCCAGAATGGTCTGAAGGGAATGGTCTTTGCTGCAACCACCTCAGGACTCATAGTTGCTTTAGCTTTCCAAGCCCCTGGAGAACTTCCCTATGCACATCCGGCCACTGGCAAAGCCTCAGTAAAGTCACTTGCTGCAGCTCTTAATGATAGGAAAGGTAGGAAATTACACGCATGGAAAGAGACCACAACCCAGAGATGTAAGTAAAGAGCTTCCAAGGGTCTCACCGAACCTTCACAGTGCATCCTCCCCAGCTCAGTGCTACACTATGGCAGAGCTCTGCCTGACCCATGCTGCGGGGCAGGGGAGAGAGGATGGGAAGAAAGGACGTGCATGCTATTGATCACCTCTCAGAGGTAGTGCAACTAGCCCAAGTCTGTGCCAAGTGGGGCTAGGGCTGAAGTTGGCCAGAAATTATTCCCTACTAAAGCAGCAGCAATCCACACTTGCCCTTGGAGCCGGTGGCAGGGGGGGGGAGTGTGTTCAAAGCACTCTAACTCCACTAACCCTGTGACCTCTGAGGTCACCGGGATTCTTTTGAAATCCCACTTGAAAGCTGCAGAGGAATACGAAACTGCAACGAGCGTCGTCTACCCTGGCCTGGCAGCACAACGGGTGCTGGGATGAGGAACCTATGGCTCACAGGCCGAGTCCGGCCCACGGGCTCTGCCTGGCTGGGGAGCAGCAGTGCTACGCATGCTGCCACTTCTGCTCCCCCCACCCCCCAGCTAGGAGAACGGCAGTGCACAGCAGCACTGCCTGCAGGCTCTTCCCCTGCTTCTCCCTCTGCATACCTGGGGAGCAGGTAACACCTGAGAGCAGTGGGGGAAGGCGGGGAGTCACAGGTATCCCTGGGGAGCTGTGCCACGTAAGAGCCCTCTGCATTGCCCTCATGCACATGCTCCAACCCAGACCTCCCCTGACCACACATCCACAGCCTAGACCCCCAGCCCACTCCTGCATGCTCCTCTCTCACCGAATCCCCCAGCACAGCCTGTTCCTGTAACCTCCCACCTGGGCTCCACATCTCCATCCTGCTCCATGGTAGCCCCCTCCTGCACACAGAACCCCAAACCACTAATATCTGGTCCCACATGGGGCCCCCAAAAGAGAATCTGGCATGAGGGGCAAGTCCCAAACTTCAGTCCCCCACTTTTCCAGGCCATGCAGCTGGAGCATGAGGGGATTGCAGTGTCTCAGTCAGAGGCCACATCAGTGAGGTTGTGGGTGTGTCGTCCTCCCCCCCACCCCCGGTTCCCACTTTTATGGGACCCCCAAATGATATTCCTTTGGGTCTGTGGCCCTTGACCCAAAAAGGTTCCTCACTCCTGCTGTAAGGTTTGTATTGAATGTAAAGAAAGGACTACTAGCACAGTCTTATAGTGTGGCTATAACACTTACTTCATGGCATCTCATCAACTCCACAACTACTGACCAACGTCCGACAAACAGGAATCACTGACTTTACCTAAAAACATCCCTGCCCTGCTACCCTTTAGCTCCACTGATTGTAGAGAAGCAAGAAAATTAGCATGCACAGGTCACTAGCAGACAACATTTTAGTCACGTTTTCTGTATCTGCTGGTCTACGTGGGGTTAATCAAAGTGCTGGTTAAAACAAAGGGTGACTAGTTTATGCTCCCACCTCTGCCACTGCTAGAACTGAATTAAGAAGTGTACCAGACGCAGAAGAGACCTGTAAAAATGGAAGAAGAATGTGGAATGTGAAGAGGCCAGGCCATTCTTTGAACCTATCTTTTAAAAAAAAAAATTCTAGGAAGTGGCTGGGACAGTTGGTCATTTTTCTGCGTACGGCCTCTCTACACACCATGGTGGCACAAAGGAAAAGCCTCTTTGAAAAAAATCAAATCTCATTTTAAAGGCACATTACCTTTCACTTCTATTCATAACAGAAATAAATGCTCACTCTTAGTAGCAATTTTTTTCCTTTTTGATGAACCACTCACCTGGATACATACTGCTGTATACAGTCAAAACTTCCCTGTGGGCTGTCCCTGCCAATATTTGAAAGATAAAAGGTGAAAGTTCGCACTTCCGATGAACAATCGGGCCTGGGAATTGTGATGTGCTGTTGGAAAAGAGAAAAAATGGATCACTGAGAAGTCTGCTCTACCACAAACACGAGGCCTTTCAGAAGGTCACTTAGTGCTGTATTTCTGATTCACTTTCAACACTTAATAAAAGGGACATTTGGGAACAACAGCACAGAATGCAGGAAAAATGCCTATGAAAAGGAGTGGCTGTAGGGAAGTTTCGAATAGTTCATGAACATTAACAGTGGCTTCCATCTTCTCTTCACCATTGCAAGCCCAAGTCATTTTCCAGTTTTATTTATTTTCTCTGATTACACAGTACCAGAAAATGGCAGTTTGACCTCGGTCACAGAAGGGGGTAAGAAGCGCAAGAGGTTTAGGGCTTGCCTACACTGGAACTCTCTCACTCGGGGGTGTGAGCCTCACTGTTCTCCTGAGCACAGCCAGTGATGGTGCTGTAGGGCACCAGTGTGGACACTCCTCCCCTTGTGGAAGTGTTTACCTACAGTGCTGGTAGAACTCTTTCCCAGTGCTCCTGCCACTGCCACGTGAAAGTATTGCCCCCTCAGCGCTTTAAACTTTACATGTAGACAAAGCCTTGAAACAGTGACAGAAAGGGGGAGAAGAGGACAATGAATTTTTACCAGCAAGTTCAATTTAAGGCAGTGGAGGGTTTTTTAATTCTGGTTTAACCACAGCAAGAGTGAATCTGAGCCATCGGGTCAGGCTTCAGACGAGGCATGCTTCCAGTGGATTTTATCCTGCCAGGTGGGTTACCTTAGGTCTATAGACTGTAGACTTGCTGCACAGCTGTGTTAGCTGGGATGTGATTTTTTTTTTTGGCTAACACAGCCATGTTGGTTAAAACCCAAGCCTAGCACAAATGGAGTTGTGGATACACAAGTGGTTCCGACACTAAGCGTAAGTCACACTGCTGTACACACTAACAGAGGTAGCTGTGTTAGTCTGCACTCCAGCAAAAGAAAACAGCAAACGCAGCATTTTAAAGACTAGCAAAACAATTTATTCGGTGATGCTTTCGTGGGACAGACCCACTTCTTCTGCTTCATCACGATCTGATGAAGTGGGTCTGTCCCACAAAAGCTCATCACTGAATACATCATTTTGTTAGTCTTTCAAATGCTACATTTCTGCTGTTTTCTTTTACTGTACACACTGATATCAGTGTAACTGCATCTACATTAGGAGGTTTTGCCAATTTAGTTAAAACAGGTAGTAGACCAGCAAAAACCTCCTAGCATCAACTAGACTTTAAACGATAGATATTTCATGGAGGTAGGATGACTTAGCAGCTCATGAAAAAGTAATGTACTCGTTAAATCCAGATAAAAGGCTAAACAAAGCCATTGGAAATATTTCTGCCACATTCCACAAAGATGAGCTGGAAGAATTAGCTGTGGTTTAGTAGCAAGAGGAAGGTGCTCTTCGCATCCCCACTTCCCCCGATTTCCTACAATTAGCACTGGTGCTGTTCCAATGGTGTGAGCAAAATGGGGAGCCATACTGTGGACAAAGCTCTTTTTAACATCACAGACTTCCTGGGGCAGGTTCAGAGAAGGCGGTAAGAATGCTGGTGAACACCGATGCTCTGTCTAAACAGGCACCACCTACCACTGTGGCTGCTGCAATAGTACTATGCCAAGGAAGGGTGGGGGGGGGGCATTTAAGTTCATGCTCCAGTGTAGCTCCTGCACGTAAAGCAACAGGCCGTTCCTTGGAATCCATTTTTATCCCAAGTGCTACAGTATCTGGCTGCAGGGTCATCATTCACCAGCCCAAGTGTTTCTTTTCTAGTCCTCTGTTCCACCTACTCCAGACATTCAAAGATCATGAGTCAGACCCCCACATCTCCAAAAATGAAGACTGCTTTTAAAGAAAAAAAAAAAAACCAACCCACAACATGAAAAACTTGGGATTTTTAAATTCTTCTTCTGGTTTGTGTGTGCTTTGGTTCTGTTTTCAAGTTTCAGTGGAACCACAAGGACTAGAAGCATTTTCCTATAAACTAAATGAAACCTGAGAGTCTCATATAATCACTTGATTCCAGGAGCTATGCTTTAAGATGATGCCAGGTATTATGCTACTTGTAAAAGTTGCTAGAGCCAGCACAGCGAGTTTCTGCAACACTCTGTACATCTGCAAGAATGCACGACCTAGTTCCAAAGATCTCCCGAGGGATGCCCTTCTTACACCAAGTAGTACACAGAGCTTGGCATTGTGCAACATAAGGAGATGGAAGCCACAGGACAGAATAAAAGTTGCAACTCAGGCTTGGTGAAATAAAAACAGGACAGAGACAAAGTGAAGAAAGAGGAAATAAGCCACAAACCCTGGAAAAGGTGACTCTGTACGAAGGCCTGAGTGGGGAGTGACAGACAGCGTTCCCTTGTAACCTTGAGCAGACCAAGCGTGACTACAGGGCTCTGGGAGTAAGAGTGAAGGAGTGGGGAGCGCAGGTGATGTTCTCCTTAATCTTTCCTGTCTAGGGTAGGAGCCCAGGCACAGATAGGTGCATTCTGGAGGTGAATGCCTGGCTGTGAGGATGGTGTTGCCAGGATTGCTTTGGCTTTCTCGATCACAGGATGCAGTTCCATGAAGGACTGCTAAGCAGGAATGCAATTCACCTTTCGAGGAATGAGAAGGATGTATTTGGACTGAAACTGGCTAAGCTAGTGAGGAGAGCTTCAAACAAGGTTCGATGGGGACAGGTGACCAAAGCCCCCAGGTAAGTAAACCTGGAGACCTAGGAGCTGGGTTGGAAATGGGAGGGATTATGGGCTATATTAGCAGATAAAGATTGACTAGGCAGCACTGGGGGGCAAAAGCCAATCAGTATCTTAGATGCCGATATACAAACGCAAGAAGCATGGGTAATAAGCAGGAGAAACTTGAAATCCTAATAAATGCAACTATGATATAAATGATATTACGGAGACTTGGTGGGATAATACACAATTGGAATTTTGGTATACAAACGGTACAACTTACTCAGGAAGGACAGGCCTCGTAAACAGGGAGGAGGTGTTGCCTTGTTTATATATCAAACACGTGCACACCTGGACTGTGTGCACACCTGGACTGAGGTGGAGATGGATGCAGGAGACAGACATGTTGAGAGTCTCTGGGTTAAGTTAAAAGGGGTAAAAAAAACAAAGGGTGATGTCTGATAGGGGTCTACTACAGACCACCGAGCCAGGTAGAAGAGATGGATGAGACTCTCTCAACAATTAATAAAATTATCCAACACACAGGAGTTGGTAGTGATGGGAGACTTCAACTATCCAGACACATGTTGGGAAACTAACACAGCGAGGCACAGAATATCCAGAAAGTTTTTGGATTGCATGGATGACAATTTTTTACTTCAGAAGGTGAAAAAAGCTACTGGGGGGAAGCAGTTCTAGACTTCATTATAACAAATAAGGAGAAACTCGTTGAAAATGGAATGTAGCTTGGGAAAAAGTGCCCATTTTATCACAGAGTTCATGATTCCAAGCAACAGCAAAAAGGAGAACAACAAAATAGAGGTAACAGCCTTCAAAAAGCAGATTTTGGTAAACTCAAGAAAGTGGGTAGGTAAGGTCCCATAGGAGGCAAGATTAAGAGAAAAAAAAACAACTGAGGAGAGTTGGCAGTTTTCCAAAGGGACATTATTAAGGGCCCAAAAGCAAATTATACCACTGCATAGGAAAGCTAGAAAGACCGGCTCAGCTTAGCCAGGAGATTTTGTATGACCTCAAAATCAAAAAGAAGTCGTATAAAAAGTGGAAAGTAGGAGACATTACAAAAGATGAATATAAGCAAACAATGCATATATGCAAGGGGCAAGATTAGAAAGGCCAAGATTCAGAACGAGCTCAAATTAGCTACAGACATAAAGGGTATATTCTATAAATATATTAGAAGCAGGAAGAAGACCAAGGACAGGATAGCATCTGGACAGCAAGCATCTGGATGAAAATAGGTAACAGCCAGCATGGATTTGTAAACAAAAAAATCACGCCAGACTAAGCCGATAGCGTTTTTTTGACATGATAACAAGTCTTGTGGATAAGGAAGAGGTGATGGATGTGGTATACCTAGACTTCAGCAAGGTATTTGATACTGTCTCACAAGAGCTTCTTATCAATAAACTAAGCAAATACAACATAGATGGGACCACTGTAAAGGTGGGTGCATAACTGGCCGGATAACCATTCTCAGAGAGTAGTTACTAATGGTTTGCAGTCACGCTGGAAGGGCATAACAAGTGGGGTTCCTCAGGGATCTGTTTTAGGACCGGTTCTATTCAACATCTTCATCAACGATTTAGATATTGGCATAGAAAGTACGCTTGTTAAGTTTGCAGATGGTACCAAGCTGGGAGAGGGGTTGCAACTGCTTTGAAGGATGGGCTCACAATTCAGAATGATCTGGACAAACTGGAGAAATGGTCTGAGGTAAACAGGATGAAGTCTGATAAGGACAAATGCAAAGTCTTCCACTTACGAAACAAAAATCAGCTGCATACATATAGAATGGGAAGCGACTGGCTAGGGAGGAGTACTGTGGAAGGGACTTAGGGGTCAAAGTGGACCACAAGCTAAATATGAGTAAACAGTGCAATGCTGTTACCAAAAAGCAAACGTGATTCTGGGACGCGTTAACAGGAGCATTGTGAGGAAGACACGAGAAGTCTTTCTTTCACTCTACTCAGTGCTCATTAGGCCTGAATTGGAGCATTGTGTCCAGTTCTGGGCACCACATTTCAAGAAAGATGGAGAAATTGGAGAAGGTCCAGAGAAGAGCAACAAGAATGATTAAAGGTCTAGAGAACAGGAGCTATGAGGGAAGACTGAAAGAACTGGGCTTGTTTAGTTTAGAAGAGAGAAGATTTAGAGGAGACATGATAGTTTTCAAGTACCTCAAAGAGGGTTACAAGGAAGAGGGAGAAAAATTGTTCTCCTTGGCCTCTGAGGATAGGACAAGGAGCAATGGGCTTAAACTGCCGCAAGGGATGTTTAGAATAGACATTAGGAAAAACTTCCTAACTGTCAGGGTGGTTAGACACTGGAAAAAAGTTACCTATGGAAGTTGTGGAATCACCATCGCTGGAGATATTTAAGAGCGGGTTAAACAGACGCTTGTCGGGGATGACCTAGATGGCTTTTGGTCCTGCCGAGAGGGCAGAGAACTGGACTCGAACTCTTGAGGTCCCTTCTTGTTCTAGTGCTCTACGATTCTATGATTCCCTGTACGTGGAGCTCTTGGGCAGTCACCAAGGAGAGTGTCAGGGGCTGAACGGCTAATTAGAGTGGCCACAGCTGGCAGCACATTTCTGTTAGTGGTACTCCTGCATTCATTGCAACAGGCACTTCCCTGAAATCCCTTTATGTGCCTTGGTGCACATAAAATTTATTCTGCCCACATATGGAAAAAATTAGAAGAAACACTGGTGATAGCGATTGACAGCCACAAGGAGAAGTCTCCAGCAGAAAAACTGAAACATGCTGCTCTAGGGAACTGGCCTCCCTCATTCATCACCACCACCACCACCACACATGGTTGCTCAATTCCAACCAGTGTGAGGTGGCTTCCTTAAAATGAGTGATCTGCCACTGAACAGTGCAACACAAGCCGCTAGAAACTGTGATTACTCTCTCGACTGACGATCTCATCAGGCTTTCAGGCTCATGTTGGAGTGTGACCCTGCTATTATATGAATCAAGCACTAAGCATGCTCTGCAGAGAATCCTTGAATTAGTTTTGCACCATTTTCTCAGGGATAAATTTCCACAGCTCCACCACACTAGTTTTTAAATGGAAAGAGCTGCTTGTCCTTTTTCTGCGTATGTTCTTGGCTTTGCACGGATAGGACATTTCACAATATAAATGGCTGATAATTAAGCTGGTTTCCAGCAGAGGGTGAAGAGTGAATGCCTGCTGCAATCTATTTTCTGTTGTACCACGCACTATTTGAAATCTGACTGCCTTCAGCGGCTTGTCTACAAAGAGCAAGTACATGGCTCGTCAGGTGAATCAATAGCACAAGGTGTCATAGCATAAACTTTCCACGAGAACAGCAGGGGACCTGCTGGAGCAGTGTCCAGATGGTGAGCTAGCCCATGGCAAGCTGATGCAGCGTGCACATACACCCTGGCTTCACGTGCACTGCCTCAATGGGCAGACAAACCCTCCGTGAATCTCGTCTCACCATATGTGCATATATTTCACATTTACGTCCAGCTCAGCCATGGGTCTCACCGACAGCGACTTGCTGAACACGCAAACTCCATTTAGCAGTCTGTCTGGCTTTCCGAGCGCTCAGAGTCACTTAGAGCACTCTGCTGTTAACAGTACCCTGAGGTCAAAACTAACAGCCTAGGAACACAATGCTTATTAACGTTTTGTTTTAGTCACAGGTATTTTTACTGAAAAGAAAGTAATGGACAGCTCACCAGCGGTAAATAAAAATTTGCAACCCCATGACCCGTCCACTGCCTGTATTACATACTCCATCAAACTTGGGTGTTCTGGGGTAGTGGGCAATCCAGGGTGCCACAGGTGCTTGGGGGGCAGGAAGAGCCTTGGGTCACTACAGGTACTTGGGGGAGGGGACACGAGTGGCAGCATGCAGCCCAGGACCCCCACTGGTGCTGAGGATGAAGGGAGGCTGGAGAGTTGGCAGGCTGACTGAAAGGGAACTCCTGGAAGTATCTGGCATGTCCCTGCAGCCCATAGGTGGTGATGTGATCAGGGAGGTCACGCAGCTCCCGTTAGCCAGGAATGATGGCCAGTGAGAGGTGCAGGGGTGGTGTGAGCAAACACAGGCAGCATGCAGAGCCACCTGGCCGCACCTCCACCTCAAGCGGTGACATGTCCTCTGGCTCCTAGGAGAGCCCCCAGAATAAGCACCATTTTGAGTCTTCATCTGCTGCTGAGCACCCCACCACCACCACACAGTCTTTCTGGTCCAGTGGTGCAAGTGGCCCAAGACTGCCCCAGCTGGTCAGACAGCCCTCAGGCCAGCCACACCGGCTACTGCAGATGTCAGAGGGGTCCTGGAAAGTCACAGAATCCATGACTTCCATGACAGATTGGCTGTCTTACTACTGTTTTGGCAAGAAATGCTCCAGGGAGCTGTGTGAGGCCAAACGAGTGCAGCACTTTACTCACCTTCCTAGGCAAAGGTACGAGATTTTTATGTTGGGAAATCTTGACAGCCTCTAGTTCTGGGATTGGTTTCCCTCATTTCCAAAAGAGCAAGTAACTATCAAACATCCCTTTACACAGTTTGCAAATGTGAAACGTGACCAAGTCAAACAATTCAGGAATTCAACACTTGAATGCAAATTTTCTGGAGTCGGTTGAGTAGAATTTCCATCTACCAGTGACACACGAAGAGAGAACATCAGCTCTTCCCTTAAAGTGCAGGTGGGCAGAGTGCAGAGAATTTCTCAGTTGTAACCTGGGGCTTCACTTTAAAAGTTTCTTCATCTGTAAGATGGGTATAATTCTGGCTTCTGACAAGTGGGATGTGAGGATGTTCAAAGATTAAAACGTGAAGTATCCTCTATTAGTTTTTTTCTACAAAGTTAGTTAATGTTCATTTTTATATTACTAGTTACACCCATATCACAGAAAAAAGAGCCACTTGGAAAGGATGATTTAATGGGCCTTTTCTCTCATCCTACCAACGTGGAACTGTTCCATTTCCAAGTGTTTCGTTCAATACTGAGTAACACTCTGAGAAACTAATAAGCTACTACCAATTTGACACTTAGGGCTCAGTAAGTGTTGCTACTCAAGTCCCAAACCTACTACTTTGGTATAATTTCCATAATAGTCAAAGCCTGCATCCTCCAGGGACACAAGTGAAACTACACCGATCAAGGTCCCCAATTAACATTTACGTTAAAATTTGTTTGTTTCAGTACTGAAAAGTAGATTTAATGCAAACTGGCAGTTATCTAGGAATTATTTTTAGCTGAAACACTGGGCCCTCCAGCCACCTAATCCATATGGTAAGTCTTCAAAAGAGCCTGGTGCTAGCGTTCGGTAATCACTATATCACGTAACCACTAGTATTTAAAAATAGCCCACTTACAGATGTGACTTTTGTTCTATGACAAGAAATCATTTGAAATGTAATGAAACACTACAGGAATGAATATAAGTTTCAGAGAACACTACAGTCAATGCAAGCTCATGCCAAGTGGGAAAAAATTGCATGCTTCCAATTAAGTTATTATACACACTTTTTGGGTTTAAGTTATTATACACACTTTGTTTTTAAAAAACTTAAGATAAAGCTGCACAAAAGTATCATAAGGAAACAGATTTTAAAAATTAATTTTAATTAGTTTAACTGGTTTCCCCATTTCCCCCTTTTCTACTCAGCACCTGCAAACCTGACCCAGCACTACCCCCCACCCAACTCAGTACATCCTTTTACTGAAACAGAAACCATCTTCAGCAACTCTTGTACATTTCATCATCATTTGCATTGCAAGAACTGCCACCACTGAGAACAGTAGAATTCAAAAGCTTCATCATCATAATCTAGGAGCAGGGAAAGAATGAAAAGTGAATATTTTTTTGAAACACGAACAATAAAGCAAGGTGAGCTGACAATGAAACATTTTTCTACAAGTGCCTCTTGAAGAAGCTTTGAGGACCATAAAAGGGAGCTTATTTAAGAAATGGATCCAGCACCCTTGCATACCTGCTTTAAGGCAGAGTAACTGTATAGCAGTTGTGACTTTTTTCGTTATTGCCAACATTCTGAAAAGCCAAAAGTTATATCACCACTGCATGGCATCACGCTGGGAAAGTAGTTAAAACTCTATTTTGAAGATACACATCTCCCAAAGCAAGGATACATTTAACAAGTGATTAAGATGACTGCCTCAAGATTTGAAGACTCAGATACAACCTACTTGGACATAACCCTTCCAAATATGATCATCACTCCCGACTGCAAACTAATCATTGAAAAAGCCATCAGTCTACATTTCACGCCAGCAAACCCTGACAACCTTCCTTTCAGCTTTACAGTCCCTGGACAAAGAACTGCTGTTATGCCTTGCTATCAATGTGAACTTTGTGTGCCCAGTGACTTGCCTTCCAACTTTAACATACTTTTAATTAAGGAATAATGATCAAGATGAAAGGTATTTACAAGGAAAGAATGGTCAAACTGGGATACAGTGGTCTGAAGTACTTATTGCAAATGTTACACACTAATGAAAGAACATGGACATGTGGCTCATTTTAAAATGGGTAATGAAGACTCACATAGCATGAGAAGTAACGTCAATGTAAAGGAAGATGTATTTGTTCTGAAATGTTTTGCAGCCTCTCATTCCCACTTGCTTCTTCCCATCTCCCCCCAAAATTCTCCACAGTTGGAATTTTCTTCTCTGCAGGATGGAGTACACAGGGAAAAATTGCCTCAGCCTTTGAAAAATTGCTGCTGCAAACAGCTTTTTTATTGTATTCTTTCTTTGAAATGTGTCCCAGATACAGAATTTGTGACCCTTAGAAGTTACCATATCAAAATCATCTCCATAGCAACATGCACTCTGAGTTAACATACAAAGGCAGCAAACTGGGGGTGGGGGGAGAATTAAGGAAAAGTTTGTTCCAAAAATAATAGACCAAAAAAAGAATGTGTGTGATCATTTGGATTTGAGGACTTTTTAATTACTGATCTTAGCTCATCTATTCCATTTGAATTAGGGAATTTACCAGAAAGCATTTAAAGCTAAACTGTTAATTTTTTTAAAGTGAGACCATCATGATACATACAATATTACATTTAAAAGCTGACGGTTATGTAACTGCCAGCATCTTGTCCTGCCCAGCAAAAGCAAAGAAATAACTCCTATCTGCCCTGAATGAGCTACTCTAGCTCCCTTCAAAGCTCTATCTTTGGCCTGTACTTGGCAGTGCAGTTAATTACATAGACGACAATAAGGCAATTAGCGGTCAGGCCAGGGCTGCCAAGAGCCTCCTTCCACCCACAATGCTTCAGTGCAATTCACAATGTGTAGGTCTAAATGTTCCATTCATGAAATGGCCATGTCAGACATTATTACACTGCTTAATTCCCCTTTCGTTCATAAGGCTACAAATGACTGACAGCAGTTTCCATTAAAAACTATTCTTTGAGGCTTTACATTAGTGACCAAAAAAATTCCACAGAATTTTTTCCTTAATCTGTTCTAATTATCAATATTATGTTAAAAGAAGGGTTTTTTCCCCCAACTAGCTTTAAGAATGTTGGCCACCAGTTACACTGGTAACACTGCAATGTCAACCTCACTAAATGAAGGGACCGGATAGCGAGGGCAGAGTTGTATTCTGAACTTGGTCTGTGAATTTTTCCACTGTTAAGCGATTTCCTCCAAGCAGGAAGATAAACAGCTAGAAAGGGAAACTTCTCCTAACTCTTATTAAAGCTTTACGGCAAAAAACATATTTAGAGGCTTAAAAGATGACCTGTCAAGGGGGATGTTTGTACAACTTGTTTGGCTTCTTCATTGCAGGCAGGGCTGAAAGCCTGCCCAACACAATCCACTAAAAGACCTTATTTTCAGTTGTTTACAAGTGTCCATCTTAGGCCTTTGGGGCATGAATTTTCCATGCTGAGTGTCTGCCTCATGATGAATTTTACAAAAAAAAAAAATAAAAATTTCACTACTTACAAAGCAAGCCCCTTCTCCGCAAGCTTCCTGCACCCAAAACCAAAAAAGGTATTTGGGGTTACTTTTCTTTAAAGCATTAGAAAACCTGTTATACCTTGCTTTCCCTGTTTTGTTGGTGGGCTGGAGTGCTAAGGTAACTGCAAAACTACAAGACACTGAAATACAAGCATCCACGCAGGGAAGGGATTACCACCAGATTTTGTTAACACATTTTTAACTCAAACGTGGGCCTTGTTTGGACGACTTTCTTTGAAACCACATAAGGGCTTGAAGTGTAACATTTGCAGAATGACAACACAGAATCTGCTGCACACTTCTTTTGTGAGAGGTAGATTCTGTAGCAAATTCCACGGCTGCAGAATCACAACACACATAGGGAAGTAAATACATTTGAAACCAATTCTCATTTCACCTGTAATCCTGTGTGATGGCAAGACTGGAGGTAAAACTTTGCTTCCACAAAACAGACAGCATCATTTTGTTCTACTTCACTTTCCACAGTGAAAACTAGACACAAGATCCCGGCTTATCAGCTAAACTCTTCTTTGGAAACAGCCCCTAGCATACCCAAATGGGAGCATAAATCTGTTCCACTTCTACTAGGAATGCAGTAATTGCAATTTGGGAACAAACCAGTGGCCACACAGTAGCGTATCCCATTAACCGAGGACAGTCCCACATACTTTAGAAGAGGCTGTAAGAAACTTTCAGACAGTTCCAGAACTGCCTGCCCCAGGGGAAGTTCCCTGCTGACAGCCCAATAGTTAAAAAGCATGAGGGTTTATATCCCTTCCATTGTTGGTGTACTGTAACAATGCTAAGTATTATAGAGGTAGCCGTGTTAGTCCGTAGCTTGGAGAACAAGAGCCTTGTGGCACCTTATAGACTAACAGATATTTTGGAGCATAAGCTTTCATGGGCAAAGACGGGGTCTTCAAAGCGGGTCTTTGCCCACGAAAGCTTATGCTCCAAAATATCTGTTAGTCTATAAGGTGCCACAAGACTTCTTGTTGTTCTCGAATGCTGGGTATTGTTACCAATAATCACCTACAATTCTGACAAGCTCTCAGACTATGCTATCCTGTGACAATGAACCCCACAGGTTAGTTATGTTGCATGGAAGTATTTATCAGCTTTCAATTTGACACTTGGTTCCCTTGTTCTTGTACAGGTGGAACCTCTCTCATCTGGCTCTCTCTCATTGGGCAATATCCATAGTCTGGCATGATTTTAGTTAGCCAGATACCCAGTTAACCTGGGTGGGCCCGGTGTCCCACAGTCCCATACAGTTTGTTTTCAGCCACCAGTCCTGGCTCTCAGTGTTCTGTACTGCTCTTCACCTCTAACTGACCCCTAAATGTCTTCTCAGAGCCCAGTCAGCAGTGGAGGTATTGATAATGCTGCTACATTTGCAGCATCCAACACGTTTGCCACTCGCTACATGTGATTCTGGCTCTGGAGCCGCACACGACTCTTGGAACCTTTAAATACGGTGCCTCCTAGAGCAGCATGAGGGAGCCACTCACCTGCTCGGTGCATGCACCCCACCGCTTGGTGGGAGAAGCGCATGGCGCCAGCCCCGTCAGCTCCGACCACCCAGAGGCTTTGGCTGGCCCAGACCCAGTGGTGGCTCCACTAAGTTGCCAGCAGTCATTTAAACTGGGGGATCTGGGGGTGCCTGGCTCTGAGGGAGGGGAAGGGCTGCGGCATACATGGAAGGAAAACAACCACAAGGTAGTGCGTGAAGCCCACAGCTTTCAAATCAGCCCCGTGGAAGAGGCCTGAATAGGGGGCTGACTGAACACGGACTCCGGATGGACGGATGTTGTTGACAGAAGCAGCATGTCAGACTCGAGAGTTCTGGACGTTAAGTGTTTGAAGAAATTTAGACAAAGCTATGAACCAACCAACAATTTGGACACTGACTGGGATCCCTCTCACTGTCACAAGCGGACACAGGGAAGTGAGGGAAGGAAGTAGCAGGTGCATGCACAGCCCAGCCAGCCAGTTACTTGAAAATCCAATGGCGTGTACATCTGCCACACGGGCACTTCCAACGGGATCCAGACCACGTTAAATCGGAAAGCATGTTATTTCCTGTCCCTGTGCTATTTCTTTTTGGGTGTTTTTACGATGTGCTCTCCTCTCTGCTCTAGAGGAAGCACTTCCTCCGTTTTCTATTTGCATATGACAGCCATTTTCCATGCCACCAATTCACCCCCGTTGCCCATTTCCCTATCCCCTCCAAATCAGCTCCATCTTTTTTCAGATTGAGTGACCAGGACTGAACAACTCCAGGTGAAGCCAGACTAATTTTAGGAAACATTGTAACATTGTGTTCTTCTTATACCCATTCCCTGTGCATATCAACATTTCCTTTGCTTTGACTTCCACTGCAAGCTGAACAAAGGTCTTTACTGACTTGACCATGATCATACTCCACTTCTCCTGAGTGCATCTAGTTAAATATATCTACAAGGTGTAGGAGTTCTAAGTATTCACTAGAACATGCATTTCACATTTATCAACACTGAATTTATTTGAATTTTTATGAGGAGACCTGTCATTTCCATTACATAACCAATGCCTATCAATTCACTAAGTGGCCATGATAGACTGGCCACACTGTATTTTTAGCCACACCGCACAGGTAAATCATATCATCCCAAGAACAACAACATGAGGACTCAGATTACTACAAAACAACAGCCAGAGACTTCCATGGGTGGATTGCACAATCCGCCATCCCGAAGACTCCCTCAGGTTAGAGATCCGCATCCTACTGGGATTAGCTGGCAGCAGCAGAGAAAGCTTCCAGACCCTGCCGAACAATCCTGCAGCCAAATGATGCAGCATGAAATTATTTTAAATGAAAATGCCTTGGACATTGGTACAAACCCCGATTACAAAATCCAGGAAGAGATTTGTACAATGTGAGGGTTTGTGGGTCTTAAGGTTCAAAAGAGTTGGGATGGAGCTGGAGTTCTCATCTTAAAACGGAGAGGAACTTTAATAGGCAAATTATAACTGAGGGCACAGAGTGGGCCATTTAAACAAAGGGAGAAGACATTTCCTTTACATAAGCAATTTAAAAACTGGACAAATGTACAGACCCATCCTGTGTCAAACACAATCCTCTTTTGGGCTACACACTGTGCTCATATTTGTTTTCTTTTCCAAATAGTTTCCACATAGTGCTCCTGAGCTGCTACAGGCAGGTCTCACGGGGAAAATGCACATTTTGCCTGTTATTTATAAACTTTGGTTCAATTAAATGGTGAAACTAAAGTTTTTATAACTTGGTTACAAAAATAAATGTTCAAACCAGAGTATTTAGAATCATCTTGGTAATCGTGAACTAAATAGGCACTGCTGCTTCTGTAGCCATTGTTGGTTTTGTAATTAATTCTATTTAGAGAAGAAATTGTTCAAAACAGCTTTGTTCACTGCTTGGGCACCATGTGTTCATGTTTTTTGAGGGTCAAATTCCCTCACACTGGTGTAAATTCAGAATGACACCACTTCCACCCACGAATCCCATTGCAAGCTGCAGTTTTTCAGCATTTCAATGTTATTTTTATTTAGATTATTAAACATTAAATTTAGCAGCCCATGTTTAGATACCCAAATCAAAATTTTCAAACCCAAGTTTTAGAACAGGGACTGCATTCAGTGCTCATTTACAGCTGTGCAAACACATGACAATGGGATCACACAAAGTAAATGAAGGCAGAACCAGGTTTGTTGGAAGAAAACAGCTTGTTATATCCTCCAGGGTAAACCTGTGCTGCCAATGATCAGGAAAAAACTCATCCTCAAAGTGGACCAAACTCGACCCAGAGTTACGACACAGTGGGAATAGCTAAATGATCATTAAAAACCCATGGCTGCCCTGTATCAGCTGACTCAGACTCCCAGGGCTCAAGCTAAGGCGCTGTTTAATTGCAATGTAGATGTTTTGGCTTGGGTTGGAGCACAGGCTCTAACATCCGGCAAAGGCAAGAAGGTCTCAGAGCTGGGACTGCAGCTGAAGCCCAAAAGTCTAAACTGCAATTATAGTAAACTCTGATATCTGGCATCCACAGAACTGGGAATTGCCGAATAATCACATATCCTGGATAATAGAGGGTAAATCATGCTGGATGGGAGAGCAAAGGAGCCTGCCAGCTGCACTCACATGCAGCACAGAGGGACACAGGGCACCACTGAGCGGGCTGGCCCCATTGAGGCGCAGGGCATTGCTCTCCAGCTCTGTATGCAAACCCCAGCCCTGATGCCACTTCTCCACGCTCCCACCCAGTGTCTGGCTGGCGTGATGCTGGTTATTTGAGTATGCTGGTTACTCAAATACCTGTTAAACAAGAGCTCACTGTGAACAGTCCCTTAGCCCAAATCAAATGGCAGCAGCCAGCCACAGGAGTCTAACTGCAGCAGAGACATACCCCCAAAGGAACCTACAGTGCCAGAAACGAATAGTCCTTTAAAGCGAATAATTGAAACAAAACCAAGGGCATACAATATTAATGCAGCTATTCAATTCTTAGCTCTCCTTCCTGTGCCCAAACATGCAAACACATGATAATTATGATGACTCAGTTCTAAGACTCATGCAATGCTTCCATACAAAGGAGTGTGTCAAGGTCAGAGCAGCAGAATTGATGAGGAATTATTTTTCTTTTTTCCAGTAAAGAATCTCAATGTTAAAAATAACACATTTTGCATTGAAAGATTGTAAGTGACAGCTTTAAAGTACATAAAGTACTAAGTTAACTTCCACGATCACAATTAAAAGTGAGCCCCTCCATTGTCAGTAACTCAATAAGCCAAGTTTCATGCTTCCGTAAACATTTAATGAATTGAGCAAAATGAGAAATGATAAAGGACACGTGAACAGAAAAAAATTGGGGCATCCTCAACACAACAGCTACACAGTTGCTTAGAATTATACACCAAGCCAAATTTCACAGTGCACTTATTATGCAATCTACCAGCACTGCCATTACTACTCTGATTCACACCTCAAAATGTAGCAAGAAAACTGCCAGGTTGGGCAAGGCATTTCCCCAAGGCGTAGGCAAAGCTCCCATGAATTGCTGCACTTATCACATGGAGTAGTATCACTTGTATTTTGGGTTCCTCATTCTTTTTGGCATCACCAAGGCTTTATGTTAAACATGCCCCTGACCATGGCTCTCTGTGATAACCAATGGTGGGAAATTTTAAAGAAGTCTGTGTAGAAACACCCAGTGCTCTTACTTAGACAAACACTGTGAATGAACAACTCAATGCTTAAAAGAAGAAGAAAAAAAATCTTATCACCAATAAGATAGACTTTGATGCACGCAAAAGAACAGCCACGCTGGAGCAGATCACAGGCCCATCTACCCAGTATCCTGTTTTTGGTAGTAACCAGTGCCAGATGCTCTGGAGCAAATGAACCAAAACAGGGAGATTTCAAGTGATCCACCCCTGTACAGGCCCACCATGGAGATCCATCCCAGACCATCTTTACTAACAGTCATTGATAGGCTATTCTCCATGGACTTCTCTAAATCATTTTGAGGCCATGACAGACATCTTACATAGGTTAACTTCAAAGCAGCATGTGCTTACACCTCGGGACAGCCTCTGCACTGTACCCATTCACAAACTTACCCCTTGGTTTCCTTGAAATTGGATGGTTGGTCTCAATGCAACAGAGTCCTGCAAAAAACAAGGAAAAAATATTGTCTCAATCACAGAGCACACAGACAAAAATATTCAAATAGTTCATTTTGTGTTAAACAAGGACACTACAATATATATCTTTTGAAGGAAGAGGTACAGGAAACTAACCACCAAGCATTGCTGATCTTTTCAGTGGAAAATTTAACAGGGATTTGTCTTTAAAACAGTAAAATGCTGTACTGAATTAGACACGCCATCAGTAGTGTCCAATACCCCATGGTAATATTTTGCACTTAGTCTTTCATATATGTTTCAGAGGAAGGCAAAAACCCTACAATGCTCCTGGGGATCTTTGAAATGCCACACAACTTCCTTCCTGACCTTCTTAATCATTAACTTACATCTTAGAAAATAATATTTGAGGCACAAAAAGATACACTGGTTGTATATTTGCAATGCTACAGTTGTTTGTAAACCTACATTCTTAGTAGATGCTTAAAGGAAAGATCTGTTAAAACACTCAAATCTAGAAGGTTAGGTAAATTGTCATTCACCTAACTTTTCACAATACCTAAGTTCAGGTTCTATTAACTGCATCTTGCAAGAAGGTTGTGATTCATTCTGACTGCACACTTAAACTCACAACTCTGACCCTAATTTGCTTTCCTTCCAAGAAGGTGCAATATTGTTTCTTCAGTCAATCTTATAAAAAAGGTCCTTATAGCAGACATCAATTGAATTCAACAATTACATTATAGTTAATAATCTTGTCTCACAAGCCAAAAAAAACAAATGCTTTTTGCATTCCTTGATGCATTAATCTTGGATGGCACTGAAAGCTGAAGAATAACTTGAAGTCATTACTTCAACGATACTAAGATTGAAAAAATATATTTACTTACATACCTACATATTGATACAGAAAGCTTGTGTAATCCATGTAAGTTTTTTTCACTTCCCAAACACAAAAATGCTTCAGTGCATTTCAATGTAATAATGCCAATAACCCAACATTGATGCACCAGTGAAGGCCCTGACCCCACACTCCAACCCCACTTCCTGGAAGCCTGCTCCCACACTGAACCCCTTGTTTTCTGGCCCCATTCCAGAGCCTAGAGATGTAGTAGCCCTGGTCCTCCTTTGCTCTGGGGCTGGTGTGGGAGGGGAATGAGGTGCATGTCTTGCAGTCTGGAAAGCACTTACTTAATGCATTGTGCTGAACACACTGAAGACAAGAAATAACTTCAGAGTGAAATGATAAAATGTCTTTCCTACACTTCACACAGGGCTCACTAAATTCTTTAAGCGCCTCGACACTGCATACCACAGCATGTTGTTCATAGACTGGCCAGCGTTTGTTCATGGTGTCAGCATGTACTGTACATTGTTCATCCATAAATCCATACAAATTTAAGTTAGCCATTTTAAAAGCATTTTGAGGGCATTTAAAGAACACTGCATTTCGTAAGAGCATTGGACTTTTGTACCTAATTACAGATTTAAAAGCATAGAAAATTACTTAACTAGGATTAAAAAAATCACGAAGTTCAGAAGTATTGTATGCAAATCATGACAATTTTTAACTAGAGATCTTTATAAATGTACCTATCCCACAAGCAAATTTCACTTTTATGAATGATTTATGAAAGATTCCTGGAAAAAAAAAAATCACATGAAGTTGATGACAAGCTTTTTTAAATAAAAAAGCTAAAATATTTTTATATTTTACCTATATAAAGAAAAAAAATAGAAAACACTGTACTTTCCCCTACCCTAGAGAAAGTTTATCTACTGTTCCTCCCTTCCTACATCCAGAAGCTGGGCTGGTGAGTTCTTTGATCTCATCATCCATGATAAAATATTTTCATCCAGTGGCCCAGATCCTTCTTAGGCCCTTATTTCTGAAGGGCTGTAGCTTTCTGTCCAGTGTTTCGGTAGATTTCCATCTCTGGAAGCCATATGTCTACAGTGAAATTGTTTGAACTGAAAATGCTCTGTTTTGTTCTGGCATACCTTTGATTTCTGCTTTTTCCCTAGTATCTGACTTCCTGAAGATGGAGTTCAGTGACTTCTGTGGATGCCTTTCCTATCGAAATGCTGCTTTCTTCTTAAGGAAGTGAGGTGCTGTCCAGGTACATCAACTGTTCTCCTTTGCTTACGTTTGTGCCTTTTGCTGTGATGCTGCTGCTTGATGTTCATGCTTCGAGGAAGTTTGTTTTGGTGGAACTAACTTTGAACCATGCTTGACTGACTTTTCCCCATATTATCTCTTGGAAGATTTAAGGCAGTGACATTCAGTAGTGCAACATAATTGGCAAAGTCTAACTTCTGGACATTTGTTATCTACTCATGTTGCTAACACTGTTCTTCAGTACCATGTTTGACACTGCAGTAGACAATAGACATACCATTCAAATGAACTAGAGCACATTAACGTGTATAGTTTCAGCTGCCTCAAAACAGGAACTATGGGCAATGATAAATGGATTAAGAGATTATCAAGGTGTCATTTCCACAAACACTATCAGCTACTTCGCACAGCAGACCTGAATCCATCAGACAGGTGTCTCCAAGCTACATCCTGTGCTTTAGCAACAGTGTGATAGCTATTTTGTGCTTGTGTGCGCTCTCTCTCTCACTCACACAGAGAGAGAGAGCATTAGAACATCTTTTCCTAACGCAAGAGCAAGGGCTAGGAAGTCAGACAATGGAGAGTTTGTATGCAGCGTGGTTGTAGCCATACTGGCTCAAGAATACTAGAGACACACCAGAAGGTTTAGGGTTGGTCCAATAGAACATATTATCTCACCCACTTTATCTCTAATTGGCGATCTTACAAGCTCATTTGACATTTAGTCCCCAAAGATTTAGATGTAAGTGCACCGATTTCTCACACCATACATGAGCTGATCATGGGAGCAGATTATCTTAAGTATAAATTTATTTTTGAAAGATGTCCAAAACTTTCTACTAATGTATTTACCTGGAATGAGAAATAAAATGCATTCTTCTGAATTCATCCCACTCAGGAAACATGATCCTCCCCACCGAGGCTCACCGGTGTCACCTTTCTCTTATTTCCCTCCACAGTTAACACAAGTTGTCATACAACACTACACCAAATATGAAGCAGGTCTGTACCCCGAGATGGTGAACAGAATGAAGAGTACAAGCTGTTCAGAATGAACAGCTCACAGCTCTACCTTCAAACTGGATGCATGTTCTACTTCACAACCCTGCGTAACCAACCACAATGCTTGCCAAGTGATAATCTCCAAATGCCACTTGTTGAACAGGGAGCCTTCCATTTTGCACATCACCACCCACTTGCTCCCCAGGAGACAAAGCCCGTCTTGCCATTTCCAATTTGGGAGCTGCTGCTTTCACACCTCAGTTATCAGTGATGTACAATAGTAAGTTTTCGAATGCAAAATCTGCAGACTAGAGGCGTCAAGCTGCCAATCTGCAGGCCAGATTCAGTTTCCATAGAACACAAGCATTCATTTTCTAGGCATTGTGGTTGCACAGAAAACCCTTCCAAGGTCACAGAAAGTAACAGTCTTAGTACAAATGAGTTGTATTTTGTGACCAGTCGCCAAACAAGAAAATTCACCTTAGACTCTAAGAGTCACTGGAGGTTTTTTGAGATGTGCAGGCCCTCGCTGTATGCCACTGTGGGTACACATGAGAGTCACGCACCCAGAGTTGGGACTTTAGAAAGTGGTTTCCGTCGGTCCACACTTGAACCCCAGCTCACCTTAGGCCTCTGACCCAGGCGATGTGGAACAGGACAGACTTACCTCTTCTCCACTTCCTTCTCCACCATGAATCAGAGAAGACTCAAGCAGAGAGTAAGGAAGGCAGACAGTGGCATACAGATTTGTAAGACAATCCAGTTATAATGCCGTTATCAAGGGTGCCCTTGGAGGAAAACTGCAGCCTGAAGAGGGAACGGGAGATAAACTTCTTTCCCAGGACAGCTCCCCAGAGGAATCAAAACCTCTCTCAAAAGGGAGGAACCCAAAGGAGTGGGAGACTCCAAGCCTGAGAGAGCAAAGATGACCCCAGGAATGTAGATCTCTGTTCTTCCCAGCTTGACAAGTGTCCCATCTGCCTGAACTGCACGATCTGGAATACAGACAACCTGTGCCACCACGGCTGAAACAAAAATGGAACCACAGATCAATGCTCTCAATCCAACCTCATCAGTGCCAACGGATCCCAAGGTCTGTGCCTGGAAGCTCCCAGAGGCATGGGCACCACAAGATGTGATCTAACGCCATCGGAGCCCAAGACCGCTCCCTTTATCATGCCTCTGAGACTTGATGTCCTGAATTCTTGTGAGCTGAGCTAGTGCTTGGATTAGGCCAGGCTGGATAAGACCTGCCTGAAGTGATTTGCAGGAAGATTAAGCTTCATGCTTACAAGAATGCTCCCTGCTCTCCCAATGAGACTCCAGTGAGAGCAGACTCCAATAATGATTTGGACCTTGTGGCAGGAGAGACTGCATTTACAGAGTCAGGCAAATGTAGTAAGGGGGTGGGGGGGAAAAGCATGTCCCAGCCTGGTTCCAGCTGCTGCCTCGTGGCTTTTTCCATCACATACCTCCTAAGGCAAATGTTTCTACCCTTCCCAGCCACAGCTAGAGAACAAACTAGCCCTTACTGCCACAGATAAAAGGGGGACAACATGACTAGTGTACCCTGAAGGCCCCAAAAACATAAGGCAAGTAACTATTTTGTTTAAATCTAATGACTGACTCAGCTGCTGCACAAGCACATCCACGTGCCCCACTGACATTCTGAATACAGTAGTTTTGATCATCTACTATTTATTGTTTTGTTTCAAACACCTGACCCCAGTGTTACTGCAGAGCGAAACTACATGCAGCAAAAACATCCAAAGGCTAATTCCCAAGGAATCATGAGAGATCCACATCTCAGAGTCCCAAAGTTCATTAAGAGTTCTAGTAGCACAGCATGCAAATCCCACTGGTAACTTCTGTACAGAACATACCCCCAAGAACATCAAATGGTGGGTGAAGACAATTCAACTTCACTAGTCACCAGCTAATTAAGTTAGTTTCTATGGCTCTCAAAAGGCATAGGCTAAACAGAAATGAAAGATGACTGGAATGTCTTGCAACAGATAGGCTGATTGCAAAGAGGCACCATCCATCCAGAAATAGGAAGGGTAAATAATCTGGAATACTGTCAACTCACCTACGCTTTTACAGTGACTTTTACCACCCATTAAGTCTATTATTAAGATGCTGTCTTATTGCAACTTGGGGTGGTAACACCTATAAACCCTTGACTTGACCACGACTTCATTCTTCTAGATGCTTTACAAGCATGGAATAAAGGGACAGTATCTACCTTAAAAAGTTCACTTGGATTGTGAAATTAACTGCTAACCCGCCTACAGTAATTGTTGAAAAACATCTGTTCTGTTTTCCTTGCTCCTCAAACTGTGTTGGTATAGTGATTACTGCATCTCAGCACATCTAAGATACTACACTGCTACTTCATTTCAGTTTCTATTAAAAAGTTCCAACTGAAGTTTTGGTCACAGTGCAAATACTGAGTTAAAGGCACTTAAAAAGATTTTGAACTTCTAGAACTATGGCTCTGACTTGGAAAATTACAGCACTAACAGATTCAGAAACAAGCATCACTCAAAAAACATGTACTAACTTCTGTGCTTTTGGCAGCTCTGAGATTTTAAAAAGACCACCACCAATATCAGTCCACTTGAGTCACAGGGGATGGTTACACAACAGTTAATTTACGGAAGAAGACGTACAACTCCTATGGATGAAGTTCAAGATGTAACAATGGTAATTTTTGTACTGTGAAAGCAAATACCCACAAACATGCGTGCACACGGTTGCTAAACCGTGCACATCAGCAAATCCCCAAGCGACTGATTCCCGTCATCAGGATACCACTTCACAAAGACCACCAGAGCTAGCTCAG
Organism: Carettochelys insculpta; assembly: GCF_033958435.1. Lineage (NCBI taxonomy): Eukaryota > Metazoa > Chordata > Testudines > Carettochelyidae > Carettochelys > Carettochelys insculpta. Next base: position 15,659,457 of record NC_134163.1, on the reverse strand, counting down.
CTCTTAAGTCTAGTCTCTCATGCATGCCCAAACACAATGATCTCTTCTAATCCAGGTTTAAAAAAAAACAAAAAAAAAACAGACTGTATTGGAAAGCCAGCACTGCATTTCTTTATATGATCCTTAGAGAGATCGTTCATTTTAGTTTTGATTCTCAGTTGACCATAACTGGGTTTCCCTGAATTGTCAACTGCATTACAGGAAACCTGTTGTCACTTTACTTCCCCAATGTCCAATAGGTTTAGAACTGTAAGAACTTCCTGCAAGAGACATTAGACACACTCAGGACTGCTGTATTGCTATAATACTGGAGGCAGAATTTCAGAAAAGAGGAACCCTAATTTCCATAGAGGGACAGTTTTGGAAATAGTCCCAAGTTTAAATATAACTTGTCAAAAATACGTAAAGGAGCCTATTCCCCCTGCCACCCAACCACCCACACGGTGATTTAAAAAAAACCACCCCTTAGAAATACCAGGAACATGAAGTCTGGCCTCCCCAGTGTTCACTGAAAACATTTCTGAAGGACCTCACAGATGCACAGTGGGAGCTCTCACACCTTTCTTGAGGGGATGGAATGCTGAACTGTTAAAATGTCTTTTCACCCCAGTGCTCATTAGACAGGAGAATTTATGTATTAAAAACCAGTAACAAAGATTTAAATTTTCTGCTGATCTGCTTTCAGTCTCTTGACTCTTTTGATGTTATAATTTCAATAGAATTCTGCTAGAAATTGGTTAAGAGAACACTAATTAGAAGAACATGAAATTTGCTGGAGAGGAGCACAGCGTAAGACACGTCCAATCTGTCAAAGACAATTACATTTAGAGTCTGATGGGGCAGTCTTGAGGAAGTTACATAATTACTAAGCATCTTAAACCATGCTATGTGTAGAAACAACACAAAGCACATCACTCAATCAGTTGCCTGAATTTCCAGAATTTGCTTTGTTGCTCGAAATTTTACAGGAAGAACCAAACTGAAACAATACTTTTCAGGTTCAGCCCATCACGAAGTGTGAATAATATCCAGCTATAGATCTGGAAACATGACAAATAAGTCAAGATGAAAGAGGAAAATATGGAGGACAACTTCAAAAAAAAAAAAAACTTAAAATTTCCAAAGACATTTTAAAAATAGTTTAAAAAACAAAACAGACAAACAAAACTTCAGCCACAGGTCAAAGTGTTAAGATCTAACTGCAATAGCAATAAAATGTTATGAATTATTTGTGGATGTTGTCAGACTATTGTGGTCTAAGGGGGACACATGCAAGTGTTAGCTTTAATCTTCATCTTCGTGTGTCATTTTACACAATTTGAACTCCCTTACAGCTTCCATTTTGTGCACTTATCCATTTACAAAAATTAATATATCAAGTTTGAAGTGGATCTTAAATATTAAAATACATATTCAACATTAACAGCCTGTGGCAGGAACTGAATTCTATTGGTTGGGAAAAATCTAAAAGGTAGGAAGTTATTTCACTAAATCCCACGACTGCCTCTTTCCATTTTCTATTCTGCAAAGTAGCTTACTTTGAACAACAGTAATTTAGTTTCTCACTACAAATTTGACAAGCTATTTTGCAGTTTCCCAAACTATTGTGAACTACATTGAAACTAATCATCTTAAAAGATGCTACAAAAATTTAGTGGCCAAAAATGCCTGCACCAATAATTGCTTAAAAAGTTTATAGATAACACCAAACTGCAAGGGACTGCATGTACTTAGCAGGATAGGACTATAATTCAAAATGCTTTAGAGAAACTGTCTAAGGTAAAACAGGATGAAATTCAGTAAGGACAAATGCAAAAGTTCTCCATGTAGGAAGGAACAGTCAGTTTCACGCACATAAAAAATGGGAAGTGACTGCCTAGGAAGGAGTACTGTAGAAAGGGATCTGTGGGTCATAGTGGACCACACACTAAATGAGTCAACAGTGTGACACTGTTGCAAAATAGCAAACATCATTCTGGAATGCAACAACAGGAGTGTTGTAAACACCACAGTAGAAGTAATTCTTCTGCTCCACTCTGCTCAGGCTAAACTGAAGTATGGGAGTCTATTTCCGGCCACTCCATTTGAGGAAAGATGCGGAGAAATTGGAGAGGGTCCAGAGAAGAGCAACAAAAATAATTACAGGTCTAGAAACCACAACCTATAAGGGAAGATTGAAAGAAGTGGGTTTGTTCAGTCTGAAAAAAAAAAAAAAAAAAAAGACGACTGAGAGGGGACATACAATCATAGAACACCAGAACTGGACGGGACCTTGAGAAGTCGAGTCCAGTCCCCTGGCCTCACAGCAGGACCAAGTACCATCTAGGCCATCCCTGTTAGATGTCTATCTAATCTGCTCTTACGTATCTCTAATGATAGAGATTCCATAACCTCCCCAGGCAATTTATTCCAATGTTTAACCAGGGTAGCTTGATAACTTTTAAGTACCTAAAAGCTGCGTTACAAGGAGAATGGAGGTGGGGAAATTATTGTCCTTAACATCTGAAGATAGGACAAGAAACAATGCGCTTAAATTGCAGAAAGTTAGGCTGGACACGAGGAAAGTAATTTGAATGCATAATAGGCAAGTGGCTATTAAAACGTCTCATTGTGAAGATACAGAATGCTAAAAATACATAAAATATTCTGGCAAAAGTTTCCAAATCTGAGTGCCTGGCCAAGTAGGTGCTGAGGTCTGGTAGCTGATACTAACTTCATTGGGAGAAGTGGGTTCTTGGTGCCACAGTCATCAGACTAATTGCAGCTGGTAGTCTTTTGAAGTGCACCTGCATTTCAGGTTTTTAAACCAGGGCTTTCAAACTTTCTTTCTGAGACACCCCAAACATTTTATAAAAATTCCATAGCCCACCAGTGCTACAACTGCTTCTCTGCATGTGTAAGCCAGGACCAGCACTACAGTAGCAAGTAGAGTAATTGCCCACGGCCCGCCACCACAGAGGGCTGTGTGAAGCAAAATTGTTCAGGCTTTGACTTCAGCCTTGGGTGGTGGGACCCCAAGCTTCAGACTTGCATAGCAGGGCTTTGGCTTTCTGCCTTGGGCCCCAGTGAGTCTAATGCTGGCCCTGCTTGGTGGATCCCAGGGGTGCCCCAGATCTCTGGTTGAGCGTTACTGCTCTAGATGACCCCTGACTCTCAAAGCACCCTTGAGCTATGCTCCCTGGTACTAACCATGATTCCTGCAGCAGCCTGACTTTACTCCAGGCACTGACGACCCTCCCCTCCAGTGACCCAGCACTCAACTTGCAGCATTTATTTAGAACAAAATATTTGACGGACTGTAAGCAATAAACCAGTCTCTCTGCATGCCTGCCTCTCTTCCTGAGGCTTCCCATTCTCTGGATGTGGGGGAAGAGAATCTCCTTTAGACTCCTACACAGCTTCAGTCCACCTGTCTCCCTAACCACCGACCTCTTCTCTCCAGAGGAGGCTTTTTAACTGTTAAGTGTTTGCAGTCAGAGGGTTTCTATCTTGGCAACAGAAGGCTTGCATCTCCATGGAGGTAGTTTCTAACTTTTCCAATACTAGTAGTTTCCCACGTTGTCTTGTAATTTCCCCCAGGTTTTTGCTCAAAGATTGCTTATCTGGAGCCACTGTTTTGCCTTCCTCTTTGTGTGTGACCTGGACAGCGAGGAGAATTTAAAGGCCAGTATACAACACTGTATTGATCTGGATTATTAGAGGGCTGTGAGAAAAAACATAGTACATAGAATTTTTTACATCTCGGTATTAGACTACATAGCAATTCCATATCTATCACACTTGGCACTTAGAAAAATCAGGATATTCAGTTAATGCCTAATCTCTGGCACTATCTGATCTTGACATGCATATTTAGCATGTGCTAAAGTCAAATTCCATTTACTTTGAAAAATGTTCCTGTAAGGAATTGAATGACTTGTATTTCTCTGAAAACATCCCAGAGCTGTACTTACTATATACAAGCTTTTTTATTGGAAGACTGTATCCTGTTTTTCTTAAAGTTTTAGCTTTTTGGTTGCAAGCTGTCCACTCTACTTCCCTGGATTTAACTGAGGTGTACAGTGAGTGAGTAGATTCCATTACCAAAGGCACCTTTCACAATATTTGTCTGCTGCTGCTAAAAAGAGGTTTAGAATATCACATCTCATGTCTCTGAGGCATCTGTTCTCTTGGGTGTTAAAGGCTTATTTTTGTACACACTGGGTAAGTAAAAACATGGTACAGCTCTGCACCAAGGTGCAAATTCTCTTGAGAACAAAAGCTTTTAGTGAAGTGAGGTTACACCAGCATGAAGTTGAAATTAAGTTTATTCCACTGTGGGTAAAAAAGAATGGTTTTAAGTTACATAACCTTTCTGTAAACAAATCATAGTAATATTGCATTCAAATGTTAATTACCAGTACTAGAGCACTTATTGGGAACCCTTTTATCAGAGAACACTAAAGGAGCTTAGAAGACTGCATTGTTAATTTTGCCTCTATTGGACCTCCTCTGTATCAGGCAGATGTGCTACAGAAAACCTGAGGCTACTTGAAAGCTAATTCTCCCCTTCTTTCATTTGTTCAATCCACATACTCTCCAAAGCACATACAGACTGCTCAACATATACAAGCAGCAGCAAGAGAATCAACCTCAAAGAAAAATTTCAGGAAGTTGACTCCCCATCTCGGTTTCAGAATGTTCTGATGGCATGTGGACAGGTTTAGACCCAAAGAGCTATTTAAAAAAAAGTTTCCTCTTGCATTTTAACTTTAAGTCCCCCCTTTCAGTTCCTAACAAGATTATCTTCAGTTGACTGAAGAGCTGCATTAAATTTCTCCTACTGTTGAGATCATGACCAACAAAAGCACTCGTCTCCCCATTGCTTTTACAAGCCTCCCATGTTGCAGCCTCGCCAAAAAATGAAATGAATTACTTAGACTGGTTATTTTAGCCTTCTTTCAGCTTAGGGACAGAGCTGGTTCACCATCACTGGCAGCAGAGGAATATCCCACCATTTAAGTTTCCCTGGAGTTTTATTTCTCTCTCTAGCAGCCAGCTACAAGACTTTTTCTGAGGGGAAAGTCCAATTTTTATTTCAAGTTGCTGACTAACAGTTGGGCTCAGTGTCTCCAATTCCCAGTGGCATTCCAGGACTGGATTTCCCTTCTGCGGAGACTGAAGGCTTCTGTCAACAGAAGTTCTGTTGACTGAGTGTGCGTCCAGACTGCAGATCTCTCGGAAGACATCTGCCAGTTGTGTACAGGGATGTCAGCAGGCCGCACTCGTCACTCCAGGAGGAAGAAGGGATGTCTTGACAGAGGGTTTTTTCCCCCCACAACATTTGGCCCCATGTGGGCAGGCCAAAGGTTGGAAAAGCCTCTCCCAACAACTGTTGGCTAAAGGTATGCAAATTGCAGTGTGCAATTTGCATATCTTTTGCCAACAGCTCCCTGAGGTCTAGATACAACCTCAAAGTTCCCACTGAAAGCCGGAAACAGCTGAACCGAAAGGATTCAGTGGCTTACAGAAAAAAGGAAGAATTCTGGAACATCTCAATGTTTTAGTGTTGGACAATTACTACTTTACCGTGATTTACGTTTGATAGGCTTTTTTTTTTTTAAATTTTTTTCACAGTCATCATGAATAAATCCACCCAGAAGAATGATAATCATGACCTCTCAAATTGGCATGCTAAAATTCACTGTGCCACAAAAGGCTGAAGAAATCTGGAGGTGACTAGCAGGAAAGAAAACACTTACCCACAGCCTTCCTCTGAACTCACTGTCAAAATTCCCACTGAATAAGGAGGCAATTTAGGCTGCTTATTGTTTTAAAGTGTCAGAAAATAATAAGCCAGTTCCCCAGAACTCACAACTCTTACCTTATCTAAGGGAGTGGAATGGCCTTGCACCTCACAGGCTCAAGGCATAGTCACTAATTCTTAAGAGATAGTATCATTCAGAGGAGCCCAACAGTCTGCTAGCATGTTGTAAATTAGGCTACATCTACACTACAGCCCGGATTGATACTGAGGTCAATCCACCAGTGGTCAATTTGGCAGGTCTTCACCAGATCCACTAAGTTGACTGCAGATTGCTGTCCCATTGACCTCATTACTTTAACCTGGATGAGAAGTGAAGGAAGTTGACAGGAGAGTTTCTTCTATGGACCCCCCAAAGTGCAGAGTTGGCAGTAACTCGACTTAAGTTACTTCTATTCCAGCTGTGTTATTCAGGTAGTCGGAGCTGCACAACTGAAGTCCACTTTGTAAGCTCTTGGGAGTTGGCGTATTATTTTCTGACACTTAAAACAGTCAGATGCAGCCTCACTGTTAGCAGCGGGATGTGTAACCACTCCCATCCACAACCTATGACAACCTTTGGAAACTTCTTTTAAGCATCACTTTTCACAGGCTATTCTTCTGTGTTTGTATACAAGGATCTGACAGGCTATATTAACAAGCCAGTTCTTACAACTCTCAGACTAGTAGCAATAAAAGTCAATATCAGGAGATCATAAAACAAGTTGAAACAACATTTCCCTGAGCACCTGAGAGCACTGTGCTTGCAAATTAACAGTTAAAACAAAACAAAACAGAAGAAATAAATAAATTCTATACTGTTCCCCCTGTAAAACAACTTTAGAAAAAATATATTCTGTATCGGGGTCGGCAACCCTTGCCAGAGCCCCTGCCATGGAGTCCCCTCTGCAGCACGGGGCCGGGATGTGGGGCTGGGGATGGAGTAATTAAAAATTCCCATTAAGTACCTGAATTCCCATTCATACCTAAAACTCCCTAGATCTCTCCGATGCAACACTTTTCTGCAGCAGTATTTTACTGGCGCCAGCAGATTTTGTTAAATTGGGAAAGGAATGAAAAAAAATGGCAGAAGGAAATGGAATATTCCAAAATTCCCAACCCAGTTAAAGGTGAATAGAGTTATTCCAGACCCCCTACAGATTTTAGGCAGTTTCAGATCCAAAATATCAGTAAAAGTGAGCCATAAAATTAGACTTCTTTAAATTAATATTTTAAAAGCCATTCCCCTGAGGCAGCTTGAGATCAGGTTTCATACTCCAACCAAAGAGAAGAACTATCCTGAACTACTTACTGGACACTAGAGATGTGATCACCTCTCACAAGGGAAACAAACAAGTTAAGACCAGGAAGAAAAGAGAAAAAAGTTAAGCAGCTGTCTGAAGCCCAAAGATTTTTAAGCTACATATACTTTAAAAGTTTAACCACCTCTGAAAATTTATGTTATCAATGTCCCTTTAGTCAACTAGTTGTAAAGTTTAGGAGCTAGATTCCTGGACAGTTTAGGAGTGGTGAGGGATTTCCCAAATGCAGAGCAGAAAAGCAAGACCATCTTTCAAAAAACTCAATTTTTTTTAAAATAAAAATGTTAAGATGAATTATTCCTGCTTATCTATTTTTGAAAATGAAACTCATTATTTTCAGAAGCAACTCTGAACTTCTAGCCATTTGTTGACAATGGAGATTCCACAGCATTTTCATTAAGTATATTAACCTGTGGCTCTGGCCAGCTATAGCCTGCTTAAAAAATTTCTTTCCTCTTCAACTTTTTAATGGTATTCTTCCTAAGTTCCTCTTCCAAACTTTTTGTAGTGATGCAATGCAGTTAAACAGCTGCCACTTTCCATGCCAGCAGAACAGAAGTGACTCCTGTACATAATGTCACAGACATGTAGTACTAAAGTGCAACTACAGTTAATAAGTTATGTGCATTTTACAAAAGAAAAATAAGACCTCTGTCTTCTATACCACATTTACTCAAATCAAGAATTACTGAGAGCTGCATGGCAAATTTCCTCATACAAACTGGATAAAAGGAATAGTGACTGGCCCAGGCAACCTTCCAGCCTTTCCCTACTGGCTATTGTTTGAAATGCTTTGGCCAAAACTAATGAACTTTGATATTAGTAAAAAAAATTACAATTGTACCGTTTCTCTCAGTTTAAACAGTAAAGTAGTTAAAAGAAATCTTTTTCCATGCCGAACTGTATCAAATATGGACACTGCTTAATACTACAGACTGTTTATTTAAGCTCCCTGTTTATTTTGGCTTCAATCTTTGTACTGTACAAAACCCTGGATTGTGAAAGACAAGAGCTGCTTCCCCACATGTAGCAAAATGTGGAAGAAACAGGCTTCTGTGGGACAATTTTACACCTCTCTGGGGTGCCTCATGTGAAGTAGATTCCCCCTTGGATGCCTATAACTGATGAGCACGAAGGTGAGAAATTAGGCCAATTCCAGCAAGGAATGTTCTCGGACAGTGGCTGTACTTGAGGTTTCCATCTCCACTGATGCCGACACAAGCAGCACCGATGTGGGCCTGGGCATGGGCATGCTCCTCGTGTCAGACTTTCTGGTCTTTTTCATGAAGCCTGTACTTGATCGCAGAGTGTCGGGCACTACTCTTGATGGTAGTCCACCAGGTTACCTGATTCTCCACCTACCTCTCCCAGTGGTCAGTGTCAATGTCGCACTTTACCAAGCTATTCCTAAGGATGTCTCTGTAGTGCTTTCTCAGCCTGCCACAAGACCACACACTGGTCCTTAGCTAAGCACAGAGAATCTGTTTATGCAGACATCTATCAGGCATCCTCACCACATGACCAGACCACTGTAGCTGACTGTGGGTGATTGTTGCCTCAGTGTTGCAGGAATCCACCTCTGCGAGGATGCTAACACTGGTCAGTCTGTTCTACCATGTGATGCCCAATGTTCTCCTCAGGTACTTTTGAGGAAATTTCTCCATACATGTCTATAGGGAGTCCAGGCTTCAGCTCCGTATATCAACACTGGAATGACTACAGCATTGTAGACAACGACCTTGGTCCGAGTCTTGATATCATGGTCAGAGGCACATCTCTGTAAAAGTCCATAAGCCAAATTGGCACTGGAAACTCAGTGGCAGATTCTATTGTTAATATCAGCATTGCTGGACAGAGAACTTCCAAGATAAGAGAAGCTGTTAACATTTTCCAGCACTCGGTTGTCCGCCATGATGCTTGATTTGTACAGTGGTATGGTGGGTGTTGGCTGAAAGAGAACCTGAGACAATGAGACCACTAACAAGGGAAGGTGAAGTCTCTGCACTACAGCCTTGGCTGAGAGCCAGTTGGCTTTTAGCTCATGTAGTAACAGAGCACAGGGCTTTAGCCCCTAAGGTCTCAGGTTCCCGCCTGACAACCTGGGTGTGTTGACTTTACACATGTATTAAGAATCCCAACCTGCAGTTGGCCACGGCAAAAGCATTGACGATTGCTTGGAGACCATCTTCCCAGGTAGCACTGACCTTGACGCTGTTGGCATACTGGAGTTCTATCACGGATGTTCTGGTGGTCTTGGCTCTAAAGTGGTCAAACTGAAGAGGCTATCATCTATCCTGTAGGTTATTTCAGCTCTGCTTGGGAGACTAACAACAACCTGGAGCATGGCTGATGGGAAAAGCATTATGTTATGTACTATATCACACACCCTTGTTTTACTCCAGTCCTTATGTCAATGTGTTCAGTTGCATTGCCATTATCGAGTATCACTTCCCTTTTTACCCACACAAATAGAAGCAAGAATATAAATAGATGAGTTCTAGAACCAAGTTATTCCATCATAACACTTCCTCACAAAATGCTGAAAAAGTTCTCAAGGGGCCAGATCACAGGACTGGGAGTCAAGACCATGGTTCCATTTCTCCTGCTGCCACAGACTTATGTGACCTTGTGAAGCCACTTCACCTCATTGTTCCAATTTCTTTCTGTAAAACATGGCTTAGAATTTATGATACACACGGGTTCTGTAATGCATAATTAATATCAGCCAAGCACTCAACCTCAAAGAAAAGCTGGAATTTTGTAAGTATTTTTAGAATACTGGAAATGGAAAAAAAAAAAATCTAAAATCTCCTGTCATTCTGGAGTACTCAATAGTTCTAAGCAGTTATTTCTGGTTATCACTGTCATATCTAACAACTGATCAGTTCTTCCATAATTAGGCATTCACTGCTAGTCTCCCAATTACTACCATTATGGGTGTATGCGTAAGAGCATCATTATACTTTCTTTTAACAAAACCTGGTGGGTTTCACTGAGCCTTCAAGCACCTTTTCATCATTAGAGCTAAAAAAGTATTGAATGGGAGCTGTCAAGCTAAAGTCTAGTCATTTAAAAAGTCAGTTAAAAAAATCCAGATAATGGAACTGCCCTTTGGCTTGCTTTCCACTTTGAGAGTTTACGGTTATTTTTCTGGTTTCTAAACTATTTGCTTTTAAAAGAGAAAGGCTCACAGACAGAAAAGGTATACTCAACAGCTTCCAATGAAAAGAACTGACAACTCACACACTTCTGCCAAATGATTTTTTTTTTCCTTTTCTTGGTCATTTCTTTTTGTTAGCACAACCATAGACAGCTACCCTCACCTATGAAAATTTATATCCCTGTTGTCCCTTTGATCAACTACAGGTTGAACCTGTCTAGTCCAGCACCCATGGTACCTGACTGGTGCCAAATGAGAGAATTTGCTGGACCATGAGAGGTCAATATTGTTTAGCAGCATTACCAATACTTCCACTGATTACTGGGCTCTTAGAAGACATGTACTGGTAAATTACAGCTAAATAACAGCATAAAACACAAAGCCAGAACTGGTGGTCATAAACTTCATGGGGCCACCGGAAACTTGTCTGCACCCATGAAAAGTGGTAATCTGGCTAACTAAAATCATGCCGAATTACGGATGTTGCCTGACGAGAGTGCTGGACTAGAGGTTCAACCTGTAGTTCTAAAATGCTGAATAGCTGTACTAGCCTACCAGCATTCTGCATAGCAAACAGAGAAGTTACAAAAACATTTCCAGCTATAAACTAATAAAGGTAAGTCAACCAGCTAAGGGTAGTAAGCCCTGGACTACAGTATACAACAAAAGAATATAAAAACTTGAGCCTACTCTGGGAAAAATCCACTGGTAATAGAGATCCACTCTCCCTTGCAACAGATAACACAGAGTCCTTGAAAAGCTAGAAAGAAAAGTTGAGACGCTGAAAAAACACTGGAGAAAACTGAGCCAGGCTCACAGCACAGATAGCTGCAAACAATCACTTCAGCTTGCCACTTTTGAGTTCAATATAGGTGGTAACAGCTTATGTCCTATACAGAAGTTAAATAAATGCAACCCAATAACAAATCATTGCAAATAAGTTTGCAGTTCCGAAGCCAACGAGAACGTACTTTCAGGCCTTTTTCAATAGAAAACACTTAAAACACAGACTGAGTTCCATGGGAAATAAGGCAGCTCTGAGTTCTTCCTCACCTTTTAGCATACAAACATCAAGATTCCACCCTCCCTAAATTCCATGTGCACCTAAAACAAGTTAAGTCAGTTCAGTGCTCCAAACACCCATGAGGCAAATGGCAGCTGAACAGACATATTGAACATTAGGTCATTTTCAGAAGACTTGATCTGTTGTGCTTATAAAAATGCTACTAGCTTTATACTCAAATTCATATTATTACCAAAATCTGTTATACAACAACTGCACCAGAATAGGGCAGCTAGTAGTATTCCTCTTACGTATACCTTTCACAGAAACTGAAGACAAAAATGAAAAATCAAATATACTTATGAAGTGATCTCATGGTTTCTGAGAGCTGGTTTATATTGTTTTAAACTTTCAAAAAGGAGTTATTTATTGTTTAGATTTAAACACTTCCCTGCAAAGTGAGCAGTGAAAAACTGCAATATTGTGGTAGCACATGAAAACCTGAACTCTCTTCATCATCTAAACTGAGCACAATAGTTAAAATAATCAAAGATAATGTTAATGTAAAATGTTCACTTTTATTGAAAAAGATATTTTCACAACCAAGTAATTCCTCTTCAAGCTGAGACTCAGGCACTAAACTCCCATGGAAAGGTTACTCCCCGAAGCTCACAAGTTCTAAAATTTTATAGGAAAATTTTAAAGATCAGTTTTAAGAAGCCACTTAGTTACTACTGTGAAGACCAATTTTCATGGTCAAATGTAAGTACTTCATTTGCACTCACAGTTACTACAAAATAGGAAAGTATTAAAATTCACTTGCATAAAATGCTTGTTAAGTATTTTTTCCACAGAGGGATTAATAAATCAAACAGAACTAGATAAGATTATGGCTACAAAACAGTAAATCAATTCTCTCCCTCCCCAGCATATTGACCACATACATGCACATCAATATGCAACTCCTGTACTTTCACTCAGAAATGCAATCTATTGAAAAACAACGAGAAGTCCTGTGGCACCTTACAGACTAACAGATTTTTGGAGCGTTAAGTTTTAGTGGGCAAGGACTCACTTTGTCAGATGCACGCAAGCTTATCCCGCAAAACATCTGTTGGTCTATAAGGTGCCATAGGACTTCTTGTTTTTGCGGATACAGACTAACACAGCTACCGCTTTGATACCAATCTGGTTAGTGGCCATTTGTAACCCCTCATGAAATTGTAGGTCACGGACCTGAAATTTGTCTGGCTTTACAAATGACCTTTGTATTAAAAACAAACAGTTACCAAACTACTAGCAACAACAACAACAGGCTGAATCTCTAACCCAAAACTCTCTTGTCTGGCAACATCTGCAATCCAGCATGATTTTAGCTAGCCAGATAACCACGAATTTGGCCACACCCATGATACATGTGCTCCCATAAATTTGTTTACAGCCACCAGTCCTGGCTCTCAGTGTTCTGTGCTGTTATTTATCTGTAATTTACCCCTAACTGTCTTCTCAAAGCCCAGTAAGCAGTGGGAGTGTTAGTAATGTGGTAAAAAATACTGACCTCCCATGGGCTGTCAAATTCTCTTGTCCGGGAAGTCGTGCTGGATGAGAGAGGTTCAACCTGTATTTACATTTAAGTTCTGGTTTCTACAAAAGCAAGCTTAGCCAGTAGACTAAGCTACAAAGAAGCAGAAACCTAATTGTTTTATAGAACTGGTGCCATCATTGCTACTCTTCACTCCCAACATCATACTTATTACACAGGTAAACATCAGTGAATGCAAGTCTGTTAACTGTCAGTTAACAGCACACCAAGGATGAATTTGAAAAAGCTTTTTTCCCTGTAGTCTGTCAATGAAAATACGATAATTCCAGGCCACCAAGTTTGGTGAAGAAAATGCCTCATTTGTTTCAGAAAACACTAAACAAAAAAATACAAGGCTCTTTGCTACGACTGCTCGCTCAGAGAATGATCTTAGCTGTCTGACTCAAGGGTCAGTATGATCCTTACCTGCCCATAATTTTTACTTCCTTTGTTGCAGAAGCCAGGGTGCAATGCAATTTAGAGTTCAGATTGACTTTACAAGCCCAAATGTCCCAGTCATGGCACATGCCTCATACACGTATTGCTGAACCCAGGACAAAAAGCCATGAACTGCTGTGGGCCTCTACATCTTATTGATATTAAGTAGCTTCTAAACTAATTAGGCTCAACATTTGAAGTATCAGAGAGATGAAGGTTGGCTGCAACAATGCAAGGTATGTGATGCTTGGAAGGGAAGCTAAACAAACAAACAAACAAAAAATCAAGGGACTCCTGAAGAAATCCCACAACCCATCTGCTCACCTTCCACCCTACTTTCACATAGCATCACCAGCTAAAACCAAGGTGCTTTGTACCTTAGTAATACACAACAAGAACCAAAAAGCACAGATACACTCAATCTGGGTTCCTCTGAGTCACAAATTCAGTAAAACCATTAGTATTTCCTCACAGATTGTGATGACTCCATTTCTCATTTAACATCAACACTTCCACTGGAATTATAAGTTGTTTTCATCAATGCTGACAGTGTTATGGAAAGCAGACAAGTTCACTTCACAGTTAATACATCTCCCGAACTAGCTTTCCCTCTCTATTCTACGACTCCATGCTGCTGAGAAGATGCAGCCATCTTTGGGTGAGACTGGACTGCTTCCTGCTACCACTCAATTGTCTAGAGAGGTCACTGGTGAGCAAAGCATCGGAGGGGTGGCCGTGTTAGTCTGGATCTGTAACAGCAACAAAGGGTCCTGTGGCACCTTATAGACTAACAGAAAAGTTCTGAGCATGAGCTTTCATGAGCACAGACTCACTTCACCAGATGGTGAGTAAAGTGAAGCTCTCCCTTCCACTCAATAGTACTGTTGAATGAGAACTCACAAAACAAGCACCATCCTAACTGCACTTTTACTGCACTGGCAGGTTCACCAGTAACAAAAGCCATTCAAAAAATAAAGTGATAAACAGTAGAAAGCACACTTTAAATTGAAGACATCTGCTTTACAATCAGATGTTTCCCTGCTCCTCACCAGGCAGTCTGTGGAAGTTAATAGTTACAAGGGATTCCAAAAAGTGAACAGCAAAAGTCTTAAGATAAGAACAGTAAAAAATACACTACCACTGCTGACTAAACAGAGAAAAACCACATCCCTGCAACAAACTTCTCAGTGGTAAAAACTTAAAATGTCCTCAAGAGACTTTTACGATCTAAAAGACAGACTCTTTCATGGAGCAGAGCAGCGTTAATCTAGTAACATACATGCAAAAAAATACAATATGGCTATTGAATCTTTTCTCGGTTATGTGATCAGAATTTTAGAACTCAAAACTGGTAATCAGAATGATAGTGTGTTACTTTAAGAAAACAAATGGCTGTTTTATCTGAGCTTAGAAACAGTCAGATTCTTTGCTGTCAGTGACTCTATGCTTTATTTTAAGACTAATTTTTAAAAAGCTTTTCAGTACTGAGCTACATGCACTGGCTCCATAATTGCATATGTGAAAATTGCAGTTTTATCTTTCGATGGGTAGGTGCTACTACAGTGGATTTCTCTATATTGCAAAGGGCTTCAGAGTATCCACTGGAAGGTCATACAAATAAAAATGTCAGCAGTACCTCTTCCTGGCAAATGGGGGTAAGACTTTAAAGCTTTCAGAATTACAAAAGAAACATTTTTATTGACTTTAATGTAGAGATCACTCCTGAACTATTTAAAATTGGCATCAGTGGTGTGTGCTCAGCTACAACAAAGCCCTGGTTTAATCATGCCTCTAGTAAAAATTTCAGCAAGTTCCTAACAACCATTGTTAACACAAATTGAAATTCAGATTTCAAGCAAATTTAAATGGATCTCTCATTTACTTTCATAAACGTTAACTATCCGCACCACCACACCTTTGTTGATGATAATCTTTTGGAAGTTGAAAACTAAAGCCAATGTCTTTAGTAAATTCACTTTACCTCCAGTATTCCATGTTTGTCACTACAGACTTGCTTCTGAACTCCCGTCTGCACATACTGGTTTGTTCAGGAATAACTTCCCACCCACTCCCACTTACGATGTTATTCTTACCCTCTCACCCTCACCTTTGCAATAGAGTCACGATTAGTAATGAGCTATTATGGAGTCAAACTAAAACTTAAGCTTGTTTCAGGAACATGGAAGTAGTCATGTGGGATCAAATGAATTGTCCATTTGGTCCAGCATCCCTGGTTAACAGTGGCCAGTACCAGATGCTTATAAGAAAGGTTCAAGAAAACCCATAATGGAAAATGATTATGAACTAACCTGACCAAAGAGGAAAGTTATTTTTTTTTCTCCCCTTGACCTCTTCCCCTGACCTTCAGGTATGTCTTTAAGGAAGTTTTAACAGCTTTATAAATCCCCTGTAATGATTACTGTATTGTCTCTGATACTTACAGTGAGCTATACTTAGAGAAACACTGCACAATAATTTAAATAGTAACATAGTTATGACTATTGGTGCTGTCTATCTTCTGGAGTAAGCATCTTTACACTACAGGTTAAACCTCTCTTATCCAGAACTCTCTCATCCAGCAAACTCCGTAAATCCAGAATTATTTTAGTTAGCCGGACGACCACTTATCTCGGACGTGACCAAGTTTCCTATGGTCCCATAAAGTTTGTTTACAGCCACCAATCCTGGCTCTCAGTGTTCTGAGATGTTATTTAGCTGTAATTTACCCCTAAATGTCTTCTAAGAGCCTGGTCAGCAGTGGAAGTGTGGTAATGTGCTAGGCAATATTGACCTCCCATCATCCAGAAAATTCTCTCGTTCGTCACTGGTCAGATACTGAGAGTGCTGGAGAAGAGAGGTTCAACCTGTACTTCTGTGTCATCTCTGGTGATTTTATCAAATTGCATGAATTGTCTGATTACACGTAAAAGAGTTAAGTCTGCCAAATTTTAATCATCAAAAAATTAGGTGTGCTGAAGGAAGCTTCTAATTCCTGTCAGCTTATGGCTATCTTATGTCTTGAATCACAAATTTTATATCTTTATAGGCTTCTCAATTACATGAGATAGGAACTTTATTATCCACATGTATGCATAACCTTTGTAAATCCCGATATGATAGGTCAGTGAGTTTCACATTTATGGGTTGTGAACAATACATTTCCCTTTACCTGTTTAAATTCACCACCTTTTAATTTTTCCCTGTGTGTATCATGGGTTACTTTGTTTTCAAAATTTAGTCCAACTAGTCTGCATTAGTTCCAGTAGTGAGATCTGATTTACGTGTTCTATACAAGTCTTACCATAGTTACTTCATCAGACCTTAGTTAACATTTTTCCAGGTTCTTACTTTTCCTACTGACAGGTTCTTCAATGGATGTAGCTTTCATCAAGCCAAGTAACTGCAGCTTCAAGCAGAGATTTTTTTTTGTTGCTGTTTTTTGTTCTGATCCAGTGCAAGACAATGCTCCAATCACAGATAAAGATCTTACTTCTACCATTTATAGTCAAAAGGTCTCAGTGGTTCTAAGGCAGGTATGATTTAGGTACAAATCATTCAAGTTATAACAGTCCATCTCTTTGGGAGACAAATTCACAGGCTCAAGGGGTGGAGCCAAATCTTGCTCTCACTAAAGGCCATGGAAAGAGGTTCAAGCTGCTGGGAAAACATTTACTGAAACATTAAAGAACTTACAAATGTTCCTGGCTGAAAGTGAACTACAGCATTTCTGACTCAAATGGAAAGGCTGGTTTGTGCCAGTCTCAACAAGGAATCCTCTTGCTTTTGGAGATTTAAGTTAGATTCTTAACGCTATTTTTAGTTTTAGAAACATTAGATTGAATCTCTAACATCCCAAGGGTTAGTGTTTTTTTTGTTTTTGTTTTTTTTTAAAACACAATCAAATTCATATCCATCTCATTCACTGAAAGATTTCTGTCCCACTAAACCAAAGACTGTGGTGAACAAATGCTATGACCTCCAGGGCCTTACTGATTTCAAAGTGTTCTCAGAGTAGGTTTACTTCTCACACTGTGCCCAAGTCATAAGCTAATAGGTTATGTAAGGGAAGTTTTGTCCATTCCTTGTTCCCTTGACTTTTTTCCACCCTCATGATGACTATGAGCTAAGAACTTAAATCTGTGCCCAGGAGCTGGAAAGGTGCAACAAACACACAGTCTACTCTAACCACTGAAATATGGAATACAATTCTAATACCCGCAACAGGCATGTAAGCTTCTGAGTGGAGACCATCATATAACAGCAGGCTCCCAAATAGTAGGAATATAAACATGAGGATTAAGACTTCTTCCACTTAGGGTACTTGGAGATCCTTTGGGTGTAACCCAATGTGGATTAAGTCAGTATTTCTTCCATCCAACTGGTTTCTTTTGCTAGGGTTATATGAAACACTCTTATTCTTGCTATAATGTGGACTAATTACCAGCGTAAACTCTATTATTGAGACCCCGTTCACAGGAGCAGAGGAGCTGCAATGATCAGAAAATGATTTCTCTCTAACCAAGAGAGAGGCAGGTCATCTACGCCACACAAAAACTACTTAACTAGAACTTGAGGCTTGAAAGCTCTCAACCAGCTATCCAAGAAGAGTATGTAAAAAGGGATGTGGTCATAATCAGACTTCACCAGTAAACAGATATAGGAAATGCCTGAGATGTTTCAGTGTGTTCTGTAGTACCTCCTAATCTGTCCCATGGAGCTGCATAGCTCTAAAAAGGGGAACTCAGTCTCTGTACCTTAAAATAAATAACATCATCTGGAGTAAAGGTTCAAGTTGAATCCAGGCTGCCTTGTTCTACTTCTCAGTCCTCTCTGGTCAGAGAGCACCTCTCAAGTCACATGGCCCCTCTCTTTTCTTGATCTACAAGATAACTACATAAACCTTTTCTTTTCACTTTCCCGCATCAAAAGGGCCCAGGGATGACTGCAGGCCCCTGCACATAAGAGACCACAAATGACTGCTCATGGGCTGGAACAAGACCTTGTCAGAGGAGGAGTACTCCCTCTATAAGAAAAGATTGATAAGACAGGTCTCAAAACGTGTGGAAGTGGACTGCCAAATAATGTCCTGTTCATATACAGTGACCACTTTTCAAAGTTAAACAAAACTGGATTCTTTAAATCAAAAAGACATCTGTCCAAAGTAACAAAAGGAGACTAGTCTGAGAGGTAGCCATGTTAGTCTACATCTTCACAAAACAAAGAAAAGCTCATCACCGAACAAATAATGTTAGCCTTTAAGGTGCTACAGGACTGCTTTCTGTGTTTTTTAACAAAAGGAGAGTACACGTACACAGCAATTTTTTTCTAAATCCCATCTAGTCATTATAGCACTGCAAAATGCATTGGATTTTTAACATTTCCTTTTGAACTGCAGTACTGGACTGCAATACAAGCTGCCAGGTTAGGACGACAGCTGCAAAAAAGGATGTCATCCTTTTTTTATTACACCACAACTCTAAAAAAAAAAAATCAGCCCACACACAACGCTGTTACTACAACGTCCTGCCTTAATGCAAGCAACACTAAGCAATATTAATGCTACCCGGAAAGTTATTTATTCTACAACAACTAAGCCCCTTTCTCCGGATGATGCCCCCTGGTAAAGGTTTAGCCGCACTGGCCAGGAAAGCTGAATTTACTGCTATCTGATCTGTGCCTGCTTGGTGGGTAAAAAGATGCCAGTCTGGGGACTGTCGAGATGGTTCCTTTTGCTAGGACAATGATACTCATAAGTGTCATTATCCTTCACGTTGCAGAGGTATGCAGAAATGCTCTTGAAATGACTGCTGATGTTAGACTAATGAGAATCCCTCTTCCCTCACAGCAAAAAAACAACCTCTGACATCCTTAAAGCTGCGCGTACAAGCCTACCTGCTCCATGTGGAGGCCTTAAAAATGCTGGTGTGGTTCCAAACTTTACCTACACTTTCAAAGCAACTCCATCCATCCCAGCGTCTCCTCGAATGCATTGTGAGCAAACCACTAAGCCACCCAAAATGCATTTCTCTCGTAGGGATTATTCAGCCAAAGCTGGCATTAAAGTCACGCACATACTTCCCTTCTCACACAACATGCACAAACAGCTCCAGAAATGAACTGCAAACTCACTCTGCCCAGAGCACACAGTGGAGCCCTTGCAAATTATCCAGGAGACAAATGCACAACTGACCGGCCTCAATGGAGTTCTCAAATTTTAGGTTGGAGAGGGGGCAAGGAGGGGGTTTGTTTTTTCAAAACTCTCCTCCTCAAGCTAGGAACAAAGAAATACTCTGCTGTCATTACAAAAGCCTGTACTATGTGAGTGAGTGACTACAACATAAGAGAGTCTAGTGTAATGCCTGCATCAGAAAAGTTTAGAACAACAACAACAACAACAACAAAACAGAACACATTCAAAGTGATTGAGATACTATGTGACTCTCGGACATGTGAGAGACAGTGCTCCAAAGGTCAGCCATTAGTTTATAAGGCAAGTGTACAAGCCATGTAGATATATATACTGTTCTTTATAACAGGGCACAGCATTCAGCTTAAAAAAAGGTTATCAAATAGGGTTTTCTTAAACCTAATTTTGAAAGACCAGAGTTTGATAAAATATGCTTCATATAATTGTCTGAATTTAAAAAATAGTTCAGGAAACTACACAGTTTCTTCTGTTCCCTCTGCTGATGTTTATGAGAGTTTCAACAGAGAAGCTAGATCATCAGGCATTAGGAAACAAGCCTCAGCTTTTTCTTGCAAGATGCTGACCACAGCCACACTAATCCATCTGCTGGATTTGTGCCATAATGCCCAGCACCTTCCAGGATTTACGGCCTATCTACAGATGAAGAACTGGGCACTAATCTTTCAGTGGTAGTTGCTCTTGGAGTTTCTGTTACAATAGATGGATAAAATATTTCATGGCAGAACTGTGACTTTTCAAGTTAAGGTTGTCCATTCTTTAAGGCACAAACTTTCTGAAGCAGTTTTCAAACACAATCTCCTCTTGCTAATACTCTGTGCTCACCTGACAAAATACCATTCTCTCTACTGGCATGTCACCAGCAGACCTAGGTTTTAATCAGCTACCAGCAGTACAAAAAAAGGACATAATAGGTTTATAATCTGCCACTGAATCCCATAGCAACTGTACGTCACTTTAGATGCAAATTATAGACAATTCCTTCCCATGCAATTTGAAGAGTAGAGATATAAATCTATAATTTGAGCAGATCTAAATGATATATGGTTGGGAGGAAAGCTACCCTAAATAGCTGAAAGGAAACAGCCAAAACATATCTCAAACACAAGAGCAGACCTCTGTCTGTACCCTTTCTTAAATGGAAGATGCCACATTCAGGTCAAGGTTAAAAAAAATCTTTAACAGAAGTTTAAACAGACCAGTCATGTTTGGTACAGTCTGTCCCATCACTGCTGATCAAGGTGCGTGTGCCCAAACAGACAAGTTTCCCTTTTAACCAACCACCTCCTCACTGATTCACTTAGTGTCACAATGAGGGACTGAAGGCATCAGTGAATTAATGAGGCAGGAGAAGAGACAAGTTACAGAGAAGGAAAAATTATGCAAAAAGCTTTAAGATAATCTAATGGGTTTTGGTAAAAAAACCTACATACTCTCAACAAGTATGCAGAGGTGTGCATCCCTTTGAACAGCCAGGGCTGATAATTAGAGGCCTTGGTTTTGATTTCCACAAGACAACAAAAAAGGAAACTCTCTGTGGTCATATATGTTGTAAAATAACAATATGTAAGAGACAGATTTCTTATACTTAGCCCCTGCTTCGGTAGCCTTCACTTCACCACACGCATTCACGGGCATTTGGCTGAAAACAAGAACAAGTGTGCAGCTGGTGCAGGAGCAGTTTTATTTTTTTTAAACCCCCTTAAGTCCAGGTGGAACATAGGTCATCTACAAGCCTTCTCCATTTCACTCTGTCTCAGGACAAAACTTCTAGCTGGCCCCCGGAGTACCCCAGTTATTGTCCTTCAGTCTCAGTAAATCATCTCCACTTTGTCCAAGGTCTTCGTCTTTTGCGGTTTCGTGCAGGTTCCATTTGAAAGATGGATGGACCATGCTGGATGATGGCTTTCTGAGAGTGTGGCCTAGCCATCCCCGCTTTCTTCTCTTGATTTCTTATTCCAAAATCCAGAAGATTCAGACTTGCCAACAGAGCAAGGTTCTGGGATTGAAGCCAAAGACTACAGTGTACTACAGAGGGGCAATACTACTTGGAGGTCTGCACTCCAAAATTCACCAGTCTGGCTCAACTAGTGACCTCTGCTCAATAGTGGTGCTACGAAAGAGGGGGATGGAGGAGTGCCTAGATGTGAGGACCATGGAGCAGAGACAGATGCCTGCATCGTCTCCACCTGCTCTACCCAGAGCAACACCACCAGCTCCTCAATTTCACAATCATGGCAGTCTTCTCAAATAAAGAGAAAGACTGATGTCAGAGGGAATACAGAAAGCAGGTAAATTCATTCTAAACACAGCATATTATTGCCCTCTAAACCATGAGGCTGAAGTTGTACAGAACTGCAGACTAGAGACTCGGGAGATTCACTACGGTTCTAGCATTCACCTTAATGTTACTAAGGGTCTTAAAATGGGTAAATAGTGCTTAACCAGTTAACTAGGCCCCCACTGCCCAGCCCTACCATAGCCACAGTTCTGCCACCAGTGCTCCCTGTACGCAGTGCACTTGTGTGGCTGCTCAGGAAAAATTCAAATGCCACCAGCTGATCAGCAGAGTGGGCACAGCTGACTGTGAGCTTCTATTAGTGGTGCACATTTGTACGTGCCTTGGTGCACATAAAAAAGTTATTCTGTACATGGATGGAAAAGATTAGTGGGAATGTTGCCTCATGCAGGCTGGGGTAGCTCCGGCCTGGCTTGGCTGGCCACTAGCATCATTAACTGGCAAGGGCTGATTAACTAGTAATCCCCATGCTTACTGCCTTGCTTACCAGTTAACAGCCCTAAATGTTACCCACATAGTCATCCCCATCCCAAGCTGGAGAACCTTGGCAGCTGCCACATGACATTTAAGCCTGCCTTTTAGTGCAGTATACTCCCATCTATTATCTAAACCTCTTCCTTATCCCCCATGTATCTTACTCTGCTGAAGACAAAGGGATTGAATACAGCAGAGGGTCAGACAATAGAGTAGAGATCCCTGGTCAGAAATGTGAGGAAAATTACCAGCTCCCTGCCGGGGCAGCCCTGCTAAGGGATAGTCCTATGGCAGTGCAGGAAGCTCTCTCTGGCCCCAGTGGCATGGGGCTGTGACAGCTAAGTTGCAGTGAGCTCTCTGGCCTGTGATATCTGACCTCTGTAAGCATAAAGTACACAGGAGACTGCAGTCTTGGTGGGGCAGAGTCCTGCTGGGCAGGGGTGCAGTCTTTGCTCAGTCCCACACCTTGTCCCTGCAGAGATGGGGTGTCACCAGCCCTCTGACAACACAGGGAGCCCACTAGAGCCCTGTTGCAACAGGAGTGAATGCATTGGGCACAATGGAGACCCTGGTTTAGGGTTCAGAGAAGTCAATGGTTCCTGGCCACAGGGGAGACAAACCAATGCCAAATGACTCCTGCCCTCTCCATTATGTGAATAAAATCTCTGCTCCCCATGCTCTTCAGCTAACCTGGAACATCCTGTACTATGTTTTTGGTTGTACAAGAAGCTGAAAGGATGGGTATAGCTTCTGTCATGTACAAGGGGGAAAGGCTGGCTCTGCCACGTTCAAAAAGGGTGTTGGGTAGATCAAGAGCATCTCTTTGGTCCTGATTTATTTAAGATACTGAGTCCCGTGTTGTTCAACTATCCATAAATGAATTTGAAAAGGGGATAAATAGTGAGGCAGCAAAATTTGGAGATTGTATGAGAATAGCTAAGTTGAAAGCTGGCTGCTAGAGTCACAAAGACATTTGATCCTGAAATAGGAAAATATCACTCTTTACCAGGCTGACATTAGTAGAATGTTCAGGACAGAACAGAAAAACAGGAAGTGCAGCAAAAGTGGTCTTGAATTGACCCTCTCAGGAGACTCATGGGAACTGCTGACTGACCACAAGGAACTCGAGGCAGGAGAAAGTCAGCAATTGTGTCTTGCCTGATGCTCAAGGTGACTGCCACGCAGAACATATGCCCACAGAGCAGGTGGAGTGAAGCAAAGCTGATGTACATCTTTCTTGGATTGCAGACAGTGCTTCAAGCTAACGTGAAATACTGCCCTAGTCTATCTCTGTGGTTATTAGTTCTTCAGCACAATGACAACGCACTCATCTGTGCAACTAGTTTTTAAAAATCCACAATTATGAGGGTCATTAGATGACCAGAGGGTCAGACAAAAGGGAGAAATAACAATGGTCTTCGAAGTGCGTTCTTCTCTCCCTCCCAATGATGCTCAATACGGTAGTGCTACAAGTTTTGCTGTTACATGAGAGTCACAGCATGCCCTTGACCTTTTTCAGCAACGAAGGGTCCTGTGGCACCTTACAGACTAACAGAAAAGTTTTGAGCATGAGCTTTCGTGAGCACAGACTCACTTCATCAGATCCTGGTCCAGCATCTGGTGAAGTGAGTCTGTGCTCACAAAAGCTCATGCTCAAAACTTCTCTGTTAGTCTATAAGGTGCCACAGGACCCTCTGTTGCTATTACAGATCCAGACTAACACGGCTACCCCTCCGATACTTGACCTTTTTGTGCACCTCAGTGGATCACCAGGGAAGTATGTGTCCCTAACTTTATACAGGTGGGCCATGAACAATTCAAAATGTAATTGGGCCTTCCCCAAAGTGAGTGTTACATTCTTACCTACAAACAATATTTCAAGTACTCCTACATCAACCAGAATGGTGCATCAACACATGGTGAAAAGAGGCCTGAGCCCAAAGGGAATTGCCACATATCAACTAAGACCCAGGCTGGAGGAGGAAGTCAAGCAAGCTGCTCAGAGGCTTCTAACTAGAAAACAAGTCATAGAATAGAAGCTAGCTTTGTCCATGTCAGTGGTTCTCAAAGTGCAGTCCACAACCTTCTTACAGGTGGACTGCAGGTGCAGTACTCCCTTTCCACACCTCACAGCTGGGAGCCTGCCCTGGCTGTCCAGCCCTGTGCACCCCCTCCCATGTTACAGATGCATACCTACATTTTTATGTTTCAGAAGACTTGTATGAATAATTTAGTATTTAAGATACTTAGAGATAAGCAAATGCACTTTGTCATTATAGGTGGTTGACTAGTGGTCCACGGAAAGGTTTGTGTTCAACAGGGTGGGCCACAGGCCAAGAATTTTGAGAAACGCTGGTCTATGTTATCCACCAGTGATGGAACCTAATGTTAAGCATGCAAGAATATGGAGGGGAAGAGAAAAATCAAAAGGCAATGGCAAATACTCCTTTTGAGTGTTTACTTGCAGACTGTCAAAGAGCAAACCCAGCAAGTAACTGTAGAGAACTTTTTTACCTTGATTGTTTGGGCAGAATTCCAGAGACTGGCCACAGGAATCACACTAACATACCACACAGGTATATGGGACAGGTCACACTCCAGACACATTTTGACTTAAGGTAACACAAACAATACCAGATTTTTACATTTTCAAGGATAAGCGCTACATTAATTCAGCAGTCAGTTACACCAAATTTAACCTCAAAAAGACCAGGACCAACCCTTTGGAAGATCTTTCCATCTACTTTCTACAAGCCCAAACTGAACTAAAGACTAGTCTTCACACACACTGAAAGAACAGTAAGACGGCTTCTTGGCACAGCCCGGCACTTCAGAGGAAGACAAGTTCAACAAGCTAGAGAAACTGTTTATAGAACAAACCCAGAAACAGCATGTGTGTTTAATAGCCCACAAATTGTCATGTTATTCATTACACAAACTAGCAAACACGCATCCTTTCCTACCCATTTAAACATTAGTAGCAGCCAAGCCCAACTGTTTCTCCCTTTTAGATGGGGAGCAGAAACCAAAGTCCATTAGTAGCCCTTGGCTACCAAACAATGAGCGAAACCACACTTCATTTAGAAAACAAGTGCCCCATTCATGTGTGACAAGCACTCAAACAAGTTTCCCAAAATATTTAAACACAGCTGCCTAAAATCCTTCTTTCCCAGACTCCTCACCACCCCCGACTCAAAAAACTCCACTCTCCTTGACAGACTAATTTTGGCGAAAAGCTACTGCACTATTAAAGGCCTAATATTTCCATCACCCTTTCACAAAGCTGATAAACACTCATTAAAATATAAATTGCTGTTACCAATGTTAAGTTGATAAACCCTCAGACTGTAATTACCTTTAACCCTCAGGAAGAGATTGCCCAATGCACTTCTGTGATGTAACTAACACCCTAAATTAAAAATAGTGTTGTGACAACATATGGTTTATTCTACAGACGCTGACAAGCAGGATGTTTCTAACAACAAACAGGTTGAAGTCCGAGCTTTTACCACCTACCTGAAAGATGACAACAAGAAAAATGCACAGTGTACAAAAGCAAAGAAAAAAAGAAGCTCTTTAATTCTAGTAAAAGATGTCTACAGTTTTCATTTTTCTTTATGTACACAGCTAATAAACTGGGTGGATGCAATTTGAGGAAACATCTATCTGAACAGTCCTCCCAGAAATATTAAAAATATCAAAATACAGCCTCAATGCCAAAGAGAAAGAAAAGCAAGCTTCCTTCTCACCTACAGCAATCAACAGTCTGTTCTAGACCTGACGTCTATGGCCAGAGCAACGCAGCTGCATGTCTGGAAGGGGAAGCTGATAAATCAGAGCTTTTAGCAAGAAGAGCACTGATGGAGACACAAGGAAATTCCCCATTTTAACCAATAACGTCAAACAGACAACAGAGAATGAAAGCTGCAGCCTCTTCCTGCCTGGGAAGCGTCTCTCTTGAATTCTCCTCCAGTCTGCAAACTTGGCTCTTTCCAATTGAGGACAAACCCATTCCCCCTTCCTCATCACCCAGCAATAGGTAAGGATTCACTGCCCCTGAAAGGCTGGGGTGCCAAAACCCTTAGTACAACACAGATTTCTCCCTCACTTTTGGGGGAGGGTGGTAAATCATGAGTATTTTCAGATTGAAACCTCACTTGTGTAAGCTGAGGGGTACAGGCCCCAGCAAGACATGTTTAAAAGTCCACAGTTTAAACCTCACCACTGGCTCTTGGCACAGCCCCCAGCATTTTAACCCTTCCTGAATGGAGGTAACTCAAACCGCACTACCCCAAATGTCCAGTACATGGGGAAGAACCTGCCTCCCACACCCCTCAAAACAACCTCCAAAGGCAGTGTGCAAGGTGCCCCAATAACATGCTCTCTATTACCCCTTGCTAAGTCCTGACCAGGCCTGACCCCAAGGCCAGTGCCCCCTGCCACTCTCTACAGCACACAAGGGAACCTGGGCCACTTGCCAAAGGAGCTGGGCAGAAGTCCCTTGGGAGGGCATCCCCAGATAGGACATACCCTGACACAAAGAGACACCTCCTGGATCCCCCATCCACTTCCTTTAGACTAGAAGCCTCTCAAAGATCAGCACAGGTGCAGGAAAACAGCCCCACAGTTGGGGCGGGGGGCTTACAACATCCCACTACCCTCATGGTGGAAGGGCCCTCCCTTGTCTGCCCCACTGCCTGGGGAAGAACAAGTTCAGAGCACTGAGGCCCCAGAGGGAGACTCTGCATCTGCCCACTACCCTCCCATGACCAGGAGCCTGTCCCTCAGGCAGCCCCCACACACTCCAGGCAACCCCACTTTGCCCAGGAGCTTCCCCCCCATTCCCAGAAGCCCATCCCTTGCCAGGCTTCCCCTTGCCCAAGAGCTTCTGCCTCAGCCCAGCCCAAGCTCATCCCCCCAACCGGGGCCCCACATCCAACCCCCCCACGCCCAGTTTCCCCAGCTCTCAAACTCAGCCCCCCTGTCCAGCCCCCCTTTCTCAGGGCCTCCAGGCCCAGTCCTCCCACCCCAGCTCAAACCATCAGGTTCACAAAGTGCAGGCCCCCATCTACTCCTCCACGCCGACCCCCACCGCCCAGCCCAACGCAGCTGCCGAAGATCAGGATCCAGGGCACCCCCCCCGGCCCGGCGCCCCCCCCCCAGGGTCCAGGGCGCCCCCCCCTGCCCGGCGCCCCCCCCAGGGTCCAGGACTCCCCACAAGATCCAGGGCTCCCCCCCCCGCCCGGCGCCCCCCCAGGGTCCAGGGCTTCCTCCCCGCCCGGCGGCCCCCCCCAGGGTCCAGGGCGCCCCCCAAGATCCAGGGCGCCCCCCCAGGGTCCAGGGCTCCCCCCCCCGGCCGGGCGCCCCCCCAGGGTCCAGGGCTCCCCCCCCCGGCCGGGCGCCCCCCCAGGGTCCAGGGCTCCCCCCAAGGTCCAGCCCCCCCCGGCTCAGCGCCCCGCCGGCACCTTGCAGCCCTGGTAGCCCTCGAAGGCGCGCAGGGCGCTGTCCGTCAGCTTGACGTGGAAGACGGAGACGCGGGTGCCCCGGCCGAGCCGCCCGCAGGACAGCCCGTACCCGCGCTCCGCCTGCAGCGCCGCCATCTTGAGACCGTCTCCCCCTCCACGCCGCAGGCCACGCCCCCTCATGTATTATTCACCAGGCGGGGCGCGGAGCCTCGCCCCGCCCCGCCCCGCCCCGCCCAGGGCAGCAACAGGCCAGCCGGCGGGCCGGGGTGGGAGGGGGGACAAGTGACCTGGGAAGCGCACTCTGATTGGCCAGGCCGGCCAAGTCCGACTCCCGATTGGTGAAGGAAAGCGAGAGGCGGGGGTATTCAAATAAAGGCCGCTAGATGTTGTGGGTAGTGTGGTCTTGAAGGCACCCTCACCCCGAGGGGAGTGGGGGGACGCCCTAGGGGCAGGTAGGGGGTCCACGTGAGGGGTTCGGTCCGGCTCCGCTCCCTCTCTCCCTCCATGATGGGCTAACAGGCCCAAGACCAGCTGTTGGGCGAGGGGGGGGGCACAGAGCTACTGGTCCGGGACAGCCCCCCAGACACAGGGGACAGGGAGGGGCTTCACAGCGGCCAGGCGAGAGCCCTGTCAGTCGGGGGTGCCCACAGCCAGCAATCCCCTAGGGAAGCCCTGGTGGGGGTTCCCGAGAAGGCCCCCCCAGGTGCCCCTTCGCCACCCCGGCCGCAGCGCGTCCCTCCTCCAGGGACAGCGCAGCTGCTGGGCTCAAACGCTTTCAGGACAGCGGTGGCGCCAGAGCAGCCGTGGGTCCTGTGCTGGCCCCACCCGCAGGCGCTGCAGCACGAGCTGACGCCACCTCTGAGGCGCAGGGTGTTGCTTCCGCGAGGTCCCACCCACGCCCGTCCCCCCGGGCGCACAGGCGGATCGAGAGGCACCGCACCCGCTCCGACTGGGGGGCCCACCTGGGCGCAGGGCAGTGGGGTGCCCAGCGGTGGCTCCAGAACTTCCACGTGCAGGCGGCCACCTGCTTGGCTCACCCCCACCCCCTGGAGACAGAACATATGGCTGCGGCCCACCAGCCCTGTGCAGAAGTGGGTTGCAGCCGCCTTCTGGAAGCTCACCACCACCGACAGCTGCCGCTGCAGGGCAACCAGTTTGGTGTGACGGGTGGGTTACTTACTGGGGCCCCTTCCCTGGCTCCGAGAACACCCTGGAGGTGGCCTGGCTGCCAGGGACCAACTGCAGGAGATCATGAGGGTGCTGCTGATGGCCTCCAGCTCCAGCTCCATCTCCGGCAGGGGCAGGTCTCGTAGTGCTGCTCCTCCTCCAGGAGCTCTGGCTGCAGCAAGGAGGCCTCCAGCACCACGTTGACAGGGCTGGGCAGAGGTGATGAGTCATCCTGCCCCCAGGAGCTGGTGCAGCTCCCTGTAGTCGGGGTAGGTGGCTGGTCCTGCCCT
This sequence comes from Carettochelys insculpta, assembly GCF_033958435.1. Classification (NCBI taxonomy): domain Eukaryota; kingdom Metazoa; phylum Chordata; order Testudines; family Carettochelyidae; genus Carettochelys; species Carettochelys insculpta. The sequence continues at coordinate 15,630,270 of NC_134163.1, read as the reverse complement.
GGACCGTGGGCTGGTGTCGCAGGCCAGCCATAGCTTTTGCTCATGCCTGCTCCATGCTCCAGGTGGGGGGGCCTTGCTCTGCAAGGGCGGTGGCCATCCGGGCACGGGCAGGAGCTTTGCACCATTTAGCCTTTGTCCCACAGGTCCAACATGGCCTGGCTCTTGCTGCCCTGAGGTAGGTCCTGTGACTCCACAGGCTGCTCCCTTGAGGGCCCCTGCAGGTCTCAGGGTGCCTGGCTGTCTGCCATTTGCAATGGCTCCAGCACAAGGACTGATTGCGTGGGAGACTGCAGCCTCCAGCCCTGCTGCTTCCGCCCTCTCAGCTTCCTGCTACAGGGTTTCTCGGGCTCGCTGTGGCTTTAAAAGGGGCCAGTGGCAGGAACCATACACCACTGATTCTTGTGGACAGGGTGTCCCCGGGGCAGCTGCACAGCCCACTGGAGGCTTGTTCTGTTGACCGCCTTTCTAGAGACAGAGGCCTTACGCCATGTGGGGAGCAGAGAAAGACTGTTGATGGAAGTGCTGCGTTCTGTCGATTTACTGTCCACAGGACGCCTTGGGAATCTGGACACTCCGCGGGTACTGTTGACAAAAACCCTCTAGTGTGGGCATAGCCTGAGGGGGGTGGGCTGTGGGCCAAAGGTTTGAGAACCACCCGCTTCCCGCCACCCATTGCACCACTCCAAAGGGGTTGGAGCAATAGCCAGGAGGAGATGGGGAAGGCCCTGGATCCCCGTAAGGGACTTTGGCACCAGCTGACAGTGCCTGCCTGAGGGGCTGCATTGTTTCAGCAATCTTCTCACTAGCCGTCACAGGGCTCCTGGGATGTAGGCCTTGCAGGTGCGGCTCACCAGCCACCCCCGTGCCCACAGGAGGGGGGCCTGCTCTGGTGTGGTCCACAGAAAGAATGCAAGTGGTTGCTGCCCTCAGAGAACAGGAGGGCTGAGGTCTGCATGCAAGTTCCCCTTCTGACCCAGAAGAGCATGTGTGTGTGCTGCATGGCAGCCCTAACAGCTCCCCACAGCTGTGAGCCTTGGTAGCAGGTTCTGCTCCACCCTGGAGCTGGGGAGACCCCAGGTGAGTAGCCAAAGGACGTGCTGCTAGCAGCACACTACATGCCAATGGCCCCGGTCCCTCTGACTGAGCACTGGGGCTTGTGGCGAGAGCAGTGAGCAGTGCAGAACACCAGCAGTGGGTCCCGCATCCTGTGTTGGTATCGCTTCCTTCCTCTGCTCGCAGGAAATTCTTTTCCTCCTGCCCTGGGCCTGGGCAGTGAAGTGAAACTGCAGGGACGGCTGCGGTTCCAGGCAGCTGCACTCTACCCCCTCAGCCTCCACTGCTAGCTAGTCACAGGCTACTGCCGGGAACAGGCCGGAGGGTGTGGGGCTCCCCAGCCCCAGCAGCACTCTACAGGACACCTGCGGTACCATCTCTGGTACGTGTGGTGTTGGAAAGGAAATTCCTCAAAAGGCAAAGGGTGCAGACAGTAAGCCAGGTGGCATCTGCCTTGTTCAGTGAATGAGCAGCACCTGGAACGCAGCTCACTAGCTCCCCCAGCTGGGGCTGGCTCTCTGAGCTCCGGCTTCCCTGCAAGGGAGGCATCTCTCCCGAGGAAATGCTGCCTTGTGGGTTATTTTAACATCTTGCTGGGAAATTCAGCATTGGCAGCAGCCCCAAGGACTGCCCATCTGTCCCTGAGCACAGGCCTTACTACAATTACCTACCTGTACAATTGTACCTTCCAGAGCTCCTGGAAAGCTGCTACCCTGAAAAATGGCCACCCAGCCAAGCCACATCCCTAGTCCTGCTTGGGCAGCTGCCAGCACAATGGGTTCTGTGCCTCTGCTAGAAACCAGGGTAGAGTTTCAATCTCCACAGCAACTAAAAATAGCTCCAGCCCAGAACCAGCCGCAGTATCCTGAGCAGGGCGTCAGGGGGTTTGGCTACCATGAAATTAAAAACACCACAGCTGGCCAGTGCCAGCTACCATGGACTTGTGGGGCTCAGGCTAAGGGGCTGTTCAAATGCAATGTAGACATCTGGGCTCAGATCTCTAAGTCCCCACAAGGTGCGAGGGGCCCCATGCTCCAAACGTCTGCACCACTGTTTAAGTCTCATGAGCCCGAGTGAGATGGCACAGGCTGGCTGCAGGGGGTCTAGGCAGCGCAGACAGAGCTTTGGAGGGCATCAGGGCAGATGCCAGGCCACTGTACATAGGGGCTCTGACACCTGGAACAACTGCAGAGCGGTGGCTTAGCCAAGCCAGCGCTCACCCTCCCCAGGTGCATTTGTGGCCAAGCACGAGGAACAGAGCAGCCATCTCAGCTCACCCATCCCAGGGCTGTGAGGTGTCCCAAGCTGCAGGGCCAATACCAATTGGGGGCAGCGTTAGAAGCCAGGTTCAGCCATGCGCAGATGAACATGTCTCTGCAGGGGGCTGGGGTGCACTCTGCCCCATGGGTGCAGGGGCAAGTCACACACCTCAGCTGAACAGGGAGGTGGGAGGCTGTTTTCTTGAGAATTTAATTTTCAAGTTCCTCCCAGCTTCCCCATCCCCAAGGCTGGCCAGAAAGCACCAGGGCAGGCTCATGGGCTCCACCCACCAGCTGGTGCCTTGTCCATTAAAGCCAGCAGCAGCCACTCCGCACCAGTGCTTCTGCCCCACAGCAGGGCACTCTAGGAACCACAGTATTGCAGCCACAGGGGAGCCAGTGCCCATGGAGCTGATCCAGGCCTAGCTGAAGGACCAATGCTGTTTCCCCACCCTCTGGTGCTCACCCTAGGGGAGCAGCCCTTTTTTCCTGACCCTTCAGCAGGCTTGGGCCAAGCACAGTGCAGGGAACACTGGAGTTTATGGGGCTGCTGGTCTGTCATTGGTTGCGGAGAACAGGCTGGAATCTGACCAAAGTCCACATGACCACCTCCCCGGGCACTGTGGTACACCCTGTGCTAGTTCCTGGGCTCTATGGACTGTAGGAGCCCCAGCCGCTGTCACTAAGAACACCAAGGAAGGGCCCACCGCCAACAGGTGCAGAGAAAAGTTTGGTCCCAGAAAGCAGCAGGCGCCGAGGAAAGAGGCCCACATTGATGCATTTGCCCTGGTCCATTAGGGGCACATTCATGGCAGACACCGCAGTGGGACAGACCTGCAAGCGGGGAGGTCATCTAGGGCGCTGGGAAACGGGCCGCTCAGTTGCTCCCTCAAAGGGCTTTCCCACTGGGCATGGCTCACCAGGCACTCCCTAGGATCACACCTGACGAGAGAACCCGAACAGAAGACAGTGGGCTGTGGGCACGGAGGGGGTGTCGCTCAGCTCCTCTATGGAGCAGACCCAGCCTAACAGAGCAGTGTTGGGTAGGGGGCTGGTGCCCAGGACCACTACACAGCCCTTCCAGCAAGGCCCCCAAGTGAGGGAACAGCCGCTGCTGCAGCAGCCACCCGTGGCAGTCCTGGCCCCCAGGCCCAGCGATGACTGGGGCAGCTGACCCTGGGCATGACAGCATCTGCTGGAGATCTGGAGCTGGTCCTGCTCCAGGGACCTGGACTGCCCCTGGAGAACACATTGCTGTAATCCATCTATGTTCTCAGGGGGAAGGGAGATGTCCTGTGCAACCCAGAGCCCGCAGGAGATCAGCCCCAAGGGACCCGACACACACTCGTCAGTCAGGAAGAGGCGCAGCAGTGGAGATGCAATTGAGACTTGTCCTTTTATTGGGATTTTCACAGTTGTTTGGGGAGGCGGGAAAGAGAAACACACAGCACTTCCCTTCCAGAGCAGCGCAGCCCCTAGGACAAGGGCGGCCCCTTCTGCACAGGGCAGAGAGGCAAAGAAGCTGGGAAATCCAGGCACAAGACCGAGGATGGATGGCGCTGCAGGCGAGGGGAAATATCCTCCTCAGGGGCTCTGCAGAGCTCAGACCAGAGCAACCCCACAACAAACAGCTGCAGATATTTCCCATGTTCCCTTCCTGTCTCCTTGCTTTGCCTGCAGGCAACCACACCTGCACCTGGGACAATGCTTGGCCATGGCCCACTGGCCCCCACCTGGGGTGGAGCATGTGCACCAAGGCTGGGGCAGGACACTCTCCCAGGAAGACCACAGGCTGTCCAAGCAAGCAGTAGGAGGCAGAGCTCTGCAGGAGGGGCTGCACGCTCCTGCCTGACACCACAGCCTAAGGAATTCAGGGACTTGGTGCCACCTCCTCGACCCCCAGAGAAGTCAGGCACAGAGCGTGGTGGCTGCAGCAGCCCTGGCAGCCTCTACAGCACCCAAGCAGATGGTCCTAAGCCAGCCTGCAGGAACTCTGCTGCACCAGACAGCTAAGGCCCTGGTACTGGGGCAAGCCGGGCTCATTTCCCAGTAGCACCCCAAGCAGGGCTGCCGGCTCCCTGGAGCTCGGGGATGGGGTGCAGATTGGACGCCCATCCCCACAGCCACATGGAGAGAAGTTGCCATGATGCTGGGCTCCAGCCCTGCAGCACCAGAACCAGGCCCATACACACGTGGCCCTGCGCCACCCTGCCCTCCCCCAACAACAGACAGGTTCCTGGGGGGTACCCCGCCCTGGCCCTCAATGGGGGCAGGGTGGCAGAGGGCACCAGTTGCCAACCCCCACTGGTGAGGAGGGCAGACCAGCAGTCGATGCCGGGCTCTTTGTCCCACCCACAGACACACTCCAAAGGCTCGTCTCCTTGGGGCCCACCCAGCCCCGGCCTGGTGCCACGGGGCTGCCCTGCATGCTGCTCTCACGTGCCGGGGCACCAGGAGGAAGATTGTAAATCACAGAAATGACTATTGGGGCAAGAGGGAGGGGAGCGATGCACAGTGCCCCGGCTCCCCTCTGGGAGGAGGGGAACCAGACAGTCCTTGCCTGTGCAGGTCCAGGGCCTCCAGGTCCGCTGTGGGGCAGGCTGGGGCATGGCACCCCCCCGTGGGCCTCTCCGCAGATGGCGCTAGTTCCTTGCGGCTATGACCACAGACAAGGCCACACCTCCAAGTGCTACAGCTGTAGCACCAAAGAGCCACTTCCAGGGAATAGACTGGCGGGAGAAAAAGAGCACAGGAGCATTAGACGGGACCCAGACGGACCCTGCCGGGTAGTCTGGAAGGCACAAGGAGCAGGACGCCCTGGCCAGCGGGTCTCTGATAGGATCCTGAGGGCTCAGGGTCAGACAGCAGCCGAGGAGCCCAGAGGCAGAGTTCCAGTCCCAACCCCGCTCAGGATGCAGGGAAGTTCCCTGCTCTAGGAGCACGTGGGCATGTCAGGGGCAGAGGCAGCCAGTGCCCAGCAGTGCTCCCCTGCACAGGGAAGCGGAGCTCCCTCTGCCAGTGGGTGGTGATGCCAGCAGGCGGAGAACACACGCAGCTCTGGGAGCCAGGCCTCAGTCCCACCGGCAGCCTGCCCCAGCGAGCAGGCACTGCAGCTCTCCCCTCCGACCCCTCCAACTGGCAGCTCCAGTCTCTGCTCAGAGCCAGGCTCAGGCTGGCAGCTACTGGCCTCTCCCACCGCATGCTGGCTAGAAGAGCGGGTTCCTAGAGTGAGAGGGGGTCACTCACAGCCCACGCGCACAGCAGCCTCTCACGCAGGCAGCAGCAGCAAGCGAGCCACCAGACGCCAAAACTGATCCACAGGCTGCGAGATCTTTGAGTGGCCCCAGCACAGCAGCACAGCTTTCCCCGTGTCTCCTCCCACCACTCACCCAGGGCACCTTGGCTTTGCATGTTGCAGGGCTGCTGCTGGTGCCAGGGTTCCCCAGCATCTTCCTGTACATTGCTGTCTCCACGTTCTTCTGCTCCGCATGTTTCTTCATCAGTTTGGAGAGCTCCGCGTGGATAGTCTGGGAGGAAGAAAGCCGGGGCGCCTGAGAAGCCAGCCCCTCCACCCCTGTCCAGCCAGCTCCCAGCCCTTTCCGCAGCCTGGGACAGAGAGGGTCACATGCCCTGCCATGCTGGGTTTCCCAAGAAGCATGAAGGAGCTCAGGTACCACAGCTGTTCTTGCAACAGTAACTCCCCACTGGGCAGCAGGGGCCCAGCATGCCCACAGCGCCCCTCCTCCCACTGCCTCCTCGCCCAAGTCCGAGCAGGGGCACCAGGCACAGGTTTCACCTATCTAGTCCAGTGCCTTCGGGACCAGAGTGGTGCCAAAAGAGAGAATTTGCCGGACCACGGGAGGTCAATATTGTCTAGCAGCACTACCAGCACTTTCACTGCTGCCTGGGCTCCTGGAAGACATTTTGGAGTAAATTACAGCTAAACAAACAGCACAGCACACAGAGCCCGGACTGGTGGCTATAAACAAACTTTCTGGAACCATGGGAAACTTGGCCACTCCCTTGATAAGCAGTTGTCTGGCTCACTACAACCATGCTGGACAAGAGAGTGCCAGATTAGAGAGGTTCAACCAGTACAAGCATCCACCTGCTGCTCAGTTTGGGCAGGCCAGAGAGCAGGCAGGCAGCTCAGAGGGACTCCTGGGCTTTGGTATTTGCTGCGCAGCCAAACGTGTCACTTCTCTGCCTCAGTTCCCTACCTTGGAGAGCCTTACGCATGGTTGACAGAGCCATGCTCCATCCAGCCTTCTAGAGGCTGTGATGCATCCCTGGTAGTGGCAGTAAGAAACCTGCACCTCGGCCGCAGGAGCCCTCCCCTGGGGTGGGGTGACAGTGGCAGAGGTATTGAGTTCTCTCCACTCCCAAACCATAACCTCCAGGAGCACGTGGCTCAGCCTGGCTCTGGCAGCCACGGCACGCCCATCACAGCCACTCAGTGTGCCAGAGGGGGCTGCTTGCCCTGTCTAGCTGGGCTTCCTGGTCAGTGCAAGGACAGTCCCTGCAGAGGAGAGTATCTCAGCAAGGGCAAGGCAACAGAAGGGTCCCAGGCAGAGCAGGTCCTGCAGCTTCCAACACACCTGCAGTCCTGCTTAGGCCTGAGCTCCTGGCAGGGGCTGGTGCAGCTGCCTAGCCATCCCTGACCAACACGTGCAGTAAGCGCGTAGCCAGAGAGGTTAACGACTGGGCTTCTTAGCCCATTCGGCATCCGGACAGTGCCCCCTCCTCTGGGAGGGATCAGTGGCGTGACCCTCCACAGCCCAGAGAGTAACAAGGCAGCATCTAGAGCAGCAGCCATCTGCCAGATCCCGCCGTGGGCAGTCCTGCCTGCCCCAGGGACATGCCCACAAGCTGGCTGCTCCCTACGGAGCCTCATGAGTGACTGGGGTGGGGGGCAGAGCAGACATACTGCCCTGGCCCAACAGAAGGAGGGGAGGACCACACCCCCTGATGCAGGTGCCCCCTCCTGGGTGCCAGCCTGGGAGCCCTTTAGACCACCTGCTGTCTGAAAGCCAGGGCCCTTGCAAGCTCCTCACACAACCCTCGGCCTGAGAGGGAAGAGATGCCCAGCCCAGGAACACAGAGAACCCGGGGTAAAGCTTTCAGGATAGCAGAGCCAATCCCACCCCCACCTCCCCCTATCTCCTGTGCCCCCAGCCACCGCAGGAGGAAGGGAGAGCAGCCCCAGCTTGGAGAAAACGCAGCCGGGGACGCTGAGATCAGCATCAGCAGAAGGTGCGCTGCAGCATGGGGCCGTACAGGGACAGACAGCAGGGCTGGAACCCTGCCTTGCAGACAGCTCTGCGATGTGTGCTGCAGGTAACGAGGCCCTTTGGCTGGCGATGTTGGGTGGTGACTGGCTGCAGGCCAGTTCACAGGAAGTGGTGCCGAGAGCCAATTTCATATCAACTGGAAGGAACTCCGGGGGTGTGAAATGAGAGCCAGAGATGCAGCAGAATTTGTTCCGATTCCCATCGGGGAAGGGACGCGGGGGACAAGACCAGCTGGAAGTGGGACTCCCGCAGGATCTGCCAAGCCCCGGCTAGCATCTCGGGTGGGATCGCCCGGCTGCGCTAAGAAACCCTGACAAAACTTAGTACAACTCCAGGTCCTGCTGGGACTGAAATCAGCTCACTCCGACCTGCATCCCTGTGCGGGCCAGGAGGCCGGGCCGGGCCTGTGGGCGCTGCAGGTACTGCCCTCTTAGAGCTGCGCTAGGGTCACACGAGGTGGGCTTGGGATCCATTGAGGGGCATTTTCCCAGCACCTGGAGCAGCGAGGGGTCCCTGTCTCAGTCCCTCTCTGGGATCCGTACTAACAGGCCTCCCCCCATACCTAGCAGCCACGAGCCAACTCCAAAGCCCAGGACAGAGCCGTGTGCGGACAGGGCCTGGAAAGGGTCCAGTATCTGGGTCCTGGCCTCTGCCACTCGTGCAACAGGACTGCGCCCTCTGCTGGGGGAAACTGACTCCTGCGCCCTTCGCACCAACGCACAAAACAAGTCCGCTGTGAGCTACTGACCACCACTGACACCTGCAGCCACAGCTCCTGGGACATCCACGGTCACCTGGAACATCCACGTCACACACTTCGACTTTCTTCCTCTCCAAAAAAGCGCTAAGCCGCTGAGCCCCCAAGCTGTAGCGCCCCCATCCCACCCCGACATCCCTGATGCACATGAAATGCTCTGGGGAGACCTGGGATGGTGATTGACGACATAGCGCATGTGGCCTGGCCTGGCTGGGGACTGGGAGAGCCCGTCTGTGCCTGCAGGAGGAAAACAACACATTCTTTCCTCGACCGACTGCGTACCCAGGAAAATCTGCAGGAGACAAGGCCTGCTGCTTTCACACAAGTTAAACCCAAGGTCTCCATCTGCCATCAAAGCCAAGCCAGGGCTTTCAACATACGGATGCATTAGCGTGGAAGAGCAACTGATGGCAAAGTGTTTCTCCTGAGTAATTCTGCTGCCTGGCGCCGGGTGCGGCAAAGTCACAATGAGACAGACTGAACCCATCTAACGCACCTTGCTAGAAACCAAATCCTGACCTGCAGGGAGGCCACTTCTTTTTGGGACACACCGGTCTGGGGAGGAGTTACAGTTCCCCACTTCCTCATGGAGATACTCCCTTTCACACGGCAGGCTCTTGTGGGCAGCCCATCACTCACTAGGTCTGGCCAGCCCCTGGCACAAGCCCGTCGGTGCTGCAGGGATATGAACTAACACCGCAGCGGAACATCCACTGAGATGCCAAGTCACGAAGTCTGGGACACTCACGGACCTAGGGAAGGTTTGTCCCCACAAGAAAGCACCAGATCCAGGAAGGGCCTCGTGTACCTACCCCCACCCCCAATCTGTACTGCCAGCCTGGCTCTCTCCTGGCTTCCTCGGGGCATTAACAGGCAGGAAATTCCCTACCCAGAGCTAGTCCCAGCCCAGGCGTTGACCTGGAGTCCAGCTCCTAAGGCAGAGTCAGTCGTGACGCATGCTGCTGAGCCAGGGCTTGGGTCCCACCTCAGCTCCTACAATGACAGCCCAAGACACCAGCAGTTCTTGGCTGGTACCACGGGAGGGGTCCTGCCTGCTGCAGGCTTCGTCTGGAGGTGCAAAGGAGGAAGGGGAGAAAGCCGAGATCCATCTTGCCTGGCAAAGCCCGACCAGGTTCAGTCCTTGCACAGTGCGGCGAGATGGTGCCTGCCTCCCGGGCACAGCAGAACAGTGCTGACCTGCTCCCTAGGATGCCAGCCAGCGGACTGGCATCCCCACATGGGGCCAGCTGACAACACGAACGCAGAGTCTCCGCAAAGTGGTGCAATTGCACACCAGTGGGAGCCTTGCAGCTGTTGTGGGGTGAACCCTCAGCTGGTCACTTGCTTCCGCCCCGGCAGAAGGCACAGCCGGCCAGCCAAGCCCAACGTGGCAGCAGCCTACCTTGTTAGACGGCTCCAGCTTCAAAGCTGCTTTGAGGAGGGGTATGGCCTCGCGGTACTCGCCCTGCTGTGCCAGCACCTGCAAGGCAAGCCTCAGACTGAGCACAGGCCCCAGCCATTCCCCAGGAGCCCGGCCTGACACGCCCACTGCTGGGGGAGTGGTGAGGAGGGGCAGGGGGTACCAGCCACCTGACTCCACCCAGCCCATTCTAACACTTCCCTGTGTCACCCCTAGCCTGGGGAGGGCTGGGACAACCCCCACCTCTCCCCACACCAGCACCTGCCTCTTACCCCAACAAGGGCCCTGCCCCGAGTGATGCAGCCCACGGTCTGGCACCAGCAGCAGTAGCTGGGCCCCCTGCACTCACCCACAGCAGCGGAGGGAAGCGAAACAGTGCAGCCCTAGCTCCTCCGGCCATGTTCTCCGGTTCCCGATGGAGCGTGCGGAGACAGTCCTACCCCTTCCTGAGCCAGGTGCTGAGAGCCAGGGGAGCAGGGCGAGATAGGCCTGTGTTGCTCTTTTTTCCCCAGCTGCTGCTGAGGGGTGAGAGACAGGAGGGCCCACACCTTCTGCCAATTCTAGTTTCCCCCAGTATTCCCGCAGGCTGCTGGCCTCCCACCCTATCAGTGCTGGTGAGGGAGGATACGACCCTTCCTTGCTGCCAAGAGAAGGGGAGCCCTCATGCAGCATCCAGCCCCCACCTCACCTTGCCTTTGCGGAAGAGGGCCTTGATGTTCTCCGGCTGGTGCTCCAGGACCAGGGTGCAGGATTTTAGGGCAGCCTCATAATGGTCCAGCTTGAGCTGAGAGGCTGCCAGGTTGTTGAGACATTTCACCTTCACCTCCAGCAGCTCGGCCTCCTCCTCCGGGCTGAAGTCAACTGCAGAGATCCCAGAGCAGAGTTAGCCGGCTCCGGGTGTGCTTTTCGGCCCTGCTTGAGGTCCAAGGGGTTTACATCGCAGGGAGTGCGCCCTGCTGTCTCCCAAACCCCAGGAACCTCACCTGGGCCACCAGAAGATGGGGGTGGGGGAACCCAGCAAGCTGCTACTGGGTTCCGGGTAGGGGAAAGAGGAGCTCACAGACAGGGCAGTGCACGTTGCCCGCAGGGGTCCAACGCTCAGAACCACGCTGGTACCACTGCCTGCAGGGGAGGTGGGGACGGAGCTGGGGTGCAATGAAGAAAGCGGCTGTAAAGCCCAGAAAGCTGCTTCGCCAAAATCTCCCTGACACCACAGAAAGGCCTGGGGCATGAAATGCCTCAGTAAGGAGCCTCTGAGGGCAGAGCAGGTACCTTTGGAACTGGAGTCGATGGCTTTCAGGGCAATGTCGTAGGAGTTGATAGCCAGCACATAGTCCGCCTGCTGGTAGTAGAAGTTCCCCCGCTCCCGCTTGCGATTGGCCAGCTGGATTTTCTCTCTCCCACTGAGAAGCTCCAGGTCAGGGGCGTCCTGAGCAGCCAGCAGCTGCACTTCCAGGGTGAGGGCCGCGTGGGGCGGGATGTCGGGGCTCCTGCGAGCAGGATGGAGACACAATGGCACCTTGCTGAAGGCAGAGTGGGCCCAGCAGAAGCCACAGCCATTCTCAGCTCCAAACCAAGCTAGCGCTCTGCTTTGGAGCCACCAGCACCGGCCGTGAGCACCCACCAGCCACCGAGGGGCCAGGCAGAGTGAGAGCTGGGGAAAGTGGCAGCCCACGGAGCAACACGTGCAGACGGGCCAGCTGTGCTTCATTCCTGTGGTGAAGTCCTGCCCCTCCCCGAGGGGCAACAGGGCCTGCTGATGCTCAGGTGACAAACTACACTGGGGACAACCTCATGGAGACCCACACCTCATCGCGCTCCCCTCGGCGGAGGCTCCAGCCTGTGGCCTGACTGCTGCAAAACAGAGGCCCACTCCGGCTAAGCCTCCTCTCCCTCCCTTTCATCCACCTACAACCTCACTGCTGCAAAGTGTTGGGACCCCACTCACCTGCCCTGTGGGCCATAGCAGTACTTCGCATCCGACATGATTAAGGCAGTTTCTCCCATTTCCATCAGCTGCACACACAGGTCTAGTGCCTGCAGGGACCCAGAGTGGAGAGGAAGGTCAGCAGAGAGCCTGCTCCGCTCCAGAGCAGGGGGTCCCGGATTCAAATGTCACCGCCCGACTTAGCCTCTGACCCAGTGGAATGGTGCAGTGGGGCAAAAGGGCCGTGCTGCTGGACAGGTCATTGAACCGGCACAGGAGCAGCTCAGAGTGGCCATCAGGTGCCAAGCAAAGCAGAGTTAGCACAGCACAGTGCAGGGACAGAGCTGGGGGTGGTGTCCTGGAATGGGGTCAGTGCTTCCCAGCCATAGTGCCAGCTGCATTGGCTAACACAATAAGCTGCCTCCAAGCGAGGCGGGGGAAGAATGCACGCCCACGGCTCCTGTGGGCCACCAGGGGGGCACGTTCCCGCTACTGCTTCACACCCCCTCCCCTCAAGTTCTTAGAGAAAAGAGCCCACTGCCAAATCCAGAAACACACTGCACCCGGCCTGCCAGGAGGGAGGGGACAATGTTCAGAGGCGAGATGAACAGCCTCTGCCTCAGGTGTGGATAGCCCCTCGGCCCAGCCTCCCCCGCACAGCCCACGGGGCGGGAGGAGGAGGAGGAAGGAGCGCTTCCCCAGAGCACCAGGCATCTGCAGTCCCAGGGCGCAGGCAGGATCCTGGGACCAGAGGAAGCAGCAGTCTGACCCACCCCGGACCGACCACACCGCTCAGGTGTCAGACAGCCAGGCATGGCTGCCACTGCACAGAGATTTTCTCCCCAGCCTCAGCCCCCCTGCCCCTACCTGCATGACATCACCATCTCCCAGTGTGAAAGAGAGGCTGGGGTTATCCTCCACCACGCTGCCATCCTCCAGCATGGCCTTGAGTCGGACAGTCACATCCTGGCTTTTGCATGGCCGGCTCTCCACGCCTTGGCCGGGCACCAGGGTTTTTTTCCTGAGCAAGCCACTCCCTGGGCAGACAGATGGGAGCAGAAGCACATCAGACACAAGGAGAGAGAAAGTCTGTCTTAGCTCACACTGCCCAGGGCCTCTGGGGTTTAAAGCTGGAGAGGAGGCAGCCAAGCTGGTATGTTCCCCAAAATGCCATGTTCTTCTCTTGTGTTGACAAGAACGTGATGGCTCCGAAGAGCCCTGCACTCAGGTCTGAGGGAGTGAGGGCCCCTGGATACAGACAGCAAGGAGGGAAGGCAGAACACAGCAAACCCACTCCCAGCAACGACCAGTGACATGCTGCTGTCCTGAGCAGAGAGGGACGAGCAAAAGCTCACACTCCACAGCTTCTCTGCTGAGACGATGGGGGAGAGGCCGTGTCTCGCTCAGTGTTTTGTAGGTTCCCAGGCCTGTTGGGATCAGCTAGTCAGACTCCCCGGCTGCCACAGAGCAGAGACCTGCCTGTTGCGTGTTCTAGATCAACTCTTTGTATTTAACCACTGGGACAATGTACTGAGGGTCACAGTGGATTCTCCATTGCTGGCTATCACTGATCCACTCCGGGAACAATAGGGGCAGGTCTCAGCCCTGTGCCCTGCAAAGGCTCAGACCAGAAGATCACAACGAGCCTCTCTGGCCTGCAGATCAAGGAAGCTTTTAGGAAACCAGCCAGTCACCCACAGCTGAGAGGCCCCTCCCCCCCGAACTTTGGTCACAGAGTTAACGACTCTCACTGCTCAAAACGTGCAGCTTATTTCCCACCAACTTGTCTAGCTTCAACCTTCAGCCCGGGGGCTGCAGTACGGCAGCCCCTTGCCCGCTGCCCTGAAGAGCCCATCGTCATACGCTAATTTCACAGGTGGCGACTTGCAGTCTGGCCAAGCAGGTTTTCCAGTAGGCTGGGCGCTGGTGCAGCCATCCGGGGAGAGTCCAATGACGGCCAGCAGATTAGCACAGTGCCCACAGCTACAGCGGGGTGGCAACTGGTGGATAACTGTGCATTTAAAAAAAATGTACTCCGCACGCGGATGGAGAAGATTGGAGGGAACGTTGTGGCCAAGTTCACCTCTGTTTGGCTGAGCAGACTGAGCTCCTGAGCCTCCTCACCGAGAGGCAGGCGTGTCAGCGGATCCTTTCATCCTTCTCATCGCCCTACAGCAGATCAAGGCTCTCCTGGGCTTGTGGGCACCGCAGCAGGACGCGGGATTCCAGCTGCAGTCCCACCAGTGCCTCGTGCAGAGGTGACGTAACCGCCTCTGCTCCCACTCAGCGTCCCCATTCGCGCATCCCAGGACTGTTCTTGTCCAACAGATGCGCTACCCTGCTCCCCAGAGCCTTTTCCTCTCCAGAGCCCTAGTACATTCTCAATGCTGCAGCGGCCCACGCCCATAGCCGACATGGCGCCGGGGGCTGGACCAAAACCCCTCCTGAAGGAACACCCACCCGACTCATAAGGCGTGCTCTAATGCAGTCCTGACTGCTGCTGCTTGCTAACTGCGACACAGACCGGTGGCCCAGAGCTCCACAGTGCCACACCCCTTTCCCACACCACCAGTGCATCTCTGGCAGGCTGCCAAGAGCTCACGAGAGCCCTGGCTTCGGCCCACTAGCCCTCACCGGGAGAGGGGGAAGGGCTTACAACAAGAGGGAACAGCACAGTACCTTCCTGCACAGGCTCTTACCCAAGACATCAAGCCACTCCTCGGCTGCCGGAGGCACCTCAGGGGCCTCCTCTGGGGCTTGCTCTGGCCTGGGTGCCTGGGTGTCATCTTTGGCTGGCATGGCCCTTCCTGGCCCTACGTCCTCCAATGGGGGGAGTTCACTCAAATCGTCCTCGTCGTCCTCGTCTAGGACTTCGAAGTCCTCCCCACTGTCCAGCATGGAAGCGCTGGCCGTGGCCAAATCCATGCTGGTGTCAGCCCAGTCAGGGGAGCCGGCGGCTGGCCCCTCCCCTCCCGAAGCCATTGCAGAGAGGTGAGGTAAGGATCCCTCTCACTAGGAAGCAATACAGAAGGAGTTTTGTTTGGGGGCGAGAGGGTAAGAGGAGTGGCCGTCTGAGACTCAAGAGGTACCTTGGCATGCAGTCTTGGAACCCAGTCCCCCATCCTGCCCCAACCCTAGGGGGATGGCAGAATTGCTGGATCCTGAGGCAGGTGGGTGGGAGGCACCTCCCCTGGATGGAAGGGTCAGGGTTGGGGCAGGCACCCCCCACAGCCCCCCATGCCCTCCTGCCACCCTCAGAGCTGCCCAGAGTGCAACGGCAATTTAAAGGGCCTAGAGCTCCAGCTACCACCACTGCTGTCACTGGGCCCTGGGCCAACTGCCCCCAGCCCCTCCCCCATGAGCAGGCCTGCCCAGCCGACAGGGAAGTGATCACTGACACTGATAAACAGCAATCATAACTCAGCAACAGACAGGTCCCAGGGCCTCGAGCAACCCCAAGAGGGTTTGCAAACGGGGCCGATCCAAGTGCCTGAAATTGCTATGTGCTCACTGAAGCAGGGGAGCATGTTTGCCTGTCACCCACCAGTCCCCATCCAGGGTGATGCTGGACACTGGGTGCAAACAGACTGGCTCTGCTGCAGCCTGCAGCGGCCTCTGGTTTTTGCCGGGAGCTTTGCAGGGCTTCTCCCCTCAGCTCTCAAAGCCAGAAGCCCCTTGTAGAACGATTGCTCTGAAGCCGATCCCAGGATTGCTGCAACCACACGTCTCCCTAACTTGGTTCTTTTATCGCAAGACCTACACAGGCAAGGAGCTGGGCTCTGCTGGGAGACAGAGCCGAACACGGTGCAGAACTAGGAGTCACCATGCTCTCAGGCAGCAAAAAGCCTAAGTGACAGAGGGAAAGTGTTTCCCTGATACAGCTGGGCGGGTGGTAGGGGAGGTTCTAGCCAGGGTCTAACACTGGAGATTTTCCCCATGCTGCAGCAGCTGGTGCCTGGTACCTCCGCGCTAGGCTGCACACGCAGGCAGGCTCTTGTTCTTCAGTCCAGGGGACAGTTCCGTAAGCCCAGCCACTCGGAGAGGGGCGTCATTCCTCTTTGCCAAGGGATCCTAAAAATAAAAGTTAATCAATAAAGCCAGAAGGGTCTTGCAGAGTGTAAAACCCGTGTCCACCCCTCCTGTCTGGGGGCGTTTTGGGCTGATACCAGAGCCACCCTTGTCCTGGGGACTGAGTTAGAGCCAAGTATTACACAACAGCCCCAGGAAGAGGCAACTGAGTGAGGCCACCAAGAGTCCAAGGGCAGACAGATTATATCAACCCTGAGACCCAGCCTGGCCTCACACCAAGAGTGTGGAGGACAAATCAAGGCCTCAAAGGTAAATAACAGGAATCCTGCGTTTCCACCACTGAGTATGCTGCTGCTCTGGTGATGGCAGAGAGCACTCCCAGCAACAAGGGACACTTCTTCAAGGCAAGAGCTCAGTCTGCAGGCAAACACCATTCACACGGAGCTGCTTATTACATGCAAAGTGCCACAAGCTGCATGTTGACGAAAAGGCACCTGCTACCAACAGCAAACAGATCAGGTCCTAGTGGGTGCAGGAGAAGGGGCAGGCACCCCCTGCACTGAGACAGCCATTTCACAGAAAAAGGAGAGGAACACCCCAGCTAGGGTCAGAGACTACCCAAACCCAGTTCCACAGCGGATACGCAAAAGCAGGGAGCCCCATCAGCTTGGGCGGAGCAGGAGACGAGCATGCAAAATAACAGGTTTAGCAGAGAGAGAGACTGGTCTGGTGTCAGCTGATGGAGACCAGGTGCTGTGTCAGTCTCCTCTGAGGCAGTCATCAGTCCTGCCACCAGCTAATTACAGGAGCGAAACCAAATGTTGGTCTTGGACACCACCCCAGACAACAAAAGAATACCAATGACTGGCACTTGGGAGTGGTGATACTGGGACAAACAATCCTGGGGACCATGTTCAGCACTACAGGGGACCCACAAGCAGCCTCTGCAGTTCAAACACCCAAGCAAGAGCTACAGTACCATGCCGAGCACCATGAACTAAACTCCAAGGCCCTAACGCAATACATGATAGAGGATACAACTCCAAACTGTCTGCCCCGCAGCCCCAGGCTTGGTGGAGAGCAACCTGCCAGCTTCCAGGTTCACGCACCCTCATGCGCCAAACTCCAAGCTGGATCTAATCATGCTAAAGCATGTAGCCATTTGCATCCCCTATGAGAGGGGTTCTCAAAGCAGGGACTGTAAGGTGGTTACATGGGGGTTAGGCAGGGTCAGCCCTAAACCCCCATTAAATTACCCCTGCCACCACCATTAACTCCTTAGTCATGGAGCCCCCGAGGTTCAACAATGCGTTTTGGGCATGGCCCGACTGGCAGCAGTCACCATGCCAACATACAAGCCCTTTAGCAGACAGGACTGTAGCAACCCACTCCCATTTTCTGGGCTCCTGCCCCACCAATCGCACACGTCAGGCACCAAGCAGCATTCAAAGTAAAGACCCCACCCAGGAACGCAGCATAGGCTGGCACCCCTGGAGGAACACCCACCCAGAGATGTGAGCCCTTCCTGGCCAGCAAAAAGCACTTTGATTCTGTCAGCCCCACTCTGCTCTGGGAACTGCCTGGATTTGTATGCTCCCATCACCCCGCCAGTGCTCCCCCATCACTGCAGCATGGGGTAGGGAAGATTTCACATTTTTCCTAGGAGGTCTTTCCATTAGGGAGCAACACAAAGCCTCTGTGCAGGGCCCAGACCCTCTGGGAAGTGCCTGTAGGAGCCTAGGCACGGCTAACTAGCCTAGGCAGAAGTGCCAGTACCATCCCCTCCGGCATTTGCTCTTTTCAGGCCCCGTCTCTCAGCAGCAGCCACCCACAGAAAGAGGCACCTGGACACCAGCACCTGCCATAGCAGGAACTCACCAGTACAAAGGGAAGAGCGATATGGGACCTGGAACCCTTCTGCCTCCCCAAACTCCAGAAAGTGGTAAGCGATGACCCCCTCCCCCGCCCACCTGCCATTCTCTGCATCTCATGCACTGGCCACTGGAGCCACAGAAGAACTGCCCCTTGGAACTATCCCCAGTCCCCACAGGCATCCAGCACATCCCACAGAGCCCTACACAGCTCCTCCCACGCCCCCCCACCCCCCGGCCTGGGTCCCAGAGCTCCGATGCCATGGCATGGTGAGCCTCAGGTGGCTGGAGAAAGAACCAGATTGCCTCACCTGGGGCAACAGGCAGCCCTGCCTTTTACAGGGGCCTTATTACCTCTCCCAAGTTCCACCCCCCACTCATGCTGAGACAGGCCTGTTCCTTGACCCGGGCTAGCCTAGAAGACAGAAGTGCTCTGCCAGGCCCACACAGCCTCAGCACCCGTTTCCCCTGGCACTGCCAGGCAGGGCGCCTGGCTCCCAGCCGGGTTAGGCAAGTAGAGAGAAGGAGGCATTTCTAGTCCTCCTGAGGCAGGGTCACAGAGCCCAGCTACAGTGGGGGGACCCACTCTGCTGCTCCCCCAGACCTGGGCTGGCTGCCACTCAGGGCCAGCACGACAAGCCCTGCACAGGGGCTCCGTGGGCAGAGGGCACTCACAATGCAGCCCCAGCTTTGCCAGGAGCAGCCCCTAGTCAGCTGTCACCCAGCCGCCCCCCGCCTCTCAGTGCCCCCCCAGGCCCTCGGCTCCTCCCCCTGCCCAGACGCCCCCCGCCTCTCAGTGCCCCCCCAGGCCCTCGGCTCCTCCCCCCGCCCAGCTGCCCCCCGCCTCTCAGTGCCCCCCAGGCCCTCGGCTCCTCCCCCCGCCCAGACGCCCCCCGCCTCTCAGTGCCCCCCCAGGCCCTCGGCTCCTCCCCCCGCCCAACCGCCCCCCGCCTCTCAGTGCCCCCCAGGCCCTCGGCTCCTCCCCCCGCCCAGACGCCCCCCGCCTCTCAGTGCCCCCCCAGGCCCTCGGCTCCCCCCCCCAGACGCCCCCCGCCTCTCAGTGCCCCCCAGGCCCTCGGCTCCCCCCCCGCCCAGCCGCCCCCCGCCTCTCAGTGCCCCCCAGGCCCTCGACTCCCCCCCCCCGCCCAGCCGCCCCCCGCCTCTCAGTGCCCCCCAGGCCCTCGACTCCCCCCCCCGCCCAGCCGCCCCCCGCCTCTCAGTGCCCCCCCAGGCCCTCGGCTCCTCCCCCCGCCCAACCGCCCCCCGCCTCTCAGTGCCCCCCAGGCCCTCGGCTCCTTCCCCCGCCCAGCCGCCCCCCGCCTCTCAGTGCCCCCCAGGCCCTCGACTCCCCCCCCCCGCCCAGCCGCCCCCCGCCTCTCAGTGCCCCCCCAGGCCCTCGGCTCCTCCCCCCGCCCAGCCGCCCCCCGCCTCTCAGTGCCCCCCAGGCCCTCGGCGCCCCCCGCCCAGCCGCCCCCCTCCTCTCAGTGCCCCCCAGGCCCTCGGCTCCCCCCGCCCAGCCGCCCCCCGCCTCTCAGTGCCCCCCAGGCCCTCGGCTCCCCCCGCCCAGCCGCCCCCCGCCTCTCAGTGCCCCCCAGGCCCTCGGCTCCCCTCCCCCCCAGCCGCCGTACCCCAGACTCGGTGCCACTTCTACGAGCCGCGTCCCGAACACCAACCGGACCTCTGGCCTCTGGGATCAGCAGCTCCAGCCCCGCCCCCAGCGCTCATTGGCTCCGCTGGGCCTCACGGCTGTCGCTACTGGCTGGCTGCAGCGCCCATCCCGCCTGGATCGGCCTTTGCCCGACGCCTTCTTAAAGGGGCCGCAGCAGCGCTCCCCCGCCCGGGAGATGGGGCCGGGCGGGTCCCAGCAGGCACCGCCGCTCGCTCGGTCGGGGCAGGGCGCGCAGCGCCGGGGCTTCTCCTCCCCAGCGCAGAAACGCCGGCTGGCCTGGCTGTGGTCTGAAGAAGTGGGTCTGTCCCACGAAAGCTCACCCAAGAAACTGTTCTGCTGGTCTTTAAAGTGCTACTCGAGTGCTTTTTGTTTTGATAGTGTAAGGTCACTAATTGCACCCTCTAGGTTACATTGCAGCCAGGAACTTGTAGTACGTTAATTGTTCTGTAAGAGAGGTAAGGTGATTTTTTTTCCTTAGCAAAAGGTTACCTATTTGTGACACATGTCCAAGGTCACCAAATCACTACCTCTATTCAGAAACCCCTTCAGATGTCCTTGCAAAACTAAGCAGTGATGTATACCTTTTTAAAACCAAAGCTTTTTTATGATTGTCAGGCCAGTAAAGAAGTAAGATGATGACTTTCTTTCCCTTTTATTGTCTGTCCCAGTGGGCCACCTACTCCTAGGATCAAGTAGTCCCCACACACTCGCTTTCTCTCTCTCTCTCTCTCCCCATATTAGATTCCTGGTGAGACTCTGAACTTTGCCCCTTTCATATACGTTTGATGTCCAATGGATGGAATTTCTATTCATGTCAAATCCTTGACTTGCATTAGTAAGGGGAAAGAGTGCTAAATGAGACCCCCCCCTTTTAGAAAATCTGGAAGACAAATGGGAAAATAAGCAGCATTTCAGATCGTCTGACTGTCTGTGCTGGCAACCTTCTGCCTTGTCTGATTTATCAGCAAATTTGAGGATTATTGTAAACTAAGAAAAAAGTGAAGCAATAATTTTCTTGAAGAAGACCCAGCTCTAGTATTTTTTTTCCTGAGAAATGACTCACTGAGACTTGGGAGAACTTTTATCTTGGTGATTTGTGCTGGCAAAGAAGCTTGAAGTGGGACCAGCCTGTGCACTGAATCTTATACAAAGTAGGCAGTAGTTGCTTTTATTTTATACCAGTCCACAAGGCTCAACCTGTACTCTGGTCAGTCAGTCAGTCTTTGATTTAGTTTCCTAGTATATATAGCTTCCAGAGGACCTCATAAATATTTCTCTGCCTTTGTACTTACCCCAGAGCCCTTTTGGTAACATCAATATTCTATGGCCTTATCCCTGAAGAAATTTGTCTCTAGAGAAACGGGAGGGGGTGCTTCTGTTATTCCATTAGCTGCAGTGGGGACTCACATGAACTTGAACAGTTTCTTACTGGACCAGAGCCACCACAACTTCAAGGCCAATTTCCATTCTCTGCCAGAGACGCTACAACACCCATGGTCCTTTGCCCAGCTGTCTTCTGCACCTTGAAGCCCACACCCATGTCACTTTTGTTTGAGCCTCCCCCAGAAGGACCCGGATAAGAAGGGAAAGGGAATGTGTGGGGACCCCTCCGCTCATAAAGCTACTGAGGGGGAAGGAAGAGCTGTGGTGGTTACCCCTCACAGAGCCACTGAGGGAGAAGGGAGTTGGAGAGGCCCCCCTTAGGACACTCTGGGGGAGGGGAGCTGGGGGGTTCCACCCATAAAGCAAGCCACTGAGGGGGAGGGGCAGCTGGGGGTTCCCCTGGGGACAGTCAGGGGGAAGGGAGCTGGTGAAGAGAGCTCTGAAGGGGAGGGGCAGCCTGGGGGGGCTCCCCTTGGGACACTCCGGGGGAGGGGAGCTGGGGGATTCCACCCATAAAGCAGCCACTGAGGGGGAGGGGCAGCCTGGGGGGGCTCCCCTGGGGACACTCAGGGGGAGGGGAGCTGGGGGATTCCACCCATAAAGCAAGCCACTGAGGGGGAGGGGCATCTGGGGGTTCCCCTGGGGACACTCAGGGGGAGGGGAGCTGGGGGGTTCCACCCATAAAGCAAGCCACTGAGGGGGAGGGGCAGCTGGGGGTTCCCCTGGGGACACTGAGGGGGAGGGGAGCTGGTGAAGAGAGCTCTGAAGGGGAGGGGCAGCTGGGGGGTCCACTCACAGAGCCACTGGGGCGGCGGGAGTTAGAGGCTCTCCCCCTTCAGACACTCAGGGGGAAGGGAGCTGGGGGAGGCACTTTCTGGACGGACCCCACGCACACGTACGTCCTGACGCAGAGGTCACGTCAGAGGTCACGTCGCACGCGTGACCTCCATCCCGGAAACGAGCCACTCGCTTGGGGACCCCACGAGTCGCCGCTGCTGGCGCGCGCTTGTCCCGGCTCCTGCTCCGCCGCGTTCGTCATGTGAAGGCGGCGGCCCCAGGCCGGGCGGGGAGCTGCGGCCCGTCCAGGTGCGAGCTCCTACCTGGGGAGTGGGCGGGGTCTTGGGGGGCTCCAGCCAGTGGCGGCGGCGGCGGCGGCTCTGTGCGAGGAGGGGCCCTGAGCTATCCCAGTCCCGCATGGGAGCGGGGAGTTACGGCGGTCTCCCTCCATGGGGGCCTATACGGGAGGAACTATGGAGGGCTTGGGGGATCCCCAGGGGAAGGTTGTGGGGTGGGCGTCTGTATTCAGTGGGGACAACTGAGCTCCCAAGGAAAGGGGTTGGGGTGATCCCCACCCAAGGGGACTGGAAGGGTCAGTCACCAGGCATGAGCCTTTCTGGCTGGTCCTGTCTATAAAGGGTCTGCGTTTCGCTCTCGGGCTAGGCAGGGCAGTACTTTGTCCGGGGAGCGCTAGGTGTGTGTCTGACTGGGCTTCTCTGGAGCCGGGATTGAATCTAGCTCTCATGAGAGGCTGAAGGGCTGCAGTTACCCTAAGCAGCTTTGGTTTCGTTGCTGCAGTTCTGGTTATATTTAGGGCACTAGTGAAGACCTAGCTGGTCCAATAATGATTCTTTTCTTCTTCTTCTTCATTTTCAAGGATTTGATTGTGAGGATTGGTGAGAAGCAGTCTGAGAGTTTCTAATGCTGTTCATTGTTGCTGGGGCCAGTGAAAGAAGCTGCTTTGTTTTTTTTTTTTTTGTTTGTTTTGTTTTGTTTTGTTTTTCCTGAGCAGCCATATGATCTTTCCCTCTATATCTCCGTCCCTTCCTGTAGGCTGCCGTGTACAGTAAAATGGAGCCCTCCGCCTCAGGTGTGTTTTGCAACAGGGTGCTAAGTATGGTCAACTCAGAAGACGTGAATGCCATCATTTTGGCTCAGAAGAATATGTGAGTCAAGTAGAATCCTGTCAACTAAACTATCCTACCTTTTTGCCCAATAAATACACAAGTATCTTTCTTAATTGATGGTAATTCAGAGAAACTGGATGACTTGGTGGGGGTTAGCATGCGATACAAAACCCTTTGTCACTATTTCGAATCTGTCCTAGGTTGCCAGTGACGGTCAGCTGTTTTGTTCAGTGCCTGTCCAAATGAGTTGCAAAGTCTTAGTTCAGCTCAAGAGAGGGTTTCATTTGTCACTTGTAGGATCAGAGACCAAAAGTGCTGATCTTTGCAGGTCATGGGTGAGCCACTTGGCTGAGGGAGTTTGCATTACCTCTGCTGATGCTTTGTCAGTTCTAGAAATAAATAAAGGCCTTCAGTCTGAAGGGCTGGCAAGTCAGCACTATTTTTAATGCTGAATTCATTTCCTTTTTAAAATAACAAATGCTGGGTATTAAGAAAGGTCCATCCAGCATGTCTTAGGTGATCTTCATCTCCACTCTCCCTTCTTGCTACTTTTTTAAACTCTTCAGTTCACTTATTTTAAATTCTTCCATCCATCCCCAGATTTCCTGATGACTTTCCTCCTAGCAGAAGTAGTCAGATTCTGATTTCACTGGGCAGCATACTGAGTTTTCAGGGCAGGATTGGGGCTTTCATCATTTCAAAAGTTTGTCAAGGAGGGGAACAGAAGGATCTAACTCTATTTCTGACTTTTGTGGCATTTGTGTGTGATTTGAGACAACTGTGAAGAGCCGTGTCTGATATGCTTCATTTTTTGAAGTGGACGCATTTCCCTCATGTCTTCATCGCTCTAGGCTCGACAGATTTGAGAAAACCAATGAGATGCTGCTCAACTTTAATAACCTGTCCAGTGTTCGCATGCAGCAGATGAATGAGAGGTTCCTGCATCACACTAGGACACTGGTGGAAATGAAGAAAGATCTAGACAGTATCTTTCGAAGAATCAGGTGGGCACTGGATCCAAGGTGCAGGTTAAGTTGTGAGACTATTGAGCGTCTGCAATGCAATTCGTAGTGAATTACTTTATTTAAAAGCTTGGGGCAGCAGGGGTGGGGGGAGATGACAAGGGAGGCATTTTATCCCCTTACTTCTCACTGCATGGCAGCCAGCAGCATGTGTCCCTGCCTGGTAGTTGAGGGGGGTGCAGCAAGCAGCCCGTGAAGAGTGTGAGGGCTGCAGAAGCCATCAGGGCTCTTCAGCTGCTGCTGGGTGGAGCAAGTGACATATCTCAGCACTGCAGTGCCCCATTCCCTGCATGGGAAGGGACATCAGGCTCCTCACTTGCTACAAGGTTTAATAAAGTGGTTGAAGGGAAGCGGCTGCGGGGGGGACATGTGGTCAGAGAGGCTGCATTTGGGCCAGTGACGCTTCATGCCTCCCATCTAACTTTGTTCAGCGCGATCCAGAGCTTGGGAGGGCCTGGGATGAATGGGTTCTGTTTGTGTGACAGCCTGAACATACAGTGCAAGGGTGGTTTGTCTTAACCCACTTAAAGGGCTCCTGCAATAAAGCTTGTTCTTCTAAATACTCTGCAGTTCTTTCACTGGTGGGCGGTGGGTTGGAGGGCTGGTAGAGATAGTTATGTACTTGGTTAAAGCTCGGCGCTCTCTCTCCTCTCTCCTGCTCTTTGCAGGACCCTGAAAGGGAAGCTGGCCAAACAGTATCCAGAGGCTTTCAGCAGTGAGTGTTTCCTTATTATTCAATCTGGTTTATAGCCTTTATCCTGGCTTCCTTCCATCCCAATAAATTAGGACTTCTTGGTAATGCAGGATTGGTTATTCTAGAGTCCCAGTGCATCCAAAACTAAAGAGAAATATGTGCTTGGGCCAGGGGCTGGTGTCTTGTGGCAGAGAGTCTCTACAGGGCTTTTTTTTTAAATGCCCCTGTGTGAAAGATGGCTGTGCATGGAATATAAAGCAGCAAATGGCTGCCAAGTTGAGTGCACATCAGAACGAAAATGCTGGCAAGTTTTTCTGAAGTGGCAGCGGTAAGTGCTAGCGTTCTGAATCTTTCCCGAATCCATTTCTGTGATGTTTGAGGTCTCCTTGTGATTTCATTAGTTTCCTCCAGCTGATCCCTCTACTATGTCTTTACTTTGGGTAGTTGGAACAGCATATGTAGCAAAGATGCCTGGAGTCCTGTTGTCTTTATGCTGATAGACAAAACAGCAGCGATAACAGCTGTGTGTCTCCTTTCAGATATTCATGAATCTCCCATTCTGGAAGACGATGACGATTTTGACCCTATTCCAAAAAGCACGGCAACCACAATTGCTACCTCCGAGCAGAGCACAGAGTCTTGTGATACAAGCCCTGACATTATTTCTCCAACCATGAGTCAGGATTTTGAGGATATATCACAAGGCCGGTACAACTCACCAGCTGTGAATGGACAGAGTCTAACAGATGATGAAATAGCCAATGAGCTGGACTAACACCTACTAAAAACTAAGACATCAGCTGAATCAGCTGTGTGGACTATGGAGCGCAACCAGAGAACTTCCTGTCCTGTATTTATATTTGTGTTTCCTTCACGTTTACTTTTTTGCGGGGAGAGGGGAAGTGAAAGCTGAGGGTAGTGGGGCCCATCATATGGCATTTAAAACTGCTGTCATAATGCCAGTGTCAAGTCTTGATATAGCAAACGTGCAGAATGTCTGGATTGAAGTGCCTCTCGTCCTGGTTTGTGTATTCAGGGGAGAGCAGTAAACCCAAAGCTTAGCACTGAACATTAGTTTCTGGACAAACAGAGGTCTACTCAGAAGAGTAACCGCTTTTGTTTGAACTTTACTTAAATAATTTCCTTTGATTTACACAGAAATCTTGAGGCTGTGTAATCTACAATGCATGCAAACCCAAACCTGTAGCCTTCTCACCGGCATGGTACAATATCGCAGGAGCTTGTACTTGCAAAGCAACAATAGCGTGCTTTTGGAGTCTTCTCTGCCTTCTGATAGGCCTGCGTGCACTACAGGGCCATGTAGCTAATTAATATATGCCAATGATTTCTCTAGCACCTTCAGAATGTCTTTTCCCACTCAGTGGGCAAGAACCTGAAGTCGTCTTTCCTTAAGTACTCAACTGTCTTGTAACACACCTTGGATTTTCATGGGGGAATCTTTCATAATGACACTTACATTGCTGAATGGAACAGCGTGACAACTGCTCTGGCTGTACTTTGCTCTCTGTAGTTTTCTATCACATATTACGTTATCCATTTCTTTGGGTAAAATCTTTAATTTTTCAAACAGTGATAAAGAAAGATGCTGTACCAACATGTCTACATTTTGTTTGTTTTCACCTGACTTCTCCAATGCCTGTTTAATAGATTGCTGAGAGCCAGGATGGAAATAGCAAAATCTGTTGTAAACGTAGAAGGGAGGGGAAAGGCTCCTTCTAATCCTCAGTGGTTGTGATCAGCATAGCTCCAGAAATATTACAGTGAAAAGAGAATATTTTTGTACTATGTGTTTACAAATGATAGAAGGAAAATAACCAATAGAAAAACCATTAATAAAACATCACTCCATGCCACTTCCTGCTCCTTCTTTGTTAGCTGGGATTTGTGCATGGATACTGTAAGCTGTGGTTAGCAGAGGAACAGTCTGATTTCTTGTTTAGTCTGTCACAGGAGCACTCTAGGAGTGGTGCTAGTTATAGAGTCCCACTATGACTGAGTGTGAATTAAGGGAGAACGAGAAAATAGGAGAGAGTTGCTGTACCAAGCAAAAACCATTTCTGAGATCAAGAGGGAAGTGGGACAGAGCTTTGTGAACTGCCTTCATGCCCAACCCAAGGTAAAATAAGTGAATAGTAGTTGCCAGTCTGGCAGTAGCACCATTAAATTAGCTGTAGGGATGAAAATCACCTAGGCAAATGAGAATCCAGCAAAAGTATCACAACTTCACCCCTGGATTTTATACCCTGTAACAGAAAAGTGGCCATATTGGCAGAAGGCTGTGACTTCACCAAAGGATTGGGGGTAGCTCTTAAACTGAAGCTTTTTTTGTTGGTTTTTGTTTGTTTGTTTGTTTTAAATAAAGAAACAGGAGTTCTGTGACACCTGAAAGACTAACAGCCTTTTCTGGTTTAAAGTGAACGTGGTTGTGTAGTTGGCAGATGTTACAAGTGTGGTGGTCTGAGAGGTTTCTGTCAATGATAATAGTCACATGGCTACATGTGTGGCCCCTGTGTGTATTGTGTTGGGTTGCACAAGTAGCTTACACAGCAGACTTTGAGAGAGCCCTCCACAACGACCACCAGATCTGATAAGTATTGAAGGCATCAGGCCAGGTTTATTGTAAACAAAGAACAGAAATAGCTTCCTGGGATTAGATGTGTACAGGTACCTGTGTTTACTAAGCATTCATTCTGTAGAGAAGTAGCATGTGAGCACAACTTATTAAGGCTTTCCCTAGTACTGACAAAGGAAAGTTGTTTAATGCTGGCAGAAAGAAGTTGTGTAGACCTGTTGCCATCAAACAGTGTCAAATTCTATCCTGGTAGGTATGTCCAGAGCAACTGGGTATTAAGCCCCAGACACAATGCAGACTCCTGTAAGTGGTCTTTTATCCCTCTCTGACAGCCAGCTTCTTACATGTTGGAAACTGTGCTCAGGTATTTGATGCTGATAAAAGTGCTTTGAAGTGGCAGTGGGATGTGAGTGTGGGTACGTAACCATGTATACTGAGTCAGTCCACCACTTGGGCTCCAGATTCCTGTTCTGTTCAGTCTCCCAGACAATTTAAGCGCTGTGGCATGAGTCCCACTTGCTCTTGCTGGGGTTTGGACTTTGTCCCTCTGCTAGAAGAGCATTGAAGTAGGCACCCCCTGGACAGGTAAACACTCCTCCACAGACACTGGCTGAAATCTTAGGCTACCTGGGAGGAAAGGAGTTCGAATGCTCATAGGGGAGGATCTTCCCTCCCCTACTGTCACTGGCAACACTGAGAGTATGCCTCTACTGTATCTTCAGGAGATCAGTTTTGCTGCATCAGTGAAGACATGGCAAAATCAATCTCTCTGGGCTGAGCTGCATGGAGTGAGGGAGTCCGCATGAGCCTGAAAAGCCCTGATATACACTAGGGAACAAAATCGATCCCAATATGTCAATTAATTGCATATCTGGGATCGAATTTGATCCCTAGTGTAGACACTCTCCTTCCGCGCTAATCCTCTTTGTCTCACTCCAGCCTCCTATTCCAGCTCCACATCTTCCCTTCTAGGGGAAGGCTTTTTAAAAGGCTCCCTAGCAGGCTCGAGTAAGATCAGCTGGTCCCCATTGATCTATAGCAGCCCTGTGGCCCCCTGCTCCTACTCTGCCCGTGACAACTCCCCGTTCTGCTTTTAGAGCTGCCTCGCTCCCCTTCCAGATTAGCCGCCGGTCTGACCCTGCCCCAACACACGTGCGTGCAAGGGTGACCGCACCGGGCACGCGTGCCAGCATCCGTGTTTCCCCGCAGCTGAGTGCTCGGCGGAGGGGTGTCTGTATCCACACGCGCGTGCGGCGCTTGCACACGCGCCGGGCTGGGCGAGCACAGCTGCATGAGCCTGACCCCTCCACGCGCACCCGCCGCCCCGCCCCGCCCCGCCGCACTCCTGTCCCAGGACACGGAAGAGGGCGGGGCTTGCGGGGCGTTGCTTGTGACGCACTGAAAGAGGTGGGCGGGGCCACCACGATAGGGCTGCGTACGCAGAGCGTGCCCTCGCGTTGGACGTGGGCTGCGCGCGCACCCGGCGGGCGGGCGGACTGGACCGTTTCCGTTTCCGTTTCCGGCGCGGCCCTTTCTTTCCAACGAGGCGGCCGGGCGGCTGGGTGAGCGGCGGCGGCGGCCGGGCCCGGCCGGGTTGGGGGAGGGGGGCGAGCCGGGGGCCTCTGGGCTGGTGGGGGCTGGACTAGGCTCTGCCTCTTCGCTTTGGCGGCGTGGCCCACGCTGGGCGAGGGGGCTTTGCCCTGCAGCGCCCCCCACTCCTGGGGCCTCCGCGCCCCTTCTCCCCCCCCCCCACCCCACCCCCCGAGCGCCTGTCGCCCGTCGCCCGCGCGAGGCTGCCCGCCCCCGCCCTGCCGGGGGGCTCCGCTCTAATCGGCCCGTGTCTCTCGCAGGCGACACTCGTGCACCAAGATGCAGATCTTCGTGAAGACCCTGACGGGCAAAACCATCACGCTGGAGGTGGAGCCCAGCGACACCATCGAGAACGTCAAGGCCAAGATTCAGGACAAGGAAGGTGGGAGGCCAGAGGAGACTGGACCCCCCCCCCCCCACCCCGGCTGCTGAATGCCAAGGCCACAGTTGTTAAAGGGGTTCAATCCGTTCTGTGCTTCTCGTGGGGGTGGGGGTCATAATTTCTCCTTCGCATCTTTTTTCTCCAGTGGGGCCTGGTACCCCTCTTCTCTAAAGGGGGTTTGGGGCTGTCAGTGCTGGGACTCTGATGGAGCCTGCTGTGATCCCCTGCACACACTATATCGTAAATGAGGGCAGCTAGAACGCATTTCTGTGAATAGCATTGTGAAAATGTGTTGAAGTTTGGCAATTGTGATTTCTGTGACAGAGCTGTGGCTTGTGACATTTATACAGCTTTATAAAGGTCCCTGAAGTACCTTCTGTCCAAGCTAAGTGCTTGTATGGTTTGACGTGTGGGTGTAGCCATGTTGGTCTCAGGATATTTGAGAGACAAGATGGGTGAGGCAATTTCTTTTGGTCCATTACGAATATATTGCCTCATTCATCTTGTATCTCAAGTTAGTTAAGATAGAAACTCAACAAAATTAATTTTAGTTTGACCCAAAACATGTGTTGAAACGTCTGTTGAAACAAAATGTTAAAGTCTTGTTTTGTGTCAACCAGAACACTGCTTAAATGTTCAGGAAATTTCAAAACAAAACGAAAATGTTTTAGCCCTTCATTTAGGAAGTGGCATTTCAGCACTTCTGAATTCTTTTCAACCAAGCAGTTTCCCAAGATATGACCCAAACTTAATTATTTTGAATAACCTGAATCTGCGTTTTTTCCCCTTCTTCTGACAAACAGTTTTACATTTTTTTAAAAAATGTACTGCATGGATCCAGGTCAGGAGGCAGTGAAGAATCCTACCCTCAGCTGAAAGTGTAAATGGAATTTGGAAAGGCAAACTGAAATCAGGATTTTTAACATCTCACACACACAACATTCAGCATTTTCCAGGTGCTTTTGTAATTACCACGTGTTCAGGCTGGATTCTGCTCTCAGAGAAGCCTTTCCCAGCACAATAAAACCCCATAATGAATTGTCAGTGTTGCTTCCCTGCCCAGTATGTCAAAAGGCAAAAATAATTTAGGGAATTGGCTCTGTAGACTTTCACCATGGCAAAGTCGGTAACTGGTGTCCAGGTTGGATAAGATACGAGACTGGAGGCACTCTTCCTTTGGCGTACCGAGGAAGTCTGGAGCCAAGGCTGTTCTGTGGGTTAACACCAATCTGGTGGTACTTGTCAAGAGCGCCTTATGCAGTGTTACTTCAGATCACACCCATCAGGTCTGCTGCCTCCCAAGAGTGCTGTATCCTGCAGGTCATGATTTGCTCCTAAAATAAAATAGTACCAATACGATGTCAAAGGCAATTCAGTGTTCTACCTGTGGATGTTTTGTAGGCATCCCTCCTGACCAACAGCGGCTGATCTTTGCTGGGAAGCAGCTGGAGGATGGGCGCACCCTCTCAGACTACAACATCCAGAAAGGTACTGTCTGATAGCATGTACCAGAGCCACTTGGACTTAAACGTGGTTGCCAAACCGTTGCTTAAAGAACCATTAGAGGAAGCTCAAGGTGGAACTGATGAGCATTGGGGAATAATGAATTGGACTGCAGGGTCATGTTGGATACTGTGTACTCATGAGCTTGTGGTACAGTGGGGAGACGAGGAGCAGTGAGGTAACTGTGTGAGATGGAGATAATGACTAGAAGTAGTGGGGAGTGGTGTGATTAGTCAGGTGTTAGTAAAATGCTTATAGGTGTAGTGTTCCCCTCTGTGTAAACACAGACCACAGATGCTGCAGAAAGAGTTACAAGCCACTGTATTGGAAAACCAGCCATAGCCTATAGCAGGCTAAAGAAGCTATTTAACTAAACAAAGGTTAGACTATATCTGAATAGAAGTGTCCACACAGTGACAGAATTGATAGCAGTGAGCTTTCAACAAAGGCATAACAAGGTTTGATGACTGGAAGCTGAGGCTAGACAAATTCAGACTAGAAGTGAGGGGCACATTTTTGTGGCATGTTTAACCACAGAAGCAAATTATCCAGTGATGGATGTGCAAGTATTTAAACTGAGATTCAGAAGTTGCTTTACAACTGGAACTGCTTAGTGAAAGTGGCCTGTGTTGTGTAGGAAGAATATGATCTTACATGTAAGATGCTGTTGCTGTCATCTATGTCTGTTGCATGTGGATGCTTAGAGGCTTTAAAAAAACAACCTGGCTGTTCTCCCCTGCTCTCCACAGATGACCTGGGTTTGTGGGGTTTAGGCTGGGAGAGTTGTGCTGTAAGAGATGCCCAGTTGGCTAAAGAGCTAGAGGGCTTGTCCCATTGGCCTTTGGGGACCTGAGGAGAGGTTGGGAGAGTCACGGTGGTCCGGCTGTGCAGTGCGTTAATGTGGGTTGAGACTGAAACCACCAAAAACTGAAGTAATCGCTTCTTCCCATGGCAGTAGAACCTGGGGGAGTCCTCTTGTGCTCCTGCCTCTCCAGACAGCACATGTTCCTGCCTGAACTGCTGCTAACTGGGTGTGTCCCTCCTTTCAGAGTCCACCCTGCATTTGGTGCTGCGTTTGCGTGGAGGCATCATTGAGCCTTCCCTTCGCCAGCTCGCACAGAAGTACAACTGCGACAAAATGATCTGCCGCAAGTATGTGTCTGCATCGTGTCTCATAGATTGCTCTGCCCAGGCCTATGGAGCCTGAGGGAGGAGCTGGGTTCAGCAGCTGAAACACCTTTTACTTCCAGCTAATGTCATATCCAGCTCATAACCTCCTGGAGAGGCTCCTGCTCTGCACAGGTCATGTTCAGTGCCCCTAGAGTTCCCTGGTCCACTGTGCATGGGATGGAGGAGATGCTATTATTCCCATCAAGGTTTGGCAGGGGTTCTGTTCTCTGCTGAATAGGCAGCTGCTTATAAAAATCCCTTTCCACCATAAACCAAGGAGACCAGAACAGATTTTACCTTTGTCCTCCCTGTATGATTTAAAATTCCCAGACTCTCCTGAGCACAGGGGAAGAATATGCAGCTGGCTGTCTCTAGTATGTAGGCTTTGGGGGAGGAGGGCCCACTGGGGTCTTGTGGGAGTTCTCATGAAGTAGGTGAGTTGATGGCTGTTCCTCTGCCTTTTTCAGGTGTTACGCTCGCCTGCACCCACGTGCTGTTAACTGCCGTAAAAAGAAGTGCGGCCACACCAACAATCTGCGTCCCAAGAAGAAGGTCAAATAGAGGGAGCTGTTAGTCTTCTGCCTGCGTGGCTTTGTGGTGTTGAATTTCAGCTAGGAGCCTTGCTGCAATGTAGCATGGTCCTGCCAGTGGCAGGGTGTGTAGAATTAAACTACTTCCAGTGCGCAACCAGGTGTTGTGTGTCCTTGCTTTCACATGCCTTAATGCTGTTCCAAACAAAATGGAGAAGGTCACGTGTCTCCCATGAAACATTCTCACTCAGGGTCTGTTTCTGATGTTTCTTCATAGAGGGCAGGGCTTGATTCAGATGTCTCTGCCATCCTTAAGCTTGCCTACTCCACTCTTGGCTTTCTGCAGTAGCAGAGATGCTGCACCTCTGAACACATGCAGCTGGATGTGCAGTGCCTGCCTCGCAAATGTTCTTGTACATAGGAACAGAATCCAGTAGCAAATCCATGCGAATAGAGACTGTCCTGTGCTGAAAGCACTCTTCCAGTTCAAGGTTATGCCTGCTTTAAACCAGCTAGAAAATGAATAGCCTCTACTGTAGGAGTAGCTTGAACTTTTTCCATGGCTAGTTTACGCCACCCTCAAGTGACCGTGGGGGTTGCTCCAGAACAATTCTGGGGGGGGGGAAGGGTGGGCCACACAGCATGTGAAGATATCAGACCCCTGCTGCTAGAATGAATGCCCAGCAGCAGGAAGACCCCCTGCAATGCCATAGGAGCAGCCCTGGGCAGCCAGCTTGCTATTCAGCTGTACCCATTTCAGTTGGGCAGAGGGGAAATGCCTCTGGTCCTACCAGAGTAACTCCACTGACTGCTAAGAGGGGGCACATGAGTGTTAGCCTCTTCCTTTGTGCTCCGGCCAACAGCAACCACAAAAAGGCAAACTACATGGCAGCGTAACTGATCAGTGCCATTCTTGCAGGCCGGTGAGGTGAGGTGAGGAGGTGAAAGCCTGGACAATCAAGGGAATTGTTAGCTCTGCTCCAGTCCTGGTCAGATACAGCGGTGCCCGAGGGCTGGGGTTTTAGGGTAATGCTCAATTCTATCAGCTGTCCTTGCTAAGGAAGAGTGGTTTGATGGTCTGTTGGGCTGGATTTTACTCAAAGTTGAAGGGTGCCAGTGGGGATGAAAGGGATAGAAGAGAAGAGTCCATGTTTAGCTCTGCTTATGCATCCCAAAGGCTTAGCCTGTGACCCTGAAGAAGGCAGGAAAGCATGAGTCAGCCAGTTCAGGGTCACCTTTCCCCAGGTTGGGACATGAACCCAGCTGGGGGTGATGAAAAGCTGGGGTGCAGTGCAGCTCTGCTGAAAGCAGGCTCCTAGATCTGGAAAGGGGGTCATGCACCTGGGAGTCTCACCCCGGAGCCTTATAGCACAGGTGCTGCAGACACCACCTTACAAGGGAGGCAATACTAGCCCTGCTCTGGGGCCTATTTGCTGGCCTCCAAAGACTGCTGTTGGGCCTGGCCAAACCAGGGCTGCCCTCGGCCCAGGGGACTTGCAAAGCTAGTGGGGGGCTGGGGAGCGAGAGGGGAAACCTGGCCTTGGTTCCAGCCCTGGGGGCTGTCTCCGTGCAGCCTGGGACTGGCTAGTTAATGGGGGGGGCTCCTGCTCTGAGTCTGGCCGCTCCAGCGATGCAGTCAGGAGGGAAAGCCCACAGCCCCCGTGTGCCCAGATCCCTGCGCCCAACAGCCGCGGCCCCCACGTCGCTGCGGCTGCACGGCCTTGGCCCTGCCCGAGTCGCCGCGGGCCCGGCTGCCCCTATCCTGCGTTCGGTCATGAGACTGCCAGGCCTGCAGGCGGCAGGAGGCGGCCGCCTCCGAGGCTGCGGAGCGGCGGAGCCCCGCCATGGTGAGCGCGGCTTCCCCCGGGCCGGGCTAGCGGAGCACGTGGCCGGGCTGGGGGCGGCCGGGCGGGTCCCCACTGCACCCCGCGGGCGCCGGAGCAAAGGGTGGGCGGGGGGCCGGCACGTCAGAGCCCCTGGCGGCAGCCTCGGCCCGGCTGGGCGCGGCGCCCCCCGGGGATGTTGGGCGGCTCCGCTGCCGAGCGCTGGGGGTGCCCAGGGGCCGGGCGGCACCGGTGGGACCCTCTGGCTCGGTGCGGGGGGCCAGGCAGTCGCTCCCGAGGCGCTGAGGGTTGGAACCGGAGGGGCCGGCCGGGGCCTTTGCCAGCAGGAAAGAGCCTCGGGCGCTGCCAAGTTAGGGAGCGCAGCTGTTGGCCCGGAGGGGGGCCGGGGGACTGGCCGTGCACCAGCCCCGAGCACGGGGAGAGCCCGGGGGGTGGGGGGCGCCACACGCGCTCCGGCCCCACAGCTGATCCGCAGCGCCAAGCAGGCGCCGGGAAAGAGGCTTCCAGGAGCCCGCGGAGGGACCGGATCCTGCAGCTTAACCAGCTTCTCCCCACCTCCACCTCCCTCTGCTCAGGCTTGGCACGTGAGGACCCAGAACGATGGGCCGAAGCTGGAGAAGGGGGCACGTAGGGGGCGCCCCATAGCGGTCCTGGGTTCCAGTCCAGCCCAGCCCCAGGGCAGAGGGATGGGACGGGAGCCCTGGGATGCTGCCATGTCCATGGTCCTAGCTCCAGCCAGGGCACAGTGGGTCTCATGGTGGGAGAGGTGTGTGGGGTCAGGGAGTGGGATACTGAGGCATTGCTGGCTACAGCCTGGTTCTGGGGTGCCGTTGCTCTGGGCTGGGGCTGGGGCTGGTCGCAGGGTTAGCAGTCGAGTGGGGAGCCTGTCACCAGCCCCACTCTGGGTTCATTCAGCGGAACTGGCCAGTGTGGGGCTCAAGGAGCAGGGCAGGGGCCTTTCTGGGTAGAGGGCCTGGCTCTGACCTCTCCCTGGCCAAGGGACGGACCGTCTGCGGGCCGGGAATGGGCTATGGGGCCTTTTCCCTCTGGGCGCTGGGTGCAGCTCAGCAGGGCCGGGCGGCTGTGATGTTGTGGCTGGGTTAGGGCTGCAGTCCCTGGATGGGGGTGCCACATGCCGGAAGGAGAGGTGTCCCCTCAGCCTGCAGCACCCTCCAGTCTAGGGGCGAGGGGCTAGTTGTGCAGGGTGCCTGGGAGCCCCTTGCCGTACGGCTGGGGGAGGCCCTGCATCTCAGGCTGTCCCTTGGTCTCTCCTGCGGCAGACGGACGACGCTGTGAGGGTGTTGCTGCGGCGCGTCTACACCCTGCAGGGGGAGCGGGTGGAAGCCTATCGGCTCTTCGAGCAGTAAGTGACCCCAAGGCTGGAGAGCCCCGGCAGCTGTGGGCTCAGCACCCCCATGCACTGGATGGATGGGTCCAGGTCTCACCTGTCCCCAGGCAGCAGTGCCGCAGCCTGTGCAGTGTGGCAGTACAGAGTCAGGCCCTGGCAGAGCCCCACGCCGGGCAGGCAGGTAGCACGCAGCAGTGCCTTCTCCTCCCAGCCCCACAGCAGGTTCCAGCCAAACGGGGGCTGTCGGCCAGTGGGTGGGAGGGGCCTCTGGGCACGGGCGAGGCAGGAGGCCTTGGGCCTGGGAGTGTGGCCACGACACTGCCCAGCTCCCGAATCCCCGGGGCTGACTGGGGCGGCGGCGGTGGCTGCGCTGCCCTGCTGCCTGAGCTTTGGGGCTGCAGCTGGGGTGTGCGGTGGCCACACTGCCCAGGTACTGCAGGTGCTGGCTGGGGCCCTGCCTCCCTGCCGGCCGGCACTGGAATTGAGGGCCATGGGAGGCAGAACAGGAGGAATGGGCTCCGACCTGGGAACCTTTGCCCCGTGGGGCGGTTGGCAACATCCAGAGCCCTGTCCCCAGGGGGCCGCTCTCACGCTGCTGCGCCGCACCATGCGCTTCCCCCTCTGGGGCACAGTGGCTGATGGCCAGACTGGCAGCGACAGCCCAGAAGCGATTCTCTCCCCCGGCTCCAGGCCGGGATTTTACTGGCTGGTGGAGGTTAAGCTGTGGGGCCTGGGGATAAGCCTGGGATAATGAGCCCTTCCTGCGCAGGGCAGCCAGCGGAGGCCCCGGCAGCTAATTCAGTAATCCCATGGCAGGGCCGGACAGGACAACACTTGACCCGCTCACTGCCGGGGTCGCGCTGCCAGGGCCTCTCTGCAGCATTGAGCTGAGTCCCCACTGCAAGTCATTACTGCGGGAGCCAGACGGGCCCCCCTTATGCCAGGTGCTGCACTGGGGAAGAGACAGTCTGCTCCAGAGGGGCTCCTGGCCCGTTTTAGGGCTGCGGGATGCAGGGAGATGCTCAGGGCCCGCAGGGAGTGCAGGGCAGGGCTGAGGTTTGAACCCAGGGCCGGTGCCTGCTCATGCTTGGTGCCCCCTGCAGGGATCGAGCACGAGGGAGGCTCATTGGTTTTCTGCCTGGCAGGGGCCACCGGGCATATCTGAGCAGTGGGCCGCAGTACGACTTCCTCCGGTACCGGCAGCTGGTCCACGAGATCACACTGGCCTTCAGTGGCATCTCCCAGGAGATCCTGCACATCAAGGAGCAGCTCCAGGCAGAGCACGGGCGGCCAGAGCTCGCCGAGCACCTGGCCCGGGTCCAGCAGAAGGAGAAGGAGAAGCTGGAGCTGGTGAGAGGCCCCCTCTCCTCCCCTTTGCACGGGGGCTCCAGGGTGCCACAGCTGCCTTGCAGACTGAGGACCTCAGTTTACCCACAGAGCAGGTGCAGGGCCAGCCCAGGCTCTTCACCCCAACCCTGCAGGGCCCCTGCCCCCCATGAGCTGCTTCATCAGGTAAGGGGTCCTGCAGGCACCAGCCGTGGGATGGGTTTGTACCTAGGATCTGGGCGGAGGCCTCTCAAGTCCATCTCATACACACTCCCCCCAGGCAGAGCAGGGCAGGAGCTGGGCAAGCAGCGTGTGCACTACGGTAGCCTCTAAAGTCCCTGCTGAGATCTGGGCCTGGCTCTGCCCGGTGCTGCGCAGACCCAGACCCTGCCCCAGAGAGCTGCTGGCTGGACAAAGCAGAGGGGCAGCAGTGGCCGTGTCGGTGCAGGTGCTGTGGCTGGTTGGTGGCATTGCTGCTCATTGCCCAGCCACGGGGTCAAGCTGCTCAGTTGGGCAGCTGGCATGAGCCCCTGCTCCTGTCGCTCTTCTCAGGGGAGGTCTCCCCTGGAGCTGTGGGGCAGCCCCACCGGGGTGCCAGCTACTCCAGCATACGTTGTGCAGCCTGCTGGCAGGAGCCTGACGCCGCCACATGCCCCCACTGCTCTGTGCATGGGCCTGGCCTGCCCTCCCTTGGCTGCTCAACTCCTCCTGCCTCTTTCAGACGGCCCAGCTGCAGCTCGCCCGGCAGAACGTGCAGGACCAGCCCGGCGTGCCGGCCCACCAGCAAGAGGTGCAGGAGCTCAGGCACAAGTAGGTAGCAGGGGGCGCTGGGGCTGCACCACCCCATTGCCAACCATGGGGAGGCACTCTGTCCACCCCACCAAGCCAGCTGGGTGTGGCGCCCTCTGAGCGTGAGCCCTGCTGGTGGGGTGCAAGCGAGGGGCTCCCCCACACTCACTTGGCCCCCAGCTCCTGGGTTGGAGGGCAGGGTCTGGATCTGCCCATCCCACAGGCTCGGAGCCGACGGGAAGTGGGGAGGCTCTGCTGGCTGGTTGTTTGTGTGCCGGACCCGGTGGGAGGAGTGGGGGGTGAGCTCGGGGCTGGGGGGGCAGTGCCGTGGGCTGGACTGGGACGTGCTGCGCCCGGGCCTAGCAGCTCCTTGATGGCTCCTTTCTTCAAAGCAGGGCTGGCGGGAGGGGGGATGAAAGCGCCTTCCCGGCCCCTTGCCCCCCGCCCCTTAGCCAGGGCTGAAGGAGCCCCAGATGGGGCCTTGCAGCGCGCTCTTGCTGGCAGCCCCTCTGGGTGGTTAGCGGAGCCACTGGCTCTGGGGCCGCGCAGCCGCTCCCCGGCCGAGTGTTTCATAAACAGCGCCGGGGCCGCGGGCGGCCCACATAATACGCTCCATATGGCCTTTATTTAGACTTTCCATCCGCTCCGCTAGGCTAATTAAAACCATTGAGGCAATCAGCGAAATTCTCCAGGACCTCAAGTACGATTCGGAAGACGCCGAGTGATGGGCCCCCCCGGGGAATGGCCAGAGGAGGCCGGAAGCGCTGGAGGGGGCCGACGGTGGAGCGAGCGCTGGGCCGGGCTGCTGGGCTCTTGCTCCCCGGCGCACTCGGAGGGCCACACCTGGGCCCTTCCTGCCAGCCAAGGTGCAGCTGGGCTTTCAGCTGTCCCAGCACAGCAGCAGGTTGGCAAAGGACTGTGGGAGGACAGGGACCCTCTCTCCTGCTGAGTGCACTGGAGAGCCCCTGCTGAGCCCCCT
This sequence comes from Carettochelys insculpta, assembly GCF_033958435.1. Lineage (NCBI taxonomy): Eukaryota > Metazoa > Chordata > Testudines > Carettochelyidae > Carettochelys > Carettochelys insculpta. The sequence goes on along the minus strand of NC_134163.1, from coordinate 15,591,937 downwards.
TGCCAAGCTTTGCCAGCCATCCAGCGTGAGGCCAGGTGGGTGCAGCCTGGCCATGCCACCCTCTCGATTAGGGCTGAACACCCCCTCCCAGCTAGCCCACCTGGGCACGCTGTGTACAGACTGCAGTGCCAATGTGGCTGTGGCGGGAGCCAGGCTCCTAAATCCCCTAGGTGCTTGGGACATGGGTGCACCCACCCTGACCCCATGTCAGCTGAAGGCGGCTCTGGCATCGTGAGGGCCAGGCGCCTCGTGAGCGCGTCCCAGCTCCCCACTATGGCAAATCCAACCCCTGATCTCGCCCAAGCCCCAGGCCCTGTGCGGTGTGCAGGCAAGACCCAGGGCCAGCATCACCCGCTGCGGCGGGGCTTTGTCCTCACTGACCGGGGCTGCGGGGCTGGTATGTGGCTCAATAAAAGGCAGGTAGGAGCTGAGAGCTGTCGCTGTCCCTTTGCTGCGTCAGACGCTGCAGGTGCTGCTGTCAGGCCCGGCTGGTGCTGGCAGGGTCCACCCCGCCCACCTGACTCACAGCCTTCCCCTTGCGTACCCAAGGCCTGGGGGCTCTCCGGCCACGCTGGGAACATAGGGCTCCCCCTTTCCTGCCTTGCCCACCTCACTGCAGCCTGGCTGCAGCAGCACGCCCGGGAATGGTGAGTTCCAGCTGCCCCCTGCCCCAGCCCGGTGGGCAAGAGCCAAGTTCCTTCACCAGCTCAGTCCTGGCCTGCAGCCCCCCCACTTCTAGCCCTGGGCTCCCCCCACTGCAGGGCCCTTCAGCAGGGGGGAGGTGGGGTCCAGCCCCTCATGTAGCAACTGGGGGAAGGTCGTGATCCAGCCAGGCCCTTTGTGCGGAGCAGGTATCTGCGGGGGCAGGCGGGTGGGAGCCTGGTAGCCTCCTGCACTCAGCAGGGAGGCCTCCAAGGGGGCAGTGGCAGGGAGAGCTTTGCGCTTCCTTGGGGGCAGCCAGAAGGGCTGGGCACAAGAAGCCGCCCCCTCCCGGCGCTGTCCGGCTAGGGGGGGTTGGGGCTGCAGAGACCCCAGTGGTGGCTCAGCTAGAGGGTTTGGGGCTGCAGGGGCCCCAGCAGCCCTGTGCAAAGCCTTGAGCAGTGGGACCCCAGAAGGGCAGCTTGGTGTAAAGACACTGGCAAGTTCCTGGGTGACCCAGGAGGGACATGGGGCTGCCCCACACCAGGACGGGCTGGGGAGGGGGTGTCCCCCCGCTGCTCGGACCTCACCTCCAGCTCCCTGCCAGCCTTTGCAGAGGGTGCAAACCCCCCTGATCTGCTAAGGGGCCCCTTGGCTACGCAGCTCTGCCTGGGCCCGTGAGCCTGTCCCCACACCCCTTCCTTGGGGCCTGCACCAGCATTGTGTGGGCCCGGCTGAGCTGTGAGTGATGTCAGCACCCTGGTGCCCTGCCCAGGAAGGCACTGGCCTAGGCACGTCCAGCAGGGCATGTGCACGTGGCCAAGGGTGTGAGCCTGACCGCTGCGTGCTGCATGGGGCTGCAGATCCCACACAGACCTGGGCTGCCCTGGTTTATGACCTGGGGGCAGACCCTGGGCAGCAGCTGAGCCGGGCAGAGCGATTTATTGGGCTTTAACTCAAATCAGCACCTGATTGACTTTGGCAGCACCGTTAACCTGCAGGCTGCAGCGCTGCTTACCTGCACTGCTTCACGTCGCACCTGACCGTAACTTGTGCGAGGCTAAGGCCGGACCCACACGCCTGGCCCCCCGTGCCCCTCACTCTAGCCGGCAGGACTCCCGGCCCCCCACGCCCCCTCGCTCTATCCTGCAGGACCCCCGGACCCCCATGCCCCCTCGCTCTAGCCTGCAGGACTCCCGGCCCCCCGCGCCCCCTCACTCTAGCCTGCTGGACTCCCGGCCCCATGTGCCCCCTCACTCTAGCCTGCAGGATGCCCGGCCCCCCACGCCCCCTCGCTCTATCCTGCAGGACCCCCGGACCCCCATGCCCCCTCGCTCTAGCCTGCTGGACTCCCGGCCCCATGTGCCCCCTCACTCTAGCCTGCAGGATGCCCGGCCCGCCCCCCCACGCCCCCTCGCTCTAGCCTGCAGGATGCCCGGCCCCCCCTGCTCTAGCCTGCAGGACGCCCAGCCCCACATGCTGGGGGGAGGCCCCTTACTCCAGCCACAGATCCCATCACTGCAGCCAGCGCTCACCTTGTCATCCTGGTTTTCTTACTTTATTAAACAGAGCCCAGGGGTGCGCATGAGCCTGGCAGAGAGGGGGTTGGGGAAGCTGTGCAATGAGCAAATCCGTGTGGTCACAGCCAGCACAAAAAGCCCCAGGCGCTGCTTGGCCTCTGCACTTGGGGGTTAATGGGCAGCCAGAAAACACAACCAGTTTCCTAGAGCCCTCGGGCATTGGGCCCCCAGAGGAGCTGGCTGGATTCTGACAGGAGGCTGGGACCCTGGAGTCAGTGTGAAAGGGCCAGGCCGTTGGTAGCACAGGGCCTGGCATCCTGGGTGCTGCCCGGGCTATGCACAGGGGCCTGTCTGTTCAGCATCCTCCCCCACGGGTGCACTTTGCAGAGTGGGATTTTCTGTGGCTTTTCAGGCCCAGCTGCGCTGCCAGCCCCTCCTCCCTGGGCACTGCCCCACTGGGCCCTCATGCAGGGCAAGGGCCACTGGGTCCATGCTCAGCCCCCTGCCAGTGCAGCCTGGTTAACGCCAGCTGCCGTGGCTGGGACATGCTCCCTCGAGGATGGTGCTGGGCCCCTTCAGGGGCTGCTGGCGGCAACCAAGGTGGGTTGCAAGTGCCCAGGACTGGCTGCAATGAGGGCTCTGCTTGTGAGTGACCCTGAACACTGCCATGGGGCAACCTGCAGCCATGACCAGGCTCCACCAGGCAGCCTCCTGATCCCCTTTGAGAGGTACCAGGGAGGCACTGCCAGCCCTCCCCGCTGAATGCTCTCTGCCTGGGGTGTCTGGGAACGCTGGGAACCGCCCAGCAGTGACGGGTCTGGGGCTGCACCGGGGCCCTGGGCGGAGCAGGGCTGGGTGCTGGGGACACACATGTCCAAGTCTCTCTTTCTAGCCCGGCTGGAACGCACCGACAGGGGAGGGGAGAGTCCAGGCCCTTCCCCCAGTCCTGGGGGCTGGGAGAGGTGAATGCACATAGGCCCTGTGCAGCTCCAACCACGAGTTCCCTTCACTCTCCTGCCTCTGCCCGGCGGGACGGGGGCTACAGCTTATCGCCGGGAAGCACCTGGAAAGATAACCCAGGCCAGCTGCTAGAGGCAGCATCCACCAAGCCCAACATGCTCCCGCCCTCTCCCCTGGTCCCAGCCTGGCTGCCTCCAGCTGCCTGTTTGCCCTCCGGCACCTGCAAAGCATGCAGGGTGCGGCTGCCTCCTGCACCGCCCGTGTGGGGCTGGCAGCCACATGGGCACCAAGGGCAGGGGCCAGGGCTCAGGGCGAGGTGGGCGTGAAGCAGTGGGGACCGAGCCTGGTGCTGCAGCTCAGCTTTGCTGGCTGGGTGGGCAGTGGGGGTGGTTGCGTTGCCCCTCCAGAGAGGAGCAAGGCAGGCAGAGCTGTGGGTGCTGTCTTCCCCTCCAGAAGCAGGTGGGGGGGTCTGTAAGAAGCCTCATGGCCAGAGGCAAGGAGCGCCACTTCCATGGGGTAAGGGCCCTCGAGCAGGCCAGACCCTGGCTGCCATGTGTCCGGGACCACTGTGCCAGGGGCCAGGCATGCTGGAGAAATCCACAGGGCGGCGCCCTCTTCTCCATTTCAGGCCTAGGGCTACAGGAAAGTGCAGAGGCCAGTCCCCCGCCGAGTGCCGGCTCCCCAGTGCCCAGCCGGTGCCTGTCGCCGCATCCCCGTGGGGGATGCAGCTTTGCCCTGCAGCAGGCGAGACGCCCCATGCGGGGGGCGGCTGGGGGTGGGGCGGCAGCAGCTGCCTGAGGTGCGTGTCCGGAGGCGCTGCTGCACACTGTGCGTCTCACCTGGCCCCCCTCCCGCACGGCCCCGGAAGGAATCGGAGAAGCGTCCTTACCTACCTGGTTCCGGGCTTTGTGGGATTTCTGCAGCCAGACGCGCCACTGGTCGTACAGCTTGATGCTGAGGTTGGAGCAGCCGTAGGCGTGTTTCTTCACCCAGCCGAAGAACTGCTTGAGCTCCCGCCGCAGCGTGCTGTTCTGCTCCCCGCTCTTGGGGTCGCACACGCCCAGCGCCCGATCTGGGCCGGGGAGAGTAGAGCGGGGTCAGCCCGGGGCTGCTGAGCGGGGGGCATCGAGGCGGAGGCTGGCTGGGGAGAGCAGCCCTGGCTCAGCTCCTCTGCCGCCCCACACGTGGGTGTCTTTGGCCACTTTTTGGGGCTCGGGAGCAGCAAAGGGCCCAGCTCTGGCAGTGCCGGCCTCAGACAACCCTGCCGGGCCGCAACTGCCCAGAGACAGCTGGTACTCCCCAGTGTGTGTCACTTGTGCTTGGATCCCTTGGGGGGCAGGAGGGCTCCGATCCCACCAGCTCCTCGGGGCCGGGCCTGGCTCGGCAGCTTTCTGAGCGCTGTCGCTGGGATAGACAGGCCCCCTCCTCTGACTTTTAATGCTTCTGAATGTGGCCTAAAGCCACATCTACCTGAGAGTCCTGCTCTCTCTCACAGTGGGCCCCCCCCACGGCTTTCTCTGGCTGGGAGCAGCTGCGGGGGCCCTGCTCCTCACTGGGCAGATCCTGGGCCCCCCCTCTGGGCTGAGCCTCTGTGTCCCCAGTGAGGGCTCGGGTTGAGCAGTGCCGTCCTCCCCAACGAGGGCAAATTGCCCACAGATCCTGCATTACAAATGCCCAGGGAAGGCGCAACCGTGAAGCCAGATAGTGAGTAAGGGCCAGAGAGCCTGGCTGAACATGGGGCCTGGCCGGCACAGCGGGAGGGGGGGACGGGAGCTTCGCTTTCTCCCTGCTGGGAAATCAGAGCTCCAAATTGGCTCCTTTGCAAGAAATCCAGGTGCCGGGCACAGAGCCGGGGCCACGGTGGAGAACAACCTCTCCACACGTCCAGCGCTCGCTGGAAAGGAGGGGCGCAGGGACCCCAGCCGCATGCCCTGCCCCCGCCGGCCCCCTTCCTTTCTGACCACCCCCCAAGTGTAATGCAACTCGCAGCCGATTTGCATATGGCGCGGAAGGAATGGCTGCCCCAGCAGGCCTGAACGCTAATCTAATGATTGCCAGAGCCGAGGGGGGCGGGGAGGGGTCAGCAGCTGGCAGGGTGCCAAGACCCCCGGCACGCCAAGGAAAGTTACATCTCCAGGAGGAATAGGGGGGCGGGGGGAGGCGCTGGGTTGGATTTCCGGCCCTGGTCTCACGCTCCCCACCCCAGGCAGTGGGAAGTCGGGGGTGGGAGTGCTGCAGCGGCACTCGGCCTGTGGGGGAGCCTGGAGGGACCCCTCCACGGCAAACAAAGAGGGGGGCCGTGCTGGCTGCAATGGAGCCATGGCTGGGCCGGGTCAGAGCCGCCAGCCCCCCTCTGGGGCACGGCGTCTGAGGGATGGCTCCTGCTGTCCTGCCGCAGTGTCCGACTGCAGGGATGGGCTGTGGTACCAGCACTGCAGTTCCCTGGCTCCCTCCCACACCGAGGAACCCACGCGACTCTGAGCAGCCAGCCCAGGGGCCAAGTACCCATGGCCAGGCCAAGCCCCTTGTTGCAGCCTGGCTCTGAGCCCCACAGCCTGTGCAGAGCAGCTGCCAGCAGAGTCCCTGGTGAGAGCTCCACATCCCTCCCCGGTGAGCGGCCAGCCGTGTGCGTGGGAGCCCTCCCTGCAGGGCCAGGCTGCTCACCACTCCGCGGGGTCGAGGCTGCCGTGGGGTTGCTCCAGTCGCTCCAGATCCCTGACTTCTTGGAGCCGTAGATCCCATAGGGGTTACAACGGACTTGCACAAAGTACACAGTGCCGGGCCGCAGCCCTGCCAGCCGGCAGGAGGTCTGGTTCCCTACGTCGTCCACCACCTGCCAGGAGAGGGGGGTGCCCGGCACATTCCAGCAGGGCCGGCAGCAGCGCCCTCTCTACCCCACACCGCCCAGAGCACATCCCCTTGGGGACCCCCTGCCCAACGCAGACCAGAGGGCTCTGAGCACCAGCACCAGTCTAAGCAGCTGTGCGTGGCTCCGGTGGGCCAGCCCCAGGAAGAGGAGCTGCTCCTCATCCCCAGCCCAGCAGGGCACCCGCTGAGTCCATGCCAGAGCTGGGACTCGACCCTGGCGTCCAGATTCCTCACCGCGCCGCTCACCTTCCACTCTGAGCTGTCCTCCACCCGGTACTGGATCTGGTACTTGGCTTGAAAGAGAAAATCCTTCAGCGCTGGCGGGGAGCTCCAGCGCACGCTCAGCTGGTCCTCCAGGTCCCCGACTCGGCTCACGGTGACGTCCGCCGGCGGGTCAGTGGTGACTGCCGGGGGAGGGGGCAGAGAGGTGTTTCAGGCACAAGTGCAGTGCAGGGGATGCCTGGCATGACCCAGATGAGCAGCCCCCTCCGGGAGTGCTGCTTTTGGGTCCTCCCAGCCCAGAGAGAGACGGCGGGTGCGCGTAGCCACAGGGAGTCACTAGCACTAGGCCTGGGCAGACTGGCTGCTGCTCCAGAACACTGGGCGCCCCCAGAACTCCTGGCTGCACAAGGCCTGGGAAGGGATCGGGTCCATCCTCCAGGAGAGGCTTCCAGGCAGGAATCGCCTCCTGCCCCCCCATCACTGTCACACCCTCGCACACGTGCACAGTCCAAGTGCAAAAGCGTCTCACGTCCAAGCAGCTCCCTGGTTGGCGTGGCCATGAGTGTGCCATGCAGGGAGCAGCGAGTGTTCCGGCTCAGGCAGCCTCTGGCCATGGGAGTTTGCTGCTACCGCCCGAGCTGGGGGGCAAGTCACCGGGTGGGGGTGGGCACCAAAGCCGCTGGAGGGCCTCTCTGAACCGCCTGGGGCTGGGGGATTGGGCTGGGGGGGGGCAGATGCACAAGTGGAGGGGAGCTGGGACCAGGGGGAGTGCTGAATAAAACCCTTTCAGCCTCGCCCCAGCTGCTCACCGGGCAGGAGATGGGTACAAGCTGCCCTTCCCACTGCTGGGGCGTTCGCTCCCCAGGCCAGACTTAGCAACAGCTCTGGCAGGGATTCCTGGCCCGCGAGAGGGGGTGTCTGCAGCGCCACACGGAGCAGCGTTGGGCTGGGGTCACGCTGCCTCCTGAGGAAATGGGGCTTTCTGTCTCCACGACTCAGCTGAGCTCAGGTTGGGGGGCAGCATGTCCCCCTGCCCCGGCTGGGCAGCACACCCCAGAGCCTGTCCTGGTCCTGCGCCTTGCAGGGCACAAAGGGTTAAGGAGCAGCAGATGCTGCTCACTGAGAGAAACGTCCTAATTAGATTAGAAGCAATTCTGCTCACATATCGTCCATTTCCTGTTGTCCTTCCCATTACGGGAGGACCCAGGATCCTGGCTCCCCCTGGAGCTCCGCCACGCCTCCCCACAGCTGAGGTCAACATCCCCTGTGTGTGACATCATAGCCGTCACTGCGGCAACCGGCTGTGACATCACAGCTGGGAGGACGGCGGAGCCCCTGTCTGCAGGTGGGCAGGGGAATGCAGAGCCTGTGGGTCTCCGGGAGGAGCCAGTCTCACCACAATGGGCCGTAACCTTCTCCAGGAGGGGTCAGCAGCTCTTAGCGTGAGAAACCCCCTGCTCCAAGCAGCCAGGCTCCAGCCATCTGCCTGGCAGCGCAGCCGAGGACGGAGGGGCGCTGGTAATTAGGGCTGGGCCGCCCAACACCTTCCCACCACGTGCTGCTGCTTGACTGAAGGCTGAACTGCTCAGCTCCCCTCCACCCCCGTGTGCACTCGCCGGGCATCCAGCAGTGCATCTAGCCCCCCGCAGGGCATCTGGCTCCTTGGGAAGGAGCAGGAGAGGAGGTTCCAGTGGAAGCCCCTTTTGCTGGGATTCTGCCCGGGAGCACCAGTGGGTGGCTAAGCCCCTGCTGGGCTGGAGGGGGCCAGAGCTCAAGGGCTTTTCAACTCCCTGTTCTCCAAAAACCTCCTCTAAAGACAGCCAGAAATTGGGGGCGGGAGGGGGGAGCTCAGAGGCAGCGGCCGCCTTCAGGAATGGGGCCAGCACGAGCCAACACCTCACCCACGTCCAGAACGTCCAGCATGACAACGTCGGAGACGGCCACGCCAAGCCGGTTGGAGGCCTCCACCCAGATCTCGTAGGGCGTGAAGAGGGCCAGGTCCTTGGGAATGTGGCAGGAGTACTGCCCGGCCGTCCGGTACTCCTGGCAGGTGTTATCCCGGCCATACCACCTGCCAACCAGAGGCACCAGCCCCGTCAGGACCTGTTCTCTGCATGAGAACCAGCTCTAGATCATGGGAGCTTGGCACCAGCAGAACATTTGGCCCTTGAACATGTCCAGCCAACCTTCTGGGACTCAGCCCCTGGTGCATCGGCAGCTGAACCCGAGCTCAGGGGCTGCACACTGGGAATCCAACATCTCCAGGGCTGCTGCCTCACTAGCACCTTTGGATGAAGCCCCTGGACAACGGGCAGGGGCAGCAGTGCCAAGTCCACCCTCCTCCCATTAACACAGAGTCCACGGCGCCCAACGGGAGGTGCGAGTCATTCTGCTCCTGCTCAGTACTGGCGGTGGGCTCTGCAGGACAGGAGAGTCCCAGCCCAAGGGCTGCTATCTGGCCAGTGAGCAAGGCCTCTGTGTGCTTCTGGAGCACCTGACACCCGAGGCGCCTAGAGCACCTCCCACGTGCTAACGAAGGGTTCTGCTACCTACTCCGTCCAGGGCGGAATACATACTGTTCTGTGCACCAAGGCCTGTGTGGATGTGCACCACCACACAGGCTGCTGGTTGGGTGCTCTGCCACTCTGCTGGGCAGCTCGGTGTGCAGAACAACATGTATTCCACACATGGATGAAAATAATGAGAGGGCTCCTTGCCTGGCCCCCTTTTGGCCCCGCCTGGCCGTCCCTGCCACCCAGCCCGTGGCCTCTTGCAGACACCAGCAAGGAGAAGCCTGTTAGAAATCAAGTTGAGTCCCACCCAACTCGTTGCACATGACGCCCACCAGCACTGGTCTGAGCCTGCAGTCTGTCCTTCATCTCTGGGGTGCGGGTGGAGCTTGGTGGAGCTGTGCACCTGTCCCCTTCGGCAGTCCTTTCCCCACAGCACCTACCTGCCAAAAAGTAAGAGGAGCCCCTCCCCGCCCAGCACTTGCCCCTACCTGAGTTTGTATTTCAGGGTGTAGTTGGTGTGCAGATAGGTCTCGCCTTCCGTGCCAGGGGCCCATTTACAGGTGAGGTCTTTCATGTTCTTGGACCAGCAGGTTATGTTGACAGGTTTTTCTGGTGGCACTACAAGGAAAACGAGCACTTGACATGAAACCTGTTCTGCAAAGAAACCACCGAAGCCTCCGTGGCTCCAAGCGGCCCAGAGCCTTACAAGCCTGGTGCGGAGAGCTTGGCTCAGGGGCTTTGTTTAACACACTGTTTTTAAGAGCCCCGACAAAATGCATTTAGATGCTCAGCTCAGCTCAGCCCATTTGTCACTCAGCTGCCGGGCCCCGCTCAGGAGTCTGTGATTCCCAGGCAAGAGAGGATGACATCATGAACACCCAGACACCCCAGTGAAAACACCCGGGGCGGGGGCCAAGACCCTACGCTCTTCTTGTAGGAGGAAGACGCCTCCTGAGCTCAGGGCTCAGCAGGTGCACAAAAACGCAAACCATTTCCAGCTCTCCATTTGAAATGTGAGTGCGTTTAAAACCCAGAATATCCAGCCCTATATTCTGTTCCCGGGCTGGGATCGGAAGCCGTTTTCTTTTGGGAGCAAACAAACAAACAGAGGGTTTTCTGTTCCCAGTCCAGCCTCACTGTTCCGAGGAGCTCCTAGAAGTGTCCTTAGAATAGCCTAAGATAAAATCTTATGATCATTGATTTGGACAAGTGTAATTTCACCCCTGGCTGCCAAATAGTCCTTGTGCTCTTGAATTCTCATCTGCAGAAGCTAAAGCCATGCGTGACAACTCCCAGGCTTCGAGTTCCACTTACGAATGCTGGGAAATGAGCCATTAGTGCAAATCGCAGGAAGGGCATTAAACAGTGCAAATGACTGGTGTGCAAATGATTAGCATTATTGCAGGAGTGACTTGCGCTTGGCAGCAACACCATTTGAAATCACGCTGCTTGTGCTAATGAAATGCTCAGCCCCTAATGAAATAGATGGAGACCTGATGTCACACGGCTTCTGCTCTGGAAGAGTAGCAAAAGCCTGCAGAACATCTCACCATCCGTAGAAATCGACGGAACTCTTTTGCCAGAGCTGGCGGGTTAAGTCTAGTGGCTGGGCCATATTCCAGTTGGAGTGGTTCTCTCCCTCTCTGAATGCCCCAGGAAGTTTGGACTGGAGATGCTATTCTTAACTTTTCTTCCTAAAAGCTACTGAGAAGTGCTGCACAGTCGGTTCCACCCCAGAGACAGCTGCATGGCAGTGGATGGGCAGCAACAGTCCTTAGAGTGCTTTGGGACCCCTTAGGATGAGAAGCTCAAGGTCTGTCAGTGAACAAGGTAAAGAGCCCTACGTAAACAGACTCATCAACCCAGCAGATTTGTACCAGGGATCAATCTGGGCAGATATGTTTTTCTGGTTGTGACCAGGGTTCCCTGTAAGCCAAGCACTTGGGCCACCGTCCAGGGGAGATTCAGGTGCTGCCCAGCTGATTAGCAGAGCGCCCCCAGCCGGCAGCCTGTGTCCTACCGGCGGTGCACATCTGCACCTCTCGGTGCACAGAACAGTTTATTCTGCACATGGATGGATAGAAAACGTCAGTGAGAACATTGGCTCTGACTGGGACCCAACCAAAGCAGAATTGTGAACATACGTCCCACATAAAGACAGGAGCCCGCCAGGATGCTGCCGTCTCTGCTGTGACACACCAGGTTATCTCCTGACTGCTGCCTGGACCCGTTCAGGCTGGCTAGAGTCACGCTGAGGGTGGTGCCATTGAGGACCTTGTAGGACTCTGGCGGGAGCTGCCTGCCATTCAGAGTCCAGTACAGGTCCTCGGCTTTGAGGTGCAGGTCAGCGTTCACTGAGCAGGCGGCGGTGAGGGAAGAGCCAATCACCAGAGTCGGGTCTTGCGGGGAGATGACTGCAGGATCTGCAACAACAAAGAATCAAAATCAAGGAGCAATCTCATCCGTGGCTCAGCATCTAGCTCTTCCCCCACATAGGCTCTGGCCGCCAGCAGGGCAAAAGGCTTCCCCCTCTGCTCATACAATGAGAGCCCAGGAGGTGCCTGGGATTTACACAGGCAAGTCTGGCAGCTTTTTCCTACAGCTGGGCCGGTGACGTGTAGATCGAATGTGGGTTCCGCTCCAAGAATAAGCTGATTGTTGTCCGAAAGCGTGTGTCTCTGGAGAAGGTGTCTCTCCCTCACTGCTTCGCCAGCAGGGATTGTATCAGCGGTTCACGCTGGTGGCAGCTGAAGGGGTTGGGATCTGGAAGGGCGTGGCTGCCCGTGGCTGTGAGTGGTGGCCAAAGGGATTTCAAACGCAACCGTGGAAAACCTTTTTAAAAAAAACAAAACTGCATTCACAGACATCCCCTGACCAGAGAGTGATGCAGCCGGGACCCAGAGCCGGTCAGTTACACTCTGGGCTGGAGGGCTGCAGGACCTGCTTAATGTTAAGCATGTGCTTAAGGCGGCTTCACTGCCCTAAAGTGTTGGGCGCACTCCTCCCTCTTGCGAGCAACTGCATCCAGTCCCAGCCCACAGCCATGCCCAGCGCCCTCCTGAGACCCTGGGGCGCCTAAACTCACTCAGCACCAAAATCTCACAGTAAAAACTCCCTAGGCACCTATGTTTCTACCCCTGAATGCACACAAGGCACCATGGGCCAATTCACAAACTGGGAGAATCAGGCCTGCAGGGTTCCTGCTCCGTTTTTCCATCCATGGGCAGGATAAATTTTATCTGTGCCAAGGCATGTGCGGATGTGCACCGCCTATAGAAATGCACGCTGCTGGCTGGGCGGGGCTGAGGGTGCTCTGCTAATTAGCTGAGTGGCATTTGCATCTCTTCTGGGCAGCTGCCCATGCTACTCAGAGGAGGACGTCCCTCCTCCCTTCAGTTCGGGGCACTCACCTGGCACGTGGGAGCCCCCTCCCCAAGTCCAACACCCTCCTCGGCCTGATGGGGAGGCCGGATCTGCCACCTCCCAGGTGAGCACGCTAACCCTGGGCTGATGGGATAGGCCACGCTAGGGAAAAGCTCTCACATCTCTCCTCGTAAAGCAGCTGCACTCTGGATAAAGAAAGAGAGACTCCTGGGAGCAGGAGGGGGGATCCTGGGCAGCGTTCCCTGCAAGCTGAGCACTTGGGCAGCTGCCCAGGAGAAATCTACCTGCCACCCAACTGATTGGCAGAGCACTCACAGCCAGCAGCCTGTGTTTCTATTGGTGGTGCCCATCCGCACAGGCCTCGGTGCACAGAACAGCATTTATTCTGCCCGTGGATGGAAAAAATTACAGGGAACCTTGTTCCTGGGTCTGCTCCCTCACGGGTGAATGCTCCAAGCCCTCAGCAAGAAAGCTCTTCTCACAGGACTGCTCCTCCTCTCCCCCAAAGCAGCATGTGGCTCTGGGCTCCGAGGTGGGCTCCTGGCTGAGAGACAGGGCAGATGCAGGAGCCTCCTGCAGCTTGGACACCCCGGCCTTGGCCTCTCCTGCGGGCAAGCCTAGTGCACTGGCTTTGGTGAACCACGGCCTAAGGGGCCTCTCTCGCCCTCCTCCTGGTGCAGGCACCTGGGTGGGGGCTTAAACTCCCAGCTTTGTGGATGGCCGTGACTTGCCCAGGCCCTGTGGGGCTGGCAGTGTGAGATCCTGCTTCCCCACCGCGGAGTTGGAGCCTAGACCTACAAACCCATCCCCTGCGCTTGGGTGCCCCGTCTCCCCGGGACCGCACGGTGGGTTGCATTCTGAAGCGTCGCTGGGTGAGTGTGTGCAAGCTGGCACAATCGCACACCTGCCCTTTGCCTCCTTGACACAGACCTCAGCCCCCCCTGCTTGACAGCTCAGTGCTGAACCTCTGCATAGGATCACCGGCCTGTTCACCTGGGCATGGGGGGAGCTTACAGGGAACATTCGAAGCCCTGGTTCAGCTCTGCTCCGAAGCCCACACTCCTACTGTAAGTACCAGTAACTTAACTGGGACCGCTCGGGTGCTTAAAGCCAAGCCTGCGGTTAAGGCTTTGCTGAGGCTTGAGTTTGTTCGTTTATTTATATTCCTCCCTCTCTGCCCTGAGGCCCCCTGCCAATAGCTTTGGGGATTTACACAACATTTCGAGCCTAAAACCAAACCAGGGCGGGGGGCACCACTGAGCTCCATCTAATGGAGACAGACATGGGCCCAATGCTACTTCTGTTGCCCTGGTGACATTATAATCGGCCCCTGCAGAGCAGATGCCCCCCTGAGCTTTCTCAAGCAACCATGCAACTTCCGCAGCAAAGGGCTAATTTTCTGCTTCTGGCGGCAATGGTCCAGCGGCGGCCCTCTGCCCAGGGGAGATTGCACCTCAGTGTGGTCATTTTGGATTAATTCTCAGAGCCCCTGGCCAAGGATCCCTGGAAGCTGGGTGTTTGGGCAGCCACTCAAGAGGGATTCAGGTGCCACCCAGGCGATTAGCAGAGCACCCACAGTGGGCAGGCTGTGTCTCTACTGGTGGTGCACGTCCACCTATACCTCAGTGCACAGAACAAAATTTATTCTGCCCGTGGAGAGAAAATAGCCCCTGGCCCTGGGGCAGCTCCCAAAGCCCCTCTCCGCAGCAGGCAGGCAAAACAGAACCCCCACCCAGCCCGCAGGGATCCTGTGCAGATGTTTAGCACTGAACAGAGGGGTCTGAGCTCTGTGCCAAGAGGGGCGAAGAGCAGGAGTGTGAGTGTGACTGCTTGCACACGTCCCCCGGGTCACTTTGTGTGCAACCCGCCGTGTGTGCACCCCAGCGGAGGACAGTTCCTGGGGACTGCCAGGTGTGTGACAAAAGAACACACCATGCCTGAAGCCTCAGCCTTACAGTGGGGGGGAGGCGTGGAGCCCGCAGCGCCATTCCTGACGTTAATAGTGTTGGGCCCAGGCATTCCAGGGGCACCCTGGGCCAGTGCTGTATTGCGAGTTAGTGGGCTAGTGCCTTGCAGCCTCCAGACAAAGCTCAGGGCCTCCTTAGGCCTGACATACGCTCAGCTCTGCTCAGAGTTGCCCAGTGTAACCCACACACCCAGGGGTGGGGTTCGCTAGCTCACTTACTGAGAGCGAATGAGCGATTCTCCTCTGTAGGCCGAGCTGCCAGCCACCCGGCTTTCAGCTCAATCTGCGCTAAGCTCCACAGGTCCCAGGTTCGAGGTGGTCACGCTAGCATGAGAATGCAGGGCCAGCTCACCAAGGGGCTGGAGGTTTCCAATGTCCCATTTTCATCAGCTAGGGCCTAGGCTAGGTTCCCTGTGCAGAGCTACATGCCTGAGCGAGACAAAGCCCAGAGGGGACCTTGGCCTCGTGTCTCCAGCCTGCAGAGCAGTGGCTGAGGAAGGTGCAGCAGAAAGCTTTACATTCCCCCTCGCCCAAAACAAACAAAGGCCCTTGGGACGGCCGGGGAGTGCGGCTAGTTCCCAAAGAATCTCTGCAGCCTGCAGCCTCCAGCCCAATGTGTAGGACAGAATGTGCCTCTGCACACAAACACTTCCATCCACCCACCTTTCCTCCATCAGACGCACCCGGAGGAGTGCTCTGGGAGGAAGCTGCAGCCCTGCAGATAAAAGGGCCAATCCTCCAGGCCCTAATTCTAGTAAATTTGAATCTGCCCCCCCCGAAACATGGCCGAGCATAGTAAAACAGATACAGTTCCTGGCTTCCAAGCAGAGCCTTCAAGCCGGAGTGTCTGGAGGGGCCAGTTTTTAAAGCCATGTTTTTTTGAGCCCCAGACCGAGAAATGAACATGTGTTTTAAAAGGGAAAAGTGTGAAGTTTTCAGAATGGAGCTCAATGGGCCAGAGAGACACACTCAATGTGTGGAATGTGCAACTCGGAACTACAATCCCGGCTAGAAATTTTATTACTTTCCTATTTTTTTAAAAAATGCTGATCAGGTGCTAAGTAATACTATAAAGTAAAACCACACTTCCAGGGTGTCAGGAGCATTTACTCTTCGCGTTTGACTGGCCAGATTTCATTTTTATGTTGTACATTTAAACTCTGGGAAAGGGGAAAAGAAACTGTTAAAAGGCTCTGAGATCACACAGCAAGAGCATGCTTTCTCCAGGAACTGTGAAGCTTATAAAAAAAGAATTATCTGCGAGATTCCCAAAGGCGAATTCGTACGGTCTCAGAGTTTCTCAAGAATACACTTCGATCACCCTCCGGTCCTGAGAAATGTGGTGCCCAGATCCCCTTGTTGCTGTGCCAAAGTGACATTACAGGCCCCAGAAAGAACAGTTTGGCCGAACGCTTTGTTCCTTCATAATCTTCCTCAATGTTTTTTCCCTTTCTGGTTTGGAGGCTGCATTTGTCATGCTCCAGCCTCCGCTCCGAGGTGGATCTTCTAAAATGTTTTACCAAAGGCAATCAAGCCAAACGCAGAGGGGAAATGATCATTTGAAAGAGCTTTTAGCTGCACTCTCCTGAAGGGGATGGGTGTTCATACCAGGTGGGTGACTTGGACAGGACTGAAAAAACACTCCTTGCCAACTATATAAAGTGATAAATTGCTGAAAATTCTGCACAGGCCACTAACTGGGGGGTGAGGTGGAGGGGCTGTTATTTCTATCATTCAGAGCAACCCTGAGCGCACACACTCCGTCAGGCTGTGTTAATAAAGAGCAGAGCATGGCAGCACGCCTCTGCCGGAGAAAGGACTGTCATGTAGGTGCAGCACTAGCTAGGACCTAAAGCAGTGGCGGTGCCTGTGGACCCCCGGTTCTGCTCCTCCCTCCACACCAAAGCCCCACACTCCCTATGCCTCCCCACTCCCTCTGCAGCCCTTTGGGAAGGCAGCAAAGGGCCTGATTCACTCTCTGTCCCTGCTCCTCCCTCTCCCGCTCTCCCCGACTGGAATGCCGAGAATCAGCTGTTTGCTGGGGTCCAGCTCTGGGACGGAGGGGGAGGAGCAGGTAGGTGGGAGGCATGCAGGGGAGGGGGCACACTACAGTGCTCTGTGGGCTGCTGCGACCCGCCGAGGTGCAGGAGGCCTGTTCACACGGCCCGCCCACTAGTGCAGGCTGGCCCTGGCCCAAAGCAATGTGAGTAGAGCTGCCCACACCCCGTTGGACCGGTCTGGAGCATCTTGTCGTCATCCATCGCCCAGCAATTGCTGAAAGCAGCCGGGGCGATTCGAACTGAAAGTTTCCAAAAAAAGTCTCCCAGAATCTCTTCAGTCAGAGCTGGGAACCTTCCAGGCTCACCTCTCCTCATGCCTGCGTCCCTCACCAGCCCACCGGGGTGTGAGATCAACCCCCAGCCCCCAGGAACGACGAGGTGGTGCTCCTGCACCATTGGATACAGCTGGGGAGGTTCCCCAAAGCGTTCTCCACACAGCTCAAAGCCCAGGGACCAGTCCCCGCGCAGGCACTGTGCCAAGCCTGCTGGGGCAATGGAAGGGCCATAAGGAGGCCAGTGCTTGGTTCGTGGTGTTCTCATAGAAATCTCTCTGGCCGCAGGGCGTTTGATGTGTTGCCAGCCCAGAGGTACAGGCCCTCTCCCCTGCCAACCTGAGCAAAAAGGGGCAAAATACTTCCCAAGTTTAGACTCCAGATGCTTAGGAGAGGGGCACGATTCCCACCCATCCCCCAAAAAGAGCAGCGCCAAACAAGCCACTGAAATGCCCCATGCGGTCTCCCAGCCCCATGCATGTGCCAGCCCCAGCTTCACCTCTGGTTGTTCCTTTTGATCACCTTGGGGTGCACAGGAGTGCTCACGCCAGTGAGCTCTGGTACGATCCGGACAGATACCCAGGAGGAAGTTCGGGCTGGTGGCCCAGTCATCCCCAGCCCCAACACAGACTCCAAGGCTGTTCCAAATGACCCAGGCTTCCCTGGGGAGGATTGCTCCCCAGCCTAACAAACAAGGTCTGGCCTCAGACTGAGCTTCAGTATCTTATCTTACCTTCCCACTCCTCTGGCCACAAAACCCCTAAGCAATCGCCCTCTGCCAGCACAGGTGCCCATCAAACACCTCCAGACTCAGCCAGCTGGGGCTTGCACAGCTGGGCACTTGGCCAGCCGCCAAGGAGAGACTCAGGTGCCACCCACTGATTTGCAGAGCGCCCACAGCTGGCAGCCTGTGTTTCTATGGGTGGTGCACTTCTGCATGTGCCTTGGTGCACAGAACAAAATTAAATCCATGCATGGATAGAAACTTTAGAGGAACCACTCCCTGGTGCCTTCCTAACTATAGCAAAGCCATGGGCAGCTGGCATGTGGCACAGCCCACGAACCTCACCAATGCTACGTACGCTATTAACCCTTCCTGGTGCTTGGAGCCTGGTCCTGGGAGCCTGACCCACACACAGGGAGAGCAGGATGGGGCCCCTGGCTGGACAGAAGCCAGACACACTTCTGAGCCCTGAGGATCGGGAGCAGTGGGTCTGTCCCACAAAAGCTCATCACCGAATAAATCATTTTGTTAGTCTTCAAAGTGCTGCATTCCTGCTGCTTTGTTCTGTTGGAGCGCAGACTCAGGGCCACCTCTCTGTTCCTATTCTTAGGAGCAGAGCGAGCTCCAAATTCCTCAGGTTCGGTTAGTTTCCTTGGCCAGACCCCAGCTTCGCTGTTACTTCAGTTCCCAATTCTGAGCCGTGGCTGTTTAATAATTAACTGTTAATGGTCCTTGTTAATCAATCATTAAATAAGTCATTGCCAGAGACGGACTGTCAGGAAAACAAGACTCAGCCCAGGCCCACGGCTCCGCATTGGCCGGGCGGGTGCAGTGTGATGCTGCAGGGCTGAGGGTAGTTACCCCAGTAAGGTGCCCGGCAGGGGGACAAATTCCCCCGGGGGGGGTGCTGTTTTCCCAGGAGTGCACAGCAGTTCTTTCCCACAGGTGCTTGGGAGCAGGACTGTCCTGGCTGGGGTTCAGGCGGCCTGCTGCAGTCTGGTGGTCTGGCCAGGCCAGGCCAGGCCTGGTGGGGCGTTGGGGGGCTTTGCCTAAGGCTCCCCAAACAAGAGCAGAAGCTTTTCTTGGCCTGACTACATGAAGTGTGGGCAGTACAGATCAGCTAGAGAAATTCCCACCAGAGAAAAGAAGCACCAACTTCCTGCTCCAGGAGAAAGGGAATCCCCCACCTCCCACCCCAATTCCCCTCTTACTTGGGAAACAAAACCACAACTCCAGGAACCAAAGGCTAAGTTGTGTTAACAGCACTTCTGGGTCCTCAGGGAAGGCACTCACACACACACACACACACACACACACACACACACACACACACACACACACACACACACACACACACACACACACACACCCCTGGGGAGACACACAGACGTGCTGCACACCTATGTACAGAGACATACACCGATATCTGCACACACCAGAGATACACACCACAGGCACCCTCCCCACACAGAGATAACTACACACAGACACACACAAAGATACACCTCTGCCCTATGGCCACACAGCTAAAACACACAGACACACACACACACACACAGGTACACACCCCACAAACACACACGTTGTTCTTGGTGAAATGAGCCCCCGCTGAAGGAGGCCGAACCCGGAATTCCCTCCAGGGAAAAGTCGGGGCCCTCCGGAGCCGGGGTTCAGGGGCTGCCCCGCTCCCACCGGCAGAGCAGGGCTGCGGGTTCTGCATCTATTGTTCTCAATGGGGGGAAGAGAGATTCTCCATTGTTCTCAATGGGGGAAGGGGAATTCTCCATTGTTCTCCACGGGGGCTGCGCCCTTCGGGTCCCGAGCTGGGAGCCCAGCCCTGTGCCTCGCCCCTCGGCCTCTCCCCGGAGCGCGGGCGAGTGGCCCCGGCGCTGGCTGGCAGCTCGCCCGGGGCACCGGCGGGACTGGGGCCGGGCGCTCCCGCGGGGGCGCAGGACGCGTTGTTCTGGGGGGAGCCGCTGGCGCCTGGCCCCAGCCTGCGCCCCGCGGCGGGAGCCGGAGCCGGAGCCGGAGCCGGGGAAAGGGGCTTTCCGTAGCCCGCTGGAGACGTGCGGGCCGCGGCAGCTGCGCTGCGCTGCGTTGCGCGGGGGCGCAGGGACAGGCGCCAGGCGTTGCGCCCCGCGGGGGAGCGCGACCGCGGCACCAAAGCCCTTTGTTACGTGCGCGGTGCGCGCCCGGCTCCGCGCCCCTTTCCGCCTGGTCCCCGGGCTCTGCGCGCAGGCTGGGCCCCCGCGGGCGCGCAAGTCCCCGCTGCCTGGAGCCGGGCTGGGGGCGGAGGCGAGCAGCCCTTTGTCACGTCCGCGGCCCGAGCCCGGCGCCTTTGCCCAGGCAGCTCGCAGCGAGCTCCGCTGGCGGAGGGTGGGGCACGGCCCCTGGCAGCGCCCGGCCGGGGGGTCATTACCGTCCAGGGGCCCGGACACCCCAGCGCGCCTCGGAAACCCGCGGGGAAAATGAATGGAATGGCCAAGGGAGACCAAGAGGGGCCGGCAGCGCAGCGCAGCGCAGGGGCCGGGCTTGCGGGAGCCCACCGCCGGGGACCCGGGCCCAGGGCGGGAAAGGGGGCGCGAAGGGCCGGAGGAGCCGCGCATTTCGCCGCCTGCGCCAGGCGCGCACGGGCTGTTCTCTCGCGGCTTCCGCTCCCATTGTTGGTGCCTCGCTCTTGGTCGGTGCCCCGGGGGCAGAGCCGCGCGCCCGCCGACCCAGGTGCGCAGGGGAAGGGCTCGGCCGGCCCCGACGGGAAGGGAACCGCTTTGTGCGGAACCAAATCTGCCCCGCGCGCCCCACCCCGCCGCTGGGAAAGGACCTGGCCCGGCCCGGCCCGGCCCGGCCCGCCGGGCGCCCGCTCCCCGGTCTCAAACTCGCCTGCCTTGGTATCTGCCCGCAGCCAGACACCTCCGCAGGGCCGGGCCGCGCCGCCGCGGTTACCCAGCCCCCTTGCCACTGCCAAGGTGACTTTCTCCGGCTTTGCCCAGTCCCGCGCCCTGCCGCATCCCGGCGGGGTTTCCTTGTTCCCTAAGGACGCCCCAGCCCGCTCCCCGCTGCCCGCCTGGCGGAGCCAGCCCCGGGCCGTACTCACATGTCAGGGCTTCCAGGCCAGGAAGACAAAGCCCGAGGAACACAAGAGTGATCATGTTGCAGCCCTGGGGGTGAGCTCCACCTGCCCCCCGGCAGATTCTCCCCTGGGGACTGGGGCGCCCCTCGGTGTCTCCGGCTGCGCGTGCCCAGCCGCAGCTCGCCTGCAGTGGCCGGGGAGCCGGGGACAGGCCCCCAGGGAGCCGCGCGGAGGTGCGGGAGGGTGGGGAAGAGCCAACAACTTTTTGGGAAGCCCTGAGCAAGTCTGAACAACTGAAATTGACAAGGTTCCGAACGCGCCTCTGGCCCCGCCCCGCGCTGCCCGGGCCCGCCCCCGGGGGACAGAAATTTACAAGGACTCTCGGCTCGCTCCCTCCCCCCGGCGCTGGGCCGCGTCCGCGCGGAGGGCAGGGGCGTGGGAGAAGCCCCCCCGCCCGGGACGTTTCCTGTTACTCAATCGGTGCCGCGCGGCGATCAGCTGTGACTCACCGCGGCGCTGCGCTGCGCCTCCGTCCCGTCCCGTCCCGTCCGGGGCGCGCAGCTCCGAGCCTTGGCTGCGCGCAGCGCCGCGGGCTGCGGGGACCGGGGGGACAGCCAGCGCCGCCGCCCGAAGGCGCCCGGGGCCGAGCCTCCAGGGTGCCCCGCCCCGCCCCGCCCCGCCCCGCCACCCCCGGGCTCGGCACAGAGACGTTCTCGGCGCGATGAGGTGAGTAATCCAACCTCCCCGGGACAGGCGCTGGGATTAGCCCCCGCCCGGGCGCCTGCAGCGCCGCGTTCCCACCTGCGCCCGGCCGCCGTGTCCTGCCCTCACCCGCTCCCCAGCTGCTCCGCCCTGCGGGCCTGGCCAAAAGCAAAGCCCCGCTCCTGGCCCTCCCCGCAGAAGCGGCCGGAACCGAAGGTCCCTCTGGCCCAGGAGCCTGTTTTCCGAGAGCGCCCAAAGCGGCGTCCCGGCCAGGGAATGAGGGGAACCTGGGATCCCAATCCTGCCGGTTCCCAGCCTCTGACAGACAGGCTGGGGCCACCCCGCTGGCTAAGCGCCGCTGATGGACCTGCCTTCCCGGTCTCTTTCCAGCCCTTGGCCTTCCCAGCACCCTGCCGCCAGGAGTTCCGCAGGTTGTGGGAGGCCTGGGAAATGCTTCCTTTGCTTTGCCTTAAACCTCTTAATGTCAGTGGGTGGCCCCTGGTTCTGGTGCAGGGGTGAAAGTATCTGACCATTTCTCCAGGGGGTGTCCGGTCCCAGCGGGGGGCCCTGCCAGCTCATTCAGTCGCTGGCCCCTGGTTTTTGTGGCAGCTCTGCACCCCCAGACACCCCCTCACAGTCACCTCGGTTCTTGTGCTGGGAAGGGGTAAATCAGACCTCTCTCCTATCCCCCTTAGTCCTCTCTTTTCCAGGCTGGAAAGTCCCACTCTTCCCAACGGGTGTGTCCCATTCCCCTCATCTTTTTCCTTGCCTTTTCCAAACCTTTCCCAAAGCCAACATCCCTCTTCTGAGACCAGATGGCCCCAGTGCTATGCAGGATTCAGGGTGTGGGTGTGCCAAGGATTCCTATGGAAGCAATATGAGATTTTCTGTCTGATTCTCTGTCCCTTCCTTAACAATTCCCAACACGCTGCTTTCCCGCCTGTGCTGCACATGGCCTGGAGGATTTCAGAGAACTGGTCACTCCAAAAGCTCCTTCTTGAGCAGTAACGCTTGATTTCAGCCCCACCATTTTATGGGGAGAGTTGGGATGATGGTTTCCAATGGATGTTACTTTGCATTTATCAATGTTGAACTTCATCTGCCATCTTGTTGCCCAGTCACCGCCCAGTTTTGTGAGGTCCACTGGAAGCTCTTTGCAGTCTGCTTGGGACTGAACTGTCTTGAGTTCCTTTGTTCCCACTGCACTTGTCCTTCCCGAGGGTCAGGAGCTGGGTGTTTTCCTCCGGCCGCACAGACCCTGCGGAAGGGCTCAGGGCCCAGTGGGCTCAGAGCTGTACAGATGAGAGACAAAGGGCTTCTGTTCCTACAAGGCTCAACAGATAAAGCCGTTATTTGCCTGACATGCTCCACAGCTGGGTGGGACTCTGTTTTCTTCCCCCCGTCCAATTTTTCTTGAATATTTTGGGAGTTTTTGTCCCCCCCCCAAAATTGGTTTTAAATGTGGGGAGATTTGGATACTAAAAGAATTTGGATTTTTCAGTGAAAACCCCCCAAGTTCAATAAAACCCAACATTTCCCCCATCCATTTCCATTTGACCGAACAGGCACATTTCCCACCAAAGAAGCTCTGACATCCATGGATCTCTGTGCAGCAGACGGCAGCAAAGCCACCGTTCAAGTGAAATCAATATACACCAGGTTTAGCCAGAATGAAGCGTGACCGCATGCTGTTTCATGATACTGATTTAAAGACAACTTATGCTACAGTGGTACAGCCCTGTGTGTCTACTGTGTCTGCTAAGCCTGTCCCTGCCCCGACAGCTCCCGGTCCAAGTGTCACGCAGTAAAGATAACAGCAAGACAGACAGCCAGAGGTCACCTCCAATGAAGGATTGGAAAAGACAGAATATACTTCTTTCTGATGGAAATTGGGCTTTTAATGATCTGTCCAGGCCCCAGACCCTGCAGCGCTCGGGAGCGCTTTGTGCAAACATAAACAAACAGAGGTGGTCTTGGTACGCCTGTCCCTTTCCTCACAGCAGAGTTTCCATGCCTGCTACTCTGCAGCCACCTTCATTCCCAGCATGCCAGTTCAATAAGGGTCCTTCCCACTTACATCAAATGCTGGAGACCAATGTGGTCTAACAAACCTAGATAATGGCACATGTGCCTGTAATTAAGGGGTGTGCAAAGTGGGGGATTAAACCCCCTGGGGGGCATGAATTTTCACACTGGGGGTGCAGCATGATTGTCTGCTGGGTCTCAGGCTCATCCCTCACTCTACCAATGCTGAAATGTGTTGTTGGTGTTAAGTCTGTGCAGTCACATTCACAGTTGCTGTGCCATTTCTTGAGGGATTCGTAACGTTTTACATTCTACAGACTTATTTCCTTACACGTGCCAAAAGGGGTTTTTTCACATGAACAGAAGTGACATTTCTGTCAGTCTGGACAACATTAGACAGGTTGGCAGAGGTGGCGGGGAGGGTCTTGCTGGGACAAAAAGTGGAGCCCAATGTAAAAAGTTTGCTTACCGCAATGTCCTTAACAAGTGGATCATAATGCGCAGGCGCAAGGGTGAAAGATGGACAGGCAGCCTTCACTGGGGCATTCCTAACTTGGCAGTGGCTCACTTTGCAACCTTTAAGTTCTTTGATGTAGCTGTTGGGGAGAGGGGTAATTTCCTCATTAAAAAAACCCAACAAAACTGAACACAGAAAGGACAAAAATTCCATCCTCTGGAGGATGTACGTCCACCCACCAGGCTCGCCAGTGGAGTTATGGGCATTGCACAGCAATCATTGACAGTGAAGGACCAAAGAGAAGGGAACTTGGCTCCAATCCAGGTGCTGGAGAGGAGAGTGTAATTGTGGTCACATACTTCTACCCTGCTCCCCCACCCCCTGTACTCTCCCTCCCCCTAATTTTTTCCATCCATATGCAGAATAAATTTTGTTATGTGCACCAAGGCATAACTGGATGTGCACCACCAATAGCAACACATGGGCATTCTTCTCATCCACCAGGAAACGTCTGAATCTTATCTGGATGGCCACTTCCACAGTGCTTCCAAGGGCTCCAATCCAAAACAGGCTCTATTGTGTGTGGACACACTATTTCAGAATAAGTTTTGCTTATTCTGGAGCTTTCTTGTAGTGTAGACACATTGTTCTGGAATAGTTTATCTTGGAACAATAACTCCAGAATAAGCTACTCCGGAATAACCTTGCTGTGTAGACAGACCCTTAGAGACTAACAACCGCATTAGGTCAGCAACGAAGGGTCCTGTGGCACCTTATAGACTAACAGAAAAGTTTGAGCTTTCATGAGCACAGACTCACTTCATCAGATGCTGGTCTTGGAAATCTCAGCTTTTGTGGGTAAAACCCACTTCTTCAGATGGTGGAAATAAGAGAACTCAGGGTATATATTTCTGTCAATGATAGGTAACTTCTCTCTTTTTTTTAGTTTTTTCTGTAAAATGCACTCTGGATTTTGTACTTTCCACTCCAACCCATCTGATGAAGTAGGTTTTACTCACAAATTCTCATGAACTAATATATTTGCTAGTCCCTAAGGTGCCACAGGACTGCTTGTTACCAGCAAATTTTGTTGTCAAACCCTAACTAGTGCCATCTGAGATTTTTTCAGAGGCCTATGACTTGGCCAAGTTTGGGAGAATTTTTCTTGTTGACAAAATGCACCTCTCTAGCCCCAGGGCAACCCCCTCCCTGGACCCCCACCGAATTTCACGCCTTTGCTCCAGAGCGTGGAGATGCTCGAGCTTCTGAATGAAGCATTTGGTCAGACTTTCTTTATGTGAACAAGACAATGTATTTCCCACTAGCTGAGCTCCTGGAAGTTGCTGAACTGCTGTAGCTGAAATTTCCCTACCATGTCAGTCTGAGGCAGACACCCAGCACGGCAAATTTCAGCTCCCGAGCTTGAAGTTTGGCAAAGTTGTGAGCAATTGAAAACAGGGTCTTATAATAGAAAGTATCAGGTAACATTAATTACATGCAGTGCTAACAGCTGTACAGATGATGCAGTAACACCCTCCATCCCAAAAGATCCCATCATGTTTCACTGCTCTGAATCAAGCGCTTGCTTCCGATCTCCACTGAAAAGCATCTGTCTCTGGGGTGCAACACAGGAAAAAAAGCAAAACACGATTTCTCCTCTTGGGCGTTCAGGTGGAAACGTAGGACAGGAAGGGACCTTGCCAGGTCAGCTGCTCTGGTCCCCTGCACTGAGGCAGAGTATGCCTTACCCTGTGCACTGTTCCTCAACCTTTCTGGTACCAAGGACCAGCTTGCCGCCTGCCTAAACTGTGTCAGGAAGATCCCAGGGGCTGGTGCCCATCCACAGACTGGTTGTTGAAACACACTGATCTAGACCATCCCTGACTGACATCTCACCAGTTCTCAAAAATCCTCCAGTGATGGAACTCGCACCACCTCTCTAGGTAATTTGCAGCTCACAGTTAGGAAGTTTGTCCTAGACTAAATCTCCCCTCTTGCAATATAAGCCCATTATTGCTCCTCCTATCCTCAGCAGCAAAGGAGAACAATTCATCACCTTCTTCCTTTCAACAAGCTTTTATATAATTGAACATTATTATCAAGTCCCTTCTCAGTCTTTCCTTTTCCCAATTAAACAAACTCATTTTTTTCAACTTTTCCTCCCAGGTCAGAT
The DNA here is from genome assembly GCF_033958435.1 of Carettochelys insculpta. Classification (NCBI taxonomy): domain Eukaryota; kingdom Metazoa; phylum Chordata; order Testudines; family Carettochelyidae; genus Carettochelys; species Carettochelys insculpta. Next base: position 15,566,382 of record NC_134163.1, on the reverse strand, counting down.
TTTCCTAGCCCAGGGGTGTGCAAAGTGAGGGATGGGCCCCACGGGGGAGCGTGAAATTTTGTAAGGGGAGGCACAGCACGATCAGCTGCTGGGTCTCAGACTCATCCAGCTCATTAAAAAGGTTAAAATCTGTTACTCATTTTACGTCTGTGAATTTGCAGCTCTGTACCAATTCCTAACGGTTTTACATTCTACAGACCGATTTTTTTATATGTGCCAAAAGGGGACTTTTTTATACAAACATAACTGAGATTTCCATCACTTTGAATGACATTGGACAGGTTGGGGGCAGGCCCCTGCTAATTGCAGGGATGAAAAGTGGGGCTCAGCCTAAAAAATTTGCTCACCCTTGTTCTGACCTTTAATGCTTTTTCTTGCTCTCTTCCAGACTTTCTCTGATTCGTCCACATCCTGACACACTGCTCCAGCACCGAGTAAAGGGGAAGAATTTCTTCCTGTGTCCTGCTTCCAAAACTCCTGCTAACAGACCCTGAGAAAGGTTTGCCTTGTGTTTTTTTGGCACGGTGTTACATTGTTGACTCATATTTACTTTGTGACCCACTATGTAACCCCAGATCCCTCTCCACAGTACTCCTTCCTCGGCAGTCACTTCCCATTTTATAGTGGGCCTGTTTATGCCTTCTGAAGTGGAGTACTTTGCATTTGTCTGTATTGAATTTCACCCTGTTTATTTTAAGCCACTCCTTCACTGTAGCCAGATCATTTTGCAGTCTAATCCTGTCCACTGAAGCACTTGCAATAGCTTGGCGTGGTCCACAAATGTCGGAACTCTGCTCTCTGCACCATTATCCAACTCATGTACAGAGACACTGAGCAGCCCCAGCTGCAGCACAGAACCCTTCGGACCCCTTAAATTTGCCCACCAGCTGCATGGTGAACTGCTGATATCTACTCTCCGAGTGGTTTCCAACCAGTTATGCACACCTCTTACAGGAGGCTGAACATAGCTACTGAAGTTGACAGGGCCTCAGGGCCAGCACCTCTGTGGCTGGAGGTTTTTTTATAATTACAGGTTTTCAGGATCTTGGGTTCTCTTTTAATCTCTCCTGCAAGGTCACACTGACCCTTTATCCCAGGAGCCCGTGAAGGAAGCTGCACAGGGCCTGGGAGATGAGCACCCAAACCACTGTGCAACAGCAGCAGTGAGGCACAGGGTGTGGATGGATGCAGGGCAGAACCCTCCCCAGAGAATCGTGTGAACGTTTGGCATGTCCCTTCAGCTGGCCACTTGCCCTAAGCCCAGAACAAGGAGCAAAGCTATATTCTTTTGGGGAGCCACCCTGCTGGCATGCTGACCCTGCCCTGGGCTGGGAATGCCTATGCAAACAGGAGCGCACAACCTGCTCTATGCCTACCCAGGCACGTGCCGCGCTTGAGCAGAAGAGCAAAATAACGACTCTTGCAAGGAAACCGCAGCGTGAATCCAAGTCTGGGGGCTCCCTTATGGGCTGCAGTGGTCGGAGCAGCTGCAGGGAAAAAGCGACAACACCCAGATGGCTGAGAATGGAGCTCTAGGGGCTGGGAAGAGGGACTGTGGTTCCCTTCCTGGTGGCAGGACAGAAAGTGCCAGGAACATCCCAGAGAGCTGGTTAGGGGGCGCAGTGGGACTGACCTCTGGAGCAGCACATCGCGCCATTTCACACCTGTCCCTCACTGACAGAGACCAACAGACAACAGTCCTGGGAGCTTGGATTCTTCAGGCTTATCTATGTGCCAGTCCCAGCAATGTTCCCGCCAACCTTTTCCATCCATGTGTGGAATAAATGTTTTTCTGTGCCCTGTGCTATGCACCGATGTGCACCACCAGCAGAACAAAAACCACCCAGCTGGGGGTGCCCTGCTAATCAGCTGGAAGGCACCTGGCTCTCCCCTGGGCTGCCACTGGGGACCCTGGCATACAACTCCAGGACCCCCCTGGCTCTGGGCAATGCACCAGCTCAGAGCAGGGCCTTGGGGATCTGCAGTGCCGTGCGGAGGTGCCCACCACTGTGGGAGGGGAGAAAGGGCAGGTTCTTCGGAGTAAAGCAGGGGAACCACCCGAGCTCTGTCCCTCTGGGCTTTTACAGACAGGAGGGGTTCCTAGCCCTGCATGGGAAAACTCAGCCGGGCGACACAGTACAGCCGCTCCCACCCTGCTACAGAAAAACGGGCAGGAGGGCAAATGCCCTTGGCAGAGCAAGCGTTGGCTGCCAATAGACAATGACAAAAGCCATAGCAGTCTGCTGAGCACGCAGGGGGCAGGATCAGGCCCCCAGAGGCAGCACTCGGGACACAAAGGCGGCCCAGAGAAAGTCTTTTTCCCACTTGCTCTGAGTCAGCGCGTGAGCCAGAATTCCGATGTGGTTTGTGCCGTCCTTTGGCGGTGACCTTTCAGGAGCTGACTCCTCGGCCGCACCATCCTGCCCCCGGACTGACACAGCCACGGCTCACCAGGCGCTCGCCCAGCTAAGAAAAGGATCAATGTGGAGCAGGGCATTAGCTCACACGGGGCGGGTGGGGGGGAGAGTTACGCAGCTCCTGCATGTGTCATGATTTAAACTGGGGACAGGCTGAGCTGCCTTGCACAGAACATCCTGCTCCCTGGTGAACAGCCACTCCCATCTCCAGAAATCACTGTCCTGACACCCCTCCATGTCCAGTGCTGTCGGGCACCCCCTTACCGGCATGGCAAGGTGCCAGCCAGGGCTGCGTATTGCCTGTGTTATGGGAACAACAAGAAGTCTCGTGGCACCTTATAGACTAACAGATATTTTGGAGCATGAGCTTCCATGGGCAAAGACCCGCTTCATCAGCTGTGTTATGGGAGTGCCTGACCCCCCCCCCCGGCATTGTGCAAGGGGTTGTACAAGCAGAGTCACTAGCTAAGTCCCCTGGCATGACTGATTCAGTAAGGCAAACAGGATGGTTCTCACTAGGTAGGACACCGCACGGGCCAGTCTCCCCTTCCTGCCCTGGGTCTGCCTTGCCTGCTCAGCCAGCGCTTTGACTGTCTCTCCCTCTGGGCCCATGCAGCACCTAGCTGGAGATGGAGCTCAGAGCCGACTGATTGGAATGGGAGCTGTGTTGTAAGCGGTCAGGGACAGCCCTGCTACACAGCCAGGCCCTGAAAGTGGCTCAGTGGCCACCGACACCACTGATGGGCCCAACTGGCTTGGGGAAAGAAGCCTGGCTCCCTCTGTGCTTGGCTTGTGCTCCTCAGGGTGGCTGGGTTCAACTGGCCTTCGCCGACCTGTCCCACCTCCCCTGGTGTACCATCAGTGCCGTGTTCTGCAGACAGTTCTTGAGCTAAGCTAATTACTCCATGGCCCAGCCAGGGGCTAGCTCCATAAAGACCTCAGGTAGGGAGAGAGGCCGACTCCAAGGCTATGGTGTAAGAAAAGCCCCAGAAGAAAGCCCCCAGCAAGCCTGCAGCAGATTGTTGCATATTACTTTCTGCATCCTTTTAAAGTGGCCTGGGGGAAAAATAAAGAGGCTAGAAATGCAAAGAATCCAGCCGCCGGCTTTCCCTGATATCCTTCTCAGCAGTTTCCACATTAATGGGTAATTTACAACCCCCTTTAACCCCTTCCATGCGACTGACAAAGCTGCACAGCCCTTTTGAAGAGCCAGCCCCACCCTGTGGTTAGCGGTCCCTGTGCGGCACAGCTCAGTCCATAGAGTGCAGGGCCAGGCATGGGGTGGGGGCACGGATCTCTGGAGAGGGGGACAATGGGACAAATATCCAGCTTGGTTCTGGAGTCTCTGAGTGGCTGGTTCTCTGGAGGTTCTAGAAGGAGCAAGCAGGGCCCAGCCAGGGGACAAGATGCATCTCACCCCAAGTCACAAGCCCAGCTTTGCAGGAAAGGTGGATTTTGAGCACAGACCAAGCCCCCAAAGCTCTCATTACCTCTGGGGTGTTCGCTGGGGTCCAGGCCCCAAGGCCTGTTGTGCCTTGGGGCTCACCTGGCCAAGGGATTCAGGTCACCACCTGTGCCAAAAAAGTGGCCCCAGGAGTGACCTGACCAGCCCAGGGGATGAACCCCAGGTGCTTCTCGGTGATGGTGGGTTGGTCATTGACTCAGAGGCACCAGCCAGAAGCAGGGCAGTCTCTGAGCAAGGTGAAAGGCAGGAGCTGCGGATTAGGATGGGCGCAGGGAGGCAGAGCACGTGGGAGGGAGGGAGGTGAGGGTCGATATTTGCCAGCTGGAATAGGATTGCAGGGGAAGGTTTTTCCCACTAACATGCAAGTGAAGTTAGTGCCTGGGCATGGAGCTAAGGATCTGACAAGACAGGCGGGAGCCAGGCATATTGCAGGCAGGTGCAGCAGAGCTACTCCCACACAGCTCTGCCAACGCACTTCAGTCTCGACCTGCAGCCCCAGTCATGGGCCCCACACAGCTCTGCCAGTCTGCCTCACGCCCTGCCAGGGCTCCCTCTGCCATACTAGTGCTTCAGTGCCCCATGAGCAGTGTTCCCTGCAAGCTGAGCGCTTGGGTAGCCATCCAGGAGAGCTACAGGTGCTGCCCAGTTGGCAGCGTGTTTCTACTGGTGGTGCACAACCACACATGCCTTGGTGCACATAACAAAACCTATTCCACCCATGGATGGAAAAATTTAGCAGGAAGCCTGCTTCTAACCCTGACCTCCAGCTCCCTGGCTTCTTTAGGGAGTGGTGCCCCGGGCAGCTCTGCTGTGACTTCCCAGGTCTGACCAGCAGCCCTCCCTGCCCTTCCAGGACTGCTTTCCCTGGAGCCGGGGGAAGCAGCGTGCAGGTTTCTGTGAACAGAGCATTTTTCTCTTTTACCCACAACCCCATGTCTGTGGGGACTGGGGGTGGTGGGAGGTGCCAACCTGAATGGCAACAGCATCACCCCTCTCATGGAGTGGCGCTGCCCACATGTTCCCACCGGGGCTGCCAGGGTTGTGGCAAAGCAGGCCGCCAGGTTCCCCCATATTGAGGGTGGCTGTAATGGAGGGGACTGGCCTGGCACCTGGCACCACTGGGACAGGCCCCGATGGCTCAGTGGGGAAAAAGGTGCCCCTGCCACCTTTGTGCCTTGTAATGAAGGGGTAAAAGGGAGGTGCTGCACACGACCCCACCTGCGAATTGTGTCTTCCTATTGCAAGAGTTGCGGCACAGCAGGTCCTGCGAAGCCCAGAGCAGGTGGGTTTAGGGTTTAAGCCCCAAACTTCCAGGACCACCCTCCCTTCTTGAGTGCACATCTGGAGACCTCAGAGTCTGATCAACAGAGCAGTCCAGCAGCTGCCACTCCCCCTGAGCGCATCTCTGCAGCTGGGCGGTGCCCCAGCCACAGGGCTGCCTTGGGAAACTTTGGCCTCGCTCACCCTTAGCGGATGGTGACTTCTGGCCCCAGCTCCTGGCAGGGGCACCCTGGCGGGTCCGTTTCCTGAGCGTTGGTAGCTCGAGCCAGAGGGCCAGACCCCAGAGGTGCAATTGAAGCTCTGATGGAGCAGCTCAGAGCCTGACCCAGGGTTTTGCAGGCACGGCTGGGCCATCACCAGCTGGTTGGCTACTGAGGTCATAAACTGGAGTGTCTGAGGAGCATGTGTGTGGCCAGCGAGCTCCGGGCTCTGCTCCCAGGAGAGTGGATGGCTGCTTCCCAATGACCGCCCTGGAGAAGTGGGCATTGTGTCCTTCTGCAAAGTGTACCACGTCCCACTCCCCGCCCTGGGCCAGGGCCAGGCACGCTGGCGGGGGAGCACGGCTAGCAAATGCCAGGCTGGGCCGGGCCTTGCCCAGCTCCGTGGACTCTACCTGCTTTGCAGGGAGATGGGTGCCAGGCAGTCTCTCCGGCTCCCCCTGTGCAGCCACGGAGGGAGCACTGGGCAGCCCAGGGCCCTGCTGGCTGCTTGGGACTCCAGTCCCAGTGTGATTTACTGCGACGGCTCCCAATCTACCCAATTTACTGCAACGTTACTCACCGCTGCGGGCCGCGGAGGCCAAGCGCTGGCCCAGATCCACCAGGAGGAGGAGCGGAGAGCGCGGAGGCGGGGGAAAAACCCGAGTCAAACTGGCAACGTCGCCAGCAGTTTTCCACCCCGGCCTGGGTTCATGAAGCAGAAGAAGCTGGCACAACGTAAGCCACCGCCCTACACCTGGCTCCGGCCACATGGCTCAAATCCTTTGCTGGTGCGAGTCTGGGCCACACCCCCAACTTTTGGGGACGCAGGAAGGAGCAAGAAGCTCTCCCTTCCCCCCTCCGCTCCCTTGCTTAGGGAAGCAGCACTACCGCCTCCACGGGTGGGTCTGGGGAGCTGTCTGCTCCGCTTCTGCTCAGATCGGCTTTAGCGGCTGGCCGCGCAGCCCTGTGCCAGTGAGAACCCGGCCCATGTGTTCCCCATTAGGGGTGTGAGGTTATCAAAGCCCGTCAGCAGCTCCAAGCACCCTTTGGGGCGCGGCAATAAATTACCCTAATGAACGGAGCAGTGACAGCCTGCAGGGAAACGCTGCTGGCCCGGCACAAGAGGGACGTGGTAATGAGGGGGTCAATGAGGTGCAGGTGGGAGCCTGGCAGCCTTTTCTCTCCTGCCTTTCAAACACTGAAATGAGAGTTATAAATCAGGCCCCTGGGGAAAGGGCCAACACTGAGTATCTTTGTTTGGGACGTCCCTCACCTCGGAACGGGGCTGGCTCAGTGGCTACAGCGTGTGCACAGGGCTGTAAGGAACGCTGATCCCCTCGGACCCGAGCCGCAGCTTTCACAGCAGCCAGCTGCATGGGCAGGCTCCCGCTGAGCATGGCTGTGGGATAAAACCAGGTGGCAGTGCGGGGGGAGCCAGGCACGGGAGAGGGTCCTGATCCTGCCATGGCCCTGACAGTGGGGGGCGTCTCAGTTCTGCCTGCTGGGTGAGATTCTAGGGCAGCAACTGAGTTCTGCTCTCCCTGTAGGCCACCCAGGAGAGACTCAGGAGCCGCCCAGCTGGTTAGCAGCGCACACGGCTGGCAGCCTGCGTCTCTGTTGGTGCTGCACATCCGCACGTGCGCCGGGGCACGCAGCAAAATGTATTCAGCTCAGGGATGGGAGAGACGAGAGGGAGCGCGGCCCTCAGGAGGTTCCCAGTGCAGCGTGGGCACTGACCTCGGAAACGCGGGAGCCAGCCTTGAGCCCAACAAGGCACGCTGGAGCTAGCCAGGAAGCCCACGAATGTTTTCATCCACAGGGGGATGCATTTTGCTGTGTGCACCGAGGCACATGCACCACAAAGAGAAACATGCGCTGGTGCTGGGGGTGCTCTGCCAGTCAGCTGAGTTGTAGCTGAATCTCTCCTGGGCACCTGCCCACAAGTGCTCAGCTTACAGGGAACACTGGCTCTCGCCCACTTTGCTCCCTTCGATGGTTCCTGGGGTGCTGACTGCTTGCAGTGGCCCTTCCATTCAACCTGCACCGTGTTTGTCCAGCAGCTGAGACCAAGCCTCCCAGGCTCTGGCTGGGCCCCCTAAAAACCAGGGAGCCCAGAATCAGGGCCCACCCTTGAAAATCCAAGTCTAGGCCCGTGGTCACAGAGCGAGTTAGGATCAGCGCGTGCTGCAGAAATCCTGAGCCAGTTGCTGGCTCTAACCACTGGAGCCGCACTTCCCTCCAAAGCAGGAGGGGCCCAAGGTCGTGCACTGAGAATGGAACCCCAGGGTCCTGCCTGGCAGTCCTGATGCTGTAACCACGTGAGTGTGAAATGCAACTCTCACAGAGGAGGAAACAGAGCTGGTTACAGGGCCCAGCCGGGCTCAGTAAAGGGCCCCAGCTGCATGGAGGGACCTGGCTAGCTCCACTCCCGCAGGCCAGACTTCCAGAGGACCCCGGGGCAGATCCACTCTACAGGCCACAGAAACTTAGGAGGGAAAATCTCCAGCCTGGGGCATGACACAATCCAACAGCACTGTCTGACTGTCCACTGGGGATGTCACAGCCGTGTCATCATTGCGCACCGGTGTCACTGTCTGACTGTCCACCGGCCATGTCACAGCCGTGTCATCAGTGGGCCCCGGTGTCACTGTCTGACTGTCCACTGGGGATGTCACAGCCGTGTCATCATTGCGCACCGGTGTCACTGTCTGACTGTCCACTGGGGATGTCACAGCCGTGTCATCATTGCGCACCGGTGTCACTGCCTGACTGTCCACCAGCGATGTCACAGCCGTGTCATCAATGGGCACCGGTGTCACTGTCTGACTGTCCACCAGCGATGTCACAGCCGTGTCATCATTGCGCACCGGTGTCACTGTCTGACTGTCCACCAGCGATGTCACAGCCGTGTCATCATTGCGCACTGGTGTCACTGTCTGACTGTCCGCCAGCGATGTCACAGCCATGTCATCAATGGGCACTGGTGTCACTGTCTGACCATCCACCAGCGACATCACAGCCGTGTTATCAATGGGCACCAGTGTCACTGTCTGACTGTCCACTGGGGATGTCACAGCCGTGTCTTCATTGCACACTGGTGTCACTGTCTGACTGTCCACCAGTGACGTCACAGCCGTGTCATCAATGGGCACCAGTGTCACTGTCTGACTGTCTGCCGGGGATGTCACAGCCCTGTCATCAATGGGCTCCGGTGTTACTGTCTGACTGTCCGCCGGGGATATCACAGCCCTGTCATCAATGGGCTCCGGTGTTACTGTCTGACTGTCCGCCGGGGATGTCACAGCCCTGTCATCAATGGGCTCTGGTGTCACTGTCTGACTGTCCGCCGGGGATGTCACAGCCCAGTCATCAATGGGCACCAGTGTCACTGTCTGACTGTCCACCAGTGACGTCACAGCCGTGTCATCAATGGGCACCAGTGTCACTGTCTGACTGTCTGCCGGGGATGTCACAGCCCTGTCATCAATGGGCTCCGGTGTCACTGTCTGACTGTCCGCCGGGGATGTCACAGCCCTGTCATCAATGGGCTCCGGTGTCACTGTCTGACTGTCCGCCGGGGATGTCACAGCCCAGTCATCAATGGGCACCAGTGTCACTGTCTGACTGTCCACCGGGGATGTCACAGCCCTGTCATCAATGGGCACCAGTGTCACTGTCTGACTGTCCACCGGGGATGTCACAGCCAAGCTGCTAATGCCTGGGAAATGCCGCATCTGGTGTCTTTCCCCTTTGCAGAGCCCATCTCCTGCCAGGCCTCAGATGTTCCCCATCATTAGCAGCTCTTCTTGGGTGATGAAAGGCTGCTGGCCCCCAGCCCCAGCCCTGCCTGCTGCCTGTGGTATAATCGCCCGGGAATGCAAGGCCCCGGGGGCTGTCCCCTCTCCAACACACTCTTCTTCAATTAGCTGCTGAACCTCCTCCGCCGATGAGAAGCAGCTGCTCTCCGGGACACCCCTCTGCTGCTGGGAATGTGCCGCAGCGGCTGGCTCCCTGCCAGGACCCGGCTCCTCTCTGCTCCAGCCCTAAGGCTCTTTGCCCACCCGCTCTGGCCACAGAGGCCTCTGGCCACCTGGCTGGCCACCGCAAGGCCTAGAGCTGCCCTGCCCTGGCGCAGGTGGCCTGCCACAGACTCTGACTGTGAGGAGGCCCCATGCGGTGTCGGCTGGGCCAGGCAGAGATGCACAGTGAGCCACCTGGCGGGGGACTGAATCTGGGGCTGGAGCCACCTCTCCCTCTGGGGCCCATCCAGCCTGAGAACAGCTAGAGAGAGACAGCCACGGGCCAGACCCTGTGCCAGTGCCAGGGCCCCCCTGCCCAGACGTCTCCCTGGCATCTGGCGGCCATGTTGCACAAACTGCCTTCTTCCTACAAGGGGCGTGGAGCAGCCCCCACCGCAGGTCCTGGGACAAGCGCAGAATACGCAGCAGAGGCTGGGGGCTGCCTGTGCTCCTGGGCCCCAGCCGCTTTGGGCCGCCCATGTGGCTGCCAGGCCCAGGGGCATCACTGCAGCACCAAATCCACACACAACTCCCAGGGGATGCAGAATAACCACTGGACCTTCTCCTGGGTGTGTGCAGCCTCATGCCCTGCCCAGAGCTGGGCAGCCCATGTTCCCCTGGGCGAGCAGCACCCAGCACAGGTCGCATTCCACCCCTGCATTAGAGCCTGGGCACGCTCAGAGCACTGCAGGTGGAGAAGAAAGGCCAAATGCATAGCTCGGCTCCCACTGCGCCCAGCCTCCCATGGCCCCTTCCCGAGTCTCTGGCTCCGTTTCTTCCTCCTGGCCACTTTGGCCCCCTCCTATCCCCACCCTGGTGGCCTGGGGCGCTGGGGGCTACACATCCCCCATTCTCTGGGACAGGCCCGGAACAGGCTGTCTGCCTTTTCCATCCCCCACCCCAGGCCGCTGATCAGGGATGTGGGGGCACCAGCCAGCCAGAACGTGCCAGCTGCTAGTTCTGCCTCCGCTCTGCAGCCAGCCAGCCTGCGTCCTGCTCTGGGCCAGAGCGGCAGCTGGGCCTTTGAATGCCGAGGCCAGCCCCAGGCTGAGTGAATTTGCCCAAGATAGAAGAGTGCCCATGCTTGGGGATGGAGGGTGGGAAGGCAGCAGGCGACATTTGTGTCTGTCTGTCAGGGCTAGGCTGTCACTCTGTCCTCGCCCACTCCAGCTGATTCACCAGAGATTTGGCTCAGCCTGGGAAATGGATCCAGGCCCTTTGCACTTCCTGGGGGCTCACCCACCCAAGATCCTTCTCCTCCCCTCACTCATCAAAAAACCTTCACTGTGATCATTTCACCTGCCACTGAAATGCAGCCAGCTCTGGGGTGGAATGTGGCACCGGTTGAACAGTGCACAGCAACACCACCCCACCGTTCTAGGACCGCAAGGGAGAGAGCATCTACAGTAACGGATAAGGCAAAGTTGGATGATCTGGGGCCCCGGTGGATTGGACGAGGCAATAATTGCTGTTCTTCTTGGCTGCTCCAAGCATCTCCCATGGGTGCTGCTGAACCAGCTGGTGGGACTGCAGGGTGCCCCTCCAGCTGTCATTTCACTGGTGCCCTTGTTAGATCACCAGTAATGCACAGGGGATGCACATCTGCTCTCTCCATCATCGATCTCAGGGCTGAGCAAACTTTTTATGTTGGGCCCCACTTTTCCTCTTTGCAATTAGCAACCCCCGGCCTCAGACTGTCTAACGCAATCCCAACCGAGGGAATTTCGACTACGTTCCTCTGAGAACAAACCCTTCCAGCAGGCGTAAGAAAGGGAAGCTGCAGAGTGTAAAACCCGTATTGATTGGGTAGCTCTGTGAACACACACACACAAAACCAGGAGCAGCTTGTAAGGTGTGTAGTGAGACGGATGTGCCAGAGACCCAGCAGCTAATCTTGTGCTGCATCCCCCTTGCAAAATTTCACACACCCCTTGAGAACCTCCCCCAACTTTTGCATACCCCTGATTTATCTCACCAGCCTGCTGGGAAAGACCTGAGGCCTAAAGAGCTGATCACCGGACTCTATAACCATCTAACTCCACGGCAGAACGTGCCACGCCCGACCCACGCCCCCAGGGTCAGTAGGCTGTGCTCCCACCGGGCAGGCTTCTGCCCTGCACAGAGCTGCTTAGCAGAGGAAGTTAGTCTAAGGCAGCTGGCTGGCCACTCAGGTGCCCTTTGCAGCAGAGAGCTGCCTCGGAGATGCCTGGATGCTGATCACGCTCCCTCCCTGCTTCCCCTGCTGTGGGCCAGGTGCTGCTCAGCTGCATCCCTTTAAGATGCAGCTGTGGCGCGGACCTGTGGTTTGGTTGGCATGACCAGTGTCTTACTGGTAACCCATGGTGCTCTTCTGCGGGTGTTGGGCCTGTATCTCAGTTCCTCCCCCCACATCTCTCATAAGGCATCAGCTGGTGAACCTCCAGAGCCCCATCTGGGCCTGCCTGCAGGATAACCCCCATGACAGACCCTCTCTGTGAAGCCCCAGAGGGGCAGGTGACCAAGCCAGGAAATGCAACGCCCCCCGCAGGCAGCATTCCCTGTAAGATGAGCGCATGGGCGGCTGCCCAGGAGCTACTCAGGTGCCACCCAGCTGATTAGTGGAGCCCCCAGCCAGCAGCCCCATGTTCCCACGGGTGGTGCACATCCCCACAGGCCTTGGCGCGCAGAACAGTGTGTATTCCACCCATGGATGGAAGCTAGAGGGAGCCCTACCCACAGGCTGCGTGGCTGAGTCCTTTGGTACCAGGGGGCCCTTCCCGGGGCCCAGGCCCAGGGCACCTCCCGGCCATCTAATCCTAATCCCAGCTGTGAGCGATTCAGGTGACGGGAGAGACTGTCTGTGTTTTGGCTGTGCCTGCTGCCTACTCTCCAGATGCCTGGCTGATAGGAAGGCCCTGGCAGGGGGCCGCCAGCTCTCCGCCCTCCTCTGGGTACATCCAGCACATTGCCCAATAGCTCCCACGCTAAGCTGCAGCCCCACTTCCCACTGCCCCAGCCAGCCCCACGCCCTGCAGGGTGGATGGAGTAAGTTGCCTAGGGCGGCTGTAGGAGGTATTTAAGAACAGGCTGGACAAACCGCTAACGGGTGATACAGATCCGGGTGAGCAAACTTTTTAGGGTGGGCTCCACTCTCCCTCCCTGCAGCTCCCCCCAACCTGTACAGTGTAACCCAGACTTATGTTCTTATGCCCCCCGCGCTGCGCCCCCCTTAGGAAGCAGCACACCCCCGGGGGCTGCCCCCCGCGCTGCGCCCCCCTTAGGAAGCAGCACACCCCCGGGGGCTGCCCCCCGCGCTGCGCCCCCCTTAGGAAGCAGCACACCCCCGGGGGCTGCCCCCCGCGCTGCGCCCCCCTTAGGAAGCAGCACACCCCCGGGAGCTGCCCCCCGCGCTGCGCCCCCCTTAGGAAGCAGCACACCCCCGGGGGCTGCCCCCCGCGCTGCGCCCCCCTTAGGAAGCAGCACACCCCCGGGGGCTGCCCCCCGCGCTGCGCCCCCGATGAGGGCAGGGATGCGGTCGATGACCTCTGCAGGCCCCCGCCAGGACGCGGACCCTGGGGCGCAGGGCGCTGCAGCCTCTTCCCCAAGGGGAGTCCCGGGCGCTGCTCGCTGCTCCAGCCGGCCGGGGCCCGGGCCCCGCTGCAGCCAGGCGTGCGCAGGCCCGCGGCAGGGCTGCACGAGGCACCGCTGCAGCCCGGGCTGCCCGCGCCCCCCCGCTCCCAGCCTCCCTTGCTCTGTGCACAGCGCGTCGGGCTGCGGTCGCCGGGGGAGCCATGCCGGGCCCCGGGCTGCGCCTGCTCTGCCTCTGCCTGGCGCTGCCCGCCGCCGCCGACCCCTTCGCCCCGCAGCTGGGGGACACCCGCGCCTGCCGGGAGCGCTGCGCCCAGCCGCCAGGCGCAGCCGGGGTGAGCGGGGGCCGGGCCCGGGGGCGCAGCGGAGCAGGGTGTGAAGGGGGGGCCGGGAGCTAAAGCAACACTGGGGGTGGGGGGCGTCCGTCTTCCAGGGCCTTCGCTCGTTGCAACATCCCTGCCTCGGACCGGGGGTGGGGGGGCCCTGCTGCGCCGTGGGGCGCCCCCCCCCGGCTGTCTGGACATCGGCTGCTTTGCGTGGAGGGCGGGGGGCAGCCGGGTGGAGGGTTGTCAGGTGGGAAAATGAACACCCCCAGCCTGGGCCCGGGTTTGCTGCGGGGCGGGGGGGGGCTTGTTACTAAAATACCGATGTCCACCTAGGGGTGCGCTGAGGCTGCTGCCCTGTTGGGGGGGGGGGCAGTAACCGGCATTCGCCTCCTGGGCCCTGTGCTGAGAAATTCGCTGGCCGTCCATGTTATTCTGCCAGGCAGCAGGTGTCCAACTGGGGAGCAAAAGGCAGTGGCTGGAGCTGGTTGTGTTACATGGCCGGACGTCTCCTGCAGCCCTGCCACCTGGCCCTGCTGAGAGGGGTGGGTGTCCTCCCCCACACCCCCTTCCTCAGACACACACGGCACCCCAGGGCACCTTTGCCTTCCGCGAGGGGGAGTCGCGGGCTGGAGCCTTCTGCCTGAGAACTGCCCAACTTGTCACACGCGTGTAAGCACAGCATCAGAGAAGCTGCCGTTTGTGCCGGTGCCAGCAGCATGCTCAGGAAATGGCCTGAGTGTCATTCATAAGAGCTGGAATGACCAGGAGCACCCTACAAACAATAATTATTTGGGAAAAAATTAGTCCTGGCCTCTAAACTAATGATTTCAAACTGAGGCCTCAGCGCACTTTTGTGTACGAGATGTACCGCAGCAGGTAGAAAAAGCCGTTGAAGACCCATGAGCCAGATCCATACGCAGTAGGGGGAGAGCCCAAGAGATTGTCTTAAAACCAGTGACACGCTCTGCTGTTAAAACCAGTTCAAGGGAGGGAGACGCGAACGCACGGTGTCATCTGACGCTTCCCAGCTGTAAGCCACCACATGGCCTGAAGGACCCGTCCCCGCTTCTTCAGCTCCACTCCCCGTCGCTCATCAGGAAAGGGTCGCAAAACACTAGAATGGGAGGGGTCACCGCATCCAGCCCCCTGCTCTCATGTCAGGACTAAGCATCATCAGAGAGATTTGGACTCATGAGTTCCAAGACAATGTTCTTGGCCCTGAGCGGTGGAGCCAGGCAGGATAAATCCAGTCTTTTTTGTCCCAGACTTGCTAACAAATCCTTTGAAAATAAGCCCACTATTGATCTGCGCTCAGTGTCGTCCAGAAATGGGACCAACTTTTGTGTGGTAATAATGCAAATGCTTGAAAAGCTCCAAGCCCCAGGTTCTTCCGTGTGCTAGTTGTGTCCATTTTAGGGGTTGTTTTCTGGCTCCTCCATTTGCTCTGGGAGAGGGAGCTGCTCAGACAACTGGGCAGGGAGGAACTGGAGCTGCTCTGGGTAGGGCTTTGTGCCAGTGGGCCTGTGAGAACTGGGCAAGCTGATTTCCAAGCCATGCGAGTGGCTTGCTGGGTCGCAAGCCTGTTCTGGAGGTGGGGGATTCAGTCACAGGAGCTGACTCCCTTTCAGGGGTGTCAAGTATCGGAGGGGTGGCTGTGTTAGTCTGGATCTGTAACAGCAATGAAGGGTCCTGTGGCACCTTATAGACTAACAGAAAAGTTTTGAGCATGAGCTTTCGTGAGCACAGACACTTCATCAGATGCTGCTCATGGAAATCTGCAGGGCCAGGTATAAGTAAGCCAGAGCAAGGCTGGGGATAACGAGGTTCGCTTAGTTAGGAAGGGTGTGTGTCTGTAACCTGTCTCCAGAAGAGCCATTTGGTCTGTGAAACCTGCTGGAAGCACACAACCCCCACTGCCAGGAGGAATAGCCTACAGCCTGAGCAGCCAGCGCCAGCGTGCGAGGGCCTTGCCTGGCTTCCGCAGCGTGTGTGTCTCACTGCAGCCACCTCGCGCTGGTAATTCCAAGGTACGGGTGGAGACTATGGGTTCCGACATGCACGGTTCTGTCGAGCTCTGCATGCCGTTGCTGCAGCGCTGCATGCTGGGATCGGGCACCTCTGCCCACTGCACCTCCATGTTTCAAAAACCAAGGGCGGCCTTGGCTGCGCTGTAGGGTTCCCTAGGCTGCATGTGCACAAGGCTTTGGCTGCCTGTGGTGTGACAGAGAACGGAGGGGCCTGGATGCTGCTGCAAGCCACATGGAGGCCGATATCTCCTTCCCACTGAGACGACTGTGCCAAGAGCTGGGATTTCAGAGGAACAACTCACATATTACAATGTAAACTGGGCGACGTGGGCTCCTGGCATGTCCGCTTGAAAGTGGCTGTTTCTTCTCCCAGATAGAAATGGAGCCGGCAAGCAGCGATAAAAGGGGCTCTTGCTTTACTGATCCTGGACAGTGCTGTGGTATGGTGCGAGGATGTTCCATCCCATTTCCTTGCCCTAGGTCTTCCCTCTGCGTAAAGGCCGGTTGTCTGGCACTCGGCACCTCGACAGGGAAGTGTCAAATGGATTTTTGGCAAGGCTCACGCCACGGGGCATCCAACAGCATCTCTCTCGCCCACGCAGCGTTTGAGCATGAGAAATGCAGGGCTGTGCTCCTGTTTCCTGGCGCTGAGAAGCTGCGATTCACCCCAGCGTTCTGTGCAATCAGGGGTTATGGAGCTGTAGACTTAGGCAAATTGTGCCTGTGTCCCTCTGCCTGTTTTCAAATGTTGCCCTAGGCAAGGCAGAAACACGCTGCCAGGCTGAGAGGTTGCTGAATAGGTAAAGCCCAGGGGCAGACTGGTTAGAGCTGGGACATCTCCTTGCCCCTCACTTTTGGAATAAATCGCTCGTGGTCTCTGAAAACTAACCATGCAGCCCTGAGGGCTTCCTTGCCAGCCAGGGCAGTTTCCTTTCTCGCTCTTGTTTTTTTGTGCTTGGTTTATTATTGTTCAGTCTCACGCAGTGAGATTGATGGACACAGAGCTGAGCCCTACTTACAATTGCTGGTCCAGGGCCACTCTGACTTCTTACTAATCTCGCCTTAAAACTCACCTCCTTTGCCATCCCTGCAGATTGCTCTGCCGTCAGGTACTTGTCTCCTGCCTGGTCTCTGTTGTGTCTCTTCATTGTCCCCTGGCTAGAGCACTGGCCTGGGACTCAGGCACTCTGCGTTCTGTTCCTGGCTCTGCCACTGGCCTGGTTGGTGACCTCGGGCAAGTCACTTCCTCACCCTGTGCCTCAGTTTTCCCATTTCTAAAATGAGGGGGAGATGATACCTCTCTGGAAGTCCTTTCAAATCCACTGATGGAAAGAGCCAGGTAGCAGTGGCGAGACTTTGCTTTGGGGCAGGGGCCATCCTTCTGTTAGGTGTGTGTCTAGCGCTGAGCTCAGGGGGCCACGATCCCCGAGCACATCATTAGTGATAATGCAGGATGGAGCCGTACAGCCATGCCAGGATGCCCAGTGCCACGTGCAGGGCCTGATCTGTGCTGCTGCAGAGCCTTGGATGGGCAGATGCTGCAGGTGGAAGTGACACATGGCTGCTCACCTTCAGCTGTTTCCAAGCAGCCTCTGAGTTGCCATCCAGGGCAGGGGTGAGCCCAGTCGGAGCCATCCCTCCAGGGCCAGTCAGGATTCTGGGAGGGGGCGAAGATGCCCTGAGAACTGTGCACATGGGCGTGGATGGCTCCACACAGACTCCCCCATGTGCACAGGTCGGCAGAGTCTGGGTGAGAAACACCTGATGCCAACCACCTCCCGTGGGCTCGCTCGGCCCATAGCTCTCGGGTAGCCGGATGTTTCCAAATGGGCGCCAAGTTTTATGGGAGAAACCCATGCAGCGCTGCAGGCTGCCCCGTGCCATGCCGTGCGGGTCCCCCCGGCGAGAGATGCAGCAGGCTGCTCGGTCTCCTAGCCCAGTGCATTTTCAGCCTTGTGTCATTTGCAGATCCCTACAACATGTTGGGTGGAGGTGTGGACCCCTTTGGAAAGCTTAGCTAGAGCCTGCGGACCCCCTGGGGAGCCACGGCCCACAGGCCATACACCGCTGAGCTAGTCCTCTCCTGGAGAGCTCGAGCCACAGCCTGTCCCAACAGTGTATTCCGCAGGGCCTTGTCCAGCCTCGTTGAAAAGCACCAGGGTTCCACCGCCCCCCCAGGGAGTCTGTGACCCCACCTGAACATTGTGCCAGGTCTTGCTGCGTGTGCTGCACTGCCAGGGAGGAAGGGTGAATGACCCCCAGCCGTCCTTACCTATATGCAAAACCTGCAGCAGTGTAGGGCACCCGAACATTTGGGGCACCGCTGGGTCCTAAGGTCCAGCACCCTCCTGTCGCTGTTCTGTGGCTCCTCTTCTTCTGAACAGGACCTAGCGAAGTGACAAGCAACGAAGCCAGCCAGAGCGCTCAGCGAAGCCCTGAAAGTGTGACGGAGCCACCCAAGTGGTAATGGAGTCATTGGCCACCCCCAGGTCCAGGCTGTCAGGTTCTGGCTCTATCTTGTGCCTTCCAAGGACAATTCCCCCGCCTTTGAGAGTCGCAGAAATGGCTCCCGTCCCACTTCACTTAGCGGGTCTATTAATGAACGGTGACTCCCCTCCCCGCTGGGTCTTACGCACCAGAGCTCGTGGCCTAATAAATAACATTTAGTCACTAAGGTGCTCCAGGGCTGCTTGGTTTGGTTTGTTCTTGTGTGTGTGTGACTTTGACTTTACTGTGTTAGTCGCCAGGACCCGTGTAAAATCCCCTTTACCAATATCTCATTCCTGTGTTGCTGAGATGATAAAATCCCATCTCTAAGAAATCCTCCTCCTCTCCCCAGAGGGCTGCCAGCAGGCACCAGGGCAGCAGTTCAGTAATCCTGCGTAAGGCCCCAGAAATCCTAAGGACAGCCCTGCAATACCCACCCGCTGGGGTCCTGCTGCAATGCAGGGGCAAGGACCCACCTCCCCTCCACCACCCAACCCCTTCCTGCTGCTCCTGTAGAGCACAGCTGGGACCCAGGGGCATTGGGGTGTCTGCAGAGGGCAGCCACTGCACTGTGCCTTGTGCCAGCGCCTAGTTCTCCTCTTCCTTTGCAGGACGCTGTGCTCAATGCCTGCTACCGTGGCTGCCGGCTGTTCTCCATCTGTCACTTCGTGGACGCCAGTGCCGAGCTGAACGTGACCCGAGCCGAGTGTGAATCAGGTAATGACCGGCCAGGCAGTTAACTCTCCTCCGGCGACCCCCCCGGTACACTGTCCAGAAGAGGCTTCTCCCCTTAGCCCTGTCAGGGCAGAACTTCCTTCTGCGCCGTCTGCGTTCCTAGGCTGTCCAAGGCTCCCGAGCCAGGATGCAAATCCAGGCCAGCTCCACTCACTTCTTGGTGCAAATCAGTGCAGGCTTCACTCACCTCCTGGTGCAAATCAGGGCTGGCTCTGCTCATCTGGTGCAAATCAGGGCTGGCTCCACTCACCTCATGGTGCAAATCAGAGCAGAGCTCCTGGAATTGGAGGTCATGTGGGGGCAAAGCCCCAAATGACCCCACAGCAGGTACCAAGGGGATTAATAATGTTGCAACTGATTTCAACCTTGACAAGGGATGAGAGAAGGGGGGAGAAGCTCCTCTGAGGAAGCCAGCCCCCTTACCCTCTCGCTCCTGCAGCTTCAGCCTCACCATCAGGCTGCTGCAACGTGGTATCGGTCCCATAGCAGTGGCCAAAGGCCCTGGGCCAAGCTGCCCAGCAAGGCCCTGGCGCCCCGGGAGCAAACAGGGCTTCCTGCCCAGCCCAGTGAGGATGTCCTGCCCCTCAGTGCCTTGCATCACACAGGATCCCAACGCAGTTTGCAGCCTCACTGAACTGCAGCCACCTCTGGGGTGGGGAGGCACAGCCCTTATTCAGCTCCTGGGGGCGGGGCTGTAGCTGAGACTTTTTGAGCAAAGTCCTCCTCTTGTGAGAGGTGCTCTGGGGGCTTTGGTGTTCCCCGTGGAGCAGACAAGGCCTCAGTTTCCCAGGTTTGATAGCAGAGACCCTGCCCCCCACGCCACACTGCTGGGATCTCAGGGCAGCTGCTTGCAGTGGGAGTGGAGCCATTGCAGTGCAGGTTAAGGCTCTGGGTTTGAGGAATCCGGGAAGCTGGTAACGCTGTGCTGATTGCCATGACTCGTTATTCTTTGAGCAGCAATGACTTAGGGCAGGCAGCCTTTGCATGCCCAGCTGCTCAGCCCTGGGGGTGGCTCTGGCTGGGGACCTCTGTAGGTGACCCCAGTGGTCTATTGGAAGGGGGTTGGCTGGTGGACTCCTCTATGCTCGGTGTTTGACTTACAGTGGGGCTGGAGTCTTACCCAGGGTTCCCCCTAATTTTTCCTATCCGTGCATGGAATGAATTTTATTGCACCGAGGCCTGTGTGGATGTGCACCACCCATGGAAACACAGGCTGCCAGCTGGGGGCGCTCTGCTAATTATCTGGGTGGCACCTGAATCTCTCCTGCTTGACCGTCCAAGTGCTCAGCTTACCAGGCGCGTTGGTCTCGTTCAAGCTGAGAGGGGATGTTTGCCAATGCCATGGGGCATCAACTGTGACCTGTCTCCCTCGGGGCAGGAGAAGGCCAGCCCCAGAAGAGCCATCAAGGCTGCCCATGGGAGCCCTGGGCTGGCATAGCAGGGGCTGCGGGTACCCAGGTGGAGCAGCATGAGCTGAATGCACGACCAATTCGCTTGTGTTCAATTGCTGCGAGCGCCTGGGCCCTGACCCCTCCCCTCCCCACCCCTCCTGTCTTGCAGCTTGTTTGGAAGCCTACAGCAGCACCGAGGAGCAGTTGGGCTGCACGACTGGATGCAGGAAGCAGCTGCCCGAGACGCAGAGCCAGAAAGACCAGGTCTCAGCCTCCTCTTTCCCTTGTGCTAAGGGGCTCTGCTGCCGGGGATGGGCCTGAAAAGCTCAGATCGTCGCGGGGGGGGCAGTTTGCGTAGCAGTGGGGCTGGGAGCCACTGACCCTGTATCTGAAGGGACCCCCTTCCAGCTGGGGTGCAGCAGCTGTGGATAGTAGTGGGAAGTGAGCGCCTGCAGAGGGCCCCTCCTGTCTCCTGCCCAGTCCTGCTGCAGGAGGCCGAGGAGCTGAAGGCCTTTAATTCTCCTACCCAGGGAGCTCCCACGTTGGCCTGAGGCTCCTGGGAGCAGGAGTAGAGCCAGGGTCCATTGCAGGCAGGGGCTGGAAGCCAGCTATTACTCATCCCTCTAAAGTGGAGGGCTGCTGACCATCTGGCTAGCAGATTGGGTGAGTCGGCGTCCAGGCTGGGCCAGCTGGGGGAGAGCCTGGAATGGAGGCACCTTCTGCAAACAGAGCCTGGCATGGCCATTTGCAAGCGACAGCCGGTGCGATGGGATCCTCAGGGTGCAGCTGGGAACCACGGCATCTCCGTGTCTCCAGCCTGGGCCGCCTACCACGCTGCTGTGCTAGGGGCCAACAGCAACCCCCTCCAGGCACAGTTATCACTCAGCACAACCACTCTTGAACCGCCCCCCACAGCTCAATTTTGAGAGTGCTCCCAGAGCCACTCATGAATCACACAGAGACAGGCACCAGCCAGATTCCCCCAGCTCCCAGCCTTGTGCCTTCAGAGTGTCCTGCCCCACAGTGCTCAGGGTGAGCAGTGGAAGTTTATTGATTGGTTCTCCACTTCGTCAGTAGAAAGTGGCTTTACAGCAGCTTTGTAAACCTGAGCAGATTAACTAGACCCTTCAGGCAACTCACTGGACCAGTAGAACAAGTTTACTGACTACAGATGGTAGGTGTGAAGTGATAGGCTAAAAGCTGGAGCACACGGCCTAAACTCTCAGCCCTGTTAGACTGGGGCAACATCCAGAGGAAGCCGTTTTTCTCACCCCGCCAGGTACTGCAGTTCACAATACACAGGTTTCACCCTTTAAACCTGGGCCAGTCTCCTCGGCGCATCCTTGTAGCTTCCAGCGTGGTTGAGGCCACTGTGTTCTGTTTCATACCCTTAGTCCACATGGTTGGAGGACCAGCCCAGGCATGTCTGCTGGGCGCTGCTGGGTCCCCAGGCAAGGCTGAGCCATGCCCCTGGTGTGCCTTTGGGCAGGGAGTCATTGCATGGGAGCTCCCGTGCTGGTCAGTGGCTGTTGATGGTTTGACGCCCATCCGGATGTTGGCTCCTTTCCTTGCTACTCTGTTTGGAGGAGCGAGTAGCTGGGCTCCTCCCAAGCCCACAACATGTTTTAGTGACAGCCCAACCGCCCAATTATCAGAGCTTCATGTGTGTTAATGATGGGCCTGTTCAGATGCAGCAGAGACTTTCAGCAAACCAGAACCTTCCCCCGGTACCTGGCATAACCTGCTTTTTATGCAGGGTCCTAATGCTATAGCGCTGATAATGCAGGGGATACAGAGGGCTCCTCTGGGGCGCAGAGAGTCCCCACAGGTCCCTTGCACGGCTGAGTGAGGAGGAGATCTGGGATGTGCGTCTTGCAGGGCTGTTGCTCCAGCTCTGGGGGTCTCTGGGGGATCAGGCAGGCAGAGATTCACACCAAGGAACAGGGCTGCTGCAGGTCCAGGATCTTCCTTCCTGTGCCATTGTTCTCTTTGTGGGGCCAAAGCCAAGACAGCTCTGTGCTGGCTCCGTTCAGCTCTGCGTGCCAGGGGTGTAGAGGGGCAACCGGGTCCCCAGGAGGAAGATGATCCACTGGGCAGCCAGGGAGACTCATGCAGGGGTGGCAGGATCTGCTGATGCAGAGGAATTCACTCGTGGATTGAAAGACAGAGGAAGAGGTTGCTCTGCCCCCCCTGTCTAGACCTGGCATCCCAGAGGTGAGCAGACATTGCATGGATTTGGCCTGGCAGCAGGGCTCCCTCTCATGTTTCCCATCCATGGCCAGAATAAACTTTTTGGGCACCAAGACACATGTGGATGTGTACCACCAGCAGAGAGACAGGCTGCCTGGCAGTGGCCGTGCTGCTGGTCAGCTGGGCAGCCACCCATGTGCTGAGCTTACCAGGAACACACACACGCACACGCACAAGTATGTTCTCCCATTTTCCTTGTAACTCTCGGTGCTGGCACAAGGTGCCCCAGGGAAGAGGGACCAGCCCAGCTGTGTTTAAAGGCCCCACTGGAAACGCTGCAGGCAGATTGGGGCGCCTCAAAGGTGCGTGATGGGAGAATTCACCCGTGTTCTCCCCTTCTTGGTCTACGGGGGCTCTGGCATCCCCCAGGGAGTGCCACGCGTCTGGGGCCAGCAGTGCCGTGCCGTGTGCTGTCCCCTGCCCGCGGTGGGGCGTTGGCTGCAGTGCCCTCAGGAGTGGAATCAGATTGGCTGGTTCCAGAGCCGGCGTGGGAAGCAGCACAGGCTCACGGTTTCTGGCAAGCGGCTCTAATCGGATTAGAGCTCCGAGGTCTGGCCATCCCTGGAGGCTGAGGCTCATGCGTTTGGGGCCTTTTCCCAACTGCTCGTGGGCAGCAGGCAGGGAGGGGGAGGGCTGGGAACATCCCCATGTAAGTGAGTCATGGTGCATCTCTTCCAGAGCAAGCCAGGTTCATGGGCTGCCATGTCCACAGAGCCACAGGTGGGGGGTGTCAGCCAGCTGTTCGTGCAGGGAGCAGAGAGACAGGGCACCTGGGTTCTGGGCCCGTCCTGGAGGGGAGTGTTCGCTTGGGATCCCAGAAGAGCCCTGTGAGGCCAGACTCCTGGGCTCTAGCCCTGTCTGCACAGGGGGTTGTGATGCACCTGGTGATTAGTGTGGGGGCTGAGGAGGGTGTTTCAGGGTAGTGGCACCCGTATTTCCCCTCCGTGATCCCTCGAGGCCTCATCTGTTGCTCAGGGCTGCGTGTGGTGAGCCCGGGGCTGGGCTCAGCCCTGGCATCCCCTGGCCTCTGCGTGCCCCACAGGGTGAGGGGAGGCAGCGGCCTGTGACTGGGCCTGGGACACTGTTTCGCGTGGCAAAGCTGCAGTGGTGAGACCTCTCCTGGAGCAGAGCGCGAGGACGCTGCTGGGAGGGGAGCCCAGCAGCTGCGTCTCACCCAAGTGCACTGTGGGAAGCTTTGGTCTCCTTTGGCGGGGAGCAGGTGGGGTACAGTGACCTGGTGTGGGAGGGCAGACTGCAGGGTCCTGCTCCCCAGGGCACGGAGCCATGTTGTGCCAGGAACCACACGGTCCCTGTGCAGCTCCAGGCAGACACATGGCTGTTCCCTTTGGAGTGCTGCTCCAGGTGGGGGTGCGGGAAAACCGGTCCTTGCCCTCCTGTGTCTGGGGCAGTGGATCCTGCTCTGCAGCCTTCTGGCGGGGGCCGTTGGTGGGACTTCCCCATGCAAGAGCTCTGGGGTCCAGGGCATGCAGACACATGAGCAGGGCGTCTGGGGCTGCTGCAGCAAATATCTGTGCTGACAGCTGCCCCAGCCAGAGGTGGATGACAGTTTTTAGAGCTGGGATTTTATAATCTTCAGCAGCCCCCTAAGAAATATTTTTAAAGCACGCCTCAAACTGAGGTGGTGCTGACTAGCACAGAGCGGGTAGGAATAGGGGGAGGCGGGTAGACATTAAGACCTAGCAGTTCCCTAGGTTTTCTGGTGCCCTGGGTGGCTGTAGGGTAAGCCTGCCTATGGTGAGGACATCCTGGCCTGACGTCTCTGCTTTCCCACCCTCAGCGCAGGCTCGCGAAGGAGGAGGGAGCAATAACTCCTCTTGGGCAGCCTGTCTGTGGCAGACGCATCTGGTCAGTTGTCCGGCTTTTGCCACCAGATGGCAGTAGGTGTGGCCCCCACCTCCCCAGCGCAGCATCGCTCCACCAGTGGCTGCAGTCACGGTGGGCAAGGCTGCCATGGCTCTGTGCTCTGCAGGTCTTGCAGCCCCTCCGGCAGCAGTACTTACACAGACTGGTCAGCCAAAAGGGCCCTTTGCTTGTTTCATGTCCTTTGCTGGCCCCACGGGAGCCCCCCGAGAAGCCCCCCTGCATGGCACTCCTTCAAAGCGTTTGATGGTCCCCAGGTGCCTGGGACGCAGGAGACACGCAAGTGGCACCAGCTGTCCCAGGGAGCGTGTTAATGGCATTGCCCAGGGAGTGAACTGCTCAGGGCTGTGGGAGGAAGAAGCGCTCTGTGCAGGGCTGTGGTGCTATTGAATTCAACCCCCAACCGGCAGATTCGTGGCGTTCCGCTGCGCTGGGCTAAGCTGGGGCCCACTGTTGAATTCCCAAGATGGAAGGTACTTTCCTGTGATTATTCTGGGCTCCCTGGGTTTTGACTGGATGTTCTTTTCTCTGCTGCTCTTACTCCTAAATTTAATCGATTCAGCTTTTCCCCAAAGAGCTGTGTTAGCCTTTGGCCCTGGGTAGAGACTTTCACCACTGCAGGATGGCTTCTTCTGCCATAAGGAGCAAGGCTCAGGCGTGCTGTCTCTGTAGCACTTCTCAGCCCAGGAGCTCAAAGAGATTTCTACTGATTAGTTAATGTGAAGGTTGATAATAAACATTCAAGTTGGGGAAACTGAGGCACAGAGCCGTTCAGTGACACGTCCAAGGCCGAATGCAGAATTGGTGGCAGAGGTCAGTGTTTTTCTCTGTGAGACAGGAGCTGCAGTGGCATGGCTGAATTCAGATGGCAGATGTCTCTGCACAGGGGACAAGCATCTGTCCCTGCTTCCCTGGAAGAAAGGGGTGGGGAAGTCAGTGAAAGGCCCAAACAAGATTGCAGCATGGTGATAGCGTTCCAAACGTTCCTTTATTCGTTAAGTCCACTCCGAGTGTTTTCCCCTTGGATTCCTGGGCAAGCAGGCAAAGCTGATTTAGCAGCATAAACAGCTACAGAATCTGACCTATTTCTTTCCTGTTTGCTCATCTGACCATATGAGGGGCTCCAGCATTCCCCGCCTTGGAAAACATTCTCTGTCCATGGCAAGGGGCAGCCAAGCAGATTCCAGCAGGGATGCTTTAAAAAATAACAAACCCTGCAAAGAGCCAAGAATCTGGGGCATGGATACGCTGCCAGGAGAGAAATGCCCTCGGCCTCACAGCTCCTCTTGTTTAAAGCATTTTCATGGGAGTTTAGTGCCGATGGAAGGAGCTGAGCTGACAGCCGAGCAGGCCCTGGCTATCCCCGGTGCCTCTGCCAATGTATGTTGATGCTGAGCTCTGTGTCCCGCTTGTCCCAGGGCCTTCTTGCTGAGGCTGGTGGTATGGGGGCCAGTGGCCTTGACTGTCCTTCAAGAAGGCACAGCTTTGTATGCCGTGGGGCACACAGTATGCCCTGCCACCCATTTCATTCCAGTCACTACCCAGGCTGTCTGGAGGTTAGCTGTCTTCTGTCATCACTGTCATATCTGAGCATCTCTATGGCATCACTGGCTGTAATCCCCATTGCATAAGTGGGGAAACTGAGGCACAAAGCAGCTAAGGGACTTGCCCTGGGTTGCGGTGAGACTCTGTGGTGCAGCTGAGAACGAAGGTCAGGTCTACCAAGGGCTTGGCTAGTGCTCTAACCACTAGACGATCATTTTGCTCTCAGGAGGCTTCGTAGCTCATTAATGCCAAGAGTGCTGTGCTGGGGCGTTCAGCAGGGTCTGGTCAATATACCTGCTGTAGAGCCTGTACTGCCTCTTCTGTGCGCGGGAGAGCCAGGGCTGAGGTGGGACAGGGTGATGTGGTGGTTCCCAGCACAGCAAGCTGGTGGGCTTCTCTTTGCTAATTTGCAGAACCTGGAGCTGCCGCCTGCATCCTTCTCCATGTTTGACTTGGTCTCCAGCTTCTGCAGTGACATCGTCAGCTCTGCCCAGAGCTTCATCTCCTCCACCTGGACCTTCTACCTGCAGGCAGACGATGGCAAAGTGGTCGTGTTCCAGGTGGGGTAGGCTCGCGTGGCTGGGTGTATCGGTGGCGTTGCAATAGGACAGGGAATCTCCTGCTGTAGAGCCGTGTTTCTCAGCCAGGGTTGTGTGTGTCTGTAGGGGTCTGAGCTCTTCCAGGAGTACGTCAGCTCCTCTATTTACCTAGTTTTACAACAGGCTACATAAAAACACTAGTAGAGTCAGCACAATCTAAAAGTTCATTCAGACAATGATTTATTTCTGTGCTTCATATGCCTCCATTTCAGCCTTACGCTGACATGTAAGTACAATATTTCTATTCCAATTCATGTATTTGATAAGAAGACGGTAGAAAGCCCTCAAGTGTTCAGTAGGTGTCTGCTGGGATATTTTTACATGTTTTTGTAAGTAGTTTTTAAGTGAGTGATAACTTGATGGTTTGCAAAACAAATCTAACTCCTGAAAATGGGACAGTAATTTGGAAAGGTTGAATGGTCCTTGTTTCAGGACCTCAGATTACCCTTAGGCCCATGTTTCACAACTGGTGGTACGTGCATCCCTAGGGCTATGCAAGAGAAGTCTGGGGTACTTGTACATTTTTTTGAATTTGGGGTACTGTATGAAAACGGTTGAGAAACACTGCTGTAGTGGGTCAGGAAGGGGTTCTCATTTACCCCACCCCTACCGACCAGGTTCATTTGCCTTCCTGCAAAGCCTCGTGTGCTGGCCAGAGCTGGGAACGGGAACCACTTTAGATGGGCTAGTGGTCTGGGAGGCAGGGAGGTAGGACCCTGCGCTACAAGATGGAGTCCCAATCTGGTGCCAGAGTAGATTCTTACAGCCCTGCATGCACAGACTGCAGAGAGGGTCACGTCTCTTTGTGCCCCATCATCCAGCCCTGGAACTGCTGAAGCGACAGGCATCCATGAAGCACAGGCTGACTGGCAAACCGGTGGCCCGAGCTTGGGAGCAAGTCCTTTGTCCCTGCAGAAACAAAGCCTGTTGTTTGTACCTGTGGATGTTGGTGGCTGGTGCTGAGATTGGGCCCTGTTGCGCCAGGTGCTGCCCAGATGCCCCAAGAGGCTGCCTCTGTGGGTGCCGGGTTAATGCAGCTGGAGGGTCAACCCTTCAGTGTCCCATGCGCCCACCAGCTGAACCTGAGCTCCCCTCCCCCAGGGGCCAGTCCTGCCCCACGGGAAGTTCTGGGGCTCACTCACTAACTGCTTTTGGGTTTCTTTTCCAATGCTGGCCCCTCAGTCCCAGCCGGAGATCGAGTACCCAGTGCCCGAGGGGCCGGCACCCAAGTTGGACCTGCTGGAGAAGCCCTGGCCCGTCTCCAGTCCTAACACCCTGAAGCCTCACACAGGTGAGCAAGGAGCAGTGCTGGGGCCCGCGTGGGCCGAGGCGGCCGGGAGCTGTGGGGACGGTGCTCCCAGCTGCGCCGTCTCTTCTAGCCCCCCAGTACTCGCACAGACCAAACCACAGTGCAGGCCTGGTGTCTGCCTCTGTCACGCTTCCACCCCAGGAGCTGAGCGCCCTCAGGCCCTGTCTCCGTACGGCTGGGACCGTCCTCCCTGCGCTGGCCCTTCCACAGTCCCTGGGCTTTGCCCTGACCTGGGGCAGCACCATGAGGCAGCTTAGGCGCCCTGGCTCCTTCTGTCTCTAGCCTCTGTCGAGGCTGCCGGCGCGAGGCGTGCGGGGGCAGGTTTGTGCCCTGGCCGTCAGGCTGCTGGGAAGGCCTGTGCCCCAGGGCCAGCGATACAAAAGGGTCTGGAGCTCCCATCCACCGCGCTGCGCCCCTTCAAGGGGCTGCCTGTGCCCCTCGTGGCACGTTCCCTGGGGAGGGCACGAAGCTCTCCCGGTGGCGCTAAGGGCAGCCTCGCCCCAGCCCTGCCCCTGCCGTCTGAGGTGCTGCCCTGTCTGGGGGCGCAGAGCAGTCTCACGCCCATCTCCTTGGGCCTTGCTCAGGGCCCTGGCGAGCCTCTCGGTCCCACTGCTTCTGGGAATGGAGCTGAGGCCCCGCCAAGCTCGCTGAGGGCTGTGGAGCCGGCCTGCTCGGGGGTCCAGTCGAAGGCCTTCCAGAGCCCAGTTTAAAACCCACGAGAGCTCGTCTTTAAGTCCTGGGGAGGGTCTTGTTGGCCTAGGCCCCTGCCAGGCCACAGTGTTGCCGTCCTTTTCTGGGCAGTTGTGCCCAGTCTGCCCTGCAAGGGGAGTCATGTGGGTGTCATCCTGCCAGGCCCCCAGGAAAAGCTGGAGAACGCCCCGCTGAAAGAGCCACAGAGCAAGCCCAGGGCACACCTGGAAGCCCAACCGCCAGAACACGACTTCCTGGGCTGCATGTCCAAGTAGGTGCAGGCCGGGCCCGCCCAGTGGGGGGGTGGAGGGAACCAGCATGAAGAGGCCTGGCGAAAGGGGGCAGAGATGTGGGGGGAGGAAAGAGGACAGAGGCTAGAAAGGGGATGGGAGGTGCTGGGCCGAGGGGGGTGACAGGGATTTCTATTGCAGAATAAATGTGTTTGCAAACTGTGTCCAGCAAGGGGTGGTTATTTGGTGAGGGGCGGGGCTACCTCAATGAGGGGCGGGGTTATTTGTTTGAGGGAGGAGTTATTTGGCAAGGGTGAGGCAGCAAAGGGAATGCTCCATGGAGGAGGTAGGTTGGGAGCTGGGGAAACTCTTCCCTCACTGTCTTGCTCTGAGTCCTGTTCGTGGTCCCCCCACACCCAGTGCCCAGCCGTAAACTTGTCCCCTCTCTTTGGTGGGGGGCCGGGGCGTGCTACAGGCGCTCAGGCCTTCCTCGCTGCATCCTGGCTGCCTGCCTCTTCCTCTCCATCCTGGTGATGCTGTGGCTGAGCTGCGCCAGTCTTGTGACCGCCCCAGACCAGCACGTCAAGACCCAGGTACGGAGCCAGCCAGCACCCTGGGCCTTGCATGGAACATAGCCACAGCCAGCTGGGGGGACGGCTGGGTGGGCTGGAGTGGCTCACAGCTGTCTGCGATGGAGAGCAGTGTGGCGGGGACACGGAGCAGGGAGCAGAGTCTAGGATGCCCAAACAACAGCTCGTCCTTGCCGGTGCCCCCTGTCCTCCAGGCTCTGGCATGTCACAGCTGGGCATGAGCCAAGCAGCACCCCAGCCTGGTTATTTGGAGAGGTTAAATCCCAGCTCCATCTGGGAAGTGAAACCCAGACCCTGGGAGCAGCGGTGATCGCAGACTCTGGCCTGGATCCCTCATGGGCTGTGATACATCCCCCTCTCCACTGCCCCAGCCTCCCTGAGAGGCCCCCCCGGCCACGCCCTGTCACCCCTTGCCTGGCTCTGGTTCTCTTCCAGCCGCTGAGCATTAATGGCGACAAGGAGTACCTGGATGGCTCAGGCCCCTTTTCCCTGCACCCCGTGATCGCTGTCACCGTCTGCCCGGCAGAGGATAACGAAGAGGCAGGGCCACTGCCAGTCAAGGTGGATCTGGACAAAACTGTGCTCTAGATCCCCGCCCCCTTCCATTGGCCGGTCATCCCCATGCCTTACTCCCTGTCAGCATTTCAATGCAAATCCCCCCACCCTTGTTCTCACCTGCCTTCCCGCTTGCTGCTGGTTTAAAAGCCCTCACTGCACGCTGGGCCAGGGCCTGGACAGTGGGAGACACCTGCTCCCAGCTCCCTCCGTTGCCCTCCTGCGGTGAGGGGGAATCACCCCCCCCATGTTCACAGTCCCAGCCTGGCAGGGGGTGGTGAGGCACCAAAGGTGGGTTTGTAAGGGGGGTTCTTGCCTTGTGTCTCTGGCTGTCTGGAGAGCACCGCGGTCTGTGGTCTTGGCTGGCTGGAGTCAGAGGGCAGCAGAGGGCACCCTTGGGGTGGGGGCAGCCCCTGTCTGGAACAGGGGGCTGTGGGAGGTGCGGGACCCCTCGGGGCTCACGGCAGAGCTCTCCCCTTGTCCTTACCAGCCTCGGGGGAGGAGGCAGAGGGGAGGGAATTGATGGGGAGATGTGTCTCCAGCCCTTGCTTCGCCCTCCCCGGAGAGGAGACTCGGGTCCCAGCCAGCTGGGAACTGATTCAGCCTCAGGAGCTGCAGCCAGGCGCTTCCGCCCAGGCAGGCTCCGGAGGGGAGGTGCTGCACCTCTGCGAAGGGTTTGCGCTGCTCCACCCCTGCTCAGCCACTTAAAGCAAATCCGGCAGGAAGCCGGGGCCGCAGCAGACGTCTGAGAGGCAGCGTCAGCGTCTCCCTCGCCGCCAGCCCAGCCACCCCTAGGGCCCAGGCGGGTGTCAGGGAGCTGCCAGGACTCTCCCCTTACTCTGGACCATCTTGGCAGGGCCTTGCTGTGAGCCAGCTGCTGAGGCAGTTCCCTCTGGGGCTGCTCTGAGAGTGGGTGGATGACCCATGGGGAGCTGTTTGGAACCCCCCTGGGGCCCATTCTCACCTCTCCAGGTTCTCCAGCAGGGCTCACAGCTGGGGAGGGGCCGGGTGGTGGGCCCCTGTGTCACAGCACTGGAGCAGCTCAAGCCATTTCCCAGCTTGGCCCCCAGCCCCTCGCCCAGAGCTTGGCACTGCAGGGGGGCGATTCCTGAACCAAGCCCCCGGGGCGGGACAAGGTCTCCTGGTTCCCCCTTCGGCTGCAGCTGCTCTCGCTGGGGACTGTGCTTGTGTGGCCCAGCGGGGAGGGGCCCATACCCCCCACTTCCCATGTCATTTCCTTCTGGTTTCGTTGTGCTGGTGCGTGGGCGCTGTGCCTGGGCAGCCATGCGAAGAGCAGCCTTCTGCAACCGAGGGACAGCCAGCTGGCCACGCCTCTGTCCGTTTGCCTAACGCCATCTGTACAGATTAACTTATTACCTTGGAGTCCCTCACCTGGGGTTTGCCCGCCGTCTCCCTTGGCGCTGCCTCAGTTTCACTGGACCCTGTAGGTTGTTGTTGCAAAGAGCCTCTCTCATCCTCCCCGCCTCCTGAGTTCTGTATCGTTCTGTAGCCCTTTAACGTGTGCAGCATATCTGGTTTTTGGAGGGGGGAGGGCACGTCGGGGAGGGGGACGGGGATATTTTATGTACATGCTGGGATCCATCCCACTATTTTTCATGAGAGTTTTTCGGAGGACCAGCTCCGTGCAGTGGTGTTGGGGACGGCGCTGTGGCAGGCGCGCTCTAGCCAGGGGGTCTCTCTGCCTGTTGAGCCTGCCATCGACCGTCTGGAGCAGAAGGGCCCTTGCGGTGGTGGCGCCAAAGAGAGTTGGGCTCATGCGGGGCACGGGGACAAGTGAGGGGACCTGTGCGTGTGTCCTGAATTGGTGGAGAGAGCTGCTGTGGGGGTTGGTTTAAACAAAGCTGTGAAAGGAGCGTGGAGCTGGCATGGAAATAAAGGTTTGTAAATGACCCAGTGGGCCTGTGGCTTTATGGGGGTTACCCGGGGGAGGGGACAGTGGCTCTCAGGTGGATGCACAAGGGGGAGTGAGGAGAGGCAGCGAAACCCTGGTCTCTCCGCTGCCCTGCTCCCAAGAGACAGGCTGATGCGCTAAAGAACAGGGATGTCTCTGTAGAGTGTGAACAGGTGTTTTCTTGGTAGGAACTGCAGCCCCCAAACCCCAGGAGGAGGGCGGCAGGAGTTTGTGGGCCCAGGGCCCTGAGTGCCCTGGGAGCAGCGTGTTCCCCTCCTCGCCCTCGTGGGACCTGCTGCCCCACTTCACTCTGCAGCAGGCGCTTTGCCAGCAGCAGTGGTGCTGCAGATCAGAGCTTATGGCACCGCCTGGCCCAGCCTCTCTACCCCGTGCCAGGAGCTCCCGGCACTGCCCAGACCAGCCTGGCCTTGCCCCCATGCCAGGAGCTCCCGGTGCCGCTCGGACCAGCCTGGCCTTGCCCCCATGCCAGGAGCTCCCGGCGCCGCCCAGACCAGCCTGGCCTTGCCCCCGTGCCAGGAGCTCCCGGCGCTGCCTGGACCAGCCTGGCCTTGCCCCCGTGCCAGGAGCTCCCGGTGCCGCTCGGACCAGCCTGGCCTTGCCCCCATGCCAGGAGCTCCCGGCGCTGCCTGGACCAGCCTGGCCTTGCCCCCGTGCCAGGAGCTCCCGGCGCCGCTCGGACCAGCCTGGCCTTGCCCCCGTGCCAGGAGCTCCCGGCGCCGCTCGGACCAGCCTGGCCTTGCCCCCGTGCCAGGAGCTCCCGGTGCCGCTCGGACCAGCCTGGCCTTGCCCCCATGCCAGGAGCTCCTGGCGCCCCCTGGACCAGCCTGGCCTTGCCCCCGTGCCAGGAGCTCCCGGCGCTGCCTGGACCAGCCTGGCCTTGCCCCCGTGCCAGGAGCTCCCGGCGCCGCCTGGACCAGCCTGGCCTTGCCCCCGTGCCAGGAGCTCCCGGCGCTGCCTGGACCAGCCTGGCCTTGCCCCCGTGCCAGGAGCTCCCGGCGCTGCCTGGACCATCCTGGCCTTGCCCCCGTGCCAGGAGCTTCCGGCGCTGCCTGGACCAGCCTGGCCTTGCCCCTGTGCCAGGAGCTCCCGGCGCCCCCTGGCCCAGCCTGGCCTTGCCCCCGTGCCAGGAGCTCCCGGCGCCGCTCGGACCAGCCTGGCCTTGCCCCCGTGCCAGGAGCTTCCGGCGCCGCCTGGCCCAGCCTGTGGGAATCGGACACTGCTGGGGGCGGTGGCTCCCCTGGATTCCTGATGCTCGGGACAGCTCGGCCTGGCTGGCTGCAGGAGCCACTGGGTCTCTCCAGCGTTGCTGCCCCAAGTGCCTTCCCCTGCTGGGCTCCAGACTGTGCTGCTGCTCCCGGCTCTTTCCCTCTTAGCAAGGCGCTGCTGCCAGCTGAGGCCAGCACTGGGCAGCTCCCACCAGCCAGCCTGGAGGAGGATTTCCCATTCAAGGTTTCTGCCAGGTCAGCTGAGGACAGAGCGGCACCGACCGCCTGGCTGGAGAGGAGGCCCCTGGAGCCAGGGCCTCTCCGGGCCCCACCAGCAGGCAATGAAGGCACAAAAGAGGGGCCAGAGACCTGCCTGAAGCAAGCGTGCTCAGCCAGGGCCTAGCGGGGAGGGAGGGCCCGTTCCTGGCGAAGGTAACGGCAGCCCCCTGGCCGAGCCCACGGTGGGGCCCGGCGCCGCCGGGAGCGGGTTTCAGGCGTGGAATGCGTGCTGTGTCTGTGTGATTTGGGGGTTGCTATGGTGACAGCGCGGGCTCATTCCAGGTCCGCCAGCGCAGCCGGGGTGGAAGTGTGTGTGACGGGCTGGACGGAGACCGGCCCATGCGCCTGGCCGGGGCAGAGCCCGGCGGTGCAGTGTGGGACCCCTCCATGGAAGAGGTGCTCCTCGGGGCGCTCCTCTGGGGAACCCCCTCCTGCCTGCACCCAGCAGCGGGCGGGGCCGGGGCTTGGCGGCCCCCCCAGGGGCTTTGCCTAACACTTACTCCAGGCGAAGGGCATTTCCCTCCCAGGCCAGGGGGCAGAGGCCCGGCTGGGAGAGGGTGGTGTACAATTGCAAAGGGTGTGGGCGGCTGCGGAAAGATCCCTCGTTGTTGTGGGCTGCCCGGGGCCAGCTGCTGCATTGTCTGCAGGGCTGCCCAGAGGAAGAGGGATCCAGGGACACACACGTTCTACACACGCGCACACCCACGCAGCAGTGTGCACGCTTGTCCACAGGCGCCTTCCCCCACGTGGGAACTGGGTCCCCTTCCAGCCCAGGGGAATCCAGCAGTGGGCACAGCCCAGCACCAAGCGTGCTCCTGCTGTCTAGCCCCTGGGTACATCACAATGTGGCCACAGGTCTGTGGAGCATCTTCCTGCTCCCAGCTCAGCCCCTTCCTGCGCCCCAACTTGCCTCTGCTGGTGCCATTCCCTCCCTGCCCCAGGGTTCCCTTCACTGGACTTCCTGCAGCCCAGCTGGGAAGCTTGCCTGGTGCCTGTCCCCAGCAGCAGCTCCTTCGGTAGGGTCCGCCCCTCTCTCCTTCCAGCCCACAGCCATTCATCCAGTGTCTCTCCTGTCCCTGGTTGGACCTCCTGTGGTGTCCTCCTCAGAGTCTGGTGGATTCTCTGCCTTCTTGGGGCTGATGCCCGTGGGCAGCTGTCTCTTCTGGGCCTGGTGGGTTTGCTGCTCACAGACCCCTCTGCTCCTTCTCCCCTCCTGTAGCTGCTTTGCTGCCCCACAGGGGCTTTGGGGGCTCCATGTTCTGAGCTTGTCACTTCTTGTCCAGGGAGTACTCATCTCTCCCAGCCAGGCTCTTGGGGCCATGCTTGATCCAGTCCTCGTTCCTACCCTCCATGGAGGCGCTATCCTGCTGGACCTACCTGAAGAGAATGGGCGCCAGTCGCCCCTAAGAGCACCATGTGGGGCAGAGTTCCCACTCCCCAACCCTTTTCCAAAAGGAGCCCCCCCACACCTGCACCCCCAAAGGGCCCCTCCATCGGAGGGGTGTTTGCATGCCATGCCTTGAGCATCTCCTCTCGACACCGGGGCCAGTTAAGCAGCCTGCTCCATGCAAATGAGAAACCCCAGCCACACAAATCACAAAGCCCCACATGTAGGCCCCAGCCCCACACTTACAGGGATTGCGGTTCAACCTTCCCATCGCTGTAGGGCAGCCCCTGGATGTGCCCCAGGCTGGCAGCCCCCCCGAACGGGGCCTTCGTCCCATCCCTGGGCAGCCGCTGGATCTCAGCTGATCAACAGGACGGTATTTTCTTCCAGCCTTTCACCTGCAGCTCTCGCTATGGAGCAATCCCCCCTTCCCGCTCCCTAAGTTGCACGACAAGCCACTTTCCTTGGAGAACCTGCTTGAACACGCTCCTCTGCCAGCCTGACCCCTGCCTCCACCCTCTGGTTGGTGGCTCCTCACCCAGGGCTTTGTGCTGTCTGGGTGGTTCTGCAGAACTTGTGCTAATGCCCTGGCATCCAGGACTTCCACGCCCGCCTTTGGGCCTCAGTCATCTGTGACCCCCTGCCCACTCAACTGCTGCACAGCTGTGCTGGGCCTTACCCACCTGGACATCCTACATTTCTGTTGGTGTCTTTCGGCTGACAGCCTGCCCAATGCAGCCTCCTTGGCCTGCTCTGTGCTCAACGCTGCCAAGGGGCTTAAGCTTCTCCCACC
Organism: Carettochelys insculpta; assembly: GCF_033958435.1. NCBI lineage: Eukaryota > Metazoa > Chordata > Testudines > Carettochelyidae > Carettochelys > Carettochelys insculpta. The sequence continues at coordinate 15,531,221 of NC_134163.1, read as the reverse complement.
AGTGAGGGGCTAACCGGAGCATCCAGATGCCTGGACACAGGGCACAGTCTGTCAGATCAAAGGCGTTGGGATCATCCCCAGGCCCACTTTAGAGTCCCAGCCCCCACCACTTCCACCCCCCAGCAGGGCTGGTCACATTTCACATTAACAGCTGCTCTCTGGGCTCTGTTCCCGCACAAACGTGGGCAGTCGCTCTGCTTGCCCCCAGGCAGGGCTCCTTTCTGGCTGCTGGAATGCCTCCAGCCCCTGCAGCCTCGCCTTCTGCTGCTTCTCCAGCCGCCCTGCCCACGCCTTCTCTTGGTCTCAGGTCCAGCCTGTTTGCCCACAGCCACCTCTCTGGCTCAGGCTGAGGGCAATCCTGGCAGAGCTCCCAAAGAGCTCCTCCTTAGCTCCTGGAGGCCCCAGCTGGGAGGACCTCCGGGAATCTGCCAGCCAGCGACTGCCCCACATGCCTTTCCTGCTGGTTAAACTCCAGGTGCATTGCAACATGGCAGCAGATGAGCGGCACCCCCACCTGGGCTTGGCTCAGCCATTCACACTGCGTGCGTCTCAGCTAATAACCTCACCAGCTCAGCAGACTCCTCTGTCGCCCTTCCAAACCCCATCTGCCTGTGGCCCTCCTACACCAGCTACCCCAACGCCCAGTCTGGAACCCAGGAGGGTGGCTTGCCAAGGGCTCCGTTAACAGTTGTTAACAGCTCTCCCAAACAATGCTGTGTGCACACAGACACAGGCACAAATGTTTCTTACACACTTGTGGGCTTCCCCCCACCCCAGGAGACCTGCACATCTCCCCTGCCCCCCCCCACACTCCCCACCTTGCACGCACACACTGGTCAAATGTGTTCTTCATGCACAGCACCAAGAGAAATTTCTACAGCTCCCGTCATTGTCAGCCTGTTGCTCCAGAGACTCCAGCATGGAGCCAGCCCACCAGTTGTACCCGCACAAGCCTGGAGGTCCGTTATTTGCCCAGGGCATGTGGTGACAGGCGCAGTCCTGGGAAATGACAGCATCTCTGCAGCCAGACCCTCAGCTTGACCCCCGCCCTCAAGCAGATCTGCCAGCAAAGCCAAGGGATGCTTTGGGTGGATAGAATCCTGTAAGGCGAGTGTTTGGGCAGCCGCCCAGGAGAAATTCAAATGCCCCCCCTGCAGCTGATTTGCAGAGCACCCGCGGCTCCCACAGCCAGCAGCATATTTATCGACGGGGGGGGGGGGGGGTGCACATCCACACATGCCTCTGTGACACCAACAAAAATTATTCCACACATGGATGGAAGAACAATTAGCAGGAACCCTGGTCGAATCCCAGCCTGGCTGTGGGGCCGTGGCTCCCATGCAACAGGGAGACAGACGGTGTCACGCACGGAATGCCTCATCCCTGCGTGTCTCGGCAACACTCTATAGGACCCCGGCCGAGAGATGCTGTGGCTGTGTGGCCCCATAGCGCCATGCTGGGGATTGGGGTCAGCCCTGGCCTGGAGGAGAGAGCAACCCCCCCGCTGAGGCCCTTTCCTGCTGTGGGGGGTGATGCTCCTCAGGTGCCAGGGTTAAGGCACTGATCCATCGCCAGGCACAAGAACCCCTGCAAAGGCCACCACTGCAGGCGCTCCACAGCTTACCCCGGCCCTCCCGCCCGCTTCCCGCGGCCAGCGTGGAAGGTGCATGGAGGAGCCCTGACGTTGCATGAACAACTCCGTGGCCTCTCCCCAGGCAGCGTGTGCTCTGCTGGCGGCACAGCCATCCCGTTTCCAAGGCAACCCATGTTCGGTGGTGACGCTGGCCGGTTTCTTGTTAGACAGCTGAGCGGAGGGGAGCCCTGGGGTGCTGGGCTTGGGTGGAGGAGGGGACACCAGGATGGAGGGAGTGAGCCACAAGCACCCCTGCGCAGTGGGCAGGTGGAGGGCTGGGCTATTCTAGAGGCCAGGCTCACAGGCTGAGCTGTTGTGGTCACTACCATCTCTGCCTCCATGCCCTGTGATAGGTCTGACTGCAGCTGTGGCTCGGGGGCGGGGGGGCGAGAATGACGGGATGATGAGCCAGGTCAGCAGGGCTCATAGAATCGCAGGGCTGGATGAGCCTCCAGGAGGTCACCAAGTCCAGCCCCCTGCCCGAAGCAGGACCAACCACAACTAAGTCATCCCAGCCGGGGCTGTGTCAAGCCAGGACTTAAACACCTCTAGGGGTGGAGATTCCACCACCTCCTTCGGTAACGCGTCCCAGGGCTCCACCACCTCCTGGGGAAAGAGGTTTTTTCCTAATATCCAACATAAACCTCCCACTCTGCAACTTGGGACCATTGCTCTTTGTTCTGTCATCGGTCACCACTAGAACGGCCTCTCTCTGTCCTCTTTGGACCCCCCCCCCACTTAAGGAAATTGGAGGCTGCTCTTAAATTCCTCCTCACTCTTCTATTCTGCAAACTAAATAAGCCCAGATCCCTCAGCATCTCCTCGTAGGTCATGTGCTCCAGGCCCGCTAATCATTTTGGTTGCCCTCCACTGGTCTCTCCTATGCATCCACATCCTTTGTGTAATGGGGTCCCCAGAACTGGATGCAATACTCCAGATGTGGCCTCGACAGTGGCAAATAAAGGGGAATAATCACCTCCCTATATCTGCTGACAGTGCGCTTCCTAGTGCAACCCAACATGTCATTGGCCTTCTTGGCTACAAGGGCACACTGTGGGCTCATGTCAACTTCTCATCCACTCTAATGCCCAGCTTCTTTTCTGCAGAACTGCTGCTTAGCCAATCGGTCCCCAGTGTTTGGGATTTGTCCATCCTAAGTGCAGGACTCATCACTTCTCCTTGTTAAACGTCATCTGATTTCTCTTGGCCTTTGCACAAAGGCTGCCAGCGGGAAGCAGGGGGAGGAAATGGTGCCAAGTGAGCTGTGGATACCTGCACCACTAGAGATTAGACAGAGCCCAGCCACTTGCAGCACACAGGCACCTGGCAGGTAGTAGGTGGGTGGGGCTAAGCTTAGAGATGCAGAAGCTCCCGTTCCCTCCTGGCTCTCCAGCTGTGTGTGTGTGTTGCAGTTGTGCTAAGTGCCCAAAGTCTCTTGCGACGTCAAGCTGGATTCCAGGGCTCCAAGTGGGCACATCCTGAGGGCACTGGAGCTGCTGCCATCACCAGTCACTGCATAATTGTCCTGGGTAACATGCTTGGGCTACCTGGCGTAGGGAAACAGCTCTTCACTCTAGGCAGAGGCCCTGGAGGGGGCTTCGGCACACCTTCCGCTCCACATCAGCCTGGATGGATCCCACACTGGGAAAAATGCACCCTGCGTGAGCAGCTGCATTAAACTCCTGGTGGATTCTGTCCCCAGGCCCCAGCGTGAATCCCCTGCATGGGACTGAGCCACACTGGGTCAGAACAAAGGTCCGACAGTGGCCAATGCTGGGTGCCCCCAGTGGAATCATCCAGTGATCTGCGCCTGGTGGCCCATTCCCAGCACCTGTAAACATCGGCTAGGGACGCCATCCTTGCCCAGCCTGGCTAACAGTCCTTGGTGGCGCCATCCTCTCACTGAAGCCTTGTTTTTTCCTGGGGCGGTTAGAAGCAATTATTTTTCCATCTGAAGTTTACCCATGGAAGCTCATGGCCTAATACAGTAAATGTGTTAGTCTCTAAGGTGCTACAGGATGGCTTGTTATTTGTGAAGTTGCAGCCTAACACAAGGACCCCTCTGAGACCATGTGTGGGCTCTAGGTTCATGAAGCCCCTATCTAACAACAGGTGAAGAGGATCCCAGGTCTAAGTAGCAGGAGATGCATGAAATTAACCAGTTCCGCTCTCCCCAGCAGGTGACCAATCCATTTGGATTACCCCCTCCCTACCCAGTTTGTTTATTACAGATGAGATAAAAAAATCTGGGTATGTGGCCCCATCAGCCAAGAAAAGAGAAATCAGCAAGTCAATCTGCAATGGAATCACCTCCCTCCCAGCGCGCAAGGGCAGCTGACTACCTGGTGGGTTCTTCCCCCCGCAGCTTGTAAGTGAGCTGCAGCAGAAAGCAGCATCTGTGCTCTGCTATGCCCACACTAGCCGAAGCCGCCCCTGCGCGCCCAGGCACAGGTTGGAAAGAAATTCCAGACCAGTAGGTGGGGCCTGTTAGCCGCAGTAGAATAGAAAACACGAGTGACTCATCAGCACCACTGGTAGGCTAGGAAAACAAGCACACACACTCTAGAAGTCTAAGCAGCTCCATCCTTCTCTTACATTTAGTATCTCTCAGCTGGGAGCCAGCGTGTTAGCCCTGGGCCTACGCTAGCTCAGGTGGAAGGAGCAGGTGTGGGTGGCTGTGGTGGCCACCGCTAAGTGCTGTCCTGCCTGTCCAGGGCTGTTGCTGGCTGAGAAAGGTGGTGGTTCTGCAGTTGGAGGACCAAGGACGTGTGTATTTGGATGGGGAACTAGTCCAGTGTCCTGTTAGGTTTGTACCTGGGATGGCCACCGCTGGCGCCCTGGCTCAGCTTCGTTGACTGCCGTAGGTGCCAACCGTGCGTGTTTCATTAACTTACTTGACTTCCTGTTTTCAGAGAGTCTCGTTCCCTCTCCCCTGGCTGGCCCTTCCCCTCCCCCTCCCCCTCCCCATGCCTTCTGGGAGCCCAGGATTGTTCACTCTTTCTTTCTGATTGGAATAAGTGCTGTTCAGTGCAGGTCCTCAGCACCCTCATTTCCAGGTTACCTCTAGCATTCGGTGTTCTCATTGCTGGGTGCCCCAGCTGGGAGACTGTAGGCCTGAGATTCAGAGGTGCTAAGCATCTGACGCTCCCATTGGCTGCAGATGTCTTTGCTCCAGTGGTTATGGGTTTGGCAGAGCTTGTGCTTGTGCTGCATGGACAACGCTACCTCTGTTTTTTCCATCCACGTGCAGAATAAATGTTGTGTGCACCGAGGCATGTGCAGCTGTGCTCCACCAGTAGAAACCCAGGCTGCTGGCTCTGGGCGCTCTGCTAATCAGCTGGCTGGCACCTGAATCTCTCCCGGGAAGCCACTCAAGTGCTTGGCTGACAGGGAACACTTCCCATGTGTTCGTACCTCAACCCTCTTCCCACAATCAGGGAATCTTTGCCTCAGGACTGGCCTGTCGAGGTGGAGGCTGCAGGGCAGAAGTGCAGCACGATGGCACAGCTGCATGAAGTGAGCTCACTGAAGCAGGACTGTGGATTGCAAGGTGGGACTGAAGGAGAGGTAAGTTCAAAGACACCGCCGGCCCTGGGCTGGTACCTGGCTCTCAGGTGCGCTGTCAGACCGCCTTGATGCAAGCAGCCAAAATTCACGTGCAGATTAAAAGATGCGGCAATTTGTCAGAGCTCTACTGCATTGCTGCCCTTGTGCTGGCCTTTCCAGTGAGATCCCCGCTAATCATCTCCATCCATGCGAGGATTTTTTTCTCGACACGTAGGGAATATTTTTTTCTGTGTGCATCCAGGCATGTGCAGCACCAGCAGAAACAAAAAACCTACCTGTGGGCACTGTGCTAACCAGCTGGGCGGCGTTGGAATCTCTCCTGAGCGGCTGCACAAGCGCCCAGCTTGCAGGGAACGCTGCCCATCAGTAGGGAAGGCTGCATGCTGCTGCATGCAGAGTAGCTGGGTGTGAGGTTTCTCGTGACCTTTGTGGGGCTGGCTGGGGGTCGTTGTGTGGGCACATTAGATTAGCTATCAGGTTGCGTGAATAGGCAGGCTTGTCGCTGTAGAGATGAGGCTGAGGGATTACCAAATAGAAAGCGCCGCTCTTAATTGAAAAAGGCTGTCAGCCAGCTGCACACCTCCCAGGCCTGGTTTCTGCTTCCTTTGGCCTTAATCTTCTCCCGACCCAGCAAGCACACAGAGCTGGGAAGTGGGTGTAATGTCTTCATTGCTAAGGCTCAGGAGAAGGCTGGATGGGGGTCAAAGCAACAGATGGGGAGTGGGAATAGCTGGATTCAATAACCAGCTGTGTAGCTGACTCGTGGCAATACTGCCGGGCCAGCTCTGGGTTTGATCTCCCTACCAGCCATGCTCTCCTCAGCAGGGAGCAGCTACGTGTGAAGTACATCCATCCGTATACTTCCATTTGGACTGGATCCTGCTGCCACTGCCTCTCATTGATTTCGAAGGGGGAGGTCCCTTCCCAGCAAGTCAGAGATAACAGCCTTGTAAGGAACTACTGGGTCAATCAATTCAGCTTCCTCTGCCAAGCGCGGAGTTTGCAAACAGGCATGACAATCCTTTGGCCCTTTCCATGCCTCTGTCTCTCTTTCCAGCTGAGCAGGGGCTGGGGGAACCGCATTGAGCATGCTCAGTCAGCTGACCTGACTACTCCAAGGTTGCCTTGGCTTCCTCCGTGTACTTCAGGTGCATAGACACAGTGCAGAGTCAGTGGCTGTGCCCTGGTGTGCAGCACTGGCAACAGCCAAGTGGGCTGTTTAAAGAGCTGGCAGGGCCCCGGGTTGCAATGTGACAGGACCTGGAAGAAGTCTCTCCCCTATGCATGCAGTGGCCCGTGGAGTAAGTGGCTTGGTCCAGCCAGCGTGCCCCAGTCGGTATCCTCACATCATGCTGCTTTTGCTTCTCTCTTTGGTTTGACGTGAGACATCTCCTGGCGTGGCCAGCCAACGATGCAGAGGGCTGGGAACCTGCTCACTCCCCCCGGCCCGCATGCATCTGTGCAAGTGTCCCCTGCTGTGTTCCTGGAAGTGATGCAAGAGGCAGAGCTGCGGCTGATGCAATAAAAACAAGAACAGCCAAAGAATGGTGTCCTCCTGGTGTTAATGGGATGGGTCCCGTCTCCATCCGGCACATTCCAGAGAGGCAGCAGGGACGGGGGGGGGCGGGTGTCGCCTGAATGGAGCCAAATTATTTTCCATCTTGAAATGTCAAAGTTCAGCGAGGTGTCGCTGGCCACATCTGGCACAGCTGGCGCTGGGTGGCAGCGTGGAGGAGAGTCATTGCGCCCTCTCTGCAGCCAGTCCAGAGCGTCTGGTGTGCACGTCCTGCCAGCAGCCAAGTGACGTGCATTTTCCATTCCCTGCTCTTCAGTACGTCTTGGAACGCAGACAGTGTTACATTTGGCCGCAAGGAGCTTTGTTTCCCTTTGCATTCGTTTTGCCTGTGTTTTGCTGGGCTGTGCTCCCTGGCCAGACACGAAATTCAGCAAACCTGGTTAGTGAAAGTACAAGTGTATGGCTGTGGTTTGGCAGGTTTGTGTGTGTGTGTGAATTTTACTCCCCTGGGTGCCAACACAGCAAAGCCCTTAAGCACCTGCTTAACTTAAGTATCAGAGGGGTAGCCGTGTTAGTCTGGATCTGTAACAGCAACGAAGGGTCCTGTGGCACCTTATAGACTAGATAGACTAGACCTGATAAAGTGAGTCTGTGCTCATGAAAGCTCATGCTCAAAACTTTTCTGTTAGTCTATAAGGTGCCACAGGACCCTTCGTTGCTGCTTAACTAAGGCACTTGAGTAATCCTGTTCATTCCACTGGAATGGCAAATCAAGCACCTGTATAAATGTTTGTTTGGATTGGGCTCTGAGGTCAGTGGTTTCTACCTAGACCGTTAAAGGTATCTCCATCTTCAGTGCCTGATGCTGTAAGCTCCCGTTCTCTTCTCTGGGGTCTCATCCTGTGATGAGCTGGGTGCCCTCAGGTTTCATTGAACTGAGTGGGAGTTGAAGGTGCTGATAGTTTCCATGAACTGGGGCACAGTCAGCGCTCCCTGTAAGCTGAGCACTGGGGCAGCCACCCAGGAAACATCCAAATGCCACCCAGCTGATTAGCAGAGCGCCCACAGCCACCCACAGGAGGCATCATGTGTTTCTGTTGGTGGTACACATCCGCGCATGCCTCTGTGCACATAAAATTTATTCTGCACATGGGTGGAAAAATAATTAGAGGGTGCACTGGCCCCAGTACAGCACTGCTGCCTGCCTCCCAGTCAGCTGTGCACCCTCCAGCCTGGGCTACTCTTGGGTTTGCAAATGCAGAGCAAAATCCCAGCATGACATCTGAGGAGGCTGGAAGAGATGAGGCTTTTAATCCCAGGACCTGGCACAGCTGCCTGAGAAGGCTGGCAGTATGCTCTTGCTGTCTGGTAAAGTCTGCCCAGCCAGCTTGTCTGCACCCAGGGGAAGGAGCAGATACCATGGCAGAGGACAATGTGTTGCTCATGTGCTGCACCGTCATTTCAGCAGTATTTTAGCTTTACGTTTTTGTTGTGTCTTCCCACCGAGAAAAAGAGAACAAAGCCTCATAGATTTGACCTCTTTCTCTTGGCTGTTTGTGTCTTTGGCTAGCTCCCTGCATGCTTACCTGACACCCCACCTATGTAAATTAGCTGACCAAAGACACACCAGTATTTGCAATGGAAATCCAGCACAGCAACTAAGAGGGAGAAAGACTGGTGTTAATAAAGGTCTCCAGGTGTTTTGTGGGGAAAACATGCGGCCTCGGCTTCTTGGTGGAGAACAAATAATGCTTCAGTCATCTAAAACTTCCATGTGAGAACATGCTGGGAAGGAGAAGATCCAGGCAGCACTAATGAGCGAGCAAACAGGCCAAGATCCTGGGTGTCCAGGAATCAAGTCCTCCAGTAATTACGTTGCCCAGCAACCCATTCATTTGCTCCCACACCTAGGGTTTACACACTTTCTCTGTCACACATGCTTTCCCCATCCCTCCCAGGATTAGATGGGGATTAAGGAAGGACAGTCTATCAAAAATCAAGAGAGAATAAAGCTGGCTGAGACACAGATGAAGAAAGAGGCAGCGTGCATGAAAAGGCCAGGGTATGATTATTATTTGCATTGTGTATTTTTACTAGACCTGGTATCTTAGCTACTTAAACTATGATGCCGTAAGAGTGATTTGTGCAAACCAGGACAATGCTATAGCTGAACAGTACTGTCATTTGGGGGGAAAAGGGGCAATCTGGCTGCATTACCAGCTGGGCAGCTGGTGCATATAATCAATAGGATTCTGGGGAAAGGCACTGTGTAACCAGTCCAGCAGCGGGCTCAGGCTCCATCTTCCTTAGGAAAGCTGCTCGTGATGCTTCTGCAGCACAGCCCTTCTCCATGACAATAGCGAGTAAAGGCTTTTTGATGGTCTCTTATGCCTGGAATACTGCGGCATAGCTGCTTAAGACCTCTTTCCTACCCCTACTGCCTCCATCCAGATAGGCAAGTGCTGTAGTTTGTGATAATACTGTGTGTTGAGAGATGCTTGTGTGTAGATTTAATAAATAAGGCGTCGGTAGATGGCACCCAAGAACACGCAGTGCCGCTAACTCATGGTTATATCTCTAGGCTGGCAACCTTTGATGTGTTTCTCAGAGCTTCGGCTTCTGGATTCATGTGAATATCCGAAAAGTGGTAGCCCTGGCGGGTTTAGCGTAAAGCTTGAAAATGTGAGTTGAGTGCACCCCAAAGGCTCAAAAAGTGGATGCTAAAGAAAAAACAACCACAAATGTATTATTATTTTTAATAACGCCTGATTTTTAAACCATTTTCATTTTGGGGGTGAAGGCAGGAGGGATTGGACACATTATTTTAGTAGGTTTGAGGTGGCCAGGACTGAATTCTTTTCTTCAGCTGCTGTGATTTTTGGTTATTTGCTTCCTCCATCCATGCCTTTGTTTATAGTGTCAGGCTGTGAGCACTGTTACTTAAGTGCCTGGCTTAGGTACTGTATGAGAAGAACAATTCAGGCCCTAGCCTGTTGTATGGAAGATTTGGGTTCAAGTCCCTGCTTTGCCAGAGATGATCTGTGTGCCCCTGGAAAATGCCTCAGTTCTGCATCTGTGCAATGAGACAGACAGCCTGGCCTTGCCTGCTGGGGCCCTGGCAGAATAATTACATTAAAGACTGCTCAGCTATTGTAGCAATGGGGGCTGTGAAAATACCTTAGCGATATAAACATAGTAACGGTAAACTCCCTGGGACAGTCCAGGCCCCATCTAGGGCTAAGCACAAGCACACTCAATAAACAATGAACAATGGTACAAAATGGAACATGTAAAGTTCTTGGACCTGCTGTCAGAGATCAAATCTCATCTGTTCTATGAAATAAGCAGAAATACCCCCTCTGGGTTTCCTTCTCCGCATGCCACATGGCACCATGCCTGCTTAGCAGAGGAGCCGTGAACTACACCTTCCTTCCAGCATCTTATAAAGGCGTGTTTTGTCCTTTGACAGACCCAGTGGGGTTTCCTTTAACTGGGGTCTGGGGAACATGTGAAAGGCATTTACAGCATTCGGCACAGTCTGGCTTTTCCTGAAGGGGAAGCAGAGGTGTGATGTTCATGGGTCCAATCTTTTGATCTGCCTCTTGTCAGAAAAAAACTTGTGTAGCCACTGCCTAGGAAGCCTGCAGCTAGAGGGCAACCTGGCTAGCCAAGCAGTCAGCAAAGCTGTTTTATTGGTGCACATATATTGGGCTGAGACGTACCAAATAAACTCAGAGTGTTTCTTTTAAACATTGCAAGCCGTGGGGTGGAGGGGTGGGGTGTTTATAGTGCACAGATACAGTGACAGAAGGTAACCCTCGGGGGAAAGTGCAGGTTAATGACAAATGAAGTGGAGGAGGGAAAGTAGCATGTATGGGGAATCATAAAGTATAGGGCAGAAGGCCCTCAGAAACAACATCTGAGCTCCTTGCCACTAGAATAACTGGTTGAGACAGCACTGTTTGTGTGGTGTACTCTCAGAGAAGTAACCACGTTAGTCTGTGTCTTTGCAAAACAAAGCCAGCAGTCCTGTAGCACCTTATAGACTAACACATTTATTTCTTAGGTAATGAGCTTTCATTCCCTAAGGCAAAGGACGAATGGACACAAATAAGCCTTCAGGAATTTGAATACAGTATACATAAACCTGTGGGTGAACACTTTAATCTCACAGGATGCACTATAATGGACCTTAGGGTAAGTGTTCTCTTACAAAGAGATTTTAACACCAGATTACAAAGGGAGACATCTGAATTGGAATTTATTTGCAAGTTTGAAACCTTTAATGGGGGACTCAACAGGGATCGCAATTATCTTACACATTGTAAGGGCAGTTTCCCCACCTTTGATAGTTGCAGGAATGGCAGCCATCCCACTTAATAATTTACTCCTTCCACTGCTCCTGTTAACAACAGGTGACTCTTCCCCCTTCCCACTCTCTTCTCCCCCCCTTCCTCTTCTTCTCCCCTCACCCCGCCCTCTGTATGCCCTGTATTATCATTTTTCCTCCAAATCTGAAGAAGTGGGTCTTGCCTATGAAAGCTCATTACCTAATAAATAATATTTAGTCTTTAAGGTGCTACAGGACTGCTAGTTTTGTTTTGTGTGGTGTACAAACTGGTGTTAAGAATAAGGGTCTGGGAGCCAGGAGTGCCAGGTTCTGTAACAGACTCTTGATGTGTCCTAGGGCTAGCAAGGATAAGAACAAGATGTGTTGTGAGCCGGTAGGTAGGGCACTAGAATGAAATCCAAGAGACCTGGGTCTCTAGTGTTACCCAGCTGTTACCTTATGTACGGCACTTCTCCTCTCTATGCCTCTATCCCTGCCCCCATTTGCTTTCAAAGCTATTTAGCCTGTCAGCTGTTTGGGGCAGGGACTAGCTCTATGGGCAAGTCTACACTAGGGGGCAATGTCGAACTAAGGGTACATCTACACTTAGGTGGGTAGATTGACCCAGTCAGGATCGATCTTTGGGGGTTGGATTTCACATGCCAAGTAGGGACATGCGAAATTGAACTATCTGACGATGTGGGTCTTTGCCCATGAACGCTTATCCTCCAAAAACTCTGTTAGTCTCTAACGTGCCACAGGAGTTCTCATTTTTGCAGATAGAGACTAACATGACTACCCCTTTGATGCGTATATTACATGACTACAAATCAATAACTCGTTCTTCCATCTTTGCCAGGGATGTTGTGAGGCTGACTTCATGAATGGCTGTAAAGTGCCCAAATCCTGGGTGAAAGGTGCTGAGGAAGTGCCACATGTGTTGGGCTGCTCCACTGGATTTACAAGAGTCAATTTAGAAAAATACAGTTTCACTCTTTAAAATGAAATCATCTCCTTGAATGGCCACAGCCTCAGCCAGTTACCATCATGCTACCTTGAGAGACTACCCTGAGAAATGTATCCTTACATCCTTATAGACTACCAGAGTTTTTAATATATGCCATCATGTGCCAGCAATGCCCCACTGTAATTTACATTGGCCAAACTGGACAGTCTCTATGTAAAAGAATAAATCAGACATCAGGAACGGTAATGCACAGAAGCCTGTGGGGGACCACTTCAATCTCCCTGGGCACTCAATAGCAGATTTAAGGGTGGCAGTCCTGAAACAAAGAAATTTAAAAAATCAAATGGAGAGAGAAATCTCTGAGCTGCAATTTATTTGCAAACTTGACTCCATTAACCAAGGATTATACAGAGACTGGGAGTGGCTCTCACCTTACAAAAGGAGCTTCTCTGCCCTACGTGTCAACATCTCCACATTAGACTGACAATGGGTCATATCCCCCACCCCGTCTTATCTGACCTGTTTTTTCCTCTCTTCATACATGCTAATAATAATGGGCCTTTTCCACCCTGACTGAATAGACCTTGTCACCTCTGGCCCTCCCTTTTACTGGGACCCCATTCTTTAAATACCCCTCTGGAACCACCTCCGTACTCATGCATCTGATGAAGCAGCTCTTTGCCCACAAAAGCTTATGCTCCAAAATATCTGGTAGTCTATAAGGTGCCACAGGACTTCTTGTTATCCTGAGAAATGAAGCTTTCCAATTCTCCTTTGTACAAAGCCTTTATCCCCCACATCTAGTTCCAAGTGTTGAAACTGAGGCACGGAGAATCAAAAGGATTTCTCCAAGGTGACTGGCAAGTCCAGTATTGGATGATATCCTGACTTCCAAGCCCCCTCCCTGCCTTCAGCTTTTTCTCATTCTCTGCCGAAGAGCTTGTGCATTCTCTTAGAATACTCTCATATTCCTGTAGCATATGGTGGCACCAATCACCGTGGCCCTGTTGTGTTAAATGCTGTACTTACAGATAGGGCATTGATGTTTAGAGCTCACATAGAGCACCAGCATTTTGCCCAGCTGTTGACAACATGCCTCTTTTAGCGCACAGGCAACAGTCATTATGATGTTCCATGTCAGTGGTCTTCAACATGAGGTTCACAAACTGAATCTAAGATTTTTAAAGGAATCCATTCAAAAATTTGTAGAGGTCTGCAAATTAAAACTGGTTGAAAGCCACTGTTCTGCATGGATTAGGAAGTGGCAAAGAATGAAGTTTTGGACAAAGAGGTAGGAAACCCAAGACCTGAGGATGTTTGACAACAGAACTGCATGCTCTGGAAGGTACTATTATTCTGCCACAAAACTATTTGTTTCAAGGGCTGCTGGCTGGCACACAGAGATTGTGTTCTAATAATTGCACAGCTCAAGATCCTCAAAGGGTTTCTCCCCTTGTCTGCAAACAGTCATGAGGTACAGTATGTGCTGGTACTGCGCATGGGATACAGGATGCAAAGACAAAGGCTGCTTGTAATGCCTCTGCTGGGAGTCTGCACAGAGTTTTCATGAGAAGACACCGCCCCCTCTGAGATAAATTCCATGCCAAAACCAACATGGAAACATTAACCACTTTAGTGCAGCCCAAAGTAGGTGCATGGAAAAGTGTGAAATAATATGACGTAAGAGACGCTAATGATGGACAAGACCTGCTGGCTCAGACTGTGTTCAATGCAAGGGTCTTCTGCAAGGAAGCCTTCGAACTGGGGGTCACTTTATGCCTTTTATGAGCTGTGATAACTAGAAAGTATGGCCTATGAGAGAAGACAGACAAAACTGAGTTTGTTTAGTCCAAGAGAGGACTGAAGGGGGACAGGATAACCATCTTCAAGTACATAAAAAGTTGTTACAAGGAGGAGGGAGAAAATTGTTCTTAACCTCTGAGGGCAGGACAAGGAACAACGGGCTTAAATTGCAGCCAGGGAGGTTCAGGTTGGACATTGGGAAAAACTTCCAGCCAGGGTGGGGAAGCAGAGGACTGAATTGCCTAGAGAGGTTGCTGAATCTCCCTCCCTGAAGACAGCAACGAAGGGTCCTGTGGCACCTTACAGACTAACAGAAAAGTTTTGAGCGTGAGCTTTCGTGAGCACAGACTCACTTCATCAGATGCCATCTGAGTCTGTGCTCACGAAAGCTCACGCTCAAAACTTTTCTGTTAGTCTGTAAGGTGCCACAGGACCCTTCGTTGCTGTAACAGATCCAGACTGACACGGCCACCCCTCCGATACTTGCCTCCCTGAAGAGTATCAGAGAAGAAGCCATGTTAGTCTATGTCTTCGAGAACAACAAGAAGTCTTGTGGCACCTGATGGTGCATCTGATGAAGCGGCTCTTTGCCCAGGAGAGCTTATGCTCTCAAAAGCGTTAGTCTATAAGGCGCCACAGGACTTCTTGTTGTTCATCCCCTGAAGAGCAGGTCAGACAAACGCCTGTCAGGCAGCGTGTGACCTGACAGTGCTGGGCCCCGCCGGGAGGGCTGGGGACGGGACTCGAGAACCTCTCCAGGTCACTTCCCGTTCAGCGGCTCGGCCCAGCCATGGGCACGTTGGCCCAGCAGCAGAGGCTCAGGGCCTGGCACGCCCCATGGGCAGTGCGGAGGGGGCCCTCCCTCGGGGCCCAGCACCCTGCGGAGCCTGCCAGCTCCGTGGGGGTCAGCACCGGATGCTGCCCAGGCCTCTCCGCAGGGCACAGACGGGGCAACAGGGGCCCAGCCTCCTTATGGGGCAGCACAGGGCAAGGGGGGCACCAATCGGAGGGCAGCACAGGGCTCCATCCTGGGGGCAGCGGGGAGCGGAGGGGGAGCAGGGGAGGGGAGTAGGGGGCGGGGGGCTCCTGGGGAAGGTGCCGGGGGCAGCGGGGGGGGAGGGGGCAGTAAGGGGGGAGCGAGGAAGGGGGGGAGTAAGGGGCGGGGGGCTCCTGGGGAAGGCGGCGGGGGAGGGGAGGGGGGCGGGCGCGGCCCCTTCATGGCCCAGTGGGGCCGGCGACGCCGCAGGCCGGGCCCCGCTCGTTCCCGCCCCTTTAAAGCGGCGGCGGCGGCGGCCTAGGGCCGGGCCCGGCGGAGGCGCAGGAAAGATGGCGGAGTCCGGCGGGGCCGAGTTCGCCTCGGAGCGGCCGAGCAGGTGAGCGGGGCCGGGGGGCGCCAGGTGCCCCCTCTGCCTGCCCGCCCCTCCCCCGCCTCTGCCTGCCCGCCCCCCACTCCCCCGCTTGTCCCCGCCCCCCCGCCTCTGCCTGCCCCCCGCCCCCCCTGCCTGTCCCTCCCCCCGCCCTCTGCCTGCCACTGCCCCCCATCCCCCCTCTGCCTGCCTGCCCCCCGCTCCCCTCTGCCTGCCCCACTGTCCCCCTGCCTGCCTCACTGCCCCCCCCGCTCCCCTCTGCCTGCCCCCCTGCCTGCCCCACTGCCCCATGTTCCTCCTGCCCCCCACCCCGCCCCCATCCCTCTGCCTGTAAGGTTGTCAGTTCCCCAAGCCAAACAGCTCATGTCAGAAAAATGACTCTGTGTGTCCGTGTGACTTGGGTTTTTATTGGTTTAAAAAAAATCCTATTTCTAACCACCACTGTTGAACATTGTTGTATCAGCAACCTGGTGGCTCTGTCTGGAGTGCTCACAGCCTTAGGCCCCCTAATTTTGCACATATAGTTGGGATTTCATTTTCTGATTTGCATTATTTTGCATTTATTGACATTAAATTTCATCTGCCACTTTTGTTGCCCAGTCACCCAGTTTTGTGAGATCCAGTTGCAACTCTTCACAGTCATCTTTGGATTCAACGATCTCGGGTAATATTGTATCCTGGGCAAGCTTTGCCACCTCCCTGCTTACCCCTTTTCCCAGACCATTTATAAGTGTGTTGAACACCACTGGTTCTAGTACAGACCCTTGGGGACTCTGCCATTTACTTCTCTTCATTGTGAAAACTGACCATTTAATCCTGCCCTTTGTTTCCTGTCCTCTAACCTGTTACTGATCTGTCAGAGACTCTTCCCTTTTATCCTGTGAGGGCTTACTTAAAAGTCTGTGGTGAGGAACCTGGTCGAAGACTTTCTGAAAATGGAAATGCAGAGTATGCAGTAGGTTGGCTCTGTCCACTCATTTGGTGGGCTCACCCTCCAAGTCATTGTGGAATGTGTGGCTGGTCTCTGAAAACCTCTTCTCAGTGTGCAATGACCATCAAAAAAGGATATTAACCATCCATTTTCAAATGTTTGGTAACAAGGCAGGAAGTATCACAAGTCTATTATATACAGCTATGGTATGCCCACACCTGAAATACTATGTATGCTTGTAGTCACCCATCTTAAAAATATATTAGCATTGGGGGAAAAAGTACAAAAAGGGCCGCAAAAGTGTTCTGCGGCATGGAATAGGTTCTATATGAGGGAAAAATTAAAAAGATTGAACCTTTTCTGCTTGGAAAAGAGATGACCTGAGGGAAGATAGGACTGAAATAGATAAAAGGCACTAGTGGTGGGAGTAAGTGAATAAGGAAGTGTGTGTTTACCCTTTACACAACTCAAGAAGAATGGGTCACCCAATAAAATGAAGAGGCAGCAAGTTTAAAACAAACAGAAGGAAGTACTTGTTCATTGAACGCACAGTCAACCTACGGAACTTGTCAGTGGATGTTGTGAAGGCCAAAAGCGTACCTGGGTTCAGAAAAGAATAAGTGCAGACCTAACCATCTTGGGTGATGGCCACTGATGAATCTGTTCACCATGAAATTAAAGTCCTTAAAACTCTGGCTGCCAGAAGTGGGGCCTGGACAGTAGGGGATGGGTCACTTGATATATTGTCCTGTTCATTTCCTCTGAAGCATCTGGCATGAGCCACTGTTGGAAGACAGGATACATGGCTAGATGGCCCATGGATCTGACCCAGTCTGGCCAGTTTTACGATGTTATAATTAGCCGTAGAGGGAGAGGAAATGAAGGAGCACTGGGATTCCATGTACTCCACTTGATTTGAGCTTTAAAAAAGAGACTCCCTTAAAGCCCCTCAGCATTTGTCTGTTCTCATTTTCAGAAGGTGTTTGGATTCAGTTTATTTTGAAAAAAATGCCCTTATGGGAATGGGGCCAAGTGATCCAGCAAGGCCTATGGGTTTCCATCAAAAATGACCAGCTACAGCTGTTGGTGTGCAAAATAAATTTGATCTATTGATTAAATTTGATCTAAGTCTTAATGGTTTATAGGATATTTTCAAGTTATGCTGTTTTAGGAGCCTATTTTAAAAATAACAGGTATTTACAGTATTTTATACTGCTGTTCTGATACCACATATTTTAAGTTAGGAGATCTATTTAGTGTTGCTTGGGTCCTTAACTCAAGGGTTTTTATTTAGAGAAATGAAAGGAAAATGTACATGATTTATTTAAATGATTTGTACTTTTTCAAAAATAGTGTTATTTTTATGAAGTTAATTTTTATTTCGGATTTCTTTAAAAAGGGATTGTTAAAATTTTTGATTAAATAGCAATTCCACTGGGTGCATTTTTCTTCATTCATATAAACTCTTGTCACTCGTTATGCTTTAATGAAAAAGGGCTATAGTCAATATTTTTCCAGTAATATTTTCTTCTCGATTTTTAGTTGTTCCAAAACAGAGCACTCCTTCAAACTTCTCTGTTATCACTTTTCTATAAGGTTTATTGAAAACCCATCCTATTCCAGGTTCATCCTATTTTTCTGCCTCATCTTGGTTCAATCTCTTTCAACACTTACTCAGTTATGCCAGTTTTGAGGACTGTCCGTGGTTTGGCTATTCTTTTTTGTGGTTGGTTTTATGAGAAGCAATCTCGTTCCAGGCTGTTTTTGGGCAAACCAAACATTTATGTTGATCTAGGTATTATAAGAGGAAGCTGAATACCAAATTTGGTGGAAATAGCTCTTACTGTTTAGGAGAAGTTCTTGAATGAACAGACTTGAAATCTCTCCAAATGTAGTAGGTAAGTTTCCCGCCCAAAAGCAACTGTTGCTGCTGTGCTGATAACATCCCATCCTTTCTTGCTGACGAGTCCAGCAACAGCATATGCAGAGTGCTGTATATCCTTCTGGTCTTCCGTTCACCATGTTCGTCTTCCTGAGATCTGGCAGGGGAATGAAAAGTACAAGGATCCTCCTGCACTTTGAATGTTTCAGTTCCTCATGCTCAACATAATGGAGCCATGCAAGTAGTGTGGAAGAACAATGTGACATCGGTGAGACTGGGCACAGAAGCATGGCTGGACACAGGGTTGATTTATTTATTTAGGGTCATCAGATACTACAATGTCCCCTTTAAAGACTATGCAGTAGTAAACGGTTGATTCAGAAATCCAGCTCCAGATCTCTGTGCTGCACTGTTCAGGTGGGAGCTCTTCCATGTATACATAAAAACCTCCTACACGTTGGTGTGCGTGTACCTACTATAGGGAGACCAAGACCATTCAGAGAACTTTTCAACTTAGGCACCTAAAATTGCTCTGTTTATGCATTCTAAAGCACCATATCCATAAACCCTCACCCTCTGCTTGCAAGTTAAAATTTATAATTGTTTAAGTGATACTCATCCCATTTGGAAAAATTCCTGAGGAGACTTCCCTTCCTGGCTGCATTAGTCAGGTGACTGCAATGAAATGTATACAGATGATCACTTCACTCTGTTGCGGGCCACTGACGAAGGTGAGACTTGTTGTAAAGGGGACAGGAAATTTCTCAAGGCTGGTGCTCTTGTGGACTGTTCGTACCGGTGACGCAGAATAAAGAGTAGTAAAATACAGACCTCATTGTGTATGCCGAGGGGTTTCCACGTGCTGTTTTTTCTGGTTTCCTGGTTGCTTTTGTTTCATTCTCGTAATCTACAAAGTTGTAGCTGAACAATATTCAACAGCTTGCATTCCTGACACTTCCAAACCCTCTATTATTGTCACTCCTTTCTCAGGAGGACAAGTGTACCCTCTCCACCTGTATTGTCTGTCTGCATTGTGAAAGAAGTGCAGGTTGAACCTCTCTAGTCTTGGGACCTGGTTGGTACCAAATGGGAGAATTTGCTGAACAATGGGAGGTCAGTGTTGTCTGGCAGCATTACCAACCTTCCCACTGCTGACTGGGCTCTTAGAAGACATTTAGGGGTAAATTAGAGCTAAATAACTGCACAGAACATGAAGAGCCAGGACTGGTGGCTGGAAACAAACTGTACTGGACAACGGGAAACTTGATCACCCCTATGATAAGTGGTCCCCCGGCTAACTAAAAATCATGCCAGACTGTGGATATTGCTGGATGAGAGTGTGCAGGATTAGAGAGGTTCAGCCTGTAGTCAACACATGTATTATGCTATAGGGAGGTTGTGTTTCCTAGTGGCTGAAAGGAAGAGGCTTTTCTGAATTCCAGCCCTAGATTTGCTATTGACTAGTTGTGTAGCCTAAGTGTCATAACACCTGTCTCCGCCCACAAACTCTCCTCCATAGACGAAGATAAGTATTATTATCCCTGCTTCCCATGGATGTTGGGAATGCTAGTTAATATCTATACAGCATTAGAAGAGTTACAGTGTTCTGTAAATGGTGTACTTTGTTCTGGAGACATAATAAACTATCCACACTGGTATGTCAGCAGTGTGTGCCCTGATCTAGGGAGAAACTCTTCTTGCATTTTTGCATGTGAGTTGCTTTGAAATGAAGGGCTCTGCCACTCTAGATGCTGCTATTGCTTTCTTCAGGGTGGGTTTCTCTGAGAGTTCAGGTGTCTGCAGGAAGCTCCTGGCTTGATATAGTGGGCATCATATTCAGCAAGCCGACTAAGAGATGGAAGCTTTAAAGTCACGTCCTACAGACCTTTATTTTGATTTGGTGTGCTCATTAAATATGTATGTCTAAGGCAGATGAAAACAGTCCTTTGTTGGAGTGGCACATGCAGCTACCAATTTTGTGGTGCTGGAAATTGTCGGTGCAAAGGAATTACTACAGCACTGCTAATACTGTTCACTTTAAAATAACCCAATAAACCTCCTAAAAGCAAGAAAATTCAGCTGTGTCTTGCACACAGCCTATAAACTAACCCATTAAGGCAAAGATGGTTTCAGAACTGTACACTGTCTTGCCTAGGCTG
This sequence comes from Carettochelys insculpta, assembly GCF_033958435.1. Taxonomy (NCBI): domain Eukaryota; kingdom Metazoa; phylum Chordata; order Testudines; family Carettochelyidae; genus Carettochelys; species Carettochelys insculpta. Next base: position 15,511,066 of record NC_134163.1, on the reverse strand, counting down.
TGTGCTATGGACTGAGGCACAGGAGAGCGATCACTATAATCCTGAATTTGCCTGGGTTTTGCATAGTAGGATGTGCATGTACGCACTTACTGCTCTTCTGTTCAGCCTTTTTTGCAATGCTTTTCAGTTGCCTAATTCCACCTTTTGTTTGTTTAAAAGGCTGCCCTCAGAGTTTAGTACCTTTTTCAAAATAAAACCAAACTGATCCTGAATGCAAACCTTGTCTTTTAAAGGCATAATTTCTTTCTTTTCATGCAGTAAGGAGTTCATGAAATGCCAAGGGCAGTTACGTCCAGCCCTTTGTATCTTGGGCAGGGAGATGGTCAGGATAGGTAAATAACTGCATTTGGAAGAACGGCTACAGCTTGGCTCCAAAGGGATGCTTTGTCTCCAGAGAGGGCGGGTGCAGAAGAGACAGCAAAGTCTCATTTGGTATCACTTGGGAGGAGACACTTCCTAAATGGCACTTGGCTTAGGCTGAGGGATGGGTGAACTTCAATGCAGCATTTAGGGGCAAGAGGAAGGGTCATCCTAAGCTCTAGAAAAAATTCTTTTGGACTGTAGGGAAGAGGAACTGTGCAGTCTCTGAGTGGGAACTGACAGGTGGATTTCGCCCCGGGGTTGGGAAGGGCTGTATGTTTGGAATAATCTGTTGCTGGAAATAAGAGAAGCTAGTGGTCTAAACTTTTTAGAAAAAAACAACCACTCCCACTTCCTTTTCCCACACTCCCGTCTCCTCCCCAAGCCTGCACAAGATGAGAAATGTGAGATATTCCCCATGACCCAGAAATCCTGTAATCTAATTGGGCATTTGTGCCAAAAGCACCTTCACCTAACAAGAGCAGAATGGATGGACATGGGAGACCTATGATTCTCTCTGACTTAAAAAAATGCATGTGTCTCATGTCACATGAAGAGCAAAGAGGTCTGTTTTCTTTTTCTTCCTTCTAAAGAAGTTGGGAGAAGGAGATCAAATGTGTCAGGAAGGAGGAGAGAACACAGTACAAAGAGAGATTGTAGACTGAACTGAGGGGCTGGATTGAATTGATGTTGCGGTAACCTAATATACCTTTATTGTGAAGTCTGGCCCATTAGGGGCCTTTTTTTCCTCTAAGAACTGCTAAAAAAAAACCCTCAGTTTTGCATATATGTATATACTGTAAATTTGCAGCAAGGAGCTATAAAAACAGATTCAGCTGCCAACTATGGCAGACATAAATATATACTGTTAGAAATGTTTATGCTGTCATTGAGTCACTGTAAAAAAGATTGCTGCTTTTGTTTTGTTTTCTTTTCTTTCAGCATCTAAAGGCTTGTGAGCTGATGGCTTCAGAATATGTAGGTTAAAAGCAAACTTCAGAAGTGCTTTACTGGGTTGTAAGTTACTATGTAAGGGATGCTCAGCACTTCCTGCATTGGTACCATGGTGGAGTAGGGCAGTGGTTCTCAACTTGCAGCCAGAGAACTATTGGCACACAGCAGTGGCCCATTTGATATCTTCAGGGACATATGGGTAGTGTGTATCTATACAGTGTGGCTGTAGCCCAGATAGCCCATAGAGAGCTGCATATGCAGCCACAATGGCAAATAGATTGAGAACCACCAGACTGGAGGACCTGTGAAGTCTTATTTCCATTTCTAATTTACATGAATTGTAATTGCTGAGCTTTCCTAGAAGAAGAACAGAAAATTAAATGAACTGAGCTTTCCAAAGAGAAGCTGTTGCAGCAATCAGGTCGGACTCAGACTGTTCTGCTAGGTAACGTGGAGCAAGTGGAGTTCAAGATGCATAATGGAGAACCAGTCTGTCCCATCCAAGAATCTTTAGCAGTGCTGTAGGGAAGCTTATAAGGGGCACATCCGTACCCAGAAGGTAAGTGCAGAGGTGAGGGAAATGGGCAACAGGAGAAGCATTTGATGCTACAGAAAGTGGAACTGGTGGTGTGATTCCAGTGCTGCAAGCTCTGATTCTTGCCTTTGGGATAAAGGGGCAGTGTTTAAAATGCTCTGATGGGCAAAATGAGGGTGTTTGGGTTTTTTCGGCTGGAGGTTGGAGGGCTTCACTTTGTCAGTGGCTTGGCAGCAGTAAATCTGGGGTGAGTGTGTTTATGGAGGGAATTACTTCAATGAAAGTTGAGCCTTACATGCCCATCCCTTTTACTGTTTCACCTTTTATAAGTAACAGATAATCGGTGTTCTGTCACTTTGGGTGGGTCTGCTGTAAGTAGACACCTGTGGCTGGTCCATGCCAGCTGATTTGGGCTCCCAGGACTCAGACTAAGGGGCTGTCGGATTGCAGGGTCATCCCCAGCTCTGTGAGCCTCCCACTTTGCACGGTCTCCAAACCTTGGCCCTGGACTGAGCCTAGACATCACCGCTGCAATTAAACTGCCTCTTAGCCAAAGCCCTGTAAGCCCAAGTCATCTGTCATTGACCAGCCAACGGGTTTTAACTGCAGTGTGGACACCTCCTTATAGTGCAGGAGTGCCCAGAAGTCCCAGCCACACACTGCAAAGATGTATAGTAACAGAGACCTCTCCTGACCCAGAGAGTTCACAACCTAACTTGGAAATAAGTTGTGGTGAGTGTGGAAAGAGGAGGCATAGTAATGAATATACCACTGAAAAATTGTGTAGGCAGCTACCACACTGAGCGCTGGATCCAAAACATTGTGTGTGCAGTCGATAGATAGCTTTGTAAGGCCAGAAAGGGGAGAGCAACTCCGATCAAGCAGTGTGACCTGCTGCATAACAGAGGAGAAAGTTTCACCCAGTGACTTGGAATGGAGGGAACTGTCCTTTCCTCCCATTGACAGGGTGTTACTGTTGTGTGCGGCCTTTTGTTTTTTAATAAAAGTGGCTCCCTCAGAGAGGTAGGACCTAGCCAGCTTTGTGGGAACACAGGGGGGTGTTCCATTGTTTCCTGGCCTAGTTCAAGAGCATGTGCACGTGACTGAATGACGGAGGGATTGTGAAGGGGAATGAAAAACAAACCAAGAGCCCCCAGGGTGTTAAAGCCTGTTTGGGATCTGAATGAATGACTGTCTTTCATTACGGCACACAGTGGGTTCAGTGTCACTTTTGCCTGTTCTGTGTGACGCCACTAGGACGCTGGTCTGTGGGAACTGTGCCTGTTATGATCGCACACTCGGGGGACCATTGTATTAAGCAAAGAAAATAAACAAATGATGGGGGAAAAGTGCAAGGGGTCCACCTTTGGGACTTGTGGACGCTATTGTGCTTTGACGGGCTGCAGAGGGAGTGCCCCGCTCTCGCATCCAGTATTCTGTGCACCTCGCTTCACAGGCCCTTGCTGCATGTGTGTGTCCGTTCAGCAACACTGGTAGGGGAAAAAAATTGCAGAGGGAAACCAGCAGGAATCTGGCAACCCTGTGCATTTGCAACAGTAAACAAAAGGTCTTGCAGGCCATGTGTGGAACCCTGATGGGCCACAGGTCGCCCACTGCTGGTTTAGAGACGGGATCCGAAGGATTAACAGACTCCAGCTCCAGAGGATGTAATCCAGTCACAAGCGTTTTCTCTATCATAGCTGATAGTGTGATGATCTGTCAGAGGCAACGCGAACACAGGGCATGGAATTTGTAACCCTCTGTGTCTGACTGAGACTCTTTCTAGGTCTTTGTTTGAATCATCCTGTAATTTTAGAAATGGAAGAGAGTAGCTGTTGGCATTGACGGGGGATACTGTGTAGCCACTAGAGTAATTTATAGGATTAGGATCATATTATACATGCCCAAGGGGGATTCATTCCTGTAGCCCCTGAGGATTAGAACTGGGCCTGATGATAGCACAATCTTTGTTACTTAGTGGCTCTTTTCAGGAGCTTCCCAGAGCCAGTCACTGCAGGAATGAAGCAGGAAGTGTCCTGAAGTGAAGTAGGGACTTTGGTGTTTTGCTGAAATGGGGTCTTGGACGTGCAGGCATTCAGGAGACCAGGGTGAAGTTGCAGGCTCTCCACAGATTCTGTATACAGTATTGAGAAAGTCCCTGAATCTCCATGAACCTCTGTTCCCCATCTCTGAAATGGGTGTGATGGGACAGTTGTCTTGTCTGCAGAAACTGTAAGTTCTGGAATCAGGGACTGTCTTCTAGCACAGAAGTTCTCAGTCAGAGGTATGGGTACCCTGGGAATACACAGAAATCTTCCAGCGGGTACAGCAACTCTGCTAAATACCTGCCTAGCTTTACAAAAGGCCACATAAAAAGCACTGCCAAAGTTGGTACAAACTAAAATATGAACAGTGGTTTGTTGATTTGTTTATACTGCTTTAGATGCAATACACTGACATGTAAGCATAATATTTCTATTCCAAATGATTTGTTCTATTTGTTCTATTCCAAATGCCAGAAGCCTGGGGAACAAACAGGAAGAATTAGAGGCCCTGGCACAGTCAAAGAAGTATGAGGTGGCTGGAATAACGGAGACTTGGTGGGATGATTCACATAACTGGAGCACGGTCATGGAAGGTTATAAACTGTTTAGGAAGGACAGATGGGGAGAAAAGGAGGAGGAGTTGTGCTCTATGTGAGGGAGCAGTGTGATTGCTCAGAGCTCCAGTATGAGGAAGGAGAAAATCCAGTTGAGTGTCTTTAGGTTAAACTTAGAGGCGGAAGTAACAGAGGTGGTGTTGTAGTTGGTGTCTGCTGTAGACCACCAGATCAGGGAGATGAGATTAGATGAGGATTTCTTCAGGCAGCTAAGTGAAGCTTCCAAATCACAGGCCTTGGTTCTCATGGGAGACTTTAATCATCCGGACATTTGTTGGGAGACCAATACACCAGCACACAGACAATCCAGGAAGTTTTTGGAGAATGTTGGGGATAACTTCTTGGTTCAAGGGCTGAAGGAACCGACCAGGGGCCATGCGCAACTTGACCTGCTGCTCACAAACAGGGAAGAACTAGTAGAAGAAATAGAAGTGGGAGGAAACCTGGGCTGCAGCGACCATGAGATCATAGATTTCAGGATCAGGACAAAAGGAAGAAAGGTGAGCAGTAACATACATACCCTTGATTTCAGGAGAGCAGACTTCTACTCCCTGAGAGAACGGATGAGCAGGATCCCTTGGGAAACAAAGATGAAGGGGAAAAGAGTTGAAGAAAACTGGCAATATTTTAAAGAAGTCTTACTGAAGGCACAGGAACAAACCATCTTGCTGCATAGTAAGAAATGCAAACATGGTAGGCAACCAGCTTGGCTTAACAGGGAAATCCTTAGTCAGCTTAAATTCAAAAAGGATGCATACAAGAAATGGAAATGGGGACAGTTGACTAAGGAGGAGTATAAACATATGGCTGGAGAATGCCAGGCAGTAATCACAAAAGCAAAAGCACAATTGGAACTGCAGCTGGCAAGGGATGTGAAGAATAACAAGAAGGGTTTCTACAGGCATGCTAACAATAAACGGGTTATCGGAGAAGGTGTGGGGCCATTACTGGATGAGGGAGGTAACCTAGTGACAGATGATAGAGGAAAAGCTGAAGTACTTAATGCTTTTTTTGCCTCTGTCTTCATGAACAAAGTCAACTTCCACATGACGGTCCTAGACAATGAAGTATGGGAAGGTGGAGGGCAGGCATCTATATGGAAGGAACAAGTTCTGAGCCATCTAGAAAGACTAGATGTTCACAGTCCATGGGTCTGGATTTAATGCACCCGAGGGTACTAAGGGAATTGGCAGAGGACCTTGCTGAACCTTTGGCCATTATCCTTGAAGACTCTTGGCGATCAGGAAAGATCCCAGATGACTGGAAAAAGGCAAACATAGTGCCCATCCTTAAAAAAGGAAAGAAGGACAATCCAGGGAACTGTAGACCCATCAGCCTTACCTCAATCCCTGGGAAAATAATGGAGGGAATCCTCAAGGAATCCATTTTGGAGCACTTGGAAGAGGAGAAAGTGATCAAAAGTAGCCAACGTGGATTCACCAGGGGCAAGTCCTGCCTGACCAATCTGATTAGCTTCTATGAGGAGGTAACAAGCTCTGTGGACATGGGGAAGTCAGTGGATGTGATATACCTTGACTTCAGCAAGGCTTTTGAGAGGGTCTCCCACAACATTCTTGTCCATAAGTTAAGGAAATATGGATTGGATCCTTGGACTATAAGATGGATAGAAAGCTGGCTTGACGGTCAGGCAGAATGGGTAGTGGTCAATGGCTCAATATCTGGATGGTGACCGGTTTCAAGCGGAGGGCCACAAAGCTCGGTTCTGGGGGCAGTGTTGTTTGACATCTTTATTTATCTTTATTAATGACCTGGATGAGGGACTGGATTGCACCCTCAGCAAGTTTGCGGATGACACAATACTAGGGGGAGAGGTAGATACGTTGGAGGGGAGAGAGACAATCCAGAGTGACCTGGATAAATTGGAGGAATGGGCCAAAAGAAATCTGATGCGGTTCAATAAGGAGAAGTGTAGAGTCCTGCACCTGGGACGGAAGAATTCCAAGCATTGTTACAGGCTGGGGACCGACTGGCTCAGCAGCAGTACGATGGAAAGGGACCGAGGGGTTATGGTGGATGAAAGGCTGGATATGAGTAACCAGTGCGCCCTTGTAGCCAAGAAGGCTAACGGCATCCTGGGGTGCATTAGGAGGAGCATTTCGAGCAGATCTAGAGAAGTAGTTATTCTCTATTCGGCACTGGTGAGGCCACCTCTTGCACATTGTGTCCAGTTTTGGGGCCCCCAGTATAAAAAAGATGTGGATTTGCTGGAGCAGGTTCAGCGGAGGGCAACAAAAATTAAGGGGCTGGAGCACGAGACCTATGAGGAGAGGCTGAGGGATTTGGGCTTGTTTAGTTTACAGAAGAGAAGACTTAGGGGTTCTTTAATAGCAGCCTTCAACTCCCTGAAGGGGAGCGCTAAAGAGGAGGGTGAGAAACTGTTTTCAGTGGTGTCAGATGTCAGAACGAGGAGTTAATGGTCTGAAGTTAAAGAGGGAGAGGCGCAGGTTAGATATTAGGAAAAACTACTTCCCCAGGCGGGCGGTGAGGCACTGGAATGCGTTGCCTAGAGAGGTGGTGGATTCTCCATCCCTTGAGGCTTTTAAGTCCCAGCTGGACAAGGTCCTGGCTGTGATGACTTAATTGGGGTTGATCCTGCTTGAAGCAGGGGGCTGGACTAGATGACCTCCTGAGTTCTCTTCCAGACCTGTGATTCTGTGATTTATAATGTCGTAAAAATGAGTGAGTGAGCAATTTTTCAATACCAGTGTGCTGTGACAGTTTTGTATTTCTGTGTCTTCTGCCTGTGCACCAGTAGTTTTTAAGTGAGATGAAACTTGCAAGTGCACATCAACTCATACCCCAGAGAAGGGATCCAGTAGTCTGGAAAGGTTGAGAGACAACATTCTAGCACGTGTATCTTGTATTGACAATTTTCTGTCACCAGGGGTCCCGGTGGGGCTTAAATGCTACCCTACGATAAATTAAAAGGTTTGCAGTCTTGTTGATGTAAAGGTATGTAAATTTTAAGAACAAGTACAAATTAAACCCTGTGCCCTCCCTGAAGGGCAGATTTTTCTTAGATCAGAGGCTTGAAATGTGAAACACATAGGACAAAGTTTTCAAAGGTGACTATTGATTTTTGGCTTCCCAGTTTGAGGCCCCATAAAGGAGCCTGGTGTATTCAGAAACTGCTGAAAACCAGACACCCTTGAAAAGGTTGCAGTTTGGGCTTTCAGATCATTGGGCACTTTTGAAACACTTGGAGAGCTGTGTTAGTCCAGAGCTGGGTTTATCCTTATTGTTTATGATGAAAGAGTAAGGTGCAAATTGGGGGAAAAAAGAGCAGAGGGAAAGAAGGTGGATTAGGGAACAAAGAAATAAGCAAAACTTGTCTTCACAGATGTTGCTTCCTAATGGTGGTTGTGTTTCTCCACAAAATTACCCCAATTGGCTGCTGATCATTAAGTGATTGTGATTTATTTGCATCAGGAGGGCGGATTGTTTCTGAGTTTGCACCACTCCGATTCCTGCTTTATGCTGAGCATGTTAGTAGGTTAACATGCCAGGTATTTTTAAGAGCCACATGGCTGAAGAGCAGGTACCAGCCCTCCTCCCCCAAGTTTCCTGTTAGTATTGAAGAAGATCAACTATCAGGCTTTGGCAGAGGGAAAGAGGGTTAGAGGAGTGTTCTCCGGAAATCAAAATGTATATTGATATGACTCCATCGAACAACAAACTCTTGAGCAGTCTGTTTGGCCTCACTGCTCGTGGGTAACGTTTGTCAGCGTGAGTTGTTGAAAACAATGACTTTATTGCTTGGGCGTGTGAGAGAGAACCTGAGGATCTGAAATATTACAGTAACCATGGCTACCGCTGACTTACCCGAGGGAGTTTGACTTTTTTGTTTTGATTTTAAGTGTCTAATTGTAGTTTAGAAATTGGAATCTGAATGTGCTTTTTGCATAGGCATGAAATGGAAGGCATTTAAATGAACGGCATTTAAATGAACTGCCTTAGTAAAATATCTCTTGGGCTAGCTTGCAGTACTTGGAAAGGAGGCCCTTTGTATGCAGACTATGCGCGTAAAAGAGAACGAATCTCGTTGGCTTCGCTTTAGTTTTGCTGTCCTCACTGATGTGGGATTGTGACAGCTAGAGTGACTGCTTGAGCGGCTGAATTTCTTTTTATGTTTTAATTCACAAAAAAGATGTGCCTATGCAAGCTTCGTGCACATAAATGGCCAGTGCTGCTTTACCTGCTCTTCAGTGCCTTTCCTTAGGGGTTCTTACAGATACCATCCCAGCAGAGCCCTGTGAATGAGGATGAGGACCAGTGACAGCCTTTGTGTCGGAGACTTTTGTGGTCAGACCTGTCTACTAACATCAGTTGTTGCTGTTTGTATGAATTACAGGAGTGCCTGGTGCCCTATCCGGTGTCAGGACTCCATTGCGCTAGGCACTGTGCAGAGAGTGGTCGGTTTCTTCCCCAAGGAGTATGCAGTCTAAGCAGACGAAGGGCAGGAGCAGAGAGGTAGTGGCTTGCTGAGGGTCTCGCAACAGACCAGTGGCAGGGCCAGGAACAGATCTCTAGTCTCCTGCGTCCCAGGGCAGTACCAGCAGGGCTGGTTCTTGTTCCCCCTCGCAGACTGAAGAACCCTGCGTGCTCTAGAGCTCCTAGGGCACCAGCAGTTCTTCACCTGAACCAGCATTGGCACTGGTGGCAAAAGTCCCTCGTGTAGACACAATGGAGGGGTAAGAGGGGAGCTCATTATCCATGGGCCACTAGCTCCTGGGCTCTCATTTTTCTGGGGCCTTGTCTGCGTGGGGAAAGTGGCCGGCGTAACTTTTTCACAACAAGCTGTGCTGCAATAGCGCCGCAGTAATCGTCCCTCTGTTCTGGAACAAAAGGGACTGTTCCTCTGGGGTAGGAACCATATGGGGTGTCACCCTGCAATCAGCTCTGCCCGTTCCTTTCGCCTTTATAGACAAAGCCCAGGGCTGCTGTTCAGTCTTGTCTGTACTGGGAAGATTCATTGTTAGCAGGTGTGCTAATGAATGTTAATTCCTGCAATGCGCTGATGTCCCTTGGAACATGGGAGTGGTGGCAGTGGGAGCAGGGAACTGGAAGTCTATTGGTTCAGACTTCTGTTGTCTAATGCACTGTGTTTACCCAGGCTAGATGGGACCAAATGCTGAAGTTCTCTTGCAGGACAAGGCATGTGAAGAAAGGGCTTTTATTGAGCCAACATCAGTTGGTGGGAGAGACAGACTTAGAGCCACACGAGTTCTTGGGGTCTGCTTCTGTCTTTAGGTTGTCTTCTATGCTGTGTACCCCTGGTGCCCACCAAATCACTTTCATGGGGGGCTATCATGAAGTCACTGCTTTCACTTCTTTGTAGCTTGGCTGGCTTCGAACAGCCGCAGGGACACAACAGCCATTTCTAGCCCACCGCTGGTCTGAGTCAGCCAGACCCTTTCGCTAAATAGAACTGCATTGCTCATGGAGCTTGTGCAGCAGTGCCCAGCAAACACACATGCACTGAGCTACATTTGCCCTGCTTGGGGAAAACCGGACTTCTTGAACTGCTCTGTCAGCGGTACCTTCCTCTCTTTCTGGACTCCGATTTACTGGTATAAATATGCTGTACATTGGAACTGCCGTTCCTGTAAGGGAAGGGGAATAATTTTATATACAAACCTTATGTAACTATAAGTCATTGTTCGACAGTGTAGCTGTGTTAAAAGCCCACAGCCTGCAAAAGCTTTCAGATCCTCTTAAAGTTAGTGCATAAAGCATTTTGATGCCCTTGGATACAATGTAAATTGAATATAGTGTTGTTACTTAGTGTGAATGGGGCTATTGAGTGTTAAATGTTTACCTGGGGGTAATTCTGACTCATTAATACAGAAAACCACTTCACCTTGCTCCCTGGACTGGGGGAATTTGACCTGCTGCAGAAGCAATCTGCTCAGCTCTGGGTGAAAACCACTTTGCTTTTCTTGAGAGGTCTCTGTAGGTCCTCAGAGAGGTTCTGCAACTGAGGGAGGAGTTGAGAGTAAATAAAATCCCCCCCCACACAGCTGGCCCCCAGCACCTCGACCTTATCTTATTGAAAAGAGGGATTGGGGTGGAGATTTGCAGGCTGAGTGAATAGCCTGGCACCTGTGTGTAAAGCAGGCTCTGCAGCTTGAAGGTGTGTTCTGAAGCAACGGGCAGTAGATGGTGACTCTGCCTCACATTGCCAGTGAGGCCGTTTTTCCCTATCAAACAGTTCCATCAGGAAGCGTGTGGCGTATGCAGATGATCTCAGATTAGATGTGAACAGCCTTGCAAAGGCTCTTTCAAGTATTCAAGGCTTCCTTTTGTGCTTTGTTGCCTCTAGCACCCAACTTCTGCCTCTCCTCGTTTCCAGCATAGCACAAAGTGCAGAGAGCAAGTCCGTGCAGCGTAACGGACTGCACTGTTCTGGTGTGACCTGTGGCAGGATGATCCGACTGGCTTGATCTTAACCTGTTTTTGTTACCAGTCCCCTTTTTACTAGCTGCAGTGTTGTTCCCGCCTTCCCCCTGCCCTGCCTTGGATTCTTTGCCTCTTCTATTTCCTGGGGGTTGTGTTCCTTTGTCTCAACTGGACTTAATGTTTCCTGCGTCAGTGGTTTATTTTGCAAGTTTTGGGGTGGTATTTTTCAGTAGACCTAGCCAAGGTGGGCAAACAAACCCTTCTTATGCTGTGGGATTTTCATTCATTTTATCGGAAGGAGCCAAAGGGCCCTCAGTTGTTGGATCCTTTGCATATTTCATGTGTCAATGATGTAGACAGGAATTGTTGAGGTGTAGTAACTAGGAATAATGGAATTAAACTAAAGAATGGGAAATGAAGGAGGAACACTAGTACGGGGCAATCTTATGAACAGTGAGATCTTTCTTGAGGCCTGGTCTGCCTGCAGGTTTTGTTGCACTTTAATTATTTTGGCTCAGAGTGTGAGATTTTCACCCAGATTGTTACATCAGCACAACTCTAATGGAGCTTAGTTATGCTGGTGTAAAAGTGGCTTATCCTTAACCCCTCTTCTCTTGGTGGTCACTCTATACCTAGTGGAATGGCTTGTAATTATCTCAGGCAAGACACCTAACATCCCTTGCCCCCGTCCTTCAACCCTATGTACAGTAGGGTCTCAACATTCGCAATGGTTTTGTGTTCAGAACCTTCATGGATGTTGATTTGATTTTTGCAAATGGGGCTAGGGGAAGAGCAGCTCAGAACGCTGGGAAGTGGCAGCTGCTGGCGCTCCTCACCCGGGGCCCCAAGAAAGCAGCGGCCACCGGTGCTCTGGCCCCCGAGTCCCAGGGAGGCGAGGCCACTCGCAAATAAATTGAATTTGCGAATGTGACACTCGCTAATGTTGAGACCCTACTGTACTTAATTTCAGTTTTCATTGTAATCTTTTTGGACCTCTGTACTTACAGATGTCAGTCTGTACTGGAAATACGATTGATCTGATGAAGTGGGTCTGTCCCACGAAAGCTCATCACCGAATAAATCGTTTTGTTAGTCTTTAAAGTACTAAATTTCTGCTTCTTTTGTTTCGTTAGAATACAGACTGACACAGCTACCTCTCTGTTACTAGCAGGACGGCTGTTTATTCAAGAAATCCTTGTAAACTGTTAAGAGCTAAGACCTCCAAATTTGGTACGCAGTGTCCTCTTATCTTAACGTAAAACACAGTCAGGGTTTGGTTGTGCCAGGAGAATGGAATGTACTGGGTAAATACTATGTCAGCAACGCTCGAATCTATGGGACCCACCTGGAACTCTTCTGTCAGGCCCTCTCCCTTCCGCAAAGTGTGCTAATTAAAATGGAGAATCAAAAGGTTCAAAAAAGAATAAACTTCTACAGATTGAAATCCTGGCTTGAACACAGAGGTGCTTTGCACAAGACCGAGGTATGTGGGATGTTGAGCAAAGTGACAAGAATAAGTGAACAGTGGATCTAATTTCAAAGTACACCTCAAAAGTTGGATAAGTCCCATCCCCCGTGTTGGCAAGTTCAGCACTGGGCGGGTTTGGAAATTCAGCCTTGACAATAAACCTCTCAGTTGTAACTGTCTGCCCGATTGCTTGGTGCCTCTGGCCTCTTGATATTATTCTCTCCCTGCCTGTGTGGGACATCCACAGCTTAGTGAGAATCCTGTGGCTGCAGCCACACTAGCCCCTCCGAAAGGTAATGTGGCACTTCAGAATATGCTAATGAGGCACTACCATGACTGTGCAGAACCTCATTAGACTAATGGCAGCAGTGCGCACTTCCAAACTGCTGGTTTTGCAACACACGCTGCCCGTGTAGCCAGGGGCCTTTTGAAACGACACCCCTGATTTCAAAAGCCCCTTCTTCCCAAAACCAGATGGAAATAAGGGGCTTTCAAAATCAGGGGGCCGTTTCGAGAGGCCCTCGGCTACACGGCCAGCGTGCGATTCAAAACCGGCAGCCATTATGCTAGTGAGGTGATGCATATTCATGGTAGTGCTTCATTAGCATATTCTGAAGTGCAATATTACCATAGCCCCTCCAGAAGGAGGGGCTAGCATGGCCACAGCCTATGGGTAAGGAAGTGGAGTCAAGGCTCAGCATGTGGATCGAAGGGGAGAATTTTCCCCAGCAAACAACATGCTTGAGGTGCTGCAAGAAGATACTTAAATGGGGAGGAGTCTGGTTGTGATGATATAACCCATACACCTTCTGGGTATGGTGTACTGTCCAAGTTAGAGGCACTGTGGCCACTTACAGAGAGGAGAATGAGTCTGCTCTGAAACCTTAACTTCTAGCTAGCTGGCTTTTAGCTCCTGCAGTAGGTTTGTGCACTAAGCCCCAGAGATCCCAGGTTTGATTCTGCTTACAGAGGACTAGAGTCTAGTGGTGGTACACTGGCTGTGCTAAATGACAGTGTCAGTTCACGTTCTCTCTTAGGATGGAGGTCAAGTTGGTGTGAGGGAAACCCTGAGTAATGTTGGCAGGGCTGGCCTCTGGATGTACAGGATGCCAAATGGCTGCAGGACAGAATAGGCTGAGGCTTATGCCCACCTCTGGCCAGAGATGCTGGGGAGATTAAGCTGTCAGCTGCATTCTCCTCCAGTGTGAAGGTCCGAGTTGGAAGTCCAGGTGGGCTGCATGAGTTACACAGCTGTGGGGTCCCAGGTGTATGTGTGAATTGCTTGGCCATGTTTCCTGTTTAGGGTGGCTCTGATCTACTAAGCATGGAGCCCATGTCAGGCGGTTCATTTTCAGTAAAGTGAGAGGGCAATTTAAAAGCTTACCGTCTGTTTGGGGTTCAGGGAGTGACAGCTATGCTATGGATGGCCCCATGTTCTGCACTGCGTTTGAGCTGGAGAGCCTGGTACAAGTGTTGGCAGCATCTTCCCCCACAGGTAGCTCCATAGGCATCGCCAACATTTTAAATTGCAAACCCAGACTGTTTCTCTTGTTCTGTTTTTAGCCTGGCGGACAAGAACAGCGCCCTGAAATGCACGTTCTCTGCTCCCGGCCACAGCACCATTCTCCTCCAAGGACTGGCCTCGCTCCGGGCTCAGGCTCAGCTGCTTGATGTCATCCTCACTATAAATAATGAAGCATTTCAGGTTCATAAAGTTGTCTTGGCTGCCTGCAGTGACTACTTCAGGTGAGAATCTGACCAGCAAGCAGAACCAGGCAGCTCTTCCTTGTCCTTTCCTCCTTTGCTCTAGGAAAGCTGGTGGGATGCAGTTCATGAATATTAAGGGCCAGCTGCTCACTCGCTCAGAGTCAGTCACACAGAAGTCAGTGGGATTACCTGTGGAGGGAGCAGCTCTGCCATAAAATTCTAGGCTGTGCAGGAAGTGCTCTCTGCCTGTCAGGGAGGGAAATAGACTTTGTGTCACCTAGCAATGGCTGGTCCCACTTATTAACCAGAGTCATTGAGTGACTCTGAGCTGGAAGGCCACAGCCATGGGGGCCTCCAGGGGAGACGTTAAGTAGCAATAATGCAAATACTAGCTCATTACTTTCAACTATTAAATATTTTATTTGAGGTATGAAGGACATTAAAAACTGCAGAATGGCCACCTTGGGTCACAGCAATGGTCCATCTAGCGCAGCATCCTGTGTCTGACCAGTGCCAGATGCTTCCAGAGGGAATGAACGGAACAGGCCAATTACTGAGTGATCCATTTCCTGTCATCCATTCCTTTGTTTAGGGACCTAGAGTGTGGGGCTGCATCCCTGACTATCTTGGCTATTAGCCACTGATGGACCTATCCTCCAAAATATTGAGCCTAGTGTGTCTGCCTGCGTCCTCAGTCTTGGAGGATCCTGCGCTTTTGGGCAGATTACTGGCCTCAGAAGCTCACAGCAGCCTTCAGTTTAGGCACTTTCTCTAGGGCACTACCTTGCTGTTTGTTGAACTACTCTCATCACTGTCCATCCTGGGGGAAAAAGTGGGGGAACCAAATTTCATCATCTCTGCAGCCTCTCCAAGTGGTACGGGGCCAGGCAAACCCCTTTACCAGAACCAGTCCTGTTTTCATGCTGTATTGGGGAGGGTGTGGTAGGCACGTGCCTGCTCTCTTTTCTAGGTTCCAGCCCATGGACCCTGTGAAAGCAGCTGCCTGCAAACAACACCTCCAGCAACCGTGTGACAGCTACAATTCCCTGGGCCATTTCCCCATGGCCCTCCCCAGCACCTTCCTTACCTGCAGGTTCTTCTCTCTGGTACCTTCTTGCACTCACTCCTCCCAGATCCTCCACTTCACCTTCTGCCCTCAGGTCCTTGCATGCACTGAGCCAACAGAAGAGAAGCCTTTTTTAACCAGTCTCACCTGGTTCTGAATTCTCCCCCAGTGTTCTGATAAATCTGACTCATTTGCCTCTGGAAACCTCCTAATTGGCTCCAGGTGCTTTAATGGGCTAGATTGCTCTGATGGAGTCTGGCAAGTTCCTGCTAGTTCTAGATTAGCCACAGTTAGTTTACCCTGGAACAGGCTGATATCTTTCCCTTCAACTCCTCACCTGTAGCCCTCTGGCCTGATTCTATCACAGTAATTATACTTTTGGCCTTTGTAGCATCCCCTGACAGTGAGTTCCACAGGGCACCTGTATATTTTGGGAAGAAGTACAGCCTTATGTTTGCCTTAAACCTGCCACCTGTCCATTTATTGGGTGCCCCTGGTTCTTGTATTATGGGAGGGGATACATTGCAGTTCATTAGTCATCGTCTCCATACTAGCTATGATTTTGTGCCCCTCTACCCTCCTAGTCATTTCTGTTCTAAGCTGAACAGTCCCCGTCTCTCTTGTCTCTCTTTACTAGAGTGTCTGAGTTGGATGGATGCATCCTTCCAGCAGGCAGGGAAGCCAGGCAGGGCTGTCACCTTCCTGATACTGATGCAGAACTGAGGCAGAGAAATCTGCTAACTTGCCCAAGGCACACCTGGAGCAGGATGTTGGACCCAGCTGTCCTGAATCCCTAACTAGCATCCTCACCAGGGGGCCATGCAGCCTGTCTGTTTAAAACCTATTATTAGCTTGCACTGCATTTGAGAACAGAGTCTCGCTTTCTGACTTGGAAGTGGTAGTTTCAAATGCTCATAAGTACTGGAGACCCCTGTGTACCACAGAGTCTGTGTTTCTTTGGAGTTCTTGCTGGACAGCCTTTTGATCATGGGAGTGAAAGGGGCCAAGGCCCTCTAGGAGCAGTCTGCAGTCCCTGGAAGTGCCAGTGCCTGAGGAGCTTGGCTACTGGAGCCTGATGACCCAAGAATACCAAGCACTATGTACAGGGACATCTTCCATTTTTTTCCACCAAATTCTGCTGCTCCAGGATGCCTTTTTGTGTGTCTGTTGTCTTAGACAGTCCAGGAGCTGTGTTCTCTCTCTTTCACATTAACATGAGCCTAAAAGTTTATTGCGCTCCCTTAACAGGCAGGCAATTAATGATGGAGATGATCTTCTGCCAAACGTTAATAGCACTATTTGTATTCATAAAGGCTGTATGCAGTGCCGCTGCTTGTGAGTTTTCACTGTCGCATGATAATTGCCTAGTAGGTGTCTTTTGTAACTTCTGCTGTGTTAAGTAGAGCTGTCCTGGGGAACAATGACAGCATAATCTAGCCATTGAAAATACTCTGCTTTTAATTCAGAAAGGTGTGTGCGCGCATGGGGCTGGGAGGGGAGAGCAATGAAAGCCTCTTTCATGCTTTTCTGTAACCAGTGTGTCAGAACTGTAACACCTTTTAAAAGAATTGCATTATTTCACTCTGTGTGCCAGCCTGCTTCCTTCTTTACATTCAACTCCTTTACACCATGCTGACATGGGTCCCGCAGGGATTGAAAGCTCTGGGAGTTGGTTATGTTAAGGGATTGTAATCCAGTGCTCCTTTTTCTTGCATGGATGGCCTATACCAGTGAATAGTGTTACTTGTCCCTGGGCTATGGAAGACCCATTTTGTACCCAGATCTCCCTCTGCTTGAATCACTCGACTGTCTGCGTGCCCATGCTGGACTGCACCAATCCTTTTGGCACAGTTTGGGAAGGAGAACTGCAACTCTCAACTCTGAAGTCCCCAAGCCGTTATTTTGCTCCTGTGTGTCTGACTCCTTGAACATACAAAATCACTTTCCTTCTCTCCAAGGTGCCTCAGTTTAGGTAGCCTTGACTGCCTCTTTAAGACCTTTTAAATAAAAGCAAAGGTCACTGGAAAACCTGTCAAACACAGTCCTGGAGAGCGTAACTCCTCCAAACGGAAGTTGGGAAGGGGCACGTCCCCTTCCAAGCTCTTTGAGGTAATACACCTTAGCTTGCGAGGACGGTAACTTTGCTGCAGATATGCCAATCCATCCCAGCTTTCATCTGGGTAGTGGGCATACCCTGAGCATGAAGACATGGCAGCACAGGTTCACCCTGCCAGGGACCCTGTGCTGAAGGTTGTGCTGCTACATCTTCACTGCTGTTACCTGAACTAGCTAAATGAAAGGTAATGTGAATATTCCTCCAGCACCACAGCAACATCTTAACTTGCAATGTAGATAGGGGCACAATTATGCAGCTGCTCCTGGACACTTCAGGCCAGCAGGTGAGGGGACTCTGTTGGTCAGGCAGCCCAGGGGGATGTACAGATCCAAGAAGGAATAACTTGGGGAGAGGCAAAGAGCCAGCTGGGAGGTTTTAAAGAGCATAAAAAGCCTTTTTTAAATGTCAGACCCTTTGTACCCTATGCAGACTGGCTTTGGTGGTGGTGGGTCCTCTTTGCTTCTCCAGCAGCCTGATGGGAGAGGCACTTGCTCCACAGACTCTGCCAGCAAGCCTGGTTGTGGCATGTGTGCACAAAATAAACCTTTGCACTCGGTCCCCGCAGGTAACACAAACAGCACCTAAGTTTAATGTAAACTTATCAGTGATGTGTAGAGAAGACCCCATGGCACCCATGGAGTGTGACTCAGGGAAACACCGCGCTTGGCTAGAGTAGCCATTTACAAGTTTCATCTGCTGCACTCAGCTCGGCACATGCAGCCTTGGAATATAGAAACATCCTCATGAAGCGATCTACTGCCAAATCTACGCAAGACATGGTCAACTGATCTGCTCACAGCTGTGCTGTAACTAGATACTGGTTTTAGTTGCCTGCTAGCCCCCTCAGTTTCATAGGGAGTGCAGAACAGCCCTCAAAACCAGCAGTCTGGCTGCACTAGCTTGCAGTTAAGTACGTAACTGGAGTAAATGCCTGTTGCTAAATACTTCTCAACCTCTTCCAATAAAAACAATTAAAATTCTATAAGAGGCTTGATTCAGATAGTTCTGTGAAGTATAAGACTCTGCAACTGCTGGCTTGCTCTCCTAGAGGGGAGAGAGCCTAAGAGAGATAGCTGTAGTAGGCTGGGGTTAGCTATTGGCAGGATGTCTTCATGACTGGCCAGCAGCATGCACTCTGCAGTTCTCTCAATCACCAAATGGAATTTTACACGTGAGAGATGTCTGATCCTTGCACTGAGATTAGCAGTCAAATGCAAAGTTCTCTTGGTGTCCAGAATCTTTAAAACCAATCATATCATGCACAATACATTGGGCCAAACCGAACTCTTCTTTGAAATACCCAGCTCTATGTAAACTCAAAGCAAGGTTGAATCTCCAAATGCCAGTAGAAATCTGTGCAGGCCCATTGCTCACACAAAATCCTCACTTGCATTTGCAAATCAGGAACGTAGATGTGCGGCAACCTGATCATTTTTGCAGGCTCACTGAAAGTGTGAATGTTGCTAAAGCTACAACTGTTGTTTCTAAATTTCAGCATGAGTTACTTAAGGTGCTTTTCTTTGCTGTAGGCCATCAAACAAGGGGCTATAATGGGTCAGGCAATTTGTAGTGTCTGCCTTTGTGATTAGAACTTTATTGGAGTGCTACAGCATTGGTGCTACCTGCTCCATCTTGTGCCAGTGCAAGGATTGAGACTTTTTTTTTTTTTTAAATCTAACTAGAATATCTCCTCCTTAGCTTCATTGTACGTCCCATGGATTGTAGCCGTTATTTCATGCTCCCATTTCTCTTGAGCAATTGGGCCTTTCAAGATGCTGTGCTTTGATTACCAACCTGCATGCCACTCCCAAAAAGTGTTAAGATAGACAGTGCATCACTTTGCTCACACCCATTTCTTTTGTGTTCTTGATCCTCAGGGCGATGTTCACGGGAGGGATGAGAGAAAGCAGCCAAGATGTGATTGAGCTGAAAGGGGTGTCCGCAAAAGGATTGAAACACATAATAGACTTTGCTTATAGCGCCGAAGTGACTCTTGATCTTGATTGTATTCAGGATGTGCTGGGCGCTGCGGTCTTCCTCCAGATGGTGCCTGTGGTGGAGCTCTGTGAAGAGTTCCTGAAGTCAGCGATGAGTGTTGAAACGTGTCTCAATATTGGGCAGATGGCCACCACCTTTAGTCTTGCGTCTCTGAAGGAATCGGTGGATGCCTTCACCTTTAGGCACTTCCTTCAGATTTCTGAGGAAGAGGACTTTCTCCACCTGCCCCTGGAACGCCTGGTCTTCTTCTTGCAGAGCAACAAACTGAAGAGCTGCAGTGAGATAGACCTCTTCCGTGCTGCCATCCGGTGGCTGCAGTATGACCAGTCCCGCCGTGCCAATGCCAGCCAGGTGCTGTGCCACATTCGCTTCCCGCTCATGAAATCCTCTGAGCTGGTGGACAGTGTGCAGACCTTGGATATCATGGTGGAAGACGTCCTGTGCCGACAGTATTTGCTGGAGGCATTCAACTATCAGATCCTGCCCTTCCGCCAGCATGAGATGCAGTCTCCTCGAACCACCATCCGCTCGGATGTCCTGTCCCTAATCACCTTTGGCGGCACCCCATACACCGACAATGATCGGACTGTGAGCAGCAAAGTGTATTACTTGCCAGACACCAGTGTGCGTCAATTCAAGGAGCTCACAGAGATGGAGGTGGGCAGCAGCCATGCCTGTGTGGCAGTGCTCGATAACTTTGTCTATGTGGTGGGGGGGCAGCATCTGCAGTACCGCAGTGGTGAGGGAGCGGTCGATATCTGCTACCGCTACGACCCCCACTTGAACCAGTGGCTGCGCATCCAAGCCATGCAAGAGAGTCGGATACAATTTCAGCTGAACGTCTTGCATGGCATGGTGTATGCCACGGGTGGGAGGAACCGGTCGGGGAGCCTGGCCTCAGTGGAGAAGTACTGTCCCAAAAAGAATGAGTGGACCTATGTGTGCTCCCTCAAACGGAGGACATGGGGGCATGCTGGGGCCACAGTGGGGGGCAGGCTGTACATATCAGGTGGGTATGGAATCTCGGTGGAAGACAAAAAAGCTCTGCACTGTTATGACCCAGCCATTGATCAGTGGGAGTTTAAAACCCCAATGAATGAACCCAGAGTACTGCATGCCATGGTCAGTGCGAACACGAGGATTTATGCCCTAGGAGGGCGCATGGACCACGTGGACCGGTGTTTTGATGTATTGGCTGTGGAATACTATGTGCCTGAAACTGACCAATGGACAACTGTGACCCCTATGCGGGCAGGACAATCAGAAGCTGGTTGTTGCTTGTTAGAAAAGAAGATCTATATTGTGGGAGGGTACAACTGGCACCTGAACAACGTCACAAGCATCGTGCAAGTGTATAACACAGAAACAGACGAATGGGAAAGGGACCTGCATTTCCCAGAGTCTTTTGCTGGCATAGCATGTGCTCCTGTTGTTCTACCACAAATAACCCAGAGATAACCAGGTGTTACTGTGGTGGCAGTGAGCTCCTCTCATGTGTTGCATGTTCTCAGGACTGTATGTTTTCCCTTTGTTTGCAAATAGCATTGTGTGCTTTTGGGGTTTGGGGGAGGGAGCAGGGACCGGAGGGAAGGAAGGAGGAAAACAGTTTGCATTCCCTTCTTCAAGAAACCTCCGCTGCCTCTTCTGTAGCATTCTGATAGTGTCTTCTATCAGAAGCACTTGTTGGCCAGTTAGACTTGTCGTGTGCTGCAGGTAGTCTAGGTTCCTTGTTGTTTTGGGGGGCAGGATGCATTACTCTGCCCCTCTTTTTAACAACATCATGCATTGCCGGCAGTGGCTGTTCTTAAGCCCTGTGGGATGTTTTAGGTGAGTTCCCATGTGACTTCATTAATGTTTCATGTTTCCCAAAACTCCTGTGTGGATGGAGACTTGTGTCATTTTGTTTGTTAAAAAGCAAAATCAAATTCTTTATAACATAAAGCAATAAGGGGATGCTGGGACTGGACAAATCAGGGGGCTTTGGTTATGATGCACCTTCCTGGCTTCCCAAGGTATGAGATTTTTTTTTTCCTTTCCACTAATAGAATACAGGTTATCTCCGACCACTGAGGTCGGTCGGTTCTGTTTGCTCTTTGCCACATGAGACAGTTGAGGTGAAGCTACCCCTCCAGATAGCCATCACATAATGTCCTACTCAACAAAACTCCCCTTTAAGATGCCCAGACTTTGGAACCCAAAGGGGCCATGTTGGCAGCTTGCCAGGAGATTGAGGACATTAATTGAATCTAAACATTCATGATTTTCACAATTGCCAGTAAAGCATGTGACAGACCCAGCAGTAAGAACAATGGTAATGGTAGCTGTCTCCATCCTGATGTTGTAGGCAGAGAACACCCAGAGCTACTTACTAGGGCTTCATCTCTTTCTTCTTTGATCTCATTTTCTCCCCTCCCCTAGGCAGATTCACCCACACCAACCAAAGAGTCAGGTGGTGCATCTCCTACTGCTAAAAGGTTCCCCCATCTATGAATAAGAAATATCCATTCCTAACCCAACAGAAATCTATGAAATGCAGAGTTCTGTTGTTCCCAATGTTTCATTCAACTAGAGATTGAATATGAAATAGATTTGTTTTTCTGTGCATCAGACTTCTCAGGTGTCCTTTTTGGCAGGACCATTTTCTAAGGAAACTGACTGGCTGGTGCACTGAAAGTTTTTTACTTTCATCAGAAATACTGTGTGAAGGGCTTCATTATATTTCTTGTGGGTGTATGCAAAATTTTCAGAAACACACACAAATGCTGGGCCCTCATGGTCTATAGGGAATATAAAATGGGTGTTGCTAATCTATCATTGATCAGACCTCTTTCTGCCCAAGTGATGAAGCATAAATCAAATTCATTTTAAGCTCTTTCTCTAGGATTTACATTCAAATATTTGAATACATGATACAGAGAGAATGTATGTTACCCAGCTAAGCCACATGATCTGACATGCGTTCACTGTTAAGACAACCCAATGAAAATTTAATTGTCTTCCTTCCCTTTTGCCACTGAAGAGTGAATAAAAATAAAGCACCCTGTTTTTTCCTGCAAGATTTCAAGCTCCCCAGGCTGGCACTGCAGCAGTTCACTAACAACCCCTTGTTGCCTGTACTTGTGCTTACGATGCTGTGGCTGTACGAGAGATGCTGCAGAAAAGGCGACTCGCCCAATGAATGGACAAAATGCAAGAGGAAAAAAATATTAAAAGAACACAGCACTAGAACGCTTTTTGTTAACAGGCCCTCCCTATGTATGTTTGTCAGAAGTTGGGGTTTTACTAAAGGCCAGCTGCCTTTTTTCATTCTGGGTGTGAAGTCCTTGTGGCTTTGCAGGGGGTTCCTCACCAAGGAACACTTGAGTGCTTGTCCTTAATTTTTCTTTTCTAATGGTCCTATAACTACTCTTTCTATGCCAGCAATGCAGGGCCGAGCCTCTGATTGTAAGCCAAGGTGCATATTCTCAGCGCTCACAACTACCCTGCACTAAACAAATCAGGGAGCCTGCTTCAGCAATGAGGTGGGCACCTGGTGCTAATGGAAAAAAAATGGTTCATTTCAAGCTTCAGTGGTTGTTAAATTGTTGCTGGGACAGAGAAGAGAAATATAGTTTAGAAATTATGAAAAATGCATTCTTGGGGTCGTCTTTTTGAAAATTACCTTTATGGAGGGGGGTGTCCATTTGGAAGTGTGGCCGCTTTCATGGAGGGCTATAAAAAGCCCTTCCACTGAAGGCATCAGTTAATCAGATGTACTGTAGCCTGCCACATACATACTGTACTAGCCTCATCACTGTACTCTCCTTCCAGTCCCACGTGGAATTGGTGCTAGGGTGGTGCTTTCCTGATTCTCCAGCTGGAGATTGCTGGCAGAGCAGTGGTATGCTCCGTCTGTGTGTGAATGGAATGTTCTTTTTATAGATCTACATACAAATAAAGTTATTTTTCATAATGTTAACTTTCAACATTTCAGCTGTTCTTAATTTAAAAGAAACTAGCCACACTCTTGGGAAAATACATATCTTGCACACCAGTAATAAAAGTTGGTTTGCTCATGTACAATACCTAGCAATGGCTCAGAGCTGTTGCATGCCTAAGCTCTGTTACCCTGAAAACAAACTGGGTTCTTTGCTGGGTAGAAGCTACTTGAATAAATAGGTGACAACAATATTGGTGCTAGGATGTACAGCTCAACAACTTTGAGTCTTAAAGCCTGTGTCTACACGGGCACAAATCTTCGAAATAGCTGTATTTTGAAGATTACTAATGAGGAGCTGAATTGAATATTTAGAGCCTCATTAGCATTAGGATGCTTCTGGCCATGGCACTTCAAAAGCACGGGGCTACAGCGGGGTCCTTTTTGAAAGGACCCCCCACCTTTTGAAATCCCCTTATTTTGATCAGTGATCGGAATAAGGGGATTTCAGAAGGTGCGGGGTCCTTTGGAGAAGGAGCCCCGTGTAGCTGCGCCAAGCCACGTGCTTTCGAAAGTGGTGCTTTCGCAGTGCCGTGGCTGGAAGTGTCCTAATGCTAATGAGGCGCTGAATATTCAATTCAGTGCCTCATTACTAATCTTCAGAATATGGCTATTGCAAAGATTTGTGCCCGTGTAGACACAGCCCAAGAGCCTCCAGGAGGGCAAAAGGGCCAGGTTCATCCACCCTTTCTGCTTCAAGCCCGTCATCTGCTATTTGAGTTTGCTTGGAAACCATCTCCCTACTGAAAAGTAGCATAGGTCCATTTCAATGCAGATGCCTCCTTTTGCCCTGACCTCCCTGGCTTTGTGCCCATAAGAGTAGAGTCCCCTGCTTGATGCCATAGTGATGGGTTCTGCATAAATATGCAGATATGAGCAGAATTGATTCTGGGGGAGAGAAAGGATTTGCTTCATGTTTGGTGGTGTTACAGAGCTCCTCAGTGGCCAGGTTTAGCTGGCTGAGCTGAACTATGCGTGAACAGCCATTGGCCTGGAAACCTCTCCCCGCAAAGACTGAACAAAGCCAAACACGTTAGATTGCACTTTGAGTCATTTGTTAGATTGAAAGCAGCAATAAACATTACAGGGCAAAAGCTGATTTGGCCCATTTTTAAAATATACTTGAACAGCTGGGGAGCGGTAAAAGCAAAATGGCATTAGTTCTCGGTCTGTTTGCAGCACAGGCATGTCCCCACTAGGAGCACAGGGCACTATCAGGCAGGCTAACAGCCTCTGTCTTCTTACCTTTTATGGGCCTGGCAATAGCCTTAGAACTGTAATGAAAAACTGAAACTCTTGGCAGTGTCTGTGTCATACAGTGGTGTCGTTTAATACTTTCCCAACCCTGTCTGCTTTGTAGTCTTATTTTAAAGTTCCTCTCTCCAACAAAATCTCGCCAATTCTCACTTAACTCCCCAGTCAGGCCTGTGCTCACAAATCTATCCCAGCTAGTTCAGCCCAATCCTCAAAGGTTTAATGACAGGAGCTATTTTATTTTATATATCTTGCTATTTATTTAAAACTAGTACATTTATCCAGTGTTGCTCAGATCCTTAATTAAGTTTGTGCATTTTCTCCTGGCTCCCTGACAGCAACAAAGGGAAATGGCCTGTAGTGTCTCTCTACAGAGCAGGGTGGGGGGGGTGTATTTCCTATGTATGGAGCTTCGCCTGTCTCTTTCCATTTTCCTGGCACAACCCAACCCTCACCTTGCTTTAAGTTGGGATAAAGGGAATCTGTACCCTGAATTTGGTGATCCCTGTTCTTACTGGTTAGGAGGAGCTCTTGAACAGACAGACTCTCTAAAATATATAGTAGGTGACAAATGACAAGCCATGGTCCGTTAATTCAGACACTCCCGCACCTGTCCATTGGCCTGTACTTCAACCCACCTACCCTTCTTCAGAGGCCAAATGAAACACAGGCACCCATAGTATCCTCTGAAAGCAAACCCCAGGGCCTTTCCCGAGAGTTTCTTGCCAGCCCCGCCTTTCCTGTTATATCAAGGGTGATCTAGCATCACTTGTTCTGCTGACTGAGCCTGTGGCAGCCCCTGAAGGGGAGGGTCTGTCTTATGAGGTCATATTCTATTAATAATCAGACTAGTCCCCTTTGTAACATGCTTTGAGCTCCACTGCTGAAAGCTGCTTATTTATGAAACACAAATGATTTTTACATCTGACTACTTTTTTCCCAGAATGAATGGTCAAAATATACTCTACAACGCACTCTGGGGTTTTAAAGTCATGTTTGTTAGCAGACTTCTGTGACCAATTTTTGTGACAGTAGGCCTCCTGTCATTAGTCTGAATCATCAGGGCTCTCCACTGCAGGTGCCTTAGGAACAAACAGCATTACTTAATAAATCTAAAGTGCTGTTTAAAACCAGTGGACGTCTGTCCCAATACTGTGGCTGTATGTAGCAGCTTGTCCAGCAATGAGTCCTAACAGCCTTTGCTGCCATTTGATCATTTTAGACCCTTCCAGCCCTATGTTTTTATGACTTGTTGGGAAGAAATTCAATCTGCAAGATCGTCCCTGGGACATGTCTTTAATGGAAAAGCAACCTCCCCGATTCCATTTGTTGTGGGAACTCTTGTTTTGGGCTGTGGATTTTAAATCCTGCCAGGGCATATTACTCACCTGGCAGGTCAGGTGCAAGCTTCCTGGTTTTCTGTCTGTGATAAAGCGGGGGCCTGTGGGAGCTGGCTGGGGCCACTCAGTTAGGGTGCACTGCAACAAATGGGACAGCCAGTCCCAAAAGCTGGTGGCTATTCCAATGTTATTGTTGACCAAGTTTGGCATCTACTATGTATTTTAGAGTCTGTCTCTTCAAGAACACCTCCTAAACAGCTTCTCTGTGACTTTACTGGTCAATCAGAGTCCAAACCACACACTTCCCTTAAAGCACCCAGCTTCAGGCCACCAGACACCCAGCAGAACAAGATTCTCCTCATCCCCAAGGATTGGCCACATTACTTGCCAAGTCAGTGAATATAACAGACCTTATCCCAAACGCACACTTGTAGCCAATTTTTATTAAGTAAATTAAAATTTATTTTAAAAAAGTATTGGTTGAAAGATGGATGTACATACATGTGAGTTCAATTCTTGAGGTTCTGTTACATAAGGGAGATGGTGACCTTGTAGTTCTTTTAGAATTTAGGTTGTGGTTATAACCCAGAATCCATATCCCAGGTGATTCCAACCAGTGGCTGTGACTTCGCTCCTTGTGGCTTAGATTTCCCTGCATGAAACCTCATACAGATCCAAGACACTAAGTCTGTCCATTAAAGGGGCACCAGGGTTCCCAGGATCTCATTTCTTATGGCTTGTAGCTTTCCCCAACAGCAGACAAGAGACAAAAAATGAGACATTATAATACTGCAGCAGCAGCTTCTTGGCCTAGGAGAGCACAGTCGTCTTTTGATACAAGCTTCCGTCTGCCAAACCTCATGGCAGTTTGCACAAGGTAATTTATCCATTAAACAGTTCACATGCAGTTTACCAGGACCTGCAGAGAGAAATATAAACACTCATGCTACTTCCATCAAGTTTCATCATAAATGTTAACATTCCCTTCTGACCTTGAATCAAAGCCCTAGTTAACAAAGATTGTTCACATTGTAAGACTGGAGCAAGACCACCTACCATCCTACTGCTCTAATGAGGCCAGTTTGTATTTCAAAGTTATGTTCCAGCCTAATGTAACAGCCCCCCTTGCCATCTAGCATCTTCCCAACAGGTCGACCCTGGAGCATTCTGTCTATGAGCTGGTTGACCCTTTCTGGGCATGTGTCACCTTTTAATCAGACAATGAAATATTTCAATCGGATAACATCACGCCATCCTCATCCCAAACTCCGTAGCGTACAAGTCTGTCACTTTTTAGTTGACTTTTTAAATGGAAGGGAGGCGCACAGTGATGGCTGGAACCGTATCTTTGTGGGCCAGTTGTGAGATTAGCTTCATGACAGTTCAAACCCTGTTTATCCCACAAAGCGTGCCAACTCTGCCTGAGGCCTCAGCAGTGGAGTCTGGCAAGGAGCAGCTTGAAGACAGCTGCCAAACTGGCTTCATCTGCAGCCTGAAATTAGATTCAGATTGGAGGAGAAAGAGTAAAGATTTAGTGCCCAAGGACTAGGGAGCCCAGAGTTGTGAACAGAAATGGAAACCAGACAAACTGCTATAACAGAAGCCTTCACCGTTTATTTACTTCAGAGAGCAAATCAAAGCCTCGTGCCTTCCTCCCTGAGGATTCTCAACTGCAATTTCACGCCCAGGTCCCTGTCTCCTAATTAGGTAGAGCAATTTCTGTGACTTCTACAAAATAAAACAAAACCTTGTTCACTTGTTTAGGCAGGCCAGGGGCCAATCTCTGTTTCTGGTTACACAGGTTTAAATCTGGATTTATTCCAAATTAACACAACCAGAGCATATTTTAGCCCCATAGACAACTAGTGATACATATAATCTTCAAGTCATTGCTTTGGAATTGGGCTTTTTACAGCTAGTTAACTGGTAACTTTCTGAACAGACCACTGCTCTGTGTCTCTTTAAGCACAGCATTGTTTTGGTTTAAGTGCATAATTTTTCCTTAATCCACCAGTGCACTGCAGGCTAGGATCTCAAAACTGGAGTCCTGTTAAACCTGCAGCCTTAGAGGGCACAGACGTACTGATTCAACAACCCTTGCTGAGTGGAAATCTTGTGTTCAAAGTAAGCTTGCTAATGGCAGCATTATGATACTGGTGCATAAATAAATCTGTAAATTTCACTGAGGCTGAAGGAGACACACCTGGTTAGTAATGCAGCTCGTGTACTTAAACCAGGCGCGTGGGATAGAATTTGTGGAAAGGATTTTGGATTTAGATATGCATATTGTTGGCTTCCTAGGAAGTGAACACAGTCAGATACCACAGTGATGGACAAACTATAACCACCTAGGTGGAAAGGCTTTCTGTTTGTCTGGGGAGGGACATTTTACCCTGCCCCTTTCTGTCTAGGACAACACACATCACTTTGAGATGGATTAGAGAATCCACGTAAAGTACTTGTTTCCCCGCGTGGAAGATGGAGTTGGAAATGGTTGACTTGAAAATCCTAAATAAGGCTGCCCCTCTTCACCCCCACCCCCAACCTAACAAGAATGTATTGCTTCTTTATTACTTGTGTAAACTAGGACAGTCAGGCTGTATTACCTGCCGTAGCCTTTCTCTGCTTGCCATATGGCCCTGGTGTTGTGTTTGAGGTTTCCTCTGTCAAGTTTTGAGACTCATAGGTCACCTGAGCCCAGGGGAAAGCTGTTGTTTGTCTTCTAGGCCTGGAGCTGGTGAGGTGGGGTGGAGGATACCTGTACTTATCACTCCGTGTGTAGCAATAACATGGAAAATGTTCCAGCCTTTGCACCAGGGCATGAATACCTTCTTGTTGGATTTCAGAGGAAGCAAGCCTTGAGCAGGTAAAGCCCTTCAGGAGCCTTGTGACAACTCTGCTTTGGCTAGTGGCTTGCAGGTGGGGATTCCCATAGTGCAAAACAAGTAACTAGGCTCTGCTGTGGCTATGTATCAGCTGTGACATGTCAGGACCCTGGGGACGTCACCTCAGGTGCTTAGACCTCACTGAACCCCCTCTTCTCTGCCAGCCTGGGTCCCTTTTTCCCTTGGTTTTGCTGAGCCAGGTTCTCCAGCCTCCTGTAGCAAAACACTGGAGCAAGGCCCCACTCTGCTGCCGATACAGACCCTGAGATCTGCTCTGGAGGGGCCCGTCTTACGGGAGTCACTGCAGTACCCTGATGTTCGCTTCCTCTCTCTTGGGGTACAAATGCAAAGCTATGTGAAGTTGGCCTTCCCCTTTGTGAAGGAAGGCACATGCAGCCGCTCACCCCTTGCCAGATAGAAATTACATAAGCTGAGTTGTACTGTAAACCAGAAAGAAGTTCATCAACTGGGAAACAGTGTATTCTAAGTGGTTAAAGAGATCACAAACGGAGCAAAGCCAATTCCCAAGAAAATAAAACAAAGAGCACAGTCGAAGCTAGAGATGCTAAAAACAGGCTACAAACAATGTTCCCTTTAATTTTTTCCATCCATGGGTGGAATAAATGTTGTTACATGCCCCAGGGCCCGTGCGGATGTGCACCTCTAGTAGAAACACAGGCTGCCAGCTGGGGGCGCTCTGCTAATCAGCTGGGGGGCACCTGAACCTCTCCTGGGCAGCGTCCCCAGCACTCAGCTTGCAGGGAACACTGGTTACAAATAATTCTCTCTCACCCTAGACACTGTTTAGGTAGAGTCCTTCACAAGCCATGTGTCCCATGACCAGTGTTCCCTATAGGCTGAGCACTTGGGTGGTCACCCAGGAGAGATTCAGGGAAGTGACTGTCACTGCCCTTCTTCATCAGGTGGTTCATTAGCATGAGCATAGACGTAAGACCATTGGAAGAATCCCTCTTCTGCCTAAAGGAACCAGAGTTAGATTTTCAAAGTATAGCAGGAAAGACATTGCTCCAAATGTGGGACCTGGATGGAGATACACACTGTCACCCAGCTGCAGGGCTGCTCCCCTCCCAGGGTCAGATAAACAGCTGGTCCTCAAAACGTGAGCCACAGGTCAGGTGCTTGGGCTGATAGATGCAGATCTCTGAGCAAATACTTCGCTGTGAAAAATGGGGAGACATTCCTGTACCCTGCCATTCCTTCTGAACCTTGTTCTCTGGGCCCCATTCAAGGTAACATGCCCCCGATCAGCTGTAGGCCCCCAGCCATGACGCACCCTTTGTTGGCCAGCTCTGTACCCTTCTCCTTCAAATAGAGCTGGTTTTCCAGTTACCTCGTCCCCTGCAGCAGCTTCTTGGACCCCACTGTCCCCCTGAAGGCCTCCCGCCCAGATACGTGTTCCAGTGCATTCTAGAGCAGGATTGTTCCTTGCTTAACCTCTGGAAGCCAGCAACATGCACAGACTCCCTACCATCAGGCAAAACGTTCCCACCCCCAGCGGACAGCCACCGGACAGGATCTGGTTCTGTCCACTTCACCCCTTGTAGCAAATCGCTTTGGAGAGGAATTAAAGAGACACTGTCCTGTTTCCTCTGCACTTTCTGTAGCTGTGCTACTCCCCACTGGGTTCCAGCATCACACCCCCCAGACAGTTCTAGCCACATGAAAACATCAGAAGAATTTGTGTGGGGATCTGCGGCAATGCTGCCATGCTCAGCACAGTTTGCACATCCAGAGTTTCCATGTGTACCTCTGCCAAAGGCACAAGGATGTTGTGACAACCCACTAACCAAGGCTGTGCCAGTTGTGTGCCTTTCGCCTGAATCCGGTCTCTCATGGCCACAAACATTGCTGCCTCAGTATCTGTCCAGGAAGGAAGCTTCTTGCCATTCACCCTGACTGCCTTCATCCTTTGTGCATTTACAGCCTGGCTGCAGAGTGGCAACCTCTATGCATCCTGTGTGGTAAGTGGCAAACTGCCTGAGGCATGGCACTGAGAGGCACTGCAGGCCCAGGGGCAGGGTGGGAGGGGGACAAGGCTCTCTGTCCTGAAGGGGCAGGGCCAGGGCCAGGGCCAGGGCAGAAGGAGCAGGGCTTGAGGCAGTCAGTTCTGCCCTGCCCATACTCCCTCTGAGTCACTTGTAGAGTGGTGCACAGTGCTCCTGCAGCATTTCAAAGGGAGCTGGAGCTTCTTTTTCACTCCTATCCAGTTTGTGCCACAGACACAGTCATTGTCATGTACACACTGCAGCACACACTCAGTCTGTGTCACAGAGTCTGACTCTCACACTCTGTCTCTACTACACAGTTATTCTGGCATAGCTTATTCTACAGTTATTATTCCAAAATAAACTCTTCCAGAATAACGCATCCACACTACAAGGAAGCACCTAAATAAACAAAACTTATGCCAAAACAGTGTGTCCACACTGTTCACAGTCTCCCAAAGGGATGCAGTATCTCCAGATTCATTGTCTGTAGGGCACAACCTCTCCCGCCTGTGGATTTTTGGGGAGATGGAGCCCCCTGCTGTGGGGTTCTATCTCTTCTACTCCAGCAACGCCAGTTCATGCTTCCTTTGGTTGATGGCTAACTTCTGAGCTTCCGTTCTTTTATGTTTATGTTCCAGGGCTAAATTCTGCCTGGCTGCCTCTTCTTCCGTTTCCTTCCCAGCCTTAAGTTGCCTCAGTTCCATGACTGCTTTCTGCTCATCAGTTTCCATCTGTTTCAACTCCAGCTGTCCCTTGTGTGCCTTCTGCCCGGAATCTACAGACCTCCTACTTTTTGGTAGCTTCACTTTCACTCATGTTGCTTGATTTTTTCCTGGCCCTGCTTCCCTTGTCTGAAATAAACAAACAGAAAATAACAAACTCTGCCTGATCTCTAGCCACCACACTCAAAACTCACTTAAAATCACCACCAGCATGTCAGGGCAACAAGCTGTGCATGCTATCCTACTCGACTCTGCCACTGTGACAGACTGAGGCCCCTGGAAAGTCACCGAAGGTACTTAGACACCACTGAGCCCCCACTTTTCTGCCAGTCTGAGTCTCCCTTTCTCTTGGTTTCATGAGAGAAGGCTGGAGAGCCTGGCTGAACAAGACCAAGAGAAAAGGAGGGGTCTTAGCACCTCAGGCAATTTCCCAAGGGTTACAATCCATCACACTAGTAAATAGAATTTGAATGAATGTGTCATATCTAGCAAGGGGGATCCTAAGAAGCTGGTAGGCAAGTGCACCTATTTTGAGGTGCATAGGCCCAGTATGAGGAAAGCACTTAAGCATGTCAGGAATCTCTCTCTGTATATCTGTATTTTTCGAAATGTGCCGCTGACTGTCCTTCTGTGAGTCCATTTGTTCAAGAACTCTTTGTAAATGGTAAGAGCTAGGATTGCAGCTTCCTCCCATCACAGCTTAAAGCCAGGTCAGGGGTTGGTTGTGCCAGGATAACGGGATGTGCCTGGAATGTGACTGTTTCCTATCAAACAGCACAAAACAAACTGGGCTGAGGGGTAAGAGCAGGAATAGTTATACTCACGCTTGACCACAGGGGGGCAGCAAGCACAAGAGCCAGTTATACTCATGAGTGACCACAGAGGGGCAGTCCACCCCCCAACAACCCAGCCTGCCCTTTGGATCCACTGCCCTGGGCTGGCTACAGGGAGTGTCAGTGGGTGTCCTGTGTGGCTCCCCCTCCAACAGCCCCAGCCCTGAGAGAAGTCCCAATCCAGGCACTCCTTGCTCTCCCTCTCCCAACCCCAGCTAGCCCCAGGGGAAAGCTGCAGGATGGGGTGTACAGCCCCCTTCCCCCAGACCCCGGCAATGCTAGATGAGTCTGTTTTGCTGAATGGGAAAGGACTAGTATTTAGGATTCTATTTCAAGTTCCAGAAGCATGTGCTTAAGGTGCAATACATGCTCTGCTGAGTCTGGGCTTTTAATTGCTAAAGATTCTGCTTCTCTGAAACTTGGGGTCAAGTGAAGTTCAGACGTACTCAACAAAGACGGCAGCCTGGTTCTGGAAACCACTCAAAGGGAACCCCTGTTGGTCTGAAAACAGTTATCTGGTTACACTGCTGAATAAACCACTCGTGGTAACATTCTGTCCTGTCTTAGGGCAAGTTATCATATGAACTGTTTGGGTTTTCTGGGCTTTCCAGTACTTTGCTGTCCTTAGTGCTGATGAGTAGGACAGGTAAAAACATGAAGTTAAGCCATGTGAACCAAACGGAGATACAGGCTGAACCTCTCTAGTCCACCACCTTGGGGACCTGACCAGCGTGCCTGGTAAGCAGAGTGCTTGGATTGCCCACGAGAGGTTCAGGTGCCACACAGCTGATTAGCAGAGCACCCACAGGCAGCAGTGTGTATCTCTACTTGTGGTGTACATCTGCACATGCATTGATGCACAGAACAAAATTTATTCTGCCCACAGGTGGAAAAAATTAGTGGGAACATTAGACCTGAATGGTGCTGAACCAGAGAGTTTGCCAGACCACAGGAGGTCAATATTGTCTAGCACATAGCCAATGCTTCCACTGGTGACTGGGCTCTGAGAACTTATTGAGGGATAAACTAGAGCTAAACAACAGCACAGAACACTGAGAGCCAGGTCTGGTGTCTGAAAACAAACTTTATGGGACTGTGAGAAACTTGGTCCCACCCAGGAGTGACAGGCTGCTGGCCAGAGAGCCTGAGCCAGAGCTCTGTCACAGCAGCCCCACCTGAAGAGGGTTACAGTAGCTGGCTGAGCAAACTCAGGCCTGAGGGCTGGCAGCTGTGAGCCCGTCACTCCTGAGCAGAGGGGCTATATAAGGCAGCTGAAGAGAAGAGATGAGAGTGAGGGGGAAGGTGCTAGGGAGTGGGAGGTTCTGGGCCTCTGTAGCTGGAGGAGTTACTGTGACCAACTATATGGAGGAGGAGGAGGAATTTTACAGAGAATAAAAGCATGGGTGTGGTTGCTGCTGATTTTATGGACAGGACAGCAGCATGAGGGGCTTGGCTACACATGGTAAGTGACTGTCCAGCTAGCTAAGATCATCTCAGACTAGAGAGGTTCAACCTGTACTCCTCCTCCTCCAGTCATGTCCCTATAAGTGCTCTGCTTCAGGTGTGCATGTGCCTCTCAAACTCTTAATTGGACTTTTTTTTTTTTTTTTTTGTTAGCATCTGTTCAGCCTGTGTACGCATCCTGCACGTTCTCGTGCTGCATTCCAAGCTCCCAGGGCTGCATGAGTAAAGCTCGGTTCCTTCTTAAACCACCTTGGCCTGAGACAGAATCTCAGGGCATCTGGCTTCAGCATGCCTCGCTTGTCTCTGTTAGTTTGGTATTAGTACTGGTGCCAGCACTCCTTGCCCTGGTCCAGCTCCTGCTATGGCCGTGACAACAGATGTATCCCTGTAGCTGTTGGCCATCTCCTGGCACAGGGCAGAAGGTCACCTCAGGAAACCAGTCTCCACATCACCCTGTTTTTGAAGTCTAGGCAGACAGGAATTCCAGGGTCATTTTCTGCCCCTTGTCAGGGATCAAACCTTCATGCCACAGAGCACAGTCCACCTGCTAACTGTCTGGGACAAAGCACAAATGCCTGCTGGTGGCTTTTTATTGCAGAGTGGCCCACTGTAGGGGATTCTTGCACCTTTCCACTGAACCATGTGGTACTGAGCACTAAAACAGGATACTGGACTAGACAGACCATCAGTCACTTCTGGCTGCTCTGCTGAGTCTGCACATCTAGTTACCACAGACTAAGGCTCAGGGTGCCAAGGCTGCATTGACCACTGTCTAGGCAGCCTGGGAAGTTCCTTCAGAGCTAGTGTCCATTAGACTAAAAATGCCGTGTCAGTGTAAAGAATGGTCATTTCTACAGAGAGAGGTAGAGGGATACAAGAGCTCTGAGACCTCGCAACAGGCAGCCTGAGAGGCCACATCTCAACACTGGGGCAAGCCAGGAGGGAGGCAAGTTTAACATCAGATCTGACTGTTGTAATGCCAACTACTTGCCATTGGCTGCAGCTAAAGCAGGGCCTTGCTTATAGCGAAACCTAACACCAGACTCTTAGCTGGTTTCCTTACCATCCCAGAGCAGCCTTGTTGCAGTTTTTCAGTGCGACCACCCGTGTTCTTGTATGGGTCATTTCTGTGCCATGTGCCCATGTCAGTAAGATTCATCACATCAAAGCTCCACATTTTGTCAAATACTCAGCACAGCATTTGCTGGGGGAAAGGCAAAATCTGGCACTGGGCTGAACTGCCTTATTGCCAGAGTCTTAATGCAATCAGATTTCATATTGGCTTCCAGGCCCAGCACTCAGCTGTAGCTCGATCGCCACCCACACCTCACAATGTGCAGCTCGGAGTGGGTGGGAGACTCCAGAAGCAAGGAAATCTGTTTTTTTTGTTGTTGTTTTGTTTTGTAAAGGAAATTTAATAAAATGTTTAGTGTTATTTAAGAAGTTCTAACAAGTTTACAAATACTTGCCATGTAAATATCAGACTGAAAACTGCTACCATGCCAGCTAGAGAGACATACAGGAACACTGACCTCAAGCTTTCTATCTGGCAGGCTATTAATGCAGTGGATATGCTAATGCTTCTCACTCTATAATGTCATTTCTTGTGGTTTTATTCAGTGTAACATATTTAGCAGACAGGCATGTCTATCCCATGTCAGCATTCAGGAGCAATTGCACAGGTGTGCTGTTTACTTTGCAGGCAAATATACACTGAATATCAAATAAAAGTAATCAAATATCTATCTTGTCTGTTTTTCTGGGTATGTAATTGATATGTTAATTTTTCATAACTCCAACCTCCTATTTTTTTTTTTTTGAACCATGACTGTATGGTTCATCTATTTTTTTTTCTTTTTCCCATAAGAGGCTTCCACTAGTTGAGCTGCTACTAGCAATTGAGAGACTAATTTTTCATTTCCTCTTGTGTAAACACTTTCATTAGTAAACTCCTGCAGGATTACCTAAGGATGATTAAATCAATTATTTTAAACTCATGGAATGTGAGCACAGGAACAAAACCTAGGTTAGCCATTGTAACTCATTCTCTCAATCACATACCAGGTCTATGGAGCCAAAGCCACGGGAGACAAACACTGTTGGACAAAACCTGTGTTCCTTCACCAGGCACTACCAGAAAAGCAGAAGTCAGTGGAGTTGAAAGATTTTGCTGCCTTTGGGATGAAATCTAAGCAACGGGTTGTCTTTCACCCCATGTTGGCTCATCAAAGGGGAAAGGAATTTGAATCACATGTAGTTAGCATTTAATCTTCTGATGTCAATATCAGTAGATGGATATTTGGGTCTGTGGATGTTTGATATTCTTAGTTCTATTAAGCAGTTCTTAAATTAGTAACTTTGCAAATCATTCCCACCCGTACCAAATGTGTGGTTAATGAGCCTTAAAAAGTCACAAAATATCTGCGTGTATTTAGCACTGCAGATCCATTATGCAGGTTGTATGCTGCTAATACCACTGTACAGTCAGTTCCGTTTACTCTGATGGGCTGTATTTAATTATTCAGTCTCCTGTTTATCTAACTATTTATTCCTGTTTAGTAATACAAAAGCTATAAATTAACTAGGGATTGGCAAATGGTCTCAAGGTAAAATATGACCTTGCTGTTAATACTAATAATATGTTGTGCTTGCGGAGGCATCATGTCATCCTGCCATCTCCCATAGTTTTACAAATGCAAGTAAGTCTCAGTCAGTCTCTCTCTCTCTCTCTCCCTCCCTCCCTCCAAAGCGAGAGGAGGGAACCTGGAGCACAGAGAAGATGAAGTGTGTTAGCAGAGGCTGAACACTGAGTAGCTGAGCTCAAAATAATCTTCTGTCTCCCAGGCCTCTGCTCTGACCAGTCAACCATTACGAAATACCCGGTTCTTGCTACCAGAGCACAGACTGTTCATGTAACAAAACAAAGCACTAAAAAGTTAGGATGCCCACTGTCCTCAGCTGCTACATCAAGTTGGAAGTCTAAAGACCAACATGTAGGTGTTGGGAAGTACTAGCACAATCAGGATTTATTACTGCCGAATGACTGGAGCTCACCTATTGCAGCACTCAACACTACCAAGACATCATTGACACAGCTGCCAGGATGACTTAGCAGCCCAAGTTTCTAGACTGAAACAGCTGCACTCCCTGAAACTGCAGACCATGAGCTGAGTCACCTCTATCCCTCATCCTCTCAAAAATCAGAGGCAGTGAGGTCCATGGACTTTGCTGAGGGGGTTGGAGTGTCCTTTCAGGTCCAGCTCACTTAGCATTGACAGTAAAGATGCCAGGGCATTTTCCATAAGAGCAGGGGCTGCTACAGAGCAGACAGGATGTGTGTTTGTGGATACTTTATATATAGGAAAGGTCAGGTGTATTTTGAGGTGGGTGGAGGGATATACAGTGGCATTTGTGGGGGGCTGGGTTACCACAGTATGTGTAATGCTTCTACATCTCTGACTTCTTCTGCCCTCTCCTACAGAAGGGGGCAGCTGCCAGTAAGCCACGGTACAGTTTACTGTTAAAACTTGTTGCGTTCATTGTTACTTTGTCCTATCTGCTGTGGCTGGTCTCCATCCCAGACCCTGCTCCTCCCCCACTAGCATCACAGAAGAGTGCAACTCTTCAGCAGGTTCAATATTCTTGGAGTGCCCTACATCAAAAATTACTGCCCACCTCTGTCTAGGTGCTGTCATTTTAAAAATACTAGTTAAAAGTCAGATAAAGTCCTGAATGGACCCAATATGTTTGAACAGCTCCTGGCATATAAAGAACCCAGCCTGAATGAGACGGGCACGCTCTCCCATGATTTAAGTCTTGCGTATGACAACAATATCTGTGGGCATTAGCTGAGATGAGGGCACCGAATGGGTAAGGTCCCAGGGGGGCATCCCGTTCACCTGAGTCCCAGCCCGTTGGCTTATCCACCGGGCCAGCTTATCTTTTCTACAACAAAGTCTAAGTAAGGCAGGAGCACTGCCCTCCCCCCACTGCAACGCGGTCAGAAACTAGACACAAAGACCCTCAAATTCATGAGCTTGGTGTAAACATAACATTAATTAAAACACAGGCTGGGGACTTTGATTTTTCCTCTGCTACCTCCAGGGTGCCCTCTTCCAACCTTTCACCTCTCTGCCACCTCCAGGGTGCCCTCTTCCAACCTTTCACCTCTCTGCTACCTCCAGGGTGCCCTCTTCCAACCTTTCACCTCTCTGCCACCTCCAGGGTGCCCTCTTCCAACCTTTCACCTCTCTGCTACCTCCAGGGTGCCCTCTTCCAAGCTTTCACCCCCTCTGCTACCTCCAGGGTGCCCCCTTCCAAGCTTTCACCCCCTCTGCCACCTCCAGGGTGCCCTCTTCCAAGCTTTCACCCCCTCTGCCACCTCCAGGGTGCCCCCTTCCAAGCTTTCACCCCCTCTGCCACCTCCAGGGTGCCCTCTTCCAAGCTTTCCCCGGGTGGTGGTGTAGGGTGAAGGGAGGGCAGGTTGGAGTCAGGTGGCTCCAGCCCCTCCCCACCTGT
The DNA here is from genome assembly GCF_033958435.1 of Carettochelys insculpta. NCBI lineage: Eukaryota > Metazoa > Chordata > Testudines > Carettochelyidae > Carettochelys > Carettochelys insculpta. The sequence continues at coordinate 15,472,782 of NC_134163.1, read as the reverse complement.
TCCTGCTGCATGGAAATGAGGAAGGTGTGGCCTACCCCTATTGCGCATGCGCGGGAGGGTGCCCGACCTGGTCCTCTTCCTTTCCCCGCCCAGCTCCTCTTTAAAGGGCCACTCACGGGGCGGGGGGGTAGGCAAGGCAGTTCGCGCCTGCGCAGTGGCGTCTTCTGCATTTCGCCCCGCGCACGCATGCGTCCCTCGGCCCGCTTCGCCCCGTCTCCGGCCCGGGCTCCGCGGATCCCCAGCCCCCGCCCTGCCCCTCCCCCCGCGCATGCGCCTTTCCCCCTCCGGCGCGGGGAGGGGGATGCGGACGGGGGAAGATGGCGGCCTCGAACAACCCGCGGAAATTCAGCGAGAAGATCGCGCTGCACAACCAGAAGCAGGCGGAGGAGACGGCGGCCTTCGAGGAGGTGATGAAGGACCTGAGCCTGACCCGGGCCCACAGGGTGAGTGAGCCGGGGGAGGGGGCAGCTCGTGTCCGCTTGGGGGGCTGAGGTGGGGCAGCGAACGGCCTCTGGTGGGGGAGGGGCAGTCTGCACCCCCCTCTGGGGGTGCTGAGGAGGGGGAGGGGCGGTTGGGCCGAGGGAGATGGGGGGGGCATTGACACCCCGCTCGGTGGGGTGGGGGCAGAAGAGGGGCAGAAGAGACACCCACCCCGTCTCTGTGGGGGCGGCTGAGGGAGATGGGGGTGGTGGACACCCCCCCCCGCTGCCTCTGTGGGGGCGGCTGAGGGAGATGGGGGTGGTGGACACCCCCCCCCGCTGCCTCTGTGGGGGCGGCTGAGGGAGATGGGGGTGGTGGACACCCCCCACCCCGCTGCCTCTGTGGGGGCGGCTGAGGGAGACGGGAGCACTGACAGCAGGACTGGTCCGAGATGAGGATGCTGTGTGCATCCCGAACCTGGTTTAATTTTCCCCTCTGGAGAGCGGGGTTCCGCAGGCTTCTTCCCCATTACTGCACATGGTGGGGTGCGCCATGTATTTGGGTAGCTCACGGAACAGTGGTGACTGTTTGGATTTATGGCATGGGGATTTTGCAGGCCCTTTTCCCTGTCCAGCTTTTGGTGGTTTCCATGATGCTCTCCTGATGAACAGAAGTAGGTTATTACTGCTGGATAGAATCTGTATCTAGGAGTAATAATGAGCATCACTGTGTAAGTGAGAGCCAAGACTGAGATGAGAGGACCATGATCTGGATGTAGGTGCATAAGAAGATTTCAAATAGTATTAGAATAATATCCATCTAAGTTCAGGCGCTTTTATGCTTGGTTCTGTGCAAACATACAGAAAGGCGTTGTCTGTCTCACAAAAAGTTTACGATCTGATCCTTGTCCGTCAGTGTAAATATGCATTTGTTTTCTTGTTGCCTTCTGTAAAGTGCTGAAAGCTTCCTTTGACTTTATAAAATACTGAAAGGTGAAGTCCCTTCCTTGAGTAGCTTGCAGCTGAACTAGACTTTATCTGATGAGTTCAGACCCAAGAGGATGTAGAGAAGGCCTGTGTATGCCATACTGAAAATAAATAGAAACTATGAATGCACGAAGTTAACATCATTTAACATCATATTTTTTTCTATTATACTTTTATTAGAGCTAATTAGTGCACTTCCAGCTCCTCCTTGTCTTGGGCTGTCTTTGAGAAACACACAATGGCCGTGTCTGCACGAGCTCCAAACTTCGAAATGGCCACGCAAATGGCCATTTCGAAGTTTACTAATGAAGCGCTGAAATGCATATTCAGCGCTTCATTAGCATGCGGGCGGCCACGGCACTTCAAAATTGACGCGCCTCGCCGCCGCGCGGCTCGTCCCGACGGGGCTCCTTTTCGGAAGGATCCCGCCTACTTCGAAGTCCCCTTATTCCCATGAGCAGATGGGAATAAGGGGACTTCAAAGTAGGCAGGGTCCTTTCGAAAAGGAGCCCCGTCGGGACGAGCCGCGCGGCGGCGAGGCGCGTCAATTTTGAAGTGCCGTGGCCGCCCGCATGCTAATGAAGCGCTGAATATGCATTTCAGCGCTTCATTAGTAAACTTCGAAATGGCCATTTGCGTGGCCATTTCGAAGTTTGGGGCTCGTGTGGACGTAGCCAATTAGAAATTAGGGTAGTGAATACATCTTCAGTGCTTGCCAGGAGTGCTATTTTGACTGCTAGTGGATTTTTCTGGTTTAGATCTAGGGATGGTTGAAGGACAGAGTATGTGAACTATCTTTTTTAATGTCTTCAGCTTGTGTGTGTCAACATTTTTGATGCTGCTTTAAGTTTAAAAAAAGCGCAAGCCTGTGTATAGCCCTTTGGTACTAAGAAAGACAACATATTGTTGAATTTACTGTATTACTTTATATTCTTTGTTATCAGAAGAGTGTAAATACCTGTTTATTGACTTGCTTAAAACAACTGTCAGAACAGACATCTGTTCTGGTATGGCTATGGTCTGAAGAAGTGGGTCTGTCCCAAAAAAACTCACCACCTAAAAAAATATTTTGTTAGACTTTGAAGTGCTACTGGACTGCCTTTTTTGTTTTGATAAAATGTAGACTAACACAGCTATCTCTCTGTTACTATTAAAACAGATGTCTTTCTTTCACCAACAGAGCTTGGTCCAGTACAAGGTATTCTCTCACCCACCTTGTCTCTCCAATAAAACAAAAGCATATTTCTTTTATCAGCTAGCTCTTACTATGGTGTGTGGTTACGTAGTTCAGGTAATACTATTTGTTGATCTTTAATAGAGGATGCTGTGTGAAGTTACTCTGGGTGTTAGTTGAGGGCATACCAAAAAACAGTTTAGTGATGTTTGCTGTTATCTGAATCTTATTCCTTGTGTTGCTAGTATCCTGAATATTTGGATTTTGTAGAGAATCTATTTAAATATATACATGCTTTGTAATTTTTAACCCTCCGGATAGTTTTCAGGGTTTGACTCTTCTTGAGAGACAACATTCCGAAACATACTTAAAATGTGCGCAGTCAAGGATAATATTCAGTACTGAGCAGTCACAGATGAGTTATTTGGATACAGTAAGGACAGATAAAAATCACTGTATCAGATACATACATATCCAAATTTTGCTGTTCAAGAGCCCAGTCTGAATTTTGTAGATAGAACTCTTATTTAGTTTTAAGGAAGCTAATCACTGAGAAAGTGACCCATGCTGAGTAACTTATTACAGGATTTTGGGTTCTGAAGTGATTGAAATTTTGACAAAATAGCTGATCAAAATGTCTCCTTTGTAGATTTTTCATTACATTTGTTTAAAATGCAGTATGAAAAGGGTTAAGTACAATCTTACCGTTTGCTCTCAATTTCACTTGGCAACCACACACTTTGCTGTCAGTTTGAAAATGTGTTATTCTGATTCAGTTTGTGGAACCAGCCCAGTTTTTTTTTCATGATTAGTAATTGTCTTTTTGCAGTGTTTACCATGGTGTTATTGATTGCAGCAAAAGCAAAGACTTGTGATGGTAACACTTGTGCATACACACACAAAGGCTTTTCTGAGTTGTTCTTCTACCTGTTTATGCAATATAACCTATCTTGTTTGTGTTTTTTTAAATCATATTTTCTTGTTCTTCCTTAAGTATTTTAAATATGAATTGGAAAAGTTACATATTTTTCCCCACTGAAATTTAAATTATTTATTTTTGAAAGGAAGCTTAGTCTCATCACAAGGGAGTGGGAAAGTGGCCCAATCGTGCAGTAGAGAGAACATAGGAGCGTATTTTTTAAATTATGTGAAGCAGTGGGCGAAGGGGAGGGAAATGAATGGCTAATACAGGGACTATATTGAAGCAGGGATGTCTTGAATGGAGTGTCCCTTTTGTATAGGATGTTGGTGCCTGCAATTGGAGAGATCTCTGAGACCCCCATCTGAGCAGAGTGAGTGGAAAAGCGCTTGTCAAATTCAAGATCATAAACAGAATAGAAGCTGTTTTTAAAGTGGGGGAATGCTGTTGTGTGGTGTGGACAGCTCCTTTTCTGGGACAAGGCGTGAACTTCTAACAGCTTTCCCCCTACCAGTTACTACTTTCTTTTGATAAATGGGTACATCAGTCTTAAAGTATCTGCTGCCACAGAGCATCATAATGCTAGACACTCACTGCATGTGTGATCTTAAACAGTGGAGTAGCAGCTTTAATATATCTTTATAAAATTAACCAATTTTTCAAGGTTATATCCGCCAAAATGTTAGAGCATAACATTTTCAAATAATGTCAGTATTTTTATGGGGACCTTCAAGTGTCAGGAAATTCAGACTCAAAAAAAGTAGTTCAGGCCCAGAATGCGACCCGCCTTTTAAAGGTAGTTCTAATCCAGTTGGAGATGTCCTCTGTATTCTATCTGTTTGTTTGTTTTTATAATTTTTGTAAGTCAGTAGGATTTGAGGGATCTCTGCCAGTGTTTGAGCTCCCTCTTCTGGACTCAGTGGTGTTAACTAAGTGAGCGCTGTTCTGAGGGCTGCACTAACAAAGAAGAATCTGGTTAATAAACAAGGAAGTAAACAAAAAACTTCATATTAAAAGTTGGAAACATTTTGCAGTATTCCACATACTCTTGTGCATAGGTTTCTGTTGGGGATAAAACCCCAGTGGTAATGGAAGTGCATGGAGTTGTATCACTCAACCTTAATACTAAATAACACTCTTCATCTGTGGACCCCTAAGAATTATAAGCTTATGATCTCCAGTGACGTACATTTACTTTATTCAGTTCTATAACAGACAATCCAGTACCATATCAGTCCATATGATGGCACTGTTAGTATTTGTCTGCATATGTTTAATATGAGAAAATGATACATGCTTGCATTACCTGTTTTTATTCCCCAAATGTTGCTCAGTTTCTCAAAATTACTTTTGTAAAATACCTCTGAGTTCACCTTGACTAAACCTGAATGCTTGAATTTTTATGATGGTAAAGATTTTAGGTTGATCCTCAACAGAGAAAGTGAATACAATAATCTTAATGTATTAGGTTTAGCCCAATGACTGAAGTAACATTAAATGAAAAATGAACAAATTACTAACCGTGGTAAGATATATGGTTGTGTCTATATATATATATATATATATATATATATATATATATTTATTTAAATAATAAATTAATATAATATATTATATTATATATATATATTAATAATATATTAAATTTAAATATATATAATTTAAATATATATAATTTATATATATATATAATTATATATATATAAATTTAAATATATATAATTTAAATAATATATTAAAATATTAAAATTTATTTATTTAAATATATATATATATTTATTATCTTAATAAAATTTATCACTGAATTACCATAATTAACTTTAGCCAGGCTTTTTTAAAAATGTATGTCTTAGCATTCTTGGTTTAATTAACCTTTTAACTACAGTTTTGCAGTGTCCGCCTTTGATTGTTTGCAAATTGTGTTCTATGAATATAAGAAATATTGCTCTTTTACATAGGTTTCAAGGCACAAGATACTCTCTCATCTTACAGTAACAATTGTTTTACACACACACACACACACACACACACAATATATACATATATATATATATATATATATATGTATATATTGTGTGTGTGTGTGTGTGTAAAACAATTGTTACTGTAAGATGAGAGAGTATCTTGTGCCTTGAAACCTATGTAAAAGAGCAATATTTCTTATATTCATAGAACACAATTTGCAAACAATCAAAGGCGGACACTGCAAAACTGTAGTTAAAAGGTTAATTAAACCAAGAATGCTAAGACATACATTTTTAAAAAAGCCTGGCTAAAGTTAATTATGGTAATTCAGTGATAAATTTTATTAAGATAATCATATAATCATAGAAGAGTAGGACTGGAAGGGACCTCAAGAGGCCATCGAGTCCAGCCCCCTGCCCTCATGGCAGGACCAAGCACTTTCTAGACCATCACTGAAAGCCATCTATCTAACCTCTTCTTAAATATCTCCAGTGATGGAGATTCTACCGCCTCCCTTGGCAATTCGTTCCAGTGTTTGATCACCCTGACAGTTAGGAACTTTTTCTTAATGTCCAACCTGAACCTCCCCTGCTGCAATTTAAGTCCATTGCCTCTTGCTCTATCCTCAGAGGCAAGGAAGAACAAGTTCCGTCCCTCTGCCTTATGACACCCTTTTAGATACCTGAAAAGTGCTGTCATGTCCCCCCTCAGACTTCTCTTTTCCAAACTAAACAAGCCCAATTCTTTCAGCCTTTCTTCGTAGGTCATGTTCTCTAGACCTTTGATCATTCTTGTTGCTCTTCTCTGGACCCTCTCCAATTTCTCCACATCCTTCCTGAACTGCGGTGCCCAGAACTGGACACAATACTCCAGCTGAGGCCTAACCAGCGCAGAGTAGAGCAGGAGAATGACTTCTCGTGTCTTGTTCACAACATACCTGTTAATGCATCCTAGAATCATGTTTGCTTTTTTTGCAACAGCATCACACTGTTGACTCATATTTAGCTTGTGGTCCACTATAACCCCTAGATCCCTTTCTGCTGTACTCATTCCTAGGCAGTCCTTTCCCATTCTGTATGTGTGACACTGATTGTTCCTTCCTAAGTGGAGCACTTTGCATTTGTGCTTATTAAACTTCATCCTGTTTACCTCAGCCCATTTCTCCAGTTTATCGAGATCTTTTTGAATTATGACCCTATCCTCCAAAGAAGTTGCAACCCGTCCCAGCTTGGTACCATCTGCAAACTTAATAAGTGTACTTTCTATGTCAATATCTAAATCGTTAATGAAGATATTGAACAGAACCGGTCCTAAAACAGACCCCTGCGGAACCCCACTAGTTATACTTTTCCAGCAGGATTGAAAACCATTAATAACTACTCTCTGGGTACGGTTATCCAGCCAGTTGTTCACCTACCTTATAGTAGCCCCATCTAAGTTGTATTTGCGTAGTTTATTGATAAGTATATTATGTGAGACCGTGTCAAATAATGTTTTTGTTAAAAGAATTTTATGAAAATGACTAAGAAGATGGTCTTTATACATATCTGTAAAACTTAAATCTTGAAGAAATATATAATAAAATATTAGGGCCCAGCACTGAAGGTAGTATTTTGCCCTGTGACTAGTCCCATTGAAGTCAGTAGTACTGCTTGTGGTAGTAAGCATTGCATTTCTGTTACAAGGGACTGACAGTTCTGGCCCCTATGTTACCTTAATCAGTGTTTGAAATGCTTAGTCATTTTTGTATTTTCTTTCAGCACTCACCTGCTAAGTTGTGAAGTGGAGCAATTTTTATTTGATATTATACTTTGGTAATATTTCAAATAATACCTAAAAATCAAAACACAAATGATGTAGCACAGTTTGAAGTCAACATTAATCATGTAACTGAAATTTAAAAAGGAATTAGTGAGACACAAAATCATGTGGTATTAGAACAGTCTAACACTGCATTTGTGGGGTTTTTGTTTTTGTTTTTTAAATTTGGTGCTGCTCATGATCTAATATTTTTTGCAGAAGACTGCTAATGTATTGTAAATATGTACCTATGCATAGGTAGTTGTAAAGGAAGTTAATCCAATTTTGATTTTACTCTCAAATGTGCATATGAACTTTGATTTTTAGCACTGTTTTTTTTTTTAAAAAACAAGGATCCTCCCCTTTAAGTCCTTCATAATGCTAAAGAAAGACTTGGGTCCCTGGATACCATGTATCTAAGGCAAAGTCTAGGTCACTTAGGGCTGATTCATAATCTTCAAGTATAGTAACTGAATTTCTGTGGCTGGACACAGAATAAAGCTATAATCCTGCAATTGGCTGTGTGTGGGTAGACAGCTGTGCATAGAGGTAGCATTAGTGAAGTGTCTGAGGATTTGTGCATGTGCAGGAATCTGCTAGTGTTTAATAAGTTGCAGAATCAGGGCCTAAATGTCCACGGGGCCCTAATGTGTGTCCTTTGTGTGTCTTGTACTTCTGGTACTCACAAGCTTAGGGAGAGTTAAATGTTCAGAAATAATTACACCAAATGTCATTCATTCTTTGGAAGATTTAGTGTAAATTTGCATTGTGTGAACATGGAAGTTAATTACTTACCCACAAGCGAATAAAGAGTTTCTGTTCTTGTGCATCACTCAGTGTTCCTTGACTAGTCTGCGCTGTCCAAGGTAAATAGACCTTGCTGGCTGTTGATATGCCATAGTATAAAAGATGCATACTTTATTCAGCAGTGTAGTATTTCTTACTGTAAACTTACTGACGTTTTGTTTGGGAAGAAAGAGAAGAAATTGCTTAGTTTTTAATTTGTCATTTACATGCATTCTGATTTTATCTAAAAAAAATTCAGTAGTCTTTTCCTGCAAAGTTGCAGTGTTCTTGTGTTAACACTTAGTGTTTTGTTAATTACCAAAGCAGAGACCTCCAAGTAGTTAAAACAGTGGAATTCAGGAAGTTAGTGTTTGAGTTGTTTGGTTTGTGTAAAATTACCTTTCATATGGTTTTGAACATGCTATGGATGACAGCTTCAGCATGACATTTGTCAAGGTTTCCATTAGCGCTTGTGTTGAGAGTCAAATTAGCATTGCAAAAGAGCATATGTTGTCAACCAAGATGTTTGAAAATGTATCATTACTTTATAACTTATAGTGCTGTCACTGAATAACTATATCACTGTTTATAACTGATTTTTTTAGGAACTAAAAGTTCTTGATTCCCCTCAAAACAATTTTTCATGTTATCAACTCAGTAGTGCGATGAATCCTTTTTTTTTTCAAAATTTTTTGGAGAAAGGATTAGTGACATATTCTTATTTTATGGGGTAGTCTTTCCAATTTCATCAACATGATCACTTGCTATTGGTAGGAATTCTGGTCTACCGTTTAGATTACTGGGAGTCAGGACTCTAGAGAGATCCAGTTTCAGCCAGTAATTCAGTGTGTGGCCTTGAGCATGTCACTTAACCTTCTTGTGGTCCCCTCCTTAAAAAAGGAGAAGAATATTGTAAAACATTGGAGGTTCTTGGGTAGAAGGTACTAGAAAAGTTCATATATATAATTATAAAGTGTTCCTAGAATATTTACTTTCTTGACATTTAATCCCTCCTCTGTTTTTCTTGGTGACTGGAAAAATACTTTCCTTTGTACATACGCATACTTTAATTTTTGAGGCTGCTTGTGAGTCTTATGTATGTTGGTAGTTGTATGTGCTAGTATAGGTTCAACCTCCCTGGTCCAGCACCCTTGGGACCTGAGCAGTCCTGGACCAGGGATGGTCAATTCTGCCCCTCTGCTCGTGTTCCAACCACTGATCCTGGGCTCCCCTCCCTGCTGTCTCCCATGGCTCTCCTGCTTCCTGCCCAGACCCTGCTGTAACTTGTCAGGGATGAGCTCCATGAGCTGCTGCTCCTCCTCAGCCTGGCGCTCTCCTTCCAGCCCCAGCCCTGGCTTCCCTGGCCTGCAGTTTCCCACCCAGCTAGCCCTGGCTACTGCTCCCCACTCAGGGCGAGGGTCGTTTGCTGCAGCTTCAGGGCCTGGTCTCTGTGGCTGCTGCTGGCCCTTCCCCCCAGCCCTTGTTGCAAGACCAGCGGTGTCTGCCCTGCCCTGGGCTCCTGCCACTGATCTGGCTGGCCCCTTCTCCTCCCAGCCCCAGGATTCTCTGGTTCTGTAAGATCCATGGTCCTACCGTATGACAGAAGTTGCAGACAAGAGAATGCTGGGTTTGAGAGTTTCCAACTGTAGTAAATTGCAGTGATAGTAGGTAAATCTTCAGTTCTTTTGGATTCCTAAAATATAAATACTTTATTGTGAGTGATTAATTTTTCTCTGGATCATCAAGGTTTCACAAAGGAGATAAGGCACTCCCAGTTTCTGTCCAAGACATCAGCCAGCCAAGAATCACTCTCGGGCAGTTCAAACTGTGTTGCCATTTGAGGCAAAGTATTATTTACTGCCAGCTCTTCTGAGGCATCAGCTTAGAAAAAGAGATGTGGAGAGGTGTGTAGCTCTACAGAGTTCTTTATTGTTTTCATTTCTAATAGTTTTGGTGAAATGAAATCACCTAAGTGATGCACTCAGACCTCCAGTGGGCTGGTCCTTTTAAGATGATCTGGGGGCAAGGGGTCAGGCAATGGACTGGAGCTTCCTTTCAGTGTTCGCTCTAATTTTTGCCATTCAGGCAAAATAAATTTTATGTGCACCAAGGTATGTGTGAATGTGCACCACCAATAGAAATTCATGCTGCCCACTGTGAGTATCTGTGGGAGCTCTGCTGATTAGTTGGATGGCACCTGAATCTCTCCTGGGTGGTTGCCTAAGCTCTCAGTTTACAGAGAACACTGCTCCCTTTTTTTTTTAGTGACATACCGACAATGCTTTTATGGTTTCTAATACATAGGAAGGTTCTTCCCATTGTTTTCTCTGTATCCAGTGGTCAGCAGATTTCTTAAAAGCTTATGACAAGGGCACAATTGCAAGACTCCTGCTATTCAATTTTTTCCCAACTTTGTGGCATTCTTGCAGCTGAGAGGGAGACTAAGGAGGATGTTTTGAAAAGTGACTGATTCCCACTCTTGCCTGCAGAATTAAAACTTAGTTAATCTTTTCAGCAGGATCATATTTTTCATCTGCTCAGCAAAAAGACTAAATCTGCATGAGATTTTAGCACTGTGTAAATGCCACTTCAGGCGTTGTTCCTCACCTTATAAACTCAGTACAGTTCTTGAGATGCAGTATGAAGGTCACAGGCCAACAACCAAGAGTAGTCACAATTTCAAAAACTGTCAGAGGAAAAAGCATCTTGCAAAGCTGGTGACGTTACTGAGATTGGTGATGTGTACATTTGGTGGTACTGACATGGTTAAGTAACCTTCTGCATGTGTGAATGAACACACAACTCCACAGTGAGTGAATCATTTGTTTATTTTGTAATAACATTTTAACGAATGACTCACACTAGGCATGCTCCCAGCTACCTGTCACTGTTGTACAGCCGTGTGCCCTCATAGTACACTTCAGGGAATGTAAATATGTCCTGTTTCTTTTGATCTGTGAAACATGTAGGATTACATAACTGAATATTCATTCTGTTGCTAAAAATAAAAACTGGAGCATAAAAGCTTATTTTTATCTTGCCTAATGAGGGCATCTCTGCTTTTATTTTATATTTCCTGAGGCATATCTATGGGAGGAGCAGGGCATGAGGCACAGAGCAGGTAGCTGGGAGGCGTACTTCATTCTAGATTAAAGTTGCTACCTTTCCTGACCAGATGGACCAAATGCCATTCATTCACAGCAATGGTATCTGGTCAGGAAAGCTGACGACTTTAATTCCAGCTAATCCTGTGAAATAGCCATCAGTGAGAAAGCAACCTTCAAAAATTATTAGTTCACAGTTTGCTAAAGGTGGATTTCCATAATTAAACTTAAAATGTTTCAGACAGAGTTACTTTTGTAATACAATAATCAATAAGTTTCAAGTCTGAGTCCAGTTTGAGGTTTTATATTTAAATGTCTATGGCAAACATTCTCCTTTTGGCTGGATATTTTTCAAAAAGAAAGGGTAACATTTAGGACTGGTGATAGATCAGATGTGTATGTGTTTTTTAAAAAAAGTTCGGATAAGGTTTAGTTTGGTTTGTAGCGTAGCTTGGCTCCGTGCCCAGTGATAGAGCAGGATTCTGAAGAATAGTCACTATTTTAAGTCTGTATCCTGTTTTTACCTGTTACTTTTATTTGTGCCTGAGTTTTAAACTGCAAACCTTTGTTCACTAGAAGTAGCAAAGAGTATTAAAACATAGAAAAAAATCTGTTAAATTGCTGTAGTGTGTTTTTGTTTTTGTTTTACAAATGCTGAAGGTTATGTACTGACTTTAAGCACTGAGATTATACTAGTTCATTTTCCAGAAGACTTCAAATTTGGCTAATGAATAAAAAAGTGGCACAGTGCTCTACTAAATCATCTACCCATATTTCTTTGGTATGTCATATCTGACTTCATATTCATATGCAGAAGGAATTTTATCTCAGCAGTGTCATGCAAATTTAGTGTGATGAATGAATAATAAATCTTTTCACTCTTAAAATACGTAATTCGGTGCTCCCAAAATAAAAAGGCAACTTTTGTATAACTTCATCAGTCTCTTGTTGGAGAGATGATCTCTGTGTGTAACGTATAAAGTGTACTATATATTTTAGAGAGTTTGTGTGTGTGTCTTTGTCTCTGTCCATCCGTTAGTCTGTTTGTTCAAGAAGTACTAAATGGTAGGAGCAAGGACCACCAGATTTGGTATGCAGCTCCCATTTGTCATAACTTTAAAGCAGGTAAGGGTTTTGTGGCACCAGAACAATGGGATGTGTGTGGAATCTGATAGTTTCTCATCAAACAGAAAGGGAGAGCTCTGATAGCAGGGACAGTTATATTCCAGAATGACTTGTGGGAAAATTTGAGTGATGTGGGGCTGCAGGAATGCACCCCGGTGTTACTCAAAGGTTTACGTATTCAAATAATTGGTTTGTCATAGTCATTTGGCTTGCTTCTTTTGGGTTGGTTGTCTATGCTATAGAACCTATAGTACTTGAATACTAATGACATCACAGCTCAAGTTTGAAGATGTTGGCAGATGCAATTAGGAAAACTGTTTTCAGAGTCCTGTCTGTACTGTATGGTTGTAGACAGTAGTGTTGCTCTTAGAAAAACAAAACAACACCCCACAACCTCACCAAACAGTCATGTGAGTAAATAAAACCTTTGGCTATAAAGGTGGAGTGGGGTTGGTGGAATATATTATATGTCCCTTGAGTGCTCTGGAAAGAACAGGTATGATCACTTGCAGGTTACAACTTAGCTTTTTTTGCTTCAGGTTTCACTTCTTGTGTCAGTCCTGTTTTACCAGCATTAGGAACTGCAGGCAGGCAGTATCTTTAGGAAGAGTGGTCACTGGAGTTGCTTCCCATTGTGAGAGTGGAGCAACAGAGAGAGGAAAAGGAAGTTGGGTTGTTTTAGTTTTGTCTTTGATACAGACTCTTTTGTGCAGTCAGTGTCTGCACTGTTTTAGTAAAATTGTGTAAAAGCTGGCTGTACTGTTTCTAGTCTAGCGTGATGTATAGGTAAATGTTTGATTAATGACTACACTAGCGGTTTTACAGATAAAATTGATCTACTGTGAGGAGCATTTAATGTTTTCTACAACTAATATGACAATGAGGTAGTATGGCCTGAAATTTAGGTTTACCAGAAATAAAAAATGTAATGCTTTTAATGTTTGAACAGGTTCTTTGTAGATGTAAACAGTCTTTTGCTGGATTTGCAGTCCAATTGAAGACCTGGCACTAGGAAATATGAACCGTAAAGAGAAATTAGTCTATTGTTCAAGTTGATTAGAGTAAATAATGTAAATTGTGAAAACCAGAGTAGCTGCTTAAATTTTTACCTTTTCCATAAAATAAGGTGTTAACAGAGACTCTTACCCTTTGTACAGGTGGACACCTGTGCCTGGAAGGATCACTGTTGACTTCACTGGGTTCTGATCTAGTTATTTGGGGTTATTTGCGGTACACAGAGCAAACTGTTTTCTGAAGTAAAAAGAAACTGGCTAGTATTCTAGTGTATAATGTAGGCTATGTGGAGGTTGTGTGTTGAGTACTATGCTTGTTTTTTGACAATCAGAAAAAAATCTTTTAGCATCTATAGCAGGGGTCAGCGACCTTTCCAAGGCAGAGTGCCAGAATTCGACTTTTTGACCTTATGTATAGTCTGAGTGCCAGTGATAGTTTTTAAATTTGCTAATAGACCTACTTACAACAACTTCATTAATAAAGAAATTAAGATGCAGAGTTTTGCCATTTAGGTGGTGGTTGGTAGCATTAGCTGGTCTTCTGTTAATCGACAGGTGACATAGCTTTGAGCAAGCTCCTGGCTTCATGGGGGAGGAGGGGCAAGGCTGAGCTCCCACCTTGTGTGTCAATGAAAACCAGCTTGGGTGCCACTCTTGGCACCTCTGTCGGTGGTTGCCAACCCCTGATCTATAGCCTCATTAAATACAAAGTCAGAATTTAATTTATATAAAAATCAAGGCATTTGGGCTCTTTACCTTCAGTATAAAAAGACAAATCAAGGACACAGAATTAACAACCCCTATGCTCATTCGATTATAATTGGAAATTGAACTGCATTGGCCTAGAATTGTTGATTAAGCTGAAAGAGAAGTCTTACCCATTTTCTTTTTGATTGCTCTTGAAATTTAGCAGTTGTTTCTTCACCTCTGTACCAGTCAACAACTGAGGGGAATATTTGTCTTCAAATTAATGTCAGGATTTTACTAATTGGGGATGAGGGGTGTGTGTGTGTGTGTGTGTGTGTGTGTTGTGAGCTGGTGGGCATGGTTGGAGGATATGTTTAGAAGAACCAGCAAAGGTGGCAGTTTGTCATAGATAAGTAGAAGATTTACCTGGCATTGCCTTTCACCTATCGGGTGGTTGTCTCTTTTCTATGTGGTTTTATGAGAAGCAATCCATTTGGGGCACATTTCATTGTCCTGCCACAACCAAACTCTTGCCTTGCTTGGCAAGATAAAGTCGCCAACACAGAGATTCTTCAAAGAGCAGATTTACAAAGCCCTGATCAAGTAAAGACAACTGCACTAGCTTGAGCCATCTCAATAAGGTGGAAGCTGGACATACACTCAAGGACATGCTATAGTTGGAGCTTCAAGGTTATCAAGAGCAGCCGGATGTCTCGAGCATCACTATAAAGAGGCATACAAGTAAGATATGATGGCATGTGGAGTTGATCCTAACCAATGGGAAATCTTGGCAAGTGATTATAACAAGTGGCACCATCAGTGCATCAAAGTCCGTGACGGAAGCAGACTCTTACAGTTGGAGAGAGAGCCCATAGGAAGGAAGCAGCTCCCAGTCAAGGCACATACTTTTGAAATAACTGCCAAAGATCATGCAAATCTTAGATTGGACTACTTAGTCACATGAGACATTGCGAGCCATTTAGATTGTAGGCTGCAATTCTCACCGTCTCTTTGAGACAAAAGGATTCCAACAACAGAGAATATGCTTTTATTGATCTACAGTGTTTGGAACATGTGAACCCATTTGGAAATCTCTCTCAACTGTTCTTGCTAAGTTTGTTAGATTATTTTTTCCCCTCTCCTTAATATGGTTCTCTGTTGAACATCCTGTTTGCACTCACTACTCCAATTATTTGTATTACCATAGTAACTAGGAGCACTAGTCATGGACAATACTCCATTATACTAATCTCTGTGCAAACAACAGTCACTATCCCCAAAAAGATTAAGTATCAGCCTAGAGGCGGATGGATAGATAGATGGGGAGTACAAGGAAACAATGAAACTGGATTAGTTTGCATGATGGGCAGTGGTCTCAGCCCACCAGCAGGCCAAGCGTCAAGTGTTTTGTAAATATCTTGGAGAGTTTTTAAGGCGCAATTTCAAAGAGAATAACAAGATTGCTTTTTTGAAATGTGTAGGGTGTTCCTCCCAAACATGCTGTGCATATAGTTAAGATAAGTAATGAGCAATGTAATGACCACACTAATTTATCCTTCAGTGTTTCTGATATGATACAAGATGCCACTTCCTGGCTGTCATCTGTATTCAAGCAGCTGTCCATTTCATTTGTGAGTTGTCTCTGTGGGCCTCAAAGTTTGCTGCTTAAGGAAAAAAAAATCACTTATTCATTATTCACTGGATTGTTAAACATTTTATTAGTTTACAATGCAAAGATAACTTTGAAAATTTGACTCTCTCGGAATTTACTTATGTGAAATGTGCTGAAGGTGAACTCTGTAAAGTCTCTGCTTCACTTTAGTGCAGTAAGGGTGCGTACCCATGGCCGTGTCTACACTAGCCCCAAACTTCAAAATGGCCACGCAAATGGCCATTTCGAAGTTTACTAATGAAGCGCTGAAATGCATATTCAGCTCTTCATTAGCATGTGGGAGGCTGCGGCATTTCGAAATTGATGTGCCTCGCCGCCGCGCGGCTCGTCCCGATGGGGCTCCTTATTCCCCATGGGAATAAGGGGACTTTGAAGTAGGCAGGGTCCTTTCGAAAAGGAGCCCCGTCGGGACGAGCCGCGCGGCGGCGAGGCGCGTCAATTTGGAAGTGCCGCGGCTGCCCGCATGCTAGTGAAGAGCTGAATATGCATTTCAGCGCTTCATTAGTAAACTTCGAAATGGCCATTTGCGTGGCCATTTTGAAGTTTGGGGCTAGTGTAGACGTAGCCCATTATTGTCTTGCTGTACAGTAAGCCATGCCTAGAAGGCTGGGAAAAATCAATTGATTTGAATTAGGACTTTGTCTTTTGTACTGTTTAATAACATTTCACCATATTATTTGTTTTGCTTCAAATGCAATATGGTATCCTTCAGCATAAGGGATCCCAAAGTATTCACCATGATCTTTGTTGCTGTGTATCAGAAGAATTAAAAAAGAAAAAAAGCAAACAAATAGAACTCTGTAAGCGCTATGTCATTGAAGGCTAAAAATTGTCTAAGGAGTTTAATCATAAATGTTAACCAGGTCTCCCAGCTGTTCTGGTGAGTGATTAACTTGCTTCAGGATGCTTTTGATGTTTAGCCTAATTAGGTATAAAATATCTTGAGGCTATGTAATAGCCAGGATGATGATCAGGGATTCAAACCCTTGCTCTGGGGGTCCCATGCCTCTGTCAGTAGATGAGAGTGGGCCACAGGGTATGGATCTCTGAAATATTTCATTTTCATTGCTATCTCTGAAGCACCCAGTATTGGCTGCTGTTGGAAGACAGGATTCTTGGCTTGATGGACCATTGGTTGACCCTGTGTGGGTTTTCTTGTGCAGTAGGATGATGCTCTTTGATTAGTTATAGTGCTTCTGATTTTAATGGGACTCCATGTGGGCATATTGGTTTGCCTGCAGATATCTGATTGCAAGATACATGCTACAGGTTGTACAACTTATTTGTGATTACAGTTAAAAAGAAAAAATTAAAAATCAGACAAATTCTAGCCTACTTGTGGCAAGGTGATTAGTGAATAAGAGATTCTGTGGTTGGAGGGGATGTGTAGGTTGTCTTAAATAAAAGTGGGTGAGAGTCTGTGCTGTGTTATGGGCATAATTTCTAAAAAGCCTGAAATGATTGAGAACTTAAAGTTTGAAAACCAACTGAGAAACTGTGTGATATTCTAAACAAAAAGAGCTCTCTGCCGTGCTTCTAGCTGTTTCCATTGGTTTACAGTAATTCAACATTCTAGGCTTCAGAGATAACAAGCAGTCCTGCAGGACCTTAAAGACTAACAAACTTATTAGGTAATGGAGCTTTTGTGGTAAGACATACTTCGTCAGATTTTTGGAGTAGGCCATTAGAATCCAGGGTATATATGGGGGTGGGTGGAAGGAAGGAGGAAGAAAAAGAGGGGGTTACCTCTCTCAATCACCACAGCCCCCCATCACCAGGCATGGCAACCCCCCCCCCCCCCCCCCCGCAAGATTACTCACCAGAGCTGTGCTGCTGCATACGCACGCAACTGAGCTGCATCAGGAGTCACCAGTGGGCATATGAGTGCGAGCACTGGAGGAGCTGCTTCCCCTGCCACTGCAGCCACGTGCTTGTGTCACCAAGTGGTGGGGTGCGTGTGCAGCGCAGGCAGAGGGCGTTCCATTTCACCACATTTGGTGAATGGGAAGCGTATTTGAAATCGTGGCAGTAGATGAAGCAAATTAAGTAGTATCGTGACTGCAGATATCAAAAGTGGAGAAATTGCCCTTGCAATGCGTAAGATAGTTGAGATCTCTGTAAGACCTAATTTAAATGTGTCAGATTTTCAAATGAATTCCAATTCAGATGTCTCCCTAGGTAATCTTGTGGTAAAATCCTTTTGTAGAAGGATGGTGACAAATGTCAGAGGGGTATCTGTGTTAGTCTGTGTCCGCAAAAACAGCAAGTCCTGTGGAACCTTAGAGACTAACAGACACTTTGGGGCGTAAGCTTTCGTGGGCAAAGACCCACTTGGTCAGATGCATCTGTTGTTAATATTTGTTAGTGTATAAGGTGACACAGGGCTACTTGTTGTTTTTGTAGAATGCCTACTTCTAAATCCATTAGTGAATGTCCAGGGAGATTAAAGTGTTCCCTATAGGATTATGTATATTTCAATTCCTGGTGTTGATTTTATGTCCATTCATCCTTTGGCACAGAGACTGTTCTGTTTGTCCAGTGTATATGACAGAGGAGCATTGGTGGAACATGATGGCATGTATCACATTTGTGTATGAGCCCCTGATGGTGTGGCTGGTGTGGTGAGGTACAGTGATGGTTTTGTTAGTATGGATACGTGGACAGAAATATGTGGATAAGTATGTGGCTTCAGAGAGTGAGAAACAATGACTAGTCTGGAATTTTATTAAATAGATTAATCAGAGAGAGGGAGTGCCTCATCCTTAAGATTTTTAGAGTTAAAACACAATGTGAATTTCAGACGTATGAACAAAAGGGTTATTTTTCAATAGTTAAAATGATTTTATGTTCAGAGTTTTTAAACAGTTGTATAGTTTTGGAAAACTATTCAACAGAGGCAGAGAAAACAATGTATTTTTATTTTATTTTATTGGCTTATGAAGTTTTTAGCTGTGGGCTGCGAAGTCAAGTCCAGATCTGTATATGTGAAACTCTTGTACACTATGCATGTATCTTTCCTTTTAAGACTTTATTTGCTTATTACTGTGGGAGTAGTGGACAGGGAGAAGTTTTGTTTACTTTGAGAGAGTCTCAAATTCCCTGTTGAAACAGACTGTCCAGTCTTGAGATTATTGAATTTTGTGTTTAATTTAGATTTTGAGAAAGGTGCCAGACTGACGGCCTTGAGGGCTGTGACTTGGGCATATGTATTGACAAACTTTCCTCATGCCCTGCTGGTGTGTTTACTCCTGATCTACAGAGCCCAAGGAATTAGCAGGGAATCTGTTCCTTGGCCTCTGCTTAGGTGACTAACGAGTAATGATTATGTTGTGGTGGCTTTTAGTGGATGTGCTAAGAGAGATCTGGACTGGTACCAATGCTGCATTTCATAAAGAAGACCACAGATTAGTTTTTTGGGTGCCAGCCCAAAAACTTACAAGCAACTGTAAGTTCTTCTAGGTGATTGTTTCTGTCTGACAGATGGCCGTTTAGAAAGGGGACGTTCTCAAACTCTGTTAAATGTGCCATATCTGGAGGCTGCTTGGCATGCTGCCCAGTGCAGTCTCATTTCAGTCAAGACAGGTTTGTACTAGCAAACTGCCTGAAGACTCTTCTGTAGTGTAACTGTAAGTATTTAAGAGAATTATGTTAACCCTTTAATCAGAGAAGTTTAATAACACTAATGGCTTATTTTAAATTATAAATTAAATTAAATCTCTGTTTAATTCACTGGCTATCTAACTTGAAAGTTAGATTTCACTGGCTGATTCTGGAACGGCCAAGTTTGAATTGTATATAAAATTTAGTATGGAAACTGCAAACTGGCAACTTTCAAATTACTTCCTGTGTTCATAAGCGTTACAAAAGATTATCTCTGTTCTCATCTAAAGGACACTCCACCCTTACTAAATATCAGATTTGTGGGAGCTGAGCGTTCCGAATGTGTATAAAGAGATATTTTAATAAGGGTGACCATAATGGGACTTAAAACAGTTCTCTTTTGAAATATGTCATTTTATTGCAGCTCTCTGTACAAACTTACAACTTGCCTGCAATTTTTTGGGGAAGTGTTTAGAGCTGTTAATGCTGAGTTTGCATAAAAGTTGTTATTGCCAGCGAACAGCCCTTCCTTTGGGTTTCACTTGCATATTTTGATATTTCTTAAAGGTGTTCAGGAAACCCTGTGTATTAGTAACACACTTCTCACCTTGTGATCTGTACCTTCTACCAACTGAATCCCACTGTCCAAACGACTATATTTTTAGAAAGATTTGGCCAATTTACGTTGGATTTTTGCAAGTAAGTCAAGTGAATGTGACTCTAGGTCTTGTGCGCACATCATAAGTAGCATAGGAAGAAGTGCTAGTGCTTGAGAAAATTACAGAGGCAATTAGGACATGACATTTGACAAAATGTAAGAATGCCAAGGGTCCCCCCCGCCCTTCCCAATAAACAAAAGTTTTTCTTACTGTGATAGCATTCAGAAGTAGCAGCTGGAATATGCAGCCCTGTGGATGACTACCTTTTGTCAGTCTGATGCCCAGATTGACAGGAGCTAGCATGCATGTGCAGTACAGATGCGGGAAGCACAGAGTATAAGTTGACTCTGTTTTCTTGGACCAAGAAGGTAAAATGCCTTGGTGAGGGTCCAAGAATTCAAAATAGAAAGCTTCCATTAATGTAATCTCAATAGACCTAACTAGAGTAACCATGGGAATTGTAAAGATTTGAGAATAATCTGGCTGTATTTAAAGCAACCCTTTATTTTTAACAATAATGATCAGAGTATTTCAGAGTCCAACCTCTTGTTTGTGGAATGTCATCTTTAATTTACATTTTGTGCACTTGCAGGTTTTTTGGGGGGAATCTCTTCAGATTACCTTAGTTACCTGCTTATGGCTGATCAGAAATCTGATTTCAAACCTCTTCCATGTGACACAACCTTTACCTTAATGATGGCTTTTCTAAGTGCCTTTTGAGTAGGTGAGGAACACATCATGAACAAATACTCCATTTGTTTATTTCGGAAATAAATTTTAAAATGTTCCTACTAGATAAATGAGAGACCAGGGCTGGATCTGGGTACGCTGGATTCCTCAGTTCTGAAACCATCTTCTTTAAAACGTGCACCAGCAGCAACCATACTTCCTTTGGCAAAAGTTCTGGTTCCAAAATCTTTTTTTTTTTTTTTTTTTATTTTTTAAAAAATAAAGGCAAGAGACACCATTGTTTCTGTAGAGAACATAAGATCACCTTTAATGGAACCTCAGAGAGAGAAATCTGACCCAGTCTGAGGGTGGGTCATAGTAAAAATGTAGTTTCTTTGGTACCTAAAAGATGTCTGTGGCGAAGTACAAAGAGTAGCCCCTTGTGGCTAACCATACTGCATTAACATTACCACCCTTCGGAGTCTTGACACGAGCCTCAATATAGTCTGTACCAAAACTCACTTTGTTGGTACTGTTAACTTTGATAACCCCTGTTCCAGTATGGAAGCTCTCTGAATAGAGGTTGATGGTACTGATACCGTAAAGCTCAGTGCCAATGTTAGGGATTCTGTGGCTCAGGATACACAGGGGGGAGACACTTTGGCTGGTGCCCTCCATGTTTTGACCCCCTATGTTTGTTTGCATGTGATGCACCCTCCTGCCCCTCTTGGGCTCCCAGAACCTTCAATAGCTTGGAAAACATATCCATGTACAGCTCAGAGCTGGGTCACCTGTTCTGGTAGAATGCATCAGCGCGCTCACAAATCATCAGCCTTGTGCTGCACAGGAGAATCAAAACGAAAAGCAGTCAAGCAGCACTTTAAAGACTAGCAAAATGGTTTATTAGGTGAGCTTTCGTGGGACTGACCCACTTCTTCAGACCATATCCAGACCAGAACAGACTCAATATTTAAGACACAGAGAACCAAAAACAGGAAGCAAGGAGGACCAATCAGAAAAAGATAATCAAGGTGAGCAAATCAGAGAGTGGAAGGGTGGGGGGGAAGATCAAGAATTAGATTGAGTTAAGTATGCAGACGAGCCCCTATAGTGACTCAGAAGGTTCACATCACGATTTAAGCCATGTGTTAATGTTCCGAATTTGAATATAAATGTCAATTCGAAGTGGACAAATTGACAAATTACCCCCCACCCCGAACTGTATGTTATGCCTGCAGACCCAGAGGACGACGAGAGACATGGGGGTGAACCAGGACTAAGGAAACTGTGGATTACCTAGGTTTTGGGACTATGAGTGTTTAATCAGTACAAGGTCTCAAACTAGGAATTCAGTAAGAGGTGAATATGGAAGACAAAGGTACTACAGAAGAGGTTGACAAGGGAGAAAGAAGATAACAATGTCCCAGATCTGAGAATATAAATACAATCAGCAGAGAACATAGAGGACAAAGTCTCTGCAGAAGAGGACAATGAGGGATGCAGAAGAGAAAATGTCCTAGGCCCACATTCCACCAATGCAACCTCCACCACCCACTCCCCAGTCACTCCACCTCTGCCACCCTAGAGGATCCAGGCTAGGGATACCACTACCCTCACTTCTCTGGTGGCCTGGGGCTGCATGGTACCACTGAGAGGGGCAAGACCTATGGAGAGACTAGGCTCCGCCCCCTTCCTCCCCCAGGGCATCCTTATATTCACCCCTCCCAAGACCCAGTGAAGTCAGGAACATGGGGCACACAGCTACCCCAGCCACAAGATTTAAAACATCCAGGACCAACTTCCCCACTGTTACGGGGGAGAGCTCCCACTAGCATATATTCACTAACCTGCTCCAGCCTCCCACTCATCTTAACCTGGGTCTCCACATTTCCACCCCTATATTTGCTAGGAGCTTCTCAACATTACACCTGTATTATTCCACCCCCCTGCCCCACCTCCCACCATAATGTAAATAGATTACTTACCAGCCACCTAAAAGGCACTGTTTTTATTCTGAGCAATGTGGGCCTTTAATATGTATGATTTTCCAACACACAATGCCAAATATCTGTCCTTGGATACATCATTAGCTTACCTGCTGTTTTAACCTGTATGTGACAACTTGCATGTAAACATTCTCTCAAAGTATCAGTGACTGCTATATGTGTATTACCAATAAATGTGGCGTTTTGCGTTTTCCCACAAAAAACATCCTTTGCAGTATTTCTAAGCACAGCACATACCCTGTCATTAGAAAGTAAGGAGAATAATTTTTTTTTCCTCTTTGTAACAGCCTTGTACATACTTGAAAGCTATTATCATTGTCTCCTCTCAGTTTTCTCTTTTGCAGACTGAACAAACCCAATTCCTTTATTCTTCTCTCACGGGTCATGTTTTCTAGACTTTTAAGCATTTTGTTGTTGTTGCTGCTGCTGTTCTCTGGCTTTTTCCAGTTTGTCCACATCTTTCCTGAAATGTGGTTTCTAGGGATGTAACAGAGCAGTGGGATTTTTAAACTTTTTGAGACCACAGAATACCAAACAATAATATTTTTTTATGTGAAATGCCAATAAAAATTTTCTTAAAAAAAAAATTGTGGGACAAAAAAAAAACCAAAAAACAAAACACCACCCACCGCCAAACAGCAGCATATACAGCAAAAACAAATGAAGTCATTTAGTCAGGTGTCATAACAATGAAGAAGTAATATTGCAGCTTGTCAGCTGAAGAGGAAATGGCACTCTCAGTCAAGAGAGCCATCCTATCTTTATTCCTGCTTTTCACAGAATACTAGAACTGGAAGGGACCTCAAGAGGTCATCACGTCCAGTCCCTGCACTCATCGCAGGACCAAGAGGCATCTAGACCATCCCCAACAGATGTCTGTCTAACCTACTCTTAAATATCTACAGTGATGGAGATTCCACAACCTCCCAGTGTAATCTATTCCATGGCTTAAACACCCTGATAGGAAATATTTCCTAATGTCCAATCCAAAACCGCCACTGCTGCAATTTAAGCCCAAAGCTGCTTGTTCTGTCATCAAAGGTTAAGGAAAGTAATTTTTCTTCCTCCTTGTAATAACCTTTTAGGTACTTGAAAGTTGTTACCTTGTCCCTCTCAGTATTCTGTTTTCCAGACTAAATAAACCAAATTCGTTTAATCTTCCCTCATAGGTCATGATTTCTAGACCTTTAAGTTTTTTGTTTTTCTTTCTCTGGACCTTCTCCACTTTCTTCACATCTTTGCTTAAATGTGGTGCACAGAGCTGGACACGGAAATCCATTTGAGGCCTGATCATCACAGAGTAGAGCAGAAGAATTACTTCTTGTGTCTTGCGTGCAACACTTCTGTTAAATACATCCCAAAGTGTTTGCCATTTTATTTTATTTTATTTTTATTTATTTATTTTTTTTTTTGCAGCAGTCACACTGTTGACTCAGTTAATTTTGGACCCCTGACCAAAAAAGGGTTCCGAACTCCAGATTAGAGAATCCTCTTCCTCTGTAGGATCCTAGTGTGATGTTAATTGGTGTGATGGGTCCTCCATTTGAATAGTTAATTTGTGTTCATTACATCACCTTTTCCTGCAGATGTCCTTTCTGGTGGCTGTTAATTCATTTTGTTGTGTGAGAGACCTTAAAGTTTTAAGGGTATGCTCCCATGCACTGTCTTTCATCTGAGTAAAGCCTCTCTCTAGGGAGGAAACTTGAATGAAATCTAAAATAGTACCCAATTTTCATGTTAAGTAGACTGTTCATGAACCTTTTCTTTCTGAAGCCTCAAGCCAAAGATTCTGAAAGACAAAATATAAAGAGTAATTTTCAGAACTTTCTTGGCATTTAGATTGAAGAGAATCTGAATGGTTTAATTCTTAGTATACACGTGTGGTGTGCTATTAGGCTGGGATTTCTCATAGGTAAGCTTGATTCCCCTCACCAGTCAAAAAGTCCCCATTGCTGAAATTTATAGAGCTGTCACCTGGGGGGTTCAGTTTGTACAGTCACAAAACACAGTGCTATTGGGGAGGTATCCAGAGTAGATGTTTGCTTTGGCAGAGCGATCTTTTAGTCGTTATTTGGTTGACTCTGATTATCCAGCCACTAGCACAAGATTACTGTATGAAACCCTAGGGAAGAATGCACAGACAGTTGATTGAAGAAAGATTATTATGGAAATTATAATTAGTGTATTTTGAGGTGTGCTTGTATGTGTATTACATGACCTGCTGTCCTTCCTTGCTATTTTGGAGTCCATTATCATTTGAATTCTGGTTGGCTAAGGAGCTGAGAAAGCTGGCCTTGCACCATCCATTCATGCCTTCATGAGCAGGGAGCAGGAGAGCAGCTAGGGCTGTGGTGGGACCAGTAATGCATTTTGTTTACTTTCGCCTACTCGCAGTCTGCCAGATTCTTCTGGTTTCCATCTGTGTTCATATTGGTATTACTAAAGTGACACATATGTAAAATGGAAACAAAAAGCAGTCAAGTAGCACTTTAAAGACTAGCAAAATAGTTTATTAGGCCATCATGTGCCAACAACGCCCAGATGCTTTGTATATTGGACAGACTTTAACTCCCTTAGACAAAGGGTCAATGGGCACAAAACAGACATCAAAACGCTCCAGATCCACAAACCAGTTAGTCAACATTTTAATGGAATGGGGCATTCTGTCAGTGACCTCAAGGGATGTGTGTTACTGAAGAGAAATTATCTCACCGTTTTACCTAACAAACTATTTTGCTAGTCTTTAAAGTGCTACTTGACTGCTTTTTGTTTTGATAGTGTATAGACTAGCATGGCTTACTCTCTGTTAATATGTAAAATGGGTGCATGAAGTGAGGTGTGTGCTGATTGCACATAATGTTAACTGAGATCTGTGCACTCCTTCATCTGATCAGTTACAGTTTAATTGGCACACCATGCTAATTCTAAGTACACAAGTGCAGTTAGTAAAATTACCCTATCTGTAGAGACCACCTTGGTTACAGCAATTTTGTGGCCCTTTGAGATGGAGGGCCACTCATGCAGCCCAGTCACTAACCTAAATTGCCCATCTCTGAGATAGGGCATGGGCCAATTGGCATTGCTGGCCAAAAAGTTTCCAGTCTCTGGTGAATGGGGTATGTGTGAACCCAGGATTGGACTGTTTATAGACAACGTATCTCAAACACCATTTATTGTGAGGTAAGTAACGGTCTCTTTTTGTATTGCAGGCCCTCTTGGGAATGAGTGCGTCTTTTAAAACAGGTACCTCTTTGGTGTAAGGGTGCCATTGAAGTATTGAGACAGCTTTGCACTGTTACAATGAAGTTGATTGAGTTTTGACTTAACTGTGGGATAAATCAGTTTCCACCCCACTATCAACCTTAGCCTGGACCAGTCCACACAAGAGATCCACTTCCTGGACGTTACTGTTCACATAAGTGATGGTCACATAAATACCACCATATACTGAAAACCCATGGACCGCTATGCTTATTTAGAAGCCTCCAGCTTCCACCCAGGGCACACTACACATTCAATTGTATACAGCCAGCACTAAGGTGAAACCACATTTGCCCCAATCCCTCAGACAGAGACAAACATCTGCAAGACCTTTATCAAGCTTTCCTGAAACTACAATACCCACCTAAGGAAGTGAAGAAACAGATTGACAGAGCCAGATGTGTAGGCAGAAGCCACCTGCTACAAGACAGGCCTCACAAGGAAAACAAGAGAATACCACTGGCCATCACATATAAGTCCCCAGTTAAAGCTTCTCCAGTGCATCATCAGTGATGTGCAACCCATCCTAGACAATGATCCTTCACTCTCACAGACCTTGGGAGGCAAGCCTGCCTCGCCTACAGCCAGCCTGCCAACCTTAAACAAATTCCCACCAGCGACTATAGACCACAACACAGTAACTCTAAACCTGAAACCAATCCCTGCAACAAACCTCGTTGCCAACTCTGCTCACATATCTACACGAGTGATATCATCAGCTAACATCAGCCATACCATCAAGGGCTCTTTCACCTGCACATCTACTAATAAATATATGCCATCATGTGCCAGCAATGCCTGCACTGCAATTTACATTGGCCAAACTGGACAGTCTCTACGTAAAAGAATAAATAGAATAAAGATCCATCAACTACATGAAACTAGCACGGCTCCCCCTCTCTGTTACTATTCAACATGCAAGGCACTACATTTAGCGGTTTGGAATGGAGATCCATCAACTACATGAAATTAGCACAGCTCCCTCTTTCTGTGAAAGAGTAAATGGACATAAATCAGACATCATAAGAATGGCCATACTGGGTCAGACCAAAGGTCCATCCAGCCCAGTATCCCGTCTGCCGACAGTGGCCAATGCCAGGTGCCCCAGAGAAGGAGAACAGAAGACAATGATCAAGTGATTTATCTCCTGCCATCCATCTCCTGCCCTTGTACTGAAGGCTAGGGCACCATACTTTACCCCTGGCTAATAGCCATTTATGGACTTAACCTGCAAAAATTTATCGAGCTCTTTTTTAAACCCTAATAGAGTCCTGGCCTTCACAGCCTCCTCCGGCAAGGAGTTCCACAGGTTGACTGTGCGCTGTGTGAAGAAAAATTTCCTTTTATTAGTTTTGAACCTACTACCCATCAATTTCATTTGGTGTCCCCTAGTTCTTGTATTATGGGAAAAGGTAAATAATTTTTCTATATTCACTTTCTCCACACCATTCATGATTTTATATACCTCTATCATATCGCCCCTCGATCGCCGCTTTTCCAGACGGAAAAGTCCCAGTCCCTCTAGCCTTTCCCCATATGGGACCCGTTCCAAACCCCTAATCATCTTAGTCGCCCTTTTCTGAACCTTTTTTAATGCCAATATATCTTTTTTGAGGTGAGGAGACCACATCTGCATGCAGTACTCAAGATGTGGGCGTACCGTAGTTTTATATATATCAAGAACAGTAGCATGCAAAAACCTGCAGAAGAACACTTCAGTTTTCCTGGACCTTCAGTAACAGATTTAAAAGTAGCAGTCCTACAACAAAAAAATTTGAAAAAGAAGATGGAAAGAGAAATTTCGGAGCTGCAATTCATTTGCAAATTTGACTCGATCAACCAAGGATTAAACAGAGACTGGGAGTGGTTGGCCCATTACAAAAGCAGTTTCTCTGCTCTTGATGTTCATACTTCCACATTAGCATCTGACAATGGGCCCCATCCCCCTGACTGAACTGACTTGTTTTTTCCTCTCTTGATGTTCACTACTCCACATTAACTGCTGATAATGGGCCATTTCCACCCTGACTGAATAGACTGTCAGTTCTGGCCCTCCCCTTTACTGAGATGCCCCTCTTTAGATCCCCTTCTGAACCCCTGCACCCCCCCCACTCATGCAGCTGACAAAGTGGGTCTTTGCCCATGAAAAGTTATGATGCAAAATGTCTGTTAGTCCATAAGGTGCCACCCAACTTCTTGTTGTTTTTGAAGATACAGACTAACACAGCTACTTCTCCTGATACTTGTCACAAAGCTGTAGAATTTAAAGACTAACAAAATAATTTAAGTGATGAGCTTTCATGGGGCAGACCCACTTCAGATCTGGAAAGAAGTGGGTCTGCCCCGTGAAAGCTCATAATCACTTAATAAATTATTTTGTTAGTCTTTGAAGTGCTACATTACTACTTTTTTTTGTTTTGTGACTGTACAGACTAAAACAGCCACCTCTCTGTAACCATGTTGCATTTAAATGATCCCAGCATGCACTTAATCAGTCTAGCAGAGGGGTCTGGTGGCACTGTGACAACAGATCTGAGTTTGCTGTGCAGAAGCAGTACAGAGGTCAAGGAGAAATGGCTGAAAATGGGGTTAGTAATCTGGTAAATATGATTTGGATGCATGATTTTTTGACCTTGAAGTGAGCCAGTCATTTTTTTTCCTGAAAGGGCTGGTTCTCTTAAATCAAAAGTGGTTAAGGACCTACTTCTCTGAAAAGAGAAGGAATAACAGTGAAAATAAGATGACTTAATTTCATGTGTCAAGATGTCTTTTTTCCATTTATCACTTCACAGAATGGGTTAAATGAACATGTAAAATGCTAAAATGGTTTTTCAGGAAGCGTCTTGTCATTTAACAATTGAAAACAAGATATTCTCTGTATTCGTTCAAACCACACCATTTGTGCCACATTGTTCACTCTCATACAAGTCTGTCATAGTGAGGAATTCTCTTAGGTTGAAACTGTACATTCTGGATATAAGAGCTGTCTGCAGCTTGTCTGAAGAGCCTTTTCCAGCCTCCAAAAATGGACACCCTGACAATAAGAGGATGTCCTACATCACATAAGTTTATAACTTCAACTGACATTCTTTTTAAGCACAGATACTGAAAAGTTTGCAAGTTTGGTTGAACAAATATATTTTAAATGAGGGTGATTTTTGTTTCATAGCTATCTTAGCTCTTTGATCTTATTTCTAATTTTGGCATCCACATGAACAAACGTCAATATAAGTGTGTTTTTTGGTTTTTTTTAAAATATATTTTAGCTCTTTAGTCACTCAGTTAAATACCTTTGTGGTTTCACATCGTTTATATCAATAAGCTTGCATGTGATAGCTTGTAGTTCTGCTTGACAAATGACTGAAAGTTGACTGTGATTACAAAGCTGTCATCTTCCGTCTTAATTTTCATAGTAAAACTAACTTGTGAGCTGGTGACAGTTTTCTTTTCATACTTTTTTGGACTGGAAGCTGTTTTCGGTGATGTCTAATGTTAAGCACAATTGAATGAAATGAATAGTGTTTTTAAAGTACCTCTCCTACTTGCAATCATACTTTTTTAAAATTTCTTTTTTAGTTACAATTACAGAAAACACAGTATTTGCAGTTGGGACAGAGTCGCGGCCAGTACTATGGAGGATCACTGCCAAATGTGAACCAGATTGGGAACAGTGCTATTGACCTGCCCTTCCAGGTGAGCTTTTGTTGCTATTTATACATTTTAAATCAGTGCTGTGACTTCCTTCAACTGGAGACCGTATGGTACAGATTGATTGCAGTCACAGAAGACAGAATCACAACCTCTGCAGATCAACATAACTGTATTAAGGTTTGTCAGTCTTAAAGAATGGAATTTTAAAGTTTAAAAAATGCATAGTGTTCTATGGAAAAATGTGTATGTTATCAAGAAGTTGGTTGATATAGTTCTGCTGTGCTCTGGTTGCAGACATCTTTCACAATTGATGCCACATATAAGTGCATGGTACCAAACAGCACCTCTGCTGTGTTTGTAATGACTGGTTTTACATACATAAGTAATTTGGTCAACATTGGTAAAAACTATATATGAACTTGTGTACAACATAGGAATTTTCAGTAAAAACAAACAAACTTAAAACAAAGGGCCTTATTCGTAGTTTGACCAGTATTGGACTTACAATGGAATCTGTCCCCAAAGAGGCAACAGTCAAAGGCAAAAGTGGAAGAACACTGGACAAAATTATTCTGGCTACAGAATAACCCCCGGGGTAATAAGTAAATCTATTATCGCATGAATATTTTGGGATATTGGGTGCATGATCTTGAAAGCTTATTTTTAGCAGGTAAAATGCTTTAATTGGAAGTGCTGTTTTTAAACATCAGCTTCGATGTACGCTCCATTGTTTCATATGGCTAATACTGAGGTGGTGTTGTACTCTGGATAGTTTTGAAATGACTCCTTTTATCTATGTTCTTTTTCCCACAGTGCCTGAAACTGGTGGATTGTTTCATTTCATTATTTGTAGTTTATATACTAAATCTACTTAGCTTGCTTTTTTATTAAATGGAAGCTGTCAGGGTAATCCCATGTTACTGATTAATATCCCATATTTCTAAAATGGAAAACTTTTTGAAATCTTTCTCTGTTTAAGTTGCTTTTGTTCTGTTTTAATTTTACCTATTGCCAATTGCTGTAGTTTCTAAGTGCTCTGCTCCTATCTTCCCTGGACTACGGTAATAATGCTCAAACTCAAAGGAATGAAAATTCTTCTTCCATCCTCCCCAGAATCAGTCCTATGCCCTCTTTCCACACCAGTCACAAGGCTGCGTCCCAGGATCTCCTCCATGGAGGAGAGCCACTGACCTCAGGGCTTCTTGTCTGTTGCCTCTCATCTCACAGGCCTTCTCTAGGGGTCCCTCTCCACAGCATTCATCTTCCTTCAGGGACAGTTTTCTTCCTGCAAACCTCTCTATTGTTCATTACCCCATAGTTAGAGCCTTCTTCCATAGACTTTTTTGTTTTAATGTTTTTATTTTCTCAAGGTAATTATAATGCTGATAATTAGAAAAAATGGCCTGAGACACACGTTTCCTACAGAGCTGGGGATGGCAACCAAAATAGAAAGAAAAGCCGTTTTTTCCCAATTTGATTTAAAAAAAAAAAAAAAAAAAAAAAAGTAATTCAAGAGCTTGCCAAATACAAGACTGTCCTTAACAAATAACAACCAACCATACTTTTTGTAACCCCTGTTTTAAGAACAGTTCACACACAATTATTTGTAATGTGACACGTTTACCTCAGGACATTCACAAACTTTTGACATATTCTATTTCCTCATACTTAATGTATTTATACCACTGTCTTCCTGACTTTTACTCCCAAACCTTCTCTCTCTCTCTCTTTCTGTCTCGAGGATGCTAGGGGGAGTTATCCAGCATTTTGAGTTCACATACCGGTGGCTATTTAGATATGGGTTGTTCATTTTTGGGCTTTTGGGTGTTCATAGTTTATCAAAAATAATCAGGAAGGTGGTTTTATTCTTACTTTGCCGTTACATCATTGGGAGCTACAAATAGGTCCTTAAAGAGCCACATGTGGCTCAGGAGGTGGAGGCTGCAGACCCCTGCTACAGAGCATCAAATGAATGTTAGGAGTCTGAAATAATTCAGTGTATCCCCCTCATAGTTAAGTTTAAGCTCTATTTGTGAGCATGTTCATTATGAATGCATGCTGCATGGTACTTACGTGCGAGCTAGCAGTATGTTCATAGGTTAAGCTGTTGGCTTCTATCACTCCTGGTATTTCAAAGATGGGGCAAGACTTAAAGTTTGGGAAAATAGTGCAGATTTAGGAGGCCTGATGCTGCCTGTTTCCCCGCATTACTAGACTGTCTTTTGGGAGGTAGCTTCCAGTGTGCTCTCATCCTAGATACAGTGTGATCTGTCTCATACATCAAACTTACATTTAAGGAAAGAGTTATGTTGCCCAAGTGACTGGCTGGTGTCAGGTTTACTTTCAGTATGTGTAGAATCAGTCTTAGCTGTGATATATTGTTTCTGGGCAGGTGGTTTGTACACATTTTTCTTTTAATAACTTTTTACCTTCTTTAGACTCCTTTTCAGTCATCTGGATTGGATACAAGTAGGACAACTCGGCATCACGGTCTGGTGGACAGAGTGTATCGTGACAGAAACCGCCTTGGCTCACCACACCGGCGCCCATTGTCTGTGGATAAACACGGAAGGCAGATATCCTTTGGTTTATGGTGTGGCATTGAAGTGTTGCCTTTGTCAGCATTTTGTATTTCAAAACTTGTTCTACAGATTTGCTTTTAAAAAAACAACAAAGCTAAACCCTGAGCATTGTAGAGAATGAGTGTGGTTTATAACATAGGACTCCTGAGTTCCATTCTGGTTTTGCTACTGCTTCATATAGTGACCTTGGGCATAAGAATTTGCCAACTCAGATTAGAAGTCCATCCAGTCTTGTATCCTGTCTCTGACAGTGAGTCATGTCGAAGGAAGGTGCAAAATCCTCTTCCCCCCCAATATGATGGACAAACTTTCTTGATGGCAGGTGAAATGTCTTTTGAAAACTGAATGTCTTTTGAAGCTTTATCCAGTGTAATGTAAGTAGATAGTCTCATTGCTAGATGGATGTCTTATCTTTCACAAATCCTAGTACTTAGCTTCTCTGTATCTCAGATTCCCCAGCTGTGAAGAGGGACAAAACTACATACTTACCTTCCACAGCTGTTGAAAGATGTAGGTAGTGACTTGGGATCCTTTCAAAAAAACACACCAGAAGTGCAAAATGGAAGTGTTTATAGGGCCTGAATTGTGGTTTCAAAACTGAGCAGAACAAGGACTGAGGAAATGTTTGTAGGTGATTTCTTTCCATTTCTATTACAAGCTGACTCATGTGTTCAGTAAGTGCCAAGCACCAGCTCCTGCTGACTTCCATGAAGTAGGATTGCTGTTGGCTAGTGCATAGATTGCCAGTGCCAGAGTGGTTAGTGGGTGAGTTTGGGGCAGTGAGGACAGAGGTAGGCTTCTCAGCTATTAGACATGAGCGTGATCCTCCTGTTACTCAAAAGTGATGATAATTGAAGGCTAGCATCTCCTGCTTCAGAGGAAAATTACAATATAACCCATAGACATGGAGGGAGTAGATATTAGTTTATGCATAGGGATGGGAGACTTGCGTAGGTGGAATAAACTAACTGAAGCTGTAGATTGAATGCATATCCTCTTAGCAAGGCTCCATATCTCCTGACTCATCCAGGCTTGATGCGTCTGAGAAGACATCAGGTGGTGTGAGGGAGGGCGGTCATTCAGACAATAGCATATGTGGGCCTAGGAAAACAGCATTCGTTACCTGAGAGGTCAATAAAAACACTTGAGAAGGAGGTGGCAAGTGATTACTCCTTCATTTGACTGTTTAGAGTGACTGCTTCTGTACCGCTCCAGCCCAGTAAGTATAAGCAGTTTTTATTTCTGTAGTGTCATGGTTGAATTTTTAAGTAGGAACACTTATTTCTGCAGCATATACAAAGCCACCATTCACACGCATATTTTGCTTAAAATGTCATACCAATATCAGCTTGGCCTCCACAGGAAATCTTCGCTTTTCTCGCTAAAGTGTATTGACTCTGACAAAGTAACATAAATTATTACTTGTCCAAAGTTTTCAAATGGGTCTGTTGTTTAGACAAGAAGCTCCTGGCTTTCTCCACCTTAACTAATTGAATCACGTGGACAGCTGTCCGTATGGCACTGTGTATCTGTCGCCTCCATCGGATACGAGCTGGAGAAGGTTAGTGGCATAATTTCATGTGTCTTAGTCTCTGATCTGAGCTCTTAGATATGGTGATAACCCTTAGAAGTTCAAAAAATATTTTAGTTTTCCTGTGGCAGTTTACAGGAATCTGGTTTGCAGTTTTGTTGTTACTGAATTTAGAACTTAATGCTTTGCCAACTCTTTAAGGATTCTTTTAAGAGATTAGTTTTTCAACTTCAAACATGCCACTACGTACTTAAATTTTAAGATGTAAAGGTGCCCAGGCATATCTCTGTGGAGGGTAAGATGAACTTCTGAGTCAGCAAATCCTAGGTTTTTACCACTCCATTGGAAGTGGAGCTAGTCTTCTTTAATGAGCAATCAGTGAGCAAGGAATGTGTAGTCATCTTCCCTGCCCCCCCATTATGCTGCTTGCACCTGAGAGTTGAGCACAAAATGTGCCTATGTGGCATCCTGTGCTTGTCACATAGGAGCATACTGCATTATGCAAGATTGGCGTGGCTTGAATAGAAGACTGGGTTCCTTGGCTTTCCACAGTATAATATGGGCTCAGAGACAGTCAGCTTTTGTGTTCCTTGGCAAGTCGGTTTCCCTTTCTGTAAAATGTAGTTATCTTTCTTAGAGAGATATAGTGAGGCTTAAGCAATATTTATACATTGCTCTGAGTTACACAAATGATGCTGCTAATTTTTTATGAGACCATAGAGTGCCCCAGCAGTACCAGCAAGAGTACACCCCAGATGCTTTTCTATCTATAGTGATTTATTTCTTTGCCTTTGATGTTCCTCCTAAACTCTGTGAAACTGTTTTATAAACCTGCAGTAAATTCAGTTCTGTAATGTTAGCTGTTAATTTCTTAGAGAATTCTTGCCTGGCATAATTCCAGCATAACATTTTACCATTGCATAGTGGTATTTCAAATTTCCTTTCATTTGTGGAATTTCCTATGTGACTAAGGGGATTGTTATCTTTATAAGCACCCTGAATTTTAAAAAGCTAAACAGTTTCTTTGCCTTCTTGTCAGGACCAATTCAGATTCTGCCTTGCACCAGAGTACAATGACCCCAACGCAACAAGAGTCCTTTTCAGGAGGGTCACAAGACATGCAGCAAAAAAGAGGTAAACTTTTGGAGGGTGGGAAGATCCATTCTAGAAGTTGGAACAGTTTAAACATTTTTTTCCTGTGCAAGTGAGGCTGCAGGAGCTACCAGGTTTGGTTGGTGCTGGAGCCTTGTTTGGGATCGCCCATCTTCAAGGGTGAGAAGGCAGTTGAGATTTCCCAGACTATTCAGTCCATGATTTTTATGCTGGGGCTTTCAGGGCTTCCAACTAATTCCAGTTTTTCATCATGCTTTGTAGAACTAGACTGAGATCACTTGTTGTTTCACATAGGTCCTTGAGCAGCCACTGAGTGGAAACAACTTTTGGTTCCCCGGGCCACAATAAGAGCTCTTTTCAAAAAGAGAATGTATTACAGACAATTTTAACCAAGTTTTGCTGTCCCTCTGGCATTAATAGTGCTGGTAACTGTTGGGTAAATTTGCTGTAATTGACAAGGTTTCTTTTGGGCATTTTGTTTAGTTTGTACTTTGTTGATGACTACCGGCTTGTGGCAAACGTTGCAAGTTTGCTAGTCACATAAAGTATTAGAACCAGGGGCCAAAAAAAAAATTATTGAAATTAATTGTGGCTTCAGAATCTTAGGACTGCTACATTTCCTTTCCAATAAACTAATCCAACAGATCTTAGGGGCTTTTTTCCAGACATCAACCCTACCTCAAAAGATAAAACTTCCAGCATTCAGATTGTTTAATATGCAAGGTCTTAACCCTGAATATTACCTAGGTTGAGATAGTCAAGCTTCTCCCCTTGGACATGTGTTGCAGATCATGAAAACAGACTACCTTTGCCTTTTGTTCAATGTTTAGTGGTGGCTTTGATAATATTCACTTGCCATCTTTTAAATTAGGCATTTCAGGCCACTTATGCAATATTTGTCAACTCACTGTGATGGAGATATGGTTTAAATAGGGTACCAGAGACTGATCTTCTCTGGTTCTTATGGGTAGCAAATAAACAATGTCTTGTATCTTTGAGTACCAGTGTTAGAATTAATGTTATTGGTGTTCTTATTGTCACCACTTTCAAGTAGTAGTAATTGTGAGCACCACTGATGATTGTTGGTGCCCTCTGCTGGTTATTGCTTCTGTTACCGGTCCCAAAGTATATTGGAGGCTCTTTAATCTATGCAGTGAGATTTACAGATGCATCTAAAGTTTTGGTTTAGTCCTTGAAGAAGTACACTTGAAATATACATCAGTCAAGAACACACATTCTCCATTGTAATTCTGTACTCCTTGCATTTCTTCTACTGAGCAGCAAAACATGCAATATAAATAACTTTTTATGTAGTACTGCAAATGTATGTGGTGTTTAACAAATATAGGCTATGCACATGGGCCCTTGTGCTTGCATGGAACCCAACTGGATTAGGAAGTGTGCATGGAACCAGTAGAAGAGAGCAATAATTTGTCATACTCTGAAGACTTCTGCAGATGGAAATCTGATTTTGTATGGATGTGCATTTTTTAGTCCATTCAGTGTTCATTTTCTTCGACTTAGTGCTGATCTGGATATAGATGTGTTCAGAAATAAGTATCTTATTTTTCAGCTGATAATAGGGATTGGTATTTAGGGTTAAAAATTACCACATATTTTTCTATGAAATAGATCTTTGTTTCTGCAGGATTTAGCAAATCTATGGTGTTAATGCGCTAACTTTTATTCTGTTTTCTAGTCTTATTATTGACTGTCCCTGGAATGGAGGAAAGCACATCTGAAACAGGCAAAACCCTCCCTAAGCAAGCATGGGACACTAAAAAGGTAGAAAGAAGCTCTAAATCTTTAGTCCACTTAATTTTGTAAATATATTCAAGTAAACATTTTGAATAATATTTAATTGAAATGGACGTTGCTTATTCAGACTTGAAGTTCTGTATTCTGCAATAAACCATCTAAAATGAGATCAGGGAGCAGTATGTCTAGTTCTCTGTGCCTGTTGTCAGCTGTCTTAGAGGAAACTGTATTCCAAATGTTAGTCTTGGAAGATTGAGATACTGCTTGTATCTCTGCTTATATTTCTACCACTCACCATCCTGCCTTTTTTTAGTCTCTCTACTAGCTTTCTTTTTTCCTGTGAATGTGCCTAATTGGCATGTCTCAAGCAATGTCAACACCAAAACAATTTCACATTTTTGTTTGTAAAATAAATTACTACGCCAGGTTTTTAGTTATTTTGCACCTATAAAGCTGCTGTTATCTCCATATTTCACACATCAAACTGATTCCTAGATAGAAGCATCAACGGTAGCATTTGATTTTGAAATCTGAATAACCTTTTAGTGCTCATCTAAATCTGGATGTTTAAGCAGGTCTGAATTTTTGAATATTAATAAACTTGTGATTTAATATACTTTTAAAGAACCAACTGGGAAAGGATGTTTT
This sequence comes from Carettochelys insculpta, assembly GCF_033958435.1. Lineage (NCBI taxonomy): Eukaryota > Metazoa > Chordata > Testudines > Carettochelyidae > Carettochelys > Carettochelys insculpta. The sequence goes on along the minus strand of NC_134163.1, from coordinate 15,435,653 downwards.
GGTTCATGAAGTTCTTAAAAACCAAGACTTGAGTTAATGATTTTCTTGAGCTATACTCTGTATTAAAGTATTTTCAAAGTCTGTGACTTTTCATTTTTATGAGTAGCTGATTTTGCTTTATCATCTTACAGCGTGGCTGCTATCATGTAGAATTTTCATATGTGAAGTCTTGAAAGTGAAATTATTGTGAGGGTGGAAAGTTCTTTTTCTGTGGATTACTGCTGTATTATTCATGTTCATAAAGTGAATAGGAAGAAGTTTCTTTACGGTAGTGTAATTCATTTAAATTAGCAGTAGAACTCATTCCGGATGTACTATTGATGCCTCATTGTCTGCTTTAGAATGTTTGGAGGCATTGCCTTGCACCTCATCTGAACAAAAACTTTTACTTTCTAATAATTGTTCTTTCTGGAACAAAGATGACCTACCAAAGGCAGTAATTTCTTAATACTATGCGTCATCAGGAAAGTTGTAATCCTGTTTTGGTAGAGTGGACTCTGCATTTGTCCAGGCCGCTTTTCAGCAAAACAAAATGTGACAAGGGAAAGGAGAAGTAAGAAATATCAAAGTGAAAATACTTGATTTAACACACATTCGGGATCTGAATTTATATCCTGAGCTGGGAGCTATGGGGAGCAAGCACTTCTAGGTAGTCTTCATGCAGACTTACAGTGCACTGTTAAAGAGCATTGTGCGTTTTCTTTCTATGGTATGAAAAGTTGCTTTACTCTGGAGCTTTTGAACCTGTTGAAGTTTTATCACTATGCCAGTCTTGTACTTCTCAAGTTTTTTTTCCCGAAAATGCTACTTCCTTTCTGTTACTCAGTTACTGCCTTTATGATAGTTTGTTGGGGCAGGCCATGCTTTTTTCCTAGTTGTTGCCTGGCCCTGTTGTGAGGACAGTGGACTAGACTTCACTTGATGACCCTTTTAGTTCTAGTATTCTATGATTCTAGGATTCATTTTATGTTGACACCCTTGACATAGAGACAGAGGCTTAGGTTTTGTATGAAAAATCATGTAACCAATGTTGGCTTGCTAATTCAAACAGGAGATATTTTTTCCCTTGCTTCACCTGTATTTTGTTTTATTAATCATTGGAACGTTGAAGCCTAGCTGGCTTAAAGTCCATGCTAAGGTCAGTTTTTTGCTACAACACCAAAAACCCATTTTGCGCAAGGAGGGGCTTTTAAGAACATATGAGAAAGTGATTCACTTGGAATGTTTCATTCAGTAGGTTTCCTATCTTTTTAAACTATATCCTAAGTGTTATTTTGCACCTTTTTGTCTTTCACAATGCCATTGTGGTCTATTTTAGACAGGGTCATCGAGGCCAAAATCCTGTGAAGTTCCAGGAATCAAGTAAGTTTAGCAGTGAAGTATAAGGTTTTGCAGGGATGCATTTAAAGTTCACTGTCTGTACCTAAGCTTGCTGCTCCTGAAGCTCTTTTTGTTAAGGCTCCCTCCAGGCCTGCTGATGGGGGAGAAAAGGCGGTAACTGCCTTGTGGCTCAAAGGAGCCAGGGGCCCTCAGCTCCTGCTGCTGTTGCAGCAATTGCAACCAGAGACCTGCGCCCTTTTAAATTACTGCCAGACACTGCTTTGCACAGGTCTAGGGGCTGAGGGTCCCAGTGCCACCTTGCCCTGGAGTCTGGGGAAGCTGTTGGCCTCCCTCTATACTTAGCATTGGACACTGTTAGCCAAGCTGCTTTTAAACCCTGGAAACATGGTGAATGCTAATGTTCCATGAGTGTGATTTGCTTTGCCTTGGTAGTCCAGATAATTAAAAAAGTTCAAGATTCAGTCTCTCATTAATCCTACAGAGTATGCGTGATTAAACCAGGAGACTGAGAGGCAAGAATTCTGAATTTCTGTTTGGCAGGTTTTGTGTGAACTTGGACAAATTCATTTTATCCCTTTGTGCCTCATTCACAATCTGTAAAACTGGGGGACTGAGATCTTAAATTAATATTTTAAGTGCACTGGGATAATGAGGAAAGCGCGTCACACACAGGGAGAGGCCTCTGGATTTTTGAGTTCTCAAAAGGTGACCGAGAATACAGAATTTTGGAGTAGATTGTGCAAGTCATCTGTTGGTTTCCTTAATTGATGCGTTTGGTGGGGGACTTCTAGCAAACCCAAACAAATGGCTTATTTTTGAAGGAGAGGCCTTTTTATAAATAAATGAATAAAATTATTAGCTAAATGCGTTCCAGACCCTCCCGACAAAGTGGATTCAACACACAAACTTAGACTTAACTCAGAACTGTTACAAATTTTGCGGTTCTGTGAGATCTGTCTGTGTCAGGAAACTTGCATCCAGTGCAGAAGCATGTGAGCATACGAAGAGTGTTTCTTAAGACAAAGGAGGCTGAATGTTTCTGTGTGACATCTCAGAGTCAGGGCAGGCCTGTAGTACAGCAGAAGGTTAAATTAGGGTATGCAGTTGCAGCTATGTTAATTATGTAGCTGGAGTCAATGTACCTTAATTTGGACTTCCACGTCATATTCAGTAAGGAAGTCAATGGGAGCATTCACTCCCGTCAACTTCCGTTACTCTTAACAAGGGGTGGGAGTATTGGTGCTGATGCAGGCTCCCTGCAAGTTCGCCTGAACACATCCCTCCTCGGTATGCTAAATTGAACTCTGCATGATCAACTGTGGCAGGGTCAATCTTCCCTGTAGTGAAGATGTACTTTAATTACTGAAATACAGACTTTATAAGGAGCTGAGGGTTCAGAATCATCCTGGAATTCACAGTATAGTTCCCATTCTAAATAATATGAAAACAACTGCAACACAATGGAAAATGTTGCCACGTGCAAACCATGTATAAATGCTGAAACTTTGTAAAGATAACTACTCTGAATATGTAATGTGTATGCTTTTTACAAGGCTTTGTGCATGACAACTTTAGATAAATTTTCCTTTTGTATATTGTGTGGGAAGGGTGTGCATAAACTAAATTCTCAAGTGACTTGTTACTTTTTTTTTTTTTTTTTTTTAATTTAGCATCTTTCCATCTGCTGACCAGGAAAACACTACAACGCTGATTCCTGCCACACACAACACAGGCGGCTCTCTGCCAGACCTGACAAACATCCATTTCCCTTCTCCGCTCCCAACACCACTAGATCCTGAGGAATCCACATTCCCAGCCCTGAGTAGCTCCAATAGCACCGGAAATCTTGCAGCCAACTTGACTCACTTGGGAATCAGCACTGCCAGTCAGGGTAAGAATTTATACAAAAGGCTAACTTACAGGTTGTCTGTCTGTCTGTCTGTCTGTCTCAGTAAAACGTCACTTCCTGTCTCAACAAAGTGGTGTAATGTTGCTGAACGTTACTAACTGCTGCTGTGTTTCAGCTCAGAGTTGGCTTCCTCGGTGTTTGAAATTATTTCGGAGCATGCAATTCATATAAATCATTTTGGGATAAAGAAATGGAAACAATAATTAAACTGTAATTTGTGTATACATACAGTGACATTCTTCCCTCTTTTGTTCTTGGCACATATGTATTTTTCTGGTTTTATTTTGTATGAGTTTTCCCAAGGTGAGATGCAGTATCTGCGTCTTGGCTGTAGCTCATCTCGTTTTATAGAGTACCACCCAAAGTGCACCTATTTAGAGAAGCCATCAGCAGACCTCTTGAATTCTTGTTTCCATTCCTTCTGTCCTCTTTGTTTTGTTGTGGTCTTGAGATATTGTCTCATTCCTGTTCCTGAACCAAATGTGGGCTGTTAAGTGACTGAATTAGTAGATGAGCCCCCTAAAATATGTTCCGATCAAGACTATTTGTAAGCCTGATTGTTTCATCGCACAGGCTGCATTTTTGAAGAGAGCCTAAATAGACCCTCTCGTGTAAGGCTTTCAGGAGTAAACTTCTTGCCAACCTTCCTTAATGCGGTGTCCTATTCAGTCTTTGTTTGGTTGTCTTGGATTGTAAGCTTGTCAGGAGGAGGACTTTTGTGTTTGTACACCTCACATCCGCGATAAACTTTGATGTTTATTTTATTTAGAAATAACTCAGGTTGCCTGAGCAAGCAGGCGCCATATGTCACTGATAACATCCTTAGCAAAGAAATAGCATTTTATAAAACACCAGCCCAGAGGGCAACTGAATAAGTGCTGCCAGCTTTTGTTTCCTTATACAAGTTTGTCTTGGTTATAATGCACTCTTCTTTTCCCTCCTTGTGTAACTTGCCTCTGTGCCCTATTACTTTGTATCCACTGTACATCTTGTGCTCCAAAAGAAGCAAAGAAATGGATGAGATAATGGGAAAGGAGAAACTGCCTCCAGAAAGAGGCAAAGGACAGTAAGGAGAAAGGCAGAGATGGTGCATGTGGCATGGCAGTTGGGATAAACATTATGGTAGCTATCAGTGATAAGCACAGAACATAGCTATGCATTGTAACAGAAGAGGAGCCTGCTAATTTAGACTGCTTCGATCTAAAGACCTTGAAGTAGGGTGTGAATACACCTTGTAAGAGGGTTTCTGAATGTTCCAGTAGAGGATTTCTATTTTTCTCCTGAGACTATACTTAGGGGAATAGATGTGAGTAGAGTTAAGTTTGTCAAACCATTAAATAATTACAATAAATTTTGTTTGTGGGCCCTAAAATGGAGTCGGCCATTGTATCTAGTAAGAGAAGTGTACTTCCTTTGGCTCAACAGTCATGCAAGTGTTTTAAAAAGTATTCCCAGCATGGCACACAAAGAAACTATAATGATTCTGATTAGGTGGACACTGAACTAGTCGTGATTATTTACCAGTGGGGACAAAAGACAGAAAACAAACAAACAAAAATAAAAACCCTGGCTATGGGTGCTCTGCTAATCAGTTGGGCGGCGTTTGAATCTCTTCTGAGTGGCCGCACAAGCACACAGCTTAGAGAACATTGGTCATAATGCTGAAGGCCTTCTTTCCCCTTTAGTTCTTCAAAACACCTGGACTGTTGTTTAAAAGTTGTCTGTGTTTAATTATTTCAATCAATGGCTTGTGAGTCAGTTTTTGACTTGCAAGCCACTTTCTCCAGCTGATTACTTTTGCTCTTCTAAGTTCTTCTAGCTTATCAGTAGCTCTCTGTTGTGGAAGTGTACAAAACTGCTCATGTTGTTCAGGAAGAGCCTCAGCTGTATCGAACGGACCGTCCCATCCTCGTTCCGTGACCTAATACCTAAAATTAAGTTCAGTTGCTTTGGTATGAAGATGGAATCTCTGTGTAAGGCTTTGGCAATCTCTGTAATGTTGCTTCTTGCAGCAGCCTCCAGTGGATACAGAGGGTACTATGCCATAATTAAGAATTAAAATTGCCTGTTGCAGTAGCTACATAGGGTTTGTATGAGAGCTGCCTTTATCCCACTTTTTCAAGGATGTGCTGAAGCTAATTATAGGCAGTACAGGTCAGAGTGAATACAGAGCCTTGACAGATGTTACATGGTGAGATTGGTTGCTTTTGTGGGGAATGCATGCACTTAGGTTTATTGTAATGAAAAGTACTTTGTGTGTCTTGTGAACAAATCTTTTAAACTGAAAATGAATTTGTTCTTGCTCTGCCCTTGTTCTTTGCCTGCCAGTAAACAGTTTCTCCTTTCAGATGCAGCTGGAATGGGGCTGGTGAATGCTGTGGGCAAAAACATTGTTCAGGATTCTGTGGCATAAGGACAATGCAGGGAAAAGTACCAGTTAAATGTACTGCCCTAAGCAGTGTGTACTACTGGGGGCAAGTGCAGAAATAAAACACGTCAAGCTCTTCATCTGCACTGCAGTAGCTCTTCGTTGTAAACACTGCCTACCCCTACAGAAATCCACCAAAGCAGTATTTAGGATTCTTCCCTTCATGTAGCACTGACTCTGCAGGTACTTAAAGCAAACAACCTTATAAACAGATTTATCTTCAGTCATGAGAGCTTGAGGAATAAGGGAGTAGCTCATCATTTAATAGCACCCCTTCAAGGTTGTGGAAGGAGAGTTGTCTAGTGGTAGTGGTCAGAGCAGGAGATGGTGGGGTCGGTCGGCCAGTTTCTATTTTCAGCTCTGCCATTTTCTTGCTCATTTTCCTCAGGAAAGCTATTTACTCTTTGTGCATTCAATTTACCCAACTGTAAAGTGGGCATAATATATATGCCACAAGGATGTTGTGAGGCTTAATTAGCAAAGTGCTCAAAGAGTCCCTGATGAAAAGTGCTAACACTGTGCAAAATGAGTAGGAGTAGAAATATCCCTATTTAATGGTTGTGGAGCATTCTGTGCTGAGCATGAAAACCGCCCTCATCTATAAATCTGACATCTTGTCCCAATAACAAAAGAAAAACTTCCTCACTGAGGAACCATTCATCACTGATTATCTAATAAATATATTGGTTAATCTTTAAGATGCTACAGAACTGCTTGTTTCTTCCCTAATGGCAGGAATGACAACAACGCAAGCCTCATCTCATCAACCAACTGTCAGCCCCCTCTCACTGAATGCAGACTCCAGACGACCACAGTCCCAGCAGATGTCTCCAACACTCTCACCTCTGTCGCCAATTACTCAGGTAGGAGGTTGCTTGGAGGTCAGGAGGAGGAGTGCATTTGGCTTTATAAACATTTTTTTTTAAGCTTCTATCTGTTTCTAGCTGCATTCAGAGAGGGAAATGTTGCTAAAGCTGCTATGGTGTTAATTTTATAATTTTTTCCTTCAGGTATGTTTGTGTAAAAAGTGTCATGTTCCGTTTTTAAAATAAATGTTTTGGAGCTGTTTAAAATAAAATCAAAGCCAACAGCTACACCTGAGCAAGTCTACCATGATATATTCATGTATGCTGCTACAATGGAGAAAAAGGTTTAAAGAAACAGATTTCAAGGAAAATTTCTTTCTTTAAAGATACCATCACAAGATTCTCCTTCTTCTCCCCCTCGCTTTTCATGTGAGAAATTCTTTTGGCTCTTAGGATTTTTGATCATTGATGAGTGGATTTTCCTTAACTGACTGTCTTGTCGTCTCTCAAACTTTAAACTAGGTTTGCAAACACTATTTATTTACAATAAACAAAATTTCAAATTAGTCCCTTTTAAACCATATCCAGGAAGGTGTACTTATTTTTTTTTCTTTTTAAATAAAAACACTCAGATATCCATCCAGATTGCTTACAGGTTGGGTAAGGCTTAAGTACTTGTGCATGTTTATGTGATGTGAAATTTTGTGTGTGTCAAAATTTAATGGAGGTCTGCATGGTACATTTTTCTGTTTTCTTTTTAAGGCTGTGGCTATGGATGCATTGTCTTTGGAACAACAGCTTCCACCCTATCAGTTCTTTACCCAGGCTAGTTCCCAGCAGCAACAACAGACCCAAGTGGCAAGTAGTCTGCCTCAGAATTCCCCTTTAATGCAGACTTCGGGATTACAGCGAGGAGCACAGCTTCCCCCCCTCTCAGTCACAGTACCATCTACTATCCCACAGTCACCTCCAGGCAGCCAGACCCAACCTTCCATGGGCATAGACATCAACTCGGTAAGTTTGAACAAGGACTGAAGACAATCTAACTGGAAACAAATAATTTTCTTTCCAAGAACAAGACCATGTAGAATTCGGAAGCTGTGCTGGCCTGCATAGTCAGAGTGCTAACCATTATAGCCGTTCCACATTCAGGCACAGTCTACACTAGATTAAAACAGTTTTTAACATGTTGAAATATGGCCAACCCATATGAACTGGGGCAAACTGTTCAAGCTGCAGAATGTGACTCCTAAACATTTGGTAAAATGGAAATGGCTCCATAACTCTAGCTAATCTGCCTAAATTCAGGCACACTTGGAAAAAAAAATCTATTTGAATTCAAGTTTGAGGCAGTGGAGATGTGTCTTCAGGGACATAGTTTCAGGGCCAGCCAAAAAAAAATAAACAGGTGGGTAATGAAGACAGTGCCCTTATTCTTGGGGTGGACAATCTTTAAAATAATTCATGAGCTACCAGGTCAGAGTGGTGCCACTAGGGTTTTTTAAATAAAAAAAAGTGGCTGGTGAAACCAGTAGCCATTTTGAATAACACATCTGTTAGTTTTGAGTGCCCAGCGTCTCCCAAAGGACAGATGTAGGTATGGTGTGTTAGCCCTGCTGTTAACAAGGCTTTGAAAAGCTGCAAAGAAGTGAGTACGGGCTAGGTATGGAGAGATTGAAGAGTACCATTTTAGAACCATCCATGTCTATAATGTGAAAAAGGTCTTCTGAAATTTGGCAAATTTAAACTTCTGAAAGACAAGACATTTCTGTGCAATTGGTAAAAATTTCATAAATCTGAAAAATGTGTATCCATGTTAACTATGTTCAGATGTCTGCCAAAATGGATTTTGGTCAGACTAGTTTGATTTTTCAGACAGTAAAGTTTGCATTTTAGTGCTACTGTACTTTTACCTTCCCAGCCATCATACATATTTTTTATTGCCCCCGCTGAATCTGGTATCCACAGGTTGTGATATACAGTCAAGATGAGAAAATTAAATGAAGCTTGATAAAGCTGGGCTAATCAGCATTTTCCACCAAAGACACAGAAAACCACAGATACTGGTTTTTAAAGCACTGCAGTTTGTTCAAAAGGAGACGGTTTTGGCTAACATTGTTTCTTGGAGAGTTTTATAGTTGTTTTCAAGTCTTTCTAAAGAACTGCATATGCATGTCTATGTGTATGGTGGTTGAAGCGCAGAGTTAAACCCGTAAGGCAAAAATTGCCCAGTTTCTTCCTACAATCTGAAATTCAAGTGGTACAGTATGATAGGACAGCACTGACATGATGTCCCATTGCTAGGAAGAGGTACGCTGCGTGTTCTTGGCTGACTCTGCTCTGAAGGACAGCAAATTATTGTTTCTCATTTCATTGGAACATCTTTCCCTGACAGTGGGGCAATGCTAACACGTTCTTAGCAAGAAGAACCACTTCACTATGGAGGGCTAACACACAATTGTGGATTTGAACCTAAGGATTGGGTTTAACACAGGTTGTGCTGGTAAATACGATTAATTTGGAAAGAGGTGGCTTCTCTTCTGTGGTTGTGTGGAGTAGGAGAATGTAAAGGTCAAAGAGGAATGAGTAGTTTGAAGGGATATTGGTTTTGACATGCCGCCCACTCAACCCTGTCTGAATGTTTTGATTCTAATATTTATGCAATAACTAATATAAATGTTCTGATTTTCCTTCTCTGCTTTTCATATTGCTTTTTCCTCATCCTAAAAGTCTCGAAGCCCTTCACACTCAGAATATCGGATTTCACTTTAAAACTGAAGTTGTATTCAAGTACACTACATTTTAAACATGCTTATAGCTTCATTTGAAAGGCTTTCCATTAATCCTCACAGCCCCAGTGAAGTCCAGTCTGCAGTATCTCAGTTGGATACCTGAATTCTGTGGATCTAAAAAAAAAAACTTGTCAAGAAGCTGTACTGCCTTGAGCTATGATTTATGTACGTAAAACAGTGTTGGTGTTATCAACATACCACTCCTCCAGTCCGTATAACTGTTCTGATTGAATTACTCCTTGCTCAGTGATATTGAGCTGTAGTTCTTCTTCATAATAATCTTGGCTCCCAAAGACAGCATTATAGGAAGAGCTGTGTTTATTATTTAACCAGCTGCTCTGTATCTGTTTTGAGTTTGAATGATTCTCTTACCTTAATCCTGAGCACATTATGAGACAGTGAAGAGGTAATTCTCTGAATATTTTGTCTCAGTAAGGCTAAAAAAAACATATGGGCACGTAGCTGGCATTCGCCTGCAAAATACTACCATGAATATCAGGCTGTCTGTCCGGTTCATGGGATAGAAAAGTATGTAGTTATTAAGGGGTTTCGTTTGTAGTTTGTACACTTTAACTTGGTGTATACATCTAAACTAATACTATCAGCTGGGAGAACTATACTCCTATCACATTGCTAAGGGCCATAGGCATCAAATTAAGAGTGGGCAGTGGAGGGGGATGAGTTTGAGAGTGACGCTGCCAATATTTTGAGATTATTCAGAGGTGGCAAAGGCCTCTCTTCCCACGTGAGCGTCTTGTGCTGGCTGGTAGCGCTAAAAAATGAAAACTAATCATAAACAAGAAATGCTTCAGTTGTCCCAAATAACACCACCTCCCTGATCTTTAGATGGGCATAGCTAGACTACAGACTGTGTCCTTTTGGTACTTTTACCTTTCTCATAATGTTTGGGGCATTATTTGCAGTCATAGCGTAATTGCTGATGTGCTGGAGTTATTGAAGATGGTTCCCCAGGCTTTCCCGCCTGTACATCGAGTATATAATTCTTCAACCTTCCATCAATCCCATGGTCTTTAATTCTGTGTTGTTCTGTAGGCTTCACTCCAGCAGTACCGCACTAATGCTGGATCCCCAGCCAACCAGTCTCCCACTTCTCCTGTCTCCAATCAAGGCTTCTCTCCTGGCAGCTCCCCTCAAGTAAGGGACTCTGTGCTTCCACAGGCCTTGCTTCTTGTGTTTGTGTTTTAGTTGAGTCTGTCCATTGCTGACCCATGGTTGTCTCACTGTGACTTTGTGCTTCATGCATCCCTGATGTCTCATCCTGTTTGCAATTTCATTCAGATACAGAGTCTTTCAGAAGTTGGTGAATTCGGGCTTTAATAGAAGCTACTGGTAAACTCTTTTAAACCCAAAACAAAAAAGCAGTCCTGTAGCACTGTGCAGACTAACAATATAATTAATTAGGTGATGAGCTTTTGTGGGACAGACCCACATCTGGGATAATTCTTTTAAATACAATTACTCCTCCTTGAGAGCTCCAGGGGAAAATGCTTGCAGAAAGATCCCTTGCAACAAAGGGAAGGATGCCTCATAGGAAGTGTGAATCTGTAGCAGTGATTGTTGGAATGGCTGGTAGGGGGTGGAGGTGAGAGAGAAAGTGAGGGAATGGAGAGGTCTGACTAAGTGGTGTGTGCACTTCTGTATACTTCACGTCCTCAGGTGCAATTAATGCTGGACACAATGGGGCACTTCAGAAGAAACCTCTGTGGAAAACAAGCTCTTGCAAAGGCAGCAACCCCATTTCACAGCTTGAAGAAAACAAGTTGGAAAAACATAGCCAACCTGCAAAACTAATATCTATCTTCCCTCTGTGGATAAATAGTAATGTATTTGTCCCTGAATCCCCCTAATCGCTGTGCACAGGTTTAAACAGAGCAAGAGGAATTTAACCCACCAGCTGCAGAACAGTTAAAGAGATAGTGGGCCATTTGTTTAGGTGAAATGCTAATCACATAGTCCCATAGTAACAGAGAGTAAGCTGTGCTAGTCTATACGCTATCAAAACAAAAAGCAGTCAAGTAGCACTTTAAAGACTAGCAAAATAGTTTATTAGGTGAGCTTTCGTGGGACAGACCCACTTCTTCAGACCATAGCCAGACCAGAACAGACTCAATATTTAAGACACAGAGAACCAAAAACAGGAAGCAAGGAGGACAAATCAGAAAAAGATAATCAAGGTGAGCAAATCAGAGAGTGGAGGGGTGGGGGGGAAGATCAAGAATTAGATTGAGTTAAGTATGCAGACGAGCCCCTATAGTGACTCAGAAAGTTCCCATCACGATTTAAACCATGTGTTAATGTTCCGAATTTGAATATAAATGTCAATTTGTCCACTTCGAATTGACATTTATATTCAAATTCGGAACATTAACACATGGTTTAAATCGTGATGGGAACTTTCTGAGTCACTATAGGGGCTCGTCTGCATACTTAACTCAATCTAATTCTTGATCTTCCCCCCCACCCCTCCACTCTCTGATTTGCTCACCTTGATTATCTTTTTCTGATTTGTCCTCCTTGCTTCCTGTTTTTGGTTCTCTGTGTCTTAAATATTGAGTCTGTTCTGGTCTGGCTATGGTCTGAAGAAGTGGGTCTGTCCCACGAAAGCTCACGTAATAAACTATTTTGCTAGTCTTTAAAGTGCTACTTGACTGCTTTTTGTTTTGATAGTCCCATAGATTTAGCATCTCCTAGAGCTGCTGAAATAGGTCAAAGTTGTTCTTTCCTGCATCCTCAAAGCAGTGATGGGATAGAGGAGGGCATTCTCACTGGATACCAAGGTAAAGCTTGAAATTGTACTTTGTTTTCTATTAATTTAACTTTTATCAGGTGTTTGTAAGAAGGGGCATAGTTAAATTACTTTGTAAAGTTGGAGATTGATCTCCGAGCCATTAGACAGACATAAGTTGGTGGTTTCAGTCACAGCTTTAGTGAGCTCAGTAATTGATTAGAAGGTGAGGGCTATCAGTGTGACTCTTAACCTTCACTTGTCTCTCACTATAACTGTTTCTTCTGCCTGCTTCTTCTAGCTCTGCTTTGTCTTTACATGGTGCAGAGTAAGCAAGTAACTATACACCTTTCCTCTAAGCTGTCATTAGGTTAATGTTGCTCCCAGGCACTGTTCCTAATTCTGAATCCTGAAAGCCCCATTTGGGTAGTGCCCCCAAATATAAGGCTTCTACTGATGGTCCTTTGGTTAGTAACTCCTCCTTGGCAGTGTCCTCAGACCAGTTACCTTATTGTCACGGGGCAGTCTAAGTTGTGGAATACAGTTCAGAGTAGTTTTCCCATCTGGTCCTCCCTCTCCACGTAAACCAAGTCACTGTAATGTGCCAAACAGACACGGTTCCTCATCTAATAGATGTGTGGAAAGAGGTGGAAAAGATTGGAAAACTCTTCTTATTCCCAACTAGCAAGCATGTTGTTCTTCCCCCATCTGTAAGCTAACAGAGGGGTGTGGTACAACTAGCTACATGTTTTTAGGGATGGAGTGGTGTGATAGAAAAGGGTATAACTAGGAGAAAGAAGAGATAGGCTGAAAGATTGGGTCAGAATACTTGGAGAACTTGCTAATGGGGAGTTCTGTTAGACTGTAACATAAATAGTCTCTCACAAGAAGAGGCAGGCCCTCATCGGTTGTGTTTTGTTTTTTTTTTAAATTATATGGTCAACAAACTGAAAGATATAGTGTCTCTAATTGCTGTTTTTCTGATTAATTGTGGGCAGAACTTGCACTCTATATGTAAACTTATAGAATGTCGTTTGTTTAATCACATCTAGTTCAAACAACAGGAATTAAATTCCTCAACTTCCCCATTTCAGATATCCATTTTTGACCTGTAAAGGGGCTTTTCATTAAAACATGAATTGAAAAGCTCTGCTTGTGATTCTCAGCTTGTGTTTGCATGGCTGTTCATTAACACTGGCATTGTTTGTTACTACTTGATTTTTTTTCCCTGACATCATTGTCTGTTAGATGTGTAAAGTTACTTTTTTAGTAGAATGGCTGAATTCTTGGCATATTTGGTATGTATTTTTAGACAATGATTTAAGGGAGTTTTTTTTTGCAGTCACCATGACATTAACCTGGGAAGATACACTGTTGACAAAACAGACCTTGTGTACTATTTGCATAGGAGATGGGTTAGTGAGATGGGTGTGGGACCTGTTGATAAATTATTTTAGGACCCTGAAGTGCAAAGTAAGACATTTTCTGGTTGATTTCCTTAGGGAGCTTTACCAGTAGTGAAATTATTAGTGTGTTTAGGACTCAAGAAAAAAAGTCACTTGGGTTTGTGATTGTTCAGAGCACTTGTTGAGTAATGGGAACTAATCTATTAGAATTTTATCCAGTTGATTACTTTTCATGTTCTGCTTCAAGCTGCTTCTAGGAAGGGAATTGTCATAACAATACAATAAGGACATTTTTCCTTCTTCCATGTCTTTGGAAAGCCTATGTAAACATGGCAGGCGTTAAAGGAAAGGGTCATATGTAGGTTCTGTTTGAGGCTGTGCATGTCAGCTGCATTTCTAAGAATAATTCCAGATGGTCTTTAGTTGTTCGTACTGAGGGTTCAATTTTCTGAGACTAAACCTAGCAGTTGCTATGTGAAGACATGTAGACAAATGATTAAGAGGAAACTGAATTTTTAAACTGGAAGATTTTTTGATTTGGCAAAAAGTAACTGTTGCAACCTTGCCTGGTGGCAACTGCTACTTGAAATGCTGAGAAGTATGCTTTGTTGGGGTGAAGTTGGCTAGTCCTGACTGACTTGCATTTGATAACTTGCACGCTTTGTTATTGCAAATATGTGACGGGTTGAAGTAATTTTGAATGTTGGTGAGTAGCTGTTAGAGTAATTACAGCTCCAAGGCTAATCATGGCTACCTCTCTGATACAGCTCAAAGTGCAGTTGTGAAACAAGTGCAACTTGGAGAGTTTTAAGGAAAAATAAACATAACTTTTCTGAAATGACTGTGCTTTGTAGTAATGCTTTGCTTTTCTGTGACGAGGCTCCTACTCTTACTGGCTTGTTGTCTTCACCCATTCGAGTGATATTGGAGAGGTACAACGGTCTTGGGAGCCAAGACCTTTTCCCCTTTTCTCACTTCCCCAGGAAGGCACTGTTGAGGTTAGCGTTTGTATTGCAGGCAAGACAGCCATGTGTTATAAATGAACAGCAGGAGTCATAAGTTAATGGTAATGAAGCTGCTTATTTAATGTTCAGGGTACAATTGTGGCAAACATCTTGGTACTTAGAAGGAAAAAGTGCTTTTTTCCACTTTGATGCAGCTATAATTTAGCTGTAAGAATTATTGAGGAAGTGTTTGACTTGTCCCTTTCAAATGTAAAATAATAGAGTGGGACTGTTCTCTGAAAGAAACCTGGTTTTTGCTGTGAAATTCTGTTCTTTCTGTTGAACCGATGTTAAGGAAAAGATTCCTTGCTTCATTTAATGGCCAAGTCGTTTCTTAAAGCTACAGGAGACTGTGATCTTTCCTGTCAGACAGGATCTGCGGAGCATCAGCCTATTTTCTGACTTGATGGATCACAGCTTAGTACACAGAACTTTGGGTGTATTATCTACAGTGCAGCTGGTAGTGAGCCCCACTGCCTGGGTAGACAGACTCCCACAAGTGCACTAAAAATGGCAGTGTAGATATTACAGCTTGGGCCTTTAAGCCCACCAGGGTTTGAGAGCCCAAGCCACAACATCCGAACTGCTGTTCTTAGTGGGCTAGCTTAAGCCCTCCTACGTTTATCTGTTTACCTGGGCTGGGAGGCTCACATCAGTCCAGTTTAGACATAACCCTTGAGCAACCCTTTTAGGCGTGTTGTGGGTTTCCACCTTTTTCCCACATTGAGCATTCTGTATGAATCCAGCACACTACTCAGGAGGTCAGTGCTTTTCTGCTATCTGAATGTGCTCAATGTATGCCCTCTGCTCGTCCACACACAATGCAAAATGGTTTACAGTGGTGTTAACAACAGACCTGGTGCATGTAGGGTACGTTTAGCAAAAGGGCCGAGTATATGGAGTGTACAAAGCTACACTGAACCCCTGCTTGGCTGTTCCTGGAGACTTTTAGTAAGCAGGCTACGAATTGCTGCATTAATGTCACAGTAGCCTAAGAGTCTCCATACAGAATAACAACAGTGGAAGATCCTGCCTCAAGGTAGAAAGTCCCATTTTGCTTCGTGAGGGCTTCTTTTTACAAAGGACTGTTGGAAGGCTGGCTGAAAAAACAGATAACCATCCCCCTTCCGTTCCATGCTGATTTGTGCATTCATGTGTGTAAAAACTGAAATACTTCAAACACACACAAATGATCAGTGCTATTAGGACAAGTGTTTGTTTTATCTGAGCTTTTACTGTTAGTTCTGTTAATTGTTGTCTGCTAAATTGATTTTATGTTCATTGTTGAGGACTTCATCTTGTGCTTTTGAGTATTTTGCAACTGTGCAATGATAATGACCCTAGTTGTATTAATTAGTTTAATTATGTACTTGCTAATTAGGTTTTTGATTGATTTTTTTATGTAAGTAAGCTTTCTGGGGGGGAAAATGATTTGTCGCTTAACATTATGGTTGAATTTCATGAAATTAAAAGTACTGGAAAATTCTGTGCAAGATATATAAAAAATGAAAACAGATACAGAAAACTTACTTGGAAAGTTTGTCTCATATTTAGAGATGTAAGTACACTAGTTTCGTTGGGGGCAATATATTTTCAACTAGAAGCTGCGAAGTTAGATAGAATTTCAAGAAGGTTTTGTGATTTCTGTTAGCCCTAGTAACGATTTAGGTAGTCAAAGTTGAAAGCTGGATAGTGTTTAAAAATAAAACAACATAACACCACAAATCTACTGGTCACCTTCAGAATGACTGATAAATGGACATTTCAATAGAAGAAAAAGAAGGAAATTATCATGGTTGTAGAATTCTTTCTGCAGATTGACCTCCTCTTTGTATTACTGAAGTCGCATTTAATATCCAAATATTTTAGTAATTTTTCTTGATGCAGAAGACTTTATACTGTAAGTCGAGGTTCACTGTGGCCCCTTACTGTTTTAAACTGCTGCTCATTTTGTAAATACTTGGTGAGGGAGAAGGGTAACCAGCCATCACAAGCATACTGCTGAAAGGAGTACTACGTAATCGGTCAGTTGCACCGTGCATTTTGCTGCCTTAGCTGTATTTGTAGTTTTTACTCTTTTCAGGGAAAAATGTCTTTTGTGCAAAAATTATAGAGTGTTTATGGTATATTTGCATAACTTCTGCTATGAAGCAGAAGTTTTTGTCCCTGTGGGAGGAAGCGTAGGGTTCCCTGGAGCCTGTTTCTTGTGCTTAATGAAAAACGATGCTTCAGGAGTACTCTTGTGTCTGATGGGAAAGACCTATATTTTATTCTGTTCTTTATTAGTAAATAATAAATGAATGGCATTTCTGACCAGATTTGATGCTGTTCAGTTAGAGTTCAGTAACTCACACCTTGAGGTACACCTAACTGTTTGTGTGACTTTCACAACATAAGGACTCTGTTTTGTTTTCAGCATTCTTCCATTCTGGGGAGTGTATTTGGTGACTCCTTTTATGATCAGCAGATGACAGCTAGGCAGGCTAATGCCCTATCCCATCAGGTGAGCAAATTCATCTCAGATTTTGACTATATTTTGGCCGTTCTGAGATTAAAATAAATACACAGAATTAAATTTATGGCAATTCTGAAGATCTCATATCTGTTCATATCTTATTTTTTCTGGTTTAGTTTGGAAATTCACTGTGCTTCATTTTATTTGCTGTTTTCCCTTATGCTTTATAGCAGGTGGCTTTTAAAGGGGCTCTGCCAAGACTACTAGATTTGGAAAAAAACCCAAAACTTCCTTTACAGTGGTCCCATTTTTGGAAGATCTGGCTTTGTGGGTGGCAACAAATACGTATATCTATAATTTGCAGCCAAGCTGCGTGGGATCCCAGAATTTAACAACCAGACCTACATGCCTTTGACAGACCAGCCACCCACTGTACTTCCTACTTAAGCTAGTAAATGTGTCAGTGTAGTTGAGAGAGTGAAATGGCTTGGGATGGGACTGCATTTGAGGCAGGCAGAGAGTGGGCTTTAATAGCATCAGTCATATTGCTTTAATTTCATTTTTGCTGTTTATTTTTCATTTTTAAAGAAGTATTGTTTTCTATCTCTTATTTCAAAGACTTGACCACCTGGTAGGATATTGTAGGCAGCAATTTGATTTGGCACAAGAGCCGAATTTGGCAGTAAACGATTCTACAAAGTTAGGTGGAACTAGACCATGTTCTGATCTACAAAACCTAAAGATGAATTTGTTTGCCTGCCCTTTTGAATGTTCTCTCCCTCAATAGAGGTTTGCAAATTGCTTCACTTTGTGTCCTGATGGCTAGAAGTAACTCTTCCTTTGTGCCTTGGTCTTCAGCTTGAGCAGTTTAATATGATAGAAAACGCCATTAGTTCCAACAGCCTGTACAGCCCCTGCTCAACCCTTAACTACTCCCAGGCAGCCATGATGGGACTTACTGGGAGCCATGGCAACTTGCAAGACTCGCAGCAGCTGAACTACTCGAGCCATGGAAACATCCCCAACATCATCCTTACAGGTAAGGCACTTGGTGGTTCTCCCACCAGGCTGAAGTTGAGTTGTGCTTTACACTAGGCTGGCTGCCCGTGTGTTGAATTGAGGCTCTGTGATGTGCTTTGACACATCTGCAGTGCAGGTGAGGATCTGCTTTTCTTTTCCAAATTTATCGTTGTTCATCCAGCAAACCCCACGTATCTGCATGCAGGCGGTTTCATCCATTTATCTTTAGCCAGATGATTGTGTGAAGAAGTGTGTGTTCTGGTAAATGAGCAGCAGTACTGAGGCTTGTCTCCCCTCCTCTTCATTCTAGTGACAGGTGAATCTCCTCCCAGCTTATCAAAGGAACTGACCAGCTCTTTGGCAGGTGTTGGAGATGTCAGCTTTGATTCAGATTCCCAGTTCCCTCTGGATGAACTCAAAATTGACCCTCTAACCTTGGATGGACTGCACATGCTTAATGACCCAGATATGGTCCTCACCGATCCTGCAACAGAGGACACTTTCAGGATGGACCGGCTGTAGACTTGAGGACACCATGAGCCTGGGAATAAAATGTGTTCCTGGAGCCCTGCTGAACTGAAGAGTCCAATGGGTCAGTCACGTCAAATTAAAGAGTTACTGAGAGCAGTAGCTCTGTCATGTACAACATGTACAATGAGTAAAGCTTGTTGTTCTAAGCTTGCAGTGCTGCATATCCCCTTCCCCTGTTGCACCATATTTTATCCCTTAACTACTCATTGCCATTAAATGGGTAAGGAGTTTGCATCAGCCTTCTCCCCTCCAAACCCCCACGAGCAAAGTTTCAGCGTAAGGTGGTCAGTTTATCCCTTGCACTAGAAGGGGTTTTTTCTGGGTAAGTGATGAAGATTCAGTGTCAAGGGTGAACAGATTCTCTGTAAAATACCGCATCACTAGCATTTGATTATTGGCTGTTTCTGTAACTGGTCAACAGCCACTTCCTTGAGGCTGAGGGGGGAAACTCTAGACTACTGCCCTCTCACTAATTCTAAAGCAAAATGCCTCTACAGCCACCCTCTGGGAAAGGGGCAGCTTGTAATTTGGACTCTCCCAGACTACTTTGTGACCGTTGTTTTTGTAGAGTAAAATGCTTCTCCTCCCTTGATTGACATGTCATACTTGTTTTCAGGTTCATTTCCTTGACTGTTGTCCAGCACCCACTGCCTGTTCCTATGCCCTGAGCAAACTCATGTACTTTGCAAAGCAGGAAGGTGGCCTGGTATTCCAGTGGGTTCTTGGTGGCGTTATCCAAAAAAGCAACTGAAAACACTATTTCCAGAGCCTGTTTCAAATTTCTGAGCACACAAAAAAAGTACTATAATTCATTACCTTGTGAGTGTGAAGGAGGGAGTGGAGTATTTTGAAGCCAATAATAGGATATTGGTGGCTAAGCTGCAGAGCATTTTATTTTTAAATTCTGTTGCTTGTATGAAATTCATGGGCAGCAGGAAGGGACATTGTGTAGCAATACACAGCCCAAGTCAGGGTGGCTATTTTTATGATTTTTTAAAAATTCATGTTCATTGCCTATTAAATACTCTTACTGTTATTTATACATTTTTATTTAAGTATTTGGATAGTTGAAAAGTAGCTAAACTACATAAGACCAATTGAAGCACTCGCATAATACTTACACAATACATCCTTTTGTGATTTTTCATTCCAGTAACATCTTTAATGTTTTTAACTAACTGGAATTTGCAGCAGATTCTGAACAGAAGTAAGCAAATGCAGGGCAAATCTGTCATGTGTTTGCCATTTTATATGTTATATATACATTAGGGTAACAGGAACATAAATGTTCTTTGACAGAGTAATTGGCTTAATGGGTATGTGGATAAACGTGTAGAGTGGATCTTGATTTCACTAAATTTTTTGACTGATTCCCACATGATAGTCTCCTAAGCAATTAGGTGAAATGTGGCCTAGATGAAATTACTGACCGACAGGTGCAGGACTGTTTGAAAAAACATATTCAAAGGATAGTTATCCATAGTTCACTGTAGCCCTGGGAGGGCATCTCCAGTGGGGTCCTGTTAGTCAGTTCTGGCTCTGGTACTGTTCAATAGGTCATTAATTGATTGGATAATGGAGTGGAGGTGATGTTTACAAAATTTATGGCTGACACCAAGTGGGGGAGGGGTTACAAGCACTTTGAGGAACGGGTTTAGAATTCAAAATAACCTTGATAAATTAGAGAATTGATCTGAAATCAACCAGATTAAATTCAGTAAACACAAATGCAAAGTATTATGCTTATAAAGGAAAGATCAACAGCACAACTACACAATGAGGAGTAACTAGTGAGATGATAGTACTGCTGAAAGCCATCTGGGGGTTACAGTGGGTCACTGAGTCAGCAGTGTGATGCAGTTGTGGGAAAAAAAAACTAAAATCCTGGTATGTATTAACTGGAGTGTCCTATATGAGATATAGGAGGTAATTGTTGCATTTTACTTGGCACTGGTGAGGCCTCAGCAAAGTACTCTGTCCAGTTCTGGAAGGGTGTGGATAAATTTGAGAGTCCAAAGAAGAATAAAACTAAGGATTAGCAAATCTGACCTATGAGGAAAGGGTAAATAAAGTGCATGTGTTCATTCTTAAGAAAACAAGATTCAGAGGACCTGATACCCTTCAAATATATTAAGGGCTGCTACACAGCAGAAGGTAATTGTCTTCTGAAGGTAGGATAAGAAATAACGGGCTTAATCATCAGCAAAAGAGATTTAGGTTGGATCATTAGAAAAGCTTCCTAGTTCTAAGGGCAGTTAAGCTCTACAGTAGGCTGCCAAGCGGGGTTGTGGAATCCCCGTTACTGGAGGTTTTTAAGGACAGGCTGGACAAACACCTGTAAGAGATGTTCTAGGTTTATTGGCTCTTGTCTCAGCAGAGGAGGCTGGACTTGATGACTTGAGGTCTCTTCCAGCTCTACATTTCTGTCAGTCTGATAATTCTTCTGTAACTCTGGGAAAATTACTCACTGTTAGTGAAAGTACTGTATTCTTGTGTATGCTGAGGCTCTTAAATTCATAATAGACAGCTTCTGTTAGTCACAGCTACTATTCTCTGGTATAGTGTAACAGAAGGTGAATGATAAAACAAAAGAAAACCCACTGAGTTTAAAATGGTGACTTCACTTAAATGTAGTGCCTGATTGACCGATGATAATGAGTCCTATCTCCTGGGCATTAGGTCACCCTTTTACAAATCTGAGGAAAATGCTTAGCTGTTTACCAAGAGTTCAATGCACTTGTGGCAATTGATAAGTATAGCTGTTAAAATGTTGTATTAATTACCTGAGAGTCCTCACAGTGAAAGGCCCACCACATACAGGGCCTTTCTTCAAAGCAGAATTCAAAATCAAGATTATTTGGCTTGTACTAATAAAAATTTGATTACAAATAGTACCTTGAATGTGTTAATGAAGGAATTAACGGGTAAAAGAATATTTAAAAGAATATTTCTCCACCTCAGGGGCCAAACATCCAAATATATTTTGATAAATACAATTTTAAATAAAAAAAACTTTTTAATTTATATTTAAAGAGGTTTTTTTATTTTATTTTTTTAAATTTATTCTCCAGCCTCTCCAAATCCTGTTCTCAATTTGCCCTCTTTTGCATTTGGTCAAAAAATGCACCAGGTTTTATTTTCTGATGTGATACATGTTTGTCAGAAAACATTCCCCCACGTCAATCACTCACCCCCCCACAGCCATTTCCTTGGGTTTTTTTGAGCCAGGAATGTAAATGTTTATGGCAAAAGTGGGCTATTCCTAATGAGTTATAGCTAGATTTCTGTGTGCTTCCAGAAATCTGTGAGGCGCTGTCCTGAAATGCATGGACACTGCTGAGCAGAATTCCTGCTGGGACCTTATATAACATGGTTGTGTTTGCTCGCTCACCTATTTGTGCCATTAGTTGACTGTTTGCACTAAAAGTGATGTAGGATTTTTATTTTTTCTGTCTCATTGCTTTTGTGTAAGCTCCTTGTTAAAGGGTGGTTTTCTTTGGGTCCTCCCCTGATAATAGTAAGGCTGTCTTGCATCTCCACTTCTGATGTTTATCAGCAATTGAGCCTGATGTTACATGTTACTCCCAGTGTCTGCTTATTTGATTGTGAATGCTTTTTCAATTTAAACAAAGGTAGCTTTAAACAGGAGGATACCCTAAAAGAATGTGAGTAATTTGGGCCCAGATGATACGCAGTTCTTTGCTTCAAAAGACCCAAAGGTACAGTGTGAATTGAGTACACTTTGTGCAGTTTACTTAATCTCCTTGACAGTACTGTTATTTCATTAATTGGATTTCTGTCTGTATCAGCCTCTTGTTCAGACGTCTCTTATGCATATAAATCCTCGTCTGTAATGATCTATTTTTTTAGAACCAGAGTCACTTAAGAGTGAAGCATCCAGTGAGGAATTCAGACTCCTGACTGGGTTGTTTTACAAGGAGAGATCGCTAAATGCTACCTTCTATTTTTTTTTAAACTACATGTGTATATAGGAGAGCTTGTTTATTAGACTTGTAAGTAGATGTTTAAAAATGGCCTTAATTTAAAAAAAAACAAAACAAACATCTAGATGCAATCATCAAAAAAAAAAAGTGTGTGTCGGGGGCGGAAATTAGGGACCATCTAGTTAGGAGAAATATTTTTTCTTTGTTTCTTTTCTGGAGGGGTCAGGGCAGAGGAAGATGAGCTCTTCAGAGAAGGAGATGATGGATGTGTACGAAAGAATATGCTTCATCTCCATAGCCCCCAGAGGGGGCAGGCTAGCTGCTTTAATTTTTAACCCTTTGAGGATCAGTGCAGTTATTTTAGTACAGTGTCAGTAGCATTTCAATAGTTTCTGCACTTTGCTCCCTGGGAGAGTGGCCCGCTGGCAGCAGCATGTGTCTCCTGGTCTAGTAGAAAATTTTCCCTTTCCCTTTCTCTGTTGTGTATAAGTTTACATTATTTTAAACAAATATTTAAAGTTTTCAAGTTCCAGCACAGGGTAGGTCCCCCAATGCTTTCAAAATGTAGGTAGGCTTCTAGTTCGTTTTCAAGTTAAGTGGTATCTTTTACATTTTCTACCCCACTTATGAAGGTGGTAGATGTGGAAAAGCACTGTCCATTAGAATAAAAGAATGTACAATGCTAACACAGATACTTGTGGGAGGAGAGGAAGAAATGTCATTGCTTGGGGAACATTGCAGTGAAAAAATTGGAAATACTAAATTAGACTTAATTGTCTCATGTGTCAGAGTTAATATCCGAACATATACCTACTGCCTGATTTCTGTACAGTTATGTGTTTGTAAGAATTTCCCAAGATAGACTGTTGCATTTGCCAGTACATTGGGGAAGTAATAGGAATAAACTCTCAATGTAAAAAATACTGTGATTTTAAAAGAAGTGGATTTCTGCTATTTATTGCAGCTTAGGTGTTGGCTGGAGGGGGAGAGGCTCTTTTGCATTGTATATAGTACCGACTTTTTCATTCTCTTTAAAAATGGATCTGCACAGGCCAAGTTCTGTATGCTGCATGCATGGGTGGACCGCAGGCAGCATCAAATGTGTCTGTCTCACTACTGCTTCTGCATGTTAGTGAACACTTTGCCAGCATTCTTTAACTGTGCAAAAACCTTTACTGTACAGAGAGAACCTTTGCTTTAAAAAATGGAAAGAAATATGTTGACTTTTAATTATGGAAGAAACTATTGAAAATTTATGTACCCATTTTTTGTTTTGCATTAAAACAAAATATTATGCCTGACAATACTGGTGCAAATCCTCTTAAAGACAGTTGCTTAAAACTTCCTGCTAGGTAAATAGAGCTACACTAAGTTTTTAGTAACTAGTACAGGATTCTTTTTATTCCGTTCCACTTCAGAGTAAGGTATCGATCGTTAGGTTTTTTTTTTAAAAGCTTTCTGTTGCTGTAGCAATGCTATTTAAGACTTGCCCTTCCCTTATTAGGCTACTACTCAATTTGGAAACCACCTCAGTGTAGAATATGGACGAGAGAAGCCCCCTCATCATACAGTAGGTTAAAATGTACTCTGTGCTTTAAGGATGAAAGCGTTTATTAATTTGACAAATGGACCCCCTGTCACTGTGATGGCAATGTGAAAGAGCAATTAGCATTTATTATATGTATATGTTCTCTTTTTAAAAAAGGAAAAAAATTTGTAGTGTTCCTGTTGTTTGTATTTTTAGTTGCTTACTATTTATACTGCGCAGTGTAGGCATGGGTTGCATGTCAGTTTTCTATGCGGGCACCATGAGGACATTACGATAACTGTGTATTATAAATCATTTTTACCTTTTTAAACAGAATCATTATGTGGAATTTCTATACTGCAAAACAAAACACTACATTAAGTACTATATTCATTTGTGTTATTTATTTTTTTGTGGATGGGAGGGGGTGGTTTTAACTGTGGTGTATATTGCCTTATATGTGGGCTTGACTGATTTTATCAAAATAAAAGCATAAAGGGGTAAATATGCTTACTGTTTTATTCAGTAGTACAATATGGGGCTGCCAAAGAGGTAGCTGCAGAAAGCATAGGTTGGGAAGTAAATATATAGTATATCAATGTTTATAGACAGGAGGTCCAGCTATGTAATATACACAACAAATCAGGAGGAATCCTAAAGTCCCATGAGCAATTAAAGGTATTTATATGGCAATTGTTATTATGCCAGTAATTTTCAGTGAACATTATAAAAGCCCTTTCTAACCGGTTCCAACACACATAATGTACATGCAGCAGTTTGAGTGTGACGAAGGTCAATCCAGTAAAAGTTTTGGTTTGAACATGCTCTAAGAAGTCTATTCTCCAGCACCCTATTGGTAGACCGATAGTATGGTTCACTGCTGTCGCGTGCTTTCTGGGTTTGGCAAATCAAGGGTGCGCTGGAACTCTGTGCTGTACTGTGGGTTGCTGAAAGCTGCAGACACTCCAGGCAATAAAAATCATCAAAGAACATAAAAGATGTATTTTTAAAACAAGAGAGTCAGAGGAAAAGAAGGAACTCCTGTTTGAGGCCATACTTGTTTGCATGTGCTGTCTATTCAAAGATTTACAGAACAACTTATTAACCAGGGTCTTGTGTATTTAAAAACTGCACCAGAAAATTGGTCATAATACAAGACTTTGGATAACAGTGTTCTTGCTATTTAGCCATTTAACCTCTCCCCATTTGCACTGCGTCCACATCTTCCTGTAATGCTACAAGTATAAAGAGACATGTTGTAATCTACCAAATTTCTGTGTTGTGGTCTCAGATTTCAAATGCAGCTGGAATCTTTTGGACTCCATTGTGTTTCTTTTCCTCCCTACAATGCTGGTGTTTACAGAGCTCTGGGGAGAGTATTCAGGAGCAAACAGGTATAGCAGAAATGTCGCTTGCGGGGCCCACATTGTTGTGGTGTATTCTATGGTAATGGCTACCACGTTTTCAAATTTCTTTGCAGTGGGGTAGTTGTGTTTTCTTTAATTTTCAGTAGAAAAAAATAAGTTCCCTTGCAGTTACTGCTGCTTTCAAGATTCACATGGAGTAAAGAGCTTGCCTGCTCAATGCCTGTGTTCTCCCAGACAGCCTGCAAAATATTAGCTCACAGATACGTACGTCAGGTCCTGTAGCCTGTGAAATTGAGGATTGAACAGTTAGTCAGTCTGTTTGCTGTGTATGGCTGACTGCAAATTTGCTCTAACAATCATGTGTAAGGAGACTTTAGAACTGAAATATCTGTGCTGCTCTGGTAGAGCATTTTTAGTTGTGAACACTAGCCATGTGTCACAAGTTACTAACAGCTGCATGCTGCCAGGTGCCTTTGCTCCAGTTATGGTGGAACAGGTTGGTTAGTATATGTCTGTGTTGTTGTTTTGGGTCAGGACAGGACTTTGTATTCTCACCATTGCTACAAAGATATTTGCAGCAGTATCACTTTCCATTCTAAAAGTACCTGGTGGAGCTACGGGAAAAAGTTTGCTGCAGGGAAGGTGACAGGTCTAATTTAAAAAGCTTGGCATAGATGAATTACAAGTAACTACTCTCCTGATTTGCTCTGACTGTTACAGTCAAATACTGGGGGCTACATTTAAAGGAACAAAAGGGCATTAGTAACCCAGGTGCCATTGAAAGTCAGTGAAAGTTGAGTGTCCCATCTACACCTTTGTACAGCTCCCCTTTGATTCACAGTGAGGCAGTAATTGGTGCTAGTAACTAAGGCCAGAGCAGCTTTAATATAAAAGGTAAAAGCAAAGTTTCATAAATCCCCTACTGAGAGCAGTTCTGTACATGCAGTTTACTTCCTGTTCTGCTGAAGGGATTGCTGATCGTCTCCTCAAGACTAGCTTAATTACACCATTGCTGCTTTTGGATTGTACTTAGTCTTCTCAGAAAACACGGGAAAGAGATGTGCAAAATGATTTGATTTTAATTTTAGCTTGACGTCCTTGCTGGAACTCTGAAGTGTGTATTAAATAGCTACAAGAGAATGGGACAAATTAAGTACGGTGAATTTCTGACATGCAGCTTCCACCTGCTGGAGAAACAGCCAGATGATGTAATCTTAGTATTTACTGGCATCTCTGAAGATCCTGTTTTCTGTTAAATGTATTTTAGTCTGGTACATGGCTTAGCATTAATGCAGCATCGTGATTCAGTGGAGAAAACATCTGCGGTGAGATCATCTGTGCAAAACAGCGCATAAAACCATGATGTTTCTGAGCCAGTCTCCAGCAACCTGCCGGAAGCCATCCCTCCTGGTAAGGAGCCTGCAGGTTAGCAGTGTCCACTCTGCTGAGCTGTGGCACTAATTGCCTCATTTGTGGGGGTTTTGTATTTGTTGTCAGTCTCGATCCAATCCTCACTCATTGGTTTAAGGGCTTTTGTGCGTTCCAGCCACAGTTGACTGTGAAGTATCTACACTGAGAGATGCCCAGCTGGGCAAGGAACTTGCCGAACAATCTGGTATATCATCTTCCATCTAAGCGCATCACTCTGAGTATCTAAGAGAGAAGAAGCTTCAAAATGTAACTACCCTTTCCCCTCACCCCGAAAGGTGATCAACATTGCTGCTGCTGTTTCGTTGTCTGGTTTATCCAGTTATACAGCTGCACGTTGGGCACTTTAGCAAAGGTTCTTTGGCAGCTGAAAGGGTTACCTCCTCTTTTGGAAGGAACGTTGAGTACTGAAAACACAGCAAAACACTGTGTTTTACCGTGAACAGATCGGGCTTGACCTGACTAATGAGAACTTACAGTAGCTAATGTGATAGTGGCAAAACTTTTAATAATAAGAATAAGAACAAACACCTGATGAATCATTAACTCTGCTGGAGTTAACAATTACAAGGAAGCTGTGACTCCAGTATCTGCATTTTCCCCCTAAACAATATACTTGTTTTTTATATTAGTCACTTATGCAGTGGCTGCCAAGGCTTGGTGCATGTTGCAAGCAGTAGTCAATTCCTAGAGGCCTTCGATGACTTTTCCACATAGTGATGGCCAGGTGGAAGTGAGGAGGACACTGTTAATCAATTATTTTCTTAATTTTGCTTTCCTGTACTCAGAACTAACTCAAATTTTTACTTTTGAAATGTTGATGGGTGTGTTGAATATTTCTTTCGTTATTTTAAAATATACAGTGAGGGGTGTGAATGAGTGGAAAACAGCCCTACGGACAGCTTCAGGACAAAAATTAATCACAAACCAGAGTGCATGGGAACGTGCCGTGTGCTTATGGTCCTAGCTTCTCCAAGTCCTCCCTTTGAACGTTAGGAAGCTGTAGTTCAGGAATTGCAGGAAGCCTCTTTCTGTGCTTTGTGCTCTGGGGAGAGAGAATGAGTTTGCACTTCTAAGTTACTAATTCTGTAGGTGGTTTTAAATGAGTGCGAGGTTTTGAACATGTGCAGTGATTGGAAATCTAAACTAAATCCAGCTGACTCTGAAAGTAATTATCTGTTTTGAAATGGTTTAGCTCTCAACTAGCAATTTTCGATTTGTCTGTGCAGAGAGGAGCATTTTTCTGAGTGGGGGCGCTGGGATTCCTCCCGCTCAGTGAAGTAGATGTCTCCTACACTGCCTGATTGTAAATCAGGAGTGGGCTGCAGAGCCTGCCACATTAGCATAAACCCCCTGGAAGAACTGAGAGTGCTCATTACTGAGTTAAAGAACGTCGCCCACTCTCGCATCCACCTTGCAGGCTTATCAGGCTGGGAAGTTGCTTCACACCTATAAAATTTAGCATGCAAACTTTGTGGCCTGCGAGTGTTCGAAGATAATGGAGTCCCAGCTCCTGCAGCTGAAAGATTTTAAGACCCAGGACTCAAGTTTAGGACTCTTTGTCCAATATCCAGGTATTGTGTCTAGAGACCTCAGTACACAGCTAACGTGTATTCAAAATGACACCAAGTGCTCCTGGAAGCTTACAGGTTCTCAGCCTCCTTCAACTTGATTGGGAAGCCTAGAAGAAAACAGGGGTGGTTTTGCAGTCTGTTTTCATTCAGGCACAATGTTCGCTCTCTTGACACAAGATTTAAGTAACCTAACTTAAACCCTCATGTTCAGTAACGATTAACGCTTCAGAAAATCCTGCCCAGTAGAGGTGAATTTACTTAGAAATTCCATTTTGAACATGGAATCCCTGCCTTTATTTTGTCACCCTTCTTAGAGTCGGATGGTTCTCAGCATTGGATCTGTGCTGTGGGACGGAACATATGCAACACATCAGCAACACCCAGAAGTGTGTACAGAAAGGATCCCATCACCATGTGGGGGAGGGGATGTAGGGGTCTGAGTTGTGAACGTTGCTGGTGTAGTCAGTCTCTTCCCATAGCGTGGTGTTGCAAGCAAACACAGTCTAAAGCTTTTGTTTAACTTCGTGTGTGGGTATGTCTCATTGAGATTAGATGCATGGTAGCTCCCTGGATGCTGTGTTGAAGTGGTTTTCCTGTGTTAATGTGTGGAGCTAAGTTCACTGAGGTGGAAGGAGGTGTGTTCTCTGTGTTACTGTAGCTCTTGTGGCTTTTTGTTTGCATTTTTGTTCAATGCTGGGATCAAGCCTCACACCTTTTGTAGTACTTTCCTTAGGTTTGTGTGGTGGATGAGTCTGGATGGGGTTGGAACCTCTAATGTTAGAATCAGCATGAGCAAGTGGGATGTTTTAACATGCCAGAGGGTGACAAAGGCTGACTCAGGATATTTTTCCATTTGGCTGTTAAATATGTTTTCAAAATTCTAGCTATCTGTTTGAGAAAGGTCAAGTGACTCAAATCCCTCCCATCCCCCAATTCTCTTTTCTTCCACAGCAGAGCATTCAGAAATACTTAATTGACTATTTTAAGGCAGACAAGTCATAGTGAGAAAAACTTCTCAGCACGTAAGTTAATTTGGGCTTAGGGCCTGCAAAAATTAAGTTGCAACCACTGTTAACCTAAGATTTCCCCTGCTGCTCCCAGCCCTCTGAAAGTTTGTTCTTTAACTGAAGAAAAGTACCCGACTCTCATCTCTGTGCACTTCATGAATCAAAAGTGATATTTTGTGTCTCAGGGCTTCTAAAGTCATCTGCACAGATGAGACAACAAAACCAGCTGGTGATTATACTGAGGAAAATACAGATCACAGAAAGGCGAAATGGTAAAAGCCACTCAGGTTCTTCCACCCTAAATTCTTTGGGGTTGCTGATGTCTCCTTTTGTGCCTTGTAAGCTGTGTCTACACATGCACGCTACTTCGAAGTAGCAGCACTAACATCGAAATAGCGCCCGTCGCGGCTACACGCGTCGGGCGCTATTTCGAAGTTAACTTCGATGTTAGGCGGCGAGACGTCGAAGTTACTAACCTCATGAGGGGATCGGAATAGCGCCCTACTTCGACGTTCAACGTCGAAGTAGGGACCGTGTAGACGATCCGCGTCCCGCAACGTCGAAATTGTGGGGTCTTCCATGGCAGCCATCAGCTGGGGGGTTGAGAGACACTGTCTCTCCAGCCCGTGCGGGGCTCTATGGTCACCGTGTGCAGCAGCCCTTAGCCCAGGGCTTCTGGCTGCTGCTGCTGCAGCGGGGGATTCATGCTGCATGCACAGGGTCTGCAACTCGTTGTCGGCTCTGTGTATCTTGTGCTGTTTAGTGCAAGTGTGTCTGGGAGGGGCCCTTTAAGGGAGCGACTTGCTGTTGAGTCTGCCCTGTGACCCTGTCTGCAGCTGTGCCTGGCACCCTTATTTCGATGTGTGCTACTGTGGCATGTAGACGTTCCCTCGCTGCGCCTATTTCGATGTGGTGCTGCGCAACGTTGATGTTGAACATCGACGTTGCCAGCCCTGGAGGACGTGTAGACGTTATTCATCGAAATAGCCTATTTCGATGTCGCCACATCGAAATAGGCTACTTCAATGTAGCGTGCACGTGTAGACGTAGCCATAAGGTGCCAAGTCAGTTATCAACTCTTACTAGAGAGTCTCCTTTGCAAGTGCAGGATTCTTCCGTACTTTATGCTTGTTGTTAGTACTTAAATATCTCCAGAGCTTTTACCACTTGGAGGTTATCTTGAAGCTGAGGACAAGGGGTTATCTTGCTTTGAGACTCCTGAGTTATAGAGCTCTCTACCCATATGTCAGCTGACTACCACAAATTGCTTGACTATAATGAACCTTTTTAAAATTAATTTATTGTTTTTAATGTTTAAAAAAATTCCCAAGAGTTACCTATTGGAAAAAGCACACATGGTGAATTTGGTGAAAGGGGGCTCATTTCTGCAAGCCCTCACTATAGCGTAAACTTGAAAGAAAGCCTCCTCCCGCCCCAATAAATGCAGTTAGGATTTTTCAACATCAGCATATGAAGCTACAGGAAATGATGCTTATAGGGAAGACGACAGTATGAAAGGGAAGTCTCTGCCCTGCCCATTAGGTGAGAGTCGTGTTTTGCCATGTGTAAGTTTGCTCATGTATCTTTTAAGATCAGTCCAAGATGTGTACTGATTCCCATGACCTTATTTGTCTTTCCTTAAACGTATGACTCAAATTCTTGAAAAGCTTAAATTGTTGTAGTTGAGAGTGACAGAGGAGGGGGTTTCCTGGGATGGCAGGAGTTTTACATCTGTAATGAATCTTCAGTAAATCTCTGGAAGTAAGGGGAGGCTCATTGGCATGTTAGAAGGCAGGCTGATCTCTCTTGTATCACTTTGGAAAGCAAAGTATCAAGCAATTTACTCAAAGGGTGTTGTACATTCTGCTGCTTGTCATTAGAAGTGTGTCCACTTTCAAAGCCTCCCTCTTACTCTGCCTTCTGAACTGTTGTATTTATACAGCAAATGAAGTGTAAAGTTCATTTGTACATGTCCTATGCACTATTCAAACCAATCTTTTTATACTATGGCTTAGGAAGAAGAGAACAGTGCCGTGTGTTTCTATTTATAAATCTAGTGCAGGGACTCATTCCTGCCACTGTGATAATGATGTGTCAGTATTTACATCAGATATTTTATGGTCTCCTAACTCAGATGTAGAATTTAACTCTGGTTTGATATTTACCATACTGAGGAAATGTATTTGTTAAAATCTGGTCTGGATACTCAGTGGTGAAGAAAAAGAAAACTAGTAATTAGTAGGTGTCTGTTTTACCTAATGTTGTAAGAGTCGGGTTGAGAAAACAAGGTAATGATTGGTCTAATTAGGGTTGGAATCCGAAAGAAAATTAGGAAGATAAACAGGTAGAAGAATCTTCCTTTACTTGCAGTGTAGAGCAATGTAAGTATTACACAGATACATAAAATGTATAACAAAGAAGTCCTGTGGCACCTTACAGACTAACAGCCTAAGCTGCTGTGGGCAGAGGCCTGCTTCATCAGATGAATGAGTTGGGGTTCCAGAGGAGGATCTAAATATACAGGTTCCTGAAAAGGAGCCAGTCCCAGTCAAGAGGGAGGGCCAAAGTTGACAACATCACTTCAGTCGCGGAGGATGTGGCCCATTATTAGCAGCTAATGGGGAGTTGTGAACATCGAGAGGGGAAACCAGGTCAATTCAGTCAGGGAGGATGTGGCCCATTATCACCTCACTCATGAGTCTGAAGAAGCAGGTCTTTACCCACAGAAGCTTATGCTCCAAAATATCTGTTAGTCTATAAGGTGCCACAGGACTTCTTGCTGTTTTTGAAAATACAGACTGTCGGCTATACTTCTGATAAAATTATAGTATTTATGGGACAAAGTACTGAGGGGAACCAAGACTTGTTTAAACAAATCTTTGTTTTTACTTACTGGATCCTAAATATTTACAGCATAAACATTTCCAAACATAGATTATCATGTGGTACATGGGTATAAATATGTATTATACACATCCAGATACTATGTGGTCAGCGTTATAAAACATAGCAATTACAAATATCATATTTCAGTCAGTTCTAAGTCAAAGGGTGGCAGATATTAAGGGTTTTTGTTTTAGAGGGAATTGGAAGTTGTAATTTTTATTTTTATCTGAGCCATCTTTGATTGGATTCCTTTAAAAGAACAGCAAGCTCAAATGCCTTAGGAGGGTTCTTACGAAGGTAATGTCTGATTTCAGTACAGTTAAATCCAGCTGCTTCTGGCAGCTTCTCTTGCAGACTGGCAGCTAAAAACAACTTCAAGTTTAGATTTATGTATTTTCATAGACAGTACAATATACTGTTCTTTGCAACCTCAACTTTTCTATCACAGTAACTCGTGGATTATTTCTCTGATATATGCAAATCTTCTATTCAGCTGCAGCATTGGTGGCCCAGGAACTCTGGCGAAATTGTCCCTGCAATATGGAAGTTTAACTTATTGTGCTTTTCTATAGGTAAAGTAGCAAACTGAAGTTGGCATTAAATGTTTGCAATCTGAGAAATGATGTGAAAAAGGAGCTCAACTAAATGTACATTTTTTTTTTCAATCCTTTCCTTTTTGTGTGAAGGCTTTTGTCTTTGTATCTTTGCATTATTTGTAAATGAAATGTAATAAAGTTAAAATGTTTTCGTCTCTGGCTGTTCAGCTTTCCTTCCTTGATACTTTTCTTACTGAAGTTTTTTAATATTCAAGTAGTTAAAAAAAGAAAACACAAACACAACCTTTTAATAATGTGTGCCAGAGACCATGGAGGCAAATAATGGTAGCTAACTAACCTGACACTAGTAATGCTTTTGTGGGTGTGCAGACTGACAATGAAGTAGGTAACAAAATCCCAGCTTCAGAATGTGCCTTATTGCTTTTAGGTAACAGGTCTGGAAAGATGATGAAGCATTACGTTAACCCTTAACATTTAAGTTACTTAGAGGAGTCCCAGGTCCTCAAAGCAGGCAGTAGTAACAGTAGAACAGTCAACCATGTCATCTTTTCAGTGGGGCCAGAACTCATGTTTCTGACCACTTGGTCACTGGCTAACCTGTGGGGCTGTTTGTGAAATGCTGCTGTCCTGACCGAATTCTGAATTTGCTGAATTCCCCTAGCGGCCTTGTGGAAGGTGGTGGTATTCTTCTGCCCTTTTGGATCTCACCTGCTGCTGCTCTGTTACATGGGGATAAATGTCTTTCCAAAGTGGATGCATTTCACTAGTGGGAGAATGGATTCCTACACATCCTTCACCACTTGGCTATCTGTGAAATAAGAAATGAGGCAAAAACTATCAGATGTTTGAAAGTTCCACAGAGTTCCTTTCTGAGCTCCACCCATTACGGTTCAAAGATCTATAGATAAACTTAGGCCCAGGTAGGTGGTTTCCCCAACTGGCAGTGCCACAGACTCCACCTGGGATCTAAAATACAGGTTGAACCTCTGTATTCTGGCACCCTTGGGACCTGACCAGTGCCAAACGAGCATTTACTGTGCCACGGGAGGTCAGTATTATCTAGCATATCACCAACACTTCCTGTGCTGAGTGGGCTCTTACAAGACATTGTGGGGTAAATTACAGCTAAAGAACAGCACAGAACAACTGAGAGCCAGGCCTGGCGGCTGGAAACAAACTTTGTGGGACCGTGGAAAACTTGGCCACACCCATGATAGGTAGCTGTCCAGCTAGCTAAAATCATGCTGGATTGCAGATATTGCCGGACAAGAGAGTGCTGGGCTGGTGAGGTTCAGCCTGTACTTACCACCACAGTTTGGGAAGCCATCTTACTGCTGATGCACAGTACAAAATACACCCAAGCTTATCTGATCACTCTATTGACTCCACAGTGCTGAATGCTGGTGTGTCCTTGGGTATGAATTGGGGATGGGGTGAGCATTGTGAATATAGCTTGAGTATAACTTGTTTTTTTTCCTGGTATTGCAGAGTTCCTGTGTGACCTTGGCCAAGTTATTTCACCTAAATGTCCTACTCTTATCTAATAAAAAACAGTCAAGTAGCACTTTAAAGACTAGCAAAATAGTTTATTAGGTGAGCTTTCGTGGGACAGACCCACTTCTTCAGACCATAGCCAGACCAGAACAGACTCAATATTTAAGGCACAGAGAACCAAAAACAGGAAGCAAGGAGGACAAATCAGAAAAAGATAATCAAGGTGAGCAAATCAGAGAGTGGAGGGGTGGGGGGGAAGATCAAGAATTAGATTGAGTTAAGTATGCAGACGAGCCCCTATAGTGACTCAGAAAGTTCCCATCACAATTTAAACCATGTGTTAGTGTGCCGAATTTGAATATAAAGGCCAGCTCGGCCGTTTCCCTTTCTAGAACGGTGCGATAATTCCTTTTCAGTAACACACATACCTTTAGGTCACTCATAGAATGCCTGATTCCATTAAAATGTAAGGAATTATTGCACTGTTCTGGAAAGGGAAACAGCCGAGCTGGCCTTTATATTCAAATTCAGCACATTAACACATGGTTTAAATCGTGATGGGAACTTTCTGAGTCACTATAGGGGCTCGTCTGCATACTTAACTCAATCTAATTCTTGATCTTCCCCCCCACCCCTCCACTCTCTGATTTGCTCACCTTGATTATCTTTTTCTGATTTGTCCTCCTTGCTTCCTGTTTTTGGTTCTCTGTGCCTTGAATATTGAGTCTGTTCTGGTCTGGCTATGCTCTGAAGAAGTGGGTCTGTCCCACGAAAGCTCACCTAATAAACTATTTTGCTAGTCTTTAAAGCGCTACTTGACTGCTTTTTGTTTTGATAGTGTATAGACTAGCACGGCTTCCGCTCTGTTACTACTCTATCTAATATGTGTCTAATCCTGTGTGTGTAGGTGAATTTTGGGACTTAGTTCATTAGTGTTCACAAGTGCTGCATAATGCTAGAGCATTATAGATTAAGAAGGGGTGGTTTGAAGGGTCACTTTTAAGCTATAACTGGGCTTTTAAAAATGTGTAAAATTTCAAGCAATTTGCTTGGTTGCACCTTCAAGCATATGCCCATGTATTAAAAACTAGGTGCAGATAACAAATGCAGTGAAACCTGCTAGTTAGGTCAGTTGGTAGAGAAGTGAGACCAGTAGGACCAGTGATGAATAGAGCAAGTTTTCCGTTTGTATTAGAGTTTAATCCATAGCTCAGATTTTGGGATCACCAGTTTAGCTCTTGCATGATAGCTGCTATTGACCCCTCTTGAGAAGGAATTAGTCTTCTGTTCTCTTACATTTTGATTTATTCCTGTTTCTGAGAGGTAAATAGAAGGAGGTTTAACTCTAAATGAAGTGGGAGATGCAATTCTGGTGGGATTGTTTTGCATGCAGTGTATATTACCTTGTGGGAGAATCTGTTCACAGTATGACAGAAGGAACACAAGCCTTGGTGCATGGAAAGGAAATGCAATTTATTCTTTTGTGACAAGTCATACTGAAGATTTGTTTTGTTTTCCAAAGGAAGTGGTGGAATACTCATCTCATGAACTGTTTGAAACCAAGCGGGACAAAATCTTGGCAAACAGAATGTTTTTTGAACAATCTTGCGTTGGGCCCTGCAGATGGACTTTCCCTTCACTGAGGCCTTGCGGGGGATCATTTCTTGTTGAGTTTTTAATTCCTGTCCTTATGATGCCTGTGATCTTACCCTTGTTCATTTTACACAGGGATTGTTTTCAAAACAACTTAAAACTTTTCATCCTTTGTTTCGGAACATTATCCATCTGCATTTTGCCTGCTGGTAGAACAGTTTGGTGTTTTTGTGATAACCATAGAGGGAACTGCTGTCAAGAAACTTCACTGAAGAAATCCCCCTGCTGTTGTTCATTTGGCTAGAACAATGAATCTAGGCTTGGCTGCATTGCTTCAGACTCTGTATGTGAAGAGGAGGAAGAGAACTGTGCAGAGTGACAACCACAGTACTGTTATGGAAGCACTGTCCTGTGAACAAACATGCGATGCAATACTTGTCGAGCTAAGTGAAGGTAAGCAGGGATCTGCAAAACGGGTGCCACTTTTTGGCTGTAATATAATTTAAAGCAAAAATTTGTCTGGTTTGGGCTCCACTAGGTGAGTTTTGACGCTTATGTCTGATTGCTGAAGAACACTGAGGCACTTTTGTTTCTTTTTTGAGGGTGAGTGTGTGCATCTGTTCTCACCAGTCTGAAGCTTCTGCTTGGGTGCGTGGTGGCAAGCAGCAGAAGAACCCACCTTTTGTCACCAGGTACCTTTCCCGGGAGTGGCTATATTCAGAATGCCGAGAATAGTATGGTCAGAAGCAGGATATGATGTGTCCTGTCTGGAAAGGCTGAGCTTGTGAGCTGCAGCACTTACAGGCTGCAGTTCTGCAAACCAGAAGCATAATGAAGTACTGAATGAGCAGAGAACCACACTCCCTTCCATAGGAGAATTAACCTCCCATCTCCTGTTTTTCCTGTAGAATTGAGTCTCTACTCTAATCTCTCCTCCTGAGAGGGGAAAAGCTATTTAAAGGGGTGTTCCCACATATATGCTATTGATAAATTCGATCTGCAGCCTGGCTAGTTACCCTTAGGGGGAAAGGCTGTACCCTGCAATGTTCAGGACTTGGTTTGCTTGTTAGTAGGCTGTGGTTGGGAAGTGGTGCTTAGGCTCAGGCTTTCCTTCCTCCATAAATAGCTGCAGCTCCACCATCACTGGAAGGTAAAATCTAAGAGGTTAGGAGAGCAGGGAAAGGAGCCTCTTAGAGCAGGGGGAGGAGGGCAGGCTGCTAATATTTTGACATTTACTTTGCCTGCTGTAAACTCTCAGGGGACAAGTCTGATGAGGTGGGTCTTTGCCCACGAAAACTTAAGCTCCAAAAATTGTTAGTCTGTAAGGTGCCACAGGCCTGCTTGTTGGTTTTGCTGATACAAACTAAACAGCTGCCCCTCTGATACTTCCCATATCAGAGGAGGGAACAGCTTGAGTTATCTTTACAAACCCAGAACTGGGCAGGGACACCACTGTCATATGGGCAGTCTGCACTAGGGAAGCAGCTTCAGACTCCAGCCTGTAAGAGCAGCCAATGCAGGGGCCTCTGCACAGTGAGAACTTCCTGCAGTTTTGACTGGACTTGGACTTTTTGCTCCAGCTCATCCTGCTGTTTCTTCACCTCAGTTTCAGTGCCCCTGGACCTCTCTGAAGTGCAGTAGCGCTGCTCTTCCCACTGACCTCAGCCCAGAAGAAAAATCTGCCTGGTGTGTGTTACGAATGTAAGCTCTTTGGGGCAGGGAATGTCTGTCTTTTGTGCAGCGCACAGCATGTTCTTGCGACATCCTTAGATGCTGTGTAATGAAGCAAAACCAGTAACTCCTCACCTACTGCAGCCAGCCAGTAAAGGAGACTTAAACATGCCAATGACCAAGAAGAATTCTTGTACTTTAAGTCTGATAATGTCATTTATTCACCAACATTATTCCAGAACAAAAGGTGCCCTTTGAAAGTGCCTTTTGTGTTCCAGGAGTGACTCAAACTGGACCCCTCTCTACTGTGTGTGCTTTTCAAACTGCCATTTGCTGGCCTGCACCAGTGATGGGACTTGATCTAACCAGGAATGAAGTAAAAGGATCTCCAAGACTTCAGAGCAGCCAAACAGAGGAGAGTTACTCACAGTTCGCCCACAGCAGGTAGGGTCTCAGCATATCTGTTTCCATGCAGAATGAACAACTAGTACTAACAAAACAGTCAGGTTTGGGCTTCTAGTCACACTTCATTTATGAACCTCCTTCCAGCACCTAAAAATCTCTGCCGTTCCGATA
Source organism: Carettochelys insculpta (assembly GCF_033958435.1). Classification (NCBI taxonomy): domain Eukaryota; kingdom Metazoa; phylum Chordata; order Testudines; family Carettochelyidae; genus Carettochelys; species Carettochelys insculpta. The sequence goes on along the minus strand of NC_134163.1, from coordinate 15,397,590 downwards.
CTGTTAGAGATTTGCTGTTGTAGAAGACATGCCTGCTAGGCAGTGCCCTGCTGCTGTGCAGAGGGCAGTGATACGTTACATAGTTCTGTACACCGTATATTGGAGCTGTAGTATTGGAGAGCTGAATACTTATTTAAAGCAAATTTTGATGTATGACCTAAGCCGCGGACTGGGCCAGCTGAGTTCGGAACTGCTCATAATCTTCAGGGATGGTATCTGGAGGGGATGAAAGTGAAGTCCGTGTGGATTAGCAGCAGGATTGCACACAAGGAAACAAGTAACATGAAGTTAAGGCACTAGCCACCCTGTCAGGTGTGCAGACAGGAATTGAACAAGACCTGAGTGATGGGAGGGGTAAGAGGAGCCAGGAATCCTAAGAGCCCAGTGGGATTCAAAGGGACTGGGTTTGCTATTGACATTAAATAGTAATAGGCTTTTTGTCTGAAAGTGCATGTTAAGGCCCTGATCAAGTAAAGGGATAATGCCCATACAGTGGTAGCCACACATAGGTGGACTAGCTGTATTCAGTTCATTGCAAGTGAACTGAAATTGAACTTTGCTTCCTACGTCAGGGTGCTGCTACAGGAGAACTGCTGCCAAATCCCACCCAGAACTGGGCATGTTTTAGTGACAGACAAGAAACCTCTGTCTAATAAACCCATTTTGTTAATATGGGATCCTATCAATGTTGAGATACACATCTCCTAGAGCTGGCAGGTCCTCTAGTCCACTCCCCTGCCGCCTTAGCAGGACCAAGCACCATCCCTGACATCTATTTGCCCTAATCCCTAAATGGCCACATCAAGAATTGAACTCACAACCCCAGGTTTAGTAGGCCAGTGCTCAAACCACTGAGCTGTCCCTCCACCGCTTCAGCTCTGTCACACAAAAGTAGAATAACTTCACAGTAGGGTGGCGGGGAGCAAGGAGTGGAGCTGTTACCTGTGAGGTGGCTGCCACAAGCTGGACAGTGGCATGTCATGGTTAAATTCTGCCTCCCCAGGCCACAGGCTGAGGTGCTTTCAGGAGAAGACACAGATTGCATAGCTCGCTCTCCGAGGGGGCAGCAAAGCTGTTGGGCCCTGGGACAACAGGCAGCAGCATTCCTGCTGGTGGGAGCTAGAGGCTAGTCCCCCCAGGGTCAGCACAGGCAGCAACTCACCGTTGCAGCGGTACCGCAGATTGGACCAGATGATGTTCTCCTGGGAGAAGCAGAAGACTCCCAGACGACCCCCTCGCATGGTGGTATCAAGTACAACTCCAGTGTCTGCTACCTGCTCAGGCCCTTCGTAAAAGCGAGCTCTGAAAGTAGGTGACGTCTGTTAACGTTGCACAGCGCTAGACCTGTGCTGTGTCCTCTCCCACGGCAGGAGGGACGTTGCCCTTCATCCCGTTTGTGCGGAGTGAGGCTGGGGAGGGGCGTACGGTGTTTGACTAAGCAGGGGACAGTGTAGCAGTTGGTTCCTCATTTCTTAAAGGTGCTTCGTGCAGGTTTGGGGTTGACTGACTCCTTGCACAGGGAACAGAACAAGTCCTGCTCCTTACCTGATGTATCCAACTTGAGGCCGGTGCTGTAAGAACCAACGATATGAGGTCTTGTCCTTCCAGCCGGAGTTCCTGGGGTCTTTCCACAGCAGTTTGACCTGATCAGGAGTGTCTCCAGTGTGCCAAAGGGAATTGCGGAGATATTCTCCTGGCCCTGTTTTAGATTTCACTGCCTGAGGGAAGAGAAGGCCTGAGTTGGGTAGTGGGAAGCTGGTGATACACTCACCACAGGTACACATCTTCTGGTGTGTGCAGAACAGCTCTGGCCAGAGTGGCGACAAGGCTGGCGTGTCCTCCCCCTTCCCCTACGTCCTGTGCTCGATCTCAAGCCAGCTGGTGACCCCTGGCCTACGATAAGAGTCTGGGGGCAGGACGAGAGCAGGGCTGTCCGAAACCCCTATGATGCTTGTTGTGCACTTGCCTTCAATTGAATTCCGGGCTCTGCGACTGCTCGGAAGGGGTTTGCCTGCCAGTACGTCTGCTCCGTCTGCTTCCACATCACCACATAGAAACTGGAGCTGTCCTGATAGCCAAAGATAAAGCCAGCATAGTCGTCATCTGTGGCAGTGTTCACGTGAAAGGTGCCCTCGAAATCCACTCCATTGAATGCAGTGTAACCTCAACCAGGGAGAGGAGAAGGGGGAGAAATCACCATCACTAATGAGCCAAGAGAAACAGCCCTGTCCCCCCTAAGGTCTCAACCAGCCTGTGGACTTAATCCAGAGACTCCCTATGAACCAGTTATCTCCCAGTACTCCCCTCGCCTTAGGCCCAGTAGCTCAAAAAAAAGCTCCTTGGGGTGTGGTGTCCAGCCTCCTGCCCAAGGGTCTGGGTTGGTTAAAGTGAAAAGAGTACTGACACTGCCCCTTTGGGGTTTTGCAAAGAAAAATCCCTTGCTGTATTGCAGCCAGATAGCTTATTACAAACCAGACGATTCAAGACAAGAATTCCTTTCCTCCAAAAGGAGGGAATTTGACAGAACCACTAAACCATTCTGAAAATTGTGCTGGGAAGAGGTATTCCACCTGTTAATGTTCTGCTAGGCCAGAGAACAGAACGCCTTACCCACAGCCAGGCCAGGATCACTGTTCATGGTCTGGACAATTTCCATGCCCTGCAAAGTGCAAGCATTACCTCATTACCATCTGGAGTTGAAACTATTATTGTCATGTGGACTTGGCATAGTGGTGCAAACATGCTTCCCTCGCCTGGGAGGAGACAGCAAAATCCTACTGAGTTCCTTGCAGTCATCTGTGGGAAAACCTGGTGCTGATTTCAAATGTTCTATCTCTACCCCAAAGGGTCAGCAGCCTGGCAGGAGATTCAAGTACCCGCTGCGGGGAAATTCCAACAGGTTGGTGAAGTTACAGTGGTGCCTGCCTCCCCCCGACAGGGCCCTCCAGCCATGTCTTGCTGATCTCGCCCATCTCCCCTGCCCTTTCAGCTTTTCCTAGTGAAAACGCAACCGAGCAAAGGGTGAGGGCCAGGCTCAAGCTTTGCAAGTCATTTCCTGCCTGCTCTCCCTGCCCACAGGAAAACATGGAGGTGTGTAGTTGTAAGTGGGGGGGATGCTGCATCACTCACTGAGTTCTGTCTCCCCTCGCACTAGATCAGAAGCCCTCTCCTACCTGATTGAGGACAATCCAGTTAGGGTCAATCTGTGCATCACCCTCAGGGTCCAGCACCACTGTCTGGAAAGCTCTGAAGTCCGTGAGCGTCACCTCCGCATTCTCTGGGCACACATCGATTCTGTCAATCACCTGGTCCTTGTCAAAGTCATCTTCGCAGAGATCTCCCACACCATCACCTGGGGTGGGGATGACAAAGAGCACTAGGTCTCCCTTCCTCAGATGGCCCCACCTCAGTGCTCGGCAGCACCGTCGAACAAGCTCCAGTATCTCCACCACCTCCTACGAATCTACCCAGCTAGGAACTCAGCTGTGCCAGAGCATAACCCTCAAGTACCTAAATGGTTGTTAGGAGGAGGGGGAAGAAAAATTATTCTTTAATCTTTGGTGGTAGGACAAAAAATGGCTTAAATTGCAACAAGGGAGACTTAGGTTGGAAATTAGGGGAAAAAAACATCCTGACAGTTAGGAAGTGAGCACTGAAATAAATTGCCGGGGAGGTGGTTGAATCTCCATTATTGGGGCTGTATAAGAGCAAGTTTGACAGACACTTGTCAGGGATGGTGTAGGTGGTGCTTGGTCCTGCCATGAGCGCATGGACTGGACTCTTCCGGTCCCTTCCAGTTCTAGTATTCTATGGTTCTAGCAAACCCTGGATCCTGTTTAGCCCGGTTTAGTGATTGGGTTCTGCTAATGCCTTTGGCCTGCGTTCCATCTAAATGAATACAATCTCCTGCCCAGGGAGGTGCCCTGCTGGGTCATGTATCCATGCACAGCTGGCACTCTTGAGACAGTACCATGGGAATCCCTACGTGGGGCTGTTTCCCTCTCCGAGTCACAGATGTCGATTGGGGTGGGGGAATCACACCCCTTTGTAATGGTCAGTACTGTGAGGGAGAACTCACTCCCTTATGTGGGCCTCACTGATGGGTACTGTGCACCTGAGCGATGCCCAGCTCAGGCATGGGTGCCAAGAAAAGGAAGTCAAGTCTCCTCTGTTTTCTTGAAAACAGAGCATGTGGCTGAAAGCCAGTAGGGGCAGGTCACGCAGGGCTGGTGTGCTGCCTGTCCCCCTTACGATCTGTATCCTCTTGGCCAGGGTTGCGGACCAGCCGGCAGTTGTCAGGTCGTAGATCAGGAATTCCATCATTGTCATCGTCGTCATCACATTCGTCACCAATTCCGTCATGATCTGTATCCTGCTGGGAGCTGTTGGGCACTGAGGGGCAGTTATCCATTGAGTCCTGGTGGCCATCCCCATCTCTGGCAGAGAGAAGGTTGGAGAAGCCGATCTCAGAGTAGCTGGCAAGACTGGTGGATACTAAAGGGCACAACAGTGGCACATGACCTCTGCCCCATACACAACAGCAAGAAGCCCACAACAAGTGTGTGTGTGTTTAACGACAACACAAATGCACCCACCTTTCAGGTGATCCTGGATCCTGCCAGACAGCAGGAAAGCGGCACCAGCCTTAAAATTTAACCTGTGGCTTAAGCTATGATGAGTTTTAAATTCACTCTAGCTGGACACATCTTCAGTAGCTACGTCAAGACTAGCAGTTACTTGTTCCCCAAACTCTCCTGCCTCCTGGATTCTCTGTGGCCTAAACAAGACTAGTTGCATTTGGTTCTCACCCGTCCTGGTTGGTGTCACACAGGTCTCCCACAAGGTCGTGATCGGCATCTTTCTGGTAAAACATATCATTAACAATCAGCTTAAATATGCCAAGAAAGAACTAAGACACTGCCTGAGCCTGCAAGTATTTGCCTCCAGTTGGTATCTGGAGGTGCAGAGAACCCCCCAGAAAAAGTAGTTAATCCTGTAGCACTTATTGTGATTTGATAGACTTCACACACCCCACACCTCCGGGTCTCCTGCCTCCAGTCATGGAGGTGCAAAGTAGCTGGTCAGTCAGGCCCATTGCTAGCCAGCGGCTGTGGTCTCAACAAGCTTCACTGTTGTAGCAGAGACAGAGCTATTTGCAAGTGACAGTCTTGCCAAGTTACCAGTCTGGCAGCCCCAGGCTTGGCAGCATGGGTGGCACCCCTGCTTTCAGGCCTCGGGGGGCAGAGGAGATGGGGAGAGCTCAGGCAGGAGCTATTTCTACTTGCCTGGTCTGGATTACTGATGGTTGGGCAGCTGTCGCACACGTCTCCCACGCCGTCCCCATCACTGTCTTTCTGATCGGGGTTGGGTATTTTCTTGCAGTTGTCCACCATATTTTTGATCTCTGTAAGGCACAGACACAGAGCCCTTTAAAGCAGCCCTGCCCTAAGGCCTGTGCAGCAAGCTTGTCCACATCACAGCAGGGAGCTGGGCTTGCCCCGGGATCCATTTCTGGTCCTTTCTGCAGCATCTGGGTGTGTTCTATTGATGTCTGGTCACTGGCTTTTCAGGCTGTTTTGGGGAGGGAACTCAGAAGGCCACAGGCCACAATACTTGGTGCCTTTTAATGGATCTGAGGGGGAAGCACACACCTGTCACCATCAGGTTGTTCAGCACTGTCTACACTTACCACACCAGCAGATTTGGCTCAGGTAAACACAGCCTGAGAGGAACCCGAGGCTGGAGAAAAGCACTGAATTGCTGAGGCTTGTGCACTAGATGGGTGAGTCTAATCTGAGTTTTGGCCAGAGATACCACAAGTTGTCTACAGAGGGCAGCTGTCTGCCAAAGGCCAAAGCAGCACCCACACTTGTTTGCTGCACTTCCCGCACTGGGCTCTGTCTAGACAAGACGTTTTCCCCATTTACAGCTCTAAGGGTGGGAAACTTTAATCTTCCAAGCAACAAATACGAATCGAGCAATTGCAGCAGCCGACACAGGATCTCCCGTCTGTGAGCTGGGTGGGAGCTAACCCTTTCCTGTGTGCTCCAACAAGCTGGTTGGTGTGGAGGGCGTGAGGAAGGAAAGGCAGTCAATGTCTGTCAGGGATGTGTTTTAAATTCTGTGTAAGAGTTATTAGAAAATCCCCAGGCTGAGGCTCTCCTTGTTAACAGCTGCTTCCACAAGTGTCCAGCCCCCTGACAAAAGAGCCCGTTGGCCAGCACAAGCATGTAGAAACAGAGCCAGCCAACCTCACGTTCTCTTCAGCAGACCTGGAGCCACCCTGGTCCAGTAGACCAAGTGGCTGGGGGTGTTACAAAATCATGAAGGGGTAGAAAGTTTCCACGAGATGGTTCCTGGGAATGGAGATGCTTGCAAACCCTTGAGAGGGAAAGAATCCCATGTAAAGTCCTTCAGTGTGTCTCACAGGTGGTCATCCCTAGACAGCCCTGTGCCATGCAGGCCAGAGAGGGAAACTGCTCTCAAACCTACATTCCTCACAGAGTGACAGAGCTGCAAACAGCACCGGGTCAATCCAGGAGTGACTGGTTGCAGAGGGGTTAGCCCAGAGTTGTCTGTTTTCTCAAACTCCCTTAAGCAGAATTTACATATCAGCTGGGAATTATTTCCTATGGCTTGGCTGTTCAACTTGGACAGCATCTTCTGGAGGTCTGAGATGGGACAGACATTAATGTAATCAGCAATGCCTGGGGCTTCACTTCCTAGCCCGATGCCATGAGCAACACCAAATAGAACCAGCTTCTTGGGAAGCAGCCTGGGAAGGAATTTGGTCTGTCCCAGTCCCGTGGGGCACGTGTGGTTTCTGGATCTGGAAAGCTGGGCTGCGGGTAAATGCATAGCCTCCATCAGTGACAAATGAAAAGGCAAAGCTTTTCTGGGGCCTAGCCCTGACGCTTGCTGCCTTGACTCCCTGGCAGAGGGAGACACAGGCCTTTATCCACTGAGCAGCCTATGCTGGAGCCACTGTGTTTGCCCAGTGGCTTCATTTCCCCTGGGAAGGTGCTGCAGCTCTGGTTTGAGTTCTAGGGCCAGTGTGAAGGTTGCATGTGGTGTGGCCTCTTGTGAGCCATGAAGGCTCTTAGTGCATGTCCTGGGTGGGACTGAATTGCTGCCCAAGCACATGGTGATTGGCTGGAGCAATTCCAATCAGAAACAAGTGTTTTTTCTTGCTGCGCTTTAGGGACCTGTCTCTGATATTTGGTTTATGCCCAGTGAAACTTCTGTGGAGGAGGCTCCTGACCAGCTTTTTAGCAGGAACATCTCCTATGCGTGTGGTACCAGTCCCGCTGCCCCCAGCTCTTACTGTCTCCATCAATGTCATCATCGCACGCATCTCCCTTCCCGTCCCTGTCGCTGTCCTGCTGGTCATTGTTCGGTGTGTTCTGGCAATTGTCACAGCTGTCACCGAAGTTATCCTGGTCTGTGTTGCGCTGGTCCGGGTTGCGCACAAAGATGCAGTTGTCCTGCCAAGGGGGAAAGAGTAAGGCAGCGGTCCCCGGCCATGGGAAAGAATGGAGGGGTCCCAGAGCTGACCTACATGGAACCGTGACCCAGGGCTCTTGCCCTCATCCCAGGCAGAGGCCCAGTGCCCAGCAGTGCTGTATGTTCAGCTGGGACCAGCATTTGCCCAGCAGCAGATGCTGAAAGCTGGGTGACATTTGCCCAGCATAGTCCCTTTCACTGCCTCCAAGAATCCTGATTTCCTCCAGCCACAGCCTCTCTCCCGCTTCCCACACACCCCAGCCTTCCTGGAGAAGAGCAAACCCTCCAGCCAACACGCTGGTTCCTTGTGACCCAGAAATCCTCTTTGCTTCAGGCACAGCCGGGGCTGCCCAGACTGACCCACAGAGAGCCAGCCTCATCTGTAGAATCCCTGGCAGAGGCTACAGCTCCCAATGCCGGTGGGCAGAGTTGGAGCATGGCAGGCTGGGAGCTCATTTTCCTGTAGGCGTGCTGGCATGGCATGGGGCCAGGCATCAGAGTCCAAACCTCAGCATTCAATATCCCATCTCCATCAGCATCGTCGTCACATGCGTCACCGATGCCGTCCCTGTCCACGTCCTCCTGACCGGAATTGGGGACGCTCACACAGTTATCCTGACCAAAAAGCAACAGAGATGTACCCTGAGTGGCTGGTATATTGTGCGCACCCTGGATTCCACCCCCCCATCCCACTTTTTTCACTGGCTGGGCAAGCCTGTCCTTGGAGTCAGGCCACTCCTGAGCCAGCCCCAGGGCTGCGTGGCTTATGGGACCGTGGCTTTGTAGCTGTAGGAAGAGGAACTGACCTGTGTTGGAGCTCCAGGTTCTTGCTGTGCATTGCCCTGGGGTCAGCCAGGTGCATTAAGGGGGCTCTTACCTTGCGACATTTTCGGTCTGTGCAGCGCAGCTTCTCATCTGGGAATCCATCGATGTCTGTGTCCCTCCCGCAGATGTAGCCATTCCCTGCCCACCCGACAATGCACTGCAAGACAGCAGGGCTGGGGAATGAGGGTGCAGTGCCATGTCTGTCAAGCACATCCCTCCAGGGGTCAGGTCTGCACTGCACAGACTGCAGCTGGTCTCAGAAACCCAGGGGACCAGATGCCTCATTCCTCAGGTGAAAGAAATATCCCCTGGACGAGGCAGCAGGGCTGTGACACGGCATTAGTTCAGATGTGAGCTCTCAGCTGGATGCTGAGACAGAGAGCTACTGAGACTCAGCAGCGCTGGGCTTCCCCTGGCATATACATGTTCTCCCAGTCTGAACAAGGCTCACTGCCTTGCAGGGGCTGTGGGAAGACAGACCTCAACAGCACCATCTAGGGAAGCTCCCCTCCTTCAGCCCAGCTGGGGGAAGGAATTGATGCTATCTTGAACTGGTGGGACAGTCTGTCACTGACCCCTATTGGCCATCAGCTGACAGGACCTGTGAGCTCTTAGGAGAGTAAACAGATGTGAAAGGAGAACAGGCCCTGCTGTCTGAGCAAAGGGCAGTTTGGTTCTCACCACGCACGAGATAGTCCCGTCACGTTCAATGATGCAGCGAGCTTTCTCATGGCACGGACTGAGCTCCCCGTTGGGACAGCGTCTCTCCATCTGGCTTCTACACCCCACTATCTGGTCCCCAACAAAGCCCAGCTTACAGGAGCCACACTTGTAGGATCCCTGCCAGAGCAGCAACGAGAAGACATGCGGGTGAAGGAAAAGCTGTGCTGGAACACTCCGTCCCAGGTGAAAGGAGACATTAAAAGGGGTCTAGAGAGCCAGGGCCAGGCCCACGCTCATTACCCGTGTGTTTATGCAGATGGAGTTGGGGACACAAGCCCTGGCGCTGTCTGTCTCACATTCATTGATGTCATTGCAAACCTGTCCGGGAACGAGAGAGTGGGGGTGTGAATCACACGAGGCTAGCAGGCTGCCACCTCCCTTCTAGTGACTTCTGGGGATTGGGGTGGGGGGGTGCGGTGTACCTGCTTGTTGGCTCTGGCAAAGGCTAGCCCAGCTCCTTTGGGTGCAGGCCCAGTGTAGCCGTGGGGACAGGGGTCACAGTGAAAGCCAGGGACAGTGTTAACACAGCTGACGCTCGGGAAGCAGGGATTTGTGCTGCACTGTAGGCAAGAAGCAGAGTTCCTTTGAACGACCAGTGGTGTTCCAAACTAGCTATTCCCTGCTGGGATGTGGCAAGAAGGAAAGGCCCCAAATGCAAGCAAGAGTAAAGGGGGAGATTTGAATGTCTGTGCCCTTTAAAAGGGCAGCTCCTCAGTCTGCTCTCCCCAGTGGGATGGGACACACCTCTCAGGTGCCCCCAGCTTCCCTGGCAGCGGACTAACATATGCTTCATGACTACTCCAGGTCCTGCAACCTCTCCAGGTCCAAAGAACCTATCGTTCATCACCCTGGTTTTCAGGGGTCAGGGTTAATTTGCAGCTCTGTGATGGAATTGTCCATCTCAGGAAGAGAGCATTAGCATTCAACAGCAAATCCACCCTCAAAGGTTACATTCTCCTATCTTACGAATTGCTTAATCTTTTCCTACTGTTATTTTAATTTAAATTCCCATGCTGTATGTCCACAGTGTCGTTAAACCAGGAAACCGCTGACAGCCAGCAAACCTCTGTCTCTGAACCCAATTGTATTGTGCAAAGGAAATAAAACCTGTCATTAGTAAGTGGCCACCCAAAGAATCAGGAAAAGAAATCATTTGTCTAGAAGAAGCTGAACTGCAGCTGCAGAGGCGGATGGGAAGCAGACAGGGATCCCACTGTGCAGGTCTCACTGTGTGGTGCTCATGGAATCCAACCTGGTCTGCAGTGCAGGTTTACCTCTGGTAGAGGTAGAGGGTCAGAAAAGGGACCCCTTGGCTCACCTGTGTGCCCTGAACATCACAGGACAGACAGCTTCACCCAAGCCCATGCCTCCTGTGTGAGCCACTGAATTACTTTTAGAAAGAGACACCTAGCCTTTAAAGACTCTTTGGATGGCACTAGAAGAAAGAAGCTAAGTCCTGAGACCTGGGTTCCACACCAGGTGAGTTAAAGGGGCCAGTGGTTTGTTCCATTAGGCAGGGCAGTTTAACTGTGTGACCTCCCATAACAACAAGGCTCACAACAGAAACTCCTACTCTGCACCAGAGAAGCGTTAGCTGACGTTCTTGTGATGGCTAATCATTCATTGCAGGTGGTCTCTGACCTCATTAATATCTGTGCAGTGGGTCCCGTTGCCTGTGAAGCCCAGTGGGCAGGGTCCACAGTGGAAGCCCGAGCTAGTCTCTGTGCAGGTAACGCCGGGGAAACACGGGTTTGGCGAACAGCTGGAAGTCAGTGCTGTGCTGCTGGGTGGCTCCCATGGCTGCATGGCTACAGAACAGAAAACATGTTTGGTGCTGGCTGAAGCAGCTCTGCTCCTACCGTATGGTGCTTCGATGGAGCCTTCTACCTGAGGAGCCCATGGTGCTTTACAAGGAAGAGCTGCACATCACCCTGAGAGGTAAAACAGTCATGTTCCTATGCTGCAGATGGGGAAATCGAGGCACAGAGATGTGACTTGTCTGAGCCCTCTCAGGTTCATTGGCAGAGTGTGAAATACACCCTGAAATTTTGATTCCCCATCTGGTACGTTGATCATGTCCATAAGTATCTCTGAAGACTGCTTATCTAATATCCACAGCCTTTACCCACCATCCCCAGCATGCCAGAAGGTCTACAACTGGCCCCAGAAGCGGGTGCGAGTAGGACTCCTGCATGGGACTCTAGATTGGCTTCTATTACAGAAGCTCCAAGGTTGTCCCTTGGAAGGACAGCTGCCCATTCTGCTTCGAAGGTAAGGGTCACAGCTGCAGTGGTGCTATAAAATACTTTCTTTGAAAGCTGTGTCAGCCCAAAGGATAGCCTGAGGAATGCCGAGTAATCCATCCTTCTCCTTGTAAACCAGAATAAGAAGTGGTGAAGACAGAGATCGAGTGAGAGGAAGACAGTTCAAGACAGTTTTACGAGCAACTTATTAAAACAACTGCTGTTGATGAATGTGATTCTGTAGTGCGGGCCCCAGGGGCTCTGGCTAATCTCTTTTCCGGCAGCAATGTGGGAACAGTTACTGCTCTGTTTCTTAGCTGCTCTGGTGACTGACAGAGCATGTTCCTGAACTCTGCACGCCCTAAAGCCACATACGCTGGAAGCAAATCTCAGTCCGGAAAGTCAGTCAGTGGGGAGCAGATGGCAACTGATGTGCAGGATGTTGATTGTCTCCTTGCTTGGCTAAGGGCAGTTGTGGCTTGGAAGAAATGGCCTGGAGTCATGTTCCATGTCAGTCAAACCTAGCAGGGGGGTGGGGTTGTTACGTGATGTGAGTCTACGCACCTGAGGGACACAACGATTTCCCTTACTGGTGCAGTATAGCGCCTCGCAGGATTGCTGTGAAATGGACCTTATAGCCAGGGAAGGGTGCACAAAGCTGGTGGTCAGATGCAGCCGTTGACCAAGAGGACACCACTGAGGCAGGGCGCCTCCTCATGCAGCTTTGCATGGGCTTACCTTAAGGAATGATTTTCAAACCACGGCCCTAGGCATGCTGGACACTCTGCGTTCAGGCTAGGACTAGTGGGTTAGCTCAGACCTGTTCCTAATCTAAAACACAATTGTCCACACAGCATTTTATACTGGTTTAAGTAATCTAGGATGTGTGCATCCCGGCAAGCCCTGTGTCTTGGAAGGACAGAGATTCTTGAAGGGGCCTGGTTCCCAGCCTCCACACCAGCTAATTGTTTCCCCTGTGATTTGCTAAGGGAATGACATCGAGTGTTGCCTGTAGGCTGAGTGCTTGGGTGGCTGCCCAGGAGCGATTAAGGTGCTACCCAGCTGACTAGCAGAGCACCCACAGCCGGCAGCCTGGCTTTAGTGGTGGGGCACATCTGCACATGCCTCAATGTGAATAACAAATATACTACGCACTTAGCGGGAACACGGGAGAGATCTTGGAACAAGAATAAACCCAAGCCTAGGGCTAGGAGGCAGAACAACCCCCATTTGAAACCCAGGTCTGCTATGGAGTCCCTGGGGCCAAGTTTCTACCCTGTTCTCTTTACCCAGCTGTGAAAGACAGAGAAGGCTCCCAGCTGCCTCCCTGGCCTGGCTGATGAAGACTAGTGCAGGGTCACAGAGTGTGCTGAAGAGGGGCCGTACCCCAGCTGAGGAGTAGCCTCAGTCGCACCTAGTGAAGGGGACAAATCAGCCCCCCGCTGGGTTGTGGGAGGTGGTGACAGTTCATTGCTTAGATGTAGAAGGCAGGGGGTGAACATTTGGGCATGAGCCATTTAAACAGCCACTCACCGCAGGCATCACACTCCATGACTGTGTTCTTCAGGAATACGATCTCCTTAATCTAGAATGAAAACAGGCCACCAATTAGCCTGGCAGGTCTCACTCCTCTCCCTCTCCCCTGTGGTGGAGGATTTTCAGTCCAAGGGAAGCGAATGCCTTTGGTTCTATGTTGTTTAGAGGAGGCGTGTCTTACACCAACACCTGAGTCATGGGGCATTATGGAGCCTTAGCCTGTTTTAAATCCAGCTCTCTCCCACAGCTGGCCAACCGGCTGGCCTGGCTGTGGAGCTGAGTTTACCCTGTGCCTGGGCAGAGGAGCCAAACGCCAGAGGTAGAGACCCATTTCATTTTTCTAGGGGGTTTTAATCCTCCTGCAAGTTGCTGGGCTGTCAGCAGAGGAAACATTCCCTGCAGAAGTCCTTCCCCGCTGAGCTGGAGAGGCTGTGCCCCAGAGGAGAGAGCCTGGGTCAGTTAGTGGGTTGAGACAGGTGGGAAATGGAGGGAGGTCGGAGACTCACAGTAATCAAAGGGGTCAGACAGCCACAGCAGTTCTGAGACCTCCGCTCAGTCTTGACCAGCCCCTCCAAAAGGCACTTACTCCCCAGAGCCCCCAACTCCCTTAGCATCTTGCTGGGGTTTCTGCAATGTGGGAGGATGAAAGCCAAGCAGCTGGAGAGCTGAGCACCAACCTAAGCAGCACCTTGAAATCGGGGAGGGGCAAGGGCAAATCAGGAGGGTTGTTTTTTAAAAAAAAAAACAAAAAAAAAAAACCACATTGACTCCTCCTTCATTTAACTGCTACTGGTGGGAGTGGCACTGGTGGAGTAAAGGGTATTGGCCTGGCTCAGGCACCACTATGTACGTCAGCGTCGAGGTGACCTGGCTCTCCTAAAGCTCCAGCCCAGCTAGGGCACTTGGTTACAGCCTGAGGAAGTGGATAGCAAGGGCAGGAGCAGCCCCAGGCTTCAGGGTGGCTGTAGAGACTCCAGCTACGTCCCAGTCAAAACACATTTTGTCTGTGTTCTATCTCCACTAGGAAAGTGCATTAGCAAAGGTGTTTGGAGGCAAGACTTTGCACCCAGCACAGCCATCTGTAGCAATGGCAATAGCCGAGCCTGACTACCTGGGAGCTTAGGGCTGGGGCATTATCTGGAGAACTTCATAGCATAGGTTGTGTCTGGCTCCCATCTCTGTGGTTCCATAACATGGTAGGGAGCAGCCTTTCCTGAGGGCAGGGGGAGGGATGTCAGACTGCAAAGCCACTTTCTCCAGTCTCTCCAGCACCCCCCGATCTTGTGTCCTCATCATGGATTTGTGCCCACAAGGAAGTATCTCTTCCTATCTCAACCCCAGCGCCTATGTACAGGGGCAGGCAGCTCTTCCTCTAGCCAATGTTCCCCAGGGCCACAGTAATCTTATCATGTGCTAAAAATAATTTAATTTAAGCCATGAGTAGCACCAAACCGAAGTGCTCCACCCAGCGAGGGCACTGGGGTCAGGAGGGGAGTGCTGCTACGCAGTGCCAGCTCTAACTCAGGAAGGTTTCCTTTGCACTGACAGGCTGCCTGGCTTAGCCTGCTGCTGCTCTCATTACTGATAGTGAAATGCTGAGTTGTGGGAAATAAGGCAATTGAAAAACTATGTACTTGTTAAAGAAATGGGCAGCCCACCTGTGTAAGTGTCCACCTTCACCCTCCAGGGATGTGCATGAGTCCTTTATTCAAGAGTCTTTTGAGGCAGCCAGATGCTATTTAAAAATGATTCCATGGCAAAAAGGGGGGAAAAGTAGAGGCAGGGCGAGAATAAATAAAAAAGGCTGTATGGAGAAGCAGTGCTCAGTGAAAAGGGATGTTGGAAAGCACTGTCCCAGGCTATCCAGAGCCACGTCTGACCTGATTCCTAGCAAACACTGGATGTTTATGCAACAGCCTGACATGTGAGTGTAACTCAATGCAACAGATGGTTTTTCAGATTTGAGGCTGGCTAGTTTGCACTGGCACAGGGCCCTGGCTGCCATTCCAATGATCTGGCAGGCAGAGGCTGCCGCCTTCCGAGGATACAGTCGCAAGGGGTGAATGGAACCTTTCTATGGCGTTAAAAAGAGCTGACCAAAGTGCCGCCCCCTCAGTTAAACCAGGGCAAGATCTAAATTCACCTCAGGTCCCAAACTCCCTTGGATGCTGGTGGAGCCCACGAGGTGTTATTAACGCAACAGAAGGAAATGGAGACAGTGAATACAAGCCTTGTTTAGCTCCCATGTGGACCCTTCTGGGTGGTTGAAGGGGCTCTTCTATCTTCCAGCCTGGCCTCTGTTGACTTCATGAGCCAACAAAACTAAGGAAAAAATGACTTTTACTGGCCCTGCCACATTACTCCAGTGATCAATGTCCAGTCTGCTTGTCTAGTCTTGTAAAATAATTCTTCCTTTGGGTTTGGGTTTGGGTTTCTATGGAGGATGGCCCAAGCCATAGAAATGGCATGGAAATTTGGATCCATGTTACCCCAGAATTCAGGGAGGCTCTGAGGTAGGGGTGAGGGACAAGTGGGACTTCTCCCGTTCCATGGGATGAGTTCCCATTTTAATCCCTGTATTTGACAGGACAGGTGCAAGGCAGCTGCCTTGCTGGTACCTCTGGCACTGGGGGAGAGGCAACCATGTTCTCACATACCTGCTGCTTCAGCAAATCTCTGACTTCCTTCAGTGCCAGGTTTGTTTCTCTCATCTCCGCAAGCATCTGGTGCTGCACATCAGCTCCTGCCAAAAACAGGAGCATCAGCAGCAGAACGTGCTCACCTATGCAGTTACTTACTGATTCTTAATTGTTAGGCCTCTGCAAAGAATTACAACCCTGGAGCAGAGCAGAGGCTAGCAGGCAGCTGTTAAGGGGTATGGGCAGCAGCACATTTACAGTCCAGGGCTATGGAAGATACCACAAGGGGCAGCCCTAAGGCAAAGAGCTGCTGCACAAGGGTTGGGGAACACAGCCAAGTGTGCCTAAGGTACAGGCAGCTCTTCGCCCACTGACCTAAGATGGCCACTGTAGTAGTTTTGCCTGCCCACTGCTGGGACAGCAGCAGCAAGTCCCCTACTATTCAGTTGTCTTGCTGTGGTTTTGGGGCTGTGCAAGGGGTCTGCCCACCGACACAGAGCGCGAGCTGCCACTGCAGCTCAAGGGCACTTGAATAGAGGTGTGCAAAGCAAACCCTAAAACCAGCCTCCACAAGAGGAAACCCAGAAGCTCACCAGCTCCGCAGGGATGGGCTACTTCCTATCGTTCACCCATGCTTTTAACTCCCCTCCCCAGCTTCTAGCGTTGCTGGTGAAGAGGGCAGAAGTGGCAGGGCTGGCACCACCTTCCACAATCAGACAGGTCCCTACACACCAGGCCACCCTGGCTGGAGCTGCTGGTACAGCATTGGCCATTCTCTGAATTCCGACTTGGCTGCTTGATGGTCCTGCCCAGGGTAAGCTCATTTGAATCCCTGCTGTTCTGAGAAGGAACAAGAACGTGACACAGACAGCAGGCTTCTGTCTAGTGCCTAACCCTGGATACAGCTTGGCTGGAGGTATGGGGAAAGATGCACCATTTGTAACATAGCACAGTTGTCTTGACTTGGCTCTGTAGGAGGTGCCATTGCTGCACACACTGCATGGGATTGTGCCCAAAGACCATTTGGAGATTGCAGCTAATAGAGCATGACAGCCTGCACTGGCTACCAGGCAGCTTTTCAATGAAATCCATGGGATTTGTTGAAGGCATGAGTGGGTTCCGCCTTGTCTGCCATATGGACTGCCTCTGTCCATAGCAGGAGTAAGCAACAGGACACCTTATGCAAATCAGACATCTTGCCATTAGCTCCTGGGTTTCCAGCAAGGGGTCCCTAGCTTGTGAATTCAGCTCCCCTCAGCTCAGCCTGAAGTGCTAGGCCCAGCTCTACAAAGGCATTTAGGCTTCTCACCTCCATTGCTGAGCTCCAAAAAATCAGCTGTTCTCCAGTGGGAACAGCATGTTTTAAAGTGTTGCAGTACAAGCCACACAATAGATGGCACAGGAATTATGGATCAGCTGTGCTGCTCTCCTAACCCCACACGGGCTAGTATCACTCATAAAAATGATCATACTGGGTCAGACCAAAGGGCCATCTAGCTGCTGTTCCCTGTTTACCAAGGGCAGGGAGTGGAAGGTAAATCAGATGTTTTCTGGCTTTATAAGACTATTCTGTGTGAGTTCTGGCAGAAGGGTCAGGTCAGTTTCTATTTTGTCTGACGAGGTTTGTCACTCCCTCATTGCTGGATGCTATTTTAAAATTGACATAAAAGATTGCATATTACGGGAACTAAAGACGCGCAGAGAGAACCAGGTGCCCAGCTGTGATTCCCACAGAGAATCAGAGCATTTGCAGACATGCCCTGCACGTTGCAGTCCATATTCCCGAACTTCCTCACTCTTTTTATAAACATGTTTTGCCCTTTGGAAATTGCTCTTTTAGATATCACTTTGCTTGATGCAGGAGTCATAGATGCTGCGTGAATTGAGCAAAAAATCCCCAACTTGCTGCTTAAAACAACAAGGGGGGCGGCACACAGAAGTCCCTGGTAGCTGCCCCAGCACATCCTGCTTCAAAGAGGGCTGTTATGTCGTCATGTCCAAAATAAAGATGATTTACCAGGGACATGTTATTTGACTTGCAAAATAACAAAATTTGGTCAGTTCCAGCTGCCAAAGGAAAGGAATAATTTTCAAAATATCGCTAAACAGAGGAAAAAATATCATGTAGGATTGGAAAATTTAAACCTGTTGGCTGGAGGTTTTGTATGAAGCTACAACTGATAATCCAATTCAGGTCTCACTAGCCTTCGTTGACATGTCATCTGCTTTCTCACTTCTCTGCTGCCTACAGTGTCTGCAGTGAAGGGCTGAGCACAGAGAGGTAATTAAAACCCACTTACCTCCTCCTGCACTTGCAATCTGACTTGTTGCAAAAGGACAACAGAGATTTAGGAGAAAAGTGAAGGCTAGAGTTGAAATCATGCTTGAATCCCAGAGAGATGAGGCTGTGTAGGCTTCTCTTGCAAAGGATTTGTTGACCTGCAGGTTTGCCTCTGCTCCTTGTTAGTGTCCGTGGGTTGCTATTTATGAAGTTGCATTCCTTCCTCTGAAGTTCTCATTCTCTGTTGCTGGACGAGTGGGGGACGTCATTTCTGGCTCCCAGTCCACAGAGAAAGGTTACAAAAGTAAACAACATGAAAAAATCATCAGGAGAGCAATGTACAAAGTTTTTTTAAAAAACCATCTTGCACCACAAAAAGGTCAGAAAATTCCAGAGTTAACTGGATTCTCTTCTGGATCAATGACTTTTTTGTTTTGATGGGGTGAAGAAGTGGAATTTATAGTCCTGGCTCTAAGGGCATTTTCCTTCTAGCCTCACTCACAAAAACACATCTTACAGCAAATGGGGGTTTAACTAGAGTTGCATCCACGGTTCTTGGCCTCCCAAAGACATTTGGGCTCAGCTGCAGTATTACTGCATTCACTTCCAACCCACAGAGGACAAAACCATCACATGTGTCTCCCATGCAGTTGCTTTCCATGGGGATACAGGCTCAGCACAGACTACTGGGGCTGAGGTGCAATGGAATATTTAGGGGTCTGCCATGACCAAAGGTGTTACCGATGCTGCATACCAGACAGAAGGGAAAGCATCCATTTTGCACAAACCACCAACACAAGTGGTGTGCTAGCTGCCCTGCTTGTTAGGTGTCTCCGACAGAGGCCAGCCCTTCAACAGGTCATGGAGACTTACAGTCCTCCCCTCAGCCAAGTGGGCCTCCTTCAGGGAAGGAAGCATGTTGGTGGGGGTGTGGGACAGAGAGCTCTGGTAGTGCTCCTTTGCTGGTCTGTCTGCATGGATAATTGATTCTCAGTCCAACACCTTCCACCAGCACCAATTTATCACACAGCAAACAAGGAAAAAATCTACTTCCAAGATAGCGTTGGGATAAGCCTACACATACAGCGACTGGGGCAAGAGCCTCTTGGTGCCATCAGAAGAGTAAGTTCTAGATACAACTGTGGCCCATCCAGGAAGATTACCAGGAGTGATGAAACCCAACCAGCACTCCTCCTTGCTGCGTGCACTTTGGCAGTTGGAGTGTGAGCTCTGACTTGCTGCACCTGTGCCCTTGGAGGCTTCTCAGCTGGGCTATACTCACAGAGGTGCCACAGACAGCAGAGCCCTGGAGCACGACAACTTGGACTCCAACACTGGCAGCGCAGCAGGACCTTCCAATGTTCAGCTGGTGCTTTTGGTTAAGGTCCAAGGCCCAAACACCACTGTAGCCTGCATGCTACAGAGCAGGAGGTGAGGGGATAGGGCCGGCCCACACTGGCAAAAGTGCAGGGGAGCGTTCAGCAAAGGTGGCAGCCCAACCGTGGTTCATTTTATGTTCCGTGAATGGTGAAACGAAGTTTTTACTTTCCTGAGCCAGCCTAGAGTTGTATTAAAAAAGCAGTAATTTACAGCTGTTAAGCAGCCTTTCTGAGACTCTTACCTAGTCTGAAACACAGGTGAGCCAATCGGGGCTGGCTGCAGGTGGGTCAGGAGCCCCTAGGAGTGTTAACTGTGCCAGTTTTATTTGCTGTAAATAAAAGGAATTCAGCTTAACTTGAAAACAGCTGTTGCTTCCCACCCCTCTTGGAATTTTCATCATTTTTTCTGTACCTTCGTGGCAAACCAAAGCACAACTGCTACGATTGTCTGATCTTCACTAGCAGCCATACTGCCTGTTCCAGGGACCACTCCCGTGGAGCGGGGGTGGAACCAGCCCTGCTTTTTTAAATTTTTAAAGCCAAAAAAATGTCAGGGAGCTAAATTCTGTCAAAAGTGCTAGACTCCGAGCCCTAAAGTCTAAGTCTTCTGTCCCAAGAACACATATAGCTTGGGCAGCATCCATTCAGGCTTTGTGCTCGTTGTTCCCCAAATAACTTCCCTGTCCCCTGACATTGCAAAGGCCCTTTGCTATGAGGAAAGAAGGTTCTTCAGTCTCAGGAGCTCATTCAAGCTCTGGGTTTTCTGCTTGATAGTCAGCAAGAACTCATAGTGCCACTCCTGCTGGTGGAAGAGTTTGTTGGAAGCATGGTCCTTCAGCAGAAGCCGGACTGCTCATTTTTGCCTGGCCTAGTTTTGACTCTCCAAAGAGCTGTTTGGTTCAAGGCTGAAAAAACAGAAAAGTCCAGGGAAAGAGAGAGAGATGTGGCTCAAATGCAACGGGAAGCACGCATAAGGGTCCCTTGTGAGCTCCTCCCAGGAAGAATTCACATGGGAGGATTTGCTTAATGTGGAACAAGAGCTGTATGTATATGGACCACAGATCAGCCAATCAAAACCCCAGCAGTACAAAAACAAAAAACTGGAACCGTTTTATCCAAAGCAAATAAAAGGTGCCTGTGCAGTAAGAGCATTTTCTCACATACAAGTGAAGTGTTGCTCAATGATATCGGAGCAACATCATACTCCTAGCCAAGAAGTGAAACGAGCAAACCAAGGTGCATGCTGCCCTTCAAAAACCAAATAAGGTGTAGTACAGGAAATTAGAGCAGGTGGTGAGATCAATCCAGCTGTCCTGGGAATTGTTCCCTCTGACTTAATAAGGGTTTTATTTTCTTGCATGGACACTTCCGCATTACTAACATTTCAGAAACCAAAAAGTCTCTGACCTGCCTCATGTCTTTGCTCCAAACCAGATGTTTGTCAGACCATGATGAATGGACATGTGACATGATACAGTCCCTAACCAGAAAGGGAGCAGCCCCCAGAGCCACGCAAACTCTTTTTTTGTGGGGAGGGGGGGTTGAACTTCAGCAACAATCCTGACTCCTCTGCTTCAGGCTGAGCATTTATAGTTCAAATGGCTCTCTTGCCGTGGCCTCACCTGTGCTTCCTGGAGCCTGCTGATCATGTTGGTGTGTAAAAGCCTCGTGATTTTAAAATGCAACTTAGTGACTTAATAAATGTGTCTCAACAGGATATTAGATGTTAGTTCACTTCCTGCACTGTTAGTGTGGGGCCTGAAAACAAACCTACAGACAACGCTGTGCAGGAGGACAACCAAATACAGTTCTGGGGTGGAAGGCACCTGCAGCTAGGCTTACTGGACACTAGGACCAAGACATTGCCCCAGTCACAGAAGATGAAATCATGGAAGAACTAACACTAATCAAGGCTATTGCCTAGGACCCTGGCCAGCTCATAAAATAGATAGACCATCTTGCCCCCACTAGCAGAGCCTACTCCCACTTCCTTCATTCCCTCCAGTCCCATAGGACACAATAGTCCAGCACTAATGAAGCCATCAGTGGATCCTGGAAACTTCATTGATTTGCCCAGTGCAGAACCTTCCATTTCTCAGAGAGATAATATAGAAGATAGCAGAAGGCGCCCACCAATCTGTTCCTTCTGAAACAGCAAGAGAGGCTGGTGTGTCAGGCTGGGCAGTGCCAGGAAAGCATTCTCACTGCCCACTAATTCCCTGCTGGTATCTGTGTTGGAGGATCCAGGTATTGGGGTGGGAAAGAAAGGGCCGGCTCCATCGCCTATGCAGTTCTCAGGCTCTGTGCCAGCACTGAGTGCTAAGCTGGCTCTGTGAGTGACTTGGATGTCCTTCTGCAAGGAGCGCAACTGAGCGCCTCTCACTGCACTGCTGTGTTTGATGGGTACTTTAGCAACAGGCTCTTTCCCCATGCTTCATTCATTTTGAGAACATCAGAGGTGGCAGCTTTCAGTGCCCCAGACCCCTGGCCCAGATTGGAACTGAAAACCCACAGGCAGGGAAACCTCTAACACATCCCATCATCCATCCCTGGTAGGCCTCATTCCTAGGGCATAGAGGTGTATGCCAAACTACAGAACACAGCCAAAAGCCTTCCTAACTACGCACCCCCCGCTCCCTTTTTAAATATATACAATCTAGACGATGCACTTGGCATTCTTGAGTCCTGAACTCAAATTGGTTGGTTTGTTTTTTTTTAATTTCCCCATTTAAACCATTGTTCTGGAGTGGGCCTGGGAATGAGGGGTTCAGTGAGCAGGCTGCACAGGGGAGAGAAGATAACCCCAGCAGCTTGGGGCCATTGCAGCATAGCCAGGGGAAGAACACATGTCCCCCAGCTGGGGAACAGACAGACTGTCTGAAATATAGTAGATAGCCATGTTCCTGTTCTCTGCCCCTGCCCCCTACTGGTCCAACGGGGTTAGAGCTGTCCCAGTCCCTATTTCTGGCTCCTTGCTGCTCTCCCATGGTCATTCTGCACTATAATTGTCCCGCTACCAAAACCCTTCTGTTTCCATTTTATGAGAAACAATCAGCTTCCAGGTGCATCCCGTTGTCCTGGCACAACCAAATCCTGACCTTGCTTTAAGTTATGATACATGGACGCTGTGTACCAAATGCGTTGGTCCTTGCTTTTACAATTTAGGTGTACTTGAACAAGGGACTCATAGACAGACATCCAAAGTTTCTAAATATGTAGTAGATTATACAGATTATTCCTGCAGGAGCCAGACAATGGGTCTCACTCCAAAGCAGCAATGCTGGGACAAGCTCCTTGGAGTGTGTTTTCTTAGGTACCATGTTTGAAATCTGGGCCTGATCCGCCTCTCACTACCACCACCATAAATTTCAAGTTATTTCAACGAAGTCCTTGGAGATACTACAGTGTAAGAGGAACACTAGGTTCTTGGCCCATACAAATCAATATGAATGCACTAAGCTGTATGCTCCTCTTGGAAAGCAAGAAAGCTCACTGATGCGGTGTTAATCTGTCCATTGCACTTCAGGGCTACGTCTACACGTGCAGCCAACATCAAAATAGTCTATTTCGATGAATAACGTCTACACGTCCTCCAGGGCCGGCAACGTCGATGTTCAACTTCGACGTTGCTCAGCCCAACATCGAAATAGGCGCAGCGAGGGAACGTCTACACGTCAAAGTAGCACACATCGAAATAGGGATGCCAGGCACAGCTGCAGACAGGGTCACAGGGCGGACTCAACAGCCAGCCGCTCCCTTAAAGGGCCCCTCCCAGACACAGTTGCACTAAACAACACAAGATACACAGAGCTGACAACTGGTTGCAGACCCTGTGCCTGCAGCATAGATCCCCAGCTGCCGCAGAAGCAGCCAGAAGCCCTGGGCTAAGGGCTGCTGCCCACGGTGACCATAGAGCCCCACAGGGGCTGGAGAGAGAGCATCTCTCAACCCCCCAGCTGATGGCCGCCATGGAGGACCCAGCAATTTCGACGTTGCGGGACGCGGATCGTCTACACGGTCCCTACTATTCCTATCTCCTCATGAGGTTAGCGACTTCGACGTCTCGCCGCCTAACGTCGAAGTTAACTTCGAAATAGCGCCCGACGCGTGTAGACGCAGCTCAGGTGTGTAAATCAGTACAGTGCAGAATGATAATATATGTAAGGCTTTCGAAAACTCAGTGCAAAGCCTATTACATACAGACTAAAAACCTTGTTACTTTTCTAGCTAGCTCTCTTTGTAACATGGGGACAGAGACATCTGACTGGTTTAGCATTTCCTTTGGAAGTTACAGGTCATTTTTCTTCCAGAAGACCTTCTGGTTGTCATTTCCACTCTTTCATAGCAGACGTATACACATGCAGAGGAAAATAGTGATGGTTTCTACACATCTGTCTGGAATTTAGCAAGCACACAGTGTCCCTACAGGGTGAGATCATTCCTGCTTGTATTTTGCTTGGACTCATCCTACGCCTCCCTTTATTTGGGCGAGAGAATTAGAAATCTCCACAGCCAACATTCTAACAGCTTAAATACATATTAGCAGAACAGAATGTGTTCAGGCAGAGGATAAGGCTACCATTTTTCCTTACAAAGGCCATATTAGAAGTCTCTGATATACCTTATGTGATGGAGTGGGGGGGGTGCATGTGTGAGTCAGGCTGGATGTCCGAGGCAAGCAGCAGCTCCCAGTGGCTAAGGATGACCCTGGGGCTACAACTGGCAGATAACACCTCTGCCTGAACAAAGAGCAGGGAGGAGCTGAGCTGGGTTTTGAATCCGGGGCGGCAGTTAGAGGCGAGGAAAAGGGAGAGCTGGAAGGCAGCCAGCCTGAGGAGGGGGAAAGCTACACCCCAGAGGGACACCCCTCGGGGTCTTCCCCCCAGGACAGGTTGGAAGGACTGTCTCTGGCTGCTATGCTGTTGCTTCTGTGAGAAACTGGACATCTGTTGCCTAATAAACCTGCTGTTGTGCCTGCTGAGTGAGAGTCTCTCCTGCCAGCGGGCGGGGTGCAGTGCAGGGGGACCCCTGAACCCCATCACACCTTAAACTTGTTTTGATGTATGGCAAATGATCTCCCAGATTTCCAGGGTCTTATTTTTAACATTGCTGAGACAAAAATGAACAGTAGCTGATGTTTATGTAGGCCCTAATATAACAGTATTTTGTTCCCTGTACATTAGCAGCATTTGTCTCCAGAGCTGTGGTGTCATCCCCAATAAGGCTAGCGCCCAGACAAGGAACTAAAAACAAAACACAAAAAAAGTTCATGTTGATTTCAAGTTCAGTTAGAAATACAGAGGATGGAAAATATTCCATGAAGGACAAATTTAGGAGGAAAAAAATAAGTGCTTTTCAAGCTGGTAAATGTGGCCTTAGATTCTAAACAAATAAGGGTGAAATAGCAGAATAGTATTTTTACAAAGTACTTGACAATGTCCTTACAAACTGAAGATCCTATTCAGGTCAAGCCTAGGCACTCGTAAAATGGGGAAAATACCCCTAGTTGTATGGTACTTAAAGTTGCAGATGAAAGAAGGCTAATTAAGTGCCACATCTTGCTTCCCATCTTGGGCTGCACTGGCTTGCATTTGATGACAACATACAGGGCTCTTCATTCCATCCTTAATTATTATGATGCGTGTTTGGCTCCATTTGTATATATTGTACGTATAAAAGCTCCACAACCATAAATACCCTTGTTGACGTTTCCATAACATTTTTTGTTTTTTTTAAATACAGGGATTAGTTGTTAGCCCATCGCCCAACCCTTACTAAAGGGAGCATTGATTTTCACCCTTGAAACTGTCTTAACAATTTAGAAGGATTAACTATACACCATCACACAGTTATGGTGCATAAGTAACGATGGCATGCCAGCTGCATTCAGCTGAAAAAGGACGATGAAATAGATGTGTAACTATGAAACTGATATAAAGTGAGATTTCTCCCATGAGCTGAGGGAGAACACCCATAAATAAAACAGCACATTCAAATCCTTTGTCCTCTTCAACTCTGAGCCTCCAGCCAAACGTAAGAATCAAAATTAGCATGGCTCGACTGGGAATTATTCAGTGTTGCCTAGTGGAGGAGATGTTGTGTAACAAATGCATGCTTGCTAAGTTGTCTGTGGAGCAGGTGATATTTATAATCCATCAAATGCAAAGTGAGACAGCAAGGTACTGTACAGACAAAGGTCCTAATTTATTTTGTAAAGGGAGTTCTGTGCTGAAAAAAGGTTCAGGAGATGGACTCTGCTGTTTATGCACAGCATTAGAGCAGTGCAAGCTGTACATGCTTTTCTTTGTGACTCAGCCCTGCTCTGGACAGGCCACTATAAGGGTATTATAGCAGGTTTCAGTCCCTCTGGTGCATGTATGTTGTGGTGCCTCTGCAAGGGAGCCAACAGAGAGAAAATCACTGGTGTGGTGTTTACTAGGCAACAGACTACAAATTCATTTCACATCATCAAGACCACCAGACAATAAATTCCTACCACTTCTGTCCTCCAGGGCCAAACTCACACCAGCAATCTAGAGAGGAAAGAAGGTCCACGTTGCACGACTCATCTCGGGAAGCTAAGAAGAGCTGGGGACCTCTGCATTTGAGGGGATCCCTAGCTGCCTTAGATGCTCACAGTGCCCTGATCATCAAAGCATCTGAGAATCTCACAAGATCCCCATGAGGCAGGGGCAGGCTACAGTCTGTCTTTTACAGATGGGGAAACTGAGGCAAAGAGGCATGACTTGACCAAGGTCACACAAGTCTGTAGCCAACGAGGGAAAAGAACCTGAAGCCTCCCCAGGCCTAAGCAACTGCTGGAACCAGCAAGCCATCTTTCCTCTCCTTATGCATGGTTCCCAGAGGTGATGAATATTAAAGTTACCACACTCAACCCTAACACAAGCAATGGACAATTGGTCACCTGTTCCCACCCACCAGCTGCATCTGTCCCAGCAGAGTATAATCACTTGCAAAGAGGGGCTCTGGCTGCGTCACTGAGAGGGGACTAACAGGAGAAAGAACAGATTTCATGGCAGACAGGGAATGATCTATATGACTCTTTGGGAGAAAGAGAAAAAAAATGCTGGGGAAGGAGTGTGGGGTCCTTCAGTAACTGTTATCTTCAGCTACACAAACCAGCCGCAGCCAGTCACGGCCCCAGCCAGAATCCATCTGCATCAGACCACCACCAAGCCTGAGCCCTGGCTCAGCAGGGCATCTGGCTCAGGCTAAATGGTACCAGCCAATGGCCGTGGGTCCAAATCGCTGTTGAAGGTGTGAATTCTAACTCCGCCAGTGCAGGAGGAACATCTGTCAGTTGCCCCAGAGTTAGCCTGTGGCTTGCAGCAGAACAGCCTGCAGAAGAAGCGAAAAAGCCCCAGTGTGTCCTCTCTGCTGAGTCACTGCACCCTGGGCTTTGCTCTGCCAAGGCAAAGAGCTGACAAACTGAAAGGGAAAGAAAGACTAATCCCTATTTTACATTGGCTCAGCCATGGGCTCAAGAACCATCTTCTTCATTGCTTGACTCCTCAGGATGACTGCCAGGAATGCCTACCACTCACCGTCCTGGGCTTTGGAAGCTCTGCCACCACATGACATGTGATGCCAAATAACCACCCCTCTCAGAGACTGCTGGGGGTGAGAGGAATTGGTGGTCTACAGAAGCAGGCCCGGGTCCTTGCAGAGTTAAAAAGGGGAGGCAATACCCACAAAGACTAATGCTGGAAGAGTGCCAAGGGGAAAGACTGCTCCAGAAAGGAGCAGGAGGAGATAATCAACTTGGAGGGGGAGGTACTGAGTCTGGGGGAAGTTGGGGATCTGGCCCTGCCGCCCTGGGACACTTTGGATTTGTCTGTGAGGTAAGAGAACTTCTAGGGAAATGAGACAGGATTGTGGAGGTCAAAGATGAAGAACTGGATATTGATCCAGGGTTACAACATAAAAACGGCAATACGGGATCAGTCCAGAGCTCCATCTGGCTCAGTGGCATCTCTTGAAACATTGGCCAGTGTCAGGTGTCCCAGAGGAATGAACAGAACAGGTAATTGTCAAGTGAGCCCTGCCCTGTCACCCATTTCCAGCCTCTGGCAACCCATCCCAAGAAGTATTGCTGGACCTGCCCTCTCTGAATTTATCTAGCTCTTTTTTGTTAAAGCCCTGGTCTTCACCACTTCCTCTGGCAAGGCGTTCCCTAGGTTGACAGTGCACTGCATGAAGGGTTATGAGGCACTTCCCCTCACCTGTCCTTAGTGGATGGCAGCCTTGGTGCCTGCTGTGAGTCAGCTCTCTGACTTCACCAGCTTCACCAACGCAAACTCCAGCCCTCATTCTCTCTGGCCAGGTATTGCCAAGAACATGCCAGCTGCTGAATATGCTGAGTATTCCGTGCAGCATCCAGAACCTTATCCTTGGACTACTCCCAGACTTACCAAGATTGTTGTTCCCAAAGGAACAGAACATTCCAGCTTGTACGATTCTGTTCAGAAACAGCCCTTTGTTTAACACTACAGCACAAATGTATTTCTAAAGAAAATGTTTGTGTTTATTATCAGCCATTAGAGTGTCAGGGAGTAATTGAGTAAGAACACTGGAAGAAGAATCAAAGTCGTAACATGCTTCCTAGAGACTAAACTTAATAGATTCATCTCCTACCTGAAGTTTTCTTGCACTCAAAGTCAGCAGCATAGCAGGACACTTTCAGTAAGACATGCCTTAGATCAGTGTTTCCCAAAGTTCGGTATGTGTACCACTGGTGGTAATCAAAAGGATTTCAAGGGGTACACAGCAGAAAACAAATTAATAAAAAATCAGGAGTTAAACACTGAGATGGCACTGGGAGATGAGATAGGCCAATAAGGCCGAAGTCCCAAAAGGGTTAAGTGGATGTTTTAAGGTTGGGAACACTACCTTAGATGACCCAGAATAACACCTTCCATGCAGCATGACCTTGCGTGCATGCTGTGAGGGGGGGAATGTCATTTTGTTCTACAGAAAGGCATCCTCCATTGGGACAGGATGGACTAGTCCTGCAGGCCAGATATGGCCGGTGGGCCACCTCTGGAACAACGCACAGCCACTTGGGCATGTAGAGCAGCAATGGGTAGCCAAGGCTAGTGAATGGCTCGCATGAATGCCCTCCATTTCCTCTCTGTGGGCCGCAGGACTGAAATTGGTCACATGCATTAACCATGACCCCAAGCGTAAGATTAACTACCTTCACACCCGACATGCTGACTATTTCAAAACAAGTAGACATGCTTTAATCCTGTGGTGTGGAACCTGTGGCCTGCAGGTTCCATGTACAATCCCTGCACTCCTCTCTGTGCCCCCTCCCCCACATCTCTCACGCATTGGGGCCCCTCACTTACCTGTTCTTCCCCTTTCCTACCCACACTTTTGGAGCACCATGAATCAACCCCACTCCTTCCCTTGCCTCCCAGAGCTTGAACACTATGAATCAGCCGATTCACAGGGAGCCGAAAGTGCTGGGAGGAGTAGGTAAGTACAGTGCCCCAGTGTGTGAGATGTTTGTGGGGCAGGGGCAAAGAGGTGGTATACAGGCTGCCAGTGGAACCCCAATGGGCTGCCTGCAGCCTGCAGGTTGCCTACCACTGATGTATGGTATACTCTGCATGAATAGGTGGCATTCACTGCCCAATGTTCTCAGTGTTTTGACCAGGCCTAGGGTTGCCAACTGTCGAATCACACAGCCCAGCCGCCCTCGCTCCACACCAGCCCCACTCCTTCTCAAAGGCTTTAGCTCACTTACTCCATCTACTCACCCTCCATCACTTGCTCTCCCCACCCTCACTCTCTTATCACCGGGCTGGGGCAGGAGGGTGGAGTGCATGTGGGAGTCTGGACTCTGTGCGATGCCCAAGAGTTCTGGGCATGTGGGAGGAGGTTCTGGGCTGATCCTGGGCAGGAGAGGGTGCAGGGTACAAGGTCTGGGAGAGAGTTTGGGTGCTCAGGGTTGGAGTTTGAGAGGGGCGAGGGGTGCGGGCTCTAGCCAGGTTGCAACGCAGTGGGACTCAGGCAGGCTCCCTGCCTGCTCTGGCTGTGCTCCCAGAAGCTGCCTGCACATCTCTGAAGACCCTGAGGTAGACAGGAGGCTCTGCACACTGCTCCCGCCTGCAGCTCCCATTGGCTGCAGTTCCTCCCATGGATTCCTCACATAGTGCCTGTACGTACATTCCAAACTGATTTTGTTGATGAGTGACACAGGCATTTATCCAAGACCACCCATGACACCAATGAGCTAGAATGCATACACCAGACCCACTAGATGCCTGAGGCCTCTCTCCACCCCTTGACTGATGGCATTAAGAGGTTCCTGGGTCCCATAAATACTACCATACGCTCTTAGGTGTCTTTTCTCTCTCAGCCTTTTTTTGATGTGATCAGGTCATCCTGGCCCGTGAGGCAACAGCTTGGTGCTATCTGAGCTTGTCTGGAAGGCCAACTCACCCTAGTGATCGTTGGCTGAACTCTTTAGGGCTGTTGAGATTCAAAGCTCATCATGGGAAATCTGCAACACATCAGTCTCAGAGCAGAAGCCTGATTTCATATAAAGAGGCCTAGATCAACCCAAGGCAAGAAGGCAGCTGGGAGATTTTTATAAGCCTATAGACGTCCCACAATTCCCTCTCAGTTCTGCCTTGTCCTCAACTTAAGAGCCCTCGCTCTCTTGGAAAGTTCAGGTTCTGGAGACTGGGGCACTGGAAAGCTGTGATGTGGTCTGGCCATGGAGAGACTTGGTTGTCTCCCCCCCATCCCCCGCTGCTCCTTTCTTCTTAAGTAGCTCATTGTAATGAGGCTTACAGATGAGGATGTAAATGCTACCAGAGCGCCTCTTCCCCACCACCAGCCTGCTCAACCTTGTCCCCGGCAGATGTTGTAATCACACCCCAGGAGAACTGTTCAGGGCCTTACAGGAAACATTGAACATTTTTTCCTTTGCTCTTCATGCCATTTTCTATTAAGAACCATAAAGGCTTCTAATACTGGATTAAACTCATTTGCAACAATGAGTGACTCCTGTTCCAAGAGCCAGCAGGAGCTCAGGCTTGTTGGGTGTGGGGAGCTGGGAGAAATTGTTGTCCTGGATTAAGAAAAAAGAAGATGAAGGGTTGAGCTCTCTGAAAGGAGATGCAAATTGATGGTATGGTTAAGGCTGCCAGATTTGCTGGGAGAAGATTTCCCCGGGGCTAGGAGCAGGCACCATTTTCAATCTGCAGTAAAACTATTTTGGCACGGACTTCTCTTTTTGGTCCCTTTTTTTCCCAGAAACTACCTCCTCTATCCTGTAGATAAACAATGCCATTTACCAACTGCTTTCACTTGTTGGCTCAGTGCACAATGAGCAACAAGTCACTTCCCAAAACTTCCCCGGATTTGGCAGAGTTCAAAAGAGTTGTGCAAAGTGAGCTATTATTTGTAAAATGATGCATATAATCCAATGAGGCAGACAAAGCCTCCCACTGTGACATGCAGGGGTCTTTAGCAAAGGTGTTAACAGGAATTGCCTCATACCAAAGGGCCTGGAACTGCTCAGAGCTCTCAGATCACGTGGGAAGGCTGGAGATGCTATGTACGAGTTTAAGTGTCTGAGAAACAACATTTCTAATAGAGCTCAGAGTGGCAAGTGCTTGTGGATCTTTCATCAGATCTTCTATTAACAACCCCAAATGACTAGTATTAACCCCTTGTAGTAGGGCAGAGTTGGTGCCCACTGAGCCAGGGGGGAGAACCCCCCCTCTGGGAAGCTATTTTGGACTGAGCCTGGCCCCTCCCAGTCACCTGAGCAGAACTCAGGAGGTGGGGCCAAGACTATAAAAGCCCAGCCTGAGGTCCTCAGTCAGAGGCTAGCCTCTAGGAGAATCAGAGGTTAGCCCTGTGCTCCTTGCTGGTGGGGGCTGAGAAATGGCAGATAGCTGCATATGAGCCTGGACCTCAGGTGACTGTGGAAATGCCAAGAGACTGATGGGACACCCAGGTATGTGCTGAGCTGGAGACTGGGAGTGACCCAGGGATGGAGAGGACTGTTAAAGGGCCTTAGGTCACTGTGTTGTGGTCTGGATTCCCCACTGACTCTCACAGCGGGCTGTACTGCTGCAGCCAGGGCCCCTGAGCTGGGATGCAGTGGAGTGGGTGGGCCTGCATCCCCCATTGCCACCTACCTGCTGAAGTGCCTGTGCTTTTCCTGAGCCTGTTGGTGTGCTGCCCTGCTTGGTGCTTAGTCCTGTGCTCTCCTGAACTGTAGTGACTGTTTGCTGCTGTGCCCTGAACCAGAGCTTGGGCCCTCCTGAGACTGTTTGCTGCCCTGCCCCAAGCTAGGGCCTGAGTATGCTGAGACTGTGTATTCACTGCCCTGACCCAGGGCTAGGCCCTGACTGAGGCTATTTCCCCTGTGGCCCACCTGAAGCAAGGTGGGCACCTGAACTAATTCCTCCATCAATTGCCTGATGCAAGGCTGGGTGCTGAGCTGCTGTCTCCTGCCACCTACAGTAAGGCTGGGAGGGTTTGTTTTGGTGTCTGCAGTAGTGGGGCAGAGTGGCCACCCACTGACCTGGAGTGGGAAGAACCCCTCTGTGAGCCATCTGTACCCCTCTAGAGGCACGTGACCAGGCTTCATGGACCCAGGCATCTGATGTCGTAGGGCAGGGTTTCTCAAACAGGGATTTGCTGCCTCCGCTCCCTGACCAACTCCTCTCTCTGTGCCTGCAGCCCAGGTTCTGGGCCGCTTCTCCTGATTTTGGCCCCTAGGTGCAGGAGGGCCCTGTGCTGCCCCTGCCTGAGTGCTCACACTGCAGCTCCTACTGGTTGGCAACCGTGAACAATGGGAGCTGCAGGGGAGGAGACTGTGGGCACAAGAGCATGTGCAGAGCCTCATGCACCTGGGACCACAGGCACCTGGCAACCACGTTCTAAGAGCTCGAGTAAGTGTTGGTGATACATTCGCCAGCTGCCTCCTGCACCCAAACCCCTCATTCCTGGCCTCACCCCAGAGCTCAGATCCCCAACTAGAGTCCTCACCCCCACATACACACACCCTAATCCCCTGCTCCAGCCCAGAGTCCCCGCTCACTCCAAACCTCTTATTCCCCAGCTTCATCCCAGAGCCCACACCACCAACAGGAGCCATCACCCCATACCTGCCCCAGCCCAGTGAAACTGAACAAGGGTGAGCAACAGTGTGTAACACAAGGGGGTGGGGGGATGGAGAAAGCAGGGGTGGAGCCTTGATGAAGGGATGGGGCAGAGGATCCTCCCAAACTTTAAATCAGTATGTGGTTGCTCCAGTTTGAGAACCACTGTCAGAGCAATTTCTAAGAGCTGTCCAGCTGCACCTGCTATTTTCATGACCAGTCTGTGCTGTGGCATGTGGGCACTGCAAAACACAGGCCCTACTTCCACTCAACATTATGCAGACCAGCATGTGCTGCCTTCAGATCACCGCCGCCACCACCAATGACAACCCTGATATCCCTTTGACAGCACAGCTTCAAAAGACCTCCCCTTTCTCCAGGGCTTGCTAGCCTGCAGGCTCCCAAAGGTCTTGACAAACTGCATATCTGGAACCACCAAATCACAGACCCTTCAGGATAGGGAGCAGCTTCCTAGTCCCCATCAGACTGCTTGGCCCTACCCTGAGGGCAGGGAACTAAATGTGATGACCTCTTACAGTCTCTTCCAGGTCTAGTATTCTATGACTCCCTATGTACCACGCTTCATAACAGCAGAGAAGGGGCCATGTCTTCTGAATAGCTCTACCATAACAGCCCTCAAACTTGTCAAATTGTTGACTAAATCTTGATAAAGAATGGCTTTGAGACTCATGGTCACTGGCATTCATAGGGCCCACTTTTTCATGCTTACGTAACTTCCCTGTGGCAAGCAGTGTTATTGCTTACCCAGAAAAAACATCCCAGGAAAAACTTAGTGTATGTTTAGCCCTCTAATACAGTTTAGCAGCTGGAAGTGGCGGGGGATAGCAACATACAACTGGCCAGCTCTTTGCAGACTGCCAGTGACCGCTTGCTTGGCAACCACTGGTCTAGATGGCTAAACTGCAGTAAGATGTTCCAAGAGACTTAACCCTCTTTGGTGCCTGCAGTTGGACTCATCCTTCTGTTGAGAGTAATAATGGTACCTCAACTGCACCTGCTGATATTGTTAGTTGGAAGTCTGCAAACAAAAGCAAATACAATATTGCAGCTCCAACTCCCTGAAAAGGTCAACATTTAAGAATCAAATGGCTAGTGTTTAAGGAACACAGCTTAAAACTTTACTCTTGGTATCTAAAAATATAGATTCAGAGATCTCGCTGCCAAATATCTTCAACATACCACACATTCTGAACCTCTCCCATAGTCCACCTGGTTTTTTAATCTGGGAGCTGGGAAATTATGGGCTCAAATCTAGATCCCCATGTTTTTCCTCAGCACAACTCAATCCAGACACTGGATTGCATAACTGACATCTGCGTTTTTAGTTGGAGATGCATAACTCAAGCCTGTTTTCACTGCTTGTTTTTTTAAACCAGACTTAAACACACACAATTTTCCTACCTTCTGAAGAAAAGGTACACACTTCATCTAGTTTCCAGGGAAGTGATAGTTTCCAACTTTAAATCCTTCATGCACTTAATGGGACTGATCACACCATCCTTACTGGTTGGTTTAACACCTGCCTTTCCCCACAGTCTTCCTTTTTCTTAATCTATTATTCTACTGCCTGCAGAACCAAATACCTAATAAATCCTTCCTCTTTGGATCAGTAAGTAGAATGAACTCGAACTCCTTTCTATGCCAAAAAAAAAGACCATGCTGGATACCTAAAGTTTACACCATCCAAAGACAGAGTCAGGAAGACCGAGAGACAAGTCTAGTTCAAAATACGAGCTCTTAAATAAGCAGAGTGAAGATCTCTTGAAGATGCCGAACAGAGCCATTATTTCTACAATGCAGCACAGCTTGGTTTGAGCATTGGCCTTCCAAACTCAGTTGTGAGTTCAATCCTTGAGGGGGCCATTTAGGGATCTGGGGCAAATAGATTTAAACAAAGAAAAAGGGATGGTGCTTGGTCCTGCCAAGAGGGCAGGGGACTGGACTTAATGACCTCCCGAGGTCCCTTCCAGTTCTGAGATGTGTGTATCCATAACATTCTTCCCCATCTCTTGTAATGGGGTGCACTCACCACTTGTGAGCACCCCCTCACAGAGTGCACGTGCCTGTGCAGTCACTCCATTTGTGGTGGCTCATTAGCCCTTCAGCCCACTAGCCAAGTCACATACAATCTGTAGATGAAATAACAAGGCAAATACCTTTTGGGGGTACAAGTCCAACAGGGGCCCCACTCAGTGCCCTCAGTAATGGTTCCCTATTTGTCCCTGCTCTGGGGTAGAGTTGTGCCCCAGAGCAACTCCTGGAGCCAATGTCTTCACCCTTTCAGGGCCTTCTGGCCCCAGCCCTTCAGCTGGGTCTTTATACTTCAGTTGCCTACTCTGGGGTGCCTCACTGTCTAGGCCACTCCCCTCCCAGTGGCTAATGGGCATTTGGGGGACCCAGACCAGGGACCATGTAGATAGAGATGTTGCAGACAGCTGCTAAGTAACTGTGGCTCTCATAATTCCCTGGACCACTTCCACATGGTTACTGCACCTTCTTCACCCTAATCTAAGACCTTATCTTGGTAGAGGGAGGCCCAGCAGCCAGCCCAGAGCACCATCAGTTCTAATAAGGAACTGAACTTGTTTGGGCAGAGCACCTTGCCTTATACTAGCATGCTGGACCCTGATTGGCTGCTTCTAACAGCTGCTGTAGGCAGCTCAGATCTCATTAATATCCTTTTCTGGGGTGGGGTATGGCAGGACCACCAGGCCTCCCAGCAGGGGACTGCAGGACCTAGTCCACCCCATCAGAGCTTTCATTATGAATAGGGAGACCATAGTTCCCTCTCCCAAATATGGGACAGAGATGCAGGGGGAGAGGCAGCGCCTCTGGGCTCCACCAAGCCCTGGGGAACTGGGAAGGAGGCAGCAGCTGCCAGCTGGCCCCAGGAAGCCTGGGGAAGTGGCAGCTGCTGGCCCACTCCCAGGAGCCACAGGGAAGCGGCAACTGCTGTCCCCCCTCCCCCCAGCCCCCGAAGCATCAGGGACAAATGCAGCTGCTGGTGGCGAAAGTCAGCAGTGGAGGGCCCAAATACAGGATAATTAGTCTGTTTTGGGAAAAAAAGTAGGGATGCCTTTTTGGCATCCCATATAGTGGACTGTCCCACCCAATAAGGGATGGATGGTTGCCCCATTTATGAAAGATTAGGGAATGTTTTTATAGTCTTTCATGCAAAGGTGGCCATAGACTCTTGGCAAATAATCAGTGCAGCCATCACTTGTGCCAACCTTTTGGAAGCTCCTGTACTGCAAACTGCCTTCATGGCACTCATCCTTATTTTTGTCTGTTAACTTCCAGTGCTGACTTGGAGACTGGCATCCTCTGAGAACAGTGACAGCAATTCAACAGGCTTTCTCATAAACCTCTCTTCAACAAACCAGATGCACACTGAGACAACTGCTCCGAGTCCAGTTGCACTGGATTTCATAGTGGGAACACTCAACTGGGAAACAGATTGAGATTTTGGGGGGGCATTTTTAAGAATATCTTTAGGGACCTAACAAAACTACTCAGAAGAACCCAAATGCTATCTCACCAAAGCTGCCAAGAGCTTCATTACTGTAACAAGACATTCAGGGAAATGGAGATCAGAGGAGAAAGCGCTTTATGAATTGCCATGGAAATTCCTCAGGTGCAGGTGCTTGCAGCAGTTGCCATGGAAATGGGAGGGTGCTTAGCACAAAGGAGGCTCATGAGGAGTGCAAAGCACTCAAAGCTACACTTGGCCCGAGCTGCTTGGTGGGACCATATGCTGCAGGATCCTGATTAGTCTCATGGTAGAATTACAATCTCAAGGATCAAGCAATCTGAGTTTGGGACTGTAGTGGAGCCTCAGTCTGGCAGGCTACACCTTTTCCTTTATGTTCGGTGGGGGCAGGGAGGCTACTTGAAATAATTCTAGCAAACATGACTTTTTCATGGAGGCAGTGAAGAGTTTCTGGGCAGGAGGCAGTCTATCACACATCACCACAAAAGCTCAAATCTCTCAAATTAAGACTCAAGAGCACATGTGGAACTGTAAACCCTGGTGTTCTTAAGAGACCCTGTGATGCCATGAGGGGCAGCTCGCCACAGTACTTGCTCCTTACAAGTGTTTCCCTGTAGGATTCTGCAGGTCCCTGTCAGACACTTACAGCTGCAGTAGCAGTGAACAGACAGTTGTATACGTGGCCCTCACTGTGGAAGTGGGGAAGGACACAGCCATTGGATTAGAGCACATTTTGTCTTTCCCACAAGAGAAATGCAGCTGGTCATAAAGATGGAGCTTTAAACAGAAAGAAGAGCACAGACCTATACAGCTGAGCCCTCGTTCACAGGTGGTTAGAAAATGGCATTGAATGCTCAGAGATGCTCTCATGCATATAAGCATCTTCCATCTTAGCCCTCAAAGCTGGTAGGTTCTGTTCAGTAAGGTACCCAAACCCACAGCAATCTTAATGCTGATGGGAACACTTGCATTATCCAGCTGGGCACTGTGACACTGAAACAATAAAGCTACAAGCTACCATATCTCTAGTGTTCACCATGTGGCTTCAGCCCTGTCTGTCCCAGGATATCAGATAGACAAAGTGGTTGAGGTAGCTAATAAAAGCTATTACCTCATCCACCTTGTCTCTCTAATTTCGCTAACATGACACACCAGTATATGAGCTCCCTCTGGTGCCTCAGGCTGTCACTTCACCACATTGTGGATTTCTTCTGCAGTATTTGTGATGGTTTAGATGTGATGGGATATTGGCCAGTCTGAAATTTGGGCTGTTTTTGTGCATCATTCACTACCTTGAGAAGAAAAAGCAAGTCTGCAACACCCTTCAGGTGAAGACCAGAATGCTTTCTCCTGGACAGACACGCAAGATAGAACACATCTGCACAGGCTCACTAGTGACAAACGGCCCTCCAGATCCTCGGCACCTTCAGGCTTGGCCAAACCAGGCCAGAAACCACACAATAATCTGGCCCACCAGGAGCTACAGAGGCAGCCAAGCAGCAAAACAGCAAAGACAAGCTTTTTTTTTTCCAGCCCTTAGGAAGAGGGTGAAGATTCAGGACCAATTCCCATCTCACTGAAGCCACTTTGCCAATCCTAGGGTTAGACAGCCACAAGCACCCACTCGCCTCCAGCTCGCAGGCACGTTCTGATTTTAATCTATAGACAAACCCAGTGGGGGTCCCCTGGAATCAGGATTTAGGCAAAGCTTTCTCCCACAAAGGCCCATCTCTCAGTTCCTCATAGCAGTCCTGGCTACAGTCAAAACATGGTATAAGAGGCACTGAGTTCCTAAAGAAAGCAGTAGTGACCTAGCAGAGAAACACTGATCATGGGGTGAATTTGGGAGCCCTCTTAATATGCCTTGTCTTTCCTCTACTTGATAGCATTTCAGTTTTCAGTGCAAGAAAACAAGGCATGGTCATGGAAGAAATAGTGAAAGATTAATAGCAAAGCAGTCAGGGGAGAAGTTGAGGGGTGGACTCTGCATGACTCTTGATTTTCTACTTACTTGAAAAGTAAAGCAAAGAGTCAGAGGTCATCATGTCTCCCAGGAACATTCCACATATCCAGGAAAGTGGGTAGCAACATCAGAGACTTTCCAGGAGCTCTGCCATCCAAGCTATGTCAGTTCCAGAGTATCAGAAAGACAAAGTGGTTTGGATGAGAGATCTCCAGCCTGAGCCGCCTACTTGCTCTGTAAAATCTGATGATCACTGCCAGAGGTGACCTGCAGGCTTGTAGTCACATCTGGAAGCAGCTCCTTTAATACAATGCATCTGCCAATGCAGCTGATAAAGTTTCATGGGCAAAGACCCACTTCATGCTCCAATATATGTTAGTCTGTAATGTGCCACAGTATTTCTCATTGTTTTTCCTTTAACTCATCTGGCTAAGAAATTGTCCTAGGGTGATCCAAGTTCCAGTTGTGCCTCCAGAGTCTCCCTATAAAATGTGGGGTTATTTGCCATGTGAAGTTTGCAGTGGCCTCTAGTGGTATGCAGGAAGAAAGCTCCCCATTATAAAAGGAGATTGATTCACATTTAGAATCTCCTGCAAAACAAACCAGCTACTCAGCCACGTATACTGACTTCCTGTGTTACCTGGGGGTAGCACCTGGAAGACAGTTGCAGGTAACTGTTTAAAATCCAAATGTTGGGATTAAAGATCCCATAAACTCAGATCAATTGTGTCACTGTAACTGGGTCAGAATCTTACAATGTCAGGTTCTTACATGACTGCTCATGATTGCAGATACTCATCAAGCCATATACACAATAAAAACAACCACTCCAAGTGGGCTCTCAGCATTTCAGCATCCAGGAGAGCCAACAGGAAGAATACACTGTGCAGGGAGGAGGGAAATAAACCAACCACGTTTTTCTAAGCTCCAGGGTAAAGCTCTGAGATCAGTTTGAAATTTTGGCAATGGTTCAAATTAGTTCTTTATCAAAGCCAGTTTGTCTAATCCATCCATCACACTTTGCTCTCCTAGTGCACTGCCTGAAAGCATGAGCCAGCATCCACTGATTGATGCAAGAAGCAGCAAGCAGGCAAAAATCTCATGGAAAACTTGGCTCGCTTCTGGGATAAGGCTCCTCTGAGTTTTATTCCAGCCTCCAGTGTTCGCACATCATGACAAAGGAGAGCTACAGATGGGCTCTGGAAGAACCCACTGTGTGTTAGATAAAGTATAATGAAAAACCACCCTGCCATCCTAGAATGAGTATGCACCTTCCAGTGCTCCCTGTAAGCTGAGAGCTTGGGCAGCTACCCAGGAGCGATCCAGGTGCCACTGAGATGATTCGCACCGCACTCACAGCCACCCTCAGTGGGCAGCCTGTGTTCTTGGTGGTGGTGTACATCTACACGCACCTTTTTGCACATAACAAAATTTATTCCACCCATGGATGGGAAAAATCAGAGGGAACACTGGCAGTTTCTATGGTGTTTCCATCAGCCCAGGACTTGGCTGTCAACATCAAAACCAGCAACACATGGTGTGCTTGCAGATAAATGCATTTGCCACTTGAAAGGGTGCACCATCTCTTAACTCTCCATATTCCACGAATCCCCAGATCTGGGTGAGTTACTGGGCTGTGTTTTTTTTCCAAGATTGTTTCCAACTTCTGTTGGACCCTTTTTCTCTCCTGCCCTGTGTGGTGTTGGACTTTCTCTGAGCTGTCTGTTATACTGTGCAAGTTCCTCCTAATGAAGCTAGTATTTCCCCATGTCCTGATGCCCTTTTGGGCAGTATTCCTGTGTTCTTGGCCCACAGGAGTCCGCTGCCC
Organism: Carettochelys insculpta; assembly: GCF_033958435.1. Taxonomy (NCBI): domain Eukaryota; kingdom Metazoa; phylum Chordata; order Testudines; family Carettochelyidae; genus Carettochelys; species Carettochelys insculpta. The sequence goes on along the minus strand of NC_134163.1, from coordinate 15,358,008 downwards.
ATTCATTTTACTCAATATGGGTTGAGGGAGGAGCACTGGGGGATTACAAGCATCGTTCAAGTGCCATTTAGAATTGTGGCTCTGCCAACCTTCCCTCAAGAACCATTTGCAAGCTTCTCTGCCAACACTCTCACATGCAAATCTGTTGGCAGATGGTCTATACTTTGGCCTGCCATCTGCTTCCCGTAAAGCTAACCACATGGTGCCTTCACTCTGCCTTGGTGCAGTATCTGAAACCATCAGCAGTGGGAGGAGGTGATAAGGTCAAGTTCAAGTTCAGTGGCATTTTATCTTTCTAATGTTTTCCAGCACCTGCATAAATAGATTCTTGGTGGTGGTTGTTTTTTTGTATATGATATAAGCAAGGCTCCTGGACTCCAAAGATCAGCAGCAACACTGAATAATCCTTCTGTTTTGGTCATAAATGAAGTCACGGCATATATTTTTGGGTCCAGCCAGCCCATATCTACAAGATTCCAGACTCCATGATGAGTTCATCAGTGTTGCCACGGACTCAGCTTAGAGACAAGAAATGCAAACAGATTACTCCTAATTATGGGATGTGCACCAGTGACTGTGAAACGAGTCTCACAAGTCACTCACTCCTTGTAGTGTTTGCTCATCTGTCTGGCACAGCATAGAGGTGCCCTGCTTATGTTTCCATTTCTTTGTGGCATTTGTTTTCTCTCATTAGTTTATCAAGAGAGTGTTTCTGCTTCATCATCTGGCTTATGGAACATCTGGGGATCCAGATGACCAAACAGAAGATGAGGCTGTGAATAGCACTTTTGGACAATCTTAGACCTCCAGTTTCACTGGGGCTCAGAGATCGTCCCCAGAGGTGCGATATGGAAAACCTATGGTTATCTCCTTTCTGGCCGTGGATATCCACATCTGAGGATGTCTGCAGACCATGTGTGTGCCTCATGGATCAGCTGCAGATACAGGCTTTGCATCCACATGTGGCTCTACTGCTATGGTCCCCAATGGAGGGAACAAAGGTGTTGGATGGGTCACACACTGCATCCATCTTTAGTTGCCCCTTCTTGTGCAGCATCACTGTCTCAGAGGAGACCCTCTGTACTCCTGTGTGGCTCTGGCTCAGCAACAGACCAGTGGAATGTAAGATTGGGGCTGTCTATGAAAATCTCCCAAAATATGAAGATCTACCTACTCCCTGTTAACACAGAAAGAAACACACAAACTTAAGGACCCATCCGTCTGCTGACAAATTATCTAATATACGGACAGGCCCATTGTACTGGAAGGAGGAATGCCAAACAGTGACCCCTAAACAAGAGAACTAAACGAAACCTCAGTTCATTCTGAAACATTGCTTCTGGAAAGCAGAGGCAAACCTACTGCAGTTCTGGTCCTGGCTCAGAGAGTTGGTACTCTAGCCATTTGAGATGTCCACTCTCATGAGTGTAGTTAAAAATCTTGGTGGGGGATTCTTTCAAGATTCCTGTTTGATCAAGTTCCCGGAATGGGCCAGGTTCACTCTGGGAGAGCAGGATTTCTGGGAGGCAATTCATGGCATACTGGAACCACTCATGACCTATGTTCAGAGCTGGTTTGGATCCCTTTCAAACCCACAGCATTCTGAGAGGTCAATGTTCTGTGTGGAAAACACATTCTTTCCACTAAATGTCAGCTTTCCATCCTTAAACCAATCTGGCTCACAAACCCAATCTCCTGCTGTCCTGCATTGACCCTTGGGACATCAGGAATAATATGTCCAAGGGGGACTGGCAATTTTGTTCTACAAAGGCTTTCAGACTGGCAAGTCTGCCTCTCACCCTCATCTCTAGCTTTGGTTTGTTGCAGATTGGGAAGAAACAGCAAGAGGGCAACATATCACTTCAGGATTACCATATGACTACAGTGCAGAAAAGCTTAGTGATTTTGTTGAAGATTTCACATCTGCAGAGGGGAAGCATTTTGTTTTACTTAGTGGGGTCTCCTTTAAACATTAAAGAAGTTCTGAGATGCTAGTAAAAAAGTCAGGGAAGGCTATTTCTCAAGATTCACTAGACAGGGAATGCTGTTGCAGCTGAATGGGCCCACCCTTGTTGAAGGGGTTATGGGGTCAGGCTCTTAAGCTGCAGACTCTGCAAGGCAGGAACAACCCTACATGCTTGTACAACGTCTAGCACAACGGGATCAGAAGTGCTAACTTAATATAAATAATAGACATGTCATATGGTTACATATACCTTATTACATGTACAACTTTCAGAAGAATTTAGCAACAGAATCAGCAAATCTAGAGGATAATGCAACTAATTATGAACTCCTTGCATTAGTAGTAGTAGTAGCAGCATCCTTCAGTCTACGTACACTATGGAACGCGCCCTTCGTAGTTCTGTTTGGCATCCTCATTTGCAGCGTCAGCTGTGACTGTGAAGACCCACATGAGAGTAACAGTCCTTGCTGCATCTGTTACATATGTAATGGGTGTCTGGCAGGTCCTTGCTGTGCTTTCTGTGGGCTTGCTTCTCCTTTGCTAGCTGTCTGATCCTCTACACGCCCTTCTGAAGGCCCTTGTATAGTTCCTGCCTCCATCTGCTGCGTTCGTCTGCCAGCTCCTCCCAGCTGTCTGGCTTGATGTCTATTTCCCTGAGGTCTCTTGCAGACATCTTTATAGCACATCTGGGGGCATCCAGGAGGTCTTTTGCCAGAGGCTAGCTTGCCATACACGATGTCTTTTGGGATCCTTCCATCATTCATCCTGTGGACGTGGCCAAGCCAGCGGAGCCGACGCTGCCTGAGGAGAGTGTGCATAGTTGGGATTCTAGCTTGCTCAAGGACGGTAGTGTTGGACGCTCTGTCCTTCCACGATATTCCAAGGATGCGCCTGAGGCAGCGCAAGTGGAAGACGTTCAGCCTCTTTTCCTGGCGGGCGTACAGGGTCCAAGTCTCACTGCCGTAAAGGAGGGTTCTGAGGATGCAGGCTCTGTAGACTTGCATTTTGGTGTGAGTGTACAGCTTGTTGTTGTTCCACACTCTCTCTTGCTGAGTCTGGACAGAGTTGTGGCTGCTTTACCGATCCTCCTATTTAGCTCAGTCTCCAAGGACAGGGTGTCAGTGATGGTGGACCCGAGGTAAACGAACTCGTGGACAACCTCTAACGTATAGTTGTCAGTGCTGATTTGATGGAGACTCAGCAATGTCCTGAGCAAGTACATTTGTCTTCTTTAGGCTGATGGAGAGCCCAAAGTCCTTGCATGCTTTGGAGAATCGATCCAGCAGCTTCTGAAGCTGGTCTTCTGTGTGTGACACGACAGCAGCATCATCTGCGAACAGCATATCTGAGGACTTCCCGCACCTTAGATTTAGCTTTCAGCCTTGCAAGATTAAACAGTTTCCCGTCAGATCTTGTGTGCAAAAAGATGCCCTCTGTTGAAGATCCAAAGGCGTGTTTGAGGAGTGCGAAGAAGATCCCGAACATGTTGGAGCAAGGACACATCCTTGTTTGACGCCGCTCCTGACGCTGAATGATCCTTGCATTATTTCATTTGTAACACAACTGCCAAATTCACAGATTTCTCTCACAGCAGAAGGATACTATTCTATGCATACGCTCCAAGTAAAGATTTTATTCAATTACACTCTAGGCTGAAACACAACAGCAACTAATAATGAAATGAAAATATTGTTTTTAAAATGTAACTCACTCTCACAGGATGTCCCTTGCAAAAGCCAAAGTTTAGATTTAACTTTTGTATAGACTACACCACATGAAAGTTTAAAAACAAGTGTCTAAGACAGTCACAGATTTGAAGAGGAAGAAAGCTGTCCCCATAATCACAAATCATGTTGTGATAATTTGAAGTATTTACAACCTTAAATGAGATACGAAAGAATTCAAATCCACTATTCTTGTTTTCTTTCCTCTATAGAAACAGAAGGGAGAAACACAGATGAGCCATCAGCTCTTGAAATTCAAACAAACATAAAAACCCTGCATGTGGTGTCAGGTTCTACATTACACTGAAAAAAACACACTGCTCACCATCTGCTCTAGTAAACGCCCCAAAATTAAAAACAATATATAGTCTCTTGTAATCAAGAACTGTTAAAAATTGTTTTAAAGTTAAATTTGTAACTTAGATAAAGGGAGCTTGAGTTTTTTAAATCACTTTTGAACAACCTCAGACGCACCTTTGGGCATCTGAATATTTTCTGACACTTCTGCTTCTTTCCCATATGTTTCTACAAAGAGCTAACTTCAGTCAGCAACCACTTCTCTCAAGTTACTACTTGAAAGTATCCCCAATATTTCCAGTAAATTTCATTGAACTTCAAAAAGCCAGTCCTTTTTGGAGCAAACTGATTTTTGGCAGTCATGTGAAAGAAGGCCAGCTTATACTTCAGTTCACCCAATTTTAACTAGAGAGGTGCAGGCAAAATTGTATGTTTATTCTCAAGAACGTTCTTCCACTTTCATTCCCTAACTTAATTGATTTATCATTGTGATTGCCATGGGTGAGGGTCAACATACCCTCTAATCTTTTCCATCCATGTGCAGAATAAATTTGATTAAAGGTACAGAAACCATGACCTAAGAGGGAAGATTGAAAGAATTGGATTTTAGTCTGGACAAGAGGAACATATAACTTTTTTCAATCACAGTACCTAAAAGGTTGTTACAAGGAGGAGGGCGAAAAATTATTTTCCTTAATCTCTGTAGGTAGGACAGAAGCAATGGGCTTAAATTGAAGCAAGGGAGGTTTAGGTTGAACATTAGGAAAAACTTCTTAACTGTCAGGTGGTTAAACACTGCAATAGATTACCTAGGAAGGCTTGGAATCTCCATCATTGGAGATTTTTAAAAGCAGGCTAGACATACATCTGTCAGATGTTCCTTGGTCCTGCCATGAGTGCAGGGGACTGGATTTGATGACCTCTCAAATTTCCTCCCAGTTCTAGGATTCTGTGACTGAGGGGCACCAGTCTGAAGCACTCTATATTTATAGTTAGTTTTGTTTACTGGGCCTCATGAATTGCCTGTATTAGTGCCAGCCTTTTCATGGCATTTATCACCATAGTACCTAGGCATGGTTACCTATGCACAAGTACATTACAAAACAAAATAGCAGTCAAGTAGCACTTTAAAGACTAACAAAATAATTTATTAGGTGATCCTCCAAGAGTTCAAGTAACTTTCAGGTTCCCCTCTCCTTTCTCTTTTCCCATCTTCTTAATGATACTTTTGTGTGACTGGCTTCAGGAGCACCTCCCATGGCCATGCTGAAACTAGCGGATTGCCCCGGAAGAGAGAATTCTTACACCACCTTGTAGTCTGTAAGATCTCAGGTGGAAGGAAGTTCCACAGCACTGGGCTATTCCCACTGCTGATGGCTCTGAGACCACAGCTGGGGGCTACAGCTGCTATGTTCCAGGTTCCCATGCTTTGGGAAAACTTTTGCCTTCATAAAAGTATCTGTTTTCATGGAAATAACTTTTATTCAAGAAAACACTTCTTTTGTAAAGCCCTTTTCATACAAATCTTTAATGTTCAAGATAATTTGAAAATGGTTTGTTGCTCTGAAATGTTACACTTTTAGTACTGCAAATAAACACAAACTATTCTCTATAGCATAGTGACTTAACCAAAAGTGTTATATAATAGGTGATATTTTTACTTCTGTAAGTGAACTGTACTACTCTCTGATCAGAATAATACAGCCAATATGTTGGCTTCAATGGGGTTTACTGCAGAGATGATTTTAGCTCACCATTCTTAGCAAAACAAATTTGCTTTCAGAAACTGCTCTTCATATTTCAGAGGCTGTTTTTAAAACTAATCAAGAGTGATGTACACAAGGGATTTATACCAGCCTGCAGTGTGCATGAAATTAATTGAAACAAGGATCACCATCCATTCATAAAACACTTAACAGGAGAGCGGACAGCATTTGATATGAAGATCAAAATCACATTCAGAGAAGAGAAAGGTGGGGATGCAAACTAAGAAAAGCGAGGTTATTGAGCAGTCATGAGCTGCACCAGTTTTACCTGCCTGCTGTCCACATAGTAGTCCAGTCCCCACATATGTTACATCTCAGAGATTGGTGGCATCAGCATTCAGAGCAGTGTGAAAGCTGAAGAAGGCTAAACAGGCCCACCCTTTAGCATCCACACCCCTGCATAGGGTATATCTGTACACAGTATCCAGAGCAGGGCTTAGATCATCAGTTCAAATCCAGATCAGTGAGGCTGTTTCTACACAGGCCGGTTTCTTCGAAAGTCACATGGTAATACGTGGCCTGAAATATGCTAATGAGGCGCAGATGCAAATTCCCCACACCTCATCAACGGTTAAACTTTTTGGGAAGAAGGGGCCTCCGGAAGAAGTACTTCCTTCCAGAAGACCCCCTGGGGACCATGCTTCTAAATGGTGTTTTTGGAGTCTGGAAGAACGGTCTTCCAGACTCCAAATCATGTGACAGTATGCTAATAAGGTGCAGGGAATTTTCATCTGCATCTCATTAGCATACTTTGGGCTGTGTATTACCATGCCACTTTTGAAGAAAGTGGCCTGAGTAGAAACAGCCTGAGTGATTAAAAGTATTTGACTGGTCAAAAGTGCTTATATGAAATTGGTCAGTGAATCTATGTTCAGCTCCTAGTGGCTAAGGGTCTGCCTCAGCCCTGGCACCCTCACTAGCAAATTCAACAGAAGGGCCCAGGATTGTGTAGACTATGGAGACTGAGCTGCTTTTTTATACAGTAAACTCTCTTTCATATCTGGCATTCAAAGGAACTGCCATATCCTCTGCCTGCTAGGAACATGCACATACTCACTTTTATAAAGTAGACCACCCTGATTTTGTCTTCTAATATTTTATATGCATGTGTACATACAGTGTTGTAGCTGACACCAGAGAATTATTTATTGACCAAGAGTACACTTTTCAAAACACTTCAGGCCTGTCTTCAAAAATGAAAGGCTCCTAAGCATCTAAGTCCCTTTTAAAAAGATGCAGTCCCAGAATTGGCCACACAGTCTAATCACAGCAGAGGGTAACATTGCACTGAGGTCACTGGGTATGAAGATTGTGAGTTTGAATATTCTCTGTGCAGTAAGTACAGCACAGGACATGCTAGGGCTCTGCTTTTGAATTCCACAGGAACCCAGTAAACCCCAATGCTTATTTTTTTCCTAAAGCTTCTTTTGCCTCAGGGAGCCACTTGCAAGCCAAAATAACATGAGATCTCGGCTCTTCATGTTATTTCCACCATAAAACTAAAGTGCATGTAAACCAAATACTAGCACCTACGCTTCAAGTACTCACACTGATTAGAGGTGTTCCTATAATTTTTGATCCAGTAGCTAGAGACAGAACACAGATGAACCCATCCCACCTCTTGCCTGACCCAGCACCAAGTCTGTCTGACTTTCCAAAAGGAAAGCTACTTGAGAAAAGAAGCACTGTTCTCTGGTTACTGCCAATGCTACACTGATGTCCTTTTATGTCCCTCTTGTGGTAGAGAAGTAATAGTGCAGCATCTGCAATGGTAGCTAGTTCATTTACTTTGAAAATGAAAATTTGGTCCATTGCTGTTGTCATTTTATGTTTCTGTCTTCAAGATTCTTTGATATTAAAATTTTCCTAATATATCTTGACACAGAAACATGAGTAATGAAAGATCAGAAAGTATTCACTGAAGCCAAGCTGTGCAGCAAACTTACATGATTCCAATGGAAAGTATGTGTTTTATTACAGGTTAACTAAAAATCAGTTCAGTTAACAAGAAAGAGAGAAGGAAAGAGAAGCCTAAACACTGAAATGAGAGAGGCAGAGCAGAGAGAGAAGTTTAAGTGGTTAAATGTACATGATAATTTATCAGATAACTCTGCAATTCTGTACTTCATTATATCATGCTGTATCATATGAATATCACCAACCCAAATGTAATATCTCTACATGAACACGTACACTATAAATAAAAATGAAGGAAAATTGGCAGCATCAAATACAGTGGAAAAATCACACACGCTAAGATGCATAACGGAAATCAGCATGACTCTGGGGGTGTGGAGTGAATAGAACTAAAAAAAGAGCAGGCCAGGGAGAAATTGAGACATCTGATGGAAGAAGCCTTTCCAAGGGATTCTAGTTGCTGAAATTAATTGTTCATCTTTTCTTGGTGTTGCTCTTGTCAGAAATGGGTCCATTTCCAAACCCAAACCAGAGAGTTTAGAACCCCTATTTAAAGAGAGTCTGAGTAGGGTTCTTTCTCTTCTGCAAAAATTACCTCATTGGCATGTTTTGCAGTTTTGCCCAATGCATCTGATGAAGTGGGTCTTTGCCCATGAATGCTTATGCTCCAAAAAAACTGTTAATCTTTATGGTGCCACAGGACTTCTTGTTGTTTTTGCACAATTTTGTGACAGAAATGTTTATCTGCTCCATAATATGCTTGCATCTGAACAATTACTGTTTGATGAAGCAATAGGAGTGGAAAAGCAACACTGTTGTTAATAATTAGAACAGACATTGGTGTCTTCCATAGCAATTTAACACCCCTAACCTCCTCCTACCCTGAGCCATTTCAACTGATGTGGATGTCTCTGTGATAGCATGTTGTTGCTAAGGAATGTTGCTAGGCATCATCACACACATAAATATGGATACTCACTTCAAACAAGAAACTGAAGTGCTACTTGTCCCTTAGAAATATTTATTTATTTATCTTATTTTGCTTTGGTTTCTAAAGGTTCAGATAACAAGGATTCAGGAAGTAGTAAAAAAAAGACAGTGGAAACCCTAATTAAAGTACATCTCCAATTTATAAATAACTTAATATAACTGGTCTTCACCCCCTGAATTGCAGACTGAAGAATTCCATACTCTCAAAGATCAGAGCAAAAAACTGGAGACAAAATCCAAAAATGAGGGACACAAGGAATGTAGTCACACAAGCAAATTAAAAGGACATGGGGTTCATATATTTGCCAAATGATATGCTATATCTCATATGACTCTAAGGTGGCCCTCACCCTCACTTCTCCCTCTGCAACAGCTCTTCCTTTGGGAATTCTCCCTCACATAGATGACCTTGCCTGATGTTCGTTCAGGTCAACAAGGGCAAGTGCTTTGCATAATAACTCTGTGGTCCCCTCACCCTGCATTGTACGCTTCCTGAATAAAATTGCTTGGATTCTCTGGCTGTCATTTCAAACAAGCAATTTTATTGCAGTTTTTCACATTCATGTCTATTGGCTCTGAACATTGCACGTCATGGTGACACCTCCTGACATTGTCTCCACGGCGTGGAGTTTTCAGGGACCAATCAACTTCTTCCTATTCATAAACAGCTTGTTTTCTCTGAATGGGGGGACATTATCAAATCCCAGCATTCATGTGTTTCAGGAGTAAAATGTGTCAAGGGAAATCATATCTCAAAGCTGGATACTCTGAAAGTGGCTTGAATCATTTGCACTAACTAACAGGCGAACTGTTGTATATGTTACCTGTATAGTTACAATCAAGAGACACCTTTACAATCACCTGTTTGGCACATACTGTGGGGAACCATAAACAAATGAAACCATCTTGCACATTGCACTTACCTAACATACAACATCCTTTGCAAAAAGAAATCCATCCATTTCTGCTTCCTGCACAGCTCCATACTACTGAGCTCTCTATATAAAAACTAGCTGATGATAATGGTAAGGAACAATGACTTCTATAAAGATTGTGCTCTAACTTTTAACATACAAATTTATTCTGAAATAGCAGCTCCACCGCTCCAGCTAATGTGCTCAAAATAGCACAGCTATTCGGACCATGCTACCCTTCCTCATGAGAGAGGTAGTGAAAACCTCAAAATAGACACCTATTTCAACCTTTGGTGCTGTCAACTTTGAAATAAGTTAACTCAAAATAATTTATGCAATTTGCACTGTGCAAATTGCGTACATTATTTTAAGTTAGGGAGAAAGTGTAGCCATAGCCAATACGCGGTCAGCTACCTTGCCTGAGCACAGAATTTGAGGATAAATTATTTTTAACAGTGCTGTTGATCAAAGTGTGGCTCACCAAACAAATGCAGCCACTGAAATTCTGCGAGACAACTCACAGACACACTCTCACTTAAATATGACAGTGTAATCCATAGAGAGTACAGATCCCAGCATGACTGTGCTATGGTTTGGGCAATATCGTCAAACTAGTCTATTACTGAACTCATAACCTATAGTTTTCACTGGCCACATCTTCACATTCACAAATATAGTAATGGCAGCCTCTCTGTTTTATCCAAATCGGGTGTGGCCAGCAGGCTCTTGGCTAATTACCAGTTTGGTTTCGGTGAAGCTTGTCTACATATGTCAAAGTGAGCAAAAGGTACTCAAACACCTGGCTCACTGTGTTTTACTCCTTATTTGGGCACTGAAGATACTGAACTAACTTTGAAGGGGTGGGGAACTGGAGAAACTTCACTTGCAGACCTCCCATTTCAGCACCTTAGACAGCAGCCTGAGTTTACAGAGGGGCATAGTCATCATTGGTGCTTCCACTTCAGAAGCTGAACCAAATGCAAAATTCACTATGGGCCCTCTTGTGCTTGGAGGGTTATTTATGCTTTCAAAATTACTTCTGTTATAGTTCATGCTCATCTTCCATTTTATGTACGATTCAGGAGGCAAAAATCAGGACATCAGTCAGCAACGGACCAAATCTTTTGTATTGTTCTCAGAATTCGGACATTTGTGATAGCCTAAAATAGCCAAAGGATGATGAAACCAAATGAACAGTCCACTTGTCTTCCTAATTTTCCTCTTCAGCACTGCTACAACAAATAGGTTTGACGCAGAAATAGGACTTACTGTTCTTTCACAATTGTGCTGTTGTCTGAGCTCAGGAAACAAACTGAGTGTGAATGCACCAATGTTATCAGCCTACCTCCATGCTTTGTAAGCCAGATTTCTAAAGAACTGCTTCCTCTTTCAAGTGGGACCCTACAAACATCTGTCAGGGAGTCACAAGAAATCAATCATTCAGACTATCCTGTAAAACAAGTGAAGCTGAACTGGGAATGGCCCTAAATTGTACTGACCTTAGTCTGTGGATTTGCAGTCCTGTAGTCAGAGTCATCTGGATATTTTTTCGTTTTAGAAATCACAGCTTCCCAAAAGAGAGGACAAGTCATTGCTCTTCAAAATTCAAAGCAGGATCTACCCCCTACTCCCCTGCAAAAAAAAAAAAGGGTTATTGGTGTGCAATTAAGGTGTCATCATGCAATAATTACTTAATGATAGCAGATGTGGAGATTTAAACAGTTAGGCTATGTCTACACTTGCTCCCTTCTTTGAAGGGAGCATGGTAATCAGGGTGATGGGAGATGTATATGCAGCACTTCATTAGGCAAATTCTGTCTCACAGCAACTTTGAAGTGTCAGACTTTGAAGTGCCAGCATGCCGTGTAGCTGCGGGCACTTTTAAGTGCCTTTACTCTCAAAATTTTGGGGAGTAAAGGCACTTAAAAGTGCCCGCAGCTACACAGCATGCCGACACTTTGGAGTTTGACACTTAGAAGTTGCCATGGGGGAGAATTTTCCTAATGAAGTGCTGCATATGCATCGCAGCACTTCATCAGTAACATCCCATCACCCTGATTACCAGAGAAGGGGGCAAGTGTAGATGTAGCCTTAAAGATGTATAATTGTTAAAACAAACTGTCAACACCACATGCCAAAATATACAAAGCAAATATCCTTATATCCAACTATAAGTTCTTAAGGAGTATTTCTTTTATTTTGCTTTTCTAGAATGTTATTATTGATGGAAATATTTTTTCGGTGGCTAGAGAGAGAGGTAAAATGGATGTTTACTATTATTTACTGATAAAAAGCTAATCCTTTGAAACCCAGCTCTGCAAGAGGAGTTGTTGATCTTGTGCTCCTAGTGGGACAGTTTCTATATTGTAAAACTACTACCACACTTATTCCCTTTATTGGCAAGCACAGAAGAAAAGGCAATGCTCTCCATTTTAAATGGGTTCTTGCCAGAATACAGCTGAGGTATATTACTAGGGAACAGTGTGGGAGTAGCTTGCATGGCAATAGCCCAGGCCATGCCTGTTGTGGATAAACAGGGTTTCAGGGTTGTTGGACTGCTGGCATTCACTAGAATATAATTCATGATTTTATGATGGGCAAACTCCTTGGAATAAGCATAGACTTTGAGTCAGAGGGAGTATGATTTTTACTCTCAGCTCTATATTGGTAGTTTATGCACATCTAACCAGCCTCCATTATCTCCAAGCACAAATATATCCCTATTACTCATGGTGTGTTCACAAACTCTTCTTTCATGAAAAATCCATGGAAGGCTATGACTGTCCAGAGCTTCATGACTGATGTGGGGCCCAGATCTAGAGGAGTTTCAGGACCCAGATAATTATCTCTCTGCTGTTCCTGGTGCATAGCTCAAGCCTGATTTATTCCTCTCCTCTGCAGAATGGAGAAGGCAGTTCCCTTTTTCAGTAATTCTCCTGTCATAGCACACAGAGCAGAAAGTACCTTGAAAGTCCCAGGTCATGAAAACCTGATAATATCATTTTAAAACCCTCCTTTCTCCCTTGAAGAATAGAAATAGTGAGGCTGTTAAAACAGAAAAAGCTACTTTGAGACTCCAAGGACTGAAAATAACCTGATTGTACACTACACACAAACACTTAGCACTTGAGTCTGTGTGTCCTAGATTACTGCTGAACTGCTGCAATTCCATGGAATGACTTAACTTGGTGCCATGTTATATTATAACAGCAGGGACTGTGGTCACTTATTGCCACAATCAATTTTCTATGCTGCCTCTTGCGGTCAGTGGCTCATTTGACTACTTTATCTTAGTCTTCTGGATCTATTTTCATGAGAAGGGACTCCCCTGAATAACTGGTGGGCTAACAACTCATCACGTTACCTCCCTTATTATTAAAAAAGTCAGAGTGGCATGGTACCATAAAGGCATACCAGATAGGTAAAAGTCATAACAAGCAAGTCCTTTTCAGTCTTAGGTTCTAAATCACTTCTGTGACTCAATGGAATCCTACATCTAATAGACACACCAACCCTCAGAAATCGTAACAGCTTGTAAAACTGGACCACAGGGAAAATCTTTTAGTCTCAAACAGCAGGATTTGTTGGTTCAGGGAAACAATCCAACCAATTCAGATCTGACAATTGCCACAGTACAGTACAAATCTCTCTGGGTTTACTCTGGATGAGGATAGTTTAAAGATAAATTCACAGTGCATCCTGTTTACTCATAGAAGCTGAGGTACTAAAGGTCAAATCAAACAAGCCATATGGGTAAATACTAGCCTGCCCAATAATTCTACTTGCTTTTCTACCTTTTGAGTGGTGCATGATATTTGAAAGAGAAGAATCTGTCAAAGATAGAGAAGAACAATTTGCCAAGCTGTATCATTGTGAATATTTCATCAAAACCTGATGGACAACAGCAAACCTGGTAGGTCTGTGCTTGGGCATAGGTGCATGGGCAACCTATGCTAGTGAGTGGGCCACAGGAGTGGTTCTCCTTCTTAGTGGGCTGTGAGATTATCAGAACCAAGAAGGTTTCCTGGGATAGGGTGTTTTTGCTAACTGCACTTGCATACCTAGAATTTGCAGGATCTGCTGATTGAACCGCAGCAGCACTTCAATTGGAAGCAAAAGAAGCACATAACTCTTACAGTCAATGTTGTATGCAAACAGCATGCACCTCATTTCCCATGCCCTTGCTTTACATGCAGGTAGGGGTGAAGGTAACAAATTTCTTTCTTATTGCACACCCCGCTTTGGATGGAGCTCAGGGCAGAGAGTTGGAGATGTGTGCAATACAACAATACCATAAGAAATTTAAGTATGGGTGGAGTGACAGGCTCCAAGCAGGGGATTGGGGGCTGGGAGCGGGGTTTCAGGAGGGCAGAGCATGGGAATGTGCAGGGGTGCAGGAGTGAGGGCAGGGCATTGGAGGAGGGGGAGGCTTAGGGCAGGGGATGGAAAGCTCATGGCAGAAGTGGGGGATTCAGGAGTCAGGGCAGGAGGTTAGGTGTAGGGAGGGGTCTCAGGGCAGGTGATTGTAGTATGGGAGGCTCTGGATGGGTCAGGGGGTTGGGGCTGGAAGTATGGCCACCATGCTGCCCAGCTGCCAGATCCATGGGGCCTGGCTGGGGTGTCATGGACTGTGCTGCCTGACCAGAGCCTGTGGTGTTGCTCTGTTCTGGCTCTGGCCCACCAGGGCTGGGGTCTCCCCTGTGTGCCTCCCACTGTCCAGTGCTGGGATCAAGGGAGGGGGAGTGGGTTGGGTTCTTATGGCGGAAGAAAGCCAGAATAGGAGAAATGGGCCGCCCATTCCCAGCATTAGCACAAGGACCTTTCTGTGTATGGTGGCCAGCAACATCCAGCTCCCCATTCAGTTCTTAGCCCCTCATCCACATGCAACTGTTAGTCAAAGTTCCAATCAACATAAATCCATAATAATAATAAACAGTCAGTCCCTCTGCCTGTCTCATGGAACTTTATAATGTTAGCTAATACTCTCACCTTCCTGTGATACACATTTGCATTTCTGGTGTATAGATAGGAAATTGAGGCAGACAACCAGAGAATGAATCCAGGGCCCTGCTTCGCACACTCTTCTTTAACAAACTGTCACACCCTCTCTCTGATCTGGAAACAGAACCCAGAGTCCTAACTCCAAGTACCCTGCTTTAACCACATCACAAATGCACAGGTGGCTTTTGTGATATAAACAAGCATCCCTAAAAATTGTCGTAAGACTCCCCTCAAATTCATTTTTAACGGGGGCAACTAAGTAACTGACACATGGACATGACATGCAGTCACTCTGGACCTATGTTGGATTCAAGATGGTGACAGGAAAGTGAAAAGCCCCCTTTATGAACCAGAGACAGCAGAGATTTCTGCTCTCTTTCTACTCTGATAATGTAGCAGGGAGCCTCAGACCTACACCTACCTGGAGGAGGCAATCAGAGACTTCCCCCTTCCATGGAACTAAGGGGGTGGAGTGTGCTGCAGCACCCCTGACTTGAAGGGGTTTCCATTATATACAGGATTTACAGTTTGGTTCAGAAACAAGGAGTCCTGTGGCACCTTACAGAGTAAGATATTTTGGAGCATCAGCCTTCACGGGCAAAGACCCAAAAGAGTTTGGCTCAGTATGTCCCAACACCCCCACTATACATTTTTTGCTCCCTCTCCACCAATGGGGGAAGTTAAGAGAGCTCCCCCAGTGGGATGGGGGAGACCTCTAGCTCCTTACCCATGGGGCAGTTGGACACCTCCCCTCCCCACACACGGAGGTCAGTTGCAGACCTCCTCTCCCCACAACATGGGGGCAGTGAAAGACCCCCTCACCCATGGGGCAGTTAGAGGCCTCCTCTCCTTCCTCCATATGGGGTAGACACTGAGACGTCCCCCGCCCCCATGTGGGGCAACTAGAGACTCCCCCCAACTATCCATGGGGCGGGGACGAAGAGAGCCCCGCCCCCTCCCGGGGTCAGTTAACGGACCACTCCCTCACAGGAGGGGCGTAGCTGACAGCTCCCGCCCAGCTCTCGCCCCGCCCCCTTGCCTTACCCTCCTCGCCGGCCGGGCGTGCTGACGTCACGGCACCACGCGTACGGAGCGCGCGCCGCGTCTTCGCCCCCGTGCGTTCCGCGTCACCCCTGCTCCTGGCCTACCTGGCGCGCGGCGGCTCCCGGCCGGCCTGTTCCCCTCCAACCGCCTCGGGGCTCGGTCCGGCGGCGACCCGAGCGACCGCTTGATTCGGCTGCGTCCGTCCGTCCGGCCGCCCGGCCCGGGGGGGCGGTTGCTGATTTGGTGTCGGACGCGCCGCGCGGCCTCGTGCGCGCGGCCGATCCCGGGGCTCGCGTAGCGCGGCGCCCCGGTTTCGTGAGGCGAGGCCCCGCCGGCCTGTGGGGGGGAGCCCCGCGCCTCGTCGCCACCGCCATGAGCGTGGAGGCGTACGGCCCCAGCTCGCAGACTCTCACCTTCCTGGACACCGAGGAGGCCGAGCTGCTCGGCGCCGACACCCAGGGCTCCGAGTTCGAGTTCACCGACTTCACTCTCCCCAGCCAGACCCAGACCCCGCCCGGGCCCGGGCACGGCGGGCAGGGGCCGCCGGGGCAGGGGCCTCCCGGACAGATCGAGCCACAGGTGGGTCCGCGCTAGGCCCGGTGGCTTCCTTCCGCCGTGGGGGAGCGGGACACGGAAGGGCAGGGGAGTCCTCTTCACCGCCGGGCAGCGAGCCCCCCACCCCACTCCCGCCGCGATGGGCCGTGCTGGCGGGACACCCACCTGCGGCCTCCTCCGGGCTGGGGGAGCCCCTCGGGGGAGACCAAAGCAGCGCGCGGCGGGTGCTCAGGAGATCCCTCGCCCCACATCCCGGCATGGTGTGGGGAGGCTGCTTTCTGCTTGGGTGTTAAAGCCATTTTACTGGTGTTGCCGGCCCGGGGAATTGCACCGCGCTAGGTGGCTGCTGCAGATGTTTCGGGCGAGGGCAGCCCTGAAACCTGTGCCCTTCTTCTCCTGAAAACACATGGCCCTTCGTGGGGGAGGGGAGGGAGAACCTGCAAAAGTGTCAGATTTCACGGTTGCATCATGAAGCATTTGTGACTTCCTTTAAGTGTGGTTGTGGATCGTAGGGGGCTTAACCCTGTCTCACTTTTTTTGATTAGGGAAAACAATGACAAATTCTGTGCTACATCCCATTCCAGTTCGGATATTGAGTTTTTGACCAAATTCTGGGAAGGGGTGAAAAAAAAAAAAACATGCTTCTAAACTATGGCTCCTTGCTACTCATCTTTTCCAGTTGCATTGTTGCTAAGCTCGTTTGCTGTGGGCTTGCATATATGTGCCTATTAAGGCAACCTGGGATTGAAGTTCAAAGACTTCTAAAAAGTAATAGGCACAGTGACTGACTGTTTTTTTTCTTATTTTAAGGGAAATGTGACAGCAATTGGTATAACATTAAGCATTAGTGATATTCAAAAGAACAGAAACCAAGATTTTCTTGCAATAGTGAGTGAAATAAAAGAGGAAGTTAGTGAGAGATGTATACACAGTGAAATGTTGTAATTGAGGGTGACATAAATTCAGGTTTTTTGACTGAGACAGAAAACTTAAACTGCTGTTTTTTTAAAAAAACACTGAAACTTCAGAGTTGCCTGTAATATTTAAAAAGATCAGAGCATGCAAACTAGTCGATGCAGTGACAATCAAATACTGACATAATCCCACCACCAATGAGATGTTTGGAAATTTATGTGTGGATCGAAATGTAAATTAAAAAATGAATTCAGGTGCTATTAAAATATGTTTAAGATGGCAATTCAAGAATGCCAGGTTCACTTTTACTTCTCCACTTACTTATGAAATCTTGTATTCAGAGTTCCTATAACTGATAACTGCTTAAAGACAGAATCAGGGATGCAACTCTAGCTATTCTTGATCTTTCTTTCAAAGAGAAACAAAGACACCTGAATTCAAATTGTGGCAGTAAAAAAAAATTCTCAGTTCATTTTTGTTGGTCTCTTTACTTGGTGCACTCTATCAATGTTGGTGGAAACCCAGGTTTCAGATATCTAAACAGAGGCATTTTTAACTAGAAGCTTGATAAATGAAAAGGATAACAAATATGTAATTTCTTCATTCTTCACTCAGTTACCATCTTATCCACATGATGCTTGTATAGCACCTTCTTGTTAGATTACCTATACTGTAATCTTCTATATGTACAAAAATACTCACATCCTACGAGAGAGGCATACCACCTAATACCATACCAAAGGTCTTATGTTTTGCAAATTTCTAAATAAATTATGCTTTGCAGTTTTATCACTTCTGGGTAATAATACTCTCAGCTTTTTCTGGTTAGGACATTTTAGCACCTGTAAATCTCTTGACTGTAGATTTATACCTTTTAAATATGTGGTCAGAAAGGAAAACAAATGGAGACATTAAAATGTGTACAAGATGTTTAAAGTTATAGTATTAAAATGTATAGCCATGCTGTGGAAGAACTTGGTTTTAGATATCTTTAACATGCTGCAGAAATGATGCCTTTAAGAAGCTTTTATAAGCTGTCATATTTTTCTTGATACTAATTTTGCCTCCAAATACTTGTTTCACAGCCTGACTTCTTTGTGATTTAATGTTTAGGCCGTGTTCCTTTTGATCCACGTTATATCAAGAGCTATATGTCTCAGGGTTCCCCCCCCCCACCTCCTCTGCTCCTTATCTTGTTACATAACTATCCAGTCTTGTACATTTTAGCAGACTCAACTTGTGGTCATATAGGTTACAGTCTTTCATGAAAGGTTTTGGAATATTTTGCTGCCTTAAGTAGATATATAAATCTGTAATCTACCTGTTCAAGAGAAGTAGATAAAAGTATAACTTCTTCCAGAACCTCAAAGGTAGTCACCTTTAAATATTTTGTACTTCATTAAATCCAGTTTAATTTTTTTTTAAATGTGGGCCTGTTTACTTGCAATGGAGTAGTGTTCAGGTATCTCCCTAACTCCTTGGTTTTAGGAGGGGAGAACTTGATATAGTTCTTTCACCTACTCTTCTAATAAAGTATAAACAATTGAGTCTTCTACCCATTGGGACTTTTCTTCCACTAATGTATGTTAAACCAAGAATTGGAGTGTTTGTTGAAGTCATCTGACATCCCACTACTGACAAAATGTATAAGGGGGTCAGTTGTATGAAAGTAATGTGCATACTATTTCTTCTTGACAAAATTCAGCTGACTGAGCAGTTCACCTGTAGCTTGTTCATAATTAATCTTTTTAACTGTACTATGTCGTCACTGATACTGTCATTAGAGCTTCTGTTTGCTGTCCTACACTTGTTTCTTACAACTTGTTTGCTCTCCACTTCCCCACTCTTCACAGGATTCTTTAGACCAGCATTTAACTTTGTGATGTTGGCATTGGTAAGTTAACATGTTTTTGAAGCTTAGTGTAGACAAGACACTCTCTCTCCTGCTAAACTGATTGAGTGACCACATCTGGAACGGAAGAAATAATGGTCTAGTGGTTAGCACTCTAGCATAGGATGTTTGAGTCAATTAATCTGGTTTACCAGACTTCCTCTGTGACCTGGGACAAGTCAGTTAGCCTCTGTCCATTTCCAGTATGTAAAATGGGGATAATAGTTTTACCTTAACTCCTAGGGGTGTTTGGAGGATAAACTTTGAAAGATTGAGGTCTTCTTCTGATACTGTGGTCATGGGGGGCCATGTAAGTACCTGCAGCAGAAAATTATCATAGGCAAGGCATGCTGTTTTTAAAATATATAAGCAGGTTTTAGTTAACATCCTAGGGAGAGACAAAGCCCAAGTGTCCTAGAATTATTCATACATCTTACTAAGAAACCCTGGTTTGACAACTGCTATCATTGTCCTTTCTTTTTCTGTCGTCCCTTATGTTTTGTGACCCTCATTTTCTGAATCACATTAAATTTAGATTGCATAATGTGTGGGGTTCTTCCCTGTTTTGGTCCTAGCTGATTTCTGGATGCTTAAAAAAATACTTTTGATGGTACAGTATGCTGTCCTGTCCTGGAGGTAATAACCATGTGATGCTGAAATGGGTATTGTACCATTATATAGCCTGAAATTAACCATGTTTTTATGAATACTGTAAGATCTCTGTGTGTGTGTTCAAGTCATTAGTGTTTATCTCACTGTGGCTTTAAGCATGATACCTACCTTATAAGCAGAAGGGTAGTAAGTGGGTACAGTTAGGCCTGTCTTCAGATCAGGGGGATTGCCTGACAGGGTTTTCTTTCAGAAAATGAGTGGCACTTCCATAATATTTTACCAACACTGACTTGGAAAGTAATCATATATTCTGGAGAAACCTCTATGCAAAGAATCTTTCAGATACTTTATGTTCATAAAATAATGCTTCTCTGTAACTTTGTGTCCTGGGCCTGATAACGTATTTTTGTTGCTGATCAGTTTTGTAAGAGAAGAGAACAAAAATGCCGAACAACAGACCAGTTCTTCTGTGCTGTCATGTGTCAGTATTTTATTGGCCAAGCACCCATCTTTCAAAATCAAAACAAAAAGCAGTTAAGTAGCACTTTAAAGACGAGCAAAATAGTTTACTAGGTGAGCTTTCGTGGGACAGACCCACTTCTTCAGACCATAGCCAGACCAGAGCACGTTCTGGTCTGGCTATGGTCTGAAGAAGTGGGTCTGTCCCACGAAAGCTCACCTAGTAAACTATTTTGCTTGTCTTTAAAGTGCTACTTAACTGCTTTTTGTTTTGATAGTGTATAGACTAACATGGCTTCCTCTCTGTTACTATCTTTTAAAATGTTTATTGTTAAGGTGTTAATCTCGTTGTTTAAACATGAACAGAAGGTCTATTTAATAAACAATTTGTGCCACATCACTTATTATATGTATGTAGGCTAAAATTACAACAAGGTTATAAACTGATTCTTGGGTCACTTCCTTATTGCTTGCTTGCAAAGCTGTGCGTTAAGCTATTGATTGTACCTAGCAACAGATGACATCATGCACACCTGAAGTTCTGAAAGGATGGAAGTTCTGTGTGAAGTCTTGGGTGTAGCTGATGTGGTCAGTTGTTGCAGGAGTACGGCACAATTCTGAATTCTGCTCTGGCCCAATGAAATACTTTTAATTTCTTTTTAGCTTCTGGGAAATTGTACAAGTTTTAATTTTAATTACTGACTTTGACATCCAGTTTTATATAAGCATCCAAGCAGTTTGATTACAGAAAAGGAACTTCACAAGTTTAATATATAATTGCTTTTTGAATTTAGGTGCTTTGAAGTCAAAGTGCAGCTATAGGCGCTCAGTATTTGTACTGTAAAGAAATTCACATTTGAAGAGCTGAGTACTCTTTTTGTCATGTTTCGTGACCTGTTAGTGATATTTTACAGTTGCAAAACTGCGCTATATATTTAAGGAAAGTACATTATCTTTTTTTGTGCCTTCCAGTTCAAGGGGACTGTTGTGCAGTCACTTTGCAGTTAACGTTTGGATTTGTCTTCCCTTTGGAGTCAGTCTGATGTGCTGTTGTTCAGTATTACAATTTCTGTGATCATTGGATTCCTCAATTCCTTTCCTTGATAATCCTTTATTCCTCATATAACATCACTCTTTAAGCCACTGGGCTGGCTACAGGTCTTTTAAATTAAAGCAGTATTTTGAGAATGTTGTTGCAGTAAAGATTCATGTTCTTAGATTGGCTGAAATTATCTGTGCCTTGTACTTGTCCTGATGCAAATTGGAGTGCACAAACACTTGCAAGCGAAAAATGTACTCTGTAAATTAGAATTTACTTGCTTTCGAGATTAGCTCTGGAATTGGATGTTAATTAACTACAGTATAGGGTAGTTTGATATCTAAATCAGAGGCATGCAGGGAAGCAGATTTCTTTTGTTCTAATTTTATGTAGATTTTGCAGTACTTCTGGAAAAAACTAAGGCTACTTCAATGAGTGATGCAGTGTTCAGGCTATACTTCCTGTTAATATGAATGAAGGGTCCTGTGGCACCTTATAGACGAACAGAAAAGTTCTGAGCATGAGCTTTCGTGAGCACAGACTCACTTCATCAGATGCTATGAGCATCTGATGAAGTGAGTCTGTGCTCACGAAAGCTCATGCTCAGAACTCTTCTGTTCATCTATAAGGTGCCACAACCCTTTGTTGCTGTTACAGATCCAGACTAACACGGCTACCCCTCTGATACTTGTTAATATGAAGTCTACAAAGAATGTGCCCCACTCCTTGATCTTGACTTTGCTTGGACTGCAGAGATGTTTCTTTAGAAAAGTCCTGCGCTTATTAATGGGGACAACAAAAGTCTGAAAAAACAACCAGAAGACTAGCTTTTTTATTCATAATGTTAGAGGTAATGAGTTTTTTTGTGGAATTGTGTGTGTTGTTGTCTAAAACTACAGAAATAACTTGAAGCTGAAAGTAGATATTACGAATAGACTTGACATTAAATGTCTGACAAACTAAACACGCTGACATATTAAATGAATCTCAAACTGGCCTTAAATCTTAATCTGGAAATGTCCCTTCCTTTACTGAAAATCTTCCCTTTACTGTAACAGAGGTATATACTTGTCATGCATTTGTCCAATCTCATCTATTTAACCTCATCCCTGTAGAAGAATTTGATTTTATGCTCATGAAGAGTGTTTCTTCTATGGTGTAATTTTAGGCCACAGCACTACTCTGTAATGTTATGTATTCTGCCTGCTCTGCTCTCTGGTTTGCTTACCTTGATGATAATTTTTCTGATTTGTCAACTTTGATTACTGTTTTTGATTCTCTGTGCCTTAAATATTGAGTCTGTTCTGGTATGGCTATGATCTGAAGAAATGGGTCTGTCCCACGAAAGCTCATCGCCTAATAAATTATTTTGTTAGTCTTTAAAGTGCTACTGGACTGCTCTTTTGTTTTTCATAGATTAAGCCTGCCTTAATATGATCAGGTTGTGGTGTTTGTTTTCCCATTCATATCTGAATGTTGATTTGGGATTAAGCAGTATACTCCTTTGTGTTATTCCTTGCCTGCCAGGGGCCTGGTCTTCCCTACAAGGTGAAAGGTCAGATATGTGGGCAGGGTTGACAAAGCTTTTTGCAATATACGTCCTGGCTTTGTTTCTTTTGACACCCACATATTAGCACAGCCAATTTTCCTGAGTGTATGACAAGCTAATTATTTATCTTCTTTCTAAATATAATAAACACTACTTAAACCAGAGCACCTATAATTCTGGGTAGTAATGGCTGCTTTAATCTGTTACTTTGCATAGTCAAAGAGAGGTTGCCATGTTGATACTTGGAGTCAGCCTTCGCTTGATGACTTTCCTTACTGGTAACAGAAGCACCCAAACCTGAAGCACCAAAGACATGCTGGGAGAAGTTGTACATCAGCTACTACCCTTTAAAAATATCCCTGAAAGTGTGATAATTCTATTGTATGTTTCTCTGTGTTATCTCCATCATATGAGGGGCTTATAAGTATAGAAGGGACAAAACATAATTGTAGCGTGCATAAGATTGAGGTTTGAAGCATTAACTTTACTGGCGCACACCCTGAGTCAGTGTTGCAGAGCTGCATGGTAGTGGTGAATAGTGTGTCATTAGTGAAGGGATGTGGCAGTACTTTCATCACTCTTGTTGAAAAGGCTTGTGATGTTCTGGATCTTAGGAATCATGCATTTCTGAAACTTGGCAGATTGTCAATTCAGACTGAGTCTTGCAATGATTGTAGTGGATTTTTTGTAGCTGTAAAAAGCCATTGAGTCTGGCAGCTTGAAAAATGTCTCGACATGTAGTAATTTTCATAACAGATCTAATATGCACTGTATTTTTATATGCAGCATGTTAATAGCTAATACATTTGAGTATTAGGTACATCTTTTAAAGAGCATCAGACACTCTTATGGAAAGCTTTGAAAGATAATCCACTTAGAATTTTTGCTTAAATCTATTACTTATGTCATGTTTTAACTAGACTTTAAAATGATTCTTTTTAGTCAAGGGTTCATTTACTCACTGATGACCTCCATGTAATGGAATTAGAAATTCTTATATGCCAGGAAAAAGATTTTGGCTGTGATTTGGCAACCTAGGCTAGTGACTTGGCTACATGACTGGTCCTCTTTCATCTGGGTGGGTTGCAAGCTTGTTGTAACTAAGGCAGTCTCCTGAGACGGTAATTTTGTTAACTATGCTTGCATACTTAGAATTTGCAGGGTGTACTACTTGAACCATAGCAGCACTTTAATTGAACGCTGCGGGAACACACAGCTCTTGCAGTCAGTTTGCACCTTACTTTACATGTCACTTTAGTAATACTGAAGGGGGGGAAAAAATGGGCAGAAACCAGCTGAAACTGTAAACCCTGCAGGTGGGCAACAGTAAGCAAAAGTCTTGTGGGCCACACATAGGAGCTGTGGGTTGCCAGCCACTGGATTATGGCTTTGTGGACCAGGAACAGCAGAAATAGCTGGGGGAACTTAGAAAAAATAAAATCCTGTTTTTCAGGTAAATAACCTTAAGAAACTATGGGGAATAAACACACTTATTTGACATCTATAAAATTGAGTTTGAGCATAGTTTGTGATTTGATTAAATTCTGACTATGGGCACAACAGCAGCCCACCTATATTCTGAGACTTTCCATATCATCTATTTTATTGCATTATTCTATCCTCTGGCAAGTAGATGCTAATTAGTCATGGTTCTTGTTACCAGTATGTACTCCAGTATTTTTTTAGGCCTTTTTTCCCCTCAAATTAGATGTGTTCAAAACTTGTTACGTTATCATAAACACTTGTGAAGTAGATGTGAGCCTCAATATCTTTCTTTTTAGCATGGAGGGCTAATTTGTAATTGCACCACTGACTGATTATATAATTTAAACTACTGTTTCTTAAACTATGTTGTATGGAACACTGTTCCACGAACAACTTGCAGATGTGCCGGGAGTGTGTCTTTTTTTTGGTATTGTATACTGATTATGTATATTTCTGTTGTTAAAACCAGATATAATGTTTCTTCATTACTAAGGTACCCGATTAAATTATTTCATTGTTTTTGCTGTTTTTTTAAACTTTCATAGCTATTCCATATTTAAAATATTGTTTCAGGTTCTGTAGCCTCAAAAAGTTTAAGAAACCTTGATGTAAACCATCTGTTTTCTCTTTTAGGTTAATGGTCCTGATGGGATTCTCCAGAATGGTGCAGTGGATGATAATGTAGCAAAAACCAGCCAATTGCTTGCAGAATTAAATTTTGAAGAAGATGAAGAAGATACCTATTACACCAAGGATCTTCCTGTGCATGCTTGCAGGTAGCCTAAGATCTGCATGAACTTCAGAAGGAGCCTCAATTAGGCTAAGTAATCAAATTGAAAATTGTGTATATTGTAATGATATTGCATACTCCATAAATATGAAAGGGGCACCGCAATCTGTGTAAATCTGTGAGATGTAAATATATCCTGCGTTTCTTTGAGACCATTTTGTAATTTTAGTAAACCGCTTCCATTGCAGTCAGCATAAATAGCCTTGTTTCTGCCTCCAAATGAAGCAGCGGTCCATTGGTTAATCACAGGAATGGAAATTGGATCATAGCTCTAATCCCAGCCCTGTTGTTGCTTTGTAATCTTTGGGAAACTGACAGATTAAGCAAGTTGCTTGCCTGTAAAGTGGGGTGCTGAGGACTAGTTTGGTGGCTGTAAAATGTTCTGAGGGCCTTGGATGGGAGGTTCTATAGAAGTGACCGACTGAAGTCTTGTCCTTTGTAGTACATAAATGCTAATTAAGCATGTGTGTAAGCCAGTGTTTCCCAATTTTGTTTGGCCGAAAAACCCTTTTAAACTCGAAAGAATCTTGCATAACCCTTAATAACAGTCTTATGTATCGGAGAGGTAGCTGAGTTAGTCTGTATCTTCAAAAACAACAAGAAGTGTTGTGGCACCTGACAAAGCAGGTCTTTGCCCATGAAAGCTTATGCTCCAAAATATGTTAGTCTATAAGATGCCACAGAACTTAGTCTTTTATATATGGAGCAGAAAAAATAGACCACAGATAAATAAGGATAATAAACAAATGCTATATAAGGTCATGAGATCAACATTTAATTTAATTGAACATATTTAAAAACAAAAATCACATGTAAAAAGGAATATTTGATAGCAGATTACTGTCATACATTGTTACCTGTGACGACAAAAGGTTGTGATTCTTCATAATTAGCTTGAACTGCTTCACTATCTTTCTTGCTGGTTTCAGTAACAACAGGAATGGTTGAAGTACTTTTTTTTTCTTTAAAGTTCCTTCTTTTAGCCAATGATCCATGGGGAATTTTGGTATCAATAACTTAAATTCTGTTTGTAGATTATTGACCTAAGTGGTGTTATGTATTGTAGATAGATATGTTAATTTTATAGTCAGTTTATATATGTCACAGTTAAATTTTTTAAGTACAAGAAATCATGCAACTGTACTAGTTCATATTCATTCACTCACTTGATCCACGTTCCCTCAGAGTATGGGGATTTATGTTGGTATATAACATGTGATTGCGTGAGTGACTGTGCACAGCACTGTGTAGTGACATAAGCCCCACTCTCTGGGTAAGCTGACATTACATAGGGACATTTATTATGGCAAACACAAATGCTTAAATATTTATTATTATAATGTAATTTTCTTACTGAACTGTTATTTTTCACTTTGGAACACCATTAGGGAAACAATGGTGTAAGCAGCAGGTACTTAGCTTAAGTTAAGTACTAACAGCACTAGTCCACTGCAGTTTTAGCATATTGTGTAACAACAGTTCAAAACAAGGACTAGCACCCCCTGGCAAGGTAGTGTATACATAATGCATGAGGCAAAGCACCCTTTAATATAAATTCAGCTGCTAAAATATTTCAGTTAAATTAAAACTGGGAGATGTTTGACCTCAAAATGAGAATTTAACTAGTACAGCTTGGATGGAAGTGATTGAGGCTGACTTGGTGGCTTAAAGGCTGAATTGCACAGATCTTTGCAAAGATTCTGTGAAAATAAAACTTAAGAATGTGAAATAATAGCTTAAACCATTTCCCCAGTGCCACCTTTTTGCCACGTTAATCTTATGTCTATAGATAATTCATTGTTCTGTGCATTTTTAATTTTACATTCCTGTACACAGATTTTTACTTTTCCTCTTTGATTTCAGTTACTGTGGTATCCATGACCCAGCTTGTGTGGTTTACTGCAATACCAGCAAGAAGTGGTTCTGTAATGGACGTGGAAATACATCTGGCAGGTGAGTGATTAAATGACAGAAATGGCAATAATAAATTGTTTGTAGGGAGAAAAAAAGTATCTTATGCAGCATACTTAATTTTTTTCATGTGATTGACTCCAAAAGAAGGTGGGCTTTTAAAAATCTCATGGTTTTTAACATGCATAATTTAGCATTTTTAGAAATTTGCTCTTTGGATCTGCATGTGAACTTCTATTAATGTTTTCATCACCAGCACTTTCGAAGGAAACCCTCACCTCCTTAAAGGCAGTGAGCAATCTGGGAGAGTTATCTGAGGCGAGCAGTGGTTTCATTGAACGTTTGTCTACTGGATAAACTTAGTTTCCTTTTCATTTCTGTTGCTCAGCTGCCCCCATATTTGTGGCACTTGACCTGCCTTTGATCTGTGGGGAAGCCCCAGATATTTAACTGCTAGTAATTTTTAAAAATCTGCTTTTCCTCGGAGTTGTCATTCCTTCACATCTGTTCAGTTTGGGGCCTGTCTGCACTTACAGCAGTGCAGGGGAGCAGCTGTAGAACTTGGTTAAGGTAGAATGTAGTTAAGACCCTACTTATGCTGATGGAATTCTCCGGTCAGCGTAAGCACTCCACCTCACTGGGAGGTAGTGGTTATGTCAGTGGGAGGTGCTCTTTTGGCATAGTGATATTGACACTGAGAATTAAGTCATTATACCAACCTTGTGCAGGGTTGTGGATTTTCCACACAGAAAAGTGATATAGATACATTGGTACAAGTGCCTAATGCAGCCCACAACATAGAGCAGCAGCTTCTCGTCAGCTGAGTGATGTGTTAGTGGTTAACTTCCTCTGGTTGTGAAAATACCAAGTGTGTGTAGTAATTGGATGTTCTTTGTTTTAAATTAGGTTTAAAACTGATTCTGTTTTCTGGTTTCAGCCACATTGTAAATCATCTTGTGAGAGCAAAGTGTAAAGAAGTGACTCTTCACAAAGATGGCCCTTTGGGAGAAACTGTTTTGGAATGTTATAATTGTGGATGTCGTAACGTGTTCCTCCTCGGTTTCATTCCAGCAAAGGCTGACTCAGTAGTTGTATTACTGTGCAGGTGAGAGAATCTCTTTTTTGGGGGAGTTCAGATAACGGCAGAATAGAATTTGATGGACTAGCACCATATGTTTCTAAACAGCAATATGTCTTTTTTTTCCACCTAATAAGAAAAAATACTTCTTGCATTCTGAGCTGTCATTTCTAGGTAAGTGCTTAGGCTTCATGGATTAATGTTTTCAAAGATGTGCTGGAATAAATGCATTTTTCTGTTGTTCTGGGAAAATCATCCCAGTTTTAAGAAGGAACTCTCAGGCAGTGAGACTTCTTTCATCAAACATTACATTATTTGAATAACTATTTCAGATTGACGAAAGTAGCACTTCTAGTTGGAAGCTGACCCATTTACCTCTAACTAGAGTAATGTACTGCGATTCAGACTGATGAGATTTATATCAGCCCATAAGATTACAACTTTTTAAGAACAGAATAATCTAAAATTGAAAATGGTTCTATAACAAAAACAGTCATGAAATCATGGTCTCTGTTATATCTGTTAAAAGCTATAGCTAGCCATTTATCTGGCATTAGAAGGCACATTTCTGTGGCAAATTTCTATTCTCTCATTTAATTCTGTAATGGCATAATAGAAATAGTCCTGTTTATGTACTGTACACAGTCCTAATGAATAGTAACCAAATCAGAGGTTACTCTTAAAAACATTCTACCTTAGATGCTATGGTTGTCAACATGGTGCAATATCATTCATGTGCATTTCTAGGGAACCACACCCTGGGATATTACTGTGGAATTTGCAGCACTTAATCACAGTAGACTCTTGGCCCAATTTAATTTTTGAAAATACTGAAAGATTTGATTTCACAAGCAGTAACCTCACATGTTTTTACACGTGTTTAATTTAATAAATTATTTAACAATATGTTGATTGTGCAGGCAACCGTGTGCCAGTCAAAGCAGTTTAAAGGATATTAATTGGGACAGCTCACAGTGGCAACCTCTTATCCAGGACCGCTGTTTTCTTTCTTGGCTGGTAAAGATTCCTTCTGAACAGGAGCAATTGAGAGCCCGCCAGATTACAGCTCAACAGATTAACAAACTGGAAGAACTTTGGAAGGTATGCGCTGCTCTAAATTAGGAACATATAGTCAAATATTAAAAATTCTGTGCATTTAATCAAGATGGAAGAAATCTTGCTTTCTGTGCCATGAACCTAATTGCATTATGCTGTAGGTTTACATGCTATTTTACATTCATGGAGCTATGTTTCCCACACTGACTTTTTACCATCCCAAAATCTGGAAAAAACTGGACACAGGGTATTCCTGAGAGTGAGGGTTTGGGAGATTACAAATCACGTGGAAGGAAGGATTGTTTGGTTAACAGTGGGTAATGCTGTCAGTTCTGTCATTTTGTTAGCTTTCCTGCATTTTTGACTAGATCACAAAATTCTAATACACTCTATCATTTAAAATTAAACCACCAGTTTAAACTGTATCAGTAAAACAACTTCCTTACCTGTATTAATGCATTAAGCTAAAGTTCAGCTCTGCTCTAAGCAGTGATTATATACAAATGTCTCAGTATGGAGACGCCAATCTGCTCTTGATATTCAGTCTTATCTAATTTCAGTGACTCATTTTTGCATCTATTAGCATTTCACACACAACCCAACTAAGGGAGAGCAACTTTATTGAATTTGCTTGGTTTTAACTGAGGCCAGAATTTTGCTTAAGGTGACACTGATAGTGGCGTCTGACCCAGAGAACACATCTTAACTTTCATGTCTTTAAGTCCAAGCTTGCAGGGATGGCTCTTTGAAAAACAAAGTTGAACAGAAGTCAGATGAGAAAAGGAACCCTGTGATGCTGCATTTAGTCACTTGTTAGAAGACTGAATTTTAAATCTGAAAACACTCTTTAAAATCTGCTTTACTTTCTTTGTGTTTTATTAAGCTTCTCTCAGCTTTGACAGTGAAAATCTGGTCCGTTTGACATTCTGGGTCTTCTGCCTTAGAACTTAATGTGGTGTTTCCCAATTCTAGGAAAATCCATCTGCAACTCTTGAAGACTTGGAAAAACCAGGTGTCGATGAGGAACCACAGCATGTCTTACTTAGATATGAGGATGCTTATCAATACCAAAATATTTTTGGACCTCTGGTTAAGCTTGAAGCAGATTATGACAAGAAACTCAAGGAGTCACAGGTAATGTGATTGAAATTGATTGAGGCTTATTATTTAGTTATACTTAAGCAGTTCAGATTGTTAATATGAAACACCAGGCTGGCAAAAAAAAGCAAAGGGAAGATTTAAGTAAAATAAACAGAGGCTTCTTACCACAGTAGCAACTGTGTCACCATTATCATTACTTGTACCAAGGGAAGTTGATGGAAAATTATCACCCAGAATTTAAAAAGATTGGAGGCTGGTGGATGACAGAAAACAGTGTTGGTGCTGCTGGACTTTGAAATACTTCTGAATCCTCAGTCTCTCCTTCCTTCTTTGAGAGGGAATTTCCTGAGTCTTCAGAGAATCTGATTCTGCAGAGGATATCCCAACTTTGCAAGAACTGTTAACCAGTTTCATTGGCATTCTGTTGGGTCATCTCCTCCCTGGAACCACACTTGCCTATCTGCCAGTTTTGGATTTCTCAGATGGGCTCCCAGTGGAACTTAGGGTGTCGAATGGGGGCACATAAGCGTGTGCACTAATGCCAGGTGCTTATGATCAGTGCCTGAAATTTCAACATCTTTGGGGCCAAAAGCAGCATTTTTGAAGAAACTGTAAAGAAATTGGAGATGATGGCTCAGTACCTCAACGGTGCCAGTTGCTTGTAAGTAACCCAGTTTTTGTAAAAATACAGTTGTTAAGCAAATGGTATAAACTCTGTTTTCCTTTAAGTTCTTGTAAGTATTTGGTTGTTCTTAGCATTATAGAAAAGGACAATAATCAAGAAATTCCCTGATACCGTTGTTTAAGAAAGTTGCCTTTTCTTTACAAATCAGACCCAAGATAACATCACAGTGAGATGGGACCTGGGCTTGAACAAGAAGAGAATTGCTTACTTCACTTTGCCAAAGACTGATTCAGGTAATGATGTCTTAGTTATATCTTCTGAGATTGCTTTGAGCCAGGTGTGTTTTAACCAGCATGTAATGTTATAATTGCATACAGTCTGGTCTGTCTATGGGGCACAAAGCAGTGATATAACTTTATTTTTGAAGCTGGTATTGGTGAATCCATCCTCCAACAGAAACTAACCACTTGTATGTTCTTTTCTTTAGACATGCGTCTCATGCAGGGAGATGAAATCTGCCTGAGATATAAGGGAGACCTGGCACCTTTGTGGAAAGGAATTGGTCATGTTATTAAAGTTCCTGATAGTATCCTTTACTTCATCTTTTTCCCCTCCCATCTAGAGATGCAGATCATTTCACTGACACAGCTGCACTGTGACTTGAGTAGTTCATCACTTTGATTTCAGGGATAGGCTAGTGGGATTGAGGCAGCTCTTCAATAGAACTTCCATTTTCTCTGCTTCCAGACCAACGTAACTTTTTCTCTAGTGCATGTAAATTATTTGTAATTTATTTGGGCAGGTCACTTACCTTCTGCGTGCCTCAATTCCTGATCTGTGCAATGGGGTAATAGCACAACGCTACATCACAGTAGGGTTGTGAGGATAAATACATGATACTGGAAAGTGCGCAAACTGCAGTAATGGCAGTTCTCTAGAAGTACTGGAGATCTGCCAATGAAAGGAAAATAACTGTGAAACCACTTTAATCACTGTCCAGCTGATGCCCAGGATCTGCTTAAATTTAAACTTTCCAGTTGTTTTAAAGTGGAAAAATAAACTCCAAATTTACAAGATAAATTACTACTTAACAAGGCTCTGCAGATTATGGTGATGAGATAGCTATTGAGCTGAGGAGCAGTGTGGGGGCACCTGTGGAAGTTACTCATAATTTCCAGGTGGATTTTGTGTGGAAATCTACTTCATTTGACAGGTATGTAAACTCACCTGGTGCTTAGAAAGCAGTTTAGAGTCCAACAGGCCTTTGACGTAACCAAAACACACTGTTTTCCACCTGGAGTTCTGGACTGAATTTTTACTGCGGAGGAAGTACTTCTGTGTCTCCTGCAGTTCGCCTCCAGCGAGAGAATGAGGCTTGTACTCCAGAAAAGGAAGCATAGAAATCCTTTGCTTTGGGAAACTATTTTCTTTTCTCCATATTCTGTTTAGAATGTGATCAGATGTCTCGGTCATCACTGAACTAGTTTGTGTACCCTGTTCTGAATGTGCATTGATTTGTATCATGAATGTTGTATTAATATAAAAGAAAGGAAAGACAGACCTTTCCCCAGCAGGTTTTCTTTTGTGCTCTGAATGGAATCGGTGATTTCCCACACAGCAGCTTGCTCAGCAAAGTCTAGGATGTTCACTTTTTATTTTTCTGTTTATCCAAAATGGACTGACGTTCTGGAGACTTTCACTGCAAGTGAAGGTGTGTTTGTAGCATGAATAGGCATACCCTTACTAGCTTTAATCTTGCTAGCACTTGTAAAATGATAGTGAAGATGATGTCACCAGCTTTAGTGCAGGCTAGCAACCTGTGAGTGTACATAGGACTCCTGTTGGCTAGCCTGGATGTTCTGCTAACATACCTCACTTTGCAGCAAAATTACATAACAATTCAGAAGCAGCAGTGTAAGTCTCTAAAACATTAACAGCTGAAAATGTCAGTGAAGCCTGAACTGCAGTCTTTGGAGTTAGTAGTCATTGGGACAGTAAAGTCCTCAAACTTAGGAGGCTGCTCCAAAAGAAACTCAAACCAAAACAAACCTGTTCAGCAACACTCTTCTTCAAGTGGGGGAGGGATAGCTCAGTGGTTTTGAGCATTGGCCTGCTAAACCCAGGGTTGAGTTCAATCCTTGAGGAGGCCATTTAGTGATTGGGGCAAATAGATGTCAGGGATGGTGCTTGGTCCTGCTGAGAGGGCAGGGGACTGGACTAGATGACCTCCCAAGGTCCCTTCCAGTTCTAGGAGATGTGTATCTCCATTTAAAAAAAAAAAAACAAAAAACCTGAGAGGGGTATCAAAAGTAATCTTGACTACCTGTAGAGGCATTTGCCTTCCTTAAAGTTTTTCCCTCTTTGGAAACACACTGTGGTTCACTTACTTATACAAGAACACTTCTAAGAACATAGGGAGCTTGGTGTTGGCTGGCAAAATGATGGAAGGCTAAATCTGTTTGCAATGCTGAAACTACTTTGTCTCTTTCCCAATCTTCTTATTAAACTAATGGGCTTTTGGATTTGTTGTATCTTTACCTAATTAATCTCCAAATTACAGAAGTTTGTGGGTAAATGTTTTTTGTGATCCTCTTCTTTTGTATTCACTTGCAGAATGCAGAGTGCTTTAAAAACATTTGCAGTGGATGAAACTTCGGTGTCTGGCTACATTTACCACAAACTGTTGGGTCACGAGGTAGAAGATGTGATTATTAAATGCCAGCTGCCAAAGCGTTTTACTGCGCAAGGACTTCCTGACCTCAACCATTCTCAGGTAATCCTAACTTTTCTCCTGTTAGCCATAATTCCATAAAGGATTTACATATAAGGATTATAGGTGTGAGTGAAAAAGTGCATAATAACCTAACTGTGCTTACCTACTTTAAGTACAAATGATATGCTAAAATAAGAAACTTTTTTCAGGTTTATGCTGTAAAGACGGTCTTGCAGCGTCCTCTGAGCCTTATCCAAGGCCCCCCTGGTACAGGAAAAACTGTGACATCAGCCACTATTGTCTACCATTTAGCTAGGCAGGGCAATGGGTAAGACATTTTAATAACTCTGAATATTTTGTACATATTGAAGTTGTGCAATACTTAAGCATGTATTGTATATACTTAAAGCACAGTGCTGTCTTAGTGCAGTTGGAAGACTGTTGGAAATGTGCCACTCTTAAATACTTGCAGAATGCTGAATTTGAAAAAGGTGACGAGCTTAGCTTTAGAATACATTCAGATTTTGGGTTTTTCTGATCTTGTCTTGATTTAGATTTTTTCCCTTCCAGGAAAGTTTTATAATCCTCACCATTTTGTTCTTCTGTTTAATTTTTAAGGCCTGTGTTAGTTTGTGCCCCAAGTAACATAGCTGTGGATCAGCTCACTGAAAAGATCCATCAGACGGGACTAAAAGTTGTTCGTCTATGTGCTAAAAGTCGCGAGGCAATTGATTCTCCTGTATCTTTCTTGGCATTGCACAACCAGATCAGAAACATGGATAGGTAAGAAATTGTCCAAGAAATAAGGCTTGGGTTCCTGTATGTCAATAAGTGAACTGTGATAATGGTAAAATTAATTCAGTAAGCTGTGACATGAGTAACCTGTGACCTAATAAATGAGTTCCATTGTCCCTTATGGACACCAAAAACGTCCAGCTGCCATTCTATGCAAGGGAGTTCTAGAACCCGAAATATCAGGAGTTTTACATTTTGAATTTTTAGAAGAAATCATGATTGTGTTGACCTCAAATTCTTTTGCTGTAGTATGCCTGAGCTCCAGAAACTGCAGCAGCTCAAAGATGAAACTGGAGAATTGTCATCTGCTGATGAGAAACGCTATCGTGCACTGAAACGAACAGCAGAGCGTGAATTGCTTATGGTAAAGTCTTTCTTTAAGGCTTGCTGTTTTGTTGCAGACTGGTGAAGGTTGGATAAGTAAATGTTAGCAGTATGTTCCTTGGAGCAGGGCCATATATTTATATGTGCTTGTAAGATAGGCATAACAAGTTCACAGTACCTGTGATTTAAGTCTTACGCATCTGGTGAAGCGGGTCTTTGCCCAGGAAAGCATATGCTCCAAAATATCTGTTAGTCTGTAAGGTGCCACAGGACTTCTTGATGTTTCTGAAGATACAGACTAACATGGCTACCTCTCTGATACTTGTGATTAAGTGATGTCCCTCTTTAAATAGGTGCGGCTTTTCATCCGTGAGGCTGTCTACACAGCAGCTTTATTTTGAAATAAGCTATTCCAGGAGAGATTTTCTTGGAATAGCTTATTTTGAAATAGTACAGCTACACACACACGTGTATTGAAATAATGATCTGCTATTTTGAATAGTGTCCGGACACACTATGGCTTATTTTGAAATAGTTCATATTCACTGTTTACACAGCCCCTGTTCCAAAATATCTATTTCAGAATAGGTGCTATTCTTCGTAGAATGGGGTTTACCAAATTCGACATAAGCTGTCCGCTATTTTGAGATTATTTCAAAATAGTAGTTTTGCTGTGTAGATACTTCCAAAGTTATTTTGGAATAGTGGCCGCCATTCTGAAATAACTTGTCTGTCTAGACAAACCCTGTGCTTCATGGGTAGATGGAGGTCTGTGTGTAGTATGTAAACCACCTGAGAATTCTTTTGGATTCCAAAGCCTGAAGGGGCCATTGTAGTCATGTAACTTGATCTTCTGCCTAACAGAGGCCATTAATACTTTCCCAAGCGAAATTCTTAAGCCGTTTCTGTGCAGGCCACTTTCTTTGAAAGTGGCATGGTACTACACAGCCCAAAATATGCTAATGAGGCACAGATGCAAATTCTCTACGCATCAGGAAGAAAATTTTCAGGAAGAAGGGGCCTCGGAAGGAAGCTCCCCGAGGGGCTGCACTTCTATGCGGTGTTTTGGAGTCTGGAAGAACGGTCTTCTGGGCTCCAAATCATGTGACTGTATGCTAATGAGATGTGGGGAATTTGCATCCATGCCTCATTAGCATATTTTGGGCCACGTATTACCATGCCAGTGTGTAGAAATGGCCTTAGTGTGCATCTCAGAGGGGTGGCTGTGTTAATCTGTATCTTTGCAAAATAAAGCAAGCAGCTTGCTTTTAGTGTGTGTATGTTTGAAAAACATTTGGTTTTGATCTTAAAATTGCCAGTGATGGAGACTCCACTGCAACCCTGGGTAATGTGCTGTAAAGTACTAAACTTGCTTGGCTTTCCATTTAAAAATGTGATATATGCCTTCGTATTTACAAGCATGTCCTTTCCTGTCTGCATCTTGTAACTGAGATTGCTGGTGCTGCAATATGTGTTTTGTTTCTCAGAATGCAGATGTTATTTGCTGCACATGTGTGGGAGCAGGAGATCCAAGACTTGCAAAAATGCAGTTTCGTTCCATTTTAATTGATGAAAGCACACAGGCTACTGAACCAGAATGTATGGTGCCGGTTGTTCTGGGAGCCAAACAGGTAGGAAGGGCTATTCTAAAATATAATGGAACCCCTAAGCAGAAACACATTTATTTGGTATTTATAATTCACAGCAAATGATTGCCGTTTTTCCCTGTGCTACTATGGGAATGAAAACACACCACTTCCTGGATAGAAAATTTCCTATTATGGGTGCAACAAGTTTTTATTTTATGTAACAGCAATAAAATTGTCCTCTTTCCAAAGCTTTGGAAAGATGATTGGTGTGCTCAGGTCTGACTGGAGATTCCATTTGTAGAGGACTCTAAGAGACTACTATGTCTGCTATTGGCATTACTGGATATAAAACATGTTTGAAACTTTACATACTTGTTGATTGTATAGCACATTACTCTAAAACTTTCAGCTTGACTGGAAGTCAGTCTGCTCTAGCATTGCATCAGCTGGGACATTGGGGTGAGACATTTCAGATGCCAATGCTAAATTGTTAATGTGTATTGTAGCTAATGTTGGCTATTGTTTTTCACAGCTGATCCTCGTAGGTGATCACTGTCAGCTGGGTCCTGTTGTGATGTGTAAAAAAGCTGCGAAGGCAGGCCTGTCTCAGTCTCTCTTTGAGAGGCTTGTGGTATTGGGTATCCGTCCAATTCGCCTGCAAGTGCAGTATCGTATGCATCCTGCACTTAGTGCTTTTCCATCCAACATCTTCTATGAGGGGTCGCTCCAGAATGGAGTTACTGCAGGTATGGTACAGTTGACTTCTGCAGCCTCCATTAATGTAGAATATTGTAATTGGGTTTGTTGAAAAGAGGGCATTGACACCGGACTGCAGCCAGTTTTAATAGTTGCTAACTGCAGTTAAGGTGTGTGATGCCAAAAGATCATTGTGAATGTTTGTTTGTGGTGTGTTTATTTTTTTTCTTCCCTCCTCAGCGGACCGTGTGAAAAAGGGATTCGATTTCCAGTGGCCCCAGCCAGATAAACCAATGTTTTTCTATGTGACACAGGGTCAAGAAGAAATTGCCAGTTCAGGCACCTCTTACTTAAACAGGTAAATGCAATTCAGTGCTCATGCTAGATAAATGGGGAAAACTTTCAGTAGTGGCGAAGTCCCATTGCAAATCAATGAAACTTAAATGTCTAGGTCCTTTTAATCTTTCCCATCTGCCTTCATATTTAGATAAGTAATGATTCCCAGACATTCTTAGGAAGGGAGGCCCTGTGCCTCAAGCACAGGAGAGGGACTCGGGAGACTGACAGGTATTCGGTTCCTAGCTAAGGCACAGACTGACACCGTGGGCTAATCACTTGTGCCTCAGTTCCCTATCTGTAAAATGGAAAAATTCCCTTCACAGGGCTCTTGTGTAGCTAAATTCCTTGTATTTTGGATGTGCTCAGACACTGTGGTGATGGGCAGCGAAATAAGTTCTTAGGTGTATAAACAAGCCTAGGCATGTAAGTTAATGTTAGCTCATTTAGACGAGAAATTTATTTCTATATTCATAGGTGATATTTCTATCTTAGGCCAGCACACTACAATACAGGTACACCAAAACACTGCTCTACTTCAGTAGGAGAGAAGGATTCATATGTGAAGTCTTGCTAACACAAGAGATTGAAATAATTGTATGTCCCTTTTAAGTTGTGTGCTGTATAATGCTGTGGATTTGAAAAGCAAGCCAATATCAAGCATAGGTCTGTTATAGATTACTGTAGCAACAGCAAATCAGCTGCTGTTTGGAAGCATTGGGCTCCAATATACACTAGCTTTTGAAGAACAAAGTGTCCTCTGTTGGAGGCGTCAGTCTGATGCAGGAAGTCAAAGAGGGTGACAAATAGGTGGAAAAGGCTATGTTTAATCTGATTAAAAACAAAAAAGCCGTCAAGTAGCACTTTAAAGACTAACAAAATAATTTATTAGGTGGTGAGCTTTCATGGGACAGACCCACTTCTTCAGACCATAGCCACACCAGAACAGACTCAATATTTAAGGCACAGAGAACCAAAAAATAATCAAGGTTGACAAATCAGAAAAAAAAATTATCAAGGTGAGCAAACCTGATACTTCTCCCTCCCAGGAAGTTAACTGCTATGTTTATGCAATTATTGGGAGCGCTTGTCACTGTTCTAGTCCCGTGGTATCAGTAAAGTTTTTCTCATAGTGCCTTTCATCACTGTGTATTGTATATGTCTGCTGAAATGCAGCAGGGAAGCAAGCCAGCTTGTATACAAACAAAGCAGCACGCAGACAGCAAAGTTTAGTTAAGAATAGTACTATGTTAAAAATGAATAAAAGTACCCACTGGATCTTAACAATCCACAGAGCAGACAGGATCTGTTTTTAAGATCTCTGAAATACAGATGCACAATACATTGTAAGGCATATAGATTCTCTGCTTTGAAAGGATAGAAAAGGACTTCAGCTTGTCATTCCAGTGCATCAAGGTACCTAGCTTTGCTGGGTAGGGAATACCATACAGAAGAGAAGGTTCCAGTTTCCATTATAACTGCTTCCTTTTTCTGGTGCAGATAACTCTAGCTCTAAGAACATTTAGTGAAAAAAAAGCTTTTTCCATGTATAATCTTAACCCAGAGGTGACTCTCTTCAAAGCTTGATTCTTAAATGCTCCAACAGGTTGAGTAATGCAAGCATAAGAAAATACTTTCCACTCAAAAGATTCATACAAAAATCTAATGTAACATTAAGCATTGGGGTTTTTTTTTATAGACCTGATAACTTGCAATAAGGATTTAGCAGGTTAAATGTAATATTTCCTTACCTTAGTTCTGCAGTGTATTTTAGTGACTTTAAAAACAAATCAAAACCTTTCTTCCTAGGACGGAAGCTGCTAATGTGGAGAAGATAACTACAAAGTTATTGAAAGCTGGTGCCAAACCTGACCAGATTGGCATCATTACCCCCTATGAAGGCCAGCGCTCTTACCTGGTGCAGTACATGCAGTTTAGTGGTTCCTTGCATACAAAACTCTATCAGGTATGCCATCTTTGTACAGTTCCACAGTAGACTTTATTTCTGGGCTTCGTTTCACTTTGAAGATGTTACAAAATTCCATTAGTTACTGCTTTCTTTAAAAGACATTTTCTCCCAAATGACTGTATTTCGAAGGAGTATTATACTCTTGGGTCATTGCTGCAAACAAGACTGAAGCTGTATACTTAATATAAGCCCCTTTTTGTAATTCTGAAAACACTGAATGTATCCACCACTGAAGACTGCCTTGGTGTGAATAGACTAGTGGAATGGCTGGAGCAAATCTAATTTTTCTGCCAGTTATCCAGATACTCTTCCATGGTGGTGGTGAGAGCTGCAGTACTGATTGGTAGGGTTTGAAATAGCTGTGCTTCAGAATGGGGTGGGGGGGGTAGTCCACAGCCCAGAATAGCAGCAGCTCAGAATTTTTTTTTTTTTTTTGGTCCAAATGTTAGTAAACATAATGATAAAGAACTGACGTATCAAGTTTTTTGCTCTAAAACAAAGCACTCCCCCCCGCCCCCCAAACTGCTTTTAGTTCTTGGTGGAATGGTTGGCTCAGTTAATGTGAGAAGACCAACACCATTGACAGCATGTTGGGGATGGAGATGTTCAGCCAAAATGCTTTATTATGCTGACCCCATAGCTCAGTTCTCTTCCTAGCACTGGGCTTCACAAAGGACATATTTGACCTGGTGGTTCTTTTTTTTTTTCAGGAGGTAGAAATTGCAAGTGTTGATGCTTTCCAAGGACGAGAGAAGGACTTTATTATCCTTTCTTGTGTAAGAGCCAATGAGCACCAAGGAATTGGATTTTTAAATGATCCCAGACGTCTTAATGTGGCTCTCACCAGAGCAAGGTGCAGTATGATTTATAATAGTCTGTGGGGGTGTACCAGACTGCTATTACTTACATGAGCTCTTGCCCAACAAAAAAATCCATTGTTGTTGGACATGTAAGAGTAAACAGAGTCATGTTGTAAGCTAAAAGGAACATAAAATGACTCCCTCATCTCTAGCAGTGCACTCGTACCAACTGAAAGGACATTAGTCACATAGCTTTAACATTCAAGTGACTACAGGTTGCCAGAAAATGATTTATTGTAGATGGAGTCTGATCTTGAAGCAAGCATACCCCTTCTGCTCACATCCGCTTGCTGGAACAGAAAGGGAGTTTCATGTCATCTGTTTTTCTCCCCCTTTCCAACAGTCAGCAGAAGCTGGGATGAGGGGTGTCTCCACTCCTCCGCCTCTCAACAACTGTTACTGTGGATTCCTCACCTATAAATGAGTCTAGTTTGCTTCATGGGGAGAGGGGTGCTTAGGGCGGGTGTGTGCACAATTGATGCGTCCTTGTCAGTGATTTTGGGTAAACTAATCTGGTTGAAGTAGTTTTCTTGTGCTAACTATTGGTCAGAGGATCACTTTTTCTTGGCTGTACCTCAAAGAACTTGTAGCAGTTGAGTTGATGTTTTTGCAAAGGAGCTAGTTACTCTGAGGCTGCATTCACTTCCACTGTCCTCTTTCAGACCTTATAGTGTAGAGACCATATTTAAGGCTCTAAATGTTTAATTGCTGGTACAGATGTTGACTAGCACAGCACAAGCCACTTATTCCAACATTCTGCAGCCCTATGTTCCTCCTCCACCTCCCCAACAATTCCTGCCGTAGGCAGAAATAATTTGAGGTCTGTATAGCAGTCTGTTAAAAATAGTATACACAAAACAATCCCAACATTCTGTAAACTCCACTGCTTTGGGAAAAGCTGGAAGAGGTATAAAACTAAAAGCATGCATCTCAGTTACTACTCAACTGTGTGTCTAGGAACCTGTGGCCTTAGCTTGAGGTGAGGCTATATTCTCTTTGTGGCTCATGCATGCGAGGTTAATTGGAAGCTACAGTCATGAGAAGCAGAATATATCTCAATTTGAGGAGCTAGCATTACTACATTTTGTCCTGCTTTGTTAATTTCATTAATGTAGAACTTCTTAAAAATAAATCAGAAGTCAACTATAAAGTTTAACTGATGTGACCATGTGGTATTCCATAGATACGGAGTAATTATAGTCGGGAACCCAAAAGCTCTGTCTAAACAACCACTTTGGAATCACTTGCTGAACTACTATAAAGAGCAGAAGGTACTCGTAGAAGGACCACTGAACAATCTCCGAGAAAGCCTTATGCAGTTCAGCAAGCCCCGTAAGCTTGTCAATACCATCAATCCAGTAAGTTACTACACATGCAATAATCAGTGATTGTAAAATTATCATTTTTCTGTGATGCACTTTATCCCAAGTTTGTGGATGTGTGGGATTTTAATCTTAGCAAAAAATTAATGGTGGTGAGGCTAACTTTTGTGGGAGAGGCTAGTGGAAGTCCTGCTTTCCTTTGCCTACATAGTGTGTTCTTCCAGGGGTATGCTGCTTCAGGATATTGAAGGGCTGGTTCTGTAGCCTGTTCTGAAGCCCCACTTCCCCTAGCCTGAATCTGAGTCCTTGGTGGAATGAGAAAAGGGAAAGCTGCTTTGCAACCCAGAGGCATGGCAGTGATGGGAGGGGAGCTGGGCATTTCCTCTCTTGAAAGTCCTAGCCCCAGTTTCTTTTGCTTTTCCTTCTGTGTATTTATTCCTTAGCTGGTGGGATGTGACCAAGCAGGTTGTCCCCTCAGATCTGCTTCCAGGCCCCCATCTTCCTTATAGGCTTTTAGTGGAAGAAGTAGTTTCTGAGCTTAAGCATTCTTTAGGAATGTCGTCTTTTCCCCAGTAGGACTAAACCTAAACTTAAATGTGCTTTTGTCCTACTGTCTTCACTTAAATATGGATCGGTGTCAGTAAATACAAATAAGGCTAGTCATTGAGCTCTGGTGATCCCTAACCCATGAGAGGACAGAGCAAGGGAGAGCTGTAAAATAGCCTCTCGAAACTCCAGCCCATTAAAATAAGTGGGTCTCTTTGCAGTTTATGCTGAAATGCGTTGCCTGCTTTGGCAGGATGAGCCAGTCCTACACATTTCCTACCCGGAAGATCTTGAAAGTTGCAGGGCTCTTTGGTTTGCAGCATTGGTTCTAAATGTCTAACTTCATGTACCATTTCTAGGGTGCTCGTTTCATGACAACTGCCATGTATGATGCACGTGAGGCTATTATCCCAGGATCGGTCTATGACCGGAGCAGTCAAGGTAAGTGAACTGAATGGCAAGACGAGCTTTGGCATACAATAACTACAGGAACAACAAACCATAGTGGCTGTGGGGTGTCCAGAGATCTATGATAGTATAGTGCTCACTCTCTTCAGAATGTAACAAACTGGAATGACACCAAGGGAGTGGGGGGATGTTCAGGAGGCGTGTTTATGTTGGAGGGTGGTTGAGTGGTGTTTAATCAGTTCTTTAGAAGGTGATTTGTACATTTTGTATTAAATCTTTACCACCAGACTATTTCATTTAAGAAAGACAAAAGGAAAATTGCACTCTTGAAAGAACCAGATGCACAAAACTGTGTTGAAGTTACTGTTATCCATGTAAAACAATACTGCTGCTAGCACATACATTCCCTCCTCAAGCCCTATGCATGTTGTGGTTTGAGTCTTTTAAACCCTTCTAGGATGCTGTAGCTGGGTTGCCAGAGGGTGCATAGCCTAGTGGCTAGATTGAGTAACTGGGGAAGAAGGGCAGGACAGGGAGAGAAAGGGAAGGATCTACTTTTCCCTCTTTCTTCCTGGTCCATGGGGCCTGGACCATTCCTTATCCAAGCCCTTAAGTTTGGGGCATGGTTCCAGGAGTCCATATTCCCTTTAGCTGGCGTTTCACAGTAGGTTCCCATCCGCTTTGAAGTGTAGGTAGGCGTAGGGCCTTACTAGCCCCCATGGCTGTTGAGCTGGCAGGCTCCTTTAGTGATTTTTCCAATTATGTGTTCATTAGGTGGGTTCTTTACTTTTTGGTGCTGAACTAGGATGTCTCTTGAAAGTTCCTGAGTAAAGAACAGCTTTGCACTATGTACAAACGAAACTACTTTGGGCAACAGTTTCAAATGAAAACTCTGATTTCTGAACTTAACGGTGGCATTTCCGAAACCCCAGATTGGCTGCTAATATAAACTGTTTTGTACCATGACTAAATTCCAACTGCTGCTGATCTGTAGGTTGGTCTGTAAAATACTTCGATAGCACAAAAGAATCCAGGGGGACAGTAGCATTGAGCTGTTAACTAAACTGTTACATTTTTCTAGGACGCCCTTCCAACATGTACTTCCAAACCCATGATCAGATTGGGATGATAAGTGCTGGCCCGAGCCATGTCACTGCGATGAACATTCCTATCCCTTTCAACCTTGTGATGCCACCGATGCCACCACCAGGATATTTTGGACAGGCTAATGGACCGGCCACAGGTATATAGTGGTTTAAATACAGACCAAGAAATACCATTGTAATTACTTTGGCTCTAAAAGGTAAAGCCACTATAGAAGGGGCATTTTGAGACCCAGGTGGAGGGAGTGCTTTGCAATGGCTTATGGTTGCAATTTGCAAAGAAGGTGTCTAGCCTTTCTCAACTGTTAAGGATTGGTGGATGTGGCCTAAAACTTCTGAGTAGCCTTCAGCAGTAAACTTTTATATTTATCTTTAAACCTTTAGGATTCATAAATGCTACCATAAATTCATAAATATATAGTATACTTTGCTAAGCCACCAGTTACATGGTAAAATCATTACATACATAAATATTTTCACTCCTTTGGGGACTAACTCTTTCAGGACGTGGGACACCTAAAGGAAAGACTGGTCGTGGTGGCCGCCAGAAAAATCGTTTTGGGATTCCTGGAACTAGCCAGTCAAACCTTCCAAACAGTCAAGCAAGCCAAGATGTGGTGTCCCAACCATTCTCCCAGGGGCCATTGACTCAGGGCTATATCTCCATGAGTCAGCCATCTCAGATGAGCCAGCCAGGACTCTCCCAGCCAGAATTATCACAGGTAAGAGTGTAATAATCCTAGCCTACAGAGTGGCTTTTTTTCGTTTGGTTTCACATGCCTATAAGGGACATGTGTAGTTTGTGGTATTTGGGAATAGTGTTCATTGCCCAGTGTGAATATAAGGATATTTCCCCTTGAGGTACATCCTGTGTTGCATGCATATTTAAGCCTGGGAGAGAGGTTGGGTCTGGGGGGGAGTTCTGACCTGGAGGTAGGGGAGGTAGAGGGTTTGAACGGGGATCTAGGGCAGGAGGGGGGTAATGATGTGGCACGAGGGGCTGGGTATAGGTGTTGGCCTTAATTTTCACATGGAAATTTCATTTTACTCTGGGCCCTAACCTGAAATCAGATCCATTCCTAAGGAGTAGTGTATTCTAGTACCCTAATAGAAGAATTACTGCAAAGACTAGCCACTTCAGTAATACTTGCAGTTAATACACTGACTAAATTGCCGGATTCGGCCCACCAAGCCATTCAGTTCAACCTGCCCCACTGGGACCCTCAGGCAGGGAGCAGCCCCCAGGCTGAGAGTGGCTGGCTGCTCCATCTGCTGGGTTTTCTTTGCCTGCTGCCCCCACCCCAGCGCAGGGTCTCAGCTCCCATGGTATGGTTCTGGCCAGTGGCGCTGAGATCATGCTGGGGGCAGTCCATGAAGTCTCCCACTTGCTTTCTACCTGCCACCCCCAGAAGAGAGGCACATGGAGCAGCTGAGGCCACTCT
The DNA here is from genome assembly GCF_033958435.1 of Carettochelys insculpta. Classification (NCBI taxonomy): domain Eukaryota; kingdom Metazoa; phylum Chordata; order Testudines; family Carettochelyidae; genus Carettochelys; species Carettochelys insculpta. The sequence continues at coordinate 15,313,220 of NC_134163.1, read as the reverse complement.
GAGATCTGGGGCTGTGGCAAGGGTCCTGCTGGGTTGCTGGTTGGGAGCTGCCTAGGTAAGCGCCTTCTGGCCAACCCCAGCTCCTCCTGTACCTCAACTCCCTGCCCCATGTCACCACTCTCTCCTGCTTCAGCTCACCTCCCAGACTCTGCATCCTACCCCCTCCTACACACATCCCTCAGGCCAGAATCCTCCTTTCCTGCACCCCAGTCCCCTGCTCCAGGTCACAATCCCCCTCCTTCACCCAAACTCCTCAGACTCCACAGCTGCTTCTGCACCGCAGCCCCCTGCCCTGAGCTCCCTTCTGCACCCAACCGCCCTCCCAGACCTTGCACTTGCTTCCATAGAAGAGTGGCCCTTGACTACTTTCTGAAACCTTGGAGTGCCCCCCACTCAAAGCTTATTGCCCATTCCTGCCTTCATCCTTCAAAGGTTTTGGGAGCTTAACAGAAACTCTCTCTCATTTCAGGACAGTTACCTTGGTGATGAGTTCAAATCACAGATTGATGTGGCGCTGTCACAGGACTCTACTTACCAGGGGGAACGTGCATATCAACATGGTGGAGTGACGGGACTGTCACAGTATTAGAGTGTAAGGCACTTGAGAGACTTATTTCTGTGTCCCTTTACTCCCATAACTTGAGTTCATAAAAATAATCGTACTGCTGTGTGCACTAGGCTGGTTAATATGAATCTTATCCCTTTCCTTTCTTTAGGTTGAGGAAGAAGAGCTAAGCTTGTGTGGAGCTTAGTTCCATCAGCATTTTATTCTGGGTAATAAAAAATAAAAATAAAATGGATACCTGTTTTCCACTGCTAAAACTGAAGCACCACTGTGTGAGAGCAACAGGAGAGAGAAAGAGAGAGAGAGAAACCAACCAAGGGAGAGGAGAGCGAAAGGGAGCGCGCCTGAGAGCCCACTGCTAGCTCACTGAGACACGGAGACTGACCGGAGAGGAGAGAGAGCACCAAAGGACTGGCTGGCGCCTCACTGGGAAGGCAACTCGCCCGGAAAGAATGAGTGGTCAGCTGAGTCCCTGCTCCCCCAGTCAACTAAGCTTGAGAGAAGGGCCTTAAGCAGGTTTCACTTCATTCCAAACTTCTCTTTGCGAGCAGGGCATCGCTTTTCAGAGCAGGAGGGGAGAGGCAAACCCTCATCTCAGAGTTGTTCTCATTGGAAAAGGTACTATATTTTAGCAGTAATGACGTTTTAAAAGCAGAGTATCTCAAGATAAAAGATCCTGCCTAAAAGTGACAGTGAGCCAAGCTGAAAGCCAGCCAGAACACGGTGACTGTTCAACGCTGAGATGCAGGTTTTGTTGTCCAAAACTGGCTCTGAAATTCTAGTGTCGTCATGTCGCCCACATTCTGAACGGGTGTTTCATGACAAGGTGGTTTTTAAAGAGATTTCTTCAAAGGACACTGAATTTTTAGAAGTGTCTCTGAATTCTTAGTAGTGGACCTGGGAGATCCTTGTTCTGAGAAACTTACAAAAAAAATTAAAAAAAAACAAACCCTAAATTAGAGTACCACCCTTGAGAACTTTCAGTGTGATTTAAAGTTGTAGCAGTCAGCCTCTTCTTCCTACAATGGATAGCAGTTAGGAGTGAAAGGAGCCTGCTCGCTCAAGCAGGAGAAGGGTGTCAAAGGGTTTTCTGTATGCTTTAATTGGCTACTGTCTGGACTCTACTCTGAAAACAAGCCTTTCTGTAAGATGAACTGTGCGCTTAAAAGGGGAATGGGTTCCTATGCCCTTTGGCCCTGGAGGAAAAGACGCTAGTAGGCCTGCTTTATTCACTCCCACCGAGGTTGGGAGGAAGTAGTGGAAACTGGGGATTATATTGGTTTTGAAGTAAAGATTACAATGATATTGAGGCAGGTTGGAAAAAAAATGGAAAAAGCAGGCAGCTGTTGGAAGGTGGCCTCTGATAGAGGGATATAATTAGAAATGGTGGATTAGGGTTTTGTGTGGCTGCTTCCATGATGCAATAGAGCTAGATGAATGGTTCAGGTGGTGAAGTGAAAAACAACCCTGGAGACTGCTTTGAATTCAGGTGGGGGATATGGCTTGTGGCAGCTGTGCTGGCTGGCTTGAAGTAGCTGGAAGTCCAAACTGAAAACAGCACATATAAAGCCATCCAGTTTCTAAGTTGTAACCCATGTCTTAACCAAGTGGGAACACTGGGAGCGTTTTATTTGTCTAAACCTTTTTAGAAACAGCACAGAAAACTTCAATTTCTGCTAACTCATTTTTATCAGATCCCTAAATTAGAATAACCTCTACCCTGAAACTGATAGTATGGGAATTACTAAACTAGATGCTTTTTAAAGTTTATTAATTAAGTTAGCTTTATAATCAAAGGGCTCCAAGTGTTTCTAGGGTGTGGGTGGTTTTTTGTTTATTTTTGAGGAACTAAAACAGAAGAAAACCCTTTCAGTGAATGTATTTAGAACATGTAACAACCCACTTCACACCAACTTCCGTTTCTCTGCCCTTTCCGTACATTATCAGCCTGCTTCCATAAATTGCATTTCTGTAGTTTTTCAAGTCTCACCCCTTGACCATCCCTTCCCTCCCTGCGTAGTGTAGCACACCCGCAAGTTTTGTAAGTCGTGTGCACGTTGAATTAGAACAGGGGTTCTGAATTCACTTTTTGTTTAGTCCTGCAACGGACACTGTTCATAAACTGCAAAATAAATTAGAAACCTTCCTGAAACAAAGTAACCATTCTTGTTTCATAGCCTCCAGAGTTTAGACTTCCACAATGTGCAAAGAATGGAGAGACAGGCCACCTTCCTTCATGTAAGAGGGACTATTTTATTTATTAACATTTTAATTTTTTTTTCCTTCTGGGTAGGCTGCGTAGTTGCATAGAGTTTTGAGATAGGTTTAAGCTGTAACTCTTTGTGCAATGCAATCCATTGAGTAACCCCTTCTCCCCCGCCCCAAACCCCTTTATTTCACTGCTTGGAATGCTTGCCTCTGCTTTGTGCTGTTTTTTTTTCCCTTTGTAGCAGTTACTCTGAGTTTTATAAATCCACAGACATCAGTGCTAGCACTGTTACTCTTTTGATTTTTGTCTGTATGTTTTAAACCTGTTTGTCATCAATAAAAAAAAATACACAGCTCTTGCATTCAAGCTAGGGCCTGTATTTCAATCATCGTTTTGGACTGTTCTAGAAACAATTGTGACCATTTGTCCCAATGTTTAATTATGTAAACTTCAAGTTTATTACATTTTAACACATACTAGTACAAAAGTGTGGGGTGCACATAGCATACATGAACTGTGAAAAGTTTGTTAAAGGTAAGTACCCTTCCTGTGCCCCCTCCTGTGGGGCTTGTCCAGACACGTGCATGCCTTAGGAATGTGTAGCAACCCCCTGAGGCCTTCTGTGCCTGTAGGTCTATGACATACGGAGCTTTGTACTCTCTCTGTTTTAGGAAAGACTGTTGGAGGCGCTTGCTCTTTTCAATATCTATGTATAGATTGATGACTAGAGCTTACTCCTTCCAGGTTGTAAGAAGGTAGATTTCCTCCCATAAAACCGCCTTGGAAGTAGCAGTTAAGCCCCTTCTGAGATTTTCTTGTGTTCCCTTTGGAATTACCAGCTTTGCATGTTTAGGGGGCAGCCATCCTTCATCAGAATTTTAGTTTTCGACTGATCGTGGCTCTGGTGGTAAATGGAGACAACATAGTAACTGAGTAAGTCCTTTTAATGAAGGGTTCAGCTCACCCATGCTGACTTACCCAGCCTTGACACCACCAGCTACATTTGGTGCAGCAGTCAAGCACCGGAAAGTAGCACTAAGGTACAAATACGATAAAGCTTTTTCACACTTTCTCACTGAAGTGCAAACTGAGCTTAGCATAGGGAGCATGTTTCATTAGTGCACTGACATCACTTTACAGGGGCTGTGATGACTCAAGTAGTTATTTCACATGCCAGCTGTGGTCCACAAGGCACTACACACAGCTGTATTTGTCTTGCCAAGCTAGGACAAGCATCCTCTGATTCTTTAGGCTGCATTGTGTTAGGACAGAGACGATTAGATGATTTTTGTCTTTTGTCTCAGTAAATGCAAAGCCTCTGAACTGAGTGAGTCCCTCAAGCTGCTGTGGATGAATTTTTCAAAATGTTTACAAACACCAAAATCTTTCTTTCATAGAAATTCAAGATTTATTCCAGGAGTTACCCTCGCCTTTTAAGGCGGAGTCTACAGAGTCAAAAAGAGAGACACTAGCAGATCTGATATTTGAGCTTGCCACTGTTCCCATCTCGTTTTGATTTAGGAAGAAACTGTCATTTCTTTTCAGATGTGACTAGACACTCGAGTTTAATATTTTACAAACCTGACTAATGGTTAGGTCTTAGACTGGAGTCACTCATCTGCCTAATTTTGATGTAGGTCTTGACTACTGTTTGGAATAATGAGGGGTTAAACTGTTCTAGAACTCCAGAGGTACCTGAAAATGTTGTTTAACTGCAGGTCCCCTGTGTGCAATTGTGGGAGCCTCAACCTACTCTGCCTGACTGGCCCTGCTCACCAACTCTGTGTATATTCATTAGCACTGCGTTACTGGGGTAGGGAAAGAACGCTCTGTGCTAGTGAAGTGGATAAACCTTAATTTCCCTACAAGGCAAAGGTCTTTCCTATTACAGCTTAGTAAAACCTCTCCATTTTGACAGCTGACAAAGCAGATACAAAAAACCACCCAGGTCTCCATTAGTTTCAATCTGGTATTGAAAAAAGTTACAAAATTTCACAGGGCTGGTTCCTTCTCTCCTCCCTCTTCCCCCCTGGCCCAAGACAGACAGACTGAAGTTATAAATTATCCACTGAAAGGTAAAACTTTACTTTGATCTCAGGATTGAGCTACAGCAAAAGATTTCAAACCTATAAAGCAGCCGTGGCTAACTGCTGTGTTCTTCTGGCTACCCCACCCGGTGCTGGGGAGAAGGGGTTTTCTGAGGGTCAGTCACTGACATGATGCTTTCAGCTGGAGTGGGTGGGGAGAGAGGCACAGGTAGTGGGAGTAAGTTGTCACACAACTGTCAGCTTCAGTTTAGTAGGTGGGTAGATTTTCCTTTTTACCAGTATAGCCCAAGGCTGGCAAGACTAAAGATGGGAATGTGCTGGCAGCTTTCCCAGGTTGCTTCATGACTTCAACTCTCCACCCCCAGCCCACCCCACCCCACCCATTTTATTTTAACATGGATCACAGTTGGTAGTATAGGTGGAGACCTACTGAGAGGTGGTTTGGCCCTGCAAGCCAGGAGTTTAGGCTGAGCATTGCAGCTCTTAAGGGTCCCCATAGAAAGCTTCACTTGGAAGGAAGCCCCTCCCCCACCTATTTTTTCATGTCATATGTGTCATGAAGAACAGGCAGCTTTAGCGAGTGGTTCATAGGTGGTGAAGAGGGAGCTGGTCCTCACCTACTGACTGAAATACAGGAAGCCCCAACCCACTGATAACTAAATAGTCACAGTTCCAACAGGAATTTGCAGCCAGCTGCAAGTTGTTCACTCATGGGTCTGTTGTGGCACCTTGGTTAGAAACTACTACACTGTTGAGGCCTTATGGAGTCAACAGGAATCATATTAAAATGAGACACTATGAAGCTATTTTGCTGAACCAGTCCTCATCACTTCAGGATCATGCTTTAAATAATTGCACAAACCACTGCTTTCCTCCCCATGCTCCTGTGTATTTATTCACTAGGCTGCTTGTGCATTGGCTGCTGCTCTAGTGTGATGTGGCTTGTAAAAGACAGGTAAGTGTTAAGCAGAGGGGAATACTTTTTCTGTCCTTACTACTAAGCAAACTCTGGCCGTGAGCAGGGTGAAAACAATTTTTAAAGGGCGACCTTGGCTATGCATCTTTGTGCTGCATTCTGTAGCCAGCTGCCTGATAGACTCAAGATTCACATTCGCAGACCACCAAACGCTCTTCAAGAATCCATGAATTGTCTTTAATGGGTTTTCAAATAGTTTGGCCCTTTGGATTTTTTTCTTTTTCCCAGTTTTGTGGGGCCAGCTGGGGACAAAAATTCCGGCTACTTGTCCTTGCTGCTAGAGTTAGTGAGATGGGTGGCTGTTCAATGCTCATCCCTGGCCCATTTAAACAAGGCTCCAGGTGGATGCAACCAACATCTGATGAGAATTTGGAAGCCTGCTGGCTCCAGGCAATCAGCATTTAAATTAGAATCCCAAACTGCATCAACACCTGGAGGCTGCATTTTGCAGCAATACCTCAAACAGGCAGCTCTGCCATGCACTGCACCAAGAGAGGGGTGGCAAGAGTCCCTACCTCCCCCACACCCAGAGGAAATTTAATACATTTTGACCTAGTCCATTAACCAAAGCCCATAGTTACCCAAGCCAATGACCCATTCTGTTGCCACCAGCTGCTCTGTTACCTGCAGCCACACTCATCCACCACCATGTCCTCATAGTGTCTCAGCACCACATTATCATCGTTGTCGTAATACAGGATGGAGATGGGGGACAGCCTGACTGGGACACAGCAGGGCTGGGGGGTTCCTTGAGGGTCCAGGGAATGCACCATGGTTTGGAGGATGGCATGGTTGGTGCTGTTGAGTTCTGCTGTCAAGGGGAAGGGGCACTCCCCCAGGCAGTAGTTGGCCATATATCCCTGGGGTGCAATGATCCAGTTCTCCCAGCCCACATCACTGAAGCTGATGTAAAGCCGCCTTGGCTTGCAGAGATTGCTGGGGGTGACAGGGGTATGATAGGCGCTTCGCCTCTTCCTGGTGTCCTTGCACTGCTTCTGGTTGAGGGACACCACCAGCAGAGAGGTGTCGAGGAAGGCATCGATACTGGCACAGGGATTCTGCAGCCTTGGGTGCGGCCAGGCCACAGCGCCCTCCCTGCTGCCCACTGAGATCTCCAGGATTAGCCCCAGGTTCTTGCTGGGAGTTCTCCAGCCCTTTGCCACTTCGGTCAGGTTGAAGAAGAGGGATTTGTGCAGCTGTGCAAAGGACTGGGCTACCAGGAGCTTGTGGTTGCACCCATGCGGGGGCATTCCATGCAGCGACATCTGCAGGGCTTGGGACAGACGCAGCTCAAAGACCTGCCCACCACTGGAAGGGTGGTAGGAGTTGTGGCTGAATTGGATCTCCAGCTGGGCCATGGTGAGTTGCTCCCCCGCCTCCAGGGCAGAGAAATTAAAGTACACCCGTTTCTCCAGACACAGGGAAGTCTTGGGTGTCTCACTGTGAATGAAGTGGCCTGAGGGGGGAGGAAAATAGGAGGTGACATCTGTTGGGTGGCAAGGGTCTCCTGACCTCACAGCTGGGCTAAGCCAGCACCAAACCCCCGGTTCCCCACTGCTCACCCTTATCACCTGCTGCATCCCTGGCTCAGCCTCTGCATGGAGGTCACTCAAGGTTCCTGACCATGCTCAGCTCTGCTATGGAGCCAGTGCAAAGGGCAGGGGGAGCAGAACTTTTCTGACACTTTCCTGCCTCGGACCAGCGTGGTCACCCCCACCCAGGCAGAGAGCTGTGTGCCTCTGCCCCTACAGACGCGATAGGCACTGCAGCCTTCGCACGGGGCTTGGAAGAGGTGAGGTGTCAAAGATACCACTGCCCTCTCAGCGTGTTGCTGCTGGGATGGGATATTCCCAGCAGCTGGGCATCATCTGGGCACTCCACCACAGCAGAGATGCGCCACGGCACTCAGTACCCACCTCTCCCTGCTGGGGGGCAAAGGCTGCTTGGCAAAGAGAAAGTGACAGATCCTGGGAGAGTAACAAGCCTGCGCCAGCCCCAGAGGCAAGGGCTGGGTAGGCTGTAGCTGAGGAACAGAAGCAGGAGGGAGGACTGCTGGCTTCTCTACCACTGGCTGTTTGCCCCTGGGACCATCCCTAAGCCTCTGGGTGCACCAGCTTCCCCAGCTGGAAGAGCAGGGTAGCAGCTGGTGGTGGCACAGAAAGTCCTGCTGGTTTTGGTGCTCGGCCAAAACCAGGCTGCCTGGGTACGCTGGTCCAGGACACAGTCACTCCATCGGGCTCCAGCCCGCTTTCCCCAGGAGCCAAGGGCTCGCTAAAGCAGCGTGTGTACAGCGCGCTAGCAAACAGAAGGCGTGGCCCACACAGGCCCACGGCTACACATCCACGGACAGTACCAGGCTGGTGCCCAGTGCTTCCCCTGCCAGGCCGCCAGAAAACTAGGCGGGCCTTGGTGGTGGGCCGGGCCCGAGCACATCAGGAGTTCTGCCTTGTCTGGATGCTCCGTGCCAAGGGGAGACCATGAAGCCCACCCACGTCCCAGCTGCCGCCAGCCCCGCCCGTCCCCGGGTCCTGCTCAGCCTGCAGGGCTGAGGGGTGTGGCAGTTAAAGGCTCCCTGTAGGCCAGCGCTGCGGGGACGTGCCCTGACATCATCCTCGCAGCGACTGAGGTCCGCCATGGCCACTTCCCGAGCTAAGCCCCCGTCACAGACAAAGGCTCTTCAGGGGCTTCCCCGCTGCCAGCGGAGCCAGGCGGTGCGGGAGCAGCGCGCACATCGCCCTGCCCTGGGGGAGCCCAACGACCTCACAAACATTCCGGGCTGCGCGGCTCCACCTGGGGAAACTGAGGCAGGGAGCGTTGACCTGCCTGAGCTTGCAGGAGGCCACGCCCAGCGCTGGACCGACCCCCCCCTCCCCCGCGGGCAGGGAACTCCGGGCGGCCCGGGGACCAGGAGCCCCGCTGGGTCAAAGCGCTCCCGCCAGCGGGTAGGAAGCCCAGCCAGAGGGGCTGGCGCTCAGCTCCCTGCCCCGGGCCCACCGGCCCAGCTCACTACAGCAGCGAGTTTCCCGGGGCCTCAGGCCCCCCACCCCGGTGAAGGGCCCAGGGGCTGGGCCGGCCCCGACCTCACACGCGTGGGCGGCTGTACCTTGGTCCGCGAGGACACGGATGATGTTCCCGGGGACGCGGAATTCCTCCACCCGGCAGGCCCGCTCCGGCGCCTCGGCCGCGCCGCGCTGGAAGAGCCGCCACAGCACCGGGGGCACAGGCGCTGCGGCCCTGGGGGTGGGCTTGGCGCTCAGGCCCAGGGCTTTCAAGAGCAGCCGTTCCTGCTCGCGGCCGTCCGCGCCCAGCGCCAGGCGCAGCAGCGCCCAGAGGAGGCCGGCGGCCAAGGGGGCTGCGGCGGAGCCGGGCCCCATAACTGGGCTGGGCTGGGCTGGGCTGGACGGACAAAGAGCAGCGCGCGGAGCCACCAGGCCAGCGGGGTGGCGAGTGGCGCTTTGATCTCCAGCGTGCGCAATTCGCGGCAGGACGCCCGGGATTGGGCAGGGGCTGAACACAAGCCCCCCAGGCCGCGCACGGGGCTGGGAAGCCCGTTAACCCTTTGGGGGGGGAGTTCCACCCAGCACAGGCGGGGACTTTGCCACCTCCAGCTCAGCCGGGGGGAGGGGAAACAGAGCCAGGGAGCTGGCACCCCCCCTACCCACTCCCGCCCAGCCGAGCCCTGCCTGTGCCACCCACCCACCGCGGGGCACGGTGACCCCAGGAGACAGGCTGCAGCAGGGATGGGGCTGCCCTGCTTGCTGGCTCAGCTGGGGAAACTGAGGCGGCGGGGGCGGGTAGAGGGATTTGCTGTATCAGGCTGCAGTGTGAGGACCTCAAGGTCCTACGTAGCCCAGACCACGTGGGGGGCTTATACTGCCTCCCCACCCCCCCCCAGCAGCTCACAGCCACAGGGCCCAGCCACCTGCCTGTGACCAGGAGGGGATGGGCGGGGGACTGTACCAGCTGCATGTGCCAGATGGATGCATGGTGGTGGGGGTGTTACAGGAACAAGCCAACTAGCTGGAGAAGGCGATGGCACCTTTGTAACCTCCCCCCCCCGCCCCGCTGCCCCCACAGCCCAGTCAAGTTTCCTCCTTGGAGATCCACAATTCTGCATTCATCAGGGTCTCCCCCCCCCCACCTCCTGTCCCCACCGTCTGACGCTCCCCCGGCCTGCCAGGCAGCCTGATGGGCTGTTAAAGTCTTGCACTTCCACACCATCCTTCTGCTGGCTCCCTGCCCAGCCAAGACATACGAGGCCCCTGCAGGAAACCGAGCTCCTCCTGTGCCAGCCCTGGCACAACGGGGGATGCAGCACCCAGACCTGGGAGACAGGTCTGTGTCGGGAGGGCTGCACTCACTAGAGCAGGGGCAGCTCCGCCAGCACTGGCACCTGACAAGCTGGGGGCTGCAGGGCCCAGGCTGCACTCTGCACACCTGTGTCACTGGCTCGGCTGTTCAAACCTTTCTCCTCACAGCCCGGCCATGCCCTGCCCTGCACCTGGGGCCAAGGACTGTGCTGATCCAACAGGGCTACATCACTTCCACTTTTGTCCGGGTGTAACTGACACCACAAGGCAGGGCCAGGGTGGATTGGACCTCTGAGCCCTAAGGGCGTCAGGCTGGCCAGTTAATAGCACCTCTCTGGTCCTGCTGCCACTCCCCTAGTGCTGCCCTGATCCTTCAGCTCTAGGAATCCTGCCAGCCCACCCTGCAGCAATGGCTTCACACTGCCTCCTCCCTGAACCCATTGGCTCCACAGCCCTGAGGCACAAGCAAGCTGCTTTTAAAGCCCCGCCGCCATTCAACCACGTACGAACTCAAACCCTGCTGCTGGCGAGACACCAGGGGCATTCCCTCCCGCATTCCTCCCTTGGCGTCTGTGCAGTCACTCCTGATTTACACCACAAGGGATGAAAGCAGGATCAGGCCCTGTAGTGTTTTTACCCCATGCAAAGCCGAATTTGAAAGTCAAGGAACCAAAGCATGGAGTGGGTGGGTTGTTTAATTTCCTGTCCTGTCTCTTCTGGCTGCCTGCAGGCAGGGGCAGCCCAGCAGAGTCAGTCGGAAAGTGGGGGAGGGGATTTCTAACAAGTGGGGTCATGTTTTCATGCCCCCTCCCAGTTTCACATGTTACCAGGGAGCCTCTTTGCGCTTGGGCAGCAGTATCTGGGGTTCACATCCAAGCAAGCAACCAGAAAGAAAACAACCAGCCCCTCACTCCCTGCCAGTTTGGCTTAAACCTCTGAGGCCAGTGCCAATTCGCACCAGTGTCCTAGTGCCCGCCCGGCTTGGCGTTCAGGCCTTGGAAAGGAGCAGGCAGGGAGCTGTGGACATCCGCAGCTGGCACTGCAGGAGCACTGGGATGGGATGAGTCCAGAGCCAGGGGAAGGGTTCAAAATTCCACCAGGTTTCTTTCCCACCAAGCGGAAACGTGTGCTGCTCAGCACAGCCTGCAGGAAATGCAAAGCTCAGAACTCTCACAGCCTGGAAAACAGGCCAGCTCGAGCGACCCGCTGTCCCTTCTCTCTCTGGTCCCCAGGGGTGTGAAGGAGCCGCAGTACCACAGGCAGGGCACTCGGATCAGCTGCAGGAGACTGGTGCCTACTGCACCCCCTGGGTGACCCCTCCAGACTGTGGTGCGGGTGGGTATCAGGCAGGGCTGAGCAGACAGCTGTGGGCTGCTCTGTGGGGTAACCCCTGGATGCACCTACAGCTGCTCCCTGTATTACAGTGACCCCTACTGGACGGCAGGCTTCATAGCAGCCCAGCACCTTGCCTGGCGGGTACCTCACCAGTCCCTGCTTGCCAGCTACAGCAGAGCTGGCTTTGCCCTCTCCCCCGCCGGCTTCATGCAGAGGGGGAGGGGCGTCTGCCTCCCTGCTCTGAGCCCCTCACCTGCTCCCAGCCAGAGGGAGAGCTGCCCGGGATCCTGGGGAAACCCCAGAGAGGGTGGAGGGGTGGGGTGAGCCAGGGCTGCCCGGTCCCGGAAAGCCAGTTCCACACCTGACCTGGAGCCCGATAGGAAAGTCACCTCCCCTCCCCCCCATCACAGCTGTCCTGGCCCACAGGGCGCCCAGCACCAACTGGCTGCAGCAACCCCGTCAGCCCGGCCAGAGCCCAGCCCAGGGGAGTGGACTGTCCTGGGCTGCCAGCTGCTCCCCAGCTCCGGGCGGCGTGCACTCCCTCTCTGCAGGGCTCTCCTTCGCTGGCTTGGGGAGGGCCCGGCCAATCCCAGTCCATAGTGGTCGCGGTTCCCTTACAACCGTTTGTCTTTTATCAGCCCGTTCTTCAGGTGCTTCCTGCGAAAGAGACCATGGCCGAAATGAGCCCCGGGTTGGACCAGCCCCTCCCTGGGGTAACCCCCACAATCCAACCTGTCGTGTAGCCCTGCTCTCCCCCCGTGTGACAGGCACGTGCAGCGAGGGGTTGAGTGCCACCAAGGAACACCCATGGGAACCAGCATCCAGCTGGTCCTCTCCTGCCAGCCTGGACCAGACCCTCAGCCTGCTCCGCCAAGGGAAGTCCCTGTACAGGCAGAGAGGCCAGGCCTGTCAGGGGGAGGGAGAGAGGGATGGACAGAGAGAAGATTCCTTCCTGACCCCACCAGCAGCCAGAAATCCCACAGAGGGAGATGCGTCTGCTCTGACAGGCCTGTTGTTCCCGGGACCCAAGGGGGGTTTATCCTGAGGGACGCCTCCCTCAGCCCAGATCCATTGTTCTTAGCATCCTCGGGCTGCTCTCTCCCCTGGTCGGGGTGGGGTGGGGGGAGGGCTGTGCCTGCCCCTACTCACCCTTCTTTCCAGGGTTTGGGGAGCTGGAGGTCTTCCCCCTTCTCAGGCCCTGCAGTTCTCTGGCTTTCCTCCACGTCGTACTCACGCACGTCGTTCACCTCCTGCATCTGTCCCGTCAGCACCTTGGCCACGAAGAGGACGATGTACTGGGGGGGCCAGGAAACAGGCAGTGACCCTGCTGGCCACAGTCCCCACTCAGCCCCACCCTGCCCAGGAACACAGGCTAACGTCAGCCTTGAATGAGCCAGGCTGGGAGTCAGGCACTCGCAGCTGTGTAGGAGCAGTGGGGCTGCCCCATCCTAAGGGGCATACAGGGAGACTCCAGCCCAGAAAGCTGCCCCCTTCCCCTCCTTCTGGCAATCCACCCGCTGGAGCCCGGGACCAGGAGCAATGGACTGCCCCATGGCATGTGGGGAGGGGGACGGGGCGCGTGCAGCTTCAAGCACATCCAGCTGTCGACGAGTTGTGGGTACCAATTACCCATCGGGCCCCAGATGCTGCCCCTCCGCCAAATCCATCTGCCCGGCACGAGGGCAGGAGATGTTCGTTGTGCTCTGCCGCATGCGGCCGGGGACCGGCACTGGGGCGAGGCAGGCTGTAGCAGCAGTGCAATAAGGACCCAACGGAGCAGCACAGCCGCCTACGCAGACACAGTCCTGAGCAACCCCCCAGCCAGCCCCAGCTCTCCCTGGCGACTTTGGGGAACCTTGGCTGATGTGACCCTCCCCACCCTTGGGGTCACATCCGGCCTCACCCTGGTCTCCCGCCCCCTCCCCCTCCGTGACTGCCCTTCCGTTCCCAGCCCATCTTCAGCCCCAGGACGTGGGTGGGGGGGGCTGTGATCTGCGATCGTTATCACTCACTCTGTGGCCCATCAGCAGGCCAGACAGTGGGAACTGCAGTGGGGGAGGGGGAGGAAGGGGGACAGACAAAGGCACTTGTGCTTCCCTCCCCCCAACCACTTGTGCCCCCTACTTAATTCCATGGGGGACTTGTTCTCCTCCCCCCACGACTCCTTCCCCTATTTGCCTGGGGGCTCTGGCTCTTCCCCCGCCCCCCCCCCGCTCCTCAGGCAGCAGCGGGGCTGGGCAGGGGCCCAGCCGCCCCCACTCACCAGGAACCAGTAGACATTCATCAGCGTGAGGGCAAAGAGCAGGGCGTTGAAGAAGAAGTAGAAAGGGATGTCGGGCACAGACTGCAGGCTGGTGTGGCAGGTGGCATAGAGCACTTTGAGGGGGAACCAGTAGAGGCGGAACCAGAACCTGCCAGGAGAGGCACAGGGTGGGGGGAATCACTCTGGGGACCTGCATCCTCCCAGGCCCAGCCCCTTCCCCAGGGAGCGGAGCTGGTTTTCCCAGTCACTGTGGGGTTCCCACTCGTCCAAGAGGGCCCAGCTCCGACCCCACGGCAGGGAGGCTGCAAGAGGGGGTTACTCCAAGCCCAGGCAGGTGGCTGTCAGGAGACATTTCCCATGCAGTGTCCCTGTGAATGTCTTCCATCCATGTGCGGAATAAATTTTGTTGTGTGTGCTGAGGCACAGGGACACGTGCACCACCAGTAGAAACCACAGGCTGTGGGCGCTCTGCAACTCAGCTGTGTGGCTGCCCAAGCACTCAGATCACGGGGAACACTGGTCCCGTCACAGAGGAGAAGGGCTGTAAGGGGAGGAGGCAGCTGCTGCCACAAACCCATCCATGGTATACCTGCCCCTTCCCCCACTGGCCCATGTCCAGACAGTGTGTCCCCCTCCCCCTCTGCCCCCACTTGGCTGGGTCAGAGGGAGAAGGAGACGGGGGTAGGACACGCTGGGGGCAGCACTGGAGCCAGTTAATGGACCAGTCGCTGGCTGGCAGACAAGGTTTTTGTGCTGTCTGGAGTGGCTCTGATGCGGGGCTGTGATGGGAGCACGTCCCCATCTCCCTCTGTCCCAGGGTGAAAGGGTGCTGCTCGCGCTGCCAGAGCCAGCTCCTCCTTCCCCTCACCCCTGTGCAGCCCCGCTCCGCATATGCGACATCAAACTATCGCCCTGGCCAGCAGGCTGGTACAACAGCAGGGCTCCCTGTAAGCAGAGCTCTTGGGTGGCCGTCTAGGGGAGATTCAGGTGCTGCCCAGCCAGCAGTGGCCCTGCAGCCGGCAGCCTGGGTTTCTACTGGTGGTTGTCGTCATCATCATCGTCATCAACAACCAAGGGCTCAGGGCCCGCTGGGGTCTGATGCTTCTCTCACTATTTCCTTCCATCCTTCCTGTCCAGTGCGGAGTGGCTGGACTCGCTCTGCACCCATCTATTATATCATCTACCCATTCCCTGTGGAGTCGGCCTTTCCCATGCGAACCCTCCATTATGCCAAATACCAGGGTCTTGATTTTTCGTTCGTCGTTCATTCTGTAGCTATGCCCGAATAGCTGTAACTCCCCTCGTGCAACCTTCTGCGGCAGGTTCTCTTTCATCTGTGTCTTCCTATGTAACTCCTCATTGGTGACCTTCTGCAGCCATCCTATCCTCAGGATCTTCCTCTACCAGCTGCTCTCAGATGCCAATACTCTTCTCTTCGAATCTTTCGTTATCACCCACGTCTCACATCTGTACAACAGGCTGCTGAACACATGTTTCCAAGACGCTCAGCTTCGCTCCTAAGCTAATCGCTTTGCTGTTCCAGATCTTCTCCATCACCTTCAAACTGGCTCTTGCTTTCAGTATGCTACTGGTGGTGCACGTAACAAAATTTATTCTACACATGGATGGAAAATATTAGTGGGAACACTGGTTCCAAGCTCAGCAGGAGCAGCCCCTGCAGGGCTCTGGGGAGTGGGGAGCAGAGGAAGGTCTGGAGCTCACCAGCTGACACTGAAGGTGAGGCAGCCCAGGTCGGAGATGACATCGTTGAGCCGGTGGTAGACCCCGCCCCGGTGCTTGAAGTAGACATTGAGCTTGGTGAACTCCAGCTGCACATCGTTGATGTCGTGCAAGAAAAGCACGAGGATCCCCACATTATGGAACCTGTGGGGAGAAGGGACTGTGTCGTGCACAGGCCTGCAGCTGTTGGGCGTTCGAGAGCTGCACGGCAGGACCAGGGCTGTGCACCTCAGTTCGGAGGTTGGCGGTGGGCTCTCGGCCCAAGGCAGACTGCATGGGAGCCGCGGGCTCCAGGCCATGCAAGCCAACAGCACCGGATGGCCATGAGAGAGGTGGGGAGGGCTCAGGTGGGGAATGCCGCGTCATGGGAAACACCGGAGGATTGTGGGGCATCTCAGAGCAAGGGAGACAGCGTGAGCAGCAGCTGGGTGTGGACCGGCTGCCACATGTCCTGGTGGGTGCCTGGCCCTGGGACGGCGCAGGTTGGAGCGTGCTGCACATGGGGACACGGCCAGACAGGGGCGGGGGGCTCACCTGAAGGCGTAGGAGAAGGCGATGAGTGTCAGCGTCACCACGTGGTGGATGAGCATGACCACGGAGTCCTTGCGCCAGGCGTCCATGTACACGGTGGCATAGATGGAGTGCATGTAGAAGCTGCCCTGCAGCAAGTAGGCGATGGCAATGTCTGTGGGCACCGTCATGCCCTTCTCCCAACCTAGGAGCAGCCCAGAGAGCCCTGCGTGAGCACTGCCCAGACGTCTCCCCCGCAACCAGCACAGCCTCAGCACTGCCCAGGGAGCAGTGCCTGCTGGCTGGACTAGGGCATGCTCCCAGGCAGTTCCCGAGCTCGTGGAGTGACAAGGCCCAAGAGAGGGCAAAACAGAGCCCTCTAATTTTTTCCATCCAAGGGTGGAACAAATTTTGTTATGAGCACCAAGGCCTGTGTGGATGTGCACCACCCATAGAAACACAGGCTGCCAGCTGGGGGTGCTCTGCTAATCCTCTGGGCAGCCCCTGAATCTCTCCTGTGTGGCCACCCCAATGCTCAGCTTACAGGGAACACTGGTACTTCCTTCCCATGCCCTGTTCTAACCCCCTAGACCACACGCTTCTCCCAGAGCTGGCAGCAGAACCTAAGAGTCCTGGCTTCCAGCCCCCTTCTCCGCTCTACCTACTGGGTGTCACTGTCTCAGTAAAGCAGTGAGCTGAGAAGACTTTCAAGGTCTGTGATCCCTCCTGCATTCCCAGCTGCTGGTGAAACTGAGGCTCGAGGCAGCACCCTGGCCTTCCCACACAGGACCGGTGGCATGTGGAGCATACCGTAGAAGACGGAGGGCGGGTCATGGAAGAAGGGGTACTCGGTGAAGAAGAGCAGGTAGGCACCGTACGACCAGGACAGTGAGTAGAAGAGCAGCTTCCAGGCGCTCTCTGGCATCTTGGCGGCATCTTTTGGCTGCAGGTGACACCACGCCCCAAACGGCTGCCAGGAGACAGGAGATGGTACAGGGCTCAGGGAGGGGAAGCAGCAGGGTGCCTGGTGTCTGCCTCCTCTCGAAGCCCCAGCTCCGGGAGATTCATTGCAGTTCCCCCAGGCTGCTGCATCCCCCGGACTTGGCCTCAGAGGACCCCACGCCCAGAGCCCAAGGTGGCTACTCAGGGTCAGGGGCTGGGGAGCCTCATGTTTATCACTCAGGAAAAAGTCTCTGGGGGCAGCTCCTTGGCCTCATTTGCCCCCGATCATGGGCCACTGACCAGCCTCGGGGTTGCACTGAGATGCCCTGTACTGGTGTGATGTTGGGCTCAGGTGTTTGGGTTCCCCCAGGGCCCGGGGGAGCCAGTAGCACTAACAGCGCACAGGAGAGGGACACATACACGGATCAGAGACTGGCATTTCAGCCAGACTGCCCCAAACACTGAGCCATTTGGTGTGGAAATCCGCCAGCTGCACAGCCAAACACCCTGGTGCCTAGTGAACTCCGATGCCTCACGAGAAAGGACGCCTAAGTGCACCATTCACACTCCCTGCTGCTGCCACAGGGAAGGTGCAAGAGCACCAGGAGTCTCCACGCCACACCAGGGAGAGCCACCGTGGACTGGCTGGAGCTTCCCTGGCAACAAACCTGCGGAAAGCACAGTGTAAAGGCTCCTTCCAGTCCTGCCCTCCACCAGGGATGTGACCCTCCCGGCTCCAGGCGGGTGCGGGAGGTGGCGAAGGGAGGCCCTGGCTGGCAGCCAGCCAGATGGGGAGACAAGGAAGCTCAGGTTTCCATCCAGCTCAGACTTGGCCACGGCAGCAGCTGCTGTCAACACAGAGCACTGGAGAAAGCAGAAGCCAAAGGCACATGGCCTGTGCATGCCCGCCAGGGTCACCCCCAACCTCCTCCTCCAGGAGCAGGGCTGTTCCCATCCAGCCTTCTGCAGCCGGGGAGAATCCAGAGCCCCGGAAGGTAAAGCTGTGCCAGGACCTGAGTGCCTTGCAAAGGGGATTCTGCCAGCACATGCCTTCTCCCCTGAAAGAGCCTTCACCTCTGGCAGGGGCCTAGGCTGAATGGAGAGAAGTGGGAACGAAGGTGTGCCAGGACAGTGGACATCCAGTGGGACTCTGGCTAGGGGGGTTGCTTCCAAAGGGCTCAGTCTCCCGTGTTACACAACCCCAGGCTGTGTGTGTCATGGAAAAACACTGGATGAGCTGGAGAGGAAAATAAAATGCCTGCAAAGTAACCGTACCCCTCCCCGGCTCAGCAATTTCCAGAGCCCACTGCTTGGCTCCCATTGGCTCCTTGAAGGTTATATTAAGAGCCCAGCTGTTCAGTGGAGGTGGCTGGCCCTGGCCCAGGCCTTAGCCCCTCTCTGTGTATGGCCGGGAAAAGAGATTCACGCAGAAGGCTCCCTTCCAAACGTGGCAAGGACAGAACTAGCCGCGCCCGGGCGGAAGCCACCCCAGTCCATCAGACAGAGGAGAAGGCGCTAAAACTGGCAAGATCCCACATGCCACCAGCCCAGCCACGCTGTGTCACTCCTGCCCCCCCCATGCTGTGTGCAGGGCCACCCCCACCACCTTCACAAAGCACAACACTGCTGCAGGGGGAGAGGCGGCATGGAGGGTGCCCCAGGCCTGGCTTCCCTAAAACCTCACCCCGAACAGAGCTCAAATGAGCCCTATTTGGAGACCACTCAGCTCATGGGCCATCCCCATGTGCTAATGGAGCAGGCTCCTGCAGCAGAGAACCTTCCTTTGGCTGCTCACTGGTCAGGGCAGTGGGTCAGGAGACCCAGGCTGCCCCATTGTGTGCCTGTGCCTCCCTTGCCCATCTGCACAACAGGACAGTAGTACTGGCCGACCTCCGCCCAGGGGCTGAAGAGAAACCCAGGGAAGGCTGAGGCCTTGAGACACTACGGAGCCGCGGAAGTAGGAGAGAATTCGTGTCTGCCCTGGGCTCCCAGCTCTCAGCAGGAAGAGGCAGCAGCCATCCAGAGGGGACACCGTCACAGCATGATGGAATCTCCTCCTCCAGTCAAGGAGGGTCTCCTCCCAGGAGCAGGGCCCTGCCCATGCTCTTCCTCTTCCCCTCCCCCATCTCCAGGGGCAGCTGTTCAGAGAAGACTCCCATGCTCTTTGCATGGCTAACACTGGCCCTGAACAGAGCACCCAGCCCAAGACTGCCTGAGGTTGTCTTCTGGGGAGCCTCGCAGGCCTTGCAAGAGCCCTCTGTGAATTCGCACGCAGCAGTGAGCTGCACACAGTCCAGAGGGCACCAACGCAGGCAGGGACTGCTTCTGAGTAACACGCCGGGGGAGCTGGTCACTGCGGCAATCCCGGCAGGACCTTCCTATGGCCCAGATAAACACGCTGAGACTACCCATGCACAGCTGTGCCTCAGCTAGCACTGCACACAGCCAGCCACCCCCGTCAATGACTGCGCAGGAGCCCTGCTGCCCCAGGCACCAATTATTTCTCCTCTTCATTCTGGGGTGGGGCGCAGGCAGGGGTGGGGGGTCATCCTCTCAGCCCTCAGCCAGCTGCTGTTGCCATAGCAACAGCAGAGTGATGCCCGGGTTGCTAGGAGCAACGGGTGCTGCTGCAGGAACAATGCGTGGCTGGCTCTGGCTGAAAGAGCCCCAGGTTCTGGCAAGTGATGTAATGTGGCTCCGTTTAAAGAGCCAGTGCTGCAATGGAGCTGGATGCAAGAGTTTGGCTTGGGAACCTCCCCTTTGACCTTCCAGAACTGAAAACAGGTGGGGCCAATGGCTATAAATTGCCTTCTGCAGCTTTCCTCCCAAAGCCCTGGGAACATCTCACACCACATTCTGTGCAGTAGTCTGGGAAAGACAAGACAGAGAGGGGACAGAGCAGTCGCTTTCCAGCACCTAAGAAGTTGTTACAAGGAGGAGGGAGAACAATTGTTCTCCTTAACCTCTGAGGGCAGGACAAGGAGCAATGGGCTTAAATCGCAGCCAGGGAGGTTTAGGTTGGACATTGGGAAAAACTTCCCGGAAGGGTGGTTAAGGACTGGAGTAAATTGCCTGGGGAGATCGCGGAGACATTTAAGAGCACGTTTGACAAACACCTATCAAGGATGGTCTAGACCAGGGGTCAGCAACCTTTCCAAGGCAGAGTGCCAAAATTCAACCTCTGTACAGTCCAAGTGCCGGTGACACTTTTTAAAGTCACTAATAATCCTACGTACAACAGCTTCATTCAAAAATAAATAAATGAAGCCGCAGAGCTTTCCCATTGAGGTTGGGGTTGGTAGCATTAGCTGGTCTTTTGTCAATCCACCAGCAGTGTGGCTTTGAGCAAGCTCCCGGCCGCATGGGGGAGGAGGGGGTGGGCTGAGTTCCCACCTCATATGCCGATGGAGATCGGTTTACATGCCACTTCTGCCACCTGTGCCAGGGGTTGCTGACCCCGTGTCTAGCGGGTATTTGGTCCTGCCATAAATGCAGGGGACTGGACTCAACAACCTCACGAGGTCCCTTTCAGGGTCAGTATTCTATGACCCCACCCAGCACAGATAACAGCCTAGTCCCGACCAAGGGCAGCGGAACCAGAAATTAAAAACAAACAGAAACAGGAAACTGCCCAAGTCACCCTCATTGTTTTCAGGCCTGGGCCACCCCACTGCTTTGCTGCAGCTCCTCTAACCCAAGCTGCAATATCCTTGCCAGGGTACCCCTCAAGCTCTGCTGGTACCCAGGGTCACCTATGTTTGGGCTGTGGGGAACACGCAGCAGGACCGCGGCTGGAATGCTGACGTGCACTGGAACAGTTTCCTCTGCACTCACCTGGTGCAGGTCACACGGGCTCAGCAGAATGAAAACGGAACATGACTGCACCTGCCTGTAACCGTGCGAGAGGGGTCCCCAGAGCCTGCAACACCAAAGACAATGCCATAGAACCAGCTGGCTGTGCCGTCGCTAAGGCACTGAGGGCTGGCTGTGGTCTGAACACAGGCCTGGGGCAACTGTTCCCTCAAATCTTTCCATCCACGCGCAGAATTAATTTTATGTGCACTGAGATACATGCAGATGTGCACCACCCATAGAAACATGAAACTGAGCTGCAGGTGCTCTGCTAATCAGCTGGGTGGTGCCTGTATTTCTCCTGCAGGGCTGGCCAAGCACAGCTTCCAGGGAACACTGCTGGGGACGCCCGAAACTCTTCTGCTCTTGAAACCAAAACTGCCTATGGGCTTGGGCAAGTCACTGAGATGCTGTGGGCCTCAGTTTCCCCACCTGTAAACTCGAATACTATTCACTGACCTCCTTGAGCCGCTGCCTAGGCTTTGGAAACACAGTGAGAAATATTGCAACAGTACCCATCAATAATAAAATGCCATTTCCTTGCTGGTTCTGTGTCTGGACACAGCACAGAACAGCCTTCAGAGAGGGCACCCACAGGAGCCCCGAAACAGCTGCCTCCTGATCCCCGGGGGGCTGATTAGCCTCCCCAGCAGCACAGCACAGCTCAGCTCAGCTCTGACACACAGCACATGACACCCAGACTAGGAACACAAGGAAAATGGTTTCATTTTCTGATACAAGGAACAGCCCATTGTGACTTACTCCTGGTGTGAATGGCAGCTAAGGCGCATGAGCACCAGGAGAGCTGGTCTCTGCACCCCAAGAGGGACTAGACAAGCTCACACTCATTAACGCTGCAGGAAGGAAGCAGACCAGGCTGCTCATGGCTGCTCCCAAGGAATTCGTGCCAGGGGACTGGCTCGCTGGGCTCAGAGGCTCGGTTGCAGCAAATGGCCCTTCACCAAGAGAAAAGCAGGGTTGGGAACACAACTCTGGCATGTGTTTTGGGGCCTAGGGAGAACTCAGCTCTCGACAATTCACAAGAAAAGGCACTGGGGGGACCCTGCAGGAGCGACTATGCACCCCTGCCTAGGGGCCTACCAGGAGAGATTCAAATGCCAGCCAGCAGCCTAGCTTTCTACTGGTGGTGCACACCCACACATGCCTTGGTGCACAATAAAACTGTTCTGCCCCTGGAGGGAAAAAAATAGAGGGAGTATTGGCCAGGAGCTGGGGAAAAAATGCCACTGGGTCTTTAACAGCCATAAGAGGTTTTATTTATGCCATGGGACCTGGGTTTTCTATCTCCTCAGAGAGATGGGAGCTCTGGGCCCCTGGAAAGAGAGCAGGAGAGATGCCAAACAGGGAGAGCATGCGGGCTCCTGCGTCCCACAGGTATTTCTAGCCTCTGCTCTGTCCTAGCAGCTGTATATGAGTTTCTCAGTCCCACCCCCACGCGCTCTCCAGATGGGGCTTTCTAGCACTCCTTCCCCAGTAACATGCCCCAGGTAACAACTACCTTGAGCCAGAACCACTTCCCTCAGAGGCTGTTCCCTCGGTTTTACAACACAGCAGCTAGTGCCCCATCTTCATGAGAGTGTTTTTTTTTTTTAATTAATATAAAAGTACCACTCCAGCCTCCTCCTTTCCATCTCACCCTGGTGCTAGCACTCAGAGCAGGGATGGCTCCAAAACCGACAGGCTCTACCAGCAGCACAGCAAAAGCAGCTAGAAAAGAGTTTATTGCTCAGCCTTCACCTTGGCCTGCCCCCCATGCCCTGCTCGATCTGGATCATACAAGCACAAGGGCCCAGCTCTGCCCTCACTCACATCCATGCAACTCCAGTGCCCAGCCCCTGGGCTTGCTTCCAAGAGGTGCAGCTAGCAAATCCACTCATCCAGGCAGGACACCCTCATCCTATGCTGGTTACAGAGAGCCCTGCGATGGGTACGGCCCTGGCTGCCCATCAGGTTATTAAACAAAAGCGACTTAATGCTGCATGGGCTTATGCTTTATTCAACTCCTACAGGCCTTGAGCAGCAGCCACACCCTCCGACTTCACTCGCCACCAGGAACAGCAGCCTGACACAGACCAGCTGAATGAGGGCCACCAAAGAGAGATGGGGGGCCGGAGTTAGCAGGCTAGGGCTGGCCTGGCCACTCCACTGGCAGCCTCCTGTTGCAGGCCCTGCTCATGGTCCAACTCATTCAGGAGACTCAGATGTGGACACTCAGCAGCCAGGCCCTGCCACTAATGTGAACTGAGAATGATGCATCAATCCAGAGGCACGGTACAGAAACCACACACCAGACAAGAAATCCAGTTCCTCTCCTGCTTTCTCATGGGGCTCTGCAGACCAGCAACTCTGACACCACCCCACCGGCAACTGCTCATTCATAGACACGTCCATCTTGACAGGGACCTTGAGAGACCATCCCTGACAGGTGGCGTCCAATGACAGAGATTCCCTGGCTCATTTGTTCCAATGTTTAACCATCCTGACAGTTCAGAATTTTTTCCTAATGTCCAACCAAAACCTTCCTGGCTGCAATTTAAGATCATTGCTTCTTGTCCTATCAGAGATTAAGAAGGACAACTTCTCCTCCTCCTCTTTGTCACAACTTTTTATAGTCTTGCAGACTGTTACCATGTCTCCACCAAACATCCCTTCTCCAGACTAAACAATCCCCCCACCTTTTTTTTTTCCAATCTTTCTAAACCTTTAACCACTTTGGTTGCTTTTCTTTGGACTTTAATTTGTTCCCATCACTCCTGAGGCACGGTGTCCAGAATTGGACACAATACTCCAACTGATTGTCCCTCATCAGTGCTGAGCAGAACAGAAGAATTACTTCTTGTGTCTTGCTTACAACATTCCTGCTAGTGCAGCTCAGAATGACATTTGCTTTTTTGCAACAGTATTACACTGGGGGACTCAGATTTAGTTTGCGATCCACTAAAATTCTGAGATCCTTTCCGGCAGCACTATTCTTACACTGTCATTTCCCATTCGGTATTTGTGAAACCGAAGGGGAGTGCTTTGCATTTCTCCTGATCGAATTTCATCCTATTTCTGGCCATTGCTCCAGTTTATCCGGATCATTTTTAATTCTAATCCAGTCCTTGCGTCCCTTCCCAGCTTGCTATTGTCCACAAACTTGCAAGTGCACTCTTTGTGCTGTTATTTAAAGACTTTATTAAAACACTGGACAGACCCAGGACAGACCCTTATCGGACCCCACTTGATGCGCCTTCCAGCTGGACTGTGCACCAGATAAGCTAGTTTTCCAATCAGTTGTGCACATACCTGAGTTTGTCCAAGCTATACTTTCAGAGATTGCTGATGAGAAAGTCACCTGAGACAGTATAAAAAGCCTTACTAATGTTGAGAGAGATCACATTTACTCCTCCTTCCCTGCCCCCCCAGGCTTGTTTCCCTGTCA
The DNA here is from genome assembly GCF_033958435.1 of Carettochelys insculpta. Taxonomy (NCBI): domain Eukaryota; kingdom Metazoa; phylum Chordata; order Testudines; family Carettochelyidae; genus Carettochelys; species Carettochelys insculpta. Next base: position 15,289,025 of record NC_134163.1, on the reverse strand, counting down.
AAGAAGGATATTAGGTTGGTTTGACATGTGCTGGTACCAGTGCTCAGCTCACTGAGTTCGCCTCTTCTCTGGGCAGAAATGATCCTTCCTTTCTATCTAGATACTGCAATTTGTCTGCCAGGAGGGCAACTAGCAAAATAATTATCTTTGTTCCAAGGATCACTTTGGAGGAGCCACATCTATACACGACAGATACAAATCAGACAATTGCAACAAGTAAAGTCCATGCTAGGTCCCATCCTCCACAACCAACTCACTATTCTTCCTTCCCTCCCTCCCTCCCCTCTCTTCCAGCCAATCCTTGTGATAGAGGGCAGAGCACGGCATGGCATACAAACACATGCTATGCTACCAGCGCCCTCTAAAGGCATTGGGAACATGGATTCTGCACTCCTTGCACACTCTAAATGCCCCACAGAAAAAATGCATGCTCCCAGTGACACACCAGTAGGATTCACAGGCAACAGCAAGAGAGATGTGTTTCTTTAAGCAGCTTTTTTCAGAGCAATACACAGCCACAGCTAAATGAAGGTACGTTTCAAGCCACAATCTTCAAGTCCTCGTGTGTGGTAAGAAAGTGACTTCCTCTGTGCATGCACAGCAGCTACAGGCCACATGCCGACATCTAGGACATGTAATTAATGCCCAGTAAGGCGGTATTCTTGGGGACACAGAATTAATTGATTTCCCAGGGATGAGCCTTTCAGTCTCCGAATGAACCTTAAAGGGCTAATTACCAGAGAGTTAGAATCTGAACACAAGTGACAAAAAGGAATAACTGCACTTGGGTTCTACACCAGGGAGCCTGTCTGCAGCACAGTTTGTTCCCAATGGCAGGCAGCAGACAAAAGGATCCTGAGGGTGATTAAGGAGGTGAAAGGCTCAGTCTACCTGCTGTTGAATGACCCCTCCACCAAACAACCTCCAGCTCAGATACATGGCACAAGACACAGCCCAATTCTCATTAGCAGAGGCAAAGCTCTGCCAGGAGACCCAGCCCGTCCAATTTCCCCATCAAACCTCCAGCTCGTGCACCGTGTGAAGGCTTTGGGAGTTTTTATACAGCCCTGTTTCCTGCCCACTGGTGGGGAAACTGACCCTCCTGAGGCACCGTTTGCCACCTTGGCACAGCAGCAAACCCTGTGGCAGTATTTCAAGGCAAACCAGAACCATGTTGATGTAGCCAAGAGACCTGGCTCTGTTCCCCACTTCTCACACTTTGTAACCCAGGAATGGCAGCCAGCTGGAGTGGTTAGTTACCCACAGAGCAGCAATCCCACCACCCTTTTCACCCGCAGCAACCAGAGCACTTTCCAAAGGCAAGGGGGAAACGGGTGCACAGATGGAAAACTGCGACAGGACAGCTGCTGAGTGTTTTGCCCAAGATCGCACCATGTGATGGAGACCATGATGGGATTCAACTGCAGGAGTCCTGACTCCCAGCCAGTCTTCTACCCACTGTGGTAACCAGAGATAGCCATGTGCTGCTGGTAAGATTGCCACCCCTCCAGGATTGTCCTGGAGTTCTCAGGAACAAAAGCTGAACTTTTGATTAAAATTGGCAACTCCCACTGCTCAAACCTAGCTTTGGGGGAAGGAGAGAGGCTGCAGGAAGAAGGGTGACAGAAGGGCAGCACCAGGCTACTGAAGTCCTCCCTGGCCCCTGTTCTTAGCACTTTAGGCCTTGTGCTCATGCTTGGCAATGGCCTGTGACTCACCACGGAGCAAGCAAGGACACTAGCAAACGCCTAAGGCTCAGTTTCTTGTCTGGAAGGCTTCTCTGTGTGCTAGGTCCGGGGACAGAAGCCCAGAGCAATTACTGGGCTGCGGCTGGACCATGGATCATAATAAAGTGCTGCTTCCTGCAGCCAGCATCCTCCCAGAGCGAGTCACCTCTGGAGACAGCAGAGTGTCCGCGGGGAGCACATCCACGCTGAAACAGAATGTGCAGGAGAAATCTCCAGGCAGAACCACCCTCTTCCCAAACCTCCCACCTCCCCCGGGTCCCTGAAAAGCATCTTCTCACCATGCTACTGTGAGCATGGAGGAAAGGGGGCGGCTTGTGCCTCTGACGGCGCTGGATTGTCACATGACCCAGGCCACAACATCTTTTTCCGTCGGTTTTGTCTAGAACCTGCCATGGGAGGCCAGGGAAACCCCACAGGACAGCAAAAGCCTAGGCCGAGTATCCGGGGATGCTCCGGGGCGGGAAGCCACCCTGCGGGGAGAAGGGGCAGCTTTCACCTCTCACATTTTTCAGGGCAATTAGCCAAAACAGAGCGACCCAGGGGTCCTCTCCCTCCCCAGGCAGCCACCCGATCACCTCACCCTCTTCTGAAGAGGATGGGGTGTAATTCCAGCAGGGCCAGCAGCCCAGCGCGGGGAATTAGGTCAGCCTGTATTGCGGCTCCTAAGCCCTGTACCACAGCAGCGGGGAGGCGGGAGAAGCCAATCAGCATGCAGGGCAGTGACAGCCGAGGGGGGGTGGGGGGAGGCACAGGCAGCTCACTGCCCCCGTGTCATCCTGTGCAGCCCCCACCCCTCCCTGGGCAAGAAGTAAATCTCCCTGCTTCGCCCCCAGGTGTGCGGGGAGGGGGGAAGGGGAATTAAGTAGCAAAACACAACACATGCTCCAACCAACGCAGCCCCCCAAGCCTCTGCCGTCCCCTGCCCACCCCCCCACAGGCCACGCAGCCTCCTCCCCCCCAACAGCCTCCTCCCCAGCTCCCTGGCAATGCAGCCCTCCCCCCCATGCACCCCCTTCCCCTCCCCGCGTGAGAAGCAGCCCCTCCCAGCCCCCACAACATGCAGCCCCCACCTTCCTTCCTTCCTCCCCCCACAGCGCAGCCCCCCGGCCCCGCCACGGGCACTGACCCGAAAGACGCAGCCGGCGGCGGCCCTGCGCAGCACGGTCCAGCCGAGGGCGCAGAGCAGGCAGAGCAGCGGCTCGCTCCAGGCGAGGGAGGCGTTCTCGGCCCAGGTCCGCCAGGCCAGCTCCCAGCCGCAGTCCGTGCAGCTCCGCACCGCCCCCGCCAGGCTCCGGCAGCCGCGCTGCAGCAGCTGCCCGTAGCCGGGCATGGGCTCGGGCTCGGGCCCGGGCCGCGGCATCCCGGCCCCCGGCTCACAGGCTGCGCGGTCGCCCCCGGCCCATCGCTCCGGCAGCGGCGAGCGCCGGGGCCAGCTGTTGGCAGCGGCCGCTCAGCGCGCAGGCTCCGGCAGGCGGCTGAAGATAGGGGGCAGCAGCGCGCCGCGCCGAGCCGGGGCTGCGCCCCCCGAGCCCGGAGTTCGGGGCCCGGCTCGGCTGGGAGGGGCCGGCCGAGTCCAACCCCCAGCGGCCTCCCCAGGCCCTGAACTTCGCAGCGGCCGGAGGGAAAGACCCCCCCGCTGGGAAGCACCTCACGGCGTGACCCGTCTCTGCCTCGGTCCTGCGCTCTGCGGCGAAAGCCCCTTCGTGACCCGCCTAGCAAACAGAAGGGGCAGTCCTGGAGGTGCTCCAGCGTGACATGGCTACCGCCCCCCTGGCCATACACCCCAGATAGGGCCCGTCCTGCAGCCACTATGCTGCTAGCTGGGCGTGTGGCTATTTTTCTCCACCCCCCCCTTTGCCTTTTTAAGTATGGGGGGCGGGGGGCTTCCTGCACGTTTTGTTTACGCGGTGGGAAATCAGGCCCCTTCTTCATGCAGCAAACACAAGTCATTTTTGATTAGTGAGTCCATAAACTGCAGCAAGGGAGGTTGAGGTTGGACATTAGTGAAAAGTTCTTAACTGTGGGGTGCTCAAACACTGGAATAAGTTGCCTGGGGAGGTAGTGGAATCTCCATCTCTGGCGCTATTTAAGAACAGGTTAGGTAAGTCTCCAGCAGGGATGATCTAGACTGTACTTGGCCCTGCCATGAGGGCAGGGGGCTGGACTCAATGACCTCTCAAGCTCCCTTCCAGTCCTAGCCTTCTATGATTCTAATCCTGCAATCTGTCTCTAGGTCCCCACTGTCACCTCTAAGGCAGCTTCATCCTCTCCAGCAGCGACTGTTGAGGGAGCTCTGCTGGGGGCAGCAGTACATGGCTCTCTCCATCTCTGCCTACTTTTACAATAGACTAGCACCGTCGAAACAAACCAAAATTTCCTACAGACAGAATGGGAAAGTAAAGCACATGTGACATCTGTATGTTGATGTGCTGTTTGATAAGGAAGTAGTTTCTAAGGGGCAGGAAGCCTGGGGGTACAAAAGACAAATCAGATGCCTGAAAGGGGTACAGTAGTGTGGAAAGGCTGAGAATTACTGCTCTGCAGTACCCTTCACCCAAGTGCTTTTGCCACCTCCCACACAGCCAAACACAGCTGCAGGAGAAAGAGGCTGTGTCTCCACTTAGAATGCTGTGGCAGCACTGCAGTGAAACCAGAAGTGGGCAACCAGTAAGTAGGGGGGATGCCTGAGTGGCCCTCCTTCACCTTAGTGGGCTGCAGCAGCACCTGTCCCATGGGGATTCCAGCTGCAGCCCCACGGCCTCCCTGTCTGCCCCTGCTCCTCCCCCACATGCCTCTCACACACTGGGGAACTACAGCCCCCCAGTTATCTACCCCCAGTTGCATTTTCGGTGAACATGAATCAACTGATTTGTGCTCCATCACCCCCCTCTCAGAGCTGGAATGCCTTACACAGCTGATTTGTGGTGTTCCAGCTCTGGGAAGGAAGGGGATGGAGCACAACTCAGGCACTTTGCTCCTCTGAAAGTTCTGGGAGGAAGCGGGAAGGCATAGGAAGTGTGGGCTCTGGTGCCCCAGTGCACAAGCATGTGGGGGAAGGGAACTCAGGTAGGCCCAGTGGGCCGCATGCAGCCCACAGGCTACCCATCACTGGTGTAGACACTGGCAGGCTGGGAGGAATTCGCCCGTGACTAGTTAATGTGTCTCCCCAGAGAGGCAGCAGCTATGTCAATAAATTCTTCCACTGACCTAGCACTGTCCCTAGCAGGGTCAGATTAGCTTAGCTATGTGGTTCAGAGAAGTGGATTTTTCACTTCCCCAAGTGACATAGCTGGATTGACCTAATTTTTCAGTACAGACCTACCCAGAGTGGTTTCATGTCAACAGATTTCAACCCTTCCCTTCAGAACATATTTAGCTCAGATCACTAATGGGCAAGGAAAAGCAGTAAGACCTCCAGCTCGCACCCAGAAAACCCTGTGCTGGAGCAGCCCTGTTTAAAGAGATCACTTCAGTCCCCACAACGGTAACCCCTTTGAGGCTTGGGAAAGCAGTGTTGAGAACCACCCATCCGAGTGATTCAGCAGGCCCACCCTTCAAGTGAAGTGACAGGGGAATTTTAAAAGGTCAAACAGAATGCAAGTACACGGTTGATACATAAACCATGACAATAACCTGGCATTACTGTTTCCTTGGCTAGCTGAGACCAGAACTGACAACAAGGGGAACAGCCAGAAGCAGAAAAAAAAAAAGAGGTCAGTATCAGCACAAGAAGGTGGATGACAAAGCAGTAGCAAGAGCAGTTCCCTTCCAAGATGTGCTCACAGCATAACAGCAAAGGCCAGTGGAAACAGACCGAATGTGCTTATGCAGGACTTGGTGTGCAGAACCCTTGATAAAATATTAAGCATTTAATACTTTTGGAATCAACACACAAAACAGGAAGACTTCCTCTGAGCTTCTGCCTTTCCACAAAGGGTCTCAGTGAGGAGACAGTGTGAGCAGAAGAATGATGTGCATTACTATAAGATGTAGGAGCCAAGTAGGCAACTTAATGCAGAGAAAATGAGGCTTCCACACTTCTTGTGGAAAGCATATGAAACACAGCACAGCTGAAGTGTCTGCACAAGGTACAATTAAGTCACAGCAGAATACAGATTAGCCAGCAAATACACTTGAAGAAATGCAAATGTACATTTAAAGCAGGAGGAAGTTATCTGGCTTCCAAGATGACACAGCCTTTGCTAAATGCACCATTTCAAAACCATTAGAACAATTTCATTTAGCCACCCAGCCAGCTGCTGAGAAGAGAGTTTACATACAAGACAGACAAGGGAAATAAGTCTCATCACCTGCATGTTTAAAACTAAAAGCCACATAACAGTAATCAAATAACCACTCGAGACACTGCAAGGAACCCTGGGGCGCCTTCTTTACCTAACACCCATTACTCTCCTCTCTACCCCTTTACTTGTTTCCTTGCCAAGAAACTTCAATGGCCACTCAATGGGGCCATCTCCAGACATGAGGAGATGCTCTCTTTCCTCCCATGAAATGAGTATGCTGTTCTCCCACCTCTGCAAGGGCTGAACTTGGCCGTGAACAGAAGTGGGTCGCATGCTCTGGGACCCTGGCTGCCCTCACACCCCTCTCACAGGTAACAATTGCCTGCTCCTCCCCATTATCTGACATCACACACAAAGCACTTCGCTGGTCTTCAGTTTGCACCTAAGTAACAGATGCCAAATTTGGTGCTGCTTCTGGATACAGCAGCCATTCCACTACACACGTACATCCTCCTTCAGGGAGTTAAGGGCTCGTTCCTGTCCTGTTCTGTTCCATAGTGGCCCATGCTACCCTGCTTTACAGTGTGCTTCTGCACATGCAGCTAATTTCAGAGGATACGGGCATGTGGCAGTGCCTCAGACTGAGATCAAACTCTACGATGTACCTAAATTCAAAGTTGAGTCAGCACTTTGTCTGCAAAATGGCCATGCAAACAGCTCCGTCTCACCCACAGACCTGCTCCCTGTGCCTTGAAGTCAGTTCAGCTGACTTTACTGACAAATGCAAAGCCAAAGCTTTGTTAACCATGCCAGGCAGGAGGCCAGGCTCAGGTTGAAAATATAACACTGGATGGACAGGGATGCAGTTTTAGCCCCAGCTCCCCCGATCACTCCTGTGCCCTTAGTGTAGTTCTCTCTCTGCCTCAGCTTTCCTGGGCCATCTGTAAAACAACGATACCTCTGAACTCACAGGAATGCTATGAGGCTTAATTTCTGTGTGTTCCTAACGTACCTCATGAACTTCAAGAAAAAGGCTCTGAAGATGGGCGTAGTATTATTAGACTTCACTGACAGGAGGACGAAGCGGGGTCTGCTGTCCCTCATGCATCAAACAAAACAAGCTAAATTCTAGTTACAGGGTTCTTATCACTGTGGTTGAAGGAAGACGAAGCAGAAGGAACCCAGTGGACTTTCCACCGTTGCCTTGCAGACTTGGTGGGTCTGACAAGAAAAGGAATCTTGCTCCTGTCATTTGAGGTCACTGCTTTAATCACAGCCTTGCTTTGAAATGGCTCAGATTTTGTACAAGTGTCCCGTTGATCTCAAAAAACCATCCAGGGCACTTACCTGTGATAAAACAAACTTGTCTTGCCATGTAGACCCCAAAGGACAGCACATTCCCTAATTTTTATACCAACAGTCCCAGCTTCCCCTCTGCCACTTGCTTTTATTGTTTAAACTTTTAAGTCAATTTATCATGGCCCACTGAGTGGGTAACGGCTGCATGGGAAACACAAGCCCCTTTCACATCTCTCACAGACAGCTCCACAAAGAGAACATTCATTCAAGACTGGACCATGAATCACCACCCATTGAAAATGCCTGCTTGCTAAACAGGCCCTGGAAAGGGACAATGAAGTCTTTCAGAGCAATCACAACCGAAGTGGGCACAAAGGAGATGCCAGCCAGAAATGTCTGCAACGCGATGTAGCCTTTGCCAAGGAAGGAAACAGAAAGCTCCAGACATAGTTAAACACTAGAAAAGTCTCAGCTAACGACTCCATAACTGGCCACCGCCCCTTGCTTTTTGAAGCAACAGTTGCTTACATCACAACACAACACATGCAGTAACATTATATGCTGCATAAAATGCACTCTAGATTACAGAGATGTACAATTTTTGGTGTTGCATCATGTCTGCCATATGGTATGTCAGACTGATTGGTTCTCCAGGTTTTAATGAAATGAAGGCAAGTGTGTCTTCACATGTCAGTGGGGCATACACGGAATTAACACATATTGTGTTCTCTGTAAGCTGAGCAATTGAGCAGCCACCAAGGAGAGATTCAGGTGCTGCCCAGCTGATTAGCAGAGTGCCTACAGCTGCCCACATGTGTTGCTACTGGTTTTGCATATACCCACATGCCTTGGTGGACATAATAAAATGTTTTCCACACATGGGTGGAATAAATTACTGGGAACATTGACTGTGATACATACTTTGTTGTGGTAAGTTTCCCCATCTCCATTACAAAAACTTGCTACATTTTACTGCCCTACCTCCAAGTTAGGCCCTTGGCAATCGTTGTAATTTGGGCATAATTATTTTTATTCTGGGGAATCTTCCCTTCCCTCCTAGTTGTAGCATCCCAAGACATCCTGCAAGCAGAGAAACCTGGCTGTCTAACACCAAAGGGTCTTACAGGGAGATGAAGTAGCTGGCAGTGGTGCTGAAGTCCATGGGAGAGCCAGATGTGCAACTTCATGCCCTTGGAAAGAAAGGCGGCAACTCAGGATTCTCCCACGTCCCTAAAGTAGCTGTTAAGAGGAGCAGCAGCGAAAGGAAGAGGAAACACTCCCACTTTATGCATTAGAAATGTTCCCCTTACAGCTAACTCCAGCATGCAAAGTAGAAGGACCACACGGATCCACAAAAGGCTTTATTAGAAGTGTTTAAGGTACAGTGTTGCTGACTCTTGACATGCACTGTATTTTATACAAGGAGTATGGAACCTAGTTAAGTCTCCATGTGTTATATACACGCCTGGCATCGACTTGCTGAGAGCGCATGACTCCGCCACACGGCAACCGATGTCAGACCGACATGCAGAATGAACTCTGTCCACAAAGCCAGGGAGACTTTGTACATCACCCCCAGCTCCCAAGGTACCATAGCCTGGAGCCACAGACTTGTTTTTGCCTCCCTTAGTCCTCATGCGCTGGGGGCATACTGCAGGACTAGCCGATCAAAGTCATTCTCCTATCAAAGAAAGGAAAAAGAGAGACTTGTTTTTAGCTATTGAAAGTTTACTACAACCTTGTTGGCCAGTGGGCTGAAGAAAAGACTCCAGCATCTCTGCTGTGCAACAGAGAGGTGATCTGAGCTTGCAATAACCCTAAACCAGCAGATGCTGACCTCCTTCCATACCATTATCTCTGCACATGCCCCATCTTACACAAGATACGCCTCCCTCCACTTGGGAAGCAGTGGACAGCAATATGGGACAGAGGTCACAAACCAATGATTGGAACCCATCACTGAGAGCTCTTTCAGGCATTCTCCCAGACTCTACTCCTCTGGTTTACACTTGCTCATGTTGTTACACGTGTCTCTACAACCATGAAAGCGAGAAACACACTTTTCAATTGTGAATGAAAGTGTAAAAACCAGAAGATGAGCAGAATTCCCTGAAATCTGGTCAAGATCCACCCTGGGGATCATGACCTATAGTTTAAGAGCCCTGACCCTAAATGATCCACTAGACCAATTCCAAATTCAGATTGAGAAATGAGCTGGTTACCTTTGCCTGGTACTCCTGTATAAATGGGTGACTTCTATGTGCATCTTTCAGTTGTGACAAATAGCGATTGGTAACCTGAGTGGAAGAGATACAAATGAGACTCCAACATTGAGGTTAGAGGAGGAAAAGCCAAACACTTAAACCAGCACTCAAGAGAGGTGATCTTCAGGAGCGCTTTACAGGCTGTAACACTAGTGGAAGAGGAAAGACAGATCATCCCCTTTTGCAGCTGGGGGAGGGCTGGCACCTACTTTTCAGAAGCACTGACCATCAACAGCTCCAGCTGAAATCAGAGAGTACTAGCCAGCTCAGCAGCCTTGAAAATGAGGCCTTAACTTGTGGTGCACAAAGGAGGGGGCAGGCCCTCTCGGGGTGTGTGAAATTTTGTAAGGAGGGCACAGCACAATCAACTGCTGGGGCTCAGGCTCATCCATCTCACTAAAAATGCTGAAATCTGTTACTGTTTTTACGTCTGTGTATTCATAGTTATATATCATTTCATAACGTTTTGACATTCTGCAGACATGTTTTCTTATACATGTCAAAAGTTGGGTTTTTTTCCACATGAACATAATGAAAATGTCTGTTGATTTGAATTATATTAGTAAGGTTGGGGGTGCTGCTACGTGAAGGGAAAAAAGGTGGGGCCTGACATAAAAAGTATGCTCGCCCTTGCCTTAACTGATATGCCAGAAGGGCATATTAAGACTCAGTATTAAAGCTGGGACTGGAAACTTGGAATTCCAGCCTCTCTCATTATCCCATCGTGACCTCCTCTATTATGTAGGAACACAAGGGTTTTAGGCAAGGCTACAATGCTTTGGTGCCTAGCACAGAAGCACGTAAGACCTTGAAACCCAAGCAAGCCTAAGATCTGCAAACCTGCAGCAGCAGCAGCAGCAGCAGCATACCCACCCTGTGAGCCCAGAGAAGCAGAACCAGCCTCACCTCTGGTGGTTTGCCCAGGTGCTGTGACAGGACAACAAAATTGATCAGGGTCTCAGGATGGCTGCTGTCCTGAAAACAAAGGGAAATACATCAGACCAGTTATGCTGCCCCCTTATTACTTTAACCAGATGCAACACCTAGGATGTTTCTGCCACTGGGCTCCACCTTCTGGTGAAGAGTCCACAGACTGCTGTACAGGACAAGACTGAGGTGGTGAGGCATTAGGTCCTAAGAGGGATGTTCCTGGGTGAACATAGCATGGCTAATGAGATTCTAGGACAGGTAATTAAAAGGCAAGAGCCCAGCTACCCAAGGGTATGGCTTGCTCTGAAACGCTCATCCTTGTGAGATGCTATACCAGGGAATCAGCAACCTTTCTGAGATGGAGTGCTGAAATTTGACCTTTTGATCTTTGTGTACAGGCTGAGTGCTGGTGATACTTTTTAAAGTCACTAACAGTCCGACCTACAAGAGCGTCATTAATAACCAGATTAAGATAAGTATCAGCAGGGTAGCCATGTTAATCTGTATCTGCAAAAGCAACATGACGTCCTGTGGCACCTCGTAGAATAAACAGATTTTTTGGAGCATAAGCTTTCGTGGGCAAAAACCCACTTTATCAGATGCATCTGATGAAGCAGATCTTTGTCCACAAAAGCTTATGCTCCAAAAAACCTGTTAGTCTATAAGGTGCCACAGGACTTCTTCTTTTTAAAAGAAGATGCAGAGCATTGCTGTTTGGGTAGTGTTTGACAGCATTTGCCAGTCTTTTATTAATTGACAGGTGGCATGGCTTTAAACAAGCTCATGGCTGCAAGAGGGAGGAGAGACAGGGCTGAGCTCTGGCCTCACATGCTGATGAAAATTGGATCATGTGCCATTCTTGGCACCCGTGCCGGTGGTTGCTGACCCCTGCTATACTCTTATGAGGTGAGATTTACACAAAACCAAGCCAACAAGATCTGAGTGTTACTGACAATGGCATAACATTTTCAAACACACATTTAACAGACCCAACCTACTCAGGGAACAGCAGGGAGGCGGGGGTCTTCTAAACTGGAAGTCATCTGAGAACACAGCAGAGCAACTATGCAGCTAATTGCACTGTAGATTCTAGAGGTTATAGGTATGTGTCAGAGGACAGATACTAGATTCACAATTACAATAGATTTAGACAGAAAACAAGATTTAAAAAACTGAACTAAAAACACTCCCCAAAGTCTAACAGGCTGCAGCCAGACAGCCCTGAGCACAATGACAGATGATGTTAAGGAGCACAGACATACACCTGCATAAAGTTAAATGATGAATGGTCTTGCTACTTTTCTCTTGCCTCTTTCCAGAGTAGTAGATTTGAACCCAAGGTTACATTGATCAAGTTCAAGGTTATATTGCTAAAGAAAGCACACCTTGTCCAGCGCTTCTTGGAGCACACCATCTGCGTCTTCCCACTTGCCCTGTGCCATGTAGCAGGCTGCCTGTCCATTGAGCAGAAGCAAGGTAGATGAGCATTTGTCTGCCATCTCTTGGAAGATGTAATAGGCATCCTGTAATTTCTCCCCACCCTGTGAAGAAATGAGACAGTTCACCAGTAAATTTGCTACAATATGCCAAGGAGGCTGTACGGCTGCTATGGATGAGGGTTTAGACATTGCAAATTACAAGATGCCCCTTGATTAAATACAGGTTGATCAAGTCATTGTTTCCCTTTGATCAACAGCTTACGCGGCATGGTCAAAACAGCTGGAAAGACTGGGAAGCTGGTTCTTCAAGAAAGCAGCATTCACACTTCTTAGGTGGTGTAAACATTTCAGCTTAGTTAGTTACCATGTGGTCAGTTTAAATCATCTTTGACACTGGGCTGCCCAGCTCATTTTTAAAGGGCATAAACTGGGGGTACAGCTACCCTACAAGCAGTGCAGCAGCTAGCTAGCCAAGTTTCTGGCTTGTGAAAACAGATTTTAAATTTTAAAAGAACCATGTCAGATGCTGGTGGTAATAAAGCAAGTGGATTATGAAGGGAGATTTAAGACAAGGAACCAGGATAATATTAGCTGGATTTTCAAAAGGGCATAGTCTTGAAAAGCTCACTATTGTCAGAGGAGGATTCTTCACTGTTCTTACTGGGAATTGAACTCCTGACTATCCGACCCTAAATTATTAGTCTGTAAAATGACTGAGACAAGGGACACAAAAACAGAGCTCAACACTGAGGCCCAAATTAGGACAATTTCACTGTAATAATTTCAGGTTGTTACAAGACTGCCTCTACCATTATTACTGAAGTTTAGGAGATAGTTTTTATTCCTTCCATGCACAGAACATATGGAGAATGATGGTTCACATGGTTTTCCATGCTGAACTGAACTATACTTGAATCTAACTTAGGAATCTCCTAGGAACTCTTTGGTTTCTGTGAGCTGTGATAGGCCCTCAAAGCACCCAAGGTGATGACACCCCCTGAGCCATAAAACCACATGTGCTACTTCCACATTCGTTAGTGTTCCTGCCATGAAGCTTTAAATTTATTTTGCTTTAGCATTCCATTTTACTTGCTTGTGTATTATGTTTGAAAGCCATACCAGTCAACAGAAGTCTCTGTCAGCCAAGTGGAAGTGTATTATACAGGGAAAGCTGTAACTCTAGTCACCCGAGCTAATGGCAAACTCACAAGATTGTCTTGTCGAAGATCAGGGTATTTCCCCTGGTGCAAGACAGGAGGCTGCCAGAGACATGGTTTCATGTTTTAGAGAGATAATTCATTGTGTAAAAGAGTGCAAGGCTATTCTTTGTGCAAAATATTCCACAGGAGTAAGTATGCTTAAGATGGGTCATCAGAACTATAACCAAGTCATTAAAGTAGGCCTTTTTACTCTCCTGTTTGCAAAGAGAAAAATCTTCAATTTTGACCCACACCAAAAGCTCTAGAATTATTCTACTCGAAGCGGATTTCTTCTACAAATATGAGAAATCTTGAACATTTAAACTTTAAGGAAACTATGTATGTGTGGGGACAAGTATCAGAGGGGTACCTCTGTTAGTCTGTATCTGCAAAAACAATGAGAAGTCCTGTGGCAACTTATACACTAACAGATTTATTGGTGCAAAAGCTCCAATAAATGTTAGTCTAAAGGTGCCACAAGCCTTCTTGTTTTTATGTATGTGTGGCACGTGTTTTATACTACTTCTCACTTTGTTTCTCCATTTAAAAACATTTACTTATTCCTTAAAATGATTAAGAGGACCCTCACTTATTTTGCAATATTTATATAAAATTATTTTTGTGTCTATGTTCCAGCAGTCCTCACTCCAACGTGCTGATATCACTGCTACGTGAATAGTTACATGTATGGTTGACATAGGTGGAATCAAATTACTTTGCTATAACTGATTACTAAGATGTGAATGGTTTGATTATAAAAATATTTCGACTGATTCTCCGATAAATAATCTGGCATGCCTAAACAATTTTTAGCAAAAAGAAGGAAGACAAGATCGTCTCTAACGATTATTGTGAACAGAATACCATATTTTCTTTGATGACCATTTTAGTTAAAAGACTAAGACTCATTTAAATTTAAATGAGACTATATAGAAAATAGGAGTATTTGGATTCACCTGAAACAGAGCTCCAACTCCTCCGAAATCATGAATAAATTGCCTAGGGATGTTGTGGATTGGAGATATTTAAGAGCTGGTGAGATAACCATCTATCAGGGATGAGCTAGGTGCCTGGTCCTGGCCTGAGTGCAGGGACTGGACTTGACTTCTTGAGGTCCCTTTCAGTTCTAGTGTTCTATGATTCTATGATGGAACTAAAGGGATCTCTCAAAAAATGAACTGAATAAAGAGTCATAACTAACTTCAAAGATGTTCTGAGAATTTCCTGCCACACAAATGCAATCTCACCACTGAGCTGAAGAATTCCTGCTTCCTTAGGCATGCTTTAGCTAACTGCATGATATGAGCTGAAGATGCAATGGCCTTCATAAGCAAATGTTAAAAGCTTATGAAATGGGACAGCAGTGGATACTGAAATCAGGCCAAGCCTGAAATAAGTGTGACTTCCATCTTCACCAACAGCATAAGTCCCTTTGAACTCAGCCATTTCATCTCAGCTCCATCGGCCTCTCTCATCCAAGCAAACTCACTCTTCCCTTATTAACATGACTTTCATAACTACTAATTGGTAGCATTTGCCTTAAGGGATACCATGATTAAAGACATACATGGTAAAAGTCTCCCTAACTAAGCATGTAGATGTCACCTCTCTGAACTGGCATTGAGGAGACAAATAAAATCTGGCCTAATTAAGTCTTGTTTCTCTAGATCATACCATTTTAGCAAGTTTGCTGACAAAATTACTTGGCTCTCAACACCTCTTTCTCCCACCACATGTGTACTAAGACTGCTTGGAGTTGGGATACTTTCAGAAAGGTTTGCCTTGAGGTTGCCAGGAGACTAACAGTTAACTATAGTCCTGATTACTAAGGTGCACACAAAACAACATGAGAAAATGGTGGGCAGTAATAGCTCCCCAAAAGAAACAGCAGGCAAAACCGAATTCCAAGGCCTTGTTAAGGTCAATGGGAGTTTTTACCTGCTTAGGGTCAACAAGATTTGGTCCATTGTTTTGTTTCTGCTGCTTACAGCTCTCTCCAGTCCCCACATCACACCAGCCTGCTGTGCTCGTGTTACTCTGCCACTCAAGTACCAAGTTTGACACTGAAGCTGGATAAAATGTTATTTATTTTTCGGAAGATGATGCTACATTGTCATAAGCATCTGGCACTATTGTTCTGTCCCACATTTCTGGATTCAGAGGTGACCACCTGGGTCATAGCCATTTAAAGCTGCAGTGAGAGGATCATCACACGCCTGAGCAGGTTGCTGAGGGAGTGGGTGGACTGTGGGATTAGTAATGAGATATGGAGCCTTCTGCTGCTAAGTCAACAGTGTGAATCCAGGGCAGGTCACGAATGGCCCATTTGGTTCGATTCTATTTAGGTGCTTATACCATGCCCCTCACTGTGGTACAGGGTCACCTCCTAGAATACAGGCACCCTGCATCAGCTAACTCTGGACCCCTTTTATTCTCTCATCTCCTCCTGTGGGCTAAACTGAGTCGTTTCACAGAATCATAGAACACTGGAACTGGAAGATACCTCAAGAGATTATCAAGTCCAGTCCCTGCCCCCATGGCAGGACCACCATGAGGGCAGGGAACTGGAACCAATGACCTCTCAAGGTCTCTTTCAGTTTAATGTTGCTGCCTCCTCCTCCTCCCGCCAACGGATGTGCCCGCAGGTCAGGAGCTGCTCTGAGGGAAAATCCAGGTCAAAGTGGCAAGTTTCACAAAGGAACTGGAAAGCTCCCACGTACATGGCCTGCCTGTGTGATATCTGGTCTTGGGCAAGCCCCTGAGGCAGCTCCTTCTGTGGGAGATGGCTCTGCCTCAGGGGCAGGCAATTTGACTGGTCCCAAGCTCAAGGGCTGAGCTCCTGGGAAAGGGGTTCAAACCACTGCGGGTGTTGACATTAAGGATGGAGATTTTAAAAGGGGACCCAAGAGCCACTGCACTAAGCAGCACGCTGCTGGCTGCTAAGAGACCAATATAAAAAGAAAGCCCATGCTCAGCCCAGTTCCTAGTGACTAATGTGCATGTAATGAAATGAAAAAGGCAGAGCTGGTGCCTCTGTTGGTAGCCCCAGAAGACAGGCTGGGATCTAACTGCCCTCCTGCCCACTAAACCAAGGCCTCCTGGTGAGGGTGGAGGTACTCTGCCAGCAGGGATGCTTGCCCTGGCATGGTCCCCAGTTCTCAGATGGAGCAGTTGCATCTAGAAAGGAACTGGGCTCCACAGCACTTGCTGTTCCTTTAAACCTCAGCAAAGCTGGCCTGTTCAGAAGCAGACAAGTGATGGCAGAGTAATTAATTTGCAGTACAAACAGTTCAAAGTGCTGTGCGAAGGAAGGGCGAGCAGAGGCAGGGGTGTCTGCTCCACTGAATGGCTTGTCACAGACTCAGAAGGCATCAAGCTGCTTTCTTTGAATGCACGGCAAGGGGGAAGGAGAGAGGTGAAAGGCAGCTGCCACAGCATAATGTAAACAAATCTGAGTCAGACCCAAAGGGTGTCTGATAAATACCAGCTGCCACCAATCCCACCGAGCCTGTTTCACTGCAAATGGGTTTAACTGGAGCTGTGCTGTATTTACAGAATCAGAAGTAAGTGGAAACACACTTAGACGGAAAGACAAACTATTACATTTTCATCTTACGTCTAACTAGGAGCAGCTCTGAAATACCACGCTGCAGTTTCCCATTTTCCATTATAATCATCTGTGAATTATTCAACTGTTGAGAAACGGGAGCTCGTCTGCGTGCAAGTTAATGATCAAGTGGTACACATGAAAAAGTCCAGCACTCAAAGCAGCCAATTAGTCGAGCTATTCCCTATGCATCTCCAGGGAAAGCTAACTCACACGCTAAAGGAGGAAGTCAAAGGGAAGGAATTACCAAGTACTTCTGCAGAGCAAGGCAAAGGGAGAACCATCAGAAATGGGATGGAGCCATGCAAGTTCTGGGCTCTGCAACTCTGGGTTCTAGCTTCTCTAGGTAAGTGCTTTAGTCTAAGTACGCTGAACAGATCAGCTAGTGCCCACTTGCATCCGCACAGCTCTTGGCCCTCTTGCTATCCCCCAAGCCTCATGGAAGGCTGGACATTTTGCCATGGCCCAAGAAACATTTAAGCCACTCAAACATGCGTGGCTGAACAGCTGGTCAGCAGCAGTGACATACAAAGGCTCACCGTATGGTCCCCGTTCAGCAAGGAACTTAAGCGTGTGCCTCTCCGAAGGCAACAGTGTTGTGTGTGCGCTCAGAGAGGGAAAACTCGCGTGCCAGGAGCGAGGCATGTGTGTAAATTGGGCCCACAGCTGGGGTGGGGAATCTAAGTACCAGCTGTTGAAGCCTGAGGGCGGACTGCAGCTGTGAGAGCACTTGCTTTAGAAGATTACTGGCCTTTCTGAGGCTGATCTTAATGCCTTGCTGCTCGACAGAGTAAATGTATTCATCTCACCTTTGAACACAAACCCATTCTGTTCCACAGCAGCACAGGTGCTCAAATAAAATGCCACTTAGCCCTGTCTGCATCTGTCTGGGCAGCTTCTGTCTACTGCCCACTTTGGCCTTTCCCTTCCAGAAGCTCATGGCACGACTGGGTTCATGCAGTTATGGAAATTCTGAGCATGTGAAGAACATGAGAGTAAAACAGTGCCCGTGGGTTAGCGCATCTTGGCCTACAATACTCACCACAGCCAGATTCACCCAGGCAGTAGCCAGCTGTGTGAGGGTAGCATCCTCATCTTGCTCCTGCATCTTCTTCAGTTCCTTGCTGAGTAAACACAAATGAGAACCACACAACGAGAGACCAATAAACGCCAGTTCGCGCTAAGTTCCACGCGTAAGGCCTGAGATAAGAGAAACAACCCTGCACTGAGCACAGGCCATCCCTTCACTGACACTGTAGCTCAGCAAATTGAGGCTATGGTAGGACCAGAGGCCAGTCAGAGGCACAGTGCCACATGGCTCACTGATCTCTGCAGTTTTGCAGACACCTCCAGAGTATTTTAATCCAGCCCAGAGATAATTCCGCCCCCCCAAAGGAAGATGATCTGGGATCTACAGAAGGTAGTTTTATTTCCTTTTTGGACAACAGTCCACGCAGGCTCTGGAGGATCAATTCTCATTGCACTGATACTGCGGCTTCATCCTAGAACTTGGCTCCTTCATTAGCTGCCCCACAGCTACTCTTCCTTGCAGGTCCCAGCAGCCTGAGGAAGAAGGGTTTGCCACACCATGTGTACACCAGCCAAGGGGGGCTCCTGTCCACCCACCTGTGACCATCAGCCTGCACATCCACATGCAGGATGCTGACCCCAAGGCAGAAACAGAGCTGAGCAATGCCTTCCCATGGGCCTGGGTGGATTGAACTCCCTCGCTACGGGCCCCTCTATGGAGCCACTGACCGGCTGCACACACTGAGAAATTTAACATGCAGCACACAATCCACATGGCACACAGAAGACATAAGCTTACCGGGCCAGATCGAGCCTGTCGAGCTTCAGCAGTATCTGTATCATCATTGCTGTGCTGGAGGGAACAAGCACACATCAGGGTAGCTGTACTCCAGGCCTTAATGCACCCCCTTACAATGCACTTCAGGGACTGAAGTGTTAGGTCCCTGAGAATACAGGTCTTCTACAGGCCAAAGGGCAGCCCCACAGTAGAACTGTTACTCCCCTCTCCTCCCATCAAGGGAGGGCTCTGAGTGCTAGGCTACACCAAATCTGTCTGTTCCTATCCTCACGTCTTCCCAGGTTCCCTCACCAGCACTTCAAAGTGTGTTTGTAGCACGTGTTTTAATCTGCAGAGTCAGATTCCAAGATCCACCTCTGTTATTTAATAAAAGATTTAATTGGGAAAATGTACCACTAGATTGTTGAAATCTAACTCCCCTAGTTGTAGCTCCCCTTCCTAACCAATAAGGAATACGCTGCCAGCAGAGGCCCCTGACCCCAGAATCTTCTCATTGCTCTTGTGCCTTGATCTCCACGATGAAAACTTCACTCAAGTTTCACTCAGCTATTGTGTGTCAAGTGCAACTCAAAGTACCAGTGGAAAATGGTAAATGAAAGGAGGGTTTGCATGGGTACAAAGCATGGAGAGCGCTTGTCCTTTTGGAAGCATACTGCCAAGTGCACAGACACATTGCTAGCAAGTAAGAACAGGTGTTTCATCACCTTGCCCTCTCTGCAAAGAGGCGGCAGTAAAGTAGGCAGTGTTATTTGGGTACAGACAGGACAATCTGCTCCAGGACTCTGAATACTCTAGTGCTGCAGGCATTATAATCGTGGATTTTGTATTTGTCCTGGAGCCTGTGACTTTGTGACCTACATAAGAGGACAGTGTGGCCAACCTCAGGGCAGCCCAAGCAGCTGGCTCCAGGGCCAGCTACTCAGATAAATAAAATGTAGCCTGAACTATAATGCTCTTCTTGCTACCTGAAAACATGCTTGAGATGTAGTATCCTGAAATCCCCTAGCCTCAAGCTGGGTGAACGTGTGTCTTATTCTGGGATGAACACTTGATTACGTGCTATTAACATTTCCAAATCAATCTCTTGGTGGTTTCTACATAACTTTCAACAAGTCAGACTTTGCCTGTTTCTATTACCTTATTTTTCTTGGATCATGGAGCATGGCTTTGCTAACACACTAACCAGATGTCTGAGCTGCACTTACCACTCCAAGCTTTCCCCTTGGTGTAGTGTGCGCAGGGCTGCATCTGGGTTTTGGTCGTGGAAATAGATAGAAGCAGCCATCAGGAGGAAAGTCGTATTGGTCACATCAACACTTTTTGCCATCTTCTTGTCCAAATCAGCAACAATTGCATCCCTGGGAAGAGCAAGTTGGTGAAAGCTTGGGAACAGAGTGTTCAGTTTCTAACCAAGGAAAAGGTTGCTGCCCTCCAGCAAGGGAAGCCCAACAAGTGTTTAAAATCAGCCTTAAAGCCTTAAGAAAAGAGAAATAAATTCATGGCCGCAGTCCAAAATTACCTCAGGGTTTTTTTTACTAAGCCTGGCCAACAATACAACAGGGTAGAAAGGTTTCCTCTCCAATCAAAATCTTTCAGAAATATACTTAATGCCTGAAATCAGCCACCGGAAATGGCAACAAGTACGGTTCATGGCCCTCTCCTGAAGCCAGCTAACCTGATCCTGCAGCCAATGTAATTTTAAAATTGTAAATTAGTGAGCAACTGTTACACAGAAAAAAAAAATCAACTGGGCCAACCAGCAGGAATTACTGTCTGAAACCTGCCCTCCACACCTTTCTATCAACAGAAGATCAGAAGTGATTTATTGAGTGTGAGTATAGGATTATGATCATAGTCACAGATACTTTGCTCCAGAATGTTAAATGTTTATAGATCCATTCTCTGGCTTATTAAAAAACACCAAAACTCTTCACCCTTTTCCACCCACATGTATCAGTTTTTGGTCAATCATATTATGACCTGCTAAATATGGAGCAAGAGATAAAGCCCTAATAAAAATACAAACAGAAGCCTTGATCCTGCAGGACTTCAAGAAAGCCCCTCGCAGGCATAGGATTACATCCAACTGATGATCATCCCAGGATTGGGTCGATATACAACTGTGACCAAGATTATGTTCCCACTAAATGAAGCAAATTCTTTGTTGGGCAGTATTTGCATGTTACTCTACTTCAATGTCACACCTACCTCTGAGTGTCATTTGAAAGATATTCTGCAAACATTCGCACTGCTTGGAGCTCAGGGCAAGCACTGGCTTTGATTTCATCCAGAACAACACCATATTTTTTCTATTGAGGGCAGACAGAGAGAGGCAGTGTATACTAATGTAAAAATAGAAAAAAACTGTACTCTATGGCTGTGTCTGCACTACCACCCTCCTTCGAAGGAAGGATGATAATTAGGGCATTGGGAGTTTCCTAATGATGTGAAATTTTGAGGAGTAAAGGGACTTCGAAGATGCCCCAGCACCATGAAGTACCAGTGGGTGAGCCGTGGCTAGACGCAAGCTGGTACTATGAAGTTTAAAGTTGCCGCGAGGGGGAATTACTTAATGAAGTGCTGTGTATGCAGCACAGCACTTCGTTAGTAAACTCCCAACACCCTAATTACCATCCTTCCTTTGAAGGAGGGTAGTAGTGTAGACAAGCCCTATAAGTTATAAACTACAGTAGTAAAGCAAGAACATTGGAAATAACCAATAGTCGCTCTAATATTTCCCATCCATGGGCAGAATACTTTTATGTGCCCCAAGAAATGTGCAAAAACGCACCACCAACAGAAATAAAAAACTTAGCCGGGGCACTCTGCTAATCAGCTGAGCAGTATTTGAATCTCTCCTGAGTGGCCACACAAGTGCCCAGCTTACAGAGAACACTGGAAATATTTGTTCATGATCTCCCACAAAAACCATTAAAAATAAATGAGTGATATTTAGGACTTCCATAACACTTCATGTGTAAGATTAACCCCATATGCCACTATTGCAGTGAGGAGGTATATGGGGGCACAGGCTGGGACAACGGACCCCCTAGGTAACAGCAAGCCAGTATGGCATATTGGTAAGAAAGTGGTCAAAGCACTGAATATAAATCAGTAAAAAGGTTAGGTTAAACTGCAACAATAACCCAACAGATTTATGACTTGAATTAAATATAGCTCTCAGTCTCTAGACATAAAACGTTCCTCCTTTAGTTTTCACGCTGTAGGTGGAAGAAATTCACATGACTCTGAACATTGGCTTTTGAGTGCGATCATGGTAACCGATTGCTTTACGCAATTTACAGTAAATGAAAAAAACGCCACCTAAGAAGATACATGTTCAACAGACTTGAACAGGTCAATGTGCAGCACATTCTTCCCAAGGCCTGGCAGAAAGAGAGCAAGGAGAGCAGCATGATCAGTGGTATGGGCCAATACAGGAGTTTCTAGGAAACTAAGTTAAAGCTTTTATTCCAATATTAAAATTTTACTTCAACATATTGGTAGTAGCTTTAAGGGCATGTCTAAACAGCTACTCTTAAAGGATTACCATGTCAATGCTTTTATGGGGCTGGGTACCCGCTGCTCCAACACTAGAAGAGAGTTCTTGCAGCACAAAATAAAACCACCTCCATGAGGGGAATAGCTGCCAGCACCATAGCACTGTCTACACAGCTATTTTATAGCACTTAAAACTTGCATCAGTTGGGGACAGGGGGTGTTTTTTCACACCCCTGGGCAAGGAAAGTTTTAGCATTGTAAGTGGAAGTATAAACTAGCTCTCTGTATCAAAATCATCCAAAAGCATCCATGCAGTATGTGCGAGTAGAGGTAAGGAGGGGGACTGCAATATGATCAAACCAATAAGAAATTTAAGCTATTTTCACCCCTGGATTACCCCTATGTCAAAGACAGGGAAATACAAGCCAGAAAGGTCTAGCCATTTCACGACGGGCTCATCGCCCTGTTAATCTGGATGGAGATGATAGGTCCCATGGTGGTAGGAGGAAATGGTATCAGATACCAAGTCAGAAGTGTGGATTTGAACTCATCACTCCCAGCTACAGTCCTGTGCTCAGACTAGAGCCCCTTCCATGCACAGCGCATGATCTCACCTGGGCAATATGGGCTCGGTATAAGAAGACATCCCGTTCCACCTCTCTTTCCGGACTGGATGGCTAAAGGGGCAAGAAAAGGGGGAGACAGGGATTCATTATCCAGCACTACCGGCCTCCTGAAACAATGACATAGTCCTGCGTACGAACCACAGCCAGGAAGCGAGACCTACGCCTGGGTGGGGAAGAAGGACCCACCGCGGTCAGTGTGCAGGGAAGAGGTGGGGGTGCAGATGGAACCCCTGTAAGAACAGCAAGTGGGGAAAGAGGCTCCCGCCTCCCGGGGCAAGTGGCACATGGGTGGGGCGAGCGGAGCTGAGGCAACGGGGGAGGGAAACACCCCTACAGGGAAGGCCGGGGGTGAGGCTACGGGGGGAGGGGAGAACCCCCCGAGATGGGCAGAGCGGGGGGGGGCCACCCCACGAGGCAGAGTGAGGCAATGGGGGTGGGGCGGAGAGGGGGGTGAGAACAGCCGCCGCCGCCCAGCGCAGCCCTCACCTTGACCCGCTGCGCCTCTTTGATAGCGGCCTGGTAGGCGCCGATGTAGAAATTGTTCTTGACATCGAAGAGCTCGTCCGCCTCCCCCCCCTGCCCGGCCGAGCCCTGAACAGCCGCAGCCGCCATGTTCCCCAGACCCCGACACGTCTGCGGAAGCAACCCGCGCGCACAGGACGCTGGGAGTTGTAGTTTCCGGCGCACTCTGTAGGCGAAATAATGGGAGGACCCCCCGGCGAAAGCGGGCGAGGGAGAATATCGGCACCGGAAGTAGATGCGGGGCGAGTCGCTGTGGAGGGAGAGCTGGGAGCCAATAGGAGCGAGCGGGGCTTCATGACGTATATTGTCGGCGCCGGAGGCGCGCGGGCAGCCGGCGCTGGGTCGCTCGCGGCCTCGCTGCTGGTGCCATGGGCGGCTTCCGCGGGCTCGGGCTGGCAGCTTGGCTGGCGGAGCAGGCGCAGCAGCTGGGCATGGACCGCCCCACCGCGGTGCAGGCCGCCTGCATCCCGCCCATCCTGCAGGGTGAGGGGAGCCTCCCCCTCGGGCCCCTGCACTGCCCGACCCCTTTCCCCGGACCTTTCTCCCCGCACTCGCTTCGCCGGGGCCCCTGGGAACCGTCCCCTTACCACCCCCGCGGGGGCTTCCCGGCAGCGCCCCCTCCCTCCAGTCTTATCACCTGTGATTTGGATAAAAACGTTCCTTGGCCCTGAGGACCCCGGAGGCGGGAGGAGGGAAAGGCCTGTCCCAGTTCTGCTCCCCATGGCTGCGTGCATTTGGAGCCAGCTCTCAACACATCGACTCCCTCTGCTCTCTGGCCTGCAGGTCGTGACTGCATGGGCTGTGCCAAGACTGGCAGTGGCAAGACGGCTGCATTCGTCCTGCCAATTCTGCAGAAACTCTCTGAAGATCCCTATGGTATATTCTGCCTGGTGCTCACACCCACACGGTAAGCATCAGTCCTGTTGCTTTGATTCAGTGGCTTCCTCACAGATCCCTTTGTCTCCTGTAAGAGGCTCTGCAGAGTTCTTGTCATGCAGCTCCATCAACAGTGAGATAAAGGAACCTCATCTATCACTGATCCAGCTGTGCCTGGCAATGGAGTTGGAGGATGCTTTTGAGTCTGTGCTCCTTTTAGGAATAGCTGTACTGACTCACGCTGATGGTCAATGTTGTCCAGTGTCTTGTCCCTGACAGTAGCCAGCACTAGAAGCATCAGAGAAATGTGCAGTGGGGTGGTAGTGACGGTTATAATCTTTCTTCCATTTAAGTATTTATTCCTAATATTTAGCAATCATTTTATCCCTGAATTAGATTTTTTCCCCTTTCCTGAACTGCTTTGTATCTGTAATTCTAGATATTCTTGTTGTCCATATAACCTACTTTCCCTTTGAATCTTCAGTTCTTCATCGCAATGATGTCCAGTGGCAGTGAGTTTCAACACTCTGATAGGGCATGTAACTGAAAAAGTATTTTCAGTTAGGAATAAGCTGCTTTTTGCTTTATGTGTTCTCTCGTTCCATTGTTGGGACCATGACAAGAAAAGGGCATGTTGTCTAAACTGTTTTTTATTGCATGCACTTTGACCCTACACTGTTGGTTATCTTTCTGTGGTAAATAATTCCATTCTCTAGTCACTTATCTCTTGCAGTGTGACTACAGTGTAACCAAAACATTATGTCAGGATATTTTTCTACCTGCCAAAGAGAGGGACATGTTTGGCAAACAGCTTTCCTGGCTACTGCTGCCATTTCCCTCCTTTGCTATTCTTCTGCATCCTGAACATGGGAACATGGCACTGTGCTACCTCAGAGCACCCTTCATGATATGGCAGGACCCTCAGTACAATCCCTCAGTTAACCCTTCTCGTGGGATTTAGAAGTTAACAACTTGTATCTGGTACCCTTAAATAATAGTTCTCTTTATCTAGGGTTAAGTTTAGTTAGTTTAATTCAGCTCTCCCCAAAAGAGCTTCCTAGGATCAGAGGTCTTCTCAGGCTTCCTTGTGGTGGAGGGGACTGCCTCTCAGGCCTCTTCCTTTTTGGCCTAGTGGGCACACAGTAGTCCTCCTTGGGTTGCATTTGTTAATTCAACCCAACTGCAATCTCTAACCAGCTCCCTTCTTCCCAGGCCCTTTTTACCTTAATCCTTTTCTCCTGGATTGGGAGAGCTTAACAGGTAACCACGTTTCCCTTCTGGTATCTCTGGGGCACCAACTTTTAACTGAGCACTGGAAGCCTTTGCAGACCAAGGTGCTTGTTCAGGTTGTCAGGTAACTGGTCAAAAATGCACCAGGGTTGGCTGGCTCTGATATTTCTGTGTCCTATTTTTAATTTCTCTCCAACAGGGAGTTGGCCTATCAGATTGCTGAACAGTTCCGTGTTCTGGGGAAGCCACTTGGCTTGAAGGACACCATCGTCGTTGGAGGGATGGGTATGTGTGTGCTGGCTGCAAACTGGACTCTGTGTGAAGACAAAGCACGGTTAACTCTTTGATTAACTTTAAGACGATATTGAGTCATAGAACACTAGAACTGGAAGGGACCTCAACAGGTCATCAAGTCCAGTTCCCTGCTCTCTTGGCAGGACCAAACACCATGTAGATCATCCCCGATAGGTGTCTGTCTAACCTGCTCTTAAGTATCTACACTGATGGAGATTCCACAGCCTCTCTAGGCAGTTTATTCCAGTGTTTAACCACCCTGACAGTTAGGAAGTTTTTCCCACTGTCTAATCTAAACCTCCTTTGCTGTAGTTTAAGCCCATTGCTCCTCAATATGTGCTGTTTCAACTCTGAAACCTGTGCAGTGACTGTGGAGAAAAAGGTGACTTTAGGAAAAGCGCTCTTCCAGAAAACAAGGAATTTTCTAGTTCCTGTAAAACCTTATACTCCCCTGAAATTCCCCAAAATACAGCATTTCTTTTGCCTGTTAACAGACTGCTCTGCACTTGATGTATGGCAGACTCTTCCTGGCAGCCACAAGGGAAGGGCAAAGCTAATCACTTGTAGGGTCTTTGTCATTCAGGGGACACCCAGAGCAGACAATATGATTGCTTGGTGTGTGAATTGTTAAGAAACAAACAGCAGCCCTCCAGTTCCCCGCAGTGAATTGCCCACTTAAGCAATGTTTGGGTGCCCATCTCTGCTGATGAGAAGCCCAGACTCTTGCTAGAGATGAGGCAGTGCATCCTCATGCACCACATGGTATCCAGTATTCGGGTTTAAGTGAGAGACTTTCCCCTGTGAATGCCACATTCTTCTGCCATGGACTTGTCATCCCCTGCCTAGGTAGTGTCAGACCACTACTGCTGAAGCGAGGAGGGGAGCCACAGTACCCTCAGGGTGGGAGATACCTGTCTCTGACGTTTCCATGCCATTTTTCACTCTGTGCAGCTGACAAAGTGGGTCTCTGCCCATGCAAGCTTATGCTCTAATAAATTGGTTAGTCTGTAAGGTGCCACAGGACTTCTTGTGCTTTTTCAAACACGCCTTTTGGTAGTTGCAAAAATGCTGCTTCATTTATTGTTTCATTGCAGCACTGCATAGCTGTAGAGGACCCAGCAGGAAAGGGACAAAATTTGATGATATTTGGGACTTTTCAGTATAATTCATTTCCCAAACAGTAGATGGATTTAAGAGGAAGCCTGTTAGTCACAGTGATTTCTTGAGCTCATTCCTCTGTGCAGTGCCTGGTTTTAGTGCCTGGCCTTATGAGATGGGGCACACCCTATGCTCTCCTTGTGGTGGATGTGACTTGAGGGCCCCGCACATCTTGTAGGGTAAGGCCTGTGAGGGACCTGTCTGCAGCTGGCAGGCTGTTCTCCTGGATCCTGATCTGGCAGTACACAACTTAGCTCCCTGGGTGGTGGTGTTTCAGATATGGTGGCCCAGGCTCTGGAGCTCTCCCGTAAGCCTCATGTTGTCATCGCCACACCCGGCAGGCTGGCTGATCATCTCCGTAGCTCCAGCACCTTCAGCCTCAGAAAGATCAAGTTCCTGGTAAGTCAGCTCTTCTACTCCTTTCCCACTGTGTCCTCTTCCCTTTTCAGACGTGGGAGCGGCCATGGTGAGTGGTTGTGGCGGGGGCATGTTGGACTGGGCCAGGTGCTGCTGACACTTGAGTTTTCCTGTGGCTGAACAGCCACAGATCCAACCGCTGGAGCCTGAATATGTGCCAAAGGGGGTCCTGGCCTCTGTAGAATGAGTGGGTGGTGCTGGTGAGGAGCCCCTTACCGTGGTATCTGGGTGCTGAATTACAGATGGTGTCTGCATCAGTGCAAACAGCCTCTGTGGCCCTGTCTTTTGTCTTGTCTGTAATCTTCACTTCAGTAGCACATCTCACATGTGAATCCCTTCCCATATCCATCCTGTCACCTTCAGAGGGCTGGTTCGGTCCCCTCCGCTGCCCTGTATCTGTAATACGGTGAGGCATGCTGGAGGCTGAGAGGCACTGTAAACCGTGCTAGGCGTCATTACTACGCAACAGTCTCCCCTGTCCAGTCTTCTGTCATACCTTGGTTGTGACTCCATGTGGTGCTAACACGAAACGGCATGTTTCTGTGCAAGCATTGATCTCTGGCAAGGCATGAAGATTATCCTCCCTAGGATACAGGTGGGGAATGTGGGGCCCAGAGACTGTGATTTAGCCATGGCCACAGGGTCGGTGTAGAGCCTGGGTTGGATCTCTGGCGTTCCCGGCTGGGGGCCATTCTGCCTCCCTGGGACCATCTCTCTCCTGGTAGCACTGTTCCTCCCAGCCTGGCTTGTGTTGCTTGTTTTGGGCTGCACGGTGAAGGTTTTGGACGAAGCCGACCGGTTGCTGGAGCAGGGCTGTACGGACTTTACCAAGGATCTGGAGGTGATTCTGGGTGCCGTTCCAGCAACTCGGCAGACGCTGCTCTTCAGTGCTACGCTGACCGACACGCTCAACGAGCTGAAGACCATCGCCATGAACAAACCTTTCTTTTGGGAGTCTCAGGCTGAGTAAGTCTCTTGCTGTTCCAGCGTGAGACAAGTAGGCTGTGAATGTCAGAGTATTGGGCTTCCCTCAATACTGGCTGGGTCAGCGTCTCCCTTTGCTCCCCCTTAACCACTCACTCCCAGTCACACCCGCTCCTGCTAGGCTTAGGGGACCTAGTGCTGAATCTCTCTTCCTTTGCTCTGCTTCCCCTGGGCTGAGGCTGCACCCTGTAGTCTCCAGCTGAAGGTGTAACCAGCAACTGGTGACTAGGGCGGAGCTGGATGCTGCTGATTGTATTCTGCTCCCACAAAGTCACACACCAGAGAGATTCAATGTAAACAAAAGGGGCTGGAGACCCAGTCAGACAGGCTGCCCGCCTGGCTTGGCCTGGCTTTGCTTTTCATGTTTTTGTTTATAATTTATTCATCGTCCCACAAGTAAAACATACGAGGGGCTGGCGGTGATTGGCCCACTTACGAGAATCCTGGGCAGTTGGCTAACTAAATCGGCTTCATCCTCCCCTGTGCACGTGGCCCCGTCTCCCCCAAATCTGATCTCTCTTTGAGGGGCCTTTCCTCCCTCTCCTAGAGTGCGGACTGTGGACGAGCTGGTTCAGCGCTACCTGCTTGTGCCAGAGAAGGTCAAGGACGCCTACCTTGTCCATTTAATTCAGACCTTCCAGGATGAGCACGAGGACTGGTCCATCATCATCTTCACCAGCACCTGCAAGTAAGTCTGAAGTCACCTGCTGATGGCCGTGGCCAGGACCATATTAATGTTGGGACTGTGGCAGCTCACAGAACCCAAACTCCCCACTAAGTATCGTGAAGGTGGAAAGGCACATGCTCGCCTAGTCCAGGTGGAACTCCAGCAGGCGTCTGAGTCCTGTCCTGCCTCCTGGGAGGTGTGATTGCTTCCTAATGCCCACAAACATAGCATGCTATAGTGGGACCAAGTCTCTGCTTAGTGCGGACTGAGCAGGGCTGGGAGGGACTGTGGCCACAGCTGTGCACAGAGCCCACTAGAACTCCCTGGGCTAGGGTGGAGGGGTGATCTCACAGCTGTAAACCTCTGAGAGTCTAAACAAAAACGACGAGCCGTCCCGTGGCACTTTATAGCCTAACGGATTTTTGGAGCATGAGTTTTTGTGGGCAAAGACCCACTTTGTCAGATGCATGTCTGTGAGTCTGGGATTGCCTCCTCTTACCTCACCATTTCCTTCCTGTGAGCGAGCCCTGTTGCAGGGGTTTAACTCCACATATGCTGTCCCAGAGGAAGTGAAAAATCCCCCAGTGTTGCTCAAAGAGTCTGGGCTCCCCCTAGTGTCCTGACCAACCTTCAAACGCCAGCCCCATTTCCGCATGTGAATGGGTGGTACTTGTGGCATGGGCCCCCTGCGTCAGCATAGCTGAGACACTGCGTACCTAGACCATGAGCGGCTCGGCTCTGTTCTGGGCCATGGACTTCCCCAGGAACCAGGTGTGTAACAGGGAAGCATCTTGTGTCTTTCAGGAACTGCCAGATCTTGAACATGATGCTGAGGAAGTTCAACTTCCCTTCGGTGGCCTTGCATTCCATGATGAAGCAGGTGAGTGATGCAGCAGGACTGCATGGCTGGGGGCCCTGGTGTCCCTAGGAGGTGGAGTGCACCTCCTGTCTCTGCTGCGGAATGAAGGTCTTGGGTTTTGCAAACTGATCTGTTGTCTGTCTGTCTGTGGGAGGTGTCTGGCTTTTGACCCTTGTTCTCTTCCCTAAGAACTTCCGAAGGGGCATTGCTGAGCACGAGGCAGGTGGGTGCTGTGCTGGCTTTGGAAACCCACCTCTGTTGGGGTGCCTCACTCCCCACCTGCCCCTGTCAGCCTGGTCACGGGGACACACTTCTTTGCCTATAGCTGTTTGCCCTGAAACCAGGCCTGTTCAGGGCCTGTGGCCTGGGAGCCTAATCTTGACTCTTCGTCCCTTCACAGAAGCAGCGCTTCGCAGCCTTAGCAAAATTCAAGTCCAGTGTCTTTAAGATCCTCATTGCCACGGATGTGGCTGCCAGGTAGGAGATGTGAGAACTGTTCTTGGTGGTACAAAGCTCTAGTGAAGTTCCTAAGCAGCGGAACTGCCCTGGCGCTGCAGGCTGGTGTTTGTGAGAGGGGAGCTCTTCTGTCCTCTTTGGTTCAGGGCAGGAGATTGTTCCCCAGATTTTGGGAATAGCCCCGGAGTTCTCTCATGCATCTGCAGTAGCTGGATGCTCCATCTGTGCCCTGCCTTTTCACACTGTAGCCTGGGAGTTCACATGCTGGTGCGGCTGCTTTGTGGGAAGAGCTGGGAGGAGAACAGCAGGCAGCTGGCCTGGCTGCGGAATGACACATGGGCAGGCTGTCTTGGTCTGTGGTTCTGAGGGCTGTAGGAAGAGATGTGGGGTCCCTGGAATTGGCTGGAGCTGGTCGTTCAGGGCCCTGAATGCTGCGGTCTCCAAAGGCAATCGGGGAACTCTGAGAGCAGTGGGTACCCGAATCCTGCCTCCCCAACCTGCTTCTCTTGGCTTGTGCTCCAGGGGCTTAGACATCCCCACAGTTCAAGTCGTCATCAACCACAACACTCCCGGCTTGCCGAAAATCTACATCCACCGGGTGGGCCGGACGGCCCGTGCAGGTGAGCTCAGGAAGCCAGTGCAGGGCACATGTGGGGTAATGCCACTGTTCAAAGCAGAGACCTGCTGGTGGGATTCTCGCCCATTCGTCCTCATTCGTTTGAGGATGGGAAAGGAGGGACCATTAGACCACCTGGCTGACCAGGGGGACCTCTTGGCCTTTCCACATCACCCACTTCCCCATTGGCTGTCAGTGGCTCTGGCTTTGCTGCCATGCAGTCAGTATCCGATCGGACAGCTCCAATGTCCTGCTCGCAGTGCTGACTCTCATTCCACCTCTGACTGCGCCAGTAACCCGCTTGCGAGCCTGCAGAAGACCCTTTTCCTTGCCACATCTCCAGCGGGCACCTGGCATGAGCCTCATGCCAGTTCCTGGGGTGGGTTAGTCCCCCCATGCACACTTTTCATTCTTCCCCTTGCCCGTGGCTAACATGGGCTCGCTGCTCATCCCAGTTCACTGAGTGACTGTTGCCTTCTGGTTCTCCCATGCAGGCCGGCATGGGGTCGCCATCACGCTGGTGACGCAGTACGACATCCACCTGGTGCATGCCATTGAGGAGCAGATCAGTAAGTGGAACCCATCAGTTCAGGCAGGGCTGTGGCCACAGCCTCTCCAGCACAGGGGGGTGTGGCCCAGAAGCTGCCTGGAATTGGAAAACCAGTTTCTCCTGAGGCCTGGCAAATCTGAGTCTCCCTGCTGTAGTGTGCTTGGTGATGGGGCGGGAGCAGCCCTGTCACTGACCCATCTGGCCTTCAGTGCTCTATGCGCAAGTCATGCTACCAGGGCCTGGCCCCCCAGTGGGATTACAGCGGGACGGTGTCAGCAATTGGTAATGCTGCACGGTGCTTCTGCAGGAGGCAGAGAGGATGCTTGTCTGCAGTGAAAGCTGCCGTGATCTGGGGTGTCCTGGCAGCCCAGCTCTCTGTCGGTGATCGGGCCAGGGGGGCTCTTGTTCCAGTGGCTGTGCGTGGGGGGTGTCCCATTCATACCAGTGATGCTGAACAAGCTGCGTGGCTGGGGAAGTCCCCAGTGCACGCTCGCTCCGTGAAGCTGCTGGTCCCCAGCAGAGGGTCTGGCCCTGATTTCATCCCAGTCCCTCATCTGCACGTCTTGTGTGGTGGTCTAGAAACGAAGCTGCAGGAGTTCTCAGTGGAGGAGCGTACTGTGCTCAACATCCTCACCCAGGTGAACGTCGCCCGGAGGGAGTGTGAAATTGTAAGTAGCTCTGCGGGGGCACCCCACCTGGGGAGCCAGCTTTCTTGTACAGTGCGGCCTGGTTAGGAAATGCTTCCCCATCTAACCTCCCTCATATGCTGTGCTCTGACGGGATGTGCAGCCCCTGGCTTGGCTCTGCAGCTGTGGGAAGAGCCTTGGAGTGTCCCGGCTCTCAATCCCTCTTCTGCAGGAGGCCTGGGCAGGATGTGAGCATTTCTAATACACTTGCTGGGCCAGGGACCCAGCTCTGTTGGTCCCCCTCTCTAAGGTGCATTCGTTGCACTGTCGGGGGGCCTGGGCTTTGAAGCAAGGGTCTCTCAAGCCCGTCAGAGCTCTGCCCAGGCCACGACCCTCCTCAGAGCCCTGCTGTCACCCCCAGCTCAGTCTCAGCACCTGGCACCTGATCACTCGTCTGCATTTTGCATTGGCAGAAACTGGAGATGACTGATTTTGACGAGAAGAAAGAAATAAATAAGCGGAAGCAAATGATCCTGGAAGGAAAGGTGAGTGGTGCTTTCAGCTGCTCCTGTCTACTGCCAGGACAAGCGCTGACCTGGGAGGGAGCAGGACCTGTCTCCTCCCTCACTGTCCGTCTCATTCCCCTTTGTGGGGCTTCCAGCTCCCTCAAAGGAGACTGAAGAAGTGACACTGACAGATGTGTCCCAGTGTCCTTCAGCCCTGCTGGCATGCGCCTCTCCAGTCAGTTGTGCTGCAGAGAGCAGGGTGGGCTCAACAAGAAGTTGCTCTGCAGGGACCTACAACCCCCCACAGAGCGCAGGAGGGGAATGTCTGCACAGAACGATGCTTGGAAAGCAGAAGAGGGCCCAGGCGGGCATCAGAGAAGCAAAGTGGGGCCCAGAGAGGAGAAGTGAGTTGCCAGATTTGCACAGAGGAGCAGGAGCAGGAACAGAACCCAGGAGTCCCATGTCAACCCATGTTTGGACCTCATCCCTCTCCTGGGGGCTGGGGACGGCATTCCCTGTAAGCTGGGTGCTTGGACAGTGGCCCAGGAGAGGTTCAGGTGCTGCCCAGCTGTTTAGCAGCATGGCCACAGCTGGCAGCGTGTGTTTCCACTGGTGGTGCACAGCTGTGCATGCCTCGGTGCACGTAACAGTTTGTTCTGCCCATGGATGGAAAAAATGAGAGGGAACATTGGCTGGGACTGGTTGAGCAAGGCAACTAGCAGTCGAGTGAGAGGGCATTAGATGGACACAAATAACCCATGCGCACCATCTCTGGAGATGGCCAGGCAGCTGGGGAAGGCAAGGCCTGGTTGGTGGAGGGAGGGTGGCCAGAACCGTGTGGCATGTTGTCAGTTCTTGGTGTCTGCCCCTGCAGGACCCAGACTTGGAGGCAAAGAGGAAGGCAGAGCTGGCCAAGATTAAGAAGAAGAACAAGGAGTTCCGTGAGCGGGTCCAGCAAACGTTGCAGGAGAAGCAGCAGCTTCGGCTGAAGAGGAGACGGCAGAAGAAAGCACAGTGGCAGCGGAGGCGAGCAGCCCAGGAGAAGTGAGAGCCCCAGGCCCTTACAACAGGGCAGTGCAGGAGCTGCTGTCCAGGGCTCTTCTGGTCCCTTAGAGACCACAGTTAGAGACAAGAGGAGTGGTTGTTGATGGTGGTGGTTGAAGGGAGGGGCATCACTTGGCCTGTGTAACCCCTTCTTCCTCCCGGCCAGAGACTCAGCTGTTTGGTCCATTGTGCTGCCTGACGGGCTCAAGGGATGTCACCCAGTGCACATTCCCTTTCCCCCAGCACCCTCCCCCCCGGCACAATGGAGGGTTCCAGGCTCTTCTCGGGGGAGCTGGGCCTCTCCATGGTGGCTCTTGGGTTCTCACCTGGTCCCTCCCTTCCCAAGCTGTGCTTGCTCCTGGCTCTCATTTAGGCTGGTAGCATCTCCCCAAGGCAGTCGAAACACCTGAGCTGGGCTCCACTTGGCCCTGGCTTCCTGGCCCATCTGGGACTGTTCTGAGAGGGGAGAAACACATCAAGATGGAGCAGGAGGCTGGTCTGGAGTCTTTTGTGGTAACGTCCCTTCCTCCTAATTCACCTGACCTCTGTTTATCCCCCAGCCCCTGCAAGCTTCATTTCAGCTCTGTCCCCTGACCTGCAACTCCAGCTGGCCCCCCGAGCTCCATCTCTCCTGGGCTCCTTTTCCCTTCCAAGAACAGGGCTTTCCCTCCCGAGCCTGGTTTCAATCCCAGTAGCCGAGTCAACCACTCCTGAGGCTTTGGATAAGTCCCATGGAAACAGGGTTCCCTACACCCTCTGGAGCCAAAAGCCTGGGCTCTAAACACCTCACTCTGTGCCCTCTTGAGCCCGCTGGCTGTCTTCCTCCATGACCCCCCACCCATGGGACTGCACAGCCTGGATGCTGCTGCTTTGTGCCCTGTGCCTCTGGCACCAAGAATGGCTCCAGGTGGCCCATCGTGCAGACTTCGCCAAAGGTACAAGAGTCAGTGAACTTCAGACTCCAGGGATGGGGGTGCAGTGGGTGCTCGGGGACTGTTCCAGCTGGAGCCTTGGGCCTAATCTCAGTGGTGTGGTGGGGGCTTCCAGTGTTGGCTGGCTGGGCTAGAGCTCCTCTCCTGTTGGCTGGGACCAGCAGGGGGAAGTTATTTCTGCTCTGGGAATGGGCGATTGTTTTCTGTGAGTAGCATATTCCCAGCCGCAGGAAATATTTATTTGCAATAAAGAACCAGATCCCCGGCCTGGAGGACTTGCATGTTGGGCAGCAGATGCTGCGTTTGAGGTGCTCTTGGAATGAGGGGGGGATTCAGGGGGTGGAGCTGGCATGCGAACTCTGCAGCTGGGGGTCACTGCCCCAGCTTTGTTTCAGGGCTTGGTCTGAATGGAACAGGCAGTTTTCTTTGGGGTCTCCCCCCCAGCCTGGCAGCATGTCCTGCTCTCACAGTGCCAGGGCAGCAATGTTTCCTCTGATTTTTGCCATCCATGGGCAGAATGAATTTTGCTGTGTTCCCCAAGGCATGTGCAGCTACGCACCACCCAGAGAGAACAGGCTGGGGGTGCTCGGCCAATAGCTGCATGGCATTTGCCTCTCCTCCATGGCCGCCCAGGTGCTCCGTTTACAGGGAGCACTGCAGAGCAGCGGTTCTGCTGAGCAGCGTCCCACACTCTGGGGCCACTCGCTCCAGCTCAGTCACCCCCAGGCTTGCTCACTACCTTGGGAGATGATTGAATCCCCAGCACCCTCGGCTTCGGTGCATAAAGGGGCCTTGCCTGGCCACAGTCGCAGCCCCAGGAGGAGCACAGAGCTTGAATGTCCGAAGCCATGGGGCTAGTGAGGAGTGGGCCCAGACTGTTCATCGCGGATGTCTGAAGTGTGCAGCGCCTGAGTTTGGCTCCCCTGGGAAGAAAGAGGAGCCAGAGTTCCTGCCTGTGGACAGCATCCCCTGCTGCCACCCCAGCAATGACTGGGTTGGACCTGCGCTGACGGCTCTCCGAGTACATAATGCTCACCCAGCCCCACGGGTGCTGATTGCTGAGGAACCTGTCAGCACGAC
The DNA here is from genome assembly GCF_033958435.1 of Carettochelys insculpta. Classification (NCBI taxonomy): domain Eukaryota; kingdom Metazoa; phylum Chordata; order Testudines; family Carettochelyidae; genus Carettochelys; species Carettochelys insculpta. Next base: position 15,253,523 of record NC_134163.1, on the reverse strand, counting down.
ACGAGGTTCCTCCCTGGGACCGGCTGCTCTGGTGAGGGCTTTGCTGCTGCCTTTATATCATCTCTCCGGTCCCGCTTCCCCTCCCTTCTGATCCTCCTGGCTCTGCCTTCTGAAGTCGCCTCCCTCAGCCTGTCTCTTCATTCTCCTCCAGCTTTGATGCAGGGGGCCTTTTCTGGTGCTTTGCTCAGCCGCTGTTTCAATCCCCTGGCTCCTGGAGCAGCCGCCTCTGAAAATCTGGATGTGTGGGACACGAGTTCTCCCTTTTCGTCACTGGAGAAGAGCCTCGTTGCAGCCAAGCTAGGACGTGACCAGTGGGAGAGGGGGGAGCTGCATTTCCCAGGGGCTTTCTCCACTGGATCCTGCCTTGCTCCACGAAAAACACCTCAGCTGGTGGCCTCTGAAATGCACATACTAGTCCCGGGCTGATTCTTTTCCCATCCCCCGCCCCGGCTCGAAAGCTGCTTGTGGCAGCTCCGCTCCCTGCGGCCAATTCCTCCTTGCAGCTCCCCCCAGTGCTGCTGCAGGGCCAGGGCACGGAGCCTCCCTAGTTTAGTGGGGCAAGGGAGGGGGCGGGGGGCAAGCGGGGCGAGATGGAAGTGCAGGGGACAGGCCAGATGTGGTAGCTGAGAGCAAGTTCCCTGCTCCCTTCAGTTCCAGACTTGCATGTGTCCATATTCCCACTTGCCAGCCCTGGGAGCCCTGGCCTAGCTGCACACCAGCTCCCTGTGCTGTTGTGTCTGGTGCTGCCTTGGCAGGGATACAGGAGCCTCGCAGGGTTGCAGGCTGCAGGGCTGTGCTGGCAGCTCCCTGCCAGGGGGTGTGGGGTGGGCTGTGCTTTAGTCCTTGAGCTGCCTTCTGCTGTGCCTAGAATATGCGGCTCGGCATGGGCCCCCGGCAGGCACATCCCAAGCGGGGGAGTGGCTGGGTCAGAGCTGGGCCCACCTGGCCAGTGGCCTTCTCACCCTGTGGCTCGGCCACACCAAGCTCCCCCTCCAGCAGCCACATGGCTCCCACGTGCTTTGCACACTCAATTCTTTTCACTCGCAACCCCAGCTCCCCACCCCCAGCTCTTTGAGGGCTTCCCTGGCTGGGTTGCTATGGGAACCAAACGGGTTCAGCATTTCAAACATCTCGCCCTCCCCGGAGCCTGGCAGCAGAGCAGGCAGCCCAAGGCCGGGGGGCGTGGTTCACATGGAGCTGGGGCACTCGCCATGGACGTGGCAGGAGTCTGCCGGAGTCAGCATCGCTTTGCGCAGCTCCCCTGGCCTGCCACCAAGCCTAGTTCAGGCATGTTTGGGCCCTGGTCCTCCCCACAACCCTCTGTTCCTGGCTTCCCATGCTGGCCAGTGGGGTTCAGCCCCTGGCTCTGGTGCTCCGGGCCCCACAGGTAGCAGCGTGAGTCCAGCTGGAGCTGTGTCCTCATCCCTGGGGCTGTAGTGCAGGGGTCAGGGCAGAAGGCCAAAGGTGGAGGTGCCAGGTGTGCTGCAAAGCCAAGAGCTTGGGGGCACCTGCCCCCAGTGGAGCCTATGGACCTGGCCATCTGCAGAGGGGGAGCCAGAGGCAGGGTCCAGGGCCTAGTGCCAGGCCTGGAGGGAGGAGACTGGATGAAGCTCCCTGCAAAGCCCTGGAAGGTTGTGCTGCTGCCCCGACTAGGCTTCAGCTCCCTCCTTTCTGCAGGGGCCAGCCAGGGAGTCGCCCTTAGCCCTGGGCCCCTGCATGTCGTTCCTTCTCTCACGCAGCTCTGGCCCTAGGCTCCAGCTAGCCCGAGCAGCGCACTCTGCTCAGGACAGCTCTGCTCTCCTGCCCCAGGGGGTTTGCTGGCTTTGCGCAGGGCTGGGGGAAAGACTGGAACCTGGGACGTCTGGGGCTTAATGCAGGAGCCGCTGCAGTGGGAGCTGCCTCTGAGCAGACTCTCTCTGAGTGAAAATAGCAGTCAGCGGTGCTGCTCCATGGGCCAGTGAGCCACAGCCGAGGTGTGTGGGTTACCCTGGCCCCTGCTGCTCTTGTGCCAGGCGCTGCAGCCTGGACCCTTCCTGTGGCTTGTTGGCTAGGAGCTGTGCCTTCCCCCCCAAAGCCCCTTTCTGTGGGGCAGGATCTAGATGAGCCCCTCTGGGCCACGTGGCCTCATCACAGCAGCCACTAGATGGCAGCTCTGGCCACTGGCTGGGCCCTGCAGCTGGCTGTGGCAGTCGCTGGTGCAAAGGGGTCCTGGGTGGGGAGGCTGGGCAGGGGGTGCCCTGGAGGGGCCTAGGGTTCCCCAGTTGCTCTTCCGTCCTGTGCTGCCTGCAGTGTCCTGTGGCATTAGGCTCCATGTGACTAGTCTGGCTGCCTTTCTGCTCCTTGGCTGCTGCAGGGTGGTCAGGGCAGCTGCTGGCCCCTCCAGGCCACCTCCCCCAGCTGCAGGGATTCCTGTACCCCTGCAGCAGCCCTGCTAGCCAGACCCCACTTTGGCACTCATCCGCTGAGGGCAGCTCTGCTCCAGTCTCCCTGCTGTGCCTTGGCACTGCTCTCCTGTCTGCCCACTACAGCCGCTTGTTCCTAGCTGTCTTCATCCTGTGGCCAGCACACCTGGCTCCCCAGCTCCACTGTCCAGAGCAGGCAGAGTCGTGGGGTGGTTGTTGCTGGTGAGGGGGAGGCCCTCATGCCTGCCACTGTAGCAGCCACCTCTTCTGGGCCTCAGGGGCTGCATCCCTGTTTCTTCTGGGAGGGAGACGGACTTTGAAGGATGGTGATGCCCCACCCCCTGCCCAGCGTGGAAATTGAAGCCGTGGACTCAACGCAGTTGGCTCCTGCACTGTGGGTTCATGCTGCAGCCCAGGCCCTCTCTTCCATGCCCATGGGAGGGCCTGAAGCAGGTCATGGCCATCCCTGCGGCAGGTGGCAGCAAAAGGCTCCAAGCAGCAGGGCTTGGGAGTGCGGGCGTGCCCGGCCCCATTGCCCCCGTGTCCCTACTTCTCCAGGCCCAACACTGCGGAGAAGGCTGGCTCCAGTGAACGCTGCTTCTTTTGGGAGAGGGACAGCTTTGGAGATGGGAGCAGCCAGCCTCTTCTGCCGGCGTGGAGGGCCTGGATTCTGCACAAGGTGGAGATGGGGCCACGGACCTTCCTTCCCAGCTGCTAATGGATCTGCTGCAGGAAAGGGAGATGGACTCAGCTGCATACAGAACAGTTGGCCCTCTCGGGGAGGTGACTGTTGCCTGCCACCAGCTCACTGTAACCTCCCTGGGGCTGTACTGATCCTCTGTGCTGAGCTGACATTGCTCCTTAAACCCCACCGAGACCTGGCCGAGAAACCAGCTCCCAAGTCACCCACTTCCAGCAGCGCTAATGGTTCTGCCAGCCCGGCCACCGCATGACAGCAGAGAAGCAACCGTTGCCTCATCCAGCGGCAGCCCCACATCAAGGCCAGGCCATTAATATCTGCCAGCCAGGTGACCCAGATATGCTTAATCAGCACAGGACAGAAGCCACGTTCCCTCCCACCGCCTGCATTTGCTGCATCTTCTTTGCCTGCAGGGAGGTGAACTGCAGCTGGCTTGGCTGCCAAAGCAGCCTGTTTGCTACCAGGTAGATCCAGGTCGCAGAGTCCACACTCACCTGCCGTGCCACCAGCCCTCTGCCGCACAGATCCCTGTGAGCAGCTGGCGCTGTGGCCTGATGGTGCAGCCTCATGGCTCCTGCTGGAGCACTTTGTCTTGCTGGGCTGAGGGGTGCCAGTCCTTGCAAAAGGATTGAGCCTCCCCTCAGTGCGCCCCAGCCTTCGCTCCGTCTGTCCCAACAGGCCCTCTGGGGCCAGAGAGCTGCAACCACAGCCAGTGAGCCAGGCTCTGCAGTGACCCAGCGGAGGGGAGGGGCTGTGCCCCTTGGGGACTGATGGTCAGGCCAGGCTTGGCAGTGCCTGTGCCTGTTTTTCAGCCTAACTCTCCAGGCTTGCGAACCAGACAGTAACAGCAGAATGGGAAGCACATGGCAGCAGGGACCAGATCCAGCAACTCCGCTACAACAGCCTCTGTGCAGGAGTGCTGGGGATCGGGCTGGCAGGGAGCGGCTCGTCTGGCAGCCCTGCATTAGCAGGCCGTGCTGCACATAGGTACCCACAGGCTGGTCTGCGGCTGAGTGAGTGGCACAGGTTCTCAGTGGGCTGCATACTGCTGCTGTGCACTGTTAAAATGCCAGCCTGGCCCGGCCCCTTATGTTCTTATTGCCAAAGGGGCCTCTTGTGAGAACTGGCATCCGCTGTGCCCAGGAGGAGTGGGATGGAGCTGGCCCTGGGCAGAGAAGAGCAGGGCTAGCAGAATGAAAATTGTCTCTATAACTCAAGTTCTGTCCTAGCACCCGCCTGTCCCTGGAGCAGAATCAGCCTTCGTGTGCTGGAAACTAACCGTCGTAATCATCCCAAATTACTCGGGCAAACATCGCTGGAGCCACTGTTTTTATTGCATGGAGAGGAAAATGTTCCAATAGGTACATTTAACGGCTTCCTCTCAGCTGCACATTATCCTCGCCGGTGTGTGTGCGGGGAGGGGCCTTAAACTGAGGCGAACATTCCCCATAGTTGGGATGTGTAAACAGACCAGCTCCCAACTAAAAATAACCCCTGTCCTCAGAGAGGCAGAGCAGCTGATCTCCCTGGCCCAGATGGGGAGGGGGCTGGGTCACCTACTTCCAGGAGTGAAGCTGTTTAATTAGGGACTCAGACAGCTGCAGATTTAACCTCCTGCTGGCCGGCTCCCCTCACCTGGGATTCAGCAGCAGCTGCCCCCAGTCCGGCTGATACAGGCCTCAGATGGAGCTGTGCCAGGCTTTTAGTCCAAGGGCCTGTGCCATAATGCAGCTGGGCTGGGTCACTGTGTAGCCAGGGGCACAGGGGATTGCTGGCGCGGCTGGGGAAGCATAACCCTCTCCGGCCTTCTGGCCAGTTACGGGCCTGGAGGAGTTGTGCACACCCATAGCTAGGTTGCCATTACTGCTGCACTGCTGCTGCTGGCAGATCTGTCTCTGCGCTCAATTCCTGTCCAGCAGTCACTGCTCTCCAGCTGCCCAGCTCCGAAGGCAGTGCTGCTGCCAGCAGCTGCGCAGAAGATAGCAATATTGCAGCCACCCTACAACAACTTTGTGTTCCCCACATGACTCCTTTTGGGGTCAGGACCCTGACAATCACCACACTGTAAAATTTCAGATTTAAATACCTCAAATCATAAAACTGACCACTTTAAAAATCCCATGAGTATGAAATTGATCCAAATGGACTGTGACTTGGGTAGGGCCCTGCATATAACACAGGCTGGACAACTTCTTTGGATCGTTTCCTGTACTCAGATGGAAGGGTGTGAGAGAGTCACATGTCTCACAGCAGTAACTCAGACACCCACAGCAGCCCAGATGACCCTGCACCCGGCTAGTTGTGAGAGGCTTATGCTGTGGTGGGTTACACAGAGCAGGAACTGACACACAAATCCCACAGACTGTCTTAGGGGATTCTGACCTTCCGCTGAATGCGCCTTTAAATGAGAGAATCATAAGACCGGGGGAAAGAATTCAGCACGTGGGACATCAGCACATCCTCTGCAGGTGCTTGGCTGGGCAAGGCTCGCTTCGCTTCTCCTCTCCACCACCCTTGCTGTGCAGCCATCGGCCTTTGGAAGAAGAACTGCACAGTGGCAATTTGGTTCACAAATGTCTGTCGACCAGAGTTCTTCAGCCAGGTGATGGGGGGAGTGGGGGCAGGGTTCTACAGTGCCAGCACCTAAGACCCCAGTGAGAGAATGGGGCCTTTGTGAGGCATGTGGTAGCCAAACACCACCATAGGGGGTGGGTGCTGCTCAGTGCATTCCCTGCGAGAAGGCCAGCTCTGATCACTGAGACCGAGACCTCAGAGCGTGCTTTGGCCCATGCTAATCTTGCTTGCAAAGAGCTCCACCCCCTGCCCCCTGGAATCGCAGCTCCAGCTGGGCTTTATGTGCAATGCCTCATAAATAATTAAGAAGCCTGTTTGCCAGCAGACTCATCTACTGCACTAAGTCATCTGCTGTCAGCAGAACTCCGCCAGCAGCCAAGCCCCCCTTCTCAGGTTGCTTGACAATTGCCAGTGTGGGAGAGGCAACAATAAAACCAGCGGTGCTGCTGGCTGCTGTTTGCATAAGGTAGTGATTTGAAAGTGATGGAGACGGACATCCGAGGCCTCTGTGGGGCTTTCTCTGGAGCGCTGAAATTGGAGCACTTCCCAGGCCTGGGCAGCAGTTGTTGGTGCTTGTTTTAACCAACTCTGTAGTCCCTCTAAACGTTCCTTGCTTCCTGAGGCCGCCTCTGCTAGAGCTGCCCAGCTGATTGGCAGAGCGCCCACAGCTGGCAGCCTGTGTTCCTAGTGGTGGTGCACATCCAGACGTCTTGGTTCACAGAACAAAATTTATCCTGCCCATGAAGGATAAAAAATAGAGGGAACCTGATGGGGATGGGGTCCAAGCAGGATTTGTTTGTTTCAGGGCCCATCCCTGGTTTCAGATCAGCAAAGTAAGTTCCAGGGCACAGCACGCCCCTTCCTGCCTCCAGCTACTGGTGCACACACTGCTTCAGCATCAGACACAGGCTAAGCATGCTACTAGGCCACTCCAGGGCTCCACAAGGCCGGTGGGTGGGGAGAGACTTGACAGCCCCTCCCTCCCAGTTCTTGCTGGGTTTACATTACTGGACATCACCCCAAGGACCCACCAGCATGCCCCAGCCTCCAGCCTGTGTCTTAGCTCCAGCCTGTTCCATGGCTCGAGGGGAGCACAGCATGGAGGCCTGCACCCATCACTAGGTGCTCCCTGGACATTGCTTCCCAAGAGACAAGGCGAGCAACTGGGCTTTGCTGCCCATAACTGGTGAGCGGCAGCCTGGACAGATGGCAGCTCAGCGGTTGGTGGGTCCTCCGCAAGCTATCCTAACCCTCTTCCTGCACCTACTGCTCCCAGCATAATGCAGCTTTGGAGAGTAAGAAAACCCACCGCCGTTAAATAAAATCCTGCAACTTTCCTCTCTGGAGGGAGGGAGTGGGCAGCCTGAGGGGAAGGGGGCCTGGAGAAGAGCTGTGCCTACACCGGGGGTCCCTGGAAGCTCCTGACTGTGAATAACAAGCGATCGGAGTCTGTGACAAAGGTGTGTGGGTACGGCGTGGAAGGGGCTGTTCCTCCCAGGGTGTGATGAGCGTCTCCTCCCCTTGGCCAGGAAGCAGAAGCAGGCAGTTCAGTTCCCAAGAAGCAAGTGTGCCCTAGAAAAACTACTGGCAGATGCGAAGGCAGCAGAGCCCGGTCGCTGGCAAGGAGCACATCCGTCCACAACACGCAAAACATCAGGAAAATGGGGTGGGGAGTGGGGGAGATGGTGCTGCCTCTGGGCCACACCATCTGGAGAGGCCTGGCCAGAACTCACAGCTCTTCCTTGGGCAGAAACCTGGCCGAGTTCAGGGGCCCCTGGCGCCCGTCTGCCCGCAATGCCTACCGGGCAGCTCTGGTTGGTCACGCTCCGTCACAGGCAGCTGCAGATCCTGCCCACGTCAGAGCCAGAGACCAGGTCCGTGTCCCTGACGCAGTTAGTTGTAGGCCCAGGCTGGGCTCGGCCCTGCCCAGAAGGGGTCTCCGTGGCCAGGGCCGCTCAGTTGCTTTCCACCAGCTTGGTGAGTCCCTGCCGGAGCTCACTGAACTCAAACAGCTTCACGTCCATTAGCTCGGCCAGCTTGGCAACTTCGCCCTGCAGCTGCTCCCTCTGGGCCAGGCTCTCAGCCAGGGTTTGCTCGGCCACGTGCAGACGGCACTCCAGCTCCGCGCTGTGCCCCTCCAGTGCCTGCCAGGGGCCAAGGCTCCATCAACAAAGCCGCAAAGAAGAGCAACCCCCAAAACCTCAACCACGCGCCGCTCACAGCCAACACACGCACGCACAACAACTACCCTACCGCGCAACCACGCGCCGCTCACAGCCAACACACACACGCACAACTACCCTACCGTGCAACCACGTGCCGCTCACAGCCAACACACGCACGCACAACAACTACCCTACCGTGCAACCACGTGCCGCTCACAGCCAACACATGCACGCACGACAACTACCCTACCGTGCAACCATGCACCGCTCACAGCCAACACACGCATGCACAACTACCCTACCACACAACCACGTGTCACTCACAGCCAACACACACACACAACTACCCTACAGCGTAACCACACGCCGCTCACAGCCAACACATGCACACACAACAATTACCCTATCGCGCAACCACGCGCTGCTCACAGCCAACACACACACACACACACAAAACTACCCTACTGCACAACCACACGTCACTCACAGCCAACACACACACACGCACACAACTACCCTACAGCGCAACCATGTGCCGCTCACAGCCAACACACACACACAACTACCCTACCGTGAAACCACACGCCGCTCACAGCCAACACACACACACAACTACCCTACAGCGTAACCACGCGCCGCTCACAGCCAACACACGCACACACAACAAGTACCCTACCGCGCAACCACGCGCTGCTCACAGCCAACACACACACACACACAAAACTACCCTACTGCACAACCATGCATCACTCACAGCCAACACACACACACGCACACAACTACCCTACAGCGCAACCACGTGCCGCTCACAGCCAACACACACACACACAACTACCCTACCGTGAAACCACACGCCGCTCACAGCCAACACACGCACAACTACCCTACCGCACAACCACATGCCACTCACAGTCAACACACACACACACAACTACCCTATCGCGCAACCACACGCCACTCACAGCCAACACACACACACAACTACCCTACCGCGCAACCACACGCCACTCACAGCCAACACACACACACACACAACTACCCTATCGCGCAACCACACGCCACTCACAGCCAACACACACACACAACTACCCTACCGCGCAACCACACGCCACTCACAGCCAACACACACACACACACAACTACCCTACAGTGTAACCATGCAGTGCTCACAGCCAACACACACACACACACACACAACTACCCTACCGTGCAACCACACGCCGCTCACAGCCAACATATGCACAACAACCACACTACCGCACAACCATACACCACTCACAGCCAACACACACACAACTACCCTACTGCGCAACCACACACTGCTCACAGCCAACACACACACAACTACCCTACAGCGCAACCACAAGCCAGTCACAGCCAACACAAGCATACAGCAGCTACCCTACATCACAACCATGCACTGCACATGGTCAACTCATGGCAACTACCACTGCACATTGCACAGCCAACACACACACACACACAGAGGCCACAACCCCACCTCAACCACGTGCCGCTCATAGCCAACACACAACTACCACTGCACCCTGCACAGCCAACACACACGGCAGCTACCCCCCCACTGCAACCATGTGCCACCCACAGCCATCGCACAGAGAGCACACGCCTGCACCTTAACCTGGCACACCCCGTGGCCAACACACACACGGCAGCTCCCCCCCATCCAAACACTAGTGTGCACACACGCCTGCCCTTCCACTGCCATGCCAGTGTTCTCACCCCAGCACATCACACACCCCTGCGCACAAGGCCCCGCCGCAACGCCTCTCACTGGTGCATGGATCATGCGGCCCTTTATTGATTCCACTGCTGAACTGCCCCCAGTTCACTTGCTGGTACCCGGGCCTGACCCCCATCCCTGGCCTGAGTGTTGCTGGGGCCTCCCTGGGTCACTGGTCTGCCCTCCACCTCCCAAACAGCGCACATGACAGGCACACGCCAGCCGTCTAACTGGAGCAGCCTCCAGACATGCAGTGCCAGAGCTGTCCACAGGATCAGCAGAAACTCTCCCCTCTGAGACCTGAGCCTCTGGCATCTGTCCAGTCTCTGAGTGGCAGGCCCAGGACAAGATCACGCCGCACGCCCTCCCCTCCTGCCTGGAGGCTGAGCAGGAAGAGGTTTCTTTGCCCCATAAAACCAGTCAGAAGCACTATCCAAGTCCGAGGCCACAGCGGGCCCTGCCAGGCACAAGCCGGCAGCCCTGGGAGAGATAGACTGAGAGAGCTGACAGCTGCATCCCAGCCTACGGGCACGGAGCAGCTTGCAAACCTCCTGGGTGGAGTCAGCGCTCTGCCCCCAAGGGAGTCAGCTGGCGAGAGATTCTGCTGCCCTTCTTCCCACAGCCGAGTGCATCCTCTGCCCAGAACGGGGCCCAGGCAAAGGGCAGAGCGCTCAGCCCCCCAGGGCTAGCAGAGAGTTACACGGCCAGCAGGAGGCAGCAGGCTCTGGGCAGTGAGCGGCAGGGAGGGGCTTTTATCTTTCCAGTGCAGTCGGGTGTGTGCACGGGCTGGGTGTGGTGGCCCCTCTGTGGGGCCTGGGAGGGAGGGGAGAAGGAAGCTCAGCCCGGTCTTGTTCCACAGCAGCCCCCGTCTGCCGGCAGCCTCTCGGAAACACTGGGTAAGGTCCCCTGGCTGGCTGCGGCTGGGGAAAGCGGGGGAAAGTGAGATGCTCCAGCTCTGCACCCTCACACGGGCAGAGGGGTGGTGCTGGGTAGTGTCCCCCCAGATCTTTAACTGCATTGAGCTGGGTCTTCCCGACAGCTGCCCCAGCCCTGCTGTTCCGTGAGGGTCTCCCAGCCACCCGCCCCTCTGTTACCTGCAGCTTCTGCAGCATCTCCTCGCGCTCCCCCTCCACCTCCCACTGGCCGCTCTTCTGGCTCTTCAGCTGCTGAATTTCCTGAGGCACAGAAAGGAAACGAATCACTGGCCCAGCCCCGGGCTCCTCAGGCCACGGCTCCTGATACTCGTCCTCCTCAGCGGTCACAGGCCACACTGGGCCCAGGGGAATAAAGGCACGTGCCACCAGAGGGGCTACATCTTCGCAGTCCCCTCAAGCCTCCCAGACAACGGCCGAACCCGGTGTCCCTGGCTCCTGGTCCACCAGCCTGCCCCTTCTCTGCCTGTCTCTGCCCCAGGCCCAGGCTGCTCGTCTGATCGCTGCATGGTGGGAACAGTGCAGCGCAGAGGGTACGGCTTTCGCCCCTGGGGCTGGCTGGGAGCCTGAGCTGTTGCCAGCTGCACTATCCACACCTGAACTCTGCCAGGGTGTGTCTGTGTCCTGGGCTGGGGCAATGGTGCACCTCCACGTACATCTAGGCCTGGTCTGCGCTGTCTCCTCCTGACCCTGCCAGCCTAGTGCCCAGCCTCTGCCCTGCGCCCGCCGGCCCAGAGCATCAGGGGAGTAACCCCCCAACTGTCTGCTCACACGCTTCCCCCTCCTGCTCCTGCCAGCCTAGTGCCCAGCCTCTGCCCTGTGCCTGCCAGCCCGGAGCATCGGGAGAGTAACCCCACATCTGCCTCTGCTCGCACGTTGCCCCCTCCTGCTCCTGCCAGCCTAGTGCCCAGCCTCTGCCCTGTGCCTGCCAGCCCGGAGCATCGGGAGAGTAACCCCACATCTGCCTCTGCTCGCACGCCGCCGCCTCCTGCTCCTGCCAGCCTAGTGCCCAGCCTCTGCCCTGTGCCTGCCAGCCCGGAGCATCGGGAGAGTAACCCCACATCTGCCTCTGCTCGCACGCCACCGCCTCCTCCTGCTCCCACTGCCCACTGTACCCGCCCTGCCTCCCCAGGCTGCGACTCCCCACGCTGCCCTCACACCACAGCCACCAAGCGCCTTCCCCTTCCATCGGCAGGCGCCTGGGGCAGACAAGCTCTCCCTCCAGACACATCGGGTGCTGCAGAGCAGCCTCAGCCTGCCCCCGGCTCTGCCTGCTGCTTGGCACCACGAGGGAAGAAGGTGCACTCGAACAAAGCCCTGAGACACTCCTCACCCCCTGCTCCCGGCCCCTGTAATTGAAGTGCTGCATTCAGTCACTAATGCTGGGAAGCAGAGGCAGTAACGAGGACAGAGGTGAGAGCAGCTGCTGAGGAGCAGGGCAGGCGCGTGGGGCAGGCTGGGCTGTCTGCAGCTGAACCAGCTATGCCAGCGGCTGTATAGGTGGGTGGGTGAGGAAGGAGGGGCTGTCTGACACCCAGGCCAGGGATCAGGAGCCTTCCCAAGGGGACCATTGGGGTTGCACCTCTTCGGCCTCAGTTCTTTTAGGAGCCTGCAGGAGGCCACAGGGGGCTCTCCCATGCTGACCTGTGAGCCACTAGGAGCCTCCTTGGGAAGCCACCCACCCCGGCTCAGGGGCTTTGTACAGAGGAGGCAGAATGTGCTTCAGGATGAGTCGTGAGGCCCCAGGCCTTGTGGGAAGCAGGAGGGAGTGCGGGGACTAGAGTCCCCTGGATGGGTTGTGTGTTTCCCACTGTCCTGGAGCGACTCCAAGCATGTGCCTCAGTTTCCCCAGGCCCAGCATCAGTGCACAGTGGTGAGGGGAGTTTCGCTGTGATGACTTCCACGGGTAGGCAATGGGCCTCCATGGCCTTCGTAACCTAGGCAACCAGGTGGCACCTTCCTTCCCTTGGAAACAGGACAAAGGTATGAGGAGGGGCCTGGCTGGTTGGAATAGCAGCTGGGCTGTTAAGTGGGGCAGTCTGGTCTGGCTGCAAGGGGGAAAAAGGGGCCAGGGCCTAGCTTGGCAACCCCCTCTGGGCCCCTCCCCAGGATGGATTGTACTGATGGCTTCTGGTTTTGATGCTGACAAGGGCAGGGAGGCAGGGGGACAGGGTAGCATGGGGTAAGATTCACTCTTTAGTTTGGCCTTGTCTGAGCTACCTACCTTGGGGTGCTGTGGTCAGGCCACCCAGCAGGGTTCCCTTTAATACTTTCCACCCTGTACAGAATAAATTTTGTTCTTTGTACCGAGGCATGTGCAGATGTGCACCACCCATAGAAACACGCGGCCGGCTGTGGGCACTCTGCTAATCAGCTGGGCAGCACCTGTATCTCCCCTGGCAGTCAGCAAGCACTCAGTGTCCAGGGAATTCTGCCACTAGCCACTGGGCCCCTGTCTGCCCCTCTGCTGTTACCTCGTCTTTAACCTTGATCAGCAGCTCCAGCTCCTCCAGCGTCTGGCTCAGCTCCTCCTTGCCGTCCTCCGCGGAGGACTCATGGGCTCTCTGCAGCTCCAGTTCAGCCACCTACTTGGACATGCAGAGATAAGGGCTGGTCATGGTGCTGGTGCTGGGCGCAGGAGGTGTGGGGCTGGCTGGGGCTGGGCGCTGGGCAAGTCAAGAGGGCACTGCTGAGCAAAGTCATCTTCCTGCCCAGGAGCACCAGGCCCCAGAAGCCACAAGGAGTTGGAGCCTGGTGGCTTGGAACTAGGACACGTCTGTGCCACGCTTGCACACTCAGCTCCTTGGAGAAGCCAGCACCACAGTCCTGGAGCTCCCCCAGCCAGACTGGGGGCATATTTATAGGGGAAGCAGCTTTCCCTGTGTCCCTCTGAGCCCAGTGTGCAATCAGGGGCTGGCAAATCAGGAAACTGCCTCAGCAGCTACTGGGAACATGGGGCCTGAGGCTTCGGTTCTCCATGCGCTGGCTCTCCGCTCATTGTCACTGCTCCCAGCAGAGCGGGCCCCCACCGCCCTGGGGTACTTCTCAGTGCCTGTCACCTCAGCACCTACCTTTGCGGAGCTAAAGCTCCCATCACCCCCTGCCACCCATGTTACACTCATGCAGCTGGGGACATGGTGCAGCAGCCAGGTCCAGCCCCTTACCCTCCACCCCTCTGCTCTTGTAGAGCTGGGCTGGGCTGGGCAGGGAAGTCTCATGCAGCTTGGTTTGGGCTGGGGTGTTAGCAACCGACTCCAGGAACCCAAGGGTCCTACCCAGGCAGGGCTTAGCCACGGTCCCCTTTCCTCCTGCCAGGCACCTCTTCCCCAAGGGTCCCCCTTCCCTGCATCCTCACTGCTTCTTCCCTCTGCCAACCAGGCTCTCCCCTCCCGCAGACTCAGAAACACGGGGCCTTGCTACAGCCCTTCCGCCCCAGCCCAGTGACCAGAGCCCTCGTGCTCCCTTTGCACAGACGCTTGTCCCAAGGTTCCCACTAAGCTCACCCTGAGCAAAGATCCAGCCCATCAGAGCTGCTCTCTGCCTCTAGCCCCTGCACCTTGTGCTCCTAGCAGGGCTGGGCCAGCTCACATCAGCCGCACGACTCCAGATAGGCACAGAGCCAGGTCCTTCTCCTGGCCGCCCTCCGCTAAGCCTGAGGCTCTGATGAGGTCGGGGGAGTTCCTGCTGTTTTACACCCTTGGGAGCGGGAAGGGGCACTTGGCCCAGGTGCTCTCCAGGGCCCAGAGGGAAGTTTGTTCTTTGAGGCTCATTCAGTCCCTGGTGTCTCTACTGGGAATTAGCATCAGGCCCAGTGATGCTCATGGGGTATCGGCTGGGGACACACCCAGGAGACATGGTGCAGCAGCCACATCCAGCCCCCCACAGAGGGGCCACTACACAGTCCTGGGATGGCCACAGCTGCTACTTCTTACTGCTGAATAACCACCTCAGGCTGACTCAAACCTGGGATCTCTGGAGCTTAGTGAAGGAGTCTCTGCAGTGTGAGCTGAAAGCCGGGTGGCTGGCTGGCTGCAGAGAGACTCACTCCTTCTCTCTCTGTAAGTGGTCTAAGTGCCGCTCCATGGGACACCCAACCCCACCCCTGGGTGTGTGAGTTACACCTTCATGTCACTCAAACCACTGGTCTGGAGGCAAAAAGGCTCTGCAGCTCCTTCCCACCCCCACAAAGACCCTGCAGTCCTGGCTGCATACTCCTCTCCCCAGTGAGCTGTGCCGTGTGCCTGGCACCGTGTCCTGCCCCAGAACCGGCAGATCCGGGCCTCCTCCCCCCACCACACAGGCCTAATGCGCCCATTGTCCCACCCCAGGCTGCCTACAAGGGCCTGTTTGTCAGGGATCATGCTGCTGTGCTGAGCTAATTTTAGCAGCATGAGTGTCTGTCTGGTACCAGGCCAGGAGGCTGCCCAGGGGCACAGCTCCGGGGCAGGGGGTGAATGTGATGGGGAGCACAGCCCTCATCATCACAGGCGGCGGCTGGGGAACCTCAGGAGGCGCGAGAGAGGGAGCAACACTCCTATGCTGCCCTCCCCAGCACCGCCTGTGGTGCCACCCACCCTGCAGGAGGCAGGGAGCAGGAGCTGCTGTCATCCAGCAGGGATACCGCTGACTCCCACCGGCACGTAGGGAAGTAAGAGAGTGGGAGGGAAGGGGCTGCTCCCTGCAGATTTTATACTCTGCACTGGGGCCCCACCCCCACCTCACTGCCTCTTGGGGTCCCGGCCGCCAGCTCCAGGGAGGCCCAGCTGCTGGCCCCGGTCCTGGTCGCCGGGGGGGCTCTGTTCCAGCCCCACTCCTTAATAAACACTGTCCGGAGGACAAACATGGGGTGCAAGCAGGGTCACATGTCCCCCCAGATTCACAGCTTGGCTTGTGGTGAGCATGCTCAGTAACCTCTGCTGAAGCTGCTGCCCTCACGCCGCCCCAGCTGATGCAGGCCCCTACCCTACTGGACCGTTGGGAAGGGGCTGGGGTTTGAGGGCTGGAAATGGAGACCTAATGCTCTGCAGCCAGCAGCAGGCTCAGGGCTGGGGATCTGATCCATGTTGGTCTCGGCTGTATCCCTCCAGCTCCCATGGGGCTGTGGCCCTTGAGCTCCAGGGGCCAAGGAGATCTGAGCCCAGGTGCCCCCTTGCGCTGTGCTCACCCGCAGCCGCAGGGCCTCTGTCTCCTCCTGGTACGCGGCCAGCTGCTTCTTCCACTGCTCCACACTGGCGTTGGCTTCATGTAGGGCGGCCACCAGCTTGTTGTTGTTGTCTTGCAGGGTGAAGAATTCAGCTTCCCACTGGACCTCAGGCACCGAGCTGTGGGGGCGGGGGCGGGACCCACAGGCCGGGCGTGAGAGAGGTCTCGGCTCCCCCATGGGCGTCTCAGCAGAGGCCTCCCTCCCCACACTGGGCAGCTTCCTGAAGAGCCAATGGCCGGCACAGACATGGTCTGTTCTGTGCAGGGGCACTCCAGCCTCAAACAGGGCCGGGGCCGGAGGGAGGTTGCTGTGGACACCCTGGCGAGGGCGCTGAGCAGTGGGGAGTTACAACACCAGACACACACACCGCAAGCACCCCTCAGCACAGGGCTGTCTTCCTCACATCACAGCTGGGGAGCGGGACGCCCGGCACACTGTAGCCCTGCCTAGCTGGCCTCCCCCTTCGGGTTCTGCCTGGGCCAGGCCAGCAAAGGGGGCCAAGGAGCAGCACCCCTCAGCAGTACTGGGTTTCAAGGCCTGTTGATGGAGTGTCCGGTCTTTAATCTCTACGGAAGGGCTTTGAACCACAGGCCAGGACTGACGCTGTGCTCCCAGAGGGCAGAAGCCAGGGGGCTGCTCTGCCTGCCCATGAGGCTTTCAGCCCAGCCTCGAGTGCGTTTCTCAAATCGAGAGGCCCACGCCAGGCCCACGCCTGCGCCTCTCCTCTGCCACAGCCATGTTCAGCTTTGGGACTCAGCAGGGGACTGTCCACATGGCTCTGCCCGCAGCGGCGCAGCAGCTGCCGGAAGTGACGGGCTGGCCAGGCACTGGCGCTGGGGCCTCCCTCTGCCAGGTGAGCAGCCGGGGTGAGGAGGCTGAGCTGCTAGGAAGGGGTTTTGCAGCCTGGGGCTTCGACCCCACCCCGCACTCCATCTTTGAGTTCCCTTTGCAGAAAAGCCACTCTCAGAGCCACACCAAAACCCCTAAGACTTTGGAGGGGCGGGGAAGGGGAACAACAGAGACTCTGACTGCTGGGTGCTGGGGCTGGAGCACAGGATGGTTCCCCCCACAACTAGCCATTCCCCTGAAACAGCTGGCCCTGGGCACCCTCGGGAGACAGGAATGGGAGGCTGGTCTGGCCCAGCATGGCCCCTCCTGTGCCCAAGGCAGCAGTGGATTTGAGGCAGGCCAAAGGAAAGGGTCCCAGCCCAAGCACCAGGCTCGAGATTGGAGGGGCTCAGGGTTCAGACCCAGCTCTGTGTCTGTGGGAACAGCAACACTCACTGGGGAGCAGGGCGATGGAAAAAGTTAACTCCTCCTTTGCTGGGAGATGCTGGGATCCCCACTGGAGAGGGGACCTGAGTCCAGCCAGAAATGCCTGGAGAGCGTGGGACAGCCCTGAGCAGGGGGCCCAGGCCTCACCCTTCAGAGAACATCTTCCTCAGCCGCTCCTTCTCCGTCGTCATCTCCACGTCGGCGCTCTGGCTCCGGAACAGCTTGTCATCCCCCGGCCCATTGGCGCTGATGATGGGGCCGGGCAGCACCTGCAGTGGGGTTAGCACATCAGGCAGGGCTGGGCGTCTCTTCCAGACCCCAGTGGCTGACACAGCCTGACTCAATGGAAGGCCTTAGGTGCAGGGTCAGTGCTCTGCCCTGCCACGGGGTGACCCCAGTTCCCTTCATCTCCTTTGGGAGGGAAAGGGGACGGAGTGTCTCCTATCACCAGCAGCAACCCCGGGGCCTGCCTAGGCCTGACATCCACAGGCAGAGATCCCCTGCTCAACTCCAGAGATGGGTCCTGGAGGGGCTGGAACAGGACTGGGGAGGGAAGGGGTGCTGCCTCCTGGTCTGTTTGATTGGCACAAGCACTGGTGCTCCAGGCACCGAAGGGTGGGCCAAAGACTCGCCCAGATGCAGAAACTTGGAGGGAGGGAGGGAGGGGTGTGTGGGCACATATTCCCTGCTCCCGTGGACAATCTGGAAGGATTGGCTGATGTCACGCCTAGGACAAGAAGCAATGGGCTCAGATTGCAGCAGGAAAGGTTTAGATTGGACATTAGGAGAGACCTCTAGCCAGGGTGGTTAAGCACAGGAATAAATTGCCTCGGGAGGCTGTGGAATCTCCATCACAGGAGATTTTAAGAGCAGGTCAGATGATGGTCCATATGGATGGTTTAGAAGGTGCTCGGTCCTGCCGTGCGTACGGGGGATGGGACTTGACCTCTCGAGGTCCCTTCCAGTTCTATGATGGACAGATACACGGAGGGAGGGAAGAAGAGATAGGTGCATGAAGGGATGACTGATCATTGCCCAGGCACAGCTTTGCTTTCAGATTAACAAGCCCTTCTCCACATGGTCCGTGGCTTCCATATTTACTATCCCAGCCCCTGGTGACCACCTGGTGCCTCTGGCTGGAGTCCTAAAACAAAAATCTCTGAGCTGGGGCCTCAGAGACCAGCTGCTCCCTGACAAGTTCTCCCGTTGTTCTTCCCTCTTTATGCACATTTTTTCAGGGGGTAAATTCTTTGGCCCCAAACTTGCCCTTGGTGAGTGCTGAGAGCGTCCAGCCCCTAACTTGAATTTCCAAAAGCCACACACCAGATGCTGAATGACTTAGCAGAGAGTGGCTTCTGGGGCTCAGGCCTTGGTGTCTCAGGCCAGTGTCTCTCCTTTGTTCCCAGGGTGGCTCCGAGATAGTGACCTACAAACATGTCCAGGAGATGCAGATTCTGGATCTTGCAGGGGCCCATGGCAAGTCCTCTGCCCTGCTGGATAGGACACCTGAGTTCAGCCACCCATTCCAGTTCCCGCTCTTTGGGTGAGCAGTGAGCTTGGACAAGAAGGGGACCCTGAAGCCCAGAGCTGGAGAAGGCAGGAGCCAGGGCTATGATCACTCATACCACATGGGCCCTTTCCAGACACAAGTGAGGGGCACTCCCCACCCCCAAGTGCAGACCCCCCTCCACAGCCCCACAGCTCTCTGCCAGCCTGAGGGCAGAACACCCACAGAACAGATCAACGGCCCCTTCCAGATTGGTATCTGGGGAGGGCAGGCACCATGTGAGCCCCCAGCAGGCAGCAGGGAAGAAGCCAAGTACAGCTGTGACAAACACACCCAGCACAAGGCAGCCTGAGTGCTGGACAACAGAGTCTGAGCACCTTCGCCTTCCAGCCCTGGGCACCAGCAGGGTCCTCCAGGATGGGTACATTGCTCACAAACGCCTGATCCGCCATGGGACCTCAGTGATGGACAGGCTAAGGAGAACCTGTCCTAGGGATCTTATGCTGCCTATGAATGAGCAAGACAGGGCTCTGAGCTCTGCTGAAAACCAGGTGCTGACCAGGAAGGGTCACTCAAAGCCCATATAAGGGACCCCAAAGTACTTTATAAACAACACCCCCTGCTCACCTCCACTTATTGATCACCCTTGTTTTACAAATGGGGAAACTGAGGCAGGGAACGTGGACGAGTCTGGTTTCCTGCAGTGGCAATGGGAGTTGCGGGTGCTCAAAGCTGGGGGACACTTTCCAAACCGCCCTGCTTTTGGGGGCCTTGCACTGTCGGGCACCTGCCTGCAGACACTATGGGGTGGTGATGGACGGGTGAATGGGCTAGCGAGGGGCTGTTCTGAGGAGGGCTGCTGCAAACAGAGAGCTGCAGCTTCGAACATGTGGAGCCTGAAGACGATGGAGCTGAGTGATGTGTGGAGAGCCAGGGATGTCTGATCCATCTACAATCAATTACTGAAGGATGCGGCTCAAGCGTGAAGACCTGCTAATGGACAGACCTGAAAACAGCAGGCAGCAAGAGGGCATCGGGGTCATGTGCAGGAAGCAAGAGGGAGTGTACAGGCAGCAAGAGGGCATGGGGGGGATGTACAGGCAGCAAGAGGGCACGGGGGGCGTGTGTGTACAGGCCTGCAGCCGTGCACGGGACAGGTGGTGTGCACGCAGGCCGGCAATGGAGGGTACGGAAGGGTGTGTCTGCAGGCCAGGGGACAGGTGTGTGGGAAGGGAGCGTGTGCGTAGAGGCAGTGAGGCGCAGGGAAAGGGTGGCGGTAGGGGTCTGCAGTCTGGGGGTGATGGTGGGCATACAGACAGGCAGCCGGGTTCTGGGCCAGGCTGTGCATGGATGGCTCTCTCCGCACATCCCTCTGCCTTAAGTGCCAGCTGCACCGCAGCGCTGTCCAGGGGAGGCTGTGCCGCTAGCGTTGCAAACCCACAGGCAGTGCTGCAAGGGGTAGCCCCGGAGTTGAGCCCAGGAAGCTGTGGGTGAAAGGAGATGAAGCCCTGCCAGGGGAGCTGGCGTGTCAGTCACCTGCAGAGGTAACGTCTCTGTCTCCAGTGCAGCAGTTGCAAGGCTGCCAGGTCAACTGCAGAGCTCAGCATGGTCCCAGGCCTGCCACGTGCCCGCCAGCACCAGCCCCACATGCAGGAGGGCCCGGTTCCCTCTCGTGGTCCCGTTTTACACTGCTGCAGTGTTGCCACGATAGCTGGAGCAGCTGCTGGGTGAGGCTGGCACGAGAGGGAAGGAGGCCCGGTGTGATCTGCAGAGGGGGTGCACTGAGCACTGGGGGCTAAGGAGCCTGTAGGAGCTGCTGTGCACTGGGGGTTCAGGTTGTCCAGAGCCAGCCGCACTCCCAGAAGAAGCCAAGCCAGGGAGAGCTGGGTGTCTCAGACGATGGTGGGGGACACAGGGGCAGAGCTGGGAACTGGATGTGCAGCAGCGTGGAGGAAACAGCCGCCCCCACCGGTCTGTGTCTGATAGGAACAGGGCAGGGGAGTGAACTCTCCCCAGCTGCCTGCTCCCCCAGGGCAGGATCGCACCCCTCCAGCAGCAGGCAGCCTGGCCCAGCTCAGAGGCAAGGTCCTTGCACACAATGCACCCAGTCAGCTGACACACCTCCCCCACCCTGGGTCTCCTGGCCTTGAGCGTGGGAGAGGAGCTGCGGCTGAGAGCTGTGTGCTGTGCCAGCGATGGCCCTGACCTGGGGCTCGGCATGAGGCTGGCAGGAAGGCTGCCCACTGCCTCCGCCTCCTCCCTCCCACCTGCAGAGGGAAAAGGGGGAGAGGGATGAGGAGGGAGCATACAGACGGCTGCCCTACCCCACCCGCCTCCTCCGCACGGCAGTAGCCTGAGGGGGCAGGTTGCCTTGGCCCTGTGTTGGTGCTGCTGAGCGGAGCAGGCGGCAAGGAACCAGGGACACTGACACCTCACGCAGTTCTGTGCGCGCCCCCTGCAAGCTCTCTGCTGCCAGGTCAGAGGGGCTGGCTGCTTCATCCCCAGGGCACCAGGCCCCTTCTGCCAGGACGCAGGGCAGGCCCCGTGACTCGGGACAGTGATGGGCCCCGGCCACATGCAGCCGGGCCCCTGCAGCTCTCACGACTGTAACTGATTGCTGACCCCTGCTGAGACCGGATTACTCTGGGCTTCAGGACAGCGGCTCTGCCGCCCCTGCTCTGCTCTCTGCCGCTAGCCCGTTCAGAGAGCCAGCCTGGAGAGGCTTCTCCTGCGGCTGCACTGGGGACCGCATTTCCAGGCTCCACAGAACCTCCTCCTCCTCCGCCTTTTCTCCCAGCAGGCCAGGGTACTGTTCGCACTGCCTCCTCCTCCTCTGCTGCCGCTCCATCTGTACTCAGCCCAGAGAACGCAATGTCCTCCACCCCCCACTCCCTCCTGTTGCCAGACTAGCCAGGAGATGCATAGCCACCTTTGGGGTGCACCATCAGAGCGGCCCTGGGGAGAAGGGGTGGTATGCACCGTGGCCATCCTCTCTCCTGCAGGCGCTGGAGGCTGGTTGTGGGGGGACAGGTCGCAGGACCTGAGCTGCAGCTTGTTCTCCAGGAGCGTGGTTAGCAGAGAGGCTGGTTACAGGCTGCCCCACTCCATCCTCAGTGGCCGGCTCTCAAGGGCCAGTCTCTGCTGATGCAGGAAGCCGTCTGGGGATGCATAGGAGTGGAAGGGCTTGGAATCGCTCCGGCCAGTTGGCTCACACCTGATGCTGGCCATACAGATCTGCATTCAGGGTGCTTCTTCCTGCCAGCCGCTGCTGGTGGAAGGGGGGATTTTGGTCCCTGTGGCCAGAGAGCAGTGAATTGGTGACTCCTTCCCCCTGCAGCCCCCTCCCTGCTGCTGCAGTTACCTGGTGAGACATGAGGTTCAGGGCCGGATTGGTCAGCTCTGTTTTATCCTGCGACTTTTCCCTTGCCAGACGGGCAGCTTCCTTCACCTCCTGGAACTTCTCCGCAAACTGGGGGTAAAGGGTACAACAGGAAGGTCACTCGCCTCTTACAGGAGAACTGCAGCAAGGGCTCACCTCCCTCCAGAGATCGGGCCGGTTCTCAGCTCCCTCACCACCTGCGCTACGCATACCATCCAGAGAAGGGCCCCACCGTAACCCCGACCTGGACCAAGAGCCTCTGCTGAGCTCAGTGTCACCAGGGGTGGGACGTTGCAAGCAGAGCCTTGCATAGGGATGCCTGGGCTGTAGCAACGTGTTCAGTAAGGCTGTGCCAGAAGTGGCTACATGCCATCTGCTGACATTCCCAACTGGCTGGGCTTTCCTCCAGCCAGCACCAATGCCATCGCAGCGGGAGGGCGGAGGCGTCTGCAGCACAGACCGGGGCATGTCTCTCCAATTGGCCCTGCTGCTGGATAGATCTGAGCCAGCTCAGGTGTGCCTCGATGGGCTCAGCTGCCCTCTGCCTGCAGTGTGGACAGACCCTGCTATGCTCAGGCAGGGCCTCGAGGTTCTGAGCTCAGGGATGGTTAGACGCCCAATACCTGTGACAGCTGGTGCAGGGAGCTTAAGTCGCTTTTCAAATATCACTCCAGGCGCAGACGGCCAAGAGCTTCTGTGGACCCCAGGCAAGGTATAGGAGGAGCTGCCTTAGAGCCCCCACAAGGGTGGAGCTTCAGGCAGAAGGGATGGGGCAGGGGAAGCCAGCCCTTAGCAGTGCCCGGACCAGGCGCTGGCCCCCTCCCCGACCTCAAAGCCACACATGGCAGTGCTCCAGCAGCATTTTAAAGGGCCTGGGGCTCTGGCCACTGCTGCAGTAGCAATGATGGTGGCAGGAAGCCCCGGGCCCCTTTGAATTGCTGGACCCCGGGGGAAACTGCCCCCTTCATCCCTCTGCCCCCACTGTCAGGCCTGGCAGGCACTTGTGAAAATGTGACCTCAAGGTTCATTCTCTGCGGCTTGAGGCTTCCAGCCCCACCCCAGCCCACCCCAGCGCCAGCTGCAGCCGAGTCCATCCCCAGCTGCCTCAGAGCACAGACCCCGAGCTGACACTTCCTTTGGTGTCCCTGGTGGGCTGAATTCCAGGGATTCTCCTGCCCCCGGCTGCTCAGCCCAGCCCAGCTGCTTACCTGGGAGAGGTGCTGCTCCGAGGCGAAGCCCAGGCCATACACGGTGTTTGCTCGGCTGTCCGCCCATTGCCCGAACTTCTGGGAGGTCTTTGTGAAGGTCATGTTGGGGGTGATGGTGCTGTTGATGATGGCCTGCAGGGGAGGGGAAGAATGGGGAACCTCGGTCAACATGGAGCTGCTGTGATCTCTCCACTGTGCCGCAGCGTGGGACAGCTCTGGGAACCACCTCCTGCTTATCGCTCACCCTCACGTGCAAGGCAGGAGCCCCAGGACACCAGCAAGCAGAAGTCATTCCAGTCAGAGAGGCCGTGTGACACAGACGGGTCCTGTGCATAGGGCCTGTCGCAACTCCCCTTCCCCCTGGTCACTGGCACCAGCGTTCCCTGTGTGCTCAGCACGTGGGCGGCCACCTCGGAGAGAGTCTGGTGCCGCCCAGCTGAGTGGCAGAGCGCCCCAGCAGGCAGCCTGCGCCCGATGGGTGGTGCACAGAACAACATTCGGAGTGAGCCAGGGCACTGGGGGCACCACTCTAGCAAGGGGCTGGAGGGCTGGGCCCTCGGCTGCAGGCGGAGAGGCAGCTGCTCCCAGCACGGCTCCGGGGGCTTCCTGCAGGCTGCCCTGCTCAGCAGCAGCCAGGCAGGCAAATGGGGCTGGGTGGAGACACGCCCCCCACCCTCTGGGACTGCCCCAAGCCCAAGCCCCTCCCCACAGGGAGTCATTTCGGGGAAGCAGGGGGGCCGGCAGGCACTCGTACCAGGAGGCTGCTCTCTTCTTCTCCCGGCCCTGACTCTCAGGGAGTGAGGGAAAGCACGCACCTGCCCTGAGCCCCCCACATCCCCAGCCCCCTGCCCTGAGCCCCCCACATCCCCAGCTCCCTGCCCTGAGCCCCCCACATCCCCAGCCCCCTGCCCTGCCTCCTGCACACCCACTTTCTGAGCCCCCTGCCCATAGCCCCTCACCTCCCCAGCTCCCTGCCCTGAGCCCCCCACATCCCCAGCTCCCTGCCCTGCCTCCTGCACACCCACATTCTGAGCCCCCTGCCCTGAGCCCCCCACATCCCCAGCCCCCTGCCCTGCCTCCTGCACACCCACATTCTGAGCCCCTCACATCCCCGGCCTCCAGCACTGACTCCTGCACCCTCAGCCCCAGCCCCCACCCTGACTTCTGGTCCCCTGTGTACCCCCAGCCTCTGTCCCTCAGCTTGATGGTCTCCAACCGCCTGCCCTGAGCCCCTCACACTTCAGCCCAGACATAACTCTCTCGGCGGTACCGTTGTGTCGTGCCAGCCCCTGCCCTGAGCTCCCTCCAGGGAAATACAATACCACAGTGCCTGTGAGACACTTCTGCTTACCGCCCCCGGCATGGAGCTGGTGCCCGTGCCCGTGCCCCTGCCCCTGCCCCGCCCGCTCCGAGGGCTGCCCAGCGAGGGAGCTAAGGGAGTAAGAGGGGCACTGGCTAGTGAGTGACCTGGGTGGCACGGGGCACTTACCTTGGTGCCACCCACGCTGATGATCCGGTACACATTGCGCGTGGCATCGTAGAAGTAGGAGACAGTCAGGGCGTGTTTGCTGGCAGGGATCCAGTTCCGCTTGGTGGCTGGGTCGATCTGGAAAACGTGGGCCCGGGTGCTGAAGATGGGCTGCTCCCTGCAACAGAACCAGCAGAACCATCAGGACAGGGGTGGCAGCGGGTGGCCTGGGAAGTGAGCCGACTTCCCGGCATCTGCTGCTGGCTCCCTCCTCATGGGGGACAGGAGGCACAGAGCCCCCCGCCCCCAACCAGCTCCCACTGAGCCAGCTCCTCTGGGGAACCCCCTGCAAAGGACCAGCCTCCTGCCTGGTGCGGTCCAGCTGCAGGAGAGGCAAATCTTCAGCCCAGGGCTTGGAAGGGCTCCTGCAAACCCCTCTCATTCCTAGGGGCGCCTGCTCCAGGCTCCTTCCTCCTTGGGAGTCTCCATGCGTCTCTGGAGGGCCTGAGACCCAGACACACGCAGCTGCTCATGGGAAGGACTCAGGAACCACTGGGGACATGGGCTGATGCCATTGAGAATAAAACTAAAGGCCTTGCAGCCCTTTCCACCATCTCCACCCCCTCTTCCAGCCACAGCAGCCAGCAACCCAACTGCAGCAGAGCCCCCCAGGCCAGGTCGTCTGGGGCTCTGTCCTACTGCCTCCCAGGGTAACCCCACCCTCGGGCTAGTCTGTCACGTCAGCAGGGTTGCAGGGCAGGCGTCGGGGTCAGTGGGTTGTGTATGCACACGTAGGATACCAGGCTCTCGCCGGGGCTGGTGTGCTAAGCTTGGCTCGGCAGGCCCTTTGATGCCTGATTTGCCTCTTTCACACCGTGAGCCAAGGAGTTCATTGGTATGACTGCCCTGCTGGGGTGTGCGGGACAGAGAGGGGGCTTGGGATCTGAGCATAGGAAGGATCCCCGCCTTTAGCACGTCTCTTCCTCCAGAGGCTTGCACCTGGGATGGGTGCCCTGCAGCCAAGGTCGCCTCGTGGGATTAAAGGCTGGACACGTAAGAATGGATGAAAAGTGATGCCGCACCCCCCACCCGAGTGCAGAATCAGCTGCTGCAGAAGGCTGGGGAGCCGCATCCCCCGTGAGTGGAGCTCCGTGGACAGGCGCCCAGGAGAGATTCAGGTACTGCCCAGATGATCAGCAGAGCGCCCCCCCAGCCGGCAGCCCATGTCCCTAGACATGGTGCAGATCTGCATGTGCCTCAGTGCACAGAACAATATCTATTCTGCAAATGGATGGGAACAATTGGAGGGAACAGTGCTGGTGAGCTGCAAGCCAGGCCTGGGCTTTCTGACCAGAAACACGCAAGCGAAGCCCAGAGCTCAGGATGCAGGACATGACTCGAGCACAGCAGGACGCACAGAGGCATTGGTCTCTGTGATTCCCCAGCCTGGGTGCATCAGGGCTCCAGGTCTTTTTCTGGAATTCCTTCCTGAGCTCAGGCACTGGCCATCGCAGGCAGGAGCTGGAGCAGCTGAACTTTAATGGGAGCTGATGCAGGCTGTGCTCCAAGGGAAGAGAACAGCTGGGGTGGCCCGGCAACCTAGAAACCTGATCCAATGTGAGGCCTCCCAGTGGCAGTGGGTCAGATGGAAAGAGCCACACCCAGCACCATCCCTGAGGCTTGAGAGCCGCTGCTTCCCAGACAGGGCTTTTCCCCTCTTGGCCCGGTCTGGGCTCAGACCCCTTGCACAGCAGCACTTCAAGTAGCCCCTGGTGCCCCAGCCTGCTCCCTCCCAATAGCACTTTGGGATCTCCCTGTGGTCAGGTCGCCCAGCCCTCCCTGGGTTACTGTCCTCAGATTCACTGCTCTCTGCTGACACGCAGGGCATAGCTTGACGTGGGATGTGATCCCCACCTTGCCTTACGCCTTCGAGGCACAATTTCCACTGGGTATGCCGCTAGCCCCCCTCTCCATTGATCCCAGGCCCCAGGGGAGGGGCAGGCACAGCTACAGGCAGTTTGTTACCTAGTCGTTGACATTGGTTAGTAACGGCTGGACAGACTATTAGGCAGTGCAGTTAGTATGCATCAGGCTTCCAGCAGCTCTCTAGATCTTGGTTTGGTCTCCTCAGAGCTTCATTTCCTGGCAATGGAAAAGTTAGCTGTTATTTGCCAACTAGGGGTCACCCAGGGAAATGCTGGGGAAGCAGGTTTAACACTAACAGGAGGAAGTTTTTCTTCATGCAGTGCACAGTTGGCCTGTGGAACTGCTTGCCAGAGGGTTGCCAGATAAATTCCTGGAGGTAGGGTCCACCAATGGTGATTAGCCAGTGGGGGTAGGAACAGCGTCCCCAGCCTCAGTCTGCCAGATGATGGAAATGGGCGACACGGGAGGGACCACTAATGACGCCCTGCTCAGTTCACTCCCTCTGGGACACTGGGCACCAGCCACTGTTAGGAGCCAGGACACTAGGTTGGACAGACCTTGGGTCTGACTCAGCCTGGCCATTCTCATGTCACACACAGCACCAAGTGCTCGTTGGTCCCACCTCTCCACAGCTGTCACTTGGAACGATTTCTCGTCACCAGACTCTGCTCTGGCTGGCGCGCAGGGGGAAGCCATGTAACTTAGAGTAACTGCCTCAGGCCAGCAGCAGGGGCACTGCGGTTGCCTGGCTTTAGCTCTGTGCTCTTTCTATGGAGCAAAGGTCTCTGGCTGCAGAGCCGCTTCCTGGTTTGTTGCAGTTTCATGCCTTCTGTCAGTGAGGGACTGGGAGATTGGCTCCCTGGCATGTCTGTGGTTTGGCCTGTTCTGAAAGGCTGTTGGGTCTTTTCATAGCAATACCCCCAGAGGCACCTTCCCTGACCCACGCCCTCGGTAAGGTTGTGACCCAAAGCCTTCTGAAGTCAGAGGGAATCCTCCCACTGACTCTAGCAGGCTTTAGATCAGGCTCGGAGCCAGATGGCATATCCCTGCACAGTGACTGCCTCGCTGGTCCCTTCTCACTCCACGCAGAGAATAGTACAGTAGCTGGTGGCCATGAGCGACATGACCCCCTGCCCCAAGGGCACAGCTGGTGTCATGGCCCTCTTCAGGGCGGAGCACGATTGAGCAGCTGCAGGGCCATGAGGAACCACCATGAGGAACCGCTTTCTGCGGCTTTCCAGATCAGATGGAACATGGGAGACGTTTATCGTTGTTAATTTTTGTCAGTTAGAAGCCAGAGCAAATGGCCTCATGGTGCCTGCCAGGTTATTGTCTGCAGTCCACACTGTGCCACAGCAGGCACAGCGTAGAAGCCAGGCTGTGCCTCACCACCCTGGAGGGACCCCCTTATGTGGCAGAGGAGACCAGCTCCCTGGGGCATCCAGTCCTCGGGGTCGCCGTTGAGGCTGCTCCGGGAAGGAACAGCTACTGGTTGATACCAACACCAAAATCTTTGTACTGAGTGCTCCAAGGCCGGCAAGCCTCCAGGGGGAAGCAGCTGGGCGGCTGACGGAGTAATTGCAAGACAGTAACTGCGCAGGCCAGATCTACTTTGCCTCCTGCAGAGCCCGAGAACAAGGAAGAAAACGGCAGAACGCCTGTCGATAATAGAAGGGGCCAGCTATTTCACACCTTGCTTTTGCACTGACTTCCCCCTGCTTGAAATTCCTGCAGCCTCCTCAGCCAGTACGCTGCCCAGACCTGCACACTCTCAGCCTACGGCTCAGATGCACCAGAACAGGCGCTGCAGAGGGGGAATCTGGGACTTCCTGCACATGGCTGTTGCCAGAGCTCCATTCATGGGCCAGCTGATGCCCTAAGCTGGTTCCTGAAGCTATGAGACTTCATACTGACAAGGAAAGTTCTCTGTCCCTACCGGCCACATGGGACCAAGCCTCACCCACAACCCAGACCAGATGGGTGCCAATGGCCTCCAGTGTGCCTTGTCTGAACAGGTGACTAGTTGGGCGGTCCTGCAGGGACTGCCCCTCAGTGCACAAGCTCCCGCTGCCAGGGGCAATTCCTGCCTCATGTTACTTTCCAAAGGGTGGAGGATTAGGACATGCAGAATCCAGAAAACAATCTTACAACTCCTCCTCTCACCGGAGCTGCGAATCTACCCTTACACATGTCCATTTGGGTGCGATGGTTAAAGCCCAGGGCCCTATGCCAGGACACCTAAGTTCTACTCCTGACTGTGCAGCCATGGCTCAGTCCATAGCCCTGGAGTTCCTCAGTTTCCCTACTTGCAAAAATGGGGTTAAACCCCTCTCATAGCTCCTGGGGACGTGCCAGTCAGTCATGCACCTTCAGCCCATCAGCTGAGAGGAGCTAATGATGGTGAAAGGGCTACATGCATCACATGCTGTGATACCTGGGACACTGCCAAGTCCTTCTCCTCCCACTAGGAAATTAAACAAACTCACGCACTGCACAACACTGGGAATATCTGGAATCTCCCCGCCCCCGTTAAGAAAAGCCTGCTTCTGGGGGGCGGCAGTCAGCTTAATGGGCTAGGATGCTGCTTGCTACAGCTCCATATGCAAGTGACAAAAGAACCCGGCTCCTCTCTGGTGCACCAAGCGTGCTCTGGGAAGCAGCTGCTAGGGTTCAAAGCGCAACGGTCACGGCTGGCTCCTCCAGAGCTCTGCGGGTCACTCTCACACTCTCACAGTGCAGGCTCCAGCTTGGGAGAATTCCAGAAAGGCACCAGCACTTCCTGTGCTGCTGGCTCCTCTCCTGGGACTGGAGTGCTTGCGGGAGGGGGCCTTCTCCTCACCCAGCAAATGGGGACTGAACTTGAGGAGTCAGGCTGGCGGAGGAGCTCCCTTGCTGGCCAAACTCAAAGCTAGCAAAAGCCTTCCCAGGTCTGAGCACCAGAGTGAAGCAGGAGAAACAAAGGGCAGGCGGAAAGAGAGGAAGGAAACAGACTCAGCAGGAAACTGAGAGGGAGAGGAGAAAAAGGAGGAATAGGAACTGAAAACATGCCAGCGAGAGACACCAGCTTTGGGGAGGTCTCGCTGAAACAGTCAGTGATGTCCCAGGAGTGCTGTGGGCCACAGAGCAGTAACTTAGGTGCTCTCCTCTTAACCCTTCCTGGCATTTGTTCTGCGACGAAGTACCACCAGGCTGGCACAGTTCTATACAGCTGACAACGGTGCTCTGGCCATGCCCTAGACTGAAGCACAAGGTGGGGGCTGTGGGTCACTGGCAGGGCTGTGCCTCAGCACCAATGTTCCTTCTAATGTTTGCATCCATATGTGGAATAATTTTTATGTGCACCCAGGCTGTGCGGATGTGCACCACCAGTAGAAACACAGGCTGCTGGCTTTGGGCTCTCAGCTAATGAGCTGGGTGGCACCTGAATCTCTCCAGGTGGTTGCCCATGTGCTCAGCGTACAGCAACACTGCTCAGAACCCAGCTGCGGACCAGCAAGGGGGCTGCAGAGCACGACTGTCCAGCACCTCTCTGCCGTCGGCTCTCCCCTGGCCACTGCCCTCACTCTCTCCTTTGCTCGAGCATGACGAACTCTTTAAAAATAGCCTAAAAAGCACTTGGACTTGTCATGTTGCCCATTCCCCCAGCCCCCTTGTACACGCATATATCTGGATGTCACATGCCTGAGTAAATGCTGACAGTTCTGTGAGTGCCTGATGAGGATGGCAGCTGGAAAGGGCCCAGGCCCCTCTGCACTGGCGACTGGTCCCAGCCTGAGAGGGAAGGGTGAAAGCAACATATTACACACCCATGCTGAGTTTAAGGCTGTCTGATGACTGTGCTCTACCAGCCTGGCAGCAGGAAACCCAACCGGACACCCCACAGGGCAGAACTCAAAGGGAACAAAGAGTTGGTCTCCAGCTGAGGGCCCACAACACGAGGCAGCAGCTGCTCCTCCTTAGGGGACAGCCTTGGAGATGGACAGGTTGAACTTGCTGCATAGAGGGATCAAATCAAATCCCAGTTAGAGCCTGTGTGATTCAAGCTGGGCACGCGCACTCCAGCCCCTAACTGCGGAGGTCCGTTCTCCTTTCCTCCTCCTCCGGCCCGTCTGTGGAGAAATATCAGACACTCAGCCTGCCTCAAGGAGTCTGCATGAACACAACTCATAGGGCCCCAAGCAAGGCAACAGTCCCGCTGTAACCAAGAAGCCTGGCACAGACACTGGGGAGCTCAGCTCTTTGACCCTTTCCTGATTCAGATCCTATCATTCACCTTCAGTTCAGCAAGGCACCAGAGGCTCTGGATGCCTTTAATCACAGCAGCTCACAGTGGTTGCTCATTAAGCCTCACCACTGCAGCTATCTTACAGGTGGAATAAATTTTGTTCTGAGCACCAAGCTGTGTGCAAATGTGCACCATCACTAGAAACACAGTTGCTGGCTGCAAGCACTCTGCTAATTGGCTGGACAGCACCTGAATCTCTCCTGGGTGGCCACCCCAATGCTCAGCTCATAGGGAATACTGCCTTATGGGTGTGGAAACTGAGGCAGAGAGGGGCAGGAACTGGCCCAAGGACAGAGGTATCAGGGCACAGCTGGGATTAGAATTTACTCCCTTTCTAAGCACTAACACCACTGACTAGTCCCTCTCCCCAAGAGGATAGTGCAAAACCCTGAGAACGAGGCCGTTTCCCATGGTCAGGAATAAACCAGGTCAGACCGGTGGAATTTCAAAAGTCGGCTCAGTAGCATTGATCTCTGGAGCTGAGTTTTACAGAGTTCCATCGCATCTTCAGTGCTTCTCACTCGTCATCCTTGCAGCTCCCTCTTTTGTCACACTCCCGGGTGCCTCACCTGAGCTCTCCGGGGAGGGATGTTTCTCCCATCTCTGCTCTGTGCTCTCAATTGAGTGCAGCCCAGGCCGCAGCAAGGGGGGAAATTCCCGCCTGACTTTTCCAAGCTCTCTTCAACTCCTCATGCTGCTGTGGATTCCTAACCACAAGGGCATGTGTCAAATGCAGCCTCCTGCCAGAGCTCAGGGGATGGGGGAGGGAAGCAGGTCCTAATTGGTTGCTTTAGCTCCTCTATTGCATCCAAGGGTTTCTTTGGTGGGTGAGAACAGGAGGGTGCAGAGGTTTCTCTTGTCTACTTCCAAGCTGCAGTGCTCACGCTTTCACCTCGCTGTTTCCCTCCCTCCCATCTCTCTCCTGGTCCTTTCCCGGCTGTTGCACACGCCAGGGTAGGTTTTCCCCGCAAAGGTCCTTCCGTGCTTTGCTGCCATCAGTTTGGATACAGCCTGCGGCTCACTGAACTGCTTCTCATGTCCTGTTTGCCAGCCCAGCCCCCAGCCCCGAGACCAGACCTTTGTTTGCATCTTTGCTCTGGGGATGGGCTGCAACACAGCTGCTCCACCGACAGCAGCTGACGCACAGCATCCCATTAAAGAACCTGACGAGTGCGCCTGGGGAGGTGGGGGTCTGCCCAAGAGATAATTGTTAACTAGGATTTTTTAAGAGAAAGATTGGCTGGGGCACTGGCTAGGCCGTGGGATTAGAATGAGGCATTTTACAGCAAGGGCAGCAGACGCGGGTGTGAAATGAGGCTGGTGGGGCTTAGCTCAGTGCCCACTGACAAAGGGGGGACCCAGGGTGGATGAACTGCCCCCCTAGCTACAGCACGCTGGGCAGGGCAGAGCCACACCAATAGATGCGATAGTGTGTACAGGGAGGTTGACCTCACTGGGCTAGGCCTGTTTTTGGATAAAGGTGAGGACTCCCTGATGCTGGGCTGTTGAACCCCTGCCAGGGCAGGGTGTAGTTCTCCCTGTAAGCTGAGTGCTTGGCCGGCCACCCAGGAGAGATTCAGGTGCTGCCCAGCTGATTAGCAGAATGCCCACAGCTGGCAGCATGTTTCTACTGGTGGTGCACAACTGCACATGCCTAGGTGCGCATACAAAATTTATTCCACCCGTGGATGGAAAAAAGAGAGAACCCTGCGGTAAGGCAGCCACAATGGTGAGAATTAATGAGCGACCACTGTGAGCTGCTGTGACTAAAGGGTGTGGCTCTCCTGCAGAGCCATGGGAGTGAAAAGGGCGTAGCTTGCTAACAACCCAAGGTGCTTCCTCTCTGCAGGGCTCAAACATCAACCTCCAAGGACCTGACTGCTTCAGCCACTAGGCCATATGTCCTTCCTGATCTGGGAATGCAATGCAGGCGTTCTGGCTTTCAGCCTGCTGCATTAACCTCTTCTCTTCAGGCTCACAAGTCCCTGAGCTGCATTCCACGCTGCACCCCGTTGCCTCATGGGAACGCAATGGTGGGTTGGGTAGCCCGATGGGGTGCAGAGAGGCAGGACTTGCAGCCCGTGCGTGAACGGAGCAATGCAGCCTGTCCCTCTGGGGAAACTCCCCCTGCTAGTGGAATTAACCAGGAGAGCTCAGTGTGAAGAAGGGAAAGCAGGTCTCTCCCAGCCTGGTTGTAGACCAAAGGCACCAGTGGAACCCTGGCTGGATATGCCCCAGGCGGGTTAGCCTGGGGAACACAATGCCACACGTGCAAGTTCAGGCAAATGGGAGGGGAACCAGAGGCACTGAAAGGCCCAGCAGCATCATTAAACCGTTTGCCTACCAGACACCTAACCCCCTCTGGGTGCATCCTGAGCAGTGACGACCCTCTGCTGCCAGGAGTTGGGGGTGCTTGGCAGTTACCACTCTGGAATGGCCGTCCTGCTCTTTCCAAGGTCTCTTGGCTCCTCTTGTGCCACACACAGACCAAGGGGTTTATCTGCACAGCAATCCTCTTCCTCCGTTGATATGGGGCCTACGAGGACCTAAATTATTCTTTGTGGAGTCCAGAAAGCAAGTCCCAGCACAGCAGCCAGGCTCAGGCACTGTGGAACATGGGCTACGTCTACACGTGCACGCTACGTCAAAATAGCTTATTTCGATGTAGCGACATCGAAATAAGCTATTTCGATGAATAGCGTCTACACGTCCCCCAGGGCTGGCAACATCGACGTTCAACGTCGACGTTGGGCAGCACCACATCAAAAAAGGCGCTGCGAGGGAACATCTACACGCCAGAGTAGCACACATCGAAATAAGGGTGCCAGGAACAGCTACAGACAGGGTCACAGGGCGGACTCAACAGCAAGCCGCTCCCTTAAAGGGCCCCTCCCAGACACACTTGCACTAAACAGCACAAGATACACAAAGCCGACAACTAGTTGCAGATCCTGTGCATGCAGCATGGATCCCCAGTTGCAGCAGCAGCAGCCAGAAGCCCTGGGCTAAGGGCTGCTGCACATGGTGACCATAGAGCCCCGCAGGGGCTGGAGAGAGAGCGTCTCTCAACCCCTCAGCTGATGGCCACCATGGAGGACCCCGCTATTTCGATGTTGCGGGACGTGGATCGTCTACACGTTCCCTACTTCAATGTTGAACGTCGAAGTAGGGCGCTATTCCCATCCCCTCATGGGGTTAGCGACTTCGACGTCTCGCTGCCTAATGTCAAAGTTAACTTTGAAATAGCGCCCAACACATGTAGCCGTGACGGGCACTATTTCGAAGTTGGCGCTGCTACTTCGAAGTAGCGTGCATGTGTAGACGCGGCTATGCTGGCCCTACACAGCTCTGTTGATATACCTCAGCCTGGGCTGCAAACCTCCCGTACACCAGCCCTTGGCCTCCCATCTAGTATTGCTAATGCAGTTACAGTCCTGACCATCTGTGAGCACTCCACAGGGCTCCGGCTCACTTCTGCTCATGTGTCATTGCGTAGCCAGGCGGGGTCACACCCATGGAGGCCTGCACCGCTCTGCTTGCACAGACCTCGCTGCTTTCTCAGTAGTGCTCCTGGACAGCACTGCTGGGACTCCTGATGCGTGACCAGCACCAGTGCCAAGCCTTTCCTTAGCCTGTCCTGTGCTCGTTTGAAATGTGGACAAATGCCCAGTATGGGCTCAGCTCAGAGGTAACCGAATTCACTTCCCTTGTGACCCAAGTGACATTTACAACTAGCTATTTAAAGGCGAAAAGGCAATGCTTTCAAACTGACAGCACCCCAGGGATATGTTAGAGTTCAGGAATGAATTATCCATGAAAGCTACACCCTGGATATTGCTGGGACAAGGGTTACAAGGAAACCTGACAACAGGCTGCTTCAAGAGTAGGGCGGGGGCGAGGGGAGGACAGACTCCTTGTTTAAAATACAAATCAACTAAAAACAACGTGTAGAAAATAATTTCGCAGCTACAGCTTTCCAAATCTCTTGGCAATCCAGGGGACGAAATCTGCTGCTGGTTATTCCGCTTTCCACGCACTCTGTGCACATGACAAAGACCTTTTGGTTCAGAAGTTCTCTGTGTCTGAAAACAGGGCTGTGGGGAAAACGTCACGGCCACAGGAACTACAGATCGCTGCCTTAACCCTATCGTTAGAGAAGAATTCACAAGAACTGCCACACGGACCGCAGGTTCAACATTCTGCCTGATAAGTGGCAACCTTTGAGCATTGGCCTGCTAAACCGAGGGTTGTGAGCTCAATCCTTGAGGAGGCCATTTAGAGGCCTGGGGCAAAGAGACTTAAAAAAGGAAAAAAAATCTGTCAGGGATGGTGCTTGGTCCTGCTGTGAGGAAAGGGGACTGGACTCGATGACCACCTGAGGTCTCTTCCAGCTCTGTGAGATGTGTAATCTTCTAAAGTAATTGCAGAGCCATTGGGTGTAGCCAGAATAGTCCCACGAGACAGGGAAAAGCTTCTGATCTAAATTGGCCAAGTGTGAATGCCACTGAATTAAATGGATTTACTCTAACTCAGGGGTCAGCAACCTTTCCGAGATGGAGGGCCAAAATTTGACCTTTTGACCTCTATGTACAGGCTGAGTGCCGGTGATACTTTTAAAGTCACTAACAGCCCTACTTACGACAGCTTCATTTCAAACTAAATGAAGGTGCAGAGCTTTGCTGTTGAGGTGGTGGTTGGTAGCCTTAGCTGGTCTTTTGTTAACCCACAGGCAGCCTGGCTTTGAGCAAGCGCCCAGCTGCATGTGGGGGGGCGGGTGGGTTGGGGCTGAGCTATTGGCTCCTGTGCCACTCTTGGCACCCATGCCGGGGGGTTGCTGATCCTGCTCTAGATTCACATTGAGACTCTGAGGTCAGAAGCCATATCTATGTCCCTTCTGCCATCTGACTCTGTTCACCCCCCTTCAGACATTTTACCCAGGCTGCCCAAGAGAGAAATAAAAACTCAGCTAAGACAAGCCACTAAACTGTTACTTATTTCGCCTCTAACGTCAAACCCAAAGACTGGGAGAGACTGGCCAGGCAGGGGCTTCCTTCAGCCCTAGCGAGCTTCTGAGTGGCCCAAAAGTGTTCATTACACAAGCAACTAGCTCACAGCAGCATGTCAGGTCCTTAAAAATCACACAGTTGGGTTTATAAATCAAACAACGAATGAAATTCCCATGCCAATGCCTGACAGCCACTTAGAATATATGTCACCCCTGGAAGAATTTAGGGGTTATGACCAGAAACTTTCAGTTGTGCTATTTACCCATATAGAAATGTAGTGTTCAATTAGCTGAGCACCAACATTCCAAGATCAAAACAAAAGCTGAAACCTCTAACTTCTGTGAATGTCTGCCAAAGCAGTAGGTTCTTTGGGTCACCCCAGAGGGACAACATATGGATCCCATCTGGAGTCTTCTACTTACACCTTGGGTCACAAAGTGATTTACCAATCTCTGCAACTAGCTACATCACGAATCCCTAAAGGTTAGGGAAATTCTTTATGTTTAAACTTGAATTTCATTATTGCAACTGGAAAGCTGGATCCCTGCAACTCTGCTATGTTAAAACCACACCTTGTTCTGTAAATTGTTAATAAAACGAACACCACACAAATAACCACCAAACCGCCAATCTCACCCCATCTCCACGCTGGTGTCAGTTTTTTTTCCTCCTGGTCTCTTCTTTGGTCTCCTTTGATTCACTCCACGTTTTTATTTCTTTTTTCCCTTCCTCCTCCTCTCTCTCTCTCCGGATCCGGATGCTCTTTAAATTTCCTCCGGAATTTCACTTTGAAATCCGCTAGTTTTGTTGCTTGTACAAAAATGACCTATAATCCCGAAGCATGCATGGGTGGGGGATGGGGTGAGATCTTGGGCAACCTTCTCTGGTGGGGCTTCTCCCCACCACGAGCTGCAGCCCAGGAGATCCTAGAGACAACCAACTTTGGAGCACACTGAAATGTTGCAGTCCACAGCAGGCAGTTCCCTCCTCGCAAGACGGGATCCCTTCTTCCCTTCAGCATGGGCAGCAGCCACAAGATTATTTGCTCCTTTTACAAACCCTTTGCAACAATGCAGCCTCCCTGCTAGGCCAGCTACTGAATCGCCCTTGAAGTTTGTCCCACCGCCCAAAAAGTGAAGCTGTGTCCACAGTCTGTCCCTCTTGATCGTGGTTTCTTTGTTCTCGCTCTCATTTTTTTATTCGCTTCCTGCCTCTGCCAACTGCCCCATCTCGGTCACATTTCTCTTTCTTTCTCCTGACTTTATTTCCAATGGTTTCCTCTGGCTCAGAGGCACCATCTGCTGGGCACAGCAGCACTGTACACACACTGCAACACCAAGCTGTTAAATTCATAGCACCGTGCAATGATGTCCCAACCCCACTTCCCCTCTCCTCCATTCCTGGGGTTTGGCTCTTACTCTGTAATCTGATTCAGGCTCTGAGTCTGTCTAGACTAGGGTGGAAGCTGTCTGATCAGCCGGTCCATGGTAAGGTACAATTTACCCTTGCAACACTCGCATTTCCAAACCTGTTGGCTCCCACTTAAAAAAAAAAAAACAACAAAGCTGACACTTTTTATCTGAGTTCAAAGCAATGTTCCCTGTCTGCTGGTTACTTGTGCAATCGTTCAGGAGATATTCAAAGGCCGAGTGCCCCCAGCAAGGGTTTGTGATTCCTATTGGTGGTGCACATTACACATGCCTCAGTGCGCATACAAATTTATTCCACACATGGATGAAACATTGGTCTAAACAGAGCTTTTCAGAAAGACAGAAGCCTGTGTGATGGGGTTCAGGGGTCCCCCTGCACTGCACCCCATCCGCTGGCAGGAGAGACTCTCACTCAGCAGGTACAACAGCAGGTTTATTAGGCAACAGATGTCCAGTTTCTCACAGAAGCAACAGCATAGCAGCCAGAGACAGTCCTTCCAACCTGTCCTGGGGAGAAGACCCCAAGGGGTGCCCCTCTGGGGTGTAGCTTCCCCCTCCTCAGGCTGGCTGCCTTCCAGGTCTCCCTTTTCCTAGCCTCTAACTGCCACCCCCGATTCAAACCCCTCTCAGCTCCTCCCTGCTCTTTGTTCAGGCAGAGGTGTTACCTGCCAGTTGTAGCCCCAGGGTCATCCTTAGCCACTGGGAGCTGCTGCTTGCCTCAGACATCCAGCCTGACTCACACATGCGCTCCCCCCACTCCATCACAGCCTGATCCAGCCAACACTCTGGTTCTTCCACTGTTATCCGTAGCTGTGCAGGGCAAGAGTGAAACACTGACATTTAGACCTGGTCACATTTTACATCCACTTTGTGCAGGTGGAAACAGCTGAACTAGATTTGAAG
This sequence comes from Carettochelys insculpta, assembly GCF_033958435.1. Taxonomy (NCBI): domain Eukaryota; kingdom Metazoa; phylum Chordata; order Testudines; family Carettochelyidae; genus Carettochelys; species Carettochelys insculpta. Next base: position 15,215,419 of record NC_134163.1, on the reverse strand, counting down.
CAAAAACAATGAGAAGTCCCATGGCACCTTATAGACTAACAGGTATATTGGAGCATGAGCTTTCCTGGGCAAAGACCCGCTTTGTCAGATGCATTTGAAGCGTTGGAGAAGGAGGCCCTTAGAGAAGATTTATGAGCAAAGGGAAGGCTGGGTGGATCGACAAAACACACACCAGAATCCAGAGATGGAGACAGATGGACCAGCAGAAGCACTGGGATCAAGGGATGCAAACAGATTTGACGATATTAAAGAAAAGGTCCATGCATACAGCAGGTAGCCAAGCAGCTGCAGTAAACAGACCCATTCTGTGAATACTCAAGACCTTAACCAGAACTAGGGCTCCCTTATGCTGGGTGCTTTTCAAACCCAGTGGGACAGGCTCCTTTCCAGCTGGAGGTCCACTGCCTTCCCCCACATTACTTCAGCAGCGAACACAGCCCAATGTAATTTGAGGATTACACGTTCAGCTTTCTTGTGGCCTGGACCTTGTGCACTTGTTTGCAGGACGCCACGTGCCACCTGATTAGAAGGGCAGCGTTTTACATTCCCTTTGTTCCACGGCACACCAGGCGCAGAGCAGAGCAACAGGGGATATTTGTCTCTAAGTGGCTGGTGAAGAACACGTAGCTACTGTACATCCACACGGCCACTTATGTCAGCAAAACTCAGGCTGCTCAGGGGTCTTGACTACTTCACCCCCTGAACCACGTAAATTACACCAACCTGAGGGAGAGTGTGCACAGTGCTTCTGGCACCAGGGCTTCTGCCGCTCATGCAGGTGGTTATATTGTGACACCAGAAGACAGCTCTCCTGTTGCCATACAGCATCTCCAGAGCATGCAGCTGCTTCGACGCAGCTGCACTCCTGAGGTTCTGTGCATGTAGGTATCAGAGGGTGCTTGCAGGAAGCACTCTGGATGTAGTACAAACATCGGCATCACCAGGGCCCCTGCTGCGAATGGCTCTGTCTCAGGGACCAAAATCTACTACATAGTGGAGAGAGTTTGTATGTCCGTCCGTCTGTCCATGAGTCTGTTCATTTAAGAACTCCTCCTAAAATGGAAAGAGCTTGGCCACCAAATTTGGTACACAGCTTCCTCTTATAGTGTAAAGCAAGGATTTAGTTATGCCATGAGAATGGGATGTGTGTGGAAAGAGGTTGGTAGCAGGGACAGTTATACTCCAGAACGATCTCAAGGTGGCAGCAAGCAAGTATGCTCCCAACAATCCCAGAAAACCATGAAGCAGCTGCCACCCCAACCTAGGCCAGGGCAGCACCTGCCAGCTGGCCAGGTCAGCCCACACTGCCTCAACCCAGCCCTGAGGAGCAATGCCAGTGCGTAGCATGGCTCTCCCCCACATCTCCAGGCTGGCCCTAGGGAGCAATGCTGACAGCAATCCCCACTCTGACTTCCTCCACTGCCCTAAACCCCGCCACACCTCCCAAGCCCTCGTACACATGAACAGCTGTGGTGTTCAAGTGCATGGACTATTACAAGAGCCCAGTCTCATTTTTTGCTTGTGATTTATTAGGTTGCCTGCATTAATAAGGAGGAGAGTTTGCATTAACTCCAGTCAGTTCTGAATAGGAATGTTTCCACGCCCTAATAACTTCTGGGCATGGCAGGCTGGCACTACAGTGATAAGCTGTGCCCATGTCATTTCCCAAGGAAGTGCAGGAGCAGCAGCCTTTCTTTTAGCATTATTCAGAGGGAGTTTATCTAGAGGGGACAAACACAAGGGTCCTCCGGCTAAGACTTTAAGCTCTTTGGAGCATGGGATTTTTTATTATACGGTATTTCTACAGAGTGCAGACCTTTAGATGCTGCAACAGTATGCTGCTCCTCACCCTCCTCTATCATCCCCCAACTTACATTTCACAGTATACACAGAAGGGAAATTTATGTAGATTCCTCATCCTTTGTCACCAGCATCCATAGTACTAGGAACCCCTAGGGGCCAGTGTTTTAACCATTCTGTCAGCTATGGCTAGCTCTATTTTAAGGTGAGCTGATGCAATGCTTAAAACAGCAGCAGCAGCAGCAGCAAATGACCCTTTACCTTATGATCTCCTTAACCTCTGATGATAGGCCAAGAAGCAATGGGCTTAAATTGCAGCAAGGGAGGTTTAGGTTGGACAGTAGGAAACTGTCAGGGTGGTTAAGCCCTGGAATAAATTGCCTAGGGAGGTTCTGGAATCTCCATCATTGGAGATATTTACAAGCAGGTTAGATAAAAATGTGTCAGGGATACTCAAGATCAGTGGTTCCCAACCTTCTCACTAGTGCAGACCGTCCATCACCCCCCCAAAACCATTTGCGGACCCCATCAAAGCCAATTCTAGCTGCTACATACATTTCATTAAATGAAAAAGGAAACCACATCGATTTTCAGACAATGATTCATAACATGATTGGAAGAGATTTCATTTAAAAATAATAATTGTCACTTTGCAATTTATTTAAAACTTATTTTCTATGAACACTTTTATTGATCTTTTATTTGTTTCATGACCCCCTGCAATACCCGCACTGAACCCAGGTGGGGAACCACTGCTCTAGATGTTGCTGGGTCCTCCCATGAGCGCGGTGGTCTGGACTTGATGACTTCTCAAGGTCCCTTCCAGTTTCTAGTATTCTGTGAGTATATGACCCATCTCTGCCAGAGTTTCCAATACTGACACCAGTGGAGCTGAACAGATGCTAGCAATGATGGGAACATTTTGAAGTTTCACAAGTGGACTTGAACAGTCTCTGTCAGTAAAGTTGTGCAACTGGTGAAAACAGCTTCTGGTGCCTCTCTGAATCTGAGCAGGCAGATGGACCAGCAACTCCAGGGTGGCCTGCTCTGCCAGGCCCACAGCCAAGGTCAATGCCAGGACCTTACTCCTTCTACTCTACTTTCTCTGTCCTTCATACGGACAACCTGGCCACCAATGACAAAGGGACTAAAATAAACCACACTGAAGACTCTGCTGAAAGTAGGACACAGTATCTTTCATACTGACCTACTAACAGGAGGTTATCTATGGCTCCTCTTAGAAAGCTAATTATTTTACATGTTAAAATTAGGGTAATTAGATCAGCAGGAATTGCACTGAAATCAGGTGGTAGTAACCTTATGTGGATGTCCTTCAACAGTGTCTTTGTTCCATTCCTACCTTTTTCTTCTGAAGGAGGACAATTAATGTCTCCTGCCCTTCAGAAGAGAACAGAAATGAGATATTTTGATCACCTCCCCCATGTCATTAGTTACACAGCTATTGTCAAGTTTGCACCATTAATCTTCCTGTAGCTCTTTACACAGTGGCTCAGAACACAGGCAAGAGCACACAACGGATCACTGCCTAAAGGGTATCCTGAATGGCAGAATAATTTCAAAGCATATTCACTGGCCAAGATTCATACCTTCAAACTAGTTCTTTGCATTTCATTACTACAATGGATGGTTGCAGTCAGAGAGGACTTAGCATTATGGTTGCGCAGCAGCATTTCAGTCTCTTCTTTTTCAGCTGCACATTTTTTATGTAAAATCTCCCTTCTCTCCACTTCCCTTTACTTGATCCCACGAGAAACGCTGATGAGTACTGCCACCTTTAGTGTGTTCCATGAAAAAATGCAAACTGTTATTAATTAGCATCTGCAAAACTGCCAAATCTAGAGATCTGGAACATGAGGAGTGCTGGGTGTTTAGCAAGTTTCAACAGCTGGCCACAATTTGTGCAGCATTTCCATGTAATGAGACACAAGAGGCCCTTGTAAAATACAACAGTTCTCAGGGCTAAAAGCTGCATTCAAAAGGAAAGATTGGCACTCTGCTGTAGTGTAAGGATAGTGTGAAGGAAACATTAAACAACGGATTTGGTCTTTTCTGTCAATCAATCTAGGTCATGATACTGTACTCATCATCCTGGTTTCTGAGCATCCTTCTTCAAATATCTTTTTAAAGCGGGTGTGCGGTGTGGCATGAAAGTGCACCTGCCCAGGAGACAAGTTCTAATCAAGTCTGAAACTTCTGCTTCTGATGCAACTTGAGGACTGGAGAAAGCTAAGTGTACATGTGCGGAAGAGGAGAGAAGGAAGCACTCATTCTCTGAACGCCTCTAGAGCTAGATATACAGATAGAGAGCACAGCTCTTTGTGGATTTCAGCGCTGGAGAAATCAGGCTGCTCGCCAGAGAAGGAGATTGAGACATTTTAAAAACAGCTTCAGGCAAATATGTAGGGTATTCAGTGATGTTTAACAAAGAGGATTATGGCACTTGGATGGTGGCCATGCTCTGAGGTAAATAAACTTGCGTCAGCTATGTAGTACATGAACTGGGTCATGATGCTGTTTGGGCTGGGGAAAGATATCTTGTAAAGGTCATTAAAATACATTAGGAATTTAATGTGTGCAATGCTTTGAAGATTTAAAAATCTAATAAGACGGTGGGGGGGGGGGGGGAAGCTTTGTGGCCAGTGGTGTGAGGAAAGGAAGATTAGTTAGGAATGTCTAAACGCTAATCCACAGCTCCGACACTGATTCCATCTGTGGCCATGAGAATGTTGTTTAATCTCATTTGTACAAAGGGGATAATATCAACTTCACAGGGACACTGGAGGAATTAATAAAATGGTATTTGTAGAGTAAGCAGATAGTCTCCGAAGGTGAAAAAGCACTATTTAAGTGTTAAAAGTTTTTAACCACTCCTGAAGATGTAGTGTCTATAATGGTGGAGCAATACTGTGTTACAGAAAAGGAGATCAGTGTAAACTTTGAACACTTGTTTATTTTTTCAACACATGCTAACAATACCAAAAAAATGATGTAACATTTTTTTTTCCAAGACAGCAACTGGGAGCGAATTTATGTTGAGTGCACAGCTTGGCTCAGTTGACTTTGAGCTTTCAACTCCTACTCAAACATTATATTCCGCATTCCTCAACAGGAAACATTGTGTCCTCCTCAACCAAACAGCTTTGTGAGCTGCAAGTCCCAGATCTCTTTGTGAGACTTGTGTTGTGTTGTACCTTAGCGCGGTGTTCCTTTTCTGAGGGAAAGCTCACAAGTGGTACTGATTCATTAACAGCGGAGGTGTTTGTTTGCATGGCTGAACTTTCCCTCACAGCACTCGGCCCTTCTGTGCCCAATGTTGAACCTGGCAAACAATCTGCATTTGCTGTTTTGGAGCTTTTCTCTTTCCTCTTCCAAGGCAGAGACAGATGGCCTTTGCAAATGTTCCAAACAAGCAAGGAAGAAAAAAGGAGTGCAAATCCAGCTACCAAAAGTTTTAAGATAAGCGTCTCGTTCTGGTCTTTTAGGGATTTTTGGTTTGCTGGGTCATTCAGCAAGGCAGATGATATCAAAGATTTAACATTCAGAGCTGGGTCTGCATTTGGTTGATTCTTTGTGTAATTCTTAGGAAAAATGAAAACACTATCCTGCTGCATATAAAGAACATATCTAGCCACAGTAACAGTGAATTCTTTTCCATTAGCTCTCTCTAAGGAATGACAGTCATAAAACCCAGCATCAGCTACTGACACATTAAATATGACTATTCCTCCATCATACAGCAGGTATTTAGAATCTTTTGCCTGAAGACTGCTTCCATTAAGCTTCCACACCATCCTAGCCAGGTTGGACATGGGCACACATTTAAGGTGAACACTGTTGCCAATGATAACCGAACAGTTTCTGACATTATTTCCTGAAATTGTGAAGGTGGGTTTAATTAAGAACAACAAAGTCTTAGTTTAATCTGCTTGGCCACATATATGTTTAAAGAAACATCAAAAGTAATTGAGCAACATGACACAAAGGACAGTGGGTGCTTTAAGGTGTGTGAATGAACTACAGAAATTGACAGATTTAATTGTCTCCTCCCATCTGCTAAAAGGGCATGATAGCACAGATTGGTTCTAGCTGGCCTGATTCCCAGTGATAATCTACCAGTCTGAATTAAGAGCTGAAAATCAGGGCCTGAGTTTAAATTCTCACTTTGCCCAGACTAACACAGTATGTATCCTTAAGTAAATCCCCTCATCTTTCTGGGCCTCAGTTTCCACACTCAATTAACACACTTGCTATTCTACCCTCTCAAAGCAGTCATGAGGATTAGATACTAGCTGGACAGGGCTCTGAGGATACAAACACCTTCAACTTCACCACATTACACTAATATCCGATAATCTGCAATAGCTGCCTTTTAATGTTCAGTGCAATTTAAAACAAAGTCCCTAACTCTGTGAACATGTGAATATTAAAATCTTTTAAAATATTGATCTCAAACCCATATTTTAAAATAGATCCTTCTGAACAAGCAGCTTTGTTTAAATACTTGACTATTTGAGTTATATTTCTGCAGAGCAACACCAAGGATCAGTCACAGTGACAGAGTTAACAGGACTTCTTACATCCTGCTTGACTTCTTTAGTATGGGGAGGAGGGAACATACCAACAGCCTTACAAGTCATGCCTTACATTTTCTACTTCCCATGAGATCAGTGGTTTCAGCTGAAACTAAAATATCCTGATTAAAAGTTCAAAACCATTGAGGACAACCAAGCCAAATCAGCTGAGCATTTTCTTGTCAATGTTTTTTTTTCATCCTGGGGGTGTATTTTAAGTTTGTTAATATATCGGGCATTTCAATGTCCCCAGTTATATGACCCATGTGATACAATGATTTTCAGTTTGTACTATGTTAAACAATGCTTTCTTAAAGACAAAAGTTCACATACCCAATTTCGGACATCTGGAAGCATCACCATTTTTAATACTCTGAATTAAATCCCTGGAAGAAAGGAGAGCTGGGTAAGAGAAACAGATCATGAAGGCATGTAAAAATGTCCAAACTTTTGGGACAATAGCTGTAGCGCTATCCTGATTTTGTTATATTTTATTGACTAGTAGAACTGAATTTAAAAAGCAAGACAAATATCATCTCAGGTTGATATGGCCCTTAACAATATGTCATTACTTACTGCAAGTCTCCTGTTTGATTAGCTACTGGAACGCACTTCTCAAAAGACTGAGACCATGCGCAGTAAGGATCCCTTGCCAAAACACAATCCAAGCAGAGTTTATATTGGCTGCATACTGAAACGGGGAGTTGTACCACTTGGGATGGAGACCCTACATACAGCAGGCCCTAGAAAAGCAGTATTGAGCTGTGAGAGTTCTTAAACTTTATAGCATTTGGACGGCAATTTCTGAGACCTGACAATAAAGCAATATACATTGTGCATTAGTAGATTAATAATGAAAGGGCACATGAACATACACAGTGTTTTGCGGAACATATGAAAAGACAAGCTTCCTGCTCTGAAGAGACAGTAATCATTATGAAAACTCTGGAAATTCCTTTTGAAAAAAAGTGATATAGAAGTGCCACACGTGCATTTGCAAGTTTATGTCAGTTATTTTAAAATGCAAAATAAATCTACTTCCCTGGACAAAATCTCATGTATGGTTTTATTATTAATCAAGTGTTCTGCTAGAGATGGGTATTTTGTATATACATACATTGAAAAGCCAGATGTCCAGTGTAAAAGAGGAAGGCCTGCAGTACACCATTATAGCAATACCTTTGCATATGTACAGACAGAGGACCTACCTTTCTGGAAGAGAGTTTGAGAGACTGTACAGGCTCTGGGGACTGAAACAGCTGTATCTCTTCTACAATGAACATTTCTCCATCACAGTTGAGAGCTTTATGCAAATATCCATTATCTGCATAAAACAAGATGTATTTTTAAAAAGAGTACCATGTTCAAACATAGCATAACATTTTTAAAATTCATCAGCCTTTCTAGTGATTTAGAAAACAAATCTGGAGGACAGGAAATTTCCTAAATGTTCTCCTCATTCACCTTACAGTAAGTAAGAAGTTCTGCTTTTTCTAAGCAAAGAGGAGTCCCTGATTTTTGGAAGGTTTTCCCACATTCAAGCTCTTCTGATTTGGAAGATTTTCAAATAGCTCCTCAATGCCCCACAAAACAAACACACACTTTCCTGAGCATCTGGGCTGGAAATCCCAGACTAGGAAACTTCTTTATTCCAAGCACTTAAACAAAAATTGTAATCTTTCCTTCAAGGAATCTGAGGCTGCTGGTAATTGATTTGACTAGAAGACCCTTCACCCTGTGCAAGATTCACCATGTGCAGAAAGCCAGCAAGGCCTCGGCACCACTCGTGTCCCATGTAGCCCATTTTGCAAGGGAAAAACAGCTGGAGCACAGCCACGGTGCATTTTTTGAAAAGCCTGGTATACTGAATTGCCACTTTAGTACTGTACAACTGAGCAGTGTTTAAGTAGATAATAGTTCCCATTGCAGACTTCCTGATAAAAACAGAACAAACAGTGAGGCTACCAAGAAAATGAGTGCAATGAATCAAGTTAATGATACCATAGTTTATGAACTGTATCTATACAAGCTTTGCAAAAAGAAAGAAACAGACAATAAAATACCATTCATCAGACATTACACCAAGCCCTGATCTACCTGACTATAGACACAGTGGCTTCAATTCAGCAAGGCACCCAAGTCCCACTGATGCAAGCAGTAAGAGTTTTGCTGAAGTAAGGCTCATTCGATGAAATTTAGCCCCATACAAAACACAGTATCTTACTGTAGAGAACTAAAGCAGTTCAGCTAGGAACATCACCTGGAGGAAAAAGGAAAGTGCAGGCCCAGTATATGAACCCCCCTGCCTGTTACATTACAACATCGTACATTAAGACAGAGGATTTTTGGTACATTATTAGGAGTAAGTAGATCCTTTTGCCTTTTGAAGGCTTAGAAAAATAATTCTAAAACAAACGCCTCCATAATAAATCTTTTCCCCCCTCTAAAATAAAACCACTTACCTGTTCCTACAAACAAAACATCATATGTTTTTTTATCGAGGCCAGTGATTCTGTCTACTACAATCCTGGTATAATTTGAGCCTCTTTTCAGTAGCACTGGCCTATCACCAACTGAATTTACAGTTTTATCCATTAAAGGGTGGTCTCTAACAAACTGAAGAATTTTATCAGGCAAATCAAGAGAAGTGTTGTATCCACTATTTCGAGCAAAATTATCAATGCACTAGAAGAAATGTATAAAAACCACAATTACAACCATTTGTATAGTCCACCGATTTATAAACAACTGTTACTATGTACTAAACTTCTAGCTGTCTCTACCCAGCTTCCACTATGGGAATCCATCATTTGATAGGAATGAAATTCAGCCGGGTGCTATTTCAGGATGCTTGCACCGCTTAAGATCTGTGATGGAGCTAAGTAGGCAGACTGCCAACACAGGAGATCTCCACACATATGCAGATCTGAGGTGGGAAGAATGATGCGTCTGTGCAGGACATGGAACTACATCTGCACTGTCAAAATTTGGACTAGTAATTCCCTAGAAGAGAATATAATTAAAAGAATGTTTCCTTTAGAAGAGAATCAATGAGTATTTACAGCACCAGGACGTGGGAGTGGCACTTCTCCCCTGAACACCACCCATTTAATTTGTGAATTTTCCACAGTCACTGGCCCTTTATAGTTTCCTTTGGTGAAGACTTCTTGGACAGTTTTCATACTGAAGGCACAAACTGCAGAAATGTCCAACCTTCCCCTTGGATGTGAAAAAGAAGAAAGAGAAAACAGTTATTATGCCATTTATGCAGAAGGTAAGTCTGCAAAAACAACGTGCTTTTCACAGGGCATGTTGCTATTTGCTTTTTAGGGTTAGCGAACATATGTTTGTAAATGCATATCTAAGAAGCATCAGTTGGAAAAAGAGACACCGCATAAAAGATTTGATTAAAATTACACATCTTGTTAAAAATCAAGTAACATCCTCCAACTAAATAAAAGCAGCCTAAGAGAGGGACCTCTTCAGACTACTACTTATACTTCATTGATCAATTAGGTGACTAACATCCTGATGCCTCAGTTTCCCAATTCCTCCTCTCCACTTGTTATAGATTATCTTCCCAAACTCCATCATTTCAGTCTGTTAAAAAATAAGGATGTAAAATCTCACTTAATTAGTTGACTGGTTAAACCTCCTTAACTGATTAAAAAAGGTTTGGGAGCAGCTCCCAAATGCTCCCCACCTGCAGCTCTTTAGGGCTGCCCTGGACTAGGCCTGCTCAATCCCCCACTAATTAATCTGTTTAGGGTGAGGTTTATGGGCTAACCACTAACTTCCCTCTTAGAAAGTACATCTCTTCCCTTTGCATCCACACTGAAATATTTTCCAAAATTAAGTCTGAAAGGTTAAATGGATTATGAATGACTTGGGAGCTTTGGGTCAGAATCTCGCCTCAGTGGCACTAGTATAAATCCAGAGGGACTGCACTGACTCTACCTGAGTTACTCTGGGTTACACTGATGTAACTGAAAGCAGAATGTGGCCTCCTCTCTAATCCATTCAGAAGATGCTAATAGCTGTTCTGGCTCTTGAGAAAACAGATTAGGTAAATAGGGAGAGTCCTTTCATTTGAATTCCGTGATGCTGAAGTGCCTGTTCTTACAATCAGAATAGAAAATTTAGGAAGAGCCCTTGTAGAATTCCACTTACACACACCATGGGCCAAAATATGTGTGGGGTGAATGGTGGTGTAAGTTATACATCAAGCATAAACTGACATTGTTACAAATGAATGCAACTTCCACTGATCTGGGCCCCATTTTCAGGGTTTTGATGCATTTATGAACCATCAAAGCTGCCTTTTTTCATTACTTTGCCACTGGTACTCTTTGACATGTACAGTTCTGCTGCTGGTATATTTTGTCTGTGCCTCTTCATGTTGTTTTTATACATACACACGCACAGAGTGAGATCAAATTCATCATCTGTAAAAACATCTCTTGGAGTCCCTGGTTTTATTTTCAGAGAGCACGAAATCAGACAAGCTGCTTCGACAGAGGCTGTGTTTGGAAGAAGGGTACTCCAGTGGTTTCCTCTTATGACGGCACCGTTTATCCTGCATCTTAGAAGGAAAGTGATTTCAACTGGTTAAGCAACCCATGAAAAAGTCATGGCTCTGGTCTTCCAAGGTGATAAACAATGTTAAATTAAGTTTGCTAGTTTTAATTTTCCATCAGACTGGTGGAGAAGGCATAACTCAAGAGCCTGGACTGAAAAGCTCTTGATTAGTCTTCAACTAACAGCCTTAGCTTAGAGATTGATAACACTTAGCTTCAGAAAATGGCAGATCAAATTATTTAAGTCTGAGCTCTTCAAATATGTGGAATAACTGATCCATTCTTATTCCAAGTCACTGACAAATGCCAGCAATCAGGCCATTAACACCAAAGAGCTCACTACTCAATTCTGCAATTCATCTGCATTCATTAGAGCCAAGATACCTTTGATGCAAAGGGCTGGCAGTGGAGATACAGACACAGGAATGGCTGCTTCCCCAGTTGGAAGCAATAGATATATGATATAAAATGGGGACAGGCTAAACAGATATATGCACAAGTTCTAGTATAAAAGGATTATGTTATTTGCTGTTATTTCCTCTAGTTTCAGTGTTACAGTACTGCCTACTCTAGAAGACTCTGCCAACATCAGGGACACACTATGCTACACACTGCATAAACACATAGGCTACCGTTCCAGTACAGCGCTCTGTCGACAGCAGTCACTGCCGGCAGTGATTTCCCAACAAAACTTCTGTCCACAAAGTTCGGCCACCCACAAAAGCCAATCACAAGAGTATTCCGCTCTGTTGACAGAGGAGCCAGACTGCCTGGCTGCTCTCTCGAAAAAACAGATACCGGAAGCAAAGCAGACAGAGCTGCCCATTGTTCTGCATGCCCTGTCTGTCGAGGCACGGCCCCCCAGAGGGTCCACACATCTTTTTTGTCATCAAAATCTGTCAACAGCAGTGTTAAGCCTCATGGGTGAGAGGCAGAACGCTGCTGGCAGGTGCTGAGTTTTATCAACAAAGTGTTGACAAAACATATTTGTCTGTGGACATTCCACCAGTTTTGTCGACAAAACCGGTATTTTGTCGGCAACACTCATTAGTGTAACAGTAGCCATAGTGAAACACCATCCTGATGGCAAGGGCTTTACACTCCATGTGAGGGGTTCACAACCAATCCAAATTCACATTAGCTTGATTGTTACCAGAGACAAAAAGTTCAGAACCTCTACAGGAGAGCACGGCTTTGAATTGTGTTCATGCTGGTGATAATAGCAGCCTTGAGGTATTTTTATAAGTGGTTTATTATCATAATTATGATGATATAACTTCATCATATAATAAAAACCAAAAGAGAAAATACAGAGAGAAGATTATATTTTCAGTGAAATCAATTTCCAAGTATAGTTTGATGTGATAGGAGGTGGAGAAAAAAAACAAATAAGCACTTTTAGCTCTTGCCATGCAGATAACTAAACAATGCACCTCAAAGCCACAGGAAAATAGTTATTTATCATTACAGTAACACATTTTTTGAGATGTGTTGTTTATGTATATTTCACTCCTGGGGCGTGTCTACACTACACTACTGAGTTATTCTGGAATAGCTTATTCTAGAGTTATTATTCCAAAATAAACTATTCCAGGATTACACATCTACACTACATGGAAACCCTAAAATAAGCAAAATTTATTTGGAAACAAAGCAGCAGAAATGTAGCACTTTAAACACTAACAAAATGATTTATTCGGTGATGAGCTTTTGTGGGACAGACCCACATTTTCAAATCATTTTGTTAGTCTTTCAAGTGCTACATTTCTGCTGCTTTATTTTATTGGAGTACAGACTAACACAGCTAGCTCTCTGTTATTATTCAGAAACACTGTGTCCACACACAACAGAGACTACTTCAGATTAGAGCATTGCTTCCAAGGGCTCTAAGTTGAAATACTATGTCCACACAGCAGCCATATTTTGAAATAAGGTATTCCGGAGTAGTTTATTTTGAAATAGCCCCTACCCTCTGTCTACACAGCCCATATTTTGAAATATCTACATCTATTTCAAAACAGGCACTATTCTTCATATGATGACGTTTACCAAATTCAAAATAAGGCATCTGCTATTCAGAAATTATTTTGAAATAGTGGTTGTGTTGTGTAGACACTTAAAAAGTTATTCGAAATAGCAGCCATTATTTTGAAATAACCTTGCTGTGTAGACATACCCTTGGTGTTCACATGTCCCATGTGCTCAAAATTGGAGCTTTTTGGCCATAAGTGTCTGCTGGAGCCACTCATGGGGAAGAAGTAAAGAATGGAACAAACCCAACTGCCATTCATTGGGAAGGAGTGCAGGTTGTGGAATATGTACAGACATCACACCTTTAAAAAAAGCCAACCCCTGTAAAAGTAATACATTTTCTATTTTCTCTGGCGACACCTACACTACAGAGATCTTTCGAAATAAGCCGTTCTGAAGGAATTTCTTTTGAAAGAGTGCATCCACATACAAAAAAGCAGATCAGAAGAGTGATCTGCTCTTTCAAAAGAGGGAGTCCACACAGCCCCTGCTCTTTCAAAAGAACAGGCCAGGGATTTAAAATGAAGACTGTTCTTTTGAAAGAAGGACCCTGCAGAGCGTTTACACACATTTTCTTTCAAAAGAAGCTTTCAAAAGGGGGCGTTCTTCCTGAAACGGGAAAGGAAGTGTGATTTCGAAAGGAGCACCACATTATTTCAATTTACTTTAAAAAGCATGCTTTTTGTGTGTAGACACTCCATGGGCTCTTTTGAAAGAGCCCCCTTCTTTTGAAAAATCTTTTGAAAGAACTTGCTAGTGAAGACACAGCCTCTGTGTGCTTGTGTGTATAAAGTCTACTCTTGATGACACCCAAATGGTGAGCAAGTACAAGGCAGGTTCCTGAAGTCTATTTGGACAAAGAGTGCAGTACACCTCTGCCAAAAGCATCCAATCTTGATGCTTCCCCTATGTTGGAATATCTGGGTTGCATGAGAGGCAACACTTAAAAGCCCAGTGAGGAAATGAAACAGCAAATAAGCCAGATAACTTCGTGAACTATCCAAAGTTTTCCAAAAGGCAACATAAAGACAAGTAAGTAAAGGTGAGGCCCAGGAGATGCATCAAGACATGGCCCAGGGGAGCTTTTTCTCCCAGTCCTGGCCAAGGCAAAGTTGCTGAATGGTGGTTGGGCCTGCTCTGACCTTTATGTTCTCACTGCATTAGCATGAAGACACTCACAGCACAAGCACAGCTCCAACAGACACTGCTAGCCAAAAGACTCTGACCTTGAGTGCTTGGGGCCCATGAGCACTAACAGTGGAATATACACAGACAGGCACTTGCAGAAGAGCTTTCCCATAAAATGAAATACAATAGAAAAACTTTGCTTAGGGGGCTGAATCTAATGCAGCAGCAATGAATGTGCCAGAAGGCTTTTACATTTATTTTTACAAAATTTCCAAAAGCAATTCAGACACGCAAACCCAACCTCTGCTTTGAAAACCTACTTCAAAATGTTAATAATAGACACATGCCTTGTAGCTTACCATTGTTGAGTAAAAATCCCGTAAAAGATGCTTTCTTGCCAGTCTGCTTTCCTAAGTAAAAAGACATCTTGAACAATATTAAACTGAAAATTTGACTCTGGAACGGAACAGAGAAGGCTAGATTTTAAAAAAGACGTCCATCTCTTTTGCAATGTGCGTTTTCCACCAAGATCCCCCTGTATGAAGGAAAAGCAACATCAGTGTAGAATTTTAAAGTAATTTCACTCACATAAACAGGCTGGATCGCACAGTCATACAAGGGGCTATACAATCTTCTGGAGTGACTGAACTTTCAAAGCCAAGAGATTTGAATGTCACAGTGAGCTTTGAACAGGGGTTCTGAATGTCTGGAAAAAGTGAGTTCAGTTATAGAAGGCAGAAGTTAGAATTTTAATTGGCAAGAGAGACAATGTAGTTAGAAACATGTTTGCTCACTCTACCATGAAATTTTATCTAGACTATGAACATACTTTAAACAACCTTACCAATCTACGGATACTAACTTTGCAGACACGAGCAATTCTTGACACCAGGAGTTTGTCATAGAATTCAAATTCAACAGCTGTTTCAGTAAAAAACATATAAATTTTATCATCATCTCCATCTGGATTAGATTCACTTTCCTGAACTATATCCATATAGACAAAGCTGGGCTCTGGAATATATAAACACACATAATGCAACAGCTTTTTTCTAATGAAGAGAACAAAAGGCAATGGTAAAATAATGATTTCTTAGAACAATGGGTAAGGAAAGGACTAGAAAGAGCTTATTAGTTAAAGCACTATATTTTCAAAAGAATCTATAAAAGGATTAAAAATATGTCTGCCTACGTGAAAATGGAGTACTAATTGCCTCTTCACTTTAGTCCTTAATTATAACTTACTTTATCATTAGTCCTCAGTTTAGGAGCTTGCTTTTACTGGACACCAAAAAATCAATGCACATTAATTTCAGATAGTTAGAAGTACACTGATATCTAGGGTTAGTCTTTTGAGAAGATGAAATTTATTACCACTAGTGCTAATTGGGAATCTTTTATATTTCTTAAAGTAAAGTTTACAGGCGAGTTTAATGTTCTTTTATCTCCCTTCCATTTTATGCAGAATAAGGTTTGTATGGAAAGAGAAATCATTTTATGGATAATAAAGTGGGCCTAAAGATGTGAAAAAAGAACACAACATAAAAGTGAGCATATGCTTAGAATAGGTTTTGTGTTCACAGATCATACAATACAGACATACAAGATGATGTGAATTAAAGATGGGAATGACAGACAATTCTGAAGAAATTAGCATAGTCAAAATCTGATTTTTTAGCAATTTATTTTTCTTTGAGTTTAGGAACTGCATAAAAGTTGATATAATAAATTTTTTGTAGCAGTTTCTACAAACATGCCTTAAGACCCAGAGCATTTACTAAAAACAGGGCTAGAGAAGCACTGAAATCAATTATTGATGCCTATTTGCATTGTTTGCCCACATTATATTAATAAGTGAAGTCTAGCATGCCATGAAATATGGTTACAAAAAAGCTGCACCAGTTTTTGCTTGGCACACTATTCACAGTGTCAAAACAAAAAAGCAGTCAAGTAGCACTTTAAAGACTAACAAAATAATTTATTAGGTGAGCATTCGTGGGACAGACCCACTTCTTCAGACCATAACCATACCAGAAGAGACTCAATATTTAAGGCACAGAGAACCAAAACTAGTAATCAAGGAGGACAAATCAGAAAAAAATGATCAAGGTGAGCAAATTAGAGAGTAGAGGGATAGAAGTGGGGGAGGTCAAGAATTAGATTAAGCCAAGTACGCAAACGAGCCCCTATAGTGAGTCAGAAAATTCCCATAGACTAGCACGGCTCCCTCTCTGTTACTATTCACAGGATGAGGCACTTGTCACTATGTATGAATATTAATTACATTTGAAATACACACACACACACAATCTATTTTGCTAAACTGGGATGTTGGAACAATTTATATTGGGGAAGTGCTGAGAGCCACTGAATCAAACTGCAAAACTTGTACGTAAATACACCACTTCAAGTCAGGGTATGCTGCAGTCCCTTTCTTCAGCAACCAACAAATGTGACAGGTGCTAACATTTTTAAAAGTTTTATAATCAACTAAAACACAACCGAATTTTAAACCACTACTGACAAACACAGAAAATAATTATTACCTAACATTTTGCTCCTATGCACCTGAGAGTCATAAACTATATCACTTTTCAGCAGGCATCTTAAAATGACAGCTGTATTAAAAGCAAAAGATTTGAATTGCATGTCACTGTTTATATATTGCAAGGGAGAGTACCCCACAATAGACTTTCAGAACTCTATACTGGGAAGAAAAATGGTTGCAGTTCTTAAGTCACACAAGATGGAATATTTGCCCTCCCGGGGCTAACGTGTATAAAAACATCTTACCATTTAGCCAGGATGCTTTAAACTCTGTCCTTAAATGGTTTCTCAAACTGCGAAGTATAATAGGCTCAGTGCCCAAGAAGTTGTTTGATGTGGCTGAATAAAATGCACCATCTGTGAAGCATTTAAAGAAAGAAAAGTGCATAAAACACTTTTTTTTTTTTTTTACACTGTAAAGGAACAATCCTAAGTTATAAGTATTTATCACGTGTAAATGTTCATAGCAAGTGTAACTTGAGGATCAGGAATAGGTATGATTTTATCTGCTGAAAAGTCTAGGCTGCTGGCCTGGCCAGGTGCTGACTATCTTCACCTCCTACAGCATTGATTAGGAGTTGAATCCATGCAGCACCATGCAGAATTGGGTCCATAAGATTGTTGGGACAGGAATGTATTTTATTTAGTTGGCTTTGTAGATGTCTGTTCAAAACGAATCAAGGCACAACTAACTGAAAGTTACAAGATGCTTGCAACTGAAGATGTCTGAATGTTAAACTTTTATACACTGACATTGTTCAGAGTATCTGTGGGTCCCGAGGGTGGACCTTAAGATGTGTTAAAAGGAACATGTGAAGAATATTGCTGTGTAAGCTCTATATTGATCCTCATCACCATTTAAAATGCCTGGCACCAGTCCTGTTAGGCAGCTTGTTTTCTTTAAAAAACGGACAAGTATGCTAAAAACCTACTGAATATAATTTTGTTTTTTTCTATGATGGCTCTCTCTTTTAAGCAACTGTTTATGTCATTCCCTTGAGCCGTCTCTTAAAACCAGATTTCACTCTGGAGTTGTACATAGGTCCAAAGTGAGTTGACATGGAGAAGATGTAACATGAATTTTAAGTTCCAGCAAGATCCAAGGATAAACAGAAGAATACTTGAAGAACATGGTTTAATAGGCAAAGGACAAAACATTCAATGGATGTTTGAAATCCAACAATTGTTAGGTAGACTCTCAGAGAAGTGAGCCAGATGACCACTCTGGTAATCTCAAATGTTGCTAAGGGACATTGAATAAGGTTTCAAGGGTATTTTTTGCACAAGGAAGAAAACCTTTCCCATGTGGCTGTCTAGTAATTACATTTGAAGATTTCATAGTGCCTGTGTGACCTTCAAACACACCTGAAACCTAAGAAATTCAAGAGTAAGCAGCTAGATTCAAGTATATCAGGTACAGTTGCAAGAATCATACTAAGACAATCATTAGCAATGAATCTTTCTGAAAAAACTCCCTATCAATGAGCTAGCAAAGGCCAAAAAGTAGAGGCATGTGTTAATGAATTAAAATCTGCTCCATTTAATTTTTCGTATACTTGATGTGTGTTGTCTTCCAATTTTTAAACAGCAAATCAGAGGTTAACACTTCAGGAACATGCTCAGACTTCAAATTAGGACTGGAGTAGTAGATGGTTGTGATTAGATTTGAAAAATTATTTCGGCTTATGCGGACTTGCCAAAACATACCAACTAACAGAGAAGCATATTTTAGAGTTGGTTCAAAAGGACACCGTCCTCTGCTTTCTTCAGATTTCCTTTGCAGATGAATATCTGTACGGTTGATGACCTGTTGCAAACAATCATTCTATCAAGCTGAAAGCAAGATGAACATCCTATAAAATATAACTGTTAGGCTGTGTCTACACTAGCAAGTTCTTTTGAAATATTTTTTGAAAGAAGGGGACACTTCCGAAATATCCAGTGGAGCATCTATGCACAAAAAGCATTCTTTCAAAATGAAACTGAAAGAACACAGCGTTCCTTTTGAAAGCGCTCTTCCACCCCCGTTTCAGTCAGAGTGCCTTCTTTTGAAAGAAAATGTGCGTAGATGCTCCGCGGATCCTTTTTTGCGAAACAGCAGTCCTCATGGTGCCTGATTTTTTTTTTCAATCCCTGGCCCATTTTTTCGAAAGAGCAGGGGCTGTGTGGATGCTCTTTTTCAAAAGAGCAGATCACTCTTTTGATCTGCTTTTTTGTGCATGGACACACTCTTTCAAAAGTTCTTTCGGAAGAGATCTTCCAGAAGGACTTCTTTTGAAAGATCCCTGTAGTGTAGACATAGCCTTAATAATTTATTTTAAAAGAGAATAATCACGGTGTGAATACGGAATGTGAAAATTTGTATAAACAAACAGACATGTAGTCAGTCTATTTTTTCTGGTCTTTGTTTTTAATTAACTACAATGAAAATGTCTCTTTAAATTAATTGGCTACTGGCAAAATACTGATCAGAGTAGCTGTTTTAATCTGCAGAGACTAAGTGGTGGCTAAAACACCAGTTAAATATATTTGGGTTTGAAAAATGTATTTTTTTTTTAGAATGCATACTCTTCTAGGCAAACTCCCTAAACACTGATAAGCAAAATTAAAATCTTGTACGTGTGCTACCACAGCAAAGCTCTCAGTCTTTACAAGTTACTTGGTATGTGGAAAAGTCAGTTCATATAAAAAGTTAAGCTTTTATAGGTGTATTTGGTGAATTCATCCAATTTGCAGCCTAGAGCGAGCATTAAGTAATTATTATATATATATATATATATATATATAAATCAACTATGTTCATGGTACTCAAATGAAATTTAACCCCGTTTTAACTATTATTTTTAAACAAAACTTTTTCAAAGCAAAACAAGATTAGATAAACAAAGAAAAGAACAAAGAAGACTGAAATATACATTCAGTAAGCAAACATGAAAAACATGCATAAATATATGCACAGAGATAATGCAATAACATAAGAAATGAAAATGACAGCTTCCATGAATAGAACTTTCTAGCAAAAGATCGGGAATACAGAAGTCATAATGAAAACACAATGCCAGTGCTAAATTTGTTTCATTAAATTAATTAAAAATAATTTATTTTTGAATTAAAAAGAAGTACAATAAAATAATTAATACTAATTTCCAAAAGGAACATTCCTTGGAAAGGTCCTTAAAGATGTCCCATAATAGTCAAACAATTTTATGCACACGCAGTAAAAGGTTTGTTTAAGTATATAAAATGCTCACCATGTAATCACAAGTTGGGTAAAAAGCATTGGTTCCACAAACATATAAGTGAGTGTCATTTATTTTATGAAGAAGGAGGATGTAGTTTCGGCAATCTACCTGAAACCCAAAATAATAGTAAATTTTCATAATAAGGGCCAAGCGCACAAAGGCTTCTAGATGCCAACAGAAAAAGACCTAAAAACACAGAGAATGTGTCCAAATACACTGCGCTCAAGCTCAGAAGATAAATCAAAGAGTAACACAGATCTTAACGCTTAACAATTTACAGTATTGGATCTTAACAATACGTTTACAGATGTTGGTGGTCATGTATATAGTTGCACAAAGCACAGGCCCAGAAAAGCACTTTAATAGCATGTTCACCTTTAAGCATGTGAGTAGTCCTAAATGATTTGAGTGTTACTCCCCAAATGCTAAAGTGCTTTGCAGGATCATGGCTTAAATATATAGAACTCTGTGTAGATACAGAGTAGTGCCAAACAGACTACTGTCTGAAAAAAATGCAATACCTAATGCAGTGTGGGATGTGTCAGAAGTGTAGTTACTGTAAAGGAATAGAAGTTTCAGAACCAGATTCTGCAATATTTATTATTTTAAAAAGCTATTCAATATGGTAACTTATTTAATAACTAGTGAAAATAAACACTTTACTTACTTTGTCCTTTCCTCTGCGTATGCATTCCAACTGTCTATCCCTTGTTGCGAACCAGTCCTCCTGAAATTAAAAAAATATGCCTGATTTAGCACAGTGTGTGTTTTGGTCTAAATTTCTGAATGTAAAATTAAAGCCAAAATAAATCTACATTTTGGTTTTGCTGGAAGGAGCAAATCCAGCCGCCACCTCCATGGAGATCTCCCTAGCAGAGGCGCTGATGTGGTGACACTGTATCAGAAGAGACGGCTAGATCTGGGGGTAGCCCAGGAGTAAGTGCCTCCAGGAGAATACAGACCCCACTTAAGACATGCTTCCTGACTGAGTTGGGCAATGAATTCTTGAATTTGGTCTTTACCAAAGGTCTTTAGGTTGCCACATGGGACTCAAGATGGTAGAAAGTCATTTTATAAATTAATAACTTCCAATTACATTAGCCTATTGTAGTGAACATCACAAACCACAGGCAGTTACGTGGCCATACCCAAATCCTTAAATTGCTCTGTGTTAGCAAACTGCTCATTTTTATTTGGGCTTTGCACAGGCAAGTAGTGTTCACCCATGTGGAACACCTTACAAAAAGTTTTAGTACCAAAACCACACAGAACACAAAACTACCTCATCAGCAGACACACCTTTCACAGCCAGTCCAAGTTTACATACTTCATATCTTGGTGTTCTTTCACTTCTACTTTTGTGAATTATTTGCATTAAAAGTGTCATATCATAAAACAGGTTTAATGAGAAAGGAACCTACAGAAACATTAAACCCACTTCATTTGAAGTCAATGGCAGTTGTGAGAATGCAGCACCTTAAAAATTAAAACCACTACAGGCTAAAGGCACAAAGCAGTATGATATAGAACCGTGCAACTGATCAAGCTAACTCTGAGTGGATGCATGTCATTTAGGTTCTTGTTGCACATGAGGGCATAGGTGGGTTGAGATGCAGCCTAGAGTCTGAGAACCAAGAGGCTTTAAATGGTACATACTGTGCTGCTAACAGAAGTCCTGGGCTATGTCTACACTAGAAGCATCTGTAGACAGAAGTTACTGTTGACAGGGAAGTCCTGACAGAACCTCTGTCAACAGATTGTGTCTGCACCCAACTTGCTCTGTTGACAGAGAACTGCCAGAATGCACTGCCCTCTGGTGCCAAAAAGCAGAATGGCAGCTCTGCAAAGAGGGCTGCCTGGCAACCAGGAAGCCCTCTCTGTCGACAAGACGGGTCTACATTAAGTTTCAGTCGACAGTACTTTATCGAGAAATTGTTATGCATCAAATCTTTGCGGGATAATACTGTTGAGGCAAATGCAGAGTTCTGTCGAGACTTTGTCTACAAAGTGCTTTGTGTGTGTAGATGCTCCCTGAGTTACGTCGACAAAACTCATTAGTATAGACCCAGCCCTGATGTTTTATGACCCATGCCTTTATCACTAACTAAGGTGCTGATCCTACTAGGATGAGAGTAAATCAACTACGATTCCAAGAAACCTCCTTTCTGACTAAGCTCACCACTGTTCAGCACCAAGGAGCTAAACATACAAAAAGGGCCTTACTTTTATTGTCATTACCACACACATTTATATGCATTAGGTACACCAATCCCAATCTGTCAAATTCTTATTCACTTGAACAATCATAAGCAGTCCTACTGCTTTCAAGTGTTCTAATCCCATACAGCCACTCCTAGGAGCAAGGATTTAGCTTTTGGTACACATTGTCCTAGATCGGAAAAGTCCATTATCATCATTGAACACTACACCCAATTTGTAAACTCTTAGGATACAGTGATCAATATCCTGACTGAAAAACTTTACTGTTGTAACTCCCCAGATGATATGAATGAATATCTATCTAATATGACAGTTGCAAGATATTGCCTTGTTCTCTTTAAAGATCTGAAATTAAGTGATTAAGCAAGAGAAGTTTTTTAAATAGAAAAGATAAATAGGTGTTTGGCTTACACTGTCAATTTCTCTTGAGATGTCATTCAAGTCAAGAGCAAACATAGCATCTCTGGCTCCAACAAATAATGTATCAGTCTCTTCACTCACCAAGAGTGTGGAAAAATTGGATGATCCTGGTTTCATAAAAGTTTTTATACTTCCATCTAAAAGCATACAAGTTATAAAGTTATCTTAAAAAGGTGTTTCCTGCTGAAATATCATTGTCATAAATCAAAAGTACTAGACTGAAGAAGGAATAGCAATGGGACAAAGGCTTATATTTCACACACATTTTCCAGGATTGAAGTTAAATAATTTTCATTTATACACAGATATCTTATTTCCATTGTTTTAGAATGATATACCAAAAGTATACAGCCTCTAGATTTAATGTCCTAGTAAATCACAGCAGAACACACATACAAGAATCTAGGGTAGAGTGACCAATGGTGTTAAAAATTCTGTTGTCTTCAACATTATCCCACAGAACTCTTCACATGAAAAGGGAAAGTCTTCTACCTTGTAAATCTCACAAGTTAAGCAAGATTTGGGCTGCATCAGCACTTGGAGGGGGAAATGCAAATGGATTACAAAAGAGCTATTGGAGAGGCACTAAGTGGTAATTTTTCTCTAACCCTGTACACAAAATCAATGCCCCAACTTGGTATTAGGTGACACTGCGTTGCTGAAAGTGTCATCTTTCTGAAGACAGATAAGGCTGAAAACCTCTTGTAGGAATTAAAGACAGGATATCACAGCATGCAAGAGAGTGGAGTTCACAATACTAGCACCTAGAAACCAGTGAAAATGAAGTAATTATTGTTTCAGTCAATTTAGCTGGCAATTCTTACATACCTATCAGGCAGGGAATGCTACTGCTCTTCATGCATGTGTCTTTAACACATGAGTTTTTATAATACTTACTGCTGTATGTTACTGTTTTTCTGGGAATGCAGTTCAGGACAGATGCTTCCATCTGATGCATTAATCCATAGACAAGACAGAGACAGAGGACAGCAGTAGTGCCACTCATTTTCAGAAATCCAGTTAGAATATAATCTGTCCAGTTTTAATTCCTTCAAATCTGAATATTTACAGTCAGCATCTTTTACATGGTTCTTGAAAGTATCTCATTCGGGTGTCTCAGATGTAGCTATGTAGCTTTCAACATTTTAGGAAGCTTCTGCAAATCAAAATAGACTTTTAAATTGTTTTATTTTTAAATAAACTTTTCCACTAATATCTGAAAACATATACTAAAATTAAAAGCAATTTAGGATCAGTTCAACTGATTACCCTGATTAATTACCTTCAATCCATAAAGCAAAGTTGAATTGATTACCTTATTTTTTTATAACAAAAACCTATTCTACATTCTTAAGAGTCTTTTTCCTTTTTGTATTTACAGCTACCTCACACATTGGTAACAACTCCTACCTGACACTAATCCACCCTTCCCTGTACATATGAATGTTTTGATCAGATTTACTCCACCCTGCAGTAAGTAGGGACAACAGCGCTAACTTAATCAGGGTAGGCTCAATTTTTGCTTTGATTGTTTTTGGCTTTCATGTGCTTCTCCCCCAGATGCGTTTCAGATCTTTCTTCCACACTGGCCAGCTTTACGTGAATCCACGCTCTCCCTCCGGGCGGGAAGGGACCTGCAATAGGTTCCTTTGTGCCGTTGTACCAATGTGGAGGGAAAGGTGTGTGGGGAGGCTGGCACCAGGGTGCGGAAAAAAGGAGCCTAAACCCAGGGCAGAAGCCAAAGTCTGATAATCTACCTTAGCGTCACAGACTGGCATGGGGCGCTGGCATTACCCCACTTCCCACCCCTGGGAGGAGGGCGTGGGGGGCAGAGCTCAACCGCCTGAGTTCTGTGACACTCCACCACACCTGGGTTACGCAGAAGCTACGACACATGATCCCAGCTGCCCACCCAGTCAGTCCCTCGCCCAGCACGAGCCGAACCCCGACGGGTCCCTGGGCTGTGGGAATGACACCTGCCCCGGCTCTCCCGCAGGAGGGGGGTCCCCAGCGCAGCTTTCCCCCGGCACGGCCAGGGCAGGCGGCGGGCTCCTCAGCGGCGGCTGGGCCCTCGCCCAGCCATGGCGCTGCCTGGGGTGTGTGTGTGTGTGTGGCGGGATCCCTGTTTACCAGTCCCCCTTCTCCGGCTCCGGGCGGCAGATGGGAACAGAGCCTCGGGGAGCCGCGCGCAGCACAGCTGGTCCCCGTGGGGCCGGCTACAGGCCCCCCGCCTCGCCCCTCCCCCAACCGCCGCGCGAACCGGGGGCAGGCGGTTGGCCTCCCGCGCGCCTCCGAACCGCGGGGGCGCCCCTCCCCCGCGCTTCCAGCCCCGCCCGCGAATGGCTCCCCCTGGCGGCGGCGGCGGGGCCCACAGCCCCCGGAAGGGAGCCCCGGGGCGCCCCCCGCCCAAGGGAATCGCTGCCCCAGGGACTGGACGGGACAGGCCCCCCGCCGCTGCAGACGCGCGGGGCGGGAGAGGAGCCGCAGCTCGGCCTGTCCGGGCTCCCAAGCCGAACCACAGCCCCATTTCCGTCCCTGGCGCGTTACCGCCTCCCTAAGGCGCGGCCAGGCCAATGCCGACTTGCAGCACTGACCGGCAGTTGTACCGCTCGCCAGCGAGGTTAACCCCGTTCGGCTCCCGCGTCTGCACGGACCCGCTGCTTCCTGCGCCTTTCAAAAGTATTTCAGCTACAGTGTTTGGTTTCAGCCTGCACGGCTGAAGTGGTGAGGCTGCCAACCTGCCAGGGGTGCAGCTGTGGCACTGGCGGTAGGGAACGCACCACTGCATTTAAGTGGAGCTTTGCAAGTGTGAATTTCTGCCTTATTCCTTAGATACCCTTTTCCCCCTCTCAAGACTGGTTTTACTGCACCCCTATTGCAAGAAAGAAGACTAGAAAAATATACCAAGAAACAAAAATGGGGCAACACATTAGACAGTCAACATGTTCTGTATAACCTTTTTATTCAGCACCCATGAAACGCAATTAACAAATGTAATGAAAAACTTTTATCCACTTTATCTCAGATGGAAAAGCTGTTTAGTTAACAGTTAACATTGTCGTTGTAACTGTGCTGGGCCCAGGATACAAGACAGATAAGGCCAGTGAGGTAATATGTATTTGGACTAACTTTTGCTGGTGAAACACCTGGGCTTTGGAGCTACACAGAACTCCTCTTCAGGTGACAAATCCAAATATCTTCAAAAGTTTAGTCAATTAAATAGGTACATTTTCTCCCTCTTAAAAGAGAGTAATGGAGGAGTCCCTCAGAAAAAAAGAACTGACACCTTTGCATCTCTATTTACCAGCTTCCCCCCCAAAAGTGCTGTGTTAGAACCTAGGAAATTCAATTACAGATAGAGACCTATTAGCCAACCACTCC
This sequence comes from Carettochelys insculpta, assembly GCF_033958435.1. NCBI lineage: Eukaryota > Metazoa > Chordata > Testudines > Carettochelyidae > Carettochelys > Carettochelys insculpta. The sequence continues at coordinate 15,189,481 of NC_134163.1, read as the reverse complement.
AGTAGCTTAATAATGTAGGATTTTTCCCCTCTTCCGCAGTGCATTGTCTAGTGTTTTGGTTCTTCCAAAAGTGCTTTAGGAGATTGTGTTTTCCCACTCATTTCCAGCAAGATATTATTCAAGTAAAGTAGAATGAGGGCTTGTCCCCACTACCTAGTGGATCCATGCTGCAGCGATCGATCCCTTGTCTGCTTAAAAACAACAAAACAACCTCTAAGCACTCTTCTGTAGGCTATGTACTCCACCAAGACAAGAGTAGTCAGAGTCGAGGGGAGAACAGCCCCTGCTCCCCCCAACCTTACCACTTGGAAAATGCCACACTGAGTAAGTGTCAAATTCAGCTACACTATTTGCAAGCTGATGTTGTGAACAGTGAATTAACAGGCTGGTTTAGTGTAGACAAGGACTCACTGGAACAAGTTTTTCCTAGTATTTAGGATGACATTTCCTTTTCAGTTTTATCCCATCTTAGATTAAAACCTGAAATAGCTCCTTTGATATTTCCACCTTTCAACTTTTTGTAGACTACAGAAATGCATATAAATGGCTTGTGCGTTTACATATTGCTGGTCAGCCAGACCTAACCTGTTACAGACTAGGCTAGATTACATCTGCAACCTGTATTTGATAATTTTTTTTTTTTTGGGGGGGGGGGGGGGAGTGGGTGTTAATGAGACAGCAGCTGGATATTGTTTCCCTTAGCTATCACCCCTTCAGTGCTAAGTCTTTGCCCATAAAATAGTTTAAGGGCAACATGGCAATCTTAACAACAAACATTCTCATGGCACAAAGCTAACCAGAACACATTAGATGTCAATGCTTTCTTAAACAGCAATGACTTTACCACCCAGAGCTAATACAAATATTTTCCATGCCTGCTCTTATTTAGCAATTTACCTATTAAACAAGGTTCATAAAGTATCAGAGGGGTAGCTGAAGTTGGCCTTTGCCCACAAAAGCTTATGATCCAAAATACCTGTTTATAAAGGTGCCACAAGACTTCTCATTACTTTTCAAGTGAATAGTTTTTATAAACCTTAAAAACAATCTCTTCATTTTGTCCTAAACAATATTCTCATTTAAAGCGACTACTGTTCAGCCCTGCAATCTGATTGTGACTTGCCTGCCAGCCATGAGATCCGTGAATTATAAGGATAGTACAGAATCTTCATGCATACATTTCTAAACATTTTTTTAAATCTTGCATTTGATGTGTTTTTATGCATCAAACTATTATATTTAGAGGGGGTCCACACTTAATTTGGGCAAAATGAAGCACAACTAGCTTTGCTGCAGCCAAATAGAACATCAGTACAAATAAAAGTGTGCTGTGTTTGAGAAGCTTAATAGCTCTGCATTGTTTAAATGTTCATAGACTAAAGATGCTACAGATTTGTGTAAATCTTATAATAAACAGGAGGAAAATATCAGTATTACATGCCATTTAAAATTTTCAAGCAATAAAATAAGAACAGTTTTATTAGTCCGACATCTTTTTACAAATAACTGCATTATTTGCACAGGGGATTCTTCTGCTCCATTAGGGTATTTTTTAAACAAGCAAGGACTCTCCCTCCCCTGACCAGGCATTAGTACTCCCCACCTCCACACAGCTATCCAGAACAGTCACTGTCAACAGAGGAGCAATGGACAGCTCTTATGCTGGGGTTTGTTCTCTTTCTCAAATTAACGGACACTGAATAGGCTTTACTTGTCAGATGACTCATGTACAGCAACTACTGATAAAAGGTTTCACTTTGTTATGGCTCCATACCTTGCTCCTCCAATAGTCAGATTTTATTTTTTACATATAAATCTATTTTATTAGCTTGTTATCTGAAACAGTTCAATGTACCAGCAACAATGAGAGATAAGTTTTGGCTCCTAGGATGTGGGAGCCCCGAACACAGCTCTCATATTCTGCTTGGTACAAGCTAATGTTGACATTAAAGTCTGAGGTAACACCATGGTGCCCCTGTGTAACACACTGGAGCTCTAGGAAAAATCTGAAATAATCCAAAAAGCAACCATGTAAAGGGATCACATCATAGCAGTATAACACTACAGGATTCCAGTTTCATTTACCAGAGAAGTGGAGCCTGTTTCCCACATTTACAAACAAAACATCACTGAAACCAGAAGGAATGTGTTTACCTCTACATTTATTGCAGATTTTAAAAGATTAACAATGTTAACATATTTACTTGTACTAAAAAGAAACTTCAGCTATCCATTAATTAAGCATCTGTTTATTACGAGCTTAGCACTAACGCCAATTTGCACAGAACAAAAACTAGCAAATTGCTCTACACGATCATCAACAATAAAAACAACCAAAAGACAGAAGACACACCACTGAAGTTAGTTAAAATGTTCACTGATGCTTGTAGTCTTCGTGGAAGAGAGCCTGGAAACTAAAATAACAGAAAAGAAACTAGTAAAACAAAGTAATGTATCTGCACAATGTTTCATATATGTACCTGTATTTAAATTCTCAATTCAGAGCTGCCTGCAAAAGCAGGTCAAAATAAAGGGGTGGGAGGGATTCCTTTTAAAAAAGGAGACTCAGGCCATTTCTTGGTAAAACAAGATAAAAGGGGTACACAGAAACCCACTTGAGAGCAACACTGGAATCTTAGCACCAGGGCTGCTCTGCTGATATCTTGTCCAAAATTAAAGCTTGGCACAAGAAAGACTGACCATACTACAGTTATCCAGGGTAGCAGATTAAGATTCCCCTAGGAACTATTGTTCACATTTTCAAGAATGCTTAATACTCAAGGAAATAGCTCTAAATTGAGTTGAAATCAGCAGGGAATGTACCATTTTCCAGTCTGAATACTGAATTTTTCCAGACTGGGTAAGTAGTGTTCAGCAAATGTACCCCAAATGGTACCATGCCCAAATCTGTTTAAACCAGAACAGCCCAGAATGGTGATCAGGGTCGAGGGGGCTGAGAAAAATGGATCCCAACAGTGTGAAGCCACACATTGATTTCTCTTTTCTGCAAATAAAACAGCATGTAGTCAAAGAGATTTGCTTCCAAAATGGGAACGTGAAAGAGGAGGTGAACTGGAAGCATGTGAAAAAAAATAAAATAAAATAATTGTAAACAGCAACAATGGCAAGCTTCATCAATGCAACTAAAAGGAAAGTTAAACCCACATCAGTGGGTATGAGAAATAACTCTGGGGCCAACAGCATTGGTTCCAGAGCGTCAGTGTAACAGACCACGAATGGTGGAATTCCTCTTTAACAAAAGATTCAGTTTTTGTATTCAACACAATGTCTAATTAAGCATGGGAAGGGAAAAAGTGCGTGGGGGGAAAAAAAAAATCTCCAAATAAGGTCCCTTATCAGGTAAGTGTAATACTGCCAAATACTACACCAGCTGAACTTAAAGGCAGCCTTTCTCCAATACGACTGTGCTGTTTATGCTTCTGAACATTTCCAGCAAGGTCTATGGGATAAATCTTTGAAGCACCACCACAAGGTATCTTGAATAAAGTATGATGAATCAGGTAAGCTTTGAGAATATGCATTTGCATTTATGGTCCTGATGCTTTAATTTCTTCTAATGTAAAGGTGGAGAAGCATGTGACGTTCATGGAAAATTTTAACTGTACTGACAATCAATTTTATATCTGCTGTTTACTGATTTTAACAGTCATGTGCTTTCAAGCTATTAAAAATGAGTGACCAAAAATTATATTGTGGCATGATATTGTATTTTACTGCTTTCATATGCACACATACAAAACAAAGAGAAATGTTGCTTTCTGATTTTACAGGAATGGAAAGTTTTGTTGCTAAAGAATGAAAACTAAGATACTCCCTTTCAACTGGCAGGTTTGCTTATTTTTATATCGAGGCCATGACTGTCCTTTGCCTAACAAGCACAGGTGGGCTGATAATGAAAGATCAAGTTTTCTTGCATATTCATTTAGGAATACCAAATACTGCTGCTTTACTGTAAGATTTGTACTAACTTTGCCATAAACTGTTAGTATTACAAGCATGATCGTGCCAGATGAAATCATTAACAAGCCTCTACTTTCCTAGCTAGCCAAACATGCATCAGATTCAAGGCAAACTCTTTCAAGAGGAAGTTATATTTGCCACCGTCACATACAAAAAGTGAAGACTCAACTAGTTTCAGAAGTATGATGGAGGAAAAAGAGGAGACTAAAAAGTGCAACTGATATTAAATTGTCACAGAGCAATCCAGTCATGGATTCTTTACTGACATGCAAACCTGGTGAAAGATAAATGATCAACTAATCATGAACACTTGTCTCTAATACTAGTTTTAAGTCTTCCCTGACTTCTTCAGAACTGCTTCACCAAGAACACTATGTTTTGTTATTGAAGCATAGAGCACCGGAGCCAAATCTTTGATTTAAATAAAGAGAACAACGGAATACAATGTTCTTTAACAATTTCAGGTGTTATTTCATTTTCCTGGAGTCTTGCAGAGAAAGAGCTTCTGAAGAACAATATTCAATAGGGTTAGAAATAAGCTGACTCCCTAAAGCGATGAATACAGATGGCTGGCTTCCAGATCTTCTATATTTGATATCCAATACTATTGTAAAACAGTTCTAATCTTCTGCAGAACCCAAGTTTACACCTTGATTGCAGCTTTATTTCTTTGAGGGAAAGAAATTATGCAAGATTTCATTGAACAAGACCTGCAAATTCACATAAAAACAAGAAGTACACTTAAAACTGGTACTACTTGCTTGTTGCACTGAAAAAATCTCAGCAGCTGAAATTTTTGTTAGACAGTAGAGATGGGTGTTTTTACAGGGATTCATTATGATTCCTATACGTGTGCAGGCTTTTTTTAAAGGTTGTGTTCTTAGATTGTTCTATGAATGGAAAAAGTATATAGAACTGCTTTGTTTAGATCACAGCAGCAGTTCAAATGATGTAGCCATTCAAAAAAGCTTAGCAAAATAAAACATCTGGTACTGAGGAAAGCTGTCTCAAAGAGATCTGAATCTGAAAATCTTCTCAGCCTGAGGAAGAGGCAGACTGCTTTTCCAACTCATATTTTTCATGTTCCTTTCGTTGTTTGGAGCAAACCATCTTATCACTTGGTAGGCATTCTTGGCCAAAGAGAAAGGTAAACAGGCATGTCTCAAAGCAAATGAGTTGTTTCTTCCTCAGAAGATGACATCCAAGTTGTCAGCTTGCACATCTAAGTACAAGGCTGACTTTAATCATGGAAAATGTTTTCGGTACATTAGTATTCAAGTTCACTGCCACAGCACAAAGTGTTCTTCTCACTGGCATTACGCCGAAAACCTTTCACAAGGGATCTTTAGCATGTCCACGTTTTCTAGCATCAAACCTAGAAAGTAAGATGTGGGTAATTCAGCAGTCCAAAGTAGTTCTGGATTTTCATGAAATAATAAAAACCCAGATGCATTAAAAAGAAACACAGTAACATTTCACTTCTGTGAAAAGGAAGGCTTTTTTAAACTGCAATATTTCAATGTTTGCAGGAATTCATTAACCAGACTTGTCCATTGCACATACCTATTTACTTGCTCTTTTCTGCCTGTACATTTGTATCATTCTCTGACGGAAAACATCAAATGTATCTTCTTTATTTTCTTCCCCTGCAGCACCCAAGCCCTCCCCTGCAGAGGTAGTACCCCTAGGGAGTAAAATGGATAGTTAGCACAGTTTGATTCAAATACATTATCTGACAAAGTGCAGAAAAGATGTAAATCAACAATAGTTTCAAAGAGAGACAGTTATAGAGTAAGAGTCTAATCCAATTTCTCTCTGTCCCTTAACAGACCAAGTCAACTGTGTACAGCTTTTCCTCACCACAAGATAGAAACAGAAAATAGCCAAGGTTGTAGGATATTGCTGGGCAAATGGAAATATAGGTAGTTATCCAGCAGAACTTCATATAAACTGCTCTGGGTTGATGATGACGCACAAGGTCCCTATTCAAAATGTTAGTACCAAAAGTACTACTCTTGGCACAGAAAACATCAGCTGTCTTGCGACCTATGCAGAATACAAAATGTCTCCCAAGCTTGTACCACAGAAACACTGTTCCTTGAAAGAAATAAATGGTGTCTGATGCTATTCTCCTGAAGCTTGCTGGATGCTGGAAACTAAGTTCTTAACCCATGTCTCTGTACTAAAAAGTTCAACAAAAGCTGAGGGACCACTGGCAATATCAACTTCTTAAAATGGAAGTAGCTGGACTGAGTGAACCAGCAGAACGCTGAGCTAGTTAAAACCCATCACTTTTCAGACCATGATGGTAAAATACACACATTCTCCAAAACTAGGCTTACTGAACCCTTTCTCCCAAAAAGAATGATCCTCTGTAGAAATTTTATCCTTCAAGTCAGCTATACTAGAATGATCTTCAATGGGCTTCATAATATGAACTAGGTCACCTGTTTTTCTTGAGGAAAACATACGTAGAGGGCAAGTTATCTACCCCGATCACCACCACAGGGTCTGGTGAGCTGTAACTGGGCTTGCTGTGTCCCAAGCAGAAATTCAGACAGAGCAGGTGGCATCAAGAAAGAAACCATCTTCGTTATCCAATGTATGTAACTCTTTAGTCTTAGTCACATAAGCCAGGTAGATGATCATACAGCCATGAAATATTTGTACACTCTTTATAGCAGATGCAACCTTTGCAGGCTGCGGGACTTCTGTGGCTATAACCAACTCCCAGTAAGATTATTTTTTCCTTATAATCCCTGAAGCATTAGAATCTGCCTTGAAATCATGAGATTAAATTAAAAATTCTCTGTAGGACAAGCATAAAACCACTTAATTCTGTGTTTTATTGGTTGGAATAAGCCACTGTCCAAAATGTGACTTTTTTCCACATGTCCCACAGAAACATACTATGCCTATCTTAGTTAACCAAGTCACTACCCTTATTGCATTAAAAATCTTCCTAAAGATATTTCTGTGATGCCCACAACTGCAAAGAAATAAATGTGCCTGTAACAGGTTATAGCTTAATCATTCCTCCAGCTTTCTCAATATATGCCTTTGGTTTCATCTTTTAGGGTATCAGTATTTCAGAGCAGGAACTGTCTCCACTTTGTCTTGTGCAGTGTCAATCACTGGTGCTTAAGTAATAATGGATTTGTGAATCAGGAAGACTTTATAGTACTACTTATATTTACCAAAGTCCCCCTTCTAGGATACCCTTCAGGGCAAGAGTTTGAGTAAACAAAGAAGTTAAGTGATCACTCTTATAACCAGTCTAATTTCTAAAAACCATCTGCCTTCACATTTGCCTTCCCTCAGCTCAATCTCAGGACTGGCCAGATCCACAGCTGTGACAAATGGCTTCTCTGAGAGGAACACAAGATCAGTAGGGGTTTCCCCATAACTGAACTTTGTTATGACTGACTCCAGCAAAGGCATCATGTTCCCCATCTCTTATCTATACTCTGGTTTAGGAAAGACAAAACCGAGAGGAGAAAGGGAATGTTATTCTCAACCTTTCCAAGACTAGCCATCATCTCTTCCCTATTACAGGCAGGTCTCAAACTTGTGTTCCATCTCCATACGTGAGAAGAATGACATGTCTGATGCGTCAGTTCTGGAGACAAATGCTCTGGTTGCTTTTACAAAGCAACCAAAGGCTAAGGCTATTCTAACATTACCATGGACTATCTCCAAACCCCCACACATATTACTTTGGTCTGTTTCTCTTTGGTGAGATAGAATTACCAAACGTGTGGGCCGTCTAACCACATCTCAAATGGGTATTCGTCCACAGAAGGGCTGATCGTTTCCAAAGAGATCAACCTGAACAGATGAAAAGTGGCACTGCAAAGCAATTAAGGTTTCTGCAATGACACACAAAAAAGTAAATTGTACAGGACGCTTCAAGATAACCTCAGATTTGCGCCTGAGACATGCCTCCAGACTGAAAGTAAAGAACAATGGAAGACCTTAAAGAATCTAGTACTTTGGTATTACCTACAGAGATAATTTCAACTCCCTCTGTACATTAGACCAAAAAGGGCAGCTCAGTTTTCCTGAGACCTCCGTACAAGACGTACATGCGCAAACGTTCTTATTTGTCTGGTACGGGCAACTGCCTCTCTGTAAATGATTGACCAGCCAACATTAGAGGGGAACGTGCCCCCTGCCCAAAAAAACCAACCACACACACCTCAGCACCTAAAACACTTCCTTTTAGAAAGGCTGTAAGCCTTCTTCAGAACTTGGTAGATTAACAGACGGGGTGACCAAACAGGCTTTAGTTCTCAAATATTAATTATGTGCTGGGGAAACCAAAGGTCTGCAGGTACTCTTGGCTCCTTGAAGTGTGTTGGGATAAGGAGTTCTGGAAGCTAAGGATCCAGTATTTTGGCTGTGAGTAGAAAGCTGAAGACCAGATGGAGTGCTTTCCCATGAGACGGTCCCTTTCGAAGGAAGGAAGATGGGGGACTAAGACAGCAGGCCACCTAACCAGAGGAAGTTGCAGAAATACAAAGAAACACCACACATCGTTTAGCTGTTTTCTTTTTCTAGCCAATTCTGTTGAAGAGAAAGATGAGAAAAAATTTCCCTAAGAAAGAAAACAGTAAACCAACAAAGTACTTCAATCAGCCAGAAAGTTTCCCATAAAGACGGTGGAGTGAAATCATGTGTTTTATGCTCCTTATTTCAATCTGCAGCTTGAAAGAACTATTACCCATCATCTGGGCTGGACAAGGACACCAGAGAAGACATTTTTAAAACTTAGAAAGGATTATAAAATAATAACGTATGCATTTCAACAGAAACACATGCTTACCTTGTAGGAGATGCACTTACCTCTTTGCTGGATGCAGTGGAAAGAATCTTATGTTTACATTGGAGATGGTGTATTACCTTAACACATAAGTACTGTGTGTGGAACTCCTGTGAAGTCTATATATCTATTACAAAGCATGCACCACTGCAATATCCAGGCACCAAATGGAATTCTGCATGCAGAAAGCTTGCAAGGTAAAAATCTTTTTCCTTTTCATCACATCAGGGCATCTCTTTGTTATTACAAGGCTTCCACACACAGCAGGGGGCCCTCCAGAATTCAGGCAGTATAAATAAAGCGCCTCAGGAAGTACTTCCTCCTAGCCTTCAGCAAATTCCATTCAGATGGCAGGAAACAGCCTTCCCTTAGACCACCAACTTCCACCCAATCTGATTAGTAGAGACACAAGGCCTCGAGTCTCCACTCTGGCCAGCCCAAGGGGCAGACCAAGAGTGGGAATAAGACACAGGACAGGGCCCCACAATTGCTACTGTTAGCATGGGATTTTCTGAACATGTCTAACACTTCAGCAGTTTGCTCCCATTACATACACTTTCACAGGCTCTTTGATTCCTTTTCCTTGTGAACCAAGACCACGTCCTTCTTGCCAGCCCATCTTCTGAAGCATCTGGAAACCCACATTCTTAACTGTCAATTTCTTGTGTAAAAAATCTAAGTCTTTTGGTTTCTGCAGAGAGAGAAAGCAGAGAAGAGCTTTCGGTACAGAAAAAAGACACAAGTTCGAGCTCGTCACCAGAAACTGCCTGCAAATTGAGCACGTCCAAGTTCCTGAACGTACAGAAACAGATTTAAAAACATATGCTTAAGTTGGGGTCGGCAATCAAAATAGCAAGAAGAGCCTTTTTTTTAATTCAGTAAAAAAACTCAAAAATTCAAGAGCTGCAATGCATGTAAATACAATAGTCCTTAATAAAGAACAAACCACACTTTTTGTAAACCCCCCCCCCCTTTTTTTTTTTTTTTTTTTTTAAAAGAACAGCGCACACACAATGATTTGTAATGCGATGCATGTTTACTGCAGGACATTCACAGACTTTTTACACGTTCTCTTGATGTTGCATTTTGGTTGTTGGTGAATTTCTCATAGCAAATCAGACGCAAGGGGAGCTCAGCTGAACTCGATATTAATGCGAAGGACTGGGTCCATTCAGTTTGAAATTATTTTCATCTTTGATCATCCTCTTTTTTGAAGCCATTCCAACCCCAGTTTAATTATGCCCATTTTATTTCATGTATAATTTCTGTTCTCTCTCTCAAAATGCGTATTTCACTTCACAGCAGGAATGTCATTAGCTTCCTTTTCCTTTTGAACGTAAGACTTCATTAGCAACACAATCAAACCACAGATACAACAGCATATCCCACAACCCACTGTACATATTAAAGGGGGAGTTATCCACCATTTAAAGATCACATATAAGTTGCTATTTAGATGTGAGTTATTCATTGGTAGGCTTTTAGACATTCACCATTTATTTAAAAATAATCAGAAGAGATTTTTGTTTTTTTTTAATTTGCAATTATAGCATTGGCAGCCACAGAGAAGTCCCTAAAGAGCCAAAGACTGCAGACCCCTGGCTTCAGTTATAGGTTTCTTCATCCTGAAGGAAAATGTCAGCTGAAAGATAATAGTTTGTGTAGCCACTTTTCAGAGTACTAGAGCCAATGCACTCAGCACGTTCTTTATTTTGTTTATCACACTATAAAAAGCAGGAAAGAGTTATTGTCTTTCAAGCTATGTTTTCTGATGAGAAAAGCTAGATGAAAAATTTGAAAGGTTAACCCAGTCACTTAACAAAAATATATCAGCCTCAGGAAATTATTCTGAAGAGATAAGAGAAAGCTACCAGATTAACAAATGATTTCACTTTTCAATAAGGGCCGTAACCTGTGGATATTGAGCTTTGTTACCTTCCACTGTATGCATTGGGACTGGAGGGAAGTAGACTTCCCTTATTCAGGGCCCTGTTCCTTGCAAGATCAAGGCGTAAGGTTTGAATGGCCTTGAAATCAATGGAATATATATACAGAAGCTGCAACAGAATTATTATTTTTATTACAGAGTGAAACTACACACACAATTTCCTCACCTTCTTCTTCTTTGTAACAGGGCAGCCTCGGGGTCTGTCATAGGCAATTCTGACAGGTTCATGAACTGGGAATTAAAGCAAAGGCAAAAGTTAACTATAAAGATGACTTATTTTAATACAGAAGTAGAGAAATAGGCTGCATCTAGACTAGCACCTTCCTTTGGAAGGGGCATGGTAATGAGCGAGTTGGGAAGATGCTAATAAGGCGCTGTCGTGATTATGCAGGGTCTCATTAGCATAATGGTGGTCATGCATAATTTGAAAGCGCGGCTTTCAAATCATGTGCCGCCCGTGTAGACAGGGGCCATTCGAAAGGACTCCCTGGACTTCGAAAGCCCTTTCTTCCTATTTGGTTTTAAGAAGAAGGAGCTTTCAAAGTCCAGGGGTCCTTTCAAAAGGCCCCCCTCTACATAAGTGGTGCACCATTCATAAGTGGTGCTTTCAAATTGTACGTGACCACCATTATACTAACCAGGCACTGCATGTTCACGGCAGCGCCTCATTAGCATCTTCCCAACTTGCTCATTACCATGCCCCTTCCAAAAGGAAGGGGCTAATGTAGATGTAGCCTTACTGCTTTAATCTACTACCAAAGATGTTAGGTTCCAGTGCACAAAAAACAAAGATTTTCAAAGGCACAAGTGAGAGCTACCATTCACCTTCAAGGAGAGTCAGGCACATAACCTCTGATTGTACCTTAGACTGTGTTACTTTTTGGGGAGATTGTCAAAGGATCATATACCGCAAGGTCTTTGTATCTCTTCCAGCTCCCCTGGCTCTGAAAATGTTTTGTTGGAAAGCCACGTCAAGACAGGCACATGAATTGGTTCACTGTGTCTTGTTCCCACAGCACATATGGAGCCATTTTTATTTGTGTGTGGCAAAGACACTCATGCAAGTAGCTAGTGAACATGTGCAGTAATCAGTTTACAACGTAAGTATTGCTCAACTGTTAGAATTTGTTCTTTTAGAGAAACGCTGACCATATTGTCAAATTTCTTGACAAATTGCACTTAACTTTTAAGATAAAATTACCAACCAAACTACTCCGATTAATACTTTTATGTTGCAAAATGTTCGTAACAGTTAATCTGACTTTCTAAATATATCATTGCCATATTTGAAATAGTGCTTAAATCTAGAAAATCCTCACTAACCCAGCTTTTTCTCCCTTTGTTTTATCAACAGCAGAGAGGAGCATGGGATGCAATATCCACATAAGCTCCCTGAATACAAGCATTCTTGAGCCAACCATACAAGACTGGCAAGTTAGGAGTAAGTTTTACAACTATCTGACCTGTTCACTGTGATATGCTAATGACACCTATGCAGACATCTGAAGTGCATATTTTAAGCACTTTATTAAACCAGCAACTGTGAATATGTAGGAATTCAGGGACTCTTTGCTGAGAGCCAGAAAACATCCTCGAAATGATAGTTACCTTTTGGTTCCTCTATGAGGCATACCCTCTTAGATGCAGGAATCATGCCAACTTTCAGAGATTTGCTGCTGATTCTTTTGCGGGGGAAAGGAATACCAGGAGCAGAAGCTGGCACTTGTGTTGACAGATTTGGAGTAGTACTATCAGAAGCAGAGCTTGGCTGCATTTCACCTGTCGAAGTCTCTTCTCCTGTTTTGGACAGCATTTCTTTGGATGTCATCTCCTCAGCTCCACTTGCTGACTCCTTTACTCCCCCCTCCTCTGCATGCTCCATTTCTACTTCTTCTAAGGTCTGAGAGATATCCTCTTCAAGTTCAGCCTCTTCCTCTTCCTCCTCATTGTCCTCCTCCTCCTCCTCCTCCTCTTCTTCCTCCTCTTCCTCTTCTAAATTGTCCAAATTTCTCTCTTCAGGTTTATCACTTTCCCCAGGTGCAGCTATTTCCGAAACAGCACTGAAGTTGATGGATGGACACAATTCATAGACTTTCATTCGATAAAATTTGAAAGCAGAACTGTTCTGGTCTTGTAGAAACCTGGACAACAATTTACATTGAAATTCACGTTACATTTAAATTCAACAACTAAAAGAGAATTCCTGTGAGCATCAAACAATTAGACATTAAAAATGGATCTAAATAAAAAGTTTAGCTGTAGTCATTACAGTGGTACTTTTGTACTATTATGAATTACAACAAAAGCGCTCAACCACATGTAAAAAAGGGTCTCTTGGTTCAATTAGACAAAACACAAATGACATTACACCAGTAAAAGATTTGGTCCACATTAGCACAGCCCCTCAGAACAGAAAAGCTGTGCCAATTTACACTATCAGAAGATTTAGCCATTGTGCTTAAAGTCCTAAAAACAGTTAAGAACACAAAAACGGCCAGACCAACGGTCTACCTAGCCCAGGGTCAGAAACTAACATAGCAAGAAGAGCCATTTTTTTTTTAGTTCTATAAAAAAAACTCAATAGTTCAAGAACCACAATGCATGTGAATACGAGAGTTCTTAATAATGTCAACCCATATTTTTGTAGCCCCTATTTAAAAAACAGTGCACACAATAATTTGTAATGCAGTACATGTTTACGGCAGAATGCTCACCATTTATTGAGGGGAAAAAAAATCCCCCTCCCAAAAGTTCTCCTCTCCCAAACTTTGCAATTATAGATTCAGGTGCCACAAAGTCCTTTAGAGCTGTATATGGCTGCAGAGCTGCAGGTTGCAGACCCCTGACTAGCCCAATATCCTGTCTTCCAATGCCAGATGCTTCAGAGAAAACAAACAGAGCAAAGCAATCCACCCCTTTTATCTATTTCCAGCTTCTAGCAATCAGAGGTGTGAAGACACTCCCAGTACAGAGCTGTATCTCAGACCAGCTTGGCTAATAGCCACTGACAGATCTAACTTCCATGAACTCTTTTTTCCCCCCCAGGGGAGGGCGGGAGATGAAATCCTGTCATATATTTTTGGTCATCACATCTCACAGTAATGAGTTCCACAGGCTGCCTTTGCATTGTGTGAAGTAGTACTTCCCGATGTTTGTTTAAAACTTACTGCCTATTAATTTCTCTTGGTGACCTTCTGATTCTTGTGTTGCATGACACACTTATTCACCTTCTCTGCATCATTCATTATCTTATAGTCCTCTCTTACTTCCCCTCAGCCATCTCTTTTACAAGATAAACAGTCCACTCCTTTTAATCTCTCCTCCTATGGAAGCTGTTCCTCATTTTGTAGTCCCTCTCTATCTTTTACGTTTTTGAGATGGGTTAACCAGAGCTGCAAGCAGTTTCAAGGTGAGCAGGTAGCATGGATATCTGTCCCTTTCTTAATGTTTCCTATCATTCTGTTACCTTTTTGGATTGCCACTGCACACCGAGCAAATGTTTTCAGAGTACCATCCACAAAGACTCCAATATCACTTTTTAGGTGCTAATTAAAAATTTGGACCCGCTCATTTTGTATTCATAGCTGTGTTTTCCTGCGTGCATTACTTTGCATTTATCAACAATGAATTTCACCTGACATATTGTTGCCTGATCACTTGTTTTGTGAGATTCCTTTGCAACATTTCACAGTGAGCTTTGGACTTAATTAACATCTGCAAACTTCGCCATTCACTGTTTACCTCTTTTCCCAGAACATACATGAGTATATTGAACAGCACGAGCCCAAGTACAGCTCTCTGGAGGACCTCACTGTTTACTCTTCTTCACTGTGAAAGCAGACCATTTATTCCTACCCTTTGTTACTTTCCATTTAATCATATATTGATCCATGACAGGAACCTCCCTCTCATCCACTGACTGCTTACTTTGGTTAAGAGTGTTTGATGAGGAACTTGTCAAAAGCTTTCTGAAAGTCCAAGTACACTCTATCCACTAGATCACTGTTGTCCGCATTTGTGGCCACTCTCAAAGAATTGCTTTAGAGTGCACAATGCTTTGCATATAGAAAAATTACATCTCTCATCTATCACAACAACTATATATTCTGAAGATTTTGGTCTCCTCTCAGCTTCAGATACCAACCACTAACAGAGACAGAAAGTTAAACAAAATGGACAAATAATCTGACTGGGTAAAACTAATCCAAAACTTACATTCCTAAACATATTTAAACATCACAGCTGATATCATCTTTAAGGACCAGAACACACTGATATTAAACAAAGATCTATGTCAGCATTTCCCAAACTGTATTCCATGTGATGTGAATAGATGCTCTGTGAAAAAGATTTGGCACCAGAGATATTTTTCCTTCTAAAATATTTAATAAGAAATTATGCATGTATCAAAACTACTGAAGTTTTTTAATAATATTTAGATTGTAGTTATAATAATATTTATAATGCATTCATAATAGCATAGTTATTATGTGACTCATGATGAAACTGATGCAAAAACACTCTTGCCATTAAAAAACAGTCAAATATTCCTTATTTCATTCTCCAGTAGTTTTCTATAAAAATAACAAATTTATAAAACCACAAAATTTAAAAATATTTTTCCATATCAAATTTATTTTGCATTTCTTTTTCATAAAAATGTTTTTTAAGCTTTAAGGAAAGACAGTTTTGGGGTTTTTTTGTACAAAAGAATGACACTAACCGTCTCTCTTTTGGCTGTTATACTGAGGTTTCGTTTTGGGTTTGTACTTAATTTTTAATATTTATACTTAATTACAGGGTTGCTAACTGTCCTCCTATAAGGAGGACATTAGTTGTTCATTCAGATGATTTTCTCTGGTTATTTTTTATTCTTTGTGAAATAAGAGATATCTAAAAACCCAAAATCAACTTTTGAGCATTATGCACAGAAATTTTTCTGTATGAAATCCTCCCCCAGGCCCAGTATGTATGAGTTCCATTAATATACTCTAAGCCCAAAAGTGTTCTGTGGCCAGATAAGTTTGGTAAACACTGATCTATGTAATTGAATGCTACTGATGATAAAAAAGCACATTGAACAGTAATTCTACATTAAGCTTTTGATGTTGTAATTTCTCTTATTAGACTATTTAAAATCACCAATGGATATGTAGGTTACTCACCAAAGATCTGGGTTATCTGCACTGTTATCTATGCTGAACTGCTCGATTTCTGGTCCCACTTGAGCAACAAACTTGGCCAGCTTCTCAGCAGTTTCCATTGTTTTAGCATCCACTGTAAGTGAGAAAAGGTATGTTTGTATAGTACCTAGAACAATGGGATTTAGAGTGAAAGCTCAAGACACCAACATGATAAATGATAATACTAAACAGAATATTTTACTGACATGAACTAATGCCTTGCTTGTATTTCTAGAGCATTTATGATCTAATCTCAGATCTTCACTTACCATCAGGAAATTGAGACAACAGTGACTGGGAATGCTCAGTGCATGCTGGTAAATCCTCAGTGTCTGCCACTCCTCCCAGCGACAGAGAAGCTTCTGGACTGGTGGTATGCTGCGAAGACCCAGCTGTGTCTACAGAAGAGTTCTTCTCAGATATGCTGATTTCTGATACGGAAGGTTTTGACTGGACTGTACCTTGGGTGAGTTTGTCTTGACGCTTCAGCATTGTACCAGCTGAGAGCACAGTCTGTGTCCCTATGGTTGATCTTCTCACTTTCCTACTTCTAACTCCATGCTGTGTAAAACTTCCTAGTCTTTTTCTTTTAAAGAGCCTTTTCTTGATACTCGCTACTTTCCGGGCATATAACATTGCCCTCACTGATTCTGTTGCAGATTCTTCTGGTGTTTTCCCTGCTCTGCCTCCATCCTTTGTAGATGATGTCAATCTTTGCCTTTCTGATAACTTCAATCTGTAGTATTTGTATTCTAAACTATCCTCCTCAGACAAGAACCTACAGTAGAAAAAAAATGCATATAGCTTGTATAATGAAAACATACATTGAAAGCAACCCTCAATATTTCAAGAATGTTGTGGTAGCTGATGGCATATTTGAGAAGAAAACATGTCCTACCCTAAGTAAAAATAACCTTCAGGTATGGGTTTTCTTCAGATAAGGAGCAGTGCCACTTCCTAGGCAGTAAGCAAAGGCAATTTGTGCAAAATCGCAAAATCAAATATTGTTTTAATATGGCTCAAGTTCCCAGTAATGAAACAGCTATACTGGGGCTCATATTCAAAGTGACACTATCAACTTAATTTGTTTTCCAAAGTTTACACATTTAAAATAATTCCATTTTAAGAAAGAGTGCTCTTTAAAGAGAATGTCCCCAATCTGTATGTTTTCTTCTACCTCACTTTTGATGTTTATACATTTTCTTTTCAGCAAGACAAGAAACGGCGTGTCTGTACAGAAGCAACAGTTAACACACAGACTATGCCTTCTGGATTTACTTACTGCAGCAAGAGTAGTCCTACTGACATTAGGGCTACTCATATGTTCAAAGTTAATCAAGTGCTTTTAAGTAATTCTAAAATCAGTGTCAAAGTACTGTCCAAACTGAAAGTGAACAAACTGGCCAAGTATAGAAAAATAATTTTCCTCTAGCTGTAATTTGTGACTACAAAAGCCAATTCTCAAAAACTTCCACAATATAGCATTAACTTTAAAATAAAAAGGTATTTTTAAAGGTCTGGACAAACTGACTGGATTGAAGTGATTTAATCTGACTTTTGCCCCTAAGAAATCTAAACCAGGATTTAAAAATCAGGTATTTCCTAATCTTCTATAGTTCAGACCCTAATCCCATAGAAAGGTCTCCACAAAAGCACATCCCTGTGCCTTTCTGGAGTTATGGGGACATGCGGTGGGGCGGGGAGGGGGGCACAAAGACCTGCTTACATGGAGGTCAATGCTTGATCAAGCCTCAGCCCTCCTCAAAAAGACTATTCATGTTCTTTTGCTGAAATTAAATCAGTTTCATATAATAGCATTTTAACCAGAACCAGTAAGATTTAATAGAGTATTACAAAACTTTTCAATTTCAGTTTAATGCATATTACAACTTTTCTACTCAAACTGATTTTACTATCCTCCATGTGGACTGACAGATCAAAACAAATCTAATTTACTATACAAAGAAAGTGACAAGAATTAGGACTCCTGGGCAGATATTACTTACTTTCCAGGTATGTTAAGGAGTTTAATTAGAATTTATAAAAAACGTTTTCAACTATACAGATTAAAAAAAATCCACCAGGGGCATGATTTTAAGACCACTGGAATCAACAGCAAAACTGACGCTGACTTTAACAGAACAGGATCAGACTCTAAATAGAGCAAACAAGTATTACACTACAGTCAATCTGCAGCATTACACCCGTCAGAGTTACAAACCAGTTAATCAACCACACACACCATTTGGAACTGGAAGTACACAATCAAGAAACAGCAGGGACCAAAAGCAAAACAACCAAATACTACAGTACTAAATTAAATGTGAAATATTGAAAAATTAAGGGAAAGCAACATTCTTCTACTGCACAGTAAACTTTCAAAGATATATTAAAGTTCAGTTGCAAAATTCTGAAAGAAATACCATCATGTTTTGTTTACAAATATGAAGATATCAGAACTACAAACCACCTCCACCCCCAAGGTGTTCATAACTCTCAGGTTCTACTATATATGTGTAACTAATTTAATCAAGATACCTACCAATATTCAGGACAACTCTTTTGAGCAGCTCTCTCTTTTGCTGACAAAGTGCCCGTAACAATACTGTCCACTAGCTTTTCAATTGTCTCTACAACTCTCCGATCAGCTCTCTGTGGAACTGTGATGACAAAAGGACACGGTCATTGTATTATTCCTGTCAATAGGATGGAAAAATGTCCAAACAGGTTTACAGCAGTATTTCAGGATATTGTCAACACATGACAGACAATTCTCAGTAGACTGACATTTTAGGTGTAATTTGCATAATAAAAGGGGAGTACAATCATGCAGTAAATCAAACAATGCAGGGAGATACATGGCAGGATGTTGGCTATACTAGTTTTATAGTATATGTTGTAACAGTAAGTCTAGTTTTAATTCCCAGCCAAATAATAAAGCAAATATTGAGGAAAGAGTCACAACACATCCAGGATGATAGAATCAGCAGCAATTAGCAGTACAGATAATAGATACTAAAGAAAAAAAACTTTCAGAACAAAAAGTATTCTTAGCAGTAAAGCAATTGTAAGCAATATAATCAAATTTTAGCACATGATTCAATAGAAAACATATCAGAATCTTATTTCAAGTTTACCTGGATAGAAAGCATCATATGGCTGAATAACCAGAACCCAATAAAACTACAGCTATACACATGACCAGTGAACTTGCAAAATCTAACTGTGGACCTGTCACCTACCCAGTCTGGACAAACTAACCCACCTACAAAATGAGAATTACTTATATGCATCAAAAGAGGGTGTGAATGCCACTTTGAAAATGTGAAATGCATGTTATTTGTTATTCCAGGCAAGTGGTAGAAGTCCCACCCTTTGGAATATTTAAATCTAGACTTAACACCAATGAGTGCATTTTACAGAACAGTCTAGCACTGGAGAGGGATTGATTACATGGTCTAACAAGCTTTATTCTATAATTACATGAAAAAAATCTAATAAATATGTATCACAAAGGTATTTTATAGCATTTCACTTACTTTTAGATTTTGTGTCAGGGGCAGCTTTAAGCTGTATTGTTGACTCCGGTTGTATTTTCTTCATCTGAATTGGATAACCAGTTTTCTCAAGCCAAACTTTCAAGTTCTCTATGTACTCTCTTCCAAATAATGTTGAATCATCAAAATTTGGGAACGATGTTGGCGCTGGAGCCATTTCCTGGAGACCAATAGCTTCAAGTATTTTTTCTTGCCTGAAAGCGGATGCTAATGCAAAGGTTTGGCCCAGAAGTGCCAAGGACTTACGACACAGAGAAATGGTGGTCTCAAAAGCACCTGCCATTTCTCCTGAACTGCTGAAACCACTTGTCTTGATGCTTAATTCATAGCCATTGCAGGCCATAAGCAGAGGAGTGACACTCTTCAGAAGACGGTCTTGGAGCCTCATTATGTACTTATCAAAAGGCTTTATTATTTCAAAGAAGCAGTTCTTGGTCTTCATGGCACCCTTGTCCAACAACATATTTAAGAACTCATTGTCGACTTTGGGAGTCTTCAAAGCAGCATGTTGTAAATTCTTGATAGTAAAGAAACAATAATCTCTGTGTTCTGGCTTTAGCAAGCATTTGAATGAAGCAAGCATTTTTGCACATGTTTCTGTCTCCAACTCAAAGAGAGCCCCAAAGAGCTGTTGAAATTCTGCATCATTTTTTATTGTGTGAAATCCAGCCCATTTTATTATTTCTATTCCAAAAGTTGAAAATATGTCAGTCTTATCCACAAGATCAAAATTAAGATCTCTGATAACATGCGCAGACTTAGGAAGTCGTAGGACAGGCCTTTGGGTTGTCACCACTGGCCTCTGATTAGGTCGTATGATTAGCTTCTGATTAGGGCGCGGGGCAACTGCAGACCTCTGGTTAGGCCGTTCTGTAGTTTCTGCCAGCTGATCAGGTTGCAGAGCTGACTTCTGATCAGTTACTGTTAGTGGTTTTTTGGTGTTCCATTTCTTTAGAGGAGTCTTGATATCTCCCTTAAACACTTTAGTTTTAATCAAGCCTCTTGTAATATTTTTCCCTCGCAGAATCCTTCCTCTACTGATGTTGCCCCTGCGTATGGCGGGTCTAAACTCACTCTCAGACTGAAGTCCATATTCCAGGTCATAATCCTGACTTTCTACATTCCCATACTCCTCTTCCATAAGTCCTGGTGATCTAAAATCACCCAAGAGATCAGAAGAGCCAAAGTCAGCATCATGCAATCTGGAGGATTCCCGAGGGTGAGGGTGGCCATAGTCCCGGTCCCGTGAAGCTTCGCGGCCATAGTCTCGGTCCCATGAAGCTGCGCGGCCATAGTCCCGGTCCCGCGAGGCTGCGCGGCCATAGTCCCGGTCCCGCGAGACTGCGCGGCCATAGTCCCGGTCCCGCGAGGCTGCGCGGCCATAGTCCCGATCCCGCGAGGCTGCGCGGCCATAGTGGTCATGGTAGTAATTATCTTTCCTCATGAGAGAACTACTAGATCTATAAGACGACCCTGGATAATCCTCTCTAGGGTCTTCTCTCCAGTCATCATTAGAATGGTGTTGGGAACCATCATGTGAATATCTTCCATCATCATGAAAACTGCCTTCATACCTGGGTCTTGGAACTGATCTTGAATGAGCTGCAAGGAACAGTTCAAAAGAAGATATGAGTAGAGCATGGAAATTGTGATTAAGAGGAGTGAGGTAATTTGTACTCACTTAATTTACTAAGTGGCCAAGCACATTTCGAAATCTAAGCAAGCAGCACTCCTAAACATCAGCTCAAATTAGAGCCCAAATCCAGGTCTATAAAATATTTCTCTGGCGCATTATACTTGCCACCTTGTAATAGAAGAGCAATAGATGTTAAAATGTCTGAGTTTTTGCATGAGAAACAATTACGTAAAATAGATGATTCATAGATTCATAAATTTCAGGAAGACAGGAGACTACTGTGATCCTCTAATCTGAACCTCTGTGCAACACACGGCCTAGAACACCCCAAAATTATTGATTTTAAAAATGTTAATGATAGAGAATTCACCACAATGCTGGTAAATTGTTCCAATGGTTCATTACTTGCACTGTTCAAAACTTACGCTTTATTTCCACTCTGAACTGGTCTCATTTCCACTTCCAGCCATTACACCAAGCTAGAGCTTTCTCTGTCACACTGAAGACCCCATTAATAAATATTTGTTTCCTTTGCAGGTACTCAAACTGTAATCAAGTCACCCCATATAGTAATTTGTTAAGAGCAATAGGCTGAGCTCCTTGAGTCTATGAGTGTTTTTTTTTAATCTTTTAATCATTCTCATGACTCTTTTCTGAACTCTCTCCAATTTATCAATATCCTTTTTCAATTGTAGACAACAGAACTGAAAACAGTATTCCAGCAGCAGTAGTACTAATGTCAAATACAGAGATAAAATTACCTCACTCCTCTTAATCACAATTTCCATTTATATGTTCTAGAATGCCATTAGTTCTTTTGCCCACAGACTGACAGCGGGAGCTCATGTTCAGCAGTTTGTCTACCACAACATTCAAAGCTTTTACAGACATTGCTTCCAAGCATAGCTTTTGCCATCCTGTGAGTATGGCCTACAGTCTTTGATCATGTGCATTTAGGCATACTGAAGCACATAAAATTTGCTTCCACATAGTTACCAGGTTCAGAATAAGTGACCTTTTTGTCATCATTTATCACTCTCCCAGTTTTTATATAGAATCATAAGACTGGAAGGGACCTCAAGAGATCATCAAGACTGGTCCAACTGCACTCATGGCAGGACCAAGCACCACACAGACCTTTGGTGTCCAACCACATCTGAAGCAGTAGCCGCTATAGTGAGTACTGGTATAATGAACTACTGACATAATTCTGAAAACATATTTCTTTTTCAAGCTAGCGAACTACACTCAACCAGCCAAATAACCACATGTGGCTAGCGTGTTGGACACCTCAGATATACAACTGTCAGGGATCGTCTATATCTAAGCTGCTTTTAAAAATCTCCAATGATGGATATTCCACAACCTCTCAGAGCAATTTATTCTGGCAGTTAACCACCCTGACAGTTACAGTTGGGGAACCCAAACCTTCCATGCTGTAATTAATTTAAGACCAGTATTTCTTGTCCTATCATCAAAGGTAAGAGAATAATTATCTGCAAACTTTATAACAATGTTATATTGTCTTCCAGGGCATTGATTTAACATCTTAATCATACAGGGCCAAGAGCCAATCTCTGAGGGATCTCACTGGAAAAATACTCACCTGATGACAATTACTCATTAAATATTGCATTTTGAGATTAGACAGTTTTTAAGCCACGTACCACGTTAATTTTATACTGTTCTAGTTTATTTTAAAAAACAAAATGTTTTGCAGTACAAAGTCAAATGCCTTAAAGAAGGCACTTATATTACATCCATACTTTTACCTTCCTAGCTTGGACAATTCAAATTTAATTGAAAGTAGTTATTTTAAAATCTCCAACTCTATAGAAGCAGCCTTCTTCAATGACTGGCATCTTCAACCTGTTTAAATACATCTTATTTAGAAATAATCAAGTTAAAAGCATCTGAAGATCACACACTGTACATATGTAGGACATGCCTCCACCACCCCATGTCTTTTTCTTCCTTTAAAACCAAAGCTCAGACTACCAAATGTTGGCCTGTACCTATATGACATTATTAGAGGGTCCCCCTCAGACCTGCACTTATTATTTAAATGATTAGAAATACTAGATAAAGTCTGTGCTTACTGTAACTAAGGATGTTACAGGTTAACTGGTAAGCCTCATCCTAAATGTGTTCCCACTCTCTAGGGTAGCTCTAGCCCCACAGGGCTACCACAGGTAGAGGCATTCCAGCTACGCCAGAGCTGTTCTGACCAGAGCAGCCCCAGAGAGACAGGATAGCTGAGGAGGTGGTTCAGAGCTGCTCCCCAACACAGAGAGGGGTTTCTTTGCCTGGGCTGGAATGCCCCTGCCCATGACGTGCTCAAATCGGGGCTGCTTCAGCTTGGCTGAAGCAACCCTACCCCCACCCGTTGGCATGCCGGAGGCAACCGTGGATGGGGTCTCTGGCCAGGCCGGAGAGCTGCTGCAGATGGGGGGCTATTCTGGCCATACTGGAGCAACCCCAACCGTGGCTGCACCACTGGCAGTGATACTCCAGCTAGGCCAGAGCAGCCCTGGTCCCTGTTGCAGCACCAGTGGGGGTGCTATAGCCCAGCTGGAGCAGCCTCTGTCTGCAGCAGTGGAGCTGCTCCCCCTCAACTCATTTATCAGTTAAATGCTAGGTTCAATCAGTTAAATGCTACATTTAACTGGTTAACCAGTTAGACGATTAAATGAGATTTTACATCCTTAATTATAATGCACACCCAGATTATGATGCTGAAGTCCCAATCACATCAGAACAGTTACATGGCTCTGATGTGAGCAGAATTTGGTCCCATGTGTTCATCTAAATGCTTTGTAAAATGACTACAAATGTTTGGGATTCATTATACACTGAAATAAGTTAACTATGATTATGTTAATCATACCTCTTTGCCCTTACAACAGAACAGAGAAAGCATATGTTCATGAAAATATACAGTAGAAAACATAAAGATGCTAAAAATGCTATTATCTGTACAGCAACAGTCATAACCCACAGGCAAAGCAAACCAAGAGCTAACTTGGGACCTTACCTTTAAAATGATGGATGGTTTCTTCCATGGCATCATTTCGGTCCATCCGATACCTTTTAACTTTATCTTGCACCACAGCATCAAAAGTCTCCCGTGTGATTCGTCTTGAGGCCATTTTTTGCTCTGTAGCAAGAAAGAGGATTGATTTCTGTTTGCAACACATTCCCTGCTTGTGAATGGATGTGATCTGCACAAGGGAGAGTGAACTAACTCTGCCTAACCCCAGGACACGTGGCAGGGAGCCCTGATGAGAAGGGCTGGATGGCATTTTCCTAAGAACATGGGGAAAAAAACAAGCAGTCCTATAGCACCTTAAAGACTAACAATTTCATTTCTTAGATAATGAGCTTTCATGATTAAGACCCACTTAATCAGATTCTAGGGCAAAAATGAGAAGCCCCCCCCCCTTCCCTTGCTCACTCTCCGTCACCCGCTTGCTCACTGCTCACCGACCGCTCAGGGCAGCCAGGACCCTCATTCGCCAGGCCGCAGCCTGCAGACACCCCACGGCCGGCCCACGTGCCCCTAAAGGGACATGTCCTATGCTCCCCCACCCCCAGGCTCCCCCACCGCGAGCCCCGCCCTCACCTCACCCGCCCCCACCCCGGGCAGGCAGCAAGCAATCCTCCGTTCGCGCTCGGTGCGCTGGAAACTTCCCAGCAGCCTCTACGGGTCACCTCTCACACCGGCTCCCGTCGCACTTGCGCACTCCGCCTTGCCCGCTCTCGCCGCATGCGCAGTCACTCTCTCGCCTGAGGAATTTCGGGGGGGGGGGGGCGTGTAATTTTATGTTTTATTTTGAATGTAAAACCCGAGGACGCGCCCCCAATACGAGTAGCTGAGGTGACTGGACCGACGAGGAGTTCACAGCCGCTCACCCGTGGGGCGGCGCAGACGCAGGCTCGCCGGAGCCCGGGAGCAGTGATGTATCCACCCGCTCCGATCAACTCTTCCAGACCGCACCCTCTTTCGCTACCCGGAGCAGCTGGCCTGGCCGAACGATTGCGCACTGCGCATGCGCACAGCCGGACCAACACAGGTACGCGCAAGTAGATTTTGCGCGGGCCCGCTGCCTGTCCGTCGTTTAACGGCTGAAGGACGCGCGCACGCATGCGCATTCTTCCCTCTGAGTGCCGTTTTTTTTTTTTTTACGATGGGGGTGAGCGTCTTCGCGCTGCTCCTCCGCGCAGGCGCGCTCTGATCTTTGCGGAGGGTGTATGGCGGCCGAGCGGGGTCAGTGCGGTCGCCGCGTTCTCCCTCAGACTCTCTCGCCCTTCGTTGAGCGGGGCGGGCCCAGCTGCGGCGAGGCCCACAGGTGATTTAGGGCGGGATTGAGAGGGGCTTTACCCTGGGGGGCGGGTCCCCTTCCTCGGGGTAGATGCCCGCAGGGCACTCGGGAAAGCACTGCCCCGTTGTACCCCCGCAGCATTTCAGTAGGTACCTGGGGTGTCCCCATATGCCTCCTGCAACCCTCCCCCCTCAGCCACGACGGTCCCCTGCCCCCGGGTGTCACCCCCCTCCCCAGCGCCCCTTGCCTGGTACCTTCGCAATACCCGGCTTGCAGCCAGCCCCAGCCACCCCTCCTTTCTACGCCCGCGGCCCCTTGAGCCTGGTGCCTCTCCTCGTGCTGCCCTCTGGGCATCCCCCTGGCTGAGCCGCATTTTAGCCAACGCCCACTTCCCACGCATGCCCCGCTCAGGGTAGAGCCCCCGCTAGGGAGCTGGAGCCTAGCACAGTGGTTATCTGTAAGGATGCAAGCTGAGCGTACCAGCCGCTGGTATCTAGAAACCAGTCTGGAGACCAAACTGGCTGGGTGACAAGAGCTGGCTTAGCCCAGCGCTCCCTGACTGCCCTTTTGAATGCTGGTGGGAGCAGCTGTCTTATCGCTGATTAAAATGAATTTATGCCACCGTCTTTGAAATTAATTTAAACCTCTGACCAGGAAGGTACTTGGAGTGCTGGGTCATATCTTCATGCAATGAGCTATTTTCCCCATGGCTGTCTCACCAGTGTACACTGGCAAAATTGCCAGTGCAGTAAGGCAGCAGTTTCTGTTTAGAGCTGGGAACAGGTATTGATGCAATGATCTCAGTGTCATATGAACTAGGGATGTAAAATCCTGCTTAATTGGTTAAACCTGCCATTTAACTGGTTAACCAATTAAAGGTGTGCGGCAGCTGGGACTTGGGCTGCTCTGGCTGGGCTGGAGTGCCTTAACTGAGTAGGGGGCTGCTTCTGCCCCTACTGATTAACCAGTTAATGTATGACATCCCTAATATGAACATTCACATCTGCAGTCAGAAATAAGGACTCTGTGCTTTGAGTCTTGTAGCTTTGAATATCTCTTTAAAAAAATTAAGTAATAAATTATAAAAGCACAGTTACTTCTTGGAGGTTACTCTTGTCTGTTGAGTGCCAGGGTCTGATGGAAACTATACAAAGCATAGAGGGAAACCTACTTTCTGCTTTGAAGAGCTTACACTCAGCAGGAAAGACTTGCTACACTGCAAATGCTTAAAAAATATAATGTAGCTGCTGCAATCTGGTGCTCTGGTGAAATGACTGGAACACTTGACTGGGAACCAGGGTCCCTCAAGATCTTTCTGATTGTGTCTGAATCAAATTGCAAATATTTTATGGCATGGTAAATTACTGTAATGTTGTTACAATAACATTTTTAATTAGTCTGGGGTTCTGAATTAGAGGTATCTCGTGCAGAAATGCTCTGGCTTTGATCAAGTAATTTTTCTTCATTGCCTCAGTATTTTTAAGTTCCTTGCAGATAACCCGCCAGCATTCAAAGGGTGGTTAAGCAATGCTGACATAAGCCAGTTCTTGTCACCCAGCTGGCTTGGTGGGTGTTTTTGTGGTGGTGGGAGGAGTAAGTTGACAGTGTCCAGTTATCAATTAGTTAAAGCCTGTTGTGCCCGGTTGCTGCCCTGCATGCCAGTGGGTGTAATAGGCTTTAACTAACTAACTGATAACTGGACAGTGTCAAGTAACCCAAAAAAAAAAAACAAAACCTTACGTGAATTTGATTCATCAGGGTTGCATCCAAGTGCAGTGTAACAAAATGATACAAGGGAAATATGTATTTTTAATCTGTGTGCAGAAAGCTCCATCAAAAGTGCAAGACAATCTCTTTGAGTTTTCCTCCATTATATTTGTAAGGTTTTCACACAGCAGTAAGTGAGAAAATGTTTTAAAAATGGTAATATCTGATTGTAAAACCACAGAAACTGACGAGTATTTTCAGGAGCAGAGTGAGAAATAGAGACCATCCTAAAGAGTTCCCATTCCTGCATTGTAGTTACTTCATCATGGTGACACCAAAACTTTTTTAAAATTTAGATTTCAAATTGATCATGGCCTTAAAAAAAATCATGAATCGGAGGGGTGATAGTGAGGATTGATAGGCTAGTGAGAGAAGGTGAGGGCAGGCTCTAGACTGAGCCACTGGTGACTGAGGTCCTTTGTCTGTCTACTCAATAGATACATACTACATAGCAACAAAAAACTTCTCTATACTTTTCTCTGCCAGTATACCTTGCTCTTGAACATGAAGAGCTCCTTCTAACAGAGAGTTCATTCTCCATGGCCAATTAATAAACTTGGCCTTTGTTGAGACTGCCAACCAAAGGAGCCTCAATTAACACCAAATACGATGGTTTGCTTTGTGACTACTCCATTTGGAGTAGGAATGAAACCTCAAACTCCCTTCAGCCAGGGCCTCTGAACTGGTGTCAGATGGTAATATCTTCTGGTCATTGCAAATTTAGGCCAGATTTTAACTGAAGACCTATGTAGATAATGGGTTCTGCCTCCTATTCTCAGTCCGCTTAGCCATCTTCACAGCAATGAAGGTTTAGGCTGGATATTAGGAGAAACTTCTGAACTGTCAGGTTAGTTAAACACTGGTACATATTACTTAGGGAGGCTATGGAATCTCCATTACTGGCTGGTTTTAAGAACGAGTTAGGCAAACACCAGTCAGGAATAGTCTAGTTATTATGTAGTCTTGCTTTAAGTGCAGGTTAATAGGCTAGATGACTGCCTGAGGTTCCTTTCATTCCTACACCTCTCTGATTCTATGTTCTGTACTTTCCTTTTGATAATAGGGTAACATTTTTATTCTTGCTGTCAACAACTCTTAATGTTTTGGAGCAAATCTTATTCTGTGCTTTCCTGATGACAGGTCAAGAAGCCATTCAGTTGCTCTTTAATAACCACATAGAATGGGATCCAAACGGATCACTCAGGAAACATTTGATGATGTGGTACAAGAAAACATCACGGAATTTGACATGGATCCAGAGGAGGCCGTGAAAGAAGCTGTTCAGCAATTTGAATCTCAAGGTATTTCAAATCCATCTCACTCTGGAGTGATAGGATATGACAGACGCTATTAAAAAATCAGGAGTGTGCTAAGCTTTATGGTATGTGTTTAAAAAATGCCATCATCTGATGTAAGCCAATTAGAGGTGTTAAAGAATCCCAAAACCTCTGTTCAGTTATTTTTTTCTGGAAACTGACCACTAGTAAAGGGCGACACTTACCTAAGACATTTTGTTCTTTTTCATACTGAGCTTCAGTCTGAAAGATCCCAAAGCTCTTCAGAGAATCTGCATTCGAGGGTCAGTTGCTTGCCTTTAAAGCATGGCCTCATTTAAGGTGGAATGCAAAGCTTTTTACAGCAGTTCATTTTTAAGTAGTAATCATTCTGCTGCTTTAGCTAAAACAGCAGGAGAGAATCTAAAGCAGCAGAATGAACTTTACCCAAGCCGGAATTCAGCCTGGATTGATCTTTGCTTTTAAGGTCACAAAGATACTTTTCTGATCACAAATGGTCATGATTTTGGTTTTCTATCTCTTCCAAAGGATGTAACAAACATCCTAATGATCCATGAAAGTCTTTACATTCACCCACAGTAAAAAGATATAAACTTAATATTCTTCACAGTTTTCACTTGAGTTCCTATATCCTGGCTTCTCAACTTCTCTCTCGCTGTTTAGGTGTTGATCTGAGTACTATTGTAAAAGCTGCACGGAAACCTAACTCTGAAAATGGCCAAGAACAAAAACATGACATTTTGCAGGTAGGAAATGTTAACTGTACTTTTTCAACAAATTGTGTGGTCTAGTGGCTCAAATGAGGGGTGGAGAATCGCAAAGCCTGGTTTCCACTTCTAACTCTGCTGTTGACTTCCTGTGAGCCCTGAGGAAGGGTTAACCTGATTGCCTTAACACTTCCTCACTTCTAAAATGGGGATACGTTTATGCCATGTTAGCTCTGAAGCACCTCGGGTGGAAGGTGCAATGGAGGTGCAAAATAATATTACCTGATCAGCAGGAATGAGCCCTTCTTGGCTAGAAAGGAGGGTCAGTCTGACATGAAGGTCTGTAGATGTTCTGAGAAGGGCACAAATAACTTAACTGGGATCACTGGTTATTCTGAGGAATGGTAATACAGTGTTGAGCCTTTCACCTCTTGTCTTCAGTTTCATTTGAGCCCCTTCCCCCTGCTCAGCAGTGAGTCATTGGTGGGTGGGGACCATGAGCCTGTGGTGTTCAACATATTCATAAAGATCTGGAAAAAGAAGTGAAGTAGCAAAGTTTGCAAATGGTTTGAGATTGTTAAAACCCAAGCAGCCTGTGAGGGGTTACCAAAGGATCTTACAAAACTGGATGACTGAGCAACAAAATGCCAAATGAAATTCAGCATTGATAAATTCAAAGTAGAGTACTTCAGAAAATATAATCCCTGCTACACATGTACAGTCAGGGGTTCTAAATCAGTTGTGATTTCCCAAGTAAGAGATCTTGAAGTCACCAGGGATAGCTCTCTGAAAATTTTCCCTCAATCTGTAGCAGCGGTAAAAAGGATTAACAGTATGTTATGTTAGAAACCTTGATTTCTACCCTGTCCTAAGAGTTTCTAACACACTGTTAGTCCTGGAATAAATTGCCTAGGGTGGTTGTAGAATTGCCATCATGGGAGATATTTAAGAACAGGTTGGATAAATATGTAGTAGGAATGGTATAGATGCTTCTTGGTCCTGCCATGAGGGCCAGGGATTGGACTTGAGATCCCTTCTAATTCAAGTATTCTATGATATTCAGACTCAGTATGGCAGATCCTATATTCTTATTTTCTGATGCCTGTTTTTTTTTGGCCCATGTGAAATGAGTTAGTGGAACCCAGCCAAATAGCTAGTGGGCAAGTTCCTCCACTTCTCAAAAATCACCATTAGAAGAGGTACTTTCCAGGCAGACTCTGCTGAGAGGCCAAGGGCTGAATGGGGCAAGGGACTGAATTCCCTTCTCATCCCTGAAAGTGATCCCTGCAGCTCAGGGTGAGGCAGTCTGCAGGGGGAAGACCAGTGCTAGGCTACCTCTGACCCCATAGTGTGCCTGAAGACTAACCTCTCTCTAAGGTTATCTAGTGTTTCTCTTCAGTGTCTCATTTGAGGGAAAAGTGGTTACAAATATGCAGATGTGATGATCCAGTGGCTTTTTTCCCTCCGGAATCATTGGTGGGGAGGACTCTGACTCCCATTTTCCTTCCTTCCTTCCTTAGACATTAGACTCACTCAGGAAATCCATTGCTGACTCTGCACTCATTGAGCTTGGTGAGCATCTTGTGTGCGTCAGTGAGCAGTGCAGAGAACAGCTGGCTGCTCGCTACCTGGCTGGGCAGAAAGGTGCCTATCCTGTGGTGCTGTCTGCCTGCAAGCTGGCCTCAGGAGACAGAAGTGTCCTGCTGAAGGCTCTGCATGCTTTGTCTGCTATCATGGATGGGCAACCAGACCTTCTTGACTCAGCTGGCCAAGAGCTGTTGCTGCAGACTCTGAAGAAAAATGCAGATGACGCTGCATTGACTCAAGCTGGGATCCGGTGCATACGACATGCTTGTCTGAAACATGAGCAGAACCGCCAGGAGCTGGTGAAAGGTGGCATCCTGCCACTGCTGACGGCTGCCATTGTCCAACATGGCGACTGTGCTGGGGTGGTCCGGGAGGCCTGCTCAGTGCTCAGGGTCATGACACTTGATGATGACATCCGTGTGCCATTTGGCCATGCCCACGATCGTGCCAAGATGATCGTGTCGGAAAACAACGGTTTAAAGGTCCTCATAGAAGCTGTGAAAGGTAATATTAACCCTTCAGCTGCTGGTTCTCCTCTCACATCATTTGTGCTCTCCTACCCCAAGATTATGCTACTTAACTGCAGGTTTAATTTTCAGTTCTTTGTGTGGTTGTTTAGTGATCAGAACGGAGGACTGGGAATCAGGACTCTGCATTCTCCTCCAAGATCTACCACCAGCTGACTTTGTGGCCTTAAGCAAATTATTTAACCTCTCTATCCTCAGTTTACCCCTTTATAAAATGGTGGTAATAGCATGCTTTCCTTCCAGGAGGGTTTTTAAGCTTGCTGCGGCTAAAATGCTTTTCCAACACTTTGAGAAGTACTAAAAAAAGGTAGAGCGTGGTGATTGCTCCAGAGGCAGAGAAGGGGGCAGGATTTCGGTTTTCAGAGCTAGCAATCACCCAGCTAGAGAGCAGTTAACAACCCAGGTAATTGCTGCCCATATCTATTCCATACATTGCAGCTTGCCTGTCCTTGGGCTTAAAAAGGCCTGTAAGTCAAAATGGAGCTCAAGTTCTAGGACTCATTCAATTCATATTCTGTGTCTTTTGAGTGTCAGTTAGTGTTGGTTCTGAGAGTATTTGGGTCATGGACTCCTGTCCCGCCAAGAACTGGACTGTATCAGTGGGGTAGCTCTGTTAGTCTGTATCCGCAAAAACAGCAGGAAGTCCTGTGGCACCTTATAAACTAACAGATTTTTTGGAGCATAAGCTTTTATGGGCAAAGATGCATCTGACAAAGTGGGTCTTTGCCCACAAAAACTTATACTCCAAAATATCTGTTAGTCTATAAGGTGCCGCAGGACTTCTCATAGTTCATGTATCAAAGGGTAGCTGTGTTAGTCCATATCTTTAAAACAACAAGGAGTCCTGTGGCACCTTAAAGATCAACAGATTTATTTGGGCATCTGACAACATGGGATTTTGCCTGTAAAAGTGTATGCCCAAATAAATCTGTTAGTCTTTAGGTGCCACTGGATTTCTGGCTGTTTTAACAGTTCATGCTTGATCCTTCTTCCAAAATTCATGTGCAAGTGATTCTGCCAGCTTCTCCTCCCCCCGAAGCTGATTTATTTTTCTCTCGTCTTCCTCCTTTTGCAGCATTCACAGATGACTCCAGCGTTCTTAGTGACCTTTGTGCCACCCTCGCTCGCCTGTCTGTCCGGAATGAATTCTGTCAAGAGATTGTGGACCTTGGAGGCTTGAATTTTATGGTGGCCTTGCTGGCTGACTGTATTGATCAACAGGTACTGCGTCTTCGGCGAGTGGGCCGCCAGACTGGAAGAGGGGTAGTTATGGGTGGGCATTAGAAATAATGTTACCTAGAATGTAACATGGTGCTTTTCATCTTCAGTGCACTTTGCAAACGTGAAAGAGCATTAGCCCTCGGTGGCCTCTACCTTGGGCTCTTGCCACACAGATGGCACTGCTGATGCCCACTTGCCACCACCTACATTCTGACACACGACTCAAGGTTGCATGTGCTGAACTGGAGCTAGTCATGAACATACCCATTCTAGCCTCTGTTCTATTCTCCCCTCCCCGGATCTAGGAACAGAGCCTTCCTGATGCCCAGGAGATCTAGCACACCGATCTTCTACGTACTGTCTTTGGTTTTCTTGGGAGTTAGATGCCCAAATCCCACTGAAGTTCAGTGATTAATTCTCTTAAGCTTCTTTGAAAATCCCAGCTACTCTGAACAGGGCAACTTGGGCATTCTGCCTGGGGCCAGTGGGTTGTGAGAGGCTGGGAGCCCTGAGCAAAATGTTGCTATTCAGGTAGAGTCTGACACGCGCCTGCCTGCAGTCCTGAGTTTGAGCTTCGGGGCTGGGAGTAAGGTGGAAGGTGCTGCCTTTCAGGCTAAGTTTCTGTAATCCATTTTGCTTGGCTTGCCTGGGGTCTGGTGGATTTTATTCCTCGTTGAGTGCAGGAGCTGGTGAAGCAAGTGCTGAGCGCCATCTGGGCCATTGCAGGCAATGACGACGTGAAAGATGCCATTATCAATGCTGGAGGAGCAGACCTGATTGTACTGGCTATGAGCCATCATCTTGCCAACCCTCAGGTATAGAAAAGTGTGTGTGCTGGGGACTCACTGTGCTTTGGAGAACTGTGTCTATTTGCCTTGGGAGGACAATTTTTTGGCCTGTATTTCAATGTTGACAGCCGCATTACTGTGGTCTTGCCTGCATTTCCTCCCCAGGTAGTGTTACTTGTAACCCATACAACTACTTCTGACTTAAAATAATGCCCTGCTGATGCTGGGCAGAGTTCCCTCTAGATTTTTTCATCAGTGGGCGAAGTAAATTTTCTAATGTGCACCAAGACAAGTGTGGAAGTACACGGCCAATAGAAACACATGCTGCTGGCTGTGGGTGCTGTGGGCACTTTGCTAGTCAGCTGAGTGGCACCTGAATCTCCTGGCTGGCCGCCAACATGCTCAGCTTACAGGGAACACTGGTATTAGCAGAAGAGTGCTGGCTGTGGTGATGTGTTTCTATGGTCGTAGCTAGTAGAAATTTGCTCTCAGCATGGATAGTCTAGCAAGGCATGCGCTAACCCCTTGAACGCTTCTGTTTTCTAGCCAGGTTAAATGTGTGCTTTGGCAAGCATTTGTAGGTATTCAAACAATTAAACCCTTTCTGCTATACTAATATGTTTATCGTCACTGAGCCAGGTGGCCCAAGGGATTGAAAACTGGATGCTGAGCTTAACACATTTAGGTCAACAGCTCAGATCCAGCCATCGCTGAAAATCATTCTTCTCGGATATCTGTGTGGCAGCTTTTATGTCAAAGGAACAGGACTTCGGCTAGTTACTGGCTGGCAAATTTTACCATCAGAACCTCACCCATCTTACTGTGGTTGCCCCTTTTCTTGGCCAAGCTGAGTTCTCTGTGGACAATAGAGGTGGCTGCCCATTGGCATGAGATGGTGTTAGAAGGGGATGTTCGTCTGACTGCTAGCCACAATGTACCTGTTCCAAGGTTAAACGGACGATTTTGTTTTCTAGGCCCATCAAACAGATGTCTCACAGCAGCATCAGAATTGTTGTGCAAATCCGGTGGGAGTAGGGGTGCTGGCTTGATGGGAGACCAGCCTCTCTGCTCTGGAGAGGGGTGGGGAATGAACTGGTGGTAGTGCAAGGTATGGGGGGGTGCTGACTCTTTCGTAGTGGCAGTTGGTTTGGCCAATGATTTCCGTCTTGGTCCCACAGATCTGTGAGCAGGGCTGTGCGGCCTTGTGCATGCTGGCCTTGCGCAAGCCAGAGAACTGTAAAGTCATCATGGAAGGTGGAGGGGCCCTGGCAGCTCTTCAGGCCATGAAGGTACATCCAAAAGAAGTGGCTGTGCAGGTACGTAGCTCAGAGCTCTTTACCAATTCTGTAGCACGGGGTTCACTGCCTCCTTGGGATTGTTTATCTTTCACTCAGCATTTTTGTGGCATTTACAGCTGTGTGATGAAGATGACAAAGGGTTGAGGGTAGAGCAGCATTCTGTAAAAATGGCTGGGTCAGTGGCAGGAGGGTGGGGTTACGTTCCAGAGCCTGCCAACGCTGCTCATATTTGTCACTGGAATGGCAGGCTGCCTGTCCCCCTAGCCTAAGTGAGACTATTTCACAGAAAAGGTAAGCCTGTCTCATTCCCTAAGGCTAGTATTGTCATGTACCTGCTTTGCAGCTGTTTTCTAAATATTTTGCATTAACGCTGCTTTTATCTAAAATCTGTTTGTGCTAGAGCATTTTAAATCCCCATAAGAACGGCCACAGTTGGTCACACCAACAGTTCGTCCAGCCCAGTAGCCTGTCTCTGCGAGTGGCCAGTCCCAGGGTCTCAAGGGGAGTGTAAAAAGCAGGGCAATTGAGAGAGATGCACCTGCCTTCCCCTCCCCAGCTCTGTCAATCAGAGGTTTGGGGACACACACAGCAAATCGAATTATGTTTCTGGCTTTCACAGCATCTCCTCAGATGCCAAATTTAGTGACCTCAATGTTTGGTGAATTCAGGGACCAAAGTGGAAGGCTGATCATGTCCCTCCTTATCTGCTATCCTCCATGTGACAACATCTCTGATGGAAGGGTGCCCCAGGCATAAGGCCCAGGGCTGGTGTGCTACCTCCCCAGACTATGACCTGTGACCATTGTTTGAGCGTGGCTGATCTAGGGTTCAGAAGTCACTTTGGGATGTTGGATTCTGTGTGTTAGGGGAACGATTTCTTCAAACAGGATTTAGTGGAGTGCTCAGGCCCATCATCTCATGAGTCTGCCAAAGAGGCAGTGAAAGGCCCTAGGGGTGCGAAAGGAAGAAGTCCAGGATGACCCCTGGCAATTGTATGGTTTTCCCACTGAAACCAACTTTAACCTGTTACCTGAATACACAGTGGGTGCCACTTCTGTATCTGGGCCTGCTGCCTGGCCAGCATCCAACGTGTGCAAAGCATGTGGGACTCCCTTGCATAGGAAGCAGGCACTAGACTAAGCCCAGCCTTGCTGTGAGTGCACCCTCTGATTCCCTTCTGGGTGGCCTTATGTTCCTCCCTGTACTACCTCCATTGAGCATTAACCTTTCTCCTGTCCTTTCTCCTCAGAAACAGGCCTGCATGCTGATCCGGAACCTGGTCTCCCGAAACCGGGACTTCTCGCAGCCTATCCTGGAGATGGGTGCTGAGAGTTTGATTCTGGAGGCTCGTGCAGTGCACCAGGACTGTGATGACCTAGCCAAAGCTGCCTTGAGAGACCTTGGCTGCAAAGTGGAATTCCGAGAGCTGTGGACAGGCCAAAGGGGAAGCTTGGCTCCCTAAACCACTGCCCCAAGAGCCTTGGGACATCTCAGCGTGCAGCATCGACAGCCAAAACCAGATCTCCAAATAATCTGCTCTTAAAACTAGGCCCAAGGAGCTGAAGAGAATTCCTGGCCTGGGACACTATTGTGGTGGGTTGTATTACACATGGGGATCCAAGCTGTTGCAGAGATGGCTTTGTCTATGTGTGTGGGTTATAGATATGCAGAACTTGGTAGGATGGTCTACTCTCTCTATACCCTGACGCCTGGGAAAGACCTACTCACCACCATGCCTGCCCCCTATTGCTGTGTTCTACTCATTTATGTGTCTTGGACAAGTGTTGGTATGTCTGGCCATGTTATGATCCCCAGTTGATCTCTTTCCACATCAGTTTTGTCACCCGCACAAAACTCCCTGTCACGCACTCTTACCCATTCCTAAGGCTTAGGTGTAATCTTTTCAATATAAGCACTCACCCTTCTGTGGGCTCAAACATAACCTTACCGTCTGTGGGTTTGTGGGGCCTTTTGTCAGGAGAGGGCTTTATACAGTGATAGCCTACTTAATCTCTGTTTGTTAAGAATCACCGAAAGACAGAATGCGAACGCTAAGTACACAGTGTTCACCACTCCCAATGGGACAGATGAACTTTTCTTGAGTGCCAGTCAGGATGAGGTCTGTCTGGGGAGCTCCAGTTTCTGCACAGGGTCATGAGCACAGAGTTGAGGTCTGGCAGCTCTGATCTTGGACCTGTTGGGGTGCTGGTTCCCAAAGAACGTCCTTTTGGAGCCCAGTTTATATAGTGAAATTTGAGTCCTGCTGAGCTGTACCTTAAACAATTATTGTACTAAAATCTAACTAACCAATCCTAATATACTGTATCAGGCTTATCTACCTGAACATCACCCACCGCCTTATTTGATTTATACCCAGCAAAATGAATTATGTGCCAGCCAGCAACAATTACAAACCAGACAGAGATCGTACAGACAAACTGTAGGAAAGTGAGGACCATAATCTGAGAATGAAGATTCCACAACCCCAGCTATTGATAAGTTTCTTCCTGGATGAAATACTGTCAAACATTTGATGTTTCCTGTAACCAGCTTGAGATCTGTTGATGTGATATTGGTTGCTGGTAGGATTGGGTCTCCTTTTGAACAGCCTGGGGTTACGCTATTTGAATGCAGTTTAGATGGAATGAGAGTATGTGACTTCCTGCTTTTCAACTAATGGCTGCTGCTCTTTCAAGCTGGCTGCAGATGAAGGCTTTTAAGCCTTCCAGCATGTCTACAGGCCTTAAAATACACCTACAAAATAGCCCTATCCTTACGCTTTGGCATCTGCCATATTTATCAGCCTTGTCCTACCTCCCAAACTCTGCTCTGGGGCACTGGTGGCTCCCCATCTCAAATGTTGTTTGGGGGAAGACGACCCTGACAACGAATATCCTGTCCCACTGTGGTGTGCTGTGTTGGCTCATTGTGTTGGCTATATCCATTTCCATCCAGTGTGTTTTAAACAAATACAAGGTGTTGTCTGAAAATGTTGTGGAACAATGTGCCCTATTTATAATCGCTGAGCTTCCAGAAATAAATTATAATGCTATAGATTTGTTCTAACTGTGAGTACTCAAATGGTATGTGAGAGAGCGCTTGGGGGCAGGGAGAGCACAGGCTGGTGTGCCACCAGAGATAAGGCCGATCATTTTCTGGGATCTCCAGAGCGGAGAGTCTTGCCTTGTAGGCCATACCTCTCCTGGGAGAGGGACGGCACTAGCATTCGGAGCAAAAGAAGCTGGAAGGCTGTGGCAGTGTGTAATTGCTTGACTTCTGCCTTACATCTAAGGTAAATAACACCCTCCCCAATCAAGAGGAAGGATTTTTCGTGTCACTATTCCCCATGCTTTGCAGTTCTGCTCCAGCTATAGGCCTCTACCCTCTGTTCCTTTGCCATTTTCTTCTTTCTTTGAGGTAATATTTTTGCAAAGAAATTCATATTCTAAAAAGCATAACCTGGGGGCTTGGCCCTAGACAAGCCAATTTGTAAAGGGGAGCCAGTGGAAGAATGACTAATACTTTTGGGCATTTTAAACTGACTGTGCCACAGGGTATGTAAATGCTGCTGCAGCTGTGTTGTCTGCCTGTAAGGCAGCAAAAGCCCTAACAGCCTTGCAAGCCTTAGAGGTGCTAATTCCTTGTATGATACGTGCTTGCAATAAGCTGGCTATGTCCCTTCTTAGTAGTTTTTCTGGCAAAAGCTGCTTTTATCCATACGTCTGTGTCTCTGCGATCCCAGTTCAATAAATCCTGTGAGGTTGCACTTCATCATCTCTCCAGGGGACAGACAGTAATGGGACTTAACAGAGAGGCCAGAATTCAGCAGTGATATGGACAATCTGCATGTGAATGGGAGATGGCGTTTCTCCGAGGCTGGTCTTGCCTTTTGGACACTGCTTCAGCAATGGGTGTGGGATAAGCTGGAAAGACCTGAGTTGCATCTGAGCACAACAGAGCCCTAGGGAAGATGGATTAACCCAGAAGGATGAGGATGGATGTGAATTTCTCTGTCTTGGACAAGTCAGTTGGTATGATGGCTCCCTTCTGCAGAGACTCCACAGTCTTTCTCCTACCCAGCTGAGGAGGGCTAAACCTGGATAAGCTACAGGGGGACTTCAAATATGAGGTGTTACATCTCCCTGAGTGTGCCCAGCAGTGCTCTGGATCCCTGGTAGCTTGTCAGAGAGAATACCCAGCCCTCCGTCCCCACCCTCCCAAAAAGAGAGGCAGAGGCAACAAGAAGCTGTTACAGAAGTAATATATTTTTTTTAAAATAACCAGCCCTGGGAGTGTGTCAGTCTGTATTCGTCTTTCTGAGTTTGAGGCCAGTTACTGTTTGGCAGGTGGCAGTGAGCTGCTTTAACGGGGGTAAACACGGTTTCGCCTACGGGAGATCCACAATCGCAGCCGACTGCTCATTTGTCCCCTGTCCTCTGTCCCCCAAATGCCACCAGCCTGGGACTTCACCACAGAGGATCTCCTGAAGATCTTTTGCACCCAGCTTATCAAGGAACGCAGGCTGAGCCGGGAGGGGGTGGGTCGGGGCTCTTCACAGGCTGGCTTGCCAGAGGTCATGGAGTGAGAGTGTGGTGAAGGCTTCCTATGCCCTCCATCGTGGCTGCTTCCTGATGTTTCAATCTACAAATACCAATCACAGGAAGGAGTTGGTGGGAGGGGCATCCTCTAACCCATCCTTCTACAGGTGGGCTGGGCTGCTTTAACACTTGGGACCATTGTTATTCCTTAGCTATAATCCTCTACCAGTACCTGTTGGAAAGCTACTCAGCACCCCACTGGCTTTGGGTTTGCCACAGGCCCCAACAGGGGATGTGTCATGCTCCTGCATTTCTCTGTAATCTTTCTTCTAGGGAAAACAAGAAGCACTGTAGCCCCCTATTTGACTGCCAAGGGCCCTTCCAAACTGAAAGCTCAGGAGGGGCTTTATTTTATTTGTGTACTTCATTCGCTAAAGAATGTTTCCTTCTGTTCCTTTGTAACAAAGGCAGGACCCTGTAATCACACGCCTACTGGGTGTGGTTTGCTGTCCCCTGGAGTGGCACCTAGACCACTTGTACAGAGGAAGTGTCTCCTCTAGCACCTCAGCTGAGCCCCAGCTGGCTTCTAGCTCAAACCATAGAGGCTCCTGCACTAAGCTGCAGAGGTCCCTGATTTGCATCCACCTGAGGGCAGTTACAAGAGCACTTGCCTTCTGTGCTCTCTGCATGGAGAATGCCCAGCAGTGGGACATGATCCTTCCATCCTGGTCAGATTAAATGCAGTGCCTTGCATGTTGAATAGTAACAGAGAGGAAGCCGTGCTAGTCTATGCACTGTTCAGATTAAGGTTGGGTTTGGAACTGGCAGCACCCATGTTGTCCCAGCACAGCATTTTTAAAATACTATAAATTGGAAGCTTAAAGGGGGTCTCTGGCTAGGAACAGCTACAACTTGTCCTGTTGCTTCTGTGCCCCAGCCTTGGGTTGGAGCCCTGTTGTGCTTAGTACTCTGCCACTGTAACAAAGAGATGCTGCCTGCCCTGCAGGGCTCACACCATCTGAGACACAAGGCCACAGCCAGGCAGAAGGGGGAACACAAGGAGATGTTGCTGCATCACAAGTGGTAGTGACAGCACACTGGCTTCCAGGCTGTTGTTGAGCTTTGCACAAGTGAAAGTATGCTGGTGTGGCATGCCAGTGAGTGAGGGGCCAGCTCTGTTCATATGCTAAAGCCCCACAGGGGCTCAAACTACTCCCCCTCTGGCCCAGCACCATACAGCTGGGGACAGGAAGGCCCAAGCCAGCACCCCCAACCCCTACAAGATGTAGCCACTGCACATCTTGGTTCCAGCCCTATCTATCTCAGAACTGGAAGGGACCTTCAGAGGTTATCAAGCCCACTCCCCTACACGACCCATCACCATCCCTGGTGCTTTTTTTTTTTTAAATCTCTGTGCCCTGGATGGCCCTCTCAAGGGCTGAGCTCACAACCGTGGGTTTAGCAGCCCAAGGCTCAAACCACTGAGCTATCCCTCCTGCCAGCTTAGGTAGTGCAATTGCTGCCCCACCAGACTCAGGGATCCAGCAGCCAGTCAGCATAGTGGTTATGTGCCCAGCGCTGAGCGCCTCATGCTCTGAGATCTCCATACACCCAACCTCCTTCCCTGACTCCTGCACCCTCCGCACCTCTGCTTGGTGCCCCCACACACTCTGCCCTGACTCTTGCATCCACCACCCCTGCTGAGTCCCCCCACATTCCACCCCATATCGAAATATCTTCCAGCTACTGTTGCATCACAGCCCCCTGCCCTGAGTGCCCTCGCAAGGGTGAGTGAAACACAACAGTACCAATAAGGAATTTAAGTTACTTTCACCCTGCCCAGCACAGGCATTTGCAGGAGGGCAATGAGATGGCTTTGTGTAGATTCACAGACAGCAGCTCTCCTGTGTGTGGCGCAGCAGGGGAGAAAACCCCGAGGTGCTGGTTTGAAGGTGTAACTGAGTTAAGTCCCATTAACTGGGAGCAAAACAGGTGCCCAGGGCCCACTGGCAGTGCTTCCCATCCCCCCACACACTTCACAGCACCTCATCTCTGTGCTGTGCTCACATGGAGAGAGAGAGCCTCTCATCTGCCCTGGGCCCAGCAGAGGGTTGAGCTCTGCCTGGTGCATGTCCTCATCCTCCTTCCCACGTTGCTTTTGCTGTTTCTTCAGGGGGGCTTGGTTGGTGGCAGTTGCAGAATGTAACATGGGCCCCTGGCTTGTGCTGGACAATAGGCCGCTCTGAGGCTCCACCCCCAGCAGCTGTCCCAAGTCTCTCCCCGCAGACCCTAGGGTGGGTATCCCACCACAGGTAACTCAGGGGCAGCCTCTGTTGTGAGGGTCACTTCAGGCTCCTTCAGGCTATCGCTCACCTCTGGTCCAAATCCCCTTTGTTTCTCCTCTGCAGGCTGCTGGTGGCTAGAAACCCCCTCAGTCCAGCCTTCTACTTCCTTCCCAGGTGTTGGGAGTCTCTTGCCTTCCACCAGTGGTTCCCTGCTGGGTGTGATGGGACTGCTCTGGGTGGTCTCACAGGTCACTGCTTCTCTTCCATCCCAGGAGCCCTGAGGGGTGTCACTGGCTTCCATGTCCGAGAACCTTGGGTCCTCCTCAAACCCCCCACTGCATTGGATGCTGACATCGCAGCTGCTTCCTGCTCCTCCTTCAGCCTCAGCAGGATGGGAACTCATGCTGCGGGGCAGCTGGTAGCGGGGGAGCTCAACATAGGTTCTGTAGCAGGGGAAGTAGCCGGTGGAGACAGCGGAGTCGCTCAGTATGGACTCCTCGTCTAAGAGGCAGTAGCTCTCGGAGTCCTCAGGGCTGTTCCCCAGGTGCTCTGGCCTGAAGAAGGAAGGGGTAGTTTTACCCTCTGTCTCCAAATTTGTTGATAACGAGCCCAGCTGGAAGCAGAAAGAAACCGGCTCAGACACCAGTAAACCCATCCTTCTCAAAGCTCACCTGCTTTTCACAGGATAGTGGTTCAGCAGCTCCTTTACTGCTCCTTTCCATCAGGCCCAGTTCTGCACCTTCCCTCTTGCCCTATGCACACCACCACGTGGACACTAGGGGCTGAATTCACCAGGGCTGCAAGCAGGGGAATGCCAGTCTTTGTTCTTGGCCTTAAACGGGGGGGGAGTATGATGATGGTAAGGCTGGTTCTGCCCAGAGATGGCAGCCTTGGGAGTGCAATGCAAGAGGACTCTTGTTTGGGATCACTAGAGAGGAAAGGTGCTATTTAAATGCCAGGAGTTTATCATTATAACTGTTATGTCCCCACGCCACTGCTTTTGACTGGGTGAACTTCCTTCAGAGCTCTCTGACAAGTGAGCTGCCACATTACGGCCATTAGTGCATTTTTCCCCTTGCACTCTGCTGGGAGTGAAAGACCTGCTGTCCCCATGGGGACAGGCCTTTAACCCTCTGATCGATCACCATTGCCCCCTCTTTAGGTTCGTCGTACAGGTTGAAACTCCCTTATCTGGCACTGTCCCATCCAGCAACATCTCTCATCCAGCAGCACAATGGAGGTTGCTGAACTAGAGAGTAGCTGCAGAGACCCCTGCCACATGGGGGAGCCCGGGAGCCCCAGGGGGTCCCCCCTCCAGGTAGCTGACCTGACCTCCTCTCCAGCAAATCCCCTCGTCCAGGACCACTCAGGTCCCAAGGGTGCCAAATGAAGGAGGTACAACCTCCTTGGGGAGTGATGTACCCCTACAGATGCTATTTTTCTGGGCTGTTTTTTTTAGGTGGGTTTGTTTACTGAACAGGGTTGTACTGAAGATGTCAACCTATTTCTCCCTCACTCACTGGATTAGCTGAGCTCCTCCACAGATGGAGTAGCATTACCTCACTCATTTGGGCCTCCAGCTGCTCCTCTCTGTTGCTAGTGAATGTCGCCCCAAGCTCCAGTTGTGCCCCATCACCCACAGTCTCCTTTATCATCAGTTCCGAACATTCATCTTCCGGGTTGCTGCCTGGGATACCTTGGTGTGGTTCTGCCTCCTCTTCCTCCTCCTCCTCCTCACCCATCTCACGCAGCTGTAGAACAGAAACATGCAGGAGTATCTGACTCACAGGCTGAGCCTTTCCCCATTCTGCATTCCATCTGCCCTCCGGCATGTTTGACCCCCACCACAGAAGGAAAGGAAAATACATAGGACAATAATTCCTAGCCAATGGCTCTCAGTT
Organism: Carettochelys insculpta; assembly: GCF_033958435.1. NCBI lineage: Eukaryota > Metazoa > Chordata > Testudines > Carettochelyidae > Carettochelys > Carettochelys insculpta. Next base: position 15,146,118 of record NC_134163.1, on the reverse strand, counting down.
CCAGAGTCTGAAGCGTATAGAGCCCTCTGAATCCCCAGCTATCCTCCTCCACAGAGGTCGATCTGCACAGTGCATTTTTGTGGCAGCAGATACCAATTTCGTATGTACAACCCTGCAAATTGGTGGCCGGAGAAGAAGAAAGTGTCCTTGGCAATGCTCTGCCCAGCAGCCAGCTGGAACCAAGCACATTAGACCTGGACAGCATGAGCCCCCACCACCGTTGCAGGGCAACCTTTGCACCCTGACATCACAGCCTTCTGCCAGCGTGCCTGTCACAACCACGCCATGTCCTGACTCCAGCCACCATCTGCTTCATTTTGGTGACTGCCCAGAGAACTCTTCCCCAGGGGTTGGGCTGGCCATTGTGTTCTCCTTGGTGCCTGGCTGAGGGATCTGAGTGTGCACTTGCTCAGCTCTTCCTCCCCAGTGCTGCAGTATAGAGATCCGCAATCAAGCAAGGACATATACATTGGCTTTTGCTCTGTGTGGCTTCCTTCCCCCACCTGTGATGCTGCACTTTCCTCTTGGAGCTTGTATGTCCCCTGCAGCCCAGCCTGCTCTTTTATATAACACTATGGTGTTATACAACAACCATCTCAATCCTGGCACCCTTGACAATCAACAACAAGCTGCTGGCATACAAAGGACACACTCTGCTCCTAAGCGGGAGCCACCTGCTCTCTTCCTGCAGTCCAGAGTTTTCTCTTCCTCACTTTCTCTTCTACGCCCATGGCGTGATTCTGCAGGATGTCTTTACCATGTAAATTTAGGAGCAGCATGGTACAGTGATACACAGGTTGAACCTCTCTCATCCTGCACCTTCAGGACCTGACAAGTGCTGGACAAGAGAATTTGCTGGACAACGAGAGGTCTACCACCTTACCAACACTTCCACTGCTTATTGGGCTCTGAGAAGTCACTGAGGGGTAAATTACACTAAATAACACCACAGAACACTGAGAGCCAGGACTGGTGGCTGTAAACAAACTTTCTGTGACCGTGGGAAATTTGGCCATGCCCATTATAAGTGGTTGTCTGGCTAATTAAAATCATGCCGGATTACAGATGATGTCAGATGAGAGTGCCAGACTAGAGAGGTTCAACCTGTGCAAACATCAACATCTTGTGCATTACAAAGGCAATTTCCCACCTTTGATTCTCACAAGAATGGCAGCTATCCCACTTAATTTACTTCTTCCACGGGTCCTATTAATGACAGGTGACTCCCTGCCACCCTTTTATTTTTTTTTCCTCTTCCTCCTTCCTTCCCCCTTTCCTGCTATATAAACCCTGGATTATTATTCTCTGCTCCAAATCTGAGCAAGTGGGTTTTACCCATGAAAACTCACCACCTAATAAATAAATTTGTTTGTTTGAAGGTGCTGCAGGACCACTTGTTTTTTGTGGAACATCAGCATGGGCAGAGTCATCTCACAGGAACTGGGAGCTGAATGGAGTGAAGGAGCTTTGGCCACCCATGTAAAGCAGCTGGAACACAGAGATCCCAGACTAGTGGTATCTAGGAATTATTTCTCTTACTTAGAAAAACAAAAGGGAGGTTTTCAGGTTCCCCGGGAAGCAACAGTACCTCTTTTCTCTCCAGGGACTCTGCTAGACTGTTATTTTGGTGGGATTCCTCATCTGCATTCAGCGAGCTTGTCAAGCCCTCGTTTCTTCTAGTACCAAATGTGTTTTTTCCAGTGGGTGGTTTCTTGAGTATGTCCTCAGAATCACCTATGAATACTTCAGGGAACTGTAGGGAGGGGAATTAGGAGCATTAGCTAAGTGGGTCAGGAGCAGATACTATAGGAGAAAACTTTTCTATATATTTTCTAGACATGTGAGACAGAATGGAGGAAAAAGCTGGATTGCATCCCAAACAAGCAGATTTGAAAGAAGAAACAAAGCCCTGACTAGGAGGATTTAGTTGGGGTTGGTCCTACTTTAAGCAGGGGGTTGCACTTGATGACTTCTTGAGGTCTCTTCCAACCCTGAGTCTGTGATTTGGAGACACACAAAACATGCAAAGTAAGTGGTTGTGATTTTCATTAACTTTGGTAGGGTTGCATCCACTTACTATACTCAAGGGCTAAATTTGCTCTGTCACAGCTAGGATCACAAAGAACCAGGTAATTTAGAATAAAGGACTGACCTGAACTGTCACCCAAAACTCGAACCCTAGTGTTCCCCAGAGCCAAGACAGTTTGGTTAACTTCATTTTCACTTCTGGCTACATCTCCTGCCCCTGCTGAGACCAGAAACAGGAGGATGGAAATACTGTCAGAGAGGCTAGTTGCTAGGTAGTCCTGAGACAGAACTGGAATCCTGAGGAGAAAGCCATGTTCTTGGGAGTCTGCAGCCTTACTTCTATAGGAAGGAGCTTGTGATAAATTTGGATTGGTTGCTTCTCCAGACAGAACCATCTAATATTTTTCATTTCCCCATCTCTGTTTATCATCTTGTAAAGCCCTGTTGGGGACAGAATGGAGAAAGCATCACCCTGTCTCCAACTATGTTTGTAAAAATGCAACTCAGTCTGAATAGTATATTGGTAAGACAGGCGAATAAGGCATGATGGCACTGTCCTTTGCTTGTTCCCCCACACTCTATGGGGAATAACAATTCTGGCTTTTCGCCTGCCTCTTCAAAACAAAGAGCCATGTTCATGACAGGTGTAACTCCACTAACTTTAGAAAGCAATTTGACCCTGGGTTTGAAATGCCAGAACTTTTCAGCCTTATGTCCATAAGGGTTGCTGGTTTTCTTGTTATGAGTCTCCATATCTGTTTTAGATTGAATGTCATAGGCAATATCCTTACCAGATTTCCTGCCATGCTTTTAAGGTGACTGAGGGATTTGGTCTTCAAATGGTCAACTGTCAGGAATGTTCTTGTGAAGCAGCTGTCTTGCTCACTCCTTGAAGCAGCCCAGCCTTGAATTTGGTCTACAAAAGAGAAGTAAGCATCTCTGGCCCCCTCGAGATGAGCTCTCCTCCCAGCCCTGTCCAACCTGCAGAGGGGACACTAAGCGAACAGTCTAACATGACATCATAAAGGTTCTGAACACATCACCGGAAGATGACACAATAGGCAGACATCAAGTAAGATGTTCCTATGGAAACCAGCAAAGGCAGGCACATACCCCCTAATTTAGATCTTCAGACAGATTTCAAAAAGCCTAACATTTTGGAATGCTCCATGTTGGGGTTTTTGGCTGAGCCTATAATTGACATAAAGGGGCCACTTGCAAAAGCCGAGTTTGGATCCAAAGTGCAGGGACATCTGGACCGGGGGCTTTGGTTTGTGGCCACCCCTAGAAATTAAATTATGAATAAACCCAACTGATCCCAACCAAAGAATGGTCTGGCCACCTGGGTTTGTTGTTAGGTTTCTACTTTCAAATGAGATCAGTGGTTGCATCAATGGACTTTCAAAGATGGGTCCTCAGGGAGCAGCCATGTTGTCTGGCCCTTTTCACCTAGGAATCGCAGATTGACAGGCTAGTATTCAGGGATGCTCCTGAACGAACCCTTGTGAGGCTGCTGAAATGTGCAATCAGTTTCATTAGGCACCAGTACAATACAACCAAGAGTTTCTGAGAACCATGATCCAATGTACACGTTAAAAGTTCTCTAGAAATCCACTAGCAGAGAAACAGAGTAATAGGTCAAGAATATAAGACCAGCCACAGCCAAGGTTGCAGCACGAGCGTGATGCAGTGCAGTACATGCAGTGAGTAAGATCCTGTGAGGGGCATGCAGTAGCCTAGTCATCCAGTTCCGGCTTGCAGTACCTGAGGCAGCGAGTGAATTGGATGCACTGGGGAACGGACAGTTGTGGAAGTAGGCAAGGAGGGGCTGCAAAGCTCAGCACAAGGAGTGTGGCTTGGGCAGCGAGAGATGGTCAGTGGGGGCTGGCTGAGGGCAGGGGTGGAGTGGATCAGGGGCCTGGTAGGGCCCGGTGTGGGTGAGGGAGGACGGGCAGGCAGTATTTGTGCAGTGTGTGCCACGGGGGGGTGGGCAGCAGAGGGTGCAGCAGGGGAAGGACACAATGCAATGAAGGGGTGGGCACTGTCCAGTGTAGGGAGGGGTGGGAAACGCCCAGAGTGGGTGGGCAGAAGAGGAGGGCAGCGACTTATGCAGTGAGAGGGCAGCGTCTAATGCAGGGCAACATCAGGGGGCCATGCTCAGTAAAGGACGGGGTCAAAGTCCAGAGGGGGGACCCAAGGAGGTGCAATTGGGGGGCAGTGCCCAGTGCTGGGGGGGCCATGTCCACTGGGGGGGCCCGAGGAGGTGCAGTTGGAGGGCAGTGCCCAGTGCTGGGGGGGGCCATGTCCACAGGGGGGGCCTGAGGAGGGGCAGTTGGGGGGGCAGTGTCCAGTGCTTGGGGGGCCATGTCCACTGGGGGGTCCCGAGGAGGGGCAGTTGGGGGCAGTGCCCAGTTCTGGGGGGGCCATTCCCCACTGGGGGGGTCCCGAGGAGGTGCAATTGGGGGGCAGTGCCCGGTGCTGGGGGGGCCATTCTCACTGGGGGTCCCAAGGAGGGGCAGTTGGGCAGCAGTGCCCAGTGCTGGGGGGGCCATGTCCACGGGGGGGCCCGAGGAGGGGCAGTTGGGCGGCAATGCCCAGTGCTGGGGGGGCCATGTCCACTGGGGGGCCCGAGGAGGGGCAGTTGGGGGGCAGTGCCCGGTGCTGGGGGGCCCGAGGAGGGGCAGTTGGGTGGCAGTGCCCAGTGCTGGGGGGCACGAGAAAGGGCAGTTGGGGGGCAGTGCCCGGTGCTGGGGGGCCCGAGGAAGGGCAGTTGTGGGGCAGTGCCCGGTGCTGGGGGGCCCGAGGAAGGGCAGTGCCCAGTGCTGGGGGGCCCGAGGAGGGGCAGTTGGGGGGCAGTGCCTGGTGCTGGGGGGCCCGAGGAGGGGCAGTTGGGGGCAGTGCCCGGTGCTGGGGGGCCCGAGGAGGGGCAGTGCCCGGTGCTGGGGGGCCCGAGAAGGGGCAGTGCCCAGTGCTGGGGGGCCCGAGGAGGGGCAGTTGGGGGCAGTGCCCGGTGCTGGGGGGCCCGAGGAGGGGCAGTTGGGGGGCAGTGCCCGGTGCTGGGGGGCCCGAGGAGGGGCAGTGCCCGGTGCTGGGAGGCCCGAGGAGGGGCAGTTGGGCGGCAGTGCCCGGTGCTGGGGGGCCCGAGGAGGGGCAGTTGGGGGGCAGTGCCTGGTGCTGGGGGGCCCGAGGAGGGGCAGTGTCCGGTGCTGGAGGGCCCGAGGAGGGGCAGTTGGGGGGCAGTGCCCGGTGCTGGGGGGCCCGAGGAGGGGCAGTTGGGGGCAGTGCCCGGTGCTGGGGGGCCCGAGGAGGGGCAGTGCCCAGTGCTGGGGGGCCCGAGGAGGGGCAGTTGGGGGCAGTGCCCGGTGCTGGGGGGCCCGAGGAGGGGCAGTTGGGCGGCAGTGCCCGGTGCTGGGGGGCCCGAGGAAGGGCAGTTGGGGGCAGTGCCCGGTGCTGGGGGGCCCGAGGCGGGGCAGTGCCCGGTGCTGGAGGGCCCGAGGAGGGGCAGTTGGGCGGCAGTGCCCGGTGCTGGGGGGCCCGAGGAGGGGCAGTGCCCGGTGCTGGGGGGCCCGAGGAGGGGCAGTTGGGGGGCAGTGCCCGGTGCTGGGGGGCCCGAGGAGGGGCAGTTGGGGGGCAGTGCCCGGTGCTGGGGGGCCCAAGGAGGGGCAGTTGGGGGCAGTGCCCGGTGCTGGGGGGCCCGAGGAGGGGCAGTTGGGGGCAGTGCCCGGTGCTGGGGGGCCCGAGGAGGGGCAGTTGGGGGCAGTGCCCGGTGCTGGGGGGCCCGAGGCGGGGCAGTGCCCGGTGCTGGAGGGCCCGAGGAGGGGCAGTTGGGGGGCAGTGCCCGGTGCTGGGGGGCCCGAGGAGGGGCAGTTGGGGGCAGTGCCCGGTGCTGGGGGGCCCGAGGAGGGGCAGTAGGGGGCAGTGCCCGGTGCTGGGGGGCCCAAGGAGGGGCAGTTGGGGGCAGTGCCCGGTGCTGGGGGGCCCGAGGAGGGGCAGTGCTCCAGGCGGGCGAGGGGGGAGCAGCGCCCAGTACGTGAAGGCGAGTACCGCTGCCACCGCCCCGCTTTCCCACCGAACGCCCTTTCCGCCGTGGATTGGCCGAAGAAGCTGTCCGTCTTTACGGCTGCTACCACTCAGCGGACAGGATGCCCCCCCGCCCCTCGGCCCCAGCAATGATTGGCCAGTGGGGCGTCGAGGCCCGCCCAGCGCCTACGGCGGCGCGGGGGACCCAAGAGGCCGCGGCAGACAGCGGGACGGCAGCGCGGGGTGCGGGCGGTGAGTGTGGCCCTCTGCCTGGAGACAGCGCCCAGCCCGGCTGCCCCGCCCCTGGCTTGGGGGGGGGGTCCCCCGGCTGCCCCCCGGCTGCCCCCCGATGCTGGAGGGAAGAGTCCCCAGGCCCCGTATCGCCCCTGCCCAGCAGCCCCAGCTGTCACTCAGGGCCCCGGGGCGCCAAGGCCTGGGGGTGGGGGAGCAGCACCCACAAGGGTCCGGGGCCCCCGTTTCCCTGGTCTAAACGTTCCTTCGCCTGTCCCGCGGGGTGCCCCGTGTTAGCGGGGGGCTGGGGGGTCCGGTCCGCCGCGCTCAGCCTGGAGCGGGAAAGCTCCAGCTGTTCGGTGGTGTGGTCCTGGCGGTGGTAAAGCGTCTTAACGCTCCCCGGGGGGGCGCTGGGCAGCGTCTTCCCCGCCGCCCTCTCCTTGATGGGTCACTGATCAGGTGTTGGGTTGGTTGGTTTGTTCCCCCGTCCCCCCCAACTTCCTATCGCGTTTGGCGCTGGAAGGGTGAGGCTGAGCTATTGTGCTGGACGCTGGGAGTGACTTTAGTAGACTTCTCTGACACAGTGTGTTAAGAAGGGGTATTGACCAAATGTATTAACTTAAATACATTTCACTTTTTGCCCCTCCCTCCATGCTCTTCTGGTAGTACAAGGCCTGTGTGCTGTTCCTGCTCGAGGGGTTTGATTTCCCCTTGAATGTCACTTTTTCACCCCTGGAAACCTAATCTGAAAATATAATACGCTAGGGCATTTACCCAATGTTGCTTGGGTCCTTAACTTAGTTACTTGGGAAAGCCTAGCATATGTCTGCTGGGTGCAGTGAGATATGATCAATGAAGTTGGGTCTCTAAGGCAGTTAATTTTTTTTGTTAAATGTGAGTTTTTAAAATAAGCCGTATGTGCCATTATTTTTTTTTTGAAACTGTGGTGATTACAAAACTTCTGCATTTCTTTTCTGCCTACTTCATGTATGTATTTTGAGTTTGCTATTTAATCTTTATATATATATATATATATATATATATATATATATATATATATAAATTAGGGAATTTGGCTGTTTGATCAAGAATAGTAAGAACTAGGGCCACCACATTTTTGTGGCCTGCTAGCATGTATTTGCTTTGGTTATTCTGTCTCTCTTCTGTCCATTTTTATGAGATGCAATGCTGTTTTCCTGACACTACCAAAGCCGTACCTTGCTTTAAGTTATAAGAGGAAGCTGTACGCTGAATGTGGTGATCCTTGCAGTTACCATTTAGTAGTAGTTGAACAGCCAAACTCTCTAAAACAGCGTTTTCCAACCTTTTCCAGACCGGGACCTGTTTTGACAATTCAGGAGGACTGGGTGACCCAAGGCAATTCAAAAAAGGGGCAGGGGGGAGGCAGAGCTGTAACTAGCTAATTTTGTGTTTGAAGCAAGAATATAAAATTGCGCCCCTCATGTTTGTGTTCATAATAGTTTATTTCATAGAACAGGGGAAATATATTAATAAAATAACACTACATTTACTATAGTTAATCAGAGTTGTGGTGGGAAGACACTCATCACCTAACCCCACACCCTAGCTTAAATCCCACACTCAGGGGCTAGGGATGTCTCACTCAAGGGCTGGAGGGGGTTAAGGGCATCACACTTGGGGTGGAGGGGTCTAGGGGTGTCTCACTCAGGGGCAGCACCAGCTATGGGACTCCCAACCCCCGGGGGTGGAAGCCAGTTGGAGCACAGAGCCCTGGGCCAGCAGCACCAGCCCCAGGAACCCCAGCCAGGTGTGGGGGGACCCTCTGACACCCACAGCTGGAAGCCAGCTGTGGTACAGAGCCCCAATCAGCAGCACCAGCCTCAGGAACCCTCACTGGGTGTTGGGGGAACCCCGATGAGTCCTGGACCAGCAGTTCCAGCCATGGGAGCCCTGGCCAGGTACAAGCTGGGGAGAACCCTGACCCCCGTCACTGGAAGCCAGCTGGGGCATGGAGCCCCAGTCAGCAGTGCAAGCCTCAGGAAGCTGTGCTGGGGGGACCCCTGATGAGTCCTGGGCTGGCAGCACCAGCTGGGGAACCCCAGTGGAGTGTAGGGGGGACTCTGGTGGGAGCACAGAGCCCTGACCAGCTCTCAGCACCCTGTTACAGGCTTAAGCCTGCCAACCCTGCCCCCGCCATGTCACCTGAGCTGGGCACTGTTCATTTGGCTCCCTAGGTCTCTGCCCTGTACCTTTTTCCACATGTAGGTGGGCAGTTCCCTGCCCTGCAGGGCTGAAATGGTACTTAATTTAATTGATTGGTTTAACTGCCTGACAGCTGTTAATCCAATTAAGAAGTTGAGTATCATTTCAATGTGAACAACAAGAAGTCCTGTGGCACCTTATAGGCTAACAGATATTTTGGAGCATAAGCTTTCATGGGCAAAGACCCCCTTCCTCAGGTGCATGAGACATCTGATGCTGTTGAAGGCGGTCTTTGCCCATGAAAGCTTATGCTCCAAAATATGTTAGTGTATAAGGTGCCACAGGATTTCTTTTTGTTCTCGAAGCAGACTATCTCTCTGATTTCAATGTGAATGGCTTCTTAAGAGCTGCCTGGGGAGCCACCCAGCCCAGCTGGTGACCCTTTGAAACTTGTCAGTGCACTGCATGGCTCCTCTCTTATCCTGCTCCACGTTAGACATCGTGTTCTTGAGCAAAGGCCTGGGTCTGCCTGAAAATACTGAACTGGGAAAACAGGCTTAAACTAGTCTTAAAGTTGGAACAAAAAAATAAATACAATAAAAAACCAGAAAACATGGGAAAGTTCATGTCAGTTAGCAGTGCTGTTTTATAGTTCTGTGCTTCTGCTGAACTAAAGGTATAGTAATAACTTCTGTTACACGATGTCAAGCTTCTGCAGTAGTCAATTGCTCTCTTCCTTCTTGTTGACGTTTTAAAGGTGTAACTAAACTACATTCATTAACTTCACTGCCAGTAGGAATGTACTAGACAGCTGGCCAAGAAATGTAGGTTGAAGTTCATGCTCCCTGGGAAGATAAGGTTGTATCCTTATGCTTTGTCCTTTTTTAATAAACAAGGCTTTTTCTGGAGGTTGTTTGGCTTCTGGGTGTCTGTGTGGCTGGTAAATTTGGAATGTTTTGTAAATGTGCTTTTTTAATGGTGGGTGTGATGAGGTGAACTAGAGGTATCTGTAGTCTGTCTGTGAGTGTTACAAAATAACGGAGAAGAGAGTCTGTATCTTCAAAAACAACAAGAAGTCCTATGGCACCTTACAGACTAAAAGATAAGTTGGCACATGAGCTTTCATGGACATCTGACAAAGTGGGTCATTGCCCAGGAAAGCTTGTGCTCCAAAACGTGTTAGTCTACACTCATCCCTCATTTAACGAGTACTATACTTACAAGGGACATACATACATAAATGTTTATTCACTATGTGATGAGGTTCAGGGGTCCCCCAGTACTGCACCCTGTCTGCAGGCAGGAGTGACTCTCACTCAGCAGGTAGAACAGGAAGTTTATTAGGTGACAGAGGCCCAGCTCAGCATAGAGGTGTGGGTACAGCTGTCAGAGACAGTCCTTCCAACCCATCCTGGGGAGAGGAGCCTGAGGGGTGCCCCTCTGGGGTGTAGTTTCCCCCCTTGCCAGGCTGGCTGCCTTCCAACTCCCTCTCTCCCCTGCTAACTGCCGCCTCCGATTCAAACCCAGCTCGGCTCCTCCCTGCTCTGTGTTCAGGTCAGAGGTGTTACCTGCCAGCCTCAGGGGTCATCCTTAGCACTGGGAGCAGCTCTGCCTGTCTCACACACATCCAGCCTGAGTCCTTCACACGCACCCATCACTCCATCACATGCTAAAGGAGTGGACTTCTCCCGCTTATATGAGCCAGCTGTGGGGTCCCTGGCGGGGAGACCTGCAGCCCTGGCCCGCCCAGTCCCAACCCGCCCACCCACCGCACCCCTCACCGATACTGCTGCTGCAGCCCAAGGAACCAGCTGCCGACTCCTCCTCTCGAGCCGCCACCAGGTTTTAACCCTCCCTCCTGCTCATGGCCCCAAACTACCCCCAGCCTTTAACCCTTTCCAACCCCCCACCTCAAGGCTCACTCACTTTTCCAAAGCAGCATGGCATGCTGCCACTCCTTCCCCAGTTGGGAGCACTAGGAACCAATCGGAGACTTTCATGTGTATTTAATGGTATTTTAGTGTCCCTCTTATGAATTTTCGCCTATGAGCAGAAAGTTGGGAACCACTTGTGCTCGTATACTGAGGGATGAGTGTATAAGGTGCCACAGACTTCTTGTTGCATTGTAAAGGGTTCCGTTTAGAGGGCTGGTATAACTGACCCACCAGAGCTGGACTGTCAGAGGCACGGATTTCACTGACTTCAGTTGGAATTGTAGGTGCTTGGCTTTCTTCCTAGAAATCAGCCATTCACACGGAAACCTCCCTCCTCACATCCTGCAGATTTTGGCCTTATTGTCTCCCAGTCAGACTGTCCTCCTTAGTCCCCTGTACTTCATCAGGGAGCGGAGGGGCTAGGAAGACTGGGCCTTGGGAGCAGAGACCGTAACACTGCAGCAGCTGCTCACAATGACTTGGGCAGAGCCAGCTGAAGGCATGTTTCATGCAAGCACCTAGCACGTGGGCCATAAGGGCTAGGGATACTACAATTCCAAGTGGCCAGCGTTGATTTGAAAAGAGGAATTGCTACCTCTTGAAGCAGATTGCTGCGGTCTCAGTACATAGCTGGCCAAACAAATTTAGTATTAGGAAACGTCCAGGAACAAATTGCCTTTTTCCTTGGTGATTCTGCAGCAAGCAAACAAGCAACCAACCAACCAGCCACTTTAGATAGCAATCTCTTTCTCATGTAAAACTGGCATGTAAAACTAATACTTTAATAAAACAAAAAGCAGTCAAGTAGCACTTTAAAGACTGGCAAAATAGTTCATGAGGTGAGCTTTCGTGGGACAGACCAACTTCTTCAGACCATAGCCAGACCAGAACAGACTCAATATTTAAGGCAGAGTATTTAATACTTTAATGCTGACATAGCACTTTCCTTCTTTGCATTTCTGTAAAAATATTAATTGTTGCAATTCTGCAGGGAACAGGAGATATTTTATGACCCAACACCCAACACTTTGTACAGGGGATGAGCAGAAAAATACTTTGTGCAACCTTGAGTAAGTTGTTTAACCACGAGATCTAGGGCTGGTTTTTGCTTTTGGAGTTCTTTGCTTCCAGAGCTGCTTTGAATCCACTGGACCTTGTTGACATCCACAGCAGTTAAACTACAATGCACCGTTACATCAAATTTTGGGCCTGCCAAGCTGGATGTCTCTTAACAGCCTTTGGCTGAGTGTTTTGTTGAGGCAGCATGGGCACCTAGGTTCATGGTGGTAAGATGTGCAATCGCATGCTTAGAACAAATGTAAATCAGTGGATACTTGCAGCCAAAGTTCAGCTCAAGTATGTAGTGTGAAACCACGTCACTACTGAGAAATGAGAAAAATCATGTGAAGGCAAATTCACTTCAGTTCTGGTTTAATGAAGTAAGACTGAGTTAATGTTTTATCGCCTTGAGCTTTGACACACTTCAACAAATGTGGATTTTAAAGCGGAGCCTATAATGAATGAAGCTGTTGCACTGAAAGAGTGCAAGTGTCTGGCCTAGCCCTGCTTGTATTCCACTCAGGAACAAGAAGAAAAAGAGAATCCCTTTGTTATAGCTATTTTGGGATCGGCTTGTCATGCAGGCTTATAACCAGGGCATCCTTTTCAATTCAGATGTCTCTATCTAGGCCTTGAATCTTGCAGATTTCTTTTGCATAATATCCTTAAGATACCGCCTTTCCTTGGTAAAACTCTCGCAGCTCCAATAGTGCTATGGTCAGAATGCTGTTGCTGTAAGCTGCTTATCTTCACTTTCAGCCCTTCCTAGCCTGTCCTGCAGCTATTTATCTCCTCTGTCACTATCAGAATGTTGATTCCTGCCTCCCAGGAGTCAATGGAGGTGGCCAGCAAGGTTCCCCTGTTGCATTTTGAAAGATACACCGTTATGCCTTCTCCCAGCCATGTTCTTAAGCTATTTTAGTTGGAAATGGGCTAAGCCAGGGGTGAGAACCTTTTTTGGGTCAGGGGCCACTGAGCAACAGAAAATTCAGTTGTGGGGGCACACAAGTGAGAAGCAAACAAACAGAAGAAGCACTCCCTCGCTGACTGGTCCCCAACTGAAAAGCAAACAAAAAGACACATAAGCGGGGAAGTTCATTCTTTTAGTGAGCAAAGTACGTATGTATGCCCCTCGCGCACAAGCCCCAGAGCTTAGGGGTGCAGGGCTACTAGATTTTGTGGGCCTCCCTAGGCTCTGGGATGGAGCCAGACATGAGGGGTTCAGTGTGGGGGGGGTTCTGCCAGAAAGCAGGCTGACAGAGCCCATGGACTGGATCTGACCCTGGCTTGCCTGACTCTAGCCCATGAGACTCGGGGATCCTCACCGCGCACTCCATAGCGGTTCAGATGCTGGGGAGAGGAGCCCCAAACCTTTGGGAACCAGATCCAGGTAAACTGCGGGCTGGATCTGGCTGTTGGGCCAGGTGTTCCCCACCCCTGGTCTAAGGCCTAGATCACCAGGTGTTTTTTATAGTAACAGAGAGCTGGCCCTGTTAGTCTGTACTCCAACAAAACAAAGCTGCAGAAATGTGGCACTTTAGACTAACAAAATGATTTACTCAGTAACGAGCTTTCTCATGAAAGCTCATCACTGAATAAATCATTTTGTTAGTCTTTAAAGTGCTACATTCAGGTATGTTTTTATTACTCTGGGGCTGTAACTTTGAAGTTGAGCGTCTACACACACCCTGCTTCAAAGTTAAACTTCCAAGCAGGGCGCTGCTCTGTTCCCGGGAATGGGGTAAGGACTTTGAAGTTGGGCTCCCGACTTTGAAGTGAACTTTGAATTAAGGGAAAATGCTCGTAGACTCTCTGCTGGCTACTTTGAAGTAGTGCCTAACTTCGAAGTTAGTTCCTAGCGTAGACACACCCCAGGAGCCCTAGTCATGAACCAGATGAAACCCCGTGTGGGCAAGGCTTTTGTGTGCTGACAGGCGTGACCTCATCCTAACCTTTATCGGTGTCACTCTTCTAACATCTTTCTGCCTCTTTATTCCCTCCACGCCATCAGTTCTCACCCTAGCACACCCTGTGCCTCTTTCCTTTACCTCGTCTGGAACTGCTTCCCCTGGGCCCATCTACTCTTTCCAGGCTGCCACTCTCCACTCCCTTCCCCCCCACCTTGTACCTAGCTTCCTACTTAACTCACTAACAAAATTTGATACTGGCAGGAGAAATGTGAAACAAATGGATCACATGACTCTTCTCCCACGGCCCCCCCCCCCCCCCCGTCCACCTTTAGCTTCTTCTTCCCCAATGGCTTTTAGTGTTTGCCCTCCTTGTGTTGCACAGAAGTTATGCAGGGCAAGGGGTTTGCTTGTTGACTTTTGCTCCAGAGCACCAGGCGTACCTCTGGAGTTATAAAGCTCCTTTGTTTTGTGCTACCAATGGAGATTACAGTGCGTCAGTGTCCCTGGCTTTACATCTGTTGGCTGCTCGTTGTCTTTGTATCTGCCTTGTGTCACCTTTTGATAAACTTCCTGAACTATATTCTTGTCTCTGTATATTTTTGAACATTTGGTGCTTTCTGCAGTCGAGAACACCCTGCACTGGGGTGGCAGCCAGGGCATTTGTAAATCAGAATTGAGGTTGATTGGCTGGCAAGTACAGGTTGAACTTCTCTAGTCTGGCACCCTTGGGACATGACTGGTGCCAAATGAGAGAATTTACCAGACCAGGGAGGGTCAATGTTGTCTAGCAGCGTTACCAGCACTTCCACTATTTTTTGGGCTCTTAGAAGACATTTGGAGGTAAAATACAGCTAAATAACAGCACAGAACACTGAGAGCCGGGGCTGGAGTCTGTAAGCAAACTTTATGAAACCGTGGGAAACTTAGTCAGATGATGATTTATGGGTATGGCCAACTCAAATCATGCCAGATTAAGGATGTTGCCAGATGAGTGTGCTGGACTAGAGAGGTTCAACCTGTATTTGCCCAGGCCTCCAAGAGTCTTGCCAACTTCTGCGAAACTGCCTTTTTCTCTCATTTCCTGCATGATAGTTGCTGGAGAGACAGTGTAGTACTACCTCCCCTTGATAGTTTGGCTCTGCAGAGTTCTTCAGTTAATCTGCTCTGGCCTCCCTGAACAGGATTGCTGCTTGGCTAGCAGCTAAGAGCTGGTCTCCGGTCTTTGGCAGTAGAAGGCTTTGTGGAGGGGTTCCCAACTTTATTGAATCAGTTATCTTAATTACTAGGCTTTTTTAAATAACCATTCCCCAGTGGTCTGTGACTTTCTCTCTATTCAAACTAAATAATCTAAAACCATGCAAGGAATTTTAATCTCCTTTCTCATACGTTATTGTGCCGGTTGCAACAATGTTCTCTGTTTGGCTGTGGGGGAAGAATAAACAGCATTTGCCAGTACTTTGAAAATGGGAAAATATCTTGAGCTTGAAGATATGATTCTGGTAACAAAGGGCCTGTTAGGTGATATATTAACAAATCCCTGAGGAGTGCGTTAGTATAGTGCTAAAAAAACGTTAGTGCAAACTGCTAAAAGGATGACATTTTTGGGCCCTGTGTATCAGGGTCAAGTTCCTACCTAAATCTGTGTTTGGACTGATTCTGCAGTCAAAGCCTGGGGAGTGAGTGTTTTCAGAATGGGGTGACCAACATGAAAAGCAGCGAGGCTTTCACTTGCAGGAAGCATTTTAGCCTCTGGATTTTCAGATGTTACCACACCTCTTTCTGTCAAGCTTAATTACTTAGTTTAACAACTGAGAGAAGCCTAATTCATTGGCTTCCCTGGCTGATGCTGAATAACTTCAGTTCAGCATTACTTTGTCTGGGAAAATGTGTGAGTGCCTACAAAGTAGACGGGAAGGAATTGTCATTAGTGAGACTGCAAACAAATCGAACAGGAACTAAGTATCCTAGAGGTAGCCATGTTAGTCTGTTTCAGCAACAGCAATGAGGAGTCCTCTGGCACCTTAAAGGCTAACAAATTTATTTTGACATAAGCTTTTCTGGCTTGGGAGCCCACTAGGTCAGATGCATCAAGTGGTAACTGTGAGTTTGGCAGGTGTGTTTATATACACGTGCGCAGATGTGTATGTCCTTCACATAGTAACAAGGCCAATTCAGGTGGCCAACTCCCGGCAGTGGTTGAGAAGGTGTGAATGCCAAAAGAGGGAAAATTACTCCCGGTTTGAAAGCGCCAAGTTAGCCTACGAATTCCAGCTCGGCGGTTTCATGCTGAAGTCTGCTCTTGAAGTGCTTTGCTGGAGTACGAAATCTTTCAAGTCTGTCGCTGAGGACAGGTCTACACTTGCACTTGATGGACAAAACTTGTCATTCACAGGTGCACCTTCCCCCCTGCTGCTCTGAGCAGACCTGTCCCATCCGTAGGATGAATCGGAGCAGCTGTCCCAGGCCCTGCACTTTTGGGGGTCCTGCAGCGGCTGTCCCAATCCTCCTGTGGACAGGTGGGACCTGGGGACTTATGGGGCAGGGTTTGCTTTCCCCCCAACCCCCGGCAGCCTGCTGCACTCTGCCGTGCCATCCGGTCTCAGCCCGCTGCATGCAGCTTCCTAGGGAGGTAGGGAGTAGGGTGCTCCAGCCCCAGGGCGCCCTGCTTTCTGCTGCCATGGAGAAGTGGAATGCAGTAGGCTGGGAGGGTAGCATGGCAGGCGGGGTCGGAGCAGACTCCCTTGGCTCCTGCATGGTGGTGGAGTGGGAGGTGAACCCTGCTGTCACTGTGTCAGGCCTCCACAATTTCTCAGGCCATGTTGTTCAGGGCAGGGGTGGAGATGGGCTGGGGTGTGAGGCAGGGACGGAGTGAGGGCAGGGGAGGATGGGGCCTGTGGCATGTGTGTATGTCCCTGGCATCCCCCACTGGGACAGCCCTGCCCATGGATGACAGAGCTTTGCTGTGACAAGTGAACGTGAGAACACTGCTTTGTTGCCTTGTTGCTAAAAGCTGGGTAGGGTAGACCCAGTGTAGGGGGTCCAGAGAGACTGAGGTGGTTTCCTGTTGGTTCATTACCATTCCTGAAATCTGGGTTGTGTCCATTAAGTCTTTGGCCAGACCGCAGACTACATGGCCGAGGGGCGTTGCTGGGTCGTGATGGTGTAGATCACCTTGGGGGAAGTGCAGGTGAATGGGCCCCTGATGTGGCTGAGGTGGTTAGGGCCTGTGATGGTGTCAGTTGAGTGGATAAACAGGCAGAGCTGGGGACGGGGAGTGTGGCAGAGCTAGCGTTTCTGTGGGGTGGTCTATGGCTGCTGCTAAGTTTGTTTTTGGTGGGGGGCTGCCTGCAAGCAAGGCCTGGCCTGCCTTCCCAGGGCTGTGAGTTGGCTTCGTTAGCTCTGGTCCACCACGTAGTAATGCAACACATCCGGCAGCCCCCAGGGCAAGGTGGGAGGGGAACCCAGCTCCACATCCTTGGAATGAGTGGGGCCAAGGGCAGTCATCCCTTAGTGCCACTCAGACTGTGACGCTGGGCCCCTTCGCCTCTTTCACAGCTGTGCAGAGCAGTGCTGTCATGGCCTGTCAAAGGGGCCCAAAGCTCCAGCCACCACCGCTGTCAAAGTAGCAGCCAGAGCTCCAGGCCCTGGGGCAACTGCCCCCCCCTTTGATCCCTGTGCCGCCAGGCAGTGGGCCTGAACACACCCATCTTTGCATATCTGTCTCTGCCAAACTGAAGTTTCACTTCACGTATCTGATGAAGCAGGTTCCATCTTGTGACCGCTTACGCCTCAGGGACCCTGCATTGTAACCACAGCAGTAAATCTGTGAACTAGAGTGACTGGTCTCCTTCTCTGATTACCAGGCTGTCGGAGTTCCTACAGGCAACTGGGCAGGGCATCAGAACAGCAGCCTTAGTGAATCTGTGAATAAACATCCCTCCAATGGGAGTGCCTGTGATCATTTCAGGATTAGCTCTTGCCAGGGGGTCACAAAAGAACCTGTTCTGTCTGCTGTGTCTGTGGGCTGCCCCAGGAAAGTGTAGCTGGGGGACAATCTTAGGGTTTCACTGTGCTGTATCAACGTGAAGTCCTGTGGCACCTTATAGATATTTTGGAGCATAAGCTTTGGTGGCTGAAGCGGGTCTTTGCCTGTGAAAGCTTATGCTCCAAAATATGTTAGTCTATAAGGTGCCACAGGACGACTTGTTGTTCTAGAAGATACAGACTAACGCGGCTAACTCTGATACTGTACTATATGTCCTTTTTTTAATGGATCAAGTCAGCCTATTTGTAAGTGAGCAAGTTTAATTGAGAAGTCAGTTTAAAGGGAGACTCCTTAATCTTCAGGGTAACATTATTACTTTGTCTCAACATCCAAAGAACCCTTTCTGTCACCAATTACTGCAATTTTCATGGTACCTTGGTTAATCCAGCTGTACGTGATGAGTTACAGTTTGAGTCTGAAATCTTTTTTATTAAATGAAGGAGCTGTTGATGCCTTAGGGTTCATGCCACAGCCTATGAAAGCATGGGATTCAGAAAGCTTGTGATCATGTTCCCTTAGGGTTCAGTCTGTTTGGACAACGAATTTATTTCTTCCTAGTGCAACATCTCTCCAAGAGTTGGCTGCATTATTTGAAGACTTTAACTCTCTGCTGTGCTCTTCCTTTTAACCAGGGAGAGCTACCGAACCTAGTTTTTAAGAGAGTAGCATACCTGACTGACTGAAGGGTTTTACAGCTTAATTGAATCTGGAAGCTGCAGTTTGCTCAAATGCTCAGTGAGCAGCTCTCAAGAGGTGAGTCAAACACAGCTGCTTAATTTTTTTTTAACTTACATAGTACATATGGTGCATGTAGTGACAGACCTGGGGGCAGAAGAGACACAGTGACTTTGTACATGTGGTAGTGATACGTGTGCAGAGCAAATGAGACTAAAAATAGTAAACACGCCTGAGTCTGGAACCTGCGGAGACTTAGACATGTGTGTCGTCTCCTTGGGGACTGTCTGTGTATTGAGTGAACCACGTTCATGAGGTGTTGCAGGATCGGGGCCTTAACCAATGAACAAGGCTCCTGGCGGACCCTGCCACACCATGTGGGTCAGGAAGAGAGAAGGGCCATGACTTTAGCGTGTTTGCTTCCCAGCGCAGGGGGGCGGCGAGGGCTGGCAGCAGCAGGGCATGCAGGTGACAGCGTCGATGCCAGGAGCAGGAACAGGAGAGCAGACCTGAGCCTTGTTGTTTTCCCCGTCACTTATAGTTGGGTCTTAGTAGGTTCAGATGCAGGGCTCTGATGCCATGATTAAACACATACGCGTCCAGGCTAATGGGATCTTCTTTTGCATTGGTGGGTGGGTTGTACCTGTGCTTGAAAACCTTTCTCGCGGTTTGTCTAGAGCAGGGCTCAGCAACCCCTGGCACGGGTGCCAAGAGTGGCACGTGAACCAGTTTTTTTTTTCATGGGCACACGAGGCAGGAGCTCAGCTCCACCCCCACTTCTCCATGTAGCCGGGAGCTTGCTGGAAGCCAGGCCGCCTGTGGATTAACAAAAGACCAGCTAATGCTGCCAGCCACCACCTCAACAGCAAAGCTCTGCACCTTCATTTATTAATAAAAACGCTGTTGTAAGTGGGACTATCGGTGGCTTTAAAAAGTATCACTGGCACTGGGACAGTAGATGGGGTCGAAAGGCCAAATTTTGGCAGTCTGTCTTGGAAAGGTTTCTGACCCCTGGTCTGGAGCTTGGTTTTAAAGCAAATTATTTACGGTTGTGTGCTGGCCTGCATGAAACCTATGTGAAGGTGAGATCTGTATTTTGGCACATGTTTGCTTCGTTACCTTAATGCATATCTTTGCCCAGGGCTTGCACTCATTTGTGATGAGTTCTTTAGAGAAACAGGGAAGCCAATAACTGTATACATGGAAAGTCAAAACTATTCTTCCAAACAGCATTGGTTTTAATAACCTGCAGGGTGTGATTGGTACTGTGGTCTTTATCCCCATGAAAACATCCATCTGTGTCACACGAGGTGACCATGCTCCTGGTTGGGTGCAAATGCTCTTATTGCTTGTTGTTCACATCATGCTTTGGACCGTTTTAAGTATCTTTTGCATTTACAGTTTGAACCCTTTCCCTCTGGGCAGCATCGTGAGAGCTTTCATTTGAAAAGAGTAGCGCACAGGAGTTGTAAACATCATAAGATGCAGCTTCCTGAAGCTCTAGGAAACAGCATCTGGTGCTGAAAATCCTCCGTGCTGTTTGTCTTCCCATCGGCGGAGCACATGGATCATGCATAGCTTCCTGATGAGCACATTGGTCATGGACAGAGCTGCTCTGTCTCACTTTACATTAGTGTAGTTGCAGTGACTAAGGGATTTTGGGACATATTTTTATGGCCAGGAGGTGATAAAACAGCACAATAAGAAAGCTGCTTTAGTGCCTTTCATACAAAATTAGGTGTCACTGAGAGAGAGCCCTGCTCAGATGGACAAGCTGTTGTGCCCCAGTTTCCCCATGTATGGCACAAGGACAAAGGTGAAGTGATTTGCCTAACAGGTGCTCAGTGAGTATGGCCGAGCTGGGACTTTCACCCAGAGAATATAAACCTCAGTTCCTTGCTATAGTTGCTCTCTTCCCTTCATCTGTGGAGAGTGACAAAGTGAGACAGCTTGAAGTCTCCTATGTTGGAGCTCTGACTTCTCACAAAGGTGGCCAGTCCACGACTTGGTGCCTCAGTTTAAAACCTGGTTGCTTAGAGTTGTTAAATGTAACCTTTCAATTTTGTTCATTGCAGAGAAAATCTGATACTTACAGTGAAAGAGCTGAGTTGCTGATAGGTGAGAAATGTACATGACGATTTGTTTCATATTTCAGGTCTTCAGTTTGGGTGACCCATCCCTTCATGAGCCAGTCGAGGAGTGTATCTCAAAGGGAGAAGAACCTATCATTTCAACTATTGAATGAGCGGTAATGCATGCATGGTTGAAACTAGTATGAATAAATGAAAGTCTGGGGATGCTGGTGTATTTATATTTATGCATATAATTGGCATTGTCTCTATGGCAGATATGATGCATTGGATTGATCTGTTTCCTAAAATATTACCTGGTTGCTCGTGCCAGATTTCCTGAAGATATTGCTGTGACAACTTTTCTCCCCGTTTTCCATGCATAGGTCTTAAATTTCTATGCACTTTGTCCAGTGTGGTGTAGATGTTCAGACTCATCACCAATTTGGATGCTTTGCTGCAAACAAGGGAATAAAGCAGTCTAGAATCTGATGCTTAGCTCCTGGCAATGATGCCTATGTTCATCTTTTTGTCAAGGCCTAGGATGTTAGAAGTAGCACAGCACAAATACCTTCCAGAGGAGAGACTGTTTTTAAAAGCTCCCTAATCAGAGTAATACAATTTACTACTGAAATCCTTTGTGGGAAGAAGTAGAACCGAAGAAAATTGATGAGAAGATGTCAATGAGACGCATGCCAATGGCAACAAAAAGAAAAATAAATACAGAGAATAAATATAGAAAACTCATTTTGAATTTTTTTTTTAAACTCGGTTCTGTGGTACCTGTTCCTCGGAATTGGTCCTCTAGAACAGTCAGTAACAGTTGGAGTCTTTAGAAAATCATTTTAGCAAACATAACTATTACTTCCCCCTTCCTATTAAAATATTAAAAAATAAAGATGCAATTATTCTCTATTTCCACTGAAGTCAAATAAATACTTCTGGAGCATGGATCTGTTACTTTGTCAATGGCTCCAAAGAGTAAAGGTCTCTGAGAGTCTAAAACACCTCAGGGAACACCCGGGAAATAAGACGTCGGATCCAAAAGTGAAATGCATACTTTTCAGTCTTACCAGGGGAACAATGTGCTAGCAGCCTACTATTTTTAACAACAAGGAAACCACACAAAGAAGGGAAAGTTAGAAGCTGGCTGGTTGGTGGAGGATAGACCTGCTGGAAACTTTTGAGATCCTTTTAACGTGGTGGTTTAAAAGCGGGGAGTTTGCCAGTTGACAGTGGTCTCTAGCCCTGATCATGCTGGGTGCTCTAGTGCCAGCTGTTAACAATACCCAAGCATTTGGGTTTACTCACTTACTCACTGCTTTGTTTGTTTGTCTGGTATTGTCTTCAAAGGTAGGAGCCCCCACTCTTCTGCCTAGTGAGCAGGACTGGTATGGGTAATGGTGTGAAGGAGGGTCAAGTGGGTTTAAAACAGAAGGATGTGGAGCCAATCGTACACACCCACGTGCTATCTGAGGTGAGAGCGGGGCCTTGCAGAGGGGTGCGGGGTGGATTTGCGGAGGAGGAGGAGGGGAGACTTGGGTTGGCTGGCCTCTGCTCCACAAAGGAAAACCAAGCAACGTGTGAGCTGTGGAGCCCTGACGCAGGGGCAGCAGTGCTTATGGGTAGTCTGCCCTACAGTTTATCCTTTCCCCTGCCTTGGTGGGGATGTAACTTAACCTGGAGGGGGGATAACACAACCACCATGGCTCCATCAGCTCTCAGAGGTCTGGGCTGTGAGGACCACCTGGGAATCCTACCTATTCTGGTATGTGCTGCTGCTATTAATACTGGCCTGACCCTTTCTAGAAGCCTTGTGGCAGGCTATTTTAAAGGACTCTGCAAACATTAACATAGGCTGTGTGTGGTTGGTACAGACATTGCATTAAGAAGTAACACTAGGTCTTGTTTTCCCATTTTATTTGTCCAGATCTTGGGCTGGGTTTGAGGTCACCTTTCACCTGTGGTGAGCACTGCATCAGGCAGGCAGAGGTCACAAGTTGACTTGTATTTTTCATAACTTAGGTTTTAAAGATCTTTGGCAAATGGGGACAGTCGTTGTTATCCAGGGCTTTGGTCAAAGACGGCAAGTCTGTCTGGGACCAGAGAGCACTTAACATACAATACCTGCCATGCAAATGTAAAAGCTGCCTTTAAAAGCTGAGGTCAGCACGACTAATCTCTGCTTCCTTGGCAGTCAGTTGCCTTCAGTGTGTCAGATTTAACACTTTCACTTGCGTTCTGCAGGTGTATTATGAAAACCAAGTGTGCTCATGGCAGGTGTGTAAGAAACCAAAGCAGTTCCATTGCCTGCTCTCATGCAAGAGAAACAGGTCTTGCCCTACTCTTTTACGATACTGGGGCCAGTATGCAATTAGGCCATACTGTCTCTAGAGAGGCAGGTTTGAATTACAAAAAGGAACTTGGTTTCAGTCAGGAGGGGGCAGTGCTTTTCATTGTAATCTGAGCAGGGAAGGGATAGGTAAGAGGTCATAGACTTTGGAACTTTGTACCCTACCAGATAAACTAATCTTTCTGCACTTTGAGGTCCAGCTCAGAACTGAATTTTGGCTTTGGAGTATCTGGAATTTTGGGAGGGAGATTTTGGAGTTTCTCAAGCTTGGACATTGGTCTGTGTTAAGACTTTCACTAAAGAAATGGGGGGGCAGAGAACTGCCAGAGGCCGTTTCCCAGGTGTTGAAATGCTCTTCAAGCAAATGTAACCCCAAGAGCCCTGAGACAGCATTGTGAATGCTCCTCATTGTGCCTGGGTGTTAGCTATACTGTGCCAGCTCCCACCAGTGTTCTCTGTAAGCTGGGTGCTTGTGCAGCCGCTCAGGAGAGGTTCCAATGCCGGCCAGCTGAGCAGCCGAGTGCCTGAAGCTAGGTGTTGGTTTCTCTACTTACACAAGCCTTGATGCACATAACAAAACTTATTCTGCACATGGATGGAAATGATTAGAGGGACCATTGACCCCTACCCCATCCTCCAACCCCACAGCTTTTACCTGGGTTTATATGTGCTTTGAATGAATACAGGTTTCCTTACCATGTGTGTGGACTAGAGCCAGAGTTTTACTTTAACACAGGCTCTAACACCTCTGCTTGTCAGGGTGGATGCAGACTGTAACCAGTATCCCAGAACATGGATGCCTATAATCCTCCAGGGGTTAGCAGGGACAGACATTCTCCTACAGTGTGCTAGGAAATAATTCCTAGGGCAGCTTAGTGCAGCACTAAGCACCTTGGGAGATAGCTGCTGGGATTTTCGGCGGCTAACCTGTGTTAATGCAGCACCAGCTGAGATACAGCTGCATAACTTTGACTCGAGTATTGCTTAGCAGTATGGACAGCCACAACCAGTGCATCTAACTGGGGTTCCCAGACCTGGGCAAACTCCACAGGGCTGTCTGGATGCTTAAATGCTATGTGCAGGAAAGTTTGCATCTTGGTTACCTGAATCTGTCCCTTCACTGAGCAATGTGCAACGTGTTTTTGTTTTTTGATTTTCTTTCCCCTAGGGGAGCCAGGAGAAAAAGAAGAGGATCAACTCCCTGATGTCTGGTGCATTGGCTGGGGCTGTTGCAAAAACAGCAGTAGCCCCATTGGACAGGACGAAAATCATATTTCAAGGTGAACGCTGTGAGCCCTTGGGAAAGCAGTCAGCTTCCAAAAGAACGGAGAGAGTCATTTCTCTCTGAGCAGTGCAGCTGACGTTCTGCTCCACAGAAGACCCTTTGCAGCTTTGACAGGAGCAGGCAACCACTGTTTCCTGCTTCGGATACAGGTCCTGATCCTGAGAAAAGGTGGTCAGCCATAAATCTCCATTAGGATTAGGCCCTAGTGTCTGGCTTCTACCCCCTTTGCTGTTGTAGTGCCACTTGCTTCCAGGGTGTAGCCCTGAACCCACTGGCTCTCAGAGGGAGATAAGTGCAGCTTGTAAGGGTGGATCTGGCATGTTTTTATTGTCTGTGGCTGGGGTTCTTTGAAGCATACAACAGTCACACATTGTAAGGTGCTTTAGCTAAGGCTGGTGGGATACAGTGCCATTTTGAAGGCTCAGTGTAGTGACTTGGGTTTCCACATCCAGGCTTTGTGAGATTGTTCAGAGACATTGTTGGGCTTCTTAATTGCAGGGAAGGTAGGAAGGAAGGAATGGGGACAGGGTGAAAATGAGAAGGAAGTCTAGGCACCTGCGGCTTTCTATTAATGGACAGGTAAGGGGAACATATTTACTGACACTTACATTGTTGTTAACTTTTAGCTAGGAATAAATTTTGGTCTAAAATACTCTGGATGAAAGGTAAATCAGTTGTGCAGACTGCTTGGCATCAATGAAGTAGAGTCCAAAATACCTGGCTTTGTACCACAAATTCCTTTCACATCCTATATGCTAAAAGTGTATAACTGAAAACCCAAGTTCAGCTGCTTTGATTAGAAGACCCTCCTGCACCAGATCAGAACTTGGGAATGTATTTATCATCTGTCAGATTGCAGCTACAGCTGATAAATCCCTATTTCAGAGCAAGAACTACTCACCCAGGAACGGGAAGTATTGCAAATGGGAGCGTGTGCATGGTAGCCTAAGGTAGCAGATGCTTAGAGAGGCCAAGGATTTAAATTGGCTTTGCATCACCAATTGAATGAGTTTGTGAGATTAAATCTGATCCTTAGATGTGATTCATTTTGAAGTGCTTTTCGTCGGTCATCAATATCTGCTTAGCAGAGGCCCCCTCTGGAAAAGCAAGGGGCTGCACAACCAGACTGCAGTGTGCCAGAAGAGCTGATGTTGATGGGTGTGGGAGAGATCAGAAAACTAGGAGAGCCAGGGTGACGTTAGCTCGGGATAGATGTTCATTGGCAGGCTGTGTGGTGCAGGCCGGTGCTGTGGTATCTACCTTGCTGGAAAGAACCTTTCTGCTCACCTGTTTGAGAGAGCCAAATTTAAAGCTGATGGGTGTAATGAGTGCTGGAGAGTAGGGGGGAGTTAGCAGCTGTTGGTGCAAATCCTGTTAACTACCAGGTTGTTTTTTGGAGGGGGAAAAAAAAGCCAAACGCTCTGTCCAGCTAAACTCTGCAGAGGAGGCAAATAATCTGATTACAAACTACTGCTAATGGTCTCTTCCTACCCAGCAGTTTCCATGTCTCTTGTCTAGGGATTTTAGCTAGCAATGGCTTTCCTGTCCAGGCAGCTACCTGAAAGCAGTCTAGGGCCAGCTGTGCCTTCTGAATTAGTAACTGTGAAAGCCAGCGCTTCAGACACCTCTGCAAGCTGGTCTCCAGCCTCTCTTTATTGAAGTCATGAGTTTCATAAAGGAGTAACCTAGTGAAAACTGTTTGTGTGATTGGTGGATGGCCTTGAGAAGATTACAGGTCTTTTAGGAATGGGAAAGCAGCTGCTGAAGTTTCCTGATCACTAAAGAAGCAAGATTTTGTAGTTCTGTCTTGCTGCAGCCTTCTTGTTTGGTATGTACAACAGGAGGACTAAGGAATGGAGCATTTAAATGCCCTGTAATTTCATCTCCAAATACCCTGCATGCTACACAGCTAAAGGAATACTGTCAAAACCTTGAACAGATGACAGAGAAGAAGTTATGCCCTGTCTTGCAATGAGCTCCAGGCAGGTGTAGCCTTCCTCGCATTCAGGGAGTCCTGTTGAGGTCCTGCCCTGTAGCAGTTGGTGGCCTTCGTTTGTAACTTATGCATGGAGGTAGGCCTGCTGACAGGGGGCAAGAAGGAGGGAAAGAGAGCTCCAGCCATTTCTGCAGCAGTGGCAGCTGGAGCCCATGCCCTTTAACTTGCTGCTGCCGTGCTGTGCTGTGCTGTGCCGTGCTTTCTGGGCAGCGCTTAAGACCAGAGGGAGCACAGAGCCAGGGCCCCTCACCTTGGCCTGAGCTGTTGGCTCTCCTGTGGAGGAAGGATTTGTTTTAAAATAGATTCAGTTTAACCTGAGAGACCAGCTTCCACACCACAGGGTCTGTGGGTAGTTGTACGGTGATGGCCAGGCCCTGTTTGCTTACTAAGTAAGAAACCGTTCCCTGTGGGAGGCTGTCTGGGAACTTGAAGCTGTTTGTTTATTGCAAATCCCCATTTACTGTGGTGCCAGGTTTGTCCCCGTAGTTGGGGTCCGTGAAATCGCACACCCACTGGCCTCTGTCCGGTTAGGTGTGCAGCAAGTGCTCACACTCGTGCTCTTTTCTTTCTTTGTAGTGTCGGCCAAAAGATTCTCTGCCAAGGTAAGGTGACGTCTGTCTCCTGTTGACCCACCGGGTTTGACCAATGGCAGTAAGAGGGATACAAGTGCTCTCCGTTGTCTTTAACGCTCTGGCTCGAATTATGTTACCAATGTTTGTACTGAACCAGCCCAAAGGAAAAGACCTGTTACAAGGCAATAGATAGAGCTCCCTGGGGCCAGGACTGTTGCCTTCATACACATGTGCTGCACCTGGCACAAAGGCAGCTGTATACCTGTCCTGGGCCTGGAGGTGCTACTGTATTACAAACAATCAACTATTCATCTGTTGGGACCTGGGGCTCTGTTTTATTGGGCACAATGTGATGCTATGAGTTCCAGCCTTGCTCGGGGGAAGCAGGGTGGCCCAGCTCTACAACCCTGGAAGAGGCAAGGTTGGGGCTAGCTTTCCCCAGTCAACTTGGAGCTCTGTCACTGACTTAAAGGCCCATTGTGGCTGGGAGCATTGGGCCCTTTGAATCACTTGGCCCTGGGGCAGGGCTCTCTTCTCTTCCCCCCGCCCCCGGTAGACTGGCCCGTCAAAGCTAAGTTTGGGTGGGCAACCTTCTACCTGGTTTGTTGATTGGATGTATGTGCTAGGTTGAAACTGCTGATTGATGGCTAGTGCTAGTATTTATAATCCCCAGAACCTTCTGCATTGTGGTGAGTATATTGAGTTGGGCTGAAAAGGGTCTGTGGTGACATCACACCAGCACAGGGCTTGTCCTTGAAGAGGCGACAAAGAAGTGTGTTGTCTCTAAACCGCTCTAAGCCCTCGGTAGCTTTGCTTGTGTCCAAGTCCCTTTTGCTGTCTGAGAAGTGGCTGCTCCCGTTCTGTATGTGCGGGGCGCAGCCCAGAGGAGTGAGTGGAAGTGGCCAGTATCTTCCCACCTCCTCATGGTCGGGGCCAAGGAAAGCAGGCTTGCTAGGCCTTGCCCTCTCCTGCGGAAGAAGTCCCAGCTCTGCTGTAGAGGAAGAGTTGAAAGCGCCGCCTCCTCTCATCTCCCTCCTCTTCTCGTTTCCTGTGGCATGCAGGAAGCCTACAGGCTGATCTACCACACGTACCTCACCGAGGGCTTCTGGAGCCTGTGGCGAGGGAACTCAGCCATGATGGTCCGGGTGGTCCCTTATGCTGCCATCCAGTTCTGTGCGCACGAAGAGTACAAACAGCTCCTGGGACGCTACTATGGCTTTCATGGAAAGTAAGATGCTGCAGGGCTTGAGTCTTGCCCCAGCCATGGTGGAAGGGGCTGTAGTGAGGAGCATGAAGAGGAAGTGTCTGTGGGGAGCCTGTCACTGAGCCCGAGATAGGTGGCAGCCGTGTAGAGCTCTGGGGGGCAGGAGTTAAGCTGCGTGGGTTGTCCCTGCTGTCTGGAGTCTGGATTGTGTCCCAGGCATCTTACCTTTGTTGGATAAGATCCTGCCTTCTAGGGGGGCCAGCAGGGAGAGGCCTGGGTAGCATCTGGAGTTGCTGCTCCCTGTGCTGCCAGAAGGTGGGCTGTACAAAGTGTCTGTCTGCTGCCAAGAGACTCTACGGGATGCAGCCTCCCCAGAGAGCTGAAAACCAGCTCCCCAGTGCTTTCACACACGCTCTGTTAGGTGCTCGCCCTCTTCCCTGTGTTTGGGGCCAATGGGGTGGGGAAGACCTGAATCAGGCTTTCAACAGCCTCATTGCCAGCATCAGGCTTTCCCTCTGCCCCACTCCCCCTCCTCCCAGTATCCGTAGTGGCTGGAGCCCAGCTCAGGGCAGTCATGGGAGGAAGCTGAAGAGAACCTGCCCTTGTGATTCTGTGTGGTCATGAGCTGTCTGGGTTTTTCTCCCTCTTATTCCAGAGCATTGTCACCTCTGCCCAGGTTCCTTGCTGGCTCGCTGGCGGGTACCACCGCTGCGGTGCTAACCTACCCCTTGGACCTGGTGCGAGCGCGGATGGCCGTCACACCAAAGGAGATGTAAGTGGCTGACAGGAATGGGGGGAAGTGCCCAGTGAAGTGCTCGGGATGGAGGTTTTGAAGGTCAAATGATTTTTATAACCCCACCTTTCTGGCTCACTTCTTGCTTAGAGCTCCTGGTGTTGCTCTGCGGTGGGTGGCTCGGCCTTGGGAGCTGGCAACTCTGGTGTAGGCAGGTGACCTGGGTGCTACAGCTGGTCCCGTGGCCGTTCTTCTCCAGGAGAAGAATAGATCCCAAGGCCTTGTGACCTCCTGTATCACACAGGCGAGAAGCTTCCCACAGCGCCTGTATTCCAGCAACAGTCAGCTCCCAAGCGAGAGGCACCTTATGTTCAGCTTTGATACAGGTTGAACCTCTCTCCTCTGGCACCCTCGGGACTGGACCAGTGCCAGACGAGAAAATTTGCTGGGTCATGGGAGGTCAATATTGTCTAGCACCTTTACCAACACTGCCACTGCTGACTGGGCTCTGAGAAGACACTGAGGGGTAAATTACAGCTAAATAACAGCCCAGAACACTGAGAGCCAGGCCTGGTGGCTGGAAACAAATTTTGTGGGATGGTGGGAAACTTGGCCACACCCACGATAAGCAGTTGTCCATCTCACTAAAATCATGCCAGGTTACAGATGTTGCTGGACGAGAGTGTTCCAGATTCGAGAGGCTCCAATTGTACTAGGAGGCCAGTTTGACACAACACCTTCAAGAGAGGCTCAGCAGGGCACCCCTGCTAGGCCAACATGTCCCGAGAGTCATAGGCTGGCTGTGTAAAACCAGATCTTTCCCGAGTCGTCCTGTCGTACACCAGGGGCTGAGTGTGTTGGTGGGCTTCCCTAGCCAAGCAAGTGAGTTATTTGTAGGCCCCCCCCCAGGAGGCACAGTGGCAGTTTTGTCAGCCCACAGGGTAATGTCTGGCGATCTCTGCTTCAACAGGTACAGCAACATCCTCCATGTCTTCATCCGTATCTCCCGGGAGGAGGGGCTGAAGACGCTGTACAGGGGCTTTGCTCCCACCATCCTGGGGGTGATCCCCTACGCCGGGCTCAGCTTCTTCACCTACGAGTCACTGAAGAAACTGCACGCAGGTAGGGTGCACTCTGCCTCGGACAGCTGACTTTCCGGTGACCGCAAACCAGCCTCCTGAAGCTTTAGTGCTTGGTTGCAAAGGCCCTCTGTGGATGGAAACCTGGTCCACAGATCTGCCCCACAGTTGGTCTCCTCTGCCCCCAGCCCTGTCCACCTGGAAAGGAGCAGGAAGTGGCCCATCAGCCCCATTTTATAGCTGAGTGAGCGAATGCTCAAAGGCTGTCCGCTAGTGGAAGAGAACCCAGGATTCCTGATGCCCGCTCTGCTGGGCTGGCCTTTAGCCCAAGTAACTTGCTAATCCTGCAGTTCCTCCAGGAAGCTATTTATATGCTGCTGCTTCCCTGCTCTTTTCCAGATCACAGCGGGAGAGACCAGCCCTACCCTGTGGAACGTCTCATGTTTGGTGCCTGTGCAGGCTTGATTGGCCAGTCTGCCTCCTACCCTCTGGATGTGGTGCGCCGGCGAATGCAGACGGCTGGGGTCATGGGACACACGTACAGCTCCATTCTGCTCACCATGCGTGAGATTGTAAGAGAAGAAGGACTCATCCGAGGCCTGTACAAAGGACTCAGCATGAACTGGGTCAAAGGTCCAATCTCCGTGGGAATCAGCTTCACGACCTTTGACCTTACCCAGAACCTTCTCCGTAAATTACAGCTCAGTGCTAACATGGAAAGGTAGGGGCTTCGTTCCCGGAGCGTTGCAGTGGAGAAGTTGGGATGTAGCTGTAGCAAACACTAGCATTGTCCCATTTTGGTAGTGCTGCCCCCTATTGCTGCAATTTTACCTTTTGGTTTTCTTTCATTTTTTGTAAACGAGCCTCCAAGTTCTCTGCAAATGAAGATCTGCAACTAACCTTCCTTAAGACGGAACTCTCTCCCCGTGGCTGTAGGTCATGGCAGGGCAGCCTTCTCTAGGCTAACTGCCTCTTTCTTGGGTTTAACTCTCTGATGCCAGGAGTCAAGTCAACCAAACACACTAAGCTACGGCCGGCTTCTCTCCTGGGCTCAGCGGGTGGAGGAGGTGGTGTGGATTATAGAAGAGGCGATGTGATGGAGCTGGAAATCAGGAAGGTTCCTGGTGGGCAGTTCTTAGTGGCTGCACCTCGGTAAGCACCCTGTGAAGCAGTATTTCAGTCTGAGCCTGCAGGGAACCTGTGAGGGTTAGCAGCCTTGGAAATGGAACATCAGGTTTTAACAGCCTTTTTGTAGTATTTCAAAACGATTTTTCCCCACCACTTGGCTGGGAACTCTGACTGGCAGTGTCGCTCTTCTCAGAGATAGCTCATTCTGGTTTTTGCTTTGTGTGGAGCATAAACATCCCACGGCAGCGCTGCCCCACTATAAAAATTTCCAAATCCTGAGAGACAGGAAATCCGCTTTCAATCTGCAACGGCCAGGCCTGCCAACCACACTCGGCCTGGGATTGCGAGCTGGATTCTCCCAAAATACAGTGTTGCGCTCAGGCCACATTAAAACCTCTCTGTCTGTGAGTTGTATTTTTAAAGGCAGCATTTTCAGAAAGATTTAGCAGATTACAGTATTAAGACTGAAGCTTTAAGAAGGGGAGATATTACATACTTGACATTTAACCAATTATATACTTCATTAGTGGGGTTGCAGGTCAACTTGCAATGTGAAAAGAAACTCAATGTGTTTGCTGGGGAGGAGAGAGGCACCTTTCAGGGTGTCTGGTTTTGAATGGGCTCAGCTTATTCTTTATCTGAAGCGGTTAGCCTGTCTTCGGAACTAACACCTGAGTGTGCTCTGGGTCGGTCACGTCGCCCCAGCTGATTCCCTTTGATTCTATTAGCTTATTCTTAGACCTGTGCCGGACCAACCTGACCCATGGAAGAGATCACTCATGGTAAACTGAGGCTTGTAATTGTTACCCACTGGGAATCCTGCCCAGTGGGCCCATCCTTCCCAGCTGCCAGGACAAGAAGAGCCTAACCTGTTGAGTGTGACAGTTCAATGCTGATGTTTTGGGAACTGGAGCTTTGAGAGAGTTGGAAGCCCGGGAGGCTGGAGGGGGAGTGGTTTTATTTTAAACGTGGAGCACAAGAGAGATGGAAGCATTGTCCAGCCTTCTCTAAGGACCCAGTGTCTCCCCTCTCCCCTCCTAGCCCTCAAACACTCCTTTCCGTGGGGAGGACTGCCACTTGTGCAGAACAGAGCGCACATAGTGAAAGCCTGTCCCTTCCTGACGTGAGTGGTGGTTGTTGTTGACACTCAAAGCTCACGTGAAGAGTTCGTTTGTCAGAATGAAGATAATTGCGCAGTTAAAGTAGTAACCCCCCTTTTTGAAGTGTTTGCACTGACTTCAGAGCACAACCAGCCGCTAATGCCAAATACCCCTAGTGGTTTGTGACAAGCACCTGCTCTGGTGCTGGGCCTGTTCTCCTCTTGTGGGGTTGGCCACTGGAGCCTTGGTGTGCAGGTTCTTCTGCTAGAAAGTTTGGTGCCAAACAGCGTTGGCACAGAGACGAGGTAACCGCTGGGAGGCGTCTGACACCTCTGGCTGAAAGACAATCTGCAGTGTAAAACCAAGGTTGCTGGTCACTTCTTGGCAGGACAAAGTGATTCAATTTATGAGAAGATTTTAAGAAACTGGAAACTCTTGGGACAGGTGGTACCAACGAGCCCCAAAAGAACAGCCCTTCTCAGTGGTGGTGGGGAGAGTCCAGCTGTCTGTTCACCTGGTGTCATGTGGGGGAAATTCTGCATAATGGGGGCATGTACCTTTGCAAGAGCTCGGCCCCGGCCCAGCCCTGTGGTGAACCTGGATGCTCCTGCCTTTGTCCCCATCGTGGGCTGG
The DNA here is from genome assembly GCF_033958435.1 of Carettochelys insculpta. Classification (NCBI taxonomy): domain Eukaryota; kingdom Metazoa; phylum Chordata; order Testudines; family Carettochelyidae; genus Carettochelys; species Carettochelys insculpta. The sequence goes on along the minus strand of NC_134163.1, from coordinate 15,113,880 downwards.
GGCTCATGGCGAGGAGTGTTTCCTCCCTGGTTAGAGCTCTCAGAGCAGCGGCTTGTGGATCGTTTTGCAGGGCCTCTGGATAGGCAGAGACTTCCGGTGCGGCAGGTGCACCATTGCAGCGAATGGGAGGTTGGGAGCAGGGGAGCTCCTTGGAAGACCCCCGGCTGTGTTGAAAGGAAGGGTATCTGTGGGGAAAGCCCCAGACTTAGAAATGGACCTGAGTTAGGCACGCGAGGCCTTCTGAGAGCTCTTCCCTGAGTCCCTCCCCTCCCCATGGTATTAAACGTGAACACAAGTCTGGAAGGAGGTTGTAGATGGTTGCCTAGGGCCATGGGCTGCAGCCTTCAACCAGACAATGCCGGGGCGTGCCCACTAGGGTAGATGTGAGAATAATGCACAGATGGTGAGACGTGTCTGTCTAGCTGCCTGGGGTATCTGGACCCCAAACACCAATGTGAGAAGTGACTCTGGAAGTGCTGGACCCCATGGGGCGAATGGGTGGGATTTTTCTGTTATTAGCTGCTGTGGGTAATGAGAAAAACCTCTTTTAAGCCAAACATTTTTACCGACTGTTAGCCCAGAAGCTGGCCTGATTCCAGTCTAATTATGTTAGCAGTTCTCCTTTGGTTTCTTGCAATAACTGTGTGCTGTGTATGTTTGAACTAGCTGCTTTCCTTCTGCTCTGATGTACAAAGGGGAACCCAGTGCGCTTAATTCTCCCCCCACCCCCAAAATTTAAAATTTGTTCCAAATCTGCTGCTTGAAATGAGGAACCCTGAAGCTGCGTGTAGCATGCTGGGTACCGGGGGGCACTGGACCTGAAGTTTGCTCCAGGAATCTCCCCTGAGTATGTTGTGTATCCTTCGGAAAGGAGGCAAGTCCTGTGTGAACTCCCCACGCCTCACCTGTTTCTTTGGACTTGTTGACCATCTGACCCCAAGTCAGTATCCACCTTTTAACGTGGTCATGTGTCTTACTAGAGTCATTAGCTGCCAAACACTGTTCATTTGCATTTCCTTCTCCCTCGCTCCCCTTACCACGGTGGAGCGCCACTAGCTGTTGGGGGAAGGCAGGTCTGACGGCGAATGTGTAACCTGGCGTGGGTGCAACACTGATGGTGGCTCCTAGAACTGTCCAGCATTGTCGCATGCAGGGGTGAGGGGTTGCAGGTCTCAGGAAGATTAGATAACAGGGATGTGTTTTCCTTTGGAAAGTCCTTGTGTGTTGTCGGTCTGTTCAGTGTGGATTCCTTGTTTGCTGGCAGACCTTTCCAATGGCTTCCTCCCCGTGCCTCTTTCTGGCTCTTTGGCTGCGTGAACTGGTCAGTGGGTGACCAACACTGGGAGCTGGTTCTTCAGAACGAGTTCTTGGGGCCAGGTGCACAGCACCAGTGTGGGAAGCTGGGGAGGCTTCCCAGTGGGGGTCCAGCAGAACTTACCCATTTGGTGCACACCCCTTGCTGCAGCCCTCACTGGACACATGCCCCCAAGATGTCTTCTGTTCTCCAGGAACACGTGGCCACAGGGCCTCAGAGTGCCCTTATGGCCTTGGGGTGGGAAGACAGGCCAACAGCAACCAAGGTGGAAGGTCCGAGTGTGTGTGCGGAGGAGTTTGGGGGAGAAAAGGGAGTGGTGGGAGCCTTGGCACTTGTAGGTGTTAGCCATGAGTGGAAGTGACGTGATGATCCCTGGAAACTGGGCAGTGGGGTGGGGGTGGGGTAGAGTGGAATATCCATTGATTCCTTTTTTATGGTAGTTTTTAGAAACGATGGTTCCTCTGAAATGGCCTCCGATAGCCATTGGCCTGGCAGTGCTGAAGCATTACAGGTTTTGCACTGTGGTTGCTGTAACACAGAAGCAGCTGGTGCATTTCAGAAGAGGCTTTTTTAAATTTCCTTTTTAAAAACAAGCTGTACGTAACAAGGGGGTGTCCGCACAGCCGCACCAAGCGGAGGCGTCGGGCGTCCGGCGTTGGTGGGTGCAGCACAGGTGGCAAAGGGGAAGTGAAACATTGGAGGTGATTGAAAAAGGTAAATACCTGAATGTCATTCTGTGCGTTTTGGGCTCTGTCCACGGCCTTGGAGCTAGGTCTGGAAAAAGCTCGATTACAGAAAAGCTTTTTCATCGCCATGTCCGATTCTCCCCGGCCCTCCCTATACCCTCTCCAGTGCCACGTTATGCAAGGACTCTTGTTGACTGTCTATGCACAGAGCACAAATGCCTTCTCGTAAAGATGTTCTCACCCATTATTGTGTGGAAATTGACTGACTGCTTTCCTTGGGTCGGGAGTTCTATTTTAATGCAGTGAAGACACTTTTTGTTATATAATGTTTATATATAAATATATAATAATATTTTAAAGTTTGTGCCAAGAGAGGAGTATATTTAATAAAAAATTAACTGACTTCCTGGTGTCTACTTGAGTGTCGTCTGTGTTGCAGCTCTGCCACGAGGAGGCGCCGTTTGCACTCCCAGTGCCTATTACGGACCAAACCAGGGACTGTCCCCTCTGCTAAACAAAACTGGGGCCAGCGTGGAGAGGGTAAGAGAGAAACTGTAGCCACCAGCATTGGGCCTGTGTAGCACCAGATTTTCAACAGAGCCCAGCAGCTGAACATGCTGAATGTGCTGAGCTTTTCTGAACCCAGGGGCCTTGCACCTGCTCAAACCTCCAACTGTCCGATAGGCAACGGGAGGTTTTTCGTTACCCTGGGTACTCTTTGCCCAGATGATGTGCTCCAGAGTACAGCAGACTCCTTCTAATTTGCAGGGACGCCAGACATTGTTGTCTTCTTCCTGCTGTCCAACGGAGAGAGCTTCCCTCTGTGGGCCTTGGGAGGCTCCTCTGACTTTCTCTGCTGAATCCCCCTGACTGTCTTTCCCAAATTACAAATTCCTCACTGGGCTCTGCTGGCAGTGAAAGGTCCGACCATCCTCCCGTTAAGGGGCCGGCAGGGGAGCAGGCCCCTCCAGCACACGGGTGATTGAAAGACTGACTCTTTGCACTCACAGTTTGTCTCCAGGGGGAGGGCACCAGCACACAGTGGGAAGGCTCCTCCCCTCCAATGACCTGAGACCTACCTGGAGTCTGATATGTCAAAGGCTGGGCCCAGAGCACTGCTGGTCTTCCAGGCGGGGGTTGAGTGATAGGTCAATAACCTGTCCTCCAAACACCCTTTGCTCTAAGCCGTCCCAGAACCCCAAGGGAAGCCAGCGTGAGACTGGGCTGCCAGTTCAGAGCCCCGGTGGGCAGCCCTCTCCAGGGGGTGAAGCATCAGCCTAGGCCAGGGACGTCGCAAGTGAAATGGTGAGCTCGCGTTCCATCGTGTGGCTTCTGTGGCAGAGGGCAGGCCCAGGATGCCACCCGGCTGAAGTTCGATACACCACTGTACGCGGTAAGATCTGGTATCAAGAGTGCGTCTAAAGTAAACGAGACCTCTCTGCCGTCAGTGGTACGTCTCCCGTAGACTGCAGTGGGGCCAGGCTTTCAGCCATGGCGCAGGGACTCCTAAGTCCCAACACTTGCAGACGCCTGCTTCTGCTCAGGCCTCCAGGACTGAATGGCCCCTGGGGGTGAATGGCCCCTGGGTTTGGGCCAAGCTGTGCAAGGGCTGCTGCTGCTCTAGCTGCATGGAGGCCTTTGGCTGGTGCCCCTCCCTGGAAATCCAGCATGGCAGCTGTGTCGCAGCAGTTGGTGCCCGGCCAAGCGGGAAGGAAAGTTGCAGGTAGGTTTGCTGGGCAGCAGCTGTGGGCCCTTGGGGTGGGTGCGTTTGAAACAATGTTGTAGTCGTAGGCAGGCCTGAAGTCTCTGGCTGTGGCTTTTCTCAGCTCAGGTCGTCTTGTAGTTGCTCTCACAGAGCCCCTCTGGCCCCAGTACACCAGGCGCTGCTGCGCCACTGGGGAGCGAGACAAGCCCTGCCCCAGCGAGCCTACGTCTGGAGAAATGAGTGGGAGAAAGGAGAGGTCGGCGCCTTTAAAGCAGGCGTGGAACTAAGGCAAAGAGATGGCAGAGGCCGGATCTCCCGTCCCAGCACAGGGCGTTCTCCATGGGATCGCCTCGGAGGGAATGCTGATGCCGTAAGGTAAGCCCTGAGAGAGTCCAATTCATACTGGCAGACCCTGGGTTTGCTAACCTAGAACCTGAGGGTCTGCACTCATTTGTAACCCCGAGTAAGGAACCACTGAGCCTGGAGCTCCAGTGAGGGCCTAAGTCCAGCCCCCCATATCCCAGATTTCCTAGCACCGTGCCCCGCCCCCCCCCCATTTGCAGGGGTCTAAGGGAGGAAGGACAGTAACAGGGTCTGTGTCTGTGGGGGAAGGGCAACAGACCTCCCTGGGCACCGATGGGGGGAAAGCCCAGCTGCCTGCTGCGGCAGGACCCACCGTGTGCAACCGATAAAGGCGCAGTTGAGCTTTCTGGCAGGAGATGGCGCTGTAGGGTCAGTTTACATCACTGGTTTCCCCAAGCTGTTGCGAGGGAGTTCTGGGCTAGCAGCAACAGATGCAGAAGGCGGAAGTCAGGCCATAAGCTGGTTTGCAAGGTGCAGGCAGGACAGGAAAAGCCCTGTGGGCTCTGCTCCACAGGCAGCCGGGACACCAGATTCTTTGGATCTTGCAAATGTAACTAATCGGATGATAATGGCTTTCCCCTTCTATCAGTGCCTTGCATTGTAAGGATCATTTCCAGCTCTTTGACACTTGTGGGGCTCCCACTGCTGTAGTAGCATACGCTGACGAAGTGAGGTGATGCTGGCCTTGCCATTTGGCAAGTATGGCACTTACGCCTGGAGAGAATAAGTGACTTGCCCAAGGTCACATGGGAAGTCTGTGGCAGAGCAGGGAAATGAGGCACTCAACTCAGATCTCTCAGGCTAGCGCCTTACCTACCATCTCTCTCCTCTCGTTGCACAATCTCCTGCTGCTCCTGCTGGAGCATGCTTGGCTGGCTGTTCAGATTGGAGTCTTGGAGCTTTGCAGCACTGTACCTGCTTTTCCACCACCCAACCAGGCCTGGGCTCTGCTGTTCTTCCTCCTACTGCGATTGCCCTTCATTTAAAAGTACCTGATCCTTCATCTCTGGCAGGATGGGGAGCTCCTCCTTCCCCTTGTCGGTGGCATCTGTCTTTCCAGGGAGTGGATGTCCTGGAGTTGTAGGGGAGGGCTCGGGGAAGGTAGGGGAAGCTTCTGGTGGTTTTTCTTCACCGGGGTCTTTCCTGATCCATGGCCGGCCAGCTGGCTCTAGCCCTGGGCCACCTCCAAGCAGAGCAGGGGATAAAGTCCACCTCAGTTGCTTTTGACGGCAGGGCAGGGCTCTGCCCCAGGTATTGGAGCCAGTGTCCCTGGGTTTGTTGAGTGAATATCCTGTTCTTGTGTGTGGGCTCGTTTCCATGAGGCTCTGAGGGTTGAATCACCTCTCGAAGTTCCTTCCAGGTCTGGGAGGACGGGGGGTCTAGAGGCAGGTGGTGCCAGGACTCCTGGGTTCTATTTCCTGGCTCTACCAACCACCTGTTGCTCTCAGGGCAGGACTAAACATTAGCTAACCTGCTCCTGGCTGTGTTTCATGTAACCCAGTGGTGGCCAAACATGGCCCGGGGCCGGGGGTGTCTAGGTGTGTCCTGCGCAGCACCATTCGCTGTTGCCAGGTTCCGCTGCTTGCCGCAGGTGTCGTTTTTCCTACCAGTATTACTAACGTCGCGCACGTGAAGCCAGGGCACATAAAGTGAGGGGCACGTGGATTGCACACCACAGTGAGTGCGAGAGCCACGTGCTCCGTGTGCAATCACGTGCAGCCGTGGGTCCATCGGCACAGCCTGCACCTTCTAGCCACACCCGTGCCGTTAGCCAAACTGCCCTCTCCTGGAAGGCTGGCTGGCTACCCCAGTCTTGCCTCCTGCTGAGCCCAGGCTGCCCAGCGCTGGTCTGTCCTGCGTGCGCTGGAAGGGACGGCTCCGGGTGCTGGACTGCTAAGGTGAGCGACGACCTTCTGAGCTGGGCCTGGCACCTTTCTAGTGTTAGACTGAGGGCTGGGCCCTCCACGCATGTCCTGGAGTGCCTGGTCCCCCTGCATGTTGTCTGCACTATGCCACCTTCTGCTGTACGGCGTAGGAACTGCTCCTCTGGGTGTGGGATTAGCAGGAGGGGGCCTGCTGAGGAGTTGCCTTTAGGGTAAGTGAGGGGGCAGACACTTCTGGGCAGGGGGTCTGAGTTCTAGTCCCCTCTGGGGGCTAACTGACACCTTGGTGCAAGGCTCAAGGGGCCTGGGGGCCTCTTCCAGCCCTGGGCTGGTGTCCATTAAGCCCAGTATGACCCAGGCGTTGCCCAGGTGATGGCATGTATGGGTGACCAAGGCCAATTAGCAGTGGGGGTGGAATCAGTCACTGGCTCCCTGCCTGGGTGATTCCAAGGCCAAGCAAATAACAGCTCCAGGCAGGTTCTCCACTCAGCGCTGGCCCTGGGGTCCCTCTGCAACCGGGCAGGGCCTGGGCTTCCTTTTCCCTGGTAGCAGCTTGTGCCTCCTTTACAAATTATAGGGTGGAGGGGAGGAGTGGGGCTGGGTCAGGGTCTTTTCTTGGGGACCCAGTTACAGTGCCTGTGAGTTCTCTCCACCTGCCCTGCCCAGGCAAGTCTCTCAGGCATTGTCCCCGCCTGGGGGTCACGTCTGGGGAGACGCTGTCTGAGTGCTGCAGAGCCCCGGGCCCTAGAAACCACCCTGCTGCTGCAGCGCCCTCCATGGTGCTCTGCTCCCAGCTGCAGAGAAAATTAGACAGGGGAGCTGGTGCGGCTGCTTCTGGGGGCTCCTAAGGGACTGCACGGCCTGTACTGGCCCACCCGGCCTCTCCTGGGGCTGGGGCTGGGGCTGCTTTGCAGACAGAGCTGGAAAAGTAGCTCTGCTCTGCACTAGCAGTGCATTTTGCAGTTTCTGCCATTGCTTTGCATGCGGAGGGCTGCAACGCTGGGCTAGGGAGCCCCTGCTGTGGGGGCAGCTGAGGGGAAGGCTGAGCCCAAAGGGAGGTGACAGTAGCAGGCATGGCCCTGGGGGCTGCAGCTCAGCCAGGGGCTGCTCTCTGGGGTTTCCTATCGGGCAGACCTTGGAAAGGGGCCCAGCTGAGGGGAGATCCCGGTGCATTGTGTCCCTGACAGGCAGCGGGTGGAGTGTTGCCCACGGGGGGCCATGCTGTGAGTGATGCCTGAGTCAGGGAGCTCAACCCTCCTCCAAAGGCCCCTGCAGGGCCCAGCCCCCCTTCTCTGGGAGGGCTGCACCCCCTGGAGCGTGGGCTGGGCCTGGCCTGCTGCTCAGCTGAAGGCTCCGTGGGGCTCTGGGGTGGAACACAGGCACTGCTTTAACAGCGCACAGCAACATGGGGCTGGTTGGGTAGTGACTGGGCGACTCCTCTCTCCAGCTTCACCTGCAGCAGGTGGTTCACCAGTTGTTTATTCATAAAACAGCCCTGACCTGCTGCCCTCTGTTCTAGACAGCAGCAGCGATAAGGCCTTGAGCTGGGTGACTTACAGAGGAGGGGGTGAGTTCCTGAGCAACAGGAGCAAGCGAACGCAGGCACCAAGGACCCCACAATGGGCCAGGCATGGGGCCAATTGCTATTTATACCCCAGAAAAGCTCCTCGCCTGGAGCAGGCGCCTGCATCCTGGCAGATCCTGAGCTGTAGAAGGACAAAACTACCACTAGAGCCTTTGGGGTAATAGTCAAGCGATTTTTTTTCTCAACAGCACCTCCCACTGTGCCCCCTGGCCCCCCACCACAGGCCCAGGGGCTGGGAGCCTGGCCAGGCCCTGGGGAAAGCCCCCATGGCCCTGCTGGCATGGGATTTGCAATGAGGTCCTGCTGGGGGCAGCCTGAACAGCAAATGGGCCATAACCCACAACCTGGGCCCTCCAGAGACAGCAGGACCCCAGAGCCTTCAGCTGTCTGTCTCCCAGACGACCTGTCCTGTGTAATCTGCCAGCAGCCTCCTTCCTGGCTGGAGAGTCAGGGGAGGCTGTGGCTGAGCAGCTACTTGAGCTTGCAGCAGAATGTGCCCCCTGGGACAGCGCCTCCTGGGGAGGGAAAACAGCTCAGCCACAGTACATCAGGGAGCAATAGCCCAGAAGATGCTGTCCCCCTTCCAGCTGTGCTTGGGGCTCCTCCCTCTGCCTCTACTTCGCACCTCCAATGCAGGCTGGGAAGCAGCTGCTGACCCAACCCTGCCTGCATTATTTCTGTCCCTTGGGCTGGCAGACACACCCAGCCTGCAGCCTCTGCTCCCTAGCTGCCTCGGGTGACAGCCCAGGGGGGAGGCTGCTTCAGTCCCCACACAAAGCAGGGGCAGCTGGAGGTACCCAGCCCAGGCTCGAGAGGAGAGGGATGCAAAGCGGAGAGCTGTCAGTCAGGTGCTGGTCACAGTCACTGCCCCTGGCCCACAGGACCTTCTCCCCAAGGGCGCCCTGCAGCCACAGGGACCCCAGGCCCTGCTGCAGAGGCAGTTAGGAGGCTGCTAGGTGCTGGTGGAAGTAAAGGCCAAAGAGGCTGGTGACCACTTGGCAAGCGGCCACCCACCAGGTCAGGAAGGCAAAGAGTCCACGGTAGAAAAGGGGGGTGAGGATGGCACCCAGGGCGCCTGTGATCTGTGCCACTGTGGCCTGCACGTCCTCTCCTCCCTCCTGCTCAGCTGTGGGGGCAGCCGGGCGGGCAGGCGCAGCAGGGGAGATGGGCTGGGGCTCTGGGAACAGGCCCCACGAGTAGTCACCTGCAAGACAGAGACATATGGGAGACTGGTGAGCGGTGGGGGGAGCAGGATGCCCTTCCCCTTAGCGATCCCTGCCAGCAAGTCACTGGGCCCTGGACCTTTACCCATTGGGCAGCGGCCTGAGAACCAGCCAACTCATCTCACGCTGGGCCACTCTGCTGCAGGTACTCAGCCAGATGCAGCTCTGGTGACCTGCTCCAAACTGCATGACGCTGCTCCCCCCAGCACTGCTATGAATTACCCCCCTCCCCTCCCTTCCCTAGCTGGCAGGCAGCTGCCTGTGACCTGCCCCCCCGCCCCCGCCGGCCAGCTCCCTACCCAGTGATTTCAGCAGCAGCGTGCAGTGCAGCGTGAGGATGATGGGGCCCAGGTACTGCAAGGTGACCACTGTGACGTAGCAGTAAATCCTTGTTACCTAGACGGGAAGAGGGGAGCGGGGTTGCAGGGACACGATGCAGGGCAGCATGGCCTGCTGGTTAGGGGCACTGAGCTAGGTCTCTGCAAACCTGGGCCAGGCACTGCCACTCCCGCCTGACCACGAAGGGCAGCAGAGACTGTGGCTCTGGGTCTGTCTCTCCTTCACTCACACGCCCTGCAAGGTGCTACCGTAAAACCCATCACAGAGGGGTCAGGCAGGCAGGCAGGAAGGAAACCAGAGAAAAGGGGCTGGGAAACGCTCCAGTCTGTGCCCAGCCCTGCTCTGCTCTGGGCCAGCGCTGCCTGGGCCTCCGGTGCATACAAAGGAACAGCCAGGAGGGGAGGAATTGCTCCTGCTTGGAGGGCTCCTTGTATCCAGGGCCCCACAGCAGCTGAATGGAGCCAGTTCATGGGCCCCAGAGGAGGCTGAACAGTGACCTGCCTCAGCCTCCTGGGCTGGCTCCAGAGCAGGGCCCTGCCCCCTGCTTAGCCCCAGCTGCCTGCGCCACCTACCCTGCGCTGGATCTCCAGGGCGGCAATGCGCCCAGCCTCCCGCTTCATCTGCTCCACCCAGTGCTCTGCCAGCCACAGGTAGGCCTGCAGGTGGTGGCGCGTCATGGCCAGGCGCAGCAGGCAGAGGGCGACGATGGTCCAGAGGCGCGTGGAGTTGTAGGTGGCGTCTGACATGCTGGGCAAGAGGACAGGAGGCTGTCAGTGTGAAGAGGGCAGAACTCACCTTCCAAGGACGCAGCAGGAGCTGCCGGGAGCTCAGCCAGCACGTCTGGAGAAGCTGGGGATGTGACCCATAGTAGAACAGAGAGACTGAGCCAGGGCTCCTGGGTTCTGTTCCCAGGCCTGGGAGGACAGTGGGGCCTAGAGGCAGGTGGTGCCAGGACTCCTGGCTCTACCAACCACCCGTTGTGTGACCCTGCTGGAAAGTCCCTTCCCCTCATACTGGGGCTGATGTTGCTGACCTCCCCGTGGATGCCTGGGGCTACTGCAGGCCATGGGCTGGGACCACCTCTGCCCCAGTGGAAGGGGAGGGAAACAGGCTCCAAACTGCCCCCCCAGCCTGCTGACTCCAATGGTGCACTCACAGCTGGACCATTTGCTTCCCCACCGGGGCACGAAGCAGCAAGTCTCGGGAAATGGGCTTGATCCACAGGACCACCACGACCACGGGGGCCAGGAAGCTGGTATGGAGCAGGATCCTGCCGGGGGAGAAAGCGCTGACGTCAGCCTGGCTTGCCCCAGAGTGGCCCCCCGACCCGAGAGCACCTGCCGCACAGCCAGGAAAAGGCAACGCCCTCCAGGGAGCCCAGCAAAAGGAGGTGGATGGGGAGGGATTTTTACAGGGACGGAGCCAGGTAACCTGTCCCTGCCCTGTTCCTGGCCAACAGTCAGCCCCTCCCCTGACCCAGATGTGCATTTCCCAGCAGAACTCCTGCCCCTATGTAACCCCCATCACTGCTGCCAAGTGTGGGTAGGACCCTGCCCCCACTCTCCCTCTGCAAAGTGCCTCCCCCATGCCAGAGGGCTTGTGTCTGGCAGCTGCAATGTGGCCACCTCTGGGGTGAGGCAGTATGTGGGTTGGCAGCAGCAGGGAACAGAGCTCCCCACACCCTGTCAGACAGCAGCTGCAGCAGCGGCCTTGGGCTCATCTCGCAGCCCACAGCCAAGAGGCGTTTACTCAGCTGGGTCATCGGCTTGTCCGCGGCCATCTTCAGAGCATCCAGGTGCATCTGTGCCAGCCGCAGCCCTGGGAACGTAAGGCAGGCACCGAGGAACGAACAAAGGGCCACCAGCCCCAGCTTGAAGGACAGTTTGGTGATGGGAAGGCTGCAGAGATGGGGCAAAGGTCCGGGTCAGCTCAGGCTATGACAGGGCAACAGGCAGAATTCAGGGTTGGGACAACGCCAGGGAAGGCTCTTCCTCGGGGACCAGCAGAGGCGAAAACGCACAGACCTTGTGCCCTGTTTATGCTTCTCTCTGATGGACTGGAAAAATTCTCTAACTTCTGCCGTCCCTCAGAATTCAGGTCCCTCTACCCTGGCTTCTCCCAGAAGCACCAGGAAATCACAGGAGAGAAATCTGATGGGTAAGATTTGTGATCCAGCCTTTGTTTCTGGGCTGGGTGGTTAACCTCCATTGAACTCCAAAGACTAAGAGCCACTGAGGAGCAGCATTCCCAGGTAAAGACTCCAGCCCTCTCTTCTCTTCTGTTAAAGGCAGTTCACATCTCTGAGATGTCCAGGAAATCCTCCTGCAAAACCAGACTCAACTTTCCTGATGTTTCTAAGGTTAAAAAACAAGCCCCACAGGGCCATTGTGGAAATAAAGATTCTGCTATGGCTCCCAGCTCAGCCCCCTTTCGCAGGCTGCTGAACTGGTGCCACAAGGGGCTGATGACAAGCTCAGCAGCAAAGACGCAACGAGCCCCCCCGCCCACGGATCCCGGGTGCCTTTTATGACTGACTTACGTCCAGGCCCATCCTCGCGGCTTGAGGAAAACCTCCAGGTTATCACTGACGTTGGCAAGCCCTGCACAAAGCAGAGAGGGGTGCATAGGAGACAGGGTGCTGGCAGGAGTGCCGGGGGAAGCGATACTCCAGTTACTACAGCAGGGTGCTAAGAGTAACTCCCTAAGGGTGAAATGGTCAGAAGCACCTAACCTGGGAAGTTCCGGCAGAAACAGGCCGGCTGGGCGTTTAAAGCACTGCCGCTACACGGGTCTAGAAATGTGCCGGCACAGGGAGCCCAGTCCAAGGGGGCCATTTTTCACTGGCTTTGGACAGGGATGTAATGCTTTGGGTGTGCTCTAATCGTGCCAGTGTACTTCCCAAGCATCCCAGCAATGCGCTGTCAGTACAGCCACAGCTCTACCAGCAAAGCTCTGCTTCTCACCTGTGTAACCACCCCCGGCACACAAGTGCTAGCCGTGCGAGCCCAGCTTTGCCTGGTGAGCTGTACCCACGCTGGAAGCGCACGCAGCCATCCCATGCCAGTCATACGTTCCATGTAGCTACGGCCTAACCACCCATTACTCCAGAATGTGGCCACGTGGGGGTCTGACCCTGGCCTAGCTAGAGCAGTTTAGGTAGTTTAATCACAACCAGCATCTGCACAGAAAGGCCCTAAGAGACTTAGGAGTCAAATTGTTCTAAGGTGTCTTAGCCCTGGTGCTTCCCCTGGCACCGCTACGGCAGTCAGCGACGTGGTTTTCTAAAACTGAAGGAGCTGCAGCAGTACGAGCCCTGGTGGAGACAGTTACCCTGGGGTAATATGTCGGATACTGGGATTGCTTTTTCCTGGGTGAGACTAGGTGCACAGCAGCTTCATGCCATTACGGCCATGGCCATGCTAGGAGCTGCACTGTACGACAGCAGCTGCTGCTACGCAGACTCGCGCGGAACAGCACCGCTGCTCGCTGACCTGAGTCGAGGCCGAACTCCAGGTAGTCCTCCCGCACCACGAGCACCACCATGGCCACGAGGAGGAAGAAGAAGGCGAAGGTGAGGCAGACGGCGCGCTCGCCCCCGTCCTCCGAGCGGAAGTAGTGGCGCATCACCATGAAGAAGATCTTGCTGCAGGTGCAGGGGGGTTCGCGTTAAAGAAACCAGCTGGGTTTGGTGCTGGGCATTTACACGGCCCCCGGGGCCTCCGAAGAGCTCAATGAATGGAGATCTCACAGCGGGGCGGACCCCGGTTCTCCCCCTTTGGATGGCTCCTGGCGGCCAGGCCTCAGCCTTGCTCCCCGTGGGCAGACATCTCCCTCTCGTGAACAGCCGCTGCTGTGGGCATTGCCAGAGGCCTTGGCCGAGGCTAAACGGGCGGGAGAGGCACGGAGAGCAAGCTGCTGCTCCTCCTCCTCCCCGGGCCTGGCAATGAGCCCTTGTGATAAAGTGGGGGATACCTGTGTGTGTGTGTGGGGGGGGGCTCACAGAGGGTAACCCTGACGACCAGGTAACACCTTTGTACTGCAGACAAAAGGAGGAGGTGAAGCCTGAGGGGTTTGAATTGGAACTGGGAGCTGGAAGCAGTGAGTCTGGGCTGAGGGAGAGAGAGACAAAGGAGGGGGCAAGGCCCCAGCTCTGGGGGCCCCTCAGGGCCTCCTCTCCCCAACATGGATTGGACTGGCTGTCTCTGCCTGCTGTACTGACTCCTCTGTACGATGCTGTGTCCTGTCGGCTAATAAACCCGCTGTTTTCCTTTTGAGTGAGAGAGTCTCCTGCCTGCGGACAGGGTGCAGAGCTTGGGGGACCCCAGAACCCCATCACAGCCCTCAAGCGAGCTCAGGCAGGGGCATACGTGCGTCTGAGCCGCAGGGGCTCTGGAGTGTTTCACCAGGGAGCGCAGACTGGCAGAAGACCGAACGCACCCCTGGCTCGTTGCCATCTGAGGGCCAGGAGAGACCCAGGCTGCAGCCGTCTAAAGGGCCCTCCCAGCTGTGGTGACGGGCTGCGACTCAGGAGCTCCGGGGTCAACGCCTAGTGCTGTCACTGACCCTGTGTGGCCTTGAGCAAGACACTCAGCCAGTCTGGGCCTCAGTTCCCATCAGCAAGGGCAGGAGGCCAATCCCCCTCCTTGGCCTATTGGGGGGCAGGGGCTGCCTGTCAGCACAGGCCTAGGGAGCAGTTGGCACAATGGGCCCCCAACCTCTTGGGTGTGGGCAGGCAGCCCCTCCCATACCAGTATCTGCATTGCCGCCTGAGTGGGTGGGAGAGGCACAAAGAAAGCAGCCGGGGCCGTTTTGTGCCTGTGTTACACAGCAGGGCTTGCTCTGCCAGGAGCACCGCTCAGCACACCCAGCCCCACCCCTGCTGGCTACAGGCCAGGGTGAGCCCCAAGAGGGTTCTCCCCCTCCATGCAGCCGATCGCAGTCCCGGCAGGTCTCATCCCAAGTGGGTCCTGCCTGGGTTCTAAAGAGGGGTTCTCTCACTACGCTGGTGGGAAACTTTTAAGCAGAAGCCTACGGAGATGAGGTATTTTAGGTCTCTCTTGGGGGGGTCCCACTTTCTGCACTGGGGAGTCAGAGTGGGGAAAAGCCTCAAGCAGACCCAGTACCTTGTCCAAAGCCATGCAGGGAGCCTGCAGTGAAGTCACAAATTGGACCAGGTGTCTCCTGTGTCCACTTGATCACCCTCCTTCCAATTGTGTTCCCTCTGTCCTCCAGCCCTCACCAGCAGGGAAGCTTTGCTGGCTCTCAGCCTCCCCTCGCATCCCTGACAATCCCACTCCTCCAGACCCCAGGCTTGGTTAGGGAATTCCATCCCCCCTTGGAGCCCTGTCGCCGGACGTCACGACAGAGGGTCAGGGTGGGGAAGAAAGGATACATGGAGAAAACGACGGTAAGCAGGCACCACAGGAGGCCAATATTCATCTCCTTGCGGGGGTCCACCAGGCAGTAGTATCCTTCCGTGAAGAGGTAGACGAAGGTGGAGTAGACTGCAAAATCCACAAACCACTGGTACTCCAGGAAATAGCGCAGCACTGGGAACAAGCAGAGATACACAGCGCTGGCACTGGCACCAGCTGGCGCACAAGGAGCGAGTCTCCCCACCCTGCAGTGAGTTGGGGGGCTGCAAGGTACATTTCCCCAACTGCACTTCTTTGGCCCCCACCAGGCCACTGGCCTGAGCCCTGGGAATCAGCTTGGGGCCTGTAACAGGTTCCAGGAGGCAAGCTGGGTCCACAGGTTAGAGCAGGAAGTTGGGAGTCAGCACTCCTGGGGCCCACTCCCTGGTTCTCCCCCAGAAGAGTCAGGTCAGCCCTCCCCACCAGCTGTCAGCTGCTGCAGCAATGGGCACAGACCAACTCTGATTTACCAAGAGCATCCACTGTGGTTATCGGGGCGGTCTCCAGGTGCAGGTCGATGTCCTTGGGCACAGACAGGGGTTTATCCTCTGTGACCCCATTCATTCTCCTGGGAGAAAGGGACAGGCTCAGAAGGGCAGGAACAGAGCCCAGTGAGGGCAGACAGCAGCCCACAGTGCTGGACCTCACGCTCCCTGTCTCCCTCTGTGCCTCCAGCTGCCGTCACCTGCCCTGGTCTGCACACTGGTAGACCTGGGCAGTCGGTGCTGTAGTTACGCTGGACAATACCTCGCGTAGAGGCTTTTCTCTTGGCATGAGTGCATCTAACTTATTCCCCCACTCGCACAGCTGTGCTCATGCTCACAGGGAGCATGTATTACACTGCTTCACCGGGACCAGCGTAGGTGCAGCAGCAGAACTTGTGTGTCTAACTGGCGGCGGATGAGGGCGGACCAGTATTCCCTCTGTTTTCCATCCATGGGCAGAATGCATTCTCCTATGTGCACCAAGGCATGTATGGATGTGCACTGCCACTAGAAACACATGCTGCCCTCTCGGGGCGGCTGCGGGCACTCTAATCAGCTCAGTGGTACCTGAATGTCTCCTGGGGGCTGCTCAATTGCTCAGCTTACAGGGAACACTGGGGCAGATGCCATCTTTTCAGATGGGAGTGTGTGTACCTTGCACTCTAAGGTCCTTATCGGAACGGCTGGGTGCTACCAGTATCAAAGCCTAGGTCTGACCCTCTGCCCTGACTTTAATTGTCAGACCATCTCTCCCCAGCCATGGGGGCAAGTTGGAGAAGTCAGGCCTTGAAGAAGAGAGGTTTAAGCTGCACTGCAAACCCGCCAATTGTCACACTCAATAACAGGATCAGCTCACCGGTCTCGCTTGGTCCTGGGCTTCTGCTTCCCAGCCAGAGCACACAGCTCCTCCTCCGAGGGGTGCTTGTAGCGATACAGACTAGAGGGAAGTACAGGAGGGGTCAATGCTGAGACCAAATATAAACAGCTAGGGAGAGTCAGAAACGTGTGCTGGCATCCAGAGAAGGGGCTGTGGGTCAGGGTTGCAGCCTGCTGGCAGGGCTGAGAATTGGGATTGTGGTGCATGGGCAGAGCTGTTTGTGTACGTAGGGGGGAGCTTGAGGTGGGACGAGCAAGGGATTGGAAGTGGGCATCAGCAGGGCAGAGTCTGAAGGATGTGAATACTAGAGCAGAACAGGGTAGGAGTTTGGAGCTGGCTGGAAAATCCCCTGTACCTGCCATTGCAGAGCAGCCAGCGAGCAAAGGAGCAGTGTGGAGACATCTTCTGCATGATGCTTGCCGTGAGCAGGCTCACCACCAACTGCACCCCCATCACCGCCTGGCATGGAAAAGACGACAATCAGAACCACCAAGTCAGCCAGAGGGCTCCTGCCCATCTGCAGCGCATCCTCCGAGCCAGAGCAGCCCTGCCCAGATTTCTGGGTGCACAAAGGAGTGTGCCAGGACATTTCCATCCAAGGGATTGTCTGGGGTTTCCAAACTACACTGTGCATGGCTGGTGCTCTCCAAAGCCCAGCTGAGAGCGGGGGGCCTGTGCTAGGCACTGCATGGGACGGAGAGGTTTGTGTACTCCCATGACCTCCCAAGTTTCCCATGGGACATTAATTTCCTAAACCTGGTGCCTCCTAAAAGACTTCAGCACTGAAAGCTCAGGGCTGAGCGGATCCTTCCTGGCTCCGGATGGGAGCCTGCCTGTTTCAAAACTGATGCACAAACCACTAAGTTCCAGGCCGCAGTCAGGCCGGGCCAGGGTGCTGCTGTGCCTCTCTCTCGAGAAGATCAAAAGAAAACAAGACCCTCTAACACAGCGGGAGAAGCGAGAAGCTGCTTCTCCTACAGTCGGCTTGAAATGGCGGTGGTGCGAGACCCTGCAACCAGACCCAGCCGCCTCCCACAGCCCCGGAAAAGGCACGAGGCCAAATCCTATTTATAGGCGCAGGAGTGAGCCTGAGACTCAGGGCCCTCGGGGGGCCCGGGCCCACCCCTGCCGGCAGGTGTCCATCGCCAGGGAAGAGCAGCGAGTGCCGGGACAGGAAACTGAGCCTGGTAAGGGAGAGAGCAGGGGAAGGGCGCTGGTGTGAGGCTGGGGACGGGGCTGGTTAATGGGACAGGGGCAGGTTACCGGGGGTTTGGAGGCGGGTTCCTGGAGCTGCGGGGGGCACCAACCCGGCCCTATCCACCCTCCACCCCGGCCTGGCCTGGCCAGCCCCGCTCCAGCCCAGCGCGCCCAGCCCGGCCCGCTGGAACTCACCATGCTGGGCCAGGGCACAAGCAGCTGCACCCAGCTACCCCCCAACCAGAGCGCATGGAACCCCTGCCCCCCCCGCCCAACCAATCACAGGCAGCCCAGCAGCGGGCAACCAGAGGCTTAGCCAATGATAGGGCGGTGTTGCGGAGAGGGGCGGGTGTTCACGCAAGGCAGCCCCTGTCCTCCTCGTCCCTCGCCTGCTTCCGGTTCTCAGGGGCTGGGCGCGTTGTATGTCGGGAGTTGTAGTTTTTTTTTAGACTACAGTTGGGGCGCTGCAGGCAGCTGACTTTTTCTGCCTCCAGATGGAGCAGTGACCTTCCTTAATTAACAGACCAACGAGAAGTCCTACGGCACCTTACAGACTAACAGCTATTTTGGAGCATGAGCTTTGGTGGGCAAAGACCCGCTTCATCAGGTGCAACAACAATAGTTACAACCCCGGGCCAGTCCCGAGCACCGCTCAGCGTCTGGGAAACATCAGCGAATCCCCTCTCCCGTCCACCCCGGGGACAGGGCTGGGTGGTTTTCTGCAGGTGGAGCGATCCGTGTCTCCCTTCCACCGAGGGGCGGAGAGCTGGGACGGGGGAGCCCCGACTTTAAGGGCTCTGGCCCCAGCCACCAGGCAGCCCTGACAAGGGAGACGCACCGGGGAGGGGCCGGCCACGGGGTGGTAAGATGGGGAGCAGGGGGGCGGGCACGCACCGTGCAAACACGCCGGGACAGCTTCTCTTTCGCTCCAGCCTCGCATGGCGCACCTGCGCGCACCCGCGGGGCCTGTTCCCGTGGCACGTGCTCGTGCACACGCACACGCACGCCCATTGTTTGTGTGCGTCCTTGTTGCTCGCACCCTCGTGTGTCCCCCGCCCTGAGCGTCACGCTGCAGAAGCCGCTGGAGGCCACTCTCCGGGGGCAGGAGACGCCGGGCATCCCCGGCCCTCCAGAGGAAGTGGCGGGGACGCAGGCTGGGGGTGGCAGGAGGGGTGCAGCAGGGGGCTCACCCCGCACCCCACTTGCCCCAGCCCCTGGAAAGGACGGGAGGGACTCGGAGCCTTAGGGCCCTGCTCCCTCCAGGCTACTTCCGCATCCCAGCATGGCCCCACAATGCGCCGCTCGCCGAAGTTCCGTGCGCAGCTCTGTGCGGCTCGCCCGGGGCCTGCCCAGGCGGCCAGGGGTGCGGTGCCGGGGGTTAGTCTGGGCTCAGTCCAGTTCGAGGGCGCAAGTGGCCACGTTCCAGTCGCACCTTCGGCAGGGAAGCCGGGGGCTGAGCTGGAGGCAGAGGCTGGACGCGCTCACCTGCCCGGGAGGGGGGCGCGCTCTGGGGTCAGGGCTGAACCAGGCGGGCAGGCCCTGGGCCGTGCCCAGAGACGGGCTCGCGTCTCCCTTGCCCTGCGCCTGGGGGGTCACCAACACGCGTGCAAAACTGGCGCGAAACCCTCGCGGTTTGCGCCCACTAGTGTGCGTGACTGCGGTGCCCTGCTCGGGGGGCTGGGTCGGGGGGCGACAACACGCTGCCTTTGTTGAAAACAACCTGAAAAGCAACGTGTCTACACACACACAAGCACATATACACTCACACAAGCACATATACACTCACACACAATCACACAAGCACATATACACTCACACACAAACACACACGCAGTCACACAAGCACATATACACTCACACACAAACACACACAAGCACATATACACTCACACACACCAACACACACACACGATACCAGCCTGTGGTTTCTCGGACCAAGCCGGTGGCCAGTGACATAGCACGTGAGGGCGGCACTGGGATCTGCTGCTCCGGGGCGTCCCCTGGCAAAATCCCCCCGTTTTCGGCTTGCACGAGCCGTTGGCGTCCCGGGGCAGTGTCGGGCTGCGAGCCTTGACGTGCGCCTGGCGGGGTTTTCCTGCCGTTACCCTTCGCTGTTCCTGCCCCGGGCTCCCACCCGTAGCTCTGGTTTGCGGGCTCGGGGCAGAGTCTGCCTGGAGTCACCTGGTCTGCTAATTCCCCCAGCCTGTGACCTTCCCCCGCTCCTCCCGCGGTCTTGGCTAGGCGGCCCTGGCGGTGGCTGCCCACACGCGTCGCTCACCCCAGGCTGGCAGAGCCGTTCCGCCCCAGGCTCGCTCGGTTCCTAGAGCCCCTTTGCATAAGCTAGTTACGGTGCAACCCGGGCACGAAGCAGAGCAGAGCGTCCTCGCTGCCTGACGCTACCCAGCGGGCCTGCAGGGTGAGGCGGGCAGGGCCCTCGAGTTCCTTCCCTCCGCGGGCGGAATAAATGCCCTGTGCGCGCAGGAGCGCAGGCTGCGGCCCCCGGGTGCTCTGCCAATCAGCTGGGCGGCAGCCGAGTGTTTCCTGGGCCAGCCAGCGGGGAGGGCTGGGGACCGTCTTACACAACCTCCCGACCCCTCGTCGCCCGGGCTCTGCCACCCCCGCCACAACGCCGCACTCTAGCGGCGGCCTGGGCTGCAGGGCAGCGGAGAACGACTGCCGGAGGAGCCCGGGCTCTGGCTGCCCGCTTGGGCCTTCTCCCGGCAGCCTGGCGAGCATTCACCCAACGCAGGTGGCGGCGGGGCCGGCAGAAGCCGGACGCGGAGCCTGGGCCCCAGCTACGCGTGGCCCGCGCTGGCGGCTCTGCTCTCCGGCTCAGCGCTCCGGCCTGTCTCCTGGGCGCGCGTCAGTGTCCGTGTGGTTTGGGGCGGGTCTGTGCGGCGCGGCGCGGAGACCGGAGCCGGGGGCAGCAGACCGGCGGGTGCCCTTTCCTCCGCCCGCCCGCGGGGTCTCGGGGGAGGAGCGCTGACGGGGGTGTGTGAAAACGCACCGGGCGGGCCGTGCCCCAGAGCCGCTCCAGCGCCGAGCGCCGGACTGCCGCGTTCCAGCCCCGCGGAGGGCGGCGAGGGGCGCAGAGGGGAGCTGGTGTTTGGCTGCCGAGGACCAGGAGGGGAGCGGGGCGGGGCTGGCGCTCGGGACTCCCGGAGCGCAGATTAACCCCTGGGAAAGGAGCTGGTTTCCAGCCACCCAGCGCCTGCTGCCCCCGCTTGCTTTTCCCAAGACAGCCCGATGGAATCGGCTCGGGCGCCGTTCGGTGCTGGCCCGAAAGCCCCAGCTCCGGGAGTCGTGGGAGGCTCGTGACGGAAGTGGGTCGCCGCCCTGGCTGCAGAGGCAGGTTTGCTCACACGCCTCCGAAGAAGCCCGGCGTGATTCCCCCGCAGGCTGGTGTGATGTTTAAGCCCGTCTCAGGCACTGGCAGGTGAAGGGAGCTGGAAATACGGCAGCCGTTGCGCCCGCGGGGGTCCGCCCAGGGATGCTGCTCACCTGGCTTGTGCCACAGGTGCTGCCAGGAGGCAGGGAGCCGGGTTGTCATGGAGACGCCTGGCTCAGAGGCCCCCTTCAAGATGCTCTTTTCCCACGAGGTGTCGCATCTCCCCTCGCGGAGCAGGCCCGGGTCGCGGGGCGGATGCCCGGCGGAGGAGCCTTGATGCGGTGCACGGACAGACCCGCTGTCTGCCTGTCTGTAAGTCCCAACTCCGCCCCGGCAGAGGAGCCTGCGGAGCAGCCACCGCAGCCCCAGGCGGGGAGGGCGCTTTCCCCGCGGGATGGAGGCGCCGAAGTGGGATTAAAACCGACTAAGCCCTTTCCGAGCGACCTGCCAGGGAACACCCTGCCCTGCCCGGCCGGCCGTGCCCGCATCGCTCCGGACTCGTTGGTATCATTCACTGGGGGGAGAGGGAGCGGGGAAATCAAGGCAGCTTGGACTGCGGCCAGTTCAGCGGCTGGGCGGGACAGGCTGCGCGCCCCCTCCTTGGGAGCCCTGTCTGGGGCCCTATACCCCTGTCCCGTGTAAGGGCGTACCCAGCCTCAGCCCCAGGGAGCGGATGGGTGGTGCGGAGGCCCCGCCACTCACAGCCACCAGCTCCCTTTGTGTCTTCCCGGCCGGTCTCAAACGGTGGGTCGGGACCCCAGAGTGCGGCCTGGCCCTGTTTTAATGGGGTCACCAGGCTGGGGCTGTCGCCAAAGCTGGAGCCGGAACCCGAGGGCTTCAGCCGTGGGCAGCAGGGCCCTGACTGGGGTTTCAGCCTCGCCCACCCCGGGCCTGGCACTCGCGCGCTGGTTCCCCTGCCCGGGGCTCAGGCTTCGCTCGCCGCTCCTGGGCCTTTGTGCTAATGTTCCTGGCCAGAAAAGGGGCGCGGCGCGGCGCGGGGCGGTCCCGGTCCCCAGCCACCGCCTGAGTGACACCGACAACTCAGGCACTCAAAAGCCAACGCGGTTAGACGCATCTCCTGCAGCGCCCCCCTGCCCCGCCGCGCGTCACCGACTCCTCACTAGCCAGGGCCCGAGGGCGCGAAGGTGACGGGCTTTGCCCAAGGCTGCACAGGGAGGCTGTGGCAGAGCGGAGACCAGCCCTGAGCGGGGTGCTTCCTCCCTGGCCCTTCGCCATCAGCGGCCTTTGCACCCGGCTGGCCCGCAGCCCGGGGGCAGAGGGCGGATCGCTGGACACAGCCGGGCCTGGCATCCCCCGCCCTCCCCTGCTCCCGGTGGGGCTTTCGGGCCAGGGCAAGACCGTGACATCTCGGAGGGACCCAAACGCTTCATCGGGCCATGAACCCGGCAGTGGCCAGGGAGCTTCCCAGAGCCCCGCCCTTCCAGCCGGGCACGCAGGCGAGACACGCTTGCGCTCAGTGTGCCGGGCCTGCGGGCCTGGGCTGGGTTGGGCCGGGCTGGGCTGTTGCCCCACGAGGACCGGGACTCGGCCCCCCCTGGCCCTTTTCCTTGGGGGAGGCTGCGGGGGGCGGGTGGGGGGGGCCATGGGGGAAGCCCGGGGAGCGTCTTTTGAGTCGCCTCTGTGCGTCTCGGGCCAGGAGGTGCAAAGGCCTCGGCCGGGGCTTTGCTCAAGGCAGCGGCCCCCCCGCGCTCTGCAGAAGGAAGGGCTGCAGGGCGGGGACCGCGGCGGCGTGAACTGAGTGCACCAGCCCTGGCCCGGCCCGGCCTGTCCCCGGGGCCCTGCCGGGCATTTCTGCTGCGCTGAGCCTCGGAGCGCAAGGTCCCCTGCAGCCCGCTGCGCTGAGGGTGGGTGGCACCGGCCAGCGGGGTAGCGCCCCTGGCGCGGGCGAGGGCCCAGCTGCCAGGAGAGCGGCTGCCGCTGTTCTCCGCCGGCCAGGGGCGGACCGCGGGCGGAGGCCTGGGGGAACAGGGCGGCAGGCTCCTGGGCGGCCGAGCGCTGGGGGAACACGGCGTGCCCGGAGCCTGCCGCAAGGGAGCCGGTTCCCCGGACCGCGCGTTCCCCGCCTGAGCTGCGGCTGCGGCGCTGTCAAACGCCGCGTCTCCTCGCTCTTCCCGGGCCGGGGGCTGGCTCCCGAGGCACAACCAGGCAGCCCCCGCCCCGCCGGCTACCGGGTGCGGGCCCCAGCCCGGCCGCGCCTGTCGCGCTGCTGTCCGGCCCAGAGGCGCCCCGGGGTCCCCGGCAGGGGCCGGTAGCCGCGGAGGACAGCAGAGGGTGCTGCTAATCGCCCCGCACCGCTCTGGGGAGCCGGGAGCCCCGGGCAAGGCAGCCCTGGTGGCCGGGGAAATCCCTGTCCCGGCTCCCCGGGTTCTGCAGCTCTGGCGGCCTCGGTCCGGTGCTTATTGACCGGGAGGGAGAAGGAGGAGACGGGGCCACTGGTAACCCTGCCCGGGCCCGGGACGGCAGCCAGCGTGTGAGCTGCCCCCGCCTCAGGCACTGGCAAAGCGCCCGGAGGAGCCGCTCCCGCTCCCGGGCTCTGTCCATTTGGGGCGGGGGCCCTGGCAGCATGAGCGGGGTGTCGGGCTAGGACGGCAGCGCCTGTCTGCGGCGGGCCGCTGGGACCGGCTCGGGGCGGGGCGGACCCCCCTCTACGGCTGCTGAAACCGGGTTGCTGCCAATTGTGTCCGGTCGGTGTCGTCAGGGAGGCCGAGCGGGCGGTTAAGGGCCGGAGCACCAGGGCCGCAGGGTGTGTGGGCGTGCGCCGGGAGGCTCTGTGTGTGTGTGTGTGTGTGTGTGGGTGGGTGGGTGTGGTGTGGTGTGGTGGGGGAGGTTGGAGGGGGCTGTGTGTGTGTGTGTGGTGTGGTGTGGTGGGGGAGGTTGGGGGGCTGTGTGTGTGTGGTGTGGTGGGGGAGGCTGGGGGGCTCTGTGTGTGTGTGTGTGTGTGGTGTGGTGGGGGAGGCTGGAGGGGGCTGTGTGTGTGTGTGTGTGTGTGTGTGTGTGTGTGTGTGGTGTGGTGGGGGAGGCTGGGGGCCGTGTGTGTGTGTGTGTGTGTGTGTGTGGTGTGGTGCGGGAGGCTGGAGGGGGCTCTGTGTGTGTGTGTGTGTGTGTGTGGTGTGGTGGGGAGGCTGGAGGGGGCTCTGTGTGTGTGTGGTGGGGGAGGCTGGGGGGTCTGTGTGTGTGTGTACGTATCTCTGTGTGTGTGCACCTATCGGTGGGGGGATGTAGCTGTGTGTGCGCGCTCTCTGGCGCGCGTGTGTACGTATCGGTGTGGCTGTGTGTGTGTGTGTGTGGCTGTAGCAATGTGGGGTGTACCTATCTCTGTGTGTGTGGTGTGGCTGTAGCAATGTGGGGTGTACCTATCTCTGTGTGTATGTACATATCTGTGTGTGCGTGTGTGTATGTGGTGTGGTGGGGGAGGCTGGATGGGGCTCTGTGTGTGTGTGTGTGTGTGTGTGGTGTGGTGGGGGAGGCTGGGGGCTGTGTGTGTGTGTGTGGTGTGGTGGGGAGGCTGGGGGGCTGTGTGTGTGTGGTGTGGTGGGGGAGGCTGGAGGGGGCTCTGTGTGTGTGTGTGTGTGTGGTGGGGGAGGCTGGAGGGGGCTCTGTGTGTGTGTGTGTGGTGTGGTGGGGGAGGCTGGGGGGGCTGTGTGTGTGTGTACGTATCTCTGTGTGTGTGTACCTATCGGTGGGGGGATGTAGCTGTGTGTGCGCGCTCTCTGGCGCGCGTGTGTACGTATCGGTGTGGCTGTGTGTGTGTGTGTGTGTGTGTGTGTGTGTGTGGCTGTGGCTGTAGCAATGCGGGGTGTACCTATCTCTGTGTGTGTGTGTGTGTGGTGTGGCTGTAGCAATGCGGGGTGTACCTATCTCTGTGTGTGCGTACATATCTGTGTGTGCGTGTGTGCGTGTGTGTGTTGGGGAGTGGGGGGGCTGAAGTCTCCATTCCAGCCCCCCCTGTGGTTTTTCCATCCCTGCGCACCGTGAGCGCCGTTCTGGGCACTGAGGCGCGTCCGGCTCCGCTCCGCTCCGGACCGGCCCAGGCTGCGGCTGGGGGCACTCACATCAGCCGGGCTGCGTCCGACTCTCTCCGGGGCGGCCGCGCCAGCGCTCAGCGCCCGGGGAACCCCGCTGCTAGCCAAGCGCTCCCTGTCACCTTGGAGCAGCGGCCATCAGCGGGGCTTGTGAGCCAGACGGGGCAGCCAGGGCCCTCCCCGCAGACAAGGCAGCGGCCCCGTGGGCGGGAGGCTCCCGGTTGGAAGGACCCTGGGGCGGGGGGCAGCCCCTCCTTAGAAGGCTGGAGCCCTTCCCGTGGCCAGCTCTCCGGCTGCGCCCTACGAGAGAGGGGCTGGGCTCCCGTTGCCTTCCTGGCGCGGCAGCAGGGGCTAGAGGAGGGGCCCGGAGCGGAGCTGAGCCGAGCGTGGGGCCCGCCTGGCCCGTTCGGAGCTACAGAGAGTCACGCGGCGGCCTGTGACAGGAGCCTGGTGACTCTAGTCCGGCCCCCGGGGAAGGCGGCTCGCGCCCTGCGGGCACCCGGCTCGGACAGCGTCGCGCAGCACGAGCAGCCCCCAGCTCTGGGGCCTTGCGGGGGTCCCCGCTGGGCAGGCCAGCAGCGCAGACCGGGGCGCAGCGCTCCACCTCTGGGGCTCTCCCACTGCGGGGATAGGCGCCTCCATCCCTGGGGAGGGCCAGACCCAGCGCGCAGGAGCGCGGCAGCCGTAGGCGCCCCTCTGCTGGGGGGCTCCGCCCTGGCCTCATGGGGCACCGGGAGCTCACTCCCCCGGGCGCATCTCAGCCGACCCCTCCCCGCCTGCCCTGCCCCTGGCTGCCGCAGCCTCCGCCCGGCCCATTCCGCCCCACCACGTTTTCCATTTGCGCAAAGGCCGGGCTGGGCGGCCCCTGCATTGTCTCTGCAGCCGGGCATCCCCCGCACCCGCGGGCCGCTTCTGCTCCCCGCGGCCGCTGGCCGGGACCCTTCCCGGGAGCACTTTTAGAGGGCCTGCGAACTCTTGCCCTTCAGACCTCTCCGCTGCGGCCCCTGGCTGGAGCCCGCCCGGCTGGCCCAGCAAGCTGGCGCTCTCCGGCAAAGCCACCCTGGCCTCCCGCCAGCGCCGTGGCAGCGCCCGCCCATAGGGAGCTGCTTTCCCGGCCCGCCCGCGGGGCCTGCCTGGCTTCTCAGACTGAGCCCTGTGCGGGAGCGCGGGAGGGAGGGAGGGAGGGGGCGATTCCGCCGCTATTTGGGATCCAGCCCGCCACGCCCTGGGCTGGAGCCCTGTCCCCGAGGGCTGTGCAGCATAGCTGGGCAGCCCTGAGTCTCTGCCTGGCGGCCGCCCCGGCCTACAGCCTCCAGGTGCCCGGTCTTTGGCAGTAACGCTCTCCAGAGGCTACGTCTACACTAGGGCTGCGCCGGCACTAGCGTTCCTCTTCCGAACGGAGGGGGCTAGTGTAGACGCAGCCGCCGCCCGGCACAGCCCGACTCCGCAGACACTCGGCGGGTTTGTGCCCCACCGCTGCAGGCTTTGCAAATGGGGGCGGGGGCTGCAAATGTCGGGGCGGGAATGTCTTCAGCTGCGGCCTCTCGGCTTCCTCAGCCAGGGCCCTCGGCGCTTCCCGCCCGCACCCTCAGCACAGCGGCTGCTTTCCCCTCGGGGCTGGCGGGGGCCGGGCTTCGCCCCCGGATCTCAGAGGCTGCCGGCAAAGGACCCCCCCCCCGCCCCGCTTGACTGCGGCGACTCACGCGCCGAGGCTGCCGAAATGCTTCTCTCCGAGCGCGGAGCAGCTCGCCCGTGAGCCGGCCACTGCCGCGGCCCTGGGGAGGGATGCAGGTGGCGCCCCGCTGGCCAGCGAGCCCGCAGCCGGGGTGGGTCCCTACGGGCCACACGGGGGCGATGAGCCCATTGGTGCGCAGCTGAGCTCCCGAGCGGGCGGCACGTCCCCCAGCACCGGGGAGCGACGGGAGCCGGGCCGAAGCCTTGTGGCTTTGGGCGCCGCTTCCCAGCTTGCAAAGGGGAGGCGCGTGGAGGAAGCGCGGCCTTGTCCTCCCTCATCGCCAGCTGGCGCCTCCGCGCCCTCGCCAACACTCACTCGCCGACCAAGCGTTTGTAGCGCAAAGCCCCCGCCGGCTCCCACGCCCGCCTTCCTGCCCCTGCACCAGTGAGCACCGGCCTGGCGCCTTGAACAGCAGAGGCAAGTGACGGGGTTCAGCAGGGCGTGAGCTTTCCGAAAGCACCATTTGTGGGTCTGTAGAGCTGCCCTCGGGTGCCAAGCCCGTGCGCGCGCGCGCGTGTGCGTGTGCGTGAGACATTTTCCAGCTTGTCTCTGCCAGTAAAAGGGCTGGACACTCATGTAAAGAAGACGCAGCCGGTGGTCTCACACAAACCCGCGACTCCGGGCGCTGGCACTTTCCGGGCTAAAAGCAGCCAGTGGAATCCGGCCGCGCTGTGGCTGCCGCTCGCCAGCGGCTATGCGAGTTTCCCCCTTTTTATTTTTCCTTTAGACGCAGGCGAGGGGGCCCTTCTCAAGCACTTGGGCTCCTTCTCCTGTGACCTCGCAGCCCCCCCAGCCCCCCAGTTGCCAGAGCGTCTGTGGGGGAGACACAGACTCCGGCTGGTTTTCTAACAGCAACGAGCCGACGCTCCTTCTCTTCCTTCAAACCAAACCTCCCCGGCACCTGTAGCCTGCGGGAGCAAATGACCAAGACGCGAGAGGCCCCTCCCCGCCGCCTTTGCAGGGGGTCACTTGGGCACAGGTCTCATCCTGCCCACCCTAGCGGTATGTATGGATGTGATGGAGTGGGGGGAGTGCATGTGTGAGTCAGGCTGGATGTCTGAGGCAAGCAGCAGTTCCCAGTGGCTAAGGATGACCCTGGGGCTACAACTGTCAGGTAACACCTCTGCCTGAACAAAGAGCAGGGAGGAGCTGAGCTGGGTTTTGAATCAGGGGCGGCAGTTAGAGGCTAGGAAAAGGGAGAGCTGGAAGGCAGCCAGCCGGAGGAGGGGGAAACCCACACCCCAGAGGGGCACCCCTCGGGGTCTTCTCCCCAGGACGGGTTGGAAGGACTGTCTCTGGCTGCTGTACTGTCGCTTCTGTGAGAAACTGGGCTTCTGTTGCCTAATAAACCTTCTGTTGTACCTGCTGAGTGAGAGTCTCTCCTGCCAGCGGACGGGGTGCAGTGCAGGGGGACCCCTGAACCCCATCACAATGGACCCTGCGCAGCACGGACGCCCAGGGCTGGAAGGGACCTCAGGAGCCCCCTGCCGAAAGCAGGGTCAGCCCCGAGTAAATCAGCCCAGCCAGGGCCGCGTCCTGCCGGGACTTAAACACCTCCGGGGTCGGGGATTCCACCGCCTCCCTCGGTGTCGCATCCCAGAGCTTCACCGCTCTGCCCGAGGAAGAGTTTTTCCTCATATCCAACGCAGAGCTCCCCCTCTGCAGCTTCAGCCCATTGCCCTGCTCTGCCGTCCGGCGCGCTGAGCGCAGCCTCTTCGGCGCCCTGCAGGAAGTTGCAGGCTGCTGTCAAATCCCGCCCTGTTGTCTTCTGCAGACTAAGCCCAGATCCCTCGGCCTCTCCTCGGAGGTCACGTGCTCCACCCCCCTCACCCTGTGCCCTCCCGGACTCCCCCCCGGGCTCCACATCCTTTCTGTGGGGTGGGGGGGCTGGACGCAATACTCCAGAGGTGGCCTCACTAGCGGCGAACAGCGGGGACTAATCACCTAGAGTCATAGACCAAGAGAGCTGGAGGAGACCCGAAAAAGCCCTGGAGTCCAGCCCGCTGCTCTGAGCGGGACCGAACCCATCAGATCAGCCCCGCCAGGGCTTTGTCCAGGCGAGACTTAAGCACCTCCAGGGACGGAGACTCCACCACTCCAACGCTGCGCCACCTCCGGAGCCCTGCGCCCGTCTCCTTATCGCCGCAGGTGTCTGCGGCTCGTTCCTTGGGGCTGCGGAACCACAGGCAGGGCTCCGCGTAGGTCCCCCAAGCCTCCCGGGGCGGGAGAGGCCCGGGATTGACTCAGGGCTGCCCGGGATGGCTGCGAACGGGCACCTCTGGCTGTGCTCGCCCAGGCGGGTAGCGAGAGGTTCGCTTCGCCCTCGCTCAGGCGCGGCTGAGTCCCCGCTCGGGCTCTCTGGAGGCTCCCAGCCCCGCTCTGAAAGCTACCCCCAAAGGTCAGGGCAGGTCGGGGCAGGCGCCGAGTGCGGCCACGGGCGGGCTCCTCCGCGAGAGGTGAAGGGGCTTGGAAGGGGGTCCCGGCTCGGCGCCCTGCTCCGCAGCGGGGCCTGTACGTGCAGCTCCCTGGAACTGGAGGGGCCCCGAGAGCTCCCGGTTCTGCTGCCAGGAGTAACGCTGCTGTAACGCCGGCCGCGGCCTGCCCCTGGGCGGCTCACACGGCAGGACCCGGTGCTCCCAACGCCCCTGCTCTCGGCGCAGGCCGGGGGCGAGGCAGGGGCGGCGGCAGCTGCCGGGAAAGTCCGGCGGCCGGAGCTGGGCGGATCTGCTCGGGCGAAGTGGAAGCAACCCAGATCTCCGCGGGCCAGAGAGGGAGACGAGGCGTTTGGGCCCGGCCGCTCCCCCCACTGAAGTCTGGCTAAGCCCTGGCTCTTGGCAACGCTCCGCGCGTTTTGTACCAGACCAGGCATGTGTCACGGCTGAGTGCTTCCTCCGTGGGTGGCCTGCGGCCTAGGGCTGGCTACCAGGAGGGATGCTCAGACTTTCCCTGCCGCCAGCCCCCCCACCAAAAAAAATCAGGGAAATATTTTCTTCCTTGGCTGGACCCCCCGCCCCCCACTTTCTCCTAACCACTGCTTCCCTTGCAGGCCTTTTAACAGGCCGTGTCCCTGCGCAGGGCTCATACCGCTGCGTGCCTCCCCCCTTGCGGGACAGAGACCGGCCCCTTGAAAAACACCGGCAGGGCGAGACTCGTCCTTGAACGTCGTTTTCGAAAGGATGCTGCGGAGCCACCGCAAACCGCCCGCACGTTCCCCAGGTCTTTAGCGGGACAGACCCCTTCTGGCAGGAAGGGGTTGCCGGGGGCGGGGGGGGGAAGGCTGGAGTCTGCTACCGCTTCTGGGAGTCTGAGCTAAACAGGAGGATTGGAAAAGCAGCCACAACTCTGTTCAGACTTAGCAAGAGTGTGGAACAACAGCAAGCTGAACACTCACACCAGAATGCAAGTGCACAGAGCCTGCAGCCTCAGCACCCTCCTCTAGGGCAGGGAGGCTCGGACCTTGCACACCGGCCGGGAAAAGAGGCTGAACGTCTTCCACTTGTGCTGCCTCAGGTGCATTCTTGGGATATCATGGAAGGACAGAGTGTCCAGCAACCCCTTCCTCCAGCAAGCTGAAATCCCAGCCATGCACACCCTCCTCAGGCAGCTGGCCTGGCCATGTCCACAGGATGAATGATGGAAGGATCCCAAAAGACATCCTGTAGGGGAGCTAGCCTCTGGCCAAAGACCTCCCGGAGGCCGCCAGATGCGCTATAAAAACGTCTGTAAGAGGGACCTCAAGGAGGTAGACATTGACCCAGGTAGTTGGGAAGAGCTGGCAGATGACTGCAGCAGCTGGAAACAGGAACTACACAAGGGCCTTCAGAAGGAGAAGACGAAGATCAGAGAGCTGGCAGAGGAGGAGGGAGCCCATAGAAGGACAGCAAGGACCTGCCAGACACCCACTACACATGCAGCAGATGCAGCAAGGACTGTCACTCTGGTGTGGGCCTCCACAGTCACAGTCAATCCTGCAAATCATCTTAAATGGAGTTATGGAGGGTGTGATCCATAGTCTACGCAGACTGAAGGATGCCTAGGAGGACGGGACAGTGTCCGGGGAACCCCTCACGTAGGACATGACTGTCCAGAAGCAGGCAGCCGGTTTCTCCAAAGAGCTCAGATTTTCCTGGTCTGAGCCCCCAGGTACAGCCGACATGCAGAGGTTTTTGGGAAACCCTGGCAGTTAACTGTGCTGG
The DNA here is from genome assembly GCF_033958435.1 of Carettochelys insculpta. Taxonomy (NCBI): domain Eukaryota; kingdom Metazoa; phylum Chordata; order Testudines; family Carettochelyidae; genus Carettochelys; species Carettochelys insculpta. Next base: position 15,083,446 of record NC_134163.1, on the reverse strand, counting down.
CTAGGTGGGAGCTGTGCTCCCAGGACAGTCTGAAGCCAGTCGACGGCTCCGATCGCTTTTGAAAGCCTGGCTCCTGGCTGGGTGCGTTTATGCTGGAGCAGCAGCTTCCAGAACAAGGTAGCTGCGTTGTACAAGTTGAGGGAAGGTGTTGCTAACAGCGGGCACCGGGGACTCCACTCTTCAAAAACAACGAGGAGTCTTGGGAGCATGTAGCTGGGCGTAAGCTTTGGTGGGCAAACCGCCACTTCATCACATGCAAGGAGCCACAGGGCTCCTCGTTGCTTTTATATGAGAACCTAACAAGGCAGCCGCTGGGGTAGTGGTTTCACACGGCCCTCGCTGTATTGTTGCTGCAGCAGGGAAAGAAGCCTGCACCACCGGCCCACTGGGGTTCTCAGCAGCCCCCTGGCCCCCCGCGTGCTAACAACAAGAGCAGTTTGTCACTAAGATATCAGGGACTGAACCATCAAAAGCCAAAAATCTGAATTTTGAAGACTGTAAGGAGCTGGGGTTGGCCAGCTGGTTTCCTGGAGGGCGCGGCCCTTTGCAACAGGCATGTAAGCTTGGGCCTGAGAATGCCCCAATCAGTGTGTGTGAGGGGTACTGTGACACCCCCTTCTCCCAAACCGCCTCACAATAACGTCCGCGTCTTTTGTTCCGAAAGAAACCCTCTCCCACCCCACCTTTCCTCCAGTGGAACATTCCTCCTCAATCAGCCAATCACCGGTGAGAAGAACCACTGAGCAAGACGGGCCTTGGAACCTGGGGGAATCCTGGCGGCCCATTGGCTGGAGAGGTGATCCTGTGGTTTATAAGGAGAGGCCTGTTTACTCTGGCCCATCCGATCTGAGAAAGCGAAGGGATGCTGGTTATGGAGCATGTGATTGATGGAGGATGTATGTGAACCGTAGCATCAGTCAGGAGCTTGGAGGGGTTCTTGGCTATCACCGCAAGGCCCGGAGAACGCTGATGTTAAAATCTTCAGAAAAGTAAATCACTAAAGAAGAATCAAACTCATATTTTTAATACCCATCTCAGGCGGCAGCAGGCGGGACGGTACCAACTGACACGGACAATTGTGTTTTTCATTGCAGAGGGTCCCGACACGCGTTACAAACTGATGCACCAGTTATATAGGGGCGTTCAGCTTCGCTCACCTCCGAGGTGAGATAGAGCGTCTGCGTAACCCACACATCTCCTGGGTGTGATGCACTGTCCCGTGGCGTGGCACTGAGACCACTTACACCAAGCGTGGCGCGCGCGCGCGCGCGCGCGCACACACACACACACACACACACACACACACACACACACACACACACACACACACACACACACACACACACACACACACACACACACAGAGACAGAGAGCACTGGAAGGGACCTCAGCCAGGGCTGGGGCTTGAGCGCAGGCGCAGCGGCTCCAGAGCGGGGTTGGCAGTTTGAGGGGCGTCTGGCTGGCCAGCTGGGCGCACCCCGCCGGGAGGGAGGACGGAGGCGCTCACCTCGTGGGCCGCGGGCGTGTTCCTGGAGTTGGATCTTGCCCGGCGTTTCCCACCGGCCTCCCGAACAGGCTCACCGAGCGCCTGGGCGCATGGGGAGGTGCTGGTTTGGCTGGGGCAGAGCTTTCAGGTTGTGGGGAGCCACCCGGAGGAGTTGGGGAGCTTTTGGCCCGGGACGTGGAGCCGCTTCCCACCGGGACCGTGCGGCAGGACGCTGCCGCCCTTTGGCAGTACTGCTGGGGAGCGCGGGTGTGAGTACAGAGAGGAAGCGGCCCCACCCTGGAGCCCATTGCTACCCCTGGGAATTTTGCCGTGGGCTCTAATGGGGTCAGGGTTTCCCCTTTGGTCCGCGTACGTGATAGGACAGGGGCCCCGGCTGCACAGCTCCTAAAGCCAAATCTGCCTGGGCCTCCCGGGGACTTCGGCCAGGCTAAGAAGGGCTGGACCAGCCCAGCCCTGTTGCTCCCGGAGAGGGCGCGCCTGACGGCAGAAGCCCCGAGCAGAGGGGCATTCAGCGCCCCAGCACGGCCGGATCCAGCGCCTCCCTGCAGAGAGGAGTAAGGGCGGCTCCACGCGGTGGGGAAGACGGGGGCGCATGCGCAGTGGAGACGCGCTCCATCCAGCGCTCCGGGTGGCGCCCTGGAGCCTGCGAGGAGTCCGGGACGTCCCACCGCCAGTGGGGGACTGTGACAAACTTTGGTTCCAGATGCGCCGCTGCCGTACCTGGAGTTGCGCGTGTTAAAGCAGTTCCCCCCCCTCCACTTTAGACCCGGCCGGTGTCTGCTTCACAGCAGGAGCGGCCACGCCCGGAGCGGCGGCGGTCCCGGGTTCGGTTCCCCCTGCGGGCGCGCAGGGTCTGCTGGCATTGCAGCAGCACCGGGCAATGGCCGGCAACCTGCCCCCTGCCCTGTCACCCTCTGCTGACTCATCCCCCCAGGAGACTGAGTGCGGCCCTCGGGGGGGACGGGGAGTTAACACAGGGGCGCCGAGGTCCCACCAGTGGCCCAGGCGGGGCTGCGGCTGACTCTGCCACCGCCTCGGAAAGGAAGTGCGGAAGAATCCCGTATCCCCTGGCAACCACCAGGGGAATTCTGGGAGGCGGCCTGCAGCCTCCGCACGCGGAGTGGGGCCGCTTCCCCGGGTCCCTCTTGCGCGGAGGGAGGACGCAGCCGGCCACGCGCTCCCCATTGTGTTGCGGCTCACAGCGAGGAAAGGAAACAAATCTCCCCCCGGCGCCTCTTGCCCAGAGCGGCCCCTTCTTGTGGCTTTCACGGTCGTCCCCTCGCACGTCTTGTGGGCGCGCTCCCTGCCCGCGGCGTCAGTGACAGGACGGGGCACGTGTCCCTCCTCCCTGCCTGGCCGGCAGGCACGCGTGGGAGCATCGCTCGGGCTTGCAGGGGAGCAGGAAGGCACCGGGCTGCGAGAGAACGGCCCTGCCGCTGCCCAGCTTCTGGGGGCTGGTGGTTGTCACACGCATCGTGTAAGCTCCTGGCTGGCGTCCCTTCCTTTCGCCCACACGTGCTTCGCCTGCTCTCGGCGCCTCCCTCGCTATGTGCCCGAGCAGCGCCTGGGGCCTCAGTCTCGGCCGAGCTCCTCAGTCCTGTCGGAGCACCCCGCTGGGCTGACCCAAGCCGCTCTGGGCCCCGGGCCAAGTGGGGGGCCGCCCCAGCTCCGCGCTCCTTTAAGGGGCGAGGCCAAGCTCAGAAGGGGCGGGGCCGAGGGTGGTCAGCTCTCAGCGCTGTCCCGGGGCTGCCCGACACCCCCTCACAGTTGCCTGCAGCCGGCGCAGCGCGGCCACAGCACTTCAAAGGAGCTTGGGGGCGAATGCCCTCTTTGCCTCCCCCCATTGGAGGCTCTGCTAACCGGGACGGATTAAGAACAGGCCGGGCCCTCGAACACCACAGTCCCCAGGGGGCCCCACGTACGTGGAAATATCAATGCACAGGTAGCAGGTGCCATTTCCACCTGAGACCACCCTTATTGATGCTTTAGGATCTATTTGTGCTTACTGCTCACGGGCGCCACAGAACTGCCCTTGAATTAATTTTCAGCCAAGGAGGCCTGGGCACCTTTCTCCGGGTGCATTAACGCGGACTGTTCAAGCAACAAAACAAAAAGCCAGTCCAGTAGCACTGCAGAGACTAACAGAATAATCTATCAGGTGATGCGCTTTCGTGCGACAAACCCACTTCTTCAGCCCCCCCAGCCACACCCGAACAGTCTCAGTGTTTAAGGCAACAGAGAACCAAACACAGCGATCAAGGTGGGCAAATCAGAAAAAAAATGTTCCAGGTGAGCAAATCAGAGAGTAGAGGGGCAGAAGCGGGGGGGAGTCAAGAATTAGAAGAAGCCCAGTGTGCAAACGAGCCCCTATAGTGACCCCGATAATTCCCATCCCGGTTCAAACCACGCGGTAACGTGTCGGTTTTGAATACAAGAGAGAGTTCAGTTATTACTTTGTTCCTGGCTGAAGCGGCGCTGGACTGCTGGTTTGCTTTGGTAGTATTTAGACTAGCAGGGCTCCCTCTGTTTAACTCAGCCGGACCCCGGCGCCCGCAGGCCGGCGCTGGACGGGACCCTCAGACAGAGGGATGCTCCACCTCCGCTGAGCCAGGCCGTGGGCCTCGCCTGCCTTTTCTGCCCGTCCCCACCAGTGAGGGAAACGTGCCGCGGGTTCTGCCCGCGGTGCCCCGGGACCCTGTTTCTTCAGCAGGACGTTTGGCAAATGCTTTTGTTCTCCTGTTGACCTTCATCCCGGGCCCCACCTCCGCCAGGAGCAAGCTCAGCAGCCGCTGCCCCGCCCAAGGCTGCCGCGGAGGCCGTGCCCGGGGAGTTCCGCTGTACCCTGAGCGGGAGAGCACGTGCCGCAAATCCCCCGGACTGACGGCAAAGGGAAGTGGCAGAGGTGGCCGCCGGCCGGTCAGGCGCCAGCGGGGGCAGCCGGCTGCCTTCCAGAGCCTTGTGCGGAGGCTGTGTTGAGCGCCCGGGCGGGGGCTCCAGGGCCGTGCTGGCCCGAGCCTGGCAGCTTGCCGGGGAGTCCCTGCAGCGCGCGGGGCCTGGTCTGCACCCAGCGCACGTCCGCGGGGACCTGCCCTGAGAAGGGGCGAGCCTGGGCCGTCTGGCCGTTCAGCCGGGCTGCCGGCGGAGCGAGGGACCGGGCAGGGCCGAAGGGCCCTCCAAGCGCAGAGGACCAAGGCTGAGGGGGAGCTCAGCTTCAGCGCTTCCCGGGGGGAGGCCGGGTGGCCTGGTGGGTTAAGCGCAGGCCCGGACTCCGGAGACCCGCTTGCAGCTCCGGGGTCTGCCCCAGCCGCTCTCTGACCCGGACAAGTCACTCCGGACAAGACGTTAAGCAGAGCTTGGGGGACCCCAGAACCCCATCACACACGCAGCCGGCGCCCCCAGCGTCCTAATTAAGGGGCTCCGCATCTGAGCGGCCTGAGGCTTGGAACTGCGACCCCCGCCCCTCCCTCGCAGGGCGCCGGACCCCAGGAGCCGCTTGCTTCGCCCGGGATGCTCGGCGTGAATCTCCGCTGCTGCGAGAGTCGCCTGCCAGGGCTGCCTGAGCCCGGTGGGGGGGCGCGCGGTGCTGGGCTCGGGCGAGCGGGACAGCCCAGCGCACGCCTGGGGAGAGCGCCCGGGCGGCAGCCGGGTCCTTGCCCCCCCTGCACACCACGGGCCACCCGCCTCCGCAAGGCGCTACATGCGGCGACCCTGGGCTGAGGCCACAGCGAGCCCGCGGCCCGGCGGTTACCGCTGATCGCCTCCGAGATGCGCCGGTTATTGCTCAGCTCCCGCTCCGGAGCCTCCCTTCCCCTCGGCCTGCGCGGCTGCTCCGACGCCGGGCTGCGGCAACGCTTCGGCCCCTGGCTCCGAGGGGGCCACATCAGCGCCCGGCTTCTCGCACTCATCGCTGCGGCGCCCGGAGCTGCTCCGCGCGGCGCGGCAGAAAGTTGTACTAACAGCGCCCCGCAGCAGCGACACGCACCAGCCGCCTCCCTCGCGCCCAGCCCCAGCCGCGCAGCGCCCGCGGGAGCCCTGGTGCGCAACGGCAGAAGTTTCTCCCCGCTTTGGAGGGCGCTCCCGCAGCAGGAGCGCCGTCGCGCGGGGGGGTGGCTCCCAGCCGGTTAAAAGCCCAGCCGAGTGCCCCGTCTCTGTCTCCCCAGCACCCCCCTCCAGCCCTGGCCCAGGAACTGACCAGCGCGCTCCTGGCCCGGGGCGCTAACCGTCAGGCTGGCCCAGCCCCGAGTGCGGTGCGCAGAGCCCGCCTGTGCAGCCAGACCATTGCAATGCGCTCCGCTGTACCAGAGGGGCAGCTGTGTTAGTCTGCAGCCGCAAGAGCGAGGCAGAGCCCTGGGCATCTTCTGGAGCAGAAGCTTCGTGGGCGAAGCCCCGCTGGGGCGGCTGCAGCTGCTTCTGGCAAGGCGGGTCTTCACCCAGGAAAGCGTCTGCTCCGAAGCTCTGCTAGTCTCTAAGGCGCCACAGGGCTGCCGGGTGTTTTCACAGGTGTTGTCTAAGGGCCTGGCTGGCTCTTCTTCCTTCCACGTTCCCACCTGAGGGACCTGGCAGAGGTCCTTGCTGAACCTTTGGCCATTAGCTTTGAAGACTCTTGGAGACCGGGAGAGATCCCGGCTGACTGGAAGAAGGCAAAGGTAGTGCCCAGCTTTAAAACCGGAAAGAAGGACAATCCAGGGAACTGTAGACCCGTCAGCCTTACCTCAGTCCCTGGGAAAATAGCGGAGGGAATCCTCAAGGAATCCATTTTGGAGCACTTGGAAGAGGGGAACGTGATCAAAAGTAGCCAACGTGGATTCACCAGGGGCACGTCCTGCCTGACCAATCTGATTAGCTTCTATGAGGAGGTAACAAGCTCTGTGGACATGGGGAAGTCAGTGGATGTGATATACCTTGACTTCAGCAAGGCTTTTGAGAGGGTCTCCCACAACATTCTTGTCCATAAGTTAAGGAAATATGGATTGGATCCTTGGACTATAAGATGGATAGAAAGCTGGCTTGACGGTCAGGCAGAATGGGTAGTGGTCAATGGCTCGATATCTGGATGGTGACCGGTTTCAAGCGGAGGGCCACAGAGCTCGGTTCTGGGGGCAGTGTTGTTTGACATCTTTATTTATCTTTATTAATGACCTGGATGAGGGACTGGATTGCACCCTCAGCAAGTTTGCGGATGACACAATACTAGGGGGAGAGGTAGATACGTTGGAGGGGAGAGAGACAATCCAGAGTGACCTGGATAAATTGGAGGAATGGGCCAAAAGAAATCTGATGCGGTTCAATAAGGAGAAGTGCAGAGTCCCGCACCTGGGGCGGAAGAATCCCAAACATTGTTACAGGCTGGGGACCGACTGGCTCAGCAGCAGTACGATGGAAAGGGACCGAGGGGTTATGGTGGATGAAAGGCTGGATACGAGTAACCAGTGGGCCCTTGTAGCCAAGAAGGCTAACGGCATCCTGGGGTGCATTAGGAGGAGCATTTCGAGCAGATCTAGAGAAGTGATTGTTTCCCCTCTATTCAACACTGGTGAGGCCGCATCTGGAATATTGTGTCCAGTTTTGGGCCCGGCGGTATAAAAAGGCCGCGGATTTGCTGGAGCAGGTTCAGCGGAGGGCAACAAAAATGATTAAGGGGCTGGAGCACAAGACCTGTGAGGAGAGGCTGAGGGATTTGGGCTTGTTTAGTTTGCAGAAGAGAGGACTGAGAGGTGATTTAATAGCAGCCTTCAACTTCCCGAAGGGGAGCGCTAAAGGGGAGGGTGAGAAACTGTTCTCAGTGGTGTCAGGTGGCAGAACGAGGAGTTAATGGTCTGAAGTTGCAGAGGGAGAGGCGCAGGTTGGGTACCAGGAAAAACTACTTCCCCAGGCGGGCGGTGAGGCACTGGAACGCGTTGCCTAGGGAGGTGGTGGATTCTCCATCCCTCGAGGTTTTTAAGTCCCAGCTGGACCGGGTCCTGGCGGGGATGACAGAGGGGGGAGAGCCTGCTGGAAGCAGGGGGCTCGACTCGATGACCTCCTGGGGTCCCTTCCAGCCCTGGGATTCGGTGAGGCTGTCAGGGCTAGTTGTGCCAGGCCGATGGGTAGCGCCTGGACTAGGACGGTTTCTCGGCAGAGGGGGAGGGTTATATGCGGAGTGGCCACAAGGGGGCGGGCACACAGGCTCGGGCACGCCCGGCTGGGGATGGGGATCTGGCTGTTGTGGCCAGTGTATGTGGGTAAGGGCCCCTCGCTGGTGCTGGGTATGGTCCGCCCACCCCTCCCGCTCTGGCCCATCCCTCAGACCCCCGAGTTGGAGCATAAACCTCCCCCTCCCCAGCCCTTGGCCCCAGCGCTGGCCAACAGGGGCGGGGCGGGGCGGGGCGGGGCGGCGGGGCCCCAGCTCTGGCCAGACCCAGAGGTTTCATTTATATTTTGGCCCTTGTTCCCTGAGAAGGTGCGGCTTTGACAAGTGGATATTTCCCACCCCAAGTCCCCCGTCAACCAGCATTAACACGTCCAGCCGCTTCTGAGGATGATTAATTAATGTACACGTGTAATTACCACGGCAGCCGAAGCTCCAGATGCTGCCGGAGCCTGCTCTACACTAGGGCTCCCGGTGGGAATTTGCTGGTTAGCAGAGCTGAAGCCTGGGAGTGCAGACGATGCTCCAGAGGAGGAGGCTGGTGCTCACCGACATGCTAGTGCAGTATTCACACTCACAAGGTCCGCGCGTGTGGGGCTGGCAGAGGAAGCAGCCCCCGAGTAGCCTGTGGCGCTGGAAGGAGGTGCTGGGGTGTTGGCATTTCAGGCCAGGACTCAGGAAGGTGGCGCCATCTGGAGCTGAGGGGGAAAGGGGGGTTAACGCCCCTCCTCCTCCATGTCCCAAGGTCTCCCTCCTCCCTCTGCTCACCCCTCCCCCTCTCCTCGGCTGCTCCCTCTCCATCTATCCCTCCCCTCCCAAGGGCTGGCAGGGAAAGCTGTGTCGGGGAAACAGCTGGTGAGGCCAGCCAGACAACCATTTACATACATTTCCATATGGATTAATGTCTGCCCTCCCGCTGCCTATCTTGGTGGTGGGAAGCTGAGCCTGTGACCAAGGCAGAGCGTGCAAGGGGGAGGATGAGCAACCTGGGCGGGGGAGCTGAGCTCGAGGGCTGGGCCTGGAGCCCTCTCAGGAGGCTGCTGGCTGGGGCGAGGGGGGTGCGGCTGATTCTGGTGCGTTGCATGAGAAGGGCTGAGAGTGTTTTGCAGAGGACACGGATGGACCCGCCCCCCCGTCATCCCCCCTTTTATTCCTTTCTGCCCACCCCCCCGGGAATACTTTGCTGGGTGTACCAGGCTCTCAGGCACTGTTGGGCTCAGCAGGACCAGTGTCACCCTGAGCTCTGCTGCTTTTAGCCAGGTGCCACTCAGGTCAGTCTGCCCTTTGCAGGACGCGCCCAAGCCACGTCCTCCCGAGCCCGTGGCCCGACGGCCATCCCCCGGAGGTCTGGGGTGCTGCTTTGTCCACGCTAAAGAGGGAAGGTGTTTGGGAAATCTGGGACTGGATCTGGTTTTGCAATGGGGCTGGAGGCCCTTCTCTGCCTGTCCTGGGTCAGAGGGGTCACAGGGTTAGTCTGGAGCCTCACAAAAACACCCACCAGTCCCGCACTCCTCAGAGACTTTGGAAGCGCATCCAATAGGTGTAGACACATGGAGGTGTCAGTCCAATTGTCAGCGCAAGGAGGGAAGCAGAGCCCATCTCGCGGGTGTAGGCCCAGCTCTGGGAAGTAACAGGTCCTTTGACTAGTCACGAGGCAGAAGGAACTGGGATCTAGTTAGCTAGTTCATGTCTCTGCCACTGGTTCTCCCTGTGACCCTGGGACAGTCACTTCACCTCTGAACTGAGCAAGGCCCTTTTAATCCTGCCAAGTCGTGGGGGTGGACCTCAGGTGCCCCGAGGCCCAGGCAGCACTGGATGGCGGAAGGTGACTATCCCGCTCCCCCCCCGGCCCTTACTCTGGGGACTGAGTTTGCTCCCAAGCCCAGGTGGGTGCACCCAGCCCTGTCTGAGGGTTTCGCCCTCAGCTCTTCTCCAGCTCCCCAAAGGGACCCTCCTGCAGTCTGCTGCCAGCTGGAAGCAGCTTTGCTTTGCCAGCAGGCGCACGGGGCTTTGGGCCTCTTCTCACCTGACCTGAGCTCCTGCAGCCTGAGCACCACCGTGGGGTGGGAGGCTGCACTAGAGCCACTGTGAGTGGCTGACACAGCCCTGGCCACAGCTGAGCCCCGCTGGGAGGTGACAAAGGGGCTCCAGGGCTCTGAGTGAGACCGAGCCGCTGCCTGCTGGGAGCAGGTGGGTTACGAAGGGTCAGTTGCGCCAGTTCCGCCCTGAGCAGAGGAACCGGTGTCAAGCGGTGTGAGGCAGTGCCCGAGCCATGTCCAGTGAGGGTGGGAAGCGGCCAAGGGACGAGGCTCACAGCAAGAACCCTTGGCACTCCCTCCACCCCTGGGAACAATGCAGGGCCCTCTGGCAGAGGGGCCGTCTGCCGGGGAGAAGAATTACAAAGCAAAAACTCAGCGAAGCAGGTGCTAAAGAGCCCCAGGCCCGTCCGGCACAGTCCTGCGCTTTGCTCCTGGAAAAAACACTTCAGGCCTTTGGCCAGGGTTCCGGCTAATTGTTTTCATGCATGGGTGGAACACATTCTGTTCTATGCACCCATGCATGTGCACCACCAATAGAAAGACAGGCTGTGGGTGGCCATGAGCACTCTGCTAATCAGCTGGGTGGCATCTGAATCTCTCCTGGGCGGCTGCCCAAGTGCTCAGTGTACAGGAAATGCTGCTCTGGGTCCTATTCCTGACTTTGCCATTGTCCTCAGTGGGAACCTGGGACACAGTTACAGGTTTTTCTGTTTCTCCTCCCATCCCATCTCTGCCTTGTCAGACTGGGAGCTTGTCGAGGCAGGGTCTATCCATGCAGTGCCTGGCACAGCTGGGGTCTGGGTTTCAGCTGGGGGTACTGTAATACGTGAAGACACAGTAGCCCTATAGCTCTGTGCGTGGGGGGAAGAACGGAGAGGAGGATGGACAAGAAGCTGGATAACCAAGTGAGCCAGAGCAGAGGATGCTGGCTGGCATTAGTTTTCTCTCCTGAAACTAGCCCAGGGACAGTTTTAAAAACAAAAGCAAAGTTGGTTCAAAAAGAAGGATCTGCCTGTAACCGAGACAGGAAGGCTTCGGCCGATCTGCTTCGGATGTTGGGTTCCAGACCCACAATGTTCCCTAAACACCAACACAGGTCAGAGAACACCAGAACAGGAAGAGCTCGCGTGAGGTCATCGAGTCCAATGCCTCGCCCGCATGGCCAGGCCAGGCACCATCTAGACTGACCCTGACAGATGTCCATCTAACCTGCTCTTAAATACCTCCAGCGGTGGAGATTCCACAACCTCCCCAGGCAATTTAACCCCCCCCCCCCGACTGTTAGGAAGTTTTTCCTAATGTCCGACCTAAACCTCCCTGGCTGCAGTTTAAGTCCATTGCTCCTTGTCCTGCCCTCAGAGGCCAAGGAGAACAATTTTTCTCCCTCCTCCTTGTAACCCTCTTTGAGGTACTTGAAAACTGCTACAATGTCCCCCTAAGTCGTCTCTTTTCTCAACTAAACATGCCCAGTTCTTTCAGTTGTTCCTCACAGCTCATGTTCTCTAGACCTTTCAGCATTTTTGTTGCTCTTCTCTGGACCTTCTCCAATTCTCCACCTCTTTCCTGACAGGCAGTGCCCAGGACTGGACACAGAACGCCAAGTGAGGCTGACTCAGGGCAGAGAGGAGCAGACAAATGCTTTGAAATAGATTTTTCAAAAAGCAGATTTTATGTCTGATTGAAGCTGCCTCTCCCCCACACAACTGCTAGCTTTAGAGCTGTGGGGGTGTACAGAAAAGTTCCTTAGAATGAAAACTGCTGTGGGAATTAGTCACAGTTTCCAAGGCCCAAAGGGATCCACCTGCCTCCCCTCTTCCTTGGGAAATCCAGGCCAGAGACTCCTCCCCCACACCCCCAAATAAGTCCTAGGGCAGAACTTTTAGCAAGACATCTGTGATGGAGTGGTGTGTGTGTGAGAATCAGGCTGGATGAGTGTGTGACAGGCTGAGCAGCTCACCCCAGCTGGAGATGACCCACTGCTGTCTGTAGCCTAAGCTGGCAGGTTAACACCACTGTCACTGAACAAAGCGCAGGGAGGAGCTGAGATGGGTTTCGAGGTGGCAGTTGGAAGCAGGGGGGGAGAGTTGGAAGGAACCAGCCTGTGCTGGGGAGGCTAGACCCCAGCTGGGGCCCCCCTCGGGCTCCTCTCCCCAGGAAGGGTTGGAATGACTGTCTCTGCTGGCTGTACCAACACCTCTGCACTGCACTGTGTTTTGTCGACTGATAAACTTCCCATTCTACCTGCTGAGTGAGTCACTCCTGCCTGAGGACGGGGTGGGTGGGGGCAGCGCTTGGGGATCCTGAACCCCATCACAGCATCTGAGCTGGATTTGAGAACAGGCCAGGATGGAGGCTCCACCATGGCCCTTGGTAAGGGTTGCTCCTCTCCCTGCTAGAAAGGTGGGCTGGTGGCTGTGGGTTCGGGTCCTGGTCTAGCTGGTAAGTTGTCTTTGGCTTTTCATGAACGTAAATGGAAGGAACCTTGTGCTGGGAGGAAGGAGGCTCCCTGGAAGTAAATAACAAGCCCTTTGTAGCCTTGAGCCCAAGCAGCTGCCCCCAGGGCTGGGACCTGCAGGGCACTGTGCAAAGAGCTGTGCAATTCCAGCTGGCTTGTGCCTGACAACAGCACCTCCCACACAAGGCTGTGTGTGCAGCCTGAGTTTGCATCCCTGTGCTCAGAGGAAGCAAAGCGCTCAGGGCCCTTCCACTCAGCATGGCCGGGGCATCACTCTCAAACCTGTGGCCAGGGCTGCCTGTGCAGTGCCCAGCTGAGGCACAAGGGCCCAATTGCTGGGTGAAATGTTTTGCTTATCAACTGAAAGAAAGAGCCATTCCGACCCCCACCCCCCAAGTCCTTAAGCCAAATACAAGAGCTGGGGGTGGCGGGGCAGGAATGAGATTGAACTCTGCCTGGCCTGGAGCAGAAGAAAGGGGATAACAGCTTCTTTCTTTGGCCCTCTTAGACCTGCATTTCTTTGTGGCTAAGGGATGGTTGAGACCAGAGCTCTGGAGGAGGGAGCCTTGGGAAGGGAGCCTGGCTCTGCACCCCCAAAGGGACAAGGCCAAAGGTGGAAGGTGTGAGGGCAAAGGGGGGTCAGCACTTAGCGGTCCTGGGCTCCTGCACTTGAAAGGGGCCCAGAGCTCCATCCACCCGCCACCACTGCTGCTACCTTGAGAGCTGCAGCAGCTGGTGTTCTGGGCCCCCTTGAAAGGCTGGGCTCCAGGCCAATTGCCCTATTTGCCCCCCTTGTGAGTGGCCTGCTGCCTTTGGGTTTTGTCATCTGCAGATGGGGGCCCACCATGGAAATTCAAACCAGTTTGCAATAAATACTGGAGCTGGGTGGCAAGTGGAATTTGGTCAGGCAGGAGGCATTGTCATGTGAGAATCAGTTCCCTATTCTGAGTCAAAATATCAAAAATCCCCAAAGTGTTTGAGCTGGAAATCACCCAAACCAATGGGGTTTTTGATACTTTTCAGCAAAAGGTGCTATTTCAAGGTGACATTCTAAATTTAGAATCAATATTTCAGAATGAAAAAAATGTGGGTTTGTTTCAAAATGTCTATATGAAAGAAAAAAAATCACTTGGATTTTCCCTGACTGGAAATATTTTAAAACGTTGGCTAAACTGACATCTGCCTTCAAAAATTTCCAATTTTGGTGTAACAACATTGTCTGACAGAAAAGCTGTTCAGATGAAAAATATTGACCAGTTCAATACATACGAGAGTGCCAGAAAGATGCTGGTTTGAAGAGTTGTGAACAGTTAAAATCACACACGTCATATTAAAACTTCTTGCCACCCTTCTGTCTGCTTGCACAGAGCCTAATATGGTGGAGTCACAACCTGGCTCTGCCACTCAGCTGTATGACCAGATAAATCTTTAGTAGCACCATAATAATTCAAACTAGGTCCCTGATCCTGCAAAGATGTGTACATCAGTAGTCTTGGTGATTCACACGGTAGTGGACAAGCCCTCCAGTCAGTCCCTGCTACGGAAGACAGACTTGGTACATAATACTGTTCATACAGTTATCAAGCTCCATCTTCATACTAGTTAGGCTGCCTCACAGGCTTTTGCAAGATCCAGGGGCACAGAAGTTTTTCAATATGGGGGGGGGGGGAAACCTGATGATATAGTTTTCCATGTGGTGATAATTAAATTCTTTCCATACCACTAGTATTTCTGGAGGAGGTTAAACAGAAGCTACAAATTTTAGACATTTTTAAATCACGAGGTTCGGATAAGTTGCATCCAAGAAGTTTAAGAGAGCTGGCTGAGGCACTCACTGGACTATTAATGTTGACTTTCAATAAGTAGAGGTACACAGGCCCATGGCACACTGGGGATTTACTTGTGGCTCCACAGCCCCCTGTGTGCCTCCTCCCCCTTGCGCCTCTCACACACCGAAGCTGCACGCTTACCTGCTTCTTCCTCGCCACCCCAGCACTTTCAGAGCACAAATTACCTGATTTGTCCGTTCCAAAGCTGCTGGGAGGGAAAGGGAGAAACAATGAAGTGGTGGGGGGGCTCCAGTTCCCCAGTGCGCTAGAGACATATTGGGGTGGGGGACAGCTGGGGCTCTGCAGGCTGCAGGTTGCCCAGGACTGTTCTACAATCTAGAAGATAAAGCTATTAACACAATTGAATGACTGAAAGTTAATACTAGACAAATTCTGCCTGGAAAGAAGGTATACATTTTTGACAGCAAGGGTAATTAGCCACTGGAATAATTTATCGAGAGGTGTGGTGAATTCTCCATCGCTGACAATTTTTCATTCAAGATTGGGTCTTCTTTCTTCCAAAATATCCGCTGCTCAGAATTATTCTGAGAACATTCTCTGGCCTTCGAATTTAGGAGTGTCTTTGCCTGGCCCTTCAATCATACAGATCGTCTTTATTCTTCTGCTGGGTATTCCCATAGAAATCAAGGGGTGACAGCATTTGTGGGATCCTGGCCAAGCGATATGATATTTAATGTTTGATATATTGGTGGTTAGATCCCAAGAAGTCTGGTGGTCTGTAAATAGACAGGCTAAATGTCCTCCTTTGGGAGATCATGGATAACAGCCTGTGCTACTGACGTCAGTGTGAGCCCGGAGGCTGAGTCCTGCTGAAGGAGGATGGAGCCCTGTCTCCCTGCAGTTGTGGTAGCATGTGGGTAGGTGCTCAGCGGCTGTCAGTTTTACTGAGCGTTGCTGATTCCCACCAGCTGAGGATCTGGCCCTGGAATTTCTAGCACTCAGGGGAAAGCTGAAATGAAAGGATCCACTCAGCCTGGACAGCAGCTTGCCAGTTGCAATTCTGCTCCCTGTCATTCTCTAAGTAGGCTCAGTTGCTGGGTTTGTTGCATTCAGACCCCAATGCAGGGAAACAGTTAAGCATGTGTTTTACTTGAAGGATGTGCTTAGGTACCTTTGACTTAAGTACAGGCTTAAAATTAAAGCACTTGCTTAAGTGTTCTCCTGAACAGAGCTGAACACAGTGCTGCTGTGTTTCAGGGCCAGATCCTTCACTGGTGGAAATTAGTGTAACTCACTGACTCTGGTGGTACTCAATCTGTTTGCATCAACTGAGAATATAAGCTCTGGGATTCCCAACATACCACCAGGGAAGTCAGAAAGTTGACATTAAGAAATACAAACCAAAATAATTTCTACTGTAAATTTTTAAACAATGCAACAAAAGCATGCCAATAATAATAATAATAATAATAATAATAATGTTTTATGTGGTTTTGCCCAGACACACATGAGAGAGCAAGTCCCATTGTGTCAGGTGCCATACAAATACAGAGGAAAGAAAGATCCCCTAACCCCAAGACACCTTACAGCTGCAGAACAGAAGCCTAAAACCTAAGGCACCTAACTCCCTTAGACCCCTGTGCAAACGCCAGGCTTAATCCTCCCAGCTTCACGCTTACTTTTCAAACGGCACATGAGCTGTTGTTTTGTGGCCAAAGTAAAATTGCCAGATTCCCCTGAAGTGGAAGGATTTATTGACTTTAGATGGGTACTTACGGGACAATGCCGATGCCTGGGCGGGGGAGGAAATCACTATTGGAGTTTGTTTTTCCTACTTTTTTCTTTGTGCTTTCAACCCCTCACCCCTTTGATCTTTATTTTTATTATGGTTCTGCTACCCTGTGATTTGCCGGCTCCTGAACGTTCTTCTTGGCACACTGCAGCAAGCCAGGCACTAGATGGGTTGCTGCACTGGGAAGGCTGATGAGTCCCAAATTGCCCTCCCCTGGATTCATCTCCCCCCTGCAGATTGGCCCTGGTTTCTTTTCATAAACCAACTGAAATGTGTCACCAACCTGGTGCTCTCAAGTCACTTTGTGCCACTACGGTACATGCCCTCTCCCCAGCACTCCTAAGCACTGCTACAGTAATGTTGCACTAGGGTGTGTTCGACATCTGCAGCTCTCCCACAACAGCTGTGTGGGCACAATCTCCACCATCACAAACACCCTTCCGTTTGAAAAACAAACCCCAGCAACCTGCTAAAGGGGGAAGAACGGACAATTCCACTTTGCCTTTCATCTGAAGAGCTCAAAATAGCTTACAATGGGTCCTGCCGGTAAGCAGCATTGTGCCCATTGTACAGACGGGTCAACCATGAAAGAAAGAAGTGAGTTAATGAATCTGTGTCCCAAAGGCTGCAAATGGCACTCAGGAGTCCAGGCTACTGGCTCTCTTCTCTGTGCCATGAGAGCAGCAGCTCTTCTGCACAGTCCTAGGACCAGAGAACACTAGAACTTGAGGAGACCTTAAGAGGTCCCATCCCCTGCCCTCCCAGCAGGACCAAGCACCATCTACACTACACCGACAGACACTACATCTGACCTGCTCTTACGTGTCGCCAGTGATGGGATTCCACAACCTCGCGCTTAAGCACCCTGACAGTCAGGAAGTTTTTCCCAATGTCCAGCCTGAACCTCCCTGGCTGCTCCTTGGCCTGTCCTCAGAAGTTAAGGAGCCAGACTGGCTTTGAACCCCCTGGCTAGCGCCCACTGGCATTTCAGAGCTGGCTTTGGGGGCAGAATGGTGTTGGGCAGCTCGGCTGCTTAGAACAAAATTAACACAATTACTGTTTAAAGCAAAGCTCGGCACCAGCACAAAGGGTCTTTGCCATGGAAACAAGGGTTGCTAAGGGACTGATGCATATGTAGTAAAATGTTCTAAAAGACGAGCTCTGTGGGGCTGTGATTCCAACGGGTGAGCCGAGGGGCTGGGAGCAGGGGTAGCGGTGGCTGTGCTACTCCTTTTGGCTGGGCATTTTCTGTTGCTGCGGGGTGGGTTTTGCATCACCCAGGCACACTAGCAATCTTGTTGCTTGACATCCTGCCATGCCCAGTTACTTTCTCATGCACATGCCGTGTGCTGGGTACCAGTGATCTGGGCTGCTGGTCACGCACATCCCAGAGCAGCATTTTGGCAAGCGTGGCACAGTGGCAAAAAAAAGCCACAGCCCCGTCACACAGCCAAACAGGAGCTGGCTGGCCTGGCCAGCCACATGCTCTGCAGACGTGAGTCAGGGGGGAATGCCAGGGTCCACCTGGAGCGAATCACCGCAGTGCAGCGAGAACCAGCACACAGCCTGTGAATCGTGAAGGCCTAACAAGAATGCAGACATGAGTCAGAAGAGGTGACAGGTGATGGGGATCAGCCGGCCACTCTCGGAGCAGGTCACAGCCCCATGCACAGCAGAATGGACAATCTCCAGGCAGAGCTTCCTCAGGGCCACCTTGCCAGTAGCACCCAAGACACCTAGGGGTCCAGGCCTGCCTGGGTGATTGACTAGAGCCCCCAGGCCATTGCTCTTTGCCCACCGTGGGCAGGCATGAGCATGGCACCATGGCTGGAATCCCCTGACTCGCTCAGGGCTCTGCACGCCACTCCCCTATCACTGGAGCAGATTTCAAACCCTAAAAAGAAGCTTGTGCAAAGCTCAAGGCTCCCTTCTG
The DNA here is from genome assembly GCF_033958435.1 of Carettochelys insculpta. Taxonomy (NCBI): domain Eukaryota; kingdom Metazoa; phylum Chordata; order Testudines; family Carettochelyidae; genus Carettochelys; species Carettochelys insculpta. Next base: position 15,065,802 of record NC_134163.1, on the reverse strand, counting down.
CCATCACCCCACACCCCCCAACATCCCAGCCCCAGTAAGTGCCTGGGCCAGTGGGAGCTGAGACCTTTCCATGGCCTCCTGGGAAGGAACCCACAGCCCCTCCAGCCCCTGCGGACAAGTGTCTTGTGCTATATGCATCTCTGTTGGATTAGCTGCAGCAGTGGTGACAGCGAGTGTGCCCACGTTCCCCTCCCCTGGCCGGCTTTGCTAGGCCAGTGGCATCCGCTGGGGGGAGGTGCAGGTGCTCTGCACCTTGGAATCTCAGCCCCGCCCCCCACTGAGATCACCCTGGATCAACTCCCAAGTGTGCCTTCGACTCCAGACCCCTGACTCTCTGTGCCGGCTGCAGAACGGGGCCATGCTGGGCCCACCCAGCACAGGGACTCTTTGGCTGCAGGTTGTTTCCCCAGTTCTCAGGGTGCAGAAGATGCCTAAACTCTAAAGCTTCTCCTATGATTTTCTGTGAGCACAAATCTTCCAAGTCAACTGGCAGATTTCAGAACATGCTGTGGAGACCCACTGTGGAGGGAATGTCCCAGCCTCTGAGCAGCACGAGATGGCTACAGGCCACTGAGGGGACCCTCTAGAGCTGGGCTAAGGCAACTGTGATGTGCCTTTCGCTGGCGTGCTCTGCATCCCGTCATGACAACATAGGCGCTCACACCCAGCCTGGGAGGCTGGACTCACGTTCCCAGAATCGGAGCAGTTTGTCCAGAGCAGTGCTGGTAGGACCCAGGCCCAGGGCAGGGTCAGCTCCGTGGCTATAGTCTCTGTCAAAGGGCTCCAGCTAGACTGTTTTCATGGTGGGGAGCAGGGTGTGTGATGGAGCTCTCTTTCTTCCCCCTGGGGAGTGGATGCCCCAGCCAGATCCATCTCACTTGACAGGAAGTTTGTTCTATTCAGCCTACAGATTCTCAGCCTGGTGTAACTTCCATGCTGCTGTGACAAGTTCCACCAGCTGAGGATTAAGGCCCTATGTGCACCTTTTCTGAGATCCACATCATGCCCCCAAGTGGTACACTTGTGGCCAACACTCCAGGTGGGATTTCCTGGCAGTTTAGAGGAATCTGGGGGACCTGGGTGCTGAAATCCAAACAACTGTGCTCCCTTCTTCGCCCCTTTCATATCCCCAAAGATCGCCTCCCCCATCCCCCCCATCTTCTTATATCTTTCATTAACCTCCTAGCAAAGGCACCTGGGGGGGAGACTCTTTTCTCTGGGCCACCAGAACATGCATGTTTTAATGTAGACATGCACATTGGTGGGTGAAGTGGGATCTGAGTCTTTGTCAGCCCCTGAGTGGGTCTCTCTTACTCTCAAGTCCCCAGGATCAGGGGCTCTGGAACAATGTGTGTAGCAGGAGTGGGGGACTGAAAGTCATTGAATCAAACAGTAAACCCTGAAATGTTGGAAACCACTTCTAGCCGTAGAGGGCGGGGGGTGGGGTGGCTAGTTCCAGCCCCATTGCTCCTGACTGGCACTGGCAGCCAGTTGGTATGTTCAGCATGTAACAGCCAGTTAACTTTATTACAAAAGTAAAGAGGCTGGGCTGAATAATACACGAGGGGCTACCTCTGACCTTGAACCCATGGGTCCTTTTTCACCCGCTGCGCAGCCCATTCACAACAGCTGGGCTGTCTAGCCGCCGCCTGACAGTTCAATGCAGGCATTGTCTGGCCCGCCTGTCACCCAGCCCGGGCTGAAATGCAAAGAAGTTCCAATGTAATATTTATGGAGTACACGGTCACCTTCTCTGCCCTACTCCCCTTTCTATCTCTCCTCTCTCACTGCTGCTGCCTGGCTCAGAACAAAAGAAGGACTTGCCCAGCACCCCTAGCGGGAGGGGGAGAATTCATTCGTTTATTGCCAGGAGAGTAGCTGCTCTTTAGCCGGTTGACCTGCAGTGCTGGGCAGTAGCCAGTTCTACTCTAAACCTTCTCCAATATCATTCAGGTGCCGAACTAACACGCTCTGCTCCAGCTTTTCACAGCTCTCCAGAAAGAGAGGATTTTAATGTGTGTACACACACATAAAACCAGTTTCCTCCCATCCAGCAGCCAGACAGCCAGACATTTCTCTTGCTTTCCCTACCTGCTGCAAACCTCTTTTAATAAACTTTGGGAAAATGACTTACTCACAAGGACAGCATGGGGAAAATATTCTCTGGTTTAATTTCATTGCATTGCTGCTCACTGCATAATTCCTCCGTGCCTCGAAATAAAACACAAAGGCAGGAAAAGCTTTTCTCAAGAGTGAAATGTCAATCATGTGTCTTTTGGTTTATTCAGCATGAGATAACGGGACGTGCCAGGTTTGCTGGCCTGGTTCTCTTTCAGGCAGGTGAGAATTTCCAATCTGATCCAAAGCCTGAAGAAGAATCACTGGAAAGGCTCCTACTAGCTTCAGTCGGCTTTGGATCAGCTGCTTCATGGGGGAATGTTATTCACTCAGAATGAGACCAACTAGAAGAGCTTGATCCCAATTTTTTTTTAGAGAGATTTTTTAAGGCACAACAAAGATCCCAGATTCCCACTGGGTTTTGAAACTGTTGCTCCCCTGGAAGTCTGCAAACCCACTAGATGCAATTTTCCCAGGTGATCTGATTGTATAAATGGAAATTCCATCCAGCCGAAGAAGAGAGATTTAGCTCCAAATTTTAATCTGGGGCAAATAATAGAAACAGAATTGACACCGTTGCGTGTTGCTAAAGTTGTCTGCATCTGTGAAGACAACAGGGACAAACTTCTGAATCTCCACAGTGTTTGTAATTGGGCCAAGTGGCTGGACTGATTATATCCTCTGAGATTAGTGCAGAGCTGCCTTTCACTGACTGTCCTGGAACACATGAGGCTACACAACAGCTGCAACTCTGCCTTGAGGTTAAACACAATAAAAACCCAACTGGAGCCAAACTTGGAGACTAGCTTTATGTAACCAAACACAGGAAACACCCTGAATTACATAGGTACACAGGACGTCCCCAGTGAAGTCAACGGGGCTGCTGCTCAGGGTGGTTCTCACCACACTTAGTGGCCTGCGTTTGAAGGCTCAGGCCAGCAGAAAAGTCAGTTCTCCCCAAGAATCCGCTACTACCAGGACTGGCACATCTGTTCAGTGTGTCGAAACCAGGATGACCTTCCCCACAACTGCCCCGTGTCGCCACACGCGAGTCCCAGGAAAGCAACCGACCTGGGGCAGAAACTCAGGTAGCGTCCATCACCACAGCTGCAGTGCAGCTGCGACAGTTTGTACCAGCCGAGGACCTGGTTTTTAGAAGGCCCTGACATGAAAAAATCACAGTTCCCCCCAGTACTTCCTGGTCACAATAGGGAAGAAGACCGGAGTGGTCTGTTGCAGAAATCCAGCAGTGCTTCACTGATGCCTTCTCCACAGCACAGCAGGCCAGGTGGTAGTGAACATGGAGCCCCCAAAGCAACTCCTTATTGCAGTGGTAGGCCACCTGCGGCCCACAGACCACCTGCAGCCCAGCACGGGTCTTTGTGGGGCCCAAGAGACATTTTGCAATGCCCAGGGTTGCCAGATTCCACTGGGTTCCGTCTAAGTGGGGTTTTTCCTACTGGTGTCACTTAAGTGACACACATGTGAAGTGAGAGGCAATGCAGACCTGTGAGGAGAGGCTGAGGGATTTGGGCTTATTTAGTTTGCAGAAGGCAAGAATGACGGCCGATTTGATAGCAGCCTTCAACATCCTGAAAGGGGCTCTAAAGAGGCTGGAAAGAGGCTGTTCTCAGGGGTGACAGATGGCAAGACAAGGAGCAATGGTCTGAAGTTACAGAGCAGGAGGAGTAGGTTGGATATTAGGAAAAACTTTCCCCAGGAGGGTGGTGAAGCACTGGAATGTGTTACCTGGAGAGGTGGTGGAATCTCCATCCCAAGAGGTTTTTAAGTCCCAGCTTGAGAAAGTCCCGGCTGGAATGATTTAGTTGGGTTAATCCTGCTTTGGGCAGGGGGCAGGATTAGATGACCTCCTGAGGTCCCTCCAGCTCTGGGCTTCTATGACTCTATGACTGATGGTGAGCGCTCTGTGCTCTCTCTGCAGCCAATCAAAGTGCAGCTGTGGGTCACGTGGCACAGCCCACAAGTTCTAGGGACGCCAGTGCCGCTAGCAAAACGGCCCCCCTCGGGGAGACTGTCTTGGTGTCGACAAGCCTGCGTCCCTCTGCTAGTCTGGGTTGCCACCGCTGCCTTATACAGCCCCTGGCCTGCTAACTTCACAGAACTGTCTGAGTCTGTGATCCAGACAGGAAAGGCCAGACGGACGCCCGGTAAAACCTATGTCCGATGTACATTCCCTGTCCTTTTTCTACAATCACATGGAGTCTGGTGCAAAGCCATCGGACAGACTCCCACCACCTTGAAGGGGACGCGGCTGTGCAGCTCCTCTCCCTGTCAGTGTGATTGACGCAGAGAGAAAAGCTCCCAATGGAGCACGGCTTTAGCAACGCGAGCCTGGTTCCCCGCCATCATCATGGCCAGCTCCTTCCTCGCACCTATTTACTGGAACTTTTTTGTTAAAGGAAGAGTTGGTGGTACATATTCAGCCTTCAAAGTAAGGCTTGGTCAGTTACGTCTGACAGTACTTGGCCTGGTTCCAGTTGGATGAGTGCTGAACACCTACCTGTGAATTAGACGTTCAGCTTTGGGAACAAGGTGGTGATGTTCATTTCCTGCCCTCAACCATTTTTATTTGTTTTTGGCTGGCAAAAATGGCAGCACTTCAATACTGGTGGAGAGTAAAACATCCCCAGAAAGAATCCATCCCAAGCGCAAAGGGGTCTCGGTGAAAAGCTGTTTTTACTGCACTGTGTTATATAAGCTGCTTTTGCAAACTGTGGGCCACAGCCTCAGCTGGTGTAAATCAGCACAGCAGTCACGTCAGTTTGGGACCTCACTGATTTACACCAGCATGTTACATGTTCATAATCTCAGATGCACAAGCCGTGAAGGAGGCGATGGGCACTCTGTTGCTTACGCTGTTTATGCAAAAGTGAACTTTGTGGAGCGCTGTGGAAAATCTTTTAGGTTCCAGTTCTGGGAAGGTCACAGGACCCAGGTGGGACCTCACAAGATCTCCTCCAACTTTGATTTGCTCTTCAAGGAAGGCGGGTAGGTAGCAGAATAGACATCAGCTGACTGACAGCCCTGAATAGGCTAATCGACTGAAAACACAAGCAGGTATTTTTGCATCCATAGGATTTCTTTGGGCTAAAATAGAATTCCGAAGGGGACAGAGACATTTCTGTAATGCTGGCTATTGAAGTGCTTCTCATGCTGTGCTACAAAGGTCCATTGCTGATCCTAGGACACATTCTCTGACCCAGGGTCAGGATTTTACAGAAGAGGCAGCGCCCTTGGCTTCTAAGGCAGAATTATGTTCAGGAAGGAGACATAGCAGCTGCTCCTTTGGATTACTGCTTAGCTGCAAAACACAATGGGGGCTGGTCAGTGGGCGGACGAGGTAGGTGCAGAACCTGGCTGTGACTTTTACCTTGGTGCAAAGCTCCCTGTGAGCTAACCTGCGTTTCTGGATCTGCAGGCTAATGACACAGCACAAAGGCTAAACAAATAATCAGCTGCTCCCTGGAGAGCTGACTGCCTCCTGGATGTTGCAGGGCAATCTACCGGAATCAAAACAGGGAGCGGGGCCCATGAACCCCCTCTGCCACATGTAGCAAAGCAAAGAGGTTACTTGGACATCAGAGGTGCAGTTTGACTCCGGATGATGCTTTGGGGGGATCCTGCTGCTCCCTCAAGGAATCACAACTTGGAACCAGTGACCCCCAACAACCTGCATGTGACTTTGTGAGTATGGCCCTTATTGGTTCCTCCAGTACCTGGGCACCTTGGAAACATGGCAAAAGGAACCCTCACAGCAGCACAAAGGGGGCACGGCTCAGGACTAGGGCTCCTAGGCCCCATAGTAACACAAAGAAACACCACTCGCACCACTACGACTAAGAAGCTAAGCCTGGTGGATCTGAACATCAGTGGGAAACTTCCAGTAAAGCCCTGCAAATCCACAAGTGTACATGGCTCATTTTTCGGGTACAGATATGGCCACAAACTTTCTATCTCAGACCCTGCAAATTTGCAGATATCCGCTTCATGACCACGGGCACCTGGGTCAACAGATGTGGCCACGGATTTCCACGGCTCATTTCTGCAGTTGCAGTGGTGGACACCGATTTCGTATCTGCACAAGGCTCTATCATTCAGTCCTTCAAATGGAAAGCAGCAGAGGAAGTTATTTTAAAAAAGAGACATGCATCTTCTTACCACCGGGGCATGTTTTGACATGCACAGAACAGCTGTGCATACGTGTTCGTTTGGCACCAGGCTGCATTCGTGCCACAAACTGTAAACAGCTGTGATGAGAGACAGTGGACACTAGTGACAAAACCAGTGAACACTAGGGCTTCTCTCCAGCACTCACGGCCAGCGAGCACATCCTGTGCTTTGTTATTCCGCCAGGGCAGTGTTCTCCTGGAGATGCACACGCGGATAGGGATGTTCCCTTCAAGACATGCGCCGATGTCTGTGCCCTATTAGCATGCCCATTCCCTCCGGGCTCATTCAGAGAAATGCTGCGTGACATTAGCCCCCAAGCATCCAAGTCTGGAGATGAAGTTAGCCTGTCAGCTCCACCTGCACCGTCCGTTACAGCAGGCAGGCTCAGCAACTCTTGCTGCCCTGAAAGGGGGTGGAGAAAGCTCCCCTGTCCCCACACTCCTGGAAGTGACCCATGGAAATAAAACAGTCTCACAAGATGAGGGGAAGATAGGCAGGATGTGTGTGTGGCTGGAGGGGAGATGCTGGAAGGGGGATAGCTAGAGCTGGCTGTGTGTATTCAGAGTCGCAGACCAAGACCCTCCTGTAAAAGCTGCAAGCCATGCGGGGCCAATGCGGAGCACCGCTTGTCAGCCAACATTTCACTGAGACGCCTCTTGGTCTCTGGCATTTTAAGGGGTGAGTCCTTACTCCTTCCCTGCCCTCCATGCATTTTACACGGAGCATGCATGAGTTATTGGTGGGCTTTCTGGAGAGGAGGGAACCAGCTGAAAGAAGCCAAAGCTGCCAGGAAATAACGTGGCATAATATGTTGGTGAACACGTGTGCAAACCACAGTACTAGTGTGTGTGGGGCCGGGAGGAGTGCAGGTTCCCACTAATTTTTTGCATCCATGGGAGGAATAAATTCTGTTCTGTGCACTAAGGCCTGTGCAGAGATGCATCACCCTTAGAAACACACATTGCCAGCTGGGGGCGCTCTGCCAATCAGGTGGGTGGCACCAGACTCTCTTTCTGGGCAGCCGCCCACATGCTCAGCTCACAAGGAGCCCTGGTGGAGTGGGCACAGGGCCAGGCTATGAAGTTCTCCTAAGAGCTAAGGTGGTGTTTGCAGAATACCTGGAAGCTGGGATGTTCTGTGGGTCAGTAGAAGCCTGGTGATCTGGCAGACCAGTGATGTTCCTTCCTTCCGTGCTTGCTGTCTGTCAGAGGGAACGTCACGAGGCAGTCGGACAGCGCCTTGCTCCTGGGGGCAGTGTTCACGATGGAGGGTTGCTGTAACGCCCTTCCTTCCCCGCTTGCTGAGCGAGGCATGTTTGCTGCAAACCCACTGCATGCATGCCGGCATTCGTAATTATCCAGCTCATCTGCCAGCCCTGCCCTTCCCCCCAGCCTAAATGCACATTTGATTATGATTAGAGTGGCTAATTTCGTCTGCAGCATCTTAGGCATATGGGCCTCCACCTGCTCTGAATATGCAAACGCTGGCTGATTGCTTTTCCCCCCGGGGCCTGTCTGAGACAGGTCTGTGCCCTACGGATGGGCGCCATTTCCTCAACAAAGAAATCCCGAGCAGCAGGGCAGGCACAAAGCGGGGGTGGTCATTGTCGCTGGCACCTGGAAGCGTACAAACAACCAGTGTGCCGGTGAGTTTGGGCCCTGAGCTGCAAGTGGCCCCTGCCTATTGCACCACAGTGCTGCTTGACATGGATGAAAGAAAGTGTCCAGGTGAACCAGGAATCGTAGTGTGTGTGTGAGATATTTTATATCTAGCTGTGTATATACACCCCTCCACAATACACTATATACACTGGACATGGCATGTGTACTCATTCATACACACGCCCCACCTTGGCACAAGCTAGCACATGGGGGTAGTGAAATACAATGCATCTCTCTGCACACACAACAGACACTCCATACTGTACATTGGCCAGATCTCACACTCTCCCTGCAGCTGGGCTCCTCCACAGCTTTCAGCCTTCCCAAATTCCACTCGCCTGCGGCCTAGTTTTTGGTCAAATGTGACTCAGGTTTTAAACGAGTAACCTCTGTAAAACGACTGGGATAGCAAAGGGGAGGAGAGGCAGTGTTAGATCTGACGCCACTGGAACATTTTTACGATAAGCATTTGCAGAGCAGCATTTCCTGTAAGCTGTGCGCTTGGGCAGATGCCCAGGAGAGATTCATGTGCCGCCCAGCTGATTAGCAGAGCGCCTCCAGCTGGCAGCCTGTGTCTCAATGCACATAACATTCATTCTGCACAAGGATAGGAAAACAAATTAGAGGGAATATTGTGGCAATGATGATGGGGACATGCCATCAGCTTTCAAATACCTAAAAGGGTGTTACAAGGAGGAAGGAGAAAAATTATTCTCCTTAACCTCTGAAAATAGGACAAGACACAATGAGCTTAAATTGCAGCCAGGGAGGTTTAGGTTGGACATTAGGAAAAATGTCCTGTTGGGATGGTTATTTAATGGAATAAATTGTGTAGGGAGGTTGTAGAACCTCCATCACTGGAGATATTTAAGAACAGGTTAAATAAATATCTAATAGGGATGATATGGATGGTGCTTGGTCCTTCCAGAGAGCAGGGTGTGATGGGGTTCAGGGGTCCCCATGCACTGCACCCCGTCCACAGGCAGGAGTGACTCTCACTCACCAGATAGAACAGGAAGTTTATTAGGTGACAGAGGCCCAGTTTCTCACAGAAGAGTCAGTGCAGCAGTCAGAGGCAGTCATTCCAACCCGTCCTGGGGAGAGGAGCCCAAGGGGTGCCCCTCTGGGGTGTAGCTTCCCCACCCCCCACCCCCGGCAGGCTGGCTGGCTGCCTTCCAGCTCCCTCTCCCCTCCAGCCTCTAACTGCCACCCCCCGAATCAAACCCCGCTCAGCTCCTCCCTCCTCTTTGTTCAGGGCAGAGGTGTTACCTGCCAGCCCAGGTTATAGCCCCAGGGTCATCCTTAGCCGCTGGGAGCTGCTCTGCTTGTCTCACACATCCAGCCTGAGTCTCACGCATGCACCGCCCCCCCCCCCATCGCACAGGGGACTAGACTTGATGACCTCTTGAGGTCCCTTCCAGTGCTAGTGTTCTATGATTCTACGGTTAATCAGACAGGCAGCGAAGGATCTAGGACTGACAGAGAGACAGACGATTGGATGGACAGACAGAGGACCTAGGGACCGGCAGTATAACCAGTGAAGAGTTTTGTTGCTCCTCATTTTAATTCAAAAGCTGCACAATCGACGTCCCCTCCCTGACACCCCTCCTCCCACCTCACCGAACCCTGGAAGTGGTGCAGGACAGCACTCTCCTCTTAGTGAGCCTCTGTTACTTTTTGGCACAAGCATAGTGCAAGCTGCTCACTGGGGCCCAGGGACATGCACACCCAGCTCAGTAAAACAAAATGGGGCTTTTCAACATAAATGGGGGAAGAGCAGGGCAGAAGGACGTGAGAAAGGCCACATCTAGGCAGGTTAATGTGGTGCAGCTCTGCAGTAGGGCTATCTCGCAGGTGGTCTTCCTTGGGCTAACCTGCCCTGCTGAGCTCAAGGCGAGGTTTGATAGGGAAGAGCTACAGTGCTGGGCAGGGGTTGCTCTAATTTTTGCCATCTGTGGGCAGAATAAATTTTGTTATATGCACCAAGGCAGGTGCAGATGTGCACCACCCATCAAAACAGACAGGCTGCTGGCTGTGGGCGCGCTGCTAATCAGCTGGGCTGCACCTGAACCTCTCCTGGGCAGCCGCCCCAGTGCTCAGCTTATGGGGAACATGGGTGCTAAGCTGGGCTCCTTTGTTCAGCCCCAGCTGTCACCCCACCTCCCATTCATTCTAAACTTTAAATGGCTTTTTTCATCACTGTTTGCCTCACGTTTTCCAGCAGCAGAAGACAATTATGAATGGGAATGAGGAGGGAGGGGGCAAGGTGGATCCAAAAGGAGGGAGACACAAACAGGCCGACAACAGAGACAAAGGAATATGCTTCCTTGTGCAGGAGCTGTGGGAAATTCACATGGCTTATGGAGTCAGGAGGGGAAGGACAGTAAAAGCCACGATCAACGATACTCTTGGTTTAATTACGTCTCCATCCTTTGCTGGTTGTATGCCCTGTCGTTCCAACACACGTGCACACAATGGGTAATTGTTTAGCTGCTGCACAGGGCTGCAAGGTGGATGAATAGCTAATGGGCTTGATCGAGGAGTGGGACTCCAGGAACTATCACACTGGACCAGACCGATGGGTCCATCCCGTCTGCAGGGTTGATACTCAATGTTTCAGGAGAAGGCGCAAAAGACCTTGTGAGAGGCAGTAGTGGGATAACCTGCCCTCATTCCTGGTGCCTGCTTTGCCCACCCACATCCATGGAATCGTCTGGCTAGGTAGGATCAGGCCCCAGTGCTTTTAGGACTAGGGCTGAAGGGGCTGGTGTCAGCTCCAAGCCTTGCTGTTGTGTGGCACCGCGCTGCCCAGTGACAGATGTGCTCACGTTCACAACATAAACACTCCCCCTAGACCGTAGCGACATGTGTAATGTGGTGTGTGCGCCGGGGAACGTGTGGCTGGCATTACAGACAGGCTCATGAGGAACATTTAATTAGCACCATTCAGAGGCAACGTGCTCAGGAGGATCTGCTAGCGTGTCAGCTAACAGAAGCCTTTCCGTGGCTCTCTGGCACTAGAGCGCCCGCGACTGACCTGTGTGCCTCCCCCAGGCCGCAAGACACCGGCTGTGGTCAGATCGCTCTGTGCTAGGGTCTCAGCCCGCCCAGCAATTCCAGTCCATGTGGGCCCTTAAACTGTGCTTCTCGTGAAGCGTCTGAGCGCCTACTCGTCGTGCTGATGCTGTTGTCTTTGTGCTCTCTGTCCCATCACCAGGAATAGTGAATTCACTAGTGAATTCCCCTGAGCTTCTGGCTAATCTGTCTCTTTGGGGGTGAAAATGCTGCATGGGGGAGGGGTTTGGGTCCGTTGGCACCTGGGGCAGGGTGACAGAGAAGTGGATCTTTGTGTTGTTCGTTATTTTGAGGTCTCAGCCCAACGGGAGTTTCTGCACGGCTGCAGACCCAAACCAGAGCGAGCTTGGTCACAGAGGATGGATCGAGCTCTTGGGCAAAACTTACTTCAAGGGCGGAGTCCTCGTACAGGTGCAGGGGGCAGCACACAGGCAAACCTGGACTGGCACTTTATTCTGCCCATTTGGATCTACTCCTGTAAACGGGGACTCACCCTGAAATCTAGTGCCCCCTCGTCCTGGGAACCACAGAACAAAGCTCCCCTCCCCTGCGCACACCCGCAGTAACCGCTGCTTCCCAGGGAAAAGCAACTGCATGCAGCACAGACCCATAGAGGTGAGAGCTGCTCCCAGCTTGGCTCTGTGCTGATTCTACACAGCATCCCAGCCCCCAGGTGCCCACCTCTCCTGCCCCTTGCTCCCCATCTCCACCCCGACCTACGGCACCACAGGAACCCTGTTCCCCCAGCTCCACTGCATTACAAGCCTCCCTGGCTCAGTCCTACCTTGCCAGAACCACCCTGTGCTTTGGTGGCCCCCCTTGCCTGCTTAAGTCCTGGATCCCAGACACCACTTCCCTGACACCCATGTCTTTAATTAAGTGAGCAAACTAATTAGCAGCTGGATGTTCCTGGCTCTCCATCACTAAGAAAGTTTTCCCTTCCTTGTGCCCAGATGAGTTTTAACTTGGCAGGGCAGAGGACAGAATTCCAAGGATCTTTTTTAACTCCCAATTTCCAGGAGGTTCCATTGGGTACCCAAATGGCCCCTCCCTGATGCCTGAGCACCCTGCAGTTCTGCCCAGGGTGCCACCCGCATCAGGGGAGCAGGGATCTGCACACACTGGCAAACCAGGCCTCACAGGCGGCCTGGTTTTGTCTCTTTAAGTGGGTGTTGGAGGCAGCTCAGCAGCCTTATGTGGAGCCCAGCTATGTAGGTCACATCCATCGCTCGGAGGGAATGTTGAGGGCTTTCGTCCTGGGAGATTATTCTGAAGATAACCCCCCCTCAGGTGCAGATGCCAGTTTGTATTAAATTGCTGGATGCCTTTTACAGAGGCGGCTGCACGTGTCCTGCTACATCGTGGAGAAGGGGCTGCAGCCATCCAGAGGCAGAAGGGGCCTTTCTGGGGAAGGATCAGAGGGCTGCCTCCCCAGCCTACTCCTCCCTTGATTTTTAAGGAGCTTTAACATGGCAGGAAGCAGCGGGAAGCGTTTAAAGCCCCTGATTTCTCACTGTCATGCAAAACAACCAGGTTTAATTCTGCCAGAACCTCCCCAGCCCAGGCTCTGGAGCACAGTGGTGCAAACCAGCCTTTTGGGTGGACTGTTTTACTGCAACATGGGAGTCCCTGGTAGAGCAGCCTCATGGGATAAGAACAGTCCCCCCTTCTCCTCCCCTCTGGCCTCTCCCCACCCCTGCACACCAAGAGGTTTCCCTCAGAGCCTCTGGACCTCCCTAGGGCCTACAGTTTTGTGCCAATGTAGCAAGGTCCACCTTGATGCTGGTGGTTATCACAGTGGTAGGGCCCATTATAGAACATACTCCAGCCACTGCCATCATAACTCTTTGATACAAACTCGGCTGATATTTATACTTAGTCCTTTCTTTATAACCTGCATGAGAAACCCAGCTAATCTGCTTGAATTTTCCATTAAATAACAAGTGGGAGGATAATAAAGCTTGTGTGATGGTGATGTTCTATAATTTGATAAAGTCAAATATAAAATCAGTAGTTGCGTCTTCTGCTTTTGTTAGAAGTCTTTTCATTATTTTAACACCATTTGCAACAGATTGTGGGTAAGCTGGACTAGAGGGGATGTGTCTGAAATCACTTGCTCTGGCTAGCTATGTATATAATAGATCGTTGTTAAATTACCATCCATCAATTATTATTAAGATTAGAAGATTACTTGACGATAAGACACCTGAAACACTCTCCTGCACACCAGGAATGCTCAGAGCTGCAGAGTGACATCAGGCTAAACTCACAGCTCCTAAAGGATGGACTTCTATTACTTGAAGAAAAGGAGAATCCCCATTAGATGTTTCCACTATATGGCTCCTGACACACACTTGTCCACATCTGATTCCATCCAGGCAGCAGGGTTTGCTTGCATATGTGTATGTGAACATTCACACACACAGCTCATTCCATTATTTTCTTTAGTTCCAAGGGTGAACTATCCCCACTTTACTAGCATCTGATTTCAGCTAGACTTCTGCCTCCAACACAACTGAGTGCTGGGATTTTAACTTTGCAGTTTGGGCCCATTGCACAGATAGGGAAAACGAGCCTGAAAGGGAGAGAGATGTACAATGACACAGCATGGAAGCAGGGATGCTCAGCCTCGGCTGTAAGCTTTCCAAGACAGGGATTCTGTCATTGCTTAAACAAATGACTACAGTACTGAGGAACAGCAGTAACAGAGGGACAAACCCGCCTTGCCTCGGCCGTTGTGTGTAACACAAGCATGGACCCAATCAGGGTCGTGGGGTGCAGCAGCAGGCCAGGAGGGTGGAGATGAATAAGTAGATGGCTCATGTAGTCAGACCAGCTACAGTTTGCAGTAACTTGCCAGCCCTTTCACCAGCCAGTACTCACAGGACCAGAAGTTTCAAGGTCCCAAGCTGGAACACTCTGAATATATCCCATTCAGTTGGCAGACCTCAGATAGCCCCCTGCCGCAGCACCAGTGTTCCTGGGAGTTGAATGCTTGAGTACCTGCCCAGGAGAGAGTCAGGTGCTGTCCAGCTGATTAACCACATGCCCATGGTGGTGCACATTTGCACGTACCTTGGTGCACATAAAATTTATTCTGCCTGTGGGTGGAAAAAAATGAGAGGGAACACTGCTCAGGGCTGAAGGAGCTCAGACCCTCCACTTCAGCCTGACACCTAAACTACTACAACTCATCCCATCTCCCTCAAGGGTGCACAATGCCACCATCTTGGAGAGAGGCCTCAAGGTTTTTTCCTTAGCAAGGCTGATCTTACCAGAGAGTTCATTTGCTGAGACCTTTGCAATGAAATGGACCCCAGCCCCCAGCCTGTGCCTAGAAAATGGACCTGAGACTTGAGGAGAGGACGTCACCATGGAGACCAAAACAGAGCTAAGAAGAATAAAACCAAGGTGTCCCAAGGCCCAGGCCAAGTCATCAGGTCACTCTCTGCCCCCCTCTTCTACCTTCCAGCCTGCTGGTTTTGAGAAGGGTCATCTCCTCCCCTATAGGCTCAGTTCTGGCCTAGCCTTCTCCAGGAAAAACATCAGTGCTTGCCCAGCCAGCAGAAGGGGCATCATATTTGTCAGTTTTGCTGCAGCCCACAGGTTCTTAAACAGCAGCGGTGAAAACTGACATGAGCCCAGCCAGTTTTCACTCCCCAGCACATCGGCAAAGCTCTGAGCAGCAGGGGCGGTGCTGGAGCCAGCTTCCTGCAGATTCAGGAACACGGCGCTGCACTGCTTGGGCTTGGTTTACGCTTCGACAGTTTCTCCTGCCATAACAAAGGCTTAGGGCCAAAGCGTGGTGGTGGGGGGGTGCTCTGCAGAAGTTGCCTGCACTCAGCCAGGAAAGATTTTCCTTCACCACGAGTGAGCGGATTTTTCAAGCCCTGTCCCTCTCAGTCACAATCACACAACATCCCCTGTGGCAGCGACAAACCCTGCACACATGGCGTGGTCATGGGAGGGAAGGCACTTCACAGACTCTTAGCTCCCTTAATGCACTCTGCCAGGCGGGAGCAAGCAAAAGGATCTGGCACCACGTCAGCCACCAGCTGAGCACAGAGCGCTGTGGATCCAGTGCGAATGGGGAGGGCAGGTGCTGGGCACCTCCCAGGGGATTTAGAGCCTTTGCAGCCCTCGGTGGGAAGGAGACGAGAAGAGTTGGACCGCTCCTGACACTGTAGGCAGGGCTTTCTGGGGTGTCAGGAAACCCAGGAGTGAGCCAGCTCTGCACGTCACAGCACCGGCCTGAGCTGGGGAGCAGAGTCCAGGGCAAGATGGGGAGCAGGGGGTCCCCAAGACACTCCAGGGCAGGGCTGAGCACTCAAACATTTTGTCCTGGGTATTTCCACCCTTCCAAATCCACCCAGTGACCAGCACTTTGCTGGGGCCTTCAGTCCCCACTCCTGCGTCAGCTGGGCTCTGACAGACAAGCTCATCTGTGGCATAGCTCAGCCATGACCCTACCAATAGCTGGATCCCCTCTGCACTTCCATGCTAGTACAACTCAGCCTCCCCTCCTTCCTTGCCCAGCTGCAGACCAGGAGACGGAGAGGAGGGTGAGCAAGATGGAGCCTCACCCTGATGGGTCTCAGAATAACACCCAAACCTGGGCTGCCTGCAACATCTGGTCCCATTAATGCCTTTGCTGATGTTGGACAATGCTCCCCTATGCTGGTCACCTTAATATGGAGCTGAAGAGGGGAGGGGTTTGCCGGGTCTCCCAGCACGTCCCACACTTCCAGCCAAACCATCCATGGGTTTCACAATTTGGGGGTGAACAGAGAACTGAGAGGATACTGCAAACCTCTGGGGGCAAATCCACATAGGGTGGGTCCTCCCTTGTGTATAGGGGCCCGTGCAAGGGCATCCTTGGTGCCTTGGCTTTGCACGTGTCCCCAGTCATGCCCCAGGAGCAAAAAGCAACCCAGAACTAAGTCATTCGCTCAGCGGCAGACCCAGATAACCTTCCTTGCTCAGCAGTAAGCAGCGTCCTGTGGGCAGAGAGCTGTCATTTCACCACCAAGAAGCCGCCCTAGTTAATTATAAATGTCACTTGCCTTCCCTCTCCATGAGCGGGGAAAAGTTGCTGCATGTGTCAGCTCTCAGGAACCAGCGCTGTCACTTTCAGGGCAAAAACGCCAGCCCCATACAGACAAGCCAGCACTAGGTGGACCTTTGGTGTGACCAGTCCAAACACTCTTATGTTCTTAGTCTGAGCCCCAACTCCGAGCGAGGGGAGCTAACTCTCTGTTAACCTTTCCTGGTGCGCTTCACCAACAGGCCTCAGAGCCGGGAAAAGAGGGCCAGGTTCTCCAGCCTAACATGCAGTAGGGCCAGACATGAAAATCTGACACTTGGTCGGGCTTAAGAAAAACTCAGTTAACCTCTGCGCTCAGTATAGGAAGAGTCAACCACGGGCTGTGTAAATGGGATCTCTCCCTTTTTTCTTTTTTGAGATGGAAACTGGCTTGTGGAGATGAGCGGGAATATTCTCAAAAATAACAAATAAAGGCCTCTTTGGTCAAAAGCAAAATCAAGTCTGTTCAAAACCAGAAGATTTTTCAGCGTTTTCAGCTACTGACCCCCAAAGTGATCAGGTTTAAGGGTTTCCATGAAAACCTCACAAATATCAAAACCTGATATTTTTTGTCAACAAAAACAAAAAAGAAAACTTCAGGTGAAAATACGATTTTTCAGGTGGAGAAAAGATTCCCCGGAAGGTTGTAGATTTATAAAAGTGTATTAATCTGCCTGGCCACATGCTCATTCTCATACATAGACAAAAGAACAGCAGCCAGCAGTGCTACAGGGTCAGGGCAGGTTAATCAATTATATATAGTGTAGATAGAAGCAATTAGGGCATTTGGGGAAAGGCAAAACTGTAATTCATGGTTAAAATCTTTCATTTCTGAAGATAGGGGCATTCAAACACCATTTTTAAACATTATGAAATATCTCAAGAGAAAGTCAAATCACACTCAAGTTTGTTGTGTGTATCAGATAAGATAGTCCTAAGTGGAGCACAGGACATGGTCCAAGAAGTAAATATAACTGGAGAGCTTGCTGTTTAAATCAAAACTATCATAGTACATAATTTATATAACAGAACAAAGATTTACATTTCTACAGTTCCTTCCATCTGAGGGTCTCAAAACACCTTCCAAATACTCATTCATTAAGTCTCAGACCCCTTGGGGTGGCAAGCATCTTTATTATTAGGATAAGATGTAGAATTAGAGGTGATCTATCTATCTATCTATCCCTACACACCTCCTCTGTCTGTCTGTCTAGCTATCTCTGACTAACACAAAAACATTACCCGGTTCCAACACAGAAAGATACTGATGACAGAAAAGTCTTTGTATTTTAAGAATTACAAGTTGAGGGTCAGACTCTCGGTCGGCACAAACTGACCTAGTTCCATTGAAGGCAATAGATCTGTGCAGAATTACGTCAGGTGAACGCCCGGCCTCACCTTTATAAACACGTGCTTTCTGATACAAATATATCACTCTAAAAAAGGGACTTTTAAAATAGGTTGTGGCCTATCGTATTGTGTAGTTGGAGTCAAAGGGAAAATTCCATCTGCCTCAGGAGGGCCAGGATTTCACTCCAAGAATCCCTGTTCCTAATCGCCTGCTCCAGCCACTAGACCCCGCTACCCAGGTAATGGGTCCAGGTAACAGGGAGATGAGGGCATAGTAAGAAAGGCTAGAGGCAAAGAGGTGTCTGCCAAAGAGAACTGCATGGGGGCTCCCAAGAAAGAGGCGACCCGCTGGAAGTCAGGGGGAGAGAAGGGGCTGCATTTCCTACAGGGAAGATTTAATTAGAATGCAGGAAGGGTGCAAAGTCGGGTGGGGGAGGGGAGCAGCAAAAGAAAGGAACAAAACTACTCGCGCTGGAGGGCTTGAGGGCTTCATTAGCATATTCAAATCTCATTAATTCCATTTTGCATAAAAAGGCCGAGCCGGGCGTGGGACCAGCTTTGCAGATGGCGTCGTGTGTTCAGCCCTGTTTGGGGACGGGCGGCCATTTTACAGCCAGGCACGGAGGCACAAGATGGCTTCGCCATCACATTCAGCCAA
This sequence comes from Carettochelys insculpta, assembly GCF_033958435.1. Taxonomy (NCBI): domain Eukaryota; kingdom Metazoa; phylum Chordata; order Testudines; family Carettochelyidae; genus Carettochelys; species Carettochelys insculpta. Next base: position 15,047,666 of record NC_134163.1, on the reverse strand, counting down.
AGAGCATCTGCTCTGGGTGCCCTACTTTTGTCGGGCAGCGAGAGGCGCGTTCAGCTGGCTGTCCCCTCCCACCTCGGCTCTCTGCAGGACAAGAGGGAAAAGGAGCCAGATCCCTATGGAGCACGTTGGCAAGGGACGAAATGGGCAGGGGGCGTTTAGAAGGGACGCAAATGGAGCAGGCGGCAACGCGGCGAGAGACAGGTGAGGAACAAAGCTAACGGGACCGTGCATTTAAGTACTCGCCTCCGGAGCTCTGGACTCCATCTCCTGCACACAGCCCTGTCCTCTGGGCAGCTGGAGAGCCAAGAAGAGGCCCTGCCCCTCTCCCATACTTCTAGGGCAGATGGCTTCCATGGATCCAGACGGGAAGGGGCGACGTCCAGGGGAGTCAGGGTTTAGTGCCGACACAAGGGTTCGTCTCACTAAAGCTAGTTTCTGAAAACAAGGGGGCGGGCAGACGTAGAGGCTGTCAGCCCTCAGGGTGGCCATGACGGCCATAGGACAGGCCTCGAGAGCAGCCCAATTGGCACCTGTGGGACAGGTCGGCTCCCCACACAGGCACTGCCTGGGCCTGCGAGCAGCTGGGGACAGCGTGCGGCAATGTGGTGCCTCATTGAGACACCGCCTCAGTCTCCAGGGGATGATGTTTCCTGGTGCTCTTGGCTCAGGACTCCACCCAGCCTGCCAGTCTGCTGAAGCAACAGGTGGTCAGAGGTGTCCTGGAGCCATAGAAATGTTGCACAGGAGCTGGAAACATGGAGGGAGCCTCCTGACAAGCCAGATCCTGCACCTGCTGATGCTGAGCAGCCTGTCCCCACCCCAGACCGCCAAAGAAACATCCCAGGAGATAGACCAACAAGACAACACGGCTGCTCCACTGGAAAACGCTCAGCCCAGAGCATGCAGCCCCTGCCAGATTGCTGAGAAACAAGGATGCTGAAGACGAGCACTGGTGCTGCCGTAACCGCCTCCCTAAATCAAATAATTCTTTGCCTTTGTCTAGACCCCTGTCAGCCGAGAACACCAAACCGCTTTCACAGTCAGTGGAACGAACCTTACAGGTAGGACAACATTTGCCTCATTCCACAACTGTTTGACTGAGGCACAGGGTGGTAAAGTCACTCACCCACATTGACCAAATGCCACCAAAGTAGATGCCAGGCCAAGCAGCAGCCATGTTCAAAGATGGTGGTCAACAACAGAGCGTGGGCCTGAGGGGTGCGCTCCCCTGTCTGACAAGATCCCTATTTCCACTCTAGGGGCCTGCTTCTCAAGGAAGATGACAACACCAACAGGTATCACAGCCTTCGGTCAGTGCTGTGGGTGTTCAGCTGCTTCGATTATCCCTGAGGTCCCAGGTCTTAGAAACTTGAAAATAGCCCCTGCTAGCTGACAGTAGCCAAGATGCCTCCAAAACACAATCTGTGGTTTCACCCCCAGGTCAGAATGGACAAATATCCACCTCACACAAATCTCCATTCGCTGAGCAGCTGTCTCAGCCAAGTGGTCATGGAGGGGCAGAGGTGGTCTCCATGTAAGGAGGAGGTAGGTTGGTGTGGGGTAGAGAACAGGGGAAACTTGCAACATGTCACAGAGGGCGGGGGAGGTCCCCAGGTGCTTCCTTCCACCTGCAATCAGATGCGCCTCTCACTCAGCAGGGGGAACAGATGGGTTATCAGGCGACAGGGACACAGCACAGAACAGACTTGTCAGCACAGGCACCAGCAGCCATCAGCACCATCCATCCTGGGGTGAGGGGCCCAGAGGGGGTTCCCGAGCCAGGCCCTGGCCTCCTTCCCACTCCATAGCGAGACCAGCCTGCCCCACTCCACTGCCCATTTCCAATTCCAATCAGCCAGGCCCCTCCACTCTCCTTTGTCCTGTTTCCTGGGAAAGAAAGGGGTTACCTGGTTGCCTAGGTTACAAAGAGCAGGGAGGGCCTGGCCTATGTGTTAGAAGTCATTACACTGAACTCCCCTCACCACTATACACTGATGCTTTGCTTAGGGAAACTGAGGCACTCGCCTCAGGTTATTACAGGACAGTAGGAAACACGTACAACCTAACCAGGGGAATAAAACCTTTACACACCTGACTTCATCACACCACATTGCCCACGCTGTGTGGGACAGAAGACTGCGTATACATGGACTGTTAACCTGTATAACTCTTCTCTCCACTCAGAGCTCACTTGCATTTCCACAGTGGAAGAAGTAAAAAAATGCCCTTGTTACAATGGGTTGATAAAGGGTGACAGAACAGCGCCAACAAACCCTGCACATGGGGGCTCTGCAGGAAGAGAGACAGGAGAAAAGGTGAAACTTCTTTTCTAATGCTTTGGACAGCTCTGCTGTCATGCGAAAAGTCGTCACCGTTAAGACCCCAGGGTGTGTGGTTTTTCCCTTGACTAACTCCCAGGGAGCTGGGACTTCAAAGAGCATGTTCCATTCCCCCGTCGCCAGTGTGAAGCAAACTGCCAGGAAATTAAAAATATCCAGCCAAAACCCATGATCAGCCCAGGGATGTGAAGGCTCCTGAGCCACAGAGCTATCCAACTTCCTTTGACATTCAGCAGCCTCAGATACCTAATTCCCCTGGACTCCTTGGAAAGTTCCAGCCTTAGATTAAAAGACACCAAGGGTTCAAACGATGCCTGAATCAATTCATAAGGAACGAGAAGCAAACTTAGATCTCAGCCTGAAACCCAAACCTGACCTTAAACCCTGGAGAAAACTGGCTTCATTGTTTTAAATCATTATTGTCTTTCTGCTCCCTCTTTAATTCCTGGAGATTTCCAGCCCCGTTTTGCAGATACTATACAGCTCAGATGGGCGTCTTTGTGTTCCTCACACGCTGCTCCCTGACTTTGGATGGGCTCCTTGTAAACACAGCCCACTCATTACCAGAGCTGGTCTCCTGACATTTTTGGACAAAATGTTTTTTTTTTTTAATCAAGAAATACCAATTTAGCAAACCCAATCAATACTTTTTGCAGCAATCAGGTTAGATGAAAATTTTGCTGGGATGGTTTGTAGGGTCCTGGTTGGAATTTCTCGCCCTCTGGCCCAATAAATCTTTAACTATTTGTATAAAATGAAACAGAAGAGGCTGATTGTATAGCTTGGTGGCTGGGATGGGGGAGTCTGTCAGTCAGAGTAGGGATGTGAACCTGGGTCTCAGGGGAGCTGACTGCTCTGGTCCTAAATCTATTGGCAGTCTAGTGTGGGTGAGTCTGTGGCTTTGTAAATGCTAGTTTTTACTCCAATGCACAACAGGAAGAGCTCTTGGAACATGGACATTTTTCATGCCCTGGAATTCTTATTTCCAACCAGCCCTATGTGACAAAGAGGGGGAGTGAGGAGTTTGTCCCTTGGTGACCCTAGACACAGCATCTGTGCTGAGCGGTGAGGGGAGTATTGGAGTGATGACTTCTCACATGTGAACCAGGCCCTCCCTGCCTCCCTGCTCTTTGTAACCTAGGCAGCCAGGTAACACCCATCTTCTCTGGGGAACAGGGCAAAGAAGGGAGGTGGAGCCTGGCTGGTTTGAATTGGAATTGGGCATTTGGAAGGGGGAGAGGCTTGTCTGACTTGAGAGGAAATAAAAAGGGCAGAGTCTCAGCTTGGGGTCTCCATCTGAGCCCCCTCTCTTTGCAAGATGGATCGTACTGATGGCTTCTGGTTCGTGTGCTGACAAGTCAGTTCTACGCTGTGTTTCTGCTGCCTAATAACCCGTCTGTTCTCCTTGCTGAGTGAGAACCATGTCTGACTGCAGATGGGGTGCAGGGCCTGGGGACCCCCCCATGCTACAGGACACCCTACTTGCCCTCCTCCTCCTCCTTTTTCATGATGCTGAAAAACACTTTGCAACGGTCAGGCCGCAGATTAATATAATTGCCTGTCACCCAGCCCAGCTCTGTCTCATTGTTTCCTGGCACATCCCTGTCTGTCTCTTCCTCTTGCTTGGTTTATGTTTAGAGCGTAAATTTTGGGGCAGAAACAGCCTTTTGCTCACATGTTCGTACAGCGCCTAGCACAATGGGATCCTGCTCCAGATAGGTACCCTGATAACGCGAATAATAGCAACAGAGAGCTCTTCCCAGTGATATCCGCCACACAACAGAAGGTCCGTACAAGGCCCAGGTCCTATTTAATTCCATTATTGCTCATGGATGGGACTCACAAATTCCTGCTCCTCAGCCCAGTTCCAACTCCAAGGCCTACACTCCTGCCTCTGTGGCAGAGAGGGGCCGGACAGTCAAGATCCAGGGGACTGGACTCGATGACCTCTCGAGGTCCCTTCCAGTTCTGGTCCTCTAGGATTCTATGACCCCAGCTCCATGTGCCCCCCCAGCACAACTGGCCAGAGTCCCCAGAGAGATGCAAATGTTTGCTTCTCCAGGGCAGCATGATTTCCCCTCTCCTGTCACTCTGGAGCTCTGTTCAAGACTTTCCTCCAGGCCTGCTGAGGGCTGACGCTTTTCGTTCTGCCCTTGGCCCCACCCCTGCTGGGGCAAGAGCCAGGCCCCCTCCCACTTTGCCCCAGTGCCCACAGCAGCTGTTGGCCCGTCTAGCTTCCTCTAATTCACATCCATTGCTTTGCATGTCCAGCCCTCTCCCGGGTCTTCTGCTACCGTCAGTCCCTCCCCACCAGGGCTGCTCACACGCAGGAGATGCTGATGCTGATGCTGATGCTGATGCAGGCTGTAGCTCAGGGCTCTGGCTTGTCTGACCTCTTCCCCACTGCAGAAACGCCCCTTCCCTATGTCCCCAGGAGTCATACGGAGCTTGTGTTGCATCCACTGGTTGTATATGTCTGGGCACCTCCTGGGGGCTTAGGGATCAGCAGAAGGGATTCCTCTTGCAGCTGATGTGAGAGGCGCACAGGACAGGCTAATAGCAATGCACGAAAAACTAAGGTTTACCTTCCGCGAGAGACAGCAGGGCCACTAGCATCCACTGGGGCACTAAGGGAGCTCCCTGGATCCCCCAGACTTCCGTCCTTGCCTTGGAGGTGTACAGCCAGGTCAGACAGCGAGCAAGAGCCATTCAGAGCGTCGCTGGTAGATGGCGACGATGGTCGTCTCTTCCTAAGCACACAATTCCTCATAAACGAGAACAGCCCAGGCCTTCTGGGTGCGGGGAGGCACGTCCTGCGTCTGTCCAGTCCTTGCCGCCAGCACGCTGCCCCTGGGCCAGAGTGCCGTTTGTTTTCTCCAGTCCCCATTGATGGAAGTGGAAAGTTTGCATCTGGCTCATGTGTTGCTGGCACATGTGCATCTCGGCAGCTCTGGTGTGCCTTGCTGTAAGTCACACTCCAGCGTGGAGAACAGAGCCCTCTTGGCTATGGTGCATTCAAAGCCTGCTTGTTCCAATGTTATTTCCCATCTGAAATACACCTGCTTCCTTCCAGTGCTCTTCCCTGGCTGGGACTGCTGTTGGATGGCACCGACCAGGGGGGATGGTCATTTTGGTTTTCCTTTTTGGCCAAAGGCTAAAGAAAAACAAGGAAAGAAAGACACGTTCAACCTGAGCCCACAGAAGCTGAAAACCAGCTATGTCCCAGGACGTGCCTCCCAACCCGCACGCCCTGCAAGCTCAGCACTTGAGTGGCCGCCCAAGAGAGATTCAAATGACACCCAGCCGATTAGCAGAGCGCCCACAGCTGGCAGCGGGCGTGTCTGCTGGCGGTGCACATCCGGGCATACCTCAGTGCACAGAAGAGAATGTACTCTGGCCATGGATGGAAAATATTAGGGGGAACTTCTGACCCAAAGCCTCATCCTCAACTGGTCTGTATTCCCACTACGGAAATGATAGCACACTTTGCAACATCAAGATGCTTCCTTTCAAGGTGTCCCAGATGAGGCAGCTAAGCTAGAGCGCTCTCATCGTGATCCTGGACACTCATTTTGCCCATGAGATGAAGACGCCTGGCAGATTTTTCCCTGAGCTCACAAGGTCTCACAAGCCAAACTCCAACCCAGATGGCTAATTACAGAAAAATTAAAAGAGTTACCCAGACTTTGCAAGGAGCCACATAGGGCTTTCCTCATTCTCTTGAGTTAGTCCTTGGCTGAAGACAAAGAATGCACGCAGCATGCACGGGCACCTAAAAATTATACAGCGAGCAGCCAAGCGAGGTAGGATATGGGAGAAATCAAGGCACTAGGGGAATTATTTGCCAAGCGTAGGTCCTTTCTTGCAACAGCAAAGAGGCCTGGGAGTCAGATACTAAGACTTGAGGTTCTTTTTCTCAGTTCGACAGATCATACCTGGATTAACGACCCTATTGAATTGCTAAACCCCAAGGTACTTGGCTGGTAACTTCCAACTCAGAGCACCAACTGTGTTCTCTACAGCACGCAGTTTCAGGTCTTTATAGAGGGAGTATGGGTGTGCTACAGTATACCGCACCCTGGCTACGTCTACACGTGAAGCCTACATCGAAGTAGCCTATTTCGATGTGGCGACATCGAAATAGGCTATTTCGATGAATAACGTCTACACGTCCTCCAGGGCTGGCAACGTCGATGTTCAACATTGACGTTGTGCAGCACCACATCAAAATAGGCGCTGCGAGGGAACGTCTACACACCAAAGTAGCACACATCGAAATAAGGGTGCCAGGCACAGCTGCAGACAGGGTCACAGGGCGGACTCAACAGCAAGCCGCTCCCTTAAAGGGCCCCTCCCAGACACAGCTGCACTAAACAGCACAAGATCCACAGAGCCGACAACTGGTTGCAGACCCTGTGCATGCAGCATGGATCCCCAGCTGCCGCAGCAGCAGCCAGAAGCCCTGGGCTAAGGGCTGCTGCACACGGTGACCATAGAGCCCCGCAGGGGCTGGAGAGAGACCGTCTCTCAACCCCTCAGCTGATGGCCGCCATGGCGGACCCCGCTATTTCGATGTTGTGGGACGCGCAACGACTACACGGTCCCTACTTCGACGTTCAACTTCGAAGTAGGGCGCTATTCCCATCCCCTCATGGGGTTAGCGGCTTCGACGTCTCGCCGCCTAACGTCGATGTTAACATCGAAATAGCGCCCAACACATGTAGCCATGACGGGCGCTATTTCGAAGTTAGTGCCACTACTTCGAAGTAGCGTGCACGTGTAGACACGGCTCCTGCCTAGGAACAAGGCCTGAAAAGAAAGAGTTCAACTTCAGGGATTCAGTTCTGGATGGGGACTTGTCCCACCTCTGCTGCACTTATCAGCAGAGACTTTGGAAGAGGTTTCCTGGCTGGCCTGCTCCTTTCAAGAGGCAGCCGGAGGCTGGGTTTTGAGAAGAGTTTTCTGAGGAATTCACCACAAGTGTCACTCTGCGGCAGTGAAGTCAGAGGCTGGGGAAATGCAAATCACTGTTTCTCACACGTATCAGAGAGGAGCCGTGTTAGTCTGTAGCTTTGAGAACAGCAAGAAGTCCTGTGGCACCTTATAGACTAGCAGATATTTTGGAGCATGAGCTTTCGTGGGCAAAGACCTGCTTCGTCAGATGCATGGGTGGGGGGAGGTGTTCAGAGGGGTGTGGATTTCCACTCAGTACGGCTAAATGCAGTGCCTTGCATGGTGACAAGTATCAGAGATGTAGCTGTGTGTCTCACATGGAGGCTCCTCCCTAGAAGTTATGACTTTTCTGGCTTCCAGTTAAATGAGCCCATTTTATTTACCTGTACTGACAATTTCACTTGCCCGGATTAACCTTCCTGAGCCCAGAACTGAGGCTAGCTTACTCCCCGTGGCATTCACAAGAAATGGGGTGAGGTGACCCTAGCATTAACCCTTGCAGGGCTAACATCCTGCAAGCGCTGTCGGTCCAGAGCCTTAACTTTTCACCAGCAGGTCTGGATTTTGGAAGAGATCAAGGACAAATTTAGAGCTGGTATAAGTGGGGGCGGTGACAGTGACCCCGATGGAGTTACACAGCAGGCCTGAGTTTGACCCACTGTAAGGCTATGTCTACACTGTGCTCCAGCTCGAAATAAGATATGCAATTTATGCTATGGCGTATCCTACTTCCACTCGATTTTGAAATACAATGCTATTTCCAGGCATCCCTTACCCCTCGCACAATGAAGGGCAGAGCGCTGCTGAAATAGTATGCTTGATACTTTGAAAAATATTTCAAAATACCTGGTGCATTTCCTAGATGTGGAGTTACTATTTTGGGGTCGTATCTCAAAATAGCTCCGCAGTGGAGACACGGTGTAAGTGAGCAGAACACATGCAGGTTGGTACCATCTTCTGTCTGTGGCTGATTGCAGGACTCAACTCTGCTCCCAGCTAAGAGACACACACATCAGCTCCTGCATTGTCCAACACAGCTGGAAACCTCTGCAAACAATCGTTCTGCACAATGAGCTTGTGTGTTCATATCTCCACCACCAGGGCAACAGAGATTTGAAATCTCATCAGATGCAAATCAAGCCCTAGCCAGGAAGGGGATGAGGAGGAGAAATCAGATTGCGGTCAAACATGGTCTTTAAGTTATCAGAGATTAGTAGATCATCCCTGACAGAGGTTTGTCAAATCTGCTCTTAGATATCTCGCACGATGGAGATTCCATAACCCCCCCAGGCAATTTATTCCCGTGCTGAACCACCCTGATAGTGAGACAGTTTTCCCTAATGTCCACCCTAAACTGCCACCACTGCAGTTGAAGCGCATTGCTCCTTGTCCTAGTTTCACAGGTTAAAGAGAAGAAGTTCTTTCCCTTCTCCTTTGGACGATCTGTTACGCTCTTGAAAGCTGGTATCACGTCTCCCCATAATCGGTTCTTTTCCAGACTAAACAAACCCAGTTTTTTCAACCTCTCCCCCTTCAGCAGGTTTGCTAGAGCCGCATTTCTTAAGCTCTCCTTCTGGGGAACGCTGGCATGCTGTGAACATCTTGCAGGTATACTGCGAGCATCTGGCCCTCTTTTGATATCATGCACGGAGGGTATATGTCTTCTGTTAGTAAAACCAGGTACAATGTTATTTCTTCATTGCTATGAGCCCTGATTAAATGACTTCATGTCGGTTTTGCTGTACACATTGCTGTTTTGGGGTTTTTCTTAAGAAAATTTCCAGGGCTTTCCACATCAAAAATATCAGTGTTTGGTGTTCTGTGGTCCCAGCACGTTTAAGGAACGTTGATCTCGGCCATTCTTTCTTTTTCATTGATCTTCTCTGGACTCTCTCCACTTTGTCCACACCCTTCCTGACCCGTAGCACCCAGAGCTGAACCCAGTGCTCCAGCTGCAGCCTTATCAGCGCAAAGTAGCGCGGAACAATTACTTCTCCTGTCTTGCCTGCAGCACTCCTGCTATCACATCCCTCTTGATTTAGTCCCTCACCCATCCCCTCCAGCTTCTCCTGGCCAACAGCATCTACCACAGCTACCAAGAAGGCCTGCAAGATGGACAGGGAGGGGGTTGGAAAAACATGCCATGGAACTGCCATGCCCCCTCTCCGCGGTCCCTCTAACAGGAGAGCCTTTTGCTCCCTGGAGAAAATCCAAGCTGCAAAGACACCATCTGAGCCCAGCGAAGACAATTCCTGCCTCCATGGGTTGGTGCCATCCTTGGTCGGCTGACCTCAGGCTGCAGCGGGTGGTGGGGGGGGGGGAAGATGGGTGCTGAGAAGATTGAGGCCTCAGACACAATGGTCCCATTCACTGGGGGCCTAGACAAGGGCTTCAGCCCTTCCTGGTCAGACACAATAGGGGTTTCTCCGCTCGCCACTTGTGTGCATTGTCAGCAGGCAGCCAGCCCACCCCCCTCCTTCCCCTCCCCTGGCGGATAATGGCTCTGCATTGTGTGCTTGGCCGGACAAGGACTTTGTTTGGGAGAAAAACTGGGTTTGTCTGTCAGAGGAGATCAGCCAAGAAAGAGGGAGGGAGGGGCCAGGGCCGGGGCCAGCAGCCCACACTGCCCCTCGCAGCATTGGCCTTCTCTGGCCCCACAGCCAGCTATAAATATTCAAGCTCCCCTTTAGAATGCTGCCCTCCCCTTCGAAAAGACAAGGAGCCATACGGGCAGGCCCGTCTGGACTCCCTTTCCCCTCTGTCTGCATCCCCACCCACCTCCCCCACCCTGGGCAAATGGGAAGGCCAGAAGAGGCTGTCCTGAATAAAAAACTGACGTGCCGAGGACGGAAGAGTGCGGGCCTGATCCTCACCTCGTTGGCTGCGCCAGGATGAAGTTGGTGGTGGTCTGAGTTCGCTGCCCTTCACCCATGCTCTGCAGTGGAGTGACTGATGCAAGGCAGGGTTCGCTCTAAGTTTTTTCCATTCATGCACAGAATAAATTTTGTTCTGTGCACTGAGGAGTGTGTGGATGTGCACCACCCATAGAAACACGCGGCCGGCTGTGGGAGCTCCGCTAATCAGTTAGGCAGCACCTGAAGCTCTCCTGGGCGGCCACCCTAGTGCCCAGCTTATAAGGAACCCTGGTGTACGGCCATGGTGAGTACGTCCTGAGAGGACTGGTCACTCCTGCCTGCTTTCTCTCTTCCACAGTCCGCTGCTGCCTGGTCTTGAGCATCTGATCTGCTCTCAGGGGCTGACAGGGGAATGAACCCTCACTGCAGCACCAGTCTTATTGGAACCACCCTTGGGTTAAACAAACCTCTCCCTGAGGGCCCCAGAAAGTGCCACTAACAGGAGGTGGAATGGAGAACCAGCATTCCTTTACCTCCATAGCTGGGTTCCTTTTATTCCCCCACCCCAGCACTTTGCTGAGAGCATCAGCCCCTGAGACGAAGCCTAGGCTGGCTCACTGCTCCCTTCCTCTCTCTGCCAGGGCTGGGGCTTGCTACTGACAAGCTGCCCCCAGGGGCCACTGGGGAGGAACGTCTCTTTTTAAAAGTTAGCCAGGGGATTCCAGCATCAGTTGACTCTGTGTTGACCATAGCTGCCCCTGAAGAGGACAGGTAGGTGAGGAGGGGGATGCGTTCCTCTGGCTACTCACCTCCCACGCACACGCTGCTCTCCCAGGACTCAGCATCACACTGGGAAATTCTGGGAGCTGCCCTTTATAATGTGCCTGGACCATGCCTGGCACAAGGAGGTTGCAGGCTGGCAGGAGCCCCAGCCTGTGCTCCCTGTGAGCTGAGCGCTGGGGTAGCTACCCAGAAGAGAATCAAATGCTGCCCAGCTGATTAGCAGAGCGCCCACAGCCGGCAGCCTGTGTTTCTATGCATGGTGCACATCCGTACATGCCTTGGTGTACATAACAACATTTATTCTGCACATGGATGAAAAATATTAGAGCTCTGGCTCCCCTGGCTTCTTGCGGTGTGGGGAGCACCATGCTCAGGCAATGTACATTAGCACAGCTGAGGGCAGACCTCTGGAGCTGGATTTCTAGTTTGAGCAGTGGGGCCAGGGTGGGGAGTCACCTTAGCTCCCAGCTCATCAGGTGCAATGGGATAGGGGCTGGGATCATGGCTGTTCTCAGGCACACGCCAAAGATGCAGCTGCAGAGGGCATCACTGTGCCCCAAATTAAGCAGGGGCCTATGCTGCATATGCCCAGCTCTGGCCAAGGGCACCCCCAATCCCCTGTACTACCCCCCAGGCCCTGCTCTGCTTTGGGGTCCTGGTGGCCCAAACCTTCAGCCCCTTATCCCCTTGCTCCATTACCTGAGCCGGGGTGGGGAGCTGGGGAATCTGCCTGCGGCCGTGCTTGACCAGCTGCTGTCGCTGGGGAAGAGCAGAGGTGCCTCCTGGTCAGAGGGGGGCAGTGCCAATGCTCGTGGAGGGGTGTGTGTTCATGCCATGTGCAAACTGGCTCTCGCATGTTACACACACAAGGCTCCTGTCAGTGCACAGCTAAACTCCAGCTTCAGATGAGCCATTGGCAGCTGAACCCAGCCGGTCACATCACGTGCACTTCAGTAGCAGAGGGATATTTTTTCCTCCTAGCTGCATGCAAATGCAGTGCCCTTTCCTCCTGTGATTTGGTGATGGCGCATTGCCCTGCACCAGGAGCAGCAGCTGCTGCTGTACCAGGGCTGCGTGTGTAGCTATTCCAAGGAGAGGATGTCACACACAGGCAAAACTTCTCCTCCTGCCACTCCTGCAAAGGTCTCCTAGGTCCTGCCTCTTTCTGGGAGGGCACATGTGTATCCACACGCAGAGTCCTAAGACCACCTCTCACCTACGTAAGCGAGCACCACGTCCTGAAGCTGTTTCTGAGCACGATATAGGAAAAGATCAGAATGTGCTTTCCTGTCTGTGAAAAACTGCAGCGCACAATGAAAATGGGCCATTTCTTCCTTTTTGGTGGGCGGATTGGGTACAAACTGAACATTTGGTAATTTCTGTAATCCCAGTCGCCAAACCAAAACAGGCTGACCCCCCCCGAACCCCAGAAAGGTGCTCAATTGTTTATGAAAATCTGTGCTTGTTTGGGGTGGAAGAAACAGGGAATTTTCTCCCCAGAATTTCAGTTTAGCCTAAAAGCCATTTTCAAGCACCAGAAGTTGATGACATTTTTCTGACCGGCTCTAGACTTCATATATTTTTGGGATACAGATAAGCTCCAATGGGAGATTCACTTTCCCAAACTGTTCTTGTTCTTCAGAAAAGCCCCCATCAGAGGCTAGGATACATCCCTCGTCTCTCTGCCAATCCCTGGAAGAAGAAATCTGCTACAAGCTCTTCCAACTCAGTGTCCCTTTCGGAGACGTTCCCCACCGAAAGACTGTTAGTTTTGCAGCTTTTTTATAATGTAGCAAAGGAAGAGCAGGAAAGGGAACAGAAAATAACAAGTGACTGGCACTGTTCCTTCTATTTTTCCCCTTCCATGTGTAGAATACATTTTGTTGCATGCACTGGGACATGTGTGGATGTGCACCACCCATAGAAACACAGGCTGCTGGCTGTGGGCTAATCTTTTGGTGGCATTTGAATCTCTCCTGGTGCCCACCTAAGTGCTCAGCTTACAAGGCATGTTGACAACTGGCCCTACCTGCTGCAAGCGACAGGGAAACAGTCTGTTGTTTATTGGCCTATGTCATGTTCCCTAAATCCCAGGACTCCAAACTTCATGGCACGTTGGAATCCAGACCTGGATGGCCCCAAAGCCTGGGTAAGTTTGTTGGCTTTTTTATTATTGGTTAGTTGCACCAGCGTCCAGAGGTCCTAGTTGCTGGGTTCCACTCTTTGTCCCAGAGCAGAGGCCTCGGGGATCTTTTGGCTCCTATGTTTTCAGCATGTGTCTGAGCCTTTGACAATCTGCTCCCTGAACAGCAGGAAACAGTTAGGGCTGTGGTGAAAATGACTTTGGCCATAAACAGGGAACCTGGCAGTGCCCAGCAGAGCTCCACCCCAGCCACAGCCCTCTGGTGAAGGTGAAAATAAGTGTGGGCAGCTCCTTCCACCCGCTCCATTGATTTCCATAGCAGGGCCCATCTGCTGCCAGGGGCATCGTGTCTCCCCAGCTACCAGGGTGCAGCCTGAGCTCAGGTTCACGTACCAGTGAAGATGTGGGTGCTCTTTCACATGGGTAAGTAGCTTTGTATTCAACCCCGAGTTCCCCTCCAGACCCAAGATAACCCAGGATAACCGCCAGGTTGCCACATCTCCACTGCTCTTCTAACCCAAGTCAAGAACACCCTTTTTTGCCCTGCGAGCTTCCAGCTGAGACAAAGGCAGATGCTCCATGAGGGCTCTGACCTGGGCTCGCTTGTGAGATGACTGACAAGCAGAAGCACCAGAACCCCCGGGAAGTGCTCTGTGGGGAGGTTTGCACTCTGAGCTCCCTGGCAATGCAGTGACACTTTGGGTGGGACTTTGCTGAAAAACCAGAACGTAGCCATGTAACATTCTTGGTGTGGATCTAGGTCTGCACAGCCAGGCCTTACACTGCTGTAGTAGCCCGCGCTGCCCCAGCAGTGCTCAGATTGCTCAACACCGAGCTTTGCCCTGGGACTTTTGACTAAGCAAAGCCGTGGAGAAAGGTGGTTGCTCTTCCTCTGCGTGGCTTAGACCCAGACTCCCTGATCCATCACAGCAGTAGCTGGGAGGAGGTCCTCCTTTGGGAAGGGACAGACAGATGAGCCCTTGTGGTTGATTGCAGTGTGGATGGTGGGAAGGGCGTTGAGTTCGGAGGTGAAGGAAAGTTGCAGGAAGGAGACTGAGGTGTACAGCCAGGCCTAGGTGGTGGCACAGGACAAGGAAAAATGACCCCTCTCACCTTGTGCAGCTCTGCACCCTGTAACTTGCAGCCCCCTGCAGTGCCAGGGCTGGTCTCTCTGCACACAGCTGTGCTGAGACCTCTTAGGCCCTACCCACAGTCTCTAGTCTGTGACTCTGAATGCTGCAGCCTCAGCTCCTCAGTTCTAGCCTGCAGCCCTCTGTCTGCTATCCCAGCCCTCCCATGCAGCTTCCCAGCCCCTTGCACCTCGTTGACACTAGTGCAAAGTGGGTGTGCAGAGCACTATGGTTCTACTGTCACTTGCACCAGTGCAAACCCAAGGCCTTCTGCTTGGATACGACTGGTACAAGTAAGGGCAGAATCTATGGTCTGGATCTGGCTGTGCATTACACTCCCTCCGCCTGAGTGTAATGGTGGCAGGCGGGGAGGTGCCAATCCCATGTAGCAGCTCAAATAAAAAGGGAGCGGCAGGGTGGTTTGGAGCAGTGTTGGGCTGAGCTCAGAAGGGAGGAGGCATGTTCCCAAGGAGCAGCCAGCATCTCCGCTGGCTGGACAGGCAGATGATTAGGCTGGCGTGCAGAGTAATTATCTCATTGGCCAGCGAATGCCCTTTCCCTGGGAGCAGGGTGGGGACGTATTGTCCGGACCAGAGGGTTACATCCACCAGGCTGGAGCAGACAACGTGCTCCCTCGGGGAAGAAGCAGCAGCTCAGCTCCAGGGGAGATGAGGGAGGCCAGGGCTGAGTCTGTCTCAATTAGAGCAAGTCCAAAGCCAGGCAGGTGGCTGAGGGAGGTGGGAGCAGGTGGAATAGGATGACTGGGGGAAGAAATAGCCCATGAGCTTTTTGCGTTCCTCTGGTGCCTTGGGTGTGCAGACTCCTTGTCCTTGGCAGGTTAATGAAGCCAGGGATGTGAACCATCATGGTGGCAAAACCACAGCTTTGCCTGTAGCGCCTTCCTGCTCTGCTACCAGGAAAACTGGGGCATGGAACTGTCACAAGCTACATTCTCAGAAGCCAGGGATGTCCAGAGCCTTAATTTTCTGGAACCCCGATGTTCAACGGTTCTAAGCAACCCAACTCGAGAGTTGCTTGGGGATAAGCCAGGGCTGATTTGCTCTTGAGTTTGAGGTCTGGGAATCTTGGGGTCACAGCTTAAGTCAGGGTGCACCCAATCGTGGCCACTTTGGAAATCTTACACCTAAATTATTGGTTCCCCACTTTTCTGGTGGGGCCAGCCTGGCTCCAAGCACCCCTGTGTTTGTCTGTCATCCAATCTGATCACCCCTGCTACACAGCTACCCCTCCCGGGGCCCTCCAAGGACAGCTGGGATCCTGGTCCCTGGAACTCTACCACCAGTCCCAATGCCTGGCGCTCACACAGATCTCAGTGCTCATTACACAGGTGAGTGGACATCAGCCTCCTCATGTCATAGTGGGGGAAACTGAGGCACCGAGTGGCCTTGCACACACGAGGTGAAGGGCTACAGGATAAAACAGACAATGTTTTATGGTAATGAAGCAGCATCCACTTTCCCTCTTGTCGCCCTCTGTGTTTATTTTTGTGCTGTGATTGCACCCAGAGATCCCCACCAAAGAACGGGTAGTTGTGCTGGGAGCTGCATGTCTTGTGAGACAGTCCCTGCCCCGCAGGCAGAGGTAGCGTTTCACAGATGTGGGAGTGAGGCCTGGAGGGGTCTGGTAGCTGAGCCTGTGTCTCCCTCATGCCTGAGCCACCGGCTCGGCCCTTCCTTTCCACTGAGTCGCCCTTAGCCAGAGCATGCCTTGCAGCCAGCCCTGTAGAAGTGAGCAGGGATGTGCAGGAGTCCTAGCCAGAGGCAGCATTCACTTATCTGTCCTCATGATTTCTACAGCTCCAGGTACCAGAACATCCGATCAGCTCACAACCTGGATCCTCCCAACACTCCTGGGGGGCAGGACAGAGCTGCTATCCCCAGGCACAGGGAGAAAGTCAGGCACAGACACTGGGACACTTTTCCAAGGGGCTTAAATCCATGAATCCTAGTCTAGGGCCTAAGCATTATACTTGAGACAGACTCCGCAGGGCTCCCACCTTGACCCAGATGCCCAGCCAGCCCATTCCTCCACTTCCCATAATCATAATCCCAACACACAACCTCAACTACACCTATAAGATGATGGGGACTAAATTACTTGTTACCACTCAAGAGCGAGATCTTGGGGTCATTGGGGATAGTTCTCCGAAATCATCCACTCCATTGCAGCAGCAGTCACAAAAGCCAACAGGATGCTTGGAAGCATTTAAAAGGATAGAGAATGACACACAAATGATCACGCTGCCTCTGTGTAAATCCACAGGACACCCACACCTTGAACACTGTGCGCAGATGTGCACACCTCATCTCAGAAAAGATGTTGTGGCCTTGGAAAGGGTTCAGAAAAGGACAACAGAGGTATTAGGGGTTTGGAACCCCTGCTCTGTGAGGAGAGATTAAAAAGACTGGGACTTTTCATCTTAGCCATGAGAAGACTAAGGGGGGAGATGACAGAGATCTATAAAATCATGACTGGTGTGGGAAAAGTTCTTTACTTGTTCCCGTAACACAAGAACTGGGGAGAGGGTCACCCAATGGAATTAATGGGTAGCAGGTTTAAAACCAACCAACGGAAATATTTCTTCACACACACACACACACACACACACAACCTGTGGAACTCCTCACCAGGGGATATGGCAAAGACCAGGACTGTAACAGGGTTGAAAAAAAGAACTGGATAAATCCCTGGAGGACAGGTCCTGAACGGACGACAGGGGAGGGATCGCTCAACTGTTCCCTGTGCTGTTCACTCCCTCTGGGGCACCTGTCCTTGGCCACAGTCAGCAGACAGGACACTGGGCTAGATGGACCTTTGGTCTGACCCAGTCTGACTGCTCTTATGTTCCTGTCCGTTCGGGGAGGAGGGATCCCACGGCTGACATTGGGGGTGGGACAGGACTACTTATGTATTCAGTTTTGTGCATTAATGCTAAATCTCCAGCAAGCTCTAGTCCCCTGGTGGCACGTAACTGCGCCAGGTTATCAGAGGCACAAATCACCGTCTCTGCCTGTCCATCTCTCCCCAGACTGGTGATTAACCAGCAGGCTCGCAGCTGCCATCCATTTTTAAATAAATGAATAATACATAATGGGATGATAAATAAATAACATTCATACATGTGAACTTAGCCTCTGAGAAAATCCTTTTAGTTCACTAGGCCTGGGCACTCGGAAGGGGGCTGCCACGCATTTCCAATGGGCTGCCAGCCGGCGTCTAGATTTGGGGCGAGACAATGGGGGGGAGGGTTAAAAACAATTCGAATGCAAAGAGGGGGAGGGGACATGCTAGGTAGCTGCAGTGATAGGGATGGTGATTCCACCACCTCTCTAGGTACCACATTCCAGCACTTCACCGCCTTGCTTTAGGTGGGTGTCACTTTCGTAATACCAGGAGGAAAAAAACTGTGTGGGCAGAGACCAGTGGAATCCGGAGACCCTGCAGGTGGGTAACGGTGAACAGAATGTCTCATGGGCCATGCATAGAATCCTGATGAGCTACATGTGGTCTGTGGCACACAGGTTGCCCACCCTGGCTTAAAACCCTTTTTTTGGCCTCTGATGTAAACACATCACCATTCTTATTCCAGAATGTTTTATCTCCAATCACATTCCCAACCAGAGGCTGCTGGCTTATTACCTAGCAATAAAATGGTTAGTCTTTGGGGTGCTACAGGACTGCCTGCTTGGTTTTGTGAAGATTCAGACTAACACGGCAACCTGTCGGTCAGGTGCCTGGAGGGCTTGTCCTCATGTACTAGGATTACCATATAAAAAGAGGCCACCCCTGCGAGGGAGCATATCTGTATCAGAATCTACCCTGTAGTAATGTGTTATTGTACATCTAGGACCTTACTACAAGGTGAGAAGGTAGATTCTGATATAGATACACTCCCTCTCGGGCGGGGACCTTCTTTTAAAGGTCAGACAAGGTTACAGTACAGTACTGCAACTACAGCCTTGTGGCACTGTAGGCCTGGTCTAACCTGGGGAACAAAGTTGATCTGAGACATGCCAGTCTAGCTATGCCATTAGCATAGCAAAATCAATGTACCAGGATCAACTTTGTTCCCTAGTGCAGATCGGGGCTTTTCCGGCTCCTGCCAATGTTCCTGACTCCACGTGGGCTATGTCTACAGTAGTCATAGCAGTTGGCTGCTGATGCACAATTTTAGCTACTCTAATTGCATAGCTAAAACTGACTTATCAATGGCCGACCACTATGGGTGCCTATGGAGAAGAAGGCCAACGGGAACGTTTCTCCTGTCTACTGTCCTTAATCCTCACCACTCATGAGGAGTTCTGGGGTCGACTTTGACCCTGGAAAGTGCCGTTTTGCGCATGCATGAAACAAAACCCTGGCAGGCCAACCCTGAGCAGGTTGATCTTCTGTGACAGTATAGACATAGGCGCGATAGCATGGAGCGCCGGGGTCGACAGCTGAGCCCAGAGAGATCGATTTTGCTGCATTGTCACAGGCACAGGAAAATCAAACTCCGCAGGGTTGATCGCAGCACGCTGCCATGCGGTGAGTATAGACATATTCTGAGTGCAGAGCCCACTCTGCTGACTGGACTGCAGAGCTCTGCATACCCATGCTGCTAATCCAGCTCGTGAGAGGCAGTAGCTGTGTTGGTGGGAGAAGTCTCATGCTGTGCAGACAGGGGTTAGGTCAGTAGAACTGCACACTCAGTGGGGTGTAGTTACACCCTGAGTACAGGGGTTTTAAGCACTGTCAGCCTGGCCTCAGTGGAGGGCCCCTATTGCGGTGGTAAGATATAACTGCACCTCGCAGCATGAACCCCCTTCCCCCACACTCCTTCCCCACCCCCTCTGCTCATCAGGAAGCAGAAGTAACTGGAGGAAGGAGACGAACTCCCATGCCGAGAGACAAAGGGCAACCAGAAGGGAGAAGTGAGGCTGCCAGTAGGGGAGCCCATCAAGGTTGGCCCTGGCCTAAGAAGGAATCCCTGCTTAGCGAGGCCAAGGAAGCGTTTACCCATCAGTGAGTATGGACAGCACTGAGCAGCACCAATAGGAGGCCCAGGCATGGACCAGGAATTAGCTAAGGTCAGGTCTATGCTACACCCTTATCACACCTCGCTCGGCAGGGCACAATAGCCACCAGCTCTGGGGCAAGTGCAGGAGAGCGCCCCAGCCTGCAGACCTACTGCCTCTCGCGGAGGTGGGTTTCTGCTGTCGGGGCGGCACTATCCCTTTGTGTTCTCCGCAATCTCTGCAGCTGCATCGATGCAAATCTGTGGTGCAAATTGGACTCAGTGCCTATTGCAGCCACTGCAGCTGAGAGGGGAAAGCCAGCAGCACGAGGAAGGCAGGAGGACTCTAGGTTCCCAAAGCAGGCAGGTGACGGGGTCACTGCCGCCAGGACAGGCTGCATGTGCCCAATGTGCTGGTGCACAGTCATAAAGGGAGGCTGCTGGCAGACTGTGTGCCAGTGATTTGCTGCCTTCTGCTTGGTGGAGATAGAGAGCCCACTGAGCCAGCTCTGATTCTTTGAGCAAACTCTTCTCATTCACCTGCACCCCTAGGTGGCTGCTGAGTTACAGCAAACCCTCGATTTAATGGACTTCGGAAATAATGGACACTGTCCCCCTGCTCCGCTCCACCCAAATAAATGCTGGTGACTCACCAGAGCTGCTGGATTGCCAGGGCCAGAGAAGCCGCAGCACTTAATGGGCCAAGACCCGCGGGAGGTGGAAAAGCCAGGCCAGCAAGCAGTGCCTCTCCCAGCAATTGAGAAAAGGAGCTGGAGGTGTGACGGGAAGAATTGGGCAGGAGGGGTAAATTTTCCCTTCTCTTTTGTTAATCAGTTTGAGAGCTACATTATCGCTCAGGGAAAAGATACTGTGGTGGGGCACAGGCTGGGCCTCACTTCTACACACGTCCTTGTAGCTGAAGGACTTGATACATTTTTCACAACTGTTTTATTCATGGCTTTTTAAATTTGAAACCCTGGTGGTGAGACAAGGTGCCATCCTAACCCAGGTCCCATTTCTCCAGTGGCTGAGTGTCTCCTTCACTGCTAATCTCTGAAGGTCCTCAAATTCGTCATATTCTCCCCAGTGTAATTATTGGCTGGAGCCCAGGAAGTGATGCAAGAGGTCCAGGGTAAACATTGTTAACTCAACACACACACATGCAGAAAAATGCCAGCCAAACACTCCAGGGACCGAACTTCAGCCCCACGAGAGCAGGGCTGTTCCGCTTTGGAGGTTGTGAGTGAATATTCATATCCCCTAAGAGTGACCCCAAGATCCGCCATGACGCTCAAGACTACTACCCTGGTTTAAAACACTAGAGCTAAGCAGACCAGCAAGTCCCTGTTAGTTTTGACTCCTGAGTTTGCTCCAAATTGGCATTTTGGTAGCACTCAGCCACAGACCAGAACTCCCTTGTGCAAGGGGCTGTACAAACCAGAACAGACAGTGCTTGTGCAGAATAAATTTTGTTCTGTGCACCGAGGCATGGGTGGATGTGCACTGCCAGTCCAAACACAGGCCAACAGCCGCGGGCGCTCTGCTAATCAGCTGGGAGGTACCTGCATCTCTCCTGGGTGGCCGCCCCAGTGCTCCACTTACAGGGAAGACTGGTAGCAGCTCTGCACAGAGGGCCAGCCCCTTTCCACCCAAGCAAAGGGGCAGGCAGGGACGCGGTCACAGGGAGGGAAGGGATTTGCTGAGGGCTGCCCAGCAGGATGAGTTCCAGAGCTGGGAGCAGAACCGAGGCTGCTCTCTACTGGAGTCACTGGGGCCTGAGCCAGAGTAAACTGGTGTCGCTCCATCTCAGCCTAGGGCGCTGCTTTGATTTATACCAGCTGCCCCTGTTTCAAACACCTCCTCCGCCCTCCCTGCAAAACAAACCTTGTCCCTTCGCCTGCCAGCCCGGGAGGGTGCAGGCTGGCCAGCCACAGGGGCCAGCTGGAGGGACACAGACCCGCTCTCGGCTTCCTCCTGCCCTCGCTGCTCAGGTGCTGGGGGAGGGGGCAGCCTCCCTGTCGGCTGCCTGGTTTTATGCACATGGGCCACAAGAGGGGCGGGCCGGCAGGGCAGGAGAAAGGACCGGCTGTGCATTCAGCAGCCCTGTGCCGCGCGGCGCGAATGAGGCCAGCGCCTGTGTATATATTAGCGCCGGCGGCTGACCCCGCTGGGAGGGCTCCTCGGCTTGCTCCGCTCCCCGGGCGTGGGAAAAAGGCCTGGGCTCCTTTCACAGCTGGTCTAGCGGCTGCACTGAACTAATGGAGGGGCTGCCCGGGCTCACCCGCCTCCTTCTGTTCAGTTATTCAGCAGCTCCCCTTTCACAGCCCCTTCCAAGCCCCTCATTGTTCCGGGCCGGGCTGCGCTGAAATGCCACTTGTCTCCCAGAGAAGCCGGCGGCGCGGGGATGTTCCCCCGCTCAGTCTGGAGACAGGACAGACAGCGCGGGGGCTGCGCCAGCCCGTTGCAAGGCACGGGGCGCTGGGGGTTACCTACAGCGTCTCAGGGGCGTTACTCCGGGGTCAGTGAGACCGGAGAACGGCCCCAAGGGCTGGAGGTGGTCCCATCTCTGCGCGCGGGGCGAGGACTGCTCCAGGCAAAGCCAGGTGCGCAGCTGGAGTAGCCTGGCAAAGCCCCACAGGAGTAACGTGCCCCCTAATCTGTTCCACCCAGGTGTGGAATATTTTTTCGGTGTGCACAAGGGCAGGTGCGAATGTGCACCACCGGTGGAAACCAAACCTAGGTGTGAACTCTCCGCCCGTCAGCTGGGCAGCACCGGAATCCCCCCAGAGCGGCCGCCCGAGCTCGGCTTCCAGGGAACGCTGCGCAGGAGGCGAGGGAGCAGCGCTTGAGTGGGCCACACTCTCAGCGGGAGGCCTAGGGAGGGAGAGCGCTACAGCACCCGGGTCTGGGCTGCCCCCTGTCTTGGTGTTACACATCTTTGCACCCTTGAAACAGCCACGGACTGTCGCCAAGTAGTTTGCCCCTTGGGATGCCTCGGCCCCGCAGAGCCAACAAAGTAACCGGGAAAGGCAGAGAAGGAAGGGAAGGAACATGCCCGTGGCGGCACAGAAGGTTGGTGGCAGAGCTCTCGCGCCAGTCTCAGGCCGGTGCCTTCTCAGCGGTCTCTGAATTAAAGCCCCCACATCAAATAGTTCTTCCCTCCCCAGTGATCCTTTGCAGGACAGGGCACTGGGTATCTGTGTTTCAGCCTGCACAGCTCCAGAGGTCAGAGATACAGGATATATTTAAGCTGCCTCTAACCTCCCCCCCCGCTCCCCTGGCAAACTTTTAACTGTTTATCACACTGGGCTGTGACAGCCATAAAACAACTCCTGTGTATTCACATGCAGCGAGGCTTAAGATTAACCACCAACCCTGGACGCTCCTTGTGGAACAGACCAAGATAAAATCTGTACTGGGGACAGAGCAGCTGGCGTAGCCCCTTCTCCAAGGACCTCTCTTTCTGACAGAGGTTCCTCACTCAGGGCAGGCGCCTGCACACCCCCCCGTGTGGTGAGGGCCCCATCACAAGTCTTCAGTGCTCGGGGGTCTCACTACACTTGTTTCCCCCTAACTTCGCCCCACTGCCTTTCAAGGGAGATTGTGCTTCTAACGGCGCTCAGCGGACATGGCTGGAAAACAAGAAACAGCCTGTTTAAAGGTGATTTTTGCCCCATCGCCAGGAGAAGCGGGGTGACCCACTAGAGCTGATACAGAGCAGGTCTCTGTTCCGGTGTGGCTGGGGGCTGAAGAAGTGGGTCTGTCCCGCGAAAGCTCATCACCTGATAGATTATTGTGTTCGTCTCTGCAGTGCTACTGGGCTGCTTTTTTGTTTTGATAGGACAGATCTTAGCTTTGATTGTGATGCACCCAACAGACCTGATTCTCCATAGTTCCAAGCTCTGCTCTAAGCGAAAACCATTGGCTATGTCTACACTAGAGGGTTTTGTCAACAAAACCTGGGGGGCATCCAGATTCCCAAGGCGTTCTGTCCTCAGTAAATCGACAGAATGCAGCACTTCTGTCAACAGTCTTAGCCCGCTCCCCATGAGGCAGAACACCTCTGTCGACAGAAAGCTGGGCCGGATGCTCCTGGGGCAGGGGGCCTTCTGTCAACAAACAGGGCTTCCGGGACACTGACTAGTCCCGTCTGTTGTGGTTCCAGTTGGCTGTTCTGTCGAGAGAGCGGCCAAGCAGTCTGGCCATTCTCTGTCGCCAGAGCAGAGCACCAGAGCGATCCACCGTCCTGTGTGGCTGTGATCAGCCTGCTGCAGGTTTGTTGGCAGATTGCCATAGTGTAGATGTAGTCTAGCGTTTGAATGCTTTGCCTGGCCATATGACGAACCACCTGCCTCTGCCATTGCCAGCTGTGCTACAGGAGAAGTGAGTTTCAGACTGAGTCGTGGTTCAGACCTTAGAACCAACTTGCAAACTCCAGGTGTCCATTAAAAAGGGTTATTTTCATTGGCAGGTGCCTCTGTGCTGTCTGGGCCTGGAGGGGGATGTATCAAAGGCTACCAAGAGGGGTGAGTCTCCCAGGGCTGCCTCGTCAGTGTTATCATTACCTTCAGTGCCATTTCACACCCCCTTTGCATAGTGTGAATGACACCACCCGGGCAGGGCCCTGATGGACAGGACCCAGGAGATTTTCAGGCCTGGCTGATGCTTTGGAAGGCTGTTTCAGTGCAGGCTGGCCCTGGGCTATGTGGGAGGGTTGCCCTCACTGTAGGAGTACCCAGACACCCCTGGCTAACAGTCGCTGTGTGGCTGCAGTGGTCACTTTTCCTGTTACGTGGCCAGGTCCCCCATTTACCTTCCCCTTCCAGGGGACCAAAGTCAACCGCAAAGAGTCCCACGTCTGCACAAAGGTGCCTCTGGCTCCAGATCCTGGGAGCTCACATCCTTCCTCTGGGATTTCCAGGGGCTTTGTCTCCTCCTCCAGACTCCTTGCTGCTGTTTCCCCAGCAGCTCTCGGGCTCGCCCTGTTTAGGCCTCTTGAACTCCCCTTACTGCGTCCCCTCACAGAATACATCCCAGTGCCTGCATCCCCCGAGGGCCCAGATCCTGACCTCCATTCAGGTTGCACTGCAGGGCCTGCTCACACTCAGCACCCCCTCCACTCCCTTCCCAGAGAGGGGTTTCAAACTCACCCGTTATTACAGCCCTCCGGTCCTTATAGTAACCAGCCTGCTCTGCCCAGCTGCACCTCAGGATCAGTTAGGCCTGGCTCCAGCACTCCCTGTAAGCTGGGTGCTTGGGAAGCACTGTCCAGACAACAGGAGCTGCAGAGGAGAAGGCTCTCCTGGGCTGGCTCACTGGGGTGGGGCAGACAGGGCTGGGGGCTGGTGAGCCGCAGATGGCCATTTAGCTGTAAGCAAACGAAGGCAGCTCCCCCCAGTAGAGGCTGTTAGGAAAAGATGCTCCTAGGTGCTGGACCTAGAGGTGCTGGGGGGCTGCTGCACCCCCATACAGCCCAAATACGTGGGTTCCACCCTCAGCACCCCCCCCAACAAAAACATCCAGCCCCCTGGGCTGTCTCTGAGAAGGCAGGATCTCTGCAGTGCCTGAGCAGGGGAGAGGACAGGCCCTAGGACTTGTTCTGTCTGACAAAGGGGTACCACTGCCTCCACCCACCCCCAGGCCTGTTGGCAAATGCAGGGCCATAGACACTAGCAAGTGGCGGTCACCAGTGATTAGATCGAGAAGGCCTGGGCCCCTGGGAGGCTCCTTCTGCATGAGCACATGCGTGCTTCCCCTTCTGCCCACAGACATCAGGGTCTCCGAACAGGATGGAGGCACAACTCACAACTCCCTCCGGCTCCAGGGCCCCCACAGGCAAATCTAGCAACTCAAGGAATCCTAGAACCCGAGGGCCGGACAAAACCTCAGCAGGTCACAGAGTTCATCCCCCTGCCCAAAGCAGGACCAGTCGCAACTAAACCATCCCAGCCAGGGCTGTGCCAAGCTGGGACTTAAACACCTCTAGGGATGGAGATTCCACCACCTCCCTCCATAACACATCCCAGGGCTTCACCACCTGCTGGGGAAAGAGCTTTTCCTAATATCCAACCTACATCTCCCGCTCTGTAACTTCAGACCATTGCTCCTTGTTCTGCCGTCTGTCACCACAGAGAACAGGCTTTCTCCGTCCTCTTCAGAGCCCCACTGCAGGAAGTTGGAGGCTGCTATCAGATCACCCCTCAGTCTTCTCTTCTGCAAACTAAATAAGCCCAAATCCCTCAGCCTCTCCTCATAGGTCATGTGCTCCAGCCCCCAGGGCTGGGGATGTGGCCAGGCCTGGTAATGGAGCAAGGCAGAGAAAGAACCCACCCCTTCACTCACAGTCACACACGCAGCCAAGTGCCCCCTCCCCAGACACATCACCTCCTCCCTATCCCATAAGGCCCAGCTCCCTGCTGCCCCATGCGCTGTGTAGCAAGGGATGGATTCCAACCCCACAACCTGCACTGCAATCCGACGGTTTCTATTCCACATGATGTGATGGAGTGGGGGATACCTGTGTGTATGTGAGTGGCTCACAGAGGGTGTGGGGCTCCTGCTGAGGGTAACCTTGATGACCAGGTAACACCTTTGTACTGCAGACAAAGGAGGAGGTGGAGCCTGAGGGGTTTGAATTGGAACTGGGAGTTGGGAAGCAGTTAGTCTGGGCTGGGAGAGAGAGACAAAGGAGGGGGCAAGGCCCCAGCTCTGGGGGCCCCTCGGGGCCTCCTCTCCCCAACATGGATTGGACTGGCTGTCTCTGCCTGCTGTACTGACTCCTCTGTACGATGCTGTGTCCTGTCGGCTAATAAACCTGCTGTTTTCCTGCTGAGTGAGAGACTCTCCTGCCTGCGGACAGGGTGCAGAGCTTGGGGGACCCCAGAACCCCATCACACATGCCCTGGAGGGAAAGTACACAGCTAAACCAGCAGGCACAGCAAATTCTGGAGAGGGACCAACTGGGTTTTTGGTTTCCTCCGTATATTTTACAAACCCGGCTGTATTTAAATCTCAGGGGGGCAGCCGTATCAGTCGGTAACTTGGCAAACTACTGCCAGCCTGTGGCACCTTAGAGTCTTTTGTGGGTAAAACCCTCTTCCTCAGACAGATCTGGGGTGGAGAAACAACCCAGGGCTCATATAGCAGGAGTGTGGGGACTGCGGGAAGGGAATTACAGAAAGGAGGTTCCCTGTCACTAGTCTGCTCCCTGCTGTATGAGCCCTGGATTCTGTACTCCCACTCCAAAATCCACCTGAGGACAGGGGTTTTACCCACGAAAGCTGCTGACCTAATTAATCTGTTAGTCTTGAAGGGTACGGCTACACTATAACAAATGTATCCTGAAACAGCAACTCCATGTCTGAACACAGCACCCAAAACAGCAGGGCTGTTTCCACTGTGGTATTCCAGTTCCAGTACCCCCTCGTCCTACGAGGGGTAACAGGATCTTTGAAATAGCCGCTTATTTCAAACCTCAGTGCCGTTTATGCAAATTGCATAAGTTCTTCTGAGTTACAGCTACAGTGCAGCCGTCGCTGCAGGGTATGTCCACACAGCGGCCTTACTGCAACATAAGCTATTCCGGAATAGTTCACTTCAAACTAAGGCTGCTGCACCCAAAGATGTGTTTTGAAATAGCACTTAGCAATTGTGAGACACAGGCCAGCTCGCACAGAGAGTCTACTTCAACTGACAGCCATTGGACACACTGTGACTACTTGCGCAATAGATGCTATTCCCTATCTACACAGCCTCTGGTTCCAAACCGGCGCTGCTCCACGCAGAATGAGGTTTACCAGTTTCAAAATCAGCCAACCACCAAAATCGGTTCAGTTGTTTCTGAGGCTGAAATTTGAGAAAGATGACAGAAATTCTGGCAACTGGTTCACTGAGGCGCTCCAGTGCTTCGGAGCCGGGCTTTGGAATTCAGGAGGAGGTTTGTCCTGGTGTCAGGCATTTTTGTGTCCCTTGTGAGCATCTGTCTTCACTCAGCTGAGTTTTAAACCCTCTGAAAGGACCTCAGGCCACACCTGCTCTGCAGAGATTTTGCTGAGTTTGAGCCCCGAGTCTTCCAAAGATTCCAACCAGACAGAGCAGCCTCGCTCCCCTCCCAGCTGCCGCCTGTGACCAGACTGAACACGTGCCAGCCCCGTAGAGTCAGGCTGGAGGGGCCCATGTGATGGAGGGTGGGCGGTGCATGTGTGAGACTCAGGCTGGATGTGTGAGACAGGCAGAGCAGCTCCCAGCGGCTAAGGATGACCCTGGGGCTATAACCCAGGCTGGCAGGTAACACCTCTGCCCTGAACACAGAGGAGGGAGGAGCCGAGCTGGTTTTGAATTGGGGGTGGCAGTTAGACGCTAGGAGGAGAGGGAGCTGGAAGGCAGCCAGCCAAAAGCTACACCCCAGGGGGCACCCCTCGGGCTCCTCTCCCCAGGACGGGTCTCTGGCTGCTGCACTGACGCTTCTGTGAGAAACTGGGCCTCTGTCGCCTAATAAACCTCCTGTTGTACCTGCTGAGTGAGAGTCACTCCCGCCAGCGGACGGGGTGCAGTGCAGGGGGACCCCTGAACCCCATCACAGCTGATCAGGAGACCTCTCCTGCTCATTCACCGCACACCATCCAAACATCTATCTACACCCAAATGAGGCTGGCATCCTACAGGCAACTTCCCTCCCTGCCCAGCCTGGAGCCATTCCCAGCACACAGTCTAGGCCCTGTAGGGAATGAGGCAGGGAAAATCCTATGTGATCTTGGCAGTTGCCTTGTAATGCACGTGCACCCACAGACAGAGGAGGACACAGCGGCGCACTGAATAACTTGAGCCCTGGGCTTTGCAGCCGTAATGTCCTTTGGACACTGATTCTTGGTCCCTCATCGGCCTGACCCAGAAATCCTTCAAGATGATGGGAGACTGGCCAAAGATTTGAGGGGCCATTGGATCGTGCCACGAGTGTGTGTGTGGGAGGTGGGTGAACAATGTGTAAGGGCAGGTTACCAGACGCAAGTCTATTAACCCATCCTTTGCCAGCAGGAACAGGCACCAAGCCCCCGACTACAAACCTGCCGACTTACACCCCACCACCAAACGTACTCAAGCCAAAGGGGCAGGGAGAAGAATTTTGCCAGGCTCCAGGTTTCCAGGCTGTCTCACACCCCCCACCCCCACCTTTGCAGCACTCGGATGTTGCCCTTTCCCCAGCTGGTTTGGACTTTCCCACCCAGCACAGCCAGGGAGTTTCCATAGAAACATGAAGATATTAAACAGTAAATAATTGTTTTAAATGGCTCCAGCTCCCTGTGTTTCACTGTCAGCCTTGCAGATCATTGTCCCTGCCAGCCACCAAGATACCTCCCCACTCGTCACCTCTTCTCCAGGCTGTTTGTGCTGCCTGGGTTCATCACATGGCCATCTCCTGCTGTCTCCAGGCAAGGGCCAGGTTGGGCTCCCCACCAGTGTTTCCTGTAAGCTGAGTACTTGGGTGGCCACTCAGGAGAGATGCAAATGCTGCCCAGCTGATTAGCAGAGTGTCTCCAGCCAGCAGCATGTTTCTATTGGTGGTGCTCATTGGTGCAGCTTTGATGCACATAACAAAATTTATTCCACACTTGAATGAAAAAAATTAGAGGGAACACCGGTCCCTGCCTGCATCTCATCTGCTCATCCTATGCTGAGGGTGTTTCATGACCCAGGCATTCAGAGCTGGGGGGCAGATGGACTCATGGCCCCACCCCACTGGTCACGGACAGCACCAGCACACGGGCTGCAGTGACTGTCCTGATCTGGGTCCCTCGCAGCCATGCCCCAGCTGTCCCACTGTGCACCCTCCCTTCAGTAACAGCCCTGAGCCCAGCAGGATGGCTCAGCTGAGAACCACGAGCAAGGGCTGCCTCTGGAATTAGGCTCTAGAAAAGCAGCCAGCACTTGATCCAAGAACCCTCCATTCCGACTTGCCCTGAAACGTGAGAACCACTGGGTCTTCCACGAGCTTCCATGGGAAGAGCCCCCTGGAATCCACAGTCACTGAGATCCCGCGCACCCCTCCCCCACTGTCCCCTCAGAGCACCTCCAAGCCCCGCAGAGATCCCCAATGAACCCAAGCCCTGGCCCCTCTCCCTACACCCACAGAGCTTTGCCGGGGGAGGGGAGGGAGCTGCTTTATGTCAACCAGGCAAAATGCCAAGCCTGGGCCACTAGGGTCAGAACTGCAACGGAGCTGGACAAACTGGGAAAATGGCCTGAGGGAGTCAGAGTGAAATCCGACTGCAGAGGGCTCCAGGTGGGGAGGAACAACACCCTCACACACGCAGAATGGGAAGGGGATCCCCAGGAAGGAGCACTGCAGAAAGGGGCCTGGGGGCCAGAGTGGAGCACAAGCTAAATAGGAGTCATTGATGTGACCCTGCTGCAGAACCACTCTGGGGCGCACGAGCAGGAGTGTGGTGAGCCGGCGGGAGAAGTCGTTCTTCCGCTCTGCTCAGGGCTGATTAGGCCTCGACTGGAGCTTTGCGTCCAGCGCTGGGCCCTGCACTTCAACAGACTTGGAGACATCGGAGAAGGTCCAGAGAGGAGCAACCAGAACGATGGGAGGTGGGGAGAAGATGCGCTGCCAGGGAAGATGAAAGGAACTGGGCTAGGCTGGCTCGGAGAAGAGGAGGCTGAGGGGACCTGACCACCTCCCAAGAGTGTTAAGGAGGAGGGAGAATAAATGTTCTCCTTCACCGCTGGGACAGGGCAAGGAGCAATGTGCTTAAACGGCACCGAGGGAGGCCTAGGGTGGACGTTAGGAGAAACTTCCTGCCTGTGGGGTGGTCAAACACTGGAATGCTGCCTGGGGAGGTTGCGGAATCTCCAGCGCTGGAGATACTTAAGAGCCGGTCAGACAGACACCTGTCAGGGACGGTCTAGTTGGTGGCTGGTCCTGCCGGGAGGGCAGGGGCTGCACTCAATGACCTCTCGAGGTCCCTTCCAGGCCTAGGGGTCTATGATTCTAGGCTTCCTGTCGCATTTCTGGGCCCGATTCTGCTCTTCCTCATCCCAGCCTGAGTCCCAGCTGCCAGCGCGGAAGCCAATGGGGCTGCGGCAGGAGAGGGAGGCTCTTGGGGTTCCCCTAACCGTGCAGCACCAGGAAATTCACACCCCCTATGAACCAAGACGGGCTGCGGTGGCTCTGTGCGATCGTCCCAGAAGCAAACCCGCCTCTGCCCGAGGGCTCAGCCCAGCCCCAGCCCCGGGCACCAAGCAGCACGGAAAGGTGGGATCCGTTGGCTGGGCCGATTCGGAGGCCGTGTATCCAGCGCCCGCCAGCCTAACGCCGCCGCTAAGGCCTCTCCCGGGGGCCAAGCCTCAGGCTCCAGACCCTGGCAGCTCGGCACGAAAACCAGCCGCCACCTCGGCCGATGCGGTTCAGGGAGCCCGCCAGCCTTGCGTCCCCTCCGCGGCATGGCTGGGGAAGCTGAGGCAGGGAGAGGCAAGAGGCGGGCAGGGGGGCGCCCGGCCCGCGCCCCGAGAACCCCCTCGGGGCCCGCTTTCCCCCAGGTGCAACAGTCAGAGGGGTGCCACCGAGCCAACGCCGCCCGCAAAGACCCTTTCCCCGCGGGCCCGGACCCAGCGGCTGCGCCCCCGCTTGCGGACCCTGGGAGACAGCCCGGAACGCGCCAGCGGTGCCAGTCCCAGGGGGTCGGGGCACCCGGCCGGGGCAGGCGGCCAGAAAAGCCCCCGCAGCCCACTCGGCCCAGGCCTGGGAGGCGGCACGAGAGCCCAGACAGGACCCGGGGCGCGAGGCCGAACTCACCCACACAACAGGTGGCGGTGGCGGTGAGGAGATGGCCGGGCGCGCCCGCAGCCACCCCGCCTCCAGCCGAGTGAGCGCCCGCGCCCAGGCAGCGGCCTGCGGTTTCCTGGGCTGGAGAGCAGCATGCGCGGGGCTGCCGCGGGGGGCGCAAGGCCGCTCCTGACCCACCTGCCCGCCTGCCTCGGCCGGACCAAGGGCGGCGGGAGGCTCCGCGCGGACGTGAAGAACCCCCCGGCGTCCTGCGCCCCCGCCCCCGTCCCCCAGCCCACCCGCCACTCTGCAGCTGCAGCGCCGGCGGGGCCGTGGGTCCAGCCGCTCTTTGGGACGGGGCCTCCCTGCAGCAACAGCCCCTCTGGCACGGGCCCGGACGGGCCGAACCGCCCTGCGGAGCCTTAGCGAGGGGGTCCCCCAGCCTTCCCCGTCTGTGGGCGGGACGAATGTTACCGAGCGCCCTGAGACCTGCGCACCGCCATGGGGCCCCCACGCTGCCGGCGTTACTGGTCAGCCGGGCGCCCAGCGCTCAGGAGCGCGGGCCCTGCGCGGGGCTGGCCGCGGTAACCGGAGCGCGGCGGGGGCTGTGGATTAACAGAGCCACCCCCGGACCCCAGCACAGCCCCGCATAGAGATCCCCAGGCCAACAGTGCCCATGCGGCCCAGGCGGCTCTGCGGGGTGGGGAATAAACCTTCCCCTGTGCGCTGAGACGTGCGCCGCCCACCGACGCCCGCTGCCGGCTGGGGCGCAGCGTCACAGAGACGTGCCGAGGATGAGCGGCCTGCGCAGGGGTGAAGGGGCGCAGCCCCGGTTCCATCCCTGCGCCGGGGGTGTGCTGGGTGCGCACACGGCGGGGGACACCCCTGGGGAGGTGGCTGAGCCCGACCACACACTGCGCACAGAGCGGCCAGCGAGCACATGCCCCGGCCGAGCCGCCCCTGGCCTGTGACACCTGGGGCCGTGTGCCCGGGGTACGCAGCCCCATGGGCCGGCCGGTTGTGCCTCCCCGCAGGGCTCCCTGGGAGCAGGGCCCCGGCCCCGGCCCGAAGGGGCTGGTGAGCGTGTGACTCCCCGTGGCGGTGCCTGGAGCGCGCCACAGAGAAGGAAAAAGGAGAGACGCACAGAGCTCCCCGGGCGCCGGTCCGCGCGTGGCGGTTACAAGGACCCAGCAGGTGCGCGCAGGAGGGCCCCCGCCACAGCGCTCCTGAGCCCTCTGCCCGCTCTGGCGTCATGGGCCGCGGCCGCCTTTGCACCGCGCCGGGCGCACGGGAGCCCTGGAGACACGGCGGCCAAGCGCAGAACACGGAACGCCGGAACTGGGCCGCCGGGTCCCAAGCGGCCAGTGCTGCCCCCTCCGTTCAGACCACTCGCCCTGGCCCAACTCAAGCGCGGCCCGGGGCTGCGCCTGTGGCTTTCAGGCTGGCCGGCCGCAGGCTGCCCAACCCCAACCCCAACCCCAACCCAGCCACTGCTCGCCCCGGCGTCTGCGCAGCTCCCCGAGGTGTCTGCACCGGCGTCCACCGAGCCGTGTCCCTGCCAGCGGAGCCCTGGGGCGGCTGCCCCGCAGAGAGTCCGGGGCTGATCTGCCGGAGCCGGCAACGCGCGTTTCCACGGGCGGTTCGTGCGTTCCTCCCGCAGCCGGAACAACCCCAGGCGCTGCGGTAACCGAACGAGCGGAACAGCGGCCCGGGGCGCGGCAGGGACGGGGGGAAACAGTCAACAATAGCGAAGCGGGCCGGAACAGACAATAGGGGCCACGGGCTCCGAACAGCAACGTACCGGCCGCTCGGGTACCCGCAAGCAACGGCCCCTTCCCCGCCCCCGGGCCGCCCGCATGACCGCCCCGGCCTTCGAGCAAAGCCGGCCGGGTGGGGGGACAAGAAGCTGCTGGAGGCTGCACCGGGCCCAGCAAATCGCCGGGGCCTCAGGAGAAGGGGCAAAGGCGCCGAGCTGTCACCCGACGAGGCCCGGCCCGGGCCAGGCAGCGCAGTCCCGGAGGAAGGGGGTCGGTTCTTACATTCGGTTCTCTAGCTTTATGATATCACATACACTCATACAGCTAGATAACCAAAGATAAAACCCGACCCGGTCCGGCCAGGCCGCTCGCAGCGCAGCGCAGCGCGGCGCGGCGCGGCGGCACGGGCGCTGCTCGGCTGTCGGGGCCACGCACCCCGCCCCGCCCCGCGCCGCGCCCAAGCCCTCTCCGCCGCACGGGGTCCCCTTCCACGTCCCCAGCTCGGCAGCCTGAGCGGGGGAGGCGGAGAGGAGGCGCCCAGGCAGGAGAGCTGAACACGCCCTCCCGCACCCCGGCTGACCGGCCTGCCGCCTCCTCCCGCGAGGCCACCTGGCAGCCCCGCTCCGCGCCCGGCTCCGGCTTCGCAGGTCCCGCACGCCGCTGAGCCGGGAAAGGCGGAGTCACCAGGAGGCCAACGCTGAGAAAACACGTGCACCCCTGAAGGGACCGCCCCGAAATTCCCCCCTGCCCCCGGGCCCGCTTAGAGCTGCTCCTGCGGCCGCCTCCCCGCCCCAGGCTGGGCCCCGGACGTTCCTACGGCTGGAGGGCCAAGCGGCTGCGGCCCAGCCACCCCCGTCCCCTCGCGAGCCGCTGCAGGGCCCGGCCGTGGGGAGCAGCTTCTTCCCTCTCTGCCTGTTACGAGGCAGCGCCCGGGCCGCGCTGCAGCCGGGCAGCGGGAAGGGAGAGGGACTCCGCTCCTGTGCCCCGGGCCAGCCCCGCCAGTACCTCCCGGCCTTGCGCTGCTCCCGGGCTCTCCGCCCGCCCTGGACCCGGCGCCGACCAGCCTCCGAGGGTGCGGGAGGTGGGCGCGCAGCGACGGCCGAAGGCCCCAGCGCGCTCCGCCGCCCTTCGCTCTCTCCCCCTAAACTTGATCCGAGCTCTGCTGGGAGCAGCCGAAGGGCGGGGCGGGGCGGGGCGGGAGACGAGAGGCTCCGGGCGGGGGACAAAGGCAGACGCCGGGCCGGGCCGGGCCGGGCCAGCCTGCGGAAAGGCCGCTCCTGCGCGGGAGCCCGCCCGCCAGGGCAGAGGTCAGGCTCCCATTCGCCGCGCTTCTTGCTCCGTGGCTGCACAAGTGGCGTCCGGAGGGGCTCTGCCCGGCCTGGCCCCCGGCCTCCCCCGGGCCCCCGCCCCCGCCAGCTCCCCCGCAGGCTCAGAAGTGCCCCCGGGCCCGCCCCCGGCCTCAGCGCCCGGCTGGCTGCGCACCCCCGACCTGGCGCCACTTCCCCCCTTTGCTTTAGGCCTGTTTCCAGCGCTGGAAACTGACCCTTCAGGCCAAGTCCCGGGGGGCTCCTCCGCCTCAGATTTCCCGGCCGGAGCCTTCAGTTAAACCCCCGGCAACAGCCGCGACTGACACACGCAGGAGACTTGTCTGAGATCCCGCGACTTCCACTCAGGGAAATGGCTCAAGCCCCCGCCCGCCGCCGCACCAGGAGATTCTCTTCCCCGGATTGGATCCCACAGGCCCCGGTGCACGGCGCTGCCCGTCTCAACTGGCCCTAATGGCGAAGGAAGATGGGGGCAGTAACCCCCTGCCGCTGCATTAGGGAGTGCGCGGCGGGGGGGGACAGAAATCAACCTGCGCTGGGGCGGAGTCTGTACTGGGGGGACTGGGCGTCGGGGCTTGTTACCGTCTCCTGTGTCGCCGCAAGACGAGACCTTTCTCTTCGGGGAACGCCCCTGGCCCGGCCCCGCCCCGCCAACAGCTCAGCAGTTTCTAGCCCGAGGCCTGGGGCGGGTTTCCAGGCGGGCGCCCAGGGGACACGTCTCAAGCAGAGCAGGCGGCAGCCTCAGGTCTGGGCTCTCGCCGCCCCTGTGGGGACCAGGTGTGCGAACCTACACTGGGGGCAGCAAGGGGGGTCCTGGGGGGAGTCTGGACGGGACCACGGCCGTCGCTCCGGGATCGGGCCCCCTGGGTGCGGCCCCCCGCCCCGGAAGCAAACGCGGCCGCGCGGCTCGGACCTTTGTCCGGGTTCAGCCCCCCCCGGCTGCCTCTCGGTCGATTTTCACCCCTCTGGTGCAAATTTCTCACCCCCCCAACTAAAACTACTTCCAGGCTGCGTGGCCCGGCCCCGCGGAACCCGCTCGCCGCCAGCCGGAGCGCTGCCCGGGAGGCGGATTTACTCTGTCGCTATTGTCTGTACGCCCCCCCCCGCCCCCGCGCCTGGCTTTACGGCGAAGTCACGGGCAGCCCCTCGCGGCTCCGGGAGAAGGCCCAGTCCTTACGCACATCCGCGCGGAGCTCCCAGGGTCCTTCCCCAGCGCCCGTCCCTGGATCCTCTTACCTCCGCAGCCGCCGGCCCCGCTCTGTGCCGCGCGGAGCAGGGGTCTCGGCAAGAACCCCCAGAAAGTTGCGGGCCCCGCTCCGCTGGCTCTGCGCCTCCCGCGGCCAGAGATTCGCCGCACGCCGGAGTTTGGGCCATCGCAGCGCCCGGCCGGGCAGGTTCGCGGCCCGCGGTCTGCGGTGCGAGGTCCCCGGCCGGCCTGCGAGGCGCCGGGGCGAGAGGCCGAAGATGGAGGGTTGGAGATTGACTCTAACTGCCGCCGGGAAATGGCCTCGTGGAAACGCGGCGCGTCCGCCTCTGATCCACGCGCGGAGCGGAGCTCTCTGAGCCAGCGGGGGAGTCTTCTTCTCGGGGTCGCGTGTAGTTGGAGAGACATCTCTGGCCTTGGCTGCGGGCGCTGCTGCCCATCGGAGGCCCCTTATTTTCAAAGGAGGAGGCCGAGAGCCGGCGTGCGGGGTGACGGGCCCTCTGGTGTGTCTGACCTCGGGCCCATGCGATGGCAATTATCCTGCCAGGGAAAGAAACCCTCGGGCCAGCGCCGGGAGCCACGCAGGGCCGGCGGAACGGAGGCAGGGCCCTCGGAAGTCCTGCGGGGCAGAGTAAAGGGGATATTCCGGGCAGCAGCCGAGAGGGAGGAGGTGCGTTAGCCAACTTCTCCCGGACCGCCGGGAGCCCTGGACAGACGCCGGAGGCGGGGTCACCTGGCACCACAGCAATGCGCGGCCCCCTGCCGGGGGTGCCGGCCCGGCCCGGCCCGGGATCTCTGGGCCACAGCCTTCGGAAAGCGGCTCCTGAGTTTCTTCCGCAGAACCTGGCCTGGGCCGTCCCCGGACAGCAGGAGCAGGGGCAGTCTGGGCCCTTGGCTCCCGCCCGCCTGCGGCGCGGCTGGGTACGGAGCAGGCACAGCGAAGCTGTCTCCCGCCCTGCTCCCCGCGGCGGAGGGGCCAGGGCCGCCCGGGACTGAAGCGCACTTGGAGCGAGACGTCGGCAGAGCTTGGCCCGCTCCGGCTCCTGGCCCGGCCTCGAGCGGCCCCAGGCTCGCCAGCCGCTCGGGGCAGGAGCTGAGCAGGAGGGCTGGCAGGCGCCGGGAGGAAATCCCGCCCCACAGAACCCGCCGCCGGCCCCACCTGCAGCGCTGGCTCGGATCTGGCGCTGCCCTCCCTGGAAAAGCCCGGGCCCTCGCCCCATTTCGCCTTGGAGCTACACGGCTCAGCCCCGCGTGGTAACCGGTCCCGGCGAGCAACTGGACGGGAGGGGGCAAAACCAACCGAGGACCGGACACCTGCCCCCAGCACAACATTCCCCGCAGCGGGAACAGGGCCAGCGCCGGCCTTAACCCTCCCTTCCACCGGCTCTGCTCCCTCCTGCACCCCCGGGCCCGGCCTCTGCAGCGCACGGCCCAGGCTCAGCCAGCCCCGGGGTCCGGAGAGGACCCCTGGGGCTGGCCAGCGCCTTAGCGTGCCCTAGAGCCCCTCGCCAGGCCGAATAGATAACCGATGTCTGAGAAAACCTGGGAGCCCAGCCCGGCTGCCAGGGCCGCGCAGCGCCGGGGGGTTTCCACCGCTGCTTCCCGCCGGGAGCCTGGGAACACCCACCCAACCCCTCGGTGTCCCAGCGCCGCTGGTGCCCCCAGCATTAGTCAAGAGCAGCTTCCCCGCTTGGCCCGTTACTTTTATTCCTGGGGCTGATGGAGCGGCCTCAGCACCATGCGCAAAAATCGGAGCCATTTTCAGAAGTGCGCGCAGCCCCCTCACTCTCCCTGGGCACCAGAAGGACAGCTCTGAGCGGGGTTCTGCACATGCGACTACCCACCCCCCCATGTAGTCACAGAGCGTTTGTCCGGGCGTCACAATAACAAACAGGCACCTTAGAGACCAACCAACGTATTAGGCCATGAGCCTTTGTGGGTGAGACCAAGACATGGTCCATTTTCATTTCACCAAGTGGCTTTTACCCAGCGAAGCTCCTGACTAAGCAATACGAGTAACTGTAATGCACAACCCTCTCCCCGCTTTGCAAAACCAGCCAGTGGCCATAAAGACCTTGTCAAAATCTTTCGGACCCTGCGCGGACGCAGGAAAGCGACTCTGATATGAATTAACACAAACAAGTCCAAGAGGCCCTTCTCCAGGACCCTGTGTTCCGGAGACTCGAAACTTCCGGTTTAAAATGAAGCCCCCGGGGTCTAGGACCCTGCAGAAGCTAAACCCCCTCCTGGACAGGGCCTCAGCTTTGCGAAGGGACGGCTGGAACGGGGCTGAGACCCGCCCGCGGGGGCAACACACTGTCCTGGTCCCGGCAGGTGTTAGGCGCTGCATGCCCGACGCAAAGGAAAGGGCCATGCGAGGAATGGGAATTCCAGGACTAAGTCTCATCAGAGGCAAACGGAGCTGTCACGCGGAGGAACAACAAGACACGCCCCCCAGCCCATCTCCGGGCGTTTGAACCACGTGGGCTTGGAGAGTCAATTGTGACCCTGTTTCTTCAAATAAAAAGGCCCCTCTTGCTGTGAGAGCGCCCCCCGAGCAGGGATTCTCCGCCTTGCCCCCCCCCAGCCCCGCGTCACAGGTACTGAAGCCAGGGTCCCCCCCGCACCGAGCCGCACCGGGAGGGAGCGTGGCCTTGCAAAGCCCCCTCCTAGAAGATGCCGCAGCCCACCTGGGCGCAGATCCTCGGCATTCATCCTTCCCAGGGGCTCTGGCCCCGATCCAGCCACGCGCTTCGACGGGAGCTGAACTTACACGTGAACCAATGCCCGAGCCGTGCAGCAGGCCCAGCCGATGGGTGCGCACGGAACGGCCCCCTGGAGCTCAGTGGGAAACGGGGTATCCCGCAGAGCGCAGGACCCTTGTACAGAGGCTCCGGTGAAGCCTGGTGGCTCAAGACACTTACTCGCTAAAAGGAAGTGAAACTCCTCCTATACCTGCTCTGAGTGCCTCTCTAGTCCTGACACTTCGGCAGCCGGCGGGTGAAACCGACCCAGCAGCAGAGGGGCCACCGCCGGGGGGGTGGGATCCTAGCAGGTTTCCAAGGCCTGACGCGAGGATAAAAGGATCCCCAAGTGGCTCTTCCTTCTCCTTCGTTTGTCTCCGGCACCAGCGCTACAGGAATAACGCCAGGGCGGGTCTTCTCTAACCCCTGTGCTATTGCTCCGTAGGTCGGAGTAAAGGGGATACTCCGGGAACGAATTGATTATAGGCAGCAGCCGGCGTGCCCGTGAGCTGAGCAACCGGGTGACAAGAACCCAGGTTCTTCCCAGCTGACAAGAGCACCCGCAGCCGGCAGCCTGTTTTATGATGGTGCACGTCCGCCCACGCCTCGGTGCATGTAAGAACATTTATTCCACCCTGGGATGGAGAAGCTAGAGGGAGCCCGGGTAGGAGCAAGTAAAGAACTTGGACACAAACCCCGGGCGCTGGCCCAAGGGCAGGTAACAGAGACAGGCCAGTCTGGGGGAGGAGGCCAGGGGAGAGGGCACGCGGTCCTGCCCAGCCAAGCAGCAGCGCTAAGAGCAGCACCCGCGGGGCGGGGGCTCCGCAGGCCCGGGGCTGTTTCGAGCTCCCTGGGCCGGATCGCCACCGTGGGCACGGGAGAAAGTGAGCGAGTCTATCTCAGCGCTGAGCGGGCAGGCGGGGGGCAGTGGCTGCCTCAAGAGGCCTCGCCCGGCTCTCTACCGTAGGGTGAGCGTCCTGCGGGCTGGTGAGCGGGCTCTTAAGGAAGGGAAATAAGAGGCTGCGGCGGGGCCCCCGGCCGGCTGGGGAGGGCCCGGGGCAGCTCCGCAGCCCGGGCCTTTGGGTGGGGGGGAGGGTTAAGTCGCTTCGGCGTCTCCGTCCCGGGGCGTGAAACCGGTGAGCGCAAGAGCCAGCTGGGCCCCCTCAGCGAGCCCCGAGAATGGGGGGGTCAGAACCGGGGTGCACAGGGGAGCAGGGATCCAGCCCAGCAGCTCCTGCCCTTGTCCCCCGCCCCGCCACTATCCACCAGCCCAGCCGAGCCCCGCAGCCCCCACTGCGGCAAGAACCGAGCTAACTCCCGGCTTCCTCCAGCCGCCCCGGGCCCGGCTGCCTGGTGCTTGCTGCCAACCCCCGCCTCGGCCATTGGCCGGCCGGCGTCAGCTGACAGCAGCTTCCCACCTGCTCCCGGAGAAACCCAGGGCGCGGTTTTGCGCCGCTGACATGAGCCCAGCCTCGGTTAGGGCCCAGCCAACCAGCGCCGCTCCCCGGCCCACCGCCTGCCTGGCTACAATCAGCTACGCCGCTGGAAGCCTGCCCCCGCCAGGGTCATTAACATGCACCCCATGCAGATAAGCCGCTGCGGCTGGAGAGTGGGAGAGCGGCTATTTATAGCCCTGCCCGGCGGCTCCGGTGAGGCGCAACGGGCCCGAAGACTTTCCCGAGCCCGAGCCGCTGGCAGCGCCGCATTGCTGTTGGCCGGTTCTCCAGCAGGGGCGGGCGGGTGTTTCTGGAGCGCTGATGAAGCCGGTTCTGGTGTCTCCGATTGCAGTGTGAACGCGGGGGAAGCTGAGAGCAGCTCAGTGCAAGCGCCGAGTCCCCTCCCCCACAGCTCAGCCGCCTCTTTTCTATAGTTCTGCAAAGGGGACTCGCCGGCCGCACGACACCCCAGACCCCCAGCCCGAGAAGGGGCCGGCTGCTTCGCTCCGCCCTTCATAGCCCGACCCAGGCTCGGGGAGCCGCCAAGCTCCTGGCCAGAATGCATCCCCACCTAGCAGGGCCCGGACCCTGCCGCCCTTGACTTCCACGGCCCCGTGTAATTCTTCAGGACCAAGGACTCTTCTGTCGTCCGCCCCGTCTGGTCTCACAAGGGCCAGTGGCGACGTGGGGGGAGTGACTCCCGGGCGGGGGTGGGGGCAGGTCTTAGCACAAAGACTCGGCGGTGCAGAAGTGAAGCTGAGGCTCCTCGGCCCCTGTCACCGGTGCGGAAGTCACATGGTTGGCGCAGTCCCTAACGGGCGGCGGAATTACCCCCCCCCCCAGGTGTCAGCACCCCCCACACTTGGGTTGTGTTTAAAAGCACAGAGAACCAAGGACTGACCGAATAGTCCGGGGGAGGGGGGTAATTTTGGAGAGACTCGCCCGTCGGCGGGAGGTTACATTCGGAGTCACACCCGCTCTCTGCCAATCACCCCCGCGTGGGGAATGGGACCGGCCGGGTGCTGTCCACGGTGCTGAAATGCCTCCACCGCCACCTGTCCCTGCGTGCCTGACAAACGCGCGCCAAGGCCTTTGGGGCCAAGTATTAGAACAAAATCTGCCGCCCGGCAAAAGCCCCGATGGCCCGGACAGCAGGCGGAGGTGGCGGCTCTCAAGCTCTTGCTGGTGAAGTGGAAGAAAAGAAACCCGGCACGTGCGGTGCGAGGCGATGCCTGCTCGTTTGCAAAGACGATGTGGCAAGCCCGGGTTCTGGTTTTATTTTAAAGTGTGTGTGTGGGGGGGGGGGTTTATTTCTTTCTCACTGCACCCCCAGCACTGATCGATTGATTGATTGATTCATTATTAGC
Source organism: Carettochelys insculpta (assembly GCF_033958435.1). NCBI lineage: Eukaryota > Metazoa > Chordata > Testudines > Carettochelyidae > Carettochelys > Carettochelys insculpta. The sequence continues at coordinate 15,006,849 of NC_134163.1, read as the reverse complement.
TTCATCTTTATTTTTGCAAGGCAACCAGTCTTGCAGAGGGAGAGCCCGCTGCTGCTCAGGTAACTGTTTATTTAGTTATCTTATTATTTCTCCCTGCTCCCCACCCCAGGCCTTCGTAAAATTTAAATATTGCGGAGTAATGAGACGTCTCGGAGATACGTGGGTGGGGATACACAAGCACTGGGCGTCTTCCCTTCCCCTGACATTACACAAAATGCTCCAGAGTGATAATTTTGGAAAATGCGAAACATTATCTGTCTGTGTGAGAGAGGGATGGAGTTGTATCAGCTCTCCCCGTTTCATCCTTTTCTTTGGTTGGGGTTATATTTTTAATTGCCTGTGACTGCTACTCCCTCCGCGCAGGAGGCTGCTGCGTCTTGCATCCACCTTCATGCACTTGCATGTAAACTGCTTACTGATCCCCTTTCACACCACCTGCCTGTCTCCTGCTCCGAGCGAGGGTTGACGGTCTGTAATTTGAAAGCCGCCTATGCCTTGCGCCCCGTGTCTGGTTAGCGCGGTGTGGTATCACACACGATGAGCCCGAACCAGCGCACAGGAATATTGTACATTCTCCCCCGCGTCTCCCTTCCAGCTAGTTCTGTTTCAATCGAAATAGCATCGCGACAGGGCCCAGATCTGGTTGGGGACAAACGTTTTCATCCTGCTCGGACAGCCGGGCTGGCCCGGGCCGGGCGGTGAGTCGGAGTGGAATATTTAGCCTAATATTTAGAATCCGAGCCGCGAAGAATTCTCGCAAACGTGCTTACATCGCCTCTGGGCGCGGAACGAGACCCAGCTTCTTCCCGGAGGCCCGAGAAACTCCGAGGCGAGTCGTTCACACGCAAAGCGAGGTGAGGAAAATCCCACTAAGAATGTTCATCTCTTCAGTAGGGTTCCGGCCCCTGGCATGGGTGTCTCCGCATGTCTCCGCTCCACGAGGCAATACGGATGTGAATTGCCTTCCCAGCGATGGGGGTCAGCACTCCCCACACCTCCGGAACCCCGTTTGCGCGTGCAAATTCCACTCCCCGCAGCCGACACGACACTGCTGTTGTAAAAGGGGATAAACACACCAAGAACGGTGCACAAGACTTCTTACACGAGTGCCTACCTAGAGCACCGAGCCCAGGGTTCGCAGCTAAGCACACGCACGTGCGTAACAGCGGTGGCAGGGGCTCGCTGTAGAACACGCTGCGAAGTGTGCAAGACACACCCCTAGCCGTTCAGTGCCACCCGCGTGCTGGGTGCACAGCGGGTCTCGGCAGCCTCCGCCCAGGGAAGTGTTTCCTTTGCGTGTGATTCGTGCCAAGCCCGTTTCTAAATCTCCGTCCCCGCGCGCGGCTCGGGCCCAGAAATCGCGGCAGGCTGAGGGCGGGGCAGCCGCCCCGGGGAGAGGAACTCTGAATGTCCCTGTTCCCAAACGGGTCCGACGGCTCCAGCCGAGCCCTGGTCTCCCCGCCAGAGCCCGGCCGCCGGGCAGAGGCGCCAATGCCTTTCGGGGGAAGAAGAACGGTTGGTCTAACGTCCCTCTCTCCTTTTCCGGACGGGCTGGGCACGCCCGAAAGCGGCTCGGCTCCGCTGGAGAGCGCAGCCCCCAGCCTCTGCCGCCCAGCTCCAAAGCCGGGTGATTCCGGAGCGGGTGGAAACAGGCCCCGTTCCCATAGCTAAATCTGCTCCTTTTGGAGCACCCGCCGCCCCAGCGTCACCTCGCCGGGCGCGGATCTCTGCAGCCCGGCAGAGAAGCAAAGGGCTGGCGCCGCCAGCCCGGGATGCAATAGGCAGGGCCAAAAGCTGTCTCCGCCGCCCGAGCCCTCCGAGAGAGAATTCCCAGCGGGGACTAAACCAGACAGCGCGATCCTTGTGTTCCCTCCCGCGGGACACGCACCCGCCGGCCCGGAGCTCGGTGTCTTTAACACGGAGCGGGGGATCCAGCCGGGCTGCGGCTAAAGATTTCTCGCGCGCAGAGACCCCCACCCCCGCCGCCTGTATTGCAGGTTCTCGCTCAGATCCGGGCCTCAACCAGGCCGCAGGGCCGGGCGCACATTCGGAATCCACCGGGATCCCTGAGACCCGCTTAAACAAGGCACGTTCTGCTGCGGATCAGCACCCACGCGGGACGCGCCAAACGCTTCTCACCAATGAGGAAGTGCGTGGGGGGGTCTCCATTAAAAAAAGATCCCCTGCCTTATATCTAGCACCGCTGGGGCTTTGCCGCGGGTGCCCCGGCGCCGGGCGTGGGCAGACCGCCGGGCAGCACGTAACGCCAGCGCGGCCACGCGTGACTGCAGACCGGGAAATCATCTCGAAGAAGCCCTGGGGGGGAGGGAGCCCCACGCCGTTCCTTAGTCCTTTCCCGGAATCCCACCCGCTTCCCCGCCGGCCTCACTCCGCCCTGCGGTGCGTCGGGAGAGCGGCTCTTGGAGGGAGGGACAACGGAACAGCCGACCCTGCCCCGCTCCCCCCGGCGGAGCCGGCCGCCGGTCACGTCTCTCCCCCACGCGCGGCGGTCGGAAGCTGCTTTGAGGCAGAGTTCGACTGAATAACAGGGCAGCAGAGGAAAATCGGCACAAGGCCACCCTCGGGCCAGGGGCGGCTTCTCCTCCCTGCCCGTCACCTGCTTCTTTTCCCCGGCAGCCGCAGCTCCTTAGGGCCAATTGCTGCTCCCCCTCCTGCCTTGCCAAGGCGCCGCGCCTCTCTAGCTGCTGCGTGCGGCTCCCGCCGGCCGTCCAAAACACCTCGGCTCCAGCAGCCATGTTGGGCTCTGCCGTAAGCGCGCACCGCCGCCGGGTCGTGCAGCCAAGCGACCGAAGGCAGCCGCCGGACAGGAGGAGACGCGGCGCCTTGGAGGGAAAAGCAAAGGGGGCAGCAGGGAAGGGGTCTGACCCCCGCTGTGGGGACACGGCCCAGCCGCAGCCGGCTGCTGTGGAACCAAGCGCTGGCGGGCCGCCGGCTGGATTTCCAGCCCGCCGCCCGGTGCTCTTCCCAAGCGCCCCAGGAATGAGAGGCCGCGGGGCCGGGCCCCACGCCTGCCGCTCAGCCTTTCGCGCACGTGTGAGTCCTGCCCGACGGGAGCCACGCGCAGGCTGCTGCCCTCATTTGGGAGGCGACACAATCGTCTTCGGAGCCCGCCTGCACTCGCAGGAAGCGCCCTCGGTCTGCGGGCTGCCGCACCTGGGGGGGGCGGGGGCGGCTGCTCACTTCCCGCGAGCCGAGCGCTCCACCTTGGACGAACTTTCACAGAAAGAGGGAAACTCGGACGCGCGTTCAGCTGCCGCTTTCAGCGAAGGAAAACTGCGCCCAGCCGCCGCCTCCGCGTCGGGGCAGCTCCCAGGGCGGTGGGAAGCCACCTGCGCCTGGCGACCGAAACAGCCGAGCCACTTCCCAAGCGCTTGGTCCGACCACCGTGAACCGCTCCAGCGATCCTCGCCGGAGGAAGAGGGGCGAAGCCACCGAACCGGAGTCCGCACAGGCAGCCGCGAGTCTGCTCAGTTTCCCCGGGCTGCCGAGGCTCTGGCTTGGCGACTCTCCAGCGGCTGCCGTCTCCCAGCTGCCCCGTTCCCGCGGAGCAGGCGGGCAGACAAGAGCCGAAAGCTCCGGAATTGCCCCAGCGTCGCAGCCAGGGGCTAGGACCCGGCGGTAAAATAACGCAGGGATCCGCTCGGGCCTGCGAGGGGCCGGCACGGCCGGTGGGGGATTATCGCACGTGGTATCTGCTCCCGCTTTCGGACGGGCCATTGCAGCGAGACTCCGGCCGAGAGCGACTGCTGGGCGCGGTGCACTCCGCATTAGGCGGTATTGTGATGGCTGGCGGTCATTAACTACCCCCCGCCCCTAGCGGGGTGCACATCACCGTCCAGAGGCAGCGGTTCGCAACAGCCTGAAGCGGGCTTCACTCCGAGCCCGCCTGCCCGGCTGGAAACACAGATCCCGCCGCACACGGAAGCTCGCTGAGAACGGGAGTTGGCCCCGCGCCCAGGAGGATATTTGATCTTCCCACGCTGGCCTGGTTTGCGGACCGCATTCCCCCGGAGCTCGCATGTTCCCCAAGCCTCATCCACTCCCATCCGGCGCATGACAACCCCCGCCTATGGCACCCCCCACATTCAGCGCGTCGCATGCTGCGGGCAGCCGCCAGGCGTCCAATGCTGAACCCGGCACAAGCCGGAGTGGGGGCGCAGGACAGTTCGTTTTCCGGGCGGTGAGAAGCGCTGAGACTAGGGCCGCTTTGCACGCTCCGCGCCCCTTGTGCGCACAGATCACCCGGGACTGAGGGTGGGGGGGGCAGATCGCGGCCGCGGGGCTCGGGACAAACTTGCCTGGCAGAGCACCAGCCCGCGGGGCGCAGCGTCCAGCCGCACCTGGCCCAGAAGCTGGAAGGAGGCGCGAGGCGCTCACAGGACAGCGGCGCTCCAGTCCGGCCCGCCCCCGCTCCGCCGCACTGACCTCCGGGCTCCGGGCCCCCGCGCCCCTCTCCGCCACCGAGGAGGGAGCTGGGTTCACCCCCTGCTGTGACCGTCCCCAGCGCGGCCGGAGTGCCTGGGAACTCGCCTGGGTGGTGAGACCGGGGCGGCTTTGTGCACCGGCCCCCGAGCGCCCCCGGCCCCTTTGTGTCCGCGGCCCGCAGAACGGCCCCGCTTAATTCATTCCACGCCGCAGCCGCGGAGAAAACTTTCCCACAAGCCGGGCCCGGCGCCGCGCGGCCCCAAAGAAAAGCGCCAACCTCAAGTTCAACAGCGCGCGGGAGAACCATTAGCATCACAATGCGGCGGAGCGCACACCAGTCCTGCGAACAAGAGAGCCGGCGCGGCGCGGCGCGGCGGGGCCATTCACACGGCCGGCCCCATTTTCCCAGGCTCCCGAACAATTGCGCGACTGTTTGTCTTACCCGGGCGGGGCCGGGGGATCACCAGGCGTGAGGCTGGCTCCGGGGGAGGGGGCACAGTCGCCAGCCGCGGAGGAGGCGAAGGCAGCGCGTTTAAGACGACCCCCTCCCGCCGCCCCCGGTGTGGACGCGGCGAGTTAGGCGCCCCCGCTGCGGGGAGAGTTAACCCCGAGAAGCGGAAGAGGCAAAGAAAAAGCGACTTACTTGTCGGGAGAAGATCCGAACCGGAGCGCGGGGGGGCCCCCAGATTGCCGTTTCCTGGACGGAAAAATAACTTCGTACCACCCGGCAGCTCCTCTGGGGGGTCGGTGGCAGCCGGGGCTGGCGGGAGCCCGACGCCCTGTCGGTGGGGGCTGGCGGCTGCGCGCGGGGAGCCATTTCCCCAAACTTTGCAGCCCTGGGAACACCCCCTCCCCCCACACGCGCTGTCTCCCGGCTCCGGCGCTGGCCGAGCGCGGCTCTGGCTGTCCGGCCCCCAAGCAGCCCGAGCGGCGGTGGACGTGTCCAGCACTCCAAGCAGCGGGTATTGTCCGGGATGAGTCGGGATCCATTGTTTCGAGCGAGGCCAGAGCCGGGGAGGACTCTGTTGCTCGGCTTGGGTGTCCGGCCCCTGCCCCGGCGCTCAGCTCCAGGGGGGTCACACAGGGAGCCCGCGAGGAATCCGCAAAACCCTCCGGTGGCTGCAGAGCAGCCGGGGAGTTCCTCGCAGTGAGCAGCAACTTGGGAGCGGCTCCGGGGCCGGGCCGGGCCGGGCTGTTCTTCCGACTGGCTTCCCCGTGGACTCCAAGCTCCGGGCGCTGGGTGCGGGGCGAGGTGGTTAGGGGCGCCCCTGGAGCGGGCCTCCCCCTCTAGAAGTCCTGGGAACTTTCGGGTTGTCACCGAGGGCGGGCCTCCAGCCGCTCTCACGGTGCCGTGGGAATGGCGGAGCAGGAGAGGAAGTGGGGGGGACCCTAGAAAGAAAAGCTCCCGGGGGGGGCTACCTCCTCCGCGCCCCACATCTACGCTCTGCAGGGGTTGGACCGCCCCACGCACCAGCTCCCGCCAAGGCTAGGGCAGCCGCTCGGCAGGAAGGGACGCGGGGAGCCCACCATTCCTGGGGGACCCGGCGGGAAAGAGGAACAGCAGAGCCCTGGCTGCCGAGGAAGCGAGGACACCAAAAAACAATCCACCCGGGGCGAAAGCGGTGCAGCCTCAGCCGTCTCCGCCGGCCGGGGCGCAGGGAGGCACCGGAGCCCGGCTGGTCACGTTGTCTTTGCGTGGGGTTAAATAGATACGTCTGCCCCCCCCCCATACCTCTGGCATTGGACCTTTGCAGCTGCCTAGGTGGACGTGGGGGACGTGCCCGCTCCGCTCAGCTGCACCCTTAGAGGAACGTGACCCCAACATCCATTTTGGAGACGGAGAGGGGAGACGGGGGGAGGGGAGACGGTCCCCCCATTTCTCCATATTTTACTACGTAAAGCATGACGTCGCGACGCCGGGAAGCATTCATAGGTCCGCCGCGTTCATATTTTAATGGACTCTGGGGGTGGGGGCGAGCAGGCTGCAGGTCGCGGCGCGCAGAGGGAAAAACCCGGCCGAGAATAAATCGGTGGCTCGGCCGAAGCAGGGCCCTAACCCGAGTCCCGCAGCCCAGCGGGGTGGGCCAGTCTCCGCTCCGGGGCCGCGCAGCTGAGAGATGCCCAGGGCAGCCCTCCGCCTGGGGAGCGGGGTGCGCAGCCTTCCCTTCCGCCCGCCTCTGGGTGTGAGCCCCCTCGCGGTCGCGTCCAAGGCCTCTCACCCCGCCGACAAGAGCCCCTGGCGGCCCCGTCTCGGGAGATCTGGCGCTGCGCTGGGTGAGGGGCCAGGACTGACGGGCTGCGTCCTGGTCTCGCCTCCCAGCCCCTGGCTGGCAGCTCTGGGGCCCCCCGCGCTTCGGGGAATGAAGCGTCTGTTTTTTTCCCGGGGCTCCTTCCTGCGCCCAAACTCCCCGAGCCGGAAGAGGATCGGGCAGCGCTTCCCCGCACCCGGCCCGGCCTGCGGGCTGGAGGGCCTGACTCCACGTGGTGCCCTTGCAAAGGCAGAGCCGTGGGGGGCTCCCGGTTATAACGCGCTCCCCCCCCCCATGCCTCAGCCCCCGCCAGACCGAAACAAGCGGCGCTGGTTGCTTCCCCGGCTGCCCTGTAGAAGCTGGGTTCGGGGGATACGAGCCCCAGCTGGCCGGCCGCCTCCCGAGCCTCCCGCCCCCAAACGTCCGCTGGAGCCGGGGCCGCAGCGTGGGAACCCGCCCCCCACCCGGGAGCCTTCTCCCCCTGTGCGGTGAACGGCTCCGACCTCAGCAAACCTTCGGCCTCCGAGTCGGGCCGACCCTGCTGGGCCCCAGCGGCGCGGGAGCAGTAACACCCGGGCAGCGCCGGGACCGCTCCGCGCTCCGCCTCCCCCCGCCCCCCGCGGTAAGATCGGGAGCCACAGGAGCCCCGCCCGGGCCGGGAAAGGAGAAGCCATTGGGGTCTAACGGGAACGCGCCAGGTTGCAGGCCCCAGGGAGCCGCCGGCGGCTGGAAGCGGTGACCGGAGCCCCGCAGCCTGTGCGCGCCCGCGCCTCGGTTGAGGCACCCGCCCGGGCACCCGGGCTTTGGGACAGCCGGCTGCGCGGGTGCCTGGCGAGCGGCTCCCCCCGGGCGCGGGGCAGGGGACTCGGGAGGCGAGTGCAGGGCGGTTCCCCGCGGGTTGATTTCTCCCTGGAGGCCCGCGGCAGGCTCCAGACGGTGTCCAGCGGGGCGGGCCCCATCGCTGCACGGGCATTGCCTCGGCTGCAAAATCCCGGGCCCCCGCGTGTCCGTGGGGAAGGGGGACCACGCCGCTTCCACGCCGGGTCACTCCAGGAGCGACCAGCGCACGGGGGGCGCCTGGGCCGGGGCGGGCGGAACTAGCCCAGCCCTCTCCCGGGGCGGCACACGAGGGTCTCTTCCTCTCCATTGCTGCGGCCCAGAGCTGGGACGCGCACCTGAGCCCACAGCTCTGTGGAGAGCAGCGGCCCCCGCGGCGCGCTGGCCGGGCTGCACCGGGGGCTGTTTTCTTTCAGGTACCAGCGAACTGGGAGCCGGCGGCTGCCAAAGGAACGTCCCCACTAGCCCGGGCAGTTAGAGGGGAGAAGAAGGGACGGGGCGGAGCGGAGCCGGGAAGGAAGCGGTGGAAGGAAAGGAAATGGCTAAAGCGATGCAACACACGCGCTTGTTACAACCACCCACATACCCACACCCCCGCACACACACAGACACACACCCCCTCACGCACGCACACCCACACCCGCACCCATCCACACACCCGCACACCCACACCCATACACCTGCGCGCGCGCACTCACACACACCCCGCGCGCACACACACACAGACACACCCCCCCGCACGCACGCACACCCACACCCGCGCGCACACACACCCGCGCGCTTGTTCAAACCACTCTGAACTGTCTCACGCACACGTGATGCGGCACACTCCCCTGTGCGCGCCCACCACGCCTGGGGATGCCGGCGCCTGTAGCGGAGCCGCTCCCGCGCCGCAGCTAGGACAGCGCAGCGCAGGTGACACGGGTGAGGCCTCCCGCAGAACTTGCTCTTGGCCGGCCCAGCGCTTACCGTCCCGGGAAGGCCGCTGGACCGGACTCCGGAGGAAAGCCAGTCCCGCCGTGAGAGACGCTGCGGAGGCCGCCCGCGAGTGCCCAGCCTCTGAGGGGGTTTGCTGCTGCCCCCGGGGTCCCGCAGCCGGGAGGGAACAGGCGCGTGTCCCGGCGCAAGGAAACGGTTTCTCTCAGGGCGCCTGGCCCTGCACTTTTCCGCGGCGGGCGGAGCGCGCAGCCCCAACGCGCCCGGCCGGAGTGTCCCCAGGCCACGCTGGCTGCAGGCGGCCCAGAGGGACTGACACACCCGGGGCTCCTGGTCCTCGGCAATCAGCCCCGCAGACCTGCGGGCTTCGCGCTGGGGGGCGCGGGGTCCCGCAAAGCCCGAGGAGGTTCCTCGCTCCGCCGCGCTGTTTGCTTCGCCCAGGAAAAGGCGGGCGGGGCTGGTCCCCCCCCAGCGGAGCCCCAGCAGCGACGTGGCTCACGGCTGCCCCGGGCGAGGCTGTCCGGGTTAATTACAACGCACAGTTCAAACGCCACCCACTCTGCACCGCAGGCCGGGGAGAGCCGCAGCCGCGCGGGGAGGGGCCCGCCAAGCGCGCACAACATCCACCCCAGCGGCAGGATGGGCCGAGGAGTCTCACAGCGGCGCGGTGCGGTGCGGTGCGAGGCTGAGCCGGAGAGGGGCTCAGGGACGGGCGGGTTTACCGGGGGACGCGGTTAAACGTTCGCAAAGGAAAGAGCCGCAGCGGCCTTCGGATCGCTCACCACCGGGCTGGTCTGGAGGGTCCAGCACCCGCAGGACACCGAGCCAGGCTTTGAGGGAGGCGAGAGCTCTCTCCGCAGGCGCTTAGCAATCAGCCCGCGCCCAGGCCGGGGGAGAAGCTGCTTTACAGAGCGAACGGCTTGACTGAGATCGACTCACTCTCCTGCTGGCGCGGACAGGCCTTAGACGCAGCGTTCAGGGCGTCTGCTGCGAGCAGCGCCCCGCTTGCACTTTCCCACTTTGCAGCCGGGGGCCAAAGCTGAGCGCTATTTTTAAAAGTCGCAATTTTAAAAACGATGCGACCGGCGCAAAATGCGCCCGCTCCCCGGCCCAGAGAAGTGCGGCTGGGACCCGAGGAGAAGCAGCAGAGCGCAGCGCCAGGCACCTGCTGAAAAGAGAGCGAGCCCGTCTGCCGCTTCCCGGCCGGATCCTCTGCCCGGGTGACATCCCGCCTTGCGGCCCCGGCAGATGGGGCGCCCAGCTGTGCGGAGCTGAGCTGGAGGCGAGGGGCGCGGCGCTTTGCCTGCAGCGGACGAAGACAGCGCGAGTCTTCGCCTGGCGGGAGCGAGAGTCAGGCCGGAAAAACCTCCCGGAGCCGTGCTGACTCCAGGAAACACAGACCGCGCAGGCATCGGGAGGGAGCGAACCGGTCCTCCCGGACCCCACTTTTCAGCGTGTGGGGAGTGGGGAGTGGGAGGTGTGTGCCTCAGTTTACCTAGGCCCAGCATCAGCTGTTCAGAGTGACGGAGTCTCACACCTAGGCAATGGGCCTCCCTGCTCTGTGTGACCCTGGCAACCAGGTGACCCCTTCCGTCCCCGGGAAACAGGACAAAGGCGGGAGGAGGGGCCTGGCTGGTTGGAATAGGAACTGGGCTGTGGGGTGGGGCAGTCTGGGCTGGCTGCAGAGGGAGGAAGGGGGCCAGGGCCCGGCTCGGGGACCCCACTCCCCAGAATGGATGGTGCTGACAGCCGCTGGTTCCCCTGCTGACAAGTCTGTTCTGCGCTGTGTCCCCGTCACCTGCTCACCCCTCTGTTCTCGCACCCCGCGACTCCCCTTTCCCTGGGGGAACCCACTGCCTCATAGGAAGCCCCTCAGGAACCTCTCTGTACACCCCTCCCGCTTGGGCTGTGCTGAGGCGAGCCAGGTCCCGCAGCTTCTGCAAGGAGCAGCTTTCCGCAGCTGGGCCTGGAACTCGGCGGCTGGGGAAGGGATGAGAACCTGTCCCCTCCCTCTGCCTGGCAGCCCAGCTCTTGGGCCCCCTGTCTCACGAGGTAGGACCGTGCACCCTTTGGCCGGGCCAGAAACCTTCACCCTGCACCCGCCCGGCTCCCACGGCCGAACTAGCGCAAGGAAACTACCGGGAGTGTTTGGTCAGAAGCGCACCGGGGCTCCAGCGGCCTTTGGAGACACCCCCTACATCCAGGAGGTGCCAAAAGCCACCGAACCGCCCCTGAGGGCGGATGCGACCTGGGATCATCGTATTACATTGTCCATTGTCTATCCCCGCCATTGTCTATCCCCTCCATTGTCTATCCCCGCCATTGTCTGTCCACCGCCCCCTGCTCAGACACCCGGCTCCCGCTTGGTAGATTTATCCCTCGGGGCTCCGCGCGGGGTCAGAGAAGGCGCTCCGAAGAGACCTGACCTTTCCCGTGAGCCGCTCGGGACAGCCCTGCGCCCGGCTGCTGCGGGGGAACCCGGGCGCCTGACGCCGGCAGCTCTGAAGAGATCAAGAATGTCCGAGGCGGCCAGACCGGTTTGGTTTCTTGGTGGCCGAGTCTGACGCTCACCGCGTCGCCGAGCCGAGCACGCCCAGCTGGCCGGGCCTGGACCGACAGCCCCAGCGCCGCCTGCCCGCCTGCCTCATTGACGGGCCTGTACCGCGCTCCCCGGAGTGCCCGGCGGGGAGACCGGCGCCTCCTCCCGGCAGGCAGGGGGGAAATGTGTGATACACCCCCGCCCAGCCCTGGGGCCAGCCGCCCGCAGCCGCCGCGCCCCAGGCAGGAGCGACTCTCACGCAGCAGGTAGAAGGGGAAGTTTATCAGGCGACAGAGGCCCAGCTCAGCACAGAGGTGTCGGTACAGCCGGCAGGGCCCGTCCTTCCAGCCCAGCCTGGGGAGAGGAGCCCGAGGGGGCCCCAGCTAAGGTGCAGGTTCCCCTTAGCCAGCCTGGCTGCCCTCCAGCTCTCTCCCCCCTTCTAACCGCCGCCTCCGAGTCAAGCCCCGCCGGGCTCCTCGCTGCTCTGCGTTCAGGCCAGAGGGGTCACCTGCCAGCCCAGGGGTCACCCTTAGCGCTGGGAGCTGCTCTGCCTGTCCCACACAACCGGCCTGAGCCTCACACGCACCCCCTGCTCCATCACAGAAGCGCCGCAGCGCTGGGCGGGCAGGACCCTCCCCAGGAAGGTCGCTAGGACGGGCGGTGCCCGGTTCCTGCCGAAGCTGCGCGTGTGGCTCCGTCCCACACCGGAGTCCCAATAACCCCTTTCCCAGCCGAGAGCCCTGCGGCGCGGGTCGCTTCAGCGCTCGGGTCCCGGAGCACGTGGCCGCCGAACTTCTGCCGAGCCCCCGAGGGCAGACGCGCCCTGGGCCGCCCCCCGCTTCCCTCCCAGGGCTCGGATCTCTGGCCCTGGGACGCAAAGTCGCAGCCGGGCGCTCACCGCCGAGCGGCTTGCAGCGCCCAGTGCCTGACCCACCAGTTACACCCTCCCCCCACCGCATTTGTTTACTGGAGGAAGGGGAACCCCACCCCGTCGATCCGTGTGCAAATTTCAGCTCCCGCAAGGCTCCATTAATCCCCACCTGACCTGGTTTCTCGCTGGGGTCCCTGAGCCAACTCCTTTTCAAGCAATGAAACGCCTGCCTCCCAGTGCTCACCAACACGCCACCTCGGGGACTCTGGGATCTGAGCCGAGGCCAGGCAAAGTCCCTAGTCAATGGCCAAAGCGGAATAATCCTTTCGGGAGGGGGTTTCTTGAAGCGACCCGTTACTTGCGTCCTTCAGTCTATGGACTGCAGCTCGGGGAAATGGGTCTGTTCGGGGCTGTTCCGAGTGAACCTTTTGCAGAGGGTGGGGGAGGGCGGACTCCTTAATTCTTCCTTTAAAACACCGACCTGGGAAATGCCTTTCACAAGGAGCAGGGCCGGGCTCGCCAAGGGCAGGCAACCTGATCAGCCCGCGGCGCGAATTAGTCAGCCCTAGGCAGGGAGCGGCAGATTGCGCCTTTGAATCCCCACAGCGCCTTCCAGCAGCCCCGGCCCAGCCCCGCCCGGCAGGACCGTCCTCGCGCCAGGGACTGAGGGGGTCTGCAGGAATCACTCACCTCCCGGCTGCTCCCCAGACAGACACACCCAAGCGCGGGGCCAGGCAGCTCTGACTCCCCGCGCCCGGCAGGAGACGCTGCTGAATCCAGCCAAGAAAATCCACAACCCCACCGTGTCCGCCACGGCCACCCCCATCTATCCCATCGGCTCTACCGGGCAGCCCCCAGACGTGCCCAGAGGGGAAGGCGGCGGGACTGTCCACCTGCGTGGGGTTACTTTTCACGCGGGGGGTCGTGTGCGTGGTTGGCCCCGTTCCAACTTCGGAAAGTTCCATTCAGGCTATTGCTCCGGAGTTGATCTGTGTTTTGCTTCTGCTGCAGAAAGCCCCGCTCCGGCCTGGCACAGCCGGGGCTTCCTCCGCCCTGAGCCGATGGGTTGGGGCTTTTACTGCGGGGGGGGGGGAAATTCATTTTAAAGTCCCGCGTCTGATCACTCAGCACCCGCCTCGCTTGTCTGCACCTCCCACCCCACCCCTGCAGCCAGGCCTGGGGTTTTTTTGGGGGGCGGTGGAAGAAACGTCCCCCCCGCGCGGGACAAGTGCGGCTCGTGCCTTTCCAGGGGCTTTCCTCGGATAAAAGCCCCTCGGCGCTGCCTGGAGCGGGCCCTGCCCCGCGTGCTGGGACACGCGTCGGCGAGAGGATTTCTGCGGACCCCGCAGACGCGCCACTGCGCGCCGCCGGCAGAGGGAAGCGAGAGGCCGTGTGCCCCCCCGGGCTGCGCCCCCCAGGCCCAGGGGGCGGGGGCCGATGCCGGCTGGGGGCCTCTTCCTCAGGCAACGCGGCCGCTGGGCCGGGCCCCCGTAAAGCCACGGACCGCCAGAGGCTCAGGCCTGCGGATTTCCCAGCCACTCCCACAGGGGCAGGATGGGGCCCAGAGGCGGAGCCCATCAGAGACAATGGGGGGGGCACGTTGCGTCCCCGGGCTCGACGTGGTTTGAAATTTGGCTCAAGGGCTCGCAGCCCCCGCCCCCGCCCGTACAAAGTGTTCAGTCCCTCGAGGGGCAGCTTTGCGTAGCCCTCCAGCGGGAGCAGGATCGGGCCCCTGCCCCTGAGAAAGCCACTGCCTTTGGCTTCCCCGCCGGGGTGGGGGGGGCTGTAACGTGGCGGGGGCCAGCAGGAGCCAGAGGCCTCCCACGGTCTCCTGCCGTCACTGCGGGGTCCCGGCGGGCGGGGGTTGTGATGAGCAGGTCTGGGGGTCCCGGCACGGAGGGGGATTGTGTTGAGCAGGTCTGGGGGTCCCGGCGCGGGGGGGTTTGTGTTGAGCAGGTCTGGGTGTCCCAGCGGGGGGGGGGGTTGTGTTGAGCAGGTCTGGGGGTCCCGGCACGGGGGGGGGTTGTGTTGAGCAGGTCTGGGGGTCCAGGCGGGGGGGATGTGTTCAGCAGGTTTGGGGGTCCCGGCACGGGGGGGATGTGTTGAGCAGGTCTGGGGGTCCTGGCGGGGGGGAGTTGTGTTGAGCAGGTCTGGGGGTCCCGGCACGGAGGGGGATTGTGTTGAGCAGGTCTGGGGGTCCCGGCGCGGGGGGGTTTGTGTTGAGCAGGTCTGGGTGTCCCAAAGGGGGGGGGTTGTGTTGAGCAGGTCTGGGGGTCCTGGCGGGGGGGGTGTTGTGTTAAGCAGGTCTGGGGGTCCTGGCGGGGGGGATGTGTTCAGCAGGATTGGGGGTCCCGGCACGGGGGGGGTCGTGTTGAGCAGGTCTGGGGGTCCTGGCGGGGGGGAGTTGTGTTGAGCAGGTCTGGGGGTCCTGGGGGGGGGGAGTTGTGTTGAGCAGGTCTGGGGGTCCCGGCACGGGGGGGTTGTGTTGAGCAGGTCTGGGGTTCCCGGCGCCGGGGGGGGTTGTGTTGAGCAGGTCTGGGGGTCCCGGCACTGGGGGCGGGTGTGTGTTGAGCAGCCCCTTGCAGACCCAGCGCCTGCGGCCCCCACGGAGGGTTAATCCACGCACAGGAAGAGTCCTGCTGCTCGAATGGGCGCTGCGGGGCCTCGTGCGCCGGGGTTCGGGGCGGAACGCCGCCATTCCTGCCCCCCGCAAGGGCTGGAAGGATGCGCCCCCTCCCCTCCGCGCGCCACCTCCGTCTTAACCTCCTCCCGACTTCTCCCGGCCGCCGTTCCAGGCCCGTCGGTTGCCATAGGGAATTTAAATCTGACAGACAGAACCAGGAGAAAAGCCTGATTAGCATATATTCAAACGAAGCGTGCAGTAAAGCAAAGCATCCACCAGCCGCCATTGCTATTCAGCCCGCGTCCCACAATTCACCCCTCCCCCCGCCGCTTTCCAGGGTCGCTAAGCTGCGGGGTGACGCTCGTAACTCCACCGCTGGCTGGGCAGCCGGACGCCTCCCCCCCTGCAGCCCTGGTGCACTCCCTGGTGCAGCCCTCGTGTTTTTCTGGGGCTCCTGCTGCACCTGCTCCTGCTTCCCCACTCCAAAAGTCCCTGATTACAACTACATTAGCAAAGGGCTGACACCCCCTCGCCCCCCAGCCCCTCTCCTCCCAGCAGACTGATGCCTTCCCCCGAGGTACAGGAATGTCAAATCCGTCTCATCTCAAGCCATGGTGACCCCCGCCCCCGCCGTGCAGGCCCATGTGGCCCCACTCAGAGACCCCCGTGCTCTGTGCATTACAGTGGTGCCAGGACGTGTCTGATGCACGGTGACAAGGAAGCCGCTGGCGTCCAAACTCTCAGGTCCTTATCTGGCCCCCAGGACCACAACACCCCTCAGTCCCTCCCCATCTTGTCCTGGCAAGCCCCTGGCAGGCAGGGCCACACTGCTCGCACCAGCTCAGGTGGGGCGTCTCCTCCAAGGGGGTGCAGAGTCGGGGAAGGGGTTAGGATTGTGATGAACCCAGACGAGGGGTCCCTCTAACCTTTTCCACCCACGGGCGGAATAAATACTGTTCTCCGCACCGGCCTGTGCGGATGCGCACCACCAACAGGAACACAGGATGCGGGCTGGGGGCGCTCTGCTAAGCAGCTGGGTGGCCCCAGCGCTCAGCTTAGAGGGAACCTGCGCAAGAGCCCAACTTCCATGCAGGGCCCCATGTCCCTCTCCCCAGGCCCAGCGCCCTCAGCACCACCTGTGTCCAGGCATCCTTCTGCGTTGCCATGGAGACGATGGCTTGGTTAGCAGCTGCACTTCAGGCCTGTGCATTCTCTCCAAAGGGCGGCCTGCCAGGGCTACTGCTCCGGGGCCCCGTTTCCTCGTGTCCCCGCCCACCCCAGCCTCTCCGAAATGATCCTGCCCCACTCATGTGACTCTCTCCCTCTCAGTGCCCGGTGCGAGATTCTGCCCAGCTTCCCCCTCCCGCCTCGGCGCCTGAGCGCTCCATCAGCTCCACAGCCTCCCACCACCTCCCCTGCCCAGTGCTCCAGGCCCTTGTCTTTTTCTTCCAACAGTACTGGAGTCTGGGGCGCTCTGGTTCCTGGGGTAGCTGCATTCTACCCCCCCCAATACATCTTTGGGGCAGGGGCTTCCCCTGCAGACTTCCTGCCACCCTAGGTACTATGGCGTGGGGAACATAGGTGGCCTGGCCTAGCGGGCAGCGCAGGAGTCAGGCTTTGTGTCCAGGTTGGGAAGCGAAGGCCAAGGGTTGGCACCAGCGCCACGCACCGGTTACCAGAGGCAGGATCAGGACAGAAAGCGGCGGCTCGGAGCTCAGGTCATACAAAATGCCAGACCCGGAGGCTGAGCTCAGAGCCAGGGGTGATCACGGCAGGTGGAAGGTGAGGTGCGGGCGGCCCGGTGGGATTGAGCGCGGATCAGGACCGAGGTGGGCCGGGGCCGGTTGCACGCAGCCATCCACACAGCCACTGTGCTGCTCAATCAAACGGCCGGTGCCGCCTCCTCGCCTAAATAGCACAGCTGGACCAATCAGCAAAGGCCGTCAGCCCTCCAATCGGAGCTCCTGTGGGAGGTGCCTTGGCTGGGGCTTCCCATCCTGCCCGGTTGGTGGCAGCCGCCGGGGGACTCACAGGCCCGGGCCATCACCCGGAGGCCCACGGGACACGCACCCCGGATTCCTGGCACACAGTCGGGGGGTCCCAGTGGTTCTGTCTGGCCTATTGCAGGGCCGGGGGCACCTGCCTGCACCTTGCCATGGGGCTGCTCACAGGCAGCTGGGTCCCCCCCGGGCGTGCAGAGCCCCTGCCCGAAGGCAGGTCCGCTCCGCAGTGAAGACCCCCCGCAACAACCTACGTGGGGGAGGGGACAGTCCGTGCAGCGCAGAGACGTGCGCGGGGGTTGCAGCCGCTCCCTTTCCAGAGGCGCCGGCGGGAACCCGGCAGAACGTGTCCCGGGCGCCTTTGCTGGCGTAAGCTGAGAAGTCCGGGACAAAAGGAGATTTCCCGCCCCCCCGCAAGCTGGTATCTAGTTCCGCTCAAAGCCACGACGCCAGCCGGAGCGCCCAGCGGAACCGCAAACACGAGACGGAGCCACTCGCATGGTGGTGGAGCCATTTATCCGGCACTGGCCAGGCCCAGGTCTAGGCCGACAGGCTCTGGCCAGACTGCCTTAAGGGCGGCCCTGCCAGGTGCTGCCACAGAGCTGTTACTGGGCGCAGGAGTCGCTGGCTTGTGGTCTCCGGCCCGCGGCTCAGGCTGCCTGGTCTAAGGAGCCGACCGGCTGTAGATGGAAACCACGTGTTGGGTTTGCGAGGGCCGGGCCGGGGCGAATGCTGAGTGACGCCAGCCGAGGGTCTGACCCTGGCTTGCTGCCTTTGGATTGCCCGGAAGTTTTACCCAGCCCGGATGTCAGCCGAGCTCCCAGCCTGTACTACACCCAGTCTAAGGCCTATGCCAACCTGCGGGCCTGGACCCGACCCCACCCGTTCTTCCCACGACTGACCCTCTCGCGTGTTTCAGTCGCAGGGCACCCGCCCCAACCAGCTGTTCGCGAGCCCCCGGCAGACGGCAAGAAGGAGGGGCCCGGGCTGAATCCACGTTCCGGAGGAACTGGCCCGACGGCCTGGCGGGAGCTGGGCGGGTTGTCACTGAGCTGGCACGAGTGGAGGAGGCGGCCCAGCGCCTGGACGGAGACACGTGTCCCCGCTGGCAGGGCGGGACGCTTAGCGGCGGCCAACGAGCGGGTCCCAGCTCGGGCAGTCGCGCAGGCCCTGGGCTGGGAGCCAGGAGACGTCCGTTCCGCTCCCAGCTCTTGGACCAGCAGCGGGCGACGTAGCACCCAAACGCCGCCTGCAGCGCCCAGGGACAGGCCGGACCGCGTTCGGCCGAGGGAGAAGCGCCCCGTTTGCACCGAGAACTTGCCGCGTGTGGGCGGCAGAAGCTCACCGGCCTGTTTCCCGAAGGCTCCTGGGCTGCGTGGTGAGGGGCTGGAGTTCGGGTCAGATAACGGGCCGGGGGGGCACCGATGGTCAGGTCTGAAGTGCCCCGACAGCTGGAGCGCAAGAAGCGTCTGCACCAGGCTCCCCGCTCCCACCGCCTTAATCCGCCCCCGGCTGCGGAGGTTTCAGCGCTCGGTGCCCCTGGAGAGCCCGGCCCGGGCGCTCTGCTCCAGCCTTTGCTTGCAGCAGCCTGCAGAGACCCCACGCGAGGCGCTCCAGCGCCCGCGGCCTCCACGCCGCTTAGACCTGCTCTGGGCCCTGAGCGGCGGCCCGGGGGACCGCTGAGGAACAAGGGTGTCGGGGCAGCGCCGCTCGGCACACAGCGTCACCTAGCGAGCAAAGCGAAGAACTGCAGCCAGCCCAGAGCACCCCAGTGAGCTGTCGAGGTCCCGTCCACTGCAGCGCCCCTTCAGCTCCGGGGCCTGGCTGGAAAACGGCCTTGGCCTCTGCCTGGGTCTGGGCCGGGCGCGAGTGAGATGCTGCCACGAGGGTCTCTGCTGCGAGGGCCCATTTGAACCCCCACAGCCTGATGCCACCAGTAGCGTTAGTGCAAAAAGCACCGGGCCCGGGGCCTGGCGCTCGCATGCTCTGTCATAGCCACGGGGGGTGACAGGGACTAGACAAGTGCCCCGGCACACCGAGACGGCGGCTCCTGTGCTGGGGAGCCCCTGGGGCAGCCTCTGGGGTCCGTGTGCCTGGGGTACGGCCTGGTGCAGGTTTCAGTGCCCCAGGGCCATGAACGCCCACCCCTTGGCTTGCACTGGGCTCGCATGGCTCCTGGGCAGGACAGAACTGCTGCTCCTGTGGGCAGGCCCCTGCCCCCTGCACGCTGTGACCCAGAGCATGCCCCAGCCCTTTGTAGCCCAGCCACTGGGCACTAAAAGAGAAGCCAACAGGGATACCAGGCTGAGCCCAGGCCAAGGGGCTCTGGTTCCCATCCTGCCCCCACCCCATGACCTCAGCGGGAGGTGGTCATTCCCCGCTGTGTCATGGCAGGAAGCAGTTGTGAGCCGTGGGGCTCGGGAGAGGCACAGCCACCAGGTTACACATCTGGGGTTGTGTTGGATGGGCAGAAACACCTGCCAGAGCTGTCGGCACTCTGCTGGTCTCCCCCATTCAGGGGCTGCTAGCCCAACTTTGGGGAGGTGGGAGGGAGCAGACAGGAAGCCCGCCCCTCCCCCCATGCTCTGACCTGCCAGCATTACCCCAGCCCCTCAGGGGCACTGACGGCAGGGCAGGGAAAGCACCCAGGGGTGGGCGGACACACCCAGACCTTTATTGGCTGTACCCGCGGCTGGATAGACCGTAATAAATAGCAAATAATCCCAAGCAGCACCTGAACACTGTGAATCCCACTCCTGGGCCTGGCTCTGGGCTGAATCTGCCACCACCTCCCCCTGGGGGACCTCCGGCAGCAGCAGTGCTAATGCAGAGTAACCATCACCTGGCTGCTCTGCGCAGGTTCACAGGCCCAGGCCCTGGCCACGCTCGCCTCCGCATAGCTGTCCCCTAGTGCAGCAGCCCGGGCTGGGAGGCACTGCCGTGGGTGTGGGTAACAAGGCAGGAGCAGACCTGGGGCTCAGCCTGAACATGGAGCTCCTGACGACCTGTCTCTGGCCTGGGGTGATGGGGGCAGGAGGGGACCCCTGCTCACAGGGGGCCTGTCAGCCCAGGGGAACAGATCTCTCATCCAAACACACACTAATAGGACATCAGAGACTTGGGGGAAGAGGATGGGGGTGTATTTGACACCGAGGACGGGGCCTTCCCATGGGCACTCCAAGCCCTGGGGGTTCTGGGGCTGGGCACCAAGGGGTAATTCCCCGAGGCTCTCGCAGCACTTGGGGTTGGGCAGCAAGGGCAGCTCTCCCCAGACATTTGCAACCCAGGGGGTGCTGGGGCCACAGACTGAGGGGAGCTCCCCCCAGGCACTCATAGCCCATGGGTTCCAGGGACCATGTTAGGTCCCCCCCAGGCACTCACAGCCCATGGGTTCCAGGGACCATGTTAGGTCCCCCCAGGCACTCACAGCCCATGGGTTCTGGGGACCATGTTAGGTCCCCCTCAGGCATTCACAGCCCAGGGGGCTCTGGGGCCAGGGACCTCAGGAGGCTCCCCCCAGACACTTGCAGCCTAGGGGCTTTCTGGACTCCCTGCCCCCAGCACTCAGCCATCCTCTGCAGTGCCCCCTCCTGCCTTGCGGTTGTGGGGACTGTGCAGGAGATGCCAGGAGACAGGTCTGAGTGCTCTGGAGTGGAAGAGGAGGCGTGTGGCAGCCTGGGCCTGCTACTGCCTATAGGTACACCCGGCTGTGCGGGCACTCCCTAGCCACGCCAGCCAGCCCCACTATCTCTGCCAAACGTCCGTCACTTGCAGGCGCCGCATGGGAATGCTCCCCCGATGCTCCTCTGCCAGCGGCCGGGGCAGGACCAGCGGGTAGTGGTAGGCCTTGGCATATTCCTCCCGCTGGTGTGGGTCCCCGGGGCCATCGACGAGGGAGGACAGGCCGCTCAGTGGGTGCTGGGATGTGGCCGAGCTGCAGCTGACCCCTGGTGAGACCCTCTCAGACTTGATGCTGACGGCCTGCTGCTGGGGTGAGCTGCTGGGGACTGGGGCTGTCTCTTGGGTGGGGAGCATTCTGCCAGCCGCCCTGGGGAGGAAAGAGGTGGTGTGAGCCAGGCAGGGAACTCCGAAGGGGGAAGCTGCCAGGGGATCTCTCGGCCCCAAGCAGCTGGGGTGAGGCTGCTCTCAGCCTCCTGCCACCATCCCCTGGCAGCCAGAGCTGCCCTGCTCCACAGACCAGGGTTTGGCTCCCCACAGCCTGGCTGAGATGGGGAGTTGTGGGGAAAGTTTGCCAACCTTTGAAAAAATAGTCCCTTATTCCAGGCTGCATTTCCCAAGCCCTATGCCAGGCAGGGCCTCTGAGAGTGGAACTACCCAGCCCCAACCCTGTTTGCTGGGGAGGGGAAGGGGGAGTCTCCCCCAGCTCAGGAATGGAGGTGATTGACATGCTCCCACTGGGGCTTTGCACTGGGTGGGGGAGGGGGTCGGCGCCTCTTCTAACCGGCTGTGTCGGGGTCCAATGCCCCCTCCCAGAGTCCCCAGCAGGGGTAATATGCCAGCCAGGGTAGTGGGAAAGCCCCTCCCTGGCCGGTGGTGCCCACTATTCCCTGGGGGCCAAGGTTCCCACACTGTCTTCCACCAGCAGATCTGGGCCCCTGGCAGGAAGTTGCTGCCCTGGCAGCCCTTGGCAACAGGGGTGACCAGTTTGGGCCAGTTCTCTGGGCAGCATTGGTGCTGGGGAGATGCTGAGCCCCAGCAAACATCTCTCCCAGCAGCCATGGACACCAATGACTTCCCTGCTCCCGGCTGGAGCTAGATTAGACCTGGCAACCTGTAAGTATAACCCCATGGGCTCCCCACACCCACATGCCTGGGAGACATGGGAACCTGGCTCCAGGGACAGGGGGCACTGTGCCCTGCGCACAGCCAGTTTGAAATTGGCTTGGCAAACCTCCTGGACCAGTGGGGAGAAGGCAGCAGGCGGTGGGGGCTGGCGTTCCCAGGAGCAGGGTCTGCCCAGAATCTGGGGTGCCAGAAACAAAGCAGTCCCCACACAGGGCCACCCTGGCCCATCTGCAATTGCAGCCATGTGTTGGGCCCATGCCACAGAGCCGCCGGGGCAGACATAGCCCAATTTGTCCCTGGGGCTGTCCAGTGGAGGAGCTGGGAGTGGTGGCCAGCTGCGGAGCTCTGCTGAGTCACCCCCCGCCCCCTGCCATGCCACCGGCTCCCTGGTTCGGCTGGAGAGTAACAAACTCCTAGTAGGGAGCAGGTGGGAGTCACTCTTTGCCAGCTGGTGCCAAGCTCCTGCCACCAGGTGGCACCAGACCCTAGGAGGAGAAGGCACCTGCCCAGTCCACTTCTGGGGTTGGGGCTAGGGCTTTGCTGGCTGGGGACCTGGGCCCTGGTGCTGGGAGGGAGAGAAATGGGGAAACGACGATAGACTGCAGCCCCCCTGACATGAGCCTCTACCCCTGGCCCAGCCCTGCTGGCCTGGGGAAGGGAGCCCAGGCTGGAGGCCTGCTCAGCCCGGGGGGAGGCTGGGAGCTGGGCATGGTCCTTACCCTAGTGGCAGAGGCGTGGAGGCGGCCAGGTCTCGGTGGTGCTGCCAGGAGGCAACAGCGTTGGGCTGGAGGAAGCCAGGATGCGAGGGGGCCTCTCCAGGCCCATATTCTGCCGAGGAGACAGCAGAGGGGACATGAAGCGGGTGAAGGGCTAAGGGGCACTGCAGAGGGACCTGTGTCATTTACAGCAGGGCTGAGCCAGGGCACAGGGCTCCCCTCCCCTGGGCTGTCCAGCAGCTACTGCAGGCGGGGGCCAGGTAGCGACTCAGGAACACAACCCCTCTTGGCTCTGGGATTCCCCATGGGGTCACACGGGGCCCAGATTGGAACTGTAGCCTTGGGCCAGGAGTGGGGGCCGTCTGGGCAGGGGTGTTGGGCAAGGAGCTACCCTCCGGGCCTTACCTGCTTGGCTTGAGGAGAGGAAGGGAAAGGGCCCTAGGCTGGGGGCCGGCATGCTGCCATTGCTGGCGGGCAGCACCGGGCTCACCGTCTGCATGCCGGGGTACAGCGATCGCTGCAGGAACAAATGAGCACCCTCTGTTCAGGCTTTGATAGCTGCCCCCACCCGGGTCTGTCCCCCGCATCCCTCCCCGCCTCCTCCCCTTCTGAACAGCCCAGAGGTTTTCTCTGCCCCCTCCCATCTCTGCCCTGTGGGTGTGCAAGGCTGTGCAACAGCCTGCCTGGTGTGACAGTGTGGGAATTCATGCACAACTGCAGCTGTGAGTGTGCAAGAGCCTGCCTGGTGTGGTGATGTGGGAATGCGTGCACAACTGCAGCTGTGAGTGTAAGAATATGACTGGTCATGTGTATCTGGCTGTGTGTGCAGGAGACTGCGAGTGTGCAACTGACATGCGTGTGCCTGCAACTGGCCAGGCATGTGGCACGTCTGTGTGACAGGAGTGCAAACAAGGGAGTGTGTGCTATGCCCCCAGACTCTGGGCTCTGCCAGTGCCTTGGTTTCATCGCTGACCCTCTGCACCCCAGAGCGCCAGGTGCCCCAGAGAAACGGCTGACAGACAGATCTGGCTTTTTCCCCGGGCACTTTGTGACTTCTCCCTCCCACACTCCCCTGCGCAAACCAAGAACCTGGGGATCCTTACACCACCTGACAGCCCTGCAAAGGGAGGACCCAGCCGCCACTCCACGCCCCATAGCTCAGACTCCTGTGCACCCCACGGGGCAGGTTCCTCCCTTGCTCACCCGCCTAGGGCTGGTGCACTCTGCCCACGCTGGTGAGCGAGTCCTGATTTACCCTCCTCGCAGAGCCGCAGCCTGGCTGGGACCTCCTGAGATCTCAGAACAGGGCCCTCCTCTGACCCCTTCCCCCTCCACCACCTCCCCGTGAACCGTGCCCGGGGTCAGAGCCGGGCCTCCTAACCCAGCCCCCAGACACCTCCTGCAGTGCCAGCCCAGGCCCCTGGGGAGCCCGGAGCAGAGCGGGCAGCTCTCCAGGGCTTTTCTTTATTAAACGCAGCCTCTCGCACGCATCTGGATTTCAGAGCGGCCTGCCCAAGGCCCTCACCTGTCGCACTTACCACAGAGCTCAGATTGCTCCTGGTGCTGGACAAGCTGCTATGGCCATCCGCTCTGCGGCCTTCTGCCCCCAGGTAGAGTGGGGGCGGGGTCTTGGTAGCCAGGGCTCGGTTCAGGCTGACGTGGGAGAAGAGCGGGTAGCCCAGACCTGAGCAGGGAGAAGCAGGCAGAGATGAGCGCATCTGGGGATTCAGACATGTCTCAGCAGAGGCACAGCAAAGCTGCCAGCTCCCTCTCTGCGTGTGTACAGCGCCTGGCACCATGGGCACTTCATGCAAACAATAAACTCTCTGGCAAATTCGCCTCTGTCAGCCACGCACGGGAGGTGACGACCTTGCACCTGGAGCATGGCCAGAGCCATTTCCTTTGCAGCTTGGTTGTGCTTAATTCTTAGACACCTTTCTATGCCCCCACCAGCCTCCATCAGATCCCACCTCCATCAGAGAAGAGAGGCTGCTTGGGTGGGAGGATGACCTGGGGAAGCAGCAGAGCTGCCAACTTGGGAGTTTTGCAAGATGTGGCAGCTCCCTTAAAGCCCCAGCTCCTGGAGTCAGGGGATTATGAGAGGCTTTCAGCTTCCCTTCACAAAATCTGAAGTGTTCAGCCCTGCTGTCTGTGAGGAGAAGCTGGGGGGGGGAATTGTGCCCCAAGTGCAGCTGACCAGAGACTTAGAGCAAACTCACCTCTCCCCCTGTGGAGTCTGGTTTGAAAAGTCTCACGATTCTTAAGCCAATCTTGTGTTTAATCATTTTGGAGTCTGTGATCCTGGGGCTGGCATGAGGACTCCAGTGGTGCCCAGGCCCTTTGCCAGGCCTCTACACCAAGGGGAACACAACCCATAGGCAGCAAAGGATTCTGGGAGTCCCGGTCCAGGTGACAAAAGTGGTGGCCAGGTCCTCTGGCAGGCGAGCGAGCCTGGTCGGAAAGCCCAGGTTCCCGGAGCAGCACCCGAAAGCAGGGCCACTCATCTAAGACCTGTGTGTGACGGGATGTTGGGGGAGGGAGCGCTGGGCGGAAGCCTCCTCCGCTGCTGCGCCTGCAAAGCCACTTCCTGCCAAGCTGGGCCAGGGCTGCGCCGAGCAGCGCTGCACCTGGGCTGTGGCCGGGATGCCAGGGTCAGGTGTGGGGGCTGTGACGTCGGCAGCAAGGAACGGAAACGGTTTGTTAACATGGCCCTGGGCTGGGCTCTGGGTCTGGCTGCCGTGCGCAGAGGGTGGCAATCGAACAGAGCTGCCATCACCCACCCATGGCAGGAATTCTCAGGTTTTCGGCTTCCCCAGGGTGGCAGCTCCCCCTCCACACAGGCTGTCCCCTTTCTGCCTCATCCCCACATCCAGGCCTGAGACCCCCCTCCACCTCTGCTGGGGAGCGACGCGCCCCTAGTGGTGAATGCTGCCAATCCCGTGCGTCTCCCACAAGCCCCTTGACCTCTTCCAGCCTCAGGGTGCTGCTGTGCGGAGCTGGTGGTATCTGCTCTTTCCCGGGTTCAGCTGGCACTGGAGGGATGTGGGGCGCCAGCACCCCAAATCCCTGCTGGCCCAACGCAGATGGAGGGAGCTGCTCCCGGGAAGAGAGAGCAACAGAACCCCTCCCCACTCCCCCCATTGCACAGCAGAGGTGCGGCTGGGCCCCTCCAGGGCAGGGCAGAGGGCTGGCAGGGCAGTGCAGGGAAAGCACAATGCAGTCTGGCCCGATCAGCTCCCCTGCTGCCGACTGGGCAATTGGAAATCTCCCCAGCACACATTACATCCGGCCTCCCCCATGAGGCAGGGCCCGTGTGGGCCCTGCACAGATCACACAAAACCCGCCCACGGAATTGGGCTCGGCAGAAAGCCACACGTTACCCACTAACGCCTTCGTCACCCCCTCCCCACGCCTGGGGAGTTTCCACTGGTCAGCCTCAGTCACTTTTTCCAGCTGACAGTTGCTGGTGAGCCTGGCTGCACTGACAGCAGCTGAGATTCCGTCCCCCCGCTGCTGCCCCACTTACCCTTCCAGCTGCCTAGCGGGGCCCACGGGAAGTGAAGTTCCTGATCACAGGACAGAGTCCAACCCCCACCCACAATGCAGGGCAGCTGGGCTATGCCCATCAGGAGCAGAAATGCACGTGCGTGCATGGATGGGTGTGTGCTTGTGCATGCCTGTGAGTGTGCAGGTGCATGTGTGTGAGGGAGCATGGGTGTGATTGTGTAGCTGTGTGCTTCTGCATGCATGTGTGTGTGTGCAGGTGCGTGATCGGTATGAGTGTGCACATGTGGGTGTGCAGATGGGTGCTTGTGCATGCCTGTGCGTGTGCAGGTGCGTGATGTGTGTGCATGTCTGAGTGCTCAGCTGTGTGCTTGTGAGTGAGACTGTGCAGGTGTGTGATTGGCATGAGTGTGCACATATGGGTGCTTGTGCGTGCAGGAGTGTGCAGGTGCACGTGTGTGAGCAGCCATGGGTATATATGCCCGACAGCATGCATGTGCACGACCATGATTGTGCATAAAATCAGCACTCATGACTTGGCAAAACCCAGGAAGCAGCTGTGTGGAGCAGACAGGCCAGTTTTCACAGCTACGTTGCACTCTGACTGTGTTAGCTCATCCCCACAGGCCAGGCCTGGGGAAAGCTACCCAAAAACCATGGCACTTTCCTAGCACCGCCCACCACCGGACCCCCCAGCACTTGGTAAAGGTCAGGACTGAGCCAGCTGGAAAAGTCCCCACACAACACTTCTCCCTCGGTACCTGCCAGCTGGGCAGAATCAAAACGTTGAACAGCGCGGGATCAGGGCCAGCTGCGCTCCAGTGGAGACATGCTGGGCTCCTGCCAGCTCACCGGCCCGGGGCTTGGAAGTGATCCCGGCAGGCAGGCAGACAGGAGAGCCGACACTGGCAGGCCTGGAAGCCTGATTCTCATGCCCACAGCTCCCCAGCCGTCTGGCCTCCCAGGGTCAGAGACTCCCGAGCAGCCAGCCAAGGCTCCACGGCCATTCACAATGAGTTCCAAAATATTTGGCTTTAGCTCCAAAACAAGGAAACCAGATTCTCGAAGTATCAAGGAACCTTCCGCAGCCACCTCTCTGCAGGGTCCCAACCGGCCAAGACCAGGGCCGGGAAACCCTGATTTGCCCACAGTCACCAGTAGCAGAACCGGGACTAGAACACAAGGGTCCTGGCGACAGGGCACCTGGCTCCTCTAACCACTAGCCCACCATGCCTCAGGGTTTGACTAGCTACTCTCAGCAGGAGAGATCCAGGCCCTGGGTGCTCAGCCGGTCCCCGCAGCCATGGCAGAAAGGGCAGACTGGTAACGCTCCTTGGCCGTCGTGCCTTCGTCACCCTGAAGGGGGCGCTGTTGAACAAGTGCTGCCACTCCCAGGTCCATTGGTAACTCTCCCCCTGCTCCCCAACCCCTGGGTTCCATGGCTGAGCCCACCCTGGGTTCTGCGCCAAGTCCCCCCATTCCACAGCTGAGCCCCCACATACCCTGAGTTCCATGGCCGAGCCCCCATGTCAGTGTCTGTGGCTGAGCCCCCTGGCCCCCGGGCTTTGTGGCCGAGGCCCCCCCATGTCCCATGGCTGAGCCCCCTCCCCTCCCCTACCCATGCCTGGCCCCCAGGAGGACACACCTGGTGGCAGTGGCCCCGGGGAGCGCCCCGAAGGCTGGCTGTGCTTGGGGATGGCTGACTTGAAGGCGGGCGGGCGGCTGGGGTGCTGCGGGGACCCGTTGGCGCTGCTGAGCCCGCCGTCACTCCCGGAGGGCGGTGTGCCTGCGTAGGCTGTTTCATGGCTGGGCAGAGAGGCTGAGGACTGCAGAGGACAGCAGAGACATGGAGTCACCGTGGGGTTGGGGGGCCCCTGTGGGCAAGGCAGTGGGGGATTGTAGTCATGCCCAGGCCTCACTGTGGGCTTCACCCCTGTGTGGGGCGGGCCCCTAGCTGGGTGCGGGGGAACCTGCCTCCAGCTACTCACATAGAACCTGGGCCGTGCTACCGTCAGGTCCACCCCCTCGTTCAGCTTCCGGATCTTTTCCATGTGGTCTGGCCCCTCGTCCAGCTCCAACTCCTGGCTCTCCAGCCCCAGCCCCTTCCGCTTCAGCGTCTGGAGGGAAGCAATCCCGGGTGTGACTCCCAGGGCAGGCAGAGACGTGGGGGGGACCCACCATCTCCCCACCCACCCCACCCCTCCCCCTCCCCCTCCTGCCTCACTCCATTCACTGCTTCCTGCCCACCAGACCCTGGCCGAGAATCGGCCACCCTCTGCTCCCCCTGCTCTGTTCTCTGCACACTCAGGTTGTGCTTCAGAGCCAGAGGGGTATGTGCTGTGTGCTCCCCCCCGCCCGCTTCCAAGGAATTGGCTCCCCCACACCCTCTCACTCTCTGCCCAGCTGCCAACAAGGGGTGGGGCAGTTACTGCCCGTGGCCACCCACACTTGAGAATCCAGGCTGAGACCCCACAAAACTCATGTCCCACAGAGGTGGCTCAGTGACTGCCCACTGGGAAACGTGCACCAGCTCTGCTGGGCGGCCCCAGCCCGCGCTACCTCCAGGATGTCGGAGTTGGTGCGGCTCTCGTGCGGCTCGCTGTACTCCGTGTACTTGAGCAGCACCTTGTCCATGTCGGTGCTGGCGTACTGGAAGAGGCGGTTGGTGCTGTTGAAGATGATGAGGGCGATCTCACAGTCGCACAGCACACTCAGCTCGTAGGCCTTCTTCATCAGCCCGAACTTGCGCTTGGTGAAGGTCACCTGCAGGCGGGGGACACAGGCTCACAGTGAGCACAAGGCCTGCTGGGTTTGCCTCCAGATTTGCAGCAGCCTCCCACCTCTAACCCTAGCGGGGCTCGACCAACGCCGTGCTGCAGGGACACAGCAGCAGCACAGGGCGCTCAGGGCCAGATCTCCGGTGGTCAGCACCTGCAGCCCTGGCCAGCCCTTTCAGAGGTCTTGGCTGCCACATAGGCAGCCTGCAGTCTGGCTGCCAGCGGCCACCGACCGTTGACAAATGTGGAGAGTGCAGTGCGAAGCTGGCCCTGTGCGAGCCTGCCTGCGAACACGCCTCTCCATCAGCTGGGAGTATAATTAGCCCCAACCTCAGAGCACTGAGAACTAAATTGGGCGCTCGGTGCGTCGCCTGTGCCTCTCCGTGACTTGCACCACCCCTTGACCACACATGCGTCTGTATATGGCACCCTCGTGCGAGATGAAGGGTGTATTTTTACCACCTCTCAGCAATCCGGCGGTAAGAGCCCCGCGTGGCCGAGACCGGTCACATGTGCTAGCAGGCGGAGGGGAGCCCCAGGGGGAAGGATGGCTTTACCCCACGGTGCAGCCAGCACGGAACCTGCAGGCTGGGCCTCACTGGGGTCACCCGGGGCTTAGTGACCACGCGTCAGCTGTCACGAAGGCAGAACACACCCCTCCTCCTCGTGCAGCCACAGCCGCATGGCCCCTGCGTGACCCAGGCCTGGCTGCCCTGCGGCCCCCTGTGATGGCTGCTCCGAAACGGGCAGCTACTCCACAGCCTGTTTTAAAGAAGTGACACTCACTGTGCCCGGTGCAGCAGCCCCAGTGGACCAGAGTCCCAGGCTGCATGGATGTTTGGTGCCCAGCCCTGGCAGCCTGCCCCATCCACCTGGATCTGGACTGCTTGGTGCTCTCCCCAGCCTCCCCCCAGGATCCTGTAACCTCCTCCTGACCCCCGTCCTGCCTTCCTGTTCACTATTTAACGCCCCCTTCCCTGAGCCTTGGGCAAGGCAGTGTGGGCAGCCGGCTCCAGCAGCCTTCCTGCGAGTGGCTCTCCAGCACCCCAGTCCCCTGGCAGGGCTGCAGTGTCTGCACGGTGCAGGCGTCACTGTGCTGGAGATGCCGGGCGCAGGAAACCGGTCGCGCGGAGTCAGCATTTTCCCACAAAAACTCGTTTCACTGATCAGCTGGTCCCCTGTGAGTGGTGCTCCACCGCCCGAAGCCTTGCACAGCCCGTCACAGCAGCAACGTGAGGAGCCTGTCGCACCCGCCCGTGGGCTGAAGGACCCTGAGAAGTGGCCCACCAAGCCAGGCCCAGCCGCAGCTGAAGCTCTGGGTTCCTGTCTGCATTCGCCCTCCCGCTGCAGGAGAACACAGCTGGGCAGAAACCAGAGCAGCCCTGGCCCACGAAAGGGCCAAATCAGAGCCCTTCCTGCTAGGCAGCTGCTGGAGCTGGCTCCTCAGCACCATTATAATTATCACCTCCCACTAGGCACGCGACTGGGCTCTCAGCAGGCGGGCTCCAACCCGGCTCTGGAATAGCACCTGTGGCTCAGGGCCCCCTGCCTTGAACTGCCCAGCAAGCATCTGCTGCGCTACCTGCTGCTTTGATGGATGACAGGGCCTGTGAGCCAGGGTGACTCCTCCCAGTGTTCAAGGCTGTGCATCGCAGGAAGGGCCAAGACAATTTGGGTCACATCCTCCGCCAACCCCCCGTAACTGTCCACCACCTGGGCAGGAGAGCTGAGGGAGCTGCAGCCCTCTGGGAGGGAATTCCTGCTGCGAGGTCATGGCGGGCCCACAGTTGCACTGGCTGGCTCAGAGCACCGCTGGCAGCCTACACTGTGTAGACCATCTCCCCCTTCCCAGTTCCGGACTCCAACCCTGCTCCCTGCAGTGCGTGGACATGGCCCGGTCTGGTGCTGCTGGGTCTCGTTGCCAAATGACAGTGCAGAGTCCTGGCTAGTGCACTCCGGGTGCCAGGTTGCAGAGTGACAGACTGAGCCTTTCGTGGGCGGCTACTGGGAGAGACAGTACAAGCTCGCTCCATGCATGCTGCATGTCTGGGGCCAACCATTCTTCCCCGTTCCTTGTGCTGAATCTGATCCACTTTGCCAGGCCTTGATCCTGGCTCTCTGGTGTTTGCCCAGAGCAGCTTGCGGGGAGCTCCGGGGCTGGCGCTTACCTGCCGGTTGCGCTGGTCCAAAATTCGACTGATCTGTATTTTTTTCCGGCCCATTTTTCACCGAATGCTGCAATAGAGAAGAATGGCCAGTGAAGCATCTGCATTGCTAACAGCCCCTTGAGCTTTTGACAGCCTCTGCAAGCAGAGCTGAGGGCCGGAGGGTCCCAGGTTCTGAGCCAACCGTCACTGGGCTGGGAGGTGGGCCTTGGGTCTGACTCCAAACCTGGCCTGGGTGGGAGAGTGATTTGGGGCTAATGTGGCTCTCCCAGGGAGCCAGGTTCCAGGCTGAGATGATAAGTATCAGAGGGTAGTTGTGTTTGTCTGCAAAACCAGCGAGGAGTCCTGTAGCACCTTGCAGGCATCAAGTGGGACATTGCCACACACTGGCAATGTTCAACTTGCCGCGTCAATCCTTCTGCTCCACGGGGGAGTGTCTCTAAGGGGGTCCACTGAGTTCCATGTAATGCCTGTTGATAATCTTCAGAGGGGCCTGGGCACCTAAATCTCCTATGAGGCTGAAAATGCCTGACTAATAACCCAGAGTCCCCCAGAAAGACAGAAGAGGGAATCTGCACACTTCACAACTCCAGAAAAGCAGTGTGTTTCTCAAGAGCGGCAGATGTTTAGTACCAATTCCCAGATCTTGGTTATCCAGGAGCCCAGACCAGACTTGGGCAGGGCAGGGGGTTCTCCAGAGGATGAAGGGGATGTTTTTAGGCGGGGGGGCTTTACACTGTTTTAAGCAACTTTTTCACATTCAGACTAAATTTGACCTCAGATATGTCTGGGTCAGGAAGTGGCTGCCTGAGAAGTTGTAAAATGAAAACCACCCACTTCTTTCAGCGTGTGTTTCTGAGAGATGGGTGGGAGCAGGAGGGGCAAAAGAGAGAAAGACCCCAAATCTCCTTTCCTCCTTTCAGAGATTCCCATCCCCGGCCCAGGATATGACTAACTCCTGCAGGGCTCCCAGGCCCTGAACTCTTGTCAATTCCATGAAGTAGGTCCCTGCTCAGGACTCTGGCGTGAGCCAGTTGCAGCGACACTCTGGGCCCACGCTAAGAAATCAAACTGTTGCAGTGAGGAACCCCAGGAGGCTGTGCCAAAAGGAGCCGAAGTGCCACTGCACACAGGACCACACTGGTCTCAGCTCTGGCTCCACAGGCCACATGGCAGACGGCTTGTGCTGAGCTGGAAGAGGTGTTGCAAACACCCCCCGGCAACCGCATGCAGCAACTGGCTGGAGCGTTGGTGGTAGCAGCTGGTCATGACCCGGAGGGAAGGGTAATAGTGCAGGCCACGACACTCCCAGGAAAGGAGGCCCAGACCCACGGTCCCCAACCTCCCCAGACTCCCCCTTTCTCTCATGCCCCCCAAGGTACCCGGCATAAATCGGCTCGTTCCAAACAGAGAAGTGTTGCTGTGCGCTTGGGGACAAACAGCTGTCCCGGCCACAGGAAGAACTGGGGCAGGATCCCCAGGCCCTGCGCTTTTGGGGGCCCCACGGCAGCCAACCTAACTGTCCTGCGGATGGGAGGAACAGGGGGAGTTACCTGAGGCTGAGGGCCAGGTGTGGTGGAGGCAGCTGGGGTCACGTCCCCTCCCTGCATACACCACTGCCCTGCCCTGCTGTGCCATGGGCAGCGAGGCGCAGCGGGCTGGGAGGACAGCGTGGGGCAGCAGCGCAGCACATGTGTGTGTGGCGGGGAGGGGAGGTGAGCCTAGCTGCCTCCACCAGGCCCGGCCCTTGGCCCTGAGTAATCCTGGGCCCTGCTGGGAGAGGGGAGGTGCCTGCAGCATGAGTGGGGCTGCCTCAGGCCCCAGGCTAGGAGTACGGAGGGGGAGTTCCCCCAGGGCTCCACCGCTCGGGGGCCTGCTGCGACACGGCTGACACGTAATGAGAAAATAAACCCGAGAGACTAAATCTGGGAGGTCCATTTCGGGGTGTGGCACATGAGCCACATAACCGAGCCAGGGTCTGAGATTTGAGTGCATGCTGCCCTCTCTAGCACTTGTTACGCAGTTGTGAGGCCAGGCACATGTCTAGGAGAGCCGTTGCCCCCACTGGAAGGCCTCTGTGCCCCCCAGGGTACGTGTGCCCCTGGCTGAAGCCACCGGTTTAGAGGAGATCACTGAAGGTACGAGCAGAAGCGGATGAAGGACGTATTCCCAGGCTAGTTATCCACCGTTCACTGTCTAATAGGGAGGGTGTTGGGATGCTCAGGGGTCAGACCAGGCTCTGGTTCTGTTCAATACAGGTTGAAGCTCTCTAGTCTAGCAGCCTCACGACCTTACCGGTGCTGAACCAGAGAATTAGCTGAATCAAAGGAGGTCCAGATTGTTTTGCAGCATTACCAACACTCCACTGCTCGCTGGCCTCTTAGAAAGCAATTGGGGTGAATTTGAGCTAAATAACAGCGCAGAACACCGAGCGCCAGGCCTGGTGGCTGGAAACAAACATTATGGAACTTCAGGAAACTTCGCCCCACCCATGGTAAGTGGACACCCAGCAAACTAAAATCATGCTGGACCACAGATGTTGCTGGACCAGAGAGTGCCAGACTAGAGAGGTTCAACCTGGAATTGCATTAATGACTTGCATAACGAAGTGGGATTATGCTTACAAAATCTGCAGCTGGCACCACACAGAGGTGTGCAAGTGTCTGGAAGACCAGGATTCACACTGATCTTAACAAATGAGTGAGATGGCTGAAACCAGCCAGACGCAAGTCACTTTGCTTAGGAAGGGAAAAACCCAAACGCACAGCGACAGAATGGCTGGGCTGTCGTCCGTGTTCCCTAGAAGCTGAGCACTTGGGCGCCTGCCCAGGAGAGAGCCCAATGCTGCCCAGCTGATCAGCAGAGTGCCCACAGCTGGGTTTTGTTTCAATTGCAGTGCACATTTTTACAGGTCGCAGTGCACATGAACATTTATTCCACACATAGGTGGGAAAAGCCTGCACGTGGGTTGGAAAGCTGAGTGGGAACATTGGTTGTCATAGTGGTAGAAGGGAGCTGGGGGTTACAGCAAAACACAGACTGAACAGGAGTCAATAATGCAATGCAGCTATGAGAGTGGCTGATATGTGGGGGAGGGGTAGCAACAGGCGTGAGGACGTATCCCGCGGGTGGTCACTTTCCCGCTCAGCTCGGCTCAGCTCAGCACTGCTGGAGTCCTGCATCCAGTTCTGGGCACTGCGCTGTGGGAAAGATGGAGGCCAAGTGGAGGGAGACGAGAGGGGAGGGACAAGCCTTACAACTGGGTTAGAAACCTGCCTGCTAGGAGAGCAAATATTCCCAGGGATTTTAGTCTCAAGAAAAGGGGACCAGTCGTCATATCTGTCAAGGGCTGAAATAGAGAGGAGAGGGATCAGCTCTTCTCCACATCCAATGGGCTAATCTGCAGCAGGGGAGACCTAGGGACACGTTCTGAGGCTCCCAAGCAAAGCCATCCCATGTGCAGGATGAGGGGGGATGGGCACACCCCACCCTGCACTTCTGGGGCCCTTCAGAGGCCACCATGACTGTCCTAGGGCCGGGGGATGGGGGTGGTGGAATCCCTGTCACTGGAGGGTTTTCGGAACAGGCAGAACAGCGGCTGTCAGGGATGCCCTGGGGCTCCTGGCCCTGTCGCAGTTGACTTCCAAGGGTCCCTCCAGCCTGATGTTTCTCTGAATCCCAGTGCAGTTGAATTAGTGCCAATGTGGGTGGGGGGGTTCAGCACGGCCACGGAGTCACAAGCTTTTCTGCTGCCCCAGGTCAGCCTTTGCTTCCTTCACTCAGTATCGGACCTCCCATCAGGCCATGACCCCGAGCCCCGGGCACGAGGGGAGAGAAGTTGCAGGAGTCGCGGGATATTATACAATGGTCCAGGGAACAAACCCAGCCACTCCCCCAGAGCTGGGACCTGCTATGGCACCAAGGGGAAGCCAACCAGGAGCAGGCAGGCTCTGCTGGGGATGGAGGAGGAGCTGTGTGTGTGGACCTGCTGCTAAGCTGGTGGGGTGGAGCGGGGGGATGCGAGGAAAGGGAAAGGGCAAAGGCACAGCTGGCGGGAAGGTACCTGGAGGCAGTGATTCTTGTCTCCAGTTTTCCAGGTATCTCCAAACCTTCCTTCCTATTTTGGATTCTGACTTGGTCCATCTGGGCTTGAGGGCCGTGCACAGAAACTTGCCGAACCAATTCCGTCTGTCAGCCTGGAGAGCTCCGCAGGTTGGGAATCTCTCATGTTCCTCTTGGGCCAGAAATCCCAGGAGAAAGGCCCCAGCTCTGCTCCCAGCCCCCCAGCACTCTGCCAAAACTCCAGCCATGCCCCACTCCCTGAATGCCTTTTCCCAGCGCTCTGAAGGGGGTTCAGACACTGGGGCTGGCTCAGCCCTGCCTGCATTCAAATGCCATTTCTCAGCCTGCTTCCTTCTCATGAGCCCCGGCCATTCACCAGCTTGCTTGGCTGCTATATTTAGCTGATCAAACCTAATTTTAATTTATGGAAGGAAATGATGCCGGAGTTCCCACGACCCTGCTGCCCCTCTCCGTCCGCAGCCCACGCATGACACGAAGGTATGCCCAGGGTGATGAGACTCCCCCAGCGCCAGGGCCTCCAGCTCCGGTGGGAAGGGACGT
Source organism: Carettochelys insculpta (assembly GCF_033958435.1). Taxonomy (NCBI): domain Eukaryota; kingdom Metazoa; phylum Chordata; order Testudines; family Carettochelyidae; genus Carettochelys; species Carettochelys insculpta. The sequence goes on along the minus strand of NC_134163.1, from coordinate 14,971,757 downwards.
ACCGGAAAGAGACAGATATTCCCTGGGGAAAACATCAGGAGGTTTTCCCAATGTCCTCCTCCTGCTTGCCAAGGGCCAAAGGGCCTGACTCTCAGTCACCCGGCCTGGGTGCAGTGGCTCGCCCTGCTGCAGAGCACCGGTGGAAGGTCAGGAACGGTGACGTTTTACACTCAGGCTGCAAGGCAGGGCAGAGTCAGGCCTGGGCTGGGCTAGGGACATTTGCAGTTGCTGTACACAAGCTCACTGGAGATGTGGCTCATGCCAATGCTACATGTCTCTTCCGAGCCACATCACTGAGGGGCAAGTCTCTCCCAGCCTCCCATGGCTAAGCTTCCCCAACCCCACCGTCGAGCTTTGGAGGTCACCGGTTCAATCCCTGGCACAGGCCAAACCTCAGGTCATTACCCACATGTGTTATACTTGTTTAGAGGGGCTTGCACCAGCATGACTCCCAGAGCCCTCGCTTACACAATGACCGCAGCGCGCTTGCAGTAGGATTACGGCAGTGGTGCAGCTATACCAGCGCAATCAATCCTGCAATAGATAAGGGACTCGTGTCCTTCCTGAACCGGCAGGTTTGTGCATATTTGTTCTCATGCTGGGGGAGTGCAGGGGTCACCTACAGAGTTATAGACTCCCCAGGAGAAAGCACTGGGGCCCAAGATCCTGCAGGACAAGGACACGAGAGGAGGCAAAGCCTCTAGGCTGTAAGCTTTGCAATAAAGGGCCTGGACAGAGGTCTCCTATTGCTTTCCAATCACCCAGATATTGCCTGGCTCACCAGGGCTTTAGGAAGGCCCAACCCCCCCCCATCATGAAGGCAAGTGGAGCTGGGTACAAGGTCACGAAGGCTGGGAAATCCCAGAGGTTTTCCTGTGCCCACTCAGGGCTCAACACTCTGCCCCCGAGCAGCAGAACCCCAATGCAGGGAGGGAGGCAAACTACTCCGAGTGACAGGTCACATCCCCAGGTCCCCCCCGCCAGAAGCAACCATAGAGCCGGCTGGCGACACCAGAGAGCTGTGGTCACTAGTTCAAGGCTGAGAATGGAAGGGAGGGGGAGGAGATGCAGAGTCTAAAGTGAGGGAAGGGGAAGTTGCAGCAGCCACCATACTGGGCTGGGATGTGGTGGGAGAGCAGGAGCGGTGCAGCCCTGGAGCCACACCAAGCACCCCAGGATCTCGGGCACAGCAGGCCCTGCTGAGCCGTGCTGGGTTCGGTCCTGGGGATTGGCAACAGGCAATGTGCAGCAGAGCTCCAGGCCAGGGCAGCGAAAGGACCACATGGAGGAAGAGCAGAGGGGTGGATCCAAATCCCAGTCCTGCCACTCAACCTTAGCCACTGCATCCTCCGCCCCTCCCCAGCTCCCCTCACCTACTGGGTATTGGCTGCATAACGCAGATGTAGAGGGCTCATGCAACAAGCAGGCTGGTTTCATCAGCCGCCTCCCTGAGCAGCTCATTACAGGGCAGAGGGAACCGCTCGGCTGCACCTTGGCTGGTGCTAGGGCAGCGAGGGGCAGTGTGGGTGGGGCCGAGGGGCGTCTCTGACCCACACCGAGAGGCCAGATGGGGCCGAGGTTTGTGAGATCAGCCATGTCCTGCGGGTGAACCAGCAGAATGCATGGCAGCCTGGGAAAAGCGCCATTTCCCGCCAGAAGCAAAGTCACCCCAACTCCCAGAGGGGAGGGGTGCAGCAGGGGGGGTCGCTCCAGAGGCCGGGGAGTGGGGACCTGACGGGGAGAGCACTGGATGGGAGTCCAGAGAGCGAGTTCCAGTTCCTGCCTCGCACAGAAATGTGATGTGTGACCTTGAGCTCCCTGGTCTCCAAACTTGTGCTCCAGGGTTTGCCCACAGGGCACGTGGGCAAGCAGGGCACACGCTAGCGCTCTGAAAATAGCAGCGGAGATGGAGCACGGAAGGGGCTGGGCTTCCCAGACCAAAGGCTGGCACTGGATGCAACAGCCAGGAGCTGTCTCCATGGCTATTTTCAGAGCTCTCACGCATCTATCAGCCAGTCAGGGCACCTCCCAGTCCCCCTGCCAGGCCTGCTCTGATCCCCATCCCACAGGGCTGAAAGCTTGGGCGGCTGCCAGGACAGATTCAGGGGCTGCCCAGCTGATTAGCACAGCGCCCACTCCGGCAGCCTGTGTTTCTCCTGGTGACGCACATCCGCACAGGCCTCGGCTCGGACACTGCAGGGACGTTTCTGGGTCACTTTCCCAATGGGCCTCCATCGCTGTCTCTCTGTCAGGTACTAAGGAGGGAGATGTTTTGACTCCAGATTTTAACTGCTGATAGGCAGATAAGCAGCACTAAGGCTGCAGGCAATTATCCCAGCCTGCGCCCCAAGGGGCAGAGGCACAGGCTGCCGGTCCCCGCTCCGGCAGCTGGGCGTGGGGGATGAGCGGGAGCAGCTGCGCCCCAGCTCAGTCCATCTCCCCTCGTAGCCCTGCGGCTGTCAGGCTGCCGCATCCACCATGTGACACAGAGCTGTAGACATGCCCAGGACTCCAGTCTCGCTCCTTCTGGGCGTCCCGTGGCTCAGAGCACCAGCAGGTGTGTTCAGCCCAGTGTTCCCACCTCCAATGCCAGCTCCAGCCCAGCTCCTACTGAGGACCAACGGGCACTGGCTGGCTGTTGCTCTGAAGGCGGGTGGATCACTGGCCAGCTCCCACACGACAAGGGGTGAGCTCGGGAGCACCCTGTGACCTCAGAGCACCTGTATCCCCAAGGCTGCCCTTGGCACGAGCTGGGCGGGCTCAGCAGAGAGGCCAAGGATTGAATGGGCGCCGAGGGAATGCTCAGAACCTCCGCACTGCGTTCACACCAGCGCAATCAGGCGCCCTCCTGGCTCCAATGGCAGGGGGTCAAGTTCCCGGAGCATGAACCGCCGGGGAGCCGGGGTCAGAGAAGGGATGGGGTGGCTGGGATCGGGAGAGAGCAATATTCTGCCCTGGGCCCTGGTGGCTGCAGCAACTTCCCTGTGCAGCTGGAGAAGGAAGAGCAGGTGTGCCAGTAAAGTCCCCAGCTCCATAAAACCCCGCGGCAGCAACATGGCGAGAGGGGACGGGTGGGGGGCAGGCCCAGAGGGAAGGCGGCTGCTCCTATCTGCTCTCTGCTCCCCTGCTGCCGGGCAATCAGCTTCCTGATGTGGGTTTTGAGGGAGGGGGCTGCCTGGTGGCCTGTTCAAGAGTGGCTTGAGAAGCCCCCATGTGAGGGGGAACTGCCTGCTCTGAGGCATAGAAGTGGGTGCCCCAGTGCACCCTGGCAGCGGAGCTGCGACTCCTGAGCTGTGGCCTTTGGCACAGGCCCAGGGTGGGCAGTGGTGAGTCAGAGAGAGTGCGTGCAAGAGATGGGCTGCATTGGAATGAGGGCGGGGGTAGAGTCCCCAAGAAAATGCACCATAAGAAGCAGGGACGAAAGGTCACTGGTTCAGATCCAGCTGGCTCTGCAGAGTTAGGCCCAGCTGGCTAAAGGGGCGGAGATGCTGCACTGCCAGGCCTACGTGAAGGAGGCGGCTGACTCCCCCACAGTCAGAAGCCAGTTGGTCTCCCCATGCTGTGCCTGACGGGATCGTGGCGTTAGTCACCTGAGCGAGCAGGGCTAACGCCAGCTGTGAAGCCCCCAGAGCACAGGTGTGAGCAGGCTGGGGACGTGCCCTGTGCTTCTCCCTCCAGTGCATAGCTGTGCTCGCTAGCTTAAAGCTGGCCTGGCCTTACCTAGCTGAGCTGCCATCCCCACTCCTGCTGCAGTGCAGGCAGGTCCTAATCGCACAGACTTCCAACCATGTGCCTAGGCTCCTAAGTCACTTTTAACATCCATTGCACTCTGGGCCTTACGGAGCCAGCATCGTTCCCTGCTGCTGGGAGCAGGGTTCTCTGCTAGCTGAGCGCTGGGGCAGCCACCCTGGAAAGAGTCAGGTGCTGTCCAGCTGATTAGCAGAGCCCCCACAGCCGACAGTGTGTGTTTCTGCTGGTGGTGCACATCCACATATGCCCCAGTGCACAGAAGAAAATTTATTCTACACATGGATGGAGAAACATGACAGGGAATGCTGGCTGGGAGGGTCCTGCCAGGAACAAGCTAGGATGTCTCAGTCCCTCCCCATCACAGCAGCTGCACTCAGGGCTGGTCACAGCCTGGGCACAGGGAGCGGCTTTGCAGGCTGCACTGGGAGCAGGTGGCTCTGGCTTGGAGGTGCGTGGAGACGGGAAAGCCTGTATGGCTGCTCTGTGCTGTCACTCAGGTTCTGTGGCCAACAGCACTCCTGAGGCCTAATCCTGCTTCTCCCGTCTGGGACTCCCTGGAGTCTGATGGGGTTACACCAAGGCTGGCTTTGGCCCTCCTGCTAGCAGCACTTTGCAAAGGTCACCGAACCCATCCGGGGCCCCTGTGCACTAGGCAAATTCCCTCCCCCAGCTGCACTTGGGTTCACTGAGGCTCACAGAGGGGGAAGTGCCTTGCCCGAATGCACCGGGGGTGGGTGCTGGAGCTGGCATCAGAGCTACCAGAGCTCAGGGCAATCTTTCTTGAGCAGTGCCAGGAGGCACCATGCCCCGGAGCTCCAGGCCCAGTCCAGTGCAGCAGACGCAGGCCTGGCCTGGCCTGCCCTCAGGGGCAGCAGACACCAAGTGGCATACGCTGATTTACACTGACTGAAGAGCAGCTCTCGGGTCTTACGCCGCTGATACAAAACTCTAATGCAAACCCCTAATGCAGACACGAGTCCCACCAAAGCAGTGCCCCTTGCACTTGGGAAAATCGTGTCGACACTAGGGATTGCACAGGTGCAGCTACCTCCAGCCCCTGTGCCGGAGGAGACAAGCCTTTCCACGTCCCAGACAAACATCTGCAGGGTCTGCTGCTGGCTTGGTTTTGCCCAACTGTGGCTCTGGTCAAGCTCAGAGGCTGAGGATTCCTTCGTAGCTTTGGCCAAAAGGGAGCCCGGACGTGAGCTGAATCGCTTCTGAAACACACCAGAGCTTCTCCTTTTAGCTGCTCTATCCACTTCCCCCTTCCCTGTGCGGAGCCGGCCCCTGGGCTCTGGCCTGAGCGGCCTTCGAAAGCCCATTTCAAACGGCTGCGTCTGGGCTGTGCAGCTGCCCCTTTTCACGGCCGCACACAGTTCCCCAGGGCGCTGGCTGCAGGACTGCTGCTCCGACACACCAGGACCCGCCCCCATCAGGCCTGCGGTCCCGAACCAAGAATAACAGGCTGTGGGAACAGCAGCGCTCTGCCTCACACATGCCCGCTCCCCACAGCCTCCTCCCGCCCCTTGCGCCAGGCCCGGCCCAGGTGTGACAGTGACCTGGGAAGGTGCTGGGGGTAAAAATACCCCGAGTGGGCCGAGCTGGGCTGGGCGGATGACGCATGGCTCTGCTCGAGGTGCAGCAGAGCGCCGGGAGGCAGGCGTGTGGGTGGGGGCCCCCCAGTGGGCAGGGGGTTCTTGTGCCACCCTGGGGTGTCAGTGTCACTTTACCCCCAGGAGGACTCGTGCGCGCTGCGTTCGGAGGAGCAGGGAGTGTGAGCCCCTTGCGATGAGAAGCTGAGGGGACACAGGTCCCAGCAGCTCCACTCAAGCACAGCAATAAGCAGGTGCTTGCTCTGAGCTACAGCCCCTTTCCAGATTGGCTCCAGAGGGCCTCCTCCTGCCCAGCCCTCCCTGAATGACACCGCACACAGCCAACGGAACTGAAGAGAGAAGTATTACATCATGAGAACCCCCTCTGATTGGCTGAGCGGAACCCGGCGGCCCAACGCTGACTCGCCAAACTGCAAAGAGAGGGCTCCAGGGCCCATTCGCGCCACCCCACTGCCTCACAGCACGTGCTGCAAACCCCTGGGGTGCGACCAGCCCGGCCCACGGCTCCATCTCCAGCCCTCGGGCGAAGCAGGTCTTTGCCCACGAAGCTCGTGCTCCGGAGCACGTGTCCGTCTGTCGGGAGCCGCAGGACTGCGTGTCGTTTCGATAGCCACGGGTCACAGGGAGCCAGGCCGGAGCGTCACCCCGGCCCACCTGCCCCCACGTGCCGCTGGAGCCCATCTCTAACCTCCCGAGGACAGCCCTCGGTTCAAACCGCCTGCCCAGCGCAGAACAGACTCTGCTCTAGCTGCCCCCGGAGCTTCCTCCCAGCCTGGCAGGTCCGCAGCCCAGAGCTCACCGAATTGTTTTGACACCCCAACTGTGCTGCAGCTCTCAGGCCTTCCGCTGTTTGCGCCGCACTTTGCTCCACAGCCGTGCTCTGCAAGGGGTGTGCCGCAAAGCAGTGGTCCGGGTGCTTCAGAGTCACGCGCCAGGAGCACGGTCCACCGCTCTGTGCGCGTACCTCACGGCTTGCGGGGAGAAACGTGTGGCGGCAGCAGCGGTGCAGTCACCAGCATCAAGTTAGAGTGGGGAGCTGGGGGTGCCTTGCTGAGGGGGAGGGGTGGAGTGGGGAGCTGGGGGTGCCTGGTTCTGGGGGTGGGGGAGGGGACTGGGGAAGGGTGGAGAGCTCGGGGTGCCTGGCTCTGGGGGAGGGGGAGGGGATTGGATGTGCTGTGAAATTAGGAGTGCTGAAGCGCGCCACGAGGTGATAAATGTTGCTGAGCCCTGATCTATGGGGCAGGAGAAACATGTCGCAGGAGTTCCAAAACCCACAGCCTGTCACTCAGTGGCCTTGCAGCTGCCATGGGGATTCATATGAAGTCTAAAGACCTAGTGCACATTTCTGGGTCATTTGCATCACAGCAGAGCGTGTAAACTTCCTATCCCAAGGCCTAATTAGCGCTCTGAGATGCGCCTGACCCCCTAAGGAGAGCAATGTTTTTCCATGTGTCGCAGTGAAGTCCAGAGTAGGAAGGAGCAAGGCCGGGGGCTCTGTGGGTGTAAGCCCTGCTCACGTTTTGGGGACCAGACCAGGCAAAGTTCTGCAGGTTTGACCCACAGGCTTTGTGGGCACCATAGTGCCAGCTCTGGTCCCTGAGGCATTGCCACCCTCCAAGTGTTGAGCTTGAGCGAACCCAAGCTGCCAAGTTCAACAGCTTTCACTCAGATCCAGAGGTCTAATCCAATCTCAGCCTCCCCAGCCTAGAAAGGGTCCTGGGGAGAGTGGACCAAGGAGACCAGGGCCGGGCTACCTCCACACGCAGCTACAGAGTTTGGGCACAAAAACTGTGGCCAGATTATTTACAAATGATGTCAATTTTGGGGCATCCTGGTGGTTAGGAGCTCAAGCCACCTGAGTATTGAGGGGCAGCTGCTCAGCACTGAACACCTGGGTCACTTTAAATTGTCCATCTGGGATGTCCAAAACCAGAGGCAACTAAAATCCTGTCACCTTTAAAAATGCAAATCGGGGACTAGGTTTGAGGGCTTCCAATTCGTCCCTGATTGAACCACCAGACTGGGAGCACTTTGCACTGGTGCAGGGGTGAAAGTCACTTAAATGTCTTAGAGGTCCTGTCCTGTCCTGTCCTGTCGCAATCTGGGGTCCTGCCAGCTCTTGAAATAGCTCTTTGCTGGCTTTTGCACAGCTCTTGTGGGAGCTGGGCACCCCCTTCCTGCCACCTTGGCACTGGTGTGAATGATTGTGCAAGACGAAGGCCATGAGGAACTGGACTGTACATCCCCACAGGAGCTAGGGGCCCTGGCTGAGGAGGGTTTTATTCATCTTCAATCCCAAACCCTGGGTGGGTGGTTGCTGTCCACCTTCCCGAGTTTGGCAGACTCACCCAGGAAAAGCAGGATACTGCAACAAAAGCCACTTTGGCCATGAAAACAAACAAAACAACAAAGAAAACCAGCCGCCTGCTCCTCTGCAGGAAACCACCAGAGAAGAACTGAGCAAACCACAAGAATAGAAAGGAAGGGAGGCCCGTCTCTAGGAATGGAAGTGAGGCACCAAGTCCCTCTCCATCCCCTGCGGTAACCAACTAACGGCAGTGAAAATAGCCAGGAGGGTAATTCAAGGTCTGTGGAGTCCCGCAGCTCCTATGAAAATAACACAGCACCACGCTCGGCAGCAAACTCTCAGCTATCTGGTTTTCCATCGACGTGCTTCCCACCTGAGGAAGGGGCCAGGTCATGATGGACATGATTCCAGTGTTTATCCAACAGGGGCTTTATTTTTTGCACAAGTGTCACCTGGTGACCAACTGTCACAATCAGCAGTTCTGGCTTGCAAACCACTTGCCCAGCAGATACCCCACTGCACCTGCATTTCTCCAGCAAAGCCAGGGAGAACACCCAGTGGGATTCAACTGGGGAGTTCTCTCTCCTCCCCACGACTCTCTCCTGTGTGGCCACCCAAGTGACGCTCAGCTTACAGGGAACAGTGGCTGTAGAAGTGTTAGTCTTAAAGACTAACAGAGGGCAACAAAAATGATGAGGGGTTGGGCCAGCTGCCTTATAGGGAGAGATTAAAAAGACTGGGACTTTTCAGCTCAGAAAAGAGGAGACTAAGGGGGACAGGTCAGAGGTCTATAAAATCGTGACAGGTCTGGAGAAAGTGAATTAGGAAAAGTTCTTTACTTGTTCCCATAACACAAGAACTGGGGAGGGGGTCACCCAATGGAATTAATAAGTAGCAGGTTAAAACCAACCAGAGGAAGTATTTCTTCTCACAATGCACAGGCAACCTGTGGAAATCCTTGCCAGGGGATGTGCTGAAGGCCAGGACTTGAACAGTGTTCAAGAAGAACTAGATAAATACATGGAGGACAAGTCCCTCAATGGCTATTGCTCAGGATGGGCAGGGAGGGTGTCTCTGGCGTCTGTTTGTCAGAAGCTGGGAATGGCTGACAAGGGAGGGATTGCTCGAGGATTCCCTGTTCTGCTCATTCCCTCTGGGACACTGGGCATTGGCCACTGTTGGGGGACAGGCTGCTGGGACAGACGGACCTTTGGTCTGACCCATTATGACCATTCTTATGCTCTAATTTCTCTCCATTATGGATGGAAGATGAAATTGCATGCTCCTCCCTTAGTGCCCAGGAAAGCTTATGCCCAAATAATCTGTTCAGTCTTTAAGGTGCCACAGCAGTAAACTAAGTGGCTGCACCAGAGAGACTCAAATGCTGCCCAGCTGCTAAGCAGAGCGCCACAGCCAGCAGCGTCTCTTTCTTCTGGTGGTGCACATCTGCACATACCTTGGTGCACAGAACACAGTTTATTCTGTACATATAAACGTTAGAGGGAACACTGTGCCACAGGACTTCTTATTGTTTTTTATGGATTAACATGTTTGCCCCTTTGCTTCTCCCTGTCTTTATAATCCTAGAATTACAGCTCTGACACTGAGGGCTGTGCAGGAGAAAGGTACAAGTGACACAAACTCTGGGCCCTCCCTAGCACGCCTGATGCTGAAGTACCAAGAATGAGCATTTCTATGCCATCAGCCGAGAGCAACATGTTGGCAAGTCAGATCAGTGAGTCTCTCAGGGCAGGGCTGACGTTTGTCCATCAAAATACTGTTTCACTGGAAAATGGCAGTTTTGAAAAAATCGAAATTTTCAGTAAAAATGTAATCCACCAACCCTGTAACCTGGAGACCTTCTGGTTTTAAACTACACACGAAGACAACCCTGTAGTGCCGTACAGACTAACAATCTATTTATTAGGTCACGAGTTTCGTGGGTGAGACCATTGAAAGCTCATGATCTAATCAATAGAATTGTTAGTCTGTACGGCAATACAGGACTGCTTGGGGGCTTGGGGTTTTTTGGTGATGCTACAGGTTAACATAGGTACCCCTCTGAAACTGGTTTAAACTTACTGGTGAGAGAGGGCAAAGAAAAACGTTAACAAAAATGCAGGGTGAAAAAAGGCATTTTCATCCCAATATCTTGCCGGGGTTGCGGGGGGGACAAATGATTTCCCAACTAGCTCTAGTCTCCTTCACCAGCTGGGGCACAAGGCAACACCTCCCAAGGGAAGCCAGTCAATCCCTGGTGAGCACGCCAAAGGGATCTGCATCTGGGGGCTGACTCGTTGAGCTGAGCCAGAGCCAAACCCACAACCAGCTCTGAACCCCCGTACACCCTGGGAACATTCTGCACTTGAGCTGCTTCTCCACTTTGCTCCTGGGGCTTCATTCTCCTCATATGAGTTTCACAACGAATTCTGCTTCCAGCCCCTTTTAACGGGTCCCCTGCCTCTAGCTCCTGTACAATGACTCCGCTGAACTCTCCCTTCACATCCCAGAGCTGCTGCAATCCAGCCAAGCTCCTTTCTCTGAACAGTCCCAAAGGGATTGTTGCTCTCTGTTTCTGAGGCCTCTCAATGCAAACAGCATCCCAAGTCCAACTCAGGAAAAGTCAAAGTTTACCAGCATTTCTGCTCAAGCCTGACAGGGCTGCCTGCTTTTTATAGCTTGTTTAAAGTAGAAACCAGTATCAACCAGCATCGGAAATGCAGCACAGAATTGGACACTGATGGAGAGGGAAGGGAAACCAGCGTGCTGGAGATTTCAGCCGAATTACAAGAAAAAATTAAAGTGACTTCTGCAAAGGATAAAATATTTGAATCTGAGAGATTTATTGTTAGGCTGGGGCTTAGACTGGGAGTCTGGCCATTGTTAAATGCACATATTCTGGTTCCTAGCAAGGACTCTTTCCTTCTCGCTCTCACACACATGGGTTCAAAGCAGCACCAGAAATCTTCACAAGAGTCACTGCACGAATCATAGTGTCCTGCCCAAATTCCCACCCGTTACATTACATCCTGTCTCCGTACGAATCCTACCCACTCTGGTTTAGTCTGGGTACAGGGCTCACTCTTCACTGCCTCCCTGAGATTGTCAGAGCTCTGCTGTGGAATGTTACAGAGAAGCTGAATCACATCCCAGCAGTGGCTGCATTTCAGCAGTGGGCAATGCGATCGCCCTTTATGGTCTGTAGGATCTTTGAGGGATAGGCCTCCCATACACATCAGTCCTTTTTCAATGAAACCGAGGCCTCCATCCTTTGCGCTTACTGGCACCTGGCTATCCCCCAGCCTGAGGAAACAAAGTGGACACACCTAGTGCTAAACGAGTAAAATATCAGAGGAGATCAGGGTGTTGCATGCACCCCTGAGATACCTACTTCTGCACACAGCCCAGTTTGTGAGCCAGGCTGCCTAACAGGGCACACACAATTTGCATTCACAATTCCTTTTTTTTTTTTTTTTGGCAGCATCTTTTAAAAATCTGGCCCCAAAAGCCTTCTGAAAAACCACCCCCCCACACACAGTTCCTCTCTCTGAAAGCCCTGAGCCATCTTATGGCTCAACGGCCAGCAAAATGGAATCCCATCGCTCCCCACCGCCACTTCCTCTTAAGCACGGGCCGCTCGCTGGCGGGACGGATGCAGGAGGGCAGTCAAGCATTGCGCTGGCCACACAGCGGTGCCTGCACAAAAAAGCACTCCTGCAAGGCTGGTAGTGATGCAGAATGAAAGTCACACATTGTTCCCATGCATCACAGTTGCCTCGTTGCAAATCCACTTACAGAGAAACTTCTGCAGCGGGCGGAGTATTTTCTGTTACAAAAATAACTGAGCTGGAAGGAGAGGGCTCTACTGTACCCAACGGGAAATAGCTGGTCATTTTAAAGAAGGATGAAACACACACACACAAATACACACACGTGCACTCTTTTGCTACCTTTGCACAATGAGCTTGGCGTGCGATTCACTCCGTTGTGAACACGTACTTGAATTACCGTGAGCAAAAGTAGCAGAGTAGCCATGGCAGCAGAGTCATGGCTGAGCCATGCCAAGTACAGACCTGCTGGTTTCGTGCAGGCGAGTACTCAGCACAGGCCTCCACACAGCTGCCTTGCAAGCACAGATAAAGTGTTAACTATATTCACAATATCTTGACAAGCTCTAGCACAAGCATACATAGGTAAGCAGGGGAATCACAGCCCTAGTTCACAGTGTACATGTAATCTTAGAGTATTACAGCTTTGGGACCCGGACTGTCTTTTTGTTCTAAATCTGTACCGCACCTAGCGCAGCAGAGTCCTGGGCTGTGACTGGGGCTCCCAGACTGTACTGCAGTTGAAATAAGAAACACAGACACCATCTGCTGCCTTCTGGCCTGAGACTTGCTGTGTTTCGGATGGGAGTTTTGTTTTGTTTGTAAAATCGGAAACTCTACGGGTTGGCTGTTGCAGAGGGCTGGCCTGGCTGGGCATATCAATGTGTTGTTATAGGCTCCGGCGTCGTCACACTGGTTTCTTATGGTAGGGTTACAAGTGCTGGCTGGAGTGTGCCTGTTTGTTATTGTAGGGTTACGAGTGCTAGGCTGCACATGTGGTTTGTTATCGTAGGGCTAGAGGTACTGCACCATACATGCCTGTTTGTTATTGCAGGGTTACATAGGTGCTGGGTGGTGCATGCTGCTTTGTTATTGTAGGGTTATAGATGCAGGGATTCTCAAGAATCCTGAAGCATCTCCTCTATGGTGAATTCTCCCAGGGCAAAAGGAATCAAGGTAGGCTTTGCAAGAGATATCAAGACTGTGTGAAGGCTAAGGTTGCTCATGCTGGTTTAAAACCAGATCAGCTAGACCAGCATGCAAAAGACGGAACAGGCTGGTGTGCTCTCGTACGACACACGTATGACAGCTTTGAAGAGCAGCGACGCGTACACCTCATTGACGCTCATGAGAGGAATAAAGCAACAGCAGCAGCAGCTGCACCAACAGAGCCAGGACAATTCCCTCACCCCCACTGCGAACGCCCAGGCCGTTCAAAGCTTGGTCTCCTCAGCCACATCGAGTCCACAGCCGAGGAACTTGTGCAAGCTCAAGCCATCATCGTTGGACATGATGGACTACCTACACTACGTACACAGATGCAGGGCCAAGCACTGGTTTGTTGCACACCAGTTGGTTATTGGTGGGTTCCAGACGCTGGGCTCTGCACACTGATTTATTATAGGGCTACGACTGCTGGGCTGTGCGTGCTGCTTTGGTATCATAGAGCTGCTTGGAAGTCGTTAACAATCTTTGTTCACAAGAGCGCTGACAATCCCGGCTCCCTCCCACCCCCTTGACAAGGCTCACAAGGAAAAGCTCTGATTTACCTTCTGCACTGTTTCTTCTCTAGCTGGATTTAATTCCAGTCCAGCCCCCCACTGCCAATGATTCTCCAGCCCTTTTCCCCGTGCAAACCCTGCCCTTCCTGCCCCCAGTCTGCAGGGGCCAAGGACATTTCCCCATCAAGCTTCCCAGCAACAATCCCCTACCCCTCAGCACCCCTGGGAGACAGCACAAGGCCGTGTCACCCCATCACTCTGTCTGTCCCAGCACCAGGATCTGTGCTGCAGGGAGGAGAGCCAGGGTGCAAGTGAGAGGTGCATGTAGGATGAATCTTAGAAGTTTGGTGATGAAGTTTATCCAGCCCCAAACTTTGGAGCTCTTCTGCTTCCCCTTCCCAGCTCCCCTGCCTCTTCCCATACAGTCCTGATCCCTCCTTCACTTCCTTCTCTCTGCAGTGGCTTCAACCATGCAGCCCACCTCCCAGCCAGCTCTGCTAACCTCCTGGCTCCTAGCACCCCCTGCCTGCCTGTTTCACATGTGCCCATCACTTCGGTGTCCAGCCTCTTTCTCTCCTTCTGCCCCCACACCCCACTCTCTCCACCAGCAATGGCTGATCAGGCTTCCAGCCTCCTTTGGCAGTTGCTGGAGTGAACCCACCTCTGCTTTCCTGATCAATGCAAACTCAACTGGAATCAAGCTCCTCTGCTCAGCTCCATGGGGGAAATCCTGAGCCCCTTTGACACCAGCGGCAGTTTTACAGGGCCAGGATTTCACCTTATGCTTTTACACGCAGGCCCCTTTTGAAGGCTGCATGTTTCTCTCCTTCACCTCACCAGCCTACTCAAGACACAGCACCTAGGTCTGAGGGGAGCTGAGTGCTCCCTGCGGGGCAGGACTTGTGGCCAGAAACAGGCCTGTGGGACTGTACAGACGCCTCCTTGTTCCAGCCAAATGGTTGCTGCTCCCTGCTAACTCCAGGGTGTCATGCAGGGTGAGCCCCCAGCACTGAAATAGCCAGGTGTGATGTGTCACAGGGTGAGCTGCCACAGGCGCTGAGCTGGCCAGCTTCCTGGCAGAGGAGGAAAGGAAACAGGAGTTTTCAAGGGAGCAGGAGGAAAGATTCTTTTCTTACACGCTATTTTCGTGTAATTTGGTGCCTGAATGCCTTGACTGCCTCCCTTTGCTCTGGGGCAGCCAGAATTTCCCAGGGCCGCCCCAGAGCCATCCACCCTCCCCAGCTCCAAACCAGCCCCACTGATCCTGTAGACCCAAGAGGAAAATATAAGTCTCTCCAATACACGGAATCGAGCTGGACTGCATGTGATTTGTGCCTGGTTTGGTGGTAGGAACACAGAGATTGCCGCACTGAGCCAGCTCTGCCAGAATCAGATGTTTTAAGGGTTGGTATAAGGATCCCACATTAGTAGATAAGGGATAATGGGATCTACAAGGTCCCATCCTGGGGTCTAATAGCTAGGGATAGGTTTAAGCTTGGAAGCAGGAGGTTCTTGTCTTCTGGATGCTGCATAAATCATACCAGCAAGTTGCAAAATTAATTTATTACCCACAAAAACCCCTCTCTAAAGTTAGCAGCCCTAGGAAACTTTCCTTCACTATAAGAGTAAAGTTCTCGGGGACAGGGTCTTGCCGGAAATCAGTTACAGGTGGGCAGAAGAATACGGCAGAAGATTCGCCTGGACCTGTCCCCAGAGAGGAAGTTTAAGGCAATCAGATGCACTTGTACCAGAACAGGCAGGGGCTTCAGGTGGAAATTTCAAGTGCTTGTGATAAACAAAAGAACATGGACCAGATTCTGGGCCCACCTAATGCAGATGCTGGGTAAATATTTGCTCAGGCAAACTAGATTACAAAGCTGGTCCTGCCAGCAACTGCAAGCGGATACTTGGAGAAGTGCACTATTTTTGAGGCAGCACCACCCATAATGACAAACTGAAGTGTAATCACCCACTGGCGCATTCAGACCTGGCCCGTCTGGAGCTTAAATCATGAGCTTTACAGTTTGAACTAAAAGCCGGTTGGCTCTCAGCTAAGGCTGTAGGGGAGACTTATTCTTTCTGTGTGTAAGGGGTCTGAATACCACGAAGTACCACCCAGTAGGAGCATGGATTACAAAACCAGAATGAAACCTCAATCCTGCATCTTCCTGAAGTCAATGGGCCTTGGCACAGGCTCTGAGGATAGCTCTGTGTGATAAAGGCTTTAGGTATCCAGCCTTAAGCACACTTCCCTCCCTTATGCCTACCAGGTCAGGCCGCCTGCAAAGCCTTGGAGTTCGAGATGGGACTGCGTGGGAGGGTGACTGGTGAAGGCAGGCAGCTTTGTTACAGAGGTCAGGTGTGGACAACGGCTTTTACTTTTCTAGTGGGTGTTTTAATTCCTGCTGGAAGTGCCCAGTGCAGCAGATGACATTTGAAATTAAATTTAAAAAAAGGAATTGATCAATCAATATAAACATTGTTATCAATGTTTTCTTATGAATCATCTGGGGCCAGTCACACACCTGGGGGAAGCAGGTGAAACTCAGCCCTTACCGCTATGCCATGCTACATGCAGTGTGTTTAGATACAGCTGATGGAGTCATGGGACATGAAGGTTATTTTTTGGGAATTCCAGGCTAGCAGTGATGCTGAGTGTACAGCAGGAGGCAGTTTTGTTTAGTGGTTGGAGCAGGACTCTGGAGCCAGTTCAGCTGCTGCCTTTACCGTATGTAATTTACAGCAAACAGCGCCCACCTTTTGTGCCTCAATTGACCAGGTTGTACACCAGGCATGAGAGAGCTCACGACGCGGTGTGGTTAGTTACGGTGTGTCAAGTGCTTGGTGATCCCTGGCAAATGGCACTGGTGGGAGGACACGAGGCTTTTACAATAATCTGCACTTCTGGGTTAAACTCAGGCATCCCTCTCTGAGCAGACACAGAAGTAAAAATAACTGTTAAGCACAACGCTAACCACAGACTTTTTTTAGAACATGATCCATAAAACAACAGGCCACTTGAGCAAAACTTTAAGTAGTGCCCAAACACACATCTACAACAAGGCCTTGGCATGACTCTGTCTGTCCCCTTGACTCCCAGCACTTCCCAGCAAGTCTGATAGCCTCAGAAATCCCTCCAGCTGTCTAGAACGGTTGCACCTAGTGCTCCTGATTGACACCAGAGCCCCTTTGCATGAGGCACAGTGTACACGGGTGAAATCCCAGGTCAATTACAGCCAATGATTAGGATTTCGTCCTGCGTAAGAAACAGCCGTGTCCCAAGAGCATGCGGGCTACGTAGGCACCCTGAGCAGAGGGCAGGAAGAAGAATGGAAAGGGAAATCTGATGGAGTCTGTGCTCACGAAAGCTCATGCTCAAAACTTTTCTGTTAGTCTATAAGGCGCCACAGGACCCTTCGTTGCTGTTACAGATCCAGACTAACACGGCCAACCCTCCGATACTGGAAAGGGCAAGTGATTTGACAAAAGTCATACGCAGGTCAGTGTCAGAACCAGGAGCCAAACCAGTGTCTCAGGAGCCCCGGCCTATCAGGCCACTTCCAGCTCAGCCCAGTCTCCACAGCGCTTCACAGCACTGGCTTCAGGCGCCTGACTGGAGACTCTCAGTCCTGGACTTCCACAGCCGAGCAGCCAAACTCGAGCTGTGATCAAGGAGAGGTGCCTTCCTATACAGCCCATTTCCAGAGGTGCCAGCAGCTCCTGTTCAGCAACTCTGACAGCCTGGCTGTGCCCTGGGGGCCGACCATAGGCCCTGCTTGGGGAAAATTTGGCCAAGGTGGCTCATTCTAGGACTGCCCCCAGGAAGGGAAGAGAGGAGAAGCCACAGCCCAGTGACAGCTGTAGTGAGGACAGCAGGGAGATGTGCCCTGAATGGGACCAACCTTCTCCCGCAGGCCAGGCGCAGGCGGGGGAGGGGGAGGCGCTGCACTTTAACAGGCTCACCCCACCGCTCTGGGCAGGGGGGATGCTGGAGCAGACAGGCTGCCCTGTGCCAACACTGACCCCCGAGAGATCCAGGGACAGCCCTGGCGGCCACACTCCCCCGCCTTCCGTGCCAGCCCAGGGCTGCAGCTGACCCCAAGGGAACTCAGCACCCCCCCATCACGCTGACCCTCAAGGGGAACAATCCCCTCACGCGCCCCTTGGGCACGGGAAGCGGCTCTGTACCACGCGCGCGTACACCCATCTGCGTGGCCAGGGGAAGCGCGGCC
Source organism: Carettochelys insculpta (assembly GCF_033958435.1). NCBI lineage: Eukaryota > Metazoa > Chordata > Testudines > Carettochelyidae > Carettochelys > Carettochelys insculpta. The sequence continues at coordinate 14,954,525 of NC_134163.1, read as the reverse complement.
CGGCCACCCTCCTGGCTGGGCGTCGCCGCAGTCATCAGCGGCTCAAGGCTCGCCGGGGGCGGCTGACCCCGCAGCGGCCGGTACTCCAGACCTGACACCCGCGGGACTGGACGTGCTGGGCCAGGGAGCTCCGCTGCCCCACCGACCTAGCGCTCGGCTCCGGGGCACGTCGCCCCTGCTCGGAGCCCTGCGTGCCCGCCCCGCGCCTGCACTCACCCACACACCTGGCCAGCGGCTGCGCCCGAAACGACCCGGCGGCCGCGGTTGGGTAACGAGGCGGCGAAGCGCCCAGGGGGCGCGGCTCGGCCCGGCCCGGCCCGGCCTGGCGCTGTCACTGCCTGGGGGTGGCCGAACTGCAAAGTCTCCTGAAAAGTCACGGCGGCTCCAGCTGCCCTGCTCGCCGCTGGCTCCCGGACAGCTCAGCCCGTCCTTTGCATAGCCGCGCCCCCGCGTCCCGCTGATTGGAGCGGCTCCGGGAGGCTATTTGCATAGAGTTGCCGGGCCCAGTTTCAATTGGCTGGTGGCTGGAAAAGTATCATGGCTCCGCCCCCTCGACGGGGCTGGGCGGGGCGGGGCTGCGACAAGGCCGCAGCGATCAGTGAATGAATGACCCTAGCGGCGGGGGCTGGTCGTGGGCAGGGCAGCCGGAGCCAGAGCGGCTGGGTGGGGGAGAGGTTCTGCACAAAGGGACCTGATCCAGGGGCTGGGGAGGGAATAGTACCAGGGAGGTAGCCGCGTTAGCCTGTGCTCCAACACAACACAACACAACACAACACAACACAACAGCAGAAATGGAGCACTTTAAAGATGAACAAAATTACTTATTCGGTGACGAGCTTTTGTGGGACAGACCCACTTCCTCTGATGAAATGGGTCTGTCCCACAACAGCTCGTCACAGAACAGATCTTTGTGCTAGTCTCTGAAGTGCTACACTTCTGCCATGTTGCTCTTCGGGATGTGAGTGATTCTGGACCTGGGGTGCCTCCAAAGCAAGGAGCTGGGCTCATGCAGAGAATTCCTGCAGCTGAGACTGGACTTGCCCTGACACTCAGTGGCTGTTTGTGGCCACCCTTCGCCACCCACACAGCCTGCTCACTGGAGCTTTACTCCTCCCCCAGCTTCCCTTCCACTTACCCCTCATAAGGCCACCCCCCACTCAGTGCTCCCCCACCGCTGTGGAGCTATGACACTTACTGCCATCTCATTGTCCTCTCTGCTTGTGTCTAATATTCCTTCCCCCAGCCTGGCCTGGGCGCCAGGAGAATGGAGGTCTAGTCCCATCTCCCCCACAGTCCTGCTGTGTAACCTTGGGGGAATCCCTTTCTCTCTGCTTCTCCTCCTGCCCTGTCCTTCTAGATTACAGCTCTGTGGGGCAGGGACCAGCTGCTTTGCCATGTTCGTTCACCACCTGGCGCAATGGGGCTCCATTCTTAGCCACTACCGTAATGAGCATGATGAATAACAATACTGATCGGGGGCAGGAGGAAACCTGAGCGGGGGCAGACGTACCAGGGTGACATCATGTGAGGGAGGGTAAGAGGAAGCTTGAAGGATGATCAGTGGAACTAGTTAACGACGAAGTGTCCTGGCTTCTGAAGGGTGTATGTTTCCAGGAAGGGACTATTAAAATGAGCCACCAGTCTATGCATATCGGGCCCCATAACAGAGAACACTGAACATCTGGGCGAGCTGTTCTCACGCCTGGAGTTTCCAGGGACAATCCAAGTGCTGTGATTATCTCCGTGAACTTCGCCCCTGGCAGCCCCTCTATACCTGCCCTAAATGCCACGGAGCTGCGGTCCGGCGGCTGGACAGGGCTCTGAAGTTTCCTGGAGCCCATCGCTTTAAGCAGGGGGGCGAAACCCTCGGCTGACTGACCCCTGTGAATGTCTTTGTCCTCACAAGGAATCTGTGTGGAATCTGGCCTTTGCTCTTCACTTGATTAGCTTCACTGGACAGCTCCCGGCACTGGGGGGACGCTGGTCTGGTTGGGTTGAGCAGAGGGGTTAGAACCCAGGACACCTGACACTTCCATCTCAGCTCTGGAATTAAGTAGACGTCAGGATCTAGGCCTTTGTTTCCTCCTCTGTACAGTGCTCTACATGCTGCTTCCCTGGACAGTAACCCACGTTTGTAAATATCCCCAGGAGGGGGATACAAATGCCAAGGCTTTATTGTTCTTTGTTACCATTTAAACTACCACTACCCCCACCCCCACCCCCACCCCACTGAGCCAAATCCCAGGAAAAGCTGGAAACAACCACAGAATCTTATCAGCACCTGTGATTTCAACTCCTTCAAGCCCCACTCCCGCTGGCTCCATGCTGACTTACTTCCCCCTCCCAGTGGGGCCCGCTCCAAGCGGCCTGGCCGCCGGTATCCTCCTTCTGCCCCGGCACTCTTTGTTATATGGCTGAGAAGACAGACTTCCCGGCAGACCAGCCTCCAGCAAAGGGGCGATAAGGTCCCCCCCTTCCCCCAAACACTGTGATTGTTGTCAGTGTCATGACAGAGCCTCCAATTTGGGAAGGGGATGTGGAACCTTTCACGTCTCGGCCACTCAGTCAAGCTCTGACAGATGCTCTGCAGCGAGCCGGTGTGGTCTCAACCCAGGACAGGGACCAAGCTCACAACAGGAACCCTAGTATAACTGGGTCCTGGGCAGCAAACCGAGCCCACATGCAGGCCTGAGCTGCCCTAGGGCCTGACTTCCCCTTTCCTTCCTACAGGTGAAGGCACAAGTGGGGGTGGGAGGTGGTGAAGGAGGAGGGCCGTTTGCCCTGACACCATCTGTGCTGTGTCATTGCTGTGCTGTGCCAGACAGAGCTGCTGGTCAGAATGCAAAGTGCCTTCATGATTCTTTGAACCCAAACCCCGGCAGACATAAGCACACAGGCCTACCGAAACTGGATGCTCTTTGGGACGCAGACTCTCTAGTCTACGTCTGCACAGGGCCTAGCACGCTGGAGTCCTGGCTCACAACTGGGAATCCTAGGCACCACCGTAATGCATGTAACTCACAAGACACACAGACACAAACACTGACTTTTCCTTATGACCTTCACAAAAAGCCATTTCCCACCCATAGTTTTCTGCTTCAGCTTCAGGCCCAGTCCCAGACACGCTGTGGCCTAGGGTGACAGACAGCACATGTAAAGATCAGGATGGGGTGGGGAGTTAATAGGCACCTGTATAGACAAAGTACAACTATCAGGACTGACCCTATAAAATCTGGACATCTGGTCTCCCTGCCCTGGCCTGACATCGCCCCCTGCTCCCCTCTGTGGCCCAGGAAGTAATGCAACATGGGCAAGGCTTTTGTAGGAGTAGTTTTGCAAGGGAGCTAGAAATGAGACAAGCGACCGAACAGAAAGCTGCTGCTCTCCAGCCAGGGCAGATCCAGTTGGCATGCCCAGAGCAAAGGCAAAGCCTGAGCTAATTATTGCAACAAACCATTTTTAGTGGCTTATTGTTCTAAACTGCAATCAAAGCCTCACAATGGTGAGATCTAAATAATCCAGGGCAAAGCCACAGGGGAACAGCTGAGGCTGAAACTCCTGCAATCTCCTTCCCTCTAAACACATCCCAGGCTGCTGGGGCTGGAACATTACAGGATATTTATCAGTGCCTCTCTCTCTGGGGCCAGAGACATTTAAAACTCACTTAGGTAAAGCACTGCAGCAAATGGGCCAGATTTATTTTTGCTCTCCAGCTTGTGTGGACACTGACACCAGTGCAATGTGTTGTCAAATCAGAGTAGCTGCATTTTACAGATTGTACTGGGGTAAATGACTGCAAACGGTGCAGGGCTATGGGACTATCAGGCCCCATGTAAGCAATGAGCCTGCACTGGCCAGTTTTATAGCTCCTGGCACAACCTCTTCACGACTATTAATTATTATTTGTACTGCCATACCGGTCACGCCTGACACTCACACTTCACACAGCTTTACTAACAGCCTGGCTGAGCCTTCTTAATGACAATGAATCCTAAGAGGTGACACGTCTAAAGACTAGAAGCAACACAGACATCAGTAGAAGGTGCTGTAGAAGGTTATAAGCTTTGGTTCAAAGAAACCTGGTGACCTTTTGTAATTCATCAACTACTTATGGAAACAGCTGCTAATCCTTGATTACCCTGTTATAAACAGAACCTGAGTACAGGGTGCACCCCAATCATTTTTAGCTCTTACCCGGTTGCTTTTCATCATGGGATGCCACGAAGTTTCACGAAGGAACGTCAGTCTGGTGAGTGGCTGGGTGCCAATGCAGAGAGTCCAGTTGGAATCCCGTAAATACCTTATCTGGAACTGATCAAGAACGATCCGTGAGCATCTCTTACGATGGGACCTCAGACAAAAGTGAATCCCCATGATTCTGGAACTTCTCTCTGAGTCCCACAGGTGATTTTGCCCTGGGGTAAATTTGTGGGGACACCGTGGGACAAGGTTTTAAGTGTGAATGCTGCATGGCAGGTGAATCCTGACCCTCCTGGCATAGTTAGTACTACCCAGGATGGCTTTTCCCAGACACCACCTTTTTGAGGTTGCATTTCATCAGCTTAAAAGCAGATAAATTCTGCAGGAAATGTCACCATGATCACTCCCCCCACGAGTGGCATCCTCCCACCTTCTGCCTGAGGCGATGCCTTTAGAAGCCGGAGTGAAGCCAGAAGGCTGTCAGTTCTGGGGAGCAAATCCTCCCTCCACCTCAAATGCAAAGAAATGGCAAAATTCGCCCAGTCCTCAGCCTTGACTCAGGACCTGTGAGTCAGCCACAGAGAAGAGTCACAGCAAGACCCTTTACCAGCAGCAAAATTGGCCCTGCCTGTGTCTCTGACACATGGGGATGCTGGGCATGAGAGAACAGTGTGAACCATTTACTGTGCTCCACAGAGCTGACTGGTTTCTTTGCCCTGCTTCCCCAGTGGTACTTCTCCCCCCAGCTCTCTGGTAATAGACGATGGCCCACGTGTGAGCCCCCCAAGGCACCATTATTAGATGCATGGTGAATGTCTTCACAGCTCAGATCCTGGCCATCGCCCACTGAGCCCAGCTCAGTCCCTGGGATCGTTTCCCCTTTGGCAGGTGCAATCATAACCATGAGCCCTGGTTCATTTCAGCCTTCCAGGTGTGGTGTGGGGCCCAAGAGGCCTCCATCTCTTTGGCATCAAGGCCACTAGCTGGATGGCCACTGGTGCAAGAATGACAAGCACACGTGGAACAAAACACCTGCACCAAGAAGCAAATCCGAGGGGCCTCCCCTGGGTCATCCCGGACTTGCACCCAGGCAGCTTATTTCAGTCTGAAAGCAATCAAGCACATCTAACGTGGGGGCTTAGATCAGTGCAGTGAGACCAGTGCAAAGACCCCTGGTGCCCACAGGCCCCAAAGGCAGCGGGGCTGGGTGAGGGGGAACGTCCCAGTGGATGTGAGAGACAAAGGAAGCATGGACTTCCCAGGGCACTATATTGCTGGTGAATGGAATAATCCCCCATCTGCATGAAAGCAAAGCTGGGCCCAGCTCTTGGTTTGGCTGCAGCCAAGACTTAACGAGAGCTGGGGAGACACCCAGGTGATGGCTGAGAACAAACAAAACAGATCCTTGCTCCTGGACAGGGAGGCAGGAGACCTGGAATCTGCTCCCATCTCTGCCACTGACCTGCTGGGTGACCTGGGGTATATCACCGCCCTTCTCCCTGCCTCAGTTTCCCCTCTTGCTCTTTGTCTCCTGTGTCTATGTAGACTGTGAGCTCTTTGGGACAGGGACTGTGTTGCCCGATGTGTCTGTGCAGCACCTACCCAGTGGCACTACCAGCTGTTGCGCCTCTATGGGTGACTGTAGGTGACTTGATCGCTCTTGGTTCAGACGTGGTTACAACCCTGAAATCTCGGCTGAGGCGGGTGCAGTGCAGGGAGGAGCTGGCTTGGGGAAAGGAACCGGGGCTTTTGGCGGGGTTTCACTTTGAGTCTTTGGGTGTTCTCAGACCTGCAGTCTGGGGGCGGTGCGATCCCAGGGGGCAGAAGCAACAATTGGGTTTGTCTGACCTGGGAGAAACCTAAGCCGCTGGCTTTGCTGGGAAGGAAGCATGGGCCTGCACTGAGTGCTACTGTGTGCTGAAAGGTTTGTGCAGAGAGTACTTCCCAATCCCCCTGCACAGGGCACTCAGCAGAGCTCCAGCTCTGCTCCAGCCAGCCATAAGGAGCTGTCCTGGCAGCTGGATTCAGAAGCCTTGGGGGAGCACTGGGACCCTGGAGAACACCACTGTTTACAGCAGCTAAATGGAACTGATGCAACTTCTAGGCTCGAGTTACATGAGAGGAGCTGCTTAGGTACCAGGTGGGATGTTAGATTATAAAAGGTTTGTCAGGAAATAAGCTCTCTCCCCAGCCCCATGCAGGCAGCGCAGGGTCACGCTGGGCTGACAAGGCTCCTGCCTCCAGGGAAAGGCTGTGCATAATGAACACCCCGTCCCCAGTAACCCAAGGCTCTGTCCTGAAAGTAAAACCCTAAAGGACACAGGCAGGTTATCACAATTACTTTGAGTGTCATCCATTTGCCAGAGGCTGCGAATAAACTTGAATGGCTAAACAACAGGGCAATATTCTTATGGGACGGCCCAAACCCATCTTTCCAAAGGCCAAAACAGGGTCTGTCACTTCTGTACAAAAGCCAGTGCTGGTGAGATTGGCTGGCCCAGGATTTCGGGGGACATGACACTTCTAAGTCACCAGTCCAAATCCAGCTGGTGTGCTGGCAGTGGCCCAAAGCCAATCAGCTGAAAGGCCTTTGGTAGCCTGTGTGATGTCAGTGGACAGAGCTCAGTCCAGTTCCCAGCTGTGCAGATGGTCACAGAACAGACCCCCTCCCCGCGCGGCACAAGTCACCTGCTACCCTGGAAGCCGCGGCAGAGAAACCAGAGGCTGAATGAGCCCCCAGGGCTGCACGGAAGTGGCAGCTGGGGAGTGACTGCAGAAGGGGGACCAGAGGCAGCGGCTGGGGCAATGCTGCCTGGCACAACAGTCAAGCGAACTGCTGACCTCCGATGCACAAGCATCACCGTGCTGCCACTCAGCGCTCTGACAGGGCCCTGCCAGGTTGTGGGGCTTTCTCTCCTGCTGCCCTCCGGCACCAGCAATGCGGAGGGCACTAGGTCTCCCTCTCTCCTGCCATGCTGGTCTGTCCACAACAATCAGCAACAGTCTGGTCTCCTGCTTCGCTTTGGTCCTGGCCGCTAACAGCTGTACCCAGAATACAGGCGCTGGGAGGAGTCAGCAGGATCTCTGAGCTGCCCCAGGACGGAGCGACAGGAGCAGCAGGGCCATAGAGGAGAAGAGGACGGAAAGGCTCACCTGCCATGCAGCTCCATGTATACAAGAGCAGCATCTTCCCTAGGCTTGTGGCTTCTTGTAAACCTAGTGATTTATAGAGAGCTGCAGTGTGCAATTAGCGGGTGCTAATTAGCCTCCCTCATAATCTTAATTGATCTGGAGGAGGGAGGGAGGGCAGAGGATGTGACAGTGTCTCTGTGTGGAACAACGCCTCTTATTCTGGGGTCTCCTAAGCTGCTTAGACCTCAGAATAGACCTCTGACCTGGAGGGAGATGCCCCTTGCCCTGCCTGCAGGCCAGAGACTCTCAGAAGTTCAATCCCCATGGCCCACAACAGGCAGACCGATCGCTCCTCAGCCCACCACCACGGGGCACTGGGCACGGTGTGTCCCTGAGAACGAAGGCTGGGTCCCAGCTAGCGTTTGTGCCTGACCCTGAGGATGCGAATGGGGAATGGGGAGAGCTGCTCCTGCATCTACTGGCCTGGGGAATGCTGCTTTTTCTGAAAGCTCTGGCTGCTCCTTGGGCTGCAAGTCCAGTCTCAGCTCCTCTTGCATTCAGTGCTCAGGGTTCACACTGGAAAGCTTTTGGCTCCCTCTTGAGGCCTTTCCTGTCTCTAGATCTTTGCTCTTCAGTGAGCACCAGCAGATCACAAAGAGAAATCAGTGTGATGAAGGCAGCTAAGAAGCCTGTCGGGGCCCCTCATTGCTGGGCATTATCCCCTGAGACATGAGCTAAGCAAATGCTTGGCACTAACCCACTTCTGGAGATGCCCAGACTCAGACCAGGGAAGCACGTTTTTTAGGCACTGTAGAGGGCAGCAGAGAAGGGGCTGACCCTGCAGAGAGGTTAAAGAGAGTGGCAGAGTGTGGTGCCTACAGTTAGTGAGATGAACTCTTCCCTGCAGCTCTACAGACTCCATTGGATTCCCACCAGTTTACTCCAGGCACCCATCAGGACAGGGTATGGAGTAGCCCTGCCATGCACTAGCTAGTCCGACCCCCTAGAGCGTTCGCTTCTGTCCATCTTCCATGTGGTGGTCTCAGCCTTGGCCAACCCAAGGAGCACTTGGATGACCCTCCCCCACAGGCTTTCCCTTGCAGGGGCATGAAATGGGCTGGAGCCCAGCTGGGTTGTCCCCTTTCTTTGGCAGAGGGTTCTGTGATCCATGTCTGAGCTGCGCAAGAGAGGCGGCACAGAAAGACGCGACCCCAACTGACCGCCACTGGGCACTTTGCTAAACCCACCATAGGCTGCTGGACAATGGGCTCTTCGCTGGAACAGACAGTGATGGAGAAAATCTCAGCACGGCTCAGGTCAACCAGAATCTCTGTGTTCCAAATAAAAATCCCCAAATCTTCCAGTTCTCTTCTCCTCCCATCTTGCCCCTGAATGGCCCAGACAGCTCTCGGGTGCAGGAAGCACATGGCAGTGAAGGAGATGGGAAGTAAATGGCACAGGCTCATTGGTCCACGACACTGGGGCACATTACAGTACCACAGGATGGGGAGCTGAAATCCCCTGTGGCAGAAACGTTGGGTGGTCTGGAAGTTAACAGGAACTGAAACAGACTCCCTGTCAAAGCCAGCAGACTGGCTTCCAAAATCGTCCACCTTCTTCATTTTCACTGGGTAGAGGTGGAAAGACACAGGCTGGTACCACACGACCCACCCAGGTGAGACCAGTTCCACCATGATACATTAGTAGTATTGTTACCTCTCAACTAGGAGGACATGGGTCCAAATCTCCCATGTGGCCTGAGGCTCAGACCCACGTGCTGCTGGTACAGTGCAAAGCAAGGCTTTGTTCGGTCACAGAAGTGCAGGGCTGGCAGGGGCAGGGGGAGACCATTAACAGCTCTCTTGCCAGAAACGAACAGTGTGACCCTCTCACCTGAACATCTGCAGTTTTCCTGTTTTACAACACGGCCCATCCCCCAGCAAAGCTGGTATAAGTGGTTTGTGCTGAAGAAGTTGAGAGGGGAGTATCTGTGCTCATTATTATCTCATTGAGGATTTACAGAGGATCCTTTTTGAATGAAAGAACATTGGGTCACAGGGCATCTTTGGTCAGGGCAGAGGTCTCCATGTAACCAGCACTCTGGGCATTCCCTTTCTACAGCTTGGTACCTCTCTGGCGCCCCATCACTGGGGTATCTGAGCACCTTGCAATCTTTATAGTATTGATCCTCCCAATGGCTCCATGATATCCCTCGTGTGCAGACAGGACGTGGGACATAACGAGACTTGCCCAAGATCATGCAAGAAGTCTGTGGCAGAGCAGGGTGTGAGGACAAGACTCCAAAGGTGCAGCCGAGCATCCTACACATTACCCCATCCCTCCTGCTTATTGGACATCTTGATAGCTCATATCCCAGAGCATGTGTGATCTGCTCAGTCTGAGTCATTGGAAGGTCTAAGGAACACACAACAGGAAGATGGAACACTGCACCCCAGAGACACAGTCCCACAGAACCAGGGCCACTGATTTGTTTCTGGGACCAGTCAAAGCTCCTGGGGAATTAAGGGCGATAACAACACCCCACTTCCTGCGAAGGGCCAGCCATGCTCAGAGGAGAGATGCTTTCACACTGAAGAACCTAATTTCCTGGAAGCATCAGGCAGAAAGTCTATCCCAAGGAGAAAGGCATTGCTGCTTCTCAGAGATATTTACAAGAGATGGCAAACCCCTGCAGGCTCTAGTGGGCCTCTCGCTTGGTGAATGTCAATGTTCCGACCTGTCGGTTTTTAGTTTCACTGCTCAGTGATGTATCTGGAGGGCTCTCTTCCCTTGCTCGCTCCTGACATTTTTAATAGACTAGTGCAGCAGCTCAGCAAGACGCCTGGCAAACGTCTGATTTCAAGAGAACCTACTCACCCATTTCACGTAGAGCCAATATGCTCCTAAATCTCCTGGGTGCATTGGAAAATCTCTCTCATGCCACCCTCAGAGTGTAAAGTAGCCACAAACAGGTGTGATGTTAACAGTAAAGCAGTGTGTGTAGTACTGCAGGGCAGTCCACATTAAATGCCCTAGACTCCAGGAGAATCATAGAACTGTAGAACTGGAAGGGACATCGAGAGGTAATCTAGGCCAGTCCCCTGCAGACATGGCAGGATTAAGTATGAGCTGGACCATCCTGGACAGCTGTTTGTCTGACCTGTTCTTAAAAACCTCCAATGATGGAGATTCCACAGCCTCCCGAGGCAATTTATTCCAGTGCTTAACTAGGTGTGAACTGCTGTGGGCACAGCATAAAAAGTCTTCTAGGAGGAGACCATGGAGAAATTTAGAAGTCACAAATGTACCAGGAGCCAGTCTTCATTATATACATCCAATACAACAGGCCCCACACAGCAGCAGCCTGGCTCCGTCACATGCTGTGTCACAACAACTGGTCACAGGCACATCTCATGGGAAAGGAATCACAATCAGCACCTCAGTGATTTCCCAGGGGCAAAAAGTTCCAGACCAGCAGCTAAACGACAGAGCTGGGATGCCACGGTGATCTGGGCTATATACATGTCTAAGGCAGCGCACACTTACCAGAATGCCTGTGTGTCCATTGCTGCAGCATCCAAAGGGCTACTGGTTGTGTTCCCTGGAAGCTGAGCACTAGGTGCTGCCCAGCTGATGAGCAGAGCACCCGCAGCCAGCAGCACGTGTTTTACTGCCGGTGCACAGCCGCACATGCCTTGGTGCACATTATTCTGCCCATGCATGGAAAAAATTAAAGGGAACACTGGTTACTGGCATTTCTATTAAAGGGGGGACGCAGACAGTCCACACCCATGGTTTTTATGTCCTCCCAAAGACTTGTGTGCCTATCAGCCTCGAGGTGGTGAGGCACAACTTTCAGCCACGTTGTGATGGAGTGGGGGGGGTGCATGTGTGAGTCAGGCTGGATGTCCGAGGCAAGCAGCAGCTCCCAGTGGCTAAGGATGACCCTGGGGCTACAACTGGCAGATAACACCTCTGCCTGAACAAAGAGCAGGGAGGAGCTGAGCTGGGTTTTTGAATCGGGGGGTGGCAGTTAGAGGCGAGGAAAAGGAAGAGCTGGAAGGCAGCCAGCCTGAGGAGGGGGAAGCTACACCCCAGAGGGACACCCCTCGGGGTCTTCCCCCCAGGACAGGTTGGAAGGACTGTCTCTGGCTGCTATGCTGTTGCTTCTGTGAGAAACTGGACATCTGTTGCCTAATAAACCTGCTGTTGTACCTGCTGAGTGAGAGTCTCTCCTGCCAGCGGGCGGGGTGCAGTGCAGGGGGACCCCTGAACCCCATCACACACGTCACCTGCCTTGCTGGGAGCGTGAGACCCCCTGAGGGGCTGCAGTCCACAGGGTGCCAGAGAGGTGACCCTGCTCTTTATGGGTGCACTCCTTCTCGGGCAGCTAATGGCTGAACCCACCACTGTTTCTACAGCTGCACCAACAGCTTCCAGTTAATTTGTAACAGGCACGAGGTACCGGAGCACAGTTCACCTTGTGTTTTTGATGTTCGTTTGCAATTAACACCTTGTATGAGGTGGGAAGGGAAGAAAAGCATGAGAAAAACAGACACAACACAGAGCAGTCTGTAAGTTCCTCCCTTGTGATAGGGCAGAGATCAATCCACAGCCAACCTCATCTGCACGGAGCAGGAAGGCAGAGGGGAACTGACAAGCATATTTACCCACTTGCTGTGGGGCCCTGCTGAAAATGCCCCCCCTTGAAGTGAAAGTCTCATGTGCAGCAGAGACAGAGGGCAGGAGGAACAGGGTAGGCAAATCTGTTCAGATCAAATACCCAGTGCCCTGAAGCTGCCCTTGAAACTGAAAGGTAGCATGTGGGCAGTTCAGAGACTTGCGATTGCTGCTGCTGCTCCTGGCTCTGTGTTTCCAGGCTCTGAGCAGGCCCATGAGGCTGGCCAGGCCAAAAGCCTGGGGACTCTCCCCACAGCCTCTCCTTGTCACATTTCTAGGCTGTTTTTTTGCAGTGCCAGTGGGCTGAAAGGGTCAGCAGAGCAGTGGAACTCCTAGGTCCAAATACCCAATGACCCCAGCCTTTACTGACTCTCTCCTCCACCCTCCCCCATGCTTGATGCTGCTGCTATGGGGGCAGGAGGGCGAGGCAGAAACATATGCAAACAGAGGAAAGGCCCAGATAAAAATACAGTGAGAAATGGAAAGGGGCATTTATAGAGCCACTGATTCTGGCAAAGTTAAGTCCCTGCTACCGTGATAGCTCAGTCCCTTCCAGCTGCTCCCTGCTGTACATGATGAACAGTAACTTTTTAATGCTGCAATAGACAACACAGACATCCTGCAGGGACGCAGACTTGGAAATAGTGGCTGAATGCTCAGTGCTTCCAGAAACAACTGCTATTATTTGCAGGAACTGAGGGCATCCTTTGCCACAAGTACCACACACAGAAACACTCACCCAAACATAAGACATTCTAAACCCAGTTCCCATTTGGATAGCCTGTTCTGTTGCTGTAAATTCCCTCTGGAGTTTGATGTAGATGTTGAATTAGTGCGTTCCTGTTCTAAATGACACTGATGCGCCACTGAGAGTTGTTAGGCAGCTACCAGGCTCCTCCCCAGAGCTGGCTGCATTCTAGTTCTTAACCACAGGAACCGTGTTCAGGAGCTTTGGAACTTGGCCTGATTATGTGGACTGCAGAATGTGTCCCGAAACATTCTGAAGCCCAGGTGTCAGACTGCATCTCTACCAAAGCAAGGTGGTTATGCTATTGTGCTATTCTCTTCAAGGAATCGGGACAGATTCCCATTCTTCCTTCCCCATCCTTCTCTCCAGAACTAAATATCACCCCAGGGCCTTGCTGAGGTGTGTGGCTGGGGGCTATTTACTCCTAGGCTTTTATCTATGTAGAAATGCTGAGCCCTAGCCTGTGAGTTATGTTAACAGGATTGATCCAACCCTTGATTGACTGCATAACTGAGTGCATTTTCTTACCACGCTGGAAGTCGGGGTTAGGCGAGTCACCATGGGAACAGCAGGGGAAAATGTGGACGAGATGAAACTTTGGAGAGGAGCTAAAAGGCTACACAAAGACAGATCCACACAGAAGACTGGAAACTCCACTTTGTGCTGCACAGGTGGTCCAGGTGGCAACTTGGACCTCCAAATGTCATCTCTCCTCCCCCCTCAATGCAGCAAGGCATGTGGGTCAGGCCCTCAGCTGATACAAATCCGCATTGCTCTAGTGAAGACAACAGACCTTCCCTGATCTATCCCTTCTGAGGCTCTGACCCTTTACATTATATATCAAACAAAGGCTGTTCTGTACAGGTAATGCTGACCCCCACTTCCTTCAAGCCACAGGCTCTGGATGCTGCTTTCTGGATAAATTATGCTGAACACCTTATTGGGCTTGCTTCTGATCTTACAGCAATGGAACTCCACTGACTTCAGCGGAGTTACTCCTGGCAAACCAGGTCCAAATTCTCCTTCACTAGCCAGGGACACACTGGAGGGCTCTGTTGAAGATGCTGCTCCTACCACACCAGGTTTCCAAGAACTCATGTCCCAGAAGCTCCCACAGAGCCACCAAGAGCCAGACTTGAGAAGTCTAATGCATTGGCTAAATTGATGCTTAAACTGTTTAAAATCCTGATCCAAGGCAATGGGAATCTTTCCCTTGACTTTCATGAGTTTTGGATCAGGACCATAGGAGGTTGGAGTAAGCTGCAGAATTGGTGTAAACCAAGGTACCTTTCTCTGGAGTTATGGTGATTTACCTCAGCCCCGAATCTGGCCCTGGATTTTTAAACATGAAGGGCTCTCTTCTGCTGCCTTTGGCACGGGGTGAAATTTCATAAGGGGATTGCAGCCTGATTGGCGGCTGGGTCTCAGGCTCCTCCACCTCATTACAAACGTTACAATCTGGTACTGTGTTTATGTAATGTATATTCACAGTCCTACGCCGATTCATAAAGATTTTATGCTCTACACACTTGGTTTTGTACACACACTGAACGTGGGTTTTTTTCATATAAACATAAGGGAAATTTCCATCACTTTGGATTACTGATTAAATGACAGGTCTAGAGAACATGAGCTGTGAGGGATGACAGAAAGACCCCGGCTTTTTCAGTTTAGAAAAGGGAAGACGTAGAGGGGACATGATAGCAGTTTACAAGTACCTCAAAGAGCGTTACAAGAAGGAGGGAAAAAAATTGTTTTCCTTGGCCTCCGAGGATAGGACAAGGAGCAAGGGGCTTACCCTGCAGCAAGGGAGGTTTAGGTTGGACATTAGGAAAAACTTCCTAACTGTCGGGGTGGTTAAACACTGGAATAAACTGCCTGGGGAGGTTGTGGAATCTCCATCGCTGGAGATTTCTAAGAGCAGGTCAGACAGACACCGATCAGGGAGGGTCTGGACAGTGCTTGGCCCTGCCGGGTGGGCAGGGGGCTGGACTCCATAGCCCCTCCAGGTCCCTTCCAGTCCTAGTGTTCTCTGATTCCATTGCATTAGACGGGGGGGGGGGGGGGGTGGACGGGCTGCTAATTGCAGGGCTGGAAAGTGGGGCCCCATTTAAAGTTTGCTCACCCCGGGCTAAAGGCCAGAGAGGGCAAGCGCAGGGCTGGGGGATCTTTCGACAAACGGCCTGTCTCGAATGAAACGCCAGCGTCTCCTTCCAGCGGGGCAGCCGCGCCAGCCCGCTCCCTGCGCGGGGGGGTTGCAGACAACTGAGCCGATGCAGACTCCCCACGAGTCCCGGGGCTCCCCCGACGGGAGCAGCGGCCCCGCCCCGGCCCGGCCCGGCCGGGAAAGCGCCCCCTGGCGCGGGGAGCTCGGCTTCGGCGCCCGCAAACTTTGGCTGCAGCGATTAGGAGACGCGTCACGTGGGCCGAGGTGTGCGCGCCACAGACGAGCCGCGGGAGGGGGCGAGAGCCGCGGCCGGGGTTCGGCTCCGCCAGGGACCGGCTCGGCTCGGCTCGGGCAGGGCGCGCGGGAGGGAAAGTTGAGCGCAACTTCTGGGGGCCTCTCTTCCCTCCCGCCCCCTGCGCCGCAGCCCCCGGCCCGGCCCCGCGATGCCCTCCGCCTACACCCAGCGCTCCCTGGCCGTGCTGCTGCTCTTCGGCACCCTGGCGGCCGTGATGGCCCTGCTCGCCTCCATCCTCATCTTCCAGCTGCAGGCGGGCCGGGGCCGGGGCCGGGCCGGCGCCTTCTCGGAGGGGGTGGCCGGGGTGCTGCAGCCCGTCTCGGCCGTCCTGGCCGCCCTGTGCCTGGTGCTCAACCTCAGCTGCCTCCTGCTCTGCCTCCTGCACAGCTACTTCAGCACCGAGGTGTGCCGGGGAGACCCGGAGCCGGACAGGTAAGGGGGCTGGGCTGGGCTGGGCTGGGGGCGGGATGCTCTTGTCTTGGGCTGGTTAGTGTCTCCCTGGCGCTGGAAGGGAAAGGGGCTGGGGTGGGAGCATCGGGGTAGAGGACCAGGGCTCTGGGCCCTGCCATGGGGCACGCTGTGCATAGAGCCCCCTGGAGGAGCTGAACGCCTGAGGCTTGGGGGTCAGGGGTCTGCCCCTCGCTCTCGCCGTGCTGGCACCCTGCCCACGGGGCATTTGGCGGGTGGAGACTCGGCGGAGCTCGCCTGTTGGGGTACGCACCTGATGAGGAGGCGGAGGGGAACTCTGAGAGATGTTAAAGGACGCCTTTGGCAAGGGGTACACGAGAGCTTTCCCCCTTGCACCAGGGTCCTCTGCAAACTCCTCCCAGCCCCTACACAGCACAAATCCCATCATCAGCCCTTTCAGCTGAGCCCACATCCAGACCCGTCACTGACACACCCGGCCTGGCGCTCTTCTGTCCCCGACTTGCCAGCACTCACCAGGGTGGTTCCCATTCCCTGGCTCTTTAACAGTGGCCCTGAATCTGGGTTCAGCTCCCTGCTCAGCCACGGACACCCTTAGCAAATTATTGAGTCTTTGCCTCAGTTCCCCCATTTGGTACTGGGGATAACAGCCCAGCCCTACAGGAGGGCACAGAGATGGGGGACAGATTAGGTCTGCGATGAGCATCATAATTAGGGCCTGGCTATGCCAAAATTAATCTGAGCGTCTGGCTGTGCATTGACAATTGTGCCATTTAATACCCTGCACGTTTGAGCTCAGTGACTTGACTACAGCTGCCTTAACATCTGGTTACCTGAACCCCCTACTTAACTCCCCCAGTGCTCGGCGCATAAATACCTGGGGCTGTGTTCTCAGGTGTGCAAATCAGTGCCACCTCATTGACTTTGGTGGAGGGCTGCCAAGCTGAGCGTCTAGCTCCAAGTAGGTAATCCAGCCTTTAGGCAGTAGCTGGGGAGGGGGCAAGCCATTAGTTGAGCACTGGCTATTTTAACCTTTCCACCTGAGGATCTCAAAGCACTTTTAGCACATCAGGACACTGAGGCATCTGCAGGAGAAACTGAGGCGCAGAGCCTCAATGGCATGCCCTAAGGTCACAAAGTGATTCAGTGGCAAAGAACTCAGGAGCCCTAATTCCCAGGGGCAGCTGATAGTCCCAGGCCCTGGCATCATGGCTCCTGTTCAAGTGACTCACTTTGGCTCCCTTTCTAGCTGCTGTTGCAGGCTCGTTTGCAGTGAAGAGCCTCCAGGCACCGCACCATAAACACACTGACTCAGACGATATCTTAGGGTTGATATCCCCCTTCTCCCTCCCTGTCTCTCACACCTCCAGCTAACGCTGCAATTCATTACCATCCCACATACTTGCTTAGCAGGTTCTATAGTAAGAAGTGAAAACTCAGAAATGGCGGCCATCTGGCCAGATACTGTATTTGTTTACGCCAGCCGGAGATCTGGCCCAAAACTCTGTCCTATTTTGCAGTGCTTACAAACCTATCTGCCCCCGCCACACCTGGTTTTAGGAACTGGCTTGCTGGAAACTCTTAATTAGCATCTGGGTGTTTTAAAAGGTGACCTGCGACATTTTCTGGTGCAAGATCCCAATCATTAACCTTTGTGATTGGCAGCACCTTTACATCTGCAAAACATTTCTGAACACACTGCCTCTTTCCTTCACCTGCCAGGACCTGTGGTCAGTGAGTCCCCTACATAGTTGATGCAGGGCTTGTTTGCCCCTACGTATGCTCCTCACCCTGACTAGGAAGTGAAAGGAGAAAGCAATTTGCAAAACATGGTTTGAAAATGTATCAATGTCGATGAATGTCTGCACATGTAGGCCCCTCGGCAGGACTCCCTGCATGGACTTTCAGAGACTCTCACAAGGGATCACCTGGACTAGAACTGAGTGACGGTCAGAATTTCCAGCCTGTGGGAAATTCTAATAGTTCAACATTTTGTTTTTATCTTAAATGAGGACAAAATGTTAAATCACCACATATTTCAGGGAAGGGAGAATTTCAGACAGGTCAGTTGGGAAAGGACAAAATGGCTTGTTTTGGTATTGCCGATCAAAAGGCAATTCCTTGGCTCAGAATGTTGTTAGGGAATTGCTGCACCAATCTGAAATGCTTCTCTCCAGTCTGTGCAATGTAAGACTTCAGCTCCTTCTGGTAGAGCACTGCCTCATGGGTATTGTCATTCAGGAGCCAGATACCTCCATTCTACCAGGTTTTCTTGTTCAATTACATCTTCCATTACACACCTGCAGCCCCATCACTCCAACTGCTGAGTTGGAGGGAAAACTTCACTGCATTGTGAAATACATAGTCCAAGCAAGGAGTCCAGCTGGTAGCAAACAGTGGGGCCCAAATTACAACTCCCCTAAGGCAATTGGCACAATCAGGGAATAGTTTAATGGCAAACCGATTTAAAAACTAAAGGCTTTGGGTCAGTTCAATAATCCAAGAATATTTAATTTATTTTTTTCCCCAACAGAACATGGAACCACTGCTGCAAAGTCACCGTTTTACTACTGAATACTTTGATTTTGCAGAAACCACATTTTTAAATTGGAAAAATTATTGATGACAAAATTCCTGACCAACTGTAAACTGACCCAGCACAAATGTCCCCTCTCATTTTATTATGTACCCCACCAGTAGAAACACACACTGCCGGCTGTGGGCGCTCTGCTAGTCACCTGGGTGGCACCTGAATCTCTCCGGATTGGTTGCCCAAGTGCTCAGCTTACAGGGAACACTGCCCAGCACCTTGTACTGAGTTCAGATCTTAAAAGCTGTATGTATTTTCAAGCTCTGACATTCACCTTTGAAATCCCCCATTAAAACTGGAAGAGGTCAAGCCGCTAATGAGATAGCTAAATGCAAGGTCACACAGGACTGGGGGCTGTACTTTGAAAAACAGTGATTCATTAATGGATTTAGGGGTTGTGACGAATAACCAACTGAGCATGAGCTCACACAGCAACGTGGTGGCTAGGAATGCAAGTGCACTCCTAGAACGTACAATAAGCATGGGAAAGCGGAGTGGATGTAGTTAGATGTTATTACCCCAGGTATGGCATTGACAAAACCAGCTCCGGTTTCCGCTCCGTAGGGAGAAAGCTGGAAAGGATTCAGAAAAGAACTACAAGAACAGTACGAGGTCTGGAAATTGTGCCTCAGAGTCAGACAAAAGAAGTCCAGTTTACTTAGTTTAACAAAGAAGAGGTTGAGGTGACTTGATCAGAATCTATAATGGGGAGAGCTCTGATAGCAGGAGGGTCTTGACTCTAGCAAAGGCAAAACAAGAGCCAATGACTGCTTGAAGTTGAAGCTAGATAATGAAAGTGTCCAATTTGTACAGGAAGGGTAATCGTAGAAATACACAAATGTTAGACTGGAAAGAGCCTTGAGAGATCATCATGTCCAGCCCCGTAACCTTAGACTATTCCTGATAGGTGTTTGTCCAACCTTGTTCTAAAACTTCTCCAATGACAGGGATTCCACTGCTTCCCTTAGAAGCCTACTGCAGAACTTAACTACCCTCCCAATTAGAAAGTTTGTCCTAATATCTAACCCAAGTCTCCCTTGCTGAAGAATAAGCCCTTTTTACTACTTGTTCTATCTTTACCAAACCATTGAAACAGGTCACCTTCCCCTCCGATGGGGTGGAGTCTACAGCATGTAGGCTCTGTAACTCAAGCCTGGCTGGCTTTCTAAAAGAGATGTTCTAACTCAACCAGAAGTTATGGGCCTGATGCAAAAAGCGAGTATGAAGAGTGAGCTTCTCTGGCCTGTGCTGTCAGAAGGCCAGGCTGGATGATTCTAGCAGCCCCTTTGGGCTTTAAAATCTATTAATTACTCAGAAATGGTCCTGAAGTAATTTGATCCTTGCTTATAGGGATTGAATTTCAGCAGCAGGTAGAGGAGATTGGGACTCCCAGCTCTGCCACTGACTGACTGATGCTGGGCAACTCACATCCCCTTTCTGAGCGCCATCTCAGAGAGCTAAAGCATACTATGACCTTCCTCTGGTGCATGTGCTGAGGACCGGTTAATCCAGGTTTGAAGGCCCCCAGATGCTCCAAAGGAGCACGTCTTTATCGGACAGGCTAGCCTGAGCAGCTCCCTTTAAAACCAAAGTGAGAAACAGATAGCTGCAGAAGAGGCACGGGCTGGGTAACTGGAAGCCAGGGCCTGCTGACAGGATGAGTCTGTATCTAAGTGGTGGAGGAAGGAGACAGGAAGTAACATGGCTGTTCCTGAGCAGAGATGTGCAAGCTCCTTTGGGTGTGAGCAGAGCTGGTACTCACCACCATTTGGCTGGTGACACAGAACAGGAAACAAAGGGTAGGAATAAATGGTGAATTTTCGTAATGGAAGGGGGTAACTAGTGGCATTCCCCAAGGGTCAGTCCTGGGACCAATCTTGTTCAACTTATTCATCAAAGATCTAGAGAAAGGGGTAAGCAGTCAGGTGGCAAAGTTTGCAGATGACACCAAACTGTTCAAGATAGTCAAAACCAAAGCAGACTGTGAAGAACTGCAAAAAGATCTCAGCAAACTGAGTGATTGGGCAGCAAAATGGCAAATGAAATTTAATGTGGGTAAGTGTAAGGTAATGCACATTGGGAAAAATAAGCCCAATTATACATATAATATGATATGATGGGGGCAAATTTAGCTACAACAGATCAGGAAAGGGATCTTGGAATTGTAGTGGATAGTTCTCTGAAAACATCCACGCAGTGTGCAGCAGCAGTCAGTAAAGCAAATAGGATGTTTGGAATAATTAAAAAAGGGATAGGAAATAAGACAAAGAATATCTTACTTTCCCTATATAAAACTATGGTATGCCCACATCTTGAGTACTGCATGCAGATGTGGTCTCCTCACCTCAGAAAAGATATATTGGCCTTAGAAAAGGTTCAGAAAAGGGCAACTAAAATGATTAAGGGTTTGGAACGGGTCCCATATGAGGAGAGGCTAGAGGGACTGGGACTATTCAGTCTAGAAAAGAGGAGACTGAGGGGCGATATGATAGAGGTATATAAAATCATGAATGGTGTGGAGAAAGTGAATACAGAAAAGTTATTTGCTTGTTCCCATAATATAAGAACTAGAGGACACCAAATGAAATTAATGGGTAACAGGTTCAAAACTAATAAAAGAAAGCTTTTCTTCACACAGTGCACACTCAACCTGTGGAACTCCTTACCAGAGGACTCTGTGAAGGCCAGGACTCTAACAGAGTTTAAAAAAGAGCTCGATAAATATTTGGAGGTTAGGTCCATAGATGGCTATTAGCAAGGGGTAAGGTATGGTGCCTAGCCTTTTGTCGAAGGCGGGAGATGGATGGCAGGACACAAATCCCTTGATCATTGTCTTCAGTTCACCTCCTTTGGGGCACCTGGCATTGGCTACTGTCAGCGGACAGGATACTGGGCTAGATGGACCTCTGGTCTGACCCAGTATGGCCGTTCTTATGTTCTTGTTTTGACCACCATTTGGCTGGTGACACAGAACCATGCTGCCTGTTGGCCACTGTGCTGTTGAACCGTGCTTGTGGGAGAGGTAGCCTGTTTGTGTTCCTTGCTAAACCCTTCTTGCCAGCCAAAGCGGTCTGCCTCAGGTCCCTGCAGATTCCAGACTGAGTGCAATTGCTGGAGAAGGGCTGGGAGGAAGGGGAGCCCTAGCTAACTGCAGCTGCTTCTTGCACAGGGTTATGCATTTAAAGTCAAGGCCTCCATTGTTTAAAGACAATGATGCTGGGCATTCACTTGATCCCGTATTCCCAAATGTCAGAATAATTCTACTCGGCTGCAGCCAGCGGTCTCACTTTGAGAGGCAATGAAACAGACCCAAGTTGCAGAGACCCTTCCCAGCTCAGCCAGCTGGGAATCCCGACTCCTATTTTCCACCCTGCCACTGAATCGCTCTGTGACCCTGCAGAAAGCTGTTTTGCTGCTTTGTGCCTCAGTTTCCCTGTTTATAGCACAGGGATTGTAACTACTCAAAAGGGGGTAAGAGGCTTAATTAACTGATGTGATCTAAAGAGCTCTGACACGAAAAAGACTAAGAAAATTCAGAGGATGCTTCTGTGACCAGACTAGCTGGACTCAACCTGTTTCTGACACCAGAAGAGACGCGCTGGATTACGCCGTATAAAAGCTGAGAATGTCTCTGGTTCTTTTAATTGTCAG
This sequence comes from Carettochelys insculpta, assembly GCF_033958435.1. Lineage (NCBI taxonomy): Eukaryota > Metazoa > Chordata > Testudines > Carettochelyidae > Carettochelys > Carettochelys insculpta. Next base: position 14,932,636 of record NC_134163.1, on the reverse strand, counting down.
TAATTTATTCTGAGCCCAGAAGATCAAACAAATAGCTGGAGGTGAGTTTGGGGGAGGGGGACAGAGAGGGGAGGCTATGATTCTGTCATTCAGCAAAGGCCTCCCACCTGTGGGACAGCTGGAGCCAATAAACCAGAAGTGGTGATGTCAGCCCCGTGGTGTGGGATTTAGGTCCATGTTCCAATCCAATCCCACTGCTTGGGCCATGCAACTTGCTGATCCTGGCCAGGGTCCCAGAAAGCACCCCTACCAATTTGACTTAAGAGTTTGTCCCAGATTTGTGCTCCTCTATCACTTCCCCACACTTGTTAAGCAAAACTGAGAAGCCGTTATTGTTTTCCCCTTCCACTGCTGAGGACATGCATGTTCCTGGAGTGGACTGGACAGCTGATTGGATGCAGTGTGGTTAGAGCAGGGGACTTGGAATCATGACCCCCTGGGTCCTGGTCTCTCTGTCCCTCTCACTGGGTGATCCTGAGCAAGTCATGTCGCTTCTCTGTGCCTCAGTCTCCCCATCTGTAATGTGGGGGTTATAGGACCACTCAGGGAGGTGGGATGAAATTGCTTCAAGATCCTAGAATGGAAAATGCTGTTATGGACTAAAAATGCCAGCGCCTGAAGGGTTAATGCTGACAGCCCTTCTTCCCCCAGAGATTCCCCAGGACATGGGATTCGCTATTGTTTCCCCACCTTGGAGTTTGTGTTTCCATCTTGCCCATCTCCAGGGGACAGCCCTATCCCCAGAGAGCAGACAGGCTCTGGTTTCATTAGGGGATCTGCTCACGTAGCACAAGGCTTTCCCACATTGGGCTTGTCATGCTGAATTACTGCTCCAGTTTTCAGCACTGCACTCGGTAGCCCTGGCCTGCTCAAAACAAAGGCTGCTCCTCCCCCTGCTCCTCCCCCAAATCACGTAATTAATAAAACAAAGTGGCTTCTCTTCCCGGACAATGAATGAGGAGCAGGAGCCCAGCCAAGTTCTATTAACAGCTCCTGACTGCAAACTCCCAGCCCAAGGCAGACTCCGACATTCCAGGAGCTCGGCATCGGAGAGACCCCGCAGAGGGCTCCATCTCTTCCACCAAGGGACCTCCCAGCCAGGGAAGGGGCCATTCCCTACAGGGGCTGTTCTAGGGACAGTGTTCAGAGGCTTTCCCCATTGCCTGTTTCAAACCCCAGGTAGCCAGATTCAGCAGAAAAGCCCCTACTGCAATTTAGGTCATGCTGGCCAGAGTTCCTGCTGCCTGTCAGGTGGGCTTATCAGTGTTTGCATCAGCTGGTGGCTAGAGAGCCCCAAAATAAAGACCCTTCCCTCTCCCTTGCTCCTTATGCAATTACTCCAGACGCAAGCAGGGCGGTTACAGCTCTGCCTTCTCAGACTGGGGGGATTCCAGAAGATCCCCCTAAGTTTTCCCTCTAATATTTTCCATCCATAGGTGGAATAAATTTTATGTGCACCAAGGCATGTGCAGATGTGCACCACTGACAGGACCACAGGCTGTGGTCTGTGGGAGCTCTGCTGACCAGCTGGGCAGCACCTGACTCTCTCCTGGTTGGCAGCCCAAGTGCTCAGCTTACAGGGAACCCTAGACCCATTCCCTACCACCCAGTCTCAGCTACTGACAGAGGCTAGGTATCAGTGTTCCCTGAAAGCTGAGTGCTTGTGTGGCTGCTCAGGAGAAATTCAGATGCTTCCCAACTGGTTAGCAGAGATCCCCCAGCTAAGTGTTTTGTGTCTATTGGTGGTGCACATTTGCACATCTCAGTGCACATAACAATTTATTCCACACATGGATGGAAAGAATCTGCATGTAGATGGAAAAGATGAGAGGAAACATTCCTAGGAACACCCTCCCTGTCCACCCTGTCTATCAGCCATTGATGGACCTGTCCTCCACAAGTTTATTTAGCTCTTTTTTGAGCCCCGTTATTATCTTGGACTTCACAATGTCCTCTGGGCGAGGAGCTCTGCAGGTTGACAGTGCATTGTGTGAAGAGGAGCATGGAACACATGCCTAGATAAGAGCTGCTGGCCTGTTGACATTGTATGCTCAGTTCAAAAAGGTCAGACCCTTCCAAAATGTGCGTCTACATTAACATGACTAGAGGCTACATTAAGCAAAGCAATTCAGCACCGAGAATATGCAAATACAACCTGGCTTTGCTGAGTTCTCTGCTCAGCACTTCACCTGTCAAGCCCTTTTGAGACCCACAGACTTAGGAACTAACGCACCATTTTTCTTTGCTCTTCGTTTCTGGCTGTGCTCTTTGAGAACCGTTGAAATATTTCTCTCTCCTGCCTGCTTTTGCCCCTTTTCCGCTCACAGCCTCTTCAGGTTTATCTCCCTCCTTGCAGAAGTAGTGTGAGCAACACTGGCTCTGGCTTTGTTTGCTTCCTTAATGTGGCTGCAGCCTCAGGGTTTGGAAAGGGGCTGTCTACAGATGGCTCTGTCCATGCTCCCAGTGTCAATGACAGTGCATTTGGGCCCCCTCTGGTGGCTGGCTGAACCGAAAGCAGTGCTAATGGCATGCAAGCTCATTCCCTGCCAGCAGGTTGTCTGGATTTGCTTTTCATGTCTCAGCCAACAAGAAGGTTGGGGGAACAGGAAGGAAAGATTCTGAAATTAAGGCAACTTTGCCCCACTCTAGTAGAACAGCAGCCCAGGCTACCCACTCCTCTCAGAGCTGCAGGGCAGAGCAGGGCTCAGTCACCCTGCTCCCGCTCTGGGTGTGCAGAGCCCTGTGAGGATACAAAAATGTGGATCTGCACCCAGCAGGCTCAACTCCTCATCCAGTCCACTCTCTGGATTATACATCTGTCCACACAACAAATCTGGAGGCAGGAGGGAGCACAGACCAGGGAAGAGGCAGTAGGAGAAGAGGGACCTGGGGCTGGGGCTCTGTAGATCAGTGCTTTGGAGGTGTGGGGGGAGAAGGGCTGCAGCTTCTTGCATCCTCTGCTGGCAGTGCAGGGCCCTGCCCTTGCAACCTGCCCTGCTCCTCAGTCTGGCTGGGGCACGTGGGGAGAGGCCTGCGCAGGTATCACTCCACTCTCCGCAGATATGCAGGGCTCGACACTAACACTGATATCGGCATTCTGCTTGCAGCCAGTGAAGTAGCCAGCTCTATGCCCTGTGCTGAGGGGTGAATTCGGTTCCACAGCAGGGCAAGTTAAGGGCTTGCATCACATCACGGCATCACTGATAGGCTCCAGGACTCACAGGAAATTCACTTTTCACTGAGTCCAGATTTTGGACAGGAGGAGCTTTACAGCATGAAGAAACCCTGAGCTTGGGCCAGCAAACTCGATCCAAAGGCTCAGTCTCTTAGCTCTAGTTGAATGCTGGTGCCTTGGCAGATCAGGCCTGCACTGCTTAATACAGACACAGAACACAACAAGGCCTTCAGATCACAAGGTGATGACATCAATCTCCCGCTGGGTGCAGGAAAGGCCGTGGCCAGGCCATGTCTCCAACTAGATTATAGCGCGCTGGGATCCAAGCAGTGGGCACTGCTGTCGATTGCTCTGTTTTATCTCTGAGATGTTTCTCTCGTCTGTTTTGCAGAGCTGACTGGTTCCTGTTGGACAGCCGGATGATTCGGCACATGGCCATTGGCTTGTTCTGCTGTGGCATTTCTGTTTATTTGGCAGGCAAGCCCTTTCGTTTCTCCGCGAGTGCTGGGATCCCATTCCCGGGGAGGAAGGGCTCAGCCCCTGCACAGCATTCACGCTGCTTATTGGACGCTCGCGCACCTGCCTCCCCCAGTGCTTGGCTGGTTGCTGAGCTACTAATAGGTCAGGCTGCAATGATCGCTTGTTTCTAAGCCAGCGTCACCAGGCTCCTGAGTCCAGGGTTATTCCTGCAGTGATGGGTCCCGATTCCTGTTTGCAGCCCGGCTGCAGCACAGCTTCTGGAGAGCCAGCCAGAAGTAGAACACCATCCGGGGCTGCATCTGAGGAAGGATGCTGTGTTGGGATTAGAACAGCTGGCTTCCATTCCCTGCCACAGGCTCCCTGTGTGACCTTGGGCTACTCACTTAGGCCAGATCAATGAATTCAAAGGGGATTGGGCACCTAACTACCTTTGAGGACATGGGTTTTCATCTCTCTGGGCCTCAGTTCCCAGCTGTAGACCAGGGATAAGAGGCCTGTCCTGGCTCTTGGTGGGTTCTAAGAGGATCAGATTCTACATTAACAGGCTACAGCCAGACCTGCTGTGCAGACTTGGCCAAGCCACTCTGCTGCTCTGCCTCAGTTTCTCCCTCTGTGAAAAGATAACACCACTGAGAAGGCAGCAGTGGTGCTTAGGGATTTGGGCAGAGAAAGGGGACAATAGCAAGTAGTTTTAAAAGACTTTACTGTGATTTGGTTTTTGAGGCTTCTGCCATTTGTTTTATGGGGGAAGGCTGCTGCACCAAACCCTGGGACAGAGGGATTCAAAGGCACAAGGAACAACCCTGCTGCCCCTTGCCCACAATGCTGTGATGCCTCTGCCCGGGCTGGCTTTCTCCTGCAGACTGCTGCTGAGAAGCCACCTTCACTTTCCTTGGAGCCCCCAGCAGGCATGGCAGGGAAAACCGATTGTCACAGGCAAGCCCCAAACTCCAGCGCCTGGCTTTACACAGGGGGTGACTAGGCAATGAGGTGGGGCTACAACTCCTGCACAAGGAGATCACTGTTCTTCACTGGGCCTTTCCATTCCACGGGGGGCAATAACTCGTGGCTTTGGCTTCAGAAGATTTAAAAGGAGTCAGGGGCTCCTCAGAGGCAAGGCAGGTGGGCAGTGTCCTCTCTCGGGATCTGTGCCATGCAGTGCTGCAAGAAAATGGCAGAGAGCTCACTAGCCGGTGTTATTACTGACAGGCCTCTGGGAGGCTCAGTGCAGCATAGCCAGGACTACCTTTCCCATGTGCCAGTACTGCTGATAACCCTCCTGCTGCCTCAGAGGAACAGCCAGGCTGGATCAGACCCAAGGCTGTCTAACCTCGGTTCCCACCTCCAACTGCAGCCAGTACCAGCTGCTTCAAGAGAAGGTGTAAGAGTGCTTGGGTGAGGCGTAAGTCCCCTCCTGCCCCAGTCATGATCTCTGCTGGGTTTTAGGCCACAAGTCTGTCAATGGAGCTGTTCAGGAGTGGGACAGTCAGACACTTGCGAGCAGAAGAGCAGCAGAGAGGAAAAGCAGACACAGACTAGGCGGGAATGCACATGGGGGTTAGTTACAGTAGAAGCCTCAGTAACATGCTTGGCACTGAGCCTGACTCAATGAATGGGACTTGTGCTCCTAACTCACTGAGTTCCAGATCCACCAGGGAGTGAGGAGCCTAAATACCTTTGAGGGCTTGGAAACCCCTTGCCCTCCCCACCACCTGGAAACGGGCCCTGTGGGGAGGTGGCCAGGGGCTGCCATCGATTCCAGTGCAGGCCAGATTCACACAACGGTGACTGAGGCCAGAATCTGGCTCGTGCAGCTAAGGAAACAGCTTTCCCTCAAACCGAGACCAGACGTGTAATCCAAACCAGACATCTCTCCCTAAAGCTAGGCCCCAGCTCAGCCACACGTGATGGGCTTAGCCCAGCAGGGCTCACTAGGTTCATTTCCCTGGCCTGTCACAGTCCCTTCTGGTCTTATCTGAGCCTTGCGCTCCTCTCCATTCCAGCTCTCTCCATCTACATGCTGCTGCTGTTTGAGATTGAGACAGGCATAACCAGTGCCTGTATCCTGTCCTCGGGGATCATCGTCCTGCTGATCACCGTGACGCATGCCCTCATCCGAGCCTCGAAAGCCTCACGACGCAGCCAGTCTGAGCTCTGCCGCACCCTCTATGAGAACGACTCCGCCCGGCACAGCAACACCCCTGCCAGCGACCTCAACAACAGCAAGAATGTGGCTACAGCCCGTCCACGGCCAGAGATCCACCGAGAGTTCTCCTACCCACCGTACGTAGAGCAGAAGTCCCACCTTACCTCGCCGGCCAGTGGCAGCTTCACCCTGCCAGGAAGCCATAGGCCCCTGGCCGAGACGGATTGCTACAGCCTGCCCCGGACACACAGGACACTGTCAGCAGAGCCAGGCCTGCTGCAGGTGCAGGGCAAGCCCTGGAACAGCGTCACCCAGGAGATGAGGAATATTTTGTCGCGGAAGCCAGGAGCCTCAGGGAAGGATTCAACTTTGGTGTGAAGGCTGGAGAGGGCGATGGTTCATCCCAGCACACAGCAACGCTGCCAGCACCCAGTTAAGATCTGCATCTCCCGCCCCACTCCCCCTGTACAGCTGAGACACCTGTCCAGGTACTCACTCAGACACTGGGCAAGGGGAAAGCTGTCTCACCCAAATAAAAGAGCCAGGGTGTACCCTCCTGTCTGGCCTGTGCTGAGGTGGAGAGGTTAGAAGAGGGTGCAGGGTTCTAAAATTATATCATACTCCTAAAGCCTGGTGGCTTATGTTGGAGTCCTTTCTGAGCTGCGCCAGGGCTGCCCTTCAGAAGCCTAATGATCGGGCACTTGGAACTGGAAAGGTGGCTCTGAACAAACTCCAGCCTGCTCCATTCTGCTTCTCGCCTCCCCCTCCTGTAAGAAAAGACCCTGCCATGGCAATGCAGCAGGCAACTCTAGTGATGCAGGAGACAGGACAGGGCCCAGGACAGCTGGGAGGGACGAAGAGGCACCAAAGCACAGGAAAGGGAACGGGGTTGGCATTTGTCTGATTATAGCCGCATTTCAGAGTCTCATCACCCGTTTCCTGCTGGGCTGAGCTGAGGGGGACAGACTGGCATTAGTTGCTCACAGTGTGGGGAAGAGAGGGTAAAACACTAACAGCCAGTACCAGTCGCAGGAAAGTGGCCCATCCTGTGTGCTGCCTTCTCCCCAAGCCCAGCTCCCCTCTGTGCCCAGGGGCCTGCTCTTGTTGTTCCTTAGCTAATAATACAGGACTTCAGACAGTTCACATTGAAGACACACTACAAAGCACAGCTGCCCTACATGCTGGTGGAGCAGAGATTGCTATCCCACTCGGTGAGGGGCAACCGGCCACCACTGGGAGGGGTCACAGCTGGAGGGGTACCCCGAGGAAGACGAGGCTGAAAGGTGGGGCTGAGAGAGGCCTGCTGCTCACTGATCTAGCATTGCCCAATGTTCCTTTTTGGCTCCCAACTTTGAGGCCAGCCACAATTCAATCAACAAGGTCACCTCCTGCAGCAAAGCCTTTGCTCCCTGCAAGCTGTGCAGTTGAGTAGCTGGCCTGGAGAGATTTAAATGCCACCCAGCTGATTAGCAGAGCGCCCATAGGCAGCAGTGTGTGTTTCTTCTATTGGCTGTCCACATCCACACATGCCTCAGTGCATACAACAAAATTTATTCTGCACATGGCTGGAAAAAATTAGAGGAAATCCTGTGCTCCAACATCAACAGCTGTGCTTAAATGAAAGCAACTGCTGCCTGCTCAAGCCACTAGCCTTTGTAGTCCCCTTTCCTGGCTCTTTTATCTCCTGTGATGGATATTTGCAAGGAAACAGGATCCTGCTCACCTGACCCTGCTGCTTGTTTCCCCCCTGAAAAGGATAGTCCCAGTGACAATGCAGGGTGGGATGCCAGAGCAGTGGCGGTTGCACACACACGGCAGAAGCAGGTGAAACACAAGCCCTGTTTGGTGCAATTGCACTGTTAGTACAAAAGAGAGCGTGAAATGTACAATAGGAAACAAACAACTGATGGTGCTGGTTACCGCGAGACACACCCCATCCTTTAAACGGAATCTCATTCACCACTGTGTTGCTTTCACTAGTCTATCTATCTCTTTCCAGGATACCAGGAGTCTGAGCACAATTAACAGGCAATAAGTAAAATAATGGGTTTTTCTAAAACCATGTTTCCTGCCATCTGCAAGCTTCGTTCCAGGCTGCACAAAACAGCAGTGCAGTTGACTTAATTTGACTCGTGGCCATGTTATGCGTGTGCTAGCTTTAGGACAGAGCTGACCATTCAGCAATGGGTATGGCACTGCAAAAAGCAAGTGGAGAGAGAGAGACCACAGTTCTGGATTACCAACCCTTGTGCTTCACATTATTAACATATATCTGTATTCCTGAACACAAGCCAATGACGAAAATACAGAGTTTATCTTTTTAAAGTGGGGGTGTGATTGTTTTGAGTTATTTACCACACATGGGAAATGCTCAGAACCTCTCTTGGGTTTCAAATTCTCTAAAGCACCTTCCTTCCGAGCCCTGGGAAAACCACTGGCTTGGTAAATACATTTCCAGTGACAAGAAAAATGGAGGAGTTGTCTCCAATTTAAAAACAAAACTTAATTTTTTTCCAATTGCTATGTGCAGGCCTTTTCTCCATACCACTTCTTTATGGTATGTGAAGAAGTTCTTTGAGGAGGCAGGGGTGTGTGCATTGGGGGAGTGATTGGCTTTTTCAGATTAAAAGACCCAGTTCTTGATGTCCTCATTTTCCTGGAAGACCATATGGAAGACTAGAGAGCTGGTGGAATGATGTAGTGCTTCTTGGTTGCTTAGGATTTTCTTCATTTGTTTAGGGGTTATACTCTCCAATCTATAATAGCAGACTCCAAACAGACCCACAAAAAGCTCTCCTTGTGAAAAGATCAGATGTCTTTCCTTCCTTCGATCAACGGCTGAAAAGTGCCCATTTCAGGTCTCCGGATGGCCCTCCAGCAAAAGCACAGAAGACAAGACACCAAAACGCTAGCATTGCTAAAATAAAGAGCAAGTTAGAAAAAACACTTTGGAGCAGTCTTGAATCATATAAGGGCAGAAGCAAAATAACGATGCTTCCCTCTGGTGCTAAAAGGAGCATGTGCATTCCAAAAGTAACTCCCACTTCCCCGGACACAGGAAGGGCTCTATCTAGTTAATATCATTGTCCTTGGCTGCAGCATCTTTCAGGTTGAAGGGGTATGGTTTTCCAAGCACTCTCACACAGACTGGCCAGAAAGTTTAAGGGTAGAAGATTTCTTGCCCTACCATCTGGCCAAAGAGATCACTGACCTGGACAGGATGAAAAAGGCAGAGGAAGGCCAGTCTGGTCTGAAATCAGGCACTGGCTGGTGGATTTGTGGTTTGCAGAGCAGCAGCGCTGTAAGAAAACAGTCACATCCACCAGCAGATAAGGACAGCGGTATCCATGGGCGAGTGAAGCACAAGGGTTTCCCCACCTGTAGCCTCAAAGCCTGGAGCAGTGTAGGGGCAAGTGTGGCCCTTGGACATGCCCGTAATATAGTCAGTGGGGAGGGCAATGAAGGCTACATGGCTCCCACACCACCCCTCCTGGCATGTCGAGGCCCACAGCGTCTGTGCCCTCACTTCCAAGAGCTGTTGGAATTTGTTCCACTATGCGTAAATCCAGCTTGGCTCCGGGGAAGTTGGCAACATGGCAAAATTAAAGCACCCGTAGCAACAAATGTCCAGTAGAGAAAGTCACATGGCACAGAACCAGGCATTCTGCCTGCTTTAGCCATGTGCCAGCCACAAGCAATTCAACGCTGTTAGAAATAAGGAACAGCACTGGTGTTGTTTCATTCCAGTAAAGTCCCAGACATTTGTGCCATTGAGGCTCTTGGGGCAATGGACTGAATATCCTAGACTCAGACCATCGGCAGAATCTGTAGTAGCTTTCTTTACGCTGCAAAGAGAGCAAAATGCATCCTCCAGCTGCACTGACCAGTATCCCAGGGCCAGTAAAAATCCCATCCACAGACAGCGCCCTGCGAACAACCTAGTGCACGCTATTCAATCCAGGCAGGGTCCCTGCTTTCTCGTATGCTTGTTTCCTCATCATGACAATACTCATTTATTACTATGGCCCTAGCCAGGCAACAAAGGTATTTAAACTCTGCACAAATGCTACATATTAGGCAAATTATCTCCCCCTTTTTTAAAACAAACAAATAAGTTATTTTGCAGGAAACATGTTGTAAACAAGAGGGTTTTCTTCCCAAAGTAAAATGAACCAGTTTCACTGCAAAGCACAGAGCTTATTCTGTTAAATAACAGCACAGAGTCAGGTTACAGGTGTAACTGCTTGGCTCATCTGTTGTTTGCAGTCTGACATGCAGTGAAGCCTCCAGCAGTCAGACGAGTCATTCCTATAACTAGGTAGGGCAGTTATCAGAATTCAGGGTGTCAGACTCCCAAGCTACCTGCGGCCCTGAGTGGAATTCATTTGATCCTTCACGGCGATGGTATGCTTGAGGAGCCGGTCGATGCTCTCAAAATACACGCTGCTGTCCATCATGTTCTTTATGGCACTGAAACAGAGAAGGTGGAGCAGGGGAGGCAGTTAATACCTTCAATCGCTGGTTTAGAAGCATAGAATACTGGAACTGGAAGGAACCTTGAGAGTCCAGTCCCCTGAACTCATGCAGGACCAAGCACCATCTAGACCATCGCTGACAGGGGTTTGTCCTACCTGCTCTTAAATATCACCCAATGATGAAGATTCCACAACCTCCCCCAGGCAATTTATTCCAGTGCTTAACCACCCAGATAGTTAGGAAGTTTTTCCTAATGTCCAACCTAAACCTCTCTGGCTGCGGTTTAAGCCCATTGCTTCTTGTCCTGTCACCAGAGGTTAAGGAGAACAATTTTTCCCACCTCGTCCTTTGTAAAAACCTTTTAGGGTTATAGCTGTTATATCCCCTCTGAGTCTTCTCTATTCTAGATTAAATAAACCCAGTTCTTTCAAGCTTCCCTTGCAGGTTATGTTTTCTAGACCTTTAATCATTTGCATTGCTGCTCTCTCGATCTTCTCCAATTTGTCCACATCTTTCCTGAAACGTGGCACCCAGAACTGGATACAATACTCTAGTTGAGAATACACATGCATCCCCAGCCGGGGGATAGCTAAGAAGAAGCTACAGCTACATACGACCTTTTGCACCTTCAGAAACTAGCTAAGGGGTGGATTTCTTGGGAGAGACTGGCAGGTCTGTATTGGCCTGAACAGCAAGGGAAGAAAGGGAGCATCACACAGCTGTGCCTGCTCTCAACATGCCTCAGTCCTGACTGTGCCCTCACACTCCACTGCCCATTCAGACTTTGGGCTCTCTGCTGAGATGGGTCCACTTCATGCCAGTTGTGGGCTCAGTTCATCACAGCCCTGCACTGACACAAGTGCAAGATGGCTCCATTCAGATTTCTGCTGCCTGACACTGACTTTGCACTAGTGTGACTGTCCCTAGGGCACATGGGCAGAATGAACCAGACCTCATGCTAATGGAGTCAGGGGCAGAAAGCTCTTACAAAATCTTGTGCATGAGACCAGCCAAGGAACACCCAGAAATGGGAGGGGGTGGTGGTTGCCTGGATTTTAAATCAAAGGCCTAAATGTCCAAGCCCAGGTGCCTAGAGTGGGCTCCTGAATCCATAATTAGGCTCCTAACTGCAAGTGTCTGGATTGGGAAAGGTGCGGAACACCCACAGCTCCCATTAGCACCAGTAAGAGTTGCGGGTGCTCAGCACTTCCAGAAGGCAGGGCCCCTTCAGGGAAGGAACCACCTGTGCAGGTGCCTGGCTTTAATCTCACATTTGAAAATATGAACTGCATGTAGTTTCTTACAATACTCTCCCTCCCCACCCAGGGGCTTAATCAGCCATCTGACCAAATGATCCTGAAAGTAATGTTCTTGGCTTCTCATCACTAGCAGTCAGGAGCAGGGCAAACCTTGGGCACAACACAGCGAGCTGTATCGTGCTTTCAACGTGAGCGAATGTGCACCATGAAATCACCTGCATGCGGGGAGAGAGGAGGCGGGAACATCAGTGGGAGAATGAACTGAGCCTCCTAACCAGCCGCTTTGATTTACCATAGTGTTTGAAAAAGGGAGGGATGCCATCTCAGACAGGTGCAAACATCAAAGCTCTCACAGCACCCTCCTGTACCTGCAGGCGTACTCCACAGTATAGATGGCTCCTTGACTTTGCTCCTCCCAGCTCTGCATGTCAGCCTAAAAGGCAGAGCACAGAGAAGGCAGAATGAAACTTCTTGTCAGGAAAAGCAAACGCGTCCCTACATACTAGACCGACATACCATCCCCGTCACACATACACTAGTAACAAATGAGGCCCATTCCTCCCACCAAAGCACATGTAACACTTGATTAAAGAACACCGGGGGTTTAGCAGGGAGACATGTCAGTTCAATGGTTAGAGCAGCAGGCTGGCAGTAATTTCAGCATTCCTCTGTAGTGGTAAAAAGCTACACACAAGAACCAGTTGGTGAAATACACTAGAGACAAAAGTGAAACTGATTAGACTGATTTAACTTTCCAAACCAACATAAAGAAAATAAATGCAACTTCAACGATAGAAAGGAAATCAGACCTTATTTAGCAGACCATTATTTTCAGCGACAAGCTCATAGACACGTGGTAAAATGTGATTTGTATGTTGACCATACCTCTGGAGGTGACTCATAAGATTTTGCTGCGGCAGTGGCCTGTGGTTGTGAATAACCATCTCCTGTACAAAGAACTGACTGAGCTGCAGACTGAAAAAGTCCTGCTTCCTTTTCAACTGAACACCACGTAGTGTGTTACAGAACACAGTCTTTGAGTGGCATTAGTGACATTGTCTCTAGGCCAAACCCTTACTTTTACCCTTCTGCTACAGCTGCAGCCCCCAGCTCTCCCTTGGCTGTCTGTGGGTCTCCCACAGAGTAGACTGAGGAATTTGCTCCCATATAAAGTAGTGGAAGGCGAATCCTTTAGAATCCAACTGGACAAAATGCTAGAAAATCATCTGTCAGAGAAAACGCCCCACAGGTTCTGAGGTTGGTTAAATGGGACTTATTAGGCCTCATCTAGTGCAGATCACATGGTGCTCTGGAGATACAGCCCTTGAGATTCCCCGAAGGTTTACTGTTGGGAAGAGGTTGGGGAGGAAACGTTGGCGCAGGGAGAAGGTCACCTCTGTGACTTCCACTGATTTGATTAAAAATAATCTTAATACCTTCATCCATCTCGAGCTCTCCAGGCAGACTTAATGCCTCACTGATAAGGTACAGCGAGATGCAGGACCGAGGCTGCACCCCTGTGTCTGAGCTATATTGCTAAGCTCTGCTCCTGCGCTGCTCAAAGCTGCCTTTTTGGATTTCCCCTGATCTTTCAGGGATGTAGAACTACTCATCAATATACAGTGGAACAACTGCAATTCATCATTAGTGGTGTTGTGTACCATTAGCTGGCTTTAGCTATTAAACAGCAGGCAAGGAGATAGCCTGGGAATTCTGCGAGAGGACCCAGTGAAAAGATTAAAACTGCAGGCACACAGCAGAAAGGCACTTTTTCTGCATTAAGAACATGAAAGCTCCACAAAGCAGCGAAAATGCTGGGAACAGACATTGTGGCCTGGCATCAGATACAGAGATGCTGGAAATCTATTAGTGCTAGGGAATGTTAGGGCCAAAGCAAAGCCACTCTCCGGAGTAATGCAACTTTGTAATCTCCTTCATTCAACCCCCTTCCTTCTGTCTCAGCCACTATTTCAGCCCAGCTGTTGAGCTCTGTGATGGTTTACTCTGTTGGTTCTGGGCAATCGCTAGAGCAGAGCAAAGCAATGGAGTGTGGAGCCAGTCAGTACTGAACAGAAAAACGCCACGGAGCACTTCTGTGCTGTAGAAGCAGTGTTGGAGATTTATATCTGGGTACTGTTGTTTTCAAGTCAGGAGTGAGCCAGCGTACCAGAGTGATGCTAGGCAATGCAGTGCTGCCAGTTTGGGGTGAGAACCACAGTGACCACCAATGATCATTACTGATCTTGTGGCACTTTTTGCAAAGGCTTGCGGTTTTTGGCGAACATTTTCAGAGGTGTCTAAATGGCTTAGGCATTTCTGTAAATGTTACCTGTTAAGCCTACAAGGCCTGGCTGAATTTAAGCCTGGGCAGTTTCCATTTTCCCCCTCTCCCTAAATTCATTTGCCTTTTCATTGGGCTTCAGTTTTTTTCACTTCCTGTTCTCAGCCGTTCCACAGCATTGCCGTGTGCCGTCATGTCCCACCCCAGAGTTGCCACAGATCAGATTTGCATGAAGAGATCCTATGCATAGTTTGTGCAGCGTTTACTGAGATGAAAGACATGACAGGAACGTGCATTATTACTATTAGTTATTGCTCATGTTCTGGCTCCCAGTGCACTGAGATTTCTAAGCAGACTGGAGGGTTGAAGAGTGTATTTGCAAGCAGGCTGTAAAAATATTCCTTGGAGCAGTATCTCCCAGATTCCCGAATTGTGAAGGAAGCTGATTGCCCCAACCTCAGTCAGGAACTCCAGGTGCTACTGTACAAACAGTAATATTCATACACACTCTCCCCACACCCTTTTTCTTTCCATATATGCTAAATTTTGGCCCTAAATTTACTTCAAAGGGACCCTCTCAACAAAGGATTTGAAAAAACAAATTGGAAGACTTAAAACCAAGTCAATAAGCCACAGTGATCTGCAGTTAGCAAAACCTGACAGCTCTCCCATGGCGCACAGCCTGCCTGTCACACTCAGCAAGTGCAAATTCTTCCATCCGGTCACAAAATCAACAGGCCCTAGCAGAGCCTCAGAAAGAATCCACGCTGACCGAATTTAAAGCTGGCCAAGCCCTTTCCTATTTGAAACAGCACCACACAAAACTGAATAATAAAACAAGAACAAGCTCAAGATATATAGTTCTGAGTAATACAAGAGAATGCTCAGGACACAGCATCCTTTAGTGAGCTCAGTAAGAGCGGGATTTGCACAGAACTGCAAGGGACGGAATCCCAGCGAAGACTGTGTGTTGGTGAACATAATGATGTGTTTATCATAAACTGTCCCGTCTTAGCTCTCAGAGAGAGAGGACAAGCACTGCTGCAGATGCAGGCAGAGAATGCTCATGGTCAGTAATTCTGCAGCCAACACAGGCTCAGCTGGAATGAATAGTTCTCTCTCCATCTTTCTCACCCTCACTCCACCGTTTGTGAACAGACAGAACCTCAGGAACTATTTCAAATACCGGAAGAAACATGAAACCAAGACAACAGGCCCCACTCTACCACGCTGAAGTCAGTGGTAGTATCCTCATGCAAGCATGATCAGAATCAGATGTGGGTAGTGGGAAACTGTTAACCAAGTGAGATCAAGTAGCAAACAATGCAGAGAAGTGAGAGTAACCAAAGCACGGAGACACAACACACTCACTAGAGACCCATGCTTTGGGATTTTGGAGCTATTAACACTGACTCTCAATACTGAATGAATACTGGAGAAGACTTAGAAGGCTTGGGAGAGAGGGTGGGACAGAAACCAGAATGGGTAAAAATAAAAATGAAAGAATCTGATTTATTTAAATCAGATTTTTGATTTTCTTAATATCAATACTAAATTTTTCATTTAAAAATAACAGAATTAAATATCATCACAAACATGCTACACATACACTTAGTCTCATAAAAAAGAATTAATGACTCTAGTCTGTCCAGCTTAACAACCAGCTCTTGCTTCTTGAAAATCCTGGGCTTTCAGTTTCTGTTGCTTGGCAGACTAAAAAGTAACATGTGCAAAGACAGACACAGGCTCGGTTGGACTGTTTTTGTTCGGTGCTTATACGTTGGTGGACCTTGGCTAAGCATGGCAGAGGAGCCAGTTAAAACACTGTCTTAAGACAGAGACACAACACATAGGAAAGGATGGTGGCAGCACAGAAAGGAACAGTGGAGTGAATGAGAAAAACAAAGGGAAAACATTAGTCAGCGCACACAGATTCCAATATTTCCCCACACTTTTGCCACAGGAAATCTGCCAGGGCTTCTGGGCATAAGAGAAACCCTAACGGGGAATATTTAAAGAAATTCGAATCCTGGGCGAAAAAGGAAAATGTGACAGGTGTAAGCAGTGCAAGAAGATGCTGCAGGGCCCAACTGCAAGGATGAAACATCATAAGGAAAAATGCTTATTGGAAGAAGATGATGGGGATAAAGAGGTGGATCTGGCTGAGTGGATGAACTGGTTAGTAACTTAAATAATTCATTTTGCAATATCTTCAAAACTCTCTCTCTCTCTCTGCCTCTTAATATAAGTGTGATTTAACGGCTTGTGAGCACCAGTTCTTATGTTATGTAAAGGGGTAAATAACGCTTCCCTAGTTGCTTTCTTTTTACCACTCATGATTTCATAGACCTCGATCCTATCCCTGCTCAGCCATTTCTTTTCTAAGCAAAACAGGCCTGACACTTTTAAACTCTTCTCATGCGGAAGGTGTTCCATAGCTCATCATCAACAGCACTCTCCCCATCAAGCCCGGGAAGCTCCCTTTGGGGCAGTGATCATGCTGATTCGATACTGGTCAGCAGAGGGCAAAGAGGTACGAGGGAAATTATTTTCCTCCCTTTTCAGGCAAAAGTCATTTCTGAGTCAGGCCTGGTTGCCAAGTCAGGAGAGGGATCAAGCGGCGCATCAGCTCCTTGATCCCTGCATGTGAATGCTTGTAGCTGACACTAGCATGGGAAGACATAGGGACACGGCTCGCTGGGTCACTGAAAGCTGGCCAAGCAGGCAGAAAATAGTAGGGACAGCAGGTAGCCATGATTGTGAACTCAGGCAGCCTCCGGAGAGGTCATGCGGCTTTGAGGATTATTGTGAAGGTGATTCTGCTTGCTGAGAAAAATCAGTAAACAAAAGATTTAGAGGTCCCCACTCCCCAACCCCACTCACACTGCCTAACAGCATGCAGCATGTCTCATAGCTTCACCCTGCTGCCTCCCCCACAAAGGTTTCAATACCCTCTCCCTCACTTGGCACAAACTGTTCAATGCTGGTGCCTGAGCCCCTCTGCATGACTTCTCATACCATCTGTTTAATTTTCTTCTGCTCAGGACACTCTCTGAAACTGGGCCTATTCCGATTACATCAAGGCAAGTGACAGCTCAGGAATTGTATTACAAACCAGTCCCCCAGGTCTCGATGAGGTGGCCAGATCACTGTTGCACTACACATACCTACACGTCTCTACAGGCCTACGCTTCCACATGGACACATATATCAATAGTTAATAAATAAGTGAATAATAAAGTGCCACAATCCAGGCTAATTTGGAAACTCTGGCTATAAAGCAAAGGTGAAAAATGAGGCCTGACAGTGCATTAGCATAGACATGAGCCAGTAATCTATTCATGAGCCATCACTCCTAATGAATCATGACTGGCAGGAAAGGGAGAAGGACACCAGGGCTAGTATAAAAGTGTCAGCACTCCGTGCTGCAGAGGCAAGTGGAAGCACAGCTGCGGGCAGCAATTCATTAGTGTCCTTTGCCTCTGGTGAGCTCTTTTTACTTGTTTCTCTCCCCATATTTTATGTAGAAAATAAAAACACCTTGCAGTGCAGCCCGAGGAAATGAGATTTACCATCTCTCCTCTCCCCAAGCAAGGCAGGTAGCTCATTTTCCTTTGTCTATGTGTATGAAATAGAGGTGCTGTCACCTAGTGGTTAGAGGCAAATTAGGGCAGTCAGATTCCTGGGTTCTGTTCTTGGCTCTGCTACGGCCTTGGTGCATGAGGAAGTTATTTCACCTCTCCTTGATTCAAGATGATGTGGAGAAAAACATGGTGCTCCCGGACCATTCCCAATCTTTCATGGAGCAAGGAATCACAACCCAACGCAGCACTCCAGGCCAGTGGTTCCCAACCTTGTCAGCAATGCAGCACACGTCAAGGAGAGAAACAATTCCATGGAACACCCACTTTTTTCAGCTGAACTGACTGCTCACAAACATCTCATTTACTTACATATACTATGGCTACATTCTTACTAGAGAGGTTTGCCACACTACAGATTAAACAAGCATCAAATGCATTAATGTTTCAAATCCACCACAGAATACAACTTCTTAGACAGGGAGCACAGATACACTTTCAAAATCTGCTCAACCCAGTGAGTAACCACTGAAAGCAGCTCCCCTCCCTGCAGCATGTTAGAGCCAGGACATGGCATTTAAATTGTGTCCCAGCTCCAACAGTCTCCCTCCTGCTCTCCTCTCCCCTTGCCACAGCAGGGAGTGGGGGCGGGCTCCCAACCAGATCATTCAGGCCAGGATGCAGCACTTCAGCTGCCTCCTGGCATAAACGGGGTCCTGCGGGGTCAGCATGTCCCCTCACATTGATTCTGCAAAGAGCCGCTGTGGGATGAGGGGGAAACTGACAAAGCCCACCCCAGGCGTGGCTCAGGCAGCCTTGCCAGGGGAAATTGATGAAACTTCAAGGCACACTTGGCGTTCTCATGGCACACCAGTGAGAATCACTGCTCTAGGCTCCTATCTGGCAGTGAAAATTCAGCTTCTGGAGGGCCCTTGGCCAGCTGCCAAGTGCTATTCATTCTATTTTAACCCAAAGCAAACTCAGCAGCAACTGGGAGCTTTCAGATCAACCAAACTGCAAATTTCCAAGGATTTCTGGCCACTTGGGGTCTATTACTACCAGCAGCTATCTGAAGCAGCTTTCTGTGTCACATTAACTTTGCACTTCTGAGGATCCTTTCAGGTGAAGCTCTTCAAGGTGCTTTACAAACGTGGATTAGAAAGTCTCACAGCAGCCCTGGAGGCCACTCTTACTGTCTCGATTTTACAGAGAGGGAAACCGAGGCACAGTGCAGCAAAGCAACTCTCCCAAGTTACAGCTCCAACAGCAGAACCCAGGACCTCTGTCTCCCAGCCCCTTTCCTCCAGCCACTAAACCACACCCCCCCACCACTTGATTACTCTGCGCCCTCCTGTCTCACAGCATCAGGTGCTAGTGCCATGAGGAGCAAAGCAGCCTGTACCCGCCTCCTGCCAGCTCTGGACTCCTGCTCACCTTGTGCTGTGCCAGCTCTGGAAGGGAGCGCCTGACATGCTCCTGCAGTCGATACAGTGCCACAGAAGGCTCGTTGGCCAGGATGTACATGCTCTCCGTGAATTTGTCTGTAACTGAAACAAGCAAAAGAGCTGCACTATTTAAAATCGGGGAGAAGGCAAAGCTCCAAACCCCATTGAGGCTTCTAGCCTACCAGCAGGTACAGTAAAGCAAAATCAGGCTAAGCACAGACTTCTGTTCAGAATCTTCCCTCCCTGGCTCACAGCACAGCAGCAGGTTTACCATACTCCCTGGAGCGCTGCAATGTGCTTGCTCTTGCATGTTGGCTAGCCACAGATCATTCAGAGAGGTCACCAGCAGTTCTGTAAGAGCATCAGCTTTTCTGGGATCAGTGACATCATTGAACAGGTTCTGGGGCACCTAAGCCAAGCCAGCAGACCAGCAGGGCTGAAAAATAATCTTGAAGGGGAAAGTTAGCTCTCTGTCCTGTGCGGGTTGCCTAAGCCTGGCAACTAACTGCTGAGGGGAGCAGACCAGTACTGACCACACAGAAAGGGTCTGAGGTTCCCTTTCCAGCTGCTCACCCAGAGCCATACATCACGCTCCTCATACCTCATCTGCCCCTACGGGACTCCTAACAGTGCACCATGAACACACAGCACTCTACAGTCAATGTGACAAACCCACCATAGGGACATGGCTCTGAGCCATAGAGTGCCAGATAAAAACCCAAGATGGCTACAGCACAGTGGCTTGAAAACCCAGGAAACTGCTTTGAGGCAGGAGGTGAACAAATTCCCTTCCAACCCTACTGATGTCTCCATGACCAGCTTTTAACACCCCTAAAGGCTGTTTTTGAAAGAGCAGTAACACGTTCAAGCTCTCAGGCATGACAGCTGTGCATTACTTCTGTCGCTCCACCTCTGCGACCTCCCACTTCTTCTCTCAATCTTCCTCTCCTTCCATTCCTAGCATTGCACCAGCTCTTTCAGCACTCCTCTGCTTGGGGCAAACTGACTTCTCCCTCTTCCTCCTAATAGCACGACTCCTTTAGCAATCCTTGCCTCACTGATATCCCCACAGTTTTCTGTAAAGAGGCAGGGCGATCTAGTAATAAGTATGGCACTGGACTAGGGCTCAGGAGACCTGAGATCTATTCCTAACTCTGCTATTATGGGACCCTGGGCAAGTCATTTGCACCCTATGCAGCACACTTTCTCTTCTGACTCTAAATCTGTCTCTGGGGTACTCTCTTGTTGTGTGTTTGTACAGTGCCTGGCACAATGGGGTCAGGGTCTTGGCATTAAACATCACTGCAAAACAGATACTTGAGAGCCTCCTTCTTGTGATGTTGAACATTTCATTTATTGAGCACCGAAAAATACCTGTCTCCATACACAAAGAGGAGATGTTAGCCCTGCCTTCCAGCTCATAAGCTTTATATGCTGTCGACTAGATTGCAAAGTGTTTGAGGGTTTTCGCAGGGACAGTGAGAGCGTGCCTCCTCTTTGTGAGTCTGCAATGCCCCATGTACACCTGCAGCCCCTAATAAACCATAGTGATCTGAAACACAAAGACGAGAGGTGGTTTTCAGGAGTAACCATTCGATAATGAGTGGAGATCATTTTTTAATCACAGCGAAAGTAAGCAGTGGATGTTTTTGCCATATATGTCTCAGCTAGCCCTGGGCCTATGCATAAGATGCATTGTGGGATGAAGGTGGTCAGCCTTTGGTGGGGAAAGAACAGGTTAGGTGCTGTCTAAAAAGGCTAAATATATATAAATCGATGGGCCCGGACCTAATTCACCCGAGGGTTCTGAGGGAGTTGGCATATGTTGTTGACGAGCCCTTGGCCGTTATCTTTGAAAAGTCGTGGAGATCAGGAGAGATCCCGGATGATTGGAAAAAAGCAAATGTAGTGCCCATCTTTCAAAAAAGGAAGAAGGAGGATCCAGGGGTCTATAGGCCAGTCAGTCTCACATCAGTCTCTGGAAAAATCATGGAGGGGCTCCTCAAGGAAGTCATTTTGAGGCACTTGGAGGAGGGGAGAGTGATCAGGAATAGTCAGCATGGATTCATGAAGGGCAAGTCATGCCTGACCAATCTGATTAGTTTCTACGATGAGGTAACTGGCTCTGCGGACAGGGGAAAATCAATGGATGTGATTTATCTTGACTTTAGCAAAGCTTTTGATACAGTCTCCCACAATATTCTTGTCGGCAAGTTAAAGGAACGTGGATTGGATAAATGGACGGTAAGATGGATAGAAAGCTGGCTAGAAGGCCAGGCCCAGAGGGTAGTGATCAACGGCTCGATGTTGGGATGGCGGTCAGTTTCTAGTGGAGTGCCCCAAGGTTCGGTTCTGGGTCCTGTTCTGTCCAACGTATTTATCAATGACCTGGATGAGGGGTTGGATTGCACCCTCAGCAAGTTTGCGGATGACACTAAGCTAGGGGGAGAGGTAGATACGCTGGAGGGTGAGGACAGGGTCCAGATTGACTTAGACAAATTGGAAGACTGGGCTGCAAGAAATCTGATGAGGTTCGATAAGGGCAAGTGCAGAGTCCTGCACTTGGGCTGGAAGAATCCCAAGCATGATAGTATAACCCGGCTGATTTGTCAGAACTGAACACAAGGTAGGATTTTTTCAAGTTCCTTTAAAGGAAAATAGTTTTGCTTCCTTATCTATTTGCTATTTCATTTGCAAGTGTTCACTTGTTGCAGTTTTTGCTGTTACCCAACTTTCCAAACTGCTTGACTACAGATGTAGATAAATGCTGAGCTTTGCAAAAACAAGTTGTCGCCACATGTCAAGTAAATGTTCCAAAAAGGACTCTAACACCCCAGTCATCTGACTTTCAGATGTGAGGCCACGTTTGTGCTGGGATCCGCACAACGTGCTGTGGCATAGAGGTGAGAGAAGGAAAAAATAGCAGTTATGTGATTGTTATTAAGCAGAGAAGAACAGACCCCGAATGATAGGGCACCAGAATGCGTGGTTCAAAAGGGCACTGGACAGAATATCTAAGGTTTGTAATAGTTAATGCTAATAAATTTTGGAAGAAATATTAAACATCATGCTGTGGACTTAAACCAATCTCTGATGATTGATGCCATCTGAAGAAAGATGAAAAAGACTGGAACTTTTCAGCTTAGAAACAAGAAGACTAAGGGGGGGTATGGTAGAAGTCTGAAAAATCATGACTGGTGTGGAAAAAGTGGATAAGGAAAAGTTATTTACCTGTTCCCGTAACACAAGAACGGGGATTGGGGAGGGTTCCATCAAATGAAATTAATGGGTAGCAGGTTTAAAACTAACAAAAGGAAATGCATCTTCATATAGTTCATGATAGGACTGTAGAATTTTTTGCCAGAGGATGTTGGGAAGACCAGGACTTTAACAGGGTTCAAAAAAGAACTAGACAAATTCATGGAAGTCAGGTCCATCAATGGCTATTGGCCAGGATAGGCAGGAATGGTGTCCCTAGCCTCTGTTTGTCAGAGGCTGGAAATGGATGACAGGAGAGAGATCACTCAATGATTGCCTATTCTGTTCACTCCCACGGGGGCTTCTGACATTGGCCACTGTCAGCAGACAGGATACTGGGCTAGATGGACCTTTGGTTTGACTTTGTTTGACTATTCTTATTATTAGAGATCAAGATGAGATGTAAGGGACATCTACCAGGATCGTTGAGACAACATGCTTTTATAGGTGCTTTCAGCCTTTGGCCTAGAACTTTTGTTTCAAATTCTGTGGTTTTTTATCAGCTGCCTTTGTTAATTTCCAAATGCCCACAAAATGCCACACCTAAGCCCAGACGTGTCACTGTTTTAGGCCTTATCAACACTGGGGTTTTAGTCACCAGTACAAAAACCTGGCATAGACATGATTTACATAAGTGCAACAAAACTTGCACTGGAGCATTTTATCCCAATTTCAAAATGCCTGCCTCAAATTATGCTGCAAGAACATACATCATATCTGCAAAGACTCCTGTGGGATTTTTTTTTCAACCAAATGTTTCACCTTGCTTAACTGACAGATGAACACCCTGCCTGCTAACCACAGACTGCAACAAGTCATCCAGAGATGGATTTAATACATTGCAAGAAGACCGGGCAGTCCCATGTAAAAAAAGTCAAATATTTTAGAGTAACAGGTATTTTGGAGCATAAGCTTTTGTGGGCAAAGATCCGCTTTGTCAGATGCATCTGTTAGCCTATAAGGTGCTACGTGACTTCTTGTTGTCCTTGCAAATACAGACTAACACGGCTACTCCTCTGATGCCTGGAGTCCTACGACACTATGAGCCTAGGGGTGGTCCAGGATCTCCTTAGGCTACAGCTGCCTTCCCCACCCACCCAGGCTGCACACAACCCCGACAATGGCCCTACCCGGGGAGTTTAACCTGGGGCTGCATAAATGCTCTGCCCCAAAGCAGAGGGGCCTATGACCGCCCCCACAGGACAATCTAACCCCAGACCCCTACCCAGGGGGGCGACACCGGGGCCTTATAACCACTCCCCACCCCGCGTGCTGCCACAGGGCCCAACCATGGCCCCGCCCCCACGCCAGGGCGGAAGCCGCCGCGCCGCCATTTACCTTTCTTCACCTTGAGCTGCATTTCGGTTTCCTCCATCGCGGCGGCTGAAGGGAAGCCGAACCCGGACCGGAACACCCACCAAAGGGCAACTTCCGGCTCGGCGGTACGATGCTCTAAGCGACCCCCTCGGAAACCACACGAGGCCACAGAGGTTCCGCATCCTCTCCTGCCCGGCCTTCCTGCCCATTCCCTGGGCAGCTCCCATGTGGGACGGGGGAGCACCCATCTCCCAGCTGTGTGGCTGCATAGCACATGATTTCCCCACGCTGCAGCAAACCCCAACTCCCAGCTGTGCTCCTGTCTGCCAGCCCCAAACAGCAGGAATTTTCTGGGGCAGACGTGGGCAGTGTTCGCTGTAAGCTGAGCGCTGGACAGCTGCACAAGAGGGTGTCCTGCGGCACCTTAGGACTTCTTTTTGGTTTTGAAGGTATAGACTAACAGGGCTACCTCTCTGGTATCTGCACAAGAAAGGGATTCAGGTGCCATCCAGCTGATTAGTGGAGCACTCCCAGCCGCAGCCTGCATTTCTATTGCTGGCACACATATGCACATGCCTCAGTGCACAGAACAAAATTTATTCTGCACATGGATGGAAAATATTAGAGGGAATGTAGATTATGGAGCATTGTGGCTGCCCCCAAACATACTAGAATTAAATGTGTGGGGTTACCATGGTGGCTGTTTTAAATTCCACCTATGGTCACCCTGTGGCCCCCCCCAGAAGGAACATAGGTGCTAAGACAAGTGTGTCGCATTTCCAGATTTCACCCTTAGCCTCCTACTGCTGCTCTCTCTGAGCAGTTGGAACTCACGACTCTGAGTTCCAAAAAAATCATGAAACTGGTGCACTGGTGCCCTGAAATGTGGAGAAAAAACCCTCTTCCCCATTGTTGTGGACAAAGGCCAAGGGGAAAGTCCCAAGGGAACTATCCCTTGTTATTACAGTTTTGTGGGGGCAGGGGGTTTGCCCATCACTGCTCCCTCTCTCCACAACATAGCTCCATCATTGTGGGCATTTGGAGGGCAAGGAGCCTCTCTGACCTACTGCTGCCTCGTCATGTGGGGGACTTAATGACTCCCCTTTGCACTGAGGCCCAGTGTGTCATTGGGCTGCCATGGCTGTTGCCAGCATGGTACAAAGGAGCACATAAGGCAGCAGCACTCCACATGTCCTTTCCTGTTTCATGGCACTCATGTGGCTGGCCTGATAATATCAGGGCTCTTGGTCTGGGGTAAGTAGCTGATATGGGCTCAATGGCAGATACAGTTCCTGGGACACCCTGAGTCACACTTCGTCCACACACTAAGCAATTCTGCATGGCCCCAGTCTCTAGGGAGCACCTCATGGTGATCCTTCACCCCACAGAGTTCACCAAACTCTTTCAGCCCCTAGGGATTTCTTTGGCCTGTCCCTTTGGGTCAGTTGGCTGCTGTACAAATGAGCCACAAATCACAGTCAGGGTCAGGAGGTGCCTTTAGAGAAAGGGCAATTGCTTATGAGTAGTTCTGTTTCTCTGAAAATGCTGCCTTGCAGGATTCTCATTCCATGCAGCAACTGTTCCCCCACCCCACTGGATTTTCTTTGAAGGGGCAGTAGTTATGTGCAAGAGGTTCATTGTCAAGGCAATCTCATTGCCACTTCCTGCCATGCTGGTCGCTAAAGAGAAAAAGAGGGTTGTTTGTATTCTTGTAGAGTGAGGTACCTACACATTTCACACTGGAGGCATGAGATGCACCTGTGAGTCTCTGGTGAGATGATCGAAGAGGCAGAATGCCAAAGAAGTTATCTGCCCTGACCCACCTTCATTCAGTGAGTACACAAAGCTCTGTGATCCCAAGACAGGAAGAAAGGCAGCACACTATTACTACCATTCCTCAGAAAGAACACACATGGCTTACGATAGGGGGAGAGAAGGGATTTGCACTGGAGATTTTAACCAGTGATTAGTTAAAGAGATTTTAAACTCAAATGCCATCTCCGTGCTAACATTCAGCTGCAAGGATTGAAGATCTACCAAAATGTTAGACAGAAAACCAGACATCTGGGAAGATAAGAGCCTCTGATCATTCCCAGGCATTGGACAAGGGTTCCTCACTAACGAAGCGACCCAAGAGCTCTCTAACCAGCAGCTCCTCTTCACCAGCATCAGTCAGAAGCACTGGACGCATCTGGGGCACACTCTGGAAGCCAACACACAGGCACCCACCCGAAGCTGTTAATGAGCTGGAGGGAGGAGATAAGGGCACCCAACGGAAACGGTAAGAAGAGCCTTTAGCAGGGAGAGCAAAGCAGTTGGTCCAAACACCCCAGGGCAGCTGGAAGCAGAAGTGACTGACAAAGAGGAAATCACTATTTTGCATCCCATACTCCTCCATTGCCGTGGAGAGGTTGTAATCGAGATCAGGAATCTAGGCACCTTGGCATTAGTACCACACCCATTCACTATCATCTGGCCTCCCTTCTCCTACCCAGGCCACCCTCCCAAGCCAGCTGAAGGCCCAGCTTCCTCCAGCACGTGGTGCAATGGGGACTAGCAATTGGCACCTCTGGGGAGGGGCATGTTACAAACAGCAGTGACCCAGGTAGCCCAGACAGACAGGGTTTCAAAGCCAAGTTCTGGGCTTGTACCAGTCTGGCTTGGGCTCCCTGGGGCAGTTTGCACAGACCCCACCAGTTCAAGGATTAATAAGGGCCCGCGGGTGCAGCGTGGGTGCTATTTGCACCGCGGGAGAGTCCACAATAGCGGGGGAAGGAGTCTAGCCGCCATCAGCATAAACTGCACACGCACACACCCCGCCCCAGGGCAGAAAGGAACTCAGCGTTTCTGCCAGTGCCCTCCCATTGCCCTGCCAGCTCTGCAGGTGGCTCCTGGACGGCTTTTGCCGCAGCTCTTGCCACAGCTGTGCACAGGGCGCACTGCGCCACTGTCACCTCTGCCCCCACCCCGCCCTGCCTTGAGCTGCAGCCAGAGGGGTCACCCCGAGCTGCCCCGAGAGAGGCACTGTTCCTTTAAGGGCAGGCTCCGCGCAAAGCCCGTCCCACCCCGGTCAGCTGATAGGGGTTCCGAGGCGGTGCGGAGCCGCCGCTGCGCTGAGCCCCACGCGGTGCAAAGCGAGCGCCCCGCTCCGCGCTGCTCCCCGCCTGGCCGCCCCAGCGCGGCTCTTAAAGGGCCAGCGAGCTCCGGCTCTGCACCTCCAGCTGCGGCGCTCAGGTGCATTGCGGGAGCCCAAAGTTACTTTCGCTTCCGACAGAGAGAGGAAGGGGCCCGGGGCGCAAGGATGCGGTGGGTGCCCCTCCAGGCGCGGTGCTCGGGCCGGGGAGCGGGGAGGAGCGAGTAGAAAGTGCAGCAGGTGGGGAGCTGATGCAAGCAGAGAAGTTGGTGCAGCTG
Source organism: Carettochelys insculpta (assembly GCF_033958435.1). Taxonomy (NCBI): domain Eukaryota; kingdom Metazoa; phylum Chordata; order Testudines; family Carettochelyidae; genus Carettochelys; species Carettochelys insculpta. Next base: position 14,905,807 of record NC_134163.1, on the reverse strand, counting down.
GCCAAGCTGCCTTCAGCCCCCTAAGTCTGGCAGGGGGGTGTGCCAACAGGTGCCCAGATGCCCCCATGCCCGTTAGTGGAGTCCTGCCCTCTGGAAACTGCACTGGCTGCGTGGCCCGGCTCTGCGCGTTTCAGAGCGGGGGGGCTGGAGCCCCCAGCTCCCCGTGGAGCATGGCCCCTGTCAGTAAGAGAGGTAGTGAGACCAGCTGGACCAGGACCTACTGACTGGTGCCCTGTGCGGGCCTGAGATGGTGCCTGGCGCTGGACAGCGGACCAGGCTTGGGTGCTTGCTGGCTAAGTGCCGGTCCGCTCAACTTGCAATGTGGGAAGGTTTTTCCATCCCTTGGTGCTTCCTGCTGTCAACCTTGAGTAGGGGCCTGCGGAAATTAACAAAGGGTTCAGACCGAGCCCCCCACAAGAGGCTGAGGTGCGCCTGCTGGTGGGCTCTGGAAACCGTGCCAGACTGATTGTCAAAGACTGGCTCTGGGGACTTGTTCCATCACACACTTCGCTGCATGCATTAGGCAAGTCACTTAGCTTCCCTGTGCCTCGGTTTCCCCAGCTGTATAATGGGATGAATCGCATGTCTGTAAAGCACCAGTGGTGGGGAGAGGAAAGCTAAGAAAAATAGATGTAAAGATGGTGAGGTACTCACATATTGCAGATGGCAGTTAAAGATTGAGGAGGGGTGTGGTCATGTCTTTAATTGGATGAACTATAGGGTATGATCTCACCCACAGAGTCTCTCTGACATCGTGAGAGTCACATGGCTACAACGGAGCTCAAATAACCTTGGCCTAACAGGGCTCTGATTTTCTCATCAACAATGACTTGCTCAAGACTCAATGTAGGGAGCAAATGATTGGCACAGAGAAGCACACCAGTGTATGTGCAGGCACAAATCATTGAGAGATCCTACTCTAGTCCCATTTAAGCCAGTGCCAGAACTCCACTAGCTCTGAATTATGCCCCTGGCTGAGCTCTGCAGAGCAGATCCATTTTTAATCCAAATTGCAGCAGATACTCTGCAATTTCCAGCTGTGCTCCTGTTTTATTTACTGAGTTCTTAGCCACATATGGAGTTTCACTTGGGTCAAGTTCCTTGGTGGTGTATTGCCTGAGAAGAGTTCGTATGCCTACAGCTGTACCCATCTTTGTCGAAGTTATTTTGTCCTTTACTTTCCAGGCCTTGATACTTCCTTGTGTAACAGCTGCTGTACTGAGGGAAGGTGAGAAAAGAGCCACCCCTCTCTCTGCAGAGGGCAGAAGCTCTGCTCAGTGCCTGAAGGAGGATTGTGCTGAATGATGGAAGACTTCTCACAACAAGGAGATCCACAGGAGCCAGCAGGCGGGGATGGAAATAGCTCAGAGATGGTGCTTCTGCATTTGTATCCCCGAACAGAGGACAGCGCCAGTCTGGATCTTGACCCAGGCCGTGCCGCACAACCCAGTTAGTTGCCATGGGTTGGGGTTTGGTGAATGGCTGGGAGGAACAGATCCAGGAGCTGGTAGTCACTGTGCACCTTGAGTGGGAAGTAAACCCAGGAGAGGAAATTTCCTGCTGTGCTCCTAGAAGGGACAGAGTGCAGGAGGGTTCCTGCCACATCTTAACCATTCCCTTACTTCCTGGGAAGAAGAATTATTTATTCCCTAAGGGTTAGCTAGTAAACTTTGTATGGCACTTGGAAGATGTGGGCTGCATGCTCTTATCCTTACCTCATGTTCTATAGTGTCAGTCCCTTTGGGGGACATTTTCTCCAGAAGGAATGTGTGTGTCTCCAGACCAGATTCTGCTTTTCAGCAAGAAGTTTCCCACTCAATGTTCTTAACCAGTTTGTAACTTTTTTTTTTAAATTAAGCAGGTGCTTCTCTGAAGCATTCGACTTCCCAGACAGACAGACCAAGAGGCAGCGAGGCCTCTGCTCTCCCAGCAGCTCTAGACAGTGAGTACTGCGGGTCTTCAAGATCATAAATTCAGAGGCCCAGTTCTGCTGTTAATCACTCACGGGAAAGACAGTGACCCAAAAGTCTGGAGTCTTAGAATTTCGCTGTTGGCTAGTGAAGCACTGTGAATCCCACTAACAAAGAGTGGATCTTGTCCCCTCGTGGGGCTGGGCCACATAGAAGATTATAGCTTTCTATTGCTGCTAGTTGCTCCAGTACCTCACAGAGTAGAGGATTGTGCTGTGAATCCAAAGACCTACTGCTACTGCTGACGTATGTGTGGGGACGCAAGCTGGTGCCACATGATGGATCTTTTTAGTGTGTGTTTGGGGGATTAGTTTTTTCCTTTCTTTAAAGACCTTAGGAAATTGCATTCCAATATAGGAAATTAGCATTCAGTTTGCAAAGCCAAACTTTTAAAAGTTAGAAAATTCCTGAATTAAGATTCCCTGTGCAACCTCACTCACTTGGTGCACCTGTGTGATGAGTCTAGGACCCTACCAAATTCATGGGCTATTTTGCTCCATTTCATGATTGTAGGATTTTAAAGATTGTGAATTTCATGAATCTGAACTTTCACTGTGTTGTATCTGCAGGGGTCCTGATCTAGGAGGGTGCTTTGCAGGGGGCTCACAACTCACAAGCAGGCTCCCTCTAATGTTTTCTACCCCTGAGTGGAATGAATTTTCTATGCACCGAGGTGGAGGTGACATGTCACCCATCCCCTGCATATTGGTGCACATAACAAAATCCATGTGGTGGGGTGGGGCCAAGGGGTTCTGAGTGTGCAAGGGGGCTCAGGCTGAGGCAGAGGGTTGGGGTGCAGGAGTGTGAGGACTTCAGCGGGTGGCACCTGCTCTAGCGACCCTGGCGATATTCCGAATGCAGAGAGCTGCTGCCATGCACAGAGCTGCCTCCCTGTCTTCACGCAGACTCAGCTGTTTTCGGATCCTATCCTCCTGGTCGATCAGTTTCAGGGCCGTCAGCCCCTTGTTGGTGAAACTCCCCCAGGGGAAATAGCTGAACTCCTGCCCGTCAGCAGGGCACCCCTTCAGCTTTTTTTTTTTAACGAAGCAGGTACCTCCCTGAAGCACTCGACCACCCTGACAAACCGACAGAGAGGCAACGAAGTCTCTGCCCTCCCAGCAACTCTGGACAGTGAGTAGCGCAGGGCTGCAAGACCACACGCTCGGCCAGCGGGCCCAGGTGGGAGGGGGTCTGCCTGCCTGCCCCGGAAGGGGAGGCATCAAGGTAGAAGAGGCAGGGCTGAGAGCACACAGTTGTTAGTACCGCCTGGGCTGCGGCACTGGCCACTCCTGGGCTCTGGCCTCCATTGCTGCCAAATTAGCAGCGGTGCAGCAGGAGTTCGGGCCCCTTTGAAACACTGGGCCCCATTGGACTTGCCCCATTGGCGGGCTGGCACTCAGAGGGGCTGCACATGCTAGGGCCAGGGTCTCTCCTCCACTTTCGTACCAGGGCTAATTTGCTGCCTTCCTAAACTGAGTCAGGGAGCTCTCGGGGACCGGCCCCAGTCCATGTAGCTCAGCAAGGGGAAAACCGTACTGTGTCCTCAGCCCTGGATGGGAGCTTGGAGCTCTCAGCAGGGCAGAGGAGGAAGCCGTGTTTGAAGCTGGGACACCAGTAGTTGTCCCCACCTCCTTTTGTCTCCTGCACCTCACATGGGGCGATTTCCTGTGGTTCTGCAATGGGCTGTGACTACCCAGGCTAACATTTGGCTCCGTTTATTCTGCCCCATGCTCCAGCCAGAGCACAAACCGTGACTCCATAATGCAGCCACGAGCGTAGGGCAGCCCTGGTCCTGTACTGAACTGTCTCTCTGGACAGCAAATGATAACTAAGCAGCTGGGGGGAAGGTGGAATTCTAACACTCCGTTTCCTTTCCCACACCAGCTTTGTCCATCCACCAGCTGGCAGCGCAGGGGGAGCTCAGTCAGCTGAAAGAGTATCTCCGGAAGGGTACGTGCATCCACCTGGAGAGCTGTCCGGCTCCTGCCCTGACTTTACGCCCTTGTAGGGCCACTATGAGTGTGCGGCACTGAGGTGTCATGGCCGCGCAGACTCCAGTGCCCCTGCCTGGCTGTTGTTCCCTGGTTGCTTTGAGAGGCTGCAGCCTTCCACACACTGTAGCACGTCTGTCTTGCTTGGTGAAGCAAGTGGCAGACGGGGGCTGACTCGCAGCTCCGTGTAGTCGGCTAGAGCCATAGCAAAGGCTCCAGCAGCCAAAGGCAGCCACAGAGGGAGCTGCAAGCTCAGAGCCTCTCCACAGCTCATATCCCCCCATGGCATCTGTTGCACTGATCCCCATGCGAGGACCCGGCAGGAACAAACCCCAGGGGCAGTCACAAAAGGTCTTCCCCAAGGGAGGGCAATACCTGGGGGCTAGGCCAAAGGGAGGCTGCCAGTAACCGAGCTGAGCTTAACCCTTTCCTCCCCAGGGATCAGGTAGGGCTCCCATCCTTTGCAGAACCAATTCTTCTCTACTTTTGTATTTTTTCCCTCCTTTCTCTTTTTGCCTCTGAATCTATTTTTCCTTTCCCCACACCCTTCCTGGAGCCTGGGTCCCTCCAAGCCTTGGGCCGTGCTCTCTAACAGTGCTCCAGGCCCGAGAGAGAGGTACACGATCAAACCAAAACCTGCCTCTCTTTGAGAGCACTACTTTTTTTGAGGATACAAATGCTCCCATGAGACCGTGGTTTGTGGCCTGAGCCTAGACCAACAGCTAGGAGCCCCTCTGTCCTCTTCTCCTGCTCTGTGACTTGGGGTCAAGTCAGTGCACCCCTCTGTGCCTCAGTTTCTCCAGGAACGCGCACTTCAGCTAATGCTACTGAACCCGATCTGGGGATGGAGAGGAATATCCCTATGACTGCCAACCCCTTTGAATGCCCAGCACTTGAAACCCTGGCAGCAATCAATGGATAGTCTGTATGTGGAAGACTCTTTGTTCTCATCTGTCCAGGGGAGAACTTGGTCAACAAGCCGGACGAAAGAGGCTTCACCCCTCTGATCTGGGCCTCTGCCTTCGGGGAGATTGAAACAGTCCGTCATCTGCTAGACTGGGTAAGAGTCCAGCACCAACTCAGGTGTTTGTATTGGCTGGGGTTGGCCCCTCTGGATGTTACCCACCACAACTAAAATCAACTGCCCTGACCTATCCTGGCCCTCCTGTGGTGACTCAGCTGAGTCAGCCAGGTGTTGCTGGGGCAAAGCAAGGTGCCAAACCCCTCTGGGATGAAGGGGCCACCTCTATTGTCCTTAACCGTGCAAACCCAGCCACAAAACTTGCTCCCATACTCTCTCTTTCCCCTATGGCCTCTTAGGCTCTGTCTACACTAGGCAAAATAAGTCGACTGCAGACGTGCAATTTTAGCTACAGCGATTGCACAGCTAAAATCAACGTATCTGTGCTCTGCTAACTTGGCTGTGTGTATGGGGGAAGGTCGTTGGGAGAGTTTGCCCCATTGACACCCCCCCCATTACTCCTCGCATCTCGTGAGGACGTACAGGGATCGACTGTGGCCCCAAGAAGTCAATTTCGCTCATCCAGACTAGATATGCAAAACTGAACCCTGAAAGGTCGCTCTTCAGGGCACCGTAGACATAGCCTTAGTTTCAGTCTCAATCTGCAACAAGATCATTGTCACTGGAAGGGACTCAAGGACAACTCGGATTTCCATCTAGAGAGCAATGCTATCACCACTTCATGTCTTCACCAAGGGAGGTTTTTTACCCCTGGCTTTATCAGCTGATTCCTCCCCTACCTCCCAAGGGAACCAAACAGACCCATTAACCTTGCTAAATTGTTTTTCTAACATCTGTTATCAGACAGTTCTGATCGAGGTGCCTGTGGGCCACAACAGGAGCGTAAAGAGCCTTATCTTTTGATTTGCAATAGCTGTTTGTAATTAAAGATCTGCATGTTGGTAATTTAAGAGCTGCCTTATCGCTGGGCTGCATAAGCTACCGGTATTTTTGCCCAAGTATTTTTACGTTTAATGAACGCTGTGCTGCATCGTCCTCAGGCTGCACCCACAAGCAATCGGGGACATTAGAAATTGGTCGAGTATGTTCCTGAAGCTGTAGAGGGTTTACAGTTAGCTTTTTGGACAAAACACAGTTCCTGACTGCTTGTGGTGTTTAATCCAGGGGGAGCTGCTACCCCAGACATTTGTTGATAAATTAGAGAGGTTTCCAAGGAGAGTCACAGGAACAATTAAGGGATTAGAAAAACTGCCTGGGTGTGATAGAGGAGCTCAATATATTTATCTTAATGAAAAGATGGCTAAGGAGTAACTTGCTTACTGCCCAAGTAACCACCTGGGGAGCAAATATCCATAATGGGCTCTTTAATCTAGCAGAGGCAGGTCTGACTGCACCCAGTGGCTGAAAGCAGAAGCTAGACTAGGGTGGACAATAATTTTTGATGGGGGCCACTCCAAGAATTTGATAAGTGGCCAGGGGCCACACTCTTCCAGGACATTACTGGAGGAGGTATGGAATCTGGGGCAGAGGTTGAGTGCAGAAGGGAGTTTGGGGTAAGGGATTAGGGTATAGGAGAGGGCATGGGATGTGGAAACTGGCCAATGGGAGCTGCAAGATTTTGCTGAGGGCGGGGGAAGCATGAGAAGCTTCTCCCTTCTCCCCCAGACTTTGCCATATTCACAGAGTTTCCAGCTGGCTTTTCTGTGTGCCAAGCGCAGGCTAGGCTGGCAGGGAGTCGGCTGAGGCTTCCACAGGCTGGATCAGCAGCTTGGTGGGCTGCCTCTGCCCCCCAGGCTGTATTTTAGCCAGCCCTGAGCTGGACCGATTCAAACTGGAAATAAGGTGTAATTTTTTAATAAGCAGCGTTCTTACCTGTGGGACCCCCTCACCAAGAGTCGAGATGGATTCTCCATCACTGACCATTTTAAAATCAAAACTGGATGTTTCACTAAACCAGAGGTCAGCAACCTTACCGAGGCAGAGGGCCATAGTCTGACCTTTTGAC